>NC_091807.1:2656666-5298333 GCF_041296235.1 Equus asinus
TTTTTAATTTATTTAGATGTGGAGTTATAGAATTTACTTTTTAACAACCAGCAGTTTGCAAGATTCCTGAAATAACCATCAGCTTCTACAAGTCAGTACAGGTCAGATCCAGCATACTTCTTGCTCTGATTCACTACAGACAAATGATGTATAAAGAAGTGTCAATGACGCAATAAACATGGGGTAATAATATCTCTTAGAAGTTCTGGTTTCAATCCTTTTGAGTCCATACCTAGAAGCAGGAATGCTGGATCATATGGTAGTTCTATTTTTGATTTTTTAAGAAACCTCCATACTGTTTCCCACAGATCTACACAATTTTACATTCTCACCAACAGTGCACAAGGGTTCCAATTTCTCCACATCCTCTCAAACACTTGTTATTTTTTTTTTTTTTTGATAATAGCCATCCTAAAAGGTGCCATGTGAAATCTTAGTGTAGTTTTGATTTGCATTTCCCTGGTAAGTGATGATGTTGAGCATCTTTTTACATACCCGTTAACCATTTATATATCTTCTTTGGAGAAATGTCTGTTCAAGTCATTTGCCCATGTTTTAAATTGGGTTATTATTATTGCTTTTCTTGCTATTGCAGAAGCTTTTTTGTTTGATGTAGTCTCACTTGTCTTTTTTTTGTTTTTACACCTGTGCTTTTGGTGTCACATCCAAGAAATCATTGTCAAGACCAGTGTCCAGAAGATGTTTCCCCTCTATTTTCTTCTGGGAGCTTTGCAGTTTCAGGTCCTATGTTTAAGCCTTTAACCCACTTTGAGTTGATTTTTTTCCCCATTGTGTGATCTTGGCACTGTTGTCAAAGATCAGTTGATCATATATGCATGGGTTTATTTCTCAACTTTCTATTCTGTTACATTGGTCTATATGTCTTTCTTACGCCAGTACCATGCTGTTTTAATTGCTGTAGCTTTGTAATATATTCTGAAATCAAGAATTCTGAGTCCTCCAGGTTTCTTCTTCTTTATCAAGATCACTTTGGCTATTCTGGGTCTTTTGTGACTCCATATGAATTTTAAGGATTGTTTTTAATATTTTTGTAAAAAATGACATTGGAATTTTCATGGAGTTAGCATTAAAACTGTAGGTCCATTTGGGCAGTATGGACATTTTAATCATATTATGTCTTCCAATCCATGAACATGAGACATCTTTCCATTTATTTGTGTCTCCTTTAGTTTTTTTCATCAATGTTCTGTAGTTTTCAGTGTACAAATACTATGTTGGATAGAAGCAGTGAGAGTGGGCATCCTTGTCTTGTTCCTGATCTTAAGGGGAAAGCTTTCAGTTTTTCATTGTTGAGTATGATGTTAACTCTGGGGTTGTCTTATGTGGCCTTTATTATGTTGAGATACATTCCTTCTATACCTAGTTTATTGAGCATGTTATCATAAATAGGTGTTGACTTTGTCAAATGCTTTGTCTGCATATATTGAGATGATTGTGTGATTTTTATCCTTCATTCTGTTAATGTGATGTATCAAATTTATTGCTTTGCATATGTTGAATCATCCTTGCATCCCAGGGATAAGTCTCACTTGGTCACGGTGTATGATCTTTCAAATGTGTTGTTGAGTTCAGTTGCCTAGTATTTTGTTGAGGACTTTTACATCTATGCTCATCAGGAATCCTGGTCTATAATTGTTTTTTCTTGTATTACCTTTGTCTGGCTTTGATTTCAGTATAATGTTGGCCTCATAAAATGAGTTGGAAGGGTTCCCTTCTCTTCAATTTCTTTTTTTGGGGGGAAGAATTTGAGAAGGATTGGCATTAATTCCTTAAATGGTAGAATACAATGGTCAGGCAATCTGGTCCAGGGCTTTTATTTGTTAGAAGGTTTTTGATTACGGATTGAATCTCATTACTAGTAATTGATGTGTTCAGATATTCTATTTTTTCATGATTAAGTCTTGATAAGTTGTATGTATCTAGGAATTTATCCATTTCTTCTAGACTATCCAATTTGTTCACACATAAACATATAGAAACAACCCAAGTATCCATAGACAGATGAATGGAGAAGGAAAGTGTGGCATGTGCATATATGTAGTACATATGCATGTCAAATTATAATTTTGTATACCTGAAACTTATATAATAAAAAAAGTGTTATAAAAAGAAGGAAATTCTGCCGTCTGTGAAACATGGATTAATCTGGAGGACATTATGCTAAGTGAAAAAAAACCACTCACAGAAGGACAAATACTGCATGGTTGCCCTTAAATGAGATATCTAAAGTAGTTAATTGGGGCCAACCTGGTGGCATAGTTGTTTAGTTTGTGCACTCTGCTTCAGTGGCCTGGGGTTCATGGGTTCAGATCCCGGGCGTGGACCTACACACTGCTCATCAAGCTATGCTGTAGCGGTGTTCCACACACAAAATAGAGGAAGATAGGCACAGACGTTAGCTTAGGGACAATCTTCCTCACCACCCCAAAAAATAAAAAATAAAATAGTCAAACTAATAGAAGCAGAGAATGCAATAGTGGTTTCCAGGGACCAGATAAGGGGGAAATTGGGAGTTGTTGTTCAATGAGTATAAAGTTTTGGTTACCCTAGATGAATAAGTTCTAGAGATCTGCTGTACAACATAGCACTTATAGTTAACAATATGGCATTATGTACTTCAAAATTTAAGAGAATAGATCTTAGGTTAAATGTCTTTACCACAAAAAAAACAAAACAAAACAGAACATAGAAGGACAGCAGGGAACTTTGGGAGGTGCTGGATATGTCTATCATCTTGATTGTGGTGATGAATCACAGCATTTGCATATGTCCACAGTCATCAAATTGTGCACCTTAAGCACGTGCAGTTCTTTGTACATCAATTGTATTCAAGAAAAGTGTGAAAAATGTGAATGAGAAAACATATTAATATACTTCAAAAAATTGAATCCCCACTACACAAGCACCGAGTTAGATAAGACAGGTTGTTAAAATACTTGTCGGAGTTAAAATTTACTCAGGCTCTAGTATAGAGTAGGCCTACAAAAAGTTTGAAAGAGCCTCACGTCTCCTGGAAGCAACAACCTGCAAAAATATCATGGGGTCCATCAGTTTATGACTTCAGGTGAGGTCTTGCAATGTGTTACTTAGGCAATTTAACAGAACTGAGTCTCAGGTTCCTTTCTGTAAAATGAATGTAAATAGTTCCTGAACAGCGGCTGTAAAGGTATAACAAATTTCATCATGAAAAATGAGGGGTGCTATTATTGTGAAGTGGATGAAAATCCTTATTTTTCGCTTGAGCAAAACTGTCATAAAAAGCACGAAAATGAGCACAGTGAAACTCACATTGTACGGGACTCACAGCAAGCGAAGCTGAGATATCCTCCAAGGATTAGGAGACAGTGTCTTGCTAACCCCACTGCACAAAGCCCTATGAAATGTAAGGAATTTATTCTCCTGCAGCACCTTTATTTGACTGCACATAAGTAAGGCACAACCTAGTGTAATCTCCATGTCCCCCAGGGGTGCCTCTCCCAAGATGTTCTAATGATGACAGCGCATTAATCAACCCCAATGTGACTATCCATGAAAGTCTTCCCCATAGTGTATACCAGGCAATAAATTTATCAAATAATAAACAATGTGGCATCTGCCCCATCTAATGGAATTGTGCACTTCAAAAAAATCTTCAACTTAGTGAAAAATTCCTTAATAGTAATTTTGATAAAAACTTTCATTAGCTTAATAGTTTCTAAAACATAAAATATTAAAATTTGCCTGAGGGCAGATTCTGTAAGTATAAATTTAAAAATTATGTCTTTTCTTTCTTTTTCCACCTTGTAGTAGAAACTCTGGCTTATATCTGAGCTCACTGCCATCCGGTTTGAGGACATTGTTTCTGAGCCTCTCTTTGCCTCTAAGATCAGATCAGGTACCTAATTTCTAGTTAACAGGATCAACAGAGAAGGTTTATATGGCAGCTTTAGGAAGCTTCTTTAAAAAGAAGCTGCACATAACCATGACATTTTTTTCTTCCCTTATTCTGTCTAGCTTTGAGGAATCTAGAAACTACCATCTTGGGTCTAAAGGACAAGGGCTGCACCGTAGGAACTCGGAAACTTGAGCTGGAAAGAGACTGACTCTGAAGAAACAAAGTTGACTTACCAGCCCTAAAATGCTTCTCTTAGGATGTTACTTATTGAGATAGAAAAAAAACTTCTGTTCTTAAAGCACTGCTATAATTTAAACTGTTACAGTCATCGCTTATCTTAAGTAATACAAGTTTATGATATTAACTTATTTTTATCTCATGTTGTCTTATTTTTTATCTTTTTTTATCTTGAACATTTCATTTCATTACTGGTTTTGTGAACTTATCTACAAAATAATTTATTGACAGTTATACTACAAAAAAATACTACATTAAAATAGAATTACTCATCTATTGATAATGTTACTTATGTTTATTTATTTAGCAATCCAATTAGTCATTTCAATATTTTTAAGGGTAATCTTCATTTTTTATTTTTATCTTCATCCATATCACATATAGTGATTCAAATGATATGCTGTTTCACTTGGGAATAGCTACTTACTAATATTTAGCTCTATAATTTTTTCTGTGTATATGAGTTCTAAAGTATGGCATTATTTCAGTAAAGATGTTCATTGTATTGTATTCACACACAAGAAAATGTAATAATTAACTTAAGGTTTATATTTTCAAATTCTTACTTATGAAATGTATATAAATCATTTTAATACAAATTTTAAAATAAAATTGAAACTATTAAACAGATAACTACTTACATCAAGTTAAAAGAATGAAAAACAGACTCTTCTCATTTAGAGCATTAGCTAATGAACTTTGGAGTGGAAACAAACAGGAGAGAGTCTGCAAAGAAGATATTTGGAAGCGTTATTTAGCCTCTGGCCTGTGCAGGTGACATTTGTAAATGGAGATAACAGAAGTCAAACAGGAGAGAAACAAAATGATGCTAGCGGTTTGGTAAATGGGTTTTGAAGAAGTTAACATTTTTTAATTGCTTTTCTTTTGATTTTGACATTTTACAACTACCGTTGAGTGGGAGTATAGAAAGGCATCTTTCCAGTCTACGTTTTCTGGCTACCTCTTGTGAAATTGCAAAAATCTCTGTTAGGACAAAGTGGCAGCTCCATCTGTTAGCTTCCTTTATAAAATAAAGCCTGAAGACCCAGGATTGTGGTGTCTGCGCAGTGTTAATATTATGTGAGTATGATATCTGGAAGAAATTTGCATGGAACATTTCTAAATATTATTTTTAGATTTTCATGAGACAGATGTCATCTCATAAATGTTTCTTATTACACTCAAGCAGAATATTTTTCTAAGAAAATATTTCTCTTCCTCTTCTTGGTCAAAGAGATATGTTGTCAAATGGTTTGGATCAGTTTTGAATCTTATGGAAGGTGTAAATTCTCATATCTACAGAGAAAAGATGAATTATCTCAACGTATTTATTTATCAATATATTGTAAGCAAAATCATGTTGTCTTGAAGAATGTATTGAGCAATCTTGAAGCATGCACTATTTGCTATAAAACATACTTAGATATGTAGTCACTCCAGTTGATTTGTGAAAGAATCACACGTTGACCTACTGTTGGTATTGAGTGCTCTGAGAGCCATAGATATGACTACCATTGAAGTATAAATCACTGAAGAAGAGACTTACAAAGAAGACCAGACTCTTTAGTTACTATTCTAGAAGAAAGTAAGTGCTATCAGCAGTTATTTGGGTGAAAACAGATAGGCAAACCTAGAGCAAGGGCCAAGAAGAGCGAAAAATACCTGAAAGTAATAAAATGTGTTTTCTCTGCTGCTATAACTCATGTATTTTGAGATTCTTGTATAGAAAAATGAAAACTGGAAATTGCTTACAGCTATGAAAAGACCCAGAAAATGGACATAGTAGAAACTGTGGTTGACACAGGAGCAGGATTTTCAAAGATTCTTTAATTTTAGGAGGAGGGTAAAATTTTGTAGCAGAAAAAAGCTATCATCAAAGTAATTGCATGTGAGGTAAAATCCATTATAAAACTACAGACTGTGGACTTGGACCCAGCCCCGGTCTCCTCCGTTAATGAGAACACACTTAATTATAAATCCTTCGCTACCTCTACACCACCGCTCCCCACCGCCTGAGCTTCCTCATCCTTACTCTACAGCATTTCGCGCCTACTCACCCACGGGCTGGCTGAATTTGGTGGAACTGGAGGCATGGCTACCACCAGGTAAATGTCTGGTTTTTATGGAGTTCTAGTCATACAATTTTTCTTTCCTTGAAACATGAATGAAAAACTTTTAATGAAGTACCCCTGAGGAAAGAGTAAGGAGGTGAAATCTTTATTTGTAAGTTGTGAGGTGAAACAGAAATCCGTGAGCTGGCAGCGCTAGGGTAGTTCAGTTCAAATAGCACTGTCTGAAAATTTTCAGGAAATTTTCCCTGAAAGAGAATGACACCTGGGCTAAATCTTAAGGAAAGAGTATTAATCAATGAAGAGAATTTGGAAAGAATCAGGAAAAGGATATTCAGGGCAGAGGTAATAGAATAGCGACAGAACATGTTTGAGAGAAGGAATTCTGGAGTTGGGGAGTTTAGTGAGGAGATTGGAGTAACCTAATAAGATTGAGGACCAGAACTAGAGTCTTCCTACTCTGGATAGAGAAGGCATATTGGAGTTGAGAAATGTTTTGAAAGTAAAATTGTAAGGCCTTAGAAATTGCTTGATGTAAACAATAAGAAACAGGTATCCAGGATGACTTGTGTATCCTGCTATAACTTGTATATCTTGCATAACAGTGTCAATGGTAGTGCAAAATGTGAGATGAGATTCAGAACATATAATTGTCATGGTTAAGATGAAGTGAACTCGTTGAACAAGAAGTATCTGGAGAATATCCAGAAATATATGTCCAATGGGCGGTTTTATATGAAATCCAGATGCCAGATTAGAGTTATATATACAGATATGGTCATTGCTAGCATATAGTCTTGGTTAAAAATATGACAGTAAATAAGATTACCCAGAAGATAAAGGTATATTAGAAAACAAACAAAAACTCAGTGAATAGATATTAAAGTCATAAAAATCAGTAATATTTAAAGGGAAAGTGATGAAACAAGTTCACAAAGGAAACCAAGAAGAAAAAGATCTGAGGAGTTGGGAGAAGAACTAGGAAAATGGCGTATCAGAAGAAAAGAGAGTAGTTTTCTAGAAGTAAGAAAAGATTAAGACTGTGCAATGTGCCAATGAGATCCCTGTAGGATGAACACTGAGAAGTGTGCAATGGATATGAAGATATTAAGGTTAATGGTGACTGTTGCCAAAGGAGTTTCAGTGAAATGATTGGAGAGTGTCAAGAGTGAATCGGAAGGGAGGAGAGTGAATATTGTTCGTATTTCCAACACCATTGGTAAGACAGAAAAGGGCACAAGGACAGGATGTCCTGTCATGTAGCAAAGGCTCCGGTAGGAAACTTCGCCAGAACCCCTGAACTCAGGTTTGTAACAGGCACTCTCATCTTCAATTCATGAACTAACTCCTTTCAAGATAATGAACTAAATACTTTTCTTGAGTTTTTTTGATGAATTTTAGTATGAAATAATTTATTGAAAGAGCACTTTTCCAAAAATTACATTGATATATTATTTCTGTCACCTTTGTATTCAAATCTGCTCATTTGTAATAACTTAGGTGATACACTGCTTAATTTTTGAATAGTTACATAAACTTGTGGCTGTCTACTTTTATTTTAGCACATTAACTGTTCAAGAATGCCATGATTTCAATAAAGATGTTTATTGTACTGTATATGCCCAAAGTGTAAAGATTAAGAATGCAGCAATTAACTCACAATGTGTATTTTCTAATTTGCCCTGATAAGAAATGTGCGAATCATATTATAAAAGCATATTTTAAGTTGATATAGAAGGAAACAAACACATCATTAGCTACATAAGTCCCAAAGCAAACAATAAAATAATTTTATTCATAATATTACCTAATCAATTTTGGAATGCAAGCAAGCAAGAGATAAACTGCACAGAAGATATTTTAGAAATGGTATAGAATGCCTGCCTTCTCCAGGTAGTATTTCTAAAAGCAGATAGAAAATTTGCAAGAGGAGAGCAGAGATTGTTCTCAGGGATTTGGTAAATAAGGTTTGAAGAAATGAACAGTTTTTGAGTTGCCTTCCTACGTTTTTGTCATTTTACAGCCTCCATTGTATATAGAAAGCACCAGTCTATATTTTTTGGCCATCATTTGTGAATTTAACCAAATTGCCTTTAAAACAAATTTGTAGTTTTCCCTGGGTCCTACGAATTATAGAAAAACAGCCAAGGCCTTTAATTTACTTTATATTTGCTGAGATCTTCTTTAAGGTTATAAACGTTACTTTACAAAACAACCTTGCTGTCTTCAAAATGAAGCTACGTGCGAGGACCATCTGGAAGGTTCCTCAGTATCTGGTTCTCCTCCGCTTCTACTCCCAGAAAAGACAACACTTCTCATGCCCCTATCAGATCGACAGGCCTTATGGCTAATCCTGCGCTAGGAACAGAGTGCAGTTATGATGTCCGTCACGTCTTGGCTGGGGCAGTGAAGAACTCATGACAGTTTCCCTATCTTTTCCCCTGCAGTGGTAATTGTGGAGGAGACAAATTAAGGTGGTGGGTCCAAAAGGTGGAGGTAACGTGAATCACTTAGTTGCTGCATGGGGGCTGCTGTCTTGAAATTGTCCAAAACCACAGTCAACTTTGTGTGAGCAAGAAATAAATATTAGAGGTGTTGAGCCACTGAATTTTGGGGATTATTTGTCATTACAGTGCAACCTACCCTATCCTGACCATATGTCATTGAGTGTCCTTTTGGATCTAAAGCAAAACCTGTCACCTAATTACCTTTATCCTTGGGTGAGGGTCTGTAAAGTAGAGTTGAGAAAAAAAGGGGGAGGAGAAAGAAAGTCAGTGGAGTGGAGCCAAATGAGATTTTAGTAAAATATGTAAGACCATTTATTTTATGGATTACAAATATCCATCATGCTTTTTACAGTTAGAGTAAACTTAAGCGTATTTCTCCTTCTTGCCTTCTCCAACTCAGTGAAGAAACAACTTGCCACAATTGTTAGAGAAAGTTCCTTACCCAGGTCTAATGAGGTAGCTGTCTGAAATTTTGGCTTTCATTACTTATATCCTTTTGTTCACTTGTACACAGTCAAAAAAAAAAGTATAAACCACTGCCTTCATTTCTACTTGCAAATTTTTGCTATGTGATTTTTGCTATAAGTGGAGATATTTATCATTAGTATAGCCCTCCTCTCCCTCCATCTTGCTCTGGATGCTGCATGTGGGTATTCTGTCATGCATTCCAATTTTCAACGTATCCCTTCAGTTGCTTGTAATTATGGAATGAAGCCAGGAAAAGTGCTGTCTTTGGACATCAAATGATTCTACCACCTATGACTTAGAAACCAACCACCCTTCCCCAGATGGTCACACTAAGCTCAGACTGTAAGACTTGTTTTTCTAGGTTGTCCTGCGGTACACTGTACATGCATGTGCTCCTACATATGGTTAGCCCTGGGTAGGACAGTGAGTGGGAAAACAGAAGATTTTCTGTAAGGATTTAGAGGATTTAACAATCCAGTATTCTATGTCATTAAGGAGTCAAATTTCATTGTAAAGGTACTGATGAGAAGTAACAAAAAGAGATGAGAAATGTATATACAAAGAAAAAGCAGTCTGACAATCCTGTCGTAATGTGATCTTTGTCCACTTGGTGGGTTTCGAGTAGTGAGGCAAACGCCAATAGTGGCTGGTTAGATAGACGACATATTCTCCTATAGAATGTCTCTTTTCAAAGAGAGGATTAACCTACCATGATTCCTTAGGATAATTAATTTGACCTATATTTTATTATTACTAACCAAAATGTCACTCTATTTCCAAAGTATACTTGGGCACGTTGGCATCATCTCTGTGTTAACTCAGGTAGCACAACATTCCTGATGGTTCCAAGAATTTGTGGCTTACGCTTCTGGCTCTCATTGTGGTAGTCCAGCCCAGCAATCTGTGCAGTCTTCCAGTGGCACTGCTTTTCTTTGAGTCTGTTACTCCAGATCCTATTAGTGGGTCATTGCAATGTTGCCTGCATGCTCAGTCTTTGCTGTGCTATCAATCATGTCCCCATTTATGTTTAGGTAGTATTGCCTAATGGACTGGCTCCCACTTGCTGTTCCTTACTTCGTGTTTTGCTGTTCATCTATTAGTGGGTATTACAGCAAACATTCCTTCACTCAGGGAGAGAGCTGTAGATGTGCCAAGCCCCTTCATCCTCTCCTTGTCTGTGA
Source organism: Equus asinus (assembly GCF_041296235.1). NCBI lineage: Eukaryota > Metazoa > Chordata > Mammalia > Perissodactyla > Equidae > Equus > Equus asinus. The sequence continues at coordinate 2,667,024 of NC_091807.1, forward strand.
AGCGTGTCAGGACCAGATGGTATTCTAAATAGAGCTTTTAAGAAGAGTTTTTCAGCACGTTTGTTTCAGGATGTATTTTTCCCTCTTTTGGTGAATAGCTTATTTCTTAGGGGGGCCATGAGCCCCTTGCTCTTTATTTTTCTAGACTCCTGAGATATTTTCATGAAGGAAAGAAAATGGAAAGTTTATCTACTCCAAACGTTGAAGCATGATGAGTAAAAAATAGTTATGTTCAAAATGCTTTTATATAACACTATCTCTTTTTAGTTTTATAACAACCCTTAAGATAGGGTAGAAAAAATATCTCCATTTTAAGATGAAAAACTTGAGAATCAGAAAGATTAAATTCCTTGACTGCTGTCACAAAGGAGTCCATGACAGAGCTAACGTGGCAATCCCAGTGTTCACTTTCATTTCTTACTCTTTCCATAGTACTTATCAATGGCTTCTATGTCAAGATTCAAATCATCACTACTTGCCCAGAAATGATAGAGCAAAGAGGGAGAATATGTAAATCCAGGTTTTTTCTATTCAATTTCATTTTTCCAAACCAAGAACAAGTATGCATGTAAGGATTTATAATTTATTGATGAGGAAGAAATAATGACTGACCTGGACATTAGCTCCCAATACTTGATGAAGATTAGGAAAAAAAGAATACATAGAAAAATAGTTCTGCCATAGTATATATAGCTTGCATTACATATTCAACCAAAAATACTTTTACTCAACCATTTTGTTGTTTGATGGGTTCTCTTTTCAAAACAAGTGTAAAATTAACTTAATCACTAAATCATTTGATCAATATCTAATTGATGGACTTAGTAGTTATTGATTTCTTATTCATTTGGTAGATATTATTTCCCTCTCCTAGACAATTTCATGCTACCAGTTTTATTTTTGATTTTTGTATAAGGAATCTATATTTCCTCTTATGGCCACAGGTATTAAAAAGAACTGTGCAGGGGCCAGCCCAGTGGCTGAGTGGTTAAGTTTGTGCACTCCACTTTGGCGGCCCAGGGTTTCACTGGTTCAGATCGTGGGCGTGGACCTGGCACAGCTCATCAAGCCATGCTCAGGTGGCGTCCCACATAGAAGAACCAGAAGAACCTACAAGTAGGATATACAACTATGTACTCAGGGGGCTTCGGAGAGAAACAAAAAAAAACAAGATTGGCAACAGATGTTAGCTCAGGATCAATCTTTCTCAAAAAAAAAAAAAAAGAAGTTGGTTTGAGGGTCATGTCAAAAATTGAGTTCAGTTTAAAAAAAAAAAGGATTGTGCCAATGCCAATAAGACCCACAAATTCTTTCTTCTTTCATTGGATTTGATTTAACTGAAATGATGACAATTGTTTCTTTTTCCAATTTACCCTCTGGAAGAATAAATAAAAATTGTAATTAAAACCCTAAATACAATACAAAAATACCATGGTGTATTTTTACAATTCCAATCTTAATTAACTGAAATGTAATAAAATATCATAAAAAGCATAATCATTATACAATAGATATTTGAAATTACACTGAAATATTCATAAAAATTAAGGAGATTGTTTTAAGACTGAAAATTTATAGGAAGTTTCAGGAACATTTTACATTTCTTTCAGTGAGTTTATATTGTCATCATAGAGTGTTTAACATACATGCTGCTTTCCAACTACATATGTGAGCACATCTTAAAATGTCCCAATTTCAAGGAATATGCAAAAATTCCTTTAAGTTAAATGGGAAAAAAAGTGCCTCTGAAAAGGGTTTCCTATTTTTCAAATTTAAAATAAAGGATTTGTTTTGAAGGATCTAAATGAGGCCATATGTAGGAATAATCACCTAGAATTCAAGTTTTTCATCATTCTTTCGTCTTTAAAGTTTGTTTTTAGCTCCTTTACTTTAAAAAGCTCTCCTAACCACAAACATCAGAACTGTCAAGCCCTCAGGTGCCCTGTAGGTGGCGCACTGCCAGGGACCAGGCTAACAGGCAGCGACTCCGTTCTTCAGTGCTGTATTTCTTTTTTGCCAAAAATTAAGATCAACTTTTGTTATTTTTTTGTTAAAGCAGAAAGCTACATTTTAAAGCCAAGGATAAAGGACACAGCCAGGTGTTAAAATCCAATAATATCCACTTTCCACTTTCACAGGGCAAAGTCTTCACTAAACTCAATTTCTTTTTCTTTTTCTTTCTTTCTTTCTTTCTTTCTTTCTTCTTTCTTTCTTTCTTTCTTTCTTTCTTTCTTTCTTTCTCTTTCTTTCTTTTTCTTTCCTTCCTTCCTTCCTTTCTTTCTCTTTCTTTCTTTCTTTCTTTCTTTCTTCTTTTGAGGAAGATTAGCCCTGAGCTAACTGCTGCCAATCCTCCTCTTTATTCTGAGGAAGACTGGCCCTGAGCTAACATCCGTGCCATCTTCCTCTATTTTGTATGTGGGATGCTACCACAGCATGGCGTGCCCAAGTGGAACCCTGGCCACCAAAGCAGAACGTGCGCACTTAACTGCTGTGCCACTGGGCAGGCCCCTAAACTCAATTTCTAATAGTGCAGCTGCAGCAGAGTCTCAACACTGGCACTTCTCTTCCCCCTCAAATTATATTTTTCTAGACCTGCTTTCTAGCCACGTATCCTCCTGTAACAATCTTAAATGCGGGTCATCCTACAATGACTTGGGGCAGCAAGAGACAACTCTAATTCCTTCTACTATAGATTGAGATGTGTTTACTTCTCTAAGACAAGTACATAAATATTTGGTTTTATATCAATGGATTCATACACTTAACAAAAGGTTACCGTGGCCTTGCAGCATTCTAGTGTCTGTGCAGCCTACTGCCTCCTGAGTTTAATGATAACAAATGAATTCCCACGTTTCATTTACCTTACATTTCATATAACAGAAGTACGTTTTTTAGGTGTTGGCTGAATGAGTGTACTCTTGGTCTAGCAGGTGTCTTCCATGTGGCAATTGCAATTCGTGGCTCTGCCTGTCCCTGTTTCTAGAGGGATCCTCTGCATGTAGCTGCATGTAGGTCCTATCCTGGAAATGATGCACATTATTTTAGTTCATATCCATTTGGCAAAAACAGCTGAATGCCAGGGAGGCTGGGAAATGACAAATCAACTCCCAGTGACAACTTACCTCAGACAAATGACAAGTCATCAACAGACATCAATATAGTGGTAAGGATTAGACCAGATGATTTGAAAATGGAAACAGTCATGAAACATATTGGAAGTAAATTATGATGTAATTCAATCAAGAGATATTAATGGGGTAATCTTGAGACATACATGAAATTTCTATTTCTTCCAAAATTGCCAGTGTTGTCTTTGTCTTTAATTCCTGATAAGGGTATGTGTTTGTGAAGATTTTAGGATTACATGCAGTAGAAATAATCTAAAACTCACTTAAAACAAGAAGGATTGTTTTGAGGATTCAGGAGCGTGTCTCAAAACCCAAGAGCAGAAATACAGCAGTATAGGGAAGGCCCTGGGACCAGCGACAAACTCTGATGGCTTGAATGGTCCCTTGTCTCTAAGGCTTTTGGTACATCTCCACCATCTTTTCTCTCTGGAGACCAGCTCTCAACTTCTCAGTTCATAGGCAGTTGCAAGTTGCTTATTCTATAGTTCTCAGGTTTGTGCCTCCTACATTCTGGAAATCTGGCTGAGTTAGGCTCTCTTAATCTCAATTCAAAATTCTGGAAGAAAGCATCTGATTGATCTCACTTGGACCAGTTTTCTACCCCTAGACTAATCCACTGTAGGATGATGCATTGTGTAAAACCTAAGCTGGGTCATTCATCTCGGAAATGAACCTCGCTGATCTTTGCCTCATAAGATACAGCCCCAGTAAGGAACTAAAAAGCCTACAACTATCAGATAGAAGAACTAGATCAATGTGTCTGAACTAGAGGATGCACAGATGATAGTGGGGATGGACGGAAAGGAGAGAGGTGGGTTTGCGGTGATTGTAAAGAGACTTGGGATGCACAGTGAGTGAAGGCGTGATGGCATGATCAGAATGAAGATTTGGAATCGATGATCAATGATAATTCTGAAGGTGCTGCAGAAGCTGAATTGGAAGGAAAAAGTATTCTGAAATTCCTCTCAGTGATGGGCCTGGTTGGAGGTATTTAGGGTCAACTGTGACTATTTCAAATGTCAGAATATGACAACTCAATGCAGTTTACTTTCATTTATTCTTCTTAGTCATAAGTTAAAGAACATGTTCTAGTGATTTTTGCAGGTTTGCTTAGCCACGTTATACCAGCTGCAACATTTACATTTACAGTTACATGTACATTTAAACAGTACACCCCCAGTATTTACAATGTAATTGCCAGTTATTTTAGTGGATAACATATTTAGTGGATAAAAAATTCCGCACACATTTTCACACGACCAGAAGTTACCTTTGTTAAATGGATACTTCTTTACCTAAACTTTCATTATTCTACTTTTTGACATTTCTAGGACATTCAGGACTCATTTCACACTTTTAAATTTGAAAGTTTAGGAACCGTAGGAATATGTAAATGTGTGATGTTTAGCTCTTAAAAACTCAAACTAGACAAAATTCATATACATTTCTGATATTTTATTGAAGTGAAGTATTCTATCTCTTTGTTCTTTTTCTCAATAGAAATAATGAAACTGCAACAGAGAGAACATTTTCAAATATTTAACCTATATGCTTTTAATTCCCCTACAAACTATGTTTCTCTTCAACTTTCACCATTAAAGCTAAACCATAAAACTTCTCACCTCAAGGAAGGAGAGGGCAAATGCTGCTTAGGAAAAAGCAGTCATACATCAACTGTTGGTCTCAAAGCTCATCCCCTTGGATCTATAAAATGCATTTTTCCAAATTTTAAAATATCCTTTTATATGTTAAGATTGGAACTGGTTGACTCTTTTTTTTTGAGGAAGATTAGCCCAGAGCTAACATCCGCTACCAATCGTCCTCTTTTTGTTGAGGAAGACTGGCCCTGAGCTAACATCTATGCCTATCTTCCTCTCCTTTATATGTGGGACGCCTGCCACACTGTGGCATGATAAGCAGTGCATAGGTCCACACCCAGGATCCGAACTGGTGAACCCTGGGCCGCTGAAATGGAACGTGTGAGCTCTACCACTGTGCCACCAGGCCAGCCCCTGGTTAACTCTTCACAAAGAGATCATATACAAGTTGTAAAGGAGACATGAAGAAAGTCAAGAAATACATTGTAGAGTAACCCAAGTCCGAGGAAATTGAAAGACACCACGGCCTCTGCCTTAGAAGGGAGAGCCTATAGAATTAAATATGGAGAAAAGGAAAGGACAGGTGGTGAGGACCGTGGGGGAAAGGGAGATTTACTTTACCCTTCCATCACCTAGATTAAATCAGAAGTCAAAAACAGAAAAAAGTAGAAACTCAAGCAAAATAAAGCTAAGAGCAAAGGTTCTTTTGTTCTCTTCTGTTGTGAACTCTGAGAGGAGACAGACTCACGGCCATAGTGAGGGATGTACCATTTTGGGAGAACTCCAGCTGCATAGGAATCAGCATGAGGAATGTCCAGGTAGAGAGAGAACAGGGGACAGTAGTACCGAGTTTCCCTCACGTTGTGCGAAAGTCAGTCAGAAGTCCTGTTGTGCTCTCTACAGCACAGGAAAGGAAGCAGGGACAGAAGCCAGTGGGCCTGTCTTGGGGTGACCATGGAGTATGAGAGTGGGCAGCCTGGGCCTGGGGGTAGAGGAAGGACATGGCTGAGAATTAGAAGTTCTGAGGGACCGATGTGCTCGAAAGTGATTACCAAAACTGCCTTTCCAGAAAAAAGCAAAACGAACAAGTAAAAAAAAACCCACCTTGACTTGCAATACTTTTTGATACCTGCGGTATAAGTGCTCCTACCCTGAATGATGGCAAGCCATAGGCGTTCTAACCTGGAGATGGGAAAAGATATACACAGCTGTCTCCCACCAGCTGATACAAGCCTGCTCCAGCACAACACTGTGGAAACACTTTGTGGACTCCTCCCATCCTGCACCCCTCCCATGTGGACTTAAAATAGACCAAAACGAATCAGAGGGCCACTGAGCGCTGCAAGTTTTCCATGAGCTTTGTGAGTGGGATGAGGCCCAGGCCACAGAAAGAAAGTTTATTCAAGAGAAAATGGAATGTTCTTCAGGGTCAGGGGCCTGTAATTCCTCTGTCACGGAGCTTCCTAACCAGTGACTCCTAAATCGGTTATAGGTACAAAAAGGATATCGATTACCTGAGTCCTCGGGGACCATAAGCTTCCTAACTAGTGGCTCCTAAATCGGTTATAGGGACCAAAGGGACATTGAGTACCTGAGTCCTCGGGGGCCATAAGTAGGCCTGGATTGGCCAGAACCCAGGCTATCATCTCTAGATTCTGGACACCTTGGGGCCATGAGATATTATCCCCATCTGTGTTTATCACCATCTGAGGAAGGTTGGGACGTTCTCTTCCACTGTAATTGTCTCCTTCATACCTCCACCTCCACGGAGGTCTGCCCTGCTTGCCAGACTCTGGTGTGATTCAGGGAGCAATGTCCACAGAGGTGTCTGCAGCCTAGAGTGGCCAGCAGGGTCCTGACAACCTGATGGAGCTCAGCCAAGGCCTCTGGGGCCACAGAGGGTCTGCCAATGGCTGTGCTGTTCTGGGTCACTCTGGTCCTTCAGACAATGAGTCAGGAAATGGCAGTGCTGATAGGGGACCTTAGACCAGGCCCAGGCCCAGGCCCCATGGATCATTGTAAGAGATGATGGTGTTTTTAGTTATAGTAGGATATAGAATTCCTCATCATTAGAATCTTACTTTATACAGTTAGAGACACAGAAGTGCCCCTTCTAACAGAAAGATGGCATTATCTTCAAGATGCTTAGATTCATACAAAATTATCTGAAAGCTTTGAATCAATGTTAATGAAAGCCAGACTTGAGGAGACATTATCTGAAACACAAAATTAGAAGCAATAGATAAAGAGCTGAAAATCTCTTCGCCTGGCCTTAAAATAGAGACTTTTAGAAAAAGGACTGAAAGAAGAGAAATCTAAATTATTAGAACAAGTTGTGCCGATGGTAAATGTAACAAGAAACATTCATTCTTTAAAAGATGCATCAAAAGGCTTCCAATTTCAAGTAGCTGCAACCAAAACGGTCTTCAAAATTCATCAAAAGAATGAAGAACAGCGTTAGACACTGAAAAGCACTTTGAATGAAAATTCTGATCTTCAGAGAGAGATAAAACTGCTTTCACAAGAAGCAGAGGATGGAACAGAAGCATGAGTGAACGCGAAGTGGTGTGGAGCAAGTTCTGAAAGAGAAAGCCGATCTAGTCTCTGAGTGAACACGTGCAGTTCTTAGAGAAGACGTCATGGACGGTGGGAGGACGGAATCCAACATAAACAATGGAAACCTGGACACCTCTTACAAGGCATTTTGAAGAAACCAATGGATGAGTCTGAGTAAAATACTATAATAAGCTGAATAAGGCTCCTCAAAGATATCTACATCCTGACCCCTGTTGCCTTACATTGCGAAAGGGACTTTGAAGAGGTGGTTAATTAAGGAACTCAAGACAGGGAGATTATCCTGAATTATCTAGGTGGGATCAATGTAGTCATAAGAGGGGAAGCAGGAGGGTCAGAATCAGAGAAGAAAATGAGACAACAGAAGCAGAAATTCGTGATGTGGCCACAAGTCAAGGAATGTAGGCAGCCTCTGAGAGTGGGAAAAATAAGAAATGAATTCTCTTTTGGGGCCTCCAGAAAGAACATAGCGCTGCTGGTAGATATGTTGGTTTTAGCCTAAACTGATCTCAGACTTCTGATGTCCAGACTGTAAGATAAAGTTGTGGTGTTTAACCCACTAAGTTTGTGGTAATTGGTTATAGCAACCATAGAAAACTAACATATTGCCTTAAAAACTCCTAAAAATAAACCCAAAGCTACGTTAAATCAGCTGAAAGAGAGCATAAACAAGGCAATTTGAGATCATATTAAAATTCTCCCAAGTGAGCACACGTTGCTGCGGTCAGAAAAAAACAGTTAGAAGGTGAGGGGCAAAGGTTCCAGGAAGAACACCCAGCACTTTCTGAACTGCACTGGGAAAGAGAAATGAATTTCCACCAAAGATTCCGTTAGAGGAAATTTCCCAGAAAGAGAGGAGAACATTTCCAAAGCAATGGGATAGATCAGCCAAACACATGATGAGTTGGGCACCTATAAAATACTAGTCAGTAATTTCCTAGAAAGACTGAAAATAATCATGGCAATTATCAATGCCAGCTTGTTTCCTGTGAAAGAGAAGCTCACAATAACAGGTTAAGAGTGCTGATGGTTAAGAGAAACCTTGATAATTTAAGGGAAAAAAGCAAACCTAAGATAAACTTTAATTGAGGAAAAATTGAAATGTGAACATTTCAAAGCGTCCTCTTATGTCCCAACATGTCCCGGATGTTTCCAGTGTGACCTCAGGCAGAGAGGCTGGGGATCCTCAGGAATCCTCTGGATGAACAGATTCCCAAGGAAGGAAGGAAATCAGGCTGTGAGGGCACGGGCGTCCAGGGTTTGGTGCTTGGTACATAATAGATGCCTCTCAATGGAGTCGTGACCCCAGGAGAAGGATTCCGCCATTAGGCCAGTCCTTCTGATGCATCAGGTCCTCCACAAGATAGAGCCAATTCTGATGCTGCTTTCGCTAGAAGACCCCTTGGACCTCTGAATTCGCTAATCTCACCAGAATGACCCAGGCTCTGTGCTTCACGTAATCCTCTAGTCAAAGGTCAAATGTTACTAAGGGGTCCCCTGACAGGGTCCCTGCCCTTCCCCTCTTCTGGAAAGCAAGGGCAAACCTTCCCCGCAATCCACCCTCCCAGGGGACTTCCTAGCCCATCACAGCCACACTGGCAATAAGGTCTATCACGCCACCGCCCGCTGGACTCGGTCTCGCGTCCACACAGTCGCTAACAGGTGTGAGCCATGCTTCGTGTTTTTCCCTCTGCTAAGAAGTCTGCCTCCAAAACCGGCACAAGATCTTTTTTTTCTTTCTTTACTAAAGTTATTTTGATTTTTTACCCTCTTTTCACTTTAGTAATATTGGTAAAGTAGCATTGGCTCAAATGGAAGATTGACAGAATTATAATTCACAGGATAATTTTAATAACTGTAGATATTTTCATTGGTGAAGCACATGATTTAATTACTTCTATTTAACACTATTTGCATTTTGTGTATTTACAGCAATTTCATTGTTAACAAATGCATTAACATAATGCAGATCCACAGCAAAAATGTATTTTGTCTTCTAAAATAATTTAAAACTTTTCATTTTAGTTTTATTGATATTATTTAAGTGATTATACTTAGATGAAATGAAAATGTCATAAGATTATAATTCTTAGAACAGTTTTTAAAATAAATGCACCTTATATAAATGTAAATCTCTCTAGTTGCTTCCATTTTCTCTGGTTTTCAGATGGTTTAAGCACAGTATTCCTGTGGCTGTTATCTAACAAGTCTTTTCCTTGATCCACAAGCAGATGAATTGTTGTCTTTCTTCTAAAGTGTGAATTTTCTCATTTTGTTTTGCTGCTGTAGTTAAGCGATCATACTACTGCTCAAATGGGAGTGCAACCAGAATTATAATCCACAGGATAGATTTTTATAAATGTAGTTTTATTTAAAAGTGAATTTCATGAGTGAATTGTCTTCTTTTGTTCTATTTCTAGAGAGTACAAGGATAGCATTTCATTGCTGAGGTTTAACAAGTTCCTAGTAATGCGAATGGCTGTCAGAGCTTCACGTGATCAGTATAACATTTGTAGACACCCGAAACTTAGCATCCGTGTGTGTGTCCTAAGTACTGAATTTATTCTATTTATAAAGCTAATATATTAAATAAATTTTAGTTTAAAGGGAAAACTCTCTGATGGCTCCCATTGTGTTTGGCATAAAACCCAAACCCAGCCCTTCGCTATGAACCGTAAGCTTCATTAAGAGACAGTCTCCCATGGGATGATTTTATGGGTAGATGTGAAGCCAGGGCTGCTGCAGAGATGGAAAGAAACGAAACCAAAAACAACTACCGCACTGAGAAGAACAGAGCCAAGGGAAGCTGCAGAAATGGAGGTGGGCTGTTGGGCTGTCATTCCCGAGCCCCGGGTCTGTATCTGTATTTCCAGTTAATACAAGTGGACGTATTACAACTTGATGTGGGAGTCAGTTTGAGTTGAGTATTTTGTTACTTACAATTTCGTACTACTTGCTATTCTCTCCTAACAGCATTTCAAGGTAAAGCAACATTAAATATCTTATTTTAGATATTTCAGCGAGATTGGAATTCCTGTAGAGAACTTGTGTAACAAATTTGCTCTCAAATGAAATTATTTTATAGTAACATTTCATACTATGGATCTGCTAGATGATTTGATGTGCCACCCAGAATCCCCTTCAGGAAGGAAGGCTTTGACTCCCTATGTCCATCCTGTCTCTGACAGTGCTGCCAGCAACGTCCCCCGGTGGCAGTCCCCTACTGGATTCCCTCAGCCAGGAAGATTCACTTGGCTCAAGTTACGCCCTCCTTCCCAGAACAGCCTGCATCCGACAGCTGGCTGAGTTGACAGTCTAAAGCCCTGGCCCCTGCTCCGATTCAGGCCAACTCAGAAGGATCAGCTGAGCTTCGAGCCCCTACTGGTTTGGCTGAGGCTTCTGTTAAGACTGCCTCCGAGTTCAACCTCCCCTCCACCTGTTCAGGCCACACTCCCTTTCTGTCCCTTCTCTTCCACAGGGGTGCATTCCAGGAACACTCCCCAGGAAGCTGTCTACGGCTAAATCCGGCACAAGAGCATTTCCCAGAGAACCTGGCCTGAAGCACAGGGTAACAGTGTTTCACAGAGGCAAAAATGGTTACTTGGAGGATTAACCTCCTCCCCTTCAAAATATTGGCAAAGCAGAAAACCATTTGAAAAGTCTGATTTCTTACATTGTTGATTAACTTGCAATTCATGAGAATGAATGTCTGTTTGCCCCGCCCTGAGGACTCCTCAGCACACTCCAGGGTTGTGTTGATTAGCAGGCTGTCATACAGGGAAGTGTGAAAAGAGTCACACAACTTTACTTCCATTTATTGAAATTAAAAAAAAACACACAATAGGGTTTTGATTCTTTCTCTTCTTTTTCCTTTTTTTGCTGAGGAAGATTAGCCCTGAGCTAACATCTGTCCCAGTCTTCCTCCACTTTAAATGTGCGTTGCCGGCACAGTATGGCTGACTAGTGGTATAGGTCTGCCCCCAGGATCTGAACCCGTGACCCTGGGCTGCCGAAGCAGAGTGCACCAAACTTAACCACTATGACATAAGCCAACCCTGATCACTTTTCTTTTAATGCCCTCAATTTTAGACTACCCAAATGCCCTAAATTGGTATTATTTTTGATTGTTAAGTTTGGAGGTCTCCAGAGTGAAGATGGCCTTTTTCTTTCCAGACTATAAGACAGCATCTGTGGTCTGCCCTGATGGTTCTCTCCACTCTGTTGTACATGGTCGCCTCTTCACTGTGCCCATCACTATCTAATGTTTAATCAAGGTCTCTGCAGTCTGTCTACACACTGCTTATTTGCTGTCCTTTTTCTTATTTTTTCCCCTTTGATTTCCTTTTTTCTTGTCTGTTTACTCTCCTGGGGCAATAATTATCAAGAATGAATCTAAGGGACCATAATAATATCCTCAAATACTCACCACGCCACGGAACACAGATCAGTATCTTTAAAAATGGCTAATAATAGAAAGAATTTCTTCTCAAACATAGGCAAGCCTGCGACTTCCTAGATCGTGTGGAGGTGAATTTGAACCTGTCAAGTTTGTGTGCTGTGTTCTATAATTAATATTATATTTATACAGACACAACATGACAATATGTACCACTGAATGTGGCTTAAAAAGGCTAATTAGAATGCATTGTCCCAGCTCAGAGAAAGTAGGCCCAATCCTAACGTGCCAGCCACGAATTTTCTCTCTTTAGTGAAGAGAATGGCTCATACTTGATTCTCCGTCAGCCAGGAAATTGGCAACTTGTTTCTCCTGTCACCATTTGCATCTCCCAGACTGCCAGTCCATTCTTACCCAGCGGACTGCTTACACTGAACTTCGAAAACTGTAAAGACAGCTACAATGTTTACAGGAAGGTATTTTCAAGACCTTCGAGGGAGAAAATTTGACCAAGACAAAAGCTTGTCTTGTAGGGAAGTATTTACATATAAACAAACTGTGAATGCAAAATTCTTCTATTTCTAACCCCATTTTCTTTTTTCAGAGTCTCAAAGAGCATGATCAGTCTAGGTATAGTATCTGATCAAACATATGCTCACTAAGAAGTTAGATTCTTAATTCATCTCTACTCGTCATAAGTCAAGTCTTTGAAAGGCACGTCTTAGGAAAGAAATGACCCAAGGACTTAATTACTAATAGTAAAATCATCCGCACCAATGGAGGATATATGTTAGTCTCGAGAGCTATTAAAATGCCCAAATACTCTAAATTGATATTATTTTTCCTTGGTAATGTGATGTTCTTAGAGTTCCTCAAGTAAAGATGGTCTTTCACTTTCCAGATTGGCCTATGAGTCACAGATAAATTCAGAAGCTTTGGCACGTACTGAACTATAAACAAGAGACACATCACTTAATCTCAACCTCGCTCGGATGCAGAGTGTGAAAAGCTATCAATCCCTGTAAGCTAATGTGGGCTTTTAGAGTTCTTATAAATTTCACTGAAAGATGACTAAAACTTTACTTTCTCTAGATGAAACACATGTTTACTGCTCCCAGAGCATCTCTAATAACATTGGAAATCAAATGAAAGCCCATGAAAACTTAATAAAATGCACATTAAAATATTAGTGAAAGAGTGACGTATTAATCCAATGCAAATATGTGAAGAGTCTTCACCAAAGAATGAACTGAAGAGATAAAGATTGCTGGAGGATATTTCTATCAGAAACAAACATAGAAGTGAGCATAACGTAATAGCTGACAGGTGAGTGAGAAACTGATGCTTAGGGTTAGCCTTTCTTATTGAAACAACTGGGCTTATAATCACGAAACAATCTTCAGGGCCCGGGAACGGTGCCATCAGATAGGTCCCATGATTATGGGACTGCCGTCACTAGGAGCTGCTAATAATCTCATTGCTGCTGAGGGAACCCTCCCATTAGCACCAGGGGATCATCTGCCACTAAAGAAACTGCTGTTTCTTTCAAGTCAGATTAACACATTTGAGAAAAATAACTTCTTCCAAAATTTAATTGGATGCATGGTTTTGAAACCTATCATGATAAACTTTAATATGTGTTCAGCATTTTCACAGCTCTAGATACATTTATGACAAAAAACAACAGTGGAAATGTGTCTTTCAGTGTTGAAGGAAAAGGGAGATTTCAAGGTGCCTTAGGATATATGTAGACAATTTTGTGAATGATGAAGGTAAGACAGTTACACATGTTCACTGGAAAAGCTTTGATATAAAAAACTGTAGGGTGACCAGCCCCATGGCCGAGTGGTTAAGTTTGCACACTCCACTTCAGCAGCCCAAGGTTCACCCGTTCAGATCTTGGGCACGGACCTAGCACTGCTCATTAAGCCATGCTGTGGTGGCATCCCACATAGAGGATTGGAATGACCTACAACTAGGATATACAACTGTGTACTGGGGCTTTGGGGAGGAAAAGGAAGAAAACAAAAAAAAGAAGAGGAAGATTGGCTACAGCTGTTAGCTCAGGGCCAATCTCCTTACCAAAAAAAACCAAACAAAAAAACCCCTGTTAAGTTTTTAATCATTAGACATGTCTTCCCAAAGACCTCTCATGGACATAATGTTACTTCTGCGTTAAATATGGTCCAGATTTCCTATAGAAAGAAGGAAGGGAAATAGGGAGAGTAGGGAAAGACATTCTTTGCTTTCCCGTTCTATGGAAAGTACTTTCAGAATTATTAGCCCATTGAAAGTAATGCATCAGCTTGATTCATTATGATGTAGAGTGTTAAATGCATCAGGTTTAAGCTTTTTTTCCAGCTTTATTGAGATATATTTGACATATAACATTGTGTAAATTTAAGGCTTACAATGAGTTAATTTGATACTTATTGCAGTAAGATTACCACCAGAGCAACATTAGCTAACACCAACATCACATAACATAATTACCATTCCTTTTTTGTGGTGAGAACATTTATGATCTACTCTCTTAGCAACTGTTTTTTTAATTGAGTTCATAACAGTTTACATCATTGTGAAATTTCAGTTGTACATTATTTCTTGTCTGCCACCACATAAGTGCTCCCCTTCACCTGTCTGCCCCCCCGACCCCCCTTCCCCTGATAACCACTGAAGTGTTTTCTTTGTTCACATGTTTGTTTATATTCCACATATGAGTGAAATCATATGGTGTTTGTCTTTCTTAGTCTGGCTTATTTCACTAAGCATAATACCCTCCAGGTCCATCCATGTTGTTGTAAATGGGATGAATTTGTCTTTTTTATATGGCTGAGTAGTAGTCCATTGTATATATATATACCACATCTTCTTTATCCAGTCATCAGTTGATGGGCACTTGGATTGTTTCCATGTCTTGGCTGTTGTGAATAGTGCAGCAATGAACATAGGGGTGCATATGTTACTTTGGGTTGTTGATTTCAAGTTGATTGGGTAGATATCCAGTAGTGGGGATAGCTGGGTCATACAATATTCTATTTTTAGTTTTTTGAGGAATCTCCATACTGTTTTCCATAGTGGCTGCTCCAGTTTGCGTTCCTGCCAGCAGTATATGAGGGTTTCCTTTTCTCCACACCCTCTCCAACATTTGCTATTTTTAGTCTTAGCCATCACAGCCATTTTAACAGGTGTTAGGTGGTATCTTAGTATAGTTTTGATTTGCATTTCCCTGATGATTAGAGATGTTGAACATCTTTTCATATGTTTATTGGCCATCTATATGTCTTCTTTGGAAAAATGTCTGTTCATAACCTCTGCCCATTTTTTGATTGGGCTGTTTGTTGTTTTGTTGTTCAGTTGTGCGAGTTCCTTATATGTTATTCAGATTAACCCCTTATTGGATATATGATTTGCAAAAATTTTCTCCCAGTTGGTGGGTTGTCTTTTTGTTTTGATCCTGGTTTCTCTTGCCTTGCAGAAGCTCTTTAGTCTGGTGAACTCCTACTTGTTTATTTTTTCTTTTGTTTCCCTTGTCTGAGAAGACATAGTATTCAAAAATATCCTTTTAAGTTTGATGTCAAAGAGTGTACCACCTATATTATCTTCAAGGAGTTTTATTGTTTCAGGACTTATCTTCAAGTCTTTGATCCATTTTGAGTTTATTTTTGTGTATAGTGTGAGATAATGGTCTACTTTCATTCTTTTGCAAATGGTTGTCCAGGTTTCCCAACACCATTTATTGAAGAGATTATCTTTTCTCCATTGTATGTTCTTAGCTCCTTTGTCAAAATTAGCTGTCCGTATATGTGCAGTTTTATTTCTAGGCTTTCAGTTCCGTTCCATTGATCTGTGTGCCTGTTTTTGTACCAGTACCATGCTGTTTTCATTACTATGGCTTTGTAGTACATCTTGAAGTCAGGGATTGTGATGTCTCCAGCTTTGGTCTTTTTTCTCAGGATTGCTTTAGCAATTTGGGGTTTTGCGTTGCCCCATATGAATTTTAGGATTCTTTGTTCTATTTCTGTGAAGAACGTCATTGGGATTCTGATTGGGATTACATTGGATCTGTAGATTGCTTTGGGTAGTATGGACATTTTAACTGTGTTTATTCTACCAATCCAGTGCATGGAATCTCTTTTCATCTCTTTGTCATCATCTATTTCTTTCACTAATGTCTTATAGTTTTCATTGTATAAGTCCTATGTCCATTGTATAAGTACTATGTTGAATAAGAGTGGTGATAGTGGGCATCCTTGTCTTGTTCCTATTCTGAGGGGGAGGGCGCTCAGTTTTTCCCATTGAACATGATGTTGGCTGTGAGTTTGTCACATACAGCCTTTATTATGTTGAGGTAATTTCCTTCTATCCCCATTTTGTTAAGAGTTTTTATCATAAATGGCTGTTGGATCTTGTCAAATGCTTTCTCTGTGTCTATTGAGATGATCATGTGGTTTTTATTCCTTATTTTGTTAATATGGTGTATCACACTGATTTGTGGATGTTGGACCATCCCTGTGTTCCTGGTATAAATCCCACTTGATCATGGTATGTGATCTTTTTGATGTATTGCTGTATTTGGGTTGCCAAATTTTTTTTGAGGATTTTTGCATCTATGTTCATCAGCAGTATTGGCCCATAGTTTTCCTTTTACGCGTTGTCCTTGTCAGGCTTTGGTTTCAGAGTGATGTTGGCCTTGTAGAATGTGTTAGGAAGCATTGCATCTTCCCTGATTTTTTGGAATAACTTGAGAAGGACAGGTATTAAATCCTCTCTGAAACTTTGGTAGAATTCCCCAGGAAGCCATCTGGTCCTGGGCTTTTATTCTTTGGGATGCTTTTGATTACTGTTTCAATCTCTTTACTTGTGATTGGTCTATTCAGATTATCTATTTCTTTTTGATTCAGCTTTGGGAGGTGGTAAGAGTTGAGGAATTTATCCATTTCTTCCAGATTGTCCATTTTGTTGGCATATAGCTTTTTGTAGTATTCTCTTATAATCCTTTGTATTTCTGTGGTGTTCATTGTCATTTCTTTCATTCTAGTTCTATTTATCTGAGCTTTCTCTCTTTTTTTCTTTGTAAGTCTGGCTAGGGGTTTGTCAATTTTGTTTATCTTCTCAAAGAACAAGCTCTTTGTTTCATTAATCCTTTCTACTGCCTTTTTTGTTTCACTTGCATTTATTTCTGCTCTGATTTTTATTATTTCTCTCCTTCTGTTCACTTTAGGCTTTGTTCTTTTTCTAATTCAGTTAGGTGTAGTTTGAGATTGCTTATTGGGTATTTTTCTAGTTTGTTAAGGTGAGCCTGTCGTGTGATGAATTTCCCTCTTAGTATCACTTTTGCTGCATCCCACATGAGTTGGTATGATATGTTTTCATTTTCATTTGTCTCCAGATAGTTTTTGATTCCTCCTTTAATTTATTCAATGATGCATTGGTATTTCAATAACATGTTGTTTAGCCTCCACATTTTTGTCACTTTCTCAGTTTTTTCTTGTAATTACTTTCTAGCTTCATAGCATTGTGATCAGAAAAGATGCTTGTTATTATTTCAATCTTCTTAAATTTATTGAGGCTTGCTTTGTTTCCCAAAATATGGTTTATCCTTGAGAATGTTCTGTGTGCACTTGAGAAGAATGTGTATTCTGCTGGTTTTGGATGGAGTGTTCTATACGTCTATTAAATCCTACTCGTCTAGCTTTTCATTTAATTCTACTGTTTCCTTGTTGATTTTCTGTCTGGATGGCCTATCCATTGATGTGAGTGGAGTGTTGAGGTCCCCTACTATTATTGTGTTGTTATTAATATCTCCTTTTAGTTTTGTTAATAGTTGCTTTATGTACTTTGGTGCTCCTGTGTTGGGTGCATAGATATTTATGTGTTATGTCTTCTTAGTGGAGTATCCTTTTTATCATTATATACTGCCCCTCTTTGTCTCTCTTTACCTGTCGTATCTTCAAGTCTACTTTGTCTGATATAAGTATCGTGACACCTGCTTTCTTTTGTTTGCCGTTAGCTTTTAGTACTGCCTTCCATCCCTTCACTCTGAGCCTGTGTTTGTCATTGGAGCTGAGATGTGTTTCCTGGAGGCAGCATATTGTTGGGTCTTGTTCTTTAATCCCTCTCACCACTCTGTGTCTTTCTATCGGAGAATTCGATCTATTTACATTTAGGGTGATTATGGATATATGAAGGCTTAGTGCTGCCATTTTATCACTCGTTTTCCAGTTCTCCTGCATTTCCTTTGTTTCTCATCCTTGTGTTTCCATTTACCAATTGAGTTATGTGGTTTTTTATGTTGTGTTTCTTTGTTTTCTCCTTATTTATTATTTGTGTCTCTGTTCTGCTTTTTTGTTTAGTGGTTACCATGAAGTTTGTATTCAAAATCTCCTAGATAAGATAGTCCATTTTCTGATGGCCTCTTATTTCCTTAGACCAAAGCGATTCAGTCCCTTTCCTCTTCCCCTCCTAAGTTGTTTTTCTCATATCTTATTCTACCTTGTGTTGTGAGTTTGTGGTTAAAATGACAAGATTATCTTCATTTTTGGTGTTTTCCTTACTGTTATCTTTAATCTTATACTTGAGTATTTCCCAACCTGTTCTGATGTATAGCTACAATTTTCTTATTTTGTCTACCTATTTATCTCCTTATTCTATGCTTTGTAACCCCTTTATCCTCTTTTTTTTTTTTTTTTCCAGGTATGAGGGCCTTCTTGAGGATTTCTTGTACGGTAGAGGGTTGGGGGTCTTGTGGCTACCAACTCCCTTAGCTTTTGTTTATCTGGTAAAGTTTGAATTTCTCCATCATATTTGAAGGATATTTTTGCTGGATAGAGTATTCTTGGCTGAAAGTTTTTGTTCTTCAAAGATGTGAATATGTCATTCCAGTCTCTCCTAGCCTGTAAGTTTTCTGCAGAGAAATCTACTGAAAGTCTGATATGGGTTCCTTTGTAGGTTATTTTCTTTTGCCTTACTGCCCTTAGTATTTTTTCTTTGTCATTCCCTTTTGCCAGTTTCACTACTATATGCCTTGCAATAGGTCTTTTTACCTTGACATATTTAGGAGATTTGATAGTCTCTTCCACATGGATTTCCATCTTCTTCCCTAGATTTAGGAAGTTCTCTGCTATTATTTCTTTGAACAAGGTTTCTGCTCCATTCTCTTTCTCTTCTCCCTTTGGAATACCTATAATTTTTATGTTGCATTTCCTAATTGAGTCAGATATTTCTCAGAGACTTTCTTCATTTCTTTTCAGTCTTAGTTCTCTCTCCTCCTCTATCTGGAGCATTTCAATATATCTATCTTCAATTATGCTGATTTGCTCCTCTATGATGTCTGCTTTATCATTCAGGGAATCCATATTTTGTTTTATATCAGTGATTGTGTCTTTCTTCTCCAATATTTCTGACTGATTCTTCTTTGTAATTTCAATCTCTTTTATGAAGTCGCTCTTGAACTTGTTGAATTGTTTCTCTACATTCTCTTTTAACTTGTTGAGTTTTTTTATGATAGCTATTTTGAATTCTCTGTTATTTAGATTACGTATTTCTGTGTCTTCAAGACTGATTTCTGGGAACCTGTCATTTTCTCTCTGATCTGGAGATTTAATATAATTTTTGACACTTCTAGAGGGTGTGGCTTTGTTCTTTCACATCCTGGTATTATTTGCTCCCAGTTACTGCTTATCGCCATGAGAGGTCAAGAGCCACGTATTCTGAGCCCTCTGCCTTCCACCAGGATCCCGTATGCTGGAACCAGTGCTGGGCAGCTGAGGGGAGGGGCACTTTCTCCTGTGTGCTCACAGGGTTTTCTGGCTCTGCCCTTGCTATCTGCTCTCCTGGGGTATTGGCTTGATGAGGTCACCCACATTTTACCTTTCACCTCAGTAGGGGCTTTCCCCTAGGCTGCGAGAGCCCTTGGAGATCTTTGATGTTCCCATGAATGAGTGTCCCCTCCCTGCTTCCCTCCCTCTCAGAGGCTGCACGCAGTCCCAGATCACAGTCTTTTGAGGAAGGAGCGAAATTTTCTCTTACCTCGTTCCACCTCTCCTGTGGGGGGCTCCAGCCTCTCCACCCTCCAATGTGTGGCTGCATGGGTCTCTCAGACATCTTTTGTGTTGTGTGGATGTCCTCTGTAGGAGTATGAATGTCTTTTTTGTTGTGTGGCGGAGGGGAGAGATCACCCGGAGAACTCACTCTGCCATAATGCTGATATCACTCTCTTAGCCACTTTTAAGTATACAATACAGTATTGGTAGCTATAATCACAATGCTATGCATTAGCTCCCCAGAATTTATTAGTGTTTTAACTGGAAGTTTGTACTCTTTGACCAACCTCTCTCTATTTCCTTCACCCTCCAGCCCCTGGTAACCACCATTGTATTCTCTGTGCTCTGTTGGCAGGAATGTAAATTGGTACAGATTCCTTGTTCCCTTGCCAGAATTAACACTGACTCCACAGTCATACATAACATTTTTAACCAAAGAAATAGGATAGTGCCAAAGGGTGACTACTTATAGGAGGGAAGATGTTAAATATTCAGCTACCAGGACTTTACCTTGAGTCTCAGAAGGTTATTCCCAAGGAGACAGGCTCTCAGTGGGCAATTCTTTTATTCCAAGCTTCAGTTCAAGTGCCCTGTCGTCTACCCTTAGTCAATAATCTACATCTTTGCATAAACCTATTCCAAATGCCATAGCCCTCTTTACTTCCTACAATAAAGGAAAACTCCACTTCTGCTTCAGGGAGGAGAAATCCTTCTATATTCTTTGTCATACTCTCCCACTCCAAAGTAAAGCCAAAAGTCAGTGGTGGCAGTTAACAACTATGGCAGGAGTCTTTTCTTACTCAGTGGTTCTCAGACATTACTTGCACATCTAACTGTACATTAGAATTACCTGGAGAAGCTTTTAAAAATACCTATACCTCAGCACTAAAATCATCCTCCCCCAAAACTGTTATTGATTGGTGTGCTGGCTAGTGGGAGAGCATAGTTATAAATACCAACTACAACCACATTATCCATTGCAGAAACGAAGACTATAAGACTAATGAGTATTGTTTCCTTATTTTCATGTGTTTGTATACTGTGATGGTTTATTTCATGTGTCAACTTAGTGGGGCCATGGTGTCCAGATAGGTTGTCAAACATTATTCTGGATGTTTCTGTGGGGATGTTTTTAGATGAGACTAACATTTAAGCCAGTGGACCTCAAGTAAAGCAGATTGCCCTCTGCAAGGTAGATGGGCCTCATCCAATCAGTTGAGGGTCTGAAAAGCACAAAAGACCTGACCTGGCTTTTGCAAGAGAAAATTCTACACAGACAGCCTTCAAACGTGAACTACCATATTGGCTTTTTGGCCTTCAGACTTGAAGTGCAATATGGGCCCTTTCCTGGGTCTCCAGCCTGCCGTCTCACCATGCAGATTTTGGACTTGCCAGCATCCATAGTCACTTGAGCCAATTCTGTAAAACAAATACCCTTCTATATACATACATGTCATATTGGTGCTATTTCTATGGAGAACCATGAAATAGATTTGGAAGCATGAAGTGAGGTGCTGCTGTGACAAATGCCAAAAAATGTGACTATGGCATTATAACCAGATAGTGGTTAGAAGCCGAAAGAGCTTTGAGATGCATGTTAAAAAAAGCCTGGATGGCCTCGAAGGGACTGTTGCTGGGAATATGGATGACAGAGCTGAAGCTGGGGAGGTCTCACACAGAAATGAGGAACGTGTTACTGGAAACTGAAGAAAAGATGATCCTTGTTATGAAATAGCCAGGAACTTGGCTGATTTGTGTTCTAGTTATGTGGAAAGTAGAAGTTAAAAGTGATGAAGTTGGATATTTAGCTGAAGGTATTTCTTAGCAGAGTGTTGAAGATGTGGTTTCTCCTCGCTGCTTACAGTAAAATGCAAGAGGAGAGAGATAAATTAAAGGTATTTATTAATTAAAAAGGAACCAGAACTTGAAGATTTGGAAAATTATCAGCTTATCCATATCGCGAAAAAAAAGAGAAAGTATTCTGGAAAGAACACTGAGGGTGAGACTGGAAACCCATTTGATAGAGAGACTATCATACAACTCACAGGCCTAAGGAGATATCTCAGCAGAAGCCAGGAGCAGAGATGGGCTCGTATCAGCAGAAATCCTGCCAGCTCGGCCCAAAGGGAGCAGTGACAGTACAGAATGAAGGGAGGCTATTGGACTTCCGAGATTCTACAGGAAGGGACAACAAAATTATCTGGCTGCAAGCATGTGTGACAAGAAAAGGGAAAAAGAATCCTGAAGGCTTTTCAGAGATTGGCAGAGGCCACTCCACCACAGGCCTGGAGGGTACAAGTGTAGGAGACAAGGCTGTCCCCTTCTCCATTTCAGAGGGCCAGACTGTTGCCCCCCAGTGACTCAGGGGGAAAGCCAGCACCCAAGTATGAGGGGTGACACAAGTTGAGGCTGTCACCCCAATGGCCCCAGAGGGCAAAGTATTGAGACAAAGAGGATTATTCTAAAGCATTCAAATCTAATAGAATTTGCCTTGCTAGGTTTTGGCCTTGCTTGGACCCCTTACTCCTTTTTTCTTTCTGATTTCTCACTTTTGGAATGGGAATGTCCACCCTATGCCTGTTCTACCATTGTATTTTGTAAGCATATAACTTGTCTGGTTTCACAAGTCACAGCTGGAGAAGAATTTTGTCCCAGGATGAGTCATATCTCAAGTTTCACATATACCTGATTTAGGTGATATTTAGATGAGATTTAAAATTGATGATAGAATTGATCATATTCAGAGACAGGGCCTCTGAAGAGGTAGTTAAGGACATGAATGAAGTCATAATAGTGGAGCCCTAGTCCATCAGGATTGATGTCCTTATAATAAGAGGAAGAGACACCAGGAGTGTGTGTATCCCAAAAGGATCATGTGAGGATGCAAGTCAAGGAGAGAGGCCGCAGGAGAATCTACCCTGCCGCCACCTTAGTCTTGAACTTCCAGCCCCAGAAATGGGAGAACATAAATTTCTGTTGTTTAATTGACCCAGTTATTTTGTTGTGGCATCCTAGAAGACTAATAAAATTGGTCTGAGACATTTTTAAGAGCCGCTAATTTACAGCTAGGTCTGCAAAGCACTGAGCTTGATCTGGGCAGTAGTCCCCTAATGGAGCAGGGCATGAAATGAGGGTTTCTGGGCACCGCCACCACTGGACTGATGCCTAGGTCTGCCAGTTCCCTTACTGCATTTAGCATATCTCCAAGGAAGAGAGAGTAACCTTCCAGTGACAGCACAAGGTACCCATAGAGAAAATAAACAGTGTGTCAAATAGCCAGGCTTTCCCTGTGTTCTCGGAGCCCATGGGCTCCAGGACTGAGCACAGAAGCACTGCTGTTTGCTGACCGTCAGGATTACTATTAGAATAAGGGAATCTTAGAGGCCAGCCTTAACAGTCACTCTATCTTCTACCTGAGAAAGGGTAAATCTTCCATTAAATAAAGTTGATTCACCAAGTCTGCCTTTGAAGGATGATATGAGCTTATATAAAACTTGCTCTGTTCCGGGAACTCATTAAAATGCTTTATATAGATATGAATTTGTTTAACATAAATTGTGGCTTTATGAAGTATGCATTATTATCATCTCCATTTTATTGATGAGTCTACTAACTTAAAAAAAGTGTTCCATTTTTCCATCGAATTTAAATACCTACATAATATGAAGAGATCACTTTATACATCTACTTTAAAATATTTCCGTGTTCATTAGTTATTTTCAAAGGTTAAATTCTGAAGCCTAAAATCACGATACCATCTTTTTGTATTTGCTGTTATACCAGTTTAGAAAGTCCTATGATTTTCTCTCCTCATCCATCTACAAGAAAGCTTTCCTTCAAAGCTCAAGAAAGTGCCACATCTTTGGTAAACGCTTCCCCTAATTGCTATTAAATCACAATGCCCCACACATTTAGTATAGTACTAATATAATTTTGTTCTCTAAATTTTCTCCTGGGTATTAATTCTTGTTTAACTATGCTATAACTTCTACTGTTTAATAAATTAAATGCCATGCCCTTTTATAGCTGCCTAAACGTAAAACCAAGAACATGATATACACTCAGTAAATTTTTTTGGTGAGGAAGATTGGCCCTGAGCTAACATCTGTTGCCAATCTTTGCTTGAGGAAGATTGTTGCTGAGATATCATCTGTGCCAATCTTCCTCTATTTTCTATGTGGGACATTACCACGGCATGGCTAGATGAGCTGTGAGTAGGTCCGTGCCTGGGATCCAAACCTTTGAACTCCAGGCCACTGAAGCCGAGTACGTGAACTTAAACACTATGCCACCAGGCCGGCCCCAGTTAATTTTTTATAAATTTCATTTAATATTAATTATAGTGTGCTGGAACTTCACCAGTATTTAAAAACTAAAATTCTAACCTATAATAAGTTTAATTATATGCATACGTTTTTGTTTGGGAGGATACTTCTTTGACTTTTTGTAGGTAAAATTTATACAGAGTGACATGCATGGAGCTTAAGTTGAGGAGTTTTGACAAATGCCTGTGCTATATAAGCCATGCCCCTGCCTCTATAAAGATATCTTTTTCCAGCACTCAAGCTAATTCCCTTACGCACTTCTCCAGAGGCAACTGCTATTCTTATTTCCATCACCATAGATGAGTTTTAACTGTTCTAGAACTTTAAACTCGCAGAATTATACAGTATGTACTGTTTCCTGTCTGCCTTCTCTCATGCAGCATGAGGCGCTTTGAGAGTCATCCCTGCTGTTGTTTAATAGTAATTTGTTCTATTTTATTGCTGAGAAATGTCTCATTATATAAATGTACCACCATTTGCTTATCCATTTTCTAACTGGTGTTCATCTGGGTTTTCCAGTTTAGGGCTATTAAGAATAAAGCTGCTTTGGACATCTTTGTACAAGTCATTTTGGGACACCTGTTTTTATTTACCTAAGATATCCTAGATATACCTACAGAAGAATTGCTGGGTCATATCATGGATACGTTTAACTTTACAAGAAACCACGAAGCAGCTTGTAAAATGGTTACCATTTTGCATTTTTAAAGCAATGTTAGGGATTTGAGTTCTTCAGCATCCTTGCTAACGTTCAATTTTGTCAGTCCTATTAATTTAGCCATTCCTGGGAGTGTGTACCAGTATCTCACTGTGGTTTGAATTTGTCTTTTCTTGATGCTTAATGCTAGATATTTTCATGTGCTTACTGGCCATTTTCACATTTTCATGTTTTTGTTTCACATGTGTAGGACAAGTTATATATCTTCTTTTATGCAGTGTGCGCGTTTCCCACCATTTTTCTGTTGGCTTGTGTTTCCCTTTCTTATTGACTTGTATGGATGTTTGCAGTCCTGGGGACAAGTCTTTCCTTGGACAGATGTTTTGCAAATTTTTTGTCATACTTTGTCAGTTGCCTTTTCACTCTATAATGTCTTTTGATGAACAGATCTTCTTAATTTTAATATAGTTAAATTTATCATTCTATTCTTTGATGACTTGTGCTTTTTGTCTCTTGTTCAAGAAATCCTTGTTTATGGTTATGAAGAGATTCACTTACGTTTTACTCTAAAAGATTCTTGTTTGCTTATTCCCCACCTAGATCCACAATCCATGTGGAATTGATTATCTTTTTGTAAACGGGGATGTAGGAGTCAAGATTAATTGTTTGCCATATGGACATCCAATTGTCCCAGCACTATTTGTTGGGAGATTATCCTTTTCCCTCAAAGTTTCACTGACACCTCGTCATAAATTAGGTGACAGTGCTCGTGTGGATCTATTTCTGGGCTTGCCTTTCAATCCTGTTGGTCACTTTGTCTATTCTTTCACTGTTTTAATCACCATAGCTTTCTCATAGGTCTTGTTATCTAATGGTAGAAGTCCTTTCTACACTGTGTTCTTTTTCAAATTGCCTTGAGTATTCTTACCTTTTACATTTTAATGAATTTTTAGAATAATTCTGTTATTTATTATCAAAATAAAAAAATAGAAATAAAAATAGTTGTTAGGGCCCTCATCGGAATTGCATTGAATCTATAAACTAACTTGAAGAAAATTGACATCTTTACAATATTGAGTCTTTCAATCCATGAACAGAATCAGCAATGATAGCTACAAAAATGCTGCGTTACAACAACCCCCAAATTCAGTGATTTAAAGAAACAAAACAATCACTTGTTCTCATGGATGTGCTCGTTTGTTGGGGAGGCTGTGGGGGCTGGAGAGGCTCGTCACCACATGAATCTGACTCCCATGTCTCTCCATCTTCCTGAGACTGCCCACATGCCTCTCATTCTCCTGGGACAGGTAGGTAGACCTTTTCATGACAATGGCAGAATTGCAAGTGTGCAAGGTCAATAACACAAGTATATTTCAAGCTACTGTTTATGCTTATGAAGAGCTTCTCTTACATTTTACTATAAAATATTTTTGTTCTGTTTTCTTCCCACCTAGATCCACAATCCATGTGGAATTGATTATTTTTTTGTAAAGGGAGATTTAGGAGTCAAGATTGTTTGTCATATGAACATATTGTTAGTATATTGATCCATCTGTTAATATATTGAGCCAAAGAAGTCATTTGGCTAAGCCCAAAGTCAGGCATGAGGAAGTATGCTCCACATTTGGTGGGGGTACTGCAAAGAACATAGCACAGGGCTTTGGCATCAGCATGGGTAATCGGGCCTAATCCAGGAAATGCATCACTTCAGGCAAGCTGAGAATCCTGTTTCTCTGACTAGCATTTGGTGTTGTCAAAGCTGCAAAATCTTTTGAAGACCAAATGTTTCATTCTCCTTTTCAGTCCTCACTACACCTCTGAAGCTGTGTCTCACAAATAGAAAGAGTTCTCCTTTCTTCGCTCTGCTCCACTTTATCATGAGAGTCCTAAGAAAGGAAGGTGAATGTAGCGAGTCTCCCTCTTTTCCAACTGTGCCTAATGGCTCTCTTTCCCTAGCTAGAGTCAAACCAGAGTCTTCAAATTGTTCGAATGGGACAAGGGACCTGGCATCCGCAGGCCTTCCCCATTTCCTGTCTACTTCCTCTCTGATTTCAGTGCTCATTCACAAAACTTTCCCCTCTAAGATAACTCTTGTCCCTATTCAGGTCACTCATGTAAAGATGCTAAAGACCTCATTGCAGCATTGTTTGGAAAAGTGAAATCATGGAATGAGGTTCAAACTCTGTTTTATTTTTTATACTATGAAATATTCTTTTGTAATTGAAATCAACAAATATTGTCCACATATATCAAGTATAAATGTCAAAAATACAATGTTGAATAAAATAAAAATGAACTGCAAAAAGATACCTTCAGTATGATGCCATTTATAGAGGTAGGTTGAAAAAAACATAATATTATATCTTATGAATGGATGGTAAAATAGGAAGGCACGTGTGCAAATAACACCCACCAACTTCAGAGGCCTGGTCACGTTTGGGGAGAGCAGAGAATGAAGGATGGAGCCATGGAGCACTGGATGTTTCTTTTACGTTCTACTGTTTAAACAACATGAATAAAAACCAAAACAAAATGTTAACATTTCTTAGATTATGTGGGTTGGTAGATACATGGGTATTTTCATAACTTCACATTTTTTTCTCTAGGTTTGAAATATTTAATGACTAAAAATTTGAAAACAAGCATTTAAGGCATAATCTGCATTTGTGTTTCACCTCCTTTCTTCAAATGCTCACTACCAGTCTAGTAACATAAATCCCTAGATGGTCATTGGTCCTTTGATTACGTATCTTTAACCTGGAGCTCCCTTTATAGCCAGATTAAGATGGTGGTGAGATGAGTATTCTTCTTGGAGAGCAGAGTAGTGGTGACATTAAAAACCCTCAAATATCCTGTTGACGTGCATCTCTCAGACACGGACTTCCAAGAACACCACAGCTATTGGGATTCCTACTTTGAATGAGACAGAAAATATTTTTTTCTGACTGACATACACTTGATTTTTCAGTGAATTTTTTATGGTGGGATGCACAGTACTAAGGTTTTTTTCATAATTCGCAAGAATAACTTAATCATATCATGCACAGTAAACAGATTTGGGGCTGGAATCTTCAGGGAATGTTGGCAAGTCTTTTCATGAGTAGACTGAACCTTGACTCAATATTACCTATGGGGAGAGTGTGCTGCCCCCTGGAGCGTTCCATCGCGCGTTCGATCTCTCCTGCTGCTGTCTCCCTTCTACCAGATTTTCAATTCTCTTCCTGATAACAAGGCTGCTATTGGGGGAGCCTTGATAACTTCTAAGTCATTGGGATTCCTTTTACTTTATGGTGCATTTTAATGAAATTGAAGTAGCTATAGAAGGCTTTCAAAAATTTCGTGGAATAAATAAGTAAATTAGTGAATGAATTAAAATACCCTATGGATTATTAATGCTGAATTTTATCTGTGCTGAATATTATTTATTATAAAAAGGATATTTTGGCAAAATAAAATGAATATTTACGAGAGAAATTTATCCATTATCTCATCACTGTAGTATAAGTGCTTGCGTATGTTACACACACACACATGCACACACTCACACAATATTATGTACAGCCATAATGGTAGTGGACATTTTATATTTTCTAACATTTATTTACCATTCTGCTTCACAGATTCTTAAAATATATTTTACTGTCAATTTTATATTTTATTGACTGACTAGATTGGCTAAAATATGATTTAGCTAATCATTCTCAAACTTTCAATTTTCCTTTTAAATCACGTGCATTTTTATTTTAAAAAACAATAGTATTTCATCAATGTGAAATTCTGAGGTATTCTACACCAGTGAAATTTAACAAATACCCAAGACATATGCACTCTAGTGTCTACATTTTTTTTGTATTTTTATTTGTTTTAAAATAGTTCTAAAATGTTTTAACCCCTTTGATGCATGCTCAAAATAAGGATGGTGAACATATTTTCTTGATGCTTTCACGTGACCTTTTAAGCAGCCATAAATTGTATTATGTAGATTAGCAATTCTGTTCCCTTGCTGAATTTTTCTCACTCTTCTGCCTTGTCAGGTTGCCATTTGTCACTTCTGATGTGATTGCTGTTAATTCTCCCCAGGCCTACCTCTTTCTCCCTCTGTTGGCTACTAATTTACTTTGGGCTGAGGGAACAGATAGAAAATGTCACGACGGTTGTACATTAGTAAGTATCCATACGGCACTGATTGAGAAGAGCTTGAGAAGTAAGTATCACAAGGCATTTGTCACTTTTTTCTGGGTCACCTTCAGTGATTGCTCAAAAATCCCTGAATAAATGAAATTTATGCATTGATAGAAGTTCTGAAACAACTTCTTTGTGAAAAATTTGCATAGATTACTAACTCAGGTTGCCCTTTAATAATCGTTACACATCTGCCTGCAGTGTGTACAGCTAAACTGTAATGTTTCTACTGTTAGCACAATGTCTTTATAAGGAAATTAACAAGATGCTATTTGTTGGGCAAGACTCTTCGTGCTGTGGGTCATAAAAATCTAATTATTATTCTAACATGGTCATGGGGCATGCAATTTCCAAAGAAACCCATGGCACACTGTGAGGACAAAATACTCTTCAAAGTGACTGCAGTCCACAGCAGATACATTTTCCTCTGTCCTTGCCCTGACAATTCTAGAAGTGACATGTTGCCAACATGGATATTTCTACCACATCATGTTACCAACTTGATGATACCTTGGCTTTAACAAAACAGAAGGTATTCTTTAAATTCATTTAATACAATTAAAGTCCACGTTTTAAAATACGGTAGTAAAGGATGTAGATAAGACTTTACCTGGTAAAAACATTAGACACATAAATATAGTTTCTTTTTTTTCTACATTCAGTCGATGCATCTCTCATTTGTTATTAAGCAGAATAGGTAGATTGGAATTCTCTGATTCAGAAAACGAGATTGATTCATTTACTAAATTATGGCATCTTATATTTCTTTTAATTTGAAAATATTTTTGAATAAATGCTTAGAATGTTCCAAAGTTTTGCAAACTAAAAAAAAAAAGTGGGAATAAAATATGTGAGTGGGAAACCCTAAAGACATCATCATCTCATTGGAATCAGAAAGTCATTATTCTAGATGTAGCTATGTGAGTTCTTCCACCAAAAAAAGCTTCTTCTTGGACAGGGGCTGGAGGGTGAGAGTGAGGACAGAAGGCAGGGTGCACACTACAACTTTAAAATTAGTTTCTTTGTCTTGAAATGCCTGTCCTATGACTGAAAACTAGAGAATCAAGAAACATAGAGCAAAGAATGGCCTGACTCCAGTTCACTCTGGCTCTAAACACTGAGTCAGACCAAATGTAAGGAACTGTGGCTATGTTGGGTGACCTTCCTCCTTCTCCGGGTGCCCTGGCATCCACCAGGAGAATCCTCAGGCTGCCTTATCAGTCTTCATATCCCCAGTGTGAGCCCTACCACGTCTTTCCCTCCCCAGACCTCAAAGCTGGAGGTCTGTCCTTTATCTTCTCCTTTACTCTTAACTGACTCATAGCCCATTGTCTTTGCCTAAGGTTGTTCAAGTGGATGGACGTGAAGTAACCCACAAATTTCTTGAAATTATATTAAATTCTGTGTATGTTTCTGTGAATGTGTCCATTACCCTAAGAAACTGTTCATATCATTCATCAGATTTTCAAGGAAAACCATGGCCATGAAATGGTTGAGAGACACCCTCTTAGGTGACAGCCACTTATCAGGTGAATATTTTAGAGATCAAAAAACTGGCATTGAAAGGGGGCCTTGAGGAAGAAATCTCTGAACTGTGAGAGCTCTAATAAGCTGCGACTGTGTAGATGTTTTTTTCCATCTGAAGAAATTTATTACTTATCCATTGCTTTGATTAAACAAATCTAAAATGCAGAAACTCCACTAAGAGTAATGGAACGCAATGCTGAGGAAGGTACAGTTCAGTTCTGCTTATCCCTGGAGGTGAGTCCTTTTGAATGGCAATATGGTGATGCACTTAAAGGCTCAAAACAAGGTTATACCCTTTGAAACCTCTATTTCTGGAAATGCCCTCTAAAGAAAAAAACACTACTTAGAAGAATATGTTCGTTTAGGCTTTATTCATCATAGAAAAAATAGAAGCAATTTAAATATATAATAAGAGGGAACGTTTAAGTAAGATCTGTAAAGTATGAGATAAAATAATTATAAAAGCTTCATAGTAACATGAAGATTGTAAGTAAAAATAAGAGAATTTATAAAATTAAGCTTATTATTCTCTCTTGTTAAGCTACCCATTGCCATTAGAACCATCTGATTCTCAAGCCAAAGTCCCTGAACTCTCTATGCCTTTCTTGCAATGCCATGCTGGCAGCCATTTGGACTCAGGAAACCTGGACTTCAAAAGAGAATTTATTCCAGCTAACCCTAGGTGTCAATTTTATTACTTATCCCATTTTTTAAAAATATTAGCTGGATTTTTTTTAAAAGATCAGACCAGTTGTCTTTCACATTTGAGGCATAAATAAAAGCACAAATCTTACATATACAGCCTCAACAAACTTAATTGTAACTTGCTTAGATCCGTGAATAAGAATGACAAACATGAATCAAAACATAAACCAGTAAATTTTACCAATGGCATTGATACTGAAAACCTAAAAAAAAAAAAATTGTCATCACTAAAGGATGCATGGGGAAGTTCTTAAAGTTATCTTTGTGATTTTTGCTTCTTGAAACATGAGGAAAAGCAAACAAGGCTGTTTGTTCATGAACCAGAGGTACCACGATGAGAAAGTTCTGCTCATCTGACAAGTGAAATGGTGTAGCCCCTGGTTACCGAACACTGTCCCACAAGCAAGACGAATTAGGTGAGCAGGTCACGATGAGAATCCTGCCTCTAATGAGTGTGTCTTAAGAATAAATGAAGCGGAAAAACAAAACCAGCAGCATTTGCTCTGATAACTTTGGGGAGATGGCCCAACATGCGGCAAACCTGATGCTGGAAGCGGGGTCAGATGACGGAGGGAGCGCGGTTGGGCACTGATAGGCAAGAGCTTTCTGCTAATTTTGGTGTCACACTGAGACCTTGCTTAACATTTTGACTTTCCCTGGAACACCCAGGCACACAGAAATAAACAAGTCAGAGAACAGGTAGTGCTGGGATTGCATATGTTACCAGCCACCTGCTCTTCACAGAGAACATCTGGCACAGAGAATTATGTCTAGGGATAGAACAAACACCACTGCAGCCTCTTCTGTCTGCTATAGCTGACAAACATGCCAGTTTTCTTTTTGAAGAGTGATATTTTAAGTGTTCAAACAAGTGGAAATGCTGAACAGAAGTGAATTAACTATTTTCTCCCACCTTAATTCTGCTAGCTATTGAAAGATGGGAGTTTTATGTTTAAAATTGCCCTCGCTTTGCTCTATCGTCCCTCAATTAACTTTCTTTCCTATGAGTCCATATAAGACATATCCAAGAACAGTTGCACTCAAGGATCACACGGGGAGGGGAACAGTCCAAACCGTCCAGCTTTCCTCCTGTGTGTGGCTATATGGAGCTGCAGGACACCTGCCTCTAGATATTTTGTTACCTGTGAAAAATAACCTCCATTTAGTGAAGCACTTAGGTATACTTTCTGTTACTTGTATTCAAATTAGTACCATCAGATGGATGAACTCTATTCTAAAAAGAGGTTAAAAAAAAAAAAGAAAAGCTCTTGAATCATTTCCAGGTCTTACATTGGAAAGGTTTTGCCATTCAGAGAACTCCAAGTCTACCACGATCCCCTCTGGAGGAGATCCACCAAGGACAAAACAGCATTTTCTGAAGCCAAATGTGTTAGATATCAATCAATAAATATGAATTAAGAAAGCATTTAGATTGTGGCAATATTCAGTCATAACAAAACACGAGGTCACCACTCTCAGCGTTTATAACTTAACGGAGGCCTGAGGGAGCACAAAGCAAATTAGTATTTTATACTTGAAACTGCAAACAATCATAGAGCCTGTAGACATGCATGGGAGCAGGGAAAATCTGGATGCAATCAAGTTAGCACGGAAAGTGCTGCTTAGAATTCTCCTGAGGGGAAAGAAAAATATATTTATAAGATAAAAGTGTTTTCTTGGAGGAGGTTCACTGTGAAATGCCAATTCCATAACAACGCTTTTGGACACCACAGGCTAGAGAAGATATAGCTTGGGATTAAAATCTTTAAAAAAATCAAAAAAGATGTAGTTTAGATTCTTTACATATTCCTTCATGCCAAATCCTGAAATCCTGAGACTATTATAAGTCTTTGAAAAAGTTTATTATTCTGTTTTTTTCAAAGTAAAGATCATTAAAATTCTCCATTAGAATATAGAGGCATAAAGGCAATAGCAAAGTTTTAAAATTCTCATATTTTTAATCTACTAAATCATATGTTATTAAAGATCTTGATTTCTTGCTCCAACAGATGAGGGAAAAAAAAATAGAGCTAAAGTATCATACAGTTTGACCAAAAGGAAAATTGTCTGATACATAAAGATCCCAGCGACACCTGTATGCTCACGTCAGCAAGAGGAAATCCTTCCTACAGGTAGTGGAGTAGCGGAAATAGTCATATCTTAAAATTTCTTAACTCCTATTACTTATTAACATGCTATCCATTTAATTGCACTGGATTAGTAATGTTACTTGGTTTCCAGATGGTTGTAGTATCGAAAATCTTAAGAAAAAAGTTACTTAAAAAGAGATTGCAAATAAAAAGATTGAAAGAGTATCAGTTCAATAAGAGTACTGGGGTCTAGTGACTGAGACAGGACACTGTGTGCTTGCTACAACTGACAGACTGTCCAATTAGTCCTTCTGTGTCATTGGGCTGCACAAGGCATGAGAAACCTTTCTGCAAACATAATTTAGAAAGGCCAATAGTAAAATGACACCACAATTTATCATATGCTTTAAGACATTCTTACCTCTATGTAAATTTAAGCTGAGTGATGGATACAAAGCCTCTGTCAGGATTATTTAAAATTACTCCGTGGGCATGAAATTTATAAATGAAATACTCTGGATATTGTTAGACATTATTAGATATTATTTTAATCTAGACTGTATAGTAAAATGTATCATCACTAAGAAATGGCAGCAGTGGGAAATTTCTATGGATTAAAATTGAAATCTGTAATAAACTGAGTTTACAAATGACAGTTGTAAGGAAACATATTTGAAGACAATTTAAATATGAAGCAATATATAACTCCTTTTCTTGTGGAACATCTTTCTTCAGTGCTTTTATATACCAAATCAGTAATAAAACTATTAGCCTTTTTCTCTAACATTCATTTTAATAACCAAACAAAATGCATTAATCATAGAAAAATACATAATAGGAATAAGCCAGAAGGAAAAAAAGGAATCCCATCATTCACAGAGAACAACTATTGATATCCATGTTGATATTTATGCTATTTCCTATTCTATTTATATTTTTTTAAAGGAAAATGTTTTAAACTTTAAGAATCTACTGAATTTTTTCTTTATGTTTTTTACATACGCTTTGAAAGAGCTTTTACTCCTAATCCATATGTCCTTTTAGTACTGTTATTGTGTTATTTTTTACATTTAAATCTTAAATTCATTAGAAATATATTTATATGCGTGAGGTGGATATCTAATATTTTCTTCTAAATAGTTAAATGTTTCCATAATGCCATTTATTTTATCACATTATTGATTAGTATATATATGTGTATATATATGTATATATATACACTTTGGTTATTTCAGGGTTTTCTATTGTTTCCATTGATCAAAGATTAGTATCACACTGTTTTGACTATTATGATTTTATAATTTATTATTTGGTAATTTGTGGTAGGAGAGATCTCTTCACGTTCTCTTTAAACAAAACAAAAATTTCTGGTCTCTTAATACATCTTGTTAGAAATGCTTCTTGTGAACATTTAATGGAATCAAAAAACCGGAGGCTTTGAGAGAAGACAAATAGAAGCTATATATTAAGAGCATTGCTGTTAAGAACAGAGAGCATTTGGTCTTCAGTCTTCATCAATTGTACAATTGAAGATCCACCAAAACAGTCATGAAACTGGAGAAAATACTTTATCAGCTGCATGCATGCTTTTTTTAGTGACAGAACATCCTCAATATTTGGTAGAGTATTGTGATTTTCGGCATAAGGCAACTATAAGATAAAGTTCTTCAGGAAAATATCTGGGGACATACAAGGAAGGGTGCTAAAGAGGAATGGTCCATTGAGGAGTTCCAGTATTAAGATTTGGAAGTCATGTCCAAGGAGAACCTACACACACATCATCACTCTGGTCCAGGCTTTCAGAGCCTCAATTCTGATGGAGTGCCTGGGCCACCATGAGGGCAGCTGCCATCCTAGCCCACACATCTGTGAGGGATTCCCTAGCCCCAAATCTATACATATGCGTAATGTTGTACGCAAGTTCTTCTTCAGCAAATAAGTCAAAATTGTTGCATATTTTCTGCTTGCACAGAATTCCTAAGAGTAACATATTAAGAGGTTAGTAGAGCCCAGATATTATCATTATATTACTTGGACTGATCAATTTCATTCTGCCACCCATAGTATCCATAGTATCATGTACCAAGGTGATTCATCAGGATTATAATAATTCATAGTATTTGGCTATAGGAAAAACTCAACATTCACTTTGATTGTACCAAATGTTTTCTCTATATAATATTTTAGAATAACTTCTACTAACTCAGCAACTAAAAAATAAAACAGTTTAATACTTTTAATTAAGAAGGTAAAATTTTCTGGTAAAAAAGGAAAGAACATGAATTAAATTGAGCATTTTATAACCTATATCTTAATGTCGGATAGTAAACAAAGAATAATAGAAGATATTAATCAATAGACAGTAGTAAGGGAAAAATAGATAAATGGATGATAGAAAGTTCTGAGAAGACAGGAGAAATTGATGAATAAATCTTAAATATATGTTTAGTGTTTATCTTAAATTATATATTTCAAATTAGGATTAAATATCTCTTTTTCCTTTTTAAAGCTTGTTACAATTCCTCTCTTTTCACTCAACTTCAGCCCCTATGTGTCATCAGAAGATTGCCTAAAACTTTTTGCCTAAGTAGCGTCTCCACGTTGTATAAAACATAGTGGTACTTGCCCTAGCTGAGCCCTCGTTAATGAGCGAGACTTAGAAAGGCATAGTTCATTAAAATAGAAGTGAACAGTTGCTCCAAGGTAGCCAATCAAATCCTCACTTTTTGAATTTAGCAGGAGGAAGTAAGATCTGAGCAGACAGCAGCAGTAGCTGAAGCTACAAGAATGCAGAGTACATGAAGTAGACTCTATGAGAACTCATGAGTTAGCTCAAGTTATGAGAATTCATGAGTTAGCCCAGTGTATGAGAGTTGATGAGTCAGCTCAAGTTATAAGAGTTTGTGGCTAAGTGTACATTAAGAAGAAGAAGAAACTGTGTTGTAGAGAAGGCGAGGAACCCAGCAACTCATTGTTGGAGACGTAAACACAGAAAATCATAGGTAGTAGTAGATTGAGGAGTTGTCTTCAATCCAGAATAATTCCAGTTCCGCTGTCCTGACTCTATTCCACCCTGTTTTTGATTCTTATGAGATCATCTCTTCCTCCCACTAAATTCTGTAAGGGGGATTAGATGGGTCATTCTAGAGCAGCTGCCCACTCAACAAATATTGTGATAACAGAAACTTTAAGCTAACCAAGAAAATCTCTTTTTCTTATAAACAAAAAATCCCTAAATAAAACAACTGGAAAGAAAGTTACAAACTCGAATAGAGGTTTTGCATCTTGTTAAAGTGAAATTTGCTATAGAAACCAGGTTTTCACTTGCTCTTGTGCAAATAAAATAAACACAGAACCAAAATGTCAAGTCCCTCTAGAAGGAGCCAATGGGAATGTTGAGTCCCATTTTAGCCATTTTCAGTTTCACATGATAGCAGGAAACATAATGAGAGCGGCTGTAACTAGACAAGGAAAGTCTATGTTGAAGAAGCATGTTTGTGATGACTTTGCATATGGATGAAAGTAAGCATTCTTTGACCTATCTAAGACTTGTGATCCATTTTTTCCCAAGTTTTTATTTATCTACAGACTCATCTTTAGCAATACACTAGAAGCTTTCCCAGGGCTTGGTCCTTATCTTGTTCGTTATTGTTAAAATTTATAACCGTCTCTGGTGTATTAGTGATTACCCAGGAAATGATGTGAATGAATGAACTGGATTCTGAACATCCTCCAAGGCGTTATGTGGGTCCATGCTTTCCATAGGGCTTTCTTGACTATCCTAAGACATAACTACCTCTTCCTCCTCTACACTTCCATTAGTCTGAACCACATATATAATCATAAATGTATATTTTGTTTTCACATTTTGTTCTAATCATTTTATTATGTTTCTATTTTCTACCAACTAACTGTTAGATCCTTAGGGAAAGGGACCATGTCATAATTTTCTTGGTTGTTAGTGATTGAAACTCTAACTGGGAATATTCAGCAAATTCTACCTCTTCTGTCCAATGTGTTCTAACTTCTCCAAGCTAAGCAGAGTCAAACAACTGTCTACCAGCCACCAAAGCACTTGGCACACAATTGGGTTCTGTCTTCTTTGCTTGCTTTTCATCTCCTTGAGGTTGGATATTTTAGGGAGCACTTCATTGATTGTAAAGAACAAAATCAAACTAGAAATAATTTCATTAAAAAAAAAAGAGTGTGGTATAAGAATGCTTAAATGCCTCACGTGGTCCAAGGGCAGAAATGAGGTTGGACTTCAGGAATAACTGGAATTAAGGCTGCTAACTGCCTACAAATAAGAAATCTCTCCAAATGTCCATTTATCTTATCTGATCCCTTCTGAGTGTCTTTCTCCCTGTGGACTGCCTTTTTCCAGTGTTCTAATCTACATTGCAGATTTGGCTCTGGAAATTGCTTGTGCTTTAAATCCTGTGATCGCAGTAACGTAAGGTTTGCTTACCTTGTATCCAACCCAAAATTCCCAAGGAAGGGATTCACCAGCCCCAGTCAATGTCATTGACTCAATATACTATGGACTAGGGACAGGGTCATACTGCGAAACAACTGCTCTCTCTAGAAGTTTTTCCCAGAAGCAGAGAGCATTGCTGAGTTTAAGAGAGAAAAACCTAAGATATATTTTTTCCTGAACTGCATTTTCCATAGAGTCCAATATGTTGTCTCGTTGTCTCTCATCAAAGGCAATGGTCTGAACGAGTGGTCTTTGTTCTTTCTGATTCATTTTACTTTATCTGACTCCTTCGAATTTTTAATGTTTTAAATTTCTCATTTTCTTAATGATGTAAAAAGTATTTATACCACTGATTAACTTACTCTATTGACATTTCTATTAATGATTTCCAAATGTGTAGTAAGATTTTACAGTAAAAATATTTGTAGATCAGTGCATAGTAATTACTCAACAGTATTTATGCCAATCTCTAAATTGGAAAAACTGATAGTACTTTTTAAAAACTGAAATTAAATTCCCCTAAAATTTCTACAAAACTATCAGCAATTAACATACTTAGTATAATTCCATCTATTGGCAAGGACTTTTTTATTAATTTTCTTTAAAATAAAAATTCTGTACTAGCTCAAATGGATTCCAATCTAATATCACCCCGAAAACAAAAAACTAGGATTTCTCATTTTTAATTTTCTATTTTCTTTGATCCCTATATATGTGGTTAAGAATATTTGGACTTATATTTGTGTCCAGTCTGAATTTTAGAAGGAATAAAAGATGAGCCAAAATTAAGCAACACAGAAGAAAAAAAATAGAAGCTTTCATGAAGAAGGAAATGCATCATGAAAATAACCAGCAGCTGAGCAGCTGAAGGCAGTGAGAGACGTGCTGAGGGGGCAGAATCAATCCCAGGCACAATCGGGGATTTTATAGTGTCCTTGGTTTTCACTTATTAATTGGTTCTCACTCAGCTCCCAGCTGAGACTGCAAGGAAGCAAGGAGAATCTTCTATTTCTTTTACAAACCAAAATTTCATTGTTTGGGTGGAAGAGAAAAATACATTTTGACCTATTGATAAGCTTTAACTAATTCTGAAGCACAGTAATCACAGCGACGCAAACATTCAGCACTTCCTCCCATGCTTCCTATTTCACTGAGAAAATAAAAGCAATCAGAAGAGGATATCTACAAGCTTTCACCATTCAAATGCTCAACTATATCTAGTGTCCTCATGTAATCTACCTCCCCTCCTGATAAAATGGATTGAATGAAATCTCTGTATGCTAAATAAACCAAACTTTCCACTTAAACACTACCTGCTATCCTCTGCAGCCCACTCAAAGACATCACTCTAGCCACTCTTTCCTCTCCCCTGCATCATCAGCTTTTCCTCACTACACAACGATTCCCTCAGCATTCAAATGGATATTTATATACCCTTTCCTGTTACCCACATCCTCCTTCAGCTCCTATTTCTTTCTCTGCTTCTATTAAATTGTAACACTAGTTGAAAATTACAGAGCATTAACCATGTATCAGACACAGCTTTAAGAGCTTTACATATTTTAACTCGTTTAATTCATTTGGTTACCCAATAATCTATGAAAAACGTTAATTTTATAGACGAGAAAACCAAGGCACAGACAGACTGAATAATTTGTACAATATCACACAGCTGGCAGCTGGTGGAGGTAGGATTCACACCCAGGCATCCTGGCTCCGAGTCCATTCTCATTCCTCTGTTATAGTACTTTCAAGCAAAATTCTTAGACAAAGTTGTCTATACTGGCTATTTCCACTTTCTCCCTTTGTAGGCTTTCTTGAGCCTCTCCAATCAACGTTTCCATCACTCCCTTGAAATTGTTTTTTATCACCAATGACCTAAATTTTGAAACATTTAAAGTGTCAATATCGAAATTACCTTAATCAAGAAGTCCCAAGACCATTTTGGGAAAAATATAAAACTTTTCAACACACTAATTTAAAAATACATACAGGAAGAACAATTTCTGTGTCAAAACCATATTTAAAAGTAGAGAAAAAACGTCATGCAATGTTAGAAATACATAATATTTGAAACATTTTAGGACAGCCACAGAATAAACCAATAGAAAGGAAACAATGTAGAGCCCAGAAGCAGAGCAGTGCATTAATGTGATAGGATGTCACTACCAATCAGCGGAGAAAGGATGTGTTGTTCAGTGAATTATGCCAGGAGATTAGCTCACTATGTGGAGAACAACAATCGGATCCAAAAGTCACACCAAAAATAAATAAGTAAATAAATTTTAAGTGGATTAAAGATCTAAATGTTAAAGTTAAATTTATTAAAAAAAGAAAGAATAAATATACGAATGTTTCTGCGACTTTGTAATACAGTTGACTTCTTAACACTGATAAATCACTAACGTTAATCAAAAGTATTGATGTATACGATTACATTAAAATTAATGGTTTGTGTTCAGTGAAATAGAAGAGGGGAAAAGTCAATAGATGGGTAACATGGATATTTGCAATGTCATTGCTGACGATAGATTATTGAATCTTCAAAACTTAAGAAATCCCTGCAATGCAGCAAAAGGAGACCCAATAGAAAATGGGCCAGTATTAATAAGCTATTCATAAAAGGGAAAAATTAAAATGTCAAATAAATATATAAAAAGATGCTCAGCGTTAGGGAAATGCAACTATAAACAGTAGTGACATACCACTTGGAACCTATAATTTTTTAAAAAAGAGAACATCGGGCTCAGCTTGTAGAAGTAAAAATTATTGTAACTTTTCAGCACAACAATTTTTCAATATTTAGTGAAATTAAGTATTCAAATACTCCACAATCCAACAATCCCAACCTTGGATGTATACTCTGAAGAATCACTCACACCAATCTTCCAGTAAATATCATCAAGGATATTTATTGCAATGGTTTTTACAACCTAAACAAGTATTAGTGAGAATTAAGCCTAAATATCCATCGCTAGGGGAATGAATATGCAAACTGAAATATATGTATACCACATATGTCATTTCTATGTATATCATACATATCACATGTATATATATGATATCTATGTGTTATATATGGTGGAATAGTGCAGCGCTCAGAAACAACAGACTAGACTTACATGTAACAATACATATAGACCTTTAAAATGTCAAAGTGAGTGATAAATTGGGGAAAATTATTAAATAGAATAGAGGTCTTATGCAGGCAGGTAATGGATGGTTGCCTGATCCATGGAGTGTAAGAAGCTCAACTCTGGAGCCCTGAAGTGTCGAAACAAAACACCACACCCTGATCCTTTCTATTTCTCTTGCCCATATTTTCAAATGTCTTCCCAGCTTCCTCATAATTGATTCGGGGTCATCATGCAGCTATATTCAAACTAATGATTGTTATTGTTGGTAAACTTGAGACAGATTTTATATTCCCAATAAGAAATTTTCCACTTTCAAAAGTGGAAAATGTTGTATGTTATTGTTTTTCATTTTTGTTCAATAATCAAAATAACACATTCCTTAAATTTTCTTGACAGAGACCATAAAGAATTGTTGGCACAAATTCAAAGAAAAAATAATTTACTTTGTCTATGTAATTCTTCTTTGAGTTGTTTCCTGATTGAAATTTATACTAGGTAACAATGAAAAAGATCTTACGTTGAATGTAAAATGCAAAGTTCCCTAGACATAATACACCAGAAACTGGAGATAAGGACTAATACAAATAGAGATTTTGAGCCAAAAAAATAAGGTGATAAAGCAGCAAGTTAAATGGTGGGATAAATATAGTCTGCAAATGGTTTTGTATTGATTTTTTTCTAATAAAAACAAACTTCAAGCATACACAATTTCAGGCTAAGCTAAATTGCTGAGCCTGTATATGCAATAAGTGATTATTAAGTCTTATCTTAGAGAATAGTGTATATTACTTTCACTATCATCCTGTTGGAATTGGACCTCTGAAGACTTGGCTCAGAAGGAATTCTTCAGAGATGAACTATGGCTTACTCTTTTCTTTAACAGCTGTATTGAGACAATTCACTCATTTAAAATGTACAATTCAGTGGTTTTTGGTGTATTCACAGATATGTACAATCATCACCACAGTCAATTTTAGAGCATTGTCATCATTTTAGAAAGCAACTTTGAGCACTGTGGTTATCACCCCTATGTCCTCATCTCATCTGAGCCCTAAACAACCATAAATCTACTTTCTGCCTCTACAGATTTCCCGATTTTGGATTTCTTGTATGAATGGAATAAGATAGTATACGGTCCTTCGTGACTGACTTCTTTCACAGCATGATGTTGTCAAGGAACATAGCTTTTTAAAGCTTTCTTTCAATGTCATTTGGACCATTAACATGGGGTCTATCCAGGCAGCTTTTCTTTAATTGATTCAACTGCTCTGATCTCTTGTGTTTTGTTCTAGGTCAGCAACTAACTGATTACACAGTTTCACAATATATCCCAGAGAAATTGTTTTTCACAAAGTCAGCATCACCCTCACAATTATCCTCCTGCTTCACTATATTTAAAACTATTTTAGCATTATTCCCATCTCATAATTTTCCCTTGAAGGAATGCACAATAGGCACATTGTTGTTAATGTTCAGCATTTCTGCAATGTGAGTATTTCCAGCTTAATTGCACTTTCACTGATACATATTTGGTGAGCTAATAAGGTTTAATGTAGTCTTTTTATTAGCATCAGGAAATCCTTTAAAGCCTTCAACTGCGTGCTTGTTTTGAAGTCTCTACAACATCCTCTTTCTGCCCTCTAGATATTGGCAGAAGCCTCTTCTTCTATTTCTCTGTTACCTACAGGGGCATCTTTAGTTACTTGAACTTTTCATGATGTAGTTAATTACAAAACCAGAAAATAAAACACACAAAAACACTTCGGTGAATTGCAGGATCACACATGGCTGGGAGGAAGCTGAGGCACAACTCACACCTCAGGTCAGGTCAGATGCTGCTACCAAAATAACTTTGGCTCCAAGCTTACCAAAATTTAGTTTTCAGAGCTTTTTGAATAATTACAGATAAGAAATAGTGGACCTGAACATTATGTACTAAGTAGTCTTTCTAAAAATGCACACAACTCTGGATTCCAAAATGCACCTGGCCCCAAGAGATTCAAATAATCAACTGGTTTGGTGACACGTTCCATAAACGTCATCTTCAGTTGGTTGATAGGTTTCACCTGTCTTCCACATCCTTACTGGCTGTTCTACCAATTACTCAAAAAGGGGTGTTAAAAGTCTTCACCTATATTTGCATATTTATCTCTTATCAGGTGTATATACATTTAGGCTTCTAAGGTGTAGGGCATGCTGACTGGATACCTTTATACATTGCAATATGATTACCACCGTAGCTTTAGCTAACCCTTCTACCGTGTCACATAATTATGTTTTGTGTGTGTGTGGTGAGAACATTTAAGATCTTGGCAATTTTGAAGTATATAATACAGTATTGTTGCCTATCATTCCTATGCTGTGCTGTTTTTACCATTACGAAATGATCCTCTTTATTTCTGGTGAGACTCCTTGTTTGAAATTAACACAGCTTACACAAGCTGTATTATGTTTGCCTGGTATATCCTGTGGATGGTATATCATCAACCTGCTTGTGTCTCACTGTATAAAGTATCCCTCGGACACAGCATAGAGTTCTATGTATCTTTTTTAATCCAGCCTGCCAGTTTCTGTCCTTTCATTAGATTTTTGTTCCATTTAGCTTCTTGCTATACATTTTCTACCTGTGCCCTCTGTATTTGTTTCTTTGTTCCTCCTTTCCTGTCTT
The DNA here is from genome assembly GCF_041296235.1 of Equus asinus. Taxonomy (NCBI): domain Eukaryota; kingdom Metazoa; phylum Chordata; class Mammalia; order Perissodactyla; family Equidae; genus Equus; species Equus asinus. The sequence continues at coordinate 2,710,534 of NC_091807.1, forward strand.
CTTTTGGAATGATTGAATATTTTAGTATTCTATCTTCTACATTAATGTTTTAAATCTTCTTACATTATTAATTTTAAGTAAATTTCTCTAGGGATTCTAATATTCATCTTTAACATAATACATTCTACTTCAAATTAATATTGTACTATTTCATGTATAATGTAATACCCTTACAAAAATATAATTCTATTTAAATTTCTTCCCATCCTTTGTGCTATTGTTATCATTTATTTTCCTCTACTTGTGTTATAAATCTCATAAACATTGCTATAATTTTTCTTTAAGCAATCAATTGCCTCCTAAGGAATTAGAAAAGAAAGATGACCTTTTATATTTACCCATTTATTTACCATTTCTAGCGTTCTTTCTGCCTTCCCATAAATCTGAGTTTCCATCTGGTATCATTTCCCTTCAGCCTACATAATTTCCTCTACTGGCAAAAAATCTCCCAGCTTTGTTTATTTGAAAATGTTTTTACTTCACCTTCATTTTCCCAAGATATTTTCATGACACACAGAATTTTAGGTTGACAAGTATTTTCTTTCTCATGAGGCATTTTAAGGGTGGAGTGTCATTGTTTTCTGATCTCAACTTTTTCTTAGAACAAGCCAGTTGCCATTCTTGTATCTTTGCTCCCCCATATGCAGTATTTTTTCTCTCCAGCTGTTTTAAAGATTTGTTTCTTTACCTCTAGATTTCAGCAGTTTGATTGATGGGCCTACTTAAGGGTTTCTTTATATTTATCCTATCTCATTGGCTGAGCTTCCTGCACCTGTAGGTTGCTATCTGTAATCAAATTTGGAAAATTTTTAGCCAATAACTTTGAGATATTCTTTCCTGTCTCATTCTCTCTCCTCTCCTTCTGGGCTTCTGATTATATGTATGTTAGGTTTCTTGACATGTCCTCTCAGGTCATTGAGGCTCTTTATCATTTATTGCAACCTTTTTCCTCTCAGTGCTCCAATATGATGAAATTGATTTACGTCTTCAAGACCACCCATCCTTTTCTCTATTTTGTCCAATATGCTATAAAAATTATCCAATGAAACTTTTATTTTAGCTATTGTATTTTTCAGTTCTATGATTTCCATTTAGTTCTTTTTTATAGTTTCCAAAGATCCTAAAATTACCTGTTTTGTCACCCGTTATGTCCATTTTATCTTTAGAATCCTTAGCTATTTATCATAGTTGCTTTTGGTGACTATAATCGGGGAGCTGACTCTCAGATCCTTGGCTGCAGGGGGAACACCTGATTGACGGCCTTGCCTACTGTGTAGTAAAAACCATCACTTGCCTCATATTGAATGCACAAGTCCTACGGGATACTTCCTCTTGAGCTGTTTGCTAAAGAGGAGGAAAAATCCAAACTTGACTTATAGATGAATTCCTTGGCACATGGTTGCAAGGCTAAAACATACATACATACGTTCAAGAGCATCTATGAAAGACAGTGGAGAGGGAAAATCTTCCTAATGAGCAGAGCTGCAAGTGTGCTTGAAGGAGAAGTAGCCCAATACAAGAATATATACAGGTTCCTGGTTAGGGGCTTTAAAGGAAAAGGACTAAAAGATTGGAGATGAGAAGATATAGAGCAGAGTCATTTGGTTGGACATATGGGGTGGTCACAAAAAAGCAAGTATTCTTATATCACACATTAATGCCCGCCTGAAAGCATCCACCACTGAAGAAGCTCAGAACAATAATATAGATCAGTTGACGTAAATCAGCCTTCATCATGGGCCTGAACTGACATGTTGGGCACATGGATGCAGTGCCATGATAGCAGACACAGAGGCTATTTTGAGCCAAACACCATAGACTCTCAGTTACTAAGGGCTTCTAGCTACTTTTGCCTATGCGTGTTCAATATGTCAACAACAGAGACCTATATTGCACCCCAAATATGACAATTCCTCAAGGACACCAACTGGCCATTTAGTGGCAATTCAAATACATCAAGCCCCTTCTACCCAGGAAGGACCAGCAGTTCATCCTCAAAGGGATAGATGCCTATTCCAAGTATGAATTGTCCTCTCCTGCCCACAGAACTTCATACAGTCTTGCAGGGGCTTATCAATATTCACGCAGCACAACATGTGACCAGGGAGCCACTTCAAAGTGAGAGAGATAAAGAAGTAGATCCATGACCATGGGATCCACTGATTATAACACCTAACAGCACCATCCAGAGGCATCTAGCCTTATAGAATGCTGGAATACTCTTCTATTGGTATAGCTAAAGCATCAGCTGCATAACAATACGAAAAACTGGAGTGTCGTCCTCCAGAATGCATTAAATCTCAGTATGATTCCATGTCCCTAGTAGAAGAATAAATGATTTCAGATGTATTATAACCATGAGATGAAAACAAGAGTAGCCCTTCTTATCATCACTCTCAATGCTTCACTGGAGAATTTGTGCCTCCCATCCTGATTGTTCTGGGCTCTGCAGGATTAGGGGTTTTGTTTCCAAAGGGAGTATACTCTTGCCAAGGGGCATAGCAAGTATCCCATTGAACTATAAGTTCAGCTATCAATAGGACACTTTGGATTTCTTGTACCCAGGGACCAGAAGGTAAGGGGAGAATTCACCATAATGTCAGAGGTAATTGATCCTGATTGACAGGAAGAGGTGGGGCTGCTTTTACACAGGGAAGAAAAGAATAAGTGTGCAGCACAGGTGATTCATTTGTGTGCATTTTGTGACTCCTTTGTCCAACTGAAACTGTAAATCAGCACATATGGCAACCTCAGACTGAGAAGAAGGTGATTTCCAATGGTTTTGATACCTTAGGATTAAAGGTTTCGGTCACATGACAATTAAGCCAACCAGAGCTGCCAAAGTGATAGCTGAGAAGAGAGGAATTTAGATTGTTAGTGGAGAAAGCAGAGGATGAATTATCAGTTACACAAATAGGATCAACGGCAATGACAGAGACTTTAGTTTGTTCCATTAACTTTCCTTTTCTAAGTTCTCCTCAAGAGAAGTGGTGCATTGGAACCACAAAGGAGCTACTCGTCAAACCCGTGTGAAGAAGTAAATCTCTGTGGCAGGAGAATGGACTGTGGCGAGCATGAGAATATGACACCAGCCCCCTGACTGTGGAGAGTATAACAGACTCCCCACAAGCACTCCCAGACGGTGGCAGAGCGTGACAGGGATGCTGAGGGAGACCTTCTCCGGCATGTGCAGGGCTCCTCTGATGGGAAGATTTGGCCTGAGGACTCCCCAACAGTCTTCCTTAGAACTTCACCTCAGTCTAAAATCCTGCTACTCAATCTTTTTTGCTTCTGTCTCTCCTTCATTCTGAGTCAGACTTACAACATAGTTTGATGGCTCTCCCAGCCTTTCTCAATTCTCTCCCATTTTTTTCTCACAGGCATTTCCCTGAATAAATTCCTTGCACATCTAATTTCATCTTCTATCTGCTTTTTAGAGGACCGAGACAAATATATTATTTTATAGCCCTTGTATGGGAATCCTCAAGTCTGTTTTTCGTGTGTGTGGATGTTTTTTATTTACTGATTTTTCCTTTAACTATGGGTCATACTTTTTGCGTATTTTCATATAAAATAATTGTTTTATTGTATAGTGAACATCGTTGATAAGTTGTAAACACTCGGGATTCTGATAGTTTCCTCTGGGAACTGTTGAATTTTGCTCAGCAGGCTGTGAACTACTGGTGGATTACCTTGAATTTATGATGGTGTGGTTTTATTTTCTGCAAGCAAAAGTCAATTTTGGTTTTGCCCTTTTTCTTAGGGTGAATCCTTTAGTCCTGAGAAATAATCTTAAAGTGTGTCCCTCCTGGGATATCAGTGGAAAATGAGGCATTGACTGAGTCTCTCAAATTTGGCAGAACTTGAACTCAAAACTCTGTCCCCTTTGTGATGGAAAGTAGCTAAAGTCTCTCAGCATCTCTGTCAACCTTGCAGCTGTAGCTTCCTGCTGGGCTCCTTGGACTCTTTTTTGCACAAGTAGAGGAGTTCTGGGCTTAGCAAGGAATTGCAGAGACTTTATACACAGATTTTGGGAGTCCTCTTGTATGGTTTTCTCTTTTTTTTGTTTTGCCTAGGATTTTGTCCTTCAATTTTCAGTTATTCTAGCATCTCTGAATTCTATACTCTGCATAATCAGGTCAATAAAAATGTGGCTTCCTGGTTAAACTTTATCAGCTTGTGCTGCTGAGAGAACTTGGGTAAAACTCTCTCCTGTGGGGTTTCCCTTGTCTCCAAGGTCAGATTCTCTTCAGTTTCTGCCTGATTTTGGTTGCTCTCCAGTTCTTCTTTATACTATTTTCAGAGTTAAATGTTGTTATTTGTGAGAGGGTTAGTCTAATAGCAGCAATTCCACAATTACTGAAAGCCACAACTTTCAATCACCCTTTTTTTCACATTTTTATTTATTTATATTATTTTTTATTTTATTTTTTTCTACTTTTGTTGAGGAATAATTGGCAAATTTATTTGTATATATTTAAAGTGTACAACATGATGATTTGACGTACATTTACATTGTGGGATAATTACCAAGAGTGAGATAATTAACACGTCCATCAGCTCACAGAATTAACTCATTTTTTTCCTGTGGTGAGAATGCTTAAGATCACCTCTTAGCAACTTTCAAGTATGCAATACCATATTATTAGCTATAGTCACCATGCTGTACAATAGATCCTCAGAACTTCTTCTTATAAATGAAAGTTTGTACCCTTTGACCTGCAACTCCCGTTTTCCCCTGACCCTAGCCTCTGGCAACCTCCATTCTGTTCTCGGTTTCTATGAAATTGGCTTCTGTTTTCAGATTCCACATATAAGTGATACCATACAGTATTTGTCATTGTCTGTCTGGCTTATTTCACTTAGCATAATACCCTCCAGGTTCATCCATGTTGTTGCAAATGGCAGAATTTTTTTCTTTTTTATGAATAAATAATATTCCACTGTATATATGTGTGTGGGGGGGGGGTGGGTGTGTGTATATGTGTGTACATACACCACATTTTCTCTATCCACTCATCTATTGAAGGGCATTTAGGTTGTTTCCAGATCTTAGCTATTGTGAATAATACTGAAATGAACATGAGAGTGCAGATACTGTCGAGAAAGTGATTTCCCTTCTTTCAGGTATACCCAGGAGTGGGATTGCTGGATCATACGGTAATTCTATTTTTAATTTTTTGAGGAACCAACATGCTGTTTCCATGATGGCTGCACCAATTCCCACAACAGTGTAAAAGGGTTGCCTTTTCTTCATATCTTTGTTAACATTTGTTATTCTTGTCTTTTTGATAATAAGCATCCTAACAGGTTTGAGGTGATATCTCCTTGTGGTTTTCATTTGCATTTCCCTAATGATTAGTGAAATTGAGCACCTTTTCATGTACCTGTGGCCATTTGTATATTTTCCTTGGAAAAATATCTATTCAGTCCTTTTCTCATTTTTAAATTAGATTATTTGGGTTATTTTGCTATTGAATTGTGTAGGTCCTTTATATATTTTGGATATTAACCCCTATCAGATATATGATTTGCAAATTTTTTTTCCATTATGTAGTTTGACTTTGCAGTTTATTGATTGTTTGCTGTGCAGAAGCTCTCTAGTTTGATGTATTCCCACTTGTTTATTCTAACCTTTGTTGCCTGTGCTTTCGGGGTCTTACCTAAGAAATCATTGCCAAGACCAATGTCAAGAATTCCACCCTCTATGTTTTCTTCTAGGAGTTTTTGGTTCAGGTCTTATATTTAAGTCTTTAATCCATTTCAAGTTAATTTTTGTGAGTGGTGTAATATAGGGGTCATTCTTTTGCATGTGGATATCCAGTTTTCCCTGCCCCATTTATTGAAGAGACTATCCTTTCGCCTTTGTGTGCTTTTGGTCCCCTCATCAAAAATTAGTTGACCACATATGTGTGGGTTTATTTCTGTGCTCTCTCTTCTATTCCACTGGTCTATGTGCCTTTTTTTATGCCAGTACTGTATTGTTTTGATTGCTATAGCTTTGTAATACAGCTTGAAATCAGGAAGTGTGATGCCTCAAGCTTTGTTCTTTCTCAAGATTTCTTTGGTTATTTGGGGTGTTTTGTGGTTCTATACAAATTTTAGGATTGTTTGCTCTATTTCTGTGAAAAATGCCATTGGAATTTTGATAGGGATTACATTGACTCTGTATATTGCTTTCAGCAGTATGCGTATTTTTAACAATATTCTCTGGGCATGGAATAGCTTTCCATTTATTTGTATCTTCTTCAATTTCTTTCACTAATACCTTATAGATTTCACTGTACAGATCTTTCACCTCCTTGGTTAAATTTATTTCCAAGTGTTTAATTATTTTTGGTGCTATCATAAATGGTATACTTTGTCTGATATTAATATAGCCATTCCAGCCTTATATGGTTAGTGTTTCATGGTATGTCTTTTTACCATCCTTTTACTTTTAACCTACCTATGTCTTTATATTTGAAGAGAATCTCTTGAAAACAGTTGGATGTTTTTCCTCTGCCCTTTAATTGGCTGTTTAGTACCTTTACATTTAACATGATTATTGATATGGTTAGATTTAAGTCTACCATCTTACTATTTGTTTTCTTCTTTTTCTTCTTTCTCATCAGCCTTTTAATAACTCAGTACTAGGGCAATGCTTGGTTTGTTTTTACTTAATCACTATTTTACAGAATAGAGTTGCTTGATATATTAGGTGCTAAATAAACATTTGTGGAATTACTAAACACGGTTGGATATTCAAGGATCACAAAACAATCCTTTTAAAAACCTCAAACATGAAGGAGAGATCAAAGCAAAGACAAAAAAAAGAGCCAGAGGAAACAATGCAGGTTGCCAAGAGATAAAGAGATATTGTATCTATGAAACAAGAAAAGCTGTAAACGTGGAACCTGGAGATAACATTAAGATAATAAAAAAGAATTCTTGGAAATTTAAAATAGTAGAGATAAAAGATATTTCATCCTTATTGTTGGAAAGTAAACTAAAGGACATATTCTAAAAAGAGAATAAAAGGAATATTTGAAAAATCGAAACAAAAATGATACATTTAAATGATCAATTTAGGAGGTCCAACAGTTCACCAAGTGGCAGGATAAAGGACAATGTAAAGGAAAATGAGGACAGAGAAAACAGAGAAGAAATTATCACAATAAAAGTAAAACAATATTGCCTAGTACTAAATGACACAAGACTCTATATTTAGTGAGCCACCTGATGCCTAAAACAATAAATGGGGGGAAAATAGACATAAGTCAAGGAAAATCATGCAATAATTTAGAATACAAGGATTAAAGAAGAACTTTTAAATCTTCTAGAGAGAAAAAAAAGTCACATAAATGAGATCAGTAGTCGAAGTAGCAATGGATGTCCCACTAACCAAACTGAAAGCTAAAAAACAGTAATAGAGGGGTTATTTGAAAATTCTGAGTGAATTATTTTCAAGTTAGAATTTTATACTTGTCAATCAAGTATAAAAATAGAATAAAGCAAATTTCAGACATGCAATGACTCAAAAATGTTTATTTTTTAATGTTCCCTTTATTAGCAACCTATTGGACAGTGTGGATCATAAAATGAGGATATAGAATTTGGGATTTAGCAAGAAAAGAGTCTACCACAGGGGCAAAAAGAGCATTCAGATGTCGGCTAAAATGTAACCAGTCAGATGGGAACTGAAGAAAAGAAGATTCTGAGAATGATGACTCCAAGAAAATCAATGGAATTGGGAAGATGGAGCATATGGAAAATAGTGTTGATAGCAAGTGGCAGAATTTTTTGAAACTTGGAAAATTAATAATGGGTACATTTAAAAAGTCAAAGGGCCAGCCCAGTGGTATAGAGGTTAAGCTCTTGCACTCCACTTCGGCAGCCCAGAGTTTGCAAGTTCAGATCCCAGGTATGGACCTATGTGCCTCATCAAGCCATGCTGTGGCAGCACCCCACATACAAATAGAGGAAGATTGTCACAGATGTTAGCTCAGGGACAATCTTCCTCGCCAAAGAAAAAGAAAAAGAAAATAATCCTTAACACCAGGGAGAAAATTAAAGGGTATATAAAAAGGAGGCATCGGCAGAATTTGCCCCTTGACTCAAGAGGGGGAAAAATATATTGGGGAAGGGAGGAGAACAAAGTTATCACTCACCGGGAAGGGAAATCAGAATCTAATGCCTCAAATGCCTTTGCCAAGGTGTATCAATATGAACATTTAGAAAAATGTTTGTAAATAAAAGGGAAAGTACCATATGAGTTGAGGATGGATGATGCTAGTAAGCAGTATTTTGGATGAAGTAGAAAAGTGCAGGATATTGCTATTTTCACATTATATCTCCTTTGGCAATATTTTATCTTTTAAGTATACCACTTTGACAATTCTTTTCATTTTAAAATAAGTACTGGAAAATTTTAAAGAGTTAGAGAAAAGAATAAATACCGAGGATTTTAATTTGGAAAGACAGTGAAAATAAAGCCTGATAGGAGTTGCAGATTTTTACTGTGAAATAATGGAAGCTTGAACTGGATGAGTTATAGGCCTTTTCTTGCTAAGATGAACTTTATCTTATAGCTTATGGGCAGCTAGTGACCATTTCTGATCAGAGAAATTGTTTATTGAATTTAATTGGGCATCACTGTGAAATAAGAATCAACTGTAGGCAATTAGTTAGAAGGCCATACATGTAAGGACTAGATGTGGATTTGGAAAGGAAGAAACAGATCTCAAAGTTCAAAGGAACAACCATCAGGCGGGATTCAGATGATTGGTGATTACTGAATCTAAAGAGGACATGAGGCAAAGAAGACTCAGAAATCTAAGTCTAAAGTAAAACTACATGCACACGTATGTCATATGTACCTTCATAAAGAGCAACTGGGTAGGGGAGTAGCAGGTTTAGGTTTTTTCTTTTTTTATACATAGTTGTATATCTTAGTTGCATGTCCTTCTAGTTGTGAGATGTGGGACGCCGTCTCAACGTAGCCTGATGAGCGGTGCCATGTCTGCCATCAGGATCCGAACCCTGGGCCACAGCAGCGGAGCGCGCGAACTTAACCACTCGGCCACGGAGCCGGCCCCGCAGGTTTAGTTTTGCATTTTCGGAGTATCTGGAGGGGTGACAGAACCATTCAAAGACGTATTTGTTTGAACAGCTGTGTGTTCACTTAAATAAAGTGATGAAGTGACTTTAATACAACAGCTCCATCGAAAATTATATTTTACAATAGCAAAAATAGTAGCTAATGGATTCAGTTTTTACTACTTCTTTCACCATCTTTATATTTACTGATGTAGAATCTTTTTTATTCTCTCATTAAAAATGTGGAAAAGAGTTCTACACAAATACAAAGGGTATCCCCTTGAAAGAAAAGAGCATCTTATAATCTACCTTTACACCAATAAAAAATGAGCGAAATCTAGTCACTACATGAATCTGTAAAGACGAGCTATTCCTAAGTGTGCAGCTAGTGCTCCATAACCATCATAGGACCATCGGGCGCTGCAGTTGCAGATAAACCTGAAAAGATCTATTTCTTTCCTTTTTTTCAAAGTGAGATAAGAGAGTATCTGATTGTCTACAAGGAGACTAGGAGCACAGTGAAATCTGATATGCCTCCTTTTTATTTAGACAGATTAGTCTACTTAAAGTCCAAGAGGGTGCTCTAAAACAAAATGGCACAGCCTGGAGTTAGGCAACAGTCACTGCCACCCTCTTATGGTGAAGGCACATCTGGAAAGTGAAGGATGCATGACAGCAAATGAAAGTATAGAAAAACATAAAGCAAACTGAAAATGGAGTTTTTAATTATTGCCTGAGAGAACACTGAGGATGGAAACCACACGTAACATTGAAGTCAGACTTGCTGAAGGACCATGATAAAATTGCACTGCATCCCTGAGTTACCTGAAGACACACAACAGTTTGCAGAAGGAAAACAAAAACAATACCTGTGAAAGGGAACTCAGTACTATTAGGAGTCTATATGCAAACAAATAAACAAAAAGAAGCTTTTGAAAGAAAACGAAAGGCTATAAACAAAAATACAAAGGAGTATTTTCCATTGGCTGCTAAAGCATTTCACAGGGCAGTGACTTCACAGTCCTCTTTAAGTGACTACTGTCTGCTCAGTCCTACGTCTTTTTTAAGGGCATTATCATTGTTGAGATCGTATTTTTTTTCTGTTCACAGTGACATTCTGGTCATCTTACCATCTGTGAGCACATGCAGCTCAAACAAAGGAATCTTATGTTGAAGAACTAAACTCGTATCTCACATTAAGTTTCTTAGAATTTCACACTAATCATATATCTGGAATTCAATAAAATATTGTTCTGACATTTTTCAAATTGCAAAAGAGACAATATAAAAAATAGAAGAGTAGCTAAGTAGTAGCCATAAATTCCTACAAAGGAAAAAGCACACAAATATTTATTTTATGTTGACTTTATTATCTAAAAGAGCTATTTATCTAGCTTGATAGTAATACCCAAAGCACTAAATAATGCTGTGAAAAATATTTTAAAATTATAAAGCATTATTCAAATGGAAAGTATTAATATTCTACCAACTTATAAGTAATTTGATTTGGAAAATTGGCTTATGATTTTCTGTACTAAATATTTCACCAATTTTAAGCACTATGATACAGAAGGAGAGCGATTCGGCCTATTTTGAAGGGTCTTCTACAAATCATCACACAGACGAGTGGCCTGCACCCAGGAAGTTGCTGGCTGTTGACTAGAGTATTCAATTTCTCACCACACGAGTCTCTTCATAGGCTTCATAAGTGTATTCATGTTATGCATCTGGCTTCCTAAGTGCAAGTGATCAGAGACTGGGAACATGCAAGAGTTCCCCAGGGGGCAGCTTCAGTGTCTTTATAACCTAATCTTGGAAGTGATATAATATCATTTCTATTGGATTCTATAGACTAGAAGCAAGTCACTAAATCCAGCACACATTGAAAGGGAGGAGATTTCAGCTCCATTTCTTGAATGAAGGAGTACCAAATTGGTCAGGTGGAAATCTCATCCTCAATGGAATTATTGTTATGTCCCCTGGTGAAAGTATTCCTCCTTTTGGAATTATGATTTCTAGACCAGCAGAAACTAAATTCAAGGACAGGAAACAAAATTGTTCCTAGTGGATCACTGGGGTAACAGTGAGAGGAATCAGTTCCATTGCCACCTTTTGGCTCTGAACCTGTGAGTGCTGGCTATGGAGGCAGATCTTAGTAGACACTGAACACCTGACCAAGAGGCACAAAATTGCCATGACAGCTTCCAATCATGAACTTACTTTTAATCTGTCCCACCAAGCCATAAAGTTGGCTGTGCACAGCAGCACTCCTTCCCCAAAATGAAGTGGTATATACAAGACTTGCTCAAGCAGCTCTTGAAGGAACAAGCAAGTCGCCTGAACCATGGCTCAAATACTCTTGGCCCCCAGTCTTCCTACACACATTACCTTTTATCTCTCAACTCTCTTCTGTACTTTCGTGAGAAATTCTTGATAACCAATGGGTGAAGAAGGAACAACTCAGGCTTGGTTTACAGATGCTATACAGAGTGCCAAAATCATCTAAAAGTGGACAGCTGCAGTACTATAGTCCTACTCTGAGCTGGCCCCAACGTATAGGAGTGAAGGGAAATCTTCACTGGGAAGAAATTTGAGCAGAGCATCTGGTTACTTATTTTCTTGGGAAGAAGACATAGCCAGAGATATGAATCTACATTGAATTATGGGCTGTAGTTAATAATCTGGCTGGAAAGCCAGGGTCTTGGAAGGGACGTGATTGCAAAATTAATAAGAGGGAAGTATAGGGAAAAGATATGTGAATACACCTCTCCAAATGGCACACAGAGTGTGAAGATTTTGTGTCCCTTGTGAATAATCATCAAAAGGTGACCTTAGCAGTGGAGAAATTTAATCAGGTGGATAAAATGGCTCATTCTGTGGGTATAATCAGTCATTTTCCCTAATACTCCCTTCACTTACCAATAGACTCCTGAACAAAATGGCCATCATGGCAAGGATGGAAGTTATGCAAAAGCTCAGCAACCTGGACTCCCACTCAACAAGGCTGAGCTAGCTACAGCCACTGCTGGATACCTATTTTGCTAAGAACAGAGACTAACACTGAATTTCTAATATGGCACCATTACCCAGATGAATCAGCCAGCTACCACCCAACTACCTGATGGCAAGCTTATTAAAATGGATTACTTCCATCATGGAAGGGGAAACTCTTTTTGCTTACTAGAATAGACTGATTCTGGAAATGATTTACCTTTCCTGACCAAATTGTCTACTGTCCATGTGCTTACACAATGTCTTATTCACCATCATGATATTCTACTCAACATCCTTTCTGATCAAAGAACTAATTTTACAATGAATAAAGTGCTCAAACTCATGAGCTTCACTGGTCTTACCTTGCCACACCATCCTGAAGCAGCTAGATTGATAGAATGGTGGACAGTCTTTTGAAGACTCCGTTACAATGCCAGCTGAGTGGCAACACTTTACAGAGCTGGAGCAATCTCTTCTAGGATGTGGTCAGTGTATGGTCTGAAGCAGCATTGAATATATGGCTTTCCCTTGGCCAGCATTCATGGGTTTGGGAATCAGGGATGAGAAATGAGGACTGACTCTTCTATTATCACTAGTAATCCACTAGCAACAGTTTTGCTTCCTGTCTCCACAACATTATATATATATATATATATATATATATATATATATATATAAATAATATTGTTAATATATATTAATTGTATATTAAATTATATTATATTTAAATTAAATTTAAATTAAATATATAATTATAATATATAATTAATATATATTAATTATATATTAGATTAAATATAAATATATTAAATTAATATATACATATTAAATCATACACCTATATATATGTATATATAAACATCCCCAAATACTAAATACATCCTATACAGAATTCAGTGGCCCAATTGAGTTTAGACTCTTCTGATTCCTAGGAAGGGAGGGGAGTGATTTCTAGAAGCTACGAGTATAATGGATCTAGACTATTTTACATGTACTTCAGCCAACGTATTCACAGGGATTGATTCGTTTGGTTTGAGCCTTATATATTCCTCGGGTTAATTTTTCAGCCAATGCTATGGGCTATACTATCTCCAGAGTCTACTGCTCTTTTTTTTATTAAGTAGGATATCATCAGTGTAATGAGATACTATGGCTGATCAGAGCCCTGTGTCTTCCTTCAAGACTTAACACAGAAATGTTATGACAGTTACAAAGAGTGAGTTAACATACCTTTGAGGTCATAACACGAGTGCATATTCAATCTCTTCTTGGTTAATGCATTTTACTCTCGGCTCATTACACTCATACCACCAGGACAGGGAAGGATGCACTGGCTCACGCAATTGATCCGTAAGCCTCCTGGAACTGAGACCTCGCAGAGGCACCCTTAACTCCCTGTCTACTGTATTTCCACATTCAGGAAATCTGCCCAGAGCCCAAGTTCCTTGCACTTAAAGGACCACAGTAAAATGTATTAACTGCCCCTTCTCTTTGATCGTATGCTTGCAACATTTAGGTTTCCAAGCACAGCTTCTCAATTGCTCGCATTAGCTGTGTTCCCTCATCTTTGTCTTGTTCAGTACTCTTAGCATGACACTTCCCTGTGGATGATTCTCTCTCTACCATTTTTCCTTGCTTCTGGGTTTAGAGAACCCAACTGCTTATATTACCAGAAAGGGTCCTAGGTTTGTTGCCATCAGTGAATGGCCGATATTAGGCCACTCTGAGATTCAAGAGCTCATACTTATACTTTTACTTTTAGATCTCTTACATCAGTTTTTAAAACCAATTTTTGCCAATATCTTGTTTCTGACACCACGTGAATGAGACCCCCAGATGACAGTGTGGAGATTGGACATAATGAAAACTCTACCACAGAAAACTTAAGTTGCAGCTGCATACAAGCAACAAGTTCAAAGAAATCAGGTTTTGACAAAAGATAAAAAATGATATTGGCTAATAGATGCTCAGTGAGTGAAATTCTGGAGTCTCCCCCAGTTCCCTCAAAAGAAAGTCCTTAGAATCCACCCGTATCATTCAGAAACCCAGCATGGCCATACTTTGTATGCTTGCAAACACTGGTTTGTCGAGCTGTGTTACCCAGCTCTGACTTCTTGCTTCCAGGCATTTTTCTTACTTCCTCATCAATGCCATATTGCTGGTTATCCATAGTTATATAACAATTTCAAACATCACAAAGAGCTTCCAGGTTGAAACTGTGAAATGACTATTTGTCTTTCTCCAGTCATCTATTTACTGCATCTAGGACAGTGCACAGCTGTCCTGGCCTTGACCAACCCCAGCATGTGTACGTTCAGATTTGATTCTCTGCTATAGATACAGAGATATCAACAAAATTTTAATAGAGGTTCTTTTGGAATATTAGACAAAGTCACTTTCTTTCTTAAAAAAATTATATATATATTTGGGGCACATTTTGTTTTCATTCAACAAATACATGATGAGTGCCTTCTAAGTACTAGGGACTGTGTTAGAGGCAGGAGTAGAGGAATGAGGGGCGACTAAGTGGTGGGTAAAATGGCCAGTCTCAGCCTTTGTGGACTTTACCTAGGAAGAACAGAAGCAAATCCGTGCAACAGTAATAACTGGTGATCGCAATATCATGCCTTCCTGCCGCCAGGAGCACATCTGCAGCAACTTCTCGTCTCCATTGAAAATAATGATCTCATATAAAAATCTCTAATATTTTCAAGATATGTAAAGAGAGAAGAACATAGATAATCCTGAGGGGAAATCAGGGTGGCATAATGGATTAGACATCAGGAGACTTGTGTTTCACAAAAAGTTTTTTCTTTTAATCTCATTCAGGCTTTTTCTTTTTTTAACTTCTGAAATGATAAAACATGATCTTAATTTTTTGAAATTTCTGAAGAAACTTTGTGGCTATGGTAACATAGAAATGAGTTAGTAGTGAATTGGATGCAGACATATTAGTTTTCTATTGCTGCCATAGACAAATTACCACAAATTCAGTGACTTTAGAGAGCACCATTTATCTCCCTCATTTCTGTAAATTGGAAGTCCAGTACAGGTCTCCGGGGCTGAGAGCGAGGGTTGCCAGAGCTGCATTCTCTTCTGCAGGCTCTGGGGCAGCATCTGCTTCCCCACCTTTGCCAGCCTGTAGAGGCTCTGGTCCTTGCACATAACTACTTACGTTTCAGAACTAACAGTGAGATATCAAATCTTTCTCATGCTGACAGCTCTCTCTGACCACAGCTGGAAAAGGTCCTTTACTTTTAAGGACTCATGTGATTCAACTTAGTGAACCCAGATAATCCAGGATGATCTCCTTATCTCAAGGTCCTTAAGTCAATCATATCTGCAAAGTCTCCTTTGCCCTGTAAAGCAAGGTATGTACAGGTTCCAAAGATTAGGGTGTAGACATCTTTGGGACCGGTATTTCTCTTAATTGACATTTTTTAAATCAACATTCAAATTATAGGATCAACTAATCAATGCACACAGTAAAACAGGGACATTTTAAACCAACCCTCCCCAGAATTTATAGTACCTGTGATAGGCTACTAATAGGCCCCCAAATATGTTCACATCCTAATATCACTTCCAATTTGAACATACACTCCACGTGTTCCCCGCAATAGATTAGTGCCACATTCCCAGACAGCTATGCTAATAGGACTCTATAATGATACCATCTAATTAGAAGCAAATAAAGAAAATATTAATATTTGCTGACTTTTAAATATTAGAAATATTGTTGGGGTTGGCTGTCTGTAACATTATCCCAGAAAGTTGCCAGATCTGCCACTTCTTTCTAACTGTGGAACTGTTAAATACCTTGTAGAATTCTAAGACATCAAGTAATGATTCTAGTCCATAGAATTGTGTTCAGACAGAAGGACGTGTAAATACGCCAGGCCATACAACCACATGGAAGAGATCACATTTCAGGGATGCTGACGGCTATAAGAATGATATATCAAAGCTCTGATTTGAGGGGAGTGATAAAAATATTAATCTATTCCCTTACAAAACTGAAAGCAAGCTGGTTGGGATGCAACTAATTAGGAGGAAGTGATATTTCAGCCTCAAAAGCACTGACATATTTATGCTCTAAGCAGTTGATAAATGGAAGAAAAACAATCTTATTCATTATAAATTATATGATCAAATACAACCTTATGGAGGGCAATGCTTTAAACAAAAGGAATATTTGTTATTTTAGGATATCAGAGACTTTAATCATTACCAAAAATCATGTAGTTTGAGTATATTAATTTTCATTTAAATTTTGATAAGAGTGGAGCATACATAAACTAGCCACTTTCTCTTACTTCTCTAAATCTTGAGGTGTATTGTACTTTTTAAAATAAAGTATTTAAACCTGAATCTGAAATTTAACTTATTTGGTAATGGAACTTAAAGAAATCAAATTAGCAAGTATTTATTGAAATTCTACTAAAAGACAAAGAAGCTTGCTTAACAGTTGATTTTCTAAAAATAACTGTATTATGTTTCACATTTAGAATCCATAATTATGTACATATGGTACAAGTTCTATTAATAATGAAGTGCTTTATCAAATTCTATAATCATCTCCATTCTACAAGATCAATGGAGAAGACATGGTTGTAGTTGACCAGAAGAAACAATCTGGTTGTACTTGGTGCATAGCTGTCCATAATTCTGAGGACAAATGGATGCCATATGTGAGGTCACCTCAAGTAAGGAAACCACGGATAAACCACCTGAATCTTCTTTGTTTCTGGATCCTAATGACCCGCAGAAGGAAGTAGTCTTTAGGCCCTGCTTTTTACGTAGAATGCAAAGAAAGCAGAAGAGCAAATTCCTTTCACCCCCTTTCACCCCTCAGACCTGTTTCTTAGAACAGTTCCACATCTTGCAAATTTTGTCAGAAACAAAACGTTAATATGAAATAAAATCTAGCTTTCCATAAGCAATTTAGTAGGTGATCTAAATGACCACCTTATGGTAAGCCACTAAATGATCCTCCATCCGCTTTCTCATTTCGTGGAGAGTCCACTTTGTCCTGGCGAAGGTAAAATTCAGGGGGAGGCTCCCAGGCTGTGAGCACCGAGCTGTTAGTCTCTGAGGCCCCTGCATTGGAAGTGATCCCCCAAATGTTTTCAACTCAATGCTTGTAAGATTGTCAACTAAGAAAAGAAGATTTGGCAGTAGATGATAAAATTGGAGCTATCATTATTCCTAACATTCAAATTGTTCTAATCTGTTGTCCCACAAAATAAAAATAAGGGGGAATATTAAATTGTGAAGCATTGTTTATTTTTGGCTTTAACTTTTTCATTTGGCCAGCAAATCAATTGCCCTGAGATTGGAAGTTTAATTCTAAAACAGTAGTTAGTTAATTGGAGACCCATCCTGAAGATAATTGTTGAGGTCCAGGCATAAGCAGAGATAAACCTCATCCTTTCTTCTGAAGCTGACTTCTAGCATGCTCTGTTTAGGAGAAAGACTTCTAAAATACAAAATATACTTTAAGAAGAATTTAAAAATCCAGTTTTAAACTGCCTGCTTATTTATATTTGTAGAATTAGTTTAAAAGGAGTATTTTCTAGTCTTATTTCAAGTAAAAAAATACATATATACTTATATAACCTTTAGAATTTAGCTTTCTATTGCTATGTTGAAAGACAATTTGGGAGAATCTTTAAGCAGAAAATAAACATATTACTCAGTCATGAGAAAAACACTATTAGGAAAAGTGCTCTGATGTGCAACAGATTAGAAAAGCTAAGAAGACTTTACCCCACAAAAGAGGCATGAAAAAGGACAGTTCAGTGATATATTTATAATTAAGAAACGCACTTTAGAAAAATATTCACGACTTCAACTGACTTGATATTTTGGAATCCAAGCTTTTCACGCTTCAAAAAAGCAGTCAATTAGTAATCCAAAGATATACTCTTGTTTTGATTGAACATCTTCAATTGTCTTTTTTACTGTGAAGCAACTTACACTTGGTGAACTCGTGACTAGGTGGACCAGGAGTGAGTTTCTCACTCTGGACTCGCTGTCTTACATACATAAACATCAGTTTTCCCCCGGATCTCTTTTGATATTTTCACACCACTCTTCAGCGTGGGACATATGCATCATGTCACTCTACATGCTAAAACATGTCAGCGATTCTGTGTTGCTTCGTGTAGAGGTTTTCCACACTAACTGTGTTCAAACTGCAGAGAGGTCGGATACGTGCGGCTCAGTTCTCCACTCGTGCTTGCCTGTTGGTCCCTGGAACCATTCCCCATGCTTCTGCTCTGCTGCCTTCCACACCCCACCCCACTGCCACTGCATGGGAAGCATTTCCTGTGCTCCAAAGTCAGCTGCCCTCTGGCCAGGTTTAGCCTATGGGAAGCACTGGTGGGATCTTCTGACATGGACAGAATCTACTGCAAAGATTACATCTTGTTTAGTTCCAGGTCCCACAGAACAGGATCATCTAGTTTCAAATTCTCCTCACAGTGCCAGCAACTTGGTGCCAGTAACAACATCTTCTTCTCCCTTTTTCCTCCAGCCCTTTGTCTTAGAGGTGGCCACATTTTCCAGATAGCTTCCAGGTGCCTCACCATCCCCTCCGTCACTCTCGGATTTTCATCACCTGTGTACCAAATGCCTGCGCGATGTTCGCTCTGTTATGAACACCTGCAGTGTGTTCCCTTTCCTGGTTAGGCTGTGACAGATACAATGTTCTGTAACTAGAACCGCTCCCTGTTTGTGAATTGTAATGCTGGATTGCTAAGGACTCCTTTGGATGAAGAGGGGGTTGTCAATCCATGTAAAAGTTCTGAAACTCTCAGCCCAGGAGCAAAATCCAACTTCCCCAAGAACTTAACACCTTCTGGTCTCTCTCTAACCTGACTTGCCATGCTCATTCTTAGTTTCTGCCCAAAGTGAACTCCAGGAACCCTACCATGTGCTCGCCCACAATCATACCTTTGCTGATAGCATTGTCTCTTCCTGAGTACCCTTCCTTCTCCACTGTCCATGCTGAAATCCCACCCAAAGCTCAGGCCTTGAACAAATACAGGAGATTCTCTTTATCTGTGAATTTCATATTTGCAAATTTGACTACCTGCTAAAATTTATTTGTAATCCCAAAATCAATACTCATGGCCCTCTAACCGTCACTTGCAGACATAGGTGGAATGGCAAAAATTTCCGGTTGAGTCTCCCAACGCCAGTGTCCCTAGCTGAGGCAGAACAGAGGCAGTGCCCTGCCCTCTTAATTCATCTCTCCTACCGCAAACAAATGGCCATTTCACGATCTATTTGGTACCACGTTTTTCACAATTTTTGTGCTTTTTGTTGGTGACTTCACTGCTTCAAATGGCCCCCAAGTGCAGGGCTGAAGTACTCTCTGCTGTTTCTAAGAGCAAGAAGGCTGGGATGTGAATTACAGAGAAAATACGTGTTAGACAACTTCGTTCAGGTATGTGTTATATGCTGTTGGCCATGAGTTCAATGCTGACGAATCAACACTATATATTAAATAAGGTGTCTTTAAACAGAAATACACATAAAACAAGATTACATATTGATCAGTTGACAAAAATGTGACCAGATGCTCAAACTCAGTATTCCCCTAGAAGTAATGGTTTGGTATTCGCAAATTCACTGTTCACGGAGACTTTACAGAACATAACTAAATGTGAATAATGAGAACCAACTGTACTTGCTTTTCTAGAAAGCTTCTTCTCATATCTCTTCCTTTGAATTTTCTCTGCTTTAATTTTCCATAACCCTTTATCTGAAAATCTTTCCCCTCTTCTAGGTCGTACTTAAATATTGAGTAAGCAATAGAAACATCTCTTAACAGAGTTTTTTGGGAGAGCAAATTCAAAACTGCAAAGCAGGCCAAAAATAAGTGGGTAAGCAGAGTCACTGAACCAGACAAGGAGGGCTAAGTAGTGCGTCCAACCATGGAGCCACAATGTAACACTGAAAATGTATATTTTCAGGCAAAAATAAAGAAAGCTCAGAGCAAATACCAAATAAGTGGATTCTAGAAGAAGCCTCCCATCGATATTGCTGTGTATGACCAGCTTTGATGTGCTTACCATAAAATGATTTTGAGGAATACTGGCTGCATTGAAAGTGCCAGAAATTGGACTTACACCTGTCATCAGTTTGTGCCTTCTTTTTTGGTTCTTTATGGCCATGTCATATCCTAACTAGACTATAAGCTCAGGAGCTGAGTATGATTCATTTGTGTTAGTGTCTGACGGTCTCCCACACATAATCACTATAAATATTTCTTGAATAAGTACATGCAAGAATAGATCCGAATATATCTTCCATTAACGTAAAAACTGCACATTTTACTAGTTAATCTGATTCTCAGGGAGATATTTTTATTGCTTAAGTTTCAGTTACATGGCTCATGGTTATTTTTCTTTTAATTGTTGAAGAACTAGACAAATTTCTAGTGTAATCTAATATAAATCAAGTGTAATGCCACTAGTACAAGTATTAAATAACTTGCAGTTATTGTTTTATCAGTTTACATTATTTTTTTGAAAAAACTTTAGTAAATGTAAAACATTAGTTATTTTTAGTAGATCATACTTTTCACAGAAATTATGAGTTTAAATTTGATGAAATGGACTTCAAATAACTAACAGGTTCATAAGGAAATGACACTCTTTCTGTTGGCCAGTGCCATTACTTCACATTCATATCTATCACATTTTCTCAAAAGTCTTGTTGGCCTTAGAGCACATAAATACTAGGTTTAGATTGAATTTTAGCTGAAAAGAGGTAATTAATACAAAGGTTATTGCCTTGGTTCTTACTCATTGGACATGGCTCATGTAAAATAATGGTAGCTTAGAATTAATCTAATTAACCTTTCCTACATGTTTGAGCCAATGAATCACTTATTATCTCTCAGATGTCTCTTGGGAAAAAGGATGCCAAATTGACTTGAAAGCAAAAATTTGCATAGACATTTATAGAATTGACATAGTTAAATATTATTTTCTTATTCATTCTTTACTTTGAATAATTAACTTCGAATAAAAAGCTGTTATGTAACCCCATCTGCTCAATTTAGTTCCAATTTTGCTGGTAGAAACTAAAAGTTGGAAATTAACCATCTTACAAATAACTATCTTTAAATCTAGCCACCATTTTCTTGGTATAAACGATAAGGCTTTGCACAATAGAAAAGTTATATGCCATGCTCAAAAAGCTTTATGCTAGCATTTCCCGGGTTTCAAAAATTATGATTGGATCTTTTTTTTCAATTTCAACTTTGGTGCGCCCTTTCCATGAGACTGCCATGCTCAATGGCATAGAAAGAAAAAGCTTGATCAAGATCTTTTGATGCTCATTCAGTGAAAAGCTACATCGTGTCTTACTGCTACTTGAATTTGCTGAGGAATGAAACGGATTGTAAGGTGATGATCTGGAGAAATAAGAACCAAAAATAGTTCTTTCCCACTGTAGAATAGCAGGACATGAATTTATTTGGCATTTCTACCATGACAAACTACATGTAGTTTTACTTCTAGCAGCCATACATAATTTAGCAATTTTAACCACATTCTGCTCCACTGCACAATGTTGTCAAATATTTCACTCAATCATAATCTTTAATTATGGGAATGAATCAAAATGGTCTAAAAAAGGCTTTTGTTCATTGCAGAGCACACAGATATCATTATTAAATAAGATAGAGTAGTTCATCAAGTAATTTGATATTAGAGATCCCAAACTCATTTTATAACAGAGTCAACTATCACTGTTCCTAAATCTCACACACAGACACACGCATTCACACACACACACAAACATACACACACGCGCACACATGCATGCACAATCATGCATACACACATGCATACACACGCACACACACACACACACGCACACAAAGGCTTGTGTTCTTAATCTTTCTTGATTATGATTCCAGGAAATACCTCTTTGTGGAACGTGGATGTAATAATGATTTGCATGCCCTTTTCCCCACTTCCCACCCAAGAACTTAGAAGTAAGAGGAACATAGCTGACTTTTGAGGAGTGAATAACAAAATCTTCAACTCACCATCACAGAAGACTCAAATCATGGGACAATATCATCTATCTAACCCTGGATCAGTCAGCGATGTGTTAAAAGACAGGGACCAGAAAGAAGCAGCAGGGTCCGAAAGATAAAACGTGATGGTGTAAGTCTGACACCGGTCATGGTGGTACTGAGCCTGTGAGGACACACTACACCAGATCCCAAGAAAAGACTTCCATGTGGAAGAACAAGGCTATTCCATCAGGTTTTGTCCTGGCCTTGATAAGTAGCCCACAGGTCAATCCAGTTATCTTCGCCTTAATTTTGTGCTTATTATGACTCAGCAAGCTTCTGACCAGTAAAGCAGATTCTCAGGCATCTCAGAGAAGAGAAAGGAAAACTATCAAGCTCAAGACAATGGATGTGAGCAGTCCAGTGACCGAAAAGCTGTAGTCCCCATTATAAATTAATAAAGACATCAATAAGTGTTAACTCTACACTGGTATTATTATTGCTTTGTCTCACTAACAAGCTAATTATTTCTAGCCATACTGATAAAAGTTCTATTTCCCATCCACAAGGATGAAGACCAAACCTTAAACCTTGGTAAATCTAACACAATAATGCCATTCTTTGAGGCCTGCCTACTTAGATAAATCATAACATAACTACATGACTCTGTGTCCAACATTAATGACAAAATATTATTTAATAGTAAGCTATACAAATTATCTCTTAATGTATGCAACAATTGTAAAGTCATTTTCCTTACATGAAAATGAGAAAACTCTTCTTAGTTTTAACGGTATCAATATTAGATATTTTTGACCTACAAATGTGGCAATTTCACATGATTTAACTTAAAACTCGGCCTCATTCTGTTTCTCTATTTAGCTCACTCAACTAGTTTCACAATGGCCATATTACATCTTTTCCTCGCCCCTTAGACTGCCCATCTCTCCTCTCTCTCCTTCTCCTCGGTTTACACCAGGGAGATCATTGCACCCTTGCGCAAGCCTGGGCCCTCTTTGCCCTCGGCTGCAGCCTCTCCCTCCTTCCACTCTGGCGGCACAGGGAGCATCACTGAAGTCTGACTCCCGCAGGCTCCTTCTCCCTGCTTGCCTGCTGGGCTGGCCTGCGGGAGGCGCTGGCGGCAGAGGGAAGGGCAGTGGGGCAGCAGCCAGGCGCTCCTCCCTCCTTGTCTCTGGGTTTGGAAGGGTGTCTCTGACGGCAGCTGCACCTCCTCCTGCTCCCATCGGGCAGGCGCGTTCTGGTTCCAGCTTCCGTAGTGTAGTGTAACCCCAGCCTGGAATCAGGTATGTCTCCTCCACCCCGTGGCCTTCCAGTTTAGAGGTGGGAGCGAGTTCCGGCTGTCCCTAATCTCGCGTTGTCTCAGAATCCCCATGCGTGCTCCGTTCCTTCATCACCCACAGAACTAATTCCGTGCATTGTGTTCTTTCTATTGTAAACCCTGAGGTGCTTTATCTCTCTCTCTCTTTTTTTTTTTTTTTTGTGAGAAAGATTGGCCCTCAGCTAACATCTGTTGCCAATATTCCTCTTTTCGCTTGAGGAAGATGCCCCTGAGCTAAGATCTGTACCCATCTTCCTCTGTTTTGGATGTGGGATGCCACCACAGCATGGTTTGATGAGTGGTGCATATGTCGGCTCCTGGGATCCAAACTGTGAACCCCAGGATGCTGAAGCAGAACGTGCAAACTTAATCACCACACCACCAGGCCAGACCCCGAGGTGTTTTCTCTCCACTAAACTCTGACTAATACAATACAAAAAAAGTACAAACTGCTAGATTTGAGTCCCATTTTATTCCCATCACCAAATCTGCAATCTAATTGAGTCTGAATCATCTTCCTCCCCCTTCCTATTAGAATGAAGACATGGCCCCTCCTCCTGTCAGTGGCAAGCTCCTGCCCTGGTCCCTTGCATCCTATCTCTTCTGCTCCCCTCAGTTACTTATTTCTTCAGCTTTAGCTTTTTAATTATTCATACAGTTCATAAATACAATCAGGTTCTAACAGAATCATCTTTCAAAAAGCCTGTCCTGGCCTTCAAATTCCTATCCAACAACTGCCTCAGTTTCTCCTTCTTTCTTAGTGAATCTAACCAAAAAAGTTGTCTAAAGCTGACTTGTACACTTCCTCACCCTCCAGTCTGTTTCAGGCTGACTTCCCTCCACGTCGCTGTACCTGAGACCCATTGTGAAGTTGGACCCACCTGTGGATAAGGACACCCAGTGTGCTTCCTGTCCTCGCTTCAGGTGCCCACACAGCAGCTTTGGACAAACAGCCAGTCTCTTTCTCCTGAAAGTTCCGTCTCTCCAAGACTTTAAGATTCCACACTCTTCTGGGTTTCTTGTTTATTTGTTTGCCTGCTGTTTTCATTATCTCTGTCTCATTCTCTGGCTCCATCTCCTCAATTTAATCTCAAAGTTCAGAATTTCCTATGGGCTTAGACCAGGTCGGGGCCAAACCTCCATGACCTCACTCTCTCACAGAGTTATTTAATCTTTTTTATGGCTTTAAGAATCATCTCTATAGTGATGGCTCCGAAAATTTTCACTTAGTTAAGACCAATTTTCTGAGACTCAGATCTAATTCCTACCTGGAATCTCTCCTTGATGTCTCATGGGCATCTTATATTTAACCCGCGACAATTTAAGCCTCCATTCTCCCAATCTTCCCCTGTCTGACTTACCTCATGAAATCAGATCAGTACAAACCTAACGGCCCCGGCCAGGACTCTAGGAGACATCCGAGACCCTTCTAATTCCAATCCATTAGCAATGTAAGTAGCGTTTCTTAAATGTAAATTATGTGCTATGCACTGTGCTGTGTTGATTACAGACATTAATTATTTAATCCTCGTAACCCATATATGGGGTATATACTATTATTTACCCACTTTTTATGGATGAGAAGATTGCACCAGAGAAAGCTTATGATGTACTGAAGGACGCAGAGCCAGTAAGCGATGCAGCCAGGATTTCAGGACAGACAGCTCAGGGCAGAGCTCATGTTTGTAACCATTACGCTATGTCTCAAATTATAATAAAATCACAGTTAACACAGTCATAGCACTTATTATGGGCCAGACAGAGTTGTAACTGCTTTAAATATATTAAATCATTTATGAGGAGCATGTTATTATGCTTATTTCACAGATCAGGAAGTGCACAGAGGTTAAATAATTTGCTCAAAGCCAGTAAAGCATAGAGACAGAGTTTAAAACCGGCTACTCTGACTCAAGCATCTGTGCTCTTAATCACCACGATGTGCCTCCTCTCAACTGTCCTGTGGCTTCTACCTGCAAAACACATTTCGACTTTTTTCAGAGTAGGGAATGAAATCATGCCCGGATTCTTAGGAAGGAAGCCAGAATGTGGAACTTGTTAGGGAGCTGGGATGACAAGCAGACTATTCCGAGTTGCATGAGCTCAGGCTCCAGGGTGCAGGGTGACATTTCGGATTGTTGCTAAGGTGTTTGGATCCAGCCAGTTGACAAGTGTAGGCCTTACAGTAGGAAAAACCACCACGAATTCCTCCAGCAAGCGAGCTAAATGTTACAGTTAGATTGGAAGCAAGCAGAATGTTTCTTATTCCCACTGTGACACAGTGGCAGAAAGACCCCTAACTTATAGCCATTTTATGAGAACCAGAGAAGTTGAAGGAAGCATCCACATTGTTAAATGAATCTGCGAGTGATCAGGGACCAAAACCAGGTCTTCTGATTCATGCTCAAATGATCTAATTACATCAGGTGAACTCTCCTGTGGTTCCTCAGTGGGGTTTTCATAATAAGCAGAGAAATAAGGCAGCAGGTTTGAGAGCAACAAAAGATACATGAGAAGTGATGCCATGTGTCGAGAAACAAGGGAATCCAGTGATCATCGTACCAGGATGGGATTTTCTTTTTCTTTGAGGAGGATTACCTGTGAGCTAACTGCTGCCAATCCTCCTCTTTTTGCTGAGGAAGACTGGCCCTGAGCTAACATCCATGCCCATCTTCCTCTACTTTATATGTGCGACGCCTGCCACAGTGTGGCTTGCCACATGGTGCCATGTCCACACTGGATCCAAACCTGTGAACCCCGGGCGGCCGAAGCGGAATATGTGCACTTAACCACTGCGCCACTGGGCTGGCCCCGGAAAGAGATTTTCAAAAGTTAGCTTTGGTCTTCGTAGATTTTGTGAAATCCTCTTTCAAAATAAGTTCATATAATTAGGGGGAAAAGAGGAAAGAAGTAGTGACAAGATTAACTTTTGTTATTTGTAAAATTCTATTTTAATGCCTGACTTAGCTGAAATATTTTAAATTAGGATACTAAGAGCTACCAACGATATTTCTACAATTATAAAAATACGCACTATGTGGGACTGGCTCAGTTATCTAAGATTTAAATACGTTGTGAGAGAGAACAGAAAACTTAGGATAGAAGCATCAGTCATGCTGGAGGCCAACTATGACATCAAGACTTAAACAGGAAAACCTAAGTGTCGTTTACATAAACCACGTTTGTAACCAGTTGAATTTTGTCAAAAGGTGCATATGTTCCAAAGTTCAATTTTTACATCGCGTCCTACTGTGAACGTTAGGAGCAGAAGGAAGAAGGTCCGGGGCGCCGCGCTGGGTGCAGAGGCCGGGGGAGGGGCGGGGGCGGGGGCGCGGCTGTCCTGGGCCCAGAGCGCAGCTCAGTGGATGCTCTCGTTACCACTGTCATCGTCGTATTTCCTGCAAGAAACGAGGAGTACTGGTGCAGCGCAAGAATGTTTATCAAAAACTCTTGGGTCAAGACAGCAAAACAAATACTACGTGGTATCGCTTACACGTGACATCTAAAAACAAAAGCCGATTTCATAAAAACGGAGAATAGAACGGTGACTGTCAAGGGCTCTGGGAGGAGGAAATGGGGACGTGTAGGTCAAAGGGCACACACTTTCAATTGTGAAATGAGTAAGTTGAGGATCTGGTGTGCAGCGTGGTGACTCTAGGTAATACAGCGTTGTACACTTGCAGTCGGCTGTGAGTCCGTCTGAAGTGCTCTCAGCACACACGCACCGAGCGTTAACTGTGCGAGATGACGGGCGTGCTAATTATCTTGACCTTGGTAATCATTTCACAATGTCTATGTATATCAAATCATCATCTTGTACACTTTAAATATATATGATTATACTTGTCAATTATTCCTCAATAACGCTGGGAGGAAAAATAAGACGATCTTAAAAAAATTCTTGAGTTAGATGTTTTTCAAAAATCATTACCTGCTATATTTGAGAAATGTATATGAAGCACATTTCAGATATTACACAGGCCCCCCGCGGGGTTTGGTAGCACCCTGTAATCAAACATAATGATATTTACACTAAATGGAAAAGGCAGACTATAAATAGTGTATTGTCGGATCAAGTCCAATTTTGCACAAAGTCAGTCCGGGTCGGGTCAGGTTTCGCCCTTCGGGAACACGCTCGGGTAACCGTTTCCTGAGATTCTGCATTTCAAAACTGCAGGAGGCTTTGCGGCCTCGTCCAAGAGCATCATGATGGTTAAGAGTGACATCTAGCGGCAACAAGTTAATCTGCATACAAATAAATATTTCCTGTTGGTTATTATGGTAGTAAAACAAATTTAATCAAGCAATTAACCAAGTATTTTGTGTCTGGGGATACAAAAATAGATAAGAAATTTTTCCCTACATCCAAGAATTCTTAATATACCAGTGGATGGAGTCAAGTACACATCCTGTCAGCACAATGTGCTCAGTGTAACGGAAGAGGACTGCAGAGGAGGGGCCCTCAGTCAGAGGCAGTGGTCAGAGAAGACCCCGGAAGAGCGGGCACCCACGTCAGGTCTTGACAGTGATGTGAGTGAAAGAAAGGAATAAGATAGTTTCCAAAAAGAAAACGTAGACCAAAGCAAAAGCAAGAAATCAAAATTGATCCAGGTGTTCATACAAGATGCCAAGGTTAAACATGCCAAGGTCAATGACTTATGATTTATGGTACAGTAACATCCTGAATGCCAAATGGTAAACGTGCTTGTTTATTTCTATTTTTGACTATTCTATTTAGCTTAATTTCATTGCCTTTGTTATCAATTCTTAATAGAAAATAAAATTAAAACCACATGTCATGTCCTATATCTACAAACAACCTCTGATTTTTTGGAAATAGTTAATTATTATTTAGAAATAATAGAAAGTAATATTTTAAATAATTATTTGCAATCAATAATATAAATTTTAAAATGTGGTCCATAATTCAGGCATGAATGTAAAATTGGCCTCAAATAGAGAGAGCCAGATTATTTAATCATAAGAAATTACTACCAAGACAATTACTCTCCTAAGTTACTGTAAATTCTGATTTTGTAATTTGTCCTATCACTCCCCCCCTTGTTTTTTTTCATTTTATTTTCTACCACTCTTATTGAAACCCATTTTACCCTCAATTATTTTGAAATGTTGTGACATTTACACATTTTGGCTCGTATTTCCCACATTTTAGATTTATTATCCATTTTTAATGTAATGTTAATATTTTTCTATTTGATTGAGAAGCTCCTGGAACTTTGGTTTCTTTACTTAGGCCTCTGTGTGAATCAACCAGAGTGACTCAGAGCCATGGCAATTCAATGGCCCTTCTGAAGCTAGAAAAGAATTTGTCACGCTCCGTTCTCGAGGCGGTGGCCACACTGCTTGCATGCGGACACGCCCCTTCACACACAAAGCAAATGCAACTTTTATTTGATCCAACAATAGTCACACTTGCTACAGAATTACAGCTTGATATTTTCTAATCTATTTCTCCGTTTTGATTTTTCTTACTTTTTCTTTTCTTTTTACTTGGTTGGTTAACGCCAGTTACATCCCTCTCTGTTGATTTCACCATTCACTAGTAGATCTTGATTTGGAAAATATCGCTCCAGGAGAAATAGTAATTTGCTTGAAAAGATTATATACACAAACGAAACATTTGAATAATAGAACAAAACTATGTATGACATATAGGAAATTATGCTGTGGGGTTCAAAAAAGAGAGGTCAGAAAGGGGCTTTATTGGAGAAAATAAGTCCTGACATTGGCCGTGGATGGCCGAGAATTGGGTGTACAGGGAGCATGCAGCATTGCAGGAGGGAGCACCGATCTGAGTGAAGCTTCAGTTGAGTTGGACTGGTATGTATAGGGAACCAAACGCAGACCAGTCTAGAACACTAGGAAGAAATGTGGCAGGACAGGATACTAATGATGATAACAACTATTCTTTTTGTCATAGTGTTTGGGACTTTGAAACACGTTATTTAATTTATCTTTACATGCACTCTGTGTGGTAGGTGTTCTTAGCCCCACTTTATATAAAGGAGGATAAGAAATTTAGAGGGTGAGTAACTCGGCCTGGATCTCAGACCCAGAAAGTGATACACTGCTTGTTGTTTGAGACCAAATCTCTGATCCTAATGCCTAGAAACTTAACCGCTGAAAGAGGTAGGTTAATTAGGAGAAATTCTACTTTGTAGAATATCTGAAATCCTGAGATGAATAGTTTAGATTTTTATCTTATAGTCAGTGGAGACTATTGAGTATTTGATCACAAAATGACATAAAACATTTTTAAAATATTAACTCATCAGAACAATGAATTAGGGTATGATTCTAATGTTATGAAGGCATCATAGGATATTCCAGGTTTCTCACGATAGGGATCAGCCCACAGCTCCTCAGAAGTGGCAGATGCGCAAGGCATCGTGAAGAGCATCACCACGCCAGAACAGGCTACAGGAGGAAAGGAAGAGGATGAGAGCTTTTAAGTCTTGCTTAACGCTAAAAGTAGATGGCAGGATTTGGGATTTGAAGGCTTAAGTTTCTAGTTCCAACTTTTTGAAGTATGTCCATACTATTAGAACCAAAACCAGAAGAAACAGATTCAAACTTCCAGTTTCTACATGAAATTTAAAATGACAGCAAATTTTAAAGACAAAAGGGATGACTTTTTTAATTAAATAGAAAATAATATTTGGCATATGACAGCTTTTTAATAAATAATTGAATGAGGGGCCTTCCCTGTGGCGTAGTGGTTAAGTTTGCACGCTCCTGTTTGGTGGCCCAGGATCGGTTCCTGGGTGTGGACCCCTACACGTCACTCATCAAGCCATGCTGTGGCAGCATCCCACATACAAAATAGAGGAATGGATGTTAGCTCAGCAACAATCTTCCTTATCAAAAAAAATAAGTAAATAAAATAAAATACTTGAGTGAATAAACAAATAGATGTTCAAATTTTAATTTTGATTTTTTAATTAAATAAAAGATAGAGAAAATTTAAATATACACACTCCTACAAAATTCCAAAAGTAAGTAATTCAGTTCAATTAAAAATATGTTCATCTATCTCTGGCCTAACCATAATTTGTATGTGAGTGTTTATACAATATGCTTTTCACAAAATCTAAAATCAGTGAAAAGAGAAGATTGGAAAGAAGCATAAATATTAAAAGTTTCAAAGAGCAAAGCAGACTTTGCTTGACTTAATTCTTGAGGAGAATTAAGAATGAAAATACTCCAAAGAGAAAAAAGAAAAAGTCAACTGCATCTCACTCCACTCATTGACAGACATTAAAATCTGAACAAGATGAATCCTTTCCACGGGCCTTGGGGAAAGGGTTCTTCCAAAATATGGGCATTTTTATCTCTTGGCATAAGAATTTTTGGGATTCCTGGAATTTTAGTTAAAAATGTTGCTTTGATTATTAGTTTTTACTGCCTTTGCTAACAATAAATTCAAAATGACACAGATTTGAAATTTGATTAATTAGCTTTCCACTATGGATTCTGGACAAACTCTTTTCTGGTGACAGCAGGATATCAAATTGAAAATGACCAACAATTTCCTGAATATCAGGCCTAGATCTCAAACGTGTTTTGCTCCTACTTCTGCCATATCCAAGTTGAACAGTCATTCTTTGAATTGAAAGATCCATTTTACTAGCATGTTCCCCCAATTTCTGCCTGTTGAAAACCGAATTGTGCTTCAAGAGCCCATGAAATAAAAGACACTCAGGAAGCTCTTTCTGCCTATCACCTGTAGACTTTTGCAACAGCTTTCAGATTGATGTCCCTTCCATATTCTTGTTCCACTCAGTCTACCCTCAGAACCACTATAATCTGCTATCTAGAGAGGAAGGGCTTGGAAATGAACATTGAGGAATATCCTGTTAAAAGGCAGAAAGCAGGGAGGAGCCAGGGTGCTGGGACCAGTAGAGATCTAAAAGGAAACCACGGATTGATGAACAGTCCAGGGAGGGAAGACACTTTCTAAAGCCTGTGATACCAAGAATGCCACACACCCTGGATGAGCAAAGAGCATTAAGTTCATCAGAAAAGTGGGAATTGAAGGCAGGCTGCAAGATGAGAAATGCCTCTTCATTCCGATCACACTTCCTTGGCACAGGTCTTATCCTTGCGTGTTCTGTTACAGTTAGCGGTTCGCAGGTCTCTCTCCAAGAGACCATGAAAGCTGCATGGAATGTCCACCCTTGGTTTACCTTCGTGTCCCTAGTGTGTGGCACAGTACATATGCATTTCATTTGTTTGGACTTATATCAACTTCAGAAGACTTCTTTCTTACATTACTTTGCTCAGACACACACTCGCTTTGCCCCATTACTGACCCCCAAACCCAAGAAGCTGAATAAGTATGCAAGGCACAGCAAGAACAAAGGGTTTTCAGCACAGCTCAGAGGTGCGGTGACTCTGTCAGAGGGCTCTGATTCCTTTCTCTCACCACTGAGGCCATGTACCTCATCACAGGTGCAGTGAAATATCAAAGAATATTTGTACTTTATCTACCACTACTCATTAATTTTGATTAAAAATCATTTTATTTCTGGAACTATCAAAACCACAAATTCAGCCAACATTTTGAGACCTTATCAACCTCCCTTTTTTTTTTGCCTTTCTTTATCTTTTTTTAACTTTTTATTGAGATTATGATAGTTTACAAACTTGTGAAATTTCAGTTGTACATTATTGTTTGTCAGTCGTGTTGTAGGTGCACCACTTCACCTTTGGTGCCCACCCCCAACCCTTTCCCCTGGTAACCACTAATCTGTTCTCTTTGTCTACATCTTTAACCTCCACAAATGAGTGGTGTCATACAGAGATTGTCTTTCTCTATCTGGCTTATTTCACTTAACATAATACCCTCAAGATCCATCCATGTTGTTGTAAATGGGACAATTTTATCCTTGTTTATGGCTGAGTAGTATTCCATTGTATATATAGACCATATCTTTATCCACTCATCAGTTGATAGGCACTTAGGTTGCTTCCACGTCTTGGCTATTGTGAATAATGCTGCAATGAATACAGGGGTGCATGGGACTGTTGGAATTTCTGATTTCAAGTTCTTTGGGTAAACACCCAGTAGTGGGATGGCTGGGTCACATGGTATTTATACTTTCAGTTTTTTAAAGAATCTCCATACTGTTTTCCATAGTGGCTGCACCAGTTTGTATTCCCACCAGCAGTGTATAAGAGTTCCTTTTTCTCCATAACCTCTCCAACCCTTGTTACTTTTTGTTTCGGTTATTTTTGACATTCTGATGGGTGTAAGGTGATATCTTAGTGTAGTTTTGATTTGCATTTCCCTGATGATCAGTGATGATGAGCATCTTTTCATGTGCCTATTGGCCACCTGTATATCTTCTTTGGAGAAATGTCTGTTCATGTCCCCCGGCCAATTTTTTATCAGGTTGTTTGATTTTTTGTTGTTGAGTTGTGTGAGTTCTTTATATAATATGGAGATTAACCCTTTGTTGGATATATGATTTGCAAATATTTTTTCCCAATTGGTGAGTTGTTTCTTTGTTTCGACCCTATTTTCCCTTGCCTTAAACAAGCTCTTTAGTCTGATGAAATCCCATTTGTTTATTGTTTCTATTGTTTCCCTTGTCTGAGAAGGCATGGTGTCCAAAAGGATCCTCTTGATACTGATGTCAAAGAGTGTACTGCCTGTATTTTCTTCTAGAAGCCTTTTGGTTTCAGGTCTCACCTTTAGGTCTTTGATCCATTTTGAGTTTATTTTCGTGAATTGGGAAAAAGAATGGTTAATTTTCATTCTTTTACATGTGGCTGTTCAGTTTTCCCATCACCATTTGTTGAAGAGACTTTCTTTTCTCCATTGTATGCCCTCAGCTCCTTTGTCAAAGATTAGCTGTCCATAGATGTGTGGTTTTATTTCTGGGCTTTCAATTCTATTCCATTGATTTGTGCACCTGTTTTTGTGCCAGTATCAGTTTTGATTAATGCAGCTTTGTAGTATGTTTTGAAGTCAGGGATTGTGATACCTCCAGCTTTGTTCTTTTCTCTCAGGCTTGCTTTAGCAATTCAGGGTCTTTTGTTGCCCCAAATGAATTTTAGGATTCTTTGTTCTATTTCTGTAAAGGATGTCATTAGGATTCTGATTGGGGTTGGGTTGAATCTGTAGATTGCTTTAGATAGTATGGACATTTTAACTATGTTTATTCTTCCAATCCATGTGCATGGACTGTCTTTCCATCTCTTTATGTCGTCGTCAATTTCTTTCAGGAAAGTCTTCTAGTTTTCGTTGTATAAATCTTTCACTTCCTTGGTTAAATTTACCCCAAGGTATTTTATTTTTGTGTCATGATTCTGAATGGGATTGTGTTCTTGAGTTCTTTTTCCATTAGTTTGTTATTAGAGTATAAAAATGCCACTGATTTATGTAAGTTGATTTTATACTCTGCAACTTTGCTGTAGTTGTTGATTATTTCTAAAAGTTTTCCAATGGATTCCTTGGGGTTTTCTATATATAAGATCATGTCATCTGCAAATATCAAGAGTTTCACTTCTTCCCTCCCTTTTTAGATTCCTTTTATTTCTTTTTTCTACCGAATTGCTCTGGCCAAAACCTCCAGTACTATGTTGAATAAGAGAAGTGAGAGAGGTCACCCTTGTCTTGTTCCTGTTCTCAGAGGGATGGCTTTCAGTTTTTTCCATTGAGTGTGATGTTGGCTGTGGGTTTGTCATATATGGCCTTTATTATGTTGAGGTACTTTCCTTCTATATCCATTTTATTGAGAGTTTTCATCATAAATGGATGGTGGATCTTGTTGAATGCTTTCCTGCATCTATTGAGATGATCGTGAGGTTTCTTTTTCTCATTTTGTTAATGTGGTGTATCATGTTGATTGACTTGCAGATGTTGAACCATCCATGTATCCCTGGTGTAAATCCTACTTGATCATGGTGTATGATCTTTTTAATGTATTGCTGTATTCGTTTTGCCATAATTTTGTTGAGGAATTTTGCATCTATGTTCATCAGCGATATTGGCCTTTACAAGGTTTTCCTTCTTTGTGTTGTCCTTGTCAGGTTTTGGGATCAGGGTGATATTGGCTTCATAGAATGTGTTAGGGAGTGCTCCATCTTCCTCAATTTCCTGGAATAATTTGAGAAGGATGGGTATTAAATCTTCTCTGAATGTTTGGTAGAATTCTTCAGAGAAGCCATTTGGTCCTGGACTTTCATTTTGGGGGAGTTTTTTGATTACTGTTTCAATTTATTTACTTGTGATTGGTCTGTTCAGATTCTCTGTTTCTTCCTGATTCAGTTTTGGGACGTCATAAGGGTCTAAGAATTTATCCATTTCTTCTAGGTTGTCCAATTTGTTGGCATATAGTTTTTCATAGTCTTCTTATAAGCTTTTGTATTTTGTGATATCTGTTGTGATTTCTCCTCTTTCATTTCTAATTGTACTTCTTTGAGTCTTCTCTCTTTTTTTCTTAGTGAGCCTGGCTAGGAGTTTGTCAATTTAGTTTCTTTTCTCCAAGAACCAACTCTTTGTTTCATTGATCCTTTCTACTGTCTTTTTTGTTTCAACTTCATTTATTTCTGCTCTAATTTTTAGTATTTCCCTCCTTCTACTGACTTTGGGCTTTTTTTGTTCTTCTTTTCCTAATTCTATTAGGTGTAGTTTGAGATTGCTTATCTGAGATTTGTCTTGTTTATTGAGGTGAGCCTGTTTTGCAATGAGTTTCCCTCTTAGAACCACTTTTGCTGCATCCCAGATGAGTTGATATGGTGTGTTTTCATTTTAATTTGTCTCCAGATAATATTTGATTTCTCCTTTAATTTCTTCAATGATCCACTGGTTGTTCAGTAGCATGTTGTTTAATCTCCACACTTTTGCCCCTTTCCCAGCTTTGTCCTTGTAGTTGATTTCTACTTTCATAGCATTATGGTTGGAAAAGATGCTTGATATTATTTCAATCCTCTTGAATTTGTTGAGGCTTGCTTTGTTTCCCAACATGTGGTCTACCCTTGAGAATGTTGCATGCATGCTTGAGAAGAATGTGTAACCTGCTGTTTTTCAATGGAGTGTTCTATATATATCTATTAAGTCCATCTGGTCTAGTTTTGCATTTAATTCTACAATTTCCTTGTTGACTTTCTGTCTGGATGATCTATCCATTGGTGTTAGTGGGGTGTTGAGGTCCCCTACTATTATTGTATTGTTATTGATATCTCCTTTTAGTTTTGTTAATAGTTGCTTTATGTACTTTGGTGCTCCTATGTTGGGGGCATATATATTTATAAGTGTTATGTCTTCTTGGTGGAGTGTCCCTTTTATCATTATAAACTGCCCCTCTTTGTCTTTCTTTGCCTGTTTTGCTTTGAAGTCTACTTTGTCTGGTATAAGTATGGTGACACTTGCTTTCTTATGTTTATTATTAGCTTGGAGTATCGTCTTCTATCGCTTCACTCTGAGCCTGTGTTTGTCTTTGGGGCTGAGGTGTGTTTCCTGGAGGCAGCATATTGTTGGGTCTTGTCCTTTAATCCATCCTGCCACCCTGTGTCTTTTTATTGGAGAGTTCAATCCATTTACATTTAGAGTGATTATTGAAATGTGGGGGCCTAATGTTGCCATTTTATTGCTTGTTTACAAGTTCCCCTGCATTTCCTTTGTTTCTCATGCCATGATTTTTGGACTACAAATTCAGGTAGGTAGTTTTCTATATTGGCTTTCTTCTTATTTGTAATTTGTGTCTCTCTTCTTGTTATTTGTTTAGTGGTTACCATGTGGTTTGTATAAAACATCTCATAGATGAGATAGTCCATTTTCTGGTAGCCTATTATTTCCTTAGATTAAGCCATTCCATCCCTTTCCCCTTCCCCTTCTAGATTGTTATTGTCAAATCTTTTTTTTTCTTCCTTCTTGTGTTGTGAGTTTGTGGTTAAAATGACAAGATTATATTTATTCTTGGTGTTTCCCTTCCTTTTATCTTTAATGTTATACTTAGCATTTGCTAACCTGTTCTGATGGAGAGCTGCAATTTTCTGTTTTTGTCTTTCTACTTGTCTTGTTTGCTTTGTGTTTTGTAAAACTTTTACTTTTTTTCTTTCAGGTATGAGGGTCTTCCTGTGCATTTCTTGTTGGGGGGGGGTGGTTCTTGTGGC
Organism: Equus asinus; assembly: GCF_041296235.1. Taxonomy (NCBI): domain Eukaryota; kingdom Metazoa; phylum Chordata; class Mammalia; order Perissodactyla; family Equidae; genus Equus; species Equus asinus. The sequence goes on from NC_091807.1 coordinate 2,747,124, forward strand.
AATGAACTCCCTTAACTTTTGTTTATCTGGGAAAGTTTTATTTCTCCATCATATTTGAAGGATATTTTTGCTGGATAGAGTATTCTTGGCTGCAAGTTTTTGTCCTTCAGAGTTTTGAATATATCATTGCACTTTCTCCTAGCTTGTAAGATATCTGCTGAGAAATCTGCTGACAGCCTGATGGAGATTCCTTTGTAGGTCATTTTCTTCTGGCTTGCTGCCTTTAATATTTTCTCTTTTTCATTGACTTTTGCAAGCCTCACTACTATATGCCTTGGGGTTGGTCTTTTTACATTGATAAAGTTTGGAGATCTATTAGCTTCTGTCACATGGAGTTCCTTCTCTCTCCCCTGGTTTGGGAAGGTCTCAGCCATTATTTCTTTGAGCAGCCTTTCTGCCCCCTTCTCCTTGTCTTCTCCTTCTGGGATACCTATAATCCTTATGTTGCATTTCCTAATTGAGTCGGATATTTCTCGGAGAGTTTCTTCATTTCTTTTTAGTCTTAGTTCTTTCTCCTCCTCTATCTGAAGCATTTCTATATTCCTATCCTCCAAATTGCTAAGTCTTTCCTCCATATTATCAACCCTACTGTTCAGAGAGTCCAGATTTTTCTTAATTTCCTCCATTGTGTTATTCATCTCCAATATTTCTTATTGGCTCTTCTTTATAGTATGAAGCTCTTTTGTGACGTAGCTCCTGAACTCTTTGAGTTGTCTATCTGTATTCTCTTTTAACTCATTGAGTTTTTTAATGATAGCTGTTTTGAATTCATTGTCATTTAGGTTATTGATTTCAGTGTCTTTGAGATTATATTCTGAGTACTTGTCATTTTCCTTCTTTTCTGGAGATTTAATATATTTTTTCATACTGATTAATGGCATGGATTTGTGCCTCTGCATAGAGACAGAGTTTGGTTACTTCTTCTGCTTGCTTCTGCTGGTGGGGAGGGGACAGCAGCTGTGTAATCTGCACCAACCAGGGTCCTGTCAGCTGTTCCTGACCAAGCCTGGGACCCTCCTCGTGATCACAGTGGCCCTGTGGGGTCTCCCATCAGCTGTGGGAACAATGACACAGGGGCCTTGGGTTGCTGGTGCCTGCTCTTGCAGACAACCTAGACACACTCCCTCCTTAGGGTCTACAGTGGTGTTATGGGCTTCACAGCAGCTGGGAGCAGGTTCACCTACACTCACAGCTCTGCCGCTCTCAGGTCCCGCAGGATCTCACTTGTCCACTCTGGGTCACAGTAGAGCTATGGGTATCTACTGCAGCCTGTGGTTAGCTCACCCAGCTGTGCCACTTCTGCCCCAGGGCCTTCCAGCCTTGTGATTGCTGGGCAGGGCCTCTCCACTAAGGCTGAGTAGAGGCTTTCCCTGTGGCTGCTGTGGGACTGTGGATTTTCCCCCTGGACTGAGGAGCAGTCACAATGGGGCTCCAGATTGTCACTGCCCACTCACATGGTCCGGCTGGGTCTCCCTTGCCCCCTTGGAGGCGCAGCACGGCTGTGTGTGCTAAATGCAGCTGGCGGATTGCACAGCTGGTGAAGTCCCTTTTGTCCCAGGGCCTCCCAGCCTTGTGATTGCTGGGAGGGGCCTCCCCTCTAAGGCCGAGTAGAGGCTTTCCCTGCAGCTGCTGTGGGACCATGGATTTTCCCACTAGACTAAAGTGCAATCACAGGGGGCCTAGGGCTATGATCACCTGTTTCCACAGTCGTGCCACCGATGCACGTGCACACCTGCCCTCAGGGCCATGGCAATGCTATAAGCATGTCAGCCAGGAGAGTCACTTGCAGGTACTAGGCTGTCTGAGGGTCAAAGAGTTTTCACCTATCTCCACCTCCTCCTGGGGGGAAATCTGCCCAACTTCCAACGTATGGCAGCACAGGTCTCTCAGGCATCCTGAGGTGCTGTGTGGATATCCTTTGTCAAATGATGAATGTCCAATTAGTTGTAGTTCAAAGGGGGACAGACAAAGGAAACTGCTCACTCCACCATGTTGCTGATGTCTCAACCTTCCTTTTTGATTTTCATCCACCAAAGAGGAAATGTAATGTTATTCCTCTCCTCTAGAACTGAGATAGAATTTATTTTTTGAGGAAGTTAGCCCTGAGCTAACTGCTGCCAATCCTCCTCTTTTCGCTGAGGAAGAGTGGCCCTGAGCTAACATCCATGCCCATCTTCCTCTACTTCATATGTGGGACGCCTACCACAGCATGGCTTGCCAAGCAGTGCCATGTCCACACCGGACATCTGAATCGACGAACCCTGTACCGCCGAACCAGAATGTGTGAACTTAACTGCTGTACCACCAGGCCAGCCCTGAGATAAAATTTTATAATCATTTTAATTGGAAAAACTAAAGATAAGTTGACTAAAAGCATAATGAAGAAGGCAGTAAAATATTTTATAAAGAATCTCTTTTGGCATTGAAGAAATAAAGCATAGTTATCCAAAGCCATGAGTTAACTGAAAGAAGGAAGCAAAGGAAATTAATGGCAGGTAGGCTGGAGTGTCAGTGACATAATTTTAGATGAATGGGTCTTCTCACTTCCTTGGGTATACAGTTTTTATAAAGTGAGATACAGCCTTCATGGATGATCCTTCTCAAATGTTCTATAACAACTTAAAGAAGGTTTAAAATATTTTCCCTTTAGATACCAAGATTTTCTTCTTTTTCCTTCACAAATGAGCTTCTTCTATGAAAATGCTGATTAATAAAACAGAGGTGTAATTTTATTGGTCTTTTGAGTTGTCCTGGTTGCTTTTCATCTTGGTGAAAAGTGGGATATGATTCATTCCCTGATTAGCTTTGTTCACATCCATTGAAGTTCAGCATCATGTAGTTGCCTTGGCTCTTGGGTCACGGGATGCTGATGCTGTTTACCTCTTCTGCTTTTTCCTCAGGCAGTTTCTGTGTGGCTATAGCTTGCAACTCGTCTTTTTATATTCTTTGCCAAGTAGAAATCACATAGCTTGCATCTACCCATCTCATTTTCTTTGGATTGGTACTCTTTCATCCTATATTATGTTGATTTTACAGCGTCTTTTATCTCTGTTTTCTTTATACCTCTTATTCTTGTCTTTATACATGCAAACATATAACTGGGCTCACTTTTCCTCAATTTTGTGACAGTCAATTTAATAATTGAACAAATCATCTGAAGACTTCTTGAATATGGCTTTTATAATTCAACAAATCTTCTCGTATCTTGTGATTGTGGCTTTATTGCCATTTCCTTTTAGGTCCTATGAATTTGGCTTCCATTCCTTCTGTCACTTTTTAATATTTTTAAGAAACAGCTATCTTTTTACCAGTATTAGAGCTGTATGCATTCAATAATCTTGCCTGAATTCTTGACTTTTTCTGTCACATTCTTATTAAATTGTAAAACACAGAAATTATGTATTCATGTAAAAATCATTGTCTTCTTTCTCCAGTGGAGGATCTTAGATACATTTGTCTCAAAATATCATTAAAAAATCTCTAAAACCATACAATCTATCATTGGAAACCAGAAGGCTAATATACAGATGGATGCATAACCCAAAATCAATTTTTTAGATTAGAAAAACATAGAAATTCACAAAAAATAAATATTTACCCATACTATTAACTCTTAAAAATTATCTAAGGAAATGAAAACCCTTCTGTTTGCCCCTGCCACTGACACTTTCCAAGACTATAACTAAGACATCCTTCCCCACTTTCTCCTCTATTTATACAGATATAGCAATATGCACACTTATTTCCACAAATCTCTCTCTCTATATATACATATGTATATATATATGTGCATGTTCTTATTACATATCTGTGTGCAATCTGTTTATTGCTTAAAATTAGTTTATTGCTTATGATACACTTCCTTTTAAAACATGCATAACGTTGATGATACTTTAGCCTGTTTCAAGTTTTTGTTAATACAAACAATCCTGCAATGAAATCCAAATATATATGTACATGTCTCTGTGTGTGTAAATACCTACCCACGTACATACATGCATACATATATATATGTACATATCCATATATTCATATTCTATTATTTATTAGGATTACAGAGGAATTGTCGGACCATGGAATATGTATTTTTATGTTTCTATTTTTATTTCCAATATTTTCTGATTTTTACACACAAATATAAGTGTAATTTTGCTTTTCTTATATTTTTGTTTCCCAAATCATATTCTCATTTTCTAAACTCTCAAAGTACATAAAGACTTCTCACCAATTCTGTGCCCATATTGATTTGTTCTAATTCCTCTCTCTGTATAAAAATTTTAATATCATGCCGTGCTTTATTGATTCTTGCAGCAATTGCCTTGGCATGGTCCCTGCATATTAAAATCCTGTCCTTGTTTCTTCTTACCCTCTGTTACTGTTAGTGTGATATTGTCAACAAAAGCCACATCTAGCCTCAGTTTATCTATCAGTCTCTGTTCTCCTCTTTTTTCACATTTATCTTTCATTTTCACTCTCTGTTTGCCCAAGAATTATTCATATTCAGCTAAGACTTACGTGAACAGGCTCATTTCTTTAATTTTCTTCATCTGTCTGATGAGGATTTTTAGGCTGGTTACTTTTAAAACTACAGATAAGAAGCAGGCTCCAAGAAGTGGAATTTGCTTTGATCAGAGACAATTGCATTTGTGAAGGAAATCTCCATGCCTCCCTCTCTGCGCCAGGAGGAAGGGGGGATGGCCTTATCTCTGGAAACTCTTAATGGGGAAGGCAGGAACTTAAGTCGCTTACTGTCTGGCAACCTCATGTAACTGACCCCCCACCCCAAAATCCTCCTTTGTCTTTAGTTGAAGATAATATTTGAGCGGTGACTTCTGCCATTTACTCAATCCGGTTTGATTCTTATCTAAAAGTTGTGGGACCGCCCAATGGCCGGACCCTACCGGCACTGGTACCATTTTAACTTTTTTCCTTTGTCTTGTAAAGAGATGACTCACGTACCCATGCCTTAAATTTAGCCCTAACCCTCAACTAGCAGCAGCAGGAGCTCTGACTGCCCGTGGGTCCTGTCCCCACGCACCAGCTCTGCCTGCCCATGGGTCCTGTCCCCATGCCAGTCGGGGCAGCAGAAGCGGCAGCAGCAGGAGCTCTGACTGCCCGTGGGTCCTGTCCCCACGCACCAGCTCTGCCTGCCCATGGGTCCTGTCCCCACGCAGCAGCTCTGCCTGCCCATGGGCTCTGTCCCCATGCCAGCGGGGGCAGCAGAAGCGGCGGCAGCAGAAGCTCTGACTGCCCATGGGTCCTGTCCCCATGCTACTCTATCTCTATTCTCTGAATAAAAGAGCACTACTGCCAGATCTTGAGAGTCTAAGAAATCTTTCTTTCGACTCCTCGGCTCACCGATCCCGCATGATGTCTGCACAGAGGCCACCATCACCCCTGGCAGCCTATGTCCCTGTTTGATCAACCGTTTAGTCAAGAAGGCATTTAGAAAATGAGAGTTATAATTAAACATTTCACTTTACCTGCAGTGGCTTTGATTGCACTGGGCCTCTGGCCAAATCACCTCCATGACCTTGATTTTTGGCAGTAATAAGAGGGTAATATCTGTGGAGCAGAAATAAAACTGTTGCTTTTCCTTAGCACCCTTGAAAATTCAGACTTACAAACCACTCAAGTGGAGCTTAATATCCTGCTGAAGAAAAAATAACTAAGTGTGAAACTGGATAAGATTCAGGTCAATATATATCTTTCATTTTTTTTACTGCACATATTATGTCACAGGAATTTTCCACCAACTTAGAATTTTATATCTCATAAACAAGCAAACCAAAAACATCTCTGATGGGTTCCTCCTGACGAATTTTAGTTCTAAAGCTTGGGTAGCATGAGTCCACCTTCTAAGTCCACATTTTCACTGTCTAGGTTATTATCTTTTTCTCTTAACACGTGCACGATCTTGCTCAAAGTTGAGAGGTGGAAGTACCCTCTGCTTGAGCAAGAATACAAAGGAGGTTCCCTAATTTTTTGTTTATCATGTGAATGTTACTTGCCACCTGCACAGCTGCCCCGTAAAGTACCTGACTCTCACTTTAATCAAGGACACAAAATGTTTGAGCTACAGACACTCTCTGAGAGATTAAATGCTTTATTTGATATTATCATTCATGGTGGGAGCCATGAATTCAAGATCCAGTAGGAGCCAAGTTTATTTTTGAGAAAGGTAACACAAAATGCTTGCCAAGAAGCTATCCCTTACATTTTCTAAGCTTCACATTTGTATAACTGCAAAGCTACACACCAAGACCATTCCCCTGTATTATCCTAGAAAGGACTTCCATAAATGGTAATTTAAATAAGGCAATATAAAAAGGCAGCTATGCAAGAAAATATTTCTGCATCATCTACCAGAATACTTTTATTTCTATCAGATCCAGGGTACACTGCTGTACTTTGTAAAGACACAAATTTCTAGAGGGCAAAATTAAAGTCTTAGATGACATTATCTTTTTGACTTTTCCAATGTTCACCCTCTGTAATTCTATAATGGTATATGTTAAAAAGTCTCCATTCAGACTGAAAAACCAGGGGAAATTTTCTCTTTTCTAAAGAACTGGCGTGTTTCCTTTAATCAGACAATGGCTAGAAAATCACGCATTGTGACCTCTTGACTGCTAGAAGCTCTCCGTCAAATCTTACGTTCTGTTGCTGTGGTTTTTTTATCCTGGTTTCTTGGTATAATATCTACCAACACTTTAATTGGCTTAATTTTTATTTTTTGAAATGGATTTTCATACAGTACATGTACTTTACCCCTTTGAGACTTATGTGCCTTATAAATATGAATAAACATATTTGCACTTTGACCATGCAGCTGCATTGTTTGACTTTTAAAATTTTTTCTTGCATATTTTTGTACAAATTTTCAAATGAATATTTCTTATGCTTGATTATAAGATTCTATATCTTTAATACAAAAATTTTGGATAATTCAAAAAAGAACACAAAAGAAAATTAAAATTATCCATCATCTTTTTTGTGAATTGTTAAGTTGTAGGAAACATAAACTTACTCAAACAAGCTAAAGTCTGAAGGATGCTGCACAGATAAAAGGACTGCCATGAGAGCCGGAGCCAGAAAAGACACTGGGAGCTTGCAAGGGAAGAGTCAGGAGCTATGGGGTCTCGTTTCCCCTTTCTGCTGTCAGATTTATTTCCTTCTCTGTAAATCTATTCTTGCTGCTTTGCTTACATGTAAATATATGCAGCAGAAAATGACTGACCCAGGCTTAGTTTTACCCTGAATTCCAGTTTCAAATTCCCAAGGACAGAGGCTCTGGTTGGCTGACCTTTGGTTGGTCTACTGGCAGATACATCGAAAGCCTGTCTTTTCAACAGCAGCTGCAGGTAACGGAGAGTTTTCAAAGAAGAGGATATGGAAGGTTCAACTTACTGTCCAAAAGGTAACTACAACCCCCAAGCGCCTTACTATATACTGTAGGGGAGGAGGACATTTCCTCTCCCCAAATGGGGGTTCGTCTGGCTGGAGAACGAATTAAATTCACATGAGACAGAATAGCAAGAGAAAATTAAACAAAGCTTTATGAGGAACCATGGCCCGGGGCCTTTCTTCCCGAAGGAAGAAAGGGCACCGAAGAAGTGGGATGCACATAGTGGTTATATAGTCCCCAAACGGGGTGTTTCACATGTGATTGAAATGTCCCTTTTACAATAGTCACGAGGCTGCTCTGTCAGCACAGCGCTTGATGGAAACGGCAGATAGGTCTGCTGTCTCAGTGAGCGCCGCAGGGTGGCAGGTGTGTTGCCTCGGGCTGGGGGGGGTCACAGATGAGCGCCGCAATCGGTTCCTAGCCTAAGGAAAGATGCTTAATCCTTAAGAAATGCCAGCGTTGGGAGGGGGAGGGAAGTTAGTTACAGGAGGTTACCAGACTAGCACAATAAAATGCAGATTTTAAGTCATTGCCTTTGGTATTGATTAAGAGTTTTTGGAGAGAAGGTCATCTCCTTTCTTCTTCCTGGTACAGAGAGGGAGGCAGCTTTTACAGATAGAGATTTACCTTACAAATGTAAATGTGTCCTAAGGAAGGGCAAGTTCCATTCCTCAGAGCCTCCTTCCCTGTCCCAGTTTATCAAAAGCAATCAGCCTCAAATAATCCTGATGCCAAAGAGACATATCTTGGGGTGGCCAATTCCAGGTCCCCACAATACATCACTGTTTATATACATTTTTTGTAAATTTATTTTTTTCTAGGGTCATTTTATGAATGTAAGTGATATGTAAGTTCTGGATCCTATAATTTCCACTTAACTATAGCATAAACGTTTTCTTTTCTTATCATTAAAAACTTTCCAAAACCACATTTTAGGCCACAAAGTTTTCCATTACTGCATAACAAATTACCACAAATACATCAACTTAAAGCAACATAAATTTGTTAGCTGATAGTTCAATAGGTCAGAAGTGCAGGTGGACTCAGCTGGGTTCTCCGGTTAAGGTCTCAGGAGGTTGCAAGCAAGGTGTTCCTGGGCTGGGCTCTTAGTTGGAGGCTCAGGGGAGCGTCCTCTTCTGGGCTTAGGCAGGTTGTAGGCAGAATTGAGTTCCATGCAGTCATAGTGCTGTCGTCTCCATTTCCCCATTGGCTGGGGGACCACTGTCAGTGCCTTAAGGACAACCCCACTTCTTACTTGGACTGCTCTGTCATCAAAGCCAGGAAGTTGCATCTCCTTGTTCTTAGGATCTTTCCGACTTCCTCTTGTATTATTATAGAAAAGAGAAAACTTTGCTTTTAAAAGGACTGATGTGATTAGATTAGGTTCACCTGGATAAGCCCCCTATTTTAAAGTCGACTGGGCCCCACATAATGTAATCAGGGGAGAGCTGTCTCACCATATTAGTTTCCAGGGATCAGGTATGAAATCTTGAGGGCCTACCACACAGAGCATATCAATAGCTTTGTTCCAAAAAACCAAGTCAATTGCCACAAAACCATTTATTGACAGCTCCTTTGGCTCCTAATGAGTTGTAATTACATATTTACAAACTCTTATATATTAACAGAATACTTTCTATTTCCAAGCTACACATTCCATTGTAGTCTTCTCAGGCTTGTTGACATATTTTATTTCTTTAATAAATGTATTATCATAATATAATACCATTTAAAAAAGCAAATTCTCCTCAAATTTTATTTGCCAAATTCATTTTTGCAATTTCATTTTCCAAATTATCTTAGTTATATATGCTTATACACTATGCTGGATAATTTCACAAAAAAAATCTTAACATTTGGTTGGAATTACATTAAACTATCATAATTGGGCAAACTTGAAATCCAATCTAGGAACACAGTCAAGGTCCATACTTCTCTTTCAATGTACTTATAGAACGCTGCCTAATTTTTGCATATTATATTCTCAAAAATATACACAAAGGCTTATATCTATAAGCGGGCACTATATCCATAAGTTAAGAATACTGTTCCCAAAAGCTAAAATCATATTATATGAGTTCTGCTTTGGGTTCAAAAACATCATTTCCTCAATATTAAAAATAGCAAGATTATTTTAGAGAAGGGAACTTTTAAAACTGATACTACATTTTATTAAGAAAAACAATGCAGGAATTTTCAAATCAATGATGATAGTTTTAATTATAAACTCACAGTGTTTACTACAAGAGTTCATTCTATAATAAAGCAATAAAAGTTAAAACAGATAGCTATAAGGCAGAAGTAGCCAAATGCAGCAATACGGCATAAAACAGAATCCAGAAATAGATACAGAGATATATCAGGATTTAATAAAAGAAACCACTTCTAGTATTTGGTAAAAATCTCTATTTTTCAATAAACAGTTTTTTGAAGACTGACTAGCCATTTGAAATATCTAATGAATGAAGCTGTGTCCCTACTCAGCGCTTGCATCCAAGTAAATCATAAATCCATTCATTTATTTATTTATTCAGCAAGGATTTTTGAGGACTTACTTTTTGTCCAGGTTCTATTCTAGGCACTTGAGATACAGCAACAAAGATTTAGAGCAAAAACCATTAAGAGTAATAGAATAGAACATTGTTATATCTTCTTATACTTTAGGAGAAAAAAAGCTTTCTATGGCTGACACAAATCCAAAAGCCAAAAAGAAAACGAGAAAAACAAACATTTCACTATGCAAATAGCTAAAATTCCTGCTGGGAAAAAAAAGCACAGGCATATTAGGGATGTAATCAAAGACATATTATACAACAGAATGGTAAAGCTGTTTCCAGTATTTGTGACAAAAGAGTAATTTCCTAAATACAAAAAGAGTACTTTCAAGTGAATATGAAAAGACTAACCAAAAAAAAGCTCAATGTCACATTAAAGGTCAGTTTCACTCATATTTAAATTAATGCAAATTTTTAAAATGAAATGCTGCCTAGGCTTTGTCTGTTATATTGGCAAAGATTAAACAATCTTATTTTATTAGTTTTCTGTTGCTGCTGTAGCAAATTGCCACAAACTGAGTGGCTTAAAACAATACGTCTATTATGTTGCTGTTCTGAAGTCACAAGTCTGAAATGGGTTTCCCAGGACTAAAGCTAGGGTCTTGGCAGAGTAGGGCTTCTTGTAGAGCCTCTAGGAAAGAATTTGGTTGGTTGTCTTTTTCAGCTTCCAGAGGCTGCCCACATTCCTTGACAGGTAGTCCCCAGCCAGCAGTCACATCAGTCCAACCTCAGTTCCCATCACATCTCGATCTCTGCCTCTTTTGCTTATGAGGACCCCTGTGGTTACATTGGGCCCACCTAAATAATCCAACACAGTCTCCCATCTCAAAATCCTTAACCTAGTCACACCTGCAGAGTCCCTTTTGCAGTATAAGGTTCTGGGGACTAGGACGTGGGCATCTTTGGGGAGCCATTATTCTGCCTGGCACACTGATAACACCCAGAATTGGCAAGGCTGTGAGGAAACAGAAGAAAATGATGCAGTTTCTAAGAGATCTGTTTCATAGCCCTCGGATTAAAATCCCACATACTGTTTGACCCAGTAGTGAATCACACAGCCTTCTAGCTGGGAATCACACATCTATACTCTAGAAAGTATTCAAAACATAGGTACAAAGAGGTGTAGTACAGCACTATTTGTACAGAAAAATCTTGTAAGAATTAAATATTCACTAATCAGGGATTTATTCCATAAATTATGATAGAACCATATAATGGTTTTCTACATTTATATTAAAAATATTGAGGTATATTTTTATGTCCTAATACAGAAAAATGCTTAAAATACAGAATTAATTGCAAAAGGCAAGTTAAAGAATTCTATGATCTCAAAATCAACAAATGGTACTATTACAATCTCAAAGCTTCTGCATGGCAAAAGAAACAATTAACAAAATGAAAACACAGCCTACAGAATGGGAGAGAAGTTTTGCAAATCATATATCAGATTAGGGGTTAATATCCAAACTATATAAAGAACTTACACAACTTAATAACAAAAAAACAAACAATGCAATTAAAAAATGGGCAGAAGAACAAAATATATGTTTTTCCAAAGAGGACATCAAAATGGCCAATAAGCACCTGAGAAGATGCTTAACATCATTAATCATCAAGGAAGTGCAAACCGAAACCACAATGAGATGTCCCCTCCTACCTGTCAGAATGGCCATCAACAGGAAGACAAGCGACAACAGGTGCTGGCGAGGATGGAGGTGAAAAAGGAATCCTTCTACACTCTTGACGGGAACGTAAATTAGTCCAACCACTAAGGAAAACACTATGCAGGTTCCTCAAAACATTAAAAATAGACCTGCCATATGACCTAGCAGGTCCATTTCTGGGTGTATACACAAAGGAAATGAAAACAGTAGTTTGACAAGCTATGTGCACCCCCGTGTTCATCACAGCATTATTAGCAATAGCCGAGAAACTGAAACAACACCAGTGCCCACAAACGGATGAATAGATAAGAAAGATGTGGTACACATGCACAATGGCATGTTACCCAGCCACGAGAAAGGTGGACATCCTGCCGTTTGCAACAACATGGACGGACATTAGCACATTATGCTCAGCGAGGTAAGTCGGAAAGCGAAAGACAAGGACTGTATGATCTCGCTTATACATGGACTCTAAAAACGTCAAACCTGTGGGGGAAAAAAACAGAGTAAAATGGTGGTTACCAGGGGATGGAGGTGAGGGGATAAGATTGATGGTGTTTAAGGGTACAAATTTCTGACAAGTACTAAATAAGCCATAGAGATCTAATGTCAGTGTATTGAATATAGACGATAATACTGTAAGTATGTAATGTGATAAATATTCTTATAACAGCTATATTACAATATATAAATGCATCAAAGTGACACACTGTACACCTTAAATTTGCACAAAGTTACATGTCAAATTTATCCAAGAAAAACCATTTCCCTCCAGATGATGAGGAGGGGCAGCCTGAGCAGAGCCCCGAGCGGAGAGGCCGCCAGCTCTGCAGGACCAGCGGCTGGGCTGTCCGCACTCAGCGAGCGCGCCCTGCGCCTACGCCAGGGTGGGTTTTCAGCAGGAGAATGACAGATTCGCCTTGTGAGGAGACGCCGCCCTCTGGTGGCCACATGGAGGATGGCGGGGGGAAGAAACCCTGGGAGGAGGCGACAAGCTGAGCTCATAAGGCTTCTTCAGTTCATGTAGGAGACACGGTACCAGGAAGCTCCTTAATGGCTGGGTGCTGTGGGCCCGGTCCTCCTGAAGTGGAGCAGCCTTCCAGGACAGTCTGGTGATCCATCCTCTCTCTGTGCGCCTGGCACGTGCGCTTCCTCAAAGGGAAGATCCCATAGTGAGTGCTTGCCACCATCCAACATGGAGCATCCTTTTTCTAATTTGCACAAAGACCACCTCTGGGTGGATGCAGACCCCACACAGAAGCAGATAGTACTTTGTGTGAATTAAGAAAAGGCACCTGTTGTGGGTTGAATTGTGTCCCCAAAAAAGATATGTTGAAGTCCTAACTGCTAGTACCTGTGAATGTGACCTTACTTGAGAAGGAAGTCTTTCGAATGTAATCAAGTTAAGGTGAGGCCATCCTGGTTAGGGTGGGCCCTAATCCAATAGGACAGGTGCGCTGTAAGAAGAGGCCTCAGACACAGAGGAATAATGCCAGGCGACCACAGAGGCAGAGATTGGGGTGCTGCAGCTGCCGGCCAAGGATCTGCGCAGCCACCAGAGCTGGAAGAGGGAAGGAGGGTCTCCCCTGCTGGCTTCAGAGAGTGCGGCCCATGACCCTTTGGGCTCTGGCCTCCAGAACTGTGACACAATAAATTTTTATTTCTTTAAGTCACACACACACACACACACACACACACACACACACACAAAGAATTACATAATCTCATTTATGTGAAAAGATCCTGTTGATTCTATATACTTTTCTAAGGTGCTCATTCTTTTGCCATGAGCAAGAATTACTTCTATTACAAAAACCAATTATAACACAATGTTATATCCCTCACATTTCTCCACAGCTTGTAGGCAGAGGCTTAGGCAGGTTTTTGTGCCGGGCCGTCCTCTCAAGGATGTTAGTATAGTGAAGAGCCTTGGGAGTCAGAAGCATGTCTCTCTCCAGAGCACGGGGTGGTGCTCACCCTCAGTGTTAAAGACAATGGCTCCCTCTGGGGCAAAGATCCAGCCAACATGCTTGTAGTCTCCTTATAAAAGACAGGTTTCCCAAACTCTGGGCTCTCGGGTTGTTACACAGACTCACTGCGCTTCAACACCCGTGTGCGCTCACCTGCACCTCACCCCTTGGGATTTTGGGGGAGGGGAGGCGCAGGGGACAAGCATTGATGGGAACACAGATCTCCTACCGCTTGCTGTACTTTGACTAAGAAGTCTTTTGTCTCCAACCCAAGCTTCCTGTGCCTTCTGCCAACGTCCACGAAGCTGTGGCAGGTAAATCGTTAGCTTCCAAATTTAGTAGAATCCCTTCATGACTCTTGACCCATGAATTACACAAAAATGTAATTAAAATAAGATACATAAAATTGTAACAAATTACACGAAAATTTGCCTTATAAATTAAACAAAATATAACATTTTGACATACAAAGTTAAATGAAACATCCTGGATGTTTAAATTGTCTATTAGGAGGAAAAAAGAAGCATTTAGTGTCCAAGTTGTTGCAGGTATTCCAAAAGAGATTCACTTAGAATAGTGTCTGGCAGAGTGTAGCCCATTTCTGTTTGAGTGGTGTCAGAAACCAGCGTGCCCACCTTTTAGCACTATATTGGGAAAAAATCTATGTTGTGGTAGAATGTGCTGTATCAATATAATATTTAAGGTTAATATAATAAACATCAAGATTTCATTTATTTCTACAAAAGTGACAATTTAGATCATTTTGGGGTTTCAGCAATACTAAGCTTCGAATAACAGTCATTTTTTAAAACTATTCATAGACACATCAAATAAAAAGCAAATCTTTTAGTATTAACATAGTTTTGTTGAATGAATTGCATTCTCCATGTATTTAAAATACTTTCTGTTTTTATGAATAGTAACAACATCCAGGGGTGAAGAGAATCAAAATTAAGTGGTCTCATTTACGATCAGCTTAATTCCTCATCCACTTCCACAAACCCTTAAGAGCCTGCTTAGGACTTTTTCCACTTGGCTCACAATATAAGGCTGGTACCAACCTGAGGGAAACTGCACGGTTTCTTATTCTCCACAAGATAGAAGAAATGTCAGGCATGGCTGCTGTGAATCTGGGTTCAAAGTTTCCTGAGATTATTGGGATTAAAGATTGTGAGTTTGTGCTTTTGCGTGTGGGGGCAAACAGCTGTCTACAGTCACTGACTGATAGAATCCTCTCATTCTCTTTTTCCTCATTTTCTACTTTTTGAGTCAGATCATCTCATTCCTTGGTCCAAAACCCCACACTCAGAGAAGGCCAAAATCTTATGGTCTTTGTTCACCGACATGGTCCTGTATGACCTAGCCACTCAGCTCTGTCTTCAACTCCGTTTTCCCAAAAAGCAGAGCCTGAGACAAGTGCTGATAAGCAAGATATTTACTCTGGGAAGTGAATCAAGAGAACCAGAGCGAGGGAACTAGAGACAGTAGGCTGAGAAGAAAAACCTGTCCAAGGACGGTAGGCAGCTGGTTCTCTCTCTGGGCAGCTGTACCTCCATCCTGCTGGCCCCTCTGAGGCCACAGGGCCTCTGTGCCTACACCCGACTGGGGAAGCCTGATTCACCACCAGTCGTCTCCCACCATCGTGGGCTGCTCCAGGGGATGGTATCTAGGCACAACCAGGTTTGCTCAGGAACAAGCGGAGCAGAGCAGGTCCAGGCATCATCCTATGGGGGTGCAGGCGGCCCCAGGTGCCCAGCGACAGAGGGCTCTACCTGCCCGGCTGGAGCAGCAATGGCAGGAGCAAAGGAGGAGTGAGACAGAAACGATGGCAGACAGCACCCACGCACCCACCCCCCACACTAACTCTCGGAGCCCATCTCCTGCTGCATCCGTCCTGGTGATGGTCCTTGTCCTACCAGGCACCCTTGCCTGGAAGCGTTTGCCTCAGCTGCTCTTTTCTGTGAAATGCTGTTTCCTAGACTTCTAGTCCTTGCTCAGATCTCATCTTCTTAAGGATGTAGACAATGACCATTCTCGTTAATATCACAACATGCCGGTGCCCCTCTACCCAACACCCCAGACTCTCAACCCCCACACCTTCAAGCCCCCGTAAACCCAATCCCCAAGCCCTTCTCTATTTCTTTTCTTCTTTCTTTGGCAACTGTTACCTTCAGCTATACCTTAGCACTTATTACTTACGTTCATCACCCATAGCCTGTCCTCCCACCCCAGTCTGCAAGACGGAAGCTCCTTTAGGATCTTCGATTTCTTCACTGATGGACGTATTTCAGGCAGTCTTTGGAGGTGATTTCAGTCCTTTTATTTCATAACCTCTTTTGATTCAGATAAAATGGCACTAAAGATAATTACTCAGGATCAAATAATGGAAATCAAGGCACCAAAGGGCTTACCTTTGTCACAGTAACTATTAGATGTAATGCTCTTAGAGGAAGGTAATCAAAGTGTTCAAGATTAGCAACTGCTAATGCTTGAATTTAAAGCTATTTGTACTGTTATGAACCTTCTAAAGGCACCAAGTGCAAATCTTTTATAGTTTCAGTAGTTTCTCCTTATTATAAACCATCAATCAATATGTCCATGTGATGAATATTTGAGGTTAAAAAGGTGACTACATAGTCTAATAATAGCTAGCTGACAGAGGGAAGGACATGGTATTATAAATTTTATGTTTGAAACTTTGTTTTAGCTAATTTAGAAATTTCTCATTATTATTCAACTCCTGAACAGAAAATCCAATATAAAGTTTGTCATGCTCTTTGAGAAAACTTGTTCCCGTGACTTAGTTTTCTTGGATAAGCTTCATGCCCTGGCGACATTGGTGGCTACATTTTAAAAACAGAGGTGGCAGCATTTCTGAGGGGACAACCAACATTAAAAAATTGTCATGTCAAATAATGAAGCATAAGGAGAAAAAAATGTCCAGAAATTTCAAAGCTGCTTCATGCTTTTCCCCAAGGTAGAGTGGTGTTAGTCCAGGTATGGTCCACAGGCCAGTGCCAGGGGTGCTAACTGCTCCTTGTGGGTCCTGATAAGTACAGAACCCGAGAAGAAGCACTTGGAAAGTCTGAACAGCATTTCGTCATTGCAGTGCTCTCAGAGGACATAATCGTCACGCTCAGAGTTGAACGGAGTGCAGAGGAGTCTGGGTGCTGGCAAACCCGCCTGGGGAGCTGCACTTGGCACCAGCAGTGTAACTAGTTGTGCACAGCCAGGCATGCATTGACAAGTAGGACACACACTCTAGAAAAAAATAGGTAAGTAAAACTCTCACCACAGATAACTTGAAAATTCTGGTAATCGTAAGACTCGAGAGTCCTTACCATTCTTCGGTTCCTATATTTGAATTTGTCATGGAAAAAAAAGTTTTCAGTAAATTTTGAAGTGAAGACTATCTTTGATTTCCTCATTGTCCTCTGGCTAGGACACTGCTCCATCCTTCTGAGGTACCATGCTGTGAACAGTAACGCTCCGCATCACAGTGACTGTGAAGAAATGATTATCCCAGGAAAGTCCCTAAACAAAGTTTTTATAACCTTCTGCTGATAACATCTAGAAAAAAATTTTTAAAAGAAAAGAAAAAATAATGTTTTCTATTTCCTAACATCATTTACAACCATCTCTCTTCAATTTTTAGGAAACATTCACAGCCTCTGGGCCAGTGATGACAAACTCAAGGTCTTCACAGAGCCAAACAGGTGTCAGAAAAACTATTCAAAACCCAGAAACAGGCAGAAGAGATCACCGGAAGTTCATTCAGTGCAATTTTGATCTTGACACTAAAGGCTGTAAAGTTATGATTTTACCACTTTGAATGTTATACTTTAACATAATACAGTTAATATGAATTCTCTTTTTTCCTTCAGCTCTTGTGAATTAGATTTCTTTAACTTTCAATTAAAAATCACAACACATGGAAGGTTACTCATGTCTCCTAATTTTGGATTTGTCCGTATGAACTGGGGTTTGATTTGCAAGTTGTTGAATGAACTAAAATATGTACTAGATGACAATTTTTTACAGAGTGAGGAGACACAAAATTGAATTTTTTCGTATGTGAAGAAAAATTAATATTCATAGATATAATTTCACTTTTCATTTTTATAAGTGCATATAATGGTACATATATAAGAAGGCATTGTCAAAATGAGCATTTGAAGGACTATTTCTATGTCATATTATTAATACTGGCCAGTGATGTAGGTTGTTATTAAAGAATTTTTAATTGATAAGACATTTCTCGTCCTCCCTTAAGATCACAAAAAAAACTTTCAGGGACGTTAAAGGGAGGCAAATCCACATCTTAGTATTGATGAAATAAGGCACATCACTCGTCTGAGGGAAGTGAGCATCACGGGGAAGGCACAACCGAAGCTTTCGTGTTCTCAAGGTGGGAGAGAGAATTTTTGTCGGGATGATCCGGAAGGTATTTCTTGAGGAAGTGGCAGTCAAGGTGGGCTTTGATAAGTTAGGATTTGACAGTCTGAGCTTGTCTATTAGTGGACACAGAGTTAGAGAGAACAGCAAGAACAAAGCAGAGAGAGCACAGGCGCGGTGGGGAGATGGCGAGAACGCAGGGGAGCCTGGAGAACGTGCAGGGATTGTTAAGGACCGAACTGTGTTCCCTCAAACCGAGTCTTGGAGACAGAGCACTTCAGGAGGTGATGAAACTTAAGTGAGGCCATGGGGTGGGGCCCTCATCTGAGCAGACTGGGGTCCTTATAAGAAGAGGAGTCACGAAAGCTCGCTCTGTGCACACAGAGGCGAGGCCCTGTGAGGATGCAGGGGGAGGACAGCCATCTGCAAACCAGAGAGAGAGCTCGCACCAGAAACCAGCCCTGGGGGCACCTGGTGTGGACTTCCAACTCCAGAACTGTGAGAAAATAGCTATTTGTTGTTTAGGTCCAGTCTGTGGTATTTCATTATGGCAGCCTGAGCAGATTAAGACAGGGATGTGATAACTATAATAATACATAATATTCAGTGAATCTCTGTTATTTGCTAATATGCACATTGCTTTGCACATAGCATCTCTGTTTCTCAAAAACCCCTACATGGTAAGGGTTATTTTATAGCTAGAAAATAAAGCTTTTTTTTTCTTTTTTTATTCCCTCCCCAGAGCCGTGCTGGGCCTGCAGCTCTGTGGCCAGCCACGGACACGGGTCTCTGTTCTGCAGGATGGGGTTTGTCAAAGTTGCCAAGAATAAGGCCTACTACAAGAGATACAAGTGAAATTTAGAAGACGACGAGAGGGTAAAACTGCTTACTATGCTCAGAAACTTAGTAATCCACAGTAAGTAACACTTAGTAATCCAGGATAAAAATAAGCACAACACACCCAAATACAGGATGATAGTTCATGTAACCAACAGAGATGCCATTTGTCAGACGGCTTATGCCCGTATAGAAGGAGAGATGATAGTTTGTGCAGCTTGTGCTCATGAACTCCTGGAGTATGGCGCGAAGACTGGCCTCGCACATTACGCATGCTGCCCTGGTCCGCTGCTGGCCCACACGCTTCTCTATAGGTTTGGCATGTGAAGGCCAAGTGGAGGTGACCGGAGAGGAACACAACGTGGAAAGCATCGATGGTCAACCTGGTGCCTTCACCTGCTATTTGGATGCAGGGTTTGCCAGAACTACTACCGGAAATAAGGTTTTGGGGGCCCTGACAGGAGCTGTGGGTGGAGGCTTGTCTATACCTCACAGTACCAAACGATCCCCTAGTTATGATTCAGAGAGCAAGGAATTCAATGCAGAAGTACAATGGAAGCACATCATGGGTCAGAACATTGCAGATTATATGCGTTACCTGGTGGAAGAGGATGAGGATGCCTACAAGAAACAATTTTCTCAGTCCATAAAGAACAATGTAACTCTAGACTTGATGAAAGAGATGTGTAAGAAAGCTCATTCTGCTATATGAGAGAATCCGGTCTATGCCAAGAAGCCTAAGAAAGAAGTTAAAAAGAAGAGGTGGAACCATCCCAAGATGTCTCTTGCCCAGAAGAAAGATTGGGTAGCTCAAAAGAAGGCAAGCTTCCTCAGAGCGCAAGAGCGGGCCACTGAGAGCTAAAAAACTCAACCACAATTTTCTATGAAGATTCTTCAGATAAAGATAAGAATCAACTTATCGACGCAGCAGATATTTCTGTTAAGCTCTTCTTAATGAAACTGTAGGAAATACCCTGAAATTGAGAGTATTTTCCTTCAAGAAACAAGTATAGCTTTTTCCAGAAGTTGTCTTGCATGCCAATTTGAGCAAAGTTCACATCTGCTTCTTGGGCTTCTGCTCTCCCTGACAGGACTTATCCCTCAAATTGTGTGGTGCGCAGCTCTCCCTACAAATTCTGGCAAGCGACAGACCAACTTCCACTAAAAAATATTTCTTCCACTCATTTATTGTAACCAGATGATTAGGGAGAAGAAAAAGTGCCTTCAAAGTACACAATTTTAAAGTAAGCAAAACAGGTGCTAATCCATGGCTTTAATTTTTGAGAGAATGTTGTCTAATGAAGTGACCGTCACATAACTTGAACATATTCACTCTAACCAGGTGAAACCTTTGAGCAGAAAATACTGAGAAAAATCTTTTCTCCGCAAGAGGTGTTTAATGTTATGGAGATGTTGAAAGGTACAAGCCAAATCTGAATAAACATGAAAATAACATGAAAAAGGAGAAAATGTTGACCTTGTATATCAAGTTTACATGAGAGAAAAATGTTAGATAAATTTACATTCCTCTTAAGAAATAGCTGTTTGGCCAAAACAAAATAATACTGTTTGGAAAATGGAAAATTATTATTAAAATGTTCTATGATTTCAGAGTCCTGCTCTTAAAGTCCAACTTCCCCATAGTTCAGATTGAAGAGATATTGATATGGATTGGGTCTATATCCTTAAGATGTCAGTTTTGAAAGACTCAGTTGGCTGGTTGACACTAACATGGACCCTTTGAATCTACAATGATGAAACTTCATCCATTTTCAGCCTCGAAAATCGGCAATTACACATTGCCGAGCAGAACACATCTTGATGGGTTTTGAATTTTAACAATCTCAGTAAGAGCCACTCAGAACATTCTGAAGCCACATAACATCTGATGTCTGAATGAGTTTAAATGTGTTTGTCTATAATACAGCAAACCATGCTATTAACCCAACATCTGTTTGTAAAGGAGTAATTTTAATTTAAAAAAGAAAAAAGAAAAGAAACAGGAAGATTTAGTAGCTTGAGCTCAGTCACATAATTTATAAATAGAACAAAACTTCAGACTGACTCCAGTTCTGCCAGGGGTGTCCTGGAGCAGCATGTCCCAGACCTCGAGAACTGGTTATGGCCATCTCCTCTCAAAGCAGCATTCTTGAAAGCAGCCATGGTTGGACTATTTACACTGCAGAAATTGGTAAATACTAAAAATAAAGACTTTTTTTTCCCCAGAAAGCTAGTTGTTAAACATTTGTTATCATACCACTGACGGCAATACATTACCTCCTACAAACAGAAAGGGAGAAAACGGCACAGACAGGTTGCAGTCACATTGTAGAGGGTTTAAATGTTGGTCATACCTGTTTATTGTTGCTGAAGAACAGCACGAATTCATTAAAGTTTAGTTGATCTCTAAAATATTTTGGATTGCATTGAAGATTACAGTCAATAAATATTTTTCTCATTGCCTGTTAACAAAGAAGACTGAGTAATGGCCTATGTTCTCACCAAGGCTCTTGGTGAGATTTTCTTGGTGAGATTCACAAGAAGGCTCTTGTGAATTTTTCCCAGTTTAGTGGCTTTTTATAAACACTTTCTTACTCTAATTTAGTCTCTATCTTTATGTTGCATTCTGAAGAAATGTATGAACTGAAATGGCCTACAAAGCAGGTGCAACAAATAATGCTAGCGGGATATCAAAAATTGCTAGAAAAATTGTCAGACACAGTGTTAAAATGTGAATTTTATGGATGTCGAGGGCAGGTGGATGTTCCAGGAATTGTTGGAGAAAACAGATGGCAACAATAGCTTATAACGGATTGCTACACATTATCTCTTATTATAAAAGGCATCATAAAAAATACTACCATCTGGGCAGAAGTAGATACAATTCATGAATGGTGGCTGAAAGAAACTGTAGCTAAGGACCAAATCTAACCCTGAGGAGTTGATGAGAAGGACACACCAACTGTCTTGAGCCCATCTCCCTAAGGTCTACACTCTAAAGATACTGTGTAGCCCATTATGAAGATCACACCCACCTTTGATGAGCACCATCTGCCCATAGTTTCAACATTGTTACATGGACAAGAAACTCTGACTGGGTTTGTATAAGAAAAATCACAAGTTGCTTTGAGTGCTGTTTTCCCCTCAGAGAGGTAAACAAATTCAGGTAAGTTAAATGTACTTAATGTTATGATTAGCTATCCTGGTTTGCCCAAATTGTAACTCTGCATTGCACTTCATTGAAACAGTCATCTGTACATATTCATAAGCATAACCACAGGATTGCATTTCAGTTGTTAAAGTTTGACTTCAAATATAGATGAAGCAACGTGAGTATGATTCACGAGGAACTCAAAAGGGTCCAAAAAGAATAAACAGTAATAGTATCAGGCAATTAAACAACAGCTTATTAGAGGAAGCTTAAGATACTCTATGACATACTGTATTAGAATTTATTTAACATATTTTACTTCAATAAAATATTTTATTTTGGTGAAGAAAGAGCCATAGTGCAAATAATGGAAATAATGTCATTAACGTAAATATAAAAATATTCCAATCACATAAGTAGTTTATGGTAATAGTTAAAAATATCTTGTAGTAACATTATCTTGTTCTGTCCGCATTTCTAGGTAAAATTAAATTATAAGAACTCTACTGTAGAGAAGAGACTCATGCAGAAACAACTGTCCTCTAATTTTTCATCAACTACAATGTTTTTAATTGTGATGTTTATGTGGTTATTTTTTAAATACATATATGTGTGATTTTTAAATGTTAAATAGCTAAGTCTTAGAATTTGATGAAAACACGTGAAATATATGGAATGACATGCCACCAACTCCAGTAATTTGACTCGATGACTTAACAAAAACAACATAAACAGGTCATGTCCAATGAAACAAAAATCAAGTCGACTTCATAGCTGTGCAACATTCAACAGCAGGAGAAAATGAAACAGTATCCATAGAACCTTGAAGTAAAAACTGAGTGTTCAGTCACACATCACGTAGGTGTGATAAAGATATGAAGATAGAGATCATCCTAATGACTAATTGCAAGAAGACCTGCTAAAAATGGTGAGAAATGAATATAAATTAGGAATCTATCATCCAAGTTGTTATGATTGAAAAGGATTTGACTTTGAACATTAAATTAATAAATATATAGAGTTAAACTAATTCATTTTAAGCTCTCACTTGAAGTAAAATAAAAAATGATAAAAAGAAAGTGAAAAAATGGATAATGATTATCCTGAGTTAAATTAACAAAATTCTGTAAAGGGATGGGGAGAGAGGAGATACTGGAATCCCAAAATATGAAATGAAAATTCTGTATTCTTAATCTTTCTTATAAGAGTTTCAAAATGATTGTTACACTTTCACATTTATAAGAGAAATGGGAACATAAATGTCTAAGCTTTTTCAAAAAAAAATATTGAAACATTTTGACAGCAGAAAAGAGCTCGTAGATCCTTTATCATTAAGAAATAATGCCCCATGCAGAAAATAAAGTGCATATAGATATTCAGCACTATGTTACTTTAACAACAGAAACCTAGGAACAACCGCTTTAACACTAAAGAAATGTTTACATAAATCCATAATATAGTTTAATAAGTAGCCATTAAAAGTGATGGTGAGAAATAATTCATAACAATATGGGGAAATGCTTAAAACTTCGGATGAAAAATTCACATGTATGTCATATATAGGTGCATGCACACACACATACAATACACATTGCATACAAATTACGTCAAAAAAAATCAGCTACCTAAACTCTGTAAAATGTATGTTGAAATAAATACACAAAAACCGGTTTCTGTTTGTATAATGTATATAGTTTGTATAATGTATACAGTTTATACAAATGTATAAATTTGTAGAACTCTAGGTAATGTTCCTTCCTTTAACACACACATACACACACTCACACAGACACACATGATAACACTTATGTTCTATAAAGTTGCCATGAATGCTGAATTAGTGAATACTGAGCTATTACTCCTGGGGAAAGTAAAAGTTTAGGTCCTATAAGTCTCTGGCCATAACATTTCATTACCCAATCAATATATGACCTTGTTTTATGTGTTTCTATTTAAAGATACATTATGTGATATATATTTCTTACAAATAATTATATGCAACATTTTTTTATAATAAAACACTGGCCATGAAAGGTTTAACATTTTCCTGATTCTCAATATGGGATTGTAAATTTGTTTGGCTTTCAGCTCCACACTAGTGATGTCCAGGACACTTTTTTCTAACTGAAACAAATCTAACATACAATATCGTGCAAATTTAAGGTGTACCACATGTTAATTTGATTCATTTATATATTGTAATACGATTGCCATAAGTAGCACCTTTATCACATTACATAATGATTCTTTCTACTGGTTAGAGTCATGAGGTTCTTGTCTCTTAGCTGGTGTGGTGATTATAACATGACATTGTTGTCTGTATTCGCTGAACTGTGCACTAGATCTCTCGGGCTTATGTGCTTCTCTTGCGAGTTCATACCCTTGAACATCATCTGTCCTGTCGCAACCCTCCACCCCCTGGGAACCACCATTTTACTTTCTGCTTTTACAATTTTGGCTCTTTTAGATTCCAAATATAAGTGGTATCGTACAGTACTTGCAAGACACTTTTTTTTTTCAAGTGTTATCTCATGAATTCACAAATTTAGCCATTTTTTAGTTTTTCCATAGTTTTATCAAACATAATAAGTGTTATTTTAGCACTTTCTGGAGCAGTGTCACATACAAATTAATGCGTTTTTTCTTCTTTCTCCTGGATATACCATATTGTTGATTCATTAACATGAGACTCAAGGCCAACGGCTCTGTAATTCATGCCTGAAGGAAGCTTATTCAACATGTATTCCCTCCTCCTTATAACACATCAGAGCCTTCTTGTTCTTAGAAACACTAGACAGCACTTCAGCCCTATACTTGGGGCCCATTTAAGAAACAAATCATCAACAAAAAAACACAGAAATACAAAACACATGGCAGTAAATGGACTGTGAAAAGGGTTCTTGTTTGAGTGTAAGGGCTGAAACGAGAAGGCGGAGTGTCCCCTCACTTGGTCTCACCTGAAAATGCATGCCGCAGGGTAATTAGTTTGCTGATCTGCGCATGTCCACAATGACTTTAAACGCCCATGAAAGCGCCAGGCATATTGATTTTGGAGGTTACAAATAAATTTTAGCAAGTAAGTGAATTTGCAAACATGGAACCTGGGAATAACGAGGACCAATTGTGTGTAGATATACAGCATAGTTTATTGTAGTCACATGTTTTTATACCTAGAAAATATAAGATAATTGGCTAAGCAATAGAATTAATAAAATAATTTGTCTATAGAAATCATCAGTTATCCTAGGGTTGGCCTGATAGGGCAGTGGTTAAGTTCCTGCACTCTGTTTTGGTGGGCTGGGGTTCATTGGTTCAGATCCCAGGTATGGACATATGCATCAGTTATGGAGCCACGCTGTGGCCACATCCCACGTATAAAATAGAGGAAGATGGGCACAGATGATAGCTCAGGGCCAATCTTCCTCAGAAAAAAGGGGATTGGCTGCAGATGTTAGCTCAGGGCTAATCTGCCTAAAAAAACAGCATGAGTTATCCTATATATGAAGAAAGAAATTCCACTCATAATGTAAACAAAAATTATAAATGCAGTAAGATTCTACCAATGGAGAGTCTTAATTTTTAAATTAATATTAATTTTTCTTTAATTATAAATTTAATTAGTTAATATCAATCAAAATTACCAAAATTTCTTTAGAGAAATTTAAGAAATGTTTTAAAGAAATCTGGAAATATATATATATATATATATGTATATATATATATAATAGCCAAGCCATATTTTCAAAAGAGGAGCATAGAATTTCATAGTAAATAGTAAAACAAATTTTAGCCAAAAGTAGAGAAGACAGAAAAAATGCAGTATAATCGGTAAACCAGGGAGAAAATGTATTATATATAAGCACATAATAAGTAATGAAGGGATATCACAACTTAGTAGAAAAAAGAAAATCAGTCAGTAAATAATGTTAGGTTAATTGGAACCCTTATTTATTAACACATGTGTGTTTACACCTATACTTTAGAGTTTTAGCTCACCTGCTGCTTCAGTATAAATTACAAATATTGTTTTATTAAGCAGCTGTTTGATTTAGAACAAGTCACTGAAGCCCTCTGTGCCTTGGACCCTTGGCTCCTTCATTTGTAAGCTGCTGGTGGCAGATCTATGGTTCTGTGAAGAGCAGCTGACAGCCTACACGGAGCGCTGTTCTGGAGCTGGAGCCCTGGCTTCAACGCTGACTGCATACATCTCTTCCCAATTCTGTTTTTAGTGACAGCAAGTTCATAGCTTGAAATTGGTCATGGTGGCAATATCTATACCAGGAAAATTGGTAAATTCTACAAATTAGGCTTTGCCCCCCCAGAAAACCAATGTTTAAACATTTATTATCACACCACTATGTATACATTTATAGATGATATCTGTGTTATAGTATAAAACATTTGTTAATTCAAAACAATTTCTAATGAGTAGGAATTTCAAATTAGCATGAAGGGATTCTTTGTGTAAAATGAGAGTGCTGTGAAATTATATTTGGTATAAACACAAAATTGGATGTTTGGAATAGCATGGAGATATTCGGGTTGTAAAATACTAGATGTTGCCATTTCAGGCATGTGAATGGTTTAGGATAGTGACGCTCAGCTCTAGCACACGTTGGAATCACACGAGGCGTTTGCTGGGAACTCCATCCTCCAAAGCTTATGATTTAACTTGTTTGGAATGGGACCTAGGCATCAGTGTTTGTTTAAAAGTTCCTGAAAGGATTCTACCGTGCAGTAACATTGTCCTGAGGTAATCACCAGTGCTCTCTAACTATATAATTAGGAAGCTTTGACTCCAAAGTTCTCATTTATGCCAAGATGTGCTTTCCCGTAAAGTTTTGTTTTTTTTAAAAGTTGCAGTTAAAAATTCCAGATTTTGTACTTCTGACCTTTATAGATTGAAAAGAGGGAATGTGGTAAATGAAGGAGCCCAAAGCTACTATACACTTCAGCTATAAAAAAAAATCCAAGCTGCTGCTTAGACTAGCAAATTGAGCTATGAATAGAGTGGCTATGATTCTAAGGCTGGTATACATAATTTCCACATCAGTAGAGGGGAAAACTGGAAATGAGGAAAATTCAGCAATCCAATAGAAAACAAAAAAGGAGAAAAGTAAATGATGCATAGAAATAGCATCATTGTCAAAACACTAAGATCATAGAAATAATTCCAAATATAACATCAATTATCATAAATATAAATGAACTAAACATGGCAATTAAAAGATGAAGAAAGACTTTATTAAAGAATATCTCAAATATATGTTAATTATGAGAGATACACCAGAAACATAAGGAAAGAGAACATTTCAGTCATTTGTTCATTTTTTCACTTATTCAAACATTTTTTACTGTGTGCTGGGTAAAATTCTATGTTCAAGCAGTATAGCCATAAACCAAACCCCTGTCCTCTTGGAGAGAGGGGATGGGGTCAAAGATGAGGGACTATAAACAAAATAACAATGGTTAGTAGTGTGTTAGTAAAGGTAAGTGCTGCAGGGGGAAATAAAGCAGAAAAGGTCTATAGAAAGTGTGCAGAGAGCGCGCAGATTTAACTAGAATGTCAGGAAAGCAAGACTGAGAAGTTGAAATCTGAGTAAAGACTGAAGGGGCAAAAGTTCAGCAGCATGGCTTTGAGGAACAAGAGCCCTGCAAAGAATTGCTCCCCTGGATGCCTGCCTGGATGTTCAAGGATGAACAAGGAGCCTGAGTGAGCAAAGGAGGAGTGGAGATGAAGGTGGCCATGGTGAAGATTTTTTTATAAGGATTTTGGCTTTTATTCTGAATGAAATTAAAAGTCACTGAAGTGTTATGAGCAGTGGATGAACCTGGTTTATAGTTTAAGAGCAATGCTCTTAGGACCATGTTGAGACTAGAATGAGGAAAGACCAACCTTTTAGGAGGCTGTTGCATTGATCTATGTGAGAAGTGATGATGACTTAGGCCAGGATGGTAGCAGTGGAAGGTCTAGAAGGATTTTCTGAGATTTGTATGAGAACAAAGAGGAATCAGAGATGACGCTAGTATTTTGGGCCTGCGTAAGTGTAGTATAAAGTTGCCATTAACTGAGGTAAGAAAGTTGTGAGTTTCAGCTAAGAGAGGGAGAAGGTAGGATTTTGAGTTCAATTCACTGTGGACTTGATAAGAACAGCTGCAGTGGAGAATAGGCTGCACGTAGTGGACTTGAAAAGGATGGGAGGTGAGGAATTAGAGAGAGTGAAGTTTATGCAACACTTTCAAATAGTTTTACTGTAAAGAAAATAAAAAGAATGGGGCAGGAATTGGAGGGCAAAGTAGTGTCAAGACTTCATATTCATGGAATAAATAAGAGCCTGTTTGTTTGATGATGGGGAAAACCTCAGGTAGGGTAATATTTTTGATGAAGAGAGAGAGGACAAAATTGGTGGTCAGTCCAGGCAGATGTGCTGTACAGATAATGAGTTTAAGCTTCAGGTACCCTTGTTTCACTGTTTCCAAGACCTTGGAGGAGTCCTAGCAATACATTGACATTGTCATATGTTTTCTGTAAAATTTTCAAATGCAAAGTATTTCAAACACAAAAGATTGAGACCAGTATACTATCCAGTTCAAATTCCCATCCAATCACATTCCCCTCAGATTAGGTGGTGTTGGAGTGGCCACAGGCTTTTTGGGGACTAGGCTAAGGGGAAATAGAATTGGAGGATACGTTTATTTTGTTTGTGATTAGCATGATATATTTTTGTAGTTCACAGTCACTTCTACATGATCTGATATAGAAATGGCTTCCAGACATTCCATCTCCTACTGTACTACAGTACTGACTCACCCAGCATCCTGAGAAACCAGAGGCTGCATTTCAATTATGAAAGTGACTTACGATACCCAGCACCAGAATTATGTTAGAAGAGGGTGAGTGAAAAGTTTACAATCAGTGGAAACAGAAGCCAGTCTTAGGAAAATTCTTCAAATCGTGAGATATCTGAAGTTGGAGGAGAAGAAAGAGTTTGGAAGATGGCAGCATAGGAGGATACTGAGCTTGCCTCATCCTATGAACACAATAAAGCTACAACTGCTTTTGGAATAATTCCCTCTGACAGATTTCTGGAAACTGGTTTAAGAGAACCTCCACAACAAGGGACAACACAGAGAGGGTTAGAAGAGGCAGAGATACAGTCCTCCTAGGGAAAAAACCACCCCCTACCCACCACACTTCATGGTTCGGAGCAATCTGAAAGGTACAGAGTTTTTCCCAAAGGAGTAGGAGATTCAAGCTCCACGTTAGGGACCTCAGCCCTTAAATCCAGCACAAGAGAGATGAGATCCCCAAACTTACCCTTAAAGGACCCATGCACAGACTCACTCAATCTGAAAACCAACACAAAAACATCAGATAGAAAGTGCCTAGTCCAACATCAAAAGATATAGAGTAGCTGAATGGATAAAAAAACAAGATCCATATATATGTCACATACAAGAGACTTCAGATCTAAAGACACCTACAAACTGAAAGTGTGGGGATAGATAGGAAAAAGATTCTCCATGCAAATGGAAATGAAAAGAAACCTGAGGGAGCAATACTTATATCAGACAAAATAGACTTTAAAACAAAAAAAGCAAGAAGAGACAAAGAACGGCCCTACATAATGATAAAGGGAATAATCCAACAAGAGGATGTAACACTTGTAAATATCAATGTGCCCAACATAGGAGCACCTGAATACATAAAGCAAATATTAATAGACATAAAGGGAGAAATTGATAGTAACACAATAATGGTAGGGGAATTTAAAATTCAGTTTACATCAATGGATAGATCATCCAGACAAAAGATAAATAAGGAAACATTGACCTTAAGTGACACATTAGACCAGATGGACTTAATAGACTCATACAGAACATTCCATCCCAAATCTGCAGAATACATTCTTTTTGAATGCACATAGAACATTCTTGAGGATAGATCACATATTAGGCAACAAAACAAGTTTGAATAAATTTAAGAAGACTGAAATCATATCAAATATCTTTTCCAACCACAATAGTATAAAACTACAAATAAACTATAAGAAGAAAACTGAAAAAAATAAAAAAATACATGGAGATTAAACAAAATACTACTGAAAAACTATTGGGTCAATGGAGAAATAAAAAAATACCTGGAGACAAATGAAAATGAAAATATGACATACCAAAATATACGGGATACAGCAATATAGGTTATAGCAATACAGGCCTGCCTCAAAAGATAAGAAAAATCTCAAATAAACACTCTAAAATTACATCCAAATGAACTAGAGAAAAAAGAACAAAGCCTGAAATCAGTAGAAGGAAGGAAATAAAAATCAAAGTGGAAATAAGTGAAATAGAGACTAAAAAGACAATTGAAAAGATTAATGAAACTAAGAGCTGGTTCGTTGAAAAGATGAACAAAATTGACAAACCTTTAGCTGGACTCACTAAGAAAAAAGAAAGAAGGGGCAAATAAAATCAGAAATGAAACAGGAGAAATTAAAATGGACATCATAGAAATAGAAAGGATTATAAGACAATACTATGAAAAGCTATACACCAACAAATTGGATAACCTAGAAGAAATGGATAAATTCTTAGATTTATACAACTTTCCAAAACTGAATCAGAATGAAATAGAGAATCTTAACAGACTGATCACTATAAAGAGATCAAAACAGTAATCAAAAAAATCAAAAGTCCAGGACCAGATGGCTTCCCAGGTGAATTCTACCAAGCATTCAAAGAAGATATAATACCTATCCTTCTCAAACTATTCCAAAAAATTGAACAGGCAAGGATGCTTCCTAACTCCTTTTACAAGGTCAACATTACCTTGATACCAGAACCAGACAAAGACAACGCCAAAAAGAAAATTACAGGCCAATATCACTGATGAACATAGATGCAAAGGTCCTCAACAAAATATTTGCAAATCAGATACAACAATATATTAAAAGGATCGTACACCACAATCAAGTGAGATTCATTTCAAGGATGCAAGGATGGTTCAATTTTCTCAAGTCAACCAACATGATACACTACATTAATAAATGAAGAATAAAAATCACATAATCATCTCAATAAATGCACAGAAAGCATTCAACAAGATTCAGCATCCATTTATGATTAAAAACTCTGCATAAAACGGGTATGGAATGTAAGTACCTCAAAATAATAAAGGCCATCTATGACAAGCCCACAGCTAACATCATACTCAATGGTGAAAAACTGAAAGCTATCCCTCTAAGAACAGGAACAAGGCAAGAATGCCCTCTTTCACCACTCTTATTCAACATAATATTGGAAATCCTAAC
This sequence comes from Equus asinus, assembly GCF_041296235.1. Classification (NCBI taxonomy): domain Eukaryota; kingdom Metazoa; phylum Chordata; class Mammalia; order Perissodactyla; family Equidae; genus Equus; species Equus asinus. The sequence goes on from NC_091807.1 coordinate 2,778,415, forward strand.
CAGAGAAATTAGGCAAGTAAAAGAAATAAAAAGGATACAAATTAGAAAAGAAGAAGTAAAACTGCCACTATTTGCAGATGGCATAATTTTTTATATAGAGAACCCTAGAGAATCCACCAAAAAACTATTGGAAATAATAAAAAAAAATACAGTAAAGTTGCATGGTAACAAAATCAACATACAAAAATCAGTAGTGTTTTTATGTACTAACAACAAAATAGCAGAATAAGAAATCAAGAATACAACTCCATATAAAATGACAATAAAAAGAATAAAATACCTAGGAATAAATTTAACCAAAAAAGTGAAAGACCTGTACACTGAAAACTATAAAATATTGTTGAAAGAATTCAAAGAAGACATAAAAAAATGGAAAGATATTCCATGCTCATGGATGGAAAGAATTAGCATAGTTAAAATGTCCGTACTACCTAAAGCAACCTACAGATTCAATGTAATTCCAATCAGAATCCCAATGACATTTTTCACGGAAGTAGAAGAAAGAATCCTAAAATTCATATGGAGCAAGAAAAGACCCCAAATTGCCAAAGCAATCCTGAGAAAAAAAGAACAAAGTTGGAGGCATCACAATCCTGACTTCAAAACATAATACAAAGCCTTAGTTATCAAAACAGCGTGGTACTGGAACAAACAGAAACACAGATCAATGGCATAGAGTCCATAGCCCAGAAGGATACCCATACATTTATGGATAGCTAATTTTTGAGATGGAAACCAAGAACATTCAGTGGAGAAGGGAAAGTCTCTTCAATAAATGGTGTTGGGAAAACTGGACAGTCACATGCAAAAGAATGAAAGTAGACCACTATCTTATGCCATACATAAAAATTAACTCAAAATGCATTAAAGACTTGAATGTGAGACCTGAAACCATAAAATTCCTGGAAGAGAACATAGGCAGTACACTCTTTGACATCAATCTTAGCAGTATCTTTTTGAATATGTCTCTTCAAGCAAGGGAAACAAAAGAAAAAATAAACAAATAGGACTACATCAAACTAAAAAGCTTCTGCATGGCAAAAGAAATCATCCACAAAACAAAAAGACAACCTATCAATTGGGAGAAGATATTTGCAAATCATATATCCAACAAGGGATTAAATATCCAAAATATATAAAGAACTTATACAATTCAACAACAAAAAAATGAACAACCTGATTAAAAAATTGGCAAATGATCTGAACAGACATTTTTCTGAAGAAGACATGCAGATGGCCAACAGGCATATGAAAAGATATTCAACATCACTAATTATTAGGGAAATGCAAATCAAAGTCCCATTGAAATATCACCTCACACCTGTCAGAATGGCTATTATTAAAAAGACAATAAATAACAAGTGTTGGAGAGGATGTGGAGGAAAGAGAACACTCATACACTGCTGGTGGGAATGTAAACTGGTGCAGCCATTATGGAAAACAATATGGAGATTCCTCAAAAACTCAAAAATAGATCTACTATATGATCCAGCTATTCCACTTCTGGATGTTTATCCAAAGAACATGAAAACAATAATTCTAAAAGATACATGCACCCCTATGTTCATTGCAGCATTAGTCACAATGCCAAGATTTGGAAACAACTTAAGTGCCCACCAGTGGATGAATGGATAAAGAAGATATGGTATATATACATATATACACAATGGAATACTATTCAGCCATTAAAAAGATGAAATTTCTTGCTATTTGCAACAACATGGATAGACCTTGAGGGTATTGTGCTAAGCGAAATAAGTCAGACAAAGAAAGCCAAAACTGTATGATTTCACTCATGTGTGGAAGATAAAAAATAAAAGAACAAACACATAGATATAGAGAATAGATTAGTGGTTACCAAGAGGGGAAGAGGGTTGGAGGAGGGTGAAAGTGGTAAAGCTGCACATATATATGGTGACAGATGGCAGTTAGTGGTGAACACGAGGTAAGGTAATCACAGAAGTTGAAATATTATGATGTACGTCTGAAATTTATATAATGTTATGAACCAATGTGATCTCAATAAAAAAACTTTTTAAAATTAAATTGGAGGTGGAGGATTTGCTTCTCACTGATAACTAGTCATAACACAAGCACTCTCCTGTCTGAGATACACTCGATAGTTGAGTACGTAAATCATAATTGCACTATGTAACAAAATCATCTTTCATATCTTTCTGTATTAAAGCAATAGAAGTTATTTCTGAAGAGCTAAACTGATTCAAAATTTTCTAATCATATCAAAAACAGTGCTCACTAAGAAAAGATACATTTTCCAATAGAAGTAATGAATAGGTTATTGGATTATTTGGTAGTCCAATTGATAAAAATGAATTAATCATATGAACACATTGAAAAGTATTCACATTGCTTGAAGATTTACCAAAAAATAATGATATCAATAAAAATAACATGCAACTATAATATGACATCAACAACAAACTGGTTGCTATTACCATTCAAAGAGTATTTAAGCTTTGTCACTCACGAGAGTGAAATCTTATAGCTCATATGTGAAAAAAAAACTAATAGAGATTTCTCAACTTGACATTTCTAAAAATTTACATGACATTACCAATATTGAAGCTGAAATAAACTTTTTAAAATTCTCCACAATAAATTTAAGTTTTGATCAACAATGCTAAAAGAATGATTGAATTACCATTCTATTTACTCTATAGAATAAAATTACAAAAATCTTGTCATATAAAGAGGCACTCAATGAGCATGCAACAAAAATTTGGGAAGGGGCAGTAGAAGCATTATAGAAACACACCAGGCTGTTAACTAATAGAAATATATCATTTTTCTGAATGTAAAGATTTTTGTAGTATTTCTGCATTTTTAATATTTGAAATCAGTGGTGACTTATTTTATTTTAAATAAATATTCACATTTATCCCTAATTTTATATTTGCTATTTTGTACTGTTTTTTCCTAAAGAGAACCTCCAAAATTTATTAACTCAGGCCCCACAAATCCTGGATCTGCTATGTTGGCAAGATGTCCTTCAGCAGTTAAAAGTAATATAATTTAGAATATGAGAAAAGGGATTCATCCGTGGAAATTGCAGAGAAGGTAGGGGACACGGACGAATACGCACGGAAAAGTTAGAAGAGGTGGTGGGAGCTTCAGGAAATTTTCTGTTTATGTTTCTCAATGAAATAGGAGGCAAGGTGGTTATCAGGCAAAACAGATGGAAAAGGTCATGTTAGAAGTTTCAGGAATGAGGAAATGGCAAGAAATCAAGGTCAAGCAGAGTGTGACAGTGAAAGGACTGGGGAAATGCATGGTCCTTGAGCAGCACTGAGAGCCTGCTTGAGGCTGGCGATCACCAGTGTGAGGTGTGATCCCTCAGCCTGGTCCTGCAGATTCCGCTCTGTGGGAGGATGCACAGAACAAGGCGGCTTTATCTTTGTCATCACATCAGACAGAAGGGCAAGACAGTTGAAGAATAAGTATGCTAGAGAGTATCAGAATGCTTGGCAGGAAAGTTCATTTGGGTAAGGAGGGGAATGAAGACACGAGAGAGTGAGGAACAATAAGAAATACGGGGATTGATGGATTAAAGATCCTTATGGGGCTTAAGCAATGCTGACGTTAACAGAAATGAAGTAGGTGATGTATGGAAAGTTGGATATTTTGATAGAGATAAATTAAGATGTCATCATTATTAGTAATAACATAGTCTAATCTATGCCCACTAGTGATAGAGGTAAAGTAGAGGAAAACTCAAGGAACTGAGTGGCCAGTATCCTGGAATCAGTCATCAAGTGGGTATTGAAATCAACAAGAATTATGTCAGGAATAATGTTGCAAAGAGTGGCCATGAATCCAGGATTCTATTGATGACAGCAATAAGGAGGGAAAGTAGATATATAGTTAGATGATACGGTATTGACAGCTGAGGAGGTTTGGGAAGAAGGGAGTGGTGAATAAAGCTGGAATGAGGAAGGAGGAGATCTTTCCTACCCCCTGACCCGATGGCACCTGAGGTATGGAAGAGAACGGGGTGTCAATGGAGAGTGGAAGCCACAATCAGGGAAGTAAAATTACGTATCAGAGAAAAATTAAACCAAACAAATTGGTGGCACTATATAAATTTGGCCCAAACTGACTAAGGCAAATAAACAATGTTAGTGATGATTTTGAAAACTTTTTGACTCCATCTGTTCCTCTAGACATTGCCATGATGATTAGTTCACACAGGATTTGAAATTACGGCCAAAGTCACATAATTCTAACTTCGCATCCTCCAAAGAATCTACTTGACACTGATCAACCCACATCCTAGAAGGGTGAAAGTGTTAGAACTGGTTCGGCCATTCTTGACCAACCAGGATGGAAGTGCTTTTTTTTTTTCCTGGGCAAATAGTTCTGACGTACGTTCATAAGGTCATTCAGAACATCCTCTGGATCCCAGCATGAGGTGCCGAGAGTGATGACTAACTCCGTAAGGCATCCTTGCTTGGCTTTCCTCCGTCTTTACTCCACTCAGCTTGCCCCTTGCTCTTGCTCCGTGGCATCATCTCCAAATAAACCACCTGCCTTCGAGCCTTTGTATTGGGTTCTGCTTTTGGAGGAAGCCAAGCTAAGCATGTGATTATAATATTTTGTGGCCAGTTTATAATATATACCTGTGTGTGTGAATGTCTATAGATAGAAATAGGTCTTCCAAAAGGTATTGCTGTGATCATTCATGTGCAATTTGTGTACCTTTATAGATTTGAAACACTTAAGACATCCTAATATATTAGTCATATGCGTTCAATTGAATATTTAGGAAATTTGATTAAATATGTTTAATAGATTTATAAGATCAAAATATTAAACACTAAGCCAGGTAATGACAGTTCCTCTTTGTACAAAGACCCCTCAGTTATTGAAGATAGCGCAACAGTTTTAATCATTTTTTTAAAAGGTAGAGGGAAATTCCAGCCTTCCTTGGAAATTTGTAAGAACTCTGGAGAGAAGCAGTCCAGGAAGCTGTGGATGATGGGCCCCGGGCCTTGGAGCATCAGAGAAGCATAGCCCAAGACCTTAGGTATCCTGAGGAGTGGGATGTGCTCCCAGTGGCTTGCAATCATTATATGTTAAACTTGATCTGGGGTCCCCCATAGCCTATGCACACTCCACTGATCCCAACCCCTTTCTTGGTCTTTTGAAAGCCTAATGTCTCTGCTTCCCTGGAGTTCATTGGTGAATCTCCAAGTTCAATAGCATCATGTTGCCTCTTCTCTCCCAAAACCTAGATATTTCTCTTTATTCAGCTTGCTCTCTCTTATGCAAGGATAATCAAAACAAAGATTCTGAAAGTTGGTTATATTTCTTCCGAGAGAGAAGAGACAGTTAAAAAAATTTTTTTGCTTATTAATTCATAATGGCAAAATAGCCAAAAAAGGGGTAGGACTCATTAATCAATAGCCAACATGTTACTCATTCATGTATAGAGAACTATTTTGAATTGCTTCTTCAGGAGAGAGTCCTAGAAGTGGAAGGCTGAAGCAAAGTTATAAAGGGAAGTGCACAGCGTTTGATACACACTAGCAAACTGAACCCCTTAAGGCGCTCACAGAACCCAATAGACACGCCAATTTGCCCTCATTATAGCTGGTACTGTTCTTTTAAAGAATTTGCCTATTTAATAAGTGCAAGTAAAAACTGATCACACCACCACTAGCATCCTCTCTTACATCTGCCACTTTTGATGATATTCTGTAATTTTTCTAAATTATTTTCTCAACAAGCAAACGGAAGCAGCCCATTGTTTGTGTACAGTTCTCATTTGAAACAAAAATTATTGTTTAATTATATCATCACCCATTGAGAATAGTCATCTGAGCAATTTACAACCAGGGAGTCCTCATCCTCTGTGAAAGCCAAGTGTAATCAATTAAGTTAAATGCTCCAGTGAAGCTGAAAGAATTGCCCCCCAAATATTTATTCTGATCACCTGCCAAGAGTAGAATGCACACAAACCTAAGGCACGAGCTCCAGATCGACAACGCTAGGCAGATTGGCCTCTCAATCTTGGTATTAAGCAGTTAACGATGACCACAAAATTTAGCGAGTTTTAGCTAATAGGATGAGCAGTAGATTAAAATGATTAAATATGGTGGGTAATAAGTAGCAGGAAGTTTCCTCTCTTTCCACATCACGAAGTGCATCCGACTTAGGCAAAGTCCAGTCCGTGAGAATTACAGCTGAAACCACTTTCCCTGTTAGTTCAACATTTAAAGAGTAATCTTTTGTGAGTGCTCCAGTTTGTCTTCATCTGGCCAAGATATTATTGGGAGACATAGACGTTTACGTTTCTCTGAACTGTTCCAGTCTGTGTCTGTAGGAAATCTACATGTCTAATCTTGATCTCCCTTTCGAACCTTAGGTTTCTGTATTCAATTACCTACTGGCTGTTCATAAGAGACTCAAATTCCACACATGCAGCATTGAGTTTTCATCCCTTTCCCCAGAACATCGCCTCTACCTGGGGTTGCCCATCTCATTGAGTGGTTCCATCACCCTCTCAACTGCCTCGTCCAGAAACCCAGAACCTCAGTTACCATCCTCGGCTTCTCCCTCTACCTCAGTCTGCATGTCCAGCAATTGCCATCTTCTGTCTATTCTAACCTCATGCTGTCATCCAATATTTACTGAGGATCTAAAGTGTTCTAGGCCAGTGCTTCACACACTTTAATTGTATACAAATCACCTGAGATCTTGTTTGGCTACTAATTCAGTAGAACTGGAATTCTGCATTTTTTCTCTAAAGATTTTTTTTTTATTTTTTCCTTTTTCTCCCCAAAGCCCCCCGGTACACAGTTGTGTATTCTTCGTTGTGGGTTCCTCTAGTTGTGGCATGTGGGACGCTGCCTCAGCGTGGTCTGATGAGCAGTGCCATGTCCGCGCCCAGGATTCGAACCGACGAAACACTGGGCCGCCTGCAGCGGAGCGCGGGAACTTAACCACTCGGCCACGGGGCCAGCCCCTGGAATTCTGCATTTTTAATAACCTCCAAGGAGATGCCAATGCTGGTGCTCCACAGACCATGCTTGGACTAGCAAGGTGCTAGGAAATTTTCTAGGAGCTGGGAATGTTACAGTGACCCAAAGTTCCTGTCCTCAAGCAGCTTACATTCTAGTAAAGGGAGACAGAAAATAGACAAATATATCAGAGGAAAATAAGCACTAGGGAAAAATAAAGCAGAGTAAAGGGTACAGTATGAAGCCGGGAAGGGAACGATGGTTAAGCTGCTTATAGGTGGTCAAGGCGAGCCTTTATGAAAGGTGACGTTTGAACCAAGACACCTAAGAAGCCAGGGCCTGAGTTATTTGGAAGTTCTGGGAAAAGGATCCCAGACGGAAGTCATCTGTCTACTTCTCTCCACCCCTACCACCTGAGCTGAAGTCCCCTCCATTTCTAGTTTGAACAACTGTGGAGGCCTCCTTCCGCTTGCACTTGTCTCCGACCCGTTCTCTGCACTGTATCAGAAAGGTCTTTCTAAAACTTCAGTATAATCATGTCATCGTCTTCTGACAGTCCCTATCGGCTTCCATTGCTCATAGTGTAAAATTCGATTAAGTCCCTGTGTCAGCAGCCCTGCAGTGACTCCCTCTTTTCCAGTGCTGTATATATATATATATATATATATATATATATATATATATATATATATATATGGTGAAGGAAGCAGTGGCTGAGCATTCTTAACATGTAACAGAATCCTTTTGACTTTTAAATAACTGCTTGCCGTATCATTGCTGTTTTTTAGATCCCTACCAAATCTTTTCAGGCATTGTAAAGTGCTCAACTAGGTAAAAAACATTTTTCCCTTCATTAATTTCTGTTTTTACAGGGAAAATGTATATTATTTCAACTCAATGTTTGCAACAAAAAAGAACGCAAAAAAGTCTTTATTTCAAAATTCAATTTCTCTGAGAATTGGGTGGACAACAAATTTAGAGCTTGTTTAAACACGTGCAAGTTCCCAAGAGCCCTATTTGCTATATTATTTGACTTGGTTGTTAGTAAGCTAGAAGCATACTTGAATCATCTAGAAAACATTACATAATGTTCAAGAATCTTAGTTCTTTTTTTTTTTTTTGAGGAAGATTAGCCCTGAGCTAACTACTGCCAATCCTCCTCTTTTAGCTGAGGAAGACTGGCCCTGAGCTAACAGCCATGCCCATCTTCCTCTACTTTATACCACAGCATGGCTTTTGCCTAGCGGTGCCATGTCCACACCTGGGATCCAAACCGGCCAACCCCGGGCATCCGAGAAGTGGAACGTGTGCACTTAACCGCTGCACCACTGGGCCGGACCCAAGAATCTTAGCTCCTTAACAAATCAAAATGTTTTAAAAATGTTTTAACACCAAAAAGGATTGTCTCTAACTTCACAAAAAAATGTATTTTTGTTGAACACATCCTATTATAGCGGCACATAATTGACATGTTCCTGAACTTAATTAGGATTTCCTTCTTCTAATATCCTATTTAAGCCTGTAATTCCTCTGCTCCAAAATCATATTGTTCAGGTTTCTCTCTGTATTCACATTCTAAAAGTGTAGTAGAGATGAATTCTAAAAGGAGTCATTTTCACTTCTTAATCTCAATTTTATCTACAGAAATCCTCGACAATGAAGTCTAAAATAAGCACAGCATAAGCGACCGAAACTGCCCCGTGCTTCCACCCCAGACAAAGCAGGCCCTACCACGCAGGGACGGCAGCAGCATGCTTTCCACATGTGTTCTTTTCCTTTGAATTTGTGACATAACTCACTGTTTAAAAAAAATTGAAATGCCTGAAGTTCCACTCCAATAATAATTCATTATACATTTCACCAACCTCTTGAATGTTGAAATTAAAGCACATGGATTGAGGGGAAAATAAAATACACTCTACCGTTTTCTCTAATTTACTAGCAAACTCTGTCTCCTGAACCGATTCTCTTGATTAGCTCAGATAAAACATGGTCAAGCCTAAGTCTTTAAAACAAGCTCTGCGAGTATTGTTCACACTATATTCTACGGAATTGAAAAGTTGTTCTTTTTTTAGGGAGGAGAGAGGATAATTTAGAAAACAAACTATAGTATTTTATAATCATCCTGTAGTCATTACTTCTCTTTAATATATAATATTTCTTTACCCTTTATAGATAGTATTCTTTATAAATTGGACACAAATTTCCATTGTAAGTTAAAGTAGCAACCAAATGCCCCAAAGCTAAAGAAGATCTTAACACGTTCACAGTAAAATATACCATAAACAGCTCTGAATACACGTGCCCACGTCGGAATCATTCAAGCGATTCCCTTTGTCTAGAATGTTCTTTCCTCATCTTGCCAAATTGTGAATGCTACAAATTATGAACAAGCTAATTCTCCATCTTTAAAATTGTTATTGATAATGTAGCTTCCAAATTTAGTTACCTTAAACAGTGGTCTCTGCCTTCTCTTTGGGATTTAGCTTAGGTTGGTTTATAACATTAGTTATCCTTTTTAAGTGTATCATCCCTCCCTAAAGACTACATATAAGCTCTTGGGTCTTAGGAACTGAGTCTGACCCTCTGGGCCTCACAGGGCATCCATTTGTGATTATTGGCAGTCAGAAGAATTCACACAGATTAATGAATTTTGAGGCTTCATTAAATTATCTGTATCATGATTGGTAGGGAGAAATCACAAATTTAAGTATAAATATATATTGTCATCATTGTACTTTTGTTCATGCTCTTTCTTCATGCAATTTGAGGGGGGAAAGATAAATCAAACTTGTACTTTAGAGCTGGTTGGCAAACTGTTTTTGTAAAGGGCCGGATAAATATTTTAGATTTTGTAGGTCACATAATCTCTGTCGCAAGTGCTCAACTCAGCTGCTATAGTGTGAGAACATCCACGGACAATAACAAACAAATGAGCAGAGCTGTGTTCCAATAAAATGTATTCGCCAAAACGGGGGACAGGTCAGACTTGGCTGCCCAATCCTAGAGGCTTTTCTAGCGTGTCGTTAAGAGTGTTGACCAGGATATATTAAACTAAAAGCCATACCTCTTATTTCTTTGTGCTCAGGGATTCAGGGTCAATAAACCAACATTCACTCCGTGGAGTTTATTTTTCTCACATACTTCCTAATATGCAGCAAATTTTATGCCAGCCAACAAGTTTAATGCAGGCTTTGATATTGCAAATTTTGAAAATACCTTGTATTACAGCATAACTTTGCTTTAAAAGCATTATTTTATTCTCTCACATGTCTCTGGTTTCAGTGGTAACATTATTTAGATAAAATAATAAAATAAATATTATGTTTTTCTTGAGAATTGAAACAAATAATTATCATTTGCCAGTAATTCAGAGTTCATTCTAGACAGTTACGTCATGTAGTATAATTTTTTATTAGTCAACAAATACATTTGGTAATCTCCTAAATAAATGCCACTTTTAGGGTTATTCTAGGCACCAGGCAAAATTTTGCACAACTATCTACCTTCACTCTATTTGTCCTTAGAAACACATTCAATGTGCATTCTGGGAGCTTCTTTTTTGTGTGGCTCCAGATTTTCTGGAGAAACAAGAATACCTATATATATAACAATTATATATTTTTTCTGAAGAAACAATTATATTTTATATACTTTTCAGATTTTCTGAAGAAACAATTACACACTATATATATATACACCTTTAACCATCTCTGTAGAATTCATAGAAGTACTCAGAAATCAAGCTTAGGCCTTTTTTACAGGTATTATTTTTAAAAAATAATATTAGACTTGCTTTTAAGGAAAGTTTATCTTCCTGACAATAATCAACAGTCCCAGATGAATTTTACCAATTCCCTCTGTTTTCCTTGCTCTAGGTGTGTGGCGCCGCCACCTGCTGGTGTACTTGAAGCAAATCTCAGCGTCATGAGCAGAAGCAGGACAGCATAAAAGTGCATTGCGAGGAGCTGGAAAATTCAAGAACGTTGAACACTACTGGAGGTAAAGTTACTTCATCTAATTTGATTTTCATTTTTTAAAGATTCATGTTTAAATGTAGTACAAGTTTCCATCTTAGACTTTTATTAGCAAACTTTTTTGTCGTAGTAAAACTTTCTGATGAGAAGTTTACAACTTTAGGTACTAAAATTGTTTTCATTTAACTTTTTTGTTGAACATTTTTATAAAATTTTTCGCACTCTGCTTTCTCACGCGGAGCGTCCGGAGCACAGTCCGCCTGAACCGGGCCCTCGACAGCAAGCCCGCCCCCCGCGCCGCCGGGCCAGCCCCAGCCCCGCTGCGGTCGGAGCACGTGCCCGGGCCAGCCTCTCTCTTCCCCTCCATGTTCTTCTCCTAGCCTCTTATATTCGCGGAAACCACCCAACCAACCAAATTTAGAACTGCTTTTAAAATAAAATTCTAAAATAATCAGAATGGAAGTATTAGTGCCAGCTTGAAAAGAGCTGGTAATTTAGTGCTCAAGTGTCTCCGGGAGAGGAGGAGGGGAGACAGCTCTCTGTCTTACAAAGGTTTTTCTGATGAAGGAATAAACCAAGAGTTTTAGCACCGTGTTTTAACTCTCAGGAGCCGACTCTAACCTTCATTCCTTCAACATCTTTTGGATAACGGTTAATCGCTCTTTTCCTGGGACAGAAAAGTAAGTAGAGGAGAAATGGCAAAGCAGGTGCACTCTGAAGGAGAAATGGGGTAGTTGGCCGGGTTTATGCAAATATAGTTCCGGCAAGTCAATTTTCAGAGCATCTCGAGGCTCCCTCTGGCAGCGGTCCACCGCTGAGCGTCCGTGTGCGCACGCGGCACTCCACTGACAAGCGGCTGCTGTTAGAACATTGGACGCTTGGGATACTGACATGCTCTCCCTAAAAGCGGTCATCGGTGTACCTTCCCTGGGCCAAAGACCACGGTACCTTTCTCCCTCCCTCCTACTACATGGCTATATTTCTTTATTTACTCTATTTTTAATTGTTTAATTTTAAGTGCTTTTGCATTAAGCAACCTCAAATTCCTTTAGAAAAAACAGCCTTGGTATAAATTTTTTCAACAAATAAATACCTGATGTAGGCTTTTTTCCCTTGAAGACCTTTTACTGAAAAATCATTGATTAGGCCTAGTGAGGCAATGAATTCCTGGTTAGGCTTTGCGTGGTTGACCCTTTTCAAAACTTTGCTTAAACCAAAGGCATAATATGGATGTGCACATTTCATCTACCTGATGTATTGGTGTCAACTTATGGGGAAGATGCAAGGTCTGTGGGCCCCTAGAATTCCACATTTGTTTATTGCTTTTTCTACCCCAAATCAGAGCTGACCCTACGGGAATTTAACAGCGAAGGTGGCAGGACAACGCTCATCTTAGTTTCTATTAGCATCACAGCCCACTGTAACAAAACTTTTTGACCCCAGCCTTCTTTAAACAACTTATTTCTTCACATAGCTTTGCCAAAAATACCTTTTCTGTCTCTGAAGAACTGATTTAAGAGAGAGTTTCAGTCTTAATAAAAACACCTTCAACTTATCCCATTACGCTCTAAATTCTAAATCTGTACTTGGAGACTGCATAGCCTATTCTGGAAGATTCACGATGTAGACTCAGTGAAAAAACCACTCTGTTAGAGTAAATTAGACAACTTTGAAAATGCAAGGATTACCAAAACCTGGCAAAATGAGGGTTAGTAAAAATGAATACTAATTTAGTGAAAAGTGCCTCCTTTATTGATAGAAGATTATTCACTATAAGAAGATGGTGACAAATTTCCTGCTTGTGTGTTATCAGCGCTTATTGTGACTAACTAGTGGCCATGGACTAATTCACAGACGAGACGAAAGCCCAGACTGTGATTTCCTTAAGTGCAAGAGCACCCAGAGTAGTGGTGAACACAGATGTCCAGGAAATGTCCCGAAGGCCAAATGCCAGAACTTGGGACCTGGGAAAGCACAGTAAATATTTCCCCAATTGTGAAGATCCTGTGCTGGGAAATAGAAGGACTCAAGTGTTGGTCCGTTTGCCTACCCAAGCAAATCAGTGCTGGTTTAATTTGCTATTCTGGATACCAGGTTGATACATAAAGTTTTAACACCGAGTTATATTATTTGCTATTGAGATTATAGGTAAACATAGGCTCCATAAAAGCAGCTTATGACATTGCGGCAAACAACTCTTGATTTGGAAATGATTGAAGTGTTTTCTCCAGTGTTTAAATCAAGGTGTTTGCTGCTTAAAACTGCCAGTTCTTCCAGATAGATATGCACATTAAGAATAGTAAAAATTAATAATTTTACCATGAGAGGGAGTATTTAAGCAATTTTCTTATTAATAGTTATTTTTAAAATATCTTGACATAATAATTTACAAGATGTAGAAATGTGACAATGTTAATCAATTCTTCTTTTGAACAATAACTATGCATTCTATAAATACAGTTAGTCTCCTTTCGACATCTACTGTATCCACAAATTTGACATTTCCTGGGTTACTTTTGACATATAGCAATGCTTTGGCAATATTTGCAATTTGAGAGGAAATTACAAAATGTTTCCAGTGAACATGTGGATGACTTGCGTCATGGATTTCGAGAAAGGATTGAGTCCCATCGCGGGGAGAGCCTCCTTGCAGGCCCGTATCTGTGGGTCAGGTCGGGGTATCGTGGTGACGTTGGTGCCCTGGGACTTTTACTTCGCATCTTTATCACAGTAATATTTTGCCTTCAGCGTGTGTCATCATGAACTTACTATTGCCTGTTCCACTATAAAATTTGCAGTTCTCCAGACTGCGATATTACATAGAAAATTGACAGCACAGAAATCATCACTTATCTGATCATCTGGAATACGTCCCCATCCATGTTAGCATATGAACTATGAAACTGTTTATGAACAGGTCATGGAGAATCTTTATTATCTTCAATACAATACAATTTGTGATTTATCTAATATATGCAGCTAGTACCTTCAGTTTTATATTTATATCTGATTAATTTTAGTTATAATTTTACTTTAAAAACTACTTTAAACTCGTTTAAATCCTGAAATCTAGAACATTCTGGAATAATCTCAAGGATTGTGTATTTTCTATGCATTTTACATCTTCCACTTCTGGTTAGGGAGATTACATGAAGCGAGGTCTTGTTTTTAAAAATGGTGAGAATAATTCAGCTAGCCAATAATTTTGAACTCTAATTTTAATTAATCTCTATATCAGTCAGGGTTCTCCAGAGAAATAGAACATGCAGAATCATATAATGTGTGTGTGTGTGTCTGCATATATTTAAAGGAATTGGCTTACATGATGTGAGGGCCAGAAGTCTGAAATCTGCAGGGCATCTGGCCAGTGGAAACTCAGGCAGGAGTTGATGTTCTAGTCTTGAGGCAGAATTTCTTCTCTGTGAAATCTCTGTTTTTGCTCTTGAATCCTTCAACTGATTGGGTCAGGCCAATCACATTATTGAGGGTGATCTCCTTTTCTCAAGGTCAACTGATTGTGGATGTTAACCACATCTACGAAACATCTTCATAGCAACACCAAGATCAGTGTTTGATTAAATCGCTGGGTACTACAACCTAGTGAACTTAACACAGAAAAGTAACCATCACAGTAGCTAATGGGAGTCAATTCTTTGTATTACCATTTTTTCTCTATTACTTTTCCAAAACCTTTGAATGCAAGAACAAAATGTTATAGTCATAAAGGAGGGGAGGGGCTATTTTCAAAAAGCTGCTGCACTTAAACTTTTGTTAAAATCAAATTACTTCCCTTAAAGAATGACTTTTTAGGGCCGGCCCGGTGGTGCAGTGGTTAAGTTGGCATGCTCTGCTTCTCGGCATCCCAGGGTTTGCCGGTTTGAATCCCTGGTGCGGACATGGCACCGTTTGGCACACCATGCTGTGGTAGGTGTCCCACGTATAAAGTAGAGAAGGATGGGCACGGATGTTACTCAGGGCCAGGTTTCCTTAGCAAAAAAGAGGACTGGCAGTAGTTAGCTCAGGGCTAATCTTCCTCAAAAAAAAAGGAATGACTTTTTATTTGCTTGTTGTTTAACAGACTGGTTTGGACAGAAGTGAAGAATAAAGAGGAGTAAATGCTCTGAAATGGAAGGACTCGTGTAAAAAACACCATTGTGGAAAGAAAGAAGAGTATGTTTTTAACGAGGTCACAAACTAGAAACTTTGAAAGAGCAATTATTCAAATACAGGAACTGAACTTGTTAGTGATTATGAATTATAATACGTGTACCCTGTTCTTTTGCTAATTTATATTTTTTCTTTTTGGGACATTAGAGATTTGGGAATATTTAGTTAGACCAAACACCTGAGAAATATATGCATTTGATTCACTTTCTAAATAAGAACTTCTAGTTCCTACACTGCATGGATGGGAGTCCTTAATCTTTGCTCTGCGTTTTCATGATGGCTTAATTCAACTAGCACTCAGGATGAGTGCACCCCTCCTCAGGATTCACCAGCGCTAAATCTCTAACCGAGACGCAAATACTGTGAGCTTTTATCAGCATGCCAGGTGGTCAGATGGATTTACTGTTAGAAAACGTTTAAGAATATTTCTGATACTGCCCACAACCAGGACAGCCAGAAACCGACAGCAAACTCCCTGCTCTCCCTCCACCTCCACTGCACCCCTACCCTGCCCAATATTTCCTTTCTCTTACACTTCCTTCTTTCATAACTCCTCTGCTGCCACCAAATAGTTGGGCATCAATGGACATGCCAATTAACATCTTTGGATCTTTTTTATAAACAGAACTGTAGGACTAACTTAGAAGATGCTTCTGAAAAACTCTCCAGAACTAAGAGCTTATCGTCTAAGTAATTTGCTGAATCCACAGAGGTCTAGATAATTTCAAAAGTCCTTTCTGGCTTTAATGTTCTTGAGCAATGTTAGCATGATTGTACCTGTTAATAATTGTTTATATTCCCCTCCTGAATGTCAGCCTTCAAAAGTAGTCAATTATATTTGCATTTTCAATGGAAATTGCATGTATAATAATATTGACAATGGTTTGGTATTCTTCCTCCTCAGATCAAAAATTAAGACAGCTGAAAGAAAAGAATTAAGTAGTTGAAAGGCCAGTTGAAAGGCCAAAAAAATTTATCACCAATAAACAAACAAATAATCAATAAGCATCCTCATGAAAGAGAATCAAATTAAAAAGCAAAAATCAGATTCCATATTCTTTCTGTCTATATATTGTTCAATACTTCAAGGGTATGTTGAGACCTTCACACTCCTAAATAGCTAGTAAAAGTATAAGTTTAAAAATCCTTCACAGAATGTAATTTGACAATGTGTATCTCAACTCTTAGAGTGTTCCTATCTTTTGAACAATTGATTTTTATTTTTCTAACAATTCATTTTTAGTAGTCTAGTCTAAAGAAGGGCAATAATAGATGTTAGCAAATACTTACATACAACAACTTTCGTTAGGGAATTATTTATAATTAGCCAAATACTGAAATTGTCCTAAATATTCAATAATAAGTTAACATTAACAAATACAATATTATACATGATGAAATATTATGTAAACATTTAAAATATCTTTATTAGACTTTTTAAAGACATTGGAGAAATGCCCATGCTATTAAAGAAAGATAATATAATATGTATTGACAAATTATTAGCCAAATTATATTTATTATGCTAATGAAACACATATTTCCTGTTGTTTTCTTAATTGAGGTATAATTGACACATAACATTATATTAGCTTCATGTGTACAATATAATGATTTGATATTTGTATACATTGTGCAATGATTGCCAAGATAAGTCTAGTTAATACCTGTCCCCTTACATAGTTACAAAAATTTTTTTCTTGTGATGAGGACTTTTAATATTTATTCTTTTAGCAACTTTCAAATATGCAATATGGTATTGTTAATTACAGTCACTGTGCTGTCCATTACATGCCCATGACTTATTTATTTTATAACCGGAAGTTTGTACCTTTTAACCCCCTTCATCCATTTTGCCCTCTGCCCCCTGCCTCTGGCAGCACCAATCTATTCTCTGTATCTATGAGCTTGGGTTTTTTATTTTGGTTTCTGCATATAAATGAGATCATATGATATTTGTCTCTCTCTGTCTTACTAATTTCACTTAGCATAATGCCCTCAGGTCCATCCGTGTTCTCGCAAATGACAAAATTTCATTCTTTTTTATTCTTTTATTCAAAATTTCATTCTTTTTTTAACCTTACTTTTTAATAAACCATGTATATGCATCCTGTTACATAAAATGAATAATATTCCATTATGTATATATTATTATATACACCACATCTTCTTTATTCATTCCTCTGTTGATGAACACTTATGCTGTCTCCATGCCTTGGCTGTTGTAAATAATGCTGCAATGAATATAGGGTGCAGATGTCTTTTCGAATTAGCGTTTCATTTTTTTCAGATAAATACCCAGAAGTGAAATTGCAGGATCATGTGGCAGTTCTATCTTTTATTTTTTTGAGAAACTTCCATACTGTTTTCCATAGTGGCTGCTTTCCTAAAGTTTTAACATCTTTGGTCTTGGTCTTTCCTTTCTTACATAGGCAAATGCCATTTGGGAAAAGAAGAGGCTCTGAAATAGGGCACTAGAATGGAAGAAGTTAAAAGTACCTTTCCCAATTGCCAGGGAAAGAGCCTCTGGTGAAAATGTTGCTATTGCTTCCACCACTGTTCGGAATTATGCTTTGACCAAGCACCTGGCTTTCTAATCCTGCACAGAGAAGACAGTAACCAGCATGCAAAGTATTATGTTAAGTGGTTTTGCACCAATTATATATATGTATACAAAATGTATGCATATATATATATATATACATATATTTTACAGCCATATAGATATATATAAATATATATATAAATCTAGGGTTGTCATAAAATAACTATAGTTTCTTTGCCCATTATCTTCCTTTGCTAATAATATTTAACCTTACTTTTTAATAAACCATGTATATGCATCCCATTACATAAAAATACATATAATGTATATGCTGCCTTTGTCTCCAGCGGTAGAATGTATACCTGGCTAGGAGATGGGCAGCTTGTGTCGTAGAGGTGGCCTTCATTAAGGATGTGTGAACCCTAAAACTATTGGGCAAATAAAGCAGGCTATAATTAAAAATTGTAGGTTTTAAATTAGAGCTCAAAAACTAAATTCAATAAAATTTTACACAGCTATTACAATCTAGTTCATAAAAGGAAGAAACATATATACTCTTTTTGATCAATATTTTTAAAAAATATATTAAAAAACCCTCAATGCCTAAGGCACAGCAGGCAAACAGGGATAATGGGTGAGCGGTTTTTACGTTCTTCCCACTAATCTTCTGCAGGTGAATATTATTGCCCTCCTCTGCGCTCTGCATGTGTTCATAGTCTCTGTCACAAGCTGTCCCACCAGGATGCCCAAATTATGTATTCCCACCATCCAATCCTGAATTCCAAGTCAGTATATGCCTAATATGTCCGCTTGCAGTTGTGTTCTATACCACAGCCATCTCACAAGTTGTGGTTGTGATAGCTCGTAATCGTGCTTCCTCAGCCAGGCCAGAGATGCGTCACATGCAGCTCCACAGCCCAGTTTGCCCTGTTCACACCTGTTACCCAGCATAATTTTTAATAGTACCCACTTTCCTTCTAAAGACTGTCCATATTTGGATGATAAATTATGTGGTCACCCTGATTGTAAGAGAAGGGACTATTTTAATAAAGGGATAACCAGTGGTTATCATCAAAGACTTAGTGGAGATAATTAAAGGTGCATTCAATTATATCATGTAAGCAGCTATTAATTAGCCTTCATACAGACTAGTCCTGTTACTGACTTAATGTCAAAAACAAAATTACGCAGTGCATTATGATCATTTACTCACTCTATTTTTCCCACTGATTAAAATAACTTTTTGAACCTTGATTTCTTCACCTGTAAACTACGACAGATATCTCCCTTCCTAATTACCAAAAGTGCATTGTGTAATTTAATAAACCGTGGATCAAGTTCTTGGAAGAGAAAATACGCAACATTATTTTACAAAGATTTGCCTCTTTTTGTTACATCTACTTTGGTTACTGTTATTTTTTAATTACTGCGTCTCCTTTATTTGTACTCTCATAAAGCATCGTAATTTATTCTGTATCTTCTTAAGAAGCCTGATTTATTTCTAGCCAAAGGGGTTAAGTTTGATTTTTTAAAAAACTTCTTATGAAATTATTCATTTCATGTTCAAACATAATCTTTTCGATTCTAATACTAAATATTAATTGAAGAAGATGCAAATGTTCTTTCTCCAAGTGACACCTTCCATAAATGGAGTAATACAGCCTCGGGAACGGTCGTTTAACACCAACACGTGTTCCTCCACCAGGATCTAGCGCCCCTAAACGTGGTGGACGAGGCCAGGGGGTAGGTGGAAACAGACAGGATTCTTACTTATCTCAAAGGTGTAAGTAAGAAAATGTAGTAAAACCATTACTCTAGAAGAGATTTTAAAAGGATTATATGATAGTGATACACTTGTTACTTGTTTTTCTTTTTTTTTTTTTTAAAGATTTTTTTTCCTTTTTCTCCCCAAAGCCCCCCGGTACATAGTTGTATATTCTTCGTTGTGGGTCCTTCTAGTTGTGGCATGTGGGATGCTGCCTCAGCGTGGTTTGATGAGCAGTGCCATGTCCCCGCCTAGGATTCGAACCAGCGAAACTCTGGGCCGCCTGCAGCGGAGCGTGCGAACTTAACCACTGGCCACAGGGCCAGCCCCCTGTTTTTCTTTTGTTTTTAATTGATTGAACAAGCTCAAACTACCCTTTCCCCTCCCCAATTATTTATTTGGATAAACTTACCTTTGGAATTTTTGAGAGTCAATATTTGAAAATGGTAGGGTAATGAGGATGTTGCCCTCGGGGGGATAAAGACAAGTGAGAAGGCTGTCCCAGTTACTCACTGCACCGCCTCCCACACCCTGGGCAGCTTCTCTGACTGGGTCCTCTAGCTCTGCCAGCCTGAAGTGCCTTTCCTCCAGTTCAGGTACACTCGTGCTTCAAGGGTGGATTCCAGCCTCAAGCTCTCCATAAATAATTTTCATAATGACTTAAACTTGAACAAAACTTTCTTTCTACAATATTCTTTTTAAAAAGTCTTAGAATTTAGGGCAAAATACTTTTTTGGAGATGTTAATTTACATTTTCTCCTTGCATTTTGTATCTTTTCTTTCTCCATCTTTTCTTTCCATCTCTTCAAGTGCTTCCACTATTTTTGTAACAAGGCTTTCTGGATTGTTTCCAAAAGTCTAAAGACTTGAGCAAAGGGCGATGCAAGCCTTCAAACTCTTGAGGCTGAGAGAACAGAGAGGTATCGGTACTTGGAGAAGAAAGAACTTGCAGACGACTCCCTGACAGGACCTCAGGACTTCAGAAAGGATGGGCACGAGTGCTGGAGGAGGATCAGTCCACACCCAGAGCCCTGCACCAAGATTTCGGGGTCTCAAGCATGGCAGAGATGTAACAGTGGAGGCCAGCGCGGTGGGGGTGGCATAGTGGTTAAGTTCACACACTCTGCTTTGGTGGTCCCAAGTTCACCAGTTTGGATCCTAGGCGCAGACCTACATACTGCTCATCAAGCCGTGCTGTGGTGGCATCCCACACAGAACTAGAAGGACTTACAGCTAGGATACACAACCATGTGCTGTTTGGGGAGGGAAAAAAAAGAGGAAGATTAGCAACAGATGTTAGCTCAGGGCCAATCTTCCTCACCAGAAAGCATACCTTAAAAAAAAAGAAGAAGAAATGTAACAATGATGGCTTGAATTGACCCTGTAGATCAGAGCAAAAGGTTTCTGAGCAACAACCACTGCAACCAGAAGATCAGACCTTCAGGAACTAAAGACCCTGGCAAAGAGTGGGGTTGGGGATCTCCAAAATGTCTCAAATTCAGTTTCCCACCAGCCTTATGGGATTGGATCCTTGAGTTAAAAAGGACAGGACTTAAAGAAATTAACAAATATACTATCTCTTGTACAGCTGACTTTATGAATGGAAATTCCCATGTGTTTTGAAACTGTTTGATAGAGCCTCATGGGAAGAAATTATGCCCTATCCTGATTCTTCATTTTAACGTACAGCTGGTGGGAAGAAGTTTCTTACAAGCTCCTTGGTGTTTAATCGTGGAGAGCACTGAGATCACAGACTCTTTCACCCCAATTGTTTTTCCCAACCTCACTTGTGGTAGGGGTCTGGGTGGGGGTGGGAGGAGTCTTTTAGAATAAATACTCATTGAAGTTATGCTTTGACAGTTGATTTTTTTTTTTTTTTGAGGAATATTAGGCCTGAGCTAACATCCATGCCCATCTTCCTCTACTTTATATGTGGAACGCCTGCCACAACATGGCTTGACAAGCGGTGCCATGTCTGCACCCGGGATCTGAACCAGCGAAACCAGGGTGCCAAAGTGGAACGGGCAAACATAACTGCTGCTCCACTGAGCTGGCCCCTGATTGTTGTTTTTGAGAGAACTTGCTTTGCCTTTTAGATGCTCGATGCCCAATGTCAAATGTACTGTTGCCCTTCCTGGATGTAGGGGGAAGTGTCACACAGACCATGATGCCTTCGAAAGGCACGGGATGGAGCTGGGTCCCTGTGGTGAGAGTGGAGAGGTAAGAAAGATAAACAGGGACCAAAAGATTCACAGGCTCCCATCCAAAGCCAACTCTGTAAGGTTTGTTTCCTTTGAGTGTCCCTACCTACCCCAGCCACCACTCAATTTCTTTGCTTTCTGCTACTCCAAACTTTAAATAACTTTAAGCCTCCAATTTCTGGTGGCCCTTTCACTCAGTTACTGGGTAATCTGGTTTTGTATTGGATAACTCTTAATCTTTCCTGCCCAATGTCTTTATTTTCTTCTTTAATTTAATCTCAGTATTTCTTTGGGTAGCTACATCTTCTGTTGAATATTTTATGTGTATAAAGTGTGGCCACTAAATCCAAGGTCTTGACTATTACTAAGCCAGACTTCACCCAGGTCTGGTATAGGTTCACTGATGTATCTACCCCTGTTTGTTTCTAATATCTGGAGATCTTCCTTCCTTCCTTTTTTTCTTTTTCTTCTTGTAGGCTCAATTATATATATTTATATATAAACTTTATTTTATGCAACATTTCTATTTGTGGCACAGCTTCTTGGTTTTATGAGTGCTGTTTTTCCAGAACTGAAAGTATTAAAATTAGTGTATTTATGGTGATTTTGATATATAGACCTTTTTTGCATGCATATATAGCCAAATCCGCACGGCTTTTCCTAAAGGAATCCTTTTCTTTTTCTTTAAAAGTCAATTTCCACCATGAGATTAGATAATCACCTATAAATTCCACTTGCAAGACTGCATTTTTAAAATAACAGACATGTTGACCCATGTGTACTTATTTGATATATGTTCAGAAGCAAAGCTCTTATTCTAATCTGTTTTTCAAAAATAAGCCACGTGTCACAGGACCATTTATTAATATAACTCTTTCTCTTCCTACCAATTCTTAAAGCTGCCTTTATCAAAAATGAAACTCATATTGATACTCGTATAAATGATTTTGAAATTATTAGAAGTTGAAAAATTATTGTAAATATGAAATACTAAAAACTATTTTGATAGAAAACAATCCCATTATAATGTTTTTAGGTTAAAATCTTAACTTCTCTGTTTTATGTTTCAAAGTGTTACAAGTGACCTTTTACAGGTGCTGGGCATTGATTTGAATATGCTGATGAAATCACTAGGCTTGCAAGATATTTGATAGAAAAATGAAACCTTAAACTACCAACTGTGTTTGAACAGATGATGTTTTTCTGCCTAATGCACCAATATTCATTAAACACAAGTATGTGTCCAAAGTTCAGGTATGAATAAAAATGAAATGGATTTTCTGGGTGCTTACATGTTAATCTCCATTAGGTCATCATTTCTCAATACCATTATGATTTGTACTTTGTTCTCCAATATAAAAGAAGCAATTAAAATATTACAAAGCCCCCATGAACTCTGGAGAACTTTTGTTCTCATTACTAATCATTTTTAAACTGGAATTCTGGAGTTAGCTTTACAAACTTGCGTAATTGGCTAATTCTAGGAACTTGTTCTGTTCCTATTTTCATCCTTCTTATCTCCTTGAATTTTCTCTCCAGATTATGGATATCAAGTACAAGTAGAGGAGATACGAAGAAGAATAATTTAATAAGTCAAATTCTTTGTAGTTATACATTGCACTTACTATCTCTGTCACAATGAACTGAATCACATGACGTGGTATTGTTTTTCTTTTATATATATCACCTGTGAAACATGACTAGCTTTCCCTGCTATATGTGTCCCGGGTGCCTGTCCTATCCTTACCCAAGATTCTCAATGGGTCTTTTAAACACATGGTATATGACTAATCCTCTCCAGTCCTCATCTCCCTTCCCCCAACTCTCTCTTCCTTTCCATCTCCTTCTCTTTCCCCTTACCCACTCCAATCTATTAGACTTCTTGGAAAATAAGTATAGTTAATGTAAGACAAGTAAGAAACATATTTATTTCACTGTGTATCAGTCAATACGTGTGTTTATTAAAGGGAAACGTATTTTGCAAAATAATTTCATGTTTTTTATATTTTAAAAATATTATCAATGTTCTAATCATTCATCTTTCATGACTTCTGAATCACTGATTCAATTTTTTATTAGAAATATAGCGATCATATTCAGTTTAATATATAATGTATTTTTATTTCATAGAGTAAAGTAATTAGGTGGTTCGATTCTGATTGGATTCAATTTTATATTTCATTAGATGACTCCATTAAAACTCACTTTAAGGGGCTGGCCTGGTGGTGCAGCCGTTAAGTGCGCACTTTCCGCTTCATCTGCTGGGGTTCGCCAGTTCGGATCCCAGGTGTGGACATGGCACCGCTTGTCAAGCCATGCTGTGGCAGGCATCCCACATATAAAGTAGAGGAAGATGGGCACAGATGTTAGTTCAGGGCCTGTCTTCCTCAGCAAAAAGAGGATTGGTAGCAGTTAGCTCAGGGCCATCTTCCTCAAAAAAAAAACTCACCTTAATTTTTGTTTATCCATAATGCCCTAGAAATATCAATGTCATTGGTTTTATTTATTTTATGCATTCAACCTTCTTGTCATAAGCATTTCCAGATCACGTCATTGTTTTACTCAGATTGATTATTTATCATCCTTTAAAATTCAGAATTTTAGCTAATCTAGTTTTCAAAAATTCTGTCAAAACACTTTGTTTACACCCTACGTGTTCTCTGAGAACCGTGGGAAGAACAGCGTTCCCCTCAGAGAGAGCTCCTTTCTCCAGCGTACAGCAGAGTGGTTTTCATTTGCAGAATCAATCTCGTGCAAGGCAGGTGTCTCAGTAAGAGAAATTCTAATTTTATTTACCCTTTATTGAATCCTTCAGTTTTTCTTAATTAAACTTCTAGGCTCTTGTCAAGAGCAATGTAATCACACGTGTTCTTATTCAGAGACCTAAGATCTAGACAGCTAATTATTCATAAATATATCCATGTATACACACACACAACACACATATGGTTCATTGCTATTGTTCAGGACACGAGGGAGGACTCTCCTATAAATTGTCTTCATCTCTTCTCTCCGATTTCCCCTGCGGAGACAAACACATTCTATTTGCTGAATAAATACACTCAATAAAGAATTAAACTTGAGTTTACCTCCACAGACTTGGTCAATTGCTACTCTGAAAGAATTCTAGTACTTGAGGAAAATACATGTGGAGACATTAAGATTTTCAAAGTACAAGTGAGAACATTTGAATATTTCTGTGATGGTAAAAGAATAAGAAATGCAAAAGAAGTATTTTCAACCAAAGAAATATAAATAAATCTACATTTAATAATCCATCCGACAATGTTGGGAAAATATAGCATGGAGATTAGCATAAAATCACTTGGAGATCACTAAAATTGCATTCATTTAAATAATATATGATGGAAGAACAAGCACTTAGCACAATGGGTCACAGAGTCGATGTTCAAAAAACAATAATTTTGAATCTGAATTCAAATTAGAAAGAAATGTCTTACTTACAAAAAGAATTTTTTTCATTAATGACTGGCATTGAACAGCACTGTGTGCCTGCACGCCAAGAACAAGGCCTCAGCACTGTGCTTAAATCACAGCCCCCGGTGGCTGGGATTTTTCAGTACATTTAGTTATGCTGCTACTTAACTCTTCCACATCCATCAAGTCATTCATTTTTTCCCCATTTGAATCATTAATTGAGAAAGAGCCACATCTGATGCAGAATAGTACAGATTTATGAAAGTTTAGGTTATTAGATCTTGTCTTCCTCCAGTGATCACACAGAAATTTAAAACCACTTCATCTGCTCATGACATGTCTGCATAAGTAGGAAATATGAAAACAGCATAAATTATGCTTTTAAACATGGTAGTAAAAAAAAAAAATGGATAAGCAGAAGAGGCTGCAAATGGTATAGATGACATTTTAAGTCAGGTCGCCTGCAAGCGGCATGGAGTGTGGACCTCTGACTCTTCACTGTGATCTGTGCCAAGTCTCGCTCACCTTCACTTTTACGAAATTTGTTTTAGCAAACATTGTGACTTACACAGAAATGGCTGACTCTTTTAGTTGACGTGTTCCAGCCCCCTTTGAAATCCACACAAAACTCTTCGGCAATCCCAAATCATCCACCGCAGCCTTTGATCTCCGTCAGAGGAAATGAAACACCTTCCTTTCTCGCATTCTGCACCCCTGTTCACCTTGCCCGCCTCCTGCAGCCCCTACATTAGATTATCTTGTGTGGTGAACTAAGCCGTAGCCAGATGATTATAATTAAATAATCTCGCTGCAGTAACTAAGGACAGCATTCTGCTTCTTTCATCTTCAGAGATGCCTAAATGAAAAAAGGAGGCAGACTCCCTCGGCACAATATCAATTAATTTGCTGTGTTCTGTATTTATTTCTTGTTACACCATATGATATCCTTGTGTCACCCAATAAGACTACTAAGGAGCTAATCTTTCTTTTTTACAACATGAGTATAAGGAATAAAAATGTAACTTCTAATTCAGGTTCAAATAGCACACATCTCTTGTGAAAGATTTATACACTCCACAATGAACCTTTCTGCATCACGTATTAATGCTGTCTAATGAAACTGAGCAAAGAGGATTTCCAATGAAATTAGTTCAGGCGCAGCAGTCCATTGTTTGGACAAGACTCACTCTCTGTAAGCAGGTGAGGCAAATGATAAATCTGCCCACACACTGCAGTACAACAGGAATATGGCCCTTCTGGGCGAGCATCACTGCAGAGTCAATGTCTCACCTTGACGTTTATTTTCCATAAGTAACAAGTTTACCCTTTAGACAGCATTAGGGGAGCATTTGTCTTCAGCAAGGTTGCAAGCCATTGACATTATCTCTTCCTTGGGCAATAAAGAACCTTGATTTGTGGATTTGAAAGAAGTTAAGCAAGCGAACTGCATAATGCACACATTCATTGCTGCTTTCACAATAAAGAGCCAAAACGACATGCGTGACTGATGTGTGTCTAGTGTAAGAGAGTTCCTTTTCAAGCCATATGGCTGTGTAACATTTTTCTTAAAGAACTGCTTTTAATAAAATTTAGAATCTTTTCAAAAGTTATGAGTTGTGGGAATACTATATTTTATTGCCACTTAGACTAACTGAATAAATTAATTTATATTCATTTTCATATCCTGATGAGAATCCCCTCTCTTAATTCCTTTTGTCTGTGTATATTATATATTACATATATATTATTATAATGCATTAATATATGTATTATAAATTACATATATAATTATATTACATATTATATTACACATATTACATACCTATTGTGTTACCTATATATTATATTCATATATAATATAAAATGTATATACTATAATATATACATATAATATAAAATATCCACAAATTCTAATCAAGGTGATTTTAACTGCAAGTTGGTAAAGAAAGAATTATTAACATCAATTGAACATGCTATTGAATAGGATTAAATTCTTCAGCAGTGCCATCTATTGCCCCACAAGAAATAATATCTCTATTATTCATGTAATATGTCTGGGTACTAATACAGGTTTACATAGAGATCCAGATGCTGAAAAGATGAGAACACTGTCTTTTAGAGAATTACATTTTTTCCATGTTTTCTCCCCGAAGCCATGTGACAAACAAAAGTGTACACATAGAGATACAAAGATAGAACTATGGGGCTAGAGTTAGATAAATCTCAACATGCCTTTTCCTTATACAATAAAAGAGTGTCATGTGGCTTGTTCAGGCTTTAAATGAATGACTTGGATTCCTCGTCCAGATCCACTACTGACCATTTGGCTCTTAGTAAATCTTTAAGCCTCAATTTCCCAATCTGTGAAATGGTGCCCCCCTCACTGGATTAATGTAAGGATTGAATGAAATAAAATCCATAAAGCATGTGGACTCACTAAGCATCAACATTTATTATTATACAAATTCACTTGAATTGTCATTGTTAACATTTATTGAGAGCTTATTACATGTCAGGCACTGTCCTGAATGAAATGAGGATTAACATTATCTCCATTTCAAAGGAAAGATAAACTGAGGCACAGTAAGGGAAGTTATTTGCCAACCATCATGTAGCTAGTAAGGTGTGAAGCTTGAGGTAACGCCCACACAATTTGGTTCCATAATCTATCCACATGCTAAACTATTCCTATACTTCTCCACTTAAGCAAAAATGTAGAAAAATTTTAAAACGTAAATGTAAAAAAAGAAAAAGAATTTTAATTCTCTTATCTGGAGATAAATAGATTTGAGTATTATTTCTTAATAGCACTTTTTTCTGGGTTTAAATATTTTTGTCAAAATGTGATCATTCTGTCAAAACTCAGCGTGTCAAAAGAAAGTAACCCTTTGATTACTTAAAGAGGAGTCCCAGTGAGTGGGCCAGACTAACGAGTACGCCTGACCGAGACTTCTGCCACATTTCCCTTATTACTTTGACTTGAAGTGGATTTTTCTTCTTATTTATCAGATAGTTTTCAAATTGCGCTACAATTATCATTAGTTTCTAAGCAATTATAAATGAACTTAGGAAACACAATGCACATGGCAGCTTAAAATGTGAAGAGGAATTTTTTAAGTCTGCAAAATAACAGAAACAAAAACAAAACCTCTGGATAAGAGAGAATTTTAAAACTGTAAACAATTAAGAAATGCCAGAGGAAAAGATCGACATATTTAGCTCATGCATAAAATGGATTATGTATGTCAGTGTCCAATATAAATTTAAAAGACAAACAAGAAACTAGAAAAATTTTAATCATAAAACAAAGAAAACTATGAAAGTTAATATTCTTAACATCATTTAAAAACACACACAAATTGATAAAACTGAAAGACATTAAATTAAAGGGAAAAATACAGTATCTTAACAAAACAATAAATACAAATAGTTAATATAAATATGAAAAAACAGTCAGCATATTAACAATCAAACATGCAAATAAAATTAATACAATACCATTGTTGTATCAGACTATTAAAGGCTAAGTACTTAAGCCTTATTACTGTCAGGCGCCACATGACGACGTTTCTGTCGACAGCGAATCACATATACTATGGTGGTCCCACATGGCTATGCCATCTAGGTTTGTGTAATACACTCCACGATGTTTGCACAATGACAAAATCACCTAACGACACGGTTCTCAGAATGTATCCCCTTTGTTAAGTGATGCACACCTGTACTAACACTGAGAATGCTACAAAAATGTCAGTTTTACTCTCCTGGTGTTATTGTGAAATGGTGGAATGGCATCAGTCACATCTTCAGCATGTCTTCCCAGATAACAATCTTTCCCTCCTTGTCTACAAATGCCTGAACGCTTCCAGCGCAAAGCACCCCATTCATAAGTGTGGAGACGGGGAACCGTGCTGTGCTTCTGGAACACAGCGAAAGCCATGGCCAATCAGAATGTTTCTCTCATAAATGTAGACTGAGAAACAGCAAGGTAACCTCTTTGTCTGGCTAAAAGCTTAGGGCTTGCTCTGGAGATCTGTGAGGCGGCCATAGATGGAGGATCAACCTAGGCTGTTGTAGAGAGTGAAAGTGAGAAAGTGAGAGAGACAGAGACAAGGAGATAGGGGAGTCAGAGAGAGGGGGCATGTGGTTTTCCATCTCGTATTTAGTCGCTTCTTATGGCCTGACTTCCTTCAATCCTATGAGTTCCAAGAAACCCCTCCGTCTCCTAATATAAACAACTATTTTTTCTCAACTTGTTCCTTATAGTTGAAACCAAATCATAATGAAACAAATTATTTGAAAAAGCAATTGGGAAGGTAAGCCATAGACTGGGAGAAAATATTTGCAAAAGATATCTGATAATGGATTGTTATCCAAAATATACAAAGTACTGTTAAAACTCAACCATAAGAAAACTAACAACCCAATTTAAAAATGGGCAAATGATATGAACAGACACCTCTCTAAAGAAGGCATACACATAGCAAACAAGCATATGACAAGATGCCCAACATAACAAATTAAAACAACAATGAGATGCCACTGCACACATACTAGAATGGCTAAAATCCAAAATGCTGACAGCATCAAATGCCGGTCGGAATGTGGAACAAGTCTCGGGCAATGCTGACGTGAATGCAAAATGGCACAGCCATTTGGAAGACAGTTTGGCAGTTTCTTACAAAACTAAACATACTCTCACCATATGATCCAGCAATCATGCACCTTGGCGTTTACCCCAAGGAGTTGAAAACATGTCTACACAAAACCCTGCACATGGATGTTTATAGCAATCTTATTGATAATTGCCAAAACTTGGAAACAAGAAGATGTCCTTCAGTAGGTGAATGAATTAATACACAGTGGTACATCCAGACAATGGAATATTATTCAGAGCTAAAAAGAAAGGAACTCTCAAGCCATAAAGAGATAGAGAGGAAGCTTAAATACATATTACTAAGTGAAAGGAGCCAACCTGAAAAGGCTACATACAGTAAGATTCCAACTATACGATATTCTGGAAAAGGCAAAACTATAGAGACAGTAAAAAGAGCAGTGGTCGCAGGAGTTAGGAGGGAGGGAAGAATGAATAGGCAAAGCACAGAGGATTTTTAGGACAGTGAAACTCTTCTGTAGGACACGATGTATACAAGTCGTTATACATTTGTCAAAACCTGTAGAATGTTCAAGGGTGAACTCATAAACTGTGGACTTTGGGTGATAATGATGTATCATTGTAGGCTCATCAACTGTAACACATGAGCCACTGTGGTGGACAGTGACAGCGGGGAGGACTGTGGCTGTGGCAGGGTGGCAGGAGGGTGTACATGGGAACTCTCAGTACTCTCTGCTTTATTTTTCTGTTCACCTATAACTGCTATTAAAAAAGGCCTTTTGCTTTTTAAAACTATTTGGGAATGTTTTCAAGAATTTTAAAGATCTCATAAGGCAAACTCAATAATCTCACTTCTAAGAATCTATCCTAAGGGGAGATATTCAAAACAATCCTGTGGATAAATTGTAAAAATGCATGGTGTAAAAAAACCCATTTTGGACAAAAAGGTTAACTGCATTGTTATTTATAAAAAAGAAAAGCAAAAAGCAATACAAACACCCAAAAATAAAGAAATAGTTAAATTGTAATAGAGCTATATAATTCAATATTGTGAAAAATTAAAACTGTTTACAAAAAGTTGATTTTAAAAACTGATAAATGAATAGTTTACAGTACTAAGTGAGAAGACTATATATAACAGGGTCATATATATCCTGGCCTTACACAATTTTAACTGTAAAATTTTCGTTTACATTTCACAACGCACATATTTAAAAATTTTAAAACCATTATTAAGGAAATTATATCTAAGATTGCAGTTTTAGATAGCATGGCAAACTCCTGGGAAAGTTTTCTGTTGTTCAAGGCAAGTTTTACAGCATTGCTCACGATCTATGACTTGGCTGATACACTTTACCAGCACATTCCAGTGACTCCAAGTAACAATAGCAAAATTCTTAGGGGCAATTTTTAAGTGCTATTGTCTCTAAATATCATTTAGCTTCATGTTTAAGAAATTCAATGCCAGTAAACTTTTTATTTAATTTTCCTAGCAAATTCTCTTTATAAACACATTGAAAGGCCACTTTTTTGTATATAAGTCTGAAAATTACAAGAATTCTCCAAAAGTGAAATAAATACTTTCGATTGCGTATAACCTTCTGCTCTCATTAGAGAAGACTAATAGATCTTCAAACATGTAGAATTCAGAATGGAAAATAAGTCATTTTTAGAATAAATACTTTTCAGGCAATATCTAATGATTTCAACAACCTTATAAAATCTTTTTCTACAAAATATCAACTGGTTACAAAGAAAGTGTTCAAGTTTTTGAAAATTTATTCTCATCAATATTTTTAACATTAAATTTATCACAAAGCGCCGATTCCAAGTTATCTTGAAACATTCTATCACATAAAATTTCAAAATATCTACTGAAGCAGGCCCTTGCTTATGTCAGTAATATCTGTGGCTGTCAGGCTATTTCTGTTTGCTATGTTACCCCTAGGACACATTCTGAAGACAGTATTGCATTCGTTCACTTATATGTAGAAATCCTGATCACTGTAAAATCATGATACTGATATTTACCTTTGAATCAATTGCTGGTAGTATATTATCTTTTTCATCCTCACATATTGTCAATGTATTTCGGTGGAAGATTTGCACTCAGTGCAGGCTCTGGAGTGGAACGGCTAAGATCAGAGGCTCTGGCACAGTCGAGTTTAGTGAGGATGGCACGGAACTCACAGGGCTGGTCTGAGATTGCTGACACAACCGGAGGAAGCGCCTAGAACAGTGTCGACGTCTAGAGAGAGCTGACTAAATAATGTTCATTCTCGATGAGTAAACTGAAATCAACGTAGAAGTTCACAGTTTCTTAAGATTATGTAGTGAGTACTTGTTTGACATTATTTTGCAGATTTAATGAGAAGTTCCCGGAAGAAATCTCATATATATAAATTTGTCATTGTGTTAGTAGCAGAAAGACACCTAGTACTTTTCAATCCATCGTAGCATGATTTCTTTGGGGGACACTTTAGTGAAGTTCTTCATTCCTTCCTAAAACACCTGAATTACTGAAGTTGTCACATAAAGTTTCAGATTTCTCCTTTCCCCTCAGTCTGTACAAGAACCAGCTTTCCTCTTGGGCATGAATTACGTTTGGTTGAGAGGAAGAAGGTTCAGATTGATACGGCAATACCCCTGGGAACAGATGATTAACATGTATAAAGGGATTTCCCTGCAGTATAAGCGCCAGCACGCGCCCGCCCGCGCCCCAGAGCCTCCCTGATGTATGTATGCAGGAGTGAGATTTGAAACGGCCCTTGGAGACGATAATAGAATAACGCCCTGATTTGGGGAGCAGCAGTTCTCCTCATTTTTCTACTCTCTTGTGGGAATGAGTTGCCAACCTTTTACTTCGGCTGATAGCTTTATGCCTCTGAATTCCGAGTCTTCAGCAGCTCTGCCCCTGATCATGCATCACAGCGCTGCCGAGTGCCTACCGGTCTCCAACCACGCCACCAACGTGATGTCCACAGGTACCGACTCCGCTCGCGGTCCGCGCGAGGCCGGGCCTCAAGACTGCAGAATGGAGGCTTGGAAGCTTGTTAGTTTAGAATCTCTTTGCTCCTTTTATTTTCTCCTTCATTTTAAATATGTTTTGAGTTAAATATTAAGGATGTTTGAAAAGCCAAAATGCCTAAGAAATTTTTCAGGAAGTGTTAGTAAGTGTAGTAATTTAAATTACTGTTGGTTTTATTATAATGATCTGTTTTCTACATAAGTAAACAGTGACTTTGGCTCTTTTTAATCTTAAAACTATTTTAATGGAAATTTTTATAGATAAGGAACAAAACTAAAGAGTCTAAAATAATTTAAGGTTTAAAAGGCGTTACTTCTTTATCTTAAAGATTTATTTGGTTTTTAGATTACATTTGCTACCATGTCTAAAAAAGCCATATAAACACAACTAAATGATTCCCAATACCAACAACAATGGATTTCAAAGAATAAATTAATTAAATAATTTTAACAATCGTAACTTTTTAGCATAATTCAAAGCTCGAAAATCAACGTTGGAAGCAGTACATAACATTTAGAGCCCACTGAGTTAAATTTTCTCAAGATTGAGTTCTGAAGAGACTTCAATCTCTAACCAAGTTTTATTTTTTTCTTATGTAACTTTCTTAAATAAAAATTAAACTTGGGAATTTAAATATATTGTCTTAAATACAACCAATCAAATAAGTATGCTTGCTAATGCATCCCTTCTCTATACAGGAACAAATAAAGCGTTTTAAAGCGGATTTATAAATGGACACAGTCTTGAATTGAGTAAATTTCTTTCGCTAAATAACAATATACCATTCACTTTCTACTTGTTTTAAAAACAATTTAAATATGAACTAAATCTTATACGTTTAAAAATCAAAATTTGAGTTGATACATTTATATTCTGAGTTAGAGGATGTGAGCTTTATCTTTTATTATGCAGTTTCCAAACATATATATAAATTTGACATTAATCTTCAACTGACTTTTAAAGAATCTAGAGATTTTGTACCTGGACTTTGGTAAAATCACTAATGGGAAGATTTTTTTTCATCTACCAAAGATTCTTATAATTTAATTAAAAAGATAATAATGAAAATATCCTCAAACATATTTTTTGGAAGATATAAAGTTTTTTTTACCAAAAAAAGTGCTATAAATACATTTAAACAATTATCACTTAGCTAACTGTATATTTTAAATAAAAGATCTCTCTACAGATTGGGGATGAGGAGAACAATACATTACTTGTTTAATCTACTGTGCATGAATAGTATTTGGCCAGAATGAAAATAACATTTAGAATTGAGGTTATGATTTAACAAGTTTAGGCTCAAAATCCTACTTATTTATTTAAAAATAAATTAATAATGCATTTAGTAAATCAACCTACCCTTTATACAACTTCCCCCAAATCAGAGAAACAAAAAGTATTTAAACCTTGGAAGTAAAACAATTAATAATCAGTTAAAATGACCTAAATATGTTTTAAATGATAATAGCATTGATTTTATAATTTTTCCATCAAACTATAATCATATACATCTAATTGCCTAAGGAATTAGAAATACTGGTTATAATGGGAAAAGCACTTGGGTATTAAATGTGCTTCAAGTTTTTTTAATTTTGGAATGCACAGTAAGATTTTTATGTGTCACATTCTAATGTAAAATAGCTCCAGTTCATCCTACATGTCAGTTGTTCCATAAAAATTCGTGCAGATATTTTTAAATATTAAAGATTGATCTATAGTTAGAGAAAATTCTGGAGAGACTTCATCTTTATTCACTAGATTATATCTCAGTATTTTCAGAGGATCCTAATTCTACACTTTATATCTTTTCTTTTTATTCAAGAAGATATAAGTATGTTATATTCCTAAAAATTCACCATTATATTCAGGACATGAAGGAAAAATGAGAAAATAAAACACATAAGGAAACATTGGCTGGTGATTTTATTACCAATAGTCTATGCTTTTGGTCAACTTGGTGAGTCATGTTTAAAGCTTGATGAAAGCTTAGTAATTCAAATTTACTTTCAAAATACACATTGATTCCACAAGGCATAGAACTATTCAAGAATGAGCTTATATTAATATAATAGATTCAATCTTTATAGACCATAAGCCTCTCAATAATGAGTGAATTTATTTTTTGACCAGCTTTATCATTAGAATTGTTGAATTGATTGCATGCATTCAGAAAACCTACAACCTCATAGTTTCGACCTCAACATAAATACATTGTCACAAGTTTTTCATAAACCTCTGAATTTAGTGGAACTTTTGTGATTGTATCGAATAGGAGGCTAGTTGCTCTGCCATTTCTCCTTTGATGGAAGAAATTTGTTAGGAAAATAAAAGTAAAGCATGTTCAATAGTAGATTTCTCTGTTCATTCTTCCAGAAAGACCACTCTATAATACTATGTTATACAAGAATTTTAAGAGGCTATTCTTTAGTAGGTTTGTTGCAATGTTTATATTAGATGGAATCTACAATAATTCAGAAACTTTCGATTAGCCAAGGTCCAAACTGGTCAGTCAGCTGTTCATAGAGCACAGGATAATTAATGAAGGCTATAGTTCACTTTGATGATTTACGATCTCATTACTTGAGACAAATTGACCCCTAGTTTCAACTTACTCATCAGAGAATTTCCCCAAATAAGAAACGTTATTGGCATATAACTTGAAGAATTGCATAAATGTGTATTCTTGAAATGAAACGAATGTGTCTTGAATCCTCATACATTTTCTTACCAGTCCCGTCTATTTTGTCTTTGATCCAAACTCCTAAATGTTTGTGCACGTATTTCTCGGTGACAACGTTGGGAAACACAGCAACAGGACTTCATTACTCTGTTCCTTCCTGTCACTATGGAAACCAGTCATCAACCTATGGCGTGATGGCAGGTAAGAAAAATTGTCTTTACATATGAAATTGAATTTGGGAACACTTCGATGGATTTCCTGGTTCTGAGGGAATCTTGACCAGAGTGTATTGTGAAATTCTAATCTCCTAACCTAGGAAATTGCTGGTAAAACCACCACTTATTGAAATGTTCCCTGCTCTGTGATGCCTTCAGAGACCATGGCGGTTACGCCCGCTTGTTCCTATTCCACACACTCCTCAGCCGTTGCGCTTCTCAACTCCTGTGCTTTGTCTTGTACGATTTTCATTCTAATTCACTACTGTCAAACTGCTGATGGTTACTTGTTGAGGCTATTGGTGGGCTTGCCTCCAGTAATAATAAGGTAGCCACTAGCCTCATGTAGCTGTTTAAATTTAAATGTAAATTAGCTAAAATAAGGTCAAATTTAAAATTTAGTTCCTCAGTGGCACTGGCCACATTTTAAGCGCTCATGTGGCTACCAAAGCAGACAGCACGGCTTTATAGAACATGTCCCTCAACCAACGTTTCTTCTGGACATTTGGTCCATAAAGATTCGCAAGTCATTGAAGGGTAAGGGTGGTTTGTAGTGGCTTTAGTGATGGTTGTTTGAGGCTGTGGCAGCCCTCTGTGAGCTGCCTCTGAGTCTCAAATGAGATTGAAATAGGTGAACTTACATCTGTTTCTCCTTTGGATAAGTAGAGCGTCATGAAATCAGGATGAACTTCTTATTCATTTACGTGTGTCTGAAGGCATCAATAGCACGTTTCTTAAGAAGAAAATTCGGCTGAAGAGATCCACTCATCACAAAATTTCTGACTTAATTTTAGGATCTGGCCAGAGAAAGGGTTTTAATGGTTTAATAAAGCGCACAATTTTGTTCTGAACAGATTGTCTTTTTTAGATATTCTTTGATCTTTTATATTTATTACTGTAGCAGGGAGAAAAATATTATGGCTCAGTGAGAACATGAGTGCATCTGTGTGCGTGTGCGCATGTGTGTGTGTGCATGCTTGTGTGATGCAGGAGCGAAACTTTGCATAAAGGAATCACATATTAGGGCAATCTTTTCTTGTGTTTTGTCATCATCTAGAGTAAGTAATAAAACAATCGAATATGGACATACGCCTATAAATTTGAATAAAATTGAACAAAGAATTTAGCTCACCAAACTTTAATTTCTGAAATTTTTTTCAGTTTAAGACTAAATAAAACTTTAAAATAAAATATTCCAGAGTAAATTAGCTTCTCTTACATTCTATCAAGCGGTAGTCTGAATAAGCTCATATCCTCACCTTTATGGTAAAAGGAAAACTGATGTTCTTAATGATCACCTGTAAGTCCTGACATCTCTTTTTAATAATTAAGAAATAAGGAAAGCTGTATTTTTTCCCTCCCCTTTGAAAACTGATCATTCATGATTCATAGAGTTCGTAATCGGCATTCACAGTTATGAGAACAGCCCCTCCTGATGATGAACTACTTTCATTGTAAAGTAGTAAAATGATGTGCATTTGGCCACTGGAGGTGCAGGCAGAATCCTTTGTGTGGCGCTGCCCCATTTTGACTGTGGAAGAGGAATGACAAGCACATGGCCGCGTGCTGCTCTCTCTTGAAGGAGCAGCCTTGCTATTCGCTCACAGTGACTCCCATGAGCCCGGGTGCAGCTTTAGACAGCTGCTCAATGCAGCAAGAGGCAGCCATGGAGAGAAGTTAGCACCAAGACGGAATCAGCGACAGACCAGTCTTTAAGATGGGTTTGGCACCACCTCCCTCCCCCCAGATCAAGGCCCACAGCTGCTGGCCTAGTGAGTTCGCAACTGGCTTGAGAATTCTGACATCCTTCCAGCTTCCAGGATGGCCGTGAACAGGCCCAGGTTCCCCCGGGGAGTCCACGGGCACCTCAGATTGTGCTTCCTCCAATAAGCACTCCGCAAACCCTCTTCCTCATCGCAGTTAAAAAGGAGAGGTCCCCGGAA
Organism: Equus asinus; assembly: GCF_041296235.1. NCBI lineage: Eukaryota > Metazoa > Chordata > Mammalia > Perissodactyla > Equidae > Equus > Equus asinus. The sequence goes on from NC_091807.1 coordinate 2,815,972, forward strand.
AAGCCCCTTAAAATTACTCAAAGCCTGGGTTAGCGACATCAGGAGCAAAGTGGTTATCCTAAGATTTGGAGGGATAACTGTCGTCTTAGAAAGTAAATTGAATATACTTTGTCACTGAAAGAAAAACCCACCATGGAAAGCATAGAGATTATATTTGAATATTTTTGAGAGGGATATCATTAAAATGTGATATGCTTTACACTCTGTTAGAATGTCACCATTTTGACATATATTAAGTATTAGCATTTGCATCATGGAAGATTAAATCTCAGAGAATGTGAATTCTCCTGCTTTCATCCCCAGAGAAGGTAGACAAATTGAGTTATAAAACACATGAATTAAGAAATAAGAGAGCAAAGGTACAAAATACACAAGAGAAACCTGGTTATGTCATTTGAATTTTCTGAGATATCTCAAGGCGTTCATCAAATCAGCCACTTCCACACAACCCAGGGAAGCGTCTTAGCAGCATCAACAAAGACAGGCTCATTGTCACGTCTGCCATAGAAAAGAGAAGCAACACAAAGAACTATGTTCTGAAGGATGTGACATTGCTTTATTTTATGTGGTTATTCTATTACTCATACTCTGATGCTTACATTTGTTTGAGCATTTCATTAACTTAATAACGCTCTGGAAGGGAAGGGCTCCAGCTAAAGTCTTGTTAAGGTTGGTGGGGGGACTTTAATCCTCAGATGAGCCCACTGTGCCTCATAGTCCAGGTGGGGGCATACCAAAGAGAAGGACTAATTGGGAGCAATGAATTAGCCACACCATGAACTAACTATGAACTTGGTTCAAGCCACTTAACGTCTCTGAGTTTCAATCTCTTTATATCCAAGTGGAGGTGGGTACCACAGCTCTATAAAGTTGTGGCAAATTTGTCCCAGCTCAACCTGGCTTCCTCCCTGATCTTCTCTTTACTATACAGCTGCAGCTAAATTCCTTCTGCCCCTTCACTCATGAGAATTTAGATAATTCAACAGTCTGCAGTATGGGTAACAGGAAACAGGGAATTAGAAATGCCATTCATAATCTCTTCTAGATAAACACAAACAAAACAAAAACCTCTTGACACTCTGAGTCCTGGATATCTGAGACTATTTCTGTCCTCCAGTGTCTAAAGCGGGGTGAGGCTTAGGAGCAAGCTCGACGGGCTGTCCACCCTTCCACCATCCTGTGGAACCTGAGCAAATGAGCCCACGGCCATGACTGTTGAACCCAGCAAGTTAGATGGTATGGTGGCCACCCAAGATGTGGTAGAAGAGTCCTTATTCAAAACTTAATTTTAAGAAGAAAGCAAAATAGCTGATGTTTGCAGGTTAACCAAGAAGATGAAGGTCTGTTCTCTTTTATGAGAAGCGGACAGTAAGAGAAAAGACTATTCTGGCTGAGAGGACACTCTCCAGCTGGGCTAACGCAAACGGCTACAGAAACCAGGCTGACAGTTGACGCACAGGCCTGCTTTGGAGTCCATCTCTTTATCCTTAAGTTGTCTTCCTTTTTCTTTCTTTTCTTTTCATCTCTTTTATTTATTCTTTTTCCCTAACTTGTTCTGCTTGTGCCGACTCTGAAGGAAGGAGTAATTCTGACGATCCTTTGCCTCTGGATCATGAAAGCCCTTTCAGCAGCATTAACGTGATATATTTTCCCTGAGTTTTATAATCTCTGTCTCACCTACTCCACTCAGTCAAGGTCGCAGGAAAGCAGCCACAGGCAATTCGTACACAAGTGGGCATGGCTGTGTTCCAAATAAAGTTACTTTACCACACCAGGCAGAAGACCCCTGTTGTACATGGATAGGGTTTACCAGTGCACAAAGGAGAAAAGATCAAGATTCAAATCTATGATGAGCTTCACATGGTCGTGCACGAGGGAGAAGAAAAGGGAGATGTTCCGACACTTGTTCCTGTGCATATCTACAGCGGGGCGGTGGACTTTACTGTGTTCCTCTGTTTCCCTGTTCCGTTCAGGCTTCAAGCCAGTAACCTCAGAGATGTTGTCGGTTAGTATCTGGCAGAGCCACGTGCTGCGGAAGAGCAATTTGCCCCACGCCGTGGTTGACTGAGCCAGGGCCCTGCAAGGCAAGCTGGACGTCTGCCTCCCGACTGCCTGCTGTAAAAGATGTTCCTCTGTTCCTCTCCCGCTCTGCCACGCAGAGATACATACCGAGCAATTCAGAAAGGCTGTGGTGGATTACTCTGCCATGCAAAAATACACTGTGGGTTGTAAAAAAAAGTGTGCCAAACTTCAAGCTCCTTAGGCATAAGCTTGTCTAAGCTATAGACAATTTTGGTTTATCAATGTTTTGGAAATTGTTTAGGAGGCTTCTGCTGCACATGACTCACCACATCTTTTATCTTCCTCCCTTCTTTCCCCCTTTTTTAATAATCCGGGCTTTAGAAAGATTTAGAAAATATCTTCCCATATTAACCATACCAGTCACTCTCCACTCACCTCCAAATCCAGGACCATGTGATGGAAACTGCAGCTTGTCTGGCTGGGCTGTGACTGTCCTTGTCCATTTCTGTCTAAAGTTAGTTCCGGGGAAACTGTCCCCGCCGTAACTGTGGATACTTGCACTTAATGAAAAATGAAAACGCATCACATGTCATGTATTTTCCTCTTTGTCTCTGGATGCCAAACCTTTGAACATGGTATATTCTGTGTGCTGTTCATGGGCTTATGTTCAAATTCATTTTCTAAATATTTATTTATCCAGAGTATTTATAATGTGTAAACTACCTTTAAAATTTTCCAAAACTAGGGATGGCACACTTCTAATACTTCAATAAATAATGATATTTTTGTCTGAAAGCATGTGTTTAATGTAGCCACACGTGTTTAATCTGCAGGAAAAGCCTTTAAAGGAAAGTCAGTTTCCTTGAGTACACCCCGCCTGGGAATGAACGAGGCGGTGGTTTCGATGTGGTTTGTCGCCGCGCTCGTTGAACTTCACTTCTAGTTTCCACCATATGGTTAATTCGTTGTGGCACCCGAGGAAAGTTATGTAACTTTTCACTTAAATGTCCTAAATTTTAAACTATGGGTAAAAAATACATATCCTTGCTACCGAACTTGTTTATGTAAAGGTCAGAAGATGACAAATGTGCAATGAACACAGTGCAAAGTATCATATGGAGGATTCATAGCAGTGCCTGGTTATGATCGGCAAGAAAAGTCGAAAATCATGGTCAAGATCGCGAACGGATTCGGCCCTCATGGGATGCTCACGTGAAAGATATGCAACGAATTACTTACATGAAATAAAAATAATTAGACAGAGGTTAAATGAGTTGTCTAAAGTCTCTTAAACTACAGTAAATGTGCAAAATCAAATAGCAGTCTGATTTTCTTCTCTGTTTTTATTGTTTCTCAGACTATTTCATCATTAAGTGCATTAAGTGATGTTTGATATTCTTGAATGATGAAAGAAGTGATTTTACCATATCTATAAGAACCAACTCTGAAAGCATAAGTGAAAGAAAAGTCTTGAGCTAAACATTAAGCAGATACTGAAATCAACGTAATCAGTTTTCTTTTTACATATATTAGTCTTTTCTTTTATTTCAACTAGCAGAAGTCTAAAATTAATAGCAAGCTAAAAAATGAACACCAAAAGCAATAAACATCTTCAAAAATGAGCTTGCAATAAGTTGAAAATTGATAAAATTGCTCTTTTAATATTTTGTGTGGTCTGACCAATATACCACACACTAAAGTAAAAAGTGGATGATTGACTGACTTTTACAAAGGAAAACAGTAATTTTGGTTTGCAGAAGTAGCATGAATTCTCTAACAGGAATAGTTTCTCTTTAAATATATTTTTGGCTGTGAGCCTACCAAATTTATTTTATGTCATTTTGTTTAATCTTTCACTTGCATGTTTATTTTGCTTCACAAAAATAATATATATAGTTTGTCGGATAAGGGTACACTTTATAATTACATATTCTCATATAAATAATAGAAGCCAACAATTTGCTGACTTATGCTATTGTTTGCTCATTACATATTGATATATAATGTAAGATTTATACATTTTGGCAAAATACATTATTACTAATGTCTTTGATTTGTGAATGTATTTATGGAGAAATTATAAGTAGCATAAACTCTTGATGTTTTTTCAGCAAGTTTCCAAGAATGATTACTGTGCATATGTAGTAATTTATTTTTAGTTTAAATATTTATTTATACTCATAAGAAAAATGATTAATTAATCAATATTTCATTTATATCAAAATGTCTTGGTTATACATGTGTCATTTAATATCAGTTAAAGTGAAATCTCTATCAATAAACATTTTAATGTATTGATGAAGAAAACAGAAACAAAATGGGGGGGAATCTGGCTTATGTACCATCCTCTCACCTCACTCCCCAACTGAGATATACTCTTCTTTCCTAATGAAGAATGAAATCTGGAAGCAATTTAAAAAGATTAGATCTTTTAGCTTTTTTGTGATTTATCATTTAACCCACTTCATCAAACTCAATGCTTCATCAACTGTGAGTGCTGACGTATCATATCGAGAATTGAACACTTCTTTGCCATTTATTTTTAAATTATTTTTGCTGAGACAGATTGGCCCTGAGCTGACATCTGTGCCAGTTTTCCTGTATTTTGTGTATGGGTCCCCATCAGAGCATGGCTGATGAGAGGTGTAGGTTCTGAACCTGTGAACCTGGGCTGCCGAAGTGGATCGCGCCAAACTTAACCACTACACCACGGGGCTGGCCCTCTATGCCATTTATTTTTGCTTCTAAAAAAACTTATCAGAAAAGATTCCATTATATCGTATAGTTTTTAAGAAATCTTCTTGATGACTTTTTAATAGAACTTTTAAAGTTACCTTTTGTTAATGTCTGTTCATTCTTTCAATCTATTTAACCATATTAACCTGTTTTATGTTCTCATAATTCTCTTTTACCTGCCTTTGTTAAATTAAAAAAAGATATGATTATTTCCCAGTGCAATTAAGTATGTACTGATAAAACAGTGAGGCCTTTTAATATTGTAAAATCAATTTCCCGATCATAAGAAAACTTCCCAGCATAATACTTAGCCCTGCGCCTTGATTGTAACAAACATCACAGATTATTTGTTCAATGATCAAAACATACATTCTGGTTAGAGTTGAACCTCAGATTCCCGAGAATAGGTGTCTTTTAAGAGGAAAAACTTACACTTCTAAGAGATTTTTTTAATTTCTATTTTAATTATTTGCAATTCCCAGCTTGTTTCCTTTGGCATTATCTTTGTTTTTGCTGCTCTGGGGAAGGTGAAAAATAAGTAATCGCATTTATACTAAGCTACTCTGACTTCTGCTTCAGAAGACTGAATGTCTGGTAACCTTTAAGAATCGAGACTGGCTGTAGCTGAAAAATGGGCTCTATTGGGCAAAACCCCCTCTTGGTTAGAAATGGGAGACAATTAAATGGCCTTTTCCTTGTCTTTGCTTCTTCACAGGTAGCTTAACCCCTTGTCTTTATAAGTTTCCTGACCACACCTTGGGGCATGGCTTTCCTCCCATGCACCAGCCTCTCCTGGCAGAGGACCCCGCAGCTGCTGACTTCAAGCAGGAACTCAGGCGGAAAAGTAAATTGGTTGAAGAGCCCATAGACATGGATTCTCCTGAAATCCGAGAACTTGAAAAGTTTGCCAATGAATTTAAAGTGAGAAGAATTAAGTTAGGTATGTGCTTTTTAAGATTGCTCTTATGGGGTACACAGCTTGGTCTGTGAATCTTTACTCTGTGACTGTTCACTCTCTTATTCTCTGCTCAGAATCCAAGCCAGTTCTCATTCTACGTTTCTACTGTGGACTTAAGTTAGTCCAATTATGAATATCTGCAAAACTTTCATTTCCTTGTAAGTTCTTAACAGCCTGAATACATAGATTTTTAAATTAATGGCACTCTTTTTCAACTTACCCACCTCAAGATAAGTTTTGAAATGCCCATTTTAATCTACATTTTATTTGAACTTTTGAATAGATGATAGATTCGTATGGTTCAAAAGCATAAAAGAGCACCAGGGCAATGTATCCCTTTTGCTTGTCTTTCCTGTTGATCAGTGTTGCTAGTTTCCTGTGTATCCTTCCAAAGATATCTTATGCATACCCGAAGAAATATATCTCTTTCTTCACACAGATTTTTTTTTATTTAACTATTTATTTTGGAGAGCTTTTAGAGTATTAGGTTTTAGAGAGCTTTTTTGTTTTTTTAAAAGAGATCTGTCAAATTCCATTGTATAAATGTACTACAATTTATTTAACCAGTCCTCTACTGATGGTAAATTTAGGGGGTCTCCAATCTTATGCCACAAAGCCACAATGATTAACTGCTTAGATGTCATTTTGCAGCTATATAAATATCTGAATAGGAAAAGTGTTAAAAGCAAAATTGCTTGATTAAAGAGTCTGTGTATTTGTAATTTAGATAGATGTTGTCAAATGGGTCTGCATAGAAGTTGTACCAAATTTTACTGCCACCATGAGTCTCTTTTGCTGCCCCTCACAACATAATCTCCATGAAGGCAGGAGTGTTTTGTTTTTCATTTATTTATTCATTTTTGTTTTCTCCTTAATGCTATATCTTCAGCACTTAGAATAGTGACTGGTACATAGACTAAATAAATAGCTGTTGAAGGAAAAATGTGCTTTTAATCTTTTGGATCTTTGAAAATCAGATAGGTCAAAGTGGTACCTCCTGGTAGTTTCGTTTTCAATTTCTCTTACGAGTCACGTTTGAAATGTGTCCTTTCCGTGTTTGGCTGTCATTTGCAGTTCCTTTTCTGTGAACTGTCTGTTCGGGTAGCCTTTGCTCATTTTCTATTGAAAGGTGTTTTTAACACAAAATAACTATGACAATTAACTTTGATTTAAATTCATGAAATAGCGTATTCTTTTTAATGGATTGATAACGTTAGTTCAAACCTCTGCACTTGTGGAATGAACCCCAGGTAATTTTGTAATGATACTTATTGATAGGCACCATGTGGAATCACGTTGTACATACAGGCATCTAGCCTTAGGCCCTGAATTAATATGGAGTCACAATAAACACAGAAGTAGGCATTTCTATAACATTCATTTTCAGTTTGCTATTTCTCTTGCTGTGAATATTTCAAATTCTATATTGATGGTTTACATCAGCTTGTACTCTAAAAACGTTTGCGACAATCAATGAATATCTTTTGCCTGGAGATAGAAGCATCAACAAATAATATAATGAATGTGTTCAGAGGTATACCTAAAATGTGTGAGCATACTCTCATAATAAACATGCTTTTAGGGAAAGTAAGAACAATTCTCAGTTTTATTTGGTACCTTTCAAAAATATAGTTGAATTTTTCATTCTTACAGTTAAGATAAAAATATTTATGATCTATCATCATATATTTTATGCGTTATATTTAATACACGATAGATTTTTGAGCATATATCATCAGATATTTTTAATAAGAATGATAAATAGGGCAAGAATTTTTAAGTGTTTATAAGGTGTTTATGACTTATCTGTCCAATATGACTAAATGTTATGAATGGCAGATGTTCCTATCTGAATTTTTTGACTTCTAGAAAAAAAATAATTTAACTGGAAGGAATACGTTTTGAAGTACAGGACAGTTTACACTGAATCTTACTAAACAACTTTAAATTGCCAACAAATATATTTCTTAAAAGCAGTATTCAATAGCTGACAAAGGAAGATGCACAGATTTGTGCAATGATGGACCACAATGAACGCTTCATGAAAAGCGGAAGCTGACGGTCTTTGTTGTCCTTTCCCAGGATACACCCAAACGAACGTCGGGGAAGCGCTGGCGGCCGTGCACGGCTCTGAGTTCAGCCAAACAACGATCTGCCGATTTGAAAACCTGCAGCTCAGCTTTAAAAATGCGTGCAAACTGAAAGCAATCCTATCCAAATGGCTGGAGGAGGCTGAGCAAGTAGGAGGTAGCCAAGCGCTATTTCTGAGGGCTGTGTGATGTTTTAACCTAAAAGATGATGGCTTCAACTGGGAGGAGGACACTACAGTGAGAGCTTTGGGGTTTGGTTTTGGTTTGGTTTTCTCTCTGAGATCAAAGATAAATATCTCATTTTAGCACACTATAAAAAAGGAAGGCCAATGCAAGCATAGAAATCAATTTACGGAGAAGGTGAACAGAGAGAATAAGATATCGAAGGAGAGCCTTCTTGGTGATGTGGCATGGGTGTGAAGTGGGGAGATGATTTTTTTTTTTAAATACATCCCGATTTTTTTGCCTCTGTGCTACACTGTAGTAATTGCACATGAATTACTCTTGTAACCTAAGTTTAGTGTAACCAGAGCATTTCATACACCACTCTTCCTAGTGAAATAACATAAACTAGATGAGTAATTTAATGTGATAAAGTTATCTAGCCCTACTAATGTCAAGGCTGGATAAAGAGTAGGTCTGAGAGCATTTAGAGCAAGTGTTCCAATAAAAGTAATGTAAGGATACAATTTATAGACAACTGTCTTTGCAAAGTTAATATTTATTTCTGCGTTAACATTTTTCTCTGGGGCTTGTAATATAAAATGACGTAGACTGCAAAAATTTGAAACAAAAACGTGTAGTAATTTTATTTTAGATTGTTTTATAAAGAAAACTTGAAATCCAAATCTAACAGTTTAAAAAAAACTGCCTACTTTGTTTTTGTAATTATCCCTCTTTTCTCCATTGCAGCTTTGTACAACGAAAAAGTGGGAGTAAACGAAAGGAAAAGGAAACGGAGAACAACGATAAGGTACTAGAGCAAGGAACATAATTTACAGATGGAATGAGCATGGGTGCACCATGACGTGTAAATGTAAGGTGAACAGTCCATTGACAAAACAGGTGAAAAAGCATCATTTAATAACTTAATCGTGAGAAATGGAGGGCTAGTAATTTTAAACATTTAATGTAAAGTATGTACCGTTTGATTCAAGAATACTTCTGCTCCGCACAGTTTGGGATAAAGCAGAGCCTGAGCAGCCACTTCTGAGAAGAGCGACTGTTTCCGCTCTTCTGTTAGATACAAGTCTCGTTAGATACAAGTCTTGCTCTGGCAACATGGTGTCCATGTTATGAAGAATAACACCACTAGTGATCAGTACTTCAGTCCCTGCACGTCCAAGGGGACCCTTTGCATTTCAAACCGGAGAGACTGTTCGTTGGTCTTTTTGTAATTTCTGTGAGGCTCACAGAGGAAACGCGAAAATATTGGAGGTTTTGTTTTGGTCGGTTAGTTGTTCACTAACTATATCGTCTATTGTAAACACCCTACTTGATTTCTGGGGACATTTAGAAATGCCTGCAGAAGCGTTCCATTCCTTCTCAGAATGTCAGTGCCCTCTTGTGGCACAAAGTGGATAAACACAAGGCCTGGTTTCCCCTACTTGTTCCTGTGACTCTGGAAACAGTACCCTGCGCAAGACAAGCATCGAAATGTTCCATAGATTCTACGTTTATCTTTGTTGAAGAGCTTTGAAAGTGTTTTGAGTCTTTAAGTTTCTTTTTCATGTTAACGTTTAGGAAATTCAACCTAACTTAATTTTGATCTGCCAAAAACATCACTCAAAACATATTCTTACTCTTTATTCCCCCTCTCGCCCCACCTCCCAGTATTGCTGCTAAAGACGCTCTGGAGAGACACTTTGGAGAACAGAATAAACCTTCCTCTCAGGAGATCATGCGGATGGCTGAAGAACTGAATCTGGAGAAAGAAGTAGTAAGAGTTTGGTTTTGCAACCGAAGGCAAAGAGAAAAACGGGTGAAAACAAGTCTGAACCAGAGTTTATTCACTATTTCTAAGGAGCATCTTGAATGCAGATAAGATCTCCTATTGTGTAATAGCCAACTGATTCATTTTCATTCCTTTCTCTTCTCCAACAAAAATAGAAATTAGTTATTTGGTTGCCTTCAAAACTCATTTTATATCAATAACTTTCGCAGAAGACTTGCTTTTCTACTTTAATACAATTTAAATTATGTTGATGAATTATTTTCTTTAAAATAATTATTCTCAGAAGCCACATTGTACGTTTTAAGCCAAAGTTACTAATAGGAATAAAACAATGATTGTCTCTCTCTCTCCACACACACATGTGAGTGTGCACATGGGTCTTTTAGTTTAAAGGTTCATTCCTCAAAGGCTGTATATTAGCTTTTTAATATTTCAGTCACTAACGTCACCTAGTTAACAAATATCACCAGAGAAGATCCAATTAGAAAATTCCTTCACCAGGGTCCTACTTACCATCAGCTCTAATGGTTTGTTTGAACTAAAACTTTTGCACTTAAGAGCCAGAGGTACCTTAGAATTGTATTATTGCATTTAGGAATAGATCTTAATCAGAAGTGACACCTTTGAAGCTAATATTTAGGGCATAGCGCCTAGAGTGTTTCAAAAGAGGCTTTTCTGATGTTTAGCTATAGAAAATATCCGTTATGAATTCTTGAGCCCCACACTGCTCTGCTGTCAGCTCTGACAGAGCCAGGAATTGTCTGGCTAGTTTGTTGATGCTTCTCCAGTGTCTGGAAAGCAGTTGCTCATACAGGGCATGCAGCATTTGTTAAATGAATGAAGGCGTGTGGCCTCAAACTTGAAGGGTGCCTAATTTAATTACGCAATTTATTTTTGAAACCTCACAACCCAGAAAGTCATCTAGGATCCTATGAAAAAAGACTATCACTTTTGGTTGAATTGGTTAGAATATGAGTTATTATTAACAGGAAAGTCTCATATATTGAGCTTTTCAATTCAGGGAATCGTATCTCAAGGGAGAGATCTAATTTATAAGAATGCACTTCTTGGAAACTCGCAGGTAGAAGCAAACCGTAATGTGATATCAATATCAAAAACCGGCCTTATCTTGCACTTTGAATGTAAATCTGCTGGCAATGTTTATCTAACTTATTTTATACACCAAAAATGGGAACAATTAGACCAAATTTTATTGTTGATTTAGAATGTTCACTAAATAAATTATACTGTCTAGTCGCCTGCTTTTTGTGATATTAATAAAGACTAAGCATTATACAGGCCACAGTCTCCGTAGATCATACATGTTTGTGCACACATAATCACCATTAACTGGATGGCTAGAAACTGACATATTAACAAAAAAAACAGTTTTCAGTGGCCTGATCATCCATGCTTAAGCACACGTGTAACACCCAGGAGGTGTTAAATACAATATACTTATAATGGCTTTTCTTATTCAAGAGTAAATTCCAAATTATTCAGCAATGTGGGTGTATAAGTGCCTTCTCTGGATAATTCCCCTGCTTAACACACACATTAACTGGGGAAGTGATTCTCTAGTTTGCAAGAGGCAGGGTAGGATGCACACACCCATCTACACACAAAAATACACACATGCACATCTTCGAAACTTGCAAATAGAAGGAAAATGTAATGCAATATAAATCTAGAATAGTGACTTTGTTGCACTTTAAATATGAATCTGCTGGGGATGTTTAACCTGCCTTACTTTCTGTAACAAAAACAGCCATGTATATATCACATCACCACCACAAATTTATGTTTAGACCAAAATATTATCAGACATTCATCCATTAAGGTCATTCTTTTCAAGTTTAGATACAACTAGCATTGGGAACCCATGTTTCTCCCTAAAAGGAATTATTTTGAATCAATACTTACACTTGACATAGCAGTTCTTTAGTTATTGCTATTTTTTATTCACAAATTAGTTGCAAATGCACTGGTATTTACTATTAACTCATTTGTATTAATGAGTCTTGAGACTATTTTCTAACTACATTGAGATTAATATTTCAATAGATATTGACCTTTCTAAAAACAGAAAATGGTTAATGTTTAGAATTTTAAACAAATGACAAATGTAACTTACTGTGCCGTGTCTATGTTCATACTTTTGGGAATAAACATCAAAAGGTGACTTTAGCCATACAGCCGTCCATCGTGATGGTCTTGTGAGCTCCTCTGTGATCAATCTTCAGGAATTCAGTAGAGTTGTCCATTAAAATGGAAAGACCTGTTGTCGCTTACACCAACTGGCACATTTAATTTTACCTGGTAGAGGTGGTTGAGAAACTACTTCATAGTTTACCTTTCCATCTCTAATGGTGGTAAGAGTCATCTAAAGAAATATTTTCAGTGTTTGGGGATGGGAGGTGTACATATGTGTGTGGTATTTTTTTTGTGAGGAAGATTGGTCCTGAGCTAACATCCATTGCCAATCTTCCACTTTTTTTGTTTGAGGAAGATTGTTGTTGAACTAACATCTGTGCCAATCTTCCTCTATTTTATGTAGGATGCTGCCACAGTGTGGCTTGATGAATGGTGTTAGGTCCACGCCCAGAATCTGAACCTGCAAACCCTGGGCCACCAAAGTGGAACGCACCAACCCAACCACCACACCACTGGGCCGCTCCCATGTTTCCAGTTCCTGGGAGGATGGCGGGGAGTGGGGGTGAAATGTGTGATGTCCAACAGTAGGGTACCTGAAGTCAGCCTTCACAATCCTCAGGCTTCCCCTAAGACAGATTTAATCCAGTTGTCTCTGGAAGGAACTAAGATTCAAAGAATGGTCTTAAATCCCTTCATGAGACTCGCTTATAAGAGGGGAAATTGGAAAGCTGATCTGTTTGTCTGTAGCTGCAAACACCTATTTGTGCAGAGTAATGGCATCAAGGGAGACGGTCACCACAGGTCTCTTTTCAGACCTGGACACAGTTTTAACATAGAAGTGTATGAAGAGAAGTACATATTTAAATTACACACACAGAGATCAGATTCAAGCGTGGCTACTGGGCTAGTAAGGAATGTACATGTGGCTGAGGGGGGAGTGCAGGCTTCTCCTAAAGGCATTTAAATGCAAATGATAAAATACACATCACTGTGCAGTCAAATAGTGCAAGGCTCACAGGCTGCCAGATTCCCCGCTCCGGTCTACAGGGTCAGGCTTGAGGCCGCCCACTAGCCCCGGCCCTAACTAGGCCCTCTCTTCAGAGCAGAGCACAGTCTGCACCGCATCAGCACCTGACAGATGGCCACTTTGTGTTTTCTAAGACCAGGTGTTATCACTGCTAGCATCGACATCTTTGTACCACATTCTGCTTCTCTGAAGCCTCTTCCATCCGCAACTTTTACATCCAGTACAGAATACGATGTTGGGCTGCATCCTTTTCGGTAACAGAGAAATTGCTTTATTCTTCTGCTTTCTATTGGCAACCTCTTGTTTGAATATAGTTGCTACAGAAATCCTTTTGCCAAAAACGGGAAGTTAGGGAAAGCAAGTTTAAAAAAACCCAATATTTTCATTAAACTCAATGTGTAAGAATCCTTGTTTCCTAATCTTAACGGTCCAAAAGGAAGTCTTATTTTTAGCAAAGGACAGCATAACATTACAAATTTATAGTGATTGTGAAAACTGCCACCACAGCATTTTATAAATGTAGCCAAATCAGAATGACTCCTCTCTCCTCTGGGTCCCAAAGTCCTCTGTGGCATCCGCGTTCGACTGAAATGAAAGAAATCACTAAGACTTATCTGTTCAAAAATATTTAAAAATGTTTATCCCATGGAAGTTCTAGGAGAAGAATTATCGGATCAGTTTCACGTGAAACCACCAAGTCATAGGCTTACTCCATTCACAAACATCAGTCCTGTACCAATTACTAGTTTATTTATTTATCTTTGCTGAGGAAGATTCGTCCTGAGCGAACACCTGTGCCAGTCATCCTCTATTTTGTGTGGGTCACAGCCGCAGCATGGCCACTGACACGTGGTGCAGGTGCGTGCCAGGAACCGAGCCTGGGCTGCTGAAGTGGAGCATGCTGAACTTAACCACCAGGCCACGGGCCGGCCCAAGAAATTACTAATTTTTAAAGGACAATTTTTGTTAAAATGTAAGTAGCAGAGTTACCTAATTTCCCTTCCAAGAAAATAATAAAAATAATTCTTTTGAAAAATTTCTAGATATGCATAAACATTTTAACTTTAGCAGAAGTCAAAAATAGAGTCAAAGAGATAAGGAAAAGAAAAGCATAACAGCAATAACTCTTTATTGAATTTTTTTTAACAAAATAATTTTTAAAACCAAAAGCCCCCACATGTAAACAAGAAAGTAAACAAAGTTAGCTGGCATTATTATGTACATCCAAGAATCAAAACAAGTTCTGGGTTAACATTCCATAATCCAGTAAAATGTTTTGACCCATCAATGTCCAGGGTAACTGTGTTTAAGAGTATCAGTAATGGAACCTCATCTTTGAACATTATAAAATGGTTTATGGATTACAAACTATATAGTTTAACTTCTCCTTCCCACCAATCCATTTGTCACATGTACATGTGGATTTACACTGAAATGGATTTGCATTGTCAATATTAGTCCAAAATGCCCACCATCCTAAATTAACCCGGTTACACCTATCTGATCTCCTCTGGAGTGTTTATGCTGGGATGTCCTAGAACCCATATATTACAGCATCATTTTTCAAAACTAACCTAACTCTAAATCCTATCTCTAACTAATCTGCCACTTCGTTTCTTCTCACTTTCTATACATACATTAAATACCATAGCAACTTTACCTTAAAAAATACTAACACATTAATACACATTTAAGCAGTAATTTCTGACACAGTTGATTTTCATTTACCAAAAAAAATGCTAACTTTTATTTTAAAACTTAGGTCTCAAGTATTGTTATGGTAGTGTTACTCAGTTGAGAATGATGGCTTCAATTTAGAGTGTTCAATGTGCACATTAACACAGCTCAAAATTAAATGGAGATTAAAATTATAGCACATATAGAGAAATTCCCTCAGTTCTTAGAAGAAAGACCAAAATATATTGTTTTATTACTATCAAATGTTATCAATTCAGTGTTTTTACTAATTATATCCAACTTACTCTTATAAGCTTTACAAAAGAGAGCCTGGATAATTTTTGTCAGAGCACTCAATTTTAGTTTAAAATTTAATTCTTTTCTGTCAGTTAAAATAATTCAAAGATGTGGACAATATGCTTGTGCTGTTTAAGGCAGGTGCCAAGTACATTTTGGAAGGAAATAAACTTACCAGCTAGAATGTTCCCCCAAAGGAAAAAAAAAGAAGAAAAGCTGGTGACAGTTTTCATGTTAAGACAGATGTTTAAGTAGCACTCTTCCTCAAGATCATTTAAAATTAATTTGGCAGCTGAACCACCTATGGTCATAACACATATCGCTTACAAAGGACAAGCAACAGATACAGAATTAATGATACACTTTTAATATTTTTACAAGTCTCTTTAAAGTTGGTGCCTAGCGGCTTTAACAAGATTTTGTATTCACTGTAAAAAGATTTAGAACATAAACTACACGAAGTAATGAATATAATTTCTCTATGCCATGCAGAAAAGAAGTCAACCTTTACACATCATCACTCCTAAATAATTCTAATTAACATCCAAACTGTTCTCATTTTTGGATCATTGTCATTCTTTGGCAAAAGATTCAAAATAGCCATGGGTTAGGAAACGACTGTCTATTCATGGTCTTCATTTTTACAAAATAAATGTGTTTTGTCAAAGGAATTTGCACTGTGCCTGGTTTATACTAAATTATACGTAAGCAAAATACTGTGGCTCTTTTGACTAATCTACTCCTAAAGCTTTGAGCTGCCGTTCAATCTCTTCATCGGAGATTGTGGCCTTCGACGTCGAGGCGGACGGTAGGCTTCGGGCAGCTGATGGAGCTTTGGCCATCTACAGTACAGAGAGGGGAAGAGAAAAATGCGCACTATTAAACATTTGGCCTAGGACATAAAAGATGAGCTGCAAAGAGGTTTCCTTTACCTTTCAAAAAATATAAAAACACGCACCTCACAGTAAAGGACAACTTAAAGTGACAAAAGTGGTAGAAACTATTTTCAACTGAGCAAAAAAGACGTTTATACCTTTCCAGAGATTTCAATTCCAATTTCATCGAGAACTTGATTCACAATATCTTGGCTTTCTTCCTCCTCATCAGAACCATCGAAGATGTCATCAAGTGTGTCATTGACTTGGGGCACAGGGAGAAACACAGCAGTTACTCTCAAACAGACTTCAGGTCACATCTGCATTTTTAGCAGGCAGCCCGACTACGTGTACACATTTTGCACATGACACAAGGGTAAACTCAGGTGAACCAACAAACTACAAAAGTCACTCAAATGTCAGTGAAGTTCAATGTCAAACACATTTTTGAGGCACTAAATCTGGAA
Organism: Equus asinus; assembly: GCF_041296235.1. Classification (NCBI taxonomy): domain Eukaryota; kingdom Metazoa; phylum Chordata; class Mammalia; order Perissodactyla; family Equidae; genus Equus; species Equus asinus. The sequence goes on from NC_091807.1 coordinate 2,832,229, forward strand.
TAATTTTCATTTCAACACAAATTATCCTATAATAAAACAAGTCAGCTCTAGATTTTTAGAAAATTCTCTCTTTAATAAACAAGAACTCTATGATATTCACAGCTCCAGGCTTCAAGTTTTTAAATAGGCTTCCACAAACTGCATCCATGGAGCTGGTGGCTGTAAAGCAGAGCCTGGAAGAACATACAGAATCAACACCCTGGACGCGGCTGGGAGACAACTTATCCTTTGTGCACTGTATTGCAGCTTCCTTACTTTACACTCAAGATGCAGGGAGAACATTCTAACAAAGTCTAGGGTTCAATATTTTACTAAACTTGTCCCAAGAATGATGTCCAATTTAACCCTGCAATGATTATTACTGCTACAGCCCTCCCTCCCTCCCTCCCTCCTTCCTTCTTCCCAAAATGTGTAGAGAAAGCCTTCTGGATACAAGGCAGCATTTTTGGAGCTGTGGGAGGAATTTCTGAAGGCCTGGAATTGTGTCTTATTTGTCTTTGAAACTAAGTGCTTGGCCCACAGTAGCAAGAGAACTGATGGATACATGGAGACGATGAAGACCTTAGGTAGTTTACAATTAAGTAGACAAGAAAAAAATTAACAGATTGTGTAAATGAAAAGATAAATGATTATAAAGCTTCACAGGGAAGAGATTACATCCAACATGTGAGGTAGCCCTTGAAGGACGCACAGGATTTGACCAAACAGAGGCAGAAGGAAGAGAATGAGCAAAGACATGGTGAAAGGCAACAGGGCCACATACAAGGAAGACTAAGTTCTGTGTGGTCATTATTTAAGGTGTGTGGATGGAAAATGGCTGGGAGGGAAAGCATTAGGCAGGTGGCCTGTGATCATTCTCCTGATTGCTGGGGGACGCCCCCAAAGCAAGAAAGACAGGTAACTCACTCTGATCTCCTCATAAGCACGCTACTAATCGTGCTCCTGATAAACAGATCAATATTTGCCAGCGAAAGAGTCCTAGTCTATGGGATGCTCTCAGCAGGATGTCCTTGGTTTAGGACTGCCATAGCAAACGAACCTACAATCTATGCGTTTATGAGCCATGACTCCCTAGAAAATGTTACCTTAGGTAGATGTAGAAATCTACATCTGAGGTAGAAATTTAAGGTGTTTCATAACCTAAAGGCCCCCTTCCACATGAGAGGATGAGCAAATCTCATTGGACACATTGTCTGTTAATCTGGATCAAAGAGCTGTTTCTGATAAGGGAAGAAAAGTTTGGGGGAGTCATTTGGGATGTCCCAGCCCTCTCTCTGTTTTGCATGTACATCTTAACTGCTTGTAGCTTTGACATTATTAATAAAACTTGGTCTCTGGTTTGTATGAGCATGATTTGACAATGTGATTTTTTGTGTGAGCTTGATAGTATAAAATAAATATAGAAAAGACAAGAGCTTAAGAACAAAAAAATGGAATAGCATCTCTGAAGAAATAAAGTGAATGTTGAGCCTTCGATTAGAGTCTCATTCTGCCATTTGGCACCTACACAACTTCTGGGGAAAGAAAACAGATGTTAGTTCAGGGACGATCTTCCTCAAGCAGAAAGAGGAAGATTGGCAAGAGATGTCAGCTCAGGGACAATTTTCCTCACCAAAAAAAAACAAACTTCAGAGAACATTTTAGGTCATGAGTACATGCTTATGTTATACTATTATGCTTTTTAAAAGCAGCATGAGGCTCAAAATTGTACATGTAATACGATCTAACTATTTTAAGATAAGGGAAAATAGAGGAAAGAAACATACAACATTAACAGTAATTATACCTGAGTGGTGTGATGATAGATTTTTTTAATATGCTTTGTTCCTTTCTATTCTCCATATTCCACCACAGCATGCAATCAGTTTACACTCAAAAAGAAGAAAACTAAATATTAAATAACTTTGGGAGGGAAAAACAAACAAGAATGAAAGAGCTCCACTATGTCTCTACCTCCAATACAAAGAGATCTTCCACAGAACAAAAGAATCAACACAACTCTGAAACTGCCTAATCCATCCCAGCAAGACTCATTGTACTCACAAGCTGGTGTGGGTCCACTACTCAATAAAGTACAACTGCTGGGGCCAACAGGGCAGAGAAATACAGCATAATATATTTTACATTTTTCCTCCAATTAAACATAAATAGAATTTTAAATACATTGCCAGTTTAAAAACACACTGGAGTTACAATATAGACTCTCTGTCTAGAAGGCTGACATACCATTTCTTTTTTCAACATTTGTGCTTTCACGGATGAGGATATGAGGTTGCTGGTAAATAAACTTGGCTAATTCAAAGATGAGAAAGTTGTAAATATCATTACAAGCTACTAAACTTACTCATTTCCTCAGTCATCTCCATTTTCATGTTCTCCTTCTGGAAATTCTGCATTGTCTGTAACGTCTTTTGCGGGTCCACCTTCTTGTTAACTGCCTGCATTGTCTTGAAACATATGAAAGATTCATGTTAGCTAGAGACTACGCGAGTTTTACTATGGCATCAGTCCAAAGGGAGCATATCAAATAGAGACGGGCTTTTAAAGACATACATCCTGCCATAAGCAAACTAAGAGTGCTAAGTATTCTGGGAGGAAAAGACATACTCGTTTGGAAACCATCTGCTTAACATCTATATAATAAAGACCTGTGTGAAAAACCTCATCTGAACAGTAGGCAAAAAATTATGCAATAAAAAACAGTGCCAACATAAAACCCACTGCTATTCAAATGGAAAAACTACATCTGCCTATTATGTGGCAAGACTGTCTAAATTAAAAGGAATTTTAATTTAATTTTTACAAAATTTTTCATTAAACATTTAATGTCTAAACTAAAAAGGATACCCTAGCATACACACTTACAAAAACGTGAAAAGAATTGTCTTACATTTTATATTCACAACTTATTTCATTATAAGAGATTAATGCTATCTAGTATGGCCAAAACATTTTATATATATAAAATAAATAAATGTATTATAAAAGTTCAGTAGTAAAAGACACTATACAATATAAAACATATGGGTTTCAAAGCTATGAAGCAAACACAGTCTTTTCTCAGATAACCCGTATGCAATGCTGTAACCAGTCTTTTCAGTATGACACTACACTCCCCCCAATCCCCACGAGCTCACACATACCTCTCTCTCCAGTGGATTTCCATTGCCCTTAGCATTAAAAGCCAAATTCCATAATTGGCCCATGAGACCAAACATCAACTGAACTCTGCTTAACAAGCTGGTCTCATTTTGCACCACTGCACTCTAGCCACACTGCCCTTTCATTTCCTTCAATGTGCCATGCTTTCTCCGGTACCAGGACCTTTGCATATGCTGGCCCTCACCTGGAATGCTCTTCTCCATTTGCTTTCACTATCAGCACTTCAGATTTCAGTTTATATAACACTTTCTTAGGGAAGCGGAGTCCCTGACACTCCAGATTAGATCAGGTACCCCTATTATTATTGTCCTACTCACTATAGATGAAATTTCGTATTTATTGGTGTAAATTATATCACTTTACTTGCAACTTATATTATTACTGTAAATAAGGCTAACAACAATGATGATGACAATGATAATAAAAGAACAGTTAGTGCCTCCATAACCTCACTGCATGTCAGACACTGTTCTAAGCACTTTATATATAATAAAGTTAAATGACATTTAAATCTGACCAATCTTCATGTGGTAGATACTACCATTTTCCCTATATTACAAATGGAGAATGAAGGCACAGAAACATGAAATAACTTGTCAAAGGTCACACAGCTACTAAGTGGAGTGAGATGTGAACCCAAGTGGTCTGGCTCCAGAACTTACTTTCCTAATCAGTGCAGACCACTCCCTCTCAAACGGGCTGCTTTTTAAATAGACTATAATCTACTACAGGTTAAGCCCTTGCCTGGTTTTGCTTTCCACTTCATCCCCATCACTTATAGTTCCTACCTTTAGGATCTAAACAAATATTTGCTGAATTAACACAGTTCTAAGAAATTTAAGTGAAAATTCCAATTCAGCTATCTCTATATGGAGGACCACATTAGGCCTTTTCCTAGCCGACAACTTGCAGAAAACTGCAAAATGAGTAGTCTCCTCTCTCAGCAGAACTGAAAGGTTATCCAACCCAGGTGTGTGATCAAAACACAAGATCTTTTCCCCAAATTAGATAAAGGTTTATTTCTGTCCATATGTAAAACAAAAAAGGAAAACAAAAGGTTTTTCCCTTAACTATGTATTTTCCACTCAGATCCATTAAGGCTAAGCTAACTGACAGAATAAAACTTATATTGAAACTGTCTCTGTTTTTTTAAAGAACATAACATGTCACTCTTCTTACTGTACCTAAGATGGACAAATTCTATTTTCCCGTGACCTATGGTCTAAGAAACAAGTAGAACTGCTCTCACTGTTTTGGACTCCCTCTCCGTGAATCTGCCCACTCCCTGGCTTATCTGCACCCTCCATCAGCTCCTGCAGTGCTCCCGCAGTGCTCCTGCAGTGCTCCTGCTCATTCGGGCTCAGGCGCAGAGCAGCCAAGAGTTCATGTCACCCCACGTACACATGTCCAGCTGAGATCAAGCGAGGCCACACTCTGCCTTCTTGCCTCGGCTCCCATACTGTAAACAAGCGTCCTTCCCATGGTCTATTTAGTGCCACGTTTTTGTGCCTTTATTGGTGATTTTGCTAGTGAAAACGGCCCCGGGGCATGGCACTAAAGTGTTGTCTAGTGTCCTGAGTGCAAGAAGGCTGTGATGCGCTCATGAAGAAAACACACCTGTTAGATGAGCTCTGCTCAGGCAGAAGTCACAGTCTGCTGACCATGAGTTCAATGTTAACACATCACCGGCATATATTAAATACGGAGTCTTTCAACAGAAATGCACATAAAACAAAGTTAGGGACAGATCAGTCAACAAATGTTGTGAGCAGAGGCTCAGAGGAACCTAAGCCCGACCCTGCATCTCCCCTGGGAGCAATGGTTCGATATTCACTGACAGCATTCTCAACTTGACAGAACATTAACTACTGCAAACAACCAGAACTGACCGTATACACCATCTTCCTAAAATAAACCTTGTACTTTCTCTGCTCTGTGGCTTTGTTTCCTTTTGCTCTTCACGTTCATACTCCTCTTTCCCTATGTTTAACACTTAGTGATATTTTTAACACCTAGGTCTTCTGCCAAGTCTCTCAGATCATTCTACTCGAAGATCCGTGCAGTTCACCAAGGCTCGCACAGCCTCACGTGTGTGGGGAGCTTCCCTTTCAGACATATCTTAAGCTACCCCCCGCCCAAGGAAATTATACGAACTACGAGAGGAGAGCCTTCGTCTCAAACTGCTTACAGTTCATGGTACTTCATATACATCAAGGAGCTCATTTGATATTAAAAGATCAAAAGACTTAGAGTTTTTTAAACTCTATAGTAAAAACATTTAATTCTTATATAAAGACTAAGCGAAACATAGTTCCTAATAAAATTAACTGATAAATTCTTCTCACAGTATTCATGTGTCCTTCTGATATATATATGAAAATGAATCAAAAGGAAATAATTACTCAAAAGTAATCAAAACTTAGAGCTTAATGAAATACGAAGCTCAAAAATCTTCTGAAAGTTTAAGGAAAAAAGCAAACACTGTTTTAGCTCAAATTAAATAATTCAGATGCTACATGTGACCCTGGAACAATCAAAATGTCCTAAAACAGTAAATTTTATATTAAAAGAAATCAATAAAGAATCTAGAAGTAGTTATCTGAATTATCTAGTAGTATAACTCATTTTACTAAATATTACACAGATTCTGTATCACCTATATTTAGGAGGTGCTTTTAAATCCACCTTGAACACTGACATTTGAACATCTTAGATAAAATTATAAATCCAGGGAAATCAAGGCTCCCACTTACTTTTGCTGTAGTAGACATTGCTCCGGCCATCTTCATCTGGGAATTCATCACTTTTGTTTGTGTGGACATAGAAGTGACTTTTGAACTTACAGCAAAAGTTCTTGTTTTCTGTTTCCGTAGATGTACAAGCTGTTTGGCTAAAACTCTGCAAGCTTCTTTATTACCAATCTTGGCCATTTTCTTAATTTCTAATTCCTAAGAAAGGAAATAAAAACAGGGAAATAAAATCATTGAGAGGTAGTCCTCAATAACTTATTTCAGAGGAACGGATCGAACATACCTAGTAAATCCTTTCTCCCGATCACGATAGAGGAAGAGTGTGACATAAAGTCAGAGAGAAAAACGGTAACTGGAGAGGGCAATTTCTCCCACGTGTACACAGGAAAGAGAGAACCAGGAACTTTATCCACAAATACAAAGCAAATCTACAAAACAGCACTCACATAAAGCCCGGAAGAAAATAAAAAAACTCGACCCAAAAGTAGGTAGAAAGAAGGGAAAAACAAAGAGTTGGTGGGACATAAAAATGGAGCACAGAGGTGGATTTAAAGCTAATAATCTGGGCAATCATATTAGGTGAAAAGGTCCACTTTATACCTCAATGAAAGGCAGGTAGTCAGACTGGAGAAGAACATAAACTCAAGAAACTATTCTATCTCCAGAAACGAAGCTAAGCAAAAGGACAGAAAATATATTCTGCATAAATACTTATTAAAATCTGGAAAGCTGGAGTGGCTACATTAACATCAGATTAAAAAACTTGAGAACAGAAATATTATCAGAAATAAACAGGGGCATTTCATAATAATAAAGGCATCAATACACGAAGATGCTGAAACAATCCTGAATGTGTATGCACCTGGTAACAGTGCATCAAAACATACGAATCACAACAGAGAGAACTCAAAGGAAAAACAGATAAATTCACAATTAGCATGAGTGCTATCAACTCCTCTCTCAAGTATACTGCTATAATTGTTAGAACAAGTAGACATGAAATCTATGACACAGATTGACAAAAAACATAATCACCAACTTGACCTAACCAACACTTATAAAAAAACTCCATCACTAACAGCAGAATACTCATTCTTTACAAGTGCATACCAAAAAATAACCAAAAAACACACCAAAATATACCATATTCTGTATCAGAAAACAAGGCTCAATAAATTTAAGACGACTGAAATTATACAAAGCATGTTCTCTAATCACAACGAAATTAAACTAGAAATCAGTAAAGGAAGGAAAATCACGACTAAACAGAAATTAAACAACATAGTTCTAAATAAGTCATGGGTTAAAGAAAAAAAATTCCCAGGAGAAATCAGATAATATTTGGAACTTAATAAAATGAAAAGGTAACATATCAAAATGTGTGGGCTGCAGTTAAAACAGTTCTTAGAGGGAAATTTATAGCATTAAAGCTTGTATTTAAAAAATGAGCATCTCATAAGCTTCAAATAAAGTAGAAAAAAGAAAAGCACATAAAACCCAAAGTAAACAAAAGGAAGAAAATAATACAAACAAGAAATCTATAAAGTAGGAAAGAAAAAACAATACAAAAAGTTAATGAAATCAAAAGCTGGTTTTTTACAAGAGATTGATCAAACTGATAAACCATCAGCCAGACAGATGAGGGAAAAAACCCAGACAGACAGACAGATAGAACACACAAACTAAAAATACTGAGAATGCCAAGTGTGGCATCATTTCATATCCTAAAGGTTTTTAAAGAAGAATAAGGGAATATTATGAACAATAACAGGTCATTATATTTTAAAACTTAGTAGAAATGGAAAAATTACTTGGCAGATGCTAACCACCAAAGCTCACTCAACAAGGCAGATAACCTGATCCATTTACATGCATTTTTTTTAGTGAACTTGTAGTTTAAAAACCTATCCACAAAGAAAACTTCACTCCCAATGGCTTTACAGATGAATCCTATGAAAAAAAAATACATAAACCCATCCAGTAAAGGAAAGAGTAAGGGACACTTGCCAAATCATGCTTTAAGGTCAGCATTACTTGACATTAAAACCAAATAAAGACCCCACACAAAAAGATAACTACAAATCAATATGTTTCACGAACAGAGATGCAAATATTCTTAACAAAATTTCAGCATATTAAAACAAAAATATAAAAAAAAATACATCATTACCAACAGAGTGTATCCCAGGAGCAAAAGCTTGATTCAACTTTGGAAAATCAATGTAATTTACTACATTAACAGACTAAAGAAGAAAAGCTACATGATCATCTTAATAGATGCAAAAATAAGTATTTGACAAAATTTATTCCTGATAAAAACTCTCAGAAAACTAGATAAAAAGGAACTTCCTCAACCTGAGAAAGAGCATCTACAAAAAGCTACAGTTAATATCATACTTAACAGTAAAAGACTGAATCTTTTCCCCAAAGATCAGTAAAAAGATGAAGATGTCTGCTATCACCACTTCTATTTAACATTAGATGTTCTAGCCAGTGAAATAAGGTAAGAAAAAGAAAAAAAAGGCATCAAGATTGGAAAGAAAGATGAAAAGTTTTATTTATTCACAGATGACATGAATGTTGATGTAGAAATCTAACAGAATCTACAAAAAGGCTACTAGAATAAGTGAGTTTAAGAAGATTACAGGATTCAAGATCAATATACAAAAATGCAATATATTTCTATATACCAGCAAGAAAAATATCAGAAGTCAAATTTGTTTTTAAAATATCATCTAGCATCAAAACATAAAATAGTCAGGGATAAATGTGACCAAAAAAAAAGTGCAGGACCTATATACGATTACAAGAATAAACACTGCTGAGAAAAAATTAAAGATCTAAATAAATGGAGACACAGTGTGTTCATGGATTGTCAGACTTAATATTAAGATGTCAATTCTTCCCAAATTGGTTTAGATAGTCAATGTCATCACAATCAAAATCTGATCCTTTTTGTAAAAATTGACAAGTTTATTATAAAGTTCATAAAGAAATGCAGAGTACCTAAAATAGCCAAAACAACTTTGAAAAAAGGAAGTACAAGGTTGAAGGGTTAGCACCATATAACTTTAAGACTTACGATAAAGTTATGGTAATAAAAACAGTGTGGTAATGGCTTAAGAACAGTCATATAGTCCAAAGGAAGAGCTGGGGGAAAATGTCACCAACAAATGATGTTGGAACAACTGAATTTCCATATGTAGAAAGTGAACCTCTATCTCCAACTGGCAATACAGTGAAATAATTCAATATGATTCACAGTCCTAAATGTGAGAACTAAAACTATAATATTTCTAGAAGAAAAAATAAGAGAAGATATTAGTGACTTTGGGTTAGGTAAGGATTTCTTAGATATGACACTAAGAGTACTAATCATAGAAGAAAATCATAAATTACACTTGATCAAAGTAAAACTCTATTCCAAAGACACTACCAGGAAAATAAAAGACAAAACCAAGAACTGGAGAGAATATTTGCAAAACATACATTTAGTAAAGTACTTGTATCTAAAATATATAAAGAACTCTTAGAAATAAATAAAAAGAAAATAACGATGAAAAATGAGTAAAATATTTCAATAGACACTGGCAAAGCAGATATCTAAGTGGCAAAGAGGCACATGAAAAGATGCTGAATGATTTAGCAATTAGGAAAACACAATTTTAAAATGACAAGCTACTACACACCCACTAGAACGGCTAAAAGGTTTAAAAAGACTGTCAACTCCGAATATTGGTCAGGATGTGGAACAACTTTACTTTCATATATAGCTGGTGAGAAAAGAAAACTAACAGCCACTTGGCAAAATTGTTTAGCAGTTTCATATACAGTTAAAAACACATTCACCCTTTGACCTAGAAATCCCACTTCTGGGAATATAACCAAGAGAAATGAAAACAGATGTTTACACAAAGACTTCAATTGAATGTTTATAGCAACTTTATTCAAAATAGCCAAAACCTAGAAATAGCCCAAATGTCCAATGGCTGGTAAATAAACAAACTGTGGAACATCCATACGATGGAGTAACATTCATTAATAAAAAGGAATTAATACTGATACACGTAACAACACTGACTAATCTCTAATTGTGATGAATGAAAGTACCCCTATAAAAAGAGTTCATATTACGAGATTCCATTTATATAAAATTCTAGAAAATGTAAACTAATCTACAGTGACAGACCAGTGTTTGCCTAACTGGGGAGGGGGGATTATGAAGGGAATAAGGAAACCTTTCCAGATGATGGGTGTGCTCATTACCACGACTGCAGAAACGGTTTCTCGACTGTAAAGTAGTAATGTGGCAGGCTAGCCCACCTAGGTTTGTGAGCTTATACGTACGTCAAAATCTATCAAACTGTATACTTTAAATATGTACAGTTTATTGCATATCAATTATACCTCAATCACGCTTTTCTTCAAAAGACTGTAGGCAACATACATTTAAAAACAGAGCATAAAAATATTTAAAGATGAGCAAGATAGTCTATTAAAAAAAGCACATTCATATCACAGACACAACTGTTAAAATATCAAGTAAGCCAACTACGAGTCAACATCATTATGTTCTGGAACTCAGCCTTGTTTTCCAGGACTATTTCACCTTTGTTGTTAACTGAGAAGAAGGTGGCTCTGCTTTGAACAATATTTCTGTCTAGGCATTCATCACTTCCAGAAACTGAAGGATAATCTGATTTTATAACCAGCAGAATACACAGAATCCTGATAAAGTCGGCAGAATGACACAATAAACAAAGGTAAGCAGGAAATGCAGAAAGCGTTAAATGCCATGTCCTAGTAAAGTAAATCACTTACCACCTGCCATGTGTCTTTTTCCCAGTTAGTTAATTATTCCAACATTAATTTCCAAATCTGTACGAAAAGTTAAACTGAAATGTAATGTTCTACTTACCAGCTGTTTTTCCTGTTTCTCTAAAGCTGCTCGATCTCTGATTATAGCTCTCTGTGTCCCTCGTAACTCTCGATTCTGCTCCTTTATTACATCTAAGAGAACCACAAAAGAAACCTAAATGTATGGATTGTAAAATTTTCTTCAATATCATTTAAAATATTGGACTCAGAAACCTCAACAGAAGAAAACCCCCTACATTTACCAGAAGTTAACATTTTTTCTTTCAATTCAATATACTAAAAAATTAATCAAACATTAAAACTTGGATTATAAATATTGATTATATAAAGAATTACAGAAGACGAGAGCAAATATGCCATAGTCTGAGGTTTAGCCAAAAGTATATAAATCACAATAAAATATTCCCTTAGAGAATTGATAGTATACAATGTTTTATGTGGCACATATATATGTCTCACACACACACACACACACACACACACACACACACACCCCTCTTCATCTCTCCTTACTCCAGTATTATGTGAAATTCCAGGAAGGAAGACAGATCATGTGTTCATTCAATCTTTTTTTCCCTCTACTAAGCCATCATAGCAGAATGAAGCAGCAGACCTCCCAGTGAAGCAGATGTGGGTTTGAATCCCACCTCGGCCACTGGATCATTATCTGATGGTATCTTGGAAGAGTTACTTAACACTCTAAACCTCAGGTTTCTTCTTCATAAAATAGGGTTGTTGTGAAGGAGTAAATACCCTCCACAATGCCCTGATATCCTGTTAAATGTCCACTCTATCCTAATATCTAATTTATCTCAATTCATTTGGATCCATCAGTCCTACCTTTTGAAGAGTTAAAGTATTAGTCTAGGTCTGATGGACTGTAACTTGGGTTAGTTGTCACTAAATAATGATTTCTTCAAAACATCACAGACATGGAGGCCGGCCTGGTAGTGCAGCGGTTAAGCTTGCACGTTCCGCTTCGGCACTGCAGGGTTTGCTGGTTCAGATCCTGGGTGTGGACCTACACACCACTTGTCAAGCCATGCTGTGGCAGGCGTCCCACATATAAAGTACAGGAAGATGGGCACAGATGTTAGCTCAGGGCTAATCTTCCTCAAAATAAAAAAATCACAGACATGAATGGTAATTCTTGCCAAAACTGATCTCTCATTGTCAAGTGCTTTATATCTGACACAAATGAGTGCTTTACATATATTATACAATATAATTTTCATAATAATGTTATGGAGTGGATTTTTCAATTATTTTACATATAAGAAAATAGAGTGCCGGGAAGTTTCAGTAACTTGCCCAAGGTCACAAGGTAGTAAGCAGTAATGCCAGATTTAGATCCAAGCATTCTGTCTCCTGAATCTTAAGCATTTCGCTAGATTATTATTTTTTTTTACTAAGGGGTGATTTAAAAAAACAGCAGCAACAGAAAGAATAATCTCTTCACCAAATGGCACTGGGACAAGGGGACATACACATAAAAAGAAGGAAACTGGACCCCTACCTCACACTGCATTATAAAAATTAACTCAAAACAGATTAATGACCCAAATATAAGAGCTAAAATCATAAAATTTTTAGAAGACCACATAAGTAAATCTGCATGACCTGGGATTTGGCAATAAATTCTTAGATATGACACTAAAAGCAAGAGCAACTAAAGAGAAGAATAGATAAATTGGACCGTGAAAATTAACAACTGTGCATCAAAGGACATTATCAAGTGAAAAGAAGACAACCTACAGAATGGGAGAAAATATATGCAAATTATATATATGATAAGAGTCTAGTATCCAAAACATATAAAGAACTCTTAAAACTCAAAAACAGAAACATGTAACCCAATTAAAAAATGGGTGAAGGACTTGAACAGACATTTCTCCCAAGAAAATACAGTCATGTGCTACATAACGACATTTTGGTCAACGACAGACTGCACATACAATGGTGGTCCCACAAGATTAGCACCATATAGTCTAGGTGTGTAGCAGGCTATACCATGCAGATCTGTGCAAATACACTCTATGATGTTTGCACTTTAATGAAATTGCCTAACATCGCGTTTCTCAAAACGTAGCCCCATTGTTAATCCACACATGACTGCATATAAATGGCTGATAAACACATGGAAAAGATACTCAACATAGTCATTAGGGAAAGGAGATATCACTTCACATCCACCAGAATGGCTACAATCAAAAACAAAAAAGGAAAACAAGTGTCAATGAGAATGTGGAGATTGGTACCCTGTATATTGCTGGCAGTAATGTAAATCGTTTCGGTCGCTGTGGATAACAGTGTGGTGGTTCCTCAAAAAGTTAAACATAAAATTACCCTGTGACCCAGCAATCCCACTCCTAGGTCTACACCCAAAAGGACTAAAACAGACTCAAACAAATACATCTACACAAAAGTTCACAGCAGCACTATGTACAATAGCCATAAGGTAGAAACCACCCAAATGTCTATGAACAAACATAAACAAATTGTGATATATACATATAATGGAAAGAAATGAAATACTGAGACATACTACAACATAGATAAACCTCAAAAATATTATGCTAAGTGAAAGAAGCCAGACACACGGTCACATTTTATGATTACATTCATATGAAATATCCAGAATAGGTAAATCCGTTAAGACAGAAAGCAGACTGGTAGTTGCCAGGGGTGGAGGAGTGGGGGGAGCGAATGGTGAGTCACTGCTTAATGGGTACAGGGTTTTACTTTGAGGTGATGAAAATGTTTGGATCTAGACATGTTGGTTATACACCATTGTGAATGTAGTAACGCCACAGAACTGTTCACTTTAAAATGGTTAATGTTATGTGAAATTTCACCTCAATTAAAACAACAAAGCCAGTATCCATTACCCATTTAGTGACAGAGCACCACAACTTTATACATTTCTGTGTATAATGTAAATTTACTCAGAATAAAAATAACTAATTATACTGAGAAACAGGCGCTATACTAAGTGTTATACAACAACTCCAAAAGGTAAATAATATTATCTCATTTTTTTCAGAGGAAGGAACTGATATTTGGCAAAGTAATCTGCCCAAGAGGAAAATAGTGCTAGGATTCATATCTAGGTGGGCTGATTCCAAGGCCTCTGATTTTAACTATTACATTATGTTCTAAAGCTTTTCAGGCAAACAAGAAAAAAGGGGAAGGAGATGTTCCATAGACAAATATATTTGGGAAATGTAGAAGTTGAAAAAATTAAACATTTCTTTGCTTCAAGGCTTCTAAGAACATTTAATATATGAATATGCACTGTCAACCCTTAAGGGGAGAATATATCATGGATTATTTCCCAAGGATCCCTTTTAAGAAATCTCCATTAACATTTTCTAGATACTAATGTTTCCTGGGGCACTGATTGGGATCCTATTAGTCTGCCAGGGCTGCCATAACAAATACCACAGACTGGGGCTTAAACCACAGAAATGCCTGTTCTCACAGTTGTGGAGCCTAGAACTCCAAGACTTAAGTGTTGGCAGGGTTGACTTCTCCCGGGTCTCTCTCATTGCCTTGCAGACCGCCACCTTCTTGCTGTGTCCTCACATGGCCTTTGCTCTCTGTGTGCACATCCCTGGTCTCTCTTCTTCTTACAAGGACACCAGTCCTACCGGATTAGAGCCACGCTCTCATGACCTCATTTAACCTCAACCACCTCTTTAAAGACCCTATCTCCAATTACAGCCACATTAGGGGGCAGGGCTTTAACACATGAATTTGGGGGGAACTCAATTCAGTCCACAACACATGGTATCTTTCCTGACATCTACAGACGGACACTAAACAAACAGCAGAGCTTTCATTATCCTACCTTTCAAAGCAATCATCACCCTCTTCATCATCTATCCTCAAACACTTCCAATTTTTTTCTTTTGGACTAAGTTTCGTGTCTTGCTAAAGCCAATGGATTGGTGTGAAAACATTCACCACTTACCTACTATTTCAATAGAAAATATGTTCTAAATTTAAAACTAAGAAATTACAAATGAACTTTTGGAGTATAAACCCTTTATGTACTAAAAACACCCTAACTCAACTAGCATAAAATGAAGTCGTTTTCAGACAGCGATGAAGGTCCTCTAAAGCTGCAAGAGCACTGAGCTGAAGGAGAAGCCACCACATGGGTAAGACAAACTGTGGCCAGATAACTGACACAGGTGCACAGCAACTGCTGAAGGCCTTGACTCACAAGATCTGGAATTCTATCAATGTACATCTTTCCTTACTAAGGTGGTACAATGAAAAATACGTATTGGGTCTTTGTCCTGAGTCCCCGGCACAGAGCTCCTAAAAGCCTTGGAATTTCCTGAGTGGCAGAAGTGTCTTTTGATTCAGGGAGGGGAACCTCTAGATGGCTTCAGGATGGGGCTGGTTCCCAGAAGGACCAAACACTTAGAGGGAGCGAGACCAAATGACTAGAAGGTGGGAACTTTCAGCTTCATCCCTGGACCTCAGAGGAGGGTAGGGAGGCTGGAGACTGGGTGATAACAACTCTTGACAAAGAGATCAGGAGAGCTGCCAGGCGGGTGGCCACCCAGAGGCTGGGAAGGCGGTGTTCCCAGAGCGGGCCAGGGAGCTCTGTGCCACGCACCCCAATACCTTGCTTTCATTTGGCTCTTCCTGAGCTGTATCCTCAAAATAAACTGGTAATAGTAAGTAAGGCATTTTCCTGAGTTCTAAGAGTTGTTCGACAAATTATCAAACCTGAGGAGGAAGTTGTGGGGACCCCAGAATGTACAGCTTGTCTGTTAGAAGTCCTGGTGACAACCTGGGACTGGTGACTGGCATCTGAAGTGAGGACAGTCCTGTGGCACTGGGCCCTTCACCTGCAAGGTCTGCGCTAACTCCACACAGTTATCGTTAGGACGATGGAATTGCTGGAGACATCCAGGTGGTACCGGAGAATCAGAGCAGAAAGCAGATACAGTGGTCTTTGTTGAAAAACAAGTAGTAGGACATGAAATTTTAACAAAACAAAATTTAATCAAAATAGTTTTATTTCACTTTTCTTAATTTCATGTAATTATATGTACCATGTCACTGTATATTAGAGAAGGAAAAATAAAGAAAATTAACTACTGCATATTCCACAGCCTCATAATTGTTAATAGACCTATTAATATTTAAACAGTTCTAAGCTATAAACTGAGAGTATCTATTGTTACATACTAAAACACAGTCATAACACTTTAAAACATATTATGCTAAGTAGGAAAAGATAGTAAAATATTTTTTCATATGAGATGATAGGCATATCCCATAAAACAAACAAATTACTCTTCAATTTTTTTTAAACAATTCCCATACTAAACCCACATTTAATGATTTGGTCTTCCAGGTAATTCAAAACAAATAACATGAGAATGGTTCTGAGAGACTTTTAATGTTTTTAAGGCCAAGTTTATTTTCCATTATATTTATTTCTTAGTAGGTCTGATTTCTTCCCAAGATTATAAACTCTTTAAGAGCAAGGAATACATGTATTTTATTTATCTATTTGGTATTTCCAGCTTACTTTATGCCAACAACTATCCCAATATAGTACATTTAGCAGTGATCTATAGGAGTACAAACATATACACTGAAATGTAAAAGGATATACTTATGGGCATAATTAACACACTTCTTTAAAAGTATAATAAAATCTATTGGTTATAAAAAAAGATGGTTGATAATTTAACAGTAAAATCTGAACTGATAAATATCTTTCTACAATGGAAAAACGGAGCCTTAAAATAATCAGATATTTCCCTTGTAATTTTCTGCTTTCCCCTGTTTCTTATTCTGAATTAAGACAATGACAGAAATATGTACAGGGTATTGCTCACATTTACGAGAGGTCGAGCGCTTGGCTCCTGTCCATCTTCTGTTTCCCTTCCACCCTCTGCTTCATTCTCTAGGCAAAAAAGGCATGCCCTGAACTTTTATACTCCAGCATTTCATCTACCTTCTGGGGTCATTGTGAAGCACTTCCTAATAGGTGGTAACAGAAACTTTCGAACTGTGAAAATGTCAAAGGTACTTTGATGTGCCTACAGCATGCTCTCTCTGTTACCCTCCAGTGAGGTAAAAGGGTCTGGAGGCTGCCCCACCCACCTCTCCTCACCCATACTCAGCACAACATTTGAGAGAAGAGAAGGCCTGCTCCCCCCTGGGCATTAAAAGCCTGTCTCAAGCCTCTTAGGCTCTTCTTACTGAACAAAATCACACCTGCGTGCATAACAGTGATCCGATCACAGATTTATTTATTCATTTTTAATTTTTTTTAAAGATTTTATTTTTTTCCTTTTTCTCCCCAAAGGCCCCAGGTACATAGTTTTGTATTCTTCGTTGTGGGTCCCTCTAGTTGTGGCATGTGGGATGCAGCTTCAGCGTGGCTTGACAAGCAGTGCCATGTCCGCGCCCAGGATTCGAACCAACGAAACAGCGGGCCGCCTGCAGCGGAGCGCACGAACTTAGCGACTTGGCCACGGGGCCAGCCCCCGATCACAGATTTAAATTTGGGACTTAAGAAGATACAGACAGGGACTGGCCCAGTGGTGCAGCAGTTAAGTGCACATGTTCCACTTCGGCGGCCTGGGGTTCACCGGTTTGGATCCCAGGTGTGGACATGGCACCGCGTGGCAAGCCATGCTGTGGCAGGCATCCCACACAAAAAGTACAGGAAGACGGGCACGATCTTAGCCCAGGGCCAGTCTTCCTCAGTGAAAAGAGGAGGATTGGCAGCAGATGTTACCTCAGGGCTAATCTTCCCCCAAAAAATAAATAAGGCACTGGTCGAGTGGGATAAGAACCGGTATTAGATAAAGCCTAATCATGACTGTGAAGAGAAGAGCCCCGCGTGTGGGTTCGGCTAAAGCAGGGGGGTGGAGCTCACCCAGGAAGAATAAAGCAGAAAGAGGTCACAGCCCTGTGAGGAGGCACCATCTTCTTGGGTAGATCAGGAGAAAAAACTGCTACAAACTCAAAGGTTAAGGGGTAAGAAAGAAACATTAAAGGTGAATACCTAGAAAATGCTGGCTCTGGGAACCAAATTTACTCAGGGTCAGAAGGCAAACGACAAGGAGGAGGAATGAGAATTTGCTAAGTAAAGCACATCTGTTTCTCAGGCTTTGGAAATGGTCTATCAGAAATCAGGGAGGGACAGGATCAGCTTGATTAACCAGTTTTGATACATGGTAAGGAAAACATTAAAACAAAAACAAACAAGAAAGAACAGAAAGTGAAAGAGAAAGGGGAGTGAAGGATCACGCTGACATTTTTACTCAACATGTGGCTCAGGCAGCCAAGGACCAAGGCAAGAACTAGGATGAAGCCGAAACCCTCACCAGGATTTGCCTGGAAGGAACAGGCAGCATACTAAAGAGCAAACAGGAGCCCTATGGCAGCACAAAAGGAAGTAAAAAGGAATGCTTTTTTATCCCTACCAGTACAGCCTCAAAAAATCACTCAAGCCCTCAGGAATTCATTGAAATGAATTCATTATTATTAAAGTATCAGTGTTTTCAAGAGCTGAAGGAAAGTTTGGGGATGGGCCACCTGTCAGCAGATTCTTGGTTCTTACTTGTTCCTCAAAGATACAGGCTTTGGTGCCACCATCAGTAACACCTTCAGTTCAGAAAACCGTCAAGACTTTCACAGCTTAGATAAGCAAGGGAGTGAGACGGAAAGCTCCTCTGAAGGACAGACTCACAGACACACAGACAGGAAAGTAGGAAATGGCAGCATGAAAGGAAATACCAATCTCTGGTGTCATGCTAGGGATGGAGAAATGCAGGGGGAAGAAATTTTCCTACAGAGATATCTGTCCTAAAAGTATAGAGAACCTTTGCTCAGAAAAACACTCAGAAGAGAGCAATGAGCTCCTGAACCCCACATTCAATGATTTGTCTTTGGTGTGCCAAGAATGAAGGGGCCAAAGAGAAAGTAACATTTGAGTTTGTAACTATTCAGAATCCTAAGCACTAAGAGAACACACGGCATCCTAGGAAAGATCCGGGTACTGTAGGCAGCACCAGGAGAATGTTGTACTTTATTCAGAAAAAAGCGAAAATGTTTCTGGAGGGGATTTGGTTTATATAGATGGTGGATTTTAATCCCTCTTAAGATAATGGAAATGTAGCATCACAACTTACCTCTCAACAGGAGATTTAACCCAATTTAGTCAAAACCTCACAGATTCTGAACTCTGGACAATTAAGCATACATGGATACTACACCAATGAAGCAAAACTCAAGAAGCTTTGTTCCTCTTCGGTCAGCAGCATTCCTCAAGTTATCTCTAAACTTGTACTAAGATTCAAGGTGGGTGGTGATAATATGTAGACTGCAGTAAGCTCTAAATACTGGAAACACTACTTTGGGTTAGTAAATACTATTATTTTGGAATTTAGTCTCTAAATTATAAAGTACTGCAAAGATATTTCCATGTATGATGAAGACTCTGCAATTTACAAACATGGAATACAGGAAAAACTTAGAATAAGCATAATCCACCTTTGGAAGTTGTTCCAGTGAATGCAATTTAGGAAGCAGATGCTAAAAACAAACAAACAAACACAAGGAGTGAGGTATTTAACATAGTTTGAGGTGGCATCAAAGAAGAATCCTAGAGAGGTAAAAAAACTGAGATCGTTCAGGTTAGCCAGAGGAAGAGAAAAAGAGAATTCTATGCATAAGGGCATCATGAGCAAAAACACATTACAGTGAGAAAGAGTATGGTAAATACGAATGAATATGAGAACAGTGCTGCTGCACAGTAAAATGTCCAGAGACACGGCCAGAAAGAAGGACGAGGCCCAGACCCAGGAGGGCCATATGTGCCTTATTAAAGAGCCCCAACCTGATCCTATTGGTACTAGAGATTCAATAAAGGGGTTTACACTGAAGAGCAGCATAGTAAGACTTGGGTTTCAGGTCTATCAATCACACAGGCGACCATGTAGATGAACGAAAGAAAAGCAGAAAAGCGATGTAGTAAAGCACAAGACAAATGGGATCTGAACTAGAGCAAGGACTTGAAGGCAAGCAGAGGAAGATCACGTGTCAAATACTTAAGAGACAAAAGGAGCAGGACTTGGTACTGAATTGAAGGTAGAGGGCAAAAGCAAGAACTGCCAACCCTGGACGAGGAGAACTCAGGAAAGGAACTCACTCAGAGGAAATGCTGATGAATTCTGTTTGGGATCTCTTTAATGTGAGGTACCTTGGGACATTTACGTAGAGGCATTCGGCAAACTATTGAGTACACTGGTCTGAAACTCAAACAAATATATCTGGAGATACAAATGTGGGATCCATCAGCACTCAGGTTATAACTAAAATAATGAGAATTTGGATAAGATCATGCAAGGAGAGAATGTACAGTTAGAATAGTGGGGGCCAAGATGGAACCAAGAAGAACACTAACATTTAAAGGGTAGGTTAAAAAAAAAGACAAAAAACAAAGGAAGAGACAAAGGGAGAAAGGGAGGGAGGGAGAGTGGGAGTAAGGAAAAAAGAAGAGAATAACCTGAAAGGAGAAAGAACAAGAGTGGTCAGAGGAACTTGAGGAAAATTAAGAGTGTTATATCAGGGAAGCTAAAAGAGAGTTCCAAGGAAGAAATTATTACCAGGATCAAATGCAAACACATAGGTCCCAGAGATGATCACTAAAAAACGGCCATTGGATTTGACAATCTAGAAGTCACTGATGATCTCAGCAAGACCTCATCACATGAGATGTAAAGCCAAGTGCTACAGAATGGGTGCATCCGAGAAGCAAAGTGGAGACACGAGACAGCACCACTCCTTCAAGAGGTTTAGAAGAAGAGCAAAAAGAGACTAGACAATATTTCCTAAGAAGTGCTGAGTCAAGGGAGAGTCAGGAAAAGGAGGATTGTTTCCAGTTCTGCCACCAGGAGAAAGTGAAGTTCTACCACTAAGTCAGAGAAGAGTCTGGTTCACAGACAAAAGGTTAACATTACACGGTACCCACCGAAAGTTGAGAATCTCACGTGCTTAGCGAGAACAGCAAAACTGAACCAATGCATAGGCTCTCTAATACGAAAAAAAGAACAATGATAATACCCAAAGGGAGGAGGTCCTGGCTCTGCCACTTAGTGGCTGTGTGATCTTGGGCAAGTTACTGCCTCTCAATTTCCTCATCTGTAAAGTGCATGTAATAAGAGTACTAACCTCACAGGTTTGGGAGAATGAAACAAGATACTGCATACAAAATGCTAACACAGGGCTGGCTTAGAGTAGGACCTCAAATATACCTATACTAAGGATAACAGAAAAAAATTATACAGTGCTTAAAGAATTTCACTTTTTAAGAGGCATATTTAGTTGTGCATTTATGACAAGCACTCATGGCATCCTGATTTACAAAAGTTCATAACTAGCTTCAATAAATAGGTCACCATTAGTGAACTTAGGGGAAAAAACACTGCGGATGAACACATTACCCTATATATATGTATACATCTTCTAAATCAGTAAAAAGAAAACCAAGTACTCAACTGCAATTTCAAATTCAAAAGAATCTTTCTCTTCTATGGCATTGAGGTACAGTTCTCATTAATTTTCTGTAACAAAGTATACACTGCAGAGACTTGTTCATCTTTGTGTCAAAAATGAATTAAACATAACTCTGAATAGTAATCAGTGCTGTAATGTTGTCTCCCTTTTTAATTTACATGTGCCGTAGTCTTTAATGATATAGTATGCAACTCTTCCAGCCAATCCAAAGAGACAAAAAGATTCAATTATTCTCCAGATCTGTAAGCAGTTACATACTTCCCTTATATATCAGAATTTCATTACTGCTGAAACAGATAAAAAGACAGCATACAGTAAAAGATCTTATGATCAATAATCAACCAGTCCAAGGATCTGTCAGAAATGCATAAAAATACATTACACTGCATAATATATAGCCTCATTACTGCTAAGAAGAATGCTGTCACCTTTTAAACAAAACACCTTCTTTTTAATAAAACAGAGTAAAAACATCAGTAAAGCTCTATGTCAAACTAATGAAAGTATAGATCTGTAACAGATGTCATTAAGTGATTTGAATTGACATGACAATTTCAGAAAACATCAGGTACCCAGTTGGGTGGTTATAATAAATGTACATGGTAGCCAAATTTACATTCAGAAATTTCATACCCAGATCTTTAAATTAGTAGCACAGTTCCTAGCAAAAGTCCTTAAAACTTTTTTTTCACAAATAAGTCTATATAGCAAAAAAAAAAAAAAGGTAATTTCTTGGATGAATTAACCCAACTGCAAATGAGCATACAGTTAAACGCCCTGCCTGCACATCCTCATTGTCTTTTTTTCTTATTTTGCTCTATACCTCAAGTCCAACAGTCACTAGATTGCCAAAAGCGCCAGGAAGTACAGCCATGAGAGTGTAAAACCGACAATTATGTCTCTGAAAATATCTGACAGATGATAAGCAATTTAAGCTAGATGCTTGCCTTAAACGCTAAAAATTTTTTAATTTAATTTGTAATAACACAGTAAGAAAGATGCAACCCTTTTCTTCTGTTCAGTAACTTCTATCTAAAACTGAAACCAAAAAATAAACCTTTCTTTTCCCCCAGAGTACCATGCAATAACTGAAAATCACAATATTAGCACTGAAACACTGAAAAAATAAAGTGCCACATTAAAGATTAAACAGCATTCTCAGGAAAAAACACACATAAAACCCATTTCACATAATTGCATCACATCCTAAACCAACTCGGTAGTTATTCTAGGTATTGTAAATGGCTAATAAAATCAATAAATTAAAAGAAAAATTTTTCACCCACTCAGGGTAAGCAAAAATGTGTTAGGCTGTGTGATAAATTAGCAGTAATACGACATTATGTGCTCAGGTGAAGGGGACAGCGGTAAAGATGATGTTTTTGTTATCCTCCCCAAAATAATTCTGCTGGCTCTGAGAGAGTCAACAGGAAGGAAGGAAGGAAGGAGTTGGCCAGGTCTGGACTGAAGAGCTCCCTGTGGTACCAACCACCGGCTCGCCACCACTGCTCCTCCTGCGGCTGTCAGACCCTCACAAAGAAGCGATTCTTTGGTTGAACCAGCAGCAACCTAGACTCAACATGCCATGGGAAACACGATTTTTAAATAACTTGAATGAATCCGATTCCTGGTAGTTGTCAATGAAAATATCAAGACTAATTAACCGACGTTCTATAAACAGACATTACAGCCACAGTTATAAACACCAATTTGTATATTCCTGTACATTCACTTATTTCATCTTAAGATGGCCTTGAGCTAAACAGCTGAAATAATGCAAGTATCCTAAAATGTAAACTTCTAGGCAGATAACACACCACGTCTCTTACTACAGACAGCGGAGATAATCATAAGGGAGGAAAATCCATCATGAAAACTACACGCAGGCATTTCCCTTGGGTTTCTTTTACTTTTCTACTGGACCCAGTCAAGAAGCATCTGTCTCCCTCTATAGACGGGGTGTTCCGAGGGCAGGACGCACGCAGACCCAGGCTCACCGAGACCCTCCCCACCTCCACCCAGGTTAGGGCTCGGACGCCTGGAAGCAGGGCAGCTCCGAACCGAAGGGGCAGCAGACCCGGCCCACGAAACCAACAGGGAGTTCACCCAACGACGCGCAGGGGCAGCAGCATCCTGCGTCCTGGAAATGCCCAAGATCTCGCTCAGGAAAGAAGGGGCGCGGGGGCTCGGGCGGGAGGCCTGGGCGCGCAGGTGAGGCGGCGGGGCGGGCGCGTCGGCAGCGGCGGAAGAGGGGAAGCGACGCGCGAGGGCGGTCACCTGTGGGGCCAGCGCTCCAGCCCCGCCCCCGGGCCCGCGGCAGGGTCGCGGCCGAAGCCCCGAGGACACCGGGGAGGCGCGGACTGGCCCTGGCGCGGCCTGGCACTCACCGTCCACGGTTTTCTTCTTGAAGAGGGACGCCATGGTCGGACGGCACCGGCGGCTCGGCCCGGCCCGCCCGCAAAGGACAGAGGGGAGAACGCGCCCTTGGAGGGCCGGGGGCGAGGCAGCGACGGGCGCGAGAGTAGGGCGAGGCCCCGCGCACGACCCGCTGAGGCGGCGGCCGCGCAGCTTACGGGAGCCCGGCGCCCGGAGCTCAGGTGACCGCCAACTAAGACACTTTTTGGAGAAGTCACTTCTGGGCGGCGCCTGCGCACCGTGCGCGCGCCTGCGCAGTGCAGCGCCTGAAGCCGGCGTGGCCGCCCGCGCTCGGCCGGGGTCGCGCTGCGGGGACCACCCCGGGCGGGGTCTTCTGGGGCGGGCTCCGTGCCGACTGTGACAGACCCGAGCCGCGTGTAACGCTTTCCTCCTTGCCCAGGGGAGGCTGGCAGGAGGGGTCCCCGGAGTCCTAGGACGAGCGTGGGTCCCGGAACCAGTTGATTCATGCGACCACCTGGTTGCTGTCAGTGTCGGTACTTCCCTAGGTGCAGGCGGGTCCTGCTGGGGTCCAGCCCCGGGGCTGCCCCGGAGGTCACGCCCCCTCCTGCAGGCCTTTCCTACTGGGGTCCAGCCCCGGGGCTGTCCCGGAGGTCACGCCCCTCCCGCTTGTCTGGTTCCGCCACCTCCCCGGCGCCCCGCCGCGCTGCCGGGCCGGGCTGCGACCACCGCCGCGGGCCTCGGGATGGGCTTCTGGGCTCGGGGATGGCGGAGGAGGAAGGGGAGCAACTTCTTTAATGCAGCACTATTTATTCTTCTTGGCAGGAAACGTGAAAAAAAATCCACGCAGATTTGTATGCCGGTTTAAGTGTCTCCAAATCTATTTCTTTAAAATCTCAATTTCTTGTAATGGCTCAAGAAAAATGGATGGCTATACTGTGACCCTGTTAGAATGCTACATAGCTGTCTATTGGTGTTTAATGTGAAGAAAAAGCCCCGTATCATGTTAAAGGAAAAGCACAATGAATTATTTAAAGAATCCTGTGTGTAAGCATAAATATGGAAAATACGATCTTTGGATCAAGATCTTAAGTTCATCGTTTTACTTCAGTGTGTGTGTGTGTGTACGTACACACATATCTCAGTTTACATTATTTCGATATTTAGAATCTTAATTTTGCTTTGAACTTTTCCCTCCCTTATTAGTGCTTTAAGCAACACTGCCTTCTGCAGGATAAAAAGAATGGGAGGCGTTTTTTTCATAGATGTGATTTCTGATAGGAAAGACACTCCAATACTAGTGTCAATATTATCAGTCATCTCTGCCTTTAGGAATCATGTCTCAAGGATTTTTAAGCATTTGTGGCAGTCAGACTTCCCTTTCCCATTTTTGTCCCCTCATAAGGTATCAAAGCCCTCAGGGCCACTGATAAGCCTGCTGCTGCTCACATCTAGCTGAGTCTGCTCATGGAAACTTTCTCAGAATGACATAGGAATCTGCAAGCCATCATTGTCTTACCCTCCTCAAGTTATTCTAGATGTTATGGAAAGGTGAACAAGTAAAGAAACAGGAAAAAATGTAAACGAGGAGACCTGGTCTCTGCCCCCACGCCCGGCCTTCCCTGGAGTAAAGTCTGCAGCAGAAGGACCGTTTGCCTAGGCTGCCTGTTGTCAGGAATGGTACTGAGCTGTGCTTGAGTGCCTGAGAGGCGATGAGCTGTTATGTGTGTGGTAATCTAGTCCTGCCTGCCGCAGTCACCCTTGTTTTATTACTCCTACACAAGCCCCCCCACTGACCCAATTGGAACAGTTGGGAAAATGCCAAAATACTTAGCAGCAACCATATGGAAGACCCTTCAAAAGTGCACAGCAGGAGCTAAAGACAGGGCCTGTTCACTACAATACAGACAAAATAGAAATATGTAGTATTTCAACTCAGCTCTCTTCATAGCTTGATTCTCCCATAGTTGGAAACAGGCTGATAGTCACCAGACTAGCTAGCATCCTTTCTGATTAGTTGGTGGCCAAACTGTACCACTGCATATTTTGTATAGCCCTCCTTATTTGAAGGGTATGAAAACTTAAATGTAGCTGAGATTTAGGACACACAGAAGCCCAAAATTAGAATACAATGGTATTCATTTGTTTAAAACCACCGTCATCATGTACAAACTCGCTGAATCAACAAAACATAAAAGCATACTGGATAGAGAAAACATTTTAATTTTATTCTTTTTTAAATCTCATTAAGAAATAATGAACTACTATCCTCTGGTCACATCATTATGACCCAATGCTCTTTTGCCAAATTGCTCAGACAGTGAAAAATATTTATTACATACCTAATGACACATACTGCGCTCTGTGCTGGGGAGGTACCAGTAAAGAAACACATACAGTTCCTCCCCCCTTTCCTCTTACCCACCCTCCTCCCAGGTTTGTCATCTTTTCTCATTCACTTGTTACAATCCGGACACCAATTCAAATGTCTGGGTTTTTTCTCCCACACCAAGCAATTCTCAGACACCAGCTGGGTGTTCTAGAATTCAACTCAAGTCTGACAGTATTACGTGGAGATAGTGTCAGATCCACAGGTCACAAGGCTCAGGGATCCAAGGCTCAGTGTCACAAGGCCGCCCCCAATGCAGATGCCAGTCGCAGGTCCAGGGCATCACCTGTGCTTCTGACTGACCAGCTATAAATCAGAGGTTCCCCCAGCCTCCTCTTTGGGTTTAATTCATTTGTTAGATGGACTCACAGAGCTCAGGAAATCTGTTTACTCACTAGATTGCTTCACTAGATTGGTTTATTACAAAAGATATTAAAAAATAAAAATCAACAGCCAGAAGAAGAGATACATAGGGCAAGGTTCTGAATGCAGGAACTTCTGTTCCCTTGGAGTTTGGGGTCCAGGCATGGCAGCCCGTGGATGCGTTCTAGTTCACCCACCGGGAGCTCCCCGAGCCCCATCATTTGGGGGTTTTGTGGAGGCTTCATTTCGTTGGCATGATTGATTACATCATTGGCCAGTGGTGACTGAACTTGATCCCCAACCCCTGTCCCCTCCACAGAGGTTGGGGGGATGAAACTGAAAGTTCCAGCCTTCTAATCACATGATTGGTATCCAGCCCCCACCATCAGATGCTTTCCAAAAGTCACCTCATTAACGTAAACTCAGGTGTGCTTGAAAGGGGTTTGTTATGAATTTTAAGACACCTGAATGACTCTTACCACTTAGGAAATTCCAAGGGTTTTAGGAGTTCTGTGCCAGAAACAGGGACAAAGACCAAATATATATTCCTTATAAATCACAATATCACTCTTGTCCATCACACAGAAGCAGGCTTTGGCTCAGTATAAGAAAAAGAGCTCTTCAAACCAGAGCTCTCCTAAAGTGGGGTGAGTGCTGTGGGAGACAGTGAGGTCCTCGTCAAGGAAGTGCTCAAGCAGGAGCAGCTTGTTGTAGGCAGAACTCCTTTAAAGGATCAAAGGCTTGTTTAGAAGGTTTCCGAGGTTCCTTTAAAATCCGGACTTTTATTATGAATAAAAAGATCAGGCCAAATACCTTGGTTATGCTGTTTCACATCCTGCAGATAACACTACCAGACCTTGTTGGCTTCACCTTGAAACACACAGTAAAGCCAAAAAGATATAACATTTCCCCACTTTGAATCATTCTGATTCAGGTAACCTTCATTGATCCTCTGGGTCTTTACCACCTCTCTTATTTCCCTGCTTCCTTCTTCCCTCCCTCCACTCTTATCTCAACAGAGCAGACAGCGTGGTCTTGTTGAAACATAAATCAGATCAGGCTATTCTGTTTCTCAAAAAGAGATCAAATACAGTGTATTCTCAATACTTATGTCTGGACCACACACACGTGCACACGCATGCACACACACACATCTGTTCTACAGATTAAACTTCTGTTGTTCATCCATTAAGTGTCCAAATTTTTACCATCCAGGTTGCCTTCCTAATTATTTCCCTTCATTATGTGTCACTCAGGTGGAACATGACTGTTTCAATGAGATCTTAGCAGTCTGCCATCTATCACCTCCCTTGTCCATACACTGTATTTCTGGTAGCACTCTCTTTGATTGTACTGGCATTTTTTACTATCATAGGCTTTGAATCGCCTCAAACTTTTAGTCAAGTGAACTTTTAGCACAATTTTTTAAATATAAATTCCTACTCAGTCCCATCCAGTACTTGATTGATGGATAGTTTTAACCTAAATACAGAACTTTTTGTGCATCACTAGAGACATCCATTCATCTTTGCATTGACTCACTTATAAGCACTTGCGAGGCATTGTAGCTATGAATCCATTCACACTAAATGATCAAGACTTTATTTAACTTTCATTTTTAAGACCATTTTGAAGATTTTTGTAATCTTTAATAAGACAGAAAGACTTCTCTGCTGAAATCAAGGTACATTATGCCTACCTTATATTCATATTTTATCATTTATAGGAATCATAAAGAAATGGAATATTCAACTCACATTTTATAAGAGATGAATTGAATTTGGCATAATTCATTCCTGAGGAAACAATATTCACTCCACATGATCAACAATTTCTTTTCCAAGCATTAATAAAACATAGTTTAATAATCTGTTTAAGATTGTTTTCCAGAGTATTTCATAAAATGGTTTCCTCCTCTTTGAAAACCAGAATATTTGCCATTCTTCAGTCTTTTGTATCTTAAGCTATAATTTGAAGGGAACCCCTCTTCTACTCCATTGGCTCAGGCAGGTGTTGACTCTGGACAAAGACTGCCTGGGTCATAACCAACTCTGCCACCTTCTAGCTCTTAGATCTTGGGCCAGTCACTGAACCCACCTCTCCATGTCCATTTCATTGCATGTAAAATAGGGACAATGTTAGTACTACCTTCACATGGCTGTTGAAAGAATTAAATGAGCTAATATATGTCAAACTCCCAGAGTAGTTCCTGATGTGATGCGAACTGACAAGATATTATCTATCTGTATTATTGCTCCCAGCGAACTTACCTTTTTATGTTTTGTCAAGAGTAATCTCTTCACTTTGAAATTCACTCCATCCTAGCTACACCCCCATTAGTCCATTTCTTTCTCTTTAATTAAAAAAAAATCTGATTTTCTGGCCCTTGATTCTACTATTTTTATAGGAATTGACTTGTTAAAGTCTAACATTGGTATTTATTTTTTAGAAGGATTCAGTATGTTTCCTTGTGTTGGTTTCCTCTCCCCAGCATTGGATCCTAAGCCCCTTGGGTTCAGAGAGAATACCTTGTCATAGTCTTCAATCATTTCCCTATATTTATTTAAATATATTTATTTAAAATGTCACAGTGCAATGGCATCTTTATATTACTTATGTTTTAATATTTTTAATCACAAAAAAATATATTTGGTACATTTGCAATGACTTGACATACTCTATTTCAAATCTCCTATATCTGAAGGGCACCTAACATTATGCATCTCTATAAACAATTTAGGTCTAGAAAGCCTGGTTCAGAGTCAATAAATAATTCTTTCTTAGCTCTAGGTAAGGATTTAGTGTGGATATCCCCTTTTGTGTTTCCTGTTATACTTTGGTTTAAATTTGGGCATACTCAAGATATTTTGCTATTTCACCAACTACCTTACACTATAATCTGCTTGATATTTAATAATGCTACAGTACAAAATATGACTATTTATAAAAAATTATGACTAATTTGTTGACATATAGCATTTAAAACATTTTAGAGACATAAGCTTAGGACGGAAAGAATCATTAGCAAAGTCTAAAAATCTCTTATTTCTTATAAGAATTAAACAATCAAAAGAGAAATGAAACAGGTTCTCGAAGTCCTATAGCTAGTAAGGTGTTGAGCTGGAATATGTGAGGACAGACCCCTTTCACGTGTTTACACTTCATAGCCAGCCAGTTAGACTCTGTTTGTCAATCACCTTGGGACCCTGACTGGGTAGGTTGTATGTGCTCAGAAGGCAGGGTAGCGAAGAGCGTGGACTGTGTAAGGTGATCCTTCCAACATTCACTCCCAGAGGAATACGTGGTTTGATTTCAGGGAAGGTAAGCTAGAAAGGATCTTCTGTCGTTCCTTCCCTCCCGGGCTTCCAGCTCTTCTCAGTGCTCATCATCTACACACAGATCCACCTCTCTCAACTCCTCCAAATCAGAGCAGACAGGCAGCACTTATTCTATGTGACCAAAGGGCAACTCTCAAATGAGATTATCTCAAACACATGGATAATTTTTGTACATTTCCAGTCAAATATTTTATGCAACATTTTCCCACGTTTCAGCACATTCACCATGTTTTAGCGTTAAAATTTGGAATTTTTTTCTATAATTTCTGCATTTCATGCTTTCATAGTTCCAGAAATTCACCTCATTTCTCTCTTTGTCAATTCTTGCTTTTAAAAATATATGCCATAAAGAATGAGTCAGACTAGTCAGACATTTAGTCAATGAGAAAGCTAAATGAGTACTAAATGTGTGTGGTTGCACATCATTGGTTTTATAGTCTAAAAGAGTTCATGTGTTATTTGGAATACATAACAACATGATCCTTTTTGAAAAATAAACTAAACTTTGCCCTGAATTCCTACAGTGTTAATAGTAGTTGCACATGAGTAAATCAAGACAGAATTTGTGCCCCCTGGCACAACAGAGCATGTGTACATATTTGCTCTTCAACCCAATAAGGACTCTGAGTGCAGAACTACTACCACACAAAATAGAAATGAACTTCAATGTAGGCGTAATGGATTCGGTTCTTCAATAAAATAAACCTTAATAGCTATCTCACTTTCTATTTCAAATGAATAGAAATTAAGAGAAGCTCTGGATGTTAGATCTTGGTAAATTAGGAAGTATGAATAATTTACTAAAACAATGGCAGTGCATTTTCTATACAAATAGGTGGCCTTTTCACAATGATACCCATTCAAGCTACGTTTAAGTGGTCTTCTCTTCATTGATTTGTTCAGTCGTGTAACAAATACTTACAGCACACCTACTGTATGAAATATGTGATGCTAGTAAGTAACTCTAAGGGATTAAAAATGAACTAGACATGGATTTTGTTCTAAAGAAGGTAAAAGTCCAGAAGGATGTTGGAGGTACATTAAGAATTAAGTGAAAAGGCTGTGAAACTTGGGGCCACTACCAACACTACATAATTAATTGAATTTATGACTGTAAATTTGATGTTTGGAAATCTTTCAGAGACTTAGACTATACTTAAAGTATGATATTAAAAATATATACTTGTTTGTTAAAATGTCTTCTCTTAAATTTGTTTCTCTTAAATGCAAGGAAGTGATTCAGAAGCTCAAAAATGCCTAAGAGCAGATGAAAACTTAAAACAGCTATGAAAATAATTTTAGATATTTTTGATGCAAAGAAAGATAAGAACATCTAAAATGCATAGGCCTGAACTTACTGATAGATACAATAGTAATGATAAGTAATATCTAAATGTATGTATGGTTCAGATTCTGGGAAAATACTACATCATATTTTCACAGTTTAATATGAGAATTGCTTATCTTCATTCTCTCTATTTCTACTTTATTTGTGAGAATTACAATTTAGGATACAAGCCACCAATTCAAAATAGAAAATAGAAAAATTAAAATTTTAACCTTACTGTCTACCTGAGACTAGCTTTTATAAGGTTCTTACCATAACACAATCAATAATCGTATTTAATAATGGGGTATTCTACGTATGGCATAAAGAGATACACTGAAGTATTAAGATAGGGTCTCTGCCTAATTAAGAATAATCTATTTTGGGTGATGACAGCTAACTCCACAAGCAAATTAACTTTTATTAAGAGGGTTAAATTTGTAGTTCAGAATAGCAAGTATATTTGTCATGTCAGAATAGACTTTACAGGTTAAAACTGTTTTTAATGACAACAGCTGCTGCCTTTGGAGACATGGAGAGTCTCAAGAACAATTCTGAGATTACTTGGCACAGGATATTGATTATAAGGGAGCCTACTCAGAAGAGTTTTCTCCCGATCTCATTCTTGGATGTTTGCCCCTGGTTTTACGACCAGAGGATGCTCTATGAGTTTCCTATTGCTGCTGTAACAAACTAGCACAAACTTAGTGCCTTAAAACAACGCAAATGCATCATTTTACAGTTATGGAGGCCAGAACTCTAAAAGAGTCTCATTGGACTAGGTTCCATCAGGGCTGTGTTCCTCTGCAAGCTGAAGGGAGAATGTGCTTCCCACCTTTCCAGTTTCTAGAGGCTGCCTGAATTCTTTGGCCCCTTGCCCCTTCCTCCATCTTGAAAGCCAGTAGTGTAGCATCTTCACATCTGTCTTTGTCTCTGGTTCTTCTGCCCTTCTTCCACATTTAAGGTCACTTGTGATTACATTGGGCCCATCCAGATATTCCAAGATTACCTCCTTATTTTGAAATCAACTGATTAGCAACCTTAATTCCATCTGTAATCTTAATTCCTCTTTGTCCTGTGATATAACATAATCACAGGCTCCAGGCATTGGGATGCGGATATCTTTGAGGGATAGCATTCTGCTTATCACAGGTGAAACTAAGTTTTTAAATAAAGTATTGCATTGGCTCTGCCTAACATTCTTTGGGCTACTCCTGTCTTAGATTGTTTTCCCTATGGTACCTAACATATATGTTATGGTTATAAAAAATACTATTGCCCTTACTGTCATGACTATGCTGTTCTTCGCTTCCGTTGTCCACTGTGGTTAGATGTGTTCAGAATGTTCACCTATCTAGCCTTCATTTGGCAGGAGGATTCTTGAAGCTTTCTCACATCAGCCCTAACAGATTTCTAGGAAAGAGAGTAAACGATACATGGACAAATCCTGACATGGAATTTTTTATTGAAACAGACTTGGTTTAATATTTTGTTCCAAATTCTGCCCTATGAATATAGTGCATTAGTATTTAATCAAAATTATATTGAACTGATATTTAATTTGGACTCAAGCTGCATTCCTAGTATTGGCCATCAATATAGCTAAATGTTTAAATAACTGACAGCCTTTTTCTTTTATCTTCCACGTATATCTGGCACATAAGGGCCCCATAAGTATTTGTTATATTAAGTCAACAATATTCAATCAACATTTAGCTTATAATTTAAATGCATTTCAAAAATGCATATTTGAATAATACCACTCAATTGTATTGTCAAGAAAGACAAACTAGGGGCTGGCCCGGTGGCATAGTGGTTAAATTCACACATTCTGCTTCGATGGCCTGGGGTTTGCCGGTTCGGATCCCGGGTGCAGACCTATGCACTGCTTGGCAAGCCATGCTGTGGCAGGCGTCCCACATATAAAGTAGAGAAGGATGGGTATGGATGTCAGCTCAGGGCTAATCTTCCTCAAAAAAAATAAAATAAAAAAAAAGGGGGTGAAAAAGATCTTATAGTTCATCTATTACAAGCTTTTCGTTTTACAAATAGGTATATCGGGACCCATAATGAAGAACTGCTGAACCTCACTGTTGGTCAGTGAAAGGTCTTAAACTAGGAACCCAGATGACCCAACTCTCAAGCCAAAGCTTGACAAGTCCTCTAGATCTGTCTTAATAAAGAAACAGAGGTTAAAGAAGAAGAGAAAATATCTAGAAGGCAGTAGAGAACTCTGCAGTGGTTGTTGACACATGTAAACGTTTTGGCTCATGAAGGAAGGCCGGGTGTTCCCTCCACCTTCAGCGCCCATGATGTAGCTCACATCATTTATTGAGGTTGGTTGTGTAAATATGAGAGGCCAGCCCTTTGGGCTAACTTCTCCTTCTTTTAGGTACATTTGAGCAAGGAAATTTTTCTTTCAACAAGTGATTTCTGCCATTCAATATGGAGATTCAGTAGAAGACTCAATATTTTTATAAATAAATTTTGATTTTAATGAGGAAAGAAGATTATTTTAGGTCAGAAGCATAAATGGGCAGTGCTGAGATCAGTCTCTGAAAGGGATGGCGCCAAAATGGGATTGGGATTGGGATTATGGCGACAGGATTTCTTGAAGCCCTGTCCACAATTAGCTCAGGAAATTAGAAAGTGATGAAAGCAATTGCCATGAACAAGTCAGGATGTACACATGCACCCAGAGCATCACTGACTTTCTAAGCCATCAGAAACAGCTCTTAATTCTCAGAGTTCCCTCAAACCCAGCCTGAGCTGATCCTGGTTGGGGTGGTGGGGTAGGGATTGAGAGAAAGCACTGTATTCTATGGGACACATTCTGCAGTGCAGAAGCAAAAAGCGTAAAAATAAAAAGGGAAGACATTTTAATTAAATTAAAATTGCAAAGATTCAGTATCTTCTAAGGTATGTTTTTCAACTGAAAAATAAATTACAACAGGTTTTATGTCAAAACAGTGCCTCATGGTAAGGAAGATTTTTCCAAAATAGAATCAGAAATATTGGTCAGGTAAGTTATATGAATACAGATATAAATTATGGTTAATCTTAGTCATTTTAGCAATGCCTGACATGACAAGGGAGGGCAGTTTCTTTTTCTACATTTTGCCCAGAACCCTTTACATAGTAAAGCAGGTCTAAGCACAGAGTTGAGCTACCAAGGGAGGTGGGGGACTCTCTCCTTGGGGGTCGTAAATATAGTTTTCCATCTGCTGGAAACTGTTTAGGTGAAACACGCCTGAAGTCAAGGGCTGGATCAGATGATCTCTGGGGGTCTCTTCCATCCTTTTGAGTCTTTGAGAGAAATTTCTAATCAGCATGTTAATGAGTACTTTAAATTTGTATTCTGGTTTCCTTGAAGATAATTACCAGAAACGCTAAGAGGAGAACAGCGTTTCTAAATGCCTGTTTAAAAGAAGAAGAAAGAAAGAGAGAGAGGAAAAACCAGGATTCTGTTTAAAAAGGAAAAAAGAGGTAATAAAATGTGACCCACTTGATATCAGAGGAGGCAATTACCTGAGAAGGCAGTATGGTTCAGCGGTCTTGCTAACGGCTGAGAGAGCCAAGGCTACTGCACCTTTTCCCTGTTCTCACGATGTCTTGCTGTGTGACCCAGGGCAAGTCACTTGACCTTAGTTTCCTCATCTGAAACACAAGGCCTCGGGAGTCGTGCTTGATTACCTGCCTAATATCAAGCTGCAGGAATTAAATGAAGAATGCAGTTTCATTTTGGGCTTCATCACTGCTGCATCGATGACAGATGGGAAGCACATGAACCAGGCCAGCCTGTGCGCTTCATTAACTGACAGAAACAAGTCTGAGTGAAACGGATGCTGAGCTAAACTTTGAAGACCCTTTAAGAAATCTTCATTTGGATATTATCTAGATGACAAATATAGCAAAGGTTTACTTTGATTTCTGCTTATGGAAAATCAATTGTGATATTATCCCATATGTTCAGCTAATACAGTTATTTCAAAATTGGCCTAGAAGAAAAGGAATGGGAAAAATATGTACTAGGTTAGGCTAATATCTTTTGTTCCTGTACTTAGTTTTAGAGGGAAAAAAAACCTTTTTATTGGTGTATAGCTGCTTTATAAGTAAGAACAAAAGTGCATCAGTCCAAATTACTTTTCTCTCTCTGTCCTTCCTTTCTTTACGTTCCAGTAATAAAATAAATTTAATCTGAATTTTTATATTTCTTGGCACAAAATGTGATTTTCCCTCAGGGACTAAGCTGGCAGTTTTCCAAACCTGGCACATAGGGTTAAATGCTTAGCTCCATGATGTTTTCAACAACACATTTTTCCCACCAGAGGTTACTACTTGTTTTAATAAGCATACCCTGAACGAGGAAGGAATTAAACTTGCGCATATCACAGAAGATAATGTTTTCCAAAATCAGCTAAAATTTACGTTTCTGACAAACTTTTTACAGAAGGCAAATAACAAATTAAAAAAAAAAACTAAGATGGTATGAAAATGAATTGACACTATGTTTATGACCAAGCTTAGAAAAATGAAACATCTATACCAGGTAAGATGCCTGGGTACTCCTGATAACCGTCATCTATGTTTTAATACACTATAGATTTCCATTAAGTGAAAGAACCAAATCCATTCAGAAGAAGTCATTGGCATTTTGACGAAAGATTGCGATTATACGCAGCCTTTTGTTCACCAACATTAAGGAAGGGCAGGGATAGCGCAGGAAACACTGCTCCACATGCGGTTCGGGGAACCATAAATTCTGTTTCAGACCCTGCTCTCCAGCTTTTAGACGGCATTCTACCTTCATCCCACCATCTGTACAGCACGAGCAATCATATTTTGCTAACTCACAGGTGTGTTGTAAAGAACAGACAATAAAAAGTAACCGAACGTACAACCATCCTTGGGGCTCAGACAGTAAGGAAAACAAATGGTTAAGAGACACAAAGCAAATGGACTGAACTTTCTCATAAAACTGAGAAACACATTTAATCTGATAAAAACAATTTTCATGTGACTTAATTTTATCTGCAAAACAGGCATGATTTGGACTTCAGAATTGTATTCCAAAGTCTGTGAGGGACAGCAAAGGAGAAAAGCCATCCTTACCCTACAGTGTTTTGGTTTTGTTTGCAGGGGAAGAATTACCCTGAGTTGACATCTGTTGCCAATCTTCCTCTTTTTTTCTTTTCCCTCCCCAAAGCCCCAGTGCATAGCTGTACACTCTAGCTGTAAGGCCTTCTAGTTCTTCTATGTGAGCCGCCACAGCACAGCGACTGACAGACGGGTGGTGTGGTGCCCCACCCGGGAAGCGAGCCCGGGCCGCTGAAGCGGTGAGAGCACTCACCTTTTAAGGCTAGACCGTCAGGGCTGGCTCCCTGAATTTTTTCTGTGTCTCTTACCTGAGGGGTCAGCTAATGGCAGATTCTCGCTCTAAGTCCACGCAGTATTTAATATTAAATTAAACCTTTAATTGGAGGATTGAACACTATACTTTTTCTGAGGAGCAGGGAGTAGGGCAACTGTTAGGCGCTGAAGGAATGCGTTTTTGCTCCAGGCATTGACATTTACTAACACGACACAGGTAAAATACCCAGCAAACTTTTGTGTCTTCTTCCTTTTGTGAAATTTGAGCTTCTAACAAGAAAAATGAAATAAACAATACATATAAATAAGTTGAAGAGCCCTGGTTTAGCATTTGGAAAGTCAGAGGAAAGAGAATTTCAAGGATGGGTAATCAAAATTGTTAAAATCATGCACGGTGGATGAGAATTATGGGGCAGAGAGAAAGGCCATTTTATTTTGTGATTGTCACTGGTGACCTTCAGAAATGTATTTTCATTAGTGTAGGGGCAGAAGCTCAAAATAGTTTGAGGTAGGGGCTGGCCCCGTGGCCGAGTGGTTAAGTTCGCGCGCTCCGCTGCAGGCGGCCCAGTGTTTCGTTGGTTCGAATCCTGGGCGCGGACATGGCACTGCTCATCAAGCCACGCTGGGGCGGCGTCCCACATGCCACAGCTAGAAGGACCCACAACGAAGAATATACAACTATGTACCGGGGGGGCTTTGGGGAGAAAAAGGAAAAAATAAAATCTTTAAAAAAAAAATAGTTTGAGGTAAAGAGCAAGTGATGGTGAGAAAAGTAGAGTCAGCAAGTATAGAATATACTGAAAATATTGAGAGTTAAATGGAAGTAGTTTATTTTCGAGATACTTGAAACATAACCTCACGAGATCTGGTGGTGCGTGTGTAGGACCAGGGAAAGTTTTAACTAGTGAACTCAAACATGCTTAAAAAAAAGGTGAGAATGGTCTTCATGTTCTGTACGGGGCTCCCTGCGGTCCATGCTCTATCAGCCTTGAATGGATGCCCCCAAGTACATCATCACTTTTCTCTTTTTCACCCTTCTCATTCTCCTCACCCTCAAAGGACCAAGGTCAATAGCATAACTTGCAGTCAAGGCAACTAATATTTTTGTTTTGGGGTTCATCTCATCCTCAGTTTGGAAGAGTTTAGAGCACCTGGATTCTTTTGCATGTAATATCTAAAAGGTAAACATTTCTCTATTAGTATAGACTACCTTAAAGGAAGGGCATGGCGTGCCAAAAGGAACGGGAAACTTACATTCCCCCATGAGTACATTTATAACAACCTGAGAGCTCCTAGTGGAGAATTGGAGATGAAAGATGGTGGCACCATTATTTATCAAACTGGTCTGAAGACTACCTACATCACAATCACCTGGGGTACTTAAGAGCCGAGCGGAAGACATAGGTCAAAGGGCAAAAGAGAGTTTATGCTTAGAAAGGAAAAGGAGTGTCTTTGCCTCTGAGATTTAAGCAAAGGAAAAGGGGTTGGATGAGCTTTGTGGAAAAGTGGACAAGCAAGCACACAAATAACTTATTTATTACTTACCTTGATTCTCTGAGTAATTTAGGAAGTGAAGTCACTATTGGGAACGAAGTAAATGGGTGGGATTGTGAATGGACAAAAAATAGAGAAGTTTTGTAGTGGTCACTGTGCTGAATTCCCTAGGAATCAACAATATTTTGTTGTTGATAAGGCACATTTTTTTCCCAACATTTAATAGTTGATGGCAACTTAAGATCACTGCTTGTTCAGTCTTGATGTAACTGCTATTTCCAGCACTTATGGGAACTCGGTCATGGCTATTCATATTGTCACTTAAATTGAGTTACATGCATTGCTGAAAATGTCATCAAAAAGATTACTCTGTTATTCAGCATTGAAACAGGAAGTTATTTTGTACT
Organism: Equus asinus; assembly: GCF_041296235.1. NCBI lineage: Eukaryota > Metazoa > Chordata > Mammalia > Perissodactyla > Equidae > Equus > Equus asinus. Next base: position 2,870,640 of record NC_091807.1, read on the forward strand.
CAGAAAGGCATGGAAACAGAGCAGTGGGGCATGAATTTGATATTAATGAAGCACATATTCATCAGTGGGGGAATAAACACAATTCTATAATTTCTTGAAAAGAGCAACTAAAAGCTTAATGAGGTCTAAAAATATAAGATATACTTATATGTTTTACTGAGATGTTTGTAAAAAGATTGGCTATCACACACCAAGTAATACAACTGAAGAAAAGGAAAGTTGCCATATACCTCAGAATAGATGAATGAACTTTCAAACCACTGAGAAATTGGTGTGACCAATTCAATTGTAGCACAGGATAATCTTTAAGGAGTTTGACATCAATTGGTCAGAAACTTCCTGCTCCTTGAAGAGTAGCACTTTCACTTCCAGCAACACGTGATTCAGTTGAAGAAAAATGAATAAATATAGGTTTAGTCAAATAGGATCAGCTGATGAATACTGGAGCTCTTTGACATGCCACAAAATTATACCGTCAATACCAAAGCGCTGCAAGGAGGAAGATCATGAGAAGGGATGCAGAAAGGCGATGTCTCACCATGAGCTATGCGTAACTGCCAGTGGCCAAATGTTTCCTCTATATTGAATTTTAACTTCAAAATATTTCTGAACAATATAGCCTCAAAAATGTTACTCTGTATTTGTACGTACGGGCATGGGTACACGTGCCTGTGTGTACATAGACGGTGGAGGAATGGCTGAACTGATAAACTGGATACATGTTTTCTGAAAGCGACACCTAGGAGCCTTCCTTCACAAGCGTCAATATTTTCCTTCTTGATTTTAGTTAGTTAGTGGTCATGCTCTGGACTAGTTTAAAAATAAGCTTACCAAAAACCCTAACGACTTAGTTGTTGTTGCTGCCAGTGTGAGTGGACAACTGCATCCTCATGATTTTTAAATCAACCAATCATTTAAGCACCGTTTGAACAAGGGCATGAGTCCCTGTTGAAAGGAAACTATCTGTTGACACCTGCTAGTAAGACTGATAAAGTGTCAGATATCAGAAACTGCTGAATGGGAGTCAAGAGTCTAGATGAAAAACATAAACAGTGATGATGTAAGAAATAACTGTGCATCAACAACATACTTAGCAGCATAGAGGATGGTAATTGGTATGAAAACATGATCACCGATGAATGTGTCAAAAAGAGATTCAAAAGAGTGGGCTCTGAAAGTGAATATATTTTAGAAATTCCATAAACAATTGAAATTAAGACTTAGAACAGTTACGTAACCTGCCCAAAGTGGTATAGTCTGCTAATATTTTCCTTTGTATATATGCTAAAAGTACATTTAAAAACTTCTACACAACTAAATACATCTAAAAGAGCTCTTTGAATAAATATAAAATTTAAAAAAATTTAAGTTTTAAGAGGGCCAGCCCCATGGTGTAGTGGTTAAGTTCCCGTGCTCAGCTTTGATGGCCCAGGTTCGCGTGTTTGGACCCCAGGCACAGACTTAGCACTGCTCGTCAAGCCGTGCTGCGGAGGCATCCCACATAAAATAGAGGAAGATCACTACAGATGTTAACTCACGGACAATCTTCCTCACAAAAAAAAAATATGTAAGTTTTAGGAAAGCATTATGTCATAGTTTAATTGGCAGCATTTTTGTCTTCTCAATTGCACACACACAAAAATGGTACTTTTGTGAGTTGATGGCATCTTAGATTAAATAAAGTGCTGTCACAGGAGCTTTCATGATGTTATTCGCCCCTTCTCTGTCTATGCGCTCTCGTTCATCCATTCGTGCAAGCCATAATAAGTAGCAACTTTGTTCTAGAAATTCCATTAGAAGTCAGGGATAAAGAGGATAAGGATAACGAGGCATAGTCTTGTGATTAATGTGTTCACGGTTCAGTAAGGGAGAAAAATAGAAATAAATAATTATAATATAAGGTGATCAGCTCTATAGTGAAGGTATATACACAACCGCTATTCCTGGAGTGCCTATGAGGAAGTGACTAGCTCTGCCTGGGAGATTTTGAGAAAACTTAACAGAAGAGAGATTAGAGAGTAAATCATGAATAAGAGTTCATTAGACAAAGAAAAGAGCATATTTTGAGCAGAGGGAACAGCAAATGCAAAGGGGCAGTAGTGGTGAAGGTCCTAGAATATTCAACAACTAGCGTGAAGATCAGGGTGACAGAAACACATCGTAGCAGAGGAAATGACGGAGGTAAATTGGAACCGGATTTTAACATATCTTGTTTGTGATGGTGAGGAGATTGTAGTAATGAGAATCACTAAAGAGTTTTTCCCAGAATTTGATGCATTAAACTTTTAAATTTCTTTTTATTGTAGTACAACATTCATGACATAAAATTTACCATTTTAACTATTTTCTAAGTGTACAACTCAGTAATCTTAAGTATATTCATGTTGTGGAGCCAAAAGTTGATTTTTGGGAAGATAATTTTGTGGTGGATAAACTGGCCTGCCAAGCCACTAGATAAACAGTGAGTATTTCGATTGAGATATGATCTGACCAAAATTAGAATTGGAGACTAGTGAATGGAGACAATTAAGACAAAGTTTGCAGGAGGAGGATTATTTGAGGGGAACACCAGTGAGTTCCACTGTAGACATATTCTGTGTGATATGTATATGCGACATCTGTGGGAAGCCCTCCAGTACACAATCGGAAATATAGTTCAGATGTCAGGGAAGACGTGGAGTTAGAGTCATCAGCCTTGCTGAAGTGAACTCTAAGAAGCAAGAAAGTGAAGAAAATTGAATTCAGGATGGATCTTTGATGACACTCAGCATTTAAGAACTCACTAAGAACAAGGCGTCGATAAAGGACACCATAAAGAAATAGCAGAGAGAACTGAGAGGCAGACATTGTAAATATCAGATAAGAAAAGTATTTCAAATGGCAAGAGCATCTAACAGCATCAAATGTGAATACTCAAACAGGATAAAGCTTTTAAAATAGTTCATTGGATTTGACAACTGCCAGGTCACTTGTGACTCTAGAAAACGTATTTCCATAGGATTGTTGGGGATGAGGTTATGGGCAGAAGTGGATTAGAGTGGTAAGGAGGTGGGGGGAGAGTGTGAAAGGGGTAAGGGGGCACATATGTATGGTGACAGATAAAAATTAGACTATTGGGGGTGAGCAAGATGCAATCTATACAGAAAGTGATATATAATAATGTACACCTGAAATTACACAGTGTTATAAACGAATATGACCTGAGTAAAATAAACAAACAAACAAGTATCCATACTTCCTATTACTATTTTAGATAAAGTTCTGGGTTATAAGGCAAGGGATTTCTCAGTTGCACCTGGTTCACTTTTCTTGTCTTAATCAAGAATATAGCTGGGGCCGGCCCTGTGGCCAAGTGGTTAAGTCCGCACACTCCACTTCGGCAGCCCAGGATTCAGATCCTGGGCACAGACATGGCACCGCTCATTAAGCCATGTAGAGGTGGCATCCCCCATGCCACAACTAGAAGGACCCACAACTAAAATATACAACTATGTACTGGGGGGATTTGGGGAGGAAAAAACAGGGAAAAAAGAAAAAGAATATAGAAACTGCCTGAAAACTAAAATCTATATATAATCAGCTAACTTGTAATTACATATTTTATTCAAAGCTAACTCACCTATCAAAAAGACAAGAAATAACAGTGTTATAGAGGATGAGGAGAAAAGAGGACCCTTGTACACTGTTGGTGGGATTGTAAATTGGTGCAGCCACTATGGAAAACAGTATGGAGATTCCTCAAAAAATTAAGAATAGAACTACCATATCATCCTGCTATTTTACTACTAGATATTTATCTGAAGAACATGAAAACAATAATTCAAACAGATATATGCACCCTTTTGTATACTGCAGCATTGTTTACAATAGCCAAGATGTGGAAACAATCTAAGTGTCCATTGATGGATGAATGGACACAGTGGAATACTACTCAGCCATAAAAAAGATGAAATCTAGTCCTTTGCAACAACATGGATGGACCTGGAGGGTATTATGCTAAATGAAATGCCAGAAGGAGAAAGACAAATACTGTATGATTTCATTCATACTTGGAATCTAAAAACAAAACTAACGAATAAACAACAAAACAAAAACAAACTCATAGACGCAGAGAGCAGATCAGTGGTTACCAGAGGGGAAGGGGGTTGAGGGGTGGGCTAAAGGGGTGAAAGGGATCAGTTGTAGGGTGATGGATGGTAATTAGACTTTTGGAGGTGATCACTTTGTAAGGTACACAGATGTTGAATTATAATGTTGTACTTCTGAAACTTATCTAATAACAATTTTAAAAAGCTAATTTACTTCATGGTAACTAATACACAGCAATGTGGGCTCCTACCATACTTCCAGACCTAGTTCAAATGCTAATTATCACAAAATTTTTCCTGCTTCCCCGAGGCACAGTTAATTACTTCCTTGTATATGTTCTCAAAGATCTCTACTCATGTATGTCATTTATCACATTGTGTTGCCCAATCTGTTTACAAGTCTGAATCTTTAGACTTTGACCCATTTGAGGGTTGGTGCTGTCTTAATTTACGTTTGAATCCACAAAGCAATAAATGTGTGACTCATAATAGATTCTATGTGATTCAAAATAAGATTTGAAACATTTTTGTTACAATATAAACTATATAAAGAAAATTGTACAAATTGTAAGTGGGCAATGTGGTGAATCATAAAGTGTGTCCAACTTTGGTCATAAAATGGCCCCCCAGAGTCACTTCCAGTCACTTCTCACTTAGAGGGAACCCTCAGACCTACCTCCATGACCTCTCAGAGACACTATCCCTTTCCCTTGTCCAAAAGTAACCATATCCAGACTTTTGACATCGTAATTATTTTTGTAATAAATAGTAAGAAACTATTTTACATAGTTTTTGTGATCCTATGTAATTTTTGGGTAAATGAATGTGCACTTTCTTTATTTTTTCTCTTTATTTTATGTACATATAAATAAAACACAAAAAGGTGACAAATTCAAGACCCAGAATAATTCAAATTTAACTATACCAATAAAAGTGTCAAGTAGTGTTAATAATGCTTATCTAATTTGAACACACAATAAATATATGTACAATATACTAAAAGTAAGTGACAATTATTTCTTTTTGTTCATCTTTTCCCCAGTTTTGTTGAGAAATCATTCACATACATCATTGTATAATTTTAACATCTACAGCATGATGGTTTGATTTGCACGTATTGTGAAATGATTACAATAGGTTCAGCGGACATGCATCTTCTCAAACAGATATAATAAAAAGAAAAGAAAGAAGAAAAGAAAATAGGAAAAATATCTCAGAATGCTTAGGATTTACTCTCTTAACAATAATTTCTCTTGCCTTCCAGGAACCGAGAAACAGATATTTTTACCTCTAATCTCAACCAATTCGCAACTTCTAAGCTAGAAATGTAATGGTTGTTATGGTCTGAATGCTTGTGTTCCCCTACATTCCTGTGTTGAAACTCCAACCCCCCAGTGCGATGGTGTTTGGAGTTGGCGCCTTTGCAAGGTGGTTAGGTTCAGACGAGGTAGTGAAGACTGGGTCCTTTTGATGGGATTAGTGCCCTCATAGGAAGAGACACCAGAGAGCTTGCTCTCTCTCTCGCTGTCTCTCTCTCTCACTTTGCACACACAAAGAAGAGGTCGCTTGAGCACACGGTGAGAAGGCGGCCAACTGCACGCCAGGAAGAGAGCTCTTCCCAGAACCCCTTCGTGCTGGCACCCTGCTCTCAGACGTCCAGCTTCCACGACTACGAGAAACACGTTTCTGTTGTTTAAGCCACCTCACCTACAGTATTTTGTTGTGGCGGTCTAAGACAATGGTATTTAGAAATTTTCATGGTATTTGGACCAAAAGCTTCTCATAGATTTGTAATAATATTTCAATTTCCTTGAGTGTGCACATGAAGCCCAGCTGTCTTGTCACAGATAGTATGTGTGTTATTTTTTAAAAAAATCAAATTTTGCAACTCAGAATTTACTGATTGCTCCTTTTTGCAATGTTACTAATATAATTAAACATTGTCAAATTCAGATTAGGTCTTCCACTTAAAGCAATAGTTCTCAATGAGGGTGATTTTGCCCCCAAGGATTTCTGGTTGTCACAACTCAGGGTGTGCGGGTGGGGGCCGCACTAATGAAATCTAGTGAGTAGAAGCCAGGGATGCTTCTCAACATCCTACGATGGGCAGAACAGTCCCTACAGCAGAGAATCACACTGCTCCAAATGTCAATAGTGCCGAGGTCACAACACCTGACGTAAAAGGAATTTCCATAGAAAAATAAATTGCATCTTATGTTAACTTGCTATATTCTGTTGTTATTTGTTGGATTTTGTGATGCCTACGCTTTAACAAATGTTGAATGACATGTGTCCTTATTTTTTGCTTTGCATTTTTAATTTAATATCAATTTGTGGGAAATGAAACTGGAAACAGCTGGAGAAATTCAGGAATACTCAAAAATCACTTCTGGTACATTCTGTCCTGTGTTTCAAGGAAAGGGTTGCCTTGATTTCAATGTGCTTTGGACCATTCTCTGTTCCAGGCAGATATTATTATTTACAATAACAATTTTGGATTTTCTAAATCAACCAGATACGTTCTTCAATTCTTATTAACACTACTGCATTTTATTTCATGAACTATGATGTCATGTTTTAAACAATTATTTTCTTAAACTTCAGTTTGACTATATTTGCACTCCCTTGCTGTGCAAATTAAAGAAATGTGAAAACAACTTTTCTATCAGAAAGGATACCAGACATAGTTTACCTTCTAGAGTATGAGTCATGGAATACTCCCATACTTGAATGCTGTGTTTGACCTTTTGAAAATGGTTAAATATAAGCAATGATTCTTTATATGACTTTGCCAAAGGTAAAACTCCAACCAGTGGTGTCACTTTGTAGAAAAATGCTCCTGTTTACTTCTTATCATGCTTTACAATAAGGCATGTCTGTTAGTAAAGAAGGAGAGGAGGAGGGAGGCAAAGAAAGAGCAGTGGAAGAGACAGATTACATGGGGCTGTATGTATTATCGCCCTGGAGTCAGGAGGGAAGGCTGCTAAATGCTCTTACAGCTGTGATAGCCTGCCTCATGTTAATTCTAGCCTGAAGCTTCCTGATACTCCTTGTTCAGAGATAATGGGAACAAAACTACTCTTTTTTTTTCTCTCGTTGAACAGCAGATTTTTTTCTCAAGGACGTCAAATAAATTAAGCAGTCTTACAAACAGCAATACAAAAGGCTTTTGCTTTGTAGGAATTCCCAGTAATAACATGCAAGAGTTATTACCCTTGATACTTAGTAGATTTTTTAATGGCTAGCAATAATCGTTTTGATTGAATATTGGTTTATAATAGGCTTGTAAAGGAATTCAAGCACCCTTAACTGCTTTCAACCTTAGCTTCATGTGCCTCGGGAAAATCCTTGACACAATAGATCTTGGAGTCATTAACACAGGCATATTTTATCAAAATGAAAGTTAATGCCTATTAACCTCAACAGTGAAGCCAATTAAACTTGACTCTATATATTAATTTTTAATACTTCAATATATTGTTGATCTTCTTCTTTGGGAGAGGAAATTATTTTATGGCAAGTTGCAGTTTAATTTCCTTGGACATTCAACTCTCTTTTAAGCAAAGAAATTTCATAATTTTCATAATTCCTGGTAAATCAACTGGGATTTTATGTACTGAATGCCTAATCTAAATATTCCAGATTTCTTCAACCAGTTGGGAAAAAATTGGGATGTTTATTAAAAGAAAATATGTTGTTTGAAATATTGGAAAGGAAGGTTATTTTAATATTTTGTTTGATATTTATGTCTCCTTGGTGAGAATGCTTATAGGCTATACTCTGCTTTACTAGACTTTGAGAATATGAAAGATATACTCCAGAGGCTAATCTACTGAAAAATATGGCATGGTTTCACTCTGAGGCTGTAGAATCCACTAAAACTCAGCGTTGGCGGCATGAAGGAATGCAGGGGAAGCGGGTGTGAGGGTAGATTGGACTCTGAAGAATTATGAAAAATGATTTCTTACTTGTTGTTTTATCACTTCCAATCTATCAGGGCAGGATAGTAGCAGTAATTGAAAAACACACTAGTTGAGACCCTGGAGTGTTTCTGCCCAAAGGACATCACAGCATAAAGCTATGGGGAAGACGGTTATAAATTGGAAGGTCTGCATCAGCTACTCTGCCTTCTTTGAAGTCGTTCTTGGTAAAAATGACAGAATCTCTTAGATTGCCAAAGAATTTTCATTATTATCATTTTTTTTAAGCCACAAAATAATGCACTTCTGGACTACTCTTGCTGTTTTCCCATGTAGATTTTAGTATTTTTAGTTTCCATTGGTTGGTGATTTTTATTTGATTCTATTCTATATGGAGGGTTGAAATGCTTGCTATGTCTTTGCAACATGGAAAAAGTCTATCGTCTTCTTGAATATACACAACCTTACCACTACATAAGCTTTATTAGGTCAGGAAACCATACAATAGGCCTTTATATCATAATTACTGAATTAGTAGATATGTTCACATCTTGCATATTTAAACAAAACACTTGATTGAAACAGTACTGAAAAACAAGTTGATTAAAAATCAATTGGTTATAATTTTAAAGTATACTTCTTGAGTTGTACATACTAAATTAATGGTGATGATCCATGATCAATAGAATGAGTATGTTGAATAACTCCCAGTACTAGTGTTGGGTTATGCCAGTTCCTTTACTGATCACAAGGGCACATTTGTGATGTTGACTTCTGGGGCTGATGGTAGGTCTGTCACTTTAACATATAACCAATGGCGTAGGGGACACTAACTGTTCATGGTGTAAATCAAACATAGGACTTCAGACTAATTAGTATCATATTCCAAGCAGGCATTTAAGCATAACAGTAAATTCTGTATTATCCATAGCATTCCTATTAACGAGTGATCATCTGTTCTTAACATTTTCTCCCTCACCAGGCTTGGTTCCCCTTGCCCCCTTTCCTGTCTTTTCCCTGCCACTCTATAACTATCTTGGGACTACAAGCCTCCCTTCTCCCCACCACTCACGCCCAACAATGATGTCTCAGGCCAGAATCTTTGCTGACACCTGCGCTAATAGCAGGGTAGATTATCTACTCTTCTTAATTATCTCTCCCACAGCTCGTCTCCATTAGCTTGGATAATTGACTGTATGTATAACATTCATAAGCAGAACAATGTACTATAGAAACAAATAAGGGAGAAAAATGAATCTTTAGTTTATATAAGATTAGTTATGAGTGGTGTCAGATATTATACAGCATCTGGAGTTTTGGGGGGAGCATCTGCTTTTCTTTTGTTGGGAAAGTCATTAAGAATTTGGAATGAAATTTTTCAAAGGAAAGAAGGTAGTGTTGCATAAATTTTTCATTCAAAAGGTATTAAAGAAAGAAAATTTCAATGAGAAAAAGTTGCACTCTAATGGACCAGAAGCAGCAAATGATGAGAACTGATGAACAAAAAGGATGGTCCTGAGTTACAGAGCTGACTAGGAGGCTTGGAGGAGGTGAGGAGATGACTTCAATGGGAACTGGTCATCAACAGAACGGTTATGGAAGAAGAAGAAAAATATCTTCTCTGTAGTCTTTGAGACAATCCTATAGATTGCCCCTGCAATTCTATTCCTCTGACATAGGCAGTCATCCCTGTGGTATGATGAGCAAGTGCAAGTATTGAATAGATTTGGTAATTTCTCCAAGTTGACAAAGGATGAGACTAGAATTTACATCCGGAGAGTGTGATGCTTGAGGATGCGCTGGGATTCAGCATGTTATGTATACCATTTGGACTATTTCAAAAATCGTAGCTCAAAGTTGTATTGCTTTAAAAGTAACCAAATAACAACAACAGATAATGTGAAATTACTACTACCTGTATATTACCTTAAATATGTAAATAGTGAATATAATAATTGAGAGAGTGAGAGTGAAAATAAATTTGTGATTTAGTTGTCAGAGTACTTCTTTAAAAGCAATCTCAGGAACACTTAGATAAAAACAGGATAAAAGAATTGCTCAGCTGTAGAGTAATAATCCAACATTTTGTCTTTTTCTTGCTGTTAGATTAAACAATAGTGAAAATTTCTTTAATTTTGCATACTTTCAAATTAATTTTCATAATAAATATAAAGGTTATCATGAGCACTTTAGATGACCTACTAGGATTTCCTGGCATGTTATTATTTGAGATTCTAGAAAAAAAAAGGTGGAATTTTGCTCTCATACTTCTTATGGGTTGACCTCACAAAAAATGAGTGTACAGAAAAAGAAAGTGTACTTGTAAGTGATTTATTACTTGATCTGGTGTGAGACATAGTTACTTAAAGCTTTTTTTAAAATTTGGGTTTCACTTGCTTTGTTTTTCACTCTGGTAGAAGTGTTTGAAGCTGGAAGGTTTTCATTTGTGTTTCTGCTGACTTGCACATTTCACACAATAGGCCTTGTTATTAGGGGCCTGATCCTGGTCAGTGCAATTTGCAGAGTTAGCTAATTTTTGAAACTACTAGTGAATTCAGAATTAATTACAGACTGTTTTAGGTTCATTAGTGTCCATGAAGGGTTTTATGCCTGTTTGTTTGTTTTCAATTGGTAGAAGGGACAAAAATACCAAACGCTGCTGCTTCTCATATGCGGAAATAAAGTGGTGCACTCCTCAGCTGCAGCAGTGGAATGGTGGCGGCAAAGACAATAGAATCAAAGGATTTGGCAATGAGAGAACATAGGCATCTATTCTATTTGGTATTTATACATCCCAAGGTACGGAATAAGAGGGGCAATCTTTAAAATGATTAAACGATGAAAATAAAGAAAACAACACAGGTTTTGCAATTTCATGCATATTTACCAAAAGGGGTCAAAGTTTTAAGCATTCCATATAATCAAATAATCTATTAGGTTTGTGAGGTTAACTGCTTACAGCTAAACAACTTGTAGCTTAATTGCTTCTCACACTAGAGTAGAGTTAGAAATGTCTTTCTGCCCCCTATCCCCAAAGCAGGAAACCCAGCCTCAGGCACTGCAAGTGCTACACAGGAAACAGTAGGTAACATAATTCAGCCGTGTCAAATTAGTGTTGCTATCCTGGGAACACAGATAGCATAATGAAGGAAGAATAAGGACATTTAGGAGAGAGAGTCCTTCAGCAGGACATCCCTTCTCATTTCTATTTATGTGCAGAAAATAATGATTTATTTCCCATTGAAGATAATATTCTGGAAATTAATTTTGAGAGGTTAGATATACATCTCAGATTACTTCATTCATTTTTCTTCTTCTTTTTAATATTTGGTTAATTCTTTATTGTAGCTATCTAAGTTTCGAAAAGGGGTAGGCAGTGGAGCAATGTGTAAAACTTCAGCAAGGAAATATTGAATTGAATATATTTTTTTTGTATGGAGCTCAGTGTATAAATCTCCTTGTAAACCAAGTCCATGACTGCTCTTTGCTCCTGTGGCTTAAAGTCATCCTCGCTCTCGTTAGGTGATATATTATCAGCAGAGAGGAACAGCAGGTTTGAATGCACAGTGATAGATAATGGGCTGCATAAACGTGTGTTCTTGAACTTGGTTGAACAGCCAGCCCCATCACTTGAGACATTTAAAAATACGCTGGATACTGAAAAAGAAAATGCCCTTCAGGGAGAATCATTTCCTACATGCATAGATAATCTGTCTTTTCAACATTTTGTTTTGCGTGAAAAGTGGAACTAATGATATACCAACAGGAGTCTGAGAAATCTTTAAACTCACAAAAAAAGAGCTGACAACTGTGATGTGAGTGAGAGTGCAGAAGAGGCGGGCTGTCCTCTCACACTGGGCATGGAGTGGCACGGAGTGACAAGTCAAGGATCGGCTCAGCTAGACCCACTGTCTGTCACTTAGCTGAGCATCCAGTGGCACGCTCCAGTGTGTTGAGTACCATTTTTGTAACTCACAGAGAAAGAGTAGGAACTAGAGGAAATTCACGCTGATGATTCCACAGTGATCTAAGGTGGTGACTAGACAGGATTTCACTTTCCCATAACTCAAAAGTCATACTTTGGCATACTGTGATGACCTGTGTGGAAATGACCTCCTTGAAATAGTCAACAAAATACTGAAAAACGAGAGTTCCTAAATCACCATTAAAAAAATACTCAGAGGAACAGCTCTCAAACTAAGTTTCGTATGACTAATACAATTTAGAAAATTTTATCTAGTCAAGTATTAAAGGACTAGCTTTATTTCCAAAACAATCATGAACACAAGTGCAGTGGTGATTAAAAAAAGAGAGAGACGGAAAGCCATCTTCCTCCATTATTTGTTTTAATCAGCAATAGCAAATGAGATATGACCTGTTCCAGATATTTGGATTTCTTAATGTGTTCTAGTAAATAGATTGTTGCACATATTACAATAGATTGGACTCATTGCCTGGAGAGGGGACTGCATTATAATTAAAATGTTGCCAGAGGGGTTACCAGAGAATATTTCCCCAGGTTCTTAAATTTCTTTAACCAGAGAATTCATTGTATTTTATTAACAAACACTCATTTGTTACCACTGAGAAAACTTCTGAGGTTTTGATGTTTTATTTCCGTTTCTGAGAGAAACACTAGGGCATGTTATCATATCTGTTCAAATGCATAGTGTATCTGTTGATAAGAGGAGATTAAAGAAAGAACCAAATACTGCAAAGGTATGTCATCAGATTTTTATCTCTCTCTGATATCGTACATAAGTATATTCTCTAGAAAACTTTCTGGTCAGTTTCTGGGAACGAAAGTTTGCCTAAAGAAAAGTTGTGTTGTCTCTACCTGATTCCGAAGCCCACATTTACTTCCCAATCTCACTTTTCACAGTCCTCATTCCAGTTTTTTTACCTGGGATGAGGAGTGTTGACCCAGAGCAAGGGTCACCTTGTTCTTCTCACCGCAGCCCCAGTTCACCCGGGCTGCTTTGGCCCCCTCCAGGATTAACGCCTAGAACCAGGGACATGTAAGAAAAACGGAGCTTATTGACAGGCACTGGTGGATCCAGTGACAGTGCCCTGTGAATGCGGTCATTTGCCAAGACTGACACTTCCTGGTGGGTGCTTTCCTGGATTCCTCAGGTACATGCCTTGCTGGGAACCTCTAACTGCAGTGCCTTTGAGGTGGGCAATACTGGCGTCAAACAGTCCATTTGATTTACGACCTCTCCTTCAGGCCCCTGGGCTTCCAGAAGTCCATCCTTCTGTTGGGATGATGTCAACCTACCAGGCAGTCATCCATGTCATTTTAAGAGGGCTTCAGCCTCCACACAGTGCACATCCTGCCTGCAAGTCAGAGAGCAATTCATACCTTTCTTCTGCCTCTGGTGAAATTTGCTCCCCTTGTAGCCTCTTTACTTTTCGGTTCAGTCTACCCTCTGTGGACTTTTCAAGATATAGTTCTGGTACCAGTTTCTGTACCTAACAGATTTCAAGGGCCAAGTGTTTCTCTTAAAGCCCCTGTCACTTGGCTTGGATCAAGAGGGAGACCCTTCCCCTTCCCGATGCTTGGGAGCGTGCCTGTGTATGTGTGGGTGTCCGGTGGGCGGCGGGCAGTGGATGCTAAAGCCCTCCAAAATGTCTCTACAGCTCAGCCAGAAGTGGTGGTAGGTCGAGGATTGCCAACCAGGCTTGCTGCTCCCTTAGTAACTCCACATAGAAGGTGCACCACCTCGTCTTTGGAATGTGGCAACATATAACACCTATTGTTTTGTTCTAGATCTTGTGGTAATAAATAGAGAAGAAGTTGTGCTTTAAAATCCTTTTCCTTATATGTGTGGGTTTGAATTTTATCCTGAAGGCCATGAGGAGTCACTGTATAATTTTAAGTAAGTGAATAAAATAAATAGAACTGTGTTTTGGTGAGTTCATTCCAGCAGCAGCATAGACAAGGCATTGGAGGCAATGATTTTAAGGAGATGTGTCAGGACACAGTTTCAGTAACCTAAGTAAGACTTAATCAAGCTTGGAGTTAGGCAATAGCTGTGAAGAATGGTGAGGTGGAGTCAGAGGGCAGAGGTATCAACGAATTAGAATCTGTATGACTTGGCTGTTCCTTGTAGGCAGGAAATAAATGAGAGGAGGTGTCAAGAAAGATTTCCAGATTTCTGGCTTATGCAACAAAACCGAAAGTGGTGCCATTAATTGGCATGGGAGTGTAGGGGGAGAAACAAGCTTGGGTGAAAGATGGTGGTTAAAGATCCTGTCAGTTATATAGCAAAGACAGATATGTGCTTACACACATATATCATGTAAATTCTCCTAAGCCAATCCTTTCTGCCACATTTATAAGGATCCAAGTTGAAGGAGTTTTTCACAAAGAAGCACAGGAATCAGGCAGCCTCCATTGCAAACTGCAGGCAAGATTCTGGTGCTTGGAACAGGAATTCCAATAAGTATCGTTTGTACATTTCCACAGAAGTGACTAGAGCCCTCTAGATTTTTACATCTACACTTTCAGTATCATAGGCACGTGGCTGAAATACTAAGTTTATACTTTATTATTATGCTGGAGTTTAGGAGACCAATTCAACTGGGGCTCACTAGAGAGAGTATTTTTAAACTAATAAATCTGTTCAACACTGCAATGGCTTACCCCCATTCAGCTAATTTAAAGTAAAAAAGAGGTAGAAATTTGAGTTGCTGACATAGAATCAAGAAGCTCTAGGCTGGAAATTTTTTCTTGTGAATCAAAAATCAAATAGTTTAGTTGAACCATGGCTAAAATGTCTCAGGGCTGTGTGAAGCCAAACGGACTGGCTGCTTTCTATGTGCTTCCATCTCCTTGTTAATATTACAGAGACAAGGCCTCAGAGGTTAAAACGAAACAAAAGGATGGCTTATGATGTATCTTTGTACTTAGATTAGGCCTCAGCTCAGTGAAGAAATACGATTTCTTCTTGAATTATCCAGAACAGCTGTGGTGGACTGCAAGAATGTCCGTAATGCTTTGCAGCTGCCCCCTTCAAGAGGCGGAGGCTGTCCTTCCATTTCTTGAATCTGGGCTGCCCTTCTAACTTTCTTCGGCCAATGGAATTTGGCAGAAGTGATGTGCTGGTTCTGAGCCTGAGCATCAAGAGGCCTCGTGTGTTTCTTGCTCTTCTCACTCCTGGCTGTCGTGTGAACAAGCCTAAGCTAAGCCGCTGCGTGATGAGAGAATGGTCCAGTCATCCTTGTTGCCCCCAGATGTCAGCTGACCAGGATGCAGACGTTTATGCCAGGCTGTCCCAGATGGCCAGCACTCAGCCATCCCACCAGCTGACCACAGACATATGCGCGAACCCAGCTGAGATCAGCCAAGGCTGTCCCTGATTAGCAGAACCACCCTGCCAATCTGTAGATCCATTACCTACGAGAAATGGCAGTTGTTTTAAGCCACTAAATTTTGGGGTGGTTTGTAACAGCAAAAGCTAACTGGTAGAGGAACTATTTTTTTTTTTAAAGATTGGCACCTGAGCTGACAACTGTTGCCAATCTTTTTTTTCCTGCTTTTTCTTCTCCAAATCCCCCCAGTACATAGTTGTATATATATATTTTTTCTTTTTAGTTGTGGGTAGCTCTCTAGTTGTGGCATGTGGGATGCCACCTCAAAGTGGCCTGATGAGTGGTGCCATGTCCACACCCAGGATCCGAATCAGCGAAACCCTGGGCCGCTGAAGCAGAGCGTGGGAACTTAACCACTTGGCCACAGGGCCGGCCCCCGGAGCTATTCTTAATAAATTATTGACAGGCTTAAATTGCCCAAATCTCATACTCTCTTAGACATTTACTAAGGTCTGACTGCAGATATATAAATGACAGCCATATAAGCTAATTATCAAAAGAGGTACAAAGTGTCAGTTTTCATGTAAACGAAACATCCAGATTTCGATCACAAATATAGCTTTTTATTTTTGCTTTATTTATATTTATTATAAATTATGCAGACACAACATTGATTGGGGTGTTATTTTGTAACTTTAGAATCTTGGAAAGATTATTTGAATATTAAGGAATATTACAGTATTAATATTTTAAAACAGGAAGTGAAAGTTTCTTTTGTTGTTTGCCTTATATTTTAGAACTTATATCAAAAATAAAAGGAAGTTAAGCAACTTCTTGTCCATGTTGCATTACTATTTTTCTGCTAATCATATCTATGGGGTAAAATCTTCCATCCTAAAATTAAAGCTATTCACACCAAAATATAGGAAAATACATACGTATTTTTAAAACACATTTTAACGGGTATTATATCAGCAAATAGAGAGTAATAAGGCTACTATATACTCTCACGTTATACTGTCCATCATTAGTGGTTTGGATTTAGCTAATTTCTTTTGGGATCAGCAAAGAGCACACCGTGACTAATTATCTAATCTCTACCCCCAGGGTTTTAGTTATGGTCTCTTGCTCAATCAAAAATATTCACATGCAATACAAGACTTTCTGTAGCTTTTTAAAAAAATTTTGGTTCATTGACTAATAAGCACAGTTATTTTATTAGTGGACATAAGTCTCCTTTGGAAGACTTCCAAAAAGCAATGGTCAGTATGAAAACATATATCCTATCTTTCAAATGAAAACATTATGTTTTATCCATTGTAAAATATAGATAAAAGTCAACTGAATTCATCCTATCATATTATTAATATTTAATAAATTTATTTTTGAAAGAATGTGAACAAAAATGATTTTATGATTAATTAGCACAAGCACATCTTTGGGCATCTTTCACTGTTTCAAGGCTAAAATAAGTGAAGATAAGAAAGTGTGTTTTGTCCTTTTTATTCATTTAACAAACACATATAACTCACTCTGTGGCTGACACTGAGTGTTTATGAATATTAGCTTCTTGAATCCTCATGTCATCCCTAGAGACACTATTGTTACATTCACTTTACAAATGCAAAAATTGAGGCAAAAAGAAAAATTAATGCAATGAGAGGTAAAGAAATTGACTAAAATTACATGGCTAATAAATAGTAAAATATGAATTTTAAGCCAGGAAGTCTGATTCTTGTCATCCATATTTTAATGACTATTCTATAAAGTGAATTTGCTTCCTGAGTTCACCACATTATGGAGATCATTAAATAATTCGTCTCATATTACAGAAAAGAGACAATATTTCTTTCTCAAACCGTGAGACAATTTCCCTAGTATGGGCTATTTTCAGCTCCTCTACATAAACTTTTATGTGATATTGCACTCACAATGATTGAGTTGATTTTACCATCTTTAAAGATCTAAAAGGCTGCTAGATACCCATATGAAGGCTGCAAATGTCTTTCAAATATCTGACACGGAGCCTAACCAATGCTCGATACAGGTAAGTTCTTGACTACTTGTCAATAATGTTATTTATTTACTGTATGATACAATATATAGGCTTACATATCTGTATATATTTAAAACTAAATTTCACAGCATTGAAAAACATTCCAGATATTCAGTATTCTAGTTGCCTAAAACTCAAAGCGAAGCAACAGATGGAGGGGAGGATACAGAGAGTCGCCAGGGGTGCTTGCTAATTATCATGCTCTACTGTGGGCACCAGCACTCTATGTAAATTGTCAGTGGTATATTATATTTATCACCAATGTCATCCTTTATCTGCAGGCTATTTTCAGAAGCTAAGGACGCTGCCCAAACTATTAACCACTTCATTTAATCCAAAGCGGAAAGGGGGCTTTTCTGAGCAGAAATCTATGGAGGTGGCAGCAGGATTCATAATTTAGTAATGCATCATGAGTCCTTAACTTTCCCATTTAAATCTTCTACTTTGTGGGCAAATATAGATTCTCTTTCAAAAGTATGACCATAAAATATTATCTCCAGGAAGTAAAAAAAATTATTCTAATATGGCATAGCACCAGGATACTATTTCTCATTCAACTTTTAGCTGTATTTTTCCTTAGGGCAATATTTAATGCTGCCATTATAAAATATTTTGACAGAACATAATTTCTGTAAACTTAAATGCTGCAAGGGATTTTTCTTTTTGAAATAAACTCAGCCTTATTGTTGAAAAATAAATTAGCTTTTTTAAACGTGGAAAGTTAGGTTCAATAAAAGGAAATATGACTAATAGCTACACAAGACAATACAATTTTAGTAGAAACACTATGATTCCTGCAATCTTCTATTAAGAATGTATCTTAAGTTTTATATGTTAAAGTGAAAAACGCAGACAGATGATGGCTACATGTAGGCATCATTTAGAAACTAATTATTATTATTTTTTTTTAGTTTTTTTATTGAGTTATTGATAGGTTACAATCTTGTGCAATTTCAATTGTACATTAATGTTTGTCAGTCATGTTGTAGGCGCACCCCTTCACCCTTTGTGCCCACCCCCCACCCCACCTTTCCCCTGGTATCCACTAAACTGTTCTTGGTCCATAGTTTTAAATTCCTCGTATGAGTGGAGTCATACACAGATTATCTTTCTCTCGCTGGCTTATTTCACTTAACATAATTCTCTCAAGGTCCATCCATGTTATTGCAAATGGAATGATTTTGTTCTGTTTTGCAGCTGAGTAGTATTCCATTGTATATATGTACCACATCTTCTTTATCCATTCGTCTGTTGATGGGCACTTAGGTTGCTTCCACGTCTTGGCTATTGTAAACAGTGCTGCAATAAACATTGGGGTGCACAGGACTTTTGGGATTGCTGACTTCAGGCTCTTTGGATAAATACCCAGTAGTGGGACGGCTGGATCGTATGGTAGTTCTATTTTTAGTTTTGTGAGGAATCTCCATACTGTTTTCCATAGTGGCTGCACCAGTTTGCATTCCTACCAGCAGTGTATGAAGGTTCCTTTTTCTCCGCAACCTCTCCAACATTTGTTGCTATTAGTTTTAGATATTTTTGTCATTCTAACGGGTGTAAGGTGATATCTTAGTGTAGTTTTGATTTGCATTTCCCTGATGATCAGCGATGATGAGCATCTTTTCATGTGCCTATTGGCCATCAGTATATCTTCTTTGGAGAAATGTCTGTTCATGTCTCCAGCCCATTTTTTGATTGGGTTGTTTGATGTTTTGTGGTTGAGTTGTGAGAGTTCTTTATATATTAAGGATATTAAGCCTTTGTCAGATATATGACTTGCAAATATTTTTTCCCAGTTAGTGGGTTGTTTTTTTGTTTCAATCCTGTTTTCATTTGCCTTGAAGAAGCTCTTTAATCTGATATAGAAACTAATTATTTTTAAAGTCAAGAGAATAAAATTAAAAAGCAAAAGAGGTGGTGGTATAGAATATCAGGTATTCTGGCAACGAGTGTTGGAAGACCCAAATGGGTAACAGAGCAGCAAGCAGCAGCGTGGGCGCCACCGGAACAGCGGGCGAAGGTGCGCCTTTCTGGGCTGTGTCTTTTCCTGTGATCTTCCTCCTTATGGGTTCGTTTGAAAACAAAATGAGGAGGAAAAAGTGAGAAGAAGTCTACTTTTAGGTAAACTTTAGGGAGGTTGTGTAATACAAACACTCAGGAAGAAGTTAAACAGATTATGTGTTTCCAGACAGAGGTCTCTTTTTCTGGAAGTATCTGTAGGGCACACAGATCAGCTGTGGCAAGTCATGGGGACTTATTCTGAGAGTTTATGAGCTTAAGATCTGCCAGCACCGTCAATAACAAGAAATATAAATTTCCTTCAGTGTGCTAGAAAGAAAATGAAAAGCAAAGTTGTGTTATTGTCTACATTTCAAGTGAAAATGTGCAGAGATTTTGAATCAGACAATTAGGAAAAGTGAGAGGAAAAGAAAGCAACACGAGGAGGGAAGACCACAAAGGGGAGACACAAATAACAATGATTCAAATAAACGCAAATTAAAACAAAAAGGATATATTTTCTTTGTCCATCAAAATGGAAAGAGTTTTAAACAGTAAGTTAAAATGTGAAGTATGGAATAGTGCAGTGGTTCTCAAAGAGTGATCCAGGGATCCCTTGGGAATCCCCAAGAGCTTTTCACAGAAACTATAAAGTCAAAGTATTTTTATAACACCATGACGTCACTTGCCCTTTCACCCTCATTCTCTCACAGTGTACTTAGAGTTTCCTGGAGTTTACTCAGTGTGTGATGAGTCAACACTCTGACAGCTGATGGGATGCGTGCTTCCGTGTTTACATTTTCTTTTGTTTTAATTTCTAATATAGTAAACAGGGTAGCACTAACTCACAGAAGCAAAAGCTCTCTGGGGTCCTCAACAAGTTGTAAGAATCTGAGGGGGTCCTGAGACCGGAAAGCTGGACGGCAGATTGTGCAGTGGTAATGAGCACATTGACAATCTTTTAGAGAGTGTAAACTGCTTGGTTTGGATCAAGAAGCTTGAAAACAATCATTGACCTCGTACTTCCACTGATAGCAATTGAATCTCAAGTAATCATCAGAAAGCAGACTAAAGATTATTGATAATGGTAAATACCACTATTAAAATAGCAAAATATTGGAATTATCTGAAAAATGGAAATGTTTTAACAAATGCTACTAAGTCCAGGGAATCAAACATTCAGGGACTTAAGGAATGGTTTACAAACAACAGTGGTTTTAAAATAATGAACCCTACTAAGATGGTTGTGGCTTACCTGCCTATCCAGGGGCAGAATTGTGTAGTGGTTAGAAGCATGTGCTCGGTGGGCAGGGTGGCGGGGAGGCTGCCACAGCTTAAACTGTTGGCTGTTACGTGATGTTTTACAGACGACTTGATTGTTCTAAAGTTCAGAGTCTACATCTGCCGCCTGAGCACGATGCTGGTCCCTACCACACGGGGTTATTGTATGTATTCAGTGAGATGTGCATGTACCATCTAGCATGAATCTTGGTACATGGATCAGTAAATGTTGATTACAATGCTGTTGTATGATATCCATGCAAAATATTGGAAATCAAACTAAAAAATAGTCATTCATTTTACAAATGTTTGTTAAACACCAACCATGCATCACACACTGTTTTAGGCACTTGGGTGAGATCTGTGAACAAAGAAATACCCCAACTACCCTTATGGACACACGGTAGAGATGGTTCTCTTTGGATGGCAAGGTTGTGAGTGATTTTTTTCCCATAGATATTAACATATTTTTCTAAATTTTCTACCATGAGTAATATTAATTTTAGCAGAAACTAGAAAAACACACTAAACATAGAAGAGGCGAGTAAATTCTATTCTTGATCAGTTTTTCCATTTTTAATTAAAAAAACCCTAAATTTGTGAAGAAATTATGTGGTTTATTTTAGGAAAAAGAAAATACGTTTTCTAAGGAACAATGATCAGCAATAATTCAATCTCTAGCTAATCTTTTTAAAATGTAAAACCCGTGGAATTAAATAATTGTATGACCACTGGAAAATAGAATTTAGGGATAGGTCAAAAACAATAAACAAAAAGTTAAATACATAAAAAAGGTTTAATGGTTAATTAAATAAATAATACTATGTTTCAAACTTTCTGAAAAACAATTTTCAATATTCATAAAATACTGAAAACATTTATACCCTCTGACAAAGTAATTCCACTTCTAGGAATCTGTGACAAGTAAATTATCAGAAAATTCTGAGAACATTTAGGTGAAAACATATTTATTAAGGCACTGACTTTTAAGTGGAAAAAAATGAAAAAGGTAAAGAAACAACCTAAATATGAAAAAAGAGGGAAAAGTTAAATTAATTGTAGGACAGTTATAAAACAGAATCTCATGTAGCCATTAAAAATAAACTTTAATGAAGCTGACGAATAATTTCTAATGGTGGTGTTATGGACCGAATATTGCGTGCGTCCCCCTAAATGTGTATGTTGAAATCCTCACCGCCAATGTGATGGTATTAGGAGGTGGGAATTTAGGCGGTGATTAGCACATGAGGGTGGAGCCCTCTTGACTGGTATTAGCACCCTTATAAAAGGGACCCCGGGGTGCTTCCTCACCCCTTCCACCAGGTGAGGACACAGAGAGAAGACGGCTCTCTATGAACCAGGAAGCCAGCTCTCACCAGCAGCAGAATCTGCCCACACCTTAATCTTGGACTTCCCAGCCTCCAGGACTGTGAGAAATAAATGTTTGCTGTTTAAGCCACCCACTCTATGGTATTTTTGTTATAGCAGCCCAAACAGACCAGGACTGATGGCTAAAGGTTTACAACATAATATTAAAAAGAAACTTAGGCTGCAGCATGGTATAAAAATTGCATCTCCATCATATACTGTCAGAGATACACACACGCACTCCTAGCCCCTCCCCATATGCTTAGAAAAAGAGACTGAAAGTTGGAGGCTGGCCTGGTGGCCTGGTGGTTAAGTTTGCAAGTTCTGCTTAGGTGGCCCCGGGTTTGCCAGTTCGGATCCCAGGTGTGGACATGGCACTACGTGGCAAGCCATGCTGTGGCAGGTGTCCCACATATAAAGTACAGGAAGACAGGCACAACTGTTAGCTCAGGGCCAATCTTCCCCGGCAGAAAGAGGAGGATCAGCAGCAAATGTTAGCTCAGGGCTAATCTTCCTCAAAAAAAAAAAAAAAAGATCCTGAAAGGAAATACTCTCCAATATCACAGCAATTATATTTTCAATTATTTTATTTTATTTTATTTTTGGTGAGGAAGATTGGCCCTGAGCTAACATCTCTGACCATCTTCCTCCATTTTGTTTGTGGGATGGGGCCACAGCGTGGCTTGATGAGTGGTGTGCAGGTCCACCCCTGATCCCAACCCGCAAACCACAGGCCACTGGAGCAGAGAACGTGAACTTAACCACTACACCACCAGACAGCCCCTGAGATGTTTTAATGTAAGTATATATTATTTTTATAATCTGATCGAATAGGCATAAGGATGAAAATGCCATGATATGTCATTTATCCTGAAGACTGTGCAGTTTTCTGATGTTTCTATTACTAGCGAGCAATGGTCTCAGATCCTTTTGAAAGAAAAACAGTCTCTCAGGGTCCCAGCCCCCGTGACAAAGCTGCCACCTTCAGTCTCTCTTTCATCCTAGGCATGCACAGCCGACATGTCGCCGAGCCCTGTCACAACCTTCTAAATATCTTCACGTGGCTCCAGCGTGGTCCTCTCCCGCCCCGGCGTCTCCCGTTGGCCGTCATCTCCATCCTCGGGCGTCTCAGCTGCTGCACTGCCTGGCCGTCCTCCTCGCCAGCTTCTCACCTCCTGTGCTCAGCCTCCAGAATCCCCGGCCACCTTTCTAAAAGACCTGTCCGCTCATGTCGCCCCCCGGCCTGCAGTCTTTCCAGGATTATGTTGTTCACGCAGGAGGCAGGGCTCTCATCATCTGACCCGCTTCTCGTCTTAGCAGCCCCCTGCCCTCGATCAAACCATTTGCCTTCCCGCACAACCCCTCTGTTCTTTGACGCTTCCCTGCCTTTGTCCCATTGATTACCCCTCCGGTACGCGTGTCACCACCTATGAACTTAATTAACAACAACTCAGGTTCCAAGATTCGGGTAAAAACTCCATTCTCCATTAACCCTGCTGTGACGTCTGCTCGGGACCGTGGGCGTCTCTGGGCGGCCTGAACGTGCCCCCCCCACCCCCAGCCCTGAGGTCTCCCCTCGGGGTGGCGAGTTCACTCCCAGTCTCCCCCGGAGGCGTTTCAGCTGCGTTAGCCCCGAACCTGGGAAAGCACAGGCGCCGTGGAGGTTCTCATGAAGCATCCTGCCTGCCTAAGCATTTCCCTTCTCTCAGCTCCGCTTCTCGTCGGAGTTTCTCCTCTGCCAGGAGGTCCCTCTATCAGAATCCCCCAAGAGTGGGGGTGCATGGTCAAACAAGGGGCAGTCCTGCTGGGAAGGGCTCTCCTCACCTAGGCCCTGGTTGCTATTTCCACGTAGGACTGAGATACAAACGGTTAATCTAGTGTTACTTAAAGTAGTCCATGAATCTCCAGGCTCGTAGAAAAAAATATTCTGTGGCAAAATGTGCAAAGCAATGCTGCGTATTGTATTGTCTTCTTGTAGAATAACAGTTCATAGAAGTTTATAAAAAGTGTTGAGAAGTCCTGCCAGAAAGAAACATTTACTTTTCTTTTTTTGGGGGGAGGTGAGGAAGACTGGCCCTGAGCTAACATCTGTGCCCATCTTCTTCTGTTTTGATGTGGGTTGCCACCACAGCATGGCTTGGTGAGTGGTGTGTAGTCTTAGCATACAAACGGTGAACCCTGGGCGGTGGAAGTGGAGCGCAGAACTTCACCACTACACTATGGGCCAGCCTCAGAAACGCTTAGTTTTAGCTCAGAATTTCCCAAAATCGCTTACCACGGATTATCCTTCTAATCTAGAAATAGGTAAATGAAATAATAATAGTCCCTATGAACATTTCAGGGAATTACTATTCTGAGGTAGAGCATAAAGTTCCCTGGCCCCAAACCCAGACGGTCCTCATGGATCTTCACCAGTTTTCCAGGATACCCTTGGAAGGAGCTCACCCCACATACCCAGCTTTATTCCAAGGGCTGGAGCTCTTCTCGCACAGGGCTCGTGTGCTTAGCATGGTGCCTGGTGCACAGGGAGGACTCCATAGACCTCAGTTATTATTACCGGTATTCCTACTATATCTTACTATCAACTCTATTGATAGTCCTACCAGCTTAAAATAATTTAGTTTGTAACTCTTGTTTTAACTATGGAAACTTTCTTTGACTGTAACACTTGAACTACACATTTTATCTATGAATAATTTATGTATTGCTTGTATTGCCATGCCATAACTTGACATTTTATCATTGAACTATATTATTTTTTAAAATCATGGGCTTTATAATTAAAAATGTCATATCTTATCAATGACATTAAGTAAAAAATCATATTATATGGTTTTAACACCATATTTTATACTTTAAATATACATATATATCAAATTATAGGTAAACCTACACCAGAGAGGCCACTGCCACATAGAGGAATAATATTTATAGAAAATACGAAGAAGATTTAATATATTCGATTTTAGAAGTACATAAAACTTGCAAGAGTATAGAGCAGCAGGCCTCTAATAAGTGGTAAAATGCCATGACAGACACCTTACATAACAGAAAATGAATTAGTAAACGTGGAAATATGTTGAATCTTGCTAGTAACAAAAGAAACGCAAACGTACACGATTAATGAAATGCTCTTTGTTCATGAGAACAGGTTAGAATTTTTAAGTAACACATTTTAAATTAAAAGAATCTTTCCACAAAGCAATTTAGCTTTGTGTTTCATAACTAAAACAAAAGTTTACTCTCTTTACCCAATAATCCCAATCTTCATAAATTCCTTGCCTGAGAAGGAAAAACATGAGTCTCGATATACATTTGTTAAGCTCCCTCACTAAAGACGTGCTTGTGCCTTTTGCCCAGGTCAAATGGCAAGAGAACTTCCTGTTTCAGTCTATCTTACTCGTTCAGCTTGTCATTCTTTCAAATTAATATTCAAATCAAGTAATTTGACTTTCCTAATAAATCCAAGATGAAAATAATAATTCTATTTTAATTTGGTATGTTTTTAAACACTATTATTTTCTGAATTTCTTTTTTGTGGCATTTTCTTTTTAATCCTTGAAATTGCATTTCTAGACTAGATTGTGAACTCATTGCCAGGCACGTGCTTCCTGGAAAGCAAGAATTCCTCATTTATCCTTAAATTCTCTGTGCCTAGCAGCGTGCCTGGAATGGAGAACACATATAATACATGTTTGCTGACTGGATGCATGAACGAACAACTTCAAAATATTAATCTCTTCTCTTTGGAAACTTTGCTTTCTTTTTTCTTCAAGAATGTATTCTTTGTATTTAGATTAGTTGTTTCTGTCTAAATATATTCAGACCCTAAGGGACTGTTTCCATCCAATTTTATTCAGATGGTTCCAATCTTAAAAACAAACATAATCTTTCAAATCATCTACCGTTACTAATTTTTGGCCATTTTCCAAATTTCTTTTTCTTTGTTTCAACTTCTAAGACATTTATGGCCTAATTTTTCAAAGCGAAGTCATAGGTTTTGTGACAGAATGAAGAGTTGGGAGGGATATTTCGAGACCCAGTAATCCAAACTTAGAGATGTCATAATGTCAAATAATCTGCTCGCAGTTATAAAAATAACTGACGGCAAAGTCAGGACTGGAACCCAGATCTAGATGGCATGGCTCCAGGCTTCCTTCCACTAGTCATAAGCCTAAAGGTTGAGTTTTATTTTCCTCTGATTTTTTTCTTTTATGTGTTCATTCTTTCAAAAACCATACTGAGGGCATACGTTTTGCCAGGCCCGTAAGGGTCGTCTTTAGCAGACAGGAGCAGACGAAGAGTCGCCCTTCAATTTGAAGGCACACACTCGGCAGTTGGGAATATGGAAATGTTCTCTCCCTCATGTGTAATGCTCTTCAAATCTTTTCAGATTTGTTGTTTTGTGTCTTAAACAAGCTGATTCGGGGCAGTGTTTAGTACTGAATTTCTTTACTCCTTTTTAAATGACAGGCTTCCCTTGAGAAGCTTGATTAATTCATATTGCTGAAATTATCACCTTAGTGCAAATGACATATGGTTTCATTCTGTTCCTCGTCTCTCTGGTTTGGAACACATTTTTGAAACACTAATAGATTTCTTATCCTGGAAGCCTCTTAATGCTTTGACATTAAACATAGGCATTAAAAAACGTGGCGGTGTTAATTGAGAATGGTAATCAGGATGTCACCACTGGGTCCCATTTCATGTGAGCTAATGTAACTCAGTTAGGTCTGGGATCCTTCGAATGGAACGTTAACAATGAGCTATTGTTTTAATTTTATATTATTTCTATATAAAACTGTGCTCTTTGTAAAATAACAGTATTTAAAGTTTTCAAAATATAAGAAATACGTAACGATACTATTGTTGATGCTAGTGTTTACAAACATTCTTAAGGTCTCTTTTTTCAAGTTCAACCCTTTTAAAAGGAAATTTTGATATTTTAAATGCACATGTTCCTTAAAATATTGTTCAATTTTTATTATTTAAAGAAAGCCACTTGACTTTAAGTTTAAGAATTCAATTAACTATTTTTGAAATTTGCCAATCAGCAGGCATAAGCAATAATAACAACTGGTTGCCCTAAAATGCCCATTTTATTTTATTTATTTTTTTTCTGAGGAAGATTGGTCCTGAGCTAACATCCATGCCCATCTTCCTCTACTTTACATGTGGGACGCCTGCCACAGCATGGCTTGACAATTGGTGCAATGTCCGCACCTGGGATCCAAACTGGCGAACCTGGGGCTGCGGAGAAACGTGCGCTCTTAACCACTGCGCCACCAGGCCGGCCTCCTAAAATGCCCATTTTAAAAATTGAGATTTAAATCTAGGATTCTTCTATACCAAATTCATTTTCTCCTCCTTCACTGACTCTATCTTCACATCAGTATCTTCAGAGTGTAGAACTGGGGCCAAATGTAGAAATATGAGAGCAGTTGGAAGGGCTGTTCCAGGGAGATAGTGAGTTCATTTGATGAGAATTGTCGAGGTCAATGCTGTTTACTCTGGCAGGATGCTCTGTCCTTGAGACCATGGCAGCAAATGGAGATGGTGGGTACCAAATCTGCTGCTGAAATTCTGGAAAAAGTAAATTTTATTCCGGAAAATCTTTTGGGAAGGCAGCTTGCTGATTTGTCTTTTCAGTATTTGACTCATTCTGTCCTCTATATTTTTGTTTTGTTTTATGTTTAGAGGAGGACTTTCAGGTCTTTGTGTTTTTTTTTTTTTTGTAGTGAGGAAGATCAGCCCTGAGCTAACATCTGTGCCAGTCTTCTTCTATTTTGTATGTGGGATGCCACCACAGCATGGCTTGATGAGTGCTCTATAGGTCCATGCCCGGAATCTGAACGCACAGACCCTGGGCTGCCGAGGCAGAGCACATGAACCTAACCACTACACTGCCGGGCTGGCCCCCCGATCTTCATTTTTTTATTGGTTGTTTTCTTTCCATCCTCTCAATATTACTCTTCTACTTGTTAAATTTCTTTCTTTCTTTTTTTTCTTTTGAGGAAGATTAGCCCTGAGCTAACTGCTGCCAATCCTCCTCTTTTTGCTGAGGAAGACTGGCCCTGAGCTAACATCCATGCCCATCTTCCTCTACTTTCTATGTGGGATGCCTACCACAGCATGGCGTGTCAAGCAGTGCCATATCCGCACCCGGGATCCAAACCGTTGAACCCGGGTCCATGCAGAAGTGGAATGTGCGCACTTAACCATTGTACCACCGGCCCAGCCCCACCTGTTAAATTTCAATTTAATCTCTCTATTTACCTGCCCCATCCCAACTCACACAATACTCTGGCTCTGTCCCTTCAGAGAGCTATCTTATTTGCTAAACTTAACCTATAGGACAGACACTTGGATTCAGTTCCTCATCTGTGTATGAGGTTTGCAACTTTCAGCTACAAATTACGGAAGATACCAATTTATATGGTTTACACATTGAGGAGGCAGGAAGTCCATAAACAGAGCAGGCCATAGAACAGTATGATCAGATGCTCAATAATGTCATCACGTATCCATGTTTCTGCTCTCATTCTGTTGTCCTCAGTGTCAACTTCACACTCAACTCATTTCCTTTGTGCTTGCATCATGAAAGGGGAGGATTGCAACTTTTTTTGAAAGAAAAACTTCCTCAAATGTCCTCAGCCAACTTCTCAGGTCTCACAAGTCTAGGCTGGATATTGGACATGGGATTTCCATGATTGGTTTAAAAAACCCATTTGGGCATCAGCTTCCAGCATGTGGACTCCATGTAAGCAGACACAGTCAGATTAGTTCATGACTATCCCTAATGCCTAGACATTTTCTGGCACATAGTAGGGTTTCACCTTACAATCTTGAGTAGGTATTCAAACCCCATGAGTACTACATATGGTAGGTAACTACAAGACTGACAGATGGTAGTGCTCCCAGGAAATCAGCTGAAAGATCATCTGGCTATTGTCTCCTTGTACTTTCCTTAGCTCCTTAACACCCCTGTCCATGCAACCAACCTTGCCTTGATTCCTAGACTGATCTGGACTTCAGAGTTTAAGCCAGCTTCTTTTTTGTCTTTAACTCTTTCATCAGCATGATGGAATTACTAATGCCTACCTTAAAGAGTGGTTGTGAGGATTAGAAAAAATGTTTGCAAAGCATCTGACACTGCGCCAGACATATAGAAGGATTTTGATAAGTACTAGTGTTATTTCCTGGATTCTTTAGTACGGGGCTAACCAAGATCACAACAGCCCCTCAGGCTCTAGCCTGTGCCAGGAGTCACATTTGTGGCAAACCGGACCTGAGACTTGAGGTCAGGGCTGACACTCGGGCCTCACACAGCATGGAACCGTCTATGGTGTCCTTGCTCTGAAGACCTTTTTGGCATCAGAGTGACAATACCTAAGATCCTAACTGTACTCGTCACTGGGCTCAGCTTCTAATTTGGTTTCCATTGTAATGCATGCTCTCATTGCCTGTCTAATTTCTTAGTGCCCTGGGGTGAGTGAGCCTTGCTTTGCTCTGATCTTCTCCCATGTATGGGAGCTGAACCTGCCTCAGAACTCAGTTGGTGACTTGGGCTCCTCTATCCAAGGACTGACTTCCTCAAAGCCAGTGTCTTCCTGCCTAAGCGGACATCCAAGTATCAGCTAACTAGATTGCCCATCCTTATGCTTATCTGTCTTGCTGGTACATCTCATTTCTAAGGCTTCAAATTGCAAGCCTAGATATTGACTGAAAACCACCATATTTTCTAACTCTATGGCTTACGTACTCTGCGGAATGGCCAATAGCAGCCAAACCCACTCACAGCAACCATTCTGCCCTCTGGGATATTTCAAATGCCTGTCTTTGTCTCTATCTCCACTTGTGCTGGTATTAGGCATTCACAGCCAGATCTTCTTCTCAACTGTACACTTGACACCACTCAGTGTCCCTTCAAATGTGCATAGATTTGTAGGGTCATAGAATTTCCTTCTCATGGCTAATTTTGTAGAGAAAATATATAAGACTAAGCATGGAAGAAGATATATAGAAAATCTGATAGAAGGAGAAGAGGGAAGGAGGAAAAGAAGAGAAAGTTTATTGGAGCTTGTGGTTTTTAATATCAACAATCATAACTGGTAATTTCCAACTCTAAGCATTTTTTATTTCTTTCTTTCACTGATGCCCTTCTTTTAGATTTTCTGGAAGAGAAGACAATGCTGAAAGA
The DNA here is from genome assembly GCF_041296235.1 of Equus asinus. Taxonomy (NCBI): domain Eukaryota; kingdom Metazoa; phylum Chordata; class Mammalia; order Perissodactyla; family Equidae; genus Equus; species Equus asinus. The sequence continues at coordinate 2,900,862 of NC_091807.1, forward strand.
AACAGTCTCTGTTTCTCTGAGTTAATTCCAGATTCCTGAGCTCTTCTCACTGATCAGGGAAGGCGAAGTTGGGGTGTGTCCCCAAGTGCATGTCCTATTCTAAACTTACGTCCTCTTTGATGTAAGTGCTCTGTGGAGGTCAGGGAGTTCTTCTGTCTGTTAACTAACGAACTTGATAGACCTACATAACTGACTCATAGATATGCTATGAATGAAAGAAGGGATGCTCTTAACCTGTGTTTTATAAAGTATTGGGGAAATGTTGTCGATCAGTGTTCTAATAAAAAAAGGAGATTATGATTGATATATTTGTACCCTTAATGAAATACTAATAGCGCTTGGAACCTCTCCTCCCGCAGCCCAGGCATCGGGTTTTGCCCACAGGGGCTTAGCTACAGGTCTAGGGAAACCCACTGCTGTCAGCCCCCGAGCTCTTTGAAGCGGCTAGGGTCTGAGGTCCTGAGAGTCCTTGGAGGGTAGTTGTCTCTTACCCTCAGGCGGAGATCTGGAGGTAGTGTGGGCGTATGAGACAGTCCTAATTGTGTTAAATTTATAGAGAAATAGACCAGCAGATAGAAACAAAAGGTTTGTGTTTTTGAACAGGTGGTACAGTATCCTTGTATTTCCTGATAATGACTGTGGGCTTCAGAATATACCAGATCTAATTGTGTGGGGAAAAAATCAAATCAAATCAGTGTCAAAAATCTAAGAGCAACGTTAAAAGAGCAGAGCTATCAAAAGTCCTAAATGTGGGAAATTCCTCGGGCTTCTGTGTCAGTTGAAAAGACAAAGAGAGAAGTGGGTAAACATATGGTTGGTGTAGTTGGCTTCGATTCAGTCTTGTCTTTTTTTTAAAAAGAAAGCTTTAATATACAAATTTAATTTCAGTGAAAATACCAGACTCAAATTCAAGGGCTTGATTTTGTAACTGAGACAATCAAGGTAGGCCGTTCTTAGAGGTGCGAGTTTAACTGAAAATGTCCTGTCTACTTTTTCGGCTCCAGTACAAGAATCTGGAGTATTTGAATAACCCCTTTTCTTGTTCATGCATGGCTCAATGATCACTTTTATTTGCAGAGGTCCATCCACCCTTGGTCTACAGATAGCAAATGGCATGCTTCCTGCTGTGCAGTGATGTGGATCAAGGCTGCCCCAGGTAGAGGAGCCCAAGGGCCTTGATCCACATCATGCAGTACCTGCACCCCTTCCTTTCGTGGACCAGGACATCCCTGGGCACTCTACACAAGTTTCACCTGGAATCACTCCTCAGCTGGCTCTCCACGCTCCACTTTAGTGACACACCCTGATCCAAGAGACGCTGACATATGGAAGATTAGCATGAAGGTGAGAGGGAGGAAAGAAATCAAAACAGTAAGCCCTAAACTTATGTATGTGTTGAATATTTCATGGGTAACTGCATATGGGATTGTGCTTTTTTTTAAGTATGTGTAACATCTGGTTCTTTTTTTCACTGAACTCATGAGCAGTGCTTTTTTTCTACTTAAGAGCAGATTTTCTATTGTTTCATAAATAATTTTGCTTTTGTACCAAAGGCATTTGTATTAATTCAATATGGTGCAATAAAAGTATTCTGTGGAATGGATTTGACCATATTGTTTATTGATCTCTCCACTTATTGGCTTTCTGTTCATCCTCAGCCAGTTTCACATCGAGGTTTTTGGTATTCATCTGGACACAGAAATTAGACATAGAAGGAAATCCTACTATTTATATTCTCTCTCTTTTTTTGGCTGATGTTTGAAAGGCAGGAGGTGGGAGGGGAGAAACAGAATTTAAAGCTGCTTTGTTTTCCAAGAAAGGAACATATATATGTAAATGCTGCTGCTGCTGCTCTGCGCTTAACAAAGCAACGGCATTGCTGTATCTGAGACGTACCCGTAAATAACAGACCAGCAGGACTCAGTTCCATCTTGGGGTTGCATTTTGCCACACGGATGGGTTTAAAATGGACCTGAAATCTTTTTGAATATGTGGGAAGAAAAATGGATTGAAAGCTCAACTTAGTTTTATAAACAAGAAGATTTAGAATTTTTCAATTTTATGATAATTATGACTTCTTTTTATACTTCCAATCTTAACTCTTATTATAATGCAGAAAGAAGACCTCACGCTGTGCTGGATGATCCAGCAGAAGGCACCCAGAAGATGCCAGTCCTCCATCTCTACTTGTAGGGACCCTGGAACATGTCAGGTTTATTTGTCTACCTTTATGCTAAATTTCTGTTCTGCTCTGCTGTTAACTCAAACTGAGCGTGCCTAAAACAGAAATCAATGTGTTTTCCCTCTAAACCTGCATTTTCTTCAGCCTCTCTTAATTCTAACTGTGGACCTGTCACTTCATTATTTCTGCTGCTGCCACACTTCATCTAATTTGCATCACCTTATGGTTTGACAAATTCAATGATGTCCTCTTTGATCTACCTGCTCATACCTTCTAATTGGATCAGAAAACTCATGTATTGATGGACAGATTTTAATACATATCATTCGTGTATACATTTTAATGCACACCTTGCTTGCTCAAATGTTTTCAGTGATCCTTTGCCTCTTAAAGGTAAAGTGTAAACTTTTAAGCCTGGCATGAATAGTCCTGCACAATCCAGGCATAACTGACCTACCAGTGCACCCGTGTCACCATAGAGAGCTTTTGTAGAGGTTGTGTGGCCGCAAAAGCGATTGCCACATTTGAGCTGGGTGATATTCTAGTCCCTTCCAAATTTATGACCCTGTCGTTCATAACCCTTTGTCCTTAATTGCCTCTTATTTTCACTATCCCTGGTGCAAACTTTGTTTCTGTTTAATTAATAAGCACGTTGGACATGAAAAGTGTTTGGGGTGTATTTTTTACACATCAAAGACCAGCTTACCTGTTAAAGATTATTTGAAATTCCACCTCATTCATGCATTCTTTCCTCCCCACCTAATCCTGATCTTTTGACTTTATGTTGCGTTTACCACCAGAATCTCAAATCATTATAATTTGTTGGTGTGAATTACTACTTGTTTTTCTATTGGTATGTGCTTTCGATTAGATTGTCAGATCCTGAGTAAAAAGATTATGTCTTCTGTCACTTTGTTCCCCACACCTTGTACAATCACGTAGCACTGTGCTCATTGCATGTTAATGATCCTTAACTTCACCGCCCATGTTACTCCTGGTCAGCATTCAATGCCCAGCTCCAGTCTGCCTGATGCACCAAACCTTGCCTGGCCCTGAAGCCTACATAATTTTTATGTTCTCTGAAAAGTTCTCTCATATTTTTAGCCAGTTTTACCTTTTCTTGTCACCACAATTAGACTATAAACAATCTTCCCTCTCTCTTTCTCTCCCTCTCCCTCTCGTTTTCTTAAAGATTCTGGGCACATAGTAAGCACTTGCAGTAAATATTTATGATTGACTGGTGACTCCTCCGAAAACATCTGAATCTTTCTCCAGTTCACAAACCTGTAGACTTATATGAAAGTGTGGTGCTGTGTTACAACTGGGTCATCAGATTATCTGGAACTTTGCTGGAGTATATCGACAACCATAGAGTGCATCCATAATTCCAAGCGAGTATGTCTGCATATAACCCAAACTGAGGACTATTCGGATAGCTCAAGGAGAATTTGCCAGCCAGCTGGAGGGTTGAGGTGACTTCTCTCCACTTTGGTGCACTCCATCATGTACTCCACGCTGGATGTACTGCTCTGGTATGTGCAGCTTGGCACACATTTATCGGGCCAGCCAAGAACCGGTGAAGAGAGGAGATAATTCAGAAACCAGAGGACCCACTGCCAGATGAGCAGTCTCCATCATCACAGTCCCAGGCATTCCCAATGACAAGACACACATTTTTGCATGACTTCATTCGCTGGTTCATGCCAAAGAAAGACAACAGAAGGCAAGGTCCCGTGTAGATAGCTGTGCCAAATGGATGTGGCGCCACCGCTTCCCAGGAGTGTCAGTTCTAGTAAACCAGGGCTGTGATGACAGCCAATGGGTGGGGCAGCGCAACACAAATATAGATAATACTTGTGGTTTAACTCCCACACAGTTATGCAGAAGGCATTATGAATTGGCTTACAATTTGATCTGGTATTTTTAAAAGTACTAAGGCATAAATAAAAACATGGCCTAAATGCATAAATAGGGTCTCTGTCTACCATGTGCTAGAGAAATATCTCCGGGTCTCAGGACCAAAATAAACATGATTGCTACCATGTGCTAAAACTTTTGAATTTTCCTCAACTCAAAATTAGACAAAGCATGAGTATTTTCTAGCAAAATTAACTTTTTTCTCTCTTTTCTCATTATAGCTACAGCCAGTGAGAGGGAAGATGAGGATTCATACAATGCTTTTAATTCATACATGAAGCCAACTGAGTTAGCTCATTATAGGGAGCCAACTTCTCTCCTCTGCCCTACACTTCTCTGTAGAAGGAATTTGTATGTTGAGGATAATTTCTTAGACTTTCCCTTTCATTTTTATTCTATAAACAAATCACCAGATTTTCTTGCTCTTTTGAGTAGAAAAATGTATGATTAGGGGAAAAAACAGTAAAGGAACAAATGTCTCCATGTTAAGATAAATTTCAAAATTTGTGTTTTATTATTGTTTAAATTACTATAAAGAATTCTTTTCCAAAAGAGAAACTAAAAATAAAATGGAATGAATTGAGAGATGAATCATAGGCATCATTTAAATGTGGTTTCCTAATAGATTAAAGATAAAAATATCAATTGATTTTCTGTGTTTTTTTGCTCGAAGGCAATAAATGAATTTTTTTCATTAGGTAGAAATTCAGATTATTTGTGTGATTTCTGTAAAGCAGAATTACATTTTCCCACAAAATTTGTAAGTAGTTGGAGCATGTGTAGTGTCTGATGGTTACTATCTGCCTAAATTGGTCCTTGTATTTAGATCTTTTCTACCTTAGAGAGATACTTTAAGCTATCTTTTCCTTTGGTGGTAACTGGTCTTCACACCTCATCTTTTCTGGGGCCTGAAACAGCACAGCTAATGTGGGTATTTTCATGTAACAGATAAGTTAATCAATTATCATAAAATTGGTATAGTGATAAAAGTGCAAGTTTTGCACCACAGATGAGTTCAAATCCAGACTCCATGCTGTAGCTTTCAGCATATCACTTCATTTTCCTGCATCTTAGTTTTTTCATTTGTAAAATGATGATAAAAATTTATGGCTTTGTTGAGATAATTTATAAAGTGCCTGGCACATGGTAGACCTACATAACCGACAGTCTTATGAAGGCCTTTAATCAGAGGGACCTATGCTATAACTGATTGCTTACACATGACCTTGGGAAAATAACTCACCGTCCGTCCTTAATTTCATTTTGTTTCTGTTTGGGGCTTATTTTGGTGACGAATATTGTCGCTGAGCTAACATCTGTGCCAGACTTCCTCTATTTGTCTGTGGGATGCTGCCACAGTGTGGCTTGATGAATGGTGCTAGGTCCATGCCCGGGATCCAAACCTGTGAGCCCTCGGCTGCCGAAGCAGAGCATGTAAACTTAACCACTATACCACCGGGCCAGCTCCCCTAATTTCAGTTTTTAAGACAACAAAATGAGAACAGAAAGATACTAATACCACCTGGAATACAGAGCTGGCTATAATAATACAATAAGAACAGGGACAAATAACCTGGCAAATAGTCCTATGAACACGATCCGAAAAGCGAAGGGAAGCTGTAGGATGAGAGGAGAAAGAAGAGGGAGTCCACTGGGAAGGTCAAGGCTAAGGATTCATTGTAGGGATGGAGGAACCAGTTTTTATATTATACAATCCAAATATTCCAGAAGAACCAGGTACTTTTTTCCTCCTTGACTTTTCCACTATCTAAGATTCTTTCCCCACTTTTCAAGACAAAAAAAGAAAGAAAAAGACCAGAGATTGAGATGGTTGTTATATAAGCTACGTGTGAAAACATCCCTTTGAGAAGTAAAGCAAAATTTATAACATTGAAGACATGATGAAGTATGTTAAATTATCTGTATTGACTAAAGAAATTTGGGTTTACACTATGCTTCACCAAAATAATTTTAGAGCCACAAAATCTGAGATCCTTATTTGCAGTTTCAGAATCAAAATTCCACAAGCAAAATATTAGAAACGTAGACTTCTCTTTCAAGATGAGAAAGATAATTTTGAATTGCTTTCTTTTTTTTCTCCTATTTTTCTTATAATCATGCTAGTATGTCTCTATTTTATGCTCTGAAAATATTATCCCACTGATGCGCACATACATAAAAAAGTTACTTGGCAACTATATTCCTTCATTATGTATGCAAACAACACAGGGAGAAATAGATGAAAATACGGGAAGTGTTTCTAGACTCACAGAGATAAACGGACTGGCACGCAGAGATCCCTGCATCCAGCAGCAAGAGGGCTCCTCTGAAGCCTGACAGAGCTTCCTCCCCCGGCCCGGGAGGGACTCCATCTTGCTCGGGACTCAGCCACGCTTTCATACCAATTAAGATGATGGACTGTGTATTTAATAAATTTTCCAATTGTGAAAGAAAATATCTGTTGTGAAACAACAAATCTCTAAGGCGTGTTTTTATTATATTACGAAAACCTTTAAAACACTTAGTGACAACAGGAAATGGCTTTTTGCCACAATTATTTTGAAGTTGTGCTTATTTTATTCTTCTCAGTTGGCACATTGCAGTGTTTATACTCAACTTGACTTAACCTGTGGGCAATTTATCAGCAGGAGGAGGCTTATGGAACACTTAGTGCAGTCTTCAATGGGAAGACATTATCAGTACCATTATAAGCAATATTTGTATAATGCAATAAATATGCTGATTTCTAAACCGGTGTCAGCAAAGAGAATCCCTGCCTTGAGGACCTAGCTGTAGGATGCTCTTATTTATTAGACGTCATATTTGCATACAGTTTGGGCCAAGTCACGCAAATATTTCTCTATTCATCTTTCTGACTTAAGTATCTGGTAGCCGCTTACTTGACTGAGCTCACAAAGTAACCTGAATGGAACCCATTATTTCTAAATTACCCAAAGTCTGTAAGAATGAGACCAAATTCTGGTTGTTCATGAATTGTCATAGTTGGTTCACTATCTGGAGGTTAAGTTTTATTGTCCAACCCAGGACACTTTTGAGAGTGCAGAGGGCCCCAATTAATAATTAACCTGGGAGAAGAACTATAACCCAGACTGTTTCATGCAAACCAGACACCTTTGTGGCCACCTTTGTTATGTGTGAAGCAGCTTCATTAATACCCACTTACCTCTCTCCCCTACTGCCCATCATGTGAATCCAGATGAGGAAGTTTCAGCTCTATCATTTACTCTTTGTGCGGCATTGTGATCCCAAGTCCTCTAAGCATCTCTTTCCTCATCTTTAAAATGGGCGTTATAATATGGTGGCCTGTTGTGGTACCTGGAAAATACTAAGTACTCAATGGATGATAGGCATCATTACCACCATTGTCCTTGAGGATCTTCAAACTGGAGCTGTTGGTGCTCTCATTGAGCAACCTTAGGTTTATGAAGGTTGCAGTCCACGGCACTTGGCTGAAAGGTAGGAGGTAAAATCTGGATTGAGTTACCTTAGGAAAGTTCTTATCTTTGAGGAAAATTAAAATAATAGATAAAGAAAGAAAGAAAACCTTATTAGATGCAGAGACAGCACAGAGGAATTCCCATTGCTTTCTCCCACACGCTCAGTAGACGTGTCCTGTGGAAGGCTGGCCCTTGGTAACACAGCCAGGTAAGTGCGCGTGTCACGGGTGGCTGCTTCCTGCCAGTTCCAGCACAGCTTTCCCCACCCTCAGGGGCTCAGCTCGCAGCCCCTACTCCAGCCGGCCCGCTTCTTCTGTGCCTCATGCGCAGGGTTTTGAAAGTTCTTTCTACATTGGTAGTTTTGAATACCGTCTTCTCTTTGATACACGCTTTTCTTGTATTTCTAGCCCCTAAAGCTGCCAACTCTTAGACCATGTACCTGAACATCCCCCTGTACCAAAGGTTCTCTGCAGACTCTTTCCCATTTCTGGCCTTTTCTGCTACTTCTACAACTAAAAAAAAAGTCTATCAGCAGTAACAGCTTTGTGGTTAAGAGCATGACCTCTGGAATCATGTGAGCTGAGTGTGAACCTGAGTCTAGCATTTTCTGTCCATATGGTGATGTGGAGACTTATTTAACCAAAGTCTTAGTTTCTACCTACAAAATGGGGCTGATTATAGTGGCTCTTATGATTAAGTATAAAGTGTATGTGCTTAGCAAAAGACATAGTGTGTGATAAGTGCTCAGGAAATATCAGCCATTTTTGTTATTACTGTTTCATGCTTCATCCCATTAGATCCCTTCTCTGCTTAACAAAATGATACCTACTGTATTTCACATAATCAAAGAGTCCATCAATTTCAAGATACATCGTTATATTATGTACAACTAAATGAAAAATATGACTGCTGGCTAAAATATCAGATATTATAGATTATAACACACAAGCTAATTTCAAAGATGTTAAAATATAAATTAAAAATATGCATTTTAGAATCAGTAAATATAATAAGTAAACATGTTGAAGGAAGAGGGAAAATTCCCTCCTTTTCCCCTTCTGGTTCTTGTGGCTGGTCAAATAATTAAAATGATGTAAGGCAGGTTAGCAGGAGAAAATCAAACAAAGCTTAATACACGTGCATGGGAAATTCACATAAGGATGAAGAATTCTAAAGACAGTCAGACAAAGTGAGGTATGTATGTCTTTCTAGATTAAGGAGAAGGAGAGAAAGATCTGAGATGTCACAAGGGGAGAAGGCAATTTACAGAAAGAGGAAAGAGCTAATATTTGGGAAACAAATGTTTGCTGGGCCATCTATAGACAATGGGACCCAAGAGAGAACTATTGATAAAATGGCCCTTGCTAGATGCCTTCCTGCCAACCACACCTAGAATTTCTATGGTAAGAGCTCCTTGCTGGGACAGGCTCTTCTATCTTAAATTAATTTAGGCAGTTGGGGGAAGGTTGAATGTCCTTCCTGAGTCTTCTGAGCCTTGATTGTCTTCAGCTCGAAATAATCCCCATACCAGAATGGCACATCTTGGGGCAGCCTGCCCTGAGCCCTATCACATGTCAAACCATCTGTTTGTATGCTTTAATGGGCGCGAACTAGAATATCCTTTCTTAAAGGATCCTTTGCAATGCATAAGAATCATCTGAAAATCTTTTTAAAATGCAAATTATGATTCAGAAAATCAGTTTCTGAATTAGATTCTGACTCTGGAATTGAGTCTGAAATTCTGCATTTTCAACAGGCAACCGAGTGATGCTGATGCAGCTGGTTTGGGGTCCAAACCTTGAGTAACAAGGACTTAGATTCTGGCATCCTAGCTAAAGGTCATTCTCTGAAGATAAAACTCTCATTAGAATGATAAAAAAGTGTTTTCACACTCCTTGTGCATACCAGGAATATCTGCTAGACCACAGCTGTCCTCTCCTCCCTCCTTTTCCCAGCGCTCATCTCTTTCTGTTTTCTTGCTCTCACATGCACACACATGCACACACACACACATACACATCCATACGCGTGAAGACGTAGTGAACACTGTTGCTTTGGTTCTGAGCTTTGGTTCTGTTTTTACAGATCTCCTGATTTGTGTCAGGATGCAAGCGCTCCCTCTTTCTTAAACAGAAAATCCCAGGAAAGAACAAGGCACAGGGAAGAAAGGAGACGTTTATTTGAACAACAGCCTTTTGTTTGGTATTCTAACAGAATACTCGGTTTATTCAGAACTAGTGCAGTCAGGGTCAGTAAAATTCCTTTGCTTTTTTGGGAAAAATTTTGCCTCGCATCGAGGCCATCAGTTGCCCAGAGCAGGCGATGTTTTCTTTGACCAACAGATGGCAGTAGCTGTCTCTTTTTCCCATTATAGTGATGAGAAAATTGAAACTAACGTGCTCATAAGATCCTTCGAAGAGCGCTCATGAACTTTTCCCGGGTTCCTTGAGTTGTTGGCTGATTTCAAAACGTTATCTCACTGTTGGAGCACTGCCTTTTAATCACTCATAAAAAGTAGCCCTGTTTTCAGGAGATATGCTACCAAGACCACATTCGCCTAATCCAAATCGAAAACCAGGAGACTTTGAGTGTCTCATTTCCAATATTCACAATTTTTTATTTTACGCATCTGGATATTTTGGCTACACTAAAAATACATTCTTTTAATTAAAAAGGAGAACTCAGATTTTTGAAAGTTACTTATAGTTACAAATGAGCCAGGGTAAGTCATTTCACCAATCTCCATCAAGATCCAGCTTTCAGAGCCATGCAGTTGTACCTGTCAATAGCGTCTCTGAGAATTGTTAGTACTTCTCTTAGTAAATTTTGACATGATGTGTATCTACTGAAGCCAGCTCAATACTCCCTTTTGTAAACCTTCTATGCACTACTTGGCAGAACTATAGTTGAATACCTTTTATGGAATTTCAGTTAAGAGATATAGGAAAACTCCCGTGATCTTCAGTGTTCTATAAGAAGGTATATGTGAAAAAATATATATAATTTGCTTAGTATTCTAGAATTACAAACATTTATATGCGTATAACTGTTTTCTAGTTGATGGCTATCATTTAACCATGTCTGAGCACTGTAGTTCAGATGCTAACCTTAAATTTAAACTCAGAATATCATTAATACATTCCGATGCATTTTTGTTCTCGCCCATAAGTCTTCCAATGAATCTTTACAGTTTGCCTGGATACCTGCCCTGGCTCCTGGTGAGAGCTCAGGGTTGGGAAGTTCTCATTCCCCACATTTGCCAGGGCTTCATTTCACTTTGGGGATCACTTTTGCTTTCAGACACAAGTCAGAAATGCAAAAAGCATCACAGAAACTCATATATTTCTACCCTGTGAATATTTAAAAATGGATTAATGGAAAAACTGAATGCTCTCCTCTAAGATTGTGAACAAGGCAGGATGTCCCCTCTCACCATCCACTCAACATAGTGCTGGAAGTTCTAACCACTGCAAAAAGGCAAGAAAAAGAAATGAAGGACATAAGGATTAAAGCAGAAGAAATAAAATTGTCCCTATTCTCAGATGCCATGATTGTCTACATGGAAAATGTCAAGAATCTACAAAAATACTCCTAGAACTAACAAGTGAGCTCAGCAAAGTTGCAGGATATACACTCAAGACACAGTTCTCTATACTACAATAAATATGTAGAAATCAAAATTAAAAACACAACATCACAATTGCTCCAAAGAAAATGAAATATTTTGGTATAAATCTAAAAAGTGTACATAAAAATTACAAAATTCAATGAAAGAAATCAAAGAAGACCTAAGTAAATGGAGAGATATACTATGTGCATGGATTGGACGACTCAATACAATAAAGATGTTAATTATCTCCAAATTGATTTATAAGTTTAATACAATTCTTCTACAAATCACAGCAAGGCTTTTTGTATGCACAGACAAGCTTATTTGAAAATTTATATGGAAAGACACTACAATAACTAGAATAACTAAAACAATCTTAGAAAGGAAAAATAAAGGGAGACAAATCACTACATGATGTTAAGACCTATTACATAGGTACAGGAATCAAGACTGTGGTACTGAGGGAAGGATAAACACATAGATCTATGAAAAGAAGAGAGAACCTCGAAATAGACCCACAAATATATACTAAACTGATTTTTGGCAAAGGTGCAAAACATTTCAATGGAGGAAGGAGAGTCTTCTCAACAAATGGGGCTGCAATAATTGACCTTCTATAGGCAAAGAAATGAGCATTGACCTAAAACTCACAGCTTATACCAAAAATCAAATCAAAATGGACCATGGACTTAAACGTAAAACTGAAAACACTAAAACTTTTAGAAAAAAAAATGGATGGGCATCTTTGGGATCAAGAGCTAGGCAGAGTGGTCTTATACTTGATATTTAAGCATGAGCCATAAAAGAAAAGTTTGGTATGCTGGCCCTCACCAAAATGAAAGCCTTTTTCCCTGCCAAAGACACTATTAAAAAGATGAAAAGACAAGCACAACAGTGAAAAATAATTGTAAATCACATACCTGACAAAGGACTAGTATGTAGAATATACAAAGAGTTCTCCAACCTCAGCAGTAAAAAATAAAGTTAACAAACAGATGTTAACTAGACTTACTGTGGGCATTATTTTGCAATATATACAAATATCGAATCATTATGCTGTACATCTGAACCTAATGTAATGTTATATGTCAATTATATCTCAATAAAAAATAAAAATAAAACATTCTTTTTTGGGAAAAAACCCCCTAAAACATAATCCCGTTAGAAAACAGGCAAAATCAATGAACAGACATTTCTTGAATAAGATATATGAATGGCAAATAAACACATAAAAAGATGTTCAGTATCATTAGCCATTAGGAAAATGCAAATTAAAACCACAAATTGATATCACTACATACTTCTCAGAGCGGCTAAAATAAATGAATATATATGTATATGTATGTATATATATGAGCAAATAAGTGTGGCGTGGGGGGTGTGTGTGTGTGTGTGGCAATGGCTGAAACAAAATAAAAATAATGGCAATGCCGAATGCTGGTGCGGACGCTGGTCATATCTTTCCACTTATACATGTGTGGATACAAAGTGGTAGGATCACCCTGGAAAATATTTTGTCCTTTTCTTGTAAAACTAAATATGCGATTACCATACAGCCTAGCCAGTGCATTCTTAGCCATTTATCAGAGAAATAAAAACTTATGTTCAGACCAAAGTGAATACACAAATGTTCAGAGACACTTTATTTATAATACCCCTAATTGGAAACAAACAGATTTCTTTTAATGGGTGAATGGTTAAACAAACTGTGGTACATCCATAGAATGAAATACTACTCAGCAATAAAAAGAAATGATAAAGTGGTGCACACAACAACTTGAATGAATGTTCAAGGAATAATGCTGAGTGCAAAAAGCAAAATTTGGATGTTTCATAATGCATGATTCCATTTATATGACAGTTCTTAAACAGACAACGTTTTATAAATGAAGAACAGATTAGTGGTTACCAGAGGGTAGGACCAGGAAGGCAAGGGTGTGGGTGAGGCAGCAGGTGGATACGATTACGAAAGGACAACAGAAGGGATCCGTGTGGCAATGGATTGTTCCATATCTCCAATGTGGTGGTGAATACATGATGATACAGATGTGAGAAAATTGTATAGAACTAAATACACACACACACACACACATAGGTAGTACAAATACCCGTTGTATTGCTGTGCTATTGTGTTGCAAGATGCACCACTGGGGAAACTGGGTAAATGGTACACAGGATCTCTCTAACGCTATAATTATCTCAAAATAAAAATTTAATTAAAAAATTTATGAAAAGAAAAGAAAGGAGCTTATTAGGGAATGTCAATTTTTTCTTAATAATGAAATAATAGTCACAGAAACAACAAGAAAACAGATTAATGGTGTGCTGACATAATATTGAACTCTTGATTATAGTAAGAAAAATAATGACTATGGTCTTCATTGTTTATAAATGTATTCACATACAGAATCTCATATTAATTTTTACAATTTTAAAAGTTGTATGGTTTTTTTTCATGAAAAGAGAACACTGCAGAGTTCAAGGTCAACAACCTTTTTTAGCCCAAAAGCCAAAAAGAAAAGAGCTGAGATTTAATCCCAAGAATTTTGTTCCATATACTCTGTCTAGAATAAAATGAAAGCATGCCAACTTCAGATTTAGTTGCTTTTAAATCAAGAAGAAAGATACTAACAGTAAATTGGAATCTATAAAATAACTGCTAAATAAATTTAGATATAAGCATCCTCCTCCAAAAAGTATATCTGTATTAATTTCCTTTTACGAAGATATCAGACACCTATTATGTATTATCATATTGAGGTTGTGACCAAGCCAAGAAATAAGTATAGCGTAACTTACAATCTATATAAGGTAATTTAAGGAGAAAGAAAGTTTCTTCAACAAAAATATTTTTATACCACCATATCCTTATTCCTAAAATCCCACTATTGAATCTGTTACTTTTGGTTATAGCACTGAAGTCTCCTCCAAGAAAATAATGTCCTAGAAGTTATGCGTCCCTCATGTAGCTATCCCCTGGGAGGGGTAATATGACAACCCAGTGATTAATAGCCTCTCAGCAGAATTTATTTTTTACACAAAAAGAGTTGAATTTTAAAGAATTGACTCATAGGACAGATAAGTTTGATTTAGAGAAGGAGCCAAAACATGTTCATAAAGCACAAGTGGAATGGACCAATGTGAGGGCTTTGGATCTTTGATTCTCAAAATATTGTCCTTGACTCCTATGTTCTAAGTCTTTTATTCGATTCACACAGGCCAATAAAGAGAAAATCTGTAGAATTTTATTTGCTTGTACTAAGGGCAATGTATTTACTCTTCAGGACAATGAAGGGAGACGTTCAGCCCCTGAGGAGAATGACTAGTTTGAGAGGTAAGATTTCCAAGCTATTTTGCCAAGTTCCTACCACAGATACTCACAGATGGTTGGAAATGCCAGTTTTCTGGAAGTAGACGTTGTTTCCTGAATCATCTTGATCTCCAGTTGGTTAGGATCCTTAATGTCTGCTAGTCTTGTGTGTGTGTGGGTAAGTTACCATGAGCTCAGCTTATTCATTATCAGTTTGGTTTATTGTGGATTGTTGTCTGTATAACAATAGAGGGAACTGCCTATTTTTGGCTTTATAGTGATTAAAATTTAAGACATTGTAGTTGAAATAGGAATCATTCATATAACTGCTGCTAAGGAAGGTATATACATCATCTCTTTACCTCTCTATTGATTTAAGCCACTTAACTTAAAATATACTCTAAAGATAACCAAAATAAAATTCTTGAGTTATTTAAAAATTTTTAAAAAGTTATTTTTTATAGGATATTGTTCACAAAATAAAATCATGTGTGTAAGCCCCAAATTAAGAAATTATTAAGTAAATAAACCAAAAAACACATTGAAATAAGTTACTAGGAACAAGTTGATTGTAACTTCTTTATTTTATCCTTCTTGTTTCTCCTGAAAACTGAGAACATGTGTGGTAGGCAGATCTCAGGGTCCTTTATTCTCCTTCAGTGATTGGTGGTCAACACTTTTGAGACCTCTCTGGCCCCAGGAAGCCAGGAGGTAGCAAAAAGGTACAAAGACTCGGAGAAAAAGGAGGCTGCCAGGGGGAAGGGGCAGACCCATGGATGATCGCCCAGTTAGATGTGAGATTGACCCTGTCCACCTCATTCTAATTTACTATCTCTTGCATAATTTATTAGAATCTACTTTTGGCTTTTATTTAATGTTAGTCTTCTGCATTAGAACATGAGATAGTCTGTGGATATGGAAAAGGATTTACAGCCCAGATCAGGAAAGTTAAAATGGACTTTGATGGAAGAAGAGTGATGCTGTAAAATCATTTAGGGTTGAAGACTATATGATAATGTTAGAAAAAAATTATGTGTTGTATATGTAGATAGCTCTGAAGCCTTATATGTGTATATATGGAGACCAAAGAGGGAATACTGTTGAAAGTTTGATTCTTATTTTTAAAAAACGCTGCATGTTCTATCTTCTCGTGCATAAGGAAACTGAGGCAAGAAACTTTATCACCATGAGTGTTGTTGACATTATCAATTCCAGAACCACGTTGCTGAGGGCCACCATGGACTTCTAGCTCTCGAGCACACTTTAGAGGTCAATAGTTTGACCTTTAACTCCCACAGGTACTGAATCCCTGTGGATATGGATTAAGAAAGGGAACATATAAAGCAATAGTTTTTCTCACGAAATTTCCATTTGTCAAAGATGGAAATAACTCTGTGTATTGGAAAATTTGCCCTGTCTTAGAAGCTATTCAACAATGCTTTCATATTAACATTTTTTATATCTGTTGAATGAAAATACAGGGCTTATTAACCTAATGAGCTAAATTCAAAAAACATTTTTTTCAGATAAAAGGGACTTATGGTATAGAGAATTTTCTTGCCACCCATGGACTTGAGTTTGAAGGTTCCTGCCATACCAAAGAATTTTCAAGAGCAGTGCACTTTACTGAAGAAGTGAGAATTTAACTATAACGTTAACTTAACACCTATAATGGTAGTTAGAAAAAATAAAATGAAGGTAATTATGGGGGAAAAAAGCCACACAGAGAAGTGAGGTAGGCTGAGGTGAAATTAAATCTTCTCCTGTCATTTTCTATTTTTTCTTTTGGAGTAGGGAAAGTGCTGCAAACTAGACAAGGAAAATTATAATTCCTTATTCATTGACAGCTAATGGGTGCTTTTATTTTAATTGCACATAAGCCCAATTAATCTGGAAATATTGAAGATTTTCATTTAATTTTGTTAGGAGAATTCTAAAAGGAAATGACTTCAGGAGAGCAGATGGACTTGTGTAACTCTGTTCATGAGGATTATCATTTGGAAAGGAAGGATGAGGGATGGGGGAAAGGAGAGAGAAGGGAGGAAAGGATGGATAGAGGAGATGGTACCAGGGGAATGAGCTAGCTTTCGCTGGAGTATTGCTCTCTCTCAGGCACAAATCTCCAGGACCAGCAGTGTGACTTTATACTATTTTAAACACACTATTAAAAAGATTCTTTCTGCGTTACAAAATTGATAAAAGCAAAATTAGAGTAAAGAGTAGTTGAGAGGGTTGTTTAATAAGTTATCTTCAAGTGTGCGATGTGAAATAGTATGTATTGGACTTTTATTGTGAGAGCATCTTTTCAAAGGGATGTCCTACCAGAAAGCAACTGGTTTTCTCTTCTTCAGGCAACGAAGCTGCCCTCAGCATGAGCACGGATCCCGCACCTTTGAGCAGATAATTGTTGCCCTTATTAATTACGCCCATCTAGACCAGGTGAGCTTGTCCCAGAGTGAAAGTGTGGCCAGGGTCTTCTGTTTGTCTTAGCAAAACAGCATGGAATCAGGTATTCAGAGTCCTGGGGATGAGCCATCCCATTTGCCTGAGGAATCTGGAGGTCATCCTCCTTAAGCTGCCCCCCTGCCCCTTAAGACACACAAATACATCAGGAAGGCTGAGGGAGATGGGACCTGTGGTCTGGTCCCAGCACCAAGTCAGAAGAGAAAGAAGCGTTGGGGGGATTCTGGGTCCAGATTGAACTCTTCTGGGATCACCTTGCATCCCAGAAGTGGCAGGGCTGGAACCAAAGGCACTCATTTTTAGGAGTTACAAAATGTGACCTATGACTATGAGGGTTTGGAGCCAGCTTGAGAGAGCATAACTCATACACATGACCTTCGTAAACGACTGCTGCAGCCTGACCAGGCCTCAGCCTGCCCTCTGACGCAGCCTTGCACCACACAAGACTAGGCCACGGAAGAGAAAAGCTCGGAGGCCCCTGGCCAGTCGGCGTGAGAGCTTTCACCACTGAGAAGGAGCAGGGTGCACGCAAGTCCACTCTGGATGGTGAGACTTTGGGGTCGGTGCCTCGCCCTAGCCTCTCTGTACACTGGGAACAGGTTATAAAGAAGAGTGTTATACTTTAAACGCTAGATTTAGAAAATGCATACGCGTTTGGTTAACCTAACTGGGAAAAGCTGCGCTGTAACTGGGGGCAGTGCAAGCAAGGATGCATGGGAGCCCCCAGGGCTCTGCCATTTCTGCTTCCAGCTCTGCTGCTTTTGTGTGGTGCCTTCAGCCTCACCTGCTGTTGCCTCCATTAAGCAGTTTCCAGACTCCATTCTCCAAGCTTTATCATGCAGGGAAACTGCATGTTTCAGTCTCCCATCTTTAAAATTTAAAAAACAAAATCAAGGGCTGGCCTATGGCCAAGTGGTTAAGTGTGCATGCTCTGCTTCGGTGGCCCAGGGTTCGCGGGTTCGGATCCTGGGCGCGGACCTAGCACAGCTCATCAACACATGCTGAGGTGGCATCCCCTACAGAACAATCAGAATGACCTACAACTAGAATATACAACTATGTGCTGGGGGGCTTTGGGAAAAAGAAGAAGAAAAAAGGATTGGCAACAGATGTTAGCTCAGGTGCCAATCTTTAAAAAAACAAAACAAAACAAAACAAAAAAACCAAAATCAAAACCCTCAAGGCAGAGCTCTGAGTGACCTCGCTTGATTTGTCCTTAGACCAGAGTCTGTGTATGGACATCCGGGAGGGTTAGCAGCAGCCCAGCCTCTACCCACCTGGTGCCAGGAGCACCTCTCCTCACCACAAGTTGTGTAACCAAAAGTGTCTCTAAAATTACCAAACATCTCCTGGTGAACAAAATTGTCCCCTGGTTGAGCACCACTGCCTTAATCACTGTGGTCAGAAATTTAGGATTACATTGTATCAGAGCACAGTGGTGAGGGGGCCTGGGAGGAAAGATTAAATCCTTGATTTCTTGGGAACCAGGCAGCCACCCCAACTTGAGTCCTATGCATATCTCAAGTCTGCCAGGCCCGCTTGTATCATGTAGGCTCTCTCTAAACTCCTGCGTCATATAGCCTCTAGTCTTTGTTATCATCACACATGGTTATTTCATTATTGTAGAAGGCTATTTAAAGATTTGGGTAGAATGAGAAAAAGAATTAGGACTGGGCAACCATTTTCATAATATTTACCCAAACTGAAACATGATAATATGCATATTCAAACAATTTATCTCAAATGTAATGTAAGAAAAATCATTAGTCATAACTGGATTTGTATATTAATGTTTTCCTTCAATAAGGGGGAGAACAAATCATTTATCAGTTTTTTGTTTTCCCCACATCAAGGAAAATCAGTTTTCATTGGTTAAAAAAGAAGAGCATAATAAAATTTACTTCTAATAATTGTAAAGGTTAAATAAATAATTCTGAATGGATTACAGAATAAATAACTGTGTGGTTATCGATAACTAAACAAGCTCATACAATGCTTATGAATTATTTTACACGGTTAGGTCTATTTATTAAGTAGGTTCACAAGATTCTGTTCAATTCCCTGTTCCCAGATATCACGATTAGATCTCAGGAGTCTGCACCACGTTGTTACACTCTGTCTATTCATTAGGCCTTGTGAATATGGACATAACAAGGCACAGAAAAAGGTCAGCAGGAGAATTCTGGCTCACTGACTCTATAGAATCAAAGAAAACAGCTGACCCACCCAGGAAGGCCTCAGAAAATGATCAGAGCATGTGTTTTGTCCTTGAAATGTCTGCTGGTCTTTTGATTTATAAGCAGTCCAAAGCAGAATCCTATAAATTAAAACATATACTCCTGCATCTTAATTTTCATACAGACCCAGCGGTAGATTTACAGTCATTCAAGACCTACTCCATCATAATTAAATGGTACTTGTCAGCCTTTTATTGCTATTCTTGGAGATAAATCCTCATCCGAGAGGTTCCCACAGTGATTATCATCATGGCCTCTTGCTTCTATCCTGGAGAGGGGATTCTGACAGAATCATAACTCCTGCACATCTTGCATGACTTACCTGCATCACAAGACACCATTATTTTGTTATCTGAAAATATTCTGATCGCTTTTGTTTCTCTAAAGTTTTCCAGAGCTTTTTTCTCACTCTCTTTCCTCTCTCTCTCCCTCTCATCCCTCCTTCCTTCTAAGAAATAAAAATAAATGTTATTTCTTTCTTAAAAATAAGTGTTCGTTTTTCTTGACCTTGTTTATAATCACACAACTTCCTATTCTGCTGTGTTTAATGGAAGTTAGCCCCCAAATTACTCATCTGAGAGTAATAAATATTCTTGCTATAGATGTGGTGGTCAATGATGAGAAAAAATATCCCCTCTCCCTTACCTGCCTTTCATAAGAATAAAACTACATATCCAGTCCTTTCATCCTCTTTCCTCCCCCTAAAAGGCTGTTCTTTTTAGACT
The DNA here is from genome assembly GCF_041296235.1 of Equus asinus. Taxonomy (NCBI): domain Eukaryota; kingdom Metazoa; phylum Chordata; class Mammalia; order Perissodactyla; family Equidae; genus Equus; species Equus asinus. The sequence continues at coordinate 2,920,764 of NC_091807.1, forward strand.
TTTGATATAATTTAGATATAATCTTCTAGAGAATCTCATGCCAGAATCATCAAATAAGGGAAAGCAAGAAATAATTTCCCTTTTTTTGTAGTTGTTGGTTGTAATGTGACAACCTATTTTTATGAAGTAAAGATATTTTATAAACATTATAAAATGATTCCTGTTTATTTTAGACATTTAGGCAGTGAGTTATATAGCAAACCACAAACTAGAGGGAAACATCTGTAATAAATGTGACAGACAACAAATGATAATCTTAATATGTTGACTAAAAAGAACACTAAAGTTATAAGAAACAAGAGAAAAAGTATAAAAATATTGAGAGACGATTCAGAAAAGAGGACATAAGTGTCTAATGCATATCACAAATTTTTTAATTTATGAAAAATCAGAACAGTTAATAACCATTCCAACATTTTAAATTAGCAGATATTTTTGAAAATCAGAAGAGGTAAATACTAGTCTTTTAAATTAGCAGGTATTTAGAGAATAATGCTGTGTTGGTTTCCCAGGGAGGCCATAACTGAGCACCACACATGGAGTGGCTGAAGACAACATCCACGTGCTCTCTCAGGGCTCTGGGGTAGAAGTCTGAGCTCAAAGTGTTGATAGGGCTGTTATCCCTTGAAGGCAGAGTCCTTTTCCGTCTCTTCCAGCTCTGGCAGCCCTGGCCTCCCTGGCTTGTGGCAGTCTAGCTCAGTCTCTGTCTTGGTCTTCACACGGCCCTCTTTCCTCTGTGTCTGTGTCTTTTCTCCTCTTCTTATAAAGATACAGATCATATGGAATTAGGGTCCCCCCCTAATTTTGTATGCCCTCATCTCAACTTGATAACACCTAACCCTAGTTTCAAATAAGATCACATTCATAGGTTCCAGGAGCTAAGACTCCAACATATCTTTTTGGGGGACACAATTTAACCCATTAAAAATGCTATCTTATGCTGATAAATTAGTAAAGGCTTTCTGAAAAGCACATTAGTAATATTCTTTCTTCTACTAATTTCTCATAAGAATCCACCTGAGGATAAAAAAAAGATAAATTACAGTTACATGTGAAAATGTTATTTGCAATATTATTAAAGGGATTATTTAGAGTGAATCTGAAAGCAAAAAATGGGGAAAGATAGAGTACTTTTGGTACTCCCTAGAATGGAATATTGTGAAGCCAGTAAAAATGATATTTATAATTTTTAAATGTTCAGAATCACAGATAATCCAACAAATGCTAATAAATAGCAATTAGATTACATTTGCAACCACAAAATCAGGCAAAAGTCAAAACAAACAAACCATCTTACAGCATCAACAACAAAACACCACTAGTAAGTGGAGGAGGAAATGGTGCCCTTATAGACTGCTGACGGCAACGTGAAGCACCGAGAAGCTTCCTGGAAGGTCATTCTAGGTATTCCTGCCTTTGGTTTACCAATTCCACTTCTAGGAACTTATTTTAAAGAAATAATCTGGGATATGCACAAAAATCTATCCATTAAACTATTCATAGGAGTCAATCCTATTGAAATATTACAAACAACCTAAATCTTCAATTGCAGGAAATAAGTAATAAAACATCAAGATAATAAAATACCACATGTTATGACATGAGAAGATCTGACATGTATATTTTAAAGGGCGCAAAGCAAATTACAAACCAGTGTTTACAATATCCTCTCATTTGTATCAATTTGAAGCCAGTCTGTGAATGTAGAAGAGACTGTGAGTTTCTAAACCAAATGTTAAGAGTGGTGAGCTTGTGGGGGCTACGCAGTGCCCTGTGGACTAAGTTAAAGCAGCTTGCAAAAGCACAGCACTGGCTTCCTTGAAGTTGTTCACTGACTCAAAAAGGATTTTGTCACGACTTTCCCGTTGGATCCATTTGTAGTATTGGAGTCAACGGGTAGTCAAGGCATGTTGCTAGGCAAAGGCGAGGAGGACCTAGAAGGAAACTTTATTTCATTCTGTTCTCAAAAAGACACATGCGTTCAGTCAGGAAATGGGGAATTGCATGTTAATAACATAGGAAAAAATGATAGAATTTTGATTGGTATAGAAAAAGACTAATTGCTAAATATCTGAAAGTTAGAAAAAGACATTTTAGAAATAAATGAAACTTGTAAAAAAGTAAAAAATAAATTAAAATTATATTTAAAATATGTTAGTCTAAAAATGGCAAAGTTTTTGGGTTTAGAGATTACATTACTTGATTAAAAAGTTGGTTACACATGAAAAACGTTAGGATATTTTTCTTAGAAATAACCACAAATTGGGTTCTGTGCAATATCATCACAGCTTTGGAACTTCTTTTCCTGCTGTTAAATTTGTAGCTCAATTATAATTTCCAATATGCTATACTTTATTTTTATTCTACAGACCTTTCTGTGTGGTCACGGTTTTTATGTGGCTCTCTTGTTCCAGGACATGAGTGCCAAACGAACTTCAGTTACCCCTAAGAAGACGTGCTTCACTCTTCTTGTTCTCTGTCCTTGCTCTTAACTAAGGAAGCGCTTTGTATAAAATCAGGAAGTTGGCTATATATATTTTAGAACAAGCCAGGAGAGTCTCAGCAGATACACAGAACAGACTTTTATGCTAACATAAGGTTTATCCTATTTCTTCCAAGTCTTTGTTTCATGGGCAGTTGACATGCATGTGGTATGGTTTGTTCTTTTGGATAGATCCTTTCACGGAACGAGAACTAGAGGTGAGCCCTTCTCAGTGAGCCCCTTAACACTGATTCCTGGCTCAGATCGTCCAACAGGACTTTTATCCTCACACAAGGCTTATCATATTTCTTCCAATAACTTGTTTTATGGCAGTTGGTCCCTACCCCGGTGGGACTTTCCACAGGCTGCCTCATGACATGGCAGCTGTACACTTCCAGGGTGAGTGATCCAAGAGAGAGATGGGGAGAGAAGCATTGCCAAGACGGAAGCCACAGTCTTCTCAGAACTACGTCTCAGAAATGGCATCCTATCGCTTCTGCCATTTTCTGTTCACCAGAAGCAAATCAACAAGTCCAGCCAACACTCAACGTGAAAGAATGCACAAAGTGTGAATTCTAGGAGGAAAAACTATTGGGACCATCTTAGAGGCTGCCTGAACACCAAATAAAATTTGAGAGCAGTGTTGAGAGGTGCTCAGAAAGCAAGTGGGCTGGGCACCTTGCCTGAGGTATTTATATGGAAATAGATTTCAGTGGATATTTTTCAGGACTCAGGCAGGCGGACTGGCCAGAACAAGGGGTGACTCTGGTCACAGAGCTGACACCATGCAGAAGGGCCCCCAGGTACAGGTGTCTGAGGAGTACTAGGAGATAAGAGCCCAAGTTCTGGCTTTGGGGTCTGGGCATATGGACAGGGAGAAGTTGTGACTCAGAAGCTGCTTAGAGGCCATTTGGATCCACAAGGACAACTTCTATTAAACTGTGTTGCTTCAGTTCGAGAACTGAGTAGAGACAGGAGACAAGAATTTGGGAAGCTTCAATGACTCACCTTTGAGAAGCAGAAAGAGGCAAAGCTGACATGAACCACAGAACAGTGTTCTCAAAGTTTGCTTGGTATCAAAATCACTTGTAACTTGTAAAAATGCAAAGAATGTTACTTCAATAAGCCTAGCGTCTGTGTTCTTCATTAACACTCCAGGTAATTCTAATACATACCAAAGTTTGAGGACCACTGCCTTAGAAGAACCACTTGTGTTCTCTAAGGAGTATGCCATTTACTGATTCATGATAATTAATTCACTGAATTAACAGACAAGCACTAAACTCTGACACAGCTCGTGGTAGAAATAAGAATGTGCATCATTGTAGGCAGAAATGGAGAAAAAGATGGTTATAACTAAAAGCATTCCAAGAAAAAGTCCTGTGCTTTTATGCTGGAGAACAAATCATAGCTGGCACTGATTAATAGATTCTTCTCTCTCAGGCTGGCAAAATGCAAAAGAATTTGCCAGAAATAGCAGAATGGACACTCAAGCCAGCATCTGGAAGTTATTCTTAAAGAAATATGGCATTAGCTAAAATCGGAGTGGTGGGTCAACTTCTATTTATCCATGCTTTGGTCCATGCTGACTAAAGGTTAATGCAACTTAAACTAAAATCTTCATCTTGTTTTCACTCTCTTCCTTCTTCTTGTTACATCATATTTATTTCCAAACCTGCTTGACAAACATATATTGGTGGCAGTCTACTAAGACTTAGATACTTATTCTTTTATCAAATAATCTTTTTTTCTTAAGCTTAATTCTTTTTTCTTCTTCTTCTTCATCTCTCTCTCTCTCTCTTTTTTTTTTTTTTTGGTGAGGAAGAGTGGCCCTGAGCTAAGCTCTGTTGCCAATCTTCCTGTTTTTTTTTTTCTCCCCAAAGCCCCAGTAAATAGTTCTGTATCCTAGTTGTAAGTTCTTTTAATTCTCCCTATATGGGATGCCACCTCAGCATGTCTTGATGAGTGGTGCATAGGTCTGCGCCCAGGATCCAAACTTGCAAACCCTGGGCCACCGAAGCAGAGCATATGAACTTAACCACTGCACCACTGGACTGGCCTCCAAAATAGTCTTAAGGTGAGAGGGGTCCCAGCATAGAACATATGTGATCCTTGACCGCAGAGAGACCTAGCTTTAAATCCAAGTGATGCCACTTTACTGACTATGAAAATTAAGCAAACAATTCAACTTCTCTAAAGTTGTTTCCTAATTGCTTTGAAAGATTATTGTTAGAAGGAATGTATGCAAAGTGGTCCCAAAATGTGTGCAAAATGAGCACCCAGAGCAGGTGCTCAAGAAACTAGACTATTATTTATATTAATGACTGATACTCCCTAACTCTGTAAACATCGAAATATATTAGAACCACAATTCGTTCAGGATCTTGTGCAGTTTATGCCCATCAGGCTGTATTTCCGATTTTAAGTAAGAATTATAGTGTAGTAATTAAGAGCACAGATTCTGGACCCAGCTTGTCAAGTTCAAATCTAGCTTTGCCATTCACTACCAGTGTATCTGAGGACAAGATTTACTAGACAATTTACTTAGCCTTTCTCTACCTTGCTCTCCTTTTTTTTTGGTGAGGAAGATTGGCCCTGAGCTAACATTTGCTACCAATCTTCCTCTTTTTGCTTGAGGAAGATTGTTGCTGAGCTAACATCTATGCCAATTTTCCTCTGTTTTGTATGTGGGATGCTGCTACAGCATGACTTGATGCGTGGTATGTTGGTCCACACCCGGGATCCGAACCTGTGAACCCCTGAGGCAGCATGCGGACTTAACCACTATGCCCCTGGGCCAGCCCCAGCTCTCCTCATCTTTAAAATGGGGATAATAGTGATGCACCAACATCACTAAAGGACTAAATTAGTATTAGTAAAGCACTTACAAGAAAAAGCATCATACGTGTTAGCTATCGTTAATCATAATTTCTTTTTTAAAAAGTCCATCCTTTACCTATGCTTTTTACCATATCTACCAATTACTGATGTTGTTTATCAAAGAAAATAATGAGTTGAATTGTCTCTTTGTGCAGGTTTCTGCGTTTTGCTGGAGTGATGGTGCCATACTTCTCTGGATCGTTTGCAGACCTCACCCTGACTATAGGCTCCAGCTCTTCCGAGCATGTGAGCTGCTCCCTGGGTGCCAGTTACTTTTGGGGCCTGTGGTTAATTTCCCAGTCCATGGTGCTCAGATCCCAGAACAATTTTCTCTCAGTACACTGCTAGCACCGTGTGATCTGGACACGAGAAGGCGCCGTCCAGACTTGCCTGGCTGGCTCTCAAGGAGCGCCTGTCCTCTTGAGAACTCCGCTCAGAAGCGAAATAATGGGAGAAAGTGATCCAATTTCTTCTCTCTGACGGCATGCAGCAGTACAGTCTCCTGAGCGGTGGTCGGCCAACAGGTGAACAACAGTGAGAGTAAAAACAGGCCAACCTTTTCCTCTACACGTGAGAGGATATCATATTAACTTGCTTTTTTTCATGTTGTTTAATGCAGGTATTTCTTTCAAAGATTGCCTTCTTCTTAAAACAGAAATAGTTCTACCAGTATTGACGGAGGGAGAAGTTTCAGAGATCACGAAATTTGTTCCTGTGGTCATTAGGGGGAAAAAGGCTTCTCAGGTGGTCTCAGGAGCGTGCCTTTTCCTGAGTCCGCTATTGCTGACGGCAATTCACTCTCTGGGCTGGGTGGACGGTAAATCGATGCCACCTTGAGAGAATGCCCCGTAAAGCATTTCTACCCCTCTGTGTGTTTTTGAACGTTCACTTCTTAAAACTGGAAACTGCGTGTGGAACACATCAAGTCGATGTTAAATATCGAAGTTTTTCTGATGTCTGCCCCAGCCCCGGGGACAGAGACCCGCTTTGATCTCCTCTCGCAGCTGTGACGCGAGCACTTCAAACGGAGGGAGAAGGAAGTATCGTGTGGAGAGCCGTCTGGATTCCCAGGGCCAAGGCGGCTGTCTTCCCGGGGCTCTCACTAAGAATTCAGAGGCTTCTTCCCGTGAACACGAGCCCCCGAGGTGCAGAAGCCCCGCGACGCAAGGCCTGGAAGAGGTCTGAGCCCGAAGCGGGAGAGCTGTGAGGGCAGATCGGCCACCGAGAGGGACAACACGTGTGACTCGCCCCCTGGTGGCACCTGGCCACAGGACGGGAGGCACGAGTGCAGGGCGGGCCCCAGGGGGGCAACGGAAGCAAGGGCAGCAGGACAGAGACCACGTGTGTGGAAAGACGCTCAAGAGAGAGAAGCAGCCTCAGCGGACCGCGTCGCAGCGTCCAGAACGTGCAGCAGTCTCAGCAGAGGGAGAGGAGAGGACCAAAGTCCAGAGAAGGAGGCACGGCTTCTCTGGACTCGCCTCGCAAACTACAGGGCCCTGGGGACACGTCACTGGCTAGTGAGTGAGTGCGGAGGACTCCCAGCTCTCTGGGGACACACACACAGATTCAGCAGAAAAGGACAGCGGACAGTTGTCAAAGAGCAGAGCGACATGTTGACATACTTATCTACGGCTTGACAGTATTTACAAATCCTCCTTGTGAAGTAGGCTTAGGATTCAAATTAAACCTCTACTTGTCTGATATGCTTAATAATTATGTGTCAGCTTTGTTTTAACTGTTCAGTAATGTCAGCAAATGGTTTATCTTTAATATATAATTGTCACTTTTCAGCAAATCCCATTTGTTTTACAAGTTCAAATAAAGTATGACACAAAAAAAGGATGGCTAATAAGGCATGTTTCTTCATTAGTATCCTTGACATTAACAAGCAGTTGTCAAGGGCTGATGCCAGGGGACTAGTGGTTAACTTCCCTGAGCTCTACTTTGGCAGCCTGGGTTCCGTTCCCAGGCGCGGACCCACACCACTCGTCAGCCAACGTGCTGTGGCAGCCCACATACCAAATAGAGGAAGATTGGCACAGGTGTTAGCTCAGGGTGAGTCTTCCTCAGGCAAAAAGAGGAAGATTGACAATAGACGTCAGCTCAGGGTGAATCTTCCTCAGCAAAAAAAAAAAAAAAAAAAAGTTGTCAAATTTGCCCACAGTGTGACTGAATGTTAAAGTGTAAAGGTGTGCACACTTCCAGCAGTATGGAATACCTGCATTTCTGAAACTTCTCCAGGGATGCACTGTGAGGTACAGGCTCCTTAATATTACCAAAGTCTCTGCAGAAAATGATATACCATCTAATACATTCAACTCACAGTGTTAAATTGTCCAGGGAAGACCCTTATTTGGATTACTTGCAGGTTTCCTTTAATGGGTCAGCATATCTTTAGCATATTATAAAAAATGTCTCTCTCTGTAAACTGTCTTATGTTTACTATAAAATCTGTTTTTGAGAGAACATTATTTGTAACATTACACAAGTTCCATTTATGGGAAATATTTTTCTGAGTACCTGGAAAAGTACTGAGCAACCAGTTCAATTTTATCTGGCAGACAATTAAATCACATAATTTATTATGTTTCCCACTTTGCTTGGCTTCTAGAGAGCTTTTAGAGGCGAAATCGTGGTCCATCCAGGTTAAATTCACCAGACCTTATTGCACGAATTTCATGTACGAACCTCACGTCTGGCTTCATTTTTTCTGCCCTCCTTTTTTCTCTCTTCTAGTTTCCTCTAAAACAGAGAAAGCGTTGGGTATTCTGATTCTTCTGTGGAAGCAGTTAGGCAATAGGCGGAATTGATAGATGTCTGGATCTATTTATTGAAGTCGAGTGGCTGCCTCCCACCTGCAGGCTCCCTGGCGTAGAGGAAGGTCAGGGCCAGAGCTCAAAAAGGGTCAGTTTCACGTGTGTTCTAGCTGTTTTCACTGATAACGATTTCTTTCTGTTGCTGCTGTTCCCCGCTCCCAATCTTATTTGCTGTGGCTTTTGTTAACTTACTATCTCATTTGCATTTTTGGAGCACGTTTGTTGCTTTCTGGTTACTTGGAGGTGATTGTGCTTCTCTCTGAAGTGAAATATTTGTGCCTTTTGATTAGATGCCTCCTTGATTTCATAAGCATTTACTTTTTTTTCTGGTGAGGAAGATTGGCCCTGAGATAACATCTATGCCAATCTTCCTCTATTTTGTATGTGGGTTGCCACCACAGTATGGATTGATGAGCAGTGCGTAGGTCTGCACCCAGGATCTGAACCTGAAAACCTGGGCCACCAAAGCAGTGTGTGAACTTAACCACTACACCACCAGGCCAGTCCCAAGTGTTTACTATTTTTTTTTGAGGAAGATTAGCCCTGAGCTAAAATCTGCAGCCAATCCTCCTCTTTTTTGCTGAGGAAGACTGGCCCTGAGCTAACATCCATGCCCATCCTCCTCTGCTTTACATGTGGGATGCCTGTCACAGCATGGCTTGACAAGTGAGTCTTTTGTTGTCTATATGGAGGACAGACAAGGTTGAATCGCACACATAACCACGTTTGGGATGATATTCCCCGTGGCTTCGTCCACAGCCTTCCATGCGTCCATCTCAGCCAAGTGTCTCCCAGGTTTCTACTGTCATCTGGGTCAGAGGCGCTTTTCTGATCTGGCCTTGGAAAAGCAGGTGGTCAGGAGCTAGATGGGTGAGTTCTGGGAGGTCTAAGGAAGCAGCTGGACACTGGCCCTCTGATCAGTGCTGTCAGTTCCATTTTCAACCTAGAGTCATCATCACTGACAACCAGCAGTGGATACACAGCAGCCACATTGAGCCTGCCTTGAGCGTATCTTCCCCTATAAAGACAGAGAGAGAGACTAGAGGGAGAATCTAAAACGAGGATAGATATTGGAACCCTCCCTGGTTTGACTGAAAATAGAGTAAGAAAAAATAAGAACAGAGAAATCACAAAGGGAGGATTATAAAGGAGGAAGTTTGGTAGGGGGCCAGATTTATTTATTTGTTTTCCCTGAGGCCAATTCATCTTCACCAATTCAACAAACGTTTATTTCAAGAAGACTATATGTCGGGCATAATTGTAAGTACTGTCCTACAGCAGAGAAAAACAGACGAAGTGCCCCCTCTGATGCAGCTTGGATTCCAGTAGGGGAGGCAGACAATATACAAATAAAGGAATCAATAGTGACGTTGTGAAGAGAAATAAAACAGAGGGGGACAGAAAGTGAGGCAGTGGAAGCCGGTGTGGCAAGGAAGTTTCGGTAAAGTAACTTTTGAGCAGAACCTTGAATCAAAAGAGGGACCAACCTTGGGGACGTGTGGGGAGGGACGCCCAGGCAGAGAGTGCCCGTGGCTGCAGGCTCTCCCAGGCCTTTGGCAAAAGCTGAGCACAGAGCTGGTTTTCTGTTGTGAGATCCTGGATGGCCGTATAGGTGGTGACAAGAGATAAAACGGGGAGAAACTTTGCACTCACACAATTTGCATAGATTGCCAGTCTAAAAACTACAGCCAAATTTGTTTTAAAAATGAACTTTCTTGAAAGATAATTCATTACCCAAGATGCCATTATATCTCTCTAATTAGCCTTTTTAGGTCTTGCAGTTTTAAAAATGTAAAGGGATAACACAATTTACGAGGAAATGGAGCAACAGGGAAGAAGAAAAACTGTAGCATTTTGTGATACTCATGATTGAACGTTCTCAGTTTTAAATTTTGAATAAAATTCAAATTCTGAATAAAAACTGCACATATCTCAAAAGTAACTGTCAACTAACATTGTCATGAACATCAGCTCTTTCAGCTGATGCTGGAGAACAGAACCAGGGCCCTGTTATGTCTCAGTGACAGTGACCCTCAGAGCTAAGTCACAATGTATATGTTACATAGAATGATTTAAAAGGCAATTAAGTAAATCCAGAATTTATTACTACAACTCACTCATCTGGTTCTTCCATCCTTAGTCAAGCTTAACCAGTGTAAAGGGATTAGCTGCAGGGGGCAATGCATATCTTATGGTTTGTCCAGTGCAGGCCTGGGGGTAGGAAGAGGAAACCCAGCAACAGATGTCCCTGTGTCAAACTTACTGACTTTGTATTTCTGTTTCCAGGAAGACTGGTGGCCACATCTCTTTCAGTTCTGAGTGACAGGGGTGCCCACATTTCTACAAATCAAATATCCATCTGTCAGACTGAGTTGAACCAGATTTCCATGATGTGGAAAAAAATGCTCGAGAGAATTGCAGATAAAGCCATCAAAATTATGTTCCACCTGTGGCCATGGCCAAGCAAAACCTGCCAGTTCTATCCCATGGCGGATCTGGTGACAGCTCTCATCACTTGGCTTTGCCTGCTTCGTTCTGCCTTCCTCAGTTTCACTCCAGGCTGGATTTTCTCCAAGACCCTGTAGGCTCACGCATCAGGTGAATTCAAGAGATGAGAAGTTCCCTAAAAGGATCTGAGCCTATTTCACAGGCATAATTCACATTTGTAATGGTTTCTCTCAGGTGGCTTATTGAATTCTTCTTTTAAATATATTTGGGTTTTTGCATGTGTATGCCTTGACAAAATGGATTTATATTATATTATATAAATACTCTAGATAAACTATGAAAATTATCTCAAATTCAAAAAATAGTTTCTAAAGATATATTTTTAAGCATTGGGGAGAATATAAAAATTAAAACATGGATTTCACTCTTTAATTTTTATCATTCTAGAGTAAATTTAGAGATTTCCTATTTTTTCCTCCTTTCCTTGACACTATATTAATAACAAGAGAAAGACTAAGAAAATCCAATGTAGTGGTTTTTGTAATATATTGGGAGTTATAAGGATTCCAAAACTCTAAGGTTGGAAGATAACATGAACTCAAATGCAGAGCTCTTGTTCTTAACACAAGTATGCTGTTTAACATACATTGATGCAGATCAAGGCTGCCCCAGGGAGAGAAGACCAAGGTGTCCTGCCCTACATACTGATCTATATCATCCTCTGGGAAGCACAGGACCTCCTGACCTGATTCCTATCCAAAGTTATGGGACCACTCAATAACCACATCCCACCTGCACTGATACCATTTTAAGGACTTTTTTTAACATAATCTTTCCTTTGTCTTGTAAAGAGATAACTCACATACCTATGCCTTGTAAATTTAGCCCTACCCTCAACCCATGTTTGCAGCTCTTTACTGCCCGTGGGTCCTGTCCCTGTGCTATTCTCTGAATAAAAGAGCACTACTATCAGACCTTGAGAGTCCAAGAAATCTTTCTTTCAACTCCCCAGCTTGCTGAGGCCACATCATTCCTTCTGGAGGCCCATACGGGGATCTTGCTTCATCAGCTTGTGAACTGAAGTTCTGGTAAGTGCCCTTTTCTTCCTTGTGCCTTTCTCTTTTTCAAGGATACATCTAAATTCACTTATTCATTGGGAACCTTCTCGGACAGCTGTATGAATCCACCTTTTCTGCCCATGGCTACTCTATGGGGCAAACCATGGCGTTCAGCCTGAAGAGAATCAGTACCTTCAGCCTGAGGGTGATGAAGAATGAATTAACCCATTGCTTACTAATCCTATCTCTAATATATAAATTTCACATGGGCGCAGGTCTACCACTTAAGTCATTAGGACGGTCGCCAATCTCCAAGACTCCTGTGGCAGGTTTCTTTTCCTAAGGCTGGATTGGCGTCCCTCCCTATGGCGCCTGACCAAACTCCAAACTGCGGGAAAGTCCCAATCAGGACTCCGGTTCAAGGAAAGTACCAAACTCTAACCTTTGGTTGAGTATGGAAACCCCTTCTTGGGAGAACGGCTCCAGGATGCCATTGGGTAGAATGTCCCCCAGACTGGCGGAAAATTCTTCACTGTTTTTCTTTATTCTTTTATCTCTGGGACCATTCACCAGGCACGTATTACTGCCGAGCATAATAGGGAAGATAGACAAGGGATGCAATGCAGGGGGACGCCCCCATCACCCCTTGCTACAGGAACCCCACAGGAAAAACAGCAGGTAGAATGCTGCCCTAGGTTCGGGGCATATTTTCAAGGTAATGGACCCTTTCCTTTCATCTGTCTTAAAGTTACAGTTGCCAATTTGGGCTCATTTTGAGCTTTGCAAACAAGAAACAAATAAACCTTTAAAGACTCAAAGCCTCCAGCCCTGAGAGCCCCCACTCTGGTTTCCGGGCCTGATCCACCTGGCAACCCCAGGTGGGGTGCCCTCTCTTGATGGTTGACTCCTTGAGTATTTTAGGCTCCTACTGAGTCAGTTATGAGGATAGGAGACCTGTGATTTATTCTGTGAACTGTCCTGCTGGGGTCATGTGCCCAGCACGGGAACTGTTGTATGATTCTTATCTTGATAACCCTCTGGAAGAGGCCATGAGGATGAGGCCTGATCTCTTCCTTTCTTTGTTTTGTTCGTCACCTCCTCTGTTGTCATCAAGTTGAGGTTAAGTTCAGGCTGGACCTGAGCAGAGCCTGGACCTTCTGTAAAATCAAAAACAAACCTTTTGCGGGGACCTAACTCTCAACCCTAGCACTGGGAGCCCCAGGCCCCAGCCAGCTCCAGGCTTGCCTCCCGCTTCCCTGGCTCACCTCGTGCTGGCTCAGGGACTAAGTGCCCAGGCTGAGCGGGACTCAGCTACATCTTGTAACCATGTTGATGCTCGCAGTCAGCTCTGCACCCTTCTCTAGCCCACTGTCTGTTGGACACCAGCTTTTCTGCCATGGGGAATGCCCCAAGCATCCCTGGAGACTCATTGCTTGGGTACATTTTAACTAATGGGAAACACTTTCAATTGGGTGGGTTATATGCCCCAGCAACTCCATTTGGGAGAAAACTTAAGGGGTTTCTCTTTGCCTTTACGATGTAGTTGGACAGGTAGATCAAACTATAATATCATTTGAATTACAAGCCAATTTCTGAGAAGTCAAGAGCAAGTGTCCTGGGAAAATCCTTGTAAAGCTAGAAAAGCAGCTCTAGAGGCAGTTCAGGTTCCACTCATTTCCCTCATCTCAAAGAGCTTACAAATCCTCTGGGGACTACCCAGCCCATAACTAATTCCTAAGACAGAGGAATAAAAAAAGGGATAAAGGAAAAAACACCCATAAGAGTACCCTTGGCAAAAATCTAGCATCTTGAGTGTCTTCTCCACAAATATTAGTAAATGGCTCAAAATAAAGTTTTGATTCATAATTGGTGAGCTTTATATTACTGTACCTCATTCATGGCAGTAATTTTAAAACAATAGCTGTGGAGATTCTGTGTATGTGTGTTTATATGTGTATTACACTTGTGTGATATTTTGCCTCTGGATGGTATGGCCAAAATCAAGAGCTCTGTTTAATTGGCTTAAAGTAAGCACTTACATAAATTCTAAATGTAATAGAAATTAACCCAGTGTCTTTCAAGTTAACATGATGTGAATTAACCTTTGTTAAATGAAAGCTTGTTTAAGATTGTTGGTTTGATTGAAATGGGCATGTTCTCAGAGTTGTCTGTATTTGGATATGATGCAGGCATGCAGTCTGCGTTTACTAGTCAAATAAGCTCATGCTGTCTGTTAGAAACTTGTCAGCAAAATAATAGCTTTAAATGATGGCTAATTTTGTCTGATATCTCATGAAGTTTTCATGGGTAATATGAACATAATCGTTGGAAACAAATGATTTAGATAGATGAAAATGGGTAAGAGTTTGTGGGTACAATAATTATGTTTTATGGTCTGTATACTTGGGGAAGAAAACAGCTTTCAAATTCTTTTTGGTAACAATCTTGAGTTTTTCCAAGTTAAGTTAAATGATAAAAATCTGTTGAGTATCTGGGTCATTTTTGGATAGGATGGAACACTGAAACATTATTGCTAAGTGTATCTAAGTTTATCTACTTTTGGCTTCTTATTGCAGAGAGTCTAAAGGAGGTTTGGGTTGATTAGTAAATATACCTCTGTTTTACTACTGTGAAGTAGCATGTTTCCTAGAAATTATGAAAAGTGTTTAGAATGCTGATATAAAAGGTGGTTCATAATTGCTTAGTTTTTTTCAGTTTTTATAGGGTCTGTTAAGGGTTAAAAATTCTAATTAATATATGTAATTAAAGCTACTGGAAATTAAAAAGGAAAACAGCTCTGTATTCAAGGAAAGTAAAAATGAATGTTTTCAGTAAAGAGGGTATAAAGAATGGAAGCATTTTTGTTTGTTAAGAAAGATAAATTTGTCCTAAAGTACTAGAAGGGAAGAAAGAAAGCACGGGACAAATCCTGAATGTAAAAAGAAAGTTGTAGAATGTTTGTGAAAGAGAAATTCTGAAAGGAGTTTTATGCCTGGTCAAGTTGGCTAAGATTAAAGTAAATCCAATTAAGTAAATGAGTTTTAATGTTAAAAATAAGCTGGTACAGAAATTAAAATTTGGTTGTCTCTCAAAGGATAATTTTCTTGAACTTTTGGCCTGCTCTAACTCTACCTACAAGACAGAAAATCTGTGTTTTGTTAAAATAATTTCCTATATTCAGAAAGAAAGAGGTCTCTCCTAGGATTTTTTGACTGTTTTAACTGGTCTTGACTGTTTCTGTTGTCATTTTGAGTATACACCTTAGCATTGTTTCACAGTGAGTGTTGTTTCCTATTTGAACAAATGTTTTAAACTCTACTGATTTTTCTGACAAGTTTCTCCTTCAAAAAAAAATTCAAGTCCTGAATAAAGGCCTCCTTTTGACTTGGCGAAAGGATGAGAATTTCTCTGAGGATTTTCAGAGGGCCCCTGAGACTTCTCAAAGAAATTTTCTCTCTCTTCCTATAAGGAGGAAAATACTAAACTAAGTAGGCTTATTTTGTCTATTAAATTACATGGGAAGCATTGTCAGATAAGCGGTGATAAACTTTCTTATGTGGCGTTATGTGAGTGAATGCTATTGATATAAATGCTTTAAAATCATATAACATTATAAAATTCTAATCTGTCCTGATTTTCAGCCATAATTCAGGTTGTTATCTAGAAGTGTTGTATGTCACAGAAGTAGCCAAGTTTCTTTGTGAATTGCACTTTTGAGTCTTTTGCCATTTGCAGATAGTTGCTGTTTTACTCTGATGCTTTTTGATTTTGCAAATATGTTTCATCTTTAGAGAAGTTCACGGAAAGGATTCTGACACGGGATTCTAGACTACAGGTTTCTGATAAACTTTCAGATGGTAAAACTGAACTGGGTAAGAAATTACAGAATTCTAACAGAAACTGATTACCTCATAAATCTGCTAACAGAAGATTAAGATCAAGAACTGATTATATAGAACTGTATGAACTGATGAAGATGATTATAATTTTTTATAACTTTTGTTTGAAATATTGTTGGTTTTTTGATGTTCTATTTTGTTTTCTCGGATTTAAGGAAATATTTCTCTCTTTTTTCTTATGCTAACTATGACTTATAGCAACTTGAAATTATACCTTTGTGAGCAGAACTGAAACATTTATCTTTTTGTCCCTACCTGATCCCTCCAGAATTTGGAAACTGTTTGTGAGTGAACATGGTTATTTCATGGCAATATAGTTATTTGTGTAAGTTCAATAAGAATCTGTTCTCCTTATAACAGGACACATTGGTTGTCTTACCAAGGCTTTGACTGGAATGTTATATTTGAGAGAAACATACAGGCTCAGATATGACAATACCAACTTTGAGGAATAAGGTTGACTTTCTGGAATAAAGCCCCTTGATTATTGGCCTGGTACCTTGTTTATAGAGATTCCAGCAATCTTACCTGGTAAGTAAGGAAGCTCACTTCTCTGGTTGGTGTAAGGAACCTCAAATATTTCGGCGGAACTCAAGAAGAGAGGAGTCCACCCAAATCTGTAGGTATTGCAGGCAAAATCTGACGGCAAGTCCTCGGCTTGGCTTTTCTGGCCTCAAGAGGCCTTTAAAGTTCAATCTGAGATTCCTCATAAAAAAATTCCAGCAAGGCAAATTTAAAACAGCATATATAATCAATTGCTATTCTTGCTGCACTTATGTAAATAATTGCACCAAGTTTTATTGGAACTGCACTTATTTTGCAAACCAGTTAATCTTAATTCGGCTATCTTTTATAAAAATGAGGGTGATTTTAGAGCTAAAAATTATGTTTCAGTAGAAGCTATAGTACGCATTCATGGATATTAGATTCTAGCTCTTCTCTTCTACAAGATTCATCTGTTACTAATCATACTGTCTTCTTGTGGCCATCCCTCTCTGATACCTGGGAGCTCCCTGGTCACAATCAGACCTTTTTCTTCAACTCCACTGCTCAAATGCTAACTAAATTTGCCTTGCCACTGGTGGATCATAACGAGTTCCTGAGGTAAAGTCCCCAGCCTGTCAATACACACAGGATAGACTATGTCACATTTGGGATGAATACATTTGGTTCACTCTTACTAGTGGTCAACTCAGTCAAAAGGCCACTCTATGTTCTGAACAACCCAATCTCGCTTGTGATACGTGGCCTAATAGCACCCGACCTATGGGACAAATTCCCTATTATATGTGTTCTCGTATCATACCTTAAAAAATACTGATTGAGTAACTGAGATAGACAGCCAAGCACATGTTGGTTAGCCCCTAGCAGCACTCACTGGTTATGTGGCTCCAACTTGTGGCCTTGGCTGCCACCTGGATGGATTGGATGATGCACCATAGGCTTCATCTGGATGCAAGGTAGAACTACATTTGCTATATCTCCTCCTGCTAACCTACCCAACCTGCAACAATGCTGCACCCGTTCTGTCTTCCACTGGTATGACCACTTTGCCTCAATTTTCCTTCTCCAATTAGGAATCAAAAGTGTCATTTGGCACATGGAAACCCTAAACAAATTTCCTATCTGATATGAGTCACCAAATTAAATCCATGTCTGACCCTACCCTATCCCTAAATGATTGGTTGGACTCCTCGTCAGGTCCAGGTCTCTTGACTACTATCAAAGCTTTATTCATTGGGTTAATCATATTGCTTGTATTTCTTATTATAATTTGTTGTCTATTTCATTGTTAGCCCTCCACATGTCAACAAAGTTTTGCCTCCTGGACCAGTTCTCATCAAATGATTCTCTCATCTCCAGAGGATCTGTATACCTTGTCAGCCTTGGAGTCCATGGGTGCAACCTTCTGGCCCACTGAACATCCTGCCTGTACCCCTATGGCCCCATTTAGGGGCAGCTCTATGACCTTGTACAGCCAGAAGTAGTTACAGGAGATGGACCATCGTCCATATCCCCAAAAGATTTTGGGGCCAAATGGGTTAAGGGGGGTTTTATGATGAGAATCAAGGCTGTCCCAGGCAAAGAAGATCAAGGCATCCTGCCCTACATACTGATCTATATCATCCTCCCATAAGCATAGGACATCTTGACCTGATCTGATCTGATTCTTATCTAAAGTTATAGGATTACCCAATAACCAGACCCCACCCGCACTGATACCATTTTAATGACTCTTTTACATAATCTTTCCTTTGTCTTGTAAAGAGATAACTCATATACCTATGCCTTATAAATTTAGCCCTACCCTCAACCGATGTTTGCAGCTCTTCACTGCCCATGAGTCCTGTCCTCATGCTATTTCCTGAATAAAGGAGTGCTACTACCAGACCTTGAGAGTCCAAGAAATCTTTCGATTCCTCTGCTCGCCGAGCCTGCATCACACATTACATATATAAACACACACACATGCATATGTGCATACGTATGTGTGTGTGTGTGAGGCTGGTTTGGTTTGGCAAGTAAAAGAAGACAAACACCTTGTCAATATTTAAGTCGTCTCTGTCTTTAACACTCAGCTTGCTATTGACATGTCCTAACCACCCAAGCCTTACTTTCCTACTTTGTAGACTCTAACTAAAGGAACGGGGAGCTATTGTAGGGGACTCCGTACTCTACATGGGCAGAGAGGCTGATAAACACAGATGCGATGTTTTACAGGCTATACCATCATGTATGAAGTGTCTGTGGATTATTCTACCACTATGAAGCTGAATCTTAAATTCCTGAAGTTGAAGGAAAGCCCGAATACCATCATTTGTTATCTTCGGGTAAGCTTCAGTTCCCTAATATTGACAGCTGTCACCTTACACTCTGCTGGAACAAGGAAGAAAATAAATAAACACAGTCACAGACACAGATCTTACTGAATTTAAAAGAATTTCAGGCAAGAGGCCAACTTGGGATTTGGACTGGAATTGACAATATGTCCCTCATAATGTGAATAGCTAACATTTATTGAGCTCTTACTGTGTGCCAGACAACTGTTCTGAATGCCGCCTCATGTTAACTCATTTAGTCCACATAAAAATGATGATCCCTGTTTTATAAATGAAGAAACTATGGCCTAGAATAGTTATGTAACCTGACAAATTTTGCCCCCGGCAAATAGCAGAGCCTGGACTTAGAACCAGGGAGTCTGACTGCTCAGTACTGCTCCTCCAGGCGAGGAACTGTCGTCATCTACGCCAGACTTTACCCTGCGAGTTTCTCTGCATTTCTGAGACCATGTACCTTTAGTCCAGTAATTTGGCACCTAACTCTACACTGGGTCTGAAGATTCCGTGCAGTGTCCTTGAGGGCAGAGATTTTGTCAGTTTTCGTTTAACTCTTAAATTGCCAGGGCCTAAATCAGTGACTGGTGCCTAATAGATGCACAATATAGTATTTGTTTAATAACAAGCTTCTCATCATAGTCATGTTTTTTAAGCATGAGCTTGAGTGTCTGGATTCAAATTCTGACCTTACAATTTACTGGACATACAGTCACTTCATCTCTCTGAGCCTAAGTTTTCTGGTCTGTAAAATGGAAGGAAGCTGTAATTCTGCTTTCCTAAGATTTAAATGAGATAACAAGGATTTAGGATTCTAAGGAATAAATGAGATAATACTTTTAACCACTTAGCACAAGGAAAATAGTTTGGTAATTTCCTAACATACACTTACCATAAGACTCAAATGATCCCATTACTATGCATGTCTCCAAAGAAATAAAAACATATGTTACCACAAAGACCTTACCTGAATAAGTCCTTTATTCATAATCACTAAAAACTGGAAAAAACCCAGAAGTGAATCAATGCGTAAATGGATGGAGAAATTGTGGTTTAATAGAATATTTCTCAGCAATAAAAGGAACTATTAACACACGCAATAATATGGAAGACTCTCAAAATCATTATGCCAAAGCAAAGAATTCAGACACAAAAGGCTACGTGTGTTGCAATTCCATTCATATAAAATTCTGGGAATGTACAAACCTACATAGACAGAAATCAGATCAGTGGTTACCAGGGTCCAGGGCTAGGGTTTGGGGGAGGGAACTGATTACAAATGGGCAGGAAGGAATTTTTTGGTGTGATGGAAATATTCTATGCCTTACTTTTCGTGGTGACAGCATGACTATATACTTTTGTCAAAACTCAGAACTTTATGCCCAAACGGGTGACTAGAACTCCTTATAAATTAGACCGCAATAAACCTGATGTTAAAAAAAATACTTAGCAAAATTCCTAGTATATAATAAATACACTAAATTTTATATGTTCTTATTTTTCTTTTACATTTGGCCTTTCTCTTTTTGAAAAAATAATATTCAAAGACTGGATCTAAACTAGAGGAAAACCTTTATTAAATGAGTGGCTATTAAATGGTAATGCTCTCTAAGGCACTGAGTACAGTACACTTTCAACAATCACAAATTTATTTTTGACTTGATTTCTTCTGTGTTTGGGGCCTCCTTTCAGAGATATTCACTGTACTGAAGAGTCTTAACTGCCTGATTTTTACCTTCAAATGATGAAGATTACTGTTTCCTTAGGCTGCATACTGCATTGATACTATTCAGAAAATCCTTCTTAATATTTGGTTCTCATATTTTCTACTTACTGCCAATGAGATTTTATTGATTAATTCTCCTCCATCTTCCAGACCTCTTGCATCAGTCATGGACTTGGGGAAACCACCCAGAGTGTGCATTACTCTGGGGCTACCACTGTAACAGACCTGTCGTCACTGCTAGGTCTGAAGGGCAAAAGGAGTAGGTGGTTCCTGGCACTGAGGCAAGATAGTATAAGGAGAGGGCAGCCTGAGTGGAGGAAGTCTCTGGAAGAATTTCATGGCCGGGCCACAATGACCCAGCAAGAATGGAACTAGGGTAATGAATCCCTGACCTCACATTCCTTCTTCCCTCCAAGGTCCTGCTGTGACTTCCATTGCTGGAGGAAAGAGGACCTGTTGGTACAATCCATATCGCCCAGCGTCCCAAGACCTGTCGTGATAAGAGTGGAGAATGGCTCTGGAGGGGCAACTAGGAGACAGCCAGCTCATCACCCTCCAAAGATTCAGAACCAGAAAATCCCTCTTTTTTCAAGGATTCTCTCTTTTGCAGATTTATTTCCCCCACTCTTCTCTTGTGTTTCATGTTTTGAGGATTTCTCACTCTCCTTGTTATTTATCTTTCTCTTGTCAGATCCTTTTGTCAGTCTGAAAATTAAACTCTCATCTAGTTGGCCTGGTACAGGGTCTTTCCACTTTGGCCAAATGGCCTAAACTAAAGCCAGATGGACCTAGAATGTTGTATGAGGTTGCCCCCGGATGAAACCGACCAAAGAGTTTGGTCTCTGGAAAAAGGCACAAGTCTTGGAAGGAGGTGAGTAGGACAAGAAAAGCGGAAATCAATGATACGGAGAGAATTGAGGCTTCTAGGGAAGTTGGGAGCAGTCTGCAATAGTGGAAAAGTTTGGGGACAGGGAGTAAACTATCTGGGCTTTGTTCTGGCATCAACGGAGATTGCTGTGTGGCTTTATTCAAGTTATTTTAACTCTGTGGACTTCGGTTTCCTCATCTATAAGTGCAGAACTACCAGCCGCTCTGTAGGGAGCCAGCACGGTGTAGAACCTCAGCGTGCGGGTCCAAAGCCGTCTGCCTGGATGCAAATCCTAACTCTGTCACTTGGTAGATTTGTGACCTTGTGCAAGTTACTTAGCTTCTCCGACTCCAAGCTGGTATCATAATTCATCTATCTGGCATATAGAAACTACTTAATAAAGCTGAGCTATTAATATTCCAGGCCTAGAGATCAGTTACAGTGATTCTAATCTTTGAAATAATCACCAGCAACATAACCGAGAGCACAAATGCTGATTTACTGAGTATTTGGTAAGTTATTCTGAGGGTCTGGGCTATGAACTGTCACCTGCTGTATTGTTATAGAGTATTTCTTACAAAGAGGATAAAAATATTCAAATATTCATGTGCTTAGCAATGGGAATTTTTGATAAAATGATGGTCTTTAATATAAGGAAAATTATCTCCAACTGTCACTTTGTAGCCATTTTATAAGATCTCTATTAGCAGTGAAATATTTCATTTCTATAATGTCATATATTTCCAAATGACTTGCCATGTGTCTCACATGTATTTAGAGTAGAAAAACATGCATTTATTACAGTACCTGTGTTTCTAACTGGAACTCAAAAGAGCTCTATGGATAAAGTCAAGAACCCATGTTTGTAACCTCCATTTTAGGAATTCGTCTCTTTTCACTTGATCTGAAATATGGTTCATGAAGATAGAATTTTAAATGACTTAAAAAATTGCTGAGCTTCTTCCTCTGTCCTCTAGCCTGAGTTAGGAATTAAGCTATTGTATTTCATTGAGTTGGATAAATTTGGTTTGTTTAATTAATTAGCTAAGTCATGATGGAAACAATTACAACACATTTACCAGGAAACATGAATAAAATATTTCTAAGTTTCTCCTTTAATAAGGAAAAATGACTCTTTCTTGGATTACCTTCTCCTTACATTTCTCTCAAGATATTTAGGGAATCCAACAAACTTTTTTTCTTTTTTTTTCTTTTAAAGATTGGCACCTGAGCTAACAACTGTTGTCAATCTTTTTTTTTTTATGCTTTATCGCCCCCAAGTCCCCCCAGTATATATAGTTGTATATTCTAGTTGTGAGTGCCTCTAGTTGTAGCATGTGGGACGCCGCCTCAACGTGGCCTGATGAGCGGTGCCGTGTCCACACCCAGGATCCGAACCAGAGAAAGCCTGGGCTGCTGCAGCAGAGTGTGTGAGCTTAACCACTCGGCCATAGGGCCGGTCCCTCCAACAAACTTTTATTTACACATAATCTCTAAGGGGGTTGTAAGTAAGAGAGGCAACAGTTAGTTTGGTTAGGATTACAAATTATAGAAGTAGTATTGATTGGGGCAACTTAAATTGTTGGCATTATTTATTGTTGTTTTCCCAGTTAAGTTTAACAATGGGAAGAATCAACAAAACAAAATAAATTCCATAATCGTCACCTGCTAATTTATGGAACAAAATATTCATTTGTAAGTTCTGATTTCTAAAGAAACATGAATTTTCCCTGAATAACAGCGTATAGCAACACTATTTAAAGAGCTCTCTCTGGCTGTAAATATCTGTGGGTTTATAAGTTTGCTTTATTTGTTCTTCTCTTAGCACTCTAGACATTGGAATTCATTTTTTTGAAGTTATGATATTAATTTAAAAGACTTAATGTGGTATCTATAAATATCAATGTTTTATTTGCAATGGAAATTAAGCTAACTTTGCATGTGTTTTCTAAAATACATACTCAAAAATTCATTTGTAAGTTTCTTTAAATGACTACAGATGATCCACACCTGTTTTGTATTTTCTAAAACAAATTAAAAAAACAAAACAATAAAACAGTCTTTAAAAAACATCTTGTCTTCTGGGTACATACACAGAAAAAGATGCAACTTCACATTAAGGTTGAATAAGATCATATATAGGTTACAGAGTCACTATTTTGAAAGGAAACATTGTTTGTTGTAGCTTTCCCGGAACTAGGTTGCAATTTCACTAACCATAGTATAACAACTTTGTTAATTATGAGAAAAAAAATTCTTTTTAAGCCAATTTATTTATGAACTGGGAATAAAAATTAATATCCATTCATTCATTCATTTGAAAGGCACTTTTTGAGCACTCATTAGATGGCAGACATTGCATTAGTCCTGAAGTAAAGAGATATTCATCTCCCCTGTTCTTGAGGGTCCACAGTCTGGTGGAGGAGGCAAACAAAAATAATGACAGAACTGTGAGCAGGATTTTAGGGGCCACTAATCTTCCTTCTTTCCTTCCTTCTTTCTCTCTCCCTCCCTCCCTCCCTCTCTCCCTCTCTCCCTTTCTCTCTTTCTTTTCCTTCTAGTGCTCTTTAGCCTGAATGCTGAATTCTAGCAACTGCTGAATCTAATTTTCTGAACCCTGCCTTGGAGCTTAATGACATTTAAGTCAGTCAGTCAAGATGGCCAAGTGGGGAAAAACAAGTCTTTATTTGCTTGCAGTATTTTACTGACAATTAACACGGCCTAGACTTCCTGTGAATCTTACATTTCATGTTGATCTCTCAGTATATCTGGGTTCAAACTCTCTGTTTTTTTTCTATCAATATAAGTGTTACAGAAAATGAAGCTAAAAGCAATTAATGTAAAAGTAGCAGCTTAACACAAATATTAAAACATATGCCTAATTAATATAAAATCAGCCTGTCAAGACATCAAACTTTTGCCCTTTAGTTCCATTAGAAAACCACAGATTCATTCTTTTGGAGAAATGTTGTCTTCCAGAATATAATTATAACATATTTAAAAATATAATGCATATTGCATATTAATAGCTAAAAATAAAATGATTTTTAACTAAAAATATCTTTATTAATAACAACTCAAAAATTACATGTGGCAAATATGCTGTCTTTGGTTAAATATTTGATTCAGCACCTTAAGTATTAAATGAAAACAATGATGTGCTAAAATAAATAAGACGTATTATATTCATTCAAAAAAGTCCCCTACTGGGGCCAGCCTGGTGGGATAGTGTTTAAGTTTGTGCACTCCACTTCTGTGGCGTGGGGTTTGCTAGTTTGGATCCCGGGTGTGGACCTACACACTGCTCATCAAGCTATGCTGTGGCAGTTGTCCCACGTACAGAATGGAGGTAGATTGGCACAGATGTTAGCTCAGCAACAATCTTCCTGAAGTGAAAAGAGGAGGATTGGCAACAGATGTAGCTCAGGGCCAATCTTCCTCACCAAAAAAAAAAAAAAAAAGTCACCCTAGTAAGAAATAATAAAAGCAATCCCTAACATTCAGAAACTGACACTCATAGCAAGACCTCAGTGTTCATAGAAGCAGGCCTGGCCCTCACAGCTAGACTGTGTTGTTCTCCTTTTGGACATAAACAGTCTCATAGAACACCAACATCAGCCAAGGTCCCCCTGAGACTGTGAGAAAGTGAGACAAAAACAGGACCATTTTATAATCTTGTTCTAAAACTGCTGCTTCTTCACTAATTACAGCTTTGTTCTCATTCTAGTCTGCCCTTTTTATAGCTAGGAGTCTCTGCGATACCCAGTCACGGATTTGCCTCTGCCTTCCGACAGCATCTAACCTAGAGAAAACTCCTGCTTCCTCAGGAACCTCTCGAAGTCACCCAAACAAAGCCCACATACTAGACAGACGATTTGTAAAACCCTCTTACAGAGAGCCCCATGTTTCCATGTCGTGTGTTCTTCCATGCTGTGAGGCATAACAGGGCCAGCTGGTTCAGCTACAGGTGTGGTCCTGGTGGTGGTTGGTGAAAGGGAATCGACGCTACTTATAACCTGCCCCGGATCCCACTGCAGCCAACACCACCACGCTACTAGTGACTGAGACACGGTGTCTAAGGGCAGCACCTTGCGGCGGCTCTCATGTTTAAGACTGTGCTCTAGATCCGTGTTCCCTGTAACCACGTGGCAGCTCTGCCGCTCACTAGCTGTGTGGCTCTGAGCAAATTCTTAATCTCCAAGCCTCTCTCTACTGAAGTATCTGTAAAGTGGGATAATGATAGTGCTGCTCATAGGTTTGTTATGGGATGGACAATTTCTGGAACATTCTTAATGCTTAATAAATGTTAACCATCATTATTTGAAATGATCAGTACTAAATAAAAAGGAAAAATTTTGCCAAAAATACAAATATTGTAATGGGAGTATGTGAAACCTGATTTACAAAACATATTTTTGTTAACATATGGTCATGAAGACGAAACTCAATGTAGTTCAATATTATGTAGCCTAATCTTGGAGACACTGAGTGAAATTAGATGTTCTCTATCTATAAATTCAAATCTGGAAATTCTTCAATTTGTAAATTCTGTAAATTCAAATATTTTTCACATGGCTTTCTATATAAAGTTTTAATTTGAGGTCTGATAATTTATCTTCAAAAATTACCCCTTCAATGAGACACGCTCCCTGGTACTCAGGCCCTGTGTGGTCGCTTCCTCTTGAACTTGAGTCGGCACTGTGACGTTTGAACAGAAGGTGACAGAAGGGATGCCCATGACTTCTGAATCTGGGTCCTAAGAAACTTTGCGTCTTATTGCCAGGATCTCGGGCGACACTCGCTCTTCAGAGACTCCATCCTGACACCAAGCTACTAGGCCCCCAGGCGCGTGGAGAGGTGGGTCTAAGCGTTAAAGTTTAGGGTCCTAGCTCAGCCACGGCCACAGCCTCCGTCAGCTGCAGCCTCCGAAGGAGCCGCCCTGGTCTAGTCCATCGCGGCTTTATGGCTGCACGGCCAGCAGCTATCTCCCTACGAGGGTGTCAGAGACTCGAGCTGGGAGCGCCTGCTGAGCTCAGTCTAGCCACACATTCATCAGATTCACAATAAAATATAATTTCAAACCACCAAGTTTTGGATGGTTTTTTGGTAGCAATAAATAACTGGAAATGAGGTAAGGTTTTAACAGTTTGTGCCCATTTACATTTTTCAACAGAGTGACAGGAAGAAAATTTTTGCTAGCTGACACATTTTTGATGTCGCTAATTTAATAACAGTAACACAAAATGTCCGATGCCTGAGCATTCGCGTAAGGATTTCCTTCACGGTCAGCGCTCAATGAGTTTCGTTCTCATTTCTCTTTTACTCCGATATTCTAGGTTCTGGTATTTATGTTTTCCATATGGCAGAAAAGGAGCATATTAGCTATTGGGGAAAAGGGGAAAAACCCCATGACTCAAGCAATACAAGAAGCTGCTTATCGTTCTTGATAGCTCTACAAGAAACAGATGTCACCAAAGCAACTTCCTGCCAGGGGGACGACCCGCGAGAAGGGAGAGGAGCCCCGGGAAAGCAAATTAGATAATCGGCTTGCTGCGCTGCGTTAGTGTGCTAACGCATCAAGTGATCGACCACATGTCGGCTGCTAATAAATGGAGCAAATTCTTACTTCTGGTGGATGATAACTTCGATTGAAACACTTCACATCTGATGGCCTCAATCAACTTCATGTGTGCCTTCTAGATGCTGAGGGGAAAAACGTACTTTGCAGATGTTTTTAAACACAATTGGACTTTCTCTGAAAACCACCTCTTAAATCGTTGGTCTGATTCACTACCAAATTATGAGATTCAGACTGGCCTCAGAGACTTCCTAATGTTCCATAGATGGAGAGCTGGATAAGAGAATTGCAATACCAAAAAGCCTGTAAAACCTCAGAATTTAGACAAACATGAATTAGTAAAATAAGATGGAGATATTTAATAGTAGAAATATATTGGAGAGAGTTGTAAAAATATTTTCAGCAATCTCCACAGAAATAATGGACTCTAGAATCTCTCTCAAAGGAAGGTCGGGAAATGTGATGACAAGGAGATAGATTTTTTCCTTAAAATTGTAATTTCTAAATATAAATCTTTTCCCTTATTTTACTTCCTACATCTTGGTTATATTTATCAAAATTGACAATCTCTCACTCAGTCACAAAGCTTTCCCAAATAAGTAGCATTTTGCATATGATTCTACTGTTGCTACTATTTCTCCAAAATATTCCTCTCCCTTAGTAAATCAGGTTGATTTAATCCAGTTTGGTTTTGCTAGACTATATATTTATTTCATTTTTTTGGCTTACTTCTTGGATTCTCTACATCTGTGAAACACTTTCCTGTTTACAAGCCCTAAGTATAATTAAAGGAACTATGGGTACTTGCAAGGAATGCAGAAATTCTGGCTTCAGTTTCCAGTTATAGGTTCACTTCACAGTCACACTTGTTGTTTGCCATGTTTCTGGAATGTTATGTGAGAGGTGATATGTTCTTTTAAAGGGTCTTGGACTGAGAAATCTTATCCATGTGAAAATCGCTGAGTAAAGAACACGAGGCCGACTTGCTGCATCTCCTTGGAGCTGCCCTCCACTGCTCCTTCAAATGAAGGCAGTTAACTTCTATAAGATCTGACGGCGACCAACCCTCTTTTGTCTCCCTTCTCCATCTCTCTATTATCACACGGTTGAGCCTGCTCACCTAGTCCCCCTTCCCAGGCCGTGGGCCACAAAGACTGAGAGATGACACTGTGTGTTCTAGTCTGGCCTGAATTGCTGTTATTTCCTGCAGTGAGAAAAATCCAAACCCACACACCACCGGCAATTTGGCCAAATTTATTGAGGCCTGGTCTTTTTGAGCGTTTCAGGCCACACATGGCCTTAATAATGAAACAATTCCTGGCTTGATCCCTGACTTCAAAGATTAAAGATTCAGTCTCGCTAGAATACGTTGCATTCTCAACCATTCTCCTCCTGATTTCTGTCCTCAAATGCCCACTATATCTTTCCTAGCACGTGCCTACACTGCTTTGCATTTGGAAATTTTCAAATTCTACAGTTTTGCAGTCAGTCTGACACGCTGCTGCCTGAGTTAACTTTATAAAGCGCAGACTTTTTTTTCTGATTATGGCATTTCCCAACTCAAAGTCCGTCTCAGCAGCTCTCCCTCTAAACCCCTCACTCAGGATGTTGCAGCCTGATATATTATAGCTGTGGTAGATTTTCTCTTTATTGTTCTAACCGGGACACACTGAAGAGTAAAGCAGGCACTGTCATCAGTGATCACAATGGAACATTAGGCGTAAACCCAGAATTGTGGTCCTACCAACAATAGGCCACCCTGCTTCTCATAATCCAGTGCGCTGGATTCCTCACTATTCCACAGCCAGGCATTTCAGCTTCCCTAGCAGTTTCTCTTTTCCTCAAAACAAGAATTATGATTGCTACTATTAATCTAGTAACTCATTTCATCTTCACAACAACTCTGTGAAACAAGTGCACTTATTATTCCAGTTGTAGCTGAGAGGAACCAAGTCACAGAGAAACGTGGCTGTTTAGTGATCAACAAGTATTCAAACAGTCACAAGACTGGCCCCAGAGCCCTTGCCTGTAAACATTCCTTCATACTTTTTTCCTGCAGTGTATTTTCCCTCAGACTTCCTGAATTCCCATTCTTTAGGCAGAATAGCACAGTACTTGAGAGAACAAGCCTGCAAGTCAGACTCCCTGGGTTCTGGTTTGGGCTTCCCGACCTCCTGGGTCTTAGGTAAGTTACTTCAACGTTTTGTAACTCAGCTGCAAGAAAACGGCTCATCATGGCACCCATTTCAAGGGTCATCGTGATGATTAGATGAGTTAATTCATGTAAAGATTCAACCAGGTACTAAGTTCATGATGAGCAGGTTGCATTTGTATTAAATGCTGCCTCTCCTTCCAAGCTTTCCTTTCCCTATTGTCATAGCACTTTGTTTCACTGCTGTGAAGCCTGGAGAATCACTCACCTGAGGAACACTTAAAGAATTCCGATGCAGTCCAGATTTAATATCAGTATTTCTGGTGGCTGGCCATCAGTATTTTTAAAAAACTCTCCACGTGATTCAAAAGTGCAGCCAGTGTTGAGAAAACTGCATTAATCTTTTCTGATATGGGAGATCTTTGTATATGTGTTTATCTCTTTCCACAAATTTCAAGTTCCTTGATTGCAAATGCCATATTGAATTCATCTTTGTATTTCCAGTGGCAGCTAGCACGGTGCCTTATATATAAGCTGGCACAAATGATTATTAATTCCTTTGAATTAAGTACACATCTCCCAAATACATTCTTTGTTATAAAGGGGAAAATCTTTTTGTCACCAGTAATGAACCTAATATGTGTCTTCATCAGAGGTTGGCAGGATCCAGGTAAAAAGGATTGGCTGGGAGAATAGCAAGAAGGTAGTGATAAGACAAAATATCTAATTGTTCGTTTTAAGATAATGGTCTGCAAACTTGGCTGCACTTTATGATCACCTGGGAAGATTTTACAGAACAATCTGAACTCCTACAATCCCCAGGAGGTTCCAATGTTCAGTCAAGGCTGAGAACCACTTACTTGGATGGATCACAGCTGACCCAGGATCTGCCTCCTGCCACAAGATCTGAACATCAACTCCTACAGTTTGCAAGTAGATACCAAGAGAATGAAAAGAACAGAGAACATCCTCGTGTGTAAAAGTCTCTGGCTATATGGAGGAAGCAGGATATCAGCACGGGGAAATATGTATATATGCACATGCAGACACACACACTTCCACGTTTTAAGTTTCCTTGACAGTCGTGTGGTGGGAAAGGGGTACATCAGTCTATAGTGACAGGAGGTCCCGAGACACTGTAATCTGGGAGGGAATTTTTTTTGGGTGAAGAAGTCAAGGAAATGGCTTTGCCAACAGAGTCACCAAATGTGCATTTTTAAAGAAGGACATTGAGTCTAAACCGCTACATAGGATCTGGACTGAATCCTGATAATTATAATTTGTCAGCTTACCTTAGAATTACCATATCTAGTGTTGCTGAGTACCAGGCACTGTTTTCACCATGTTTCACCACAATTAATTGTCAGGTGGAAGGATTTTATGTTATTATATTGGCCTTGTTCAATGCTCTTAGAAATATTTTAACAAATAATAAGGACTAAGGATGCAATATGAGCATAAAACGAGAATTTGAATATTTGTTCTATAGTGTACAAATTGTTAGCACATTATGTGTTATTTCAAACTGAAGTAAAACCAGTGCTCATACTATATTATTTATGTTCTTTGTCTTAAATTGTTGTAAACTTTCACAACCTATCACATAATTTATCTAAATATCTTTCTATTTAAAGGATTTTTACAGGCATTTCTTTCTCCTTTCTCCATAAGAGAAAGAAAAACACAGGGGATAAACATAATGTTTCAA
Organism: Equus asinus; assembly: GCF_041296235.1. Taxonomy (NCBI): domain Eukaryota; kingdom Metazoa; phylum Chordata; class Mammalia; order Perissodactyla; family Equidae; genus Equus; species Equus asinus. The sequence goes on from NC_091807.1 coordinate 2,951,213, forward strand.
TAATACATCATAATATTTTTAAATTATAATTTTTCATGCATTTCCAAAAATATACAAATAATACATTCCAAAAAATTGTTGGTCTTAAAATAACATCCTTTTGATAGAAACCAACTCTACTCTGTATGAGAAGATGATGTTGTTGGTCCATCTGCAGGGTAATAATATAATAACAACCAGGATGTGTTGAGTGCCAATTATCTGCCAGATATTTTTTAGTGCTTTACTTGAATTAATCCATTGAATCCTCAAAACAATCCTATGCAAAAGATACAAATTAATCTGCATTTTACAGATGAGGAAATTGAGGCACAGAGCATTTAATTCACTTACCCAGGGCTCAACTGAAAATTAAGGGATCCAAAACTTGAATCCAGGGAAAGAGGTCCCAAAGCTCTGAGCCTATGGTATTGGATTTGAGCTGATGTCTCCCCCCAGTACCTGACTGCAGAGGGAATTGGTTTGGCCTGCTTGATCCTCGTCATTTCACTCGACCCTTTTTCTGAGCAAAGACCCGGCTACGTTTAACACAGTCCAAAGCCGTGAGACTGTGATCTATTGATGCAGGTTGCAGGAAATGTCTAGTGCTCTGAAGATAGCATTCTGGCATTTTGGACTGATGGAGAAAGAGAGAAATCCCTAGCACCTTCACTTTTCTCTTTCCCTCCCCTTTCAGATGCTTATTCCAACTTTTCTTGCACCATTTTGATTCTTTTTAAAATCTCTCTCATAGAGAATATAATAGAGGAGATCTGCGTGAAGGGTAGGCTCCAAAATAGCATCAGTGATGGAGATAGAGTACGAAAGAAATATTTGAAGTCAGATAATGCTGATCGGTAGTGGGATATTCTCATCACATTATCCATCCATTAAGAACACATAAAAACCAGTAAAACATGATTGATAATCAACTTCCCAAAGTCGACTGCAGTATTTTAGATAAACATCACTATTTCTGATTATTTCTTCTTCTCTTTGGCCCAAAGAACTTTATTTGCACTGTTTTAGTCCTTATTTAATGCTGCAAAATGTTATACAACGTTATTAAACTATAAACTCCTTAAGATGAGAGAACATATCTTAATCACTGCTGGATTTCTTGCAATTCCCAACAGGGTGATTCATACGTACTATGTGTCCAGTAAATCTTTTATTGAATGAAAGTGTAAAGCAGTTTTAAAAGACTGCCACATTCTGGCCTTTCATTAAAGCAGTGTAACGAAAAGTGTGGCCCACGGATGGGCTGCCTCGTCATACCTCTCAGCTTGTTAGAAACCCAGGTTCTCAAGTCGTACTCAAGGCTGCTGAATCAGAGTCTCTGGGACGTGGCCCAGGAACCTGTGCTTAACTAGCTCTCCGGTGATCTGTGTGTCTCTAAAGTTAGAGAAGGACTGTTCCACAACGTATCTCACATCAATTACTTATAACGGGTAATGCATATAAAATCTGTAAATGATCCCAAAGATGGGAATGATAATCAATAGACCCAGCATTATTTTGGAGGTAAAAACTAAAATTCTGCAAATAGAACAATTGATGTATTTAAAAGAACAATATTGAATGTGGATAAATATAAGGCCATTATACCTTAACCACGCATTTACTCAACAGCAACTATACATCAAATACTATGCCAGATAATGGGATGGATACATATACTTCCTGCTTGCAAGGAGGAATTTTTAGGCCACAGAGACAGTTATCCACAAAAATAATTTAAAACACAATAAAGTGTGCCAGTTATTAAGCTATTGTCTCTCAGTTTCAACACCCACCCTCCGTATGCTTCTTCGTAGCGCTGGGGCGGGGACTCTGCAAACCACGTTTCTGGGTTGGCAGCTGGCTCCCTGTTAGAGCCTGTGAGTGGGATGCTGAAGGGAAGCTGAAAGGCTGGAAAAAGAAAAAGGGACTTGCTGTTTCTCTTCGCTCCCATTGGCCTTCTGTTGCTGTCAGCGTCTGCCCAGCTTCACTGCTTCACCCTACTATGATGGTTTGCTCCAATAGCGGCAGCTGAATCCAGTTTGTAGTTTTTTGAGTACTTATAGGATCCGCCTCTTCTGAAGCTCTTCAGAAACACCAAAACCTGTGAACTAGCGGCCCCCTCCTCAGAGGTCTGACTTTTAGCCCCTCAAGTTCCCTGTCCTGAGCTAAGAACCAGTGCCAGCCCAGAGGCCCCTCATCACAGCTTCTCAGTTTCAGTAATGCCACCCCAGCCCTGCAGGTGCTGACTTCTCCCTGCAATTGCTACCTCCATGGCGACCTAGTGTTCCATGTTTCCCTTTATTCCTTTAGCAGCTTTGTGCCTGTTAACGATTCCTTATATTATGTTATCTCCATTAGAATAACTGGTGAGCCTTCTCTCTCCTCACTGGAACTGACCGATACAATAAATGATAGATAGTGACAGTGAAATGGTTCAACAGCACATCCCTAAACTGTTTAAATTAGGGAATATGTGCGACTGAATTTGATTCTAAGACTCACAACAGCCAAATTTTTGTCCAGTTGAGGAATCTTTGTCAGTTCCGACCTCAATTTGGAAATTGCTTTCTTTGCCATATGTAGAAAACAGCCATATAATAATCAATGTATCATAGGTTAAAAGTGAGGTGCTATTTGATGTTCTAATATGTAAAGGAGGAATAAGAGAAGAAACAGGCTTATTTATTTCATGTTTCCTCAGAGAGCAAAACTTGAACCAATGGGTTGAAGTTAGAAGAAAGACTTTTCTAAAAATCAACCCTGTCTAAAGATAAAATGGACTTCCGAGGAAGGAACAAATTCCTCATCATAAGAAGTGCTTTAGTTGTTTAGGAAACTGTTACTTGATCCCATTGTAGGGTGACTGTCTTCATTTGGAAAGGTCAGTGAATTAGATGACTTATTACACTGGGGTTCTATGATAATAGCATTCACGTTTCAGTTTTATTATGCCCTTTTCCAATGAGAGAAGGGTTTTCTGAAATGTATAGAACATGCAAAAGGAAGTAATGTAAGGGAGTGCCACGAACTGAATGTTTATGCCCCACAAAATTCATGTGTTGAAACCTAACCTCCAGTGTGATAGTTGGAGGTGGGGCTTTTGGGAGGAAATTAGGTCATGATGACAGAGCCCTCATGAATGGGATTAGTGCACTTATAAAAGAGACCTCGGAGAGCTCACTCACACCTTCCCCATGTGAGGACAGAGCAAGAAGATGGCCCTCTTTGAATCAGGAGGTGAGCCCTCGCCAGACACCAAATCTGCTGGCACCTTGATCTTTGACTTCGCAGCCTCCAGAACTGTGAGAAATACATTTCTGTTGTTTATAAGCCACATAATCTATGGTAGTGTGTTACAGAAGACAGACCAGACTAAGACAAGGAGGAAGGTAGAGTTAGAGGAGGGCACTGGAATCTGTGATTGACTGAAGCCTGCCAGGTGGTGAGGTACTGGAGCTGTGATTGTAAAGAACTTGGCAAATAGGCTGGAAGAAATCCGTCCTATCCTGCCCCTTCAATCCTGGTAACAAGCAAGGTCAACCCCTGCAGCTGAGGCTGGTCCTTGTCTTGGCTTCGATGGACCACATTTGAAACACGCTGTTCCGGAACATCATGTACACATGAAAAGTACTTATCTGTGAGAGGGTTACTTTTTCAGTCTTGTTTTTCCTTTTCGTTAAAGTTTGCTAAGATATTTGCAATAAATTTTAAACTTTGTTATATTGGAACATGGTACAAAATGCTATTGACTTTTCTACAAAAATATTCGAAAATTTTCTGCAATACCAACATCAGCCATGACAACAGCACAGCTTATTGGAATATATTCCTTTAAAAATGTACCCAAACCTAATAAATAGACAGCGGCAAGAATTCTTAGTGTATATGAGATATTAGAAACCTGTGGATGCCAATTTCTATAAATGATGTAAAAAGAACAATCTTACATAAGATTGGTGAGTGTGCTGGGATGAATTAGAAAAACCTGCTAAGTTTTAAACATAGTAATCTTATAGCTTTCACATGTAAATATATTAGAAAGGGTGGATTCATATTTATGGGAGTTGTCTTATTACTTTGCTTTTACCTAGACAATGCTAAAAGATGTATACTGAAATGGGAGGGGGACAACCATCTCAATTCTTTGTCTGGACTCTGCCAAATACCCCATTATTTAGAATATCTAGATGTTTAATGTCACTTAGACCCGCATGTTTAGTTAATGAACTAAGCTTTCAGTTCGTATCTCAGTGCTTTAGCTTCAAAAATGCATAATCATTGACACAAAGTTTTAGTTTCCCCAAAATTAGAGTGTATAGGTGGGATCAGATAACTTATATGTGTAAGAAGTGATGAAATTCCTGTTGTGGCAAGACATTGGATGGAATTTTCCAGATACTGGATATTTATTTCTATAGATCTCATTTTTCCACCAATCAAATCCTCTGACTTGAATGAGCATAGGTACAGGATTATTTCCCTTGTAACCTGAAAATGCAATGCTCAGAGGGGAAATTTCAAGGGATGGGATTGATATTTTCCCAAACAGTTCTCGAAGACTGCTAAATCAGTATATAGGATTAAAGACCATCTTTTCCAGTATACTTGGAAAGGTAATGCACACATTTTAAAGGTTCACCGAAACGATATCACATAGACTATGACCAGGACACCATTTATTTAGTTTCCTTTAGTATTATTTTCATTGTAAAAGTCTTGAGAGCCTGAGCTTCCTTTGCCTACAGGTGGAGATCTGGAGTGAACAGTTACATACTGAGATGCATATTTTGCCTGTGTTGGTCATTTTACCATATTTCATTCCCAATAAAATGATAGGATATGAATACTTTTCCAGATTTCTATAGAGAGCTAAAGCACAATGCTAAGTGAGTAACTTTTTAAATCTCTTGCGTCAGGGATAAAGTGAGGCATAACTGGACAAAGTCTGTGTTAGAATTGAAAGTATACTCAAGTGAATCTGACTTAAAATATCTATTCTCTTGACAATACAAGTACAATAAAAACGGATTGTTTTTCCATTTTGATGTGTTCTGATTACAAAGTACCAAATGTGTTTACTTCTCAATGGGAGATCTGGTTTCCATGGGGACCAAGCCAACCTCATCTGCTGTTTTGCAGACATGCTCTATGCACCACCTCCACTTTGGCAGAACTAGAGGGGGCTAAACACAGCCCCCCCGGCAGTGTGCACAGCCATCCATACAGTTTCTCCTTGTTCTCCACCCGCTTCCAACAACAGAGCCCAGGAGGGGGCTTCAAGGATGTGCAGCTTTCCTCCCACTTTGAAGTCGCATCACATGGAATGCTCTTTGAAAATGGAACATTCTACGTGATGATAAACATCCGCCATGTGTCACAATGTTTCTTCAAGTTACGTGTCAAATTATCTGGCAGTATAAATAGGCGCCTATTTTTTATTGTTATAATGACTTTATAACAGATTCTGCACAGATCAATGGTATTTCTTACACAGATTGATCAAATGTCTGTCATATGCTGGCAATTTGCCCTATTCAATATATGCTTTCTAATGGCTCATGTGTTCATCACGCACTTTAAATAACAGCTTGCTGTGTGCCGAGCATTGTGCTAAGCAGGAAGGATGTGGAGGCGATTAAGACCGAGGTCTTACTCTAATAGTTCAGAATCTAGAGGAGAAGAATCACCAGAAGTGGTATCTGTAAATCACTGTGGTGAGTTTAATGGTATGATATTCGTATCGGATGATGTGGGACTACAGCAGGGACCCCAATCTCATCCTGTGGCATCAAGGAAGGTGAAGGCTTCCTGAGGGCCTTGCTTAAAGAATGAGTATAAATTAGTCTGGAGAAGAAGCAGCAGCTTGAAGCAGTGAATGAAAGCAAGAACCAGCAGCTCCTGGCTTGGCAGCCAGAGGCCATTCTGCGCCTGACTGAGACCTGGGCTGTAGACACAAGCAACAGCAGAGAGCTGAGGTCAGGTCATCAGTCACCCTGTGAGATGCTAGAAACTTTGGATTTTATCCAAAGCCATTGAAGAATTATAAAGATAACACCTAAAGAAGACGATTGGTCAGTTGTGTGCTTTATGAGTAATTATTCTGGAATGTGTGGAATATGTGTTTGAAAAAATGAGGTGTTTGAATAAATAGTCATTTTTTTCCAGGCCAAAACATAGCCCAGATGGATGTTAGAGACAAAACTTTTAACATCTAAAATTTAATATTTCACTGAATGCAATTCATGTGTTACCATTAAAATAAATGTGTTACATTTTTATGAATTCTACTGAGAGAATCCTAAAGAGAGAAGAGCAGTCTGAGAATGGCACCCTAGCAAGCCTACTGACAGGTACACAGCCCTGAGGCGGGAGCAGATCCGGCGTTTCTCGGGTCACTAGCAGAAACTGAACCAACAGACAAAAGATACAGGGAGCCAAGAACCTTCTCAAAGTTTGAGGTTTCCAGTGGACTATCAAAAATATAATGTTTCCTACCATTAGAAGTAGAAAGGCAGAAACCTAAAGATTTGAAGGAACTCAGAGATTATTAATTCAATTATTTTATTTTACAGAACTGCAAACCAAGGCCAAAAAGGTGAAACGATCTAATCTAAATCAAACAGGGGTCTCCACTGCTCTCTACTGAGAGGGTTTCCACTCAGCTGTGTAGAGTACAGGATAAGTAAAACACAGGTGAAGAGAGAATTTGGGGCATTCGGAGTGACTATGAATTGTATGCTTTATGTGCTGCTTTCCTAGTCTAAGAGTCCATGGGTTTTTTGAAGAGGATGTTCCATTATAACAGATTCAAGATAAAAATCTTAGGAAATGAGTTTGAAACATTGACTCCTCTCAAGTTAAAGTTAATATATTTGAAATAACTACATTTTTGCCATTACCTTATTCCCATTACCTTTTTACATTCCACTGTTACTAGCTTATTGAAAGTTTGGAGTTCTGCTTAGTCCCACATGGATAAGATCATTTCTCTATTCTAGAGAAGGGTACAACTAGTAGTGTGATATATATCATTACACTAATATAAATTTTATTCCTTAGGAAATTGACTTTAGTTAACTCTACTACTCATTCACAGCAATGTTTTGTAATAATTCAAGTAACGATGTAAGCAGCAGAATTAACTTAAGACATCAAGACATCCATTAAGAGGAAAAAAACTATGATGGAGGAAAATATTTAAGTTTCTTGAAAACTAAAGAAATCTGGTAAAATGAAAAGCAAAGATTGTGAGTAGTTTGAGAGTCATAAGAAATTTTTTTGACAAACGTTAGAATATTAAATGAAAAGGTAAAGCATTTGTCTTTCATACGGAATAGTAATAACTATTATTCAATATTTCAAGTTACAAAATGTGTGGACATTTGTGTGTGTGTGGATGCCATTCAGTTCAGTCTTGGGCAATTGAAATGGGTAAATAACACCCATATGGTAAACAGCTTGGTATGCCCAGTATAAAGGAAAAGGTGTTGGCAGTGAATCTGAGAAGGAGGCATTATTATTTTCAGTCTTTAAGGTGATGTAAATGTCCAGCTTCCAGGGCTTTATTTCTTTTCTTTAGTTTTTTCCTTCTTTTCTTTCTTTTTTGTTAATATGTTAGACTTTGGCTGGGTTTTCACAGATTGAAATATTTTTCAATACTAAATGCTCATGCCCGAAAAAAGTTAGTTGCCTTGGAGTGTGATGGAAGGCAACCTAAATATTTGCTTTTATATATCAAGAATCAATTGCATTATAGAAGAGATGAAAACACATAAAATATGATTTCTTTCTGACAAAATTTTCTATTCCTTATAAAGCAACTTAGTATGTGTGAAGCAAAGATAATTTAATAATAGTAGTTATATTAACAGTTAGCATATATTGAATATTTATTATCTGCCAGGCCCGTTTTTAGTAATTTCTATGTATTGTTGAATGGATTTTCTTCCATTCCTATAATAAGTCTCTGAAATTAGCATTGTGATGATGCTAATTTTGCAGATGTGGAAATTGAAGAACAGAGAGTTTAAGTGACTTCAAATCCAGGCAATCTTGTTCCACAGCCCAATTTGTAACTACAGTGATATGATGCCTTTAGGTTTTTCTGTTTTGTGCAACATTTCACCAGCTGCAGGAATAGGGAAGACATTGAAGACCATGATGTTTGTGATGGAATCGGAGAAGAGCTCAGAAGTGGGAGTCAGGAGGATGCAGCTTCAAATTTCCACTATGCCAGTGGTGTGAGGTACTTAGCTTTCGGAGGCCTCACTTTCGTCATCTACAAAATGACATCATTCTTCTCATAGTGCTATTTTGAGGATTGAAAGAGATTATACACGTATGACATTTAGCTAATAGTAGACATATAATATGCTTTCAATAAATGTGAGCAGGCATATAGTATGCTTTTAATAAATGTGAACTGTTATTCATTTCATTTCATTTTGAGGGGAAGATTAGTGCTGAGCTAACATCCATGTCCATCTTCCCTATTTTATATGTGGGACGCCTGCCACAGCACGGCTTGATGAGTAGGTCCGCACCTGGGATCCAAACTGGTGAACCCTGGGCCACCGAAGTGGCGTGTGCAAACAACTGCTATGCCACTTGCCCAGCCCTGTGAACTGCTATTTTTTTTAAAGCAAAAATCTGGTGTCTAAAGAGAATACATTGTGAAAGACCAATTATGTTCATTTAAGCAGAATGAAGTTTCATGTATCAAATAATTTTTGAAGTTTTTCTTTCTGAAGTAGAAGATAAGCATTAAAAAAACACTTTCATTTTTTGTTTTCATTTCATTTCATATTTCAATAGTACATATACTTAATTCTGGTGCAATGTAATAATTCTAATTCTAAATCTCTGAGCTTAGAGACTTCAAACCAATGTTGATCAAAAAGTAAAAATTGAATTATTTGTCTGTGTTATGTAAAGCAATGTTTTGGACACACAACCTCAGACTACTAACATCAGGGGTCATAAGTATACACTTATACCACATCTGTAACTCTTTCTGAGTTTTTGCATGGACTTTTCAATAGAACTGATTTTTTTGAATTAAATGTCTATCTCTAGAAAAGTTTCGTAATAATTTCCATGTGGAAGACAATGTTTGTGTTTTGTTTTTATAGACCTGGAATCAAAGCTTTAAAATCTCACAGAAAGTTGAGGTAAACTGTCCATTTTTAACACGTTTTGAAATATGACATCTCAAAATAATACACCTTTGAAGATGAATAATATTCATTATCGTAAATTTTTTAAGCCACATGACACAATAACGTCTTTAAAACGTTTTCTTATTTTATTATGTTTTTAATGAATTTTTAGCCATTTGAAGAAAGCACATTCAGGCTGGATCGGGTAACGATGTGTGCAATACAGGAATGACTTCTAAAAGTGTAACCGAAAGAGAGTAAGCATCATATTTAGTGGGAATAGTCTGTCATAGGCAATCTGAACATGAACCAACTTTAAAAGGGCATTACACAAATATGTTAAGAAAATAAAAATCTGAGAGTAGGGCTGATGTTTTACACAAACAGAAAAAATAAAACATTACATTTTTGCTTTTTTAGAGTATAGGCTTTCAACATATTTTACACTTACGCAAAATAAACTATTACTTAGATCTAAACATTTAAGGATTTTTACTTATAAAGAGTCAAAATCGTGGGGTTTTCAGAATCATCTGCCTTTTGAATCAATTTGGAAACTTCAAATAACTTCTAGTTTCAAGTCTGTGGAGACAAAGGGACCTTCCCGGCATGCAGGACTATCAACGTCATTTAACTAATCTTTGGACGCACATAGGAGCAACCTAAGGTGCAGTCTGAGATAGCGGGATCCCATGTGCCTTGTTTACAGGATTCATCACTGAGGGAGATGAGCCTCACCTTGAAACGCGGGCAGAATAGTCTCTTTCCGCAGTGTGCAGAAGGGCTGTGGCAGGGCTGAAATCTATAGTCACACGTGGCCTGTGAAATCAAATCGATTCGAAGTTTTCCTTCCATGATATTAGCAATGGTAAAGGATGATTTACCAAGCTCTGTAACCACTTGGAATTCATGAATTTCAAATTAAAATTTGAGTCTTGAGTAGTAAATAAATATATCTTGGGATTATGATGGAGTTCTCAACCTGGGGTGCATGGAAGGACTTCAGGGGGTCCAGGAGCACAGGGCCACGTGACATTGTGTTCTTTTTCATTTGTATCTGCCTTTTTCTGTGAAGAGACCCCTTAATTTTTATTACATTCTTAAAGGGATCCATGAACCAAAAAAATGTAAGAATCAGTACATTGAGAGAAAGGGAACTCCAAACATCCATCATGTGTTTTAAAGAGGCTTGGAAGAATTGGCCTAATTGTAAATTTTGCGTGTCAAAAAATAAGAATAGTAATAATCTGTAGAGGCTCTTGAAACAGTGTTCAGAAATGCCATGATGAGGTGACCTGGGAGCTAGTCTTACTTCGATAGATGATCTAGTACGGAGAGAACCATGCCTGAGAATCTGAAATACATATTCACGGGGAGAGGTAAGAGTTAAAGAGTAAAAACGCCAGGGACGTTTATTTAGCAGGTATTATGCACCTGGCACTGACCCGGGTCTTTGCACACACGGGCGTCCAGAGGTGTGAGGCATCACTTGGCAGTTAGGTGCTGTTAGTCTCATTCACAGTTTAAAATAAAAAGCAGAAGGGTGCAGACCCTCAACCAAGCGAACACAGGTGGTGGAGGGCAATCTGGAGCTCCTGCCCAGGTCTGACTGGACTGCACCATCTCTGACACATCCATGTCTTAGTTTTTGTGTGTTTAAAACAAATATTATTATTTTGTAGGTAGAAAGTGTCAGGGATTTTTTATTCACTGGTATTCAGATGTAAGTTTGGTGCCTAGTACAAAATAGAAACTCAGTAAATGTTTGTAAAGTGAATGCATCTGGCTCTACCTACCATTTCATTAGTGAAGATATGAGAACAAGGAGGTGGAATAGTGTGTTGAAGGCCACTCACCTCGTTAGTGGCAAACGGCAGGAGAGCCCAGTGTCCTGCCTCCTAGATGAAGAATTTGTCTCCACATACGAGTGTCAAGCTGCTTCCAGAATACTCTCTCCACCCCTGGATCAGTACCGGCTCTCCGCGGTAGACGGATGATCTTTCTTTCCCTCTTCCTATAGCTTGGGGTGCAGAGAGATTGTTCTGAATCATCACAACTGAAGGTCGGTTAAGTTAGCACTCTACCCTCAACAAGTTTTCACTCTGTCCTTAAAGAGAATTTGACCTTGAATATGATATAGACTCCATCGGCTGATAGATTTCTCTAATGTTCTTTTGCTGTCTTTCTGATCTATAAAGGATCATATACTTCTTCCTCCCTGTTTTGTAAGTTCGCCTTCACTGTATCTCTAGCAACAAAAATGGAACAGGCTGCAAACTGCACTCTCTTCTTGGCTGCCTTCATTAGGAGTGCGATTTGTGTTGGCCACAGAGTCTAGCACTTGGGTTAATGTCTGCTGTTCCTGTCTTGAAATTCTTAACAAAGTGTAATTTTGAACTGAGCCTCGCAAATTATGTCGCCGGTTCTGCTTTTTGTTATCCTCCTGCCAACCAGTACAAATCTGTTCTTCTTTTTATCTTCTCTGTTTTTGAAGGACATCTCCAATAACTGCCTCATTATGTAATGTTAGAAACAAAGGTTCGTCTTCAGCTTCTCCTCTCCTTGACCACCTCCACATCCAATTGTTGGAAAAGTCCTATCAATTCTAACCTCACAAGGTGTCTTACAGTGAGTCCCTCTTTTCCATTTCCACCCCATTCAATAGAAAAAAAAACTCCAGCGCTGTAACACGACTCAAACTTGATTTGAAATCAGGTCTCTGCTATTTATTGGTTGTAAGACTTCTACCAAGTCAATTAACTTCTTGGATTTCTATTTTCTCATGTATGAATTAGTAAGAGTAAAACTTACCTTGAAGATTTAAGAACTAGAAGTATAATTTCACAAGTGCTTAGTACAATGCTTATTTTTAATTTAGAGAGCTTCTCATAAGACTCTTAATTTCAATTCTCTCCCAACTTCTAACAATCTTTTATCCTGATATCAGTTATCAGTGTATATTTCTGAGAAATATATTTTGTCCACAAATTATTTATTCATTCAACACTTATTGAGTATTTATTCTCGTGAAGATTTAAAACAGAGCTCCCCCCCCAAAACAAAACCAACAAAAGAGTGCCCTCAAATTCATTGATAACCCTGCTGTTGAGAGATGGGGTGTGGTCTCCTCCTTTGGAATCTGGGCAGGTATGGAACTGCTTCAACCAAGAGACTGAAAATGACATCATATGACTTATGGGGCTGGGTCATAAAAGGGCATGTGGCTTCCAACGTGTTTGCTGAAACACTTACTTCTGGAGCCCTGAGCCACCATGTAAAAAGTCCACTGACCCACAGGCCACCATGCTGTGAGGAAGCCAAGCCACATGGAGATGCCATCATAGTCACTAGTCACGGCCCTGTTCTTCAAGTTGTCCCAGTCCAGGCACCAGCCATGCAGGTGAACAAGGCTTTGGATGGTTCCAGCCCCCAGGTGTGAAGTCATCCCAGCCTAAATTCCTCTCAAATGAGGCTCCAGATATCATGGAGCAGGAACAAGCCACTCCCTCTCTGCTCTGTCTGCATTTCTGGACTACAAAATCTGTAAGCATAATGAAATAGTTCTTTTAAGCCATAACTAAACTTTGGATTTATTTGTTATATAGCAATTGTAAGTGGAACAACTCCAAACTGAAAGAAAAGGACAAAAGTCCCATGTGTTCTATATGCATATATATATGTCTTGGCTGCACCTCTCTTTCCCAGCCTTCTGTCTGATGGCCCATGTCTCTGTGCCGTAGCCCCGCTCCTTGGCAACAGGCTTTGCTTTCCAACCTTCCCTCCTTTATTTACACTGCTGGTGCTTGTTGGAAACTCTTCCCTACTGTCTTCGCTCTCTTAAGACTCAGTTCACGCACTGTTCACACACTGCTTTCTCATTTAATTCTTCAATCCCTCCACCTATAAGCATAGTTTGGTCTTCTGAATCCAGATAGGACTTTTTACCTCATTTTGACGCTTTAAACATTCACCAAGCGTTATGCTTATTCTTGGTTGTGTGCACATTTAATCTTTCCTAAGACAGAACTTAATGGGACTTATACTTTACCTACAATAAATCTCTCTTTTTAGATGGCCAATACTTCACTGATAACCCAGTGTTGCTCTGAATTAGAGCTGTGGAATGAGGTGCTTCTTACCTTGAAAAGGTATTTACCAGCTACAATATTTACGGATGCCAGACTTTCTTCCCTCAACTATTACCACACTACTAAATCTGTCCTTTTAGATTTTCTTGTATATTCTTGATTGTTTTCTGCACAAATATTTATTTTACAATCATCTATTAGTTTTTTAGCCACCATTGATCTCAACTCCCTCTTTTGTCCCTTAATTAACATTCTCCCAAAGATTCTCTAAACCTAGAATGAACATTGATTTTTTCTCCCTACACCACCTGACATCAACGTGATACACTTAATCATCAACTTTCACACAAGGGAAACGCTATAAAACAAGATCGAATAGGCCCCAAAGAACAATATCCTCTGAGGTACATATTATGATTTACACTTTGAATTTTACTTTAATTTAGATATCATTTATTCCCTGCCTTTCCAGAATATTGAAAGGAGCAGAGATTAGTTTAATTAAAAAAAATTACTTATATTGTAATTGCCACAGGTTTTTCTCTCCTCCCTAAGTGGCATTCCTTTGGCTTTAGGAAGAAGGAATGGAAGATAAGGAAATTTGCATTTACTATGTATGCCGGATGCTGCTGAGCAAAATCCTACTCCTCACTTCATTTGCTTACTGTATACTTTTAAAGCAAATTTCCTTCAGTCGAAGGGAAAGAGATTGTTAGACAAAGTCAGATGTTTCTGTGTCTAACCAAGGGGTATCAACTATTGTTCAAACAGCTGAATCAGACTATTTCTGTGTACTACACAAAGGACTGGCTAAATACGTGTAGCTGTAACCCAGTAATTACTGAGAGATAGACAACCCTAGGAAAGAAGTCATATAATGAATGTGGAGTTAGGCCCTTACTGAGAGTCCTTGATATCTGCAGATGTCCTGCAGCTCTCTGAACTCCAATCACGTTTTTAACCATAATTGCTTCCCTTGCATCTGTCTGGGTTGCTATCAACAGAGCCTTACCCCTTCCGGAGAAGAATAAATGGGAAGACAAGTGAATTCTGTGGAAGCTCCAATTCTGCTTTGGTGCAGATTTCTCCATAGTAAATAACAGAGTGAAGCGTTTAATAAGAGATTCAACTAAAGCAAGTGTCCTTAATTAGATTGTTCTCCACAAGGAATCAGTAGGTGCTAATGTTCCCTTGTTGGCCATAAAGTCACTGGGGGAGAAATGGCAATCACAGCATAGTCTAACCTGATGAACTTAGGTACAAAGGAAAAATGAAAACACTTTTAAGAGACCATCTTTAAGAAGGCAGCACAATTAAGATTGCCATTCACAAGAGGTTTGCAGCTCCTTCACTGTCTCTCCAGAAGGGGTTCCACAGCATCCATGGATGCCCTTCGAGGCATAACGAGATGCATTTCTGTGTGTAGATTTTAGGGATTGGAAATGTTATTAATCAAGAGAGTCACTGTGCTTTCGTTGCTTCCAGAATCTTGCAGGGCTTGTATACAGCTGCACTTAAAGACAATGAATTGTTATAAATTTGATCACATTCATCCCTGGGGCCATCTGATTGCAAAATTGCCCAACAAGCTGTTACAGTATTTTCAACTAATTAGCTAACCCGTACATTGGATTTCTTTCCTTTCTTATTTTCTTTTCTTGCCTTTATAGTATATATTTCCTTTTTCTCAAACAGTGTGAATATCTCGGTGTTTGTTGTGCTACCAAACACTCAAATCACATCTCAAATCTACCTTTTCTCATATCACTCCTCAGGTGAGAGAAATAAATGGTGCACATTTATTTTGAAATTTTATTGATTTTAAATCACAGACATTAAAGAGCAACACAGTTCAATTCAGGAACTCAGGGAACTACATTTGACCCCGGATCATGCGATTTCCTAAATCAGGGATGAGGATTCAGGAGTTCTTCAGGACATCATTATCCTAAGAAAAGAAACAGAGACACATCTTCAGTAAAAGAGATTGTTATATAGAGGAACAAATGAATTCTTCAGAAGGTGTATTTCTGCCTTGATGCAAATTTCTTCATAAAATCGTGAAGTAAAGCATTAAAAAAAGGGAGTCTTTCAGTGTTACTCAGAGAGGAGTCCATACAGAGCTCCCAGTGTGACTGAAAGGGGATCTTTCACAATTCCCAGAGCCCTTATGTCCTGCAAATGACGGAGGAGGATGTCCTCGAATTCCTTGCAGCGGGACCCCCTTCAGTGGCACCGATTTTGACTTCCCAAGTGAACAGTACATCCACGCAAGGAAAAGTGATGGCATCCACATGATAAATCTGAAGAGAACACTGGGAGAAGCTTCTGCTGGCAGCTTGTGCCATCGTTGCCTTTGAAAACCCGGCTGATGTGTTACACCCTTCTGGAATACTGATCAGCAGGCTGTGTTGAAGTTTGCGGCTGCCGTGGGAGCCACTCTTATTGCTGGCCACTTCACTCTCAGAATCTTCACTAACCAGATCCAGGTAACCTTACAAGACCCATAACTTCTGATGGTTACTGACCCCAAGGCTGACCAGCAGCCTCTCCCAGAGGTGTCTTATATTAACCCACCCACCATGCTCTGTGTAACACAGACTCTCCTCTGCCTAATGTGGATTTTGCTATCCCATGCAACGGCAAGGGAGCTCACTCAGTGGGTCTGATGTGCTGGATGCTGGCCCCGAAAGGTCTGCACATACTTGGTACCATCTCCCGTGAACACCCATGGGAAGTCGTGCTTGATCTCTACTTCTACAGATATCCTGAAGAGATGGAAAAAGAAGAACAAGCCTATGCTGGAAAGGCTGTGACTGAGGAGAGTTTCAGAATGAATGGACTGATCCAGCTCCTGAGTTTGCTGCTACTCAACTCGAGGTCGCAGACTGGTCTGAAGGTGTGTATCTGTGCCTATTCAGCCACTCCCTTCTGAAGACTGGGGTGCTCAGCCCACCATGGAAGACTGGTCTGCAGCTCCCAGTGCTCAGGCCACTGAATGGGCAGGAACAACTGCTCAGTAGTCTTAAGCTGTCTTCCACAGATTCTTAAACAGAAGATGGAAATAAGGTTGATGGAAAATAAACAGTCTCTAAAAAAAAAAGGAACGATTCAACAAAAGAAACCATTTTGGAGAGAATATGTACCCCTAAAATTCATATGTTGAAGCCCTAGCCCCTCGATGTAACTGTATTTGGAGACTGAGCCTTTGGGAGGTAATTAAGGCTAAGTGAGGTCATAAGGGTGGAGCCCTTTAGCCCCTGGGACTGTTGTCCTTATAGGAAAAGGAAGAGACACCAGAGCTCACCCTCTCTTCCCACAAGAACAAAGAGAAAAGGCCCTGTGAGGATCCTACCAGAGGAGCATCCTCAAGCCGGGAAGAGAGCTCTCACCAGAAACCAACCCTGAGAGCACCTGGAATGTGGATTTCTGGCCTCCAGAACTGTGAGGACATTAATTTCTGTTGTTTAAGCCATCCAGTCTGTGGCATTTTGTTGTGACAGCCCTTGCAGAGTAACACAGCAAGTATCTGTAAATAGAATATTTCAGAGGAAGGCAAGGATGGTTTTCCTAACAAAAAGAAAAAGGAGGTGAGGGATAGAAAAAATCTATAGTTTCAAAATAAGTGAATAAAAGTGACAAAAGAGCCAACATGGTTTGTAAAAGTCGTATTCTTCCCAGGATAATCATATGAGTAGAGTGCTATGTATTACTGTCTGTTTCCCTCATATCTGCAGTAAAACCGAAGTGTGCTGTTCACACATCACAGAACTTTGGAGAACCCAGCATACTTTGTTGTCTTCTAACTGCCTACAAGTGACCCTATCCTTTTCCTTTGTGTACTTTAGTTGAGACGCTGCAAGGGACAGTGTAAGGATGGTGAGGGGGAGCAAAATATGCCACTTTGGCATGTTGATTGTTTTGAATTAAAATTACTTGAGAAATGTCTGATGCAAAAAGGACAGTCTGACCCTCCCTTGTCTCCCTGAAAGCAAGAACTGAATTCCCCATGTGAGGAGACCCCCCTGTACCTGGAAGGTGAAAGGCATCCTTATCACCAGAGAAAGGGAATCCAGGGCCAAGAAGGCTGTTAGAAACAATCTTGGTTACTTCTTCATTAATTTGCTACCCCACACTCAAACCCCTTTGTCAATTCTTCACAAACAATTGTTTCTTTGTTCAAAAGATATAAAATCTGCCTGCTTTGGTCTCTCCTTTTAGTCTCATAGTTTTATGAGCTCCTGTACATACCAAATTAAATCTGTTTTTCCCCTTTTAATCTGTCTCATGTCAATTTAATTATTTAGGCCAGCCAAAGAACCTAGAAGGGAAGAAGGGAAAAATCTTCCTCTCCTACAATGGCATAAAAGCTCACAGTGCATTATGGGGCTGTTGCTGGTTAGAGGCAGGCCCAGTACCTGGGAGGTCACGAGCCACTCAAGGATAATAGATACACAATCAGTTCATGCTGTTTCATGGAAGGTTGCTGTCTTCAATCTCTTAGATGCCCAAGTGGATTTTTATGGGGAGTTAAAAACAACATTACAATAAAATGGTGATCATGAGAGCTGCAAAATTATGGAAAAGTAAATAATATGATTGCTAGAATCAAATCTAATAATATGCAATTCCAGTAGGATACAACTGACATCATGGATAAATTTCTTTCATATAAAGAAGTTTAGACATCAAATAGCTTAAATTATGGAAATTATGCTTGCAAGGTTCCCAAATAATGATTATCATTGGCATAATTCAGAGGGCGCCTCAGCATTAAACCTCCTAGTTAGACATGTGTGATCCAAGGGTCCTCAAGCCTCCTGACCTTTTCTTTGACTAGATATGAATCTTCTCATTTTGTGGGAGATGCGACACCCATCACAGTATTATAGAAGATTCCTTAAGAGGAGGAGTGTTCATTTTCCATGTCTTCTCTGATACTTTGGATTCTCAATTTTCTCTCATCCTCTCCCTTCCTTCAGCTGCTCTTCTTTTTCCTTGTGGCTCTAGCTGCTGCCATAAATGAGCAGAGGCCATTTCTCCTATATTCACCAAAGTAACTCTAACATGAAACTTCTGTATAAATCAGAATTTTTATTGAAAATTTGGAAGTAACAGAGGAGAGAGATCATCAAAAACGAGGAAGAAATTTACAAACTGATATTTTTCTGTTACTCTTGCAGCATGGAATTTTCACTGGCCTGCCCTGTGTTGCTGTTTTGTTGTTTTTGCAAGATCTTTCTTCTTCCAACTCATTTCAGATATCCCAGTGTTTTACTCATGTATCCAGCAGACAACTCCTAACTGCAATTATTTTGTTATGCAAAGCAATTTAGCTCTCACTTTGTTTTATATTTTTTCATCTAGACCTAAAACATATTTATAAATTGTTATTCAGTAAAATTACTTTTTTTGTGTACTGTTCTATGATGTTGAACATATATATATGAGACCACCACTGTAATCAGGATACAGAACGGTTCTATCACCCCAAACAACTCTCTTGTGCTGTCCTTTTACAGCCATCCCCTCTCCCATCCCTAAGCCCTGACAACCACTGATCTGTTCCCAGCACTACAGCTTTTTGAGAACATCATATAAATGAAATCATAGACTACGTAACTTTTTGAGACTTTTCTTTCACTCAGTATAATGCCTTGAAAGTCATCCAAGGTGTATACATCAATAGTTCGAGCCTTTTTGTTGTTGAAACGTATTCCATTGTACTGACGTTCTGTGGTTTACTTTTCAGTTCATGTGTTTAAGGACATTTGAGTTGTTTCCTATTTGGGTGATTATAAATAGAGCAGCTATAAAACTTTGTGGAGAGGTTTTTATATGAACATAAGTTTGTGTTTCTCTAAGGTAAATACCCAGTAGTGGGATTGGTGGGTCATATGGTAAGTGCATATTTAACTTAAAGAAGAAAAAACTGCCAAACTGTTTTCCAAAGTGACTGTACTAATTTTGTCTTCCTACCAGCTCTGTATGAATGTTCCAGTTCTCTGCATCCTTAACAGCATTTAGTATTGTCAGGATTTTTCAGTCATTCTAATAGGTGTATACTGCTGTCTCATCATGGTTTTAGTTTGTATTTCCCTTACAGCTAATGATATTGAATACTTTTTCATATGCTTGTTAGCCATCCTTATATACTCTTTGGTGAAGTATCTGTTGAAATCTTTTGTCCATTTTTAAATTGAGTTGTTTGCTTTTGTAATAAGTTTTGAGAGTTCTTTATATATTAAAATTTGTCTCATCTACAATATTTTCTGATGATTAATCTCCAAAGGAGTGATTCTGATATTGTCTCCCATTATTACTTTTTTTTTTTAAAGATTTTATTTTTTTTCCTTTTTCTCCCCAAAGCCCCCCAGTACATAGTTGTATATTCTTTGTTGTGGGTCCTTCTAGTTGTGGCATGTGGGACGCTGCCTCAGCGTGGTTTGATGAGCAGTGTCATGTCCGCGCCCAGGATTCGAACCAACGAAACACTGGGCCGCCTGCTGCGGAGCGCGCGAACTTAACCGCTTGGCCACGGGGCCAGCCCCCCCTCCCATTATTACTTTTTAAAAAATTCCAGGCTCAATAGAAATGTCCTTCCTACTTGCCAAGCCTGGAATTTGTGTGTACATTCTTCATCTTTACCCCTTTTCTTGCTCAGCCTCTATCATGCTTCTTCAATTATGTCTTTTCTTTTTGGTATTTTCAAAACCTCCTTTTGCACAGTCTTTCCTTTAATGTTAAAGTCTTTATATCTAATTTAAAAAGGAAACTAATTTATGACTCCTCCCTAAATTACTGCCTCATTTTTGTCCCATCACTGCTGTGCCTCTCAAAAAGTATTCTACATTTATTGTCTCCTGCCAAATTTACTTCAGCCCAGACTCTACTTTCATTCCTGTTCTGGAACTTCTCTTAGAACAGTCCCCAGTAGTCCAGCCTGGAGGCATAGTGGTTACATTTGCATGTTCTGCTTTGGTGGCCTGGAGTTCACAGGTTTGGATCCTGAGTGCAGGCCTAGTCCCGCTCGTCATCCATGCTGTGGCAGCATCCCACATAAAATAGAGGAAGATGGGCACAGATGTTAGTTCAGCAACAGTCTTCCTCAATCAAAAAGAGGAAGACTGGCAACAGATGTTAGCTCAGGGCCAATCTTCCTCACCAAAATAAACCCAAGAACAGTCCCCAATGACCAGCAGCTGCCTCTACTGGGGGCCTCTTTGTGTGCATTTTATCTACCACTCTGCAACACATGACATTTTTACCCACTGCTTCTCTCTAGATAATGACAACATCACAAAGAAATCAATCATTGTTACAAGAAAAGGTAAAGTAAATAAATGTCTTTGGAAGTTAGAATCTTTTAATATGCTTTCCGGAAAAAAAGAATTTTTATAGAAAAATTCATGAGGATAAAAGATGCAGAAATGCTTAGAACTTCCCATCCACAAATAATTTACCTGGGTATATTTATATGTGAAAAGCACTTGTATGCATGGTATCTTGTCTGATTTGAATTCTACCATACTGAAGCACATGAATTTGATTGACTAATGTAATCTTTCAGTGCTCTATTTCCTGATTTGCAAAGTGGAGATAAAAGTAGTAGCTAACCCCAAGAATTTCTGTAAATATTATGTGAGATGATGAATGTAAACTATTTAGTGGAAGGCCTGAAATTTAGAAAGCCATTAATAATTAAAATAACTAATTGAAAAAACAAAATTTTTTTCCATATTTTTCTAATTCATTTAAAAATGAATTTTAAAGACATAAATCATTCAGCTTGAATTATCTTTTAGTATTCACACCGCAACCTATAAAACAAATTTGTGGAGGTTTGGGCAGTCTTTTTCTTTTGATTGTGAATATATAGACACAGAGCAGATCATCTATCTGCGCCTTTTACTTAATTTGGGTACATCATGTCTCTGTGCCTCTACAGAGAATCTTTAAGCAAGAATCTTTAAGCAAAAATCTTTATTTGTAGAGTTTAACCAAGTCACTGGGAAGTCTACCTTGTGAATGTACTTGTACTGAGAGAGGAGAGAATCGTGAAGGAGTTCAACCATGACTTCAAATGTTAATTAATGAAAGGATGATACAGAACACCTCTGCTTCATTATCTTTTATTTCTTAAAAATCAGCTCTTGTAACAAATTATTACACAGGTTCGTGCATATAGTTCAGTTCCCAAGATTTTCTTGGGTCCCTTCATTTTACAAAACACTTTGCATTAACGTCTTAGGGAATTACTGATTTATTCTCTATAAGACAACACACACTAAGGGATGTTCATTTTGCTGTTTTCTTCTGCAGACTCTCTTGCCTAAATAATTCAGTTGAGAGTCTCTTGTGTAAGCCCCGTTGTCTTTGTTTATTTTTATTGTTGAGTATCCATCTATGCTTTTATAATTCCAGTTTTGCAAAAAAGGGAAGGCTATTAATCAAATGCCACTAAAATGGCTCTTTTTTGGACTATCTCTTTCTGCAATAACAAAAAAGTAAATCATGTAAAAGGAATCCATTAGAATCATCATACTTAGGAAATATGTTTATGGCTAATTAGAATAATGTCTCTTGGTAATATCTTGGTTCTCTACTTGAACACACAGTAGAAAATTGCTCAATGTTCCTACTTTTCTTCATCCACTGAAGATGGAACAGTTATTTCAAACCAAATTTTGTGTGCCTGTGTAGTATGTGTGGGTGGGTGGGGGGAGGTGGCAAGGTAGCAATCTCCTTTCTTCCTAAAAATATTATATGACATATTTATTTTAAAACTGTTTTTAATAAGTTTGATTTATTCTTAAAAGTTGCATAAGAATCTTTATGATACAGGGTGTCACCTTTGAATAATGTTGAAATATTCAAATTTTAATTTAATAACTTTTAATGTTGGTTTCAAAATTTGAACAATGGAATATGGTTTGTTTTTCAGTGTCTTTGCTGTTTGGTCTATTTTATGCATGCACGTTGTAAAACATTCAAACAATACAGAGTAGATGAAGCCACTGGGTTTCATTATCACATCCATTGGAGGTAACAACATGGCTCTATCTATGTCCACACGCTGAAGTTGATGATCTGTGATATGAACTTACAATTTATCAGCTCCCTGAGATAAGGGAAACTCAAATGGGTGACATTAATTTGAAACTGGATGAGCAAAGTATTTTAACTCAGGGGTGGAGAATCTCAGATCAAACCTTCTCAAAATTTAATGTGTATGCTAATTAACTCATGTCTTAGTCCATTTGGGATGCTATGACAAAAATATCATAGACAGGATGTCTTAAACAACAAACACTTATTTCTCAGAGCTCTGGAGGATGGGAAGTCCAAGATCAAGGCACTCGTAGAAGAGGTGTCTTTTGAGAACCCAATTCTTGGTTCACTGACCTCCAGCTTCTTGTGTCTTCACGTGGCCAGGAGCTCTCTGGGGTCTCTTTTGTAATGACACTAGTCCCACTCATGAGGGATCCACTCTCATGAACTAAACACCTCCCAGGGGCCCCACCTCCTAACACCATCACAGTGTAGGTTAGGATTTTAACATACGAATTTTTGGAGGAAACAAACATTCATTCCATAACGCCTAGGGAATCTCATTAAATGACGTTGTGATTCAATATCTTTGGTGTAGGGCTTGAAATCCTGCATTCCTGACAGGCTTTCAGTTAATGCTGATACTGCTCGCCCTGGAGGCACTGCGGAGCAAATGAGTGTACAGGCACACCTTGTTTTATTGCACTTTGCTTTATTATGCTTCACAAAATTGCATTTTTTACAAACTGAAGGTTTGTGACAACCCTATGTTGAGCAAGTCTATCGGTGCCGTTTTTCCAACAGCATTTCCTCACTTTGTGTCTCTGTGTGACATTTTGGTAATTCGTGCAATATTTCAATTTTATTTGTTATAGTGGTCTGTGATCAGTGATCTTTCATGTTACTATTGTAAATGTTTTGGGGAGCCACAAACCACGCCCATATAAGACTGAACTTAATCGATAAATGTTCTGTGTGTTCTGACGGCTCCAGGCGGTCCCTTCCCCCATCTCTCTCTCCTTGGGCTTCTCTATTCCCTGAGACACAACAGTATTGAAATTGGGCTGATTGATAACTCTACAATGGCCTCTAAGTGTCCAAGTGAAAGGAAGAGCCAAATGTCTCTAACTTTAAATCAAAAGCTAGAAACGGTTAAACTTAGTGAGGAAGGCATGTCAAAAGCCAAGACAGGCCAAAAGCTAGGCCTCTTGTACCAGTTAGCCAAGTTGTGAACGCAAAGGAAAAGTTCTTAAAGAGAATTAAAAGGGCTACTCCACTGAACACATGAATGATAAGAAAGCAAAACAGCCCTATTACTGATAAGGAGAAAGTTTTAGGTGATAGAAGATCAAACAGCCAAAACATTCCCTTAAGCCAAAGCCTAGTCCAGAGCAAGGCCCTAACTCTCTTCAATCCTGTGAAGGCTGAGAGAGGTGAGGAAGCTTTGGAAGAGAAGTTTGAAGCCCGTAGAGGCTGGTTCATGAGGTTTAAGGAAAGGAACTGTCTCCATAACATAAAAGTGCAAGGTGAGGGCCAACCTCATGGCCGAGTGGTTAAGTTCTGGCACTCCACTTCAGTGGCCCAGGACTCATCAGTTCAGATCCTGGGCGCAGTTGTACATACCACTCATCAAGCCATGCTTTGGCAGCATCCCACATAGAAGAACTAGAATGACCTACAACTAGGATATACAACTATGTACCAGGGCCTTGGGGAGAAAAAAAAACAAAACAAAACAGGGAGATTGGCATAGCTGTTAGCTCAGGGCCAATCTTCCTCACCAAAAAGCATATCTTAAAAAAAAAAAAGTGCAAGGTGAAGCAGCAAGCACTGATGTAGAAGCTGCAGTGAGTTATCCAGAAGATCCAGCTAAGATAGTTAATGAAGGTGGCTACACTAAACAATAGGTTTTCGATGTAGACAGTCAGTCTTATATTGGAAGAAGATGCCATCTAGGACTTTCATAACTAGAGAGGAGAAGTCAGTGCCTGGATTCAAAGCTTCAAAGAACAGGATGGCTCTCTTGTTAGGGGCTAATACAGCTGGTGACTTGGAACTGAAGTCAATGCTCATTTACCATCCTGAAAACCCTGGGACCCTTAAGAACTATGGTCAATCTATTCTGCCTGTGCTCTATAAATAGAACAACTAAGCCTGGGTGACAGCACATCTTCTGACAACATGGTTTACTGAATATTTTAAGCCCACTGTTGAGAATTCCTGCTCAGAAGAAAGATTCCTTACAAAGTATTACTGCTCATTGACAATGCACCTGGTCACCCAAGTGCTCTGATGGAAATGTACAATGAGATGAATATTGTTTTCATACCTGCTAACACAACATATATCTGCAGCCCATGGATCAAGGAGAAATTTTGACTTTGAAGTTGTATTATGTGAGAAATACATTTCATAAGATTATAGCTGCCATAGACAGTGATTCCTCTGATGAGTCAGGGCAGAGTAAATTGAAAACCTTCTGGAAAGGATTCACTATTCTAGACGCCATTAAAAACATTTGTGATTCATGGGAAGAGGTCAAAATATCAACATTAACAGGAGTTTTGAAGAAGTTGATTCCAACGCTCATGGATGACTGTGAGAGGTTCAAGACTTCAGTAGAGGAAGTAACTGCAAGTGTGGTTGAAATAGTGAAAAAACTAGAATTAGAAGTGGAGCCTGAAGATGTGACTGAATTACTACAATCTCATGGTAAAACTTTAATGGGTGGGAGTTGCTTCCTATGGCTGTACAAAGAAAGTGGTTTCTTGAGATGGAAGCTACTCCTGGTGAAGATTCTGTGAAGATTGTTGACATTGCAACAAAGGATTAGAATACTATATAAACTTAGTTGACAAAACAACAGCAGCGCTTGAGAGGATTAACTCCAATTTTGAAAGAAGTTCTGCTGTGGGTAAAATGCTATCAAACAGCACGGCATGCCACAGAGAAATCGTTCATGGAAAGAGTCAGTCAATGCAGCAAACTTCATTGTTGTCTTAATTTAAGAAATTGCTACAGCCACCCCAAACTTCAGCAACCACCGCCCTGATCAGCCAGCAGCCATGAAGACTGAGGCAAGACCCTCCACCAACAAAAAGATTATGATGCACTGAAGCTCCAGGTGATGGTTAGCATTTTTTAGCAATAAAGTAGTTTTTAACTAAGGTATGGACATTGTTTTCTTAGGCATAATACTATTGCACACTTAATAAACTATAGTGTAGTGTAAGCATAACTTTTATATGCACTGGGAAAGCAAAAATTTCATGTGACTTGCTTTATTGTAGTATTTGCTTTATTGCCATGGTCCGGAACCAAACCTGCAATATCTCTGAGGTACGCCTGTATACTTTTCTTCCCGAGTCAAGATCGGGTACTATTGACTATTCTTCAATATCCTGCAGTTTCTTATGTGGACGTAAGTCTATCAGGTAATAAGCAGCATAATCTATTACTGATAATGTTTGTTAGTTTTTCTTTGTAATACGTAGAAGTTGTGAACTATTCATGGCAGACACTGGGGAGGGAGGAGGTGTGCAGACCTAAGCTTACAATTGTACCAGGATTTCAGCATTGCCCAGCTTTATTTGGCTAGAACTTTCCTATTTGATTATGGGTGGGTGTTGCCTATCACAAGATGTCAAACTGATGTGGCTCAAGGCTGCCCCAGAGAAGGAAGCCCAAGGTATCCTGGCTTACATACCAATCTATATCCTCCTCCTCCAGGAAGCACAGGACCTCCTGACCTGATTCGACCCAATTCATATCCAAAGTTATATGACCACCCGATAACCAGACCCCACCTGCACTGATACCATTTTAATGAATTTTTTTTACATGATCTTTCCTTTGTCTTGTAAAGAAATAACTCACATACCTATGGCTTATAAATTTAGCCCTACCTTCAACCCATGTTCGCAGATCTTAATGCCCTTGTGTCCTGCCCCCGTGCTATTCTCTGAATAAAAGAGTACTACTATCAGACCTTGGGAGTCCAAGAAATCTTTCTTTCAACTCCCCAGCTTGCTGAGCCTGCATCATTTCTTCTGCTAGTCCATACAGGGATCTTTTTCATCAGCTTGTGAGGTGAAGTTCTGGTAAGTGCCCTTTTCTTCCTTGTGCCTTTCTCTTTTTCAAGGATGCATCTAAATTCGCTTATGCATTGGGAACCTTCTCAGACAGCTGTATGGATCCACGTTTTCTGCCCATGGCTACTCTATGGGGCAAACCATGGCGTTCAGCCTGAAGAGAATCAGTACCTTAAGCCTGAGGGTGAAGAAGAATGAATTAATCCATTCCTTCCTAATCCTATCTCTAATATATAAATTTTACATGCGTGCGGGATCGACCATGTAAGTTATCAGGATGGTGGCCAATCTCCAAGATTCCCGTGGCAGGTTTCTTTTCCTAAGGCTGGATTGGCATCCCTCCCTATGGCTTCTGACCCAACTCTGAACCCTGGGAAAGTCCAAGTTGGGGCTCTGGTTCAAGGAAAGTTTCAAACTCTCACCCTTGGTTGAGTATGGGAACCCCTTCTTGGGAGAACGGCTCCAGGACGCAATTGGGCAGAGTGTCCCCAAGACCAGCAGAAAATTCTTCACTGTTTTTCTCTATTCTTTTGTCTCTAGAGCCATTCACCAGACACTTACTACTGCCAGGCATAACAGGGAAGATAGACAAGGGATGCCATGCAGGGGGATGCCACCATCACTCCTTGCTATAGGAACCCCACAGTAGAAACAGCAGGTAAGACACTGCCTTAAGTTCAGGGGGGATTTCAAGGTAATGGACCCTTTTCTTTCACCTCTCTCAAAGTTCTAGTGGCTGTTTTGGGCTCCTATTGAGCTTTGCAACCTAGAAACAAAGAAATCTTTAAAGAGCACAGGCTCCACACCTGGGAGACCTCCCGCTCTGGTTTCCAGGTCTGATCACCCTGAGCACCCCAAGTGGGGTGCCCTCTCTTGGCACTTGAGTCTTTGAGTATTTTAGGCACCTACTGAGTTGGTTATGAGGATAGGAGACCTGTGGTTTATTCTGTGAACTGTCATGCCAGTGTTGTGTGCTCCGGCACAGGAACTGTTATATGACCCTTATCTTGATAACCCTTGGGAAGAGGCCATGAGGGTGAGGCCTGATCTCTTCTTTTCCTTTCTTTGTCTGTCTCATTCGTCACCTCCTCTGTTGTCACCAAGTCAAGGTTAAGTTCAGGCTGGACCTGAGCAGAGCCTGGACACTCTGTAAAATAGAAAACTTTGAAACTCTTTTGCCAGGGGCTTAACTCTCAATCCCAGCACAGGGAGCCCCAGCCCCCAGCCAGCTCCGGGCCTTTGCCTCCTGCTTCCCTGCCTTGCCTTGTGCTGGCTCAGGGACTAAGTGCCTGGGCTGAGTGGGACTTGACTAAATCTTCTAACTATGTTAACACCCACAGTCGGGCTCTGCACCCTTTTCCAATCCACTGTCAGTTGGACACCAGCTTTACCACCATGGGGAACGCCCCAAGCATCCCCAGAGACTCACTGATTGGGTACATTTTAAGTAGTGGGAAACACTCACTATCAATGAGAAGGTTTATGCACCAGAAACTCCCTTTGGGAGAAAACTTGAGGGTTTTCTCTGTGTCTTTACGATGTAGTTGGGCAGGTAGAGTGATTTATAACGTCATTTGAGTTACAACCGAATTTCTGAGAAATCAAGAACAACTGTCCTTGTAAGACTGGAAAAGCAGCTCTGGAGGCCGTTCAGGTTCCACCCATTTCCCTTATCTCAAAGAGCTTACGAATCCTCTGGGGACTGTGTCGGCCATCACTAATTCCTAAGACTGAAGAAAAAAAAAGGAAAAAAGGGAAAAAACTGCCATAAGAGCACCCTCACCAAAAGTCCAGCATCTTAAAAATCTTCTCCACAAATATTAGTAAAAAGCCTCAAAACAAAATTTGGATTCATAACTAGAGAGCTTTATATTACTGTGCCTGGTTCAGGGCAGTAATTTTTAAAACAATAGCCGTGGAAATTCTGTGTATGTATTTTTATATGTATGTTATATATGTGTGATATTTTACTCCAGATGGTATGGCCAAAATCAAGAGCTCTGTTTAATTGGCTTAAAGTAAGCACTTACATAAATTCTAAATGTAGTAGAAATTAACCCAGTGTCTTTCAAGTTAACATGATGGGAATTAATCTTTGGTAAATGAAAGCTTGTTTAAGATTGTCGGTTTGAGTGAAATAGGCATGTTGTCAGAGTTGTCGGTATTTGGATATGATGCAGGCGTGCAGCCTGCGTTTACTAGTCAAATAAGCTCATGTTGTCTGTTAGAAACTCGTCAGCAAAATAATAGCTATAAATGATGGCTAATTTTGTCTAACATCTCATGAGGTTTTTGTGGGTAATCTGAAAATAATTGTTGGAAACAAATGATTTGGATGGGTAAGAGTTTGTGGGTACAATAATTGTTTCATGGTCTGTACAGTTGAAAAAAAAGCAGCTTCCGAATTTTTTTGGTAACTTAAAACTTTAGAGTTTTGCCATGTTAAGTTAAACGATAAAAGTATGTTGAGTATCTGGGTCATTGTTCGATCAGATGGAACACTGAAACATTTTTGCTAAATGTATCTAAGTTTATCTACTTTCGGCTTCTTATTGCAGAGAGGCTAAAGGAGGTTTGGGTCTATTAGCAAACATGCCTGTGTCTTATTACTGTGATGTGGCATGCTTCCTAGAAATTATGGAAAGTGTTTAGGATGCTGATATAAACGACAGTTCATAGTTGCTTGGTTTTTTAGTTTTTACTAGGGTCTGTTAAGGATTAAAAATTCTAATTAATATATGTGATTAAAGCTACTGGAAATTAATAAGGAAAACAGCTCTGTATATAAGGAAATTAAAATGAATGCTTTCAGTAAAGAGGGTATAAAGAATGGAAGTATGTTTATTTGTTGGGTTAAGAAAGATAAATTGGTCCTAAAGGATTAGAAGTGTAGAAAGGAAGCATGGGACAAATTCTGAATATAAAAAGAAAGTTGTAGAAGGTTTGTGAAAGAGAAATTCTGAAAGGAGTTTTATGCCTGGTCAAGTTGGCTAAGATTAAAGTAAATCCGATTAAGTAATTGAGTCTTAATGTCAAAAATAACCTGGTGCAAAAATTAAAATTTTATTTTCTGTCTCAAAAGGATAATTCTCTTGAACTTTTGGTCTGCTTTTGATAAAGACGTTATGAAAGGTGTTTCTTTGAGGAAGTTTACCTAAAATACAGAAAATATATGTTTTGTTAAAATAATTTACTATGTTCAGAAGGACTGAGGTCTCTCTAAGATTTCTTGACTGTTTCTGTTGTCATTTTGAATATATACCTGAGCATTTTTTCTTATTTGAGCAAGTGTTTTAAAACCTTTTGACATTTTTGACAAGCTTCTCCCTCAAAAGAATATTCAAATCCTGAATGAAGTCTTTCTTTTGACCTGGTAGAAGGAAGAGAATTTCTCTGAGGATTTTCAGAGGGCCCCTGAGACTTCTCAAAGAAATTTCTCTCTCTTCCTATAAGAAGGAAAATACTGAGCTAATTAGGCTTACTTGTTCTGTTAAATTACATGGGAAGCATTGTCAAATAAGCAATGATAAACTTTCTTAAGTGGTATTATGTGGGTGAATGCTCTTGAAGTAAATGTTTTAAAATTATATAACATTCCTAAAATTCTGATCTGTCCTGATTTTCAGCCATAATTCCAGTTATTATCTAGAAGTGTTGTATGTCACAGAAGTAGCCAAGTTTATTTGTCAATTGCCCCTTTCAATCTTTTGCCATTTGCAGATAGTTGCTGTTTTACTCTGATGCTTTTTGCGTTTGCAAATATGTTTCATCTTCAGAGAAGTTCATAGAAAGGATTCTGACACAAGATTCTAGAATACAGGTTTCTGATGAAGTTTCAGATGGTAAAACGGAACTGGGTAAAAAGTTACAGAATTCTAATGGAGAAACTGATGACCTCATAAATCTGCTGCTAAAAGATTAAGATCAAGAATCAATTATACAGGACTGTATGAACTGATGAGGATGATTAGGATTTTTTATGACTTTTGTTTGAAATATTGTTGATTTTTTGAGGTTTTGTTTTCTCAGATTTAAGGAAATCATTTTCTCTTTTCTCTTGTGCTAACTATTACTTATAGCAATTTGGTGAAGTTATACATTTGTAAGCAGAACTGAAACATTTATGTTGTTCTCCCTACCTCATCCCTCCAGATTTTGGAAACTCAGTGAATGAGTGAGTATGGTTATTTCATGGCATATAGTTATTTGCATAAATTCAATAAGAATCTGTTTTCCTTATAACAGGACACATTTGGAAACATTGGTTATATTACCAAGGCTTTGACTGGAATGTCATATTTGAGAGAAACATACAGACTCAGATATGACAATACCAACTTTGAGGAATAAGGTTGACTTTCTGGAATAAAGCCACTTGGAAATATTGGCCTGGTACCTTGTTTACAGAGATTCCAGCAATCTTACCTGGTAAGTAAGGAAGCTTACTTATCTGGCAGGTGCAAGGAACCTCAAAATATTTTGGAGAAGAGAGGAATCCATCCAAATCTATAGGTATTGCAGGCAAAATATGATGGCAAGTCCTTGGCTAAGGTATTCTAGCCTTGAGAGGCCTTTAAAGTTTAATCTGAGATTCCTCATAAAAAATTTCAGCAAAGCAAATTTAAAAGAGCCTATATAATCAATTGCTATTTTTGTTTCACTTATTTAAATAATTGGACCAAGTTTTATTGAAACTACACCTATTTTGCAAACCAGTTAACCTTTTTGACTATCTTTTGTAAAAATGAGGGTAATTTTAGAGGGAAAAAATACGTTTCAGTAGAAGATATAGTACCCATTCATGGATATTAGATTCTAGCTCTTCTCTTCTACAAGATTCATCTATTACTAATCAAAATGTCTCTTTGTGGCCATCCGTCTCTGATACCTGGGAGCTCCCTGGTCACAATCAAACCTTTTCCTTCAACTCTATTTCTCAAATACTAACTAGATTCACCTTGTCACAGGTGGATCATAAACAATGAGTTCCAAAGGTAAAATCCCCAACTTATCAATACACACAGGATACTATATCAAATTTGGGACAAATATATTTGGCTCACTCCTACTAGTGGTCAACTCAGTCAAAATCCCACCATGTGTTAGGAACAAACCAATCAAATTTGTGATATGTGGCCTAATATCACCCGACCTATGGGACAAATTCCATTATATGTGTTCTCATATCATAGCCTTAAAAAAATACTGATTGGTTTGGGACTGACTGGGATAGACAGCTCAGCATATGTTCATTAGCCCCTAACAGCATTCCATGGTTATGTGGCTCCAACATAGGGAGGGCCTTGGCTGCCATCTGGATGGATTGGGCGATGCACCCTAGGATTCGTCTGGATGCAAGGCAGAGCAACATTTACTATATTCCTCCTGCTAACCTACCCTACCTACAACAACACTGGACCTGTTCCGTCTTCCACTGGTATGATCACCTTGCCTCAATTTTCCTTCCCCAATTAGGAATCAAAAGTGTCATCTGGCACATAGAAGGTCTAAACAAGTTTACCATGAAGGCATTAATGATACACAACATAGCCTTTTGCTCCTCGATTTAGAAGTATCCCAAATACGTAAGACAGTCCTCCAAAATCGAATGGCACTGGATGTCTTGACAGCAGCACAGGGGACACTCATGCCATTATTAAAATTGAATGTTGTGTCTATATTCCTGAATACCATCAAATTATCTCTGGCTTCCTATCTGATATGAGCCACCAAATTAAATCCTTGTCTGACCCTACCCTATCGCTGAATGATTGGTTGGACTCCTGATCAAGTCCAGGTCTCCGGACTACTATCAAAGCTTTACTCATTGGGTTAATCATATTGCTTGTATTTCTTATTATAATTTGTTGTCTATTTTGTTGTTTGTCCTCCATATGTCAACAAAGTTCACCTCCTGGACCACTTCTCGTCAAATGATTCCTCATCTCCAGAGGATCTGTATACCTTGTCAGCCTTGAAGTCCACAGGCACAACCTTCTGATCTGCTGAACTTCCTGCCTGTACCCCTATGGCCCCATTTAGGGACAGCTCTACGACCTTGTACAGCCAGAAGTAGTTACAGAAGATGGACCATCGTCCACGTCCCCAAAAGATTTTGGGGCCAAATGGGTTCAGGGGGATTTTATGATGTGAATCAAGGCTGCCCCAGGGAAAGAAGATCAAGGCATCCTGGCCTACATACTGATCTATATCATTCTCCAGGAAGTATAGGATGTCCTGAACTGATTCTACTTGTGATTCATATCTAAAGGTATATGACCGCCCGATAATCAGACCCCACCTGCAATGATACCATTTTAATGATTTTATTACATGATCTTTCCTTTGTCTTGCAAATAAGTAACTCACATACCTATGCCTTATAAATTTAGCTCTAACCCTCAACACATTGCAGCTCTTACTGCCCATGGGTCCTGTCCCTATGCTGTACCTCTTCACTGCCCATAGGTCCTGTCCCCATGCTGCAGCTCTTCACTGCCCATGGGTGATGTCCCCACGCTATTCTCTGAATAAAAGAGCACTACTACCAGAACTTGAGAGTCTAAGAAACCTTTCTTTTGACTCCTTGGCTGACTGAGCCTGCATCAAAATGACCTGAGTGGGGCTTAAAGTATGCAGTGCTGTTCCAATATTGCCATTGGGCAGATTCTGGCATCCTTGAAACTCCAGAGGGTCAAGATTACCAAAGGAGGGAGAGAATATGGTCCTTCTAAGAAAGCATAAAAGGTATTCTAGTATATGTGGTTTTGATTGCTTAAAGGAATACAGTAAT
This sequence comes from Equus asinus, assembly GCF_041296235.1. Taxonomy (NCBI): domain Eukaryota; kingdom Metazoa; phylum Chordata; class Mammalia; order Perissodactyla; family Equidae; genus Equus; species Equus asinus. Next base: position 2,984,376 of record NC_091807.1, read on the forward strand.
TCTTAATTTTTTTCTCTATAGCAAAATACTTTATTAGCTTTTAACGATTTATTGATTCAACAAACATCCTAATATCATTTCTAGTCCTGTATGGATCCCTAGGTGTGTGGATAGTACCTAACTAAGGCAAGGACAGGATGTTTAATTCTTTCAATAACAGCTGGACCTGCATTGCCTTGTCACTCCTTTTAAGTGGAGAGAAAAAACATACAGAGGGAAAATGGAAATGTAATTTACAAATGAGGAGGGAAGAGGACTTCCTTGACCTCTAATGAAAAATAAAAAGCAAGAAATTTTCAAAGCCCCTAATACTATTGCTATGTTTAAAGCATTTCTTATATTTCTGTTGCTTTTCCGTTTTGTTTGGTTTCCCCAGAATAGCTTGTTATTTGTGGGCAATTGTCTGGAAACGACAGAAAATTATTTTTAAATTGTAGACATCAATATGCTACAAAGCTTTTGCATTAGGCACTAGTTTATATAAATTTGTATAAGAATTCAATGAAAGGGAGCCAAATTCAAAAAGAGTTTGAATCATTCAAACATTTTAGATAGTCAGGAGCTCAGAGGTTCTTGTACTGCTGAACACAAGACTAGTTTAACAGCAGGTTTTGTTTTGCATGAGATTCCTGCATAAATTTCTCCCTAGCAGAACTCAGAGAAAGTTACTGCCTCACCCTTCCCTGGAGGAATATTTTGAAGGAAAATTAATTAATGATACCTTTCAAATACCACAAAACTACAGAACATCAGAATGTCAACATCTATGGCAACCATATCCCAATGCGCTTTGGATGCTAAACTCATCTTTGATGATTAGGAGAGAATGCAAGGTGCATCCTGCTTGGGACTCTTTGTTAAATGTCTTGTGAGAAACACTGTATTTGTTCCATATGGCCATGGTTCTTGGGCCTTTGTATTTCAAAGATGAGTAAATAGCAAAGCGAAAGGAAAAGGAAAAGAAAAAAAGGGAAATGGATACATATTGTGTGTGTATATATATATATATATTATTTTAACCAAAATAAGTGCATTAATTTAACCAAATAAGTGCATTAAATGAATCAATTACTATCACTGTCATTTCTAAAAAGATTTCTGTCATTCCTAAAAATAAATGATACGTTAACACAAAAATGTAGGTAGGGAAAATCTCTGATAAGATACAGTACTAACGGTCAACTAGCACAGCATTTCTCACCTATCTGTAAATTGCTCTCATTCTCAGACCATGTAAAGGGTGTATGTTTCTCTTTGTTTGTTCTTATTTGTTTGTTTATTTGTTTTTGCTTTCCAAATGGAATAGAAATGATGCGGGGTCGGTGAGCCAGGAGTCAAAAGAAAGATTTCTTGGACTCTCAAGATCTGGTAGTAGTGCTCTTTTATTTAGAGAATAGTGTAGCATGGGGACAGGACCCATGGGCAGTCAGAGCTTCTGCTGCCCCAAGTTGAGGGTTGGAGCTAAATTTAAGGCATAGGTATATGATTCATCTCTTTACAAGACAAAGGAAAGAACATGAAAAAAGTTAAAATGGTATCAGTGCAGGTGGGGTCTGGTCATTGGGTGATCCCATGAGTTTTAGACAAGAATCAAATCGGATTAAGTAAAGGTTAGAAAGGTTAGATGCCACCACCCTAAACCAGTTACATGAGATTGCCAGACAGCAACCAACTTAAGTTCTTGCCTTCCCCATTAAGAGCTTCTAGGGACAAGGTCATCTCTCCTCTTCTTCTTGGTACAGAGAGGGAGGCACCTTTTACAGATAGAGATTTACCTTACAAATGTAAATGTGTCCCAACAAGGGCAAGTTCCATTCCCCAGAGCCTCCTTCCCTGTCCCAGTTTATCGAAAGCAATCAGCCCAAAACAATCCTGATGCCAAAGAGACACATCCTGGGGTGGCCAATTTCAGGTCCCTACAAGGTCATCCCCCCTTCCTTCACAAACGCAAATGTCTCAAAAGGGCAAGCAAAATTCCAGTCCTCGGAGCCTGCTTCTCATCTGCAGTTTTAAAAGTAACCAGCCTAAAATCCTCATCATAAACCGTTTTAAAATTAAGCAGCCTAAAAGTCCTCATCAATAACTACTAGCTGGTGAAAACTTCATTTCAAATGATAATTCAGAGATAACACATCAGGAATTTTTCCCTTGTTAAAAGTGGCCAAATAGCTAAGATTTCTGACTTGTCTTAGCATTAAACCTATGGATATCTAGTATACTAGAATTTAGCAGAATTTGTTGCCTCGTTTGTGGCTTCAGTGAGGAAAAGAGTCACAGATTTTTTTATTTGAGTTTTGTAAAATATGAGTTTCTTCATGACACTATTCTAAATAAATTTTTACCATAAATGTTATGTTCATACAAGGATAGACCAACATCTTCCAAGGAGGCTTGTTCATCACCTTGTTAGTGAAACCAAGCGTCACACTTACTTGGAGGATGGGAAAGAGTCAGTGTTCCTCGAGTTAACCATGTGCCTCTATTGTGCTATGAAATATTAATGCTAATTCTTGCTCTCCATTGCTGTGGTACTTGTTCTTTCTTAAAACTTCTTCTTCTGCAGAGGATACAGTCACTTTCAAGAAGGAATAGAAATTGAGCTATTGAAATTTTTTCACTGATAAATGTATTATATGTATATTTAATTAGTCATCATCATTTGAGATATCTGAAGCAATAATTATGCAGTAATGTTTGGTTCATATAACAATGGATCCCTTGAGAACCTATAAAATATGATGCAATTTAAAGTATATTAAATATATTCATCTTCTTGGAATAAGAAAACATACTGCTAAATCTAAGCTGAAGCATAGCCCAGTTCAACAAATTAGTCTTTAGAAGAAAATTCCACTTTATGTGCTCATTTTGAAAGATGACTAAAAGTAAAACTCAGGGAAGAAAGATAAACAATGCTATTCTCTTATAGCGTGACTATTCCATATTGGGGGAAATAAATAACATAAAATTAAAATATTTAAAATATTATGATATTTGAAGCACTCCATTTTATGAATCTTAAAAAAATCAGTACATTATCAAACAACACGGAAGTAGTGCAACAACTATGCTTGAGCTGAGCTAAGCATCTAGTGCAGTGGTGGGCGCTGGGTGGACATTTAGTAAGTACATGCTGAATGAGTGATGTGTGAAAAGGCAACTGAGTTCTTGAGTTTCTCGCTTGTCTGATAGTGTTTCTGTGTGTGTATAATGTTATGTAAATGTGCTGAGATTTAAAGTTGGTTTTCAAAGTTTAAAGACTTAAGATGAGCATACAGATACACCTACACATACAAAAAATAACTATACAATCTTAAGTGTGGAAACGACAAAGTAAGGAAGTAATTTATTTCTTTTATCAAAGACTTACAGTTAGGAAACTTTCAGTCCATGTTGTCCTTCATGAGTAGAAGATTTTATGTCTATGTTTGGTAAACAATGTAAGAAAATACACACATTGCAAAACTGAAAATTCAGAATTTGTTTTAGAAAACTTGGTCACATGATAATCTCCACATCAAATGAAGACAAAGGAAGCAAATTGGTGCAGAAAAAAAAAATCCTGTCCTCTTGAGTAGAACAAGAAGAAAATTATTGCCAAAGGAAATATTGATTGTAACATGTATGTATACGCCAATCGTCAGGGTATAAATATTGGCTTGCTAAAAAAAGCAGTCATATAAATCTTTTTATTAAGCCCTTTACTATCAATAACTTTTGAATGCAAAGCAGGATTCTTTTCCATAAGAAAACATTGGTAATTTTATCCTGGGCAGGGGTTAGCTTTCCAAAGCAGCTTTGTTATAAGACTATCTGGAAGACAGCTTCGCAGGGAACATGAAGGCAACCTGTCTCAATGCACGGGTTTGGACTGACGCTGCCTTTTGGTGCACAGCCTGCTGAAGCATAATGATAGGTATGAAACACTACCTGGAACATAGGGAGCTAGAAGGACACAGACCGCTTTTACAGAGAATTTTGACATAGCATGGAGGCACACTGTAATATATGTCATTAATAATAATAGATTTCTTATCAATTAATATTTTATTTCAAACAACATTGTTTACTTTCATTACTTTAATTGGCCATATATCTAATGCCAAATACTCAAATATCAACTGAGGAATCCATAGCATGTATTACTACCCTAAAGGACTTTTTATAAAATTTATAAAGCATTTTACTCATGATTACCTGCAGCAATCAAGTAAGCAGAGTCTCTCCACAGAGAATTCTAAAAAGTCAATAAATGCTTACTAATTTTATTTTTAATCAGATCAGGGGTCAGCAAACTTTTTCTGTAAAGGACCAGCTAATAAATATTTTAAGTTTTGCTGGTCAACAGGCAAAATTCAGGATATTATGAAACTGCTTATATAAGAAGAGAAAAAACACATTTTTTTGCTATTTTTAGATTAAAATTAAATATAATAATAATTAACATAATTATAGAATTATTTTAATAAAATTTCATTTAATTGAGGCTCCAAGTTATTCTTCTCCATCATAAAAATTGATTGCAAATGTTCATCGATTATTACTCATCTGAAATGAAATTTTACAGGTTTCATCTTTGAAAATGGCTTTTCACATATGGAGGTACTGCCAAATACTGCTATGAGTCCACCAGCATATGATTTTAAGTGCACGTATTCATCCCTCGAAGGCATTTACAGAATTCTGTTAAATTCTTCTCTTGATATTCGTCTTTTATTTTGCCATTGCATTTGTAGGGGAGGAAAAATTTTCCTCTACCCTTCTAGGTTCTTTTGGCTTGTTTCATAATTAAACCAACATAAGTTGATGAACAGGAGAAAAACAAATTTAATTACATATATACAGGAGCCCCATAAAAATATGAGACCGAAGGGCAAGTTGGGCAGTTGTGGCTTATATGCCATCCTGAGCCAACGAATGGGATGGAGGCCTGGGGCTTCAAAGGGAGGAGAGCCATGCACAGGACAGGAAGGAAGGCAAATGTTTAGAATTAGGTGTTTGCCCTGACAGACAGGTCGTTCAGATAAAGTTATCACTGGGAATAACTCTCTCTGTAAGCCAGGCACCTACCTAAATTCTTTTAGGTAGTTAAAGGAGAGGTAGAAATTTTTCTTGAGGCTGCAGAGTTTTGACTGCTTTCAGCTCAAAACAATCCACATGCCAAAGTGGGATATTTCAGGGTCATGTATTCTGCTCTCCTTCACATTGCAAAGAAATCATTCCCAATTGAAAGGTTAGGTGAAAGCTTCTCAAATGGAAAGTTAAATGGATTTTGAAACAAAGGAATTTCCTTTGTACTTTCATTAAGATGTGAACAATGTTGGTGCTGCAGCTCGCCCTTTGAAAATACACCTGCTCCACGTGTTTATGGGAATGGGGATCTTCTTGTTTTAGCTTTGACAACACAAGAAATTAATAGAACAACTTGACATTACTAATGATTCATATAACATTGATTGACCAAATGACTTATTATAGAATGAAGTCCACATGTAAATGCTGTTTTGCTTTGTCATTGATGGTTGAATTCATTAAGAAATATTTTCAAGTCTGCAGCAAAAGCTAATTTCCAAAGCTATTTGGTGGTCATTAATATAGACCAAGGGCAAGTCTTCTCATTCAGAAAAATATTCCAATTTAATCTGTAAGATGAAAAATTGCAATAAAAATCACCAGTGCTAGCATATCAAACTGCTGTGTGGTAGGACAAGTCAAGATATTCGGCTTCTATTTCTGACAGAAATCACAGAACTACCCACCAGAGTGAATGCAGCTCACCAATGACACTACAGGTTTAAGAACACAAGATAGATTCAAATTTTTTGTGGAAAGTTCTTGCTGATGAATAATAAAATGAATAAATATAGACTTAACTTATATTTTCACATCCTTTGTGAATTTATCCAAATTTGCCTTTTTCTGCTCCACACTATTTTCCCAAAAGCAGCTGAAAGACATCTTAGCAGATTCTACTTCAGGTTGTACTGAATAGTGTTTTCTCAAATTCTTTGAAAATGTTCTCACTTATAGTAGTTCGAAGCAAACTATTCAGAGAGAATGATTCTTCAGTCGCTTCAAACTCTCCACTGACTCCTCACGTAAGTAACTGAGCATTATTAGTGATGTCTGTTAATTCATACAAAAACACTGGAAACCATTTATCTTGTTCTTCAGTTGATTATTGATGCTGCTCTCAACTCTTCAAGCAATCATTCTTGTGGAAGGGATAATCCTGTCTATAACGTGAATGTGGAATAGTCATACATTGCTCTCTGGCAGTACAGAAAGAGGTGACAAGCTAGTTTGCCCGTTGACTGTAGTTTGCTGACATTTGTACAAGATGGTAAAGATTCTGAGAGATGTACAGTTCTTGGCACAGAGTGGACCCTTGATAAATGAATATTAATTAAAAGTATATATATACACACATAAATACATACATACTGTATATATATGTGTATAAAAGTACATATATTTTTATATATGTTAGTACATGTTAATTTTGTTTGTTTTTATTTTGTGTTTGAGTTCCAGTAAACATAGATGCAAACGCAGATATAAACTATAAAACCCTCTCCTTGGGACAGGATTATGTGCTGGAGATAGCTCACACTAGCTAACTAGAGTCAATTGTTAAAATTACTGAAATTTTTGAGCCCCAAATTAAATTACGTACAGTTACAGTTAAATGAATTTTACTTAGAAAAGTAGTAGGTCCTCAAATTTCATCTCTACATAATCATCCTACAACGTTTTGCTATTATCTATGTTCTTGAGATTATTTATATCTATTGTATCCTTATGGTGAAAATCATAGGCAAATATGTGAATTTCTCCCTAAAACTGCATTCAATGACCAACGTATTGTACACATTAAAATTGGCTCTGATGTGTATTTACACACAGTGATAGGCAAATGCTACAGATCAGGACTTTATTTATAGTTTTGTTGATTGTCTAGACCTAAATGAACGGAGTTAAGTTCTAATAGTGCAGATTAAATGTAGATGTGTGTTGGGTCTGTAGCCATCACATTGTGGATAACGGACACATATACAAATAATATTTGAAAACTGTTATCCGAATCAGCACGGAAGTCCTTCAAGTCATAGAGTGAAGTTCTGATGTACATCTCGGTTGTTTCATTTCCTCTTGTTAAGTGATGTGCTTGAAAATATCGGAGGGCTGGCTGGTAACCACCGGTCCCCAACCCACCGTTGGTCTCTGAGGCTGCCTGCTTGGACCCTGCCTGGCTGCTCCGAGCTTGGTCACCAGGTCTTTGGGGTGTCCATTAAAGGGGCGACTCCGCAGGAAGAAGGGGGAAACCATAAAGGAAGAGGTGGCTCCTCGCCTTTGTCACCGTCTTGATAGCGCAGCCCCAGCGTGCAGTGTGCCCTCGGTAAATATCAGCTTAACAGAAAGTGACAACTAAGAATTCAAGCCCTCAGAGGGAGAGGGTCGGGCCGCAGTGTCGCTAGGGGCCATGGGGCTTCTGAAACGCAGGCCCGAGATCCTTGAGGGAAAATTTCTCCCTCTTTTCTGGGAAAGGCTGTCATCTCTGTCACCCTGCTCTGAGACACACTGAATGTGTCTCACATTTAGGTCCGAATCCCGCTTTTGACCCTGGGGACGTCCCCGGCAGGCCTGATGGAGCTTGGAGGAGCTGGGCGAGGGTGGAGAGCAGGGGGATGAGAGCGAAGGTCGCAGCCCCATGCGGGCCCCCAGCTCACCCACCCGCACGCACCCTCCCTTCACCCAGCCGGCTGGCTGCTCTACGCCCCTGGGGGCACGCGAGGCAGGGCAAACCCCTCGCTGACACCGGGCCCCTCCCTCAACTTGCGCCCTGGGCGCCGGGTTTTCCAGGGCCCAGCCCGCCGGCCGCGGACAGCGCGGCCCTTTCTTGGCGCCCGGACCCGGAGCTGGCGCCTGCTCCCGCGCAGCGCCGCCGCAGCCCCGCCGGCAGGGACCGGGGACGGGGGACAGCGCAGCGCCGCCGCCACCACAGCCCGGGACCGGGGACCGGGGACCGCGCGGCGCCGTCGCCGCACCGGGACGCAGGGCAGGCATCCTGCTCCTGCGGGCTGCGGCGGAGCAGGCCTGTAGATGCTCCCCAATCTGCGTGGGCTTGGCAGTTGTCAAAAACTCCCCTTTGTCCATCCATGGGGAAAACAACCAGAAACCCCACGTCTCCGTCCTCCGCGAGGGGCAGAGGGCCGGGAACTCCCCGGGACCCGCGGGGGATCTCAGCCCTACAACCACGCACAGCGACCCTTGCCGTCGCCTTCCTCCTTAGTGGAACCGCTGCCCAGGACTCTGAGGACTGCGAGGCCGCGGGGAGACCTCTAGGGTGTGCCAAGGGATGTGGGGTGGGAGGCTTGCAGCAGCGGCCCTGTGGCCTCCGCTCCCCAGCCTGGGGTGCCCTTTGCTTTTCCCCCTCTTCACGCTGCCTCCCAAACCCGTTCCTTCAGTTGCTCAGCAGAGCAGGCCTCCTTTCCCATCTAGTCTTTCTGTTTCCAACGTCCTTTAAATGTTTCTCCTTTAAAGGAATCTCCTCAAATTTCAGTCTGTTACTTATCCTTTGGTGCCATTAAAATGAAGTGACATGGTCGCCATTAAATTAGTCCAAAATATCTTTAATGTTAACACTCAGGTTGAAGGAGGTTGATGGGGCCTCCAGGATCTAGTGGATACCGGAGTGAAAAGCTGAACCACCTCTCTGGATAGTAATTATTAAAATTTGTAAAGAACTTTAAAAAATACTCTTGGACTTGATCCATCCTTTTCTAGGAGCTTTAAAAAAAAGTTGTAAGAAATCCTGACGATTTATGTAGGAGTGGAAAAATTTTCCCTTCTTCTCTTCTAGGTTCTTTGACTAATCTAATAATTAAATTGATATAAGACTAATTAACAGGAGAAAAACAAATTTCATTTAGAACTTATGGGAACCTCAAAGATATGAGGCTCCAAAGGCAGGTAATTGAGGCTTACCTACCATCCTGAGCTAAGGAAAGGCCTGGGGTCTGGGGCTACAAAGGCGAGGAAGGCAGAAATGTTTGGGAAACAAAGGCTGCCCTGCTGTGCACATGGGTTTCCTAGGTACAGAGGCTCTGATGATGGCTCCTTCATGGTCAGGCCACCTCCAGTGTCGTTCAGGGGGCAGGATGGGAGGCAGCAGCTTCTCCTGAGGGGCTGGAGTTTGATTGCCTTGAGCTCCAAATAAGCCTCGTGCCAAAGTGGCGTGTTTGGGGGTGACAGATTCTGCTCCCTTCACTTACAAAGATCTTCATCACAATGTTAGCCTACAACAAGGAATTGGTTAAATAAATTGCATGTCCATTTTATGGGACATAAGTTGTCATGCCATCAAAGAAAAGGGCAAGAGATAAACTACAGAAAAACACTCTGCATGTCAAAATGATCATCAAGTAAATTAAAAAACAAGCTTGTAAAGGTTAATTTGTATGTGGCAAGAGTATCACAGATTAAAAAAATGACACAAAAGAAAAACTGTCAAAAATGGTAAATAGAGAATTCTCAAAAATAATTTCAATATGAGTAAGAAAAAAAACACTCACTTCCTCAAAAAAAGAGTTAAATTTGGTGCTTATTTGTGCCCACCAGATTGTTCATATTAAAATGTCCTTATGGTAATGCTAATAGCACTCACAAACATTGTGTACATTGTTAAAACAGTTTTGGATGGAGGACAGTCTGTTAAAGTAAATTTATTGATGAAATACCATGTGGTCTTTGTTGTCTGTCAGGCACTAAGGAAGTCTCTTTGTGAGGCAGGACAAGGAGAAAAGGCCTTGCTGTCAGCTCCCTAAGGAAATGTTACCTGCACTGGAGTTCTCACAAGGGGGCAGAGTGGGCATCCTTGCCCTGCTGACTTGGGCCGAATGACTTGCTTTGACTAGCGGAATGTGGGCGGCCACAAGAGTAGGTCATGAGAGTAGGGCTCATGACCGTGAGAGTAGGTCAGTTCATATCGAGGCTTTCAGAAGTGTGCTGTGTTTTGCTTGACCTGCTAGGCTTAGGACATCCTGGGTGAGAAGAAGATGCCTACGTAGTTCTTTTATCCTGGGCCCTTGAATGAGAAACAGACCTGACCCAACGGAGCAGACTTGAAACCCAAGCCCAGCCAAGCCCAAGGGAACAGTCTGTAGGGGAGGAAGACAATTCCTCTACCCATTCTAGGTCCTTCTGGCTGAGCTACGAATTACACTCACATGAGACAGAATAACAGAAGAAACATCAGATAAGTTTAAAAGCATGCGTACATGGGAGAAACCCAGGAAAGCTGAGCAACTCAACAAAATGGCCAAGCTACCAGCTTAAGTATTATCTTCAGCTAAAGGCAAAGGAGGATGTTAGGGGGGTGGTTTGGGATTTCAGGCGGGAGGAGGACAAATTACGTGGAGAAGGAAATGCAAATGTTTGTTAAACAAGATTCACTGGGCCAAAAATGGGCTTGTTGGTGCCTTTCTATCACACCTATGTTCCACGATACTATAGCTATCTTATGGTATGAGCTCCTTCCTGGATCAGGCTTTCTATCTTAAATTCTTTTATGCAATTTGGAGGAAGGTCAAATGTTCTTCCTGAGTCTTCTGAGCCTTGATTGTCTTCAGCTCGAAATAATTCACATACCAGAGTGGCGCATCTTGAGGAGGCCTGGTCTGAACCCCATCAAGTGCTGATGGAAAGAACTTGAAATTGAAAAGTAAATCCTTGTTGTCAAAGCCCCTGAGATTTAAAGGTTATTTGTTATGCGTTTTTGTTACTGCAGCAAAACCAGCCTAATACACATACACAAGAAAGACTCCTCCCATCCAGCTGCCCTAAACACTCTCCACTTCCTGCCCTAGAAACATCAGAAATAGTAAAAGGAGAGAAATAGATCTAGTCCCTGACTACACAAAGATGTGGGGCAGAGATGCACATTCAACAAATAATCACATACATGATTATATAATTGCACATTGTAGTAAGTGTTAGCCAAGAAAACTGGCAAAGCATAGGATGTGAAGATAAAGAGGAATCAGAGGAATTCATTTCAATTGGGAAATCAATGAAAGCTTCTCCAAATACATCCCATTTAAAACATGAAGGAGTAAGAGATAGACAAGGAATAAGAAGAAAAGCATTTCAGAATGAAAGAACAGCCTGAGCGAAAGGGAAGAGGAGCTCAGGGCCCTTGAGGCACTGGCAGGAGCCCCAGGAGCCCCGGGCACAGTCAGCATGAGGTGAGGTCTGGACTGGCAGAGTCCAGCCCACACAGGGCCTTGCAGTTCACGGGGAGGAGTTTGGTGGTTTTCATGCTGAGCACAACGCAACCCACGAACAAGTATTTTTTTTAAACTAAAATTTGTTATGTAAACATATTAGTCATATAACCAGAATCAATTCAACCCTTGGTATACATAAATGAACTTGGAATTTTGAATGTCTCCCAATGTGAGAATGTCCCTGTAAACTCTTAGCACAGTTCGTGTTACAGGGGACTTTTTAAACACCATCAGTCAAAATACTATCCGTGTACTATGCAGAAATAGAAGAAAAAGAAACAATTTACTCACGAAATTTACTTTTAAGTAAATGACAATTATGAAATACTATGCTAAGAATTATAATTTTTGTCACACTTTTGAGGAATTGTATAATCACTGAATTCTAACAGTGAAACTAAAAAGGGGAGAATATTCTTCCTTTAGAAGAGAGACAAAAAATCTCTGTTTCTGGGTCAACAGAAGAGTCTTGCTAAATATCAACAACAAAAATACTGATAATTACACTATCTAGAAATCAAGTACAGTCATGCTTCTCTTAATGACGGGGATCTGTTCTGAGAAAGGTGTCATTAGGTGATTTCATCGTGGTGTAGCCATCATAGAGTGCACTGAAGGGGAACAAAATTTGCCACCCCAAAATGTGTCTCTTTAACATAATGATATTTCAGGCTGATTATTTTATTTATTTTTTTTTTAAAGATTTTATTTTTTCCTTTTTCTCCCCAACGCCCCCCGGTACATAGTTGTGTATTCTTCGTTGTGGGTTCTTCTAGTTGTGGCATGTGGGACGCTGCCTCAGCGTGGTCTGATGAGCAGTGCCATGTCCGCGCCCAGGATTCGAACCAACGAAACACTGGGCCGCCTGCAGCGGAGCTCACGAACTTAACCACTAGGCCACGGGGCCAGCCCCTGGGCTGATTATTTTTAAGAAACAAAAGACTCAGAAAGTTTTTCTTGTTACCTCCTCCTTAACTGGTCTCCGTCGGTGTGCTTCTGTATCTATGTGGCCAAACAAACATTTATTACTTTTTGCGTGTGTGAGGAAGATTGTCCCTGAGCTAACATCTGTTGCTAATCTTCCTCTTTTTGCTTGAGGAAGATTGTCACTGAACTAATGTATGTGCTAATCTTCCTCTATTTTATGTAGGATGCTGCCACAGTGTAGCTTGATAAGTGCTGCTAGGTCCACACCCAGGATCTGAACCTGTGAACCCCGGGCCACTGAAGCGGAGTGCTCCAACTTAACCACTATACCACCAGGCTGGTCCCATAAACAAACACTTGTTTTCCAAACATTTGCTGCTTTTCACCTACCTGTGAATTGCCTTCTTCCCCTTTGAAGTCCATGACTCTCCCCACCCTCAACATCTTCTTTTGTCTTAGCTGAGGATAGTATTTATGGGGAGGGCTTTGGCCATTTTGGTGAGTTATTCTGTTTTCCTGGGTTTCTCCTATGTACACATGTTATTAAAGTTTGATTTGTTTGTCTCCTGTTAATCTGTCTCATGTCGGTTTAATTCTTAGATCAGCCAGATGAACCTAGAACGGAAGAGGAAAACTTCTCCTTTCCCTACAGTACTTACACAAACCTAGATGGTATAGCCTACTACACACCTAGGCTATATGGTACTCATCTTATTGGACTACTATCGTATATGCGGTCCATTGTTGACTGAAATGCCATTATCTGGCATATGACTGGAAACTGGAAACATTTATTCATAAGATTGTAAGTTAAATAATGTAGATTTATAAAACACAATCAATAGAATTATAATCTATGAAATTTCCATTTTAACTATTATATAATCACTTAAAAAATGGTAATAATGCCAAAATAGAAAAAGTTCAAAATTATTTTAGAAGACCAAACAAATTACTTGCTGTATTTCTGGATTATTTTAATAGACTTGTTGACAACAACAAAGATATTGTAATTATACTACCTACAAATAGAGTAAAATAAAGTAATTACTTATAAAATGCACCTTTAGATAATCTAAAGTTATAAAGCATTTTCTTAAGACATAATTCTATCAGACTTCCATTTGGGTCAATGTATAATCATTAACTAACAGCAGTAAAACTAAGAGGAAAAAAAAATCAAGATAACTTTAGTAGAGAAGAAAGCGTCTTACTGTGGTTCTGGACCTTCAGCAGTCAGCATATTGGAAGGTGGGATCAGCCCAGAGGCTGAAACACATCTGTCTTCAGGTTGAGTGGAGAGAAGACTGAACTCAGCACTTGGTACAGAAATATTTGTTGCCAGTGGATGTTGTCCTCAGTCATGGAAGTCCCTCGAAGGAGGAGATTTCAGGGGAGGTTTGTTCTTGCTTTCTAGAAGAGGGGACAGGCCAGCATCCTCCTCTTAGGAATTTCCTCTTGGGTCCCTTCTGTAACATATGGCTTCTGATGGGCAGATGAGGGGGAGGACCAGACTCACCATTTGGATGGAGGGTTACATCAAAGGAAGGTCCTCAGTATCTGCCTTGCAAGAGCATTAGGACAAGCTCTGTCTTTGTCTTGAGGAGGGGCTGCTGTCTCTCCTTCTCCTGGGGTCCTGACCCATGGGGGTGGTGTCTGGTCTCCACTAACCATGAGACCCCAGATCTCTGCCCCATTACAGCAGCGTGTACCTCTTTCCTCGGGATCTCGTCATCCAGAGAGTTCCAGGTGGCCTTCTAGAGCTCTGTCAAATGTCGCATTTACAACGTCAAGAACATAAAGATACTTTTCAAAATGTCCATATTAAATTCTAGTTCAAAACATTTTTGTCTGAAGTTTCCATTTTTCCTTCCTTAAGTCATCAAATTTGCTTTCAACCATCAGTATTCCCTACCTGTTATCATGAGCTTTTGTCTCACGTGAAATACTGTGACATTGATACTTTCCAGTGATCATTTCCAATTTTTCTGAAAGACTCTGGCTTCTATTTTATATGTGTCCTGCTCCTCACATGTGTAGCTGATCTCTTCAATTGCTTTGGAAAAATTCTCCTCTATCTCTTTTGCGGTAAATTCACTCTAAATTGAATAGTTCATGAAAACACATTTCTTTTTGTTGATGCATTCAGGAAGGACATGAATTTTCTGCTGGAGCTTTTACTTTTTACTCTCTAACTGTAGTTTTCTAATTGCAGCCAAACTTTCTTAGTTTGGAGAATTTTAATATGCTCTTGAAGCACATAAATTATTTTATCTTCTTCAGCTAATTTGATGTATGTTTGTTTTCTTTTTTCTTTAAGAGTTTTTAACAAAGTGTATTAGTTTCCTGTGGCTGCTATAACAAATTACCATAGGCTTAGTGGCTTAAAACAACACACATTTATTATCTGACAGTCTGGACACCATAAGTCTGAAATCAGTTTCACTGGACTAAAATTAGTTTTCCACAGGGCTGTGTTTCCTCTGGGGGGGGGGGGGCGAGAATCCATTCCTTGTCTTTTACAGCTTCTAGGGGCTGCCTACATTCCTTGGCTCATGTCCACATCACTTCAACCTCTGCTTCCATCGTATCATTTCCTTCTCTGACTCTGACCCTCTTGCTGCCCTCTTCTAAGGACCCTTGTGATGACACCGGGCCCACCCAGATAAACCAGGGTACTCTCCTATCTCAAGATCCTTAACTTGATCAAATCTACCAAGTCCCTTTGGCCATGGAAGGTTCTGGGGATTAAGACATGGACATCTTTAAGGGGCCATTGTTCAGCCTACCACAGAAAGTTTTATTCGACATTTCATTCTGTGTCTTCTACAGTTCTACAAAGAGGTCTCCAGTTTCTGATACCTTGTTTTATGGAATTCCAAGTTCCCACAGTCCCACATGTTGTCTTCACTAAGAACAAGATCTCTCAGCTGTGGCACACGTTCTCTCAGAAACAGGGTCTCTTCCGGTGGAACTTACTCCACACCATTCAGAGTTTTGTAGCGCTGCATTTCGTTTAATGTTCACTTACTCTTCTTTTCCATCCTTCTACCTGTGAAAGCAGCATGGTGCTTTCCTTAAGATTGGAATTTTCATTCAAAGCACTTTTTAATATTGCCTTCATTTAATATTCATTTAATATTGTGCTTCATTTTTCTGAATGTATAATGATGGCAGTTTTAGTTGCAGCTACTTGAAATTTTAAGCATCTTGATGCACTATTTACTGTTTAAAGACTGACTCTTTCTTGTCACATTTGCCACCAGTCCACCTTGTTCTAAACATTTACATTCCTGTTCTTTCAGTCTTTTTCTATGTCTCTTTTCTTAAGGAGTTAGAGATTCCAGGTCCTTATTAATGGCCTCCAGCTTTTGAATTTCTATTAAAATGTTCTCAAGTCTGGCTTCCATTAAAGTTAACTCACTTCCTGCAGATTCCTCTTTATGAGACAGCATTTCAAAGGACTCCCTTTCCTTCAGAAGGGCAGATGCTCAAATGGCCAGTTCTTTGTCTCTAACTGCATAGGCTTCTAACGATTATGGAATCCTAAAATTACCAAAACCACCACCTCCTCCTACAGCAATTTGCAGGGTCTGGAGCTGGTCTGAGATCTCTTGTCAGCACTGCCACTCCCTGCCTCAGTATCCCCAGGACCAGGTGATGGAGAGCATCATAGCCATCAGCTGACTCGCCATGTCCCCAGAGACCGCAGCTAAGCCTCATGATGTTGCCAGGCCAAAGAACTCTGTGGAAATTCTGCCTGAAGCCACAGCAGTGCCAAAAAACCAGGGCAGACCTCAGTGGAGGCGGGGAAGAAGGGGCAAGAACAGTAGAAGAGAACCTTCCAAACTTCCTAACATGGTGACACAGACAGGGATAATATCACATGACCCCAGGGAATATAGACGAGCTCCCTAGAGGGCAGCGATGATGCTCTGGGACTCTTCCCCGTGTGCCAAGCCCTCTGGGAATCCATGTCTTGTGTCACCTGTAAGCCATTCAAGGGCACTGGGTGGGAGGCTCCATCAGTTGTGAGGAACTGGTTGGGAGGATTTGCAGGTTGCCAATTCTGACCAGTATTTCATCTTCTCTTAAATAAACTTTTCATTCTGTGGCCCTTTTAAGATTGCCAGGTTTAGCAAATAAAAATATAGAGTGTTCAGTTAAATTTGAATTTCATAAACAATGAATAATATTTTAGTATGAGTATGTCCCATGCAATAGTTGTAACACATTCATAATAAAAAAGTTATTTGTTGTTTATCTGCAATTCAAATTTAACTGAGCATCTTGTATTTATCTGGTAACTCTTTGTCCTGAACACGTCATTCTACCCACAACAGTGACAGAAAACTCACTGCTCTCAGTGCCTCTCCTTGTTTTGTGTTTGGCCAGCCTTGAACGTGCATTAGGGGGAAGGCTATTGAGGGCCCAACAAAGGGTTTCAATCAGTGATTGACTGGAGCCGGATCCCACCAGGTGGTTAGAGCTGATCGTAAGCATCTTTTCCCAACCCTGCGTTCAGCAGTGTCTCATTGAAACAGGCCATGGCTGAGATTTTCACCAAAGAAATAGACAAACACTAGGGCTAAAAGTTGTGTCAACCGGGACTGGCCTGGTGGCGTAGTGATTAAATTCACACACTTTGCTTTGGTGGCCTGGAGTTTGCAGGTTTGGATCCTGGGCATGGACCTATACACTGCTCATCAAGCCATGCTGTGGCGGCATCCCACATTCAAAACAGAGGGAGATTGCCACAGATGTTAGCTCAGTGACAATCTTCCTCAAGTAAAAAGAGGAAGATTGGCAACAAATGTCAACTCAGGGCCAATCTTCCTCACTGAAAAAAAAAATGAATTGTGCCAAACCCCAAGCCCCGAGTCCCCTGGACAGTTGGTTGTTTTAACTTGCTTGTGACTGATTATAACTGATCTTCTTTAACCACCAACTCTGTCATTTTTAGGATGTGGAAAAATCACTCAAGTCAGTTTTCTCCCCTTCAGAGTAAAGGTGAACAAGAAATGCCATTGCCACCAGAGGTCACTCTTAACCTCTTGAATCCAAAAGTGCCCACACTTCAAAAGGAGTCTCCTCTTGGTGCACAGAATCAAGAAAGACATTTTCTGTATCATACACTAGATAAGCTAAAATTTACTCCACATTTTAACCAATCACTATGGAGTTTACAGAGAGTATAAAATAGTGAAAGGACTAGTATTATGGATATTATTTAGTATCACTTTCCCATTGATTGTCAGCTGTAGAAACTTATTTTATTCATTATCGTCTCCTCCCTTTGGCGCTATCAAAAGGAATAAAAAATATTAAGAGATGGAGGAAACCATACCTCACGGAGGTTTAACTTTGCAGACATCATCTCGGACATAGAGTGAGTGTCTAGAACTAAGAAGAAGCCTTTAGTAGAAGTAAAATGCCTTGATGAACACTTGATCAATGAGAGGTAACGATTTGTAGAATTTCACTTACAACACAGCTCTGCTTAAAACATAGCCCTGTTCAGCCTATATTTTCTTGAATATTTATTATTTAATAAAACTAAAAATATTTACTGTGCATTGTCTATAAGTTGTGTGAAATAAATAAAATGTTGCCATTCTCTGAGGTCAGAGTCTGTGGGAGGAATTACATATTTATTTCCAAACAGTAAACGGTTCAGTAGGGGTTTCAGCAAGGTACTAGGAGAACTCAAAAACATATAGGAGGTCATTATAACTTGTCTCTTTTCTCTTCAATTTGTTGGCTGATTTATGGCCTAGATGGCACTTTGGTGTGAACAAGAGGCTCACATTCTATCGAGGAGAAGTATTAAAAAGTAGAGAAGTAAATAAATTGTAAGATAATTCCAAGCAGTCTCAAGCATTACGAAGAAGCTGACACAGGGTGTGAAACGGGGGCCGAGGTGCAGCTGGCATGGTCAGTGCAGCCCCTCCTGGAGCAAACAGCTGGGCCTAACATGGGGGCCGGTTCTGAGAAGATCTGAAGGAAGAACATTCTAGGCAGAAGATTTGAAATTCAAGTAAAAAGCCATAAGGGGGGAACTCAGGGATTCTTTTTGTTCTTTTTGATTTAAAAATGGCTCTAATATTTATTTGTAAGTCAAATTTCCCCAGTAATTTTATTGAGATCATAATGGTTTTGTTTATGACATTATGTAATTTTGAGTGTGCACCATTATTTGTCAATTTCTGAATAGGTTGCATTTTGCTTACCACCAATAGTCTAGTTTTTATCTGTCACTGTACACATGTGCCCTTTTACCGCCAATCTGTTCTCTTTATCCAAATATTTGTTATTTTCAAGATATGAGTGAAATCACGCAGTATTTGTCTTTCTCTGCCTTCTCTCCCTTAACATCGTACCCTCAAGGTGCATCCACCTTGTTGCGGATGGGACGATTTTGTCTTTTTCTATGGCTGAGGAGTATTCCATAGTGTATATATACCACATCTTCTTTATCCATTCATCCATAGAAGGGCACTGGGGTTGCTTCCATGTCTTGCTATTGTGAATAATGCTGCAGTGAACATAGGGGTGCATAAGTCTCTTTGGCTCATTGATTTTGAGTTCTTTGGATAAATACCCAGTAGTGAGATAGCTGGATAGTATGGTATTTCTATTTTTGATCAAAAAAATGGGCCGAGGATATGAACACTTTTCCAAAGAAGATGTATAGATGGCCAACAGACACATGAAATGATGTTCAATATCACTAATTATTAGGGAAATGCAAATAAAAACTATAATAAGATACCACCTTACACAAGTCAGAATGGCTATAATTACCCAGACAAAAAGCAACAAATGATGGAGAGGGTGTGGAGAAAAGAGAACCCTCATACTCTGCTAGTGGGAATGTAAATTGGTGCAGCCACTATGGAAAACATTATGGAGATTTCTCAAAAAATTAAAAATAGAAATACCATATGAGATTCTTACAGAGATAGGAATTAATCGAGTAAAGGAAATAGTTAAAAATATGAGATTTCTTGGTAGGTATGTCTGAAGGAAAGCTCTTTCGTATGTAATGGGTGGACCTATTTAATGAGCCTCTCTGCAGTGTGGACTGGATGCAGTCCTTTCTCTCCAGGTGCAGTCAATCTCCTGCAGGCTCTGGGAAGAGAATACAAACATGCCCCATAGAGGGAAAGTGAAACACCCTTGTAGAAGGACAGCCTGCTGATCATCAGATCTCACCGTGGAAGACTAACTCCTCTTCAAACGACATGGGGAGCTTTAAAGTCACTGAATGTGCTTAGCAACTCTGGGAGCCAGGCTAACACTGTGCTGAAATTGAATGACACGAAAGTTAGAAAAGGACTTTGTCCAATGTTTAAAGCGATGAAAGATTTTCAAATGTTGAGTCTAATTATATAAATCTACTGAACTGATAAGGGATTTTTTTAAGGTGTCTCGAAGGATAAACAAACTTAGCAATCATGTTTAAGTAGCTTTTAAAATTATTTTTAAAAGATATCAAAAATTAATTGTTCACTAGATTTAAAAGGCTGAAGAGGAATTTTTTTTAAAGAGAATACAATATAATTTTCTGTTTGTTTAGATCAGTTTTCACGAATACTACCTTCTGAAACAAACTTTGTCCTTGCACTTCCACACTGTGTGCTGTGCAAGTCACTCATCTCATCTCTCAGGTCCTTAATCACCAGAATGTGGGCATGAGAGACAGAGGCTGCCCCGAGTGTGCACACCTGGAAGGCAGGGATCAGGGGCATTGTGGGGTCTAAGTATCTCTCCCCTTGTGGATGTGTGAGCATAACTTGACTAAACAACTCATTTCTCATTCATGCATTCATTCATTCAGTTTCGGAATCAGATTGACATGGGCTCAAATCTTCTTTCCTTCACATATTTACTATATGGCTTTGCATAAGTTATTCAGCTCACTAAAATTCACCAACATCAACAGTAAAATGAAGATACTACACACATTATTCCGTGGCTACTGAGGTTAAATACGAATGCATGTCAAGTGCTGAACACAACGCCATGGGCCAGTGCTCTCGGTAAATGATAGACCACTGTTGCTGTTATTTTTACCACTCATTAACTAATTCAAAAACTGTTAACTACATTTATTATTGTGAGAACTGTATTAGATTCTGAGGATAAGGACAACAAATAATAGAGTTTATTTGTCTAATATATACATGTTTCTAATATGGTGTCTAATTCATTATATATGCATACATATATGATTACAAATTAGATGCTATGTAGCAGTATGTGTAGAGAAATATAATAATGACATCTATCATGAGGAGACTGAGGCCCAGAGAGGATGACTTTCCCAAGATGGCACAGCTCATTCCAGAGCCAGGGTTTGCTGGAAGCTCTGCCCAGTCCAGCCCTGCTCTCTTAACAACCAACGTCAAGGTGTTTTGGCACAACAGAGAGTGATTAGTTCCTCATGGGATGACTATTGGTGGGTGTTAGAGGAGGCTTAAGAGTGGTAGCCTTCAAGTTGGCTTTGGAAAGAAGAGTGTGTGTTTATCAGATGGGGGACGAGGAGGGAAGATGGGGAGAATTAGTAGCAGAAAAGGAAGTTAGCATGTTCTTTCCAACAGAGGTGGAAAATAAAAAGCCTAGTTTCAGTAATAGCAATAGAAAGACAATTCTAAATTAAAATCTTTTTAATTAAAGAAAAGCAAAAAACTGTTAAACTTTTAAAATCAGTTATAAAGTTATCCCTTATGCTTTTGTAAAGGATCTTGTACGAAGGCACATCATAAATTCTTGTAATGAAAGACAAACTCATCATTTTCAGTTAAGTAGGGAAAGAGAAGGAAGAGGTTTTTTTAATTAGAGTTCTCTTAACTCAGTGGTTAATAAAGACAGAAACAGAGCTCGTATTTTGTCCATTCGTAATGTGTGCATTGTGTGGTTGACTGGGCTAACAAAATAAGGAGCTGCTAACTGGTAGGTCAACACAACAAGTCACAAACCTTTATATCCTGAAGGTTATGTAAAAAATCTGTGGGATAAAAAGGTGATGCTACTAATGGTGAAAGGAGTCAAATGATTTGTGCAAGCAGCAAGTGCCTATGATTGCGGTGCTGAAGCAAAAACGATGTAAAATATTTTGCATCAGAAATAATTTCAGCACTTCTGTATCCTCGAAGTCCATGACACACTTACTTGATTCCTACCCAGCTGGGAGTCCATGGTCAGATTCGGCGATACTGCCTATTTTTACTTCCTCTTTGATTCCCCTGGGAACATCTTGAAAATACCAAGTCTGGATTGCTGCCATCCTCTGTTTCTCTCCTTTAGAGGAGAAATATTACAAGAGATATTAATATAGCCCTTCAAATGTACCCACTCGTATTTCGTATTCTTTAATCATAGCCAGGCTCTCATTGTTGTCAACAATTCCCATTTATCTCTGCTTCTTCCTAACCTATTTCCCAGGTTAATTCTTGCCAGACTCACCGAACTCAAGCACCTATTTCTCTTCTTCCCAATTCTACTCCAACGTTACTGCTCTTATGCCATTGTTTTATTTACCCAAAACTTTTCTGATATGTTTCATCATCAACCACTTCCAATGACTTACAGTTTTGGACTCCACATATTTCTTAGAAAGTGGAGGCCAGCATAAAATAGAAACTCGACCTGGATGTTAGTTGCAGTTCCACCCATTCCTGACCTAAGTTATCTCACGTATGGAATGGCAATCATAAAAACTCCCTGCATGATTTTGTGTGAAATCAGATAGAGCATATAAAGGATTTATCATGTACCTGGCAGAAACAAGGTGAAGAATGAATGTTGAATTCTCTTTCCCTCCTACTTGTTAATACATATTTTACTTCTCTCACTAGTCTAGTCATTCTATTCCTTCTGAATGTCTCATGGGGGTTTTTCCTCTCACCTCAATATTTTGTTTATAGCCTTTTTCTCTTCATTGTTTCCTATAATAATTTTCCCCACAACCAAAATTTGAAGTCTCATTCTATGCATATTTGTCTCAATTACATATCTTTGGATTTGAAAGTAGCTTTATTCATCATCTGATTGAACTTAATTATTTTAATGAGAGAACTACGTCCCAGAGAGATTGTTACTTTTTTAGAAACACAGGAATTAATGGTAATGGAACCTCCATCTCCTGACTTTTGGACAACTGCTTTGTGAGTTCTTTCTCCAAAGTTTCAATGTTTCATTTTGAATCACATGCTCATCTTACAAGAAGCTTGAATTTTTCACAATTAGCTAGGTGTTTCATGCTTACCATTTCATTATCTCCAATTTGCTCTTGAACGCTCTGAGGCTCAGTAAATTGAAGTAATTCCTCAAGTTGTATCACTAGTTGTGACAGAGTAAGGATGAGACTCAAGTCTTCAACTTGTGTTTCCAAAGAGTTCTGACACTTCACGTGCAAGAAATCTGGCTCAAGAACCCAGGTCCAAGCTTGCCATGTTTTTTACACACAGTTTAGCCACTGTTCTCAATGCTGAGGAAGTGATTTGTGAATACCACTCTGTCTGGCAGGAAATGAAAAAGACTACACCAAAATTGCATGCAAATTTGTTATTAAAATATTTTAAGAAGCATAGGATTATAACCCATTATTTACCCTAAACAGACACATAGACTGTTTTCCCTGTTTCTATTAAGAATCCTTTTATGTAATATATATCATGTCAGTTTAATGTCAATTTATTCTAAGCGAAAGGACCAAGTTATTCTTTTTTTTTTCTTTTGTCAAGAGTCTTTTGCAGGCAATGCAAACAATGACTTACTATGTGGTAAATTTTCTCAGGGATGATTTAACTGCCCAATTCCCAGACAATCTCATGCAGCACTCAGATACATTTTAATGTGAAGCAATGACAAAGATATCTCTACACAAGCTGTTATAGGCTGGTACTCATAAAACATAGCTAATCACGGGGAGTAGCTCGCGATGTTTTATGACTAGGAGGCGATTGTGTGAATTATAAGTAGTAGAACCTGCTTACACTGTCATAGAATAACCAGCCTCAATAAAAAATTCTTTCATAAAATATATACAATGGAAATGTAACATTCATTAGCATCATGTTCTCCAAATATACCCACTGTTATTCTCAGGATGGGAGCTTTGAGTAATTTTCTTTGAAAACATCTTTATTCTCCACAAACTGAAGTTGTATGTACTATATTCTCCAAAATCTACATTTCAATCAACATGGTAAAATATTAAATAACTTCACATTATTTTCTCAAGTAGATTATTATACAATATGTATAAAAATATATAAATATCATTAGAATTGTAATATTAACAGAATATACTTATTATACATTAATAATATATTTATGTAATTTATTAATGCTTATTAACTAATTCATTATTATATAATTTATATGATTTATTTTTAGATAATCTATGTACTTATGCAATATATGACCTGATTACAATTGTAACATTTGCATCAGGAAAATTATTCTAACATGTATTATAGGATATGCCAAGAAAGCAGTAGCATCTAAGTTCAAATATTAGTTACATAAGTACTACACAACGAGTCGTGCAGCCAATGAAGCAAATGTGACATTAAATTGTATTAATAAATGTAGCACAAGTTTTAAATAAGGCAGACAATGATCCCACTGTATACAGCACATACATCACATCTGAGTGGGTATTGGCTCCAGATCCCACGTTTTAAAAGGAATATTGGCAAACTGTAATGCTTCTGGGGGAAAGCAATGAGAATGGAAGACATTTGCTCACTAGAAATGTAGATGCAGTAGAAGATGTTAAGGCTAAGGGAAAAGCGATGCAAAGATGAGTGGGCAGTGAGGGGACAGGATTGAGAGTTTGGTGTGTTGAGTGAGCTTCAGAGATAGGAAGGATGTAACATGAAGGACGAAATAGCCTCATTTGTATAGCACCAGAGGATGGGTTAACATCATGGGAGCCAAGAGGTCATTTTAGGGACTCAGATTTCAGCTCAATCAAAGGAAGAAATTTCTGACAATTAGAAATGCCTGAAAAGAGATTAGACCGCCATGAAATACTAAACTTTTCTATTATTGACTATTTTTAGACAGAGTTTACACAGTGTAGATTGGAGTCCTGGAATGGACCAACATACACTGGATCCAAGAATAACAGACTTTTCAATAAGATGCCCATATCTTTTTTACTCTCAACAGAACACATTTAAGAGTGAAAGAGGATCTAATAATAAGTAGATTGTGACAACAGTCCTAAATGGAGACCATCAGGGGCAACTGATAGTCTCACTTTAAGGCAAATCAGTGATTCCACGATTCCTCAGTGATTCCATGAATCAGGGAATCCATCATCTTGATGATGAAGATGGAAATCACTTAAATAGCATTGCCTAGAGTCCAGGCAATGTTTTAAGTTATTGATGTAAGAGGTAGAGAAGACTATTTTCTACGTTTTGCAGAGAAGGATAACTGCAGTCCAGTTTCCTGGCTATATATAAGGTCTTACAGCTGATAAGAGATAAAAAGAGCTGATAAGAGGTAAGCCAGGGTTCTAATCTAGACAATCTGTTTCTAGAGCTCGTGGACTTTACTACACTATTCTACCTCAATACATGTATTTTTTAAACTTTATTTTGAAATAATTACAGATTCAAAGGAAGTTACAAAAATAGTACAGAGAGGTCTCATCTTCTCTTCCCCCAATTTTCCGCAATGGTTATTTCTTATGTAAGTAAAGTACATCAAATCAGGAAGTTGCCATTGGTGCAGTGTGTGTGTCTAGTTTCTGTGCCATTTTATCACAAGTGGGGATTCATGTAACCACCACTGCAATCACGAGACAGATCTAGTCCATAGTCCATCACCATAAAGACTTCCCTCATGGCCACTCCTTTATCGTCACACTTACCCTCCTCCCTTCACCATCCCTACCGCCTGGCAACATCTAGCTTGTTCTCCATGTCTATAATTTTTGTCATTTCGAGAATGTTTTATAAATGGAATCATACAGTAGGTCAACTTTTGTGATTGGTGTTTTTCGTTTAGAATAATGCTGAATAGATATGTTCAATGGGGAAATTTAAACACGTTAATTATACAATTTCTATGGACAAAATTCTGTTTGATTTTATTGTGAAGAATTTGTTTAAATATTATTTTCATAAATAACATAATGCAGAAAACATTAGAATTGATAACCATTTTTGTGATAAATATATTAAGAACATTGAATGAAAAAAATCAACATTTAAATTGAGTAAGCTGTATAAGAATTGGCATTTCGTTTGGACCGGTTATGATGATCTTCTAATGATTGGCTGTTTATTTTGTATAACATCTTAAATGATCTGTTTTGTTGCCTATAAGCAGAGAAACAACTTATGTCCTAATGGGAAAGAATATAATTTAGCAATCAACATTCAAATTTATTTTAAATTACGTTCCCAGACATAGAGAAATATTAAAAAGGTATTAAGAAATTTTTTCCATTAGAGTTTTAGTTAGAACCACTTCATTAAATGACAGCTTCAAAGCAAATAGGCAGGCAATTATGTATCTCTACTAATCACACTGGCTGGTGGAATTGTCTCCCTGCCTCTTATTTCCAGTTAGCTCCACAAAATAATTGTTCTCTATAAGATACTGCTGTTGGCTGAAGAATGCAGGGAAGGCAAATAAGCCACCTAATTGACAATAGCATTTACATCTAAAATATTCTGTTACAAAACAGCCTGAAAACTTAAGTGCCTACAAGATTAACACTGGTTTTTGGTTTCATTTTACTTTTTATTTCATTTATTTGTTTTTGGTAAAGGACATGCTAATGCACTTTAAGCTTTCACGCACATGTACGTGAAAACCAATTGACCCACCTTCAGAAAGGCAGCTGATCAGACTTTGGGACATAAGCATTGCTCTGTGACACGGAGGGACACAATTTGTGATCAGGACATGTTTGAACAACAGGACAGAGCAAAACAAAGAAAACAGACAATTCCTATTTTAATTGGACATTTCATCTAAATCCCATAATGGGAATTTATCCTCTTTTCTCCACACAGAAGATGGTAAAATATATGTCTACATGAATCATACAGATAACTAACAAACAGCAAAGAAGAAAAAATTGTGCTTTTCTTCCAAAGACTTGATTGTAGGAGGGTCATGTTGCCATGTTCTAGATATCAAATTCTTTTTTTTTTTATTTTTTAAGGTAGAATGAAGCTACTCTCCCTTTACCTGAAACACATGTATAAACACATTATGAGGTAACATTAGAACTAAGCACAAGTGAATGAACAATGTGAACACGATATTTTCACACGCATTTTAATATAAACAAACAAAAAAACAACCAACCAATCAACCAACAAATAAAAGACAAAGAACACACTCCCCGTTCATAAATGAACCCACTTTTACCTTTGTAAATGGATTTTTGTGTGCAGGCTTCACTTGTTAAAATCAAATCTCTCCAGTTAAAGGGAAACATGTTCCCTTGAATTGTACTGAACATGAATGCAGTCTTTCACTTTAGCTGTTAATCAACGTGAATCGTTCCCTCATGGACGGTCCCAGACTATACAGTCAAATCCTGTGGATTCATTCCTCTGTTACTCAACAAGTATTCATTTAGCCCTTACTATATGCAGGCACTGGGACACAAAAATTGATATTTGGTTTGCCCTCCAGAATAGCTAACAGGCATCACATGAAAAATTAACTCTAATATGTATGATAAATGCTAGAAATAAAGTTCTTTTGCTTTTATCAAGCCAGGGTAGTTGTTATTATAGACAGAGTAAGAAAGAATGACAGAAAACGTAGTATGGTCCCCGAAGGTTAGAACCCAAAGTGGCCACCCAGGTAATTAAGTGCAAATGGCTCGTTTTACAGATGGAGAAGCAGTAGATGAAAAAGTTAGCAGAGCTAGTTGGAATACATCTTGACTAGATGCCAAAATTTAAAATATCCTTACTGCTGACTTTACAAGGCTGTTGTGAGGAATAAGTGAAGTATGATATGCAAAGTCTTGGTGTACAGCAAGGCATCAATAAACATCTGGGAAGAAGTCAGTTATAGGGGAAACAGCATGAATTTGGAATAAAGCATACTTTGGTTAAAACTCCATCTCTCCCTAATGTGGCATTTAATCTATGATTACTTGGTCTCATATTAATCCTCTTTAAAACAAGAAAAACCATTCCGATATATCATGATCATTTAACTATGTGAAAACTTATCATTTTAATAAAATTTATCATTTGATTAATCATATTATTATGCACTTAATACTTGATAGATTTTTAAAGAGGGGATTTTCTGTTTGGGGGAAGATAAAAACTTGATTAATATATTGAATTTGAAGATGATATTTTTAGCAATATAGCTAAGAGAGGGTTGACTTATACAGTATGAGAGAATTTGATGATTTTGTTTCCATTTTCTAGTCTCTGAGTAGAAATTGACCAGGAAGGAGCAAATGATGCATGAATTGAAAGACCAATGTTGATATTATTAAAAATCTCATGAGAAAGATTATAATGGGATTTGTTGATGCTTTGCTGTGATGTAACCCGTTTCTATAATTCTAAACTCTTAGTATGATGCATGATATATGTGAATAGTGGGTTTTCTTTTTTTTTGTTTTAGTGGAAACTAAATGAGTGATTGAGCTTTACATTGGGTTAGAGTGGAATGGAGAAGAGACGTGTATATGGAAGCAGGACCCTGGAGATGGAGAACATAAGCCTCTTGGGAACTTGTTGCATGTTGTGGAGGAAAGTGAACTTCCACAGAGCATGTAGCTGGAGGTTCAAGTCACCCATAACTGTAACTCAATTCCTCAGGGCAGGAAGTCCTCAGCTGACATCTCAGTTTCATTTGATGTGAGGATTTAAAAGGATGATGAACATCACCACCCAGGTGTCGAGGCACAGTTGGGAATGTCTGCATAGATGATGATGACCCCTTTTCTCTTTGGCCTCTGGCCTTGGTCACTGGCTCCCTGGCTTCTGCTAAGCAGATTGGGGTTAGAATGAATCTGACCCCAGCAGACACACTCAGATATGCTTTCCTAAAAATTTGCAATAGGAACAAAGACAGAGGGATTTGGTATGTATGTGTCACTAGAACTATTATATATGAGATTAGTAGTGCAGACATAGCCTGATATATGGACAAGAACAAGGGAAAGCCAGGCAGCAGAGATGAGAAGATGAAGCACACTCATCAAAGAGTGCCAATTTTATTTCAGTTAAAACATTGCTATATTTCCCGATGGAAGTATTCCCTTCTTCGTAATTAGGTGCATTAAGATATCAGCATCCAAAGTCCAAAGTTCCAAAGGACAAGGAACAAATTATCTGAGTGGTTTCTTAGGGGTCACAGTGATAGAAGCCAACCCCAGACTCTTCCACTTGTTGGTTCCGGGATCCATTTATTCTGACTTTGGAAGAAACAGTTACATTCATAGTTTATGGGATCAAAATCATGTTCAAAGCTTATTTTTCACCTTGTAGGGCAGAACCCCAAACTCACAAGTGTTCTTCCAACTGGTCTCATGACTGAGTCTTTGACAGGCCTTCTGACGTTCTATAAGGCAAGAGACTTCTGGATGATGGGATACCTGGTAGAATTGGGACGCTCATTTGTCTCACTTATTTTGCAGAAAAATGACTTCCTCAGACAGAAACAATGTTGTATGAGATGCTGCAATCATGAATAAGGCAATCAATGGTGGTACTGGAAGAAGCATTGTGTACAAGGCAGGTATATGCATATCTAGAATAAGTGTCTATTACAGTGAAGACAAAATTTTGTCCCCTCCACCGTGTAAGGACTCCAGTGTAATTACCCTGCCTACAGGTGGCTGGTCAGTACCTTAGAGAATAGAGCTACTTTAGAAACCTAGCCTTGACCTCTGCTGTTGCTGGTTGGGAATACGGCAGGGAGAGTAGTTAGATGAGGCTGTTAGGGGAAATATATCATGGAGCCTATACTTAATTTTAATACTCTTTCCAGGATGGGTACTTTTTCCCCCTGAACTGTGGAAAGAGGCTTAGTGATACACTCAGAACTGATTATATTGTCTACACGATTATTAAGCACCCCTCTAATAAGTGTCTTTGTGAGCACTGTTAAATCTAGATGAAGCTTTTTTCCCAGTCAATTGTCATGGGAAACTTACCCAGAGATTCAGGTTCAGAGAGACGGGACAATACAGTAGGAGCGGGTACCAGGAGTCCCTGCAGCAAATATGTATAAAACTTCCTTGTGCTCTCAGAGACCGCAAAGCCTTATCTAACTCTGCTTGAGTATGGGGTACTGCTTTGCACACTCAACTTTATGATTTGGTGGATCAGATAAGAATTAGTTCATAAATGGGCAGATCGGGTTACATGTCCATTTGGTGTTCCAGATCAGGCATGCGGTCTCTATTGGAGCCTAGCAGCAAGCGCAGGAGCTGTTTTTCAAAATGTGAATAAGCTATTTGCGCAATAAGGCATAGCTGCAATCCCACACTCTGGGAGTCTGCATCTTGATTCTCCTATCAGGGATTCCCAGATGGTCCATCGGCATTCGCGTCCGCAATAGATATTTGGAGCACTGTTGAATCTGTACAGTCGTAAAGCGCAAGCAGGAAAGCAGCTTTCTCCATGCCTACCAGCTTCAGAAACATTTCTTGCTCTGAACCTGTATTAGTTTTCTATTGCTATGGAACAAATAACCACAAACTTAGTGGCCTATGACAACAAAAATTTATTATCTTATAGTTCTGTAGGTCAGAAATCCAACATGGTTTGGCAAGGCTGCGTTCCTTTCTGGAGGCTCTGAGAAAATCCATTTCCTTTCCAGCTACTGGAGGCCATTCCTTGTCTTGTGATCCTGTTCCTCTATCTTCAAATCCAGCAATGCTGCATCTCTTTCTTTTTCCATAGTCACGTCTCTTTCTCTTTCAACAGCTGGAACAGTTTCTCAGCTTTTAAGAATCCATGTGATTAGATTGGGCCCACTTGTAAAATCCAGAATAATCTCCCCAATTCAAGGTCCTTAATCATATCTTCCAAGTCCCTTTTGCCAAGTAACGGAATATATTCACAGGTTCCAGAGGATATGGACATCTGTGGAGAGCCAATATTGTGCCTAATATCAAAATTGCCTGTTAAACAATTTGGAGCAGTATATTACAGGTACTGCACATTGCCTTCAAAATCTAAAACTCACTAAGCATTTTCTCTTTCTGACTTATAGAGATACAAAGCAAAGCAACTTGTCTTTCACTTCGGAGGAAATATCTGGGCATTCTTCAGTTCTGCTGGATTCCTAGACTCTCACGAAGATGACAAGTCTCTACATTTCATGGGGTTTCTCTCTTCCTTCTGCCATGCATGTGTCTTGTCAACACATGAGGATGTTAGCTACTTCCTGTGCACCAGGTCCAATCAAGAGGAGGTCATGGATATAGCAGGCCAGCATGATGTCCTGTAGGATGGTGCTGTGGTCAAGTGCCCTGAACATTAGACTATGCCAGATCATCAGAAACCTGAAATTCTCCTGAAGTAAAAGAATGAAGTTTGACCACTGCCTTGCTAGATGATGTTTAATAATTACAATTGGGGTAAGTGCACACTTGCAGATCAAAATCTGCACACTTAACGAGAATGGATATGTTAATTTGTTCTAGCAAAAAGTTCACATCTGGAACATCAGCTGCCCTCAACGTCACCATTGACTGTAACTCAAAGTCTTTGACTGCTGTTTGCTATGACCTAAATATCTTTCCACACACTGAAGAGGCAAGTATATAAGGATATTTCTTTCAATAATCTGATATTTCCTCAATCTAAAAGCAATAAAATTAGGGCAATTATGGTAGATAAGTCCAGGTCTAAGTCTCTGAAATTATTTGTCCCTATCAAAATATAAAAACAAAGGTACTACCACGTATCCGGACAAAACAGATTCATGCTACCTTTCAAGACTCAGAAAAGACAGATCAACAGAGGCCAGTTCTGATGAATTTGACTTAAATCTTTATCACATGACTTCTGTAAATCCTTCTTCTGACTGGTAGACAACAGAGACATTTTGATTCTCCAAGAAATAGTGTCAGCTCAGATTCAATGTCTTATAATGTCCCCAAAGCTTGGGTATTTTTCTTTCCTCTGTGCACACTGACCCTGGCAAATGTCTGCAGGTCCCTTTGGGGAGGCTAGGAGGATGATTTACAATTTACACTTCTGGCAGATTCTCAGGGTCCTTCATTCAAGGGGCTTCAGGTGTGTGAACCAGTTGAGGTCTAGGATCTCAGTGGGAGGCTGGGAACTTCCATCTGGACAACTGGATGTGATTAATCACATCATGTAATGCTTTAGTAGATTGAGCTGTGATCCTTTGACCACTGTCAGAGATCCCTGCAGGTGCAAACATTCTGATCACCACTCCATCCCTTCGGCCCATTTTGCTGGTCTTCACAACCTTGTCCCAGGCATTTAAATGCTGCTACTCTTGGGCCACAGCCCTGATAAAACCAGAGGGCCCATTCAGATGGCATCATCTCCTAGTTCTATTCACACAAAAAGCACAGCAAGTACAGAAGTTTTCCTAGATGCATGATATCAATGTTTCTTTCTTGCAATATCTTAGTGAAAGCAGTCCTCTGGGGCTTCCTAGGAGCCATAGTATGAGAATAGATCCACTACAACATTCCCTTCTCCTCACAACATGAGATCCTTTCTTTTACATTATACAAATACATTTTGGACATCTGGACTTTCATGTAGGACACTGTTGAGATTTCAGTCAACCACCTGAGAAAATTGTTGGAGCCTCTTCTGTTCCTCGAGTCAACTCAATGGATCCGGGGCAATTTATCTTTAAATAGCCCAAACTGGTGATATATGTCTTCTTCTCTGGCCATTTCCAAATATATCCCCCCCTTATGATTTCATCAATGACAGCAAAATTTTGAGGTTATTTTAGAGTATAATTTGTTTTCTTATGGGCAGACTGTGTATGTTTAATCCTGGGGCATGTTCTAACTATGGTTCTGGAGACAATGAGAGATTAAGGGTGGATCTTGAAGAGATTGGTCACTCTTTGTAAGGTAACTGCTTCAGATGAGATAAGAAAGGGTTTGTCCCCTCACTCAGAGAAGAAGGGGCTGCTTCCTTCAGGAAGCACAGTGGGACATAGAGGTTCACGTTTCATCTAAATCAATTGAAATTTTCCCCATCCAATTCTCTGAGTCTAATTCCATTTTTTTAAAGGCTATAAATTCAAATTAAAGTTCTATTAATGCTCTGAATTAAATTTACATCATAATTTTTCAAATCTACAGAATTGAATTTGGGGTCTGGTTTTTGCCTGTGTTCGTCGTCTTCTCTCTTATAGATAACAGATAAGAGGTTACTTTAGGGCAGTCATTGAAATACTCAAGTTCTCTGCTTATAACTTGAACAGAGAATTTAAAGCCCTGAACTCATCATTTTCTTTATGTGGTCTTTGCAATGTAGCCAGAAGTAACTAGCCCACGCAGAGCACTTGCGATTATCACTTATACCCTAATGGCCACTTTGTCTAAATGCTATATGTGACCAACATACCATTTTCTCCTGGAGAGGAGGTTGTCACTACCTTCAAACTCAGTCAGGACAAATAATTACTCCCAGGTTCACATCTTTGAGGGCCTGTTTCTTGGAACCATTCCTGGACAAAGAAAAATACTATGCTAATCAGAGTTCAGTCAGGGAAACAGAAATCAATCTACATGCTTCAAACAGAAAGATTTAATACAGCAACTGTAAGCATTGGGGGTGCAGTCTAGAAATGACAAAACTAAAACTGCACCTGGGAAGCAGGACCCTGACAAGGGACTTTGGATTTTAAGAATCTGCCTGAAACCACTGCCACCACCCCAGTAGTCCAAGCTGCCAGCACCTTAGTGGAGGAAGAATGAATTCTCTCTCTTTTCCTTCTTCTGAACCTTGAGTGAGGGCCTACGATAGGCAGAGTCTAAACCAAGGCTTACTGGTGAGGGGCTAAGGAAAACACAGCTCCCAGTATGCAGCACCCGAGGTCCCGGGAGATGATGGAAAGAGGGGGGACAACCCTGAGTGTCGAAAGACAACAGCCAGCCCTCACCTTTCTCATTCTTGTCCTCCTGTTGGAGTTGCTCAGCAGAACTTTCTCTTGACCACCCATAACATTGTTATGAAGCAGGCAGAGTAATATTTTTTAAAGTATAAGCCAGAACCCCACCTTTTCTCCTTATTTGGAACCCTCTGGTTACCTTTCATTGCAACTGGAATAAAATCCCAACTCTTACCATGGCCTACAAAGCCATATGCATCTGACTCTTGCCTGTGTCTGTGGTTCTTACACAGGCAGCTGGCTATGTATTTTTTGTATTTTAATTATTTTTGTGTTTTATATATTTTTTGGAACCACTGGATTAGAAATTATACCAGTATTTCTTTTCTTTTGTTTTTTTGAGGAAGATTAGCCCTGAGCTAACATCTGCCACCACTCTTCCTCTTTTGCTGAGGAAGACTGGCCCTGAGCTAACATCTGTGCCCATCTTCCTCTACTTTATATGTGGGATGCCTGCCACAACACGGCTTGCCAAGCTGTCCCATGTCTGCACCGGGGATCCGAACCCACAAACTTGGGGCTGCCAAAGTGGACTTAACCGCTGCTCCACTAGGCCCGCCCCTATACCAGTATTTCTACAGAAAAAAATTCTCTTTAAGAAAAAAATAAATGCCAAAAATATCCCATGAGTATAGTAAAATTGGCCATTAGTGAGAATTGAAGTGTATCATATTTTAAGACTCTTAAAGGAAGAAAAATATCATCTAAATACAAACTACAAGTCACTCAATAAAGTGTACCTTGTTTACAGATTTGGAAACTGTTTAGCATCCTGTAATTGCCCTAATGTTGGACAATTTATGACTTATTTTCTTCTTTTGATACAATTTCCATCTCACTTACAATAACAACAAGAAACACAACTGTAACTTTAGATAAAAAGACATTGCAACTCCCAAGGGAGTTCTTACAAGGCTCAAAGCAGTGGTGATTGTGACCTAGAAATCGGGAGTTCCCTCAAGCCCATAGCCCTCGGTGGAGAGCACATGTTAAGCTCTTATTCTCCATTGCAGGATGAAAGCCCCAAGGATCCTTTCTCAACTTTGTGATGCGCTCACCCCGAAAAGGAAGATGGCCTGATGAAAAAGGAGCGAATCACAGCTCTCCTAGGCGTTCTGCCCCCTCCATAAATGTCCCACTACGTAACCCGATCGTGCCCTGCAGCCTTCAGAGGGGCGAGCTTAAATTTCTAAATGAAATAATTTGAATTCCAGTCACACTTTAGGCTCCAAGAAATGCATATTCCTCCCAAATATTTCTGAGAATTCCTGGAGATTGTGCTTACACGCCTTGGTGGTTATTTGTTGGCTTTTGCGCCAAATCCCTGGCTTTGGCTGCTTCTTCCTGACCTCCCTGCCTCTGCTCGCCACCTCCACGCAGTCCTTCAGCCCTTCTGATCGACTTCACAGCAAAATGTAAACGTAGACGTTATTATCCAAAGCAGGGGCAAGAGACAGCATCATAGATTTGGGGAGGGTTGGGGTTATAGATTTGGTAGGGTTGGGGTTAAGAAAATCGCAGCATAGACTAGGAAACTGCTCTTTCTATGCTTATCATCACACGTTGACTCAGGGAATGTTTAAATAATAGTCATGTTTTTCCTTTGGGCTTAATCTGTACCTATGCTGCTGGGACCTATGTTCTCTTTGCTAAATCTTTTCTCTGAGTTCTTCCTCTATACTCTACCCCTGACAACTCCACCTCTTCTCCATCCTTCACAACCCCACCCCCAGCAAAATTGTAAAAAACCCAGCACTCCTCCCCCACTGCCCCCTACAATTCCTGCCTTTGGGGACACCTGTTCAAAGCTGACATTATTTTATGTTGAAATAACCTCTCCACATCAGCAAAAGCAAATAATAAATTTTATTATGCAAAGCACTCAATTATGTTTCTCATCCAAACTCTGCCCTATGTCTTGTCTTTCATAACGAAAAAAATACCATTTTTTTAAAGGAAAGAAATCATTTTCTACCTAAGAGGAATTATGCAGTCTCCCACATATAGAAAAGTCTGAAATCCTTCTTTCTTTTACAATAGCAATATTTTCTTACAACCAAGATGAATAGCATATGCTCTTTTAACTCCGAAGACGCCAAGGGTGAGTCAGGGAGGCTACATAGAATGGTGAGCACACCATTGTCAGCGATCCAGAGTTTGGATTCCTTCAACACATTTTCAGAACTCGGAAGAATTCTCAATATTGGTTGCTCATTAAAATCACCGGGGAGCTTTTAAAAATCCCAATGCTCAGGCCCCATGACAGATCTATTAAATCGGAATCTCTGGAGGTGGGATCCAGCCATCAGTAGTTTTAAAAGCTTCCCCAGTGGATTGCAACGTGGTCTAGAGAAAACTGGGTAGTTATAAGCATGGCTAGTTAGTGGCCAAGTGCCATGATGCCAACAGCGCTTTACAAATTATGTCAAAAGTAGTTGGGGGATGAGGAAGTTAGAGGAGATTTGCCCAGCTGTCTTCTTTAGAAAGAGTGGAAGTTATTTCTTAAAGAATACCTACTCATCCTGGAATTTATAATATAAATGAGTAAGAATTAGGTAAGCCCACATAGTCAAAGATGGGTGGTGGAGGTTTGGGGGCAGGTAACTGAACCACGTCAACTTCATCAAAGCATTTGAGTAAATATCTTATTGATTTTTAATTTTTTTTGAGGGAGAAGTCAAAATAATTTGATTTTAGATATCAATTCTGGAGGAGGACATCTGTCTCAACTTACCACTTCCTTTGTTTCATAATAGTATGGAAATAAAATTTCAGCATAGAAATGAGCCTCTATGATAATATAATTCAATATTCCCACTGAACAGATGGACAAAGTGATTTGCTCAAATTCTCACAGCAAGTTAGAAATAGAGCTGGGATTAGAACCAGACGTTGTCTTTAGTATAACGTCCCATAACACATTCCATCTCCTTAAAATAACTTTTTCTTTTTCTAAGTATCCTTTTTCTCTTTCCGAAACTCTGACAGTCAACCTAAATATCTAGTGAGTTCATATTAAAATCCTCTAAAATTCTCTCTTTCAATGCTGGCTTAATAATT
Organism: Equus asinus; assembly: GCF_041296235.1. Taxonomy (NCBI): domain Eukaryota; kingdom Metazoa; phylum Chordata; class Mammalia; order Perissodactyla; family Equidae; genus Equus; species Equus asinus. Next base: position 3,020,789 of record NC_091807.1, read on the forward strand.
TCCTATTAGGATTATTATATAGAAATAGGAAAAAAGTAAAGAGACTAACAAGATTAATGGATCACAAGCTCTTTGCCTCACCACCTGGTTGAAAAAGTATTAATTAAATCATTGGAAAGCAGAGTTATTCGCAGATTTTATAATGAATGCAAAATGAAAATATGTAATGCTAAAAAGGGAAAGGATGTGTTGAATCAATTATTATTGTGTTAAATTTTCTTGTCAGTCAATGTTTATTTCAGGACTAAGATGGTACCTATAGAAGCTTGCGCTCAATATCCACAAATGGTAAAATCATTGATATCTATGGGGATAGGCTTAGAACAAAAGGACAAGGTTTTTGTGGAGGATTTTCTTGTGGCACATGGAGAATTGAATGACAAAAATTGTTATTCAACTAGCCTGACTGACAAAGGAAGTAATGGAATTGTGACAGATGCTAGGCAGAAGAGTAACCACGGGGAAGATTGTGTCAATAGAGGATAGTGATTGAAGTTCTGTAATGTGACTTTGGCTCAAGAGTATCTGGGTTTGAATAGAAGGTTTGCCACTCACTAGCTCTGCAACTTCGGGTAAACTGCTTACCCTCTCTGTAGCTCAGTTTTCCTCTCCTCTGTAAAATGGAGGAAAATTAACCCTTCTTTTGTAAGAGTTGATGTGACATTTAAATGAGTTTATATCTAAAAACTATTTCTCTTTATCTATCTATCTATCTATCTATCTATCTGTCTATCTATGTCTGTCTATCTATCTAATGCACTTACAACAGTGCCTAATAAATATTCAGCTAATATTAGCTATTATTGTAAGGCAATGAATTTATGATTGGATAGAATGATGTAGGCTAGTTAATAATATAAAGAAGTCATCATTTTCGTATCAATAAAAAGTTCTTCCTGTAGGCAATAGGATATGATATGTGTCGTACATTAGATTTGGGATTAAGATGTGACCAGGAGCTGCTGTTGATCATTTTGCTGCAGTCTGGTGTTCAGGTTGTAGCTTGACATTTAAAATAGTACTTGGGTTTCCCTGATCCTCCCTCTCTCTCTTTCTCTGTCTCTCTTTTTCAAGATCTTCTCTTTGGGAGTATAAATACATATATGGAAATAAAGCTTATGGTCTGGATGCTATGTAACCAAGGAATCATATGGAATCAGATCCCAGGACCACTGGAGGTTTGCAGGTAAAAACGGGAAAGAAGGACGAGTAGTGGTACCGCGCTGCCCGGCTGTGAGTCACTCTAGGTTATAAATCTCCAAGGGAGTCATTCTTTGGAAACTCTTATCAGCAAGCCTCCTTGGGGTTGCCTGTCTTATATAACTGAAACAATAAGCCAAAATCATCATTCCACTCGGAAAATAAGTGAGGGTTTGAGTATCACTGGCAAAAAATTTAGTTGTGATTCTATTAGAACAGTTATATCAAAGCTTTTCTTTCTGTCACAATGGGTATGTGGCCCAACATGGATCCTATTCTTATTCTTGACAGGTAGTGATAGCAGAGATGGGAAGAGAACGAACGGATTTGATATAGAGGATGAAGAATATTGAATTTTCAAAGAAAACTTTAGGTTTCTTCATGAGCAACAGTGTGATAAACATCACCAGAAGAAAAAGAGAGAGAAGAAGAAGCACAAAGTTCTCTTTCATAAATACTTAGCTGGAGGTGACACAGATATATTGAGTGATGACTCAGTATAACGGTCTGAAAGTCAAAGGAAAATCTAGGCTGGAGATAAAAACCAGGAGTCCTGGGCACTGATGTAACATTAATTATGCCTTCGGCATCTGGAACTGTGTACATGAGTCAATTATAAGAAACACCAGCAAAAAAAGAACAGTCTTTCCATTAGCTGTTTGTGAACACATATGTTCTCCCTCCATTCTCTGCCCTCCCCTCACATTCCACCTGGTCATCCTAAACCTCTCATCTCTTCTCCAGGGTCCAGTTGTTTGTGGTGCTCTTGGCACACAATGGTGAATCTTGGCAATATCATAATGGTATAACCTTATGTCTTCTCTTTAAGGGGGTATTTAAGTCTTTAAGTTTCTTCAGCCAGATGCATTATGGATTTAATAAAGTCTCTTATCTCTTTTACTCAGTTTTACTACACTCCCTTCCCATCAAAATGCTTGTGGGATGGAATGGTGGGGACTATCCTTCCATGTTCAAATGACACTAAAGTTTACAAGCTAATATGTGATAAGAATTTATAGTGAGAACAGAAGAGGGTATAAAATGAGTTCTGAGAAACTCCAACATTTAGATGTCGGGTAGAAGAGAAGCAGAAAAATTGTGAAATAGTGGCCAAAGAAAGACAAGAAGAAAGGCAGGAAGATTTAGTCTCACTGAGCCAAGATAAGAGAGTTTCTAGGAAGGAGAAACCAACCGTGTGGAAAGTTGACAGGAAGTTGTTTTTAAAGTGAGTCACTAGAAAGTCCATTAGATTAGACAAAATTATGGTTAACTGGTGATTTTCTTATAAATTCAGTGGAGTAATAGAAACATCGGTGAAACTGAAGAGCCGGTTAGTTGGAAACTCTGGCTTCTCAATCTCTCTTTAGACATTTTAAAGTCTTGAATAATAATTAGTGAAAGCTTAGTATATCCAGGAGTCATGGTGAAGATTTGCTTTAAAATAAGAAGCAATAACTCTTTCATTTGAGTTTTTTGAAACATTTGAAATTGAAGATACATAGCTTATACTGTGCCTTTGTTTTAAATATACACACATTCACATGTGGAAACATGATGGCCAATAACTGAACGAAATGTTTATAAAAAACAGACGTCAGTCGCATTTTCCTATATTTAACCAACTAAGCTTGCTTCGTTTACATTTTGCTAGTGGAATGTTCACTTTGCTGTGTGGCACAGAATATAAGACAGTAAATAAAAATTTAATTTAAGAATTATAGATCAATATATTTTGGTATAATGACAAATAAAACATTACTTAAGTTGCAGTATCTATTTATGTAACGCTATTTGCGTAAAATCCTATAAATGCAAAATAAAAGTTGTTGGTGAGCAAAATTAGGGGAAACTGAAGTGGAACTGTTTTGCCTTTGGAAGTCCATTGCATAGCAGTCTGCTCTGCACGCCAGCAATGGCGGAACCTTCTCCTAGTAGGGTCTGGAAGCATTCAGGTCACGTTGCTTTCAGGATCATTTGAAATCTTTTTATTTGAATAGTCTTGCCTTGTGTTTAAAGTCTTAGGCTTGCTCTGTGTACATTAGAGGGATGCTTAGCAACCTTGTGGTTGTAATATTTCTGAAACTCTTGGGTCACTTTCGAGGAATATCAATTCAAATTGCATTGGTTTCGAAAAGGTTGATTTACAGCTTTGCATTTAGAACAAGACCCACACATGCCGTCCTGGGCACATGGAAGTCATCTCAATCTCTTCTCTATCTCCCTTTTCCCTACCATATTTCCTCCTAGAATCCTGGAGCGAAGGTAAGCAGGCCCTAAGAGTCATCCTTGCATACTGTACCCTTCTCAATGGTCTGAAAAGGCCTGGTATCCTCTTCTATTTGGAGCATCCCTGGAGACATTTTCAGCTGATTCAGAGGGGTCAAGGAGCCAGTCTTTTATTCAGGGTCCTTATGTGACTACTGCCAACTCGGGCTTTCTCACTGCAGCATGTAATAAACAAAAAACCTTGGAAAAACGAAAGAGACAGTGCCAAAATTTTGTTTGACTCTGAGTAAAAGTTTGGAGAGTGGGTAAATTTTTACTTATAGCACAGTTTGAAGAAGAAAAATTTATAAGAGTGTTAGACCAGCTAAAACAATCACCCAGAAGCCTCTCGATCTTTATTTAAACTAGTGCTAAGGGGAAGGAATGGTGCTAGAGCAGAAGAGGTAGCAATGTGACAATGAAAGGCCAGATTTACTGAGACTTTTGTGTGACCTTGGGCAAACCCCCTCTCTAGTCTGAACTTTCCTAATGAATAAAATGAGAAGGTTCTGCTAAATGACCCCAGAAGGTCTCTTCAGCTCTCACATTCAACTCTTCATTCCTACCCTCCAGACAAGCCTTAGAGGGGAGCTCTCAACACTGTTTGGTGAGAATATTACTCATAATAATTCCGACGACTTATTGACATAGGCCTAAAGAAGAGATTTTCAAAAACAGCCCTCCACAGCGTTTCAGTACAGCACTATACTCTGGACCTCAATATTTCTTTATTGAATGTTTACATAGATATGCAGCAAGACAGGTAATTTGCTTTACCTTCTAGAATTTAACAGTTTCAATTACTTGTCACATATCTAATTTTTTAAAAGGACATTTAGTTCCCTCCCTCCGTCAAATGTCATTAAATTTTAATAGTAAAAAGCAAAGAAAGATATTCCTTTTTAAAATGATAGTTTTAGGATTGGGGGAGTGATGTCACCAAGGTTTTAGCATTAAACAACAAATAAATTATTCAGTTAAAAATGTTTTAAAAAATTTTATTAAGTAGCTATGTGAAGCAAAGGAAAAGTTTTTATGAAACACAAAATGGATGAATTTCTCATGTGCAATATGCTAATACTGTGTAAGATATAGTGTGTCACATAATAAATCTTTCCACATAGTGCTATGGTAAAAATGTGTGCCATGTTTTGGGTTTTTTTAAGTCTAAATTGGCAAAATGCATGGACTTGGCTCATGAAATCCATTCCTGTATGCATGTGTGCAACCTGCACATTAGTGTTACACTCTGGTTTGGGCACTGGAAGGATGGTGGGCTGGGGTACTGAAATATGTTACCATTGCTCCATAACATTCTCTGCTGACAAGCGGTTGTCTTGAGAGCTCTCCCGCTGTGTTGTTAATCACAGTAGGATCTTAAACGTAGCTATTACCTCAACTCTATAAATCACAATTGTTTTTAATCAAAGAACATTAAAATGAGCTAGTTGTCACTGAGGGATTATTCAGGTTACAAGGAGCTACCTTACACAGTAACGTTTAGGGGAGACACACACATTGGTTTTTATAGGCGGAGATTTGGTTCATAAATCATATTGAGGAAAAGTAATTCCACTAGCAAAGGTAAAAGAAAATAATTCTTCACTTGGAGAAGGAGGACAATACTCAACCTCGAGCACGACGTTGGTCCCATCACTGCCCCTCTATAGGGACGTGTGCTGCACGAAGTCAGTCCTGCGGCTCAGAATCCTGGAGTGCCTGACAAGAAAAGAGTTCTGGGAGGGAGATGTTATTATCTAATTACCAACTCTACCTCTGAAGATTTCCAGTTTTTTTAATTACCTGGCACTTTTTGAAGCTCAAAATATTTCACAAGCCCTCATGTGATCATAATTGTATGTTTAGTATCCATTCATTGTAAAAATACATAATGCCAAAACTCTAACATGAATTCAGAAACCCTTAAAAAGTCATTTTAATCAAAACAGCATTTACACACTGAAACATTGTACATATATGTGTGAGACATAGTTTATTCCATCTCTAGGCGATTCCCAGTACACTTACGGATTTGAGTGTATCAGGGATGCAGGGCCCTCAGATTCCCTCAGCCAGTGGTGCTCAAGCTTCCTGCACTGTAATAGGCACATGGGTGTGATTCCTATTTACTATATGCTGTGGAGCATCAGACATACCAAATAGTACCATAGTTGTATTAATCGAGCCATTCTAAAAGCAGTTAATAATACATCAATAATGAAAGCAGCTATTCAAAGACGTCACTAATATTGTTGGTTATGCACAATTTCTGTCTCAATAGCTATAAAACTACCCCTTTTCTCTGGCTGAAGAAAGCATCTAATAATGCAGCAAATGAAGCACATGAATTTCATAGCTACCCTTGAACATGCTATAATTTTCAAGGGTTAGTCATACATTTTTCCCCTTTCTATTTTTACAAAGTATCTTGAAACCTATCTCACAGTTGTAGCTACGTCCCTCTTGAAAACCACTAATAGACAAAAGGCTTGCTTGTGACGCAAAATGTAGATACGACTCTTCCTAACTACATAGGTAAGATTCTAATATTCGGCTAAGACTTATGAGAGTTAGTTATACCTGATTGACTTCAGCCAAAATTGCTGGCATGAACTGAAAAGATATGCTCACTGATCAGCTATGGCTCAGAGGGTGTTTAGGAGGAGACACGCTCACGTAGCAGCGGTTCAGTCCTCAGCTTGCCTCCATCATTACACGCTTCAGTGTGTGTGCTTTACGACAAGTGGAACAAAAGCCAGAACTGCCTCAGGAAACACGAGGCCACTGGCTCAAAGATGCACACTTTCCTCGATCCTAAAGCTTTGATCATTTTTAGATGATGATATCTTTCCAAAAGATGTTCTCATGAACTGAATCACGATTTCCGATCTTAAGATAGTCTTTATTTACTGAAAATCCATTATTTGCTTATTTTGAAGATGTATGTCTTTGGGGCATTTGACTTTATTTGCCTAATTGTTGGGGCTGGGGGTGCTAAGTTGGCAGGAGAATGGATGACATTGCTTTCTCTGTGGCACCAACAATGAAGAGGAAACAGGGAGGACCCTCCCAATCAGGAAAGGAAAAGGGGAAAATGAAACCTCGAGAGGGATGAAGTTTGTCCTTGAGAACCCAGTGCCCCCTCAGTGGCCAGTGTCCTCTCCTCAATATGCTATATTGGAAATCTCATTACTCACACAAACTCAATTATTCTGATCCTTAGAGTCTTCCTTCTTTTGTTTCAAAAATGCTGTTAGTGGGCCAGCGCTGGTACCCTAGTGGTTAAGTTTGGCACACTCCACTTCAGGGGCCCTGGTTCGGTTCCTCAGTGTGGATCTATACCACTCATCTGTCAGTGGACATGCTGTGGTGGCAGCCCACATACAAAACAGAGGAAGATTGGCAATGGATGTTAGCTCAGGGAGAATCTTCCTCAGCCAAAAAAATAAATAAATAAATTGCTCTTAGTAAAGAATCTGAGACTTGTCCATTTTTGATTACTGAAGTGAATTTCCTGTCAAGCTCATAAAGTTTAAGCTTCAGATTCCTTCTGTTGTGTAGCACCCCTACCAAGTACTGTACCTAGTTTTTATCTATAATTGTGCATTATTTTTCTTAAAGAGAGTTTCAGGTCTCACAAAACCTGAATCAGGCCCCTCATACACGGTGGTCAGGCAGCCCTTCCAAAGGCCTGGCATTTACATGGAGCCCAAAGCCTTAACAAAAAGAGGTGAAGTTTTCACCACTGAATGTCAGGTCTCTGCCAACAAGGAGGAAAAATCTTTCCAGAGTTTGAAACCAAATATTTCTGTGCCTACACATTGATATCTCAGTGGACTGAATTTACATGGGGGGGGGGGTGCCTCTGAGTCATTCTCTCTTGTTCTCTGTGGCACAGCTAGGCTTTCTTTCATCGATGCAAAATTTGGAAATAGTAATAGTAATAAGACAAGAATAGTTAGCTATTATTGAACACTTAACAAATGCCAGGACTTTGCTAAACTGTGGTTTTGGCTACAAAATTTAAGTCAACTTACTGAAGGTGTTTCCTGAATGGCAGACATGAATCAGAATGTAAAGAATGATTCAGGTTTGGAGGTAGATTTGGGTTTATGGAACGTAAGGGTACAATTCTTTAGTTTTTTTTAAGTTCTTGGAAAACATTGTCAATATTTTGAGGCAAATATTTTTTTTGAAATTTCAGTTGTATATTATTATTTGCCAAACACCATATAAGTGTGTCCCTTCACCCCTTGTGCCCACCCTCCACCCTCCCCCAGTAACCATTAATTTGTTCTCTTTGTCCAGAATTTTGTTTGTACTCCACATATGAGTAAAATTGTATGGTATTTATCTTTGTCTCGCTTATTTCACTTAACGTAATGCCTTCAAGGTCCATCCATGTGGTTGCGAATGAGACGATTTTGTCTCTTTTTATGACTGAGTAGTATTTCATTGTATATATATATATTTACCACATCTTCTTTATCCAATCATCAGTAGATGGGCACTTGGGTTGCTTACATGTCTTGGCTGTTGTGAATAATGCTGTAATGAACATAAGGGTGCATAAACATCTTTGAAGTGTTGATTTCAAATTCTTTGGGTAAACAGTCAGTAGTGAGACAGCTGGGTCATATGGTAGTTCTATTTTTAATTTTTTGAGAAATCTCCATACTGTTTTCCATAGTGGCTGCTCCAGTTTGCATTCCCACCAGCAGTGGATGAGGGTTCCCTTTTCTCTACAACCTCTCCAACATTTGTTACTTTTTGTCTTGGTGATTATAATCATTCTAAAAGGCATAAGATGATATCTAAGTGTAGCTTTGGTTTGCATTTCCCTGATGATTAGTGACGTTGAACAACTTTTCATGTGTTTCTTGGACATCTGTATATCTTCTTTGTAAAAATGTATGTTCATATCCTCTGCCCACTTTTTGATTGGGTTGTTTGTTTCTTTTGCAGATCATTTGTATGAGTTCTTTATACGTTACGGAGATTAACCCCTTATTGGATATATGATTTGAAAATATTTTCTCCCAGTTGGTGGGTTGTTTTTTCATTTTGATCTTAGTTTCGTTTGCCTTTCAGAAGATCTTTAGTGTGATGAGGTCCTACTTGTTTATTTTTTCTTTTATTTCCCTTGTCTGAGTAGACATGGTATTCAAAAATATTCTTTTAAGTCTGACATCAAAGGATGTACTGCCTATATTCTCTTCCAGAAGTTTTATAGTTTCAGGTCTTACCTTCAAGTCTTTGGTCCATTTTGAGTCTATTTTTGAGCATGGGGAAAGATAATGGTCTACTTTCAATCTTTTGCATGTGGCTGTCCAGTTTTCCCAGCACCATTTATTGAATAGGTTTTCCTTTCTCCATTGTATGTTCTTGACTCCTTTGTTAAAGATTAGCTGTCCATACATGTGTGGTTTTATTTCTGGGCTTTCAATTCTGTTCCATTGATCTGTGCGCCTGTTCTTGTACCAGTACCAAGCTGTTTTGATTACAATAGCTTTGTATTATATTTTGAAGTCAGGAATTGTGATGCTACCTGCTTTGTTCTTGTTTTTCAGTATTGCTTTGGCTATTCTGGCTCTATCCTTGCCCCATATGAATTTTAAGATTCTTTGTTCTATTTCTGTGAAGAATGTCCTTGGGATTCTGATTGGGATTGTGTTGAATCTGTAGATTTCTTTAGGTAGTATGGACATTTTGATTATATGCATTCTTCCAATCCATGTGCAAGGAATATCTTTTCATTTCTTTATGTAATTATCTATTTATTTCAGTAATGCCTTACAGTTTTCCTTGTATCAATCTTTCACCTCCTTGGTTAAATTTATTCCTGGATATTTTATTCTTTTTGTTGCAATTGTAAATGGGATTATACTCTTGAGTTCTTGTTCTGTTAGTTCATTATTAGAGTATAGAAATGCTACCAATTTTTTTAAGTTGACTTTGTACCCTGCAACTTTGCTATAGTCGTTGATTATTTCTAGTAGTTTCCCAATGGATTCTTTAGGTTTTTCTTTGTATAAAATCATGTTGTCTGCAAACAGCGATAGTTTCACTTCTTCAGTGCCTATTTGGATTCATTTTATTTCTTTTTCTTGTCAAATTCCTCTGGCCAAAACCTCCAGTACTATGTTGAATAAAAGTGGTGAGAGTGGGCATCCTTGTCTTGTTCCTGTTCTCAGAGGGAGGGCTTTCAATTTATCCCCGTTGAGTATGATGTTGGCTGTGGGTTTTTCATATATGGCCTTTATTATGTTGAGGTACTTTCCTCTTATACCCATTTTATTGAGAGTTTTTATCATGAATGGATGTTGGATCTTGTCAAATGCTTTCTCTGCATCTATGGAGATTATCATGTGGGTTTTGTTCCTCATTTTGTTAATGTGGTATGTCACATTGATTGCTTTGTGGATGTTGAACCATTCCTGTGTCCTTGGTATGAATCCCACTTGATCATGGTTTATGATCCTTCTAATGTATTGCTGTATTTGGTTTGCCAATATTTTGTGGAGGATTTTTCCATCTATGTTCATCAGTGATATTAGCCTGTAATTTTCCTTCTTTGTGTTGTCCTTGTCTGGCTTTGGTATCAGGGTGATGTTGGCCTCATAGAATGTCTTAGGAATGTTTTTGTCTTCCTCAATTTTTTGGAATAGCTTGAGAAGAATAGGTAATAAATCTTCTTTGAATGTTTGGTAGAATTCTCCTGAGAAGTCATCTTGTTCTGGACTTTTATTTTGGGGGAGGTTTTTGATAACTGTTTCAATCTCTTAACTTGTGATTGGTCTATTCAGATTCTCTATTTCTTCTTAATTCAGTTTTGGAAGGTTGTAAGAATCTAAGAATTTATCCATTCCTTCTAGATTATCCAGTTTGTTGGCATATAGTTTTTCATAGTATTCTCTTATAATCTTTTGTATTTCTGTGGTACCCATTGTAATTTCTCCTCTTTCATTTCTAATTTTATTTATTTGAGGCTTCTTTCTTTTTTTCTTAGTGAGTCTAGCTAAAGGTTTGTCAATTCTGTTTATCTTCTCAAAGAACCAGCTCCTTGTTTCTTATCATTTCTACAGTCTTTTTGTTTCATTTATGTCTACTCTAATTTTTATTACTTACCTTCCTCTGCTGAGTTTGGGCTTTGTTTGTTCTATTTCTAATTCTGTTAGGTGTAGTTTATGCTTGTTTATTTGAGTTTTTTCTTGTTTGTTAACACGGGCCTATATTGCTATAAATTACCATCTTAGGATTGCTTTTGCTGCATCCCATATGAGTTGGTATGGTGTGTTTTCATTCTCATTTGTCTCCAAACATTGTTTGATTTCTCCTTTTATTTCTTCGACAACCCATTGGCTGTCCAGTAGCATGCTGTTTAGTCTCCACATTTTTGTTCCTTTCCAGCTTTTTTCTTGTAGTTGATTTCTAGTTTCATAGCATTATGGTCAGAGAAGATAGTAGGTATGATTTCAATCTTCTTAAATTTATTGATGTTTGCCTTATTTCCCAATATATTGTCTATCTTTGAGAATGTTCTGTGTGTGCTTGAGAAGAATGTATATGGTGATATTTTTGGATAGAATACTCTGTATATATCTATTAAGTTCCTCTGGTCTAGCTTTTCATTTAATTCCACTATGTCCTTATTGACTTTTTGTCTGGATGATCTATCCATTGAAGTAAGTGGGGTGTTGAGGTTCCCTACTATTATTGTGTTTTTGCTCATATCTCCTTTTAGGTTTGTTAATAGTTGCTTTATGTACTTTGGTGCTCCTGTTTTGGGTGCATATATGTTTACAAGCATTATGTCTTCTTGGTAGAGAGTCCCTTTTGTCATTATATACTACATCTCTATGTCTCTCTTTACCTGTTTTATCTTGATGTCTACTTTGTCTGATATAAGTATGGCAACACTTGCTTTCTTTTGTTTGCCATTAGCTTGGAGTACCATCTTCCATCTCTTCACTATGAGCCTATGCTTGTCTGTAGAACTGAGATGTGTTTCCTGGAGGCAGCATATTGTTGGGTCTTATTCTTTAATCCATCCTGCCACTCTGTGTCTTTTGATTGGAGAATTCAGTCCATTTACAGTTAGAATGATTATTGATATATGAGGTCTTAATCCTTCCATCTTATTGCACGTTTTCTGGTTCTTCTGCATATCCTTTGTTTCTTGTCCCATGTATTTTGGACTACCAATTTGAGTAGGTAGTTTTCTATGTTGGTTTTCTTCATTTTCTCTTTGTTTATCATATATGTCTCTGTTCTAATTATTTGTTTAATGATTACCGTTAGGTTTGTATAAAAAGTCTCATAGATGAGATAGTCCATTTTCTGATTGCTTCTTATTTCCTTAGACTATACTGATTCAGTCCCTTTCCTCTCCCCCTTCTAAGTTATTTTTGTCATATCTTATTACATCTTTGTTGTGAATTTGTAGTTAAAATGATGAGATAATTTTTATTTTGGTGTTTTAATTTTCCTTCTTCCTGATGTAAAAGTTCAGTGTTTACCAACCTAATCAAATAGAGAGCTGCTGTTTTCTGCTTATTGCCTACCTATTTATCTCTTTGCTCAGGGCTTTGCAGCCACTTTCCTGTGTTTTTTTCTTTTCATGTATCAGAGCCTTCTTAAGGATTTCTTGTTGTGGGGGTCTTGTGGTGATGAAGTCCCTTAGCTTTTGTTTATCTGGGAAAGTTTTGTTTCTCTGTCATATCTGAAGGAGGTTTTCACTGGATAGAGTATTCTTGGCTGAAAATTTTGTCTTTCAGGATTTTGAATATATCATTCCACTCTCTCCTAGCCTGTAAAATTTCTGTTGAGAAATACACTGAAATCCTGATAGGGGTTCCTTTGTAAGTTATTTTCTTCTGCTTTGCTGCCCATAATATTTTTTCTCTGTCATTGACTTTTGCTAGCTTTACTACTATATGCCTTACAGTACGTCTTTTACATTAACATAGTTGAGAGTTCCGGTAGCCTCTTTCACCTGGATATCAATCTCCTTCCCTGGGTTTGGGAAATTCTCCACTATTATTTCTTTGAACAAGCTTTCTGCTCCATTCTCCTTCTCTTCCCTCTCTGGAATACCTATAATCCGTATGTTACTTTTCCTGATTGAGTTAGATATTTCTCTGAGAGCATCTCCATTTCTTTTTTCTTAGTTCTCTCTTCTCCTCTCTCTGAAGCATTTCTATAGTATTGTCTTCTAAATTGCTAATTCTGTCTTGCATATTGTCAGTTTTGTTGTTTAGAGAGTCCAGATCTTTTTAAATATCACCCATTGTGTTTTTCATCTCCAATAATTCTGATTGGTTCTTCTTTAAAGTTTCAATCTCTTTTGGTGAAGAAGCTCCTTTATTCATTAATTTGTCTTTCTGTGTTTTCTTGTAACTCGTTGAGTATCTTTATGATAGCTATTTTGAATTCTTTGCCATTTAGGTTATGGATTTCTGTGTCTTCAGGGTTGGTTTCTGGGTACTTGCCATTTTCCTTCTGCTCTGGAGATTTAATATTCTTTCTCATACTGCTTGATGGTGTGGATTTTTGCCTCCACCTAGTTATTATTTGGTTGCCATTGCCACTTGCCTCCACTGGATGGGGTTCAGGTGCTGTGAATTCTGGGCCCAGCATGACCAGAGGCTCCCCAGCTCTGGTCAGTGACTGCTTTTCTCACTGTGTGACACTCTGGCCAATGGCAGATCTGGGGCACTGGGCAGGGGACGGGGTGCTGTCCTTCATTTGTGCTTCCCTCAGCCTCTGCTTCTCTCTCTGTGTGGAGCTCTGGGTGATTTCAGGACTGCAGTGCCAGTTGGGGGAAGGGGCACTTTCTTACACCTATGTGCCTCCCCCAACTGCTGCCTCTCTCTCTGTGTGGTGCTCTCGGCATTCATGGAGCTCCACAAGCCGCCACTTCTCTCTCCATGCTGTGTTCCGGGTGATCATGGGGCTGGAGCACCAGGCTGAGATGGGGCATCTCTCCTCAGCCACATACCTCTCCCAGTCGGCCCTCCCTCACTGCTCCGGACTCCACAAGCTGCTGCTTCCCTGTCTATGCTGCACTCCCAGCGATTATGGGCATGGAGTGTGGGGCTACAGTGGCTAGTCTCCCCTCAGCTGCACACCTCTCCCAGCCTGCCCCTTCCTGTCTGTGAGATCACATGGGGCTGGAATGCTGGGTGGGAATAGAGCACCTCTCCCTAGCTGTGCACCTCCCAAAGACAGCCCCTCCATCTCTGTGCCATGCTCTGTGCAATTACATGGGGCTGGAGTACCAGGTGGGGAAGAGGTGCCTCTGCTCAGTTGCTCACCTCCCCCAACCATGGCCCCTCTCTCTTCATGGAGTTCCTGCCAGTCAACTTCCACTTCCTCTGGAGGACACAGCCCCACCACCACCTTCAGATGTATGGCTACAAGGGTCTCTCAGGCATCTTTTGTGTTGTGTGTGTGTTCTCTGTTGGTGTTTGAATGTCCTTTTGGTTGTATTTTAGAGGGGAGAGTCCAAGGGAAGAGGTCACTCTGCCATGATGCTGACATCAGTCTGAGGCAAATTAAAAAAAATTATTTTAAAATAAGTAATAAAATCTCTTTTACCCTTTAACCTACCACTTTTGAGGACACGACAAGACCAAAGAATCACAGAATCTTCCAATTGAAAGTCATCTTGGATTACTGATTTCAGCCTCTCATCTATTTTGTGAAGATCCCCTCTACCATCTTAAGAGAGAGACCATGAGTCTTCAGTTCTACTGTTGTAAATATCTTCATTGTTTTCAGTCAAATCTGTCTCTACAGCAGGAGTCAGCAAACCACAGCCTTCAGGCCAGATTTTGCACTGCTGCCTGTTTGTGTATGACCTGTAAGCTAAAAATGGATATTACATTTTTAAATGGTTGAAAAAATCAAAGGCAGAATGATATTTAATGACACATGACAATTACACAAAATTCAGATTTAAGTATCTATAAAGAAAGTTTTCTTGGGACACGGTCCTGCCCATTTTTTGTTTATTAACCATGGCTGCTGTCAGGCTGCAATGGTAGAGACAAGTTGGAACAGAGACCTCAGGGCCCACAAAGCCTAAAATATTTACTGTCTAGTGCTTTATAGAAAAAGTTTCCTGACTCTTTAGGAACCACAAAAAATAAACTTATTGTCTTCTCCTCTGTAGAAAAACAAATATTTGAGACTCCTCTCTCTGGCTCTCTCTTTCTCTCTCTTTTAAAATTGGAGAATATCTTTATTTTGCTTTCATGTTTTTTTCTTTATTGAGATAATTGTAGATTCACATGAAATTGTGTAAAATAATGAGAGATCTCTTGTATATTTTTCCAAGTTTTCCCCAATGGTAACATTTTGCAAAACTATAGTTTAGTGTTACAATCAAAATATTGACAGTGATCCCCTGCACTGATCTTACTTAGATAGCCTCAGTTTTATTTGTACTCATTTATGTGTATATGTGCATGTGCATGCATAAGTCCTATACAGTTTTTGTCACCTGTATATATCCATGTAAGTGGCACCACAGTTAAGATACTGAATAGATTCTTCTGTTTTATTCTTAAATCTTTTCATACTTGTATTCATTCTCCTGAATAGAAAAATTTGAAATTTCTGGCCATCTTTGCTAACTTCTGATAGCTTTGCAATTTATCAATATCCCCTTTAAAGTGTCTATTTCTACCCCCAGTTATGTTGCATACAGAGAGTTGTAATTTTCAAAATTTAGAAAGTATTATTGATGAAGGTTAAAGCAAGATAGGAAACATAACTCTGGTGACCTCAGAGAAGAGTAAGGTGTTCTTTAGGGACAAACAATCGTGATGTGCTTAGGCAAAGATGAAAAGCAGTATAACAATCAAAATGCAATAGCCAAATTAAAGTTCACATCTATGCAGTAAAAGAACTAACCAATCCAAGTCAATGATAAAGTAGAGAAAAAAATGACAAAATTATCCAGACTGCAGAAAAAAGATTACCAACACAAAGAGAGACAGACAGAAAAGGAGAAAGGAGGGAGGGAGGGGCAGAGGGAAAAAGGGACGGAAAGAAGGAAATAAGGAAGGAAGGACGGATCATGTATTACTTGATATGAAGGATAGAGAATATGAATCCAACATGTAAATAATTGTTTCCAAAGAAAAAACCAGAGCAAGTAAAACATAGAAAACCAAGGTAGTGTATGACATGAAACATCCTTGAGTTAGATAAGC
Source organism: Equus asinus (assembly GCF_041296235.1). Lineage (NCBI taxonomy): Eukaryota > Metazoa > Chordata > Mammalia > Perissodactyla > Equidae > Equus > Equus asinus. The sequence continues at coordinate 3,036,475 of NC_091807.1, forward strand.
ATGTATCTAGAGATTAAAAATTTCCATTATTAATATTATGTCTCAAGTAATATTAATAACAATAACAATAGTAATGATAGTAATAAAAGGTCTATATCCAGATAGATACTAGTAGCATTGTGAAGCTCCATGACAAAGCTAGAACTCTAAAAGCTTCTGGGCAGGCAAATAATACACGGAACTAAAAAGGAACTTCAGAAATTTGAGAAGAATTTGCTGTGACCTGATAACTATAAATTGGTCAGCCATTTACTTACAAATGCAATAATAATTAATTTTCAGGTAATTACAAGTTAAGAAAGCATACTATTTATGTGTATTTTCTGGGAAAAAAAAAGATGTCTGCTCTAACTGACGGAGCAAGAATTCAAAATAAAAAGAAAAAAAATCCCAAATCAGAAAATTATATGATATAAGGGCTGTGTGAAGCATACTCATATTACTCTGTTTTCCTCAATTCGTGCCTTTCGTTTTGGTGCACCAAACCCACAGCTGTGCTTTAGTGGGACAACACCTTAAACTAACAGAAAAAATGATCATGTTCTACAGAATTTAAAAAATGTACGCTAAACATTTTCCCACATCTCATTTATCAAGCCTTTCTCCTTTTCATTAACCACAGCCATGGTACTCCTGATAATTATTTTTTCTAATTTATCATTTACTTCAATTCTATAACATTGATTTTCAAAAACTTTTTATTTTTACATAGTTCTAGACTTACAAAAGACTTGCAAAAATAGCAGAGTTCCTTCATATTCTTCATCCTGCCTCCATTAATGCTAACACCTTGCATAACCATGTTACAATTATCAAAATCAGGAAATTAGCATGCATATGGTACTATTAACTAAAATAGTGACATTCAAATTTTGCTAGTTGTCCCACTAATGTCTTTATTTCTGTTCCAGGATTGAATTCAGGCTCCCACATTGCATTTTGCTGTTATTTAATTTATCCTTAGTTACAGTTAGAACAGTTGCTCAATTGCTTTTTTTTCTTTCTTTTTCTTTTTTGGTCATTCATGACCTTGGCACTTTTGAAGATACTGGTTAGGTTTGTTTTTAACTCCAGCAGGCAACTCTGTGAGGTCAAGCAGAGCAAACACAGAAACATGGGTGTCTTATTTTGAAAAATATGAAAGTGAGACCCATCTAGTGGACAAAATATTGTATCACACAACAGTAACCAAATGCTGTTCTTTCTGCATGTATATATAAACAAATAGGTACATATGCATATAATTTAAAGTATGTCAATCAAATATTTTCTTCTTGAATATTCTCTCAAACAAAAATCGTAATAACAAATTTTTACAATCCAATATTAGCTCTTATGAAACAAAGCACACATCCAAAAAACTTTAAGGAGTGTTTTGAAAATACTAATCTCAACTCTTATAAAAATTCAGACCCAGCATTTACATATCTATGTGTGCTCTCAGTGTCTTCCAGGCAGTGGCTTTCACAATTTTGGAGATTACAGAGTAAGGATCCCGGCATTTTACATATAGTTGATAACCTTGCATCACTCTGTGGCAAATATAATCTCTGCCTGCTAGGCAGTGTCAAACAATGAAGCAAAAGTACCGGGAATAAATCAAGCTGTTTTTATTACAGATAACTAGACTTCTGAAGGAAATGGAGGTCCTCATAATTGATTTGTTGCAGTGATTTGAATTCCTCTGTTAAGGGTGGCACGTAGAGTGAGCTAATTCTTTTCTTAGGTGTGGAAATTCTATGAGAGCCAGAATACATTTGTTTCTTTTGAATTGAGCACCTTTTGGTAGAGAAGTGATGGACCAAAGGAAGAGAATCTTTAGTTCTAAGACACGGGTTCTGAGACTTTTCAATAGATGCACTAACTTAACGATGGGTTCAGTGAGGGAGACTGTGAAGCCGAGACAAAGGAGGCAAACAGAACTGGAAGCCATTCAAGTCGAAATCAGAGGAGAACAGAAAAGAATTGTGTAAATAGATAAAATTTCCCCTTCAGCTAAACACTGAAGTGCACCTTCTGGTTTCATTTATATTTATATTTACCAAGAGTAGTTTTCTGTCACGAAAAACAATTTTTCCCTCTTTCAGTGAAATCTGTAAAATGTAAACTGTTAGATATCTGTAGGCTCTTCTAGAATGCACAGCTGGAAAAACAGGAATATTTGAACCCTCAAATGGTTTGGGTCTATTTCAAGGTTTTGTTCTTGGCCTTATGCAAGAACCAAAAAGTTGCCCTTGGCCTCTAAATTTGGGAATGACAACTTTAAACTTTCAAATATATAAGTGCTTCACTGGTGCGTGATATATATAGAATTTGTCCATTTAAAAATATTTAATAATTAGCAACTTTAATAAATGACTGGAAATATATATATAGTTGAATATTAATAATATTTGGTTTCTTTTCTATGAAAGTGACATTTTTTTCTAAGCCTGCACATTACCTACAATCCTATCTTTAGGCACATTATTTTATCTGAAAGTTGACAATTTTTGGTTTACTATTCTCAATGTAGTTAAAAATTAGTCTTGATATATTTAACATGTTTCATTGAAATAAGATAGTATAAAAAAGAATCTTTATGTGTAAACACTCATATGGTAATAATAAAAAAATGATATTATCCTTTATAACTATGTAAATCAAAGCTGGCAGCTGGTGCATGGCAGTTAGAGAAGACCCACAAAATTATTCTTGCAAATTATGATGAGCAACTCAACCCAAAGCAACCCCTGGCACAATGGATAACAAGTTAGTCAAAGAAAGAATTACCAGCAATTATGTTTTCTGATTGCCTGAAAGCAGACAACTAAATTTGTGGTTGGTGTAGTCTTACGCATGTCTGTTTTCTTAGCTAGCTTCTTCATCTGGTCCTTTGAAGCACCACGGACAAAAGAAAAAAGTCTCATTCTTTCCTTCAGAATTAGAGTACATGTTCCTTCTCAAGTCTCTCCCTGCCCCTGGCCCATGGCAGCTTGGGACTGTAACTCCTGTAATGTGTATGAAATGACTGTGCAGGAAGTTGCTACTTCAAAAAATTTTACTACTATTAAAGTTTTTACATTTAATCGTAAATAACTGCTATGTGAGCCTTTCCTGGAAGCTTATTTTGGTGGATGGAGGAGAAAACAGGCAAACAAAAACAAGAGGAGAGTTCAGGAGACGCTGGAAGAGAGGTGATGTCCGAAGACCAACTTTCACTTCAGTTTGGCCCACAGCAGCCCTGGTAGAAGTCAATGATTTTGGACCCTGCCACTTGTCTCTGCCTCATATCTTAGTCGTGACGTGGCACAGAATAATCTTGTAAAGATACCAACTACGTTTCCTTTCAGTTTCCCGTGTGGATTTATTCTCTCTCTTCCTCTTGACTCCAGCAGATAAACTTGGCTGTGCATCACTTCCAGGAGGGAAGCATCAAAACAGAAACACAATGACCACCACAACAATCAAAATAATAATAATTCTAAAAAGAGAAAATTGGGGCCAACCCCAAGGCTTAGCAGTTCACTTTGGCTCATTCTGCTTTGGCCCTGGTTCATGGGCTCAGATCCTAGGCACGGACCTACACCACTTGTCAGCCATGCTGTGGTGGCAATCCACATACAAAATAGAGGAAGACTTGCACAGGTGTTGGCTCAGGGCTAGTCTTCCTGAGCAAAAAATGAGGAAGACTGACAACAGATATTACGTCAGGGCTAATCTTCCTCAGCAAAAAAGAAAAAAAAGAGAAAGAGAAAGAGAGAGATAGAAAATGTTTGAGCTTCTTCCTGGCTTTGGTCTCCAGATAGTTAAACCCTTGAGGAAACGAAGAGGATTTGAGATTTCATAAAGATATATGAAGAGAAAATGATTCGCTTTCCCACCAACTCTCCCAACAGGAGGGAAGAGAGATGGAGAAGATGTTATAAGGACAAAGGTTGAGAGGGGCATGGGGAATGGAGAGAGAGTGATCACGTACCTCATATCTATGATTAGAGTCCTGAGAAGTTGAACTCTAGGCCTAGGATCCATAGAAATCATTGCAGCAATTTCTGTAACCCCAACACGTTGTGGAAACATCATATTAACAGCAAATAACAAACCCACTTGATGGGGCCACAAGAGTGGGAATTTCAGTGCTGAGCTGAATGGTCTGATGACTAAGGACCACGTGCAACAATGCATCAGTGGATGAGTGAAGATGTGGTTTCCCACCCCCTAAGTACGTGGAATTATTTAAGTCTCCCGAAACTAAGCCCAACCCCAGGAAAAGGGGCAGGAAGCCTAAATTGACTTAAAGCAATTTTCTGCTACACTGACAAAAATGAGTTTTCAAGATCAAATTAATTTTTGTTACAAAAAAAAGTGAAGTATGTTTCTTACACACTGAGCTCTTTCAGACTTACTGAGATTCACACCGATTACTAATACACACATAGCAAAGACCTTGCAGTAAGGAAGGCTTCACAGTATTTGCAAGGGTGGCAACATTTAAGCAAATTTGGAAAGATAAATAAGAACATGCTAGATGAATAACGGATGATGAGTGTTTAGGGAAAGGGAGAGTACATGTAATTCTGTGAAAGGATGAGACGGAATTGTGCGTTTCAGTAAGATCAAGAAATAACTTACAGAGTCCATGTTCCTAGGAATGAGCTGACAGAGAGCCATGAGGATGGAATAGTAGACACAGCTGGAATGTTGAAATCCTTGTGAAGAAATGTTGTTTTAGTCCTATAGTTTATCTATTAAAATATTTTAAACAGAGGAGTGGCATGAACAAATCTGATTTTTATATAGATAAGTCTGGCAGAGTGTGTAGGATTCTTTGAAAGGTGGTGAGAATAGAGGCAGACAGACCAGTTAGGAAGCTGATGAGAAATTATTAGGGTTTAAACTATGGGAGTGGAGAGAGAAGGCAGTTGAGATTTACTTGGCGTGTAGAATTGACGGGACTTGGCGAATTAGACACTAGCTATGAGGGAGAGGTTGATGATAGCTCCCAGGTTCTGAGTGGAATGCTGGTATAATTAATCAAGCAAGATAAGGAATATGGGGAGGAGATGTGCAGAGATGATCAGGTGACTATCAGAAAGAGATTCTTGGATTTCTGGAAGATTTCTGGACTAAATGCAGATTAGGGAAATTCCATGATCACAACACATGGTTTGAGTAAATTTGTACAGATTTTCCAATATTTGCAGTCGTTACTATGCCTTTCCCTACTTTCTTTCTTCAACACTGAATCAGGCAACAAAAGCTGGTATTTTCAGTGTTGCTCAAATTTGACATCTCCTGTGCCTTTGACTTTATATTTGGTCCCAATCTGCTTTTTATTGCACTTTTCCTCTATTGATTTAATTTTGGAATTTTGAACATAAACCTTATGCCTCAGGATGATATGAAATAACCTTGTCCTGCTTTGTGACAGGAAATAGGCAGTGAACCATTCCAGCAAAAGAGGTAAATAACAGAATAGAAGGCAGTATATTTTCATACTCTGTAGACAGAAAATCACTTTGCCAATGGACCAAGCTGGAATTCATTCACTGACTAAGCAGGTGGCAGCTACATAGGACCAATTGACTGCCAGATATACCAATTGCTCCAATTTTTATAATAATGGGTGACACATAGACGACTTTTGCATTCCAAGTGCTTTACATATATTAATTTATTTAGTCCCTCACCTCAACCCTATGAAGTAGTTATTATTATTATCACCATTCTACACATGAAGAAACTGAGACACAGAAAAACTAAATTGATCAATGTCACACAGTAAGGTGGATTCAAACCGAAGCGGTCCAGCTCTAGAGACTTCACTCTTTCTCGGCACACAATACCCACTTGCATCACTTTCCTGGTGCTGCTGTAACAAATTACAACAAACTCAATGACTTGAAACAACAGGATTTATTATCTTCTAGTTCTGGAGTTCAGAAGTCCAAAAGGGTCTTAGCGGAATAAAATCAAGGATTGTGCTCCATCTGGATGTTCCAGGGAAGAATCGCTTTTCCAGCTTCTAGAAGCACTTTGCCTTCCTTGGCTTGAAGCCCTTTCTTTCATCTTTGAAGTCAGCAGTGGAATGTATTCAAATCTACAACTCTGCTTCCATCGTCACAACCCCTTCTCTGACTCTGATCCTTCCGAATCCCTCTTAGAATGACACTTGTGATTAAATCGTGCCCACCCAGACAATCCAGGATAATCTCTGTACCTCGAGATCCTTAATTTAATCATGCCTACAAAGTCACTTTTGCCACATATAAGGCAACATATTCGTAGGTTTCAGGGATTAGCATGTGGATGTGTTTGAGGGAACACTATTCTGTCTAACACACCGTTCTTGGTATTTTCAGACATTGAGGGTATCTTCGCCCTGGAAGACCTTAATTCTAGCTTTCTACCTTTTGCAATTATTTCATCTGAAAATAACATTCCCCTCACACACACACACACACACGTTTACCCACTCATACAACATAATTTTCCAATGTGGAAAAAGAAGATTGCATTAAGTACATGAAACAACATTGTGTGTGAGACCTGGTACCCCGTGGTGGTCAAAACCTATACTCTTGCCTAGACCCCAAAGAGCACCAGAAAAGTCAGTCCACAAGGAGGGAGGAGGACCAACGTCTTCAATTGTTTATCTGCATGTATTTATCACACAAAAGTCCTGGTTTATTTACTTATTTTACACTACTCAGTTTTCCAAAGAATTTAGAGTGATGAATTCCCACTGAAGCTGGGTCAGGATTATAATTTTCAATTATTTTGGTGCTAATATATTCTCTCAAAACACGTAGGAAGATACCAAATACATAATGGTTTAGAGTTGTCTATGTTTCATTCCAGAATCCCCATACTTGGGTCAAGGGTAAAAGGATATGTGAGGAATCAGTTCACAATCTTTTCAAGTGGCATAAAGGTCTAATCTCTGCAGGAGAATTGCTGACAGGAGGCCAAGGCCGTGGATCCCTTGGCCTTTTGTTATAATAGACTAAGCACTTAGCTGCCATTTGCTTTAATCAATCTTTCATAATCTTGTTACATCCCCAGAGGAACCACAACATAGAATTATATATTCTAATAACGTAAGGAAAATTCAAATGTTTTAGTAAGCATTGTTTTAAATTTTGCCTCTATTTTGGGAATATTTACAGAAGATTCAAGCACTAAATCTTTTGACCTTTTTCACATGAAGAGGGGGAATCTGCTCTTGAGTCGTTGTTCTGGTTGGACTCAGTCCTGGCACGACTGTCTTTAGAAGGTCCGTAGCACTGAGCCTTTTTATCAGTCTGCAGGATTTTTATTCCTCCCACATACATACTACCTGTAGTCTCCAGCAACAAATAGAAACAATCTCTTTTCTTCCTTTTTTGTTCTTTGTGCTGTTAGAATAAAAATAGGGAGTTTTTATAAATGACCTGTATCTTGTTCGTGTCTATTAAACTGGCAAATTGGTACAATTCCAAGTTATTTTTAACTCCTCTTCCTAGAATCTACTTATCTATTTTGAAATATAGAGAAAATTATTCTTCTTTATGGATTGACAAATCTTGTACATATTCATTTGCTAAATACTTGGAAAAGCAAATGTCCTATTTAACTTTTTTATTGTGGTACAGTCAGTTTTCCACATTCATGAGAAAAACAAGTAAGGCGTATTAACTAAAAGAAGAGCAACTTGCTAAACTTCCATTTGCTCTGAAACACTTGGGATAATAGGCAGAGCATCTTTCCTTTTTCCCCAAATTGCTTAGATGTAAAGATTTATCTTAAATCCAGATTTAAAAAAACATCTTTGTTACTTGCTTTTGAGAAGAATGTACTGGGGGCCGTATTGACTTTTTGAAGTCTGAGTTTAGAGAATAAAGCAAGGTGGCTATTACCACTGGCAGAAATGACTGTTAAGTTTTTGCTCTTCGTCCAAGAGGTAACAAAACCTAATCCTCGAAATACGGTATATTTGTTTTAGCTGAAAGGGCGGCCTGGAGGTTCCTGGCCTTTTATAAACTTCCCACCCAACTTGCTCAAGCTCAGATGTGTGAACAGGAAGGACTGTGAGCCCTGCAAACTTGTGCACACGTGACCAGGTTCTCATTAACTGCTCGTCGACTGAGTTGCTAGCTGGAGGGGAACTGGCAGTGAGCACGGGGCCTGGGTAGGGAATGGAGCAAGGGGGCTTAGAGAAGAAACACAGGGAAGTACTGGAAAGTATGTGCTTAGAGCAGCATGAAACCTCAGGCTGGTTCCGGATTTCTGGTCCAAGTGGGAGGAAGAGCAGGAGAGAGTTGTGAGATATTTTTTTCTTAGAAGAGGAATTTCGTACTGCAAACTGGACCACGGTGGCACTGAAAGGAAAGAACTAGACTAGAGCGGCAAGGGAACTGGATTGTAACAAACATGAAACTAGCTGTGATGTAACCTGGAACAGAATTCTTCACCAGCATTGTATCTGGCTCTCACTTTGTACAGTTCTGCATGAAGTTCAGTCTCTCTGGAAGAACATCCCCAAGCTCCTCAGACCCATGTTGATGCTGGTCCCTTGAAGAATAAGTAGCTGGCACTGCAAATCTGGAGGCATCAAATTCTCCATCATTAAAATGAAAATGCTGAAACTGTTGTGGTCCAAAGTTGCTCACAAAGTGTTGACAAACTGACTAACTATAAATTAATCCTGAAATCCTATTTAATTGGTTTACCAGAGAAGTGTTCTTTCAGTCATTCACTCCATAAATGTTCATTAAGCAATTATTATGCACCAGGTGTTTTGGTGGGCAGTGGAGAAATATTGACAGGCCCAAAACAAGAGCTCCTCTGATTTATTATAAAAATCAAAGTCTTATATTGTTTGGTAGGACCCTGAGGAGAGAATTTTAGCAAATGTGGTATGTAACATCCTTGCTCTCGTGCTTCAGGCAGCCAAACTCCAGACACTCCCCATATACTGAAGAGCTACTTTATTGCTTGTGGGCCAGACAATGAAGAACAAGAAAGTTTGTAATGATTTAGAAGTATAGAACTGTTAAAACAGTTTATACACTTTCCCCCAAAGCAATTCTAGAGTACAATGAACTGAGATCCTTTATTCTCCTTACCTGTATTTCTCCAGTATGTTGTGGTGGATTTTTGGTGGTTTATTTACAGGAAAAAAAATGTGTTTCTTCACATGACTTGTCAAAATTCTTTTATAGGATTAATCCCAAAGTAGCTGCAGTGAGGATTTAGCTCTATTTTAAAAGGAAATGAGAGTTTGCTCTGTTTAGTAACAAAACAAAAATACCCAGGTACTGCCACACTGTCAAGTACTCCTAGAATAGTAGCCAACAATAAGATAATAGCATATAAATGTGGACTATTGCAGGAGATGTGTGGTGACAACAAATGCATACATTGTCTGGTTCCTTTACCTTTTCCTGCAAGATTTGTAAGCAGAGTTTCTCTAATCATTTTGAGTGTAGGCTGGATTCTACCACAGCCTCAGGTTTCTGGATTGGTCTTGCATCTCGAAGAACTGCCTCTGCTCTGCTATCCTCGTTTAGCATGACCCAGGAGGGATTTCAAAGTTCTGCTAGTTACTTTTTTGGCTCATCATCGAACTTCATAGGGAATAGAAAAATTCCTGAGCTGAGAAGCCCAGCCCACAGAAGAGGTCAGCTTCCCGAGGGGCGTGGTGTTCCATGTTCAGTCTTTATAGTCCACAAGTGAAATGGCCAACACCGTGAGGCAAAGAGCAAGCGTGGCTGCACACTGATGCCTTTTCCATAGTGTGACTTTGTCAAACTGCTCCCTAGTCTCTGAAAGAGGCTTTGACAAGGAGAGAGGGACTGTCTACGTGTTCACGTGGTGAGTGTTGGAGAAGTATTTTGGAGCATTTAAGAAGGTGTTAAGAGTGTGACTGAAAAAAAGAAATCTGGAGAACATGTGTCTTAAAACATCCTACACAAAATATATTCTAATTATCAGTCTTTACGTTTTCATTAAAATCAGTTGAATGAATATATCTTAGTAAATTAAACCTTGAAAGTCAAGATTCTTACAATCTTTGTGGACTGATATCAAATAATGAAAAGAATGAATGGCTTTTCATGAGAGCTAGATATGGATCTTCTTTATGGTAGTCCAGGATTTTAGGCCATAACTGTTTGATTTATCAGAATTATGATAATTGGTCACAATATTTTTTTTAAATGCTCATTTTTTTTTAAGATTTTTTTTATTTTTCCTTTTTGTCCCAAAGCCCCCTGGTACATAGTTCTGTATTTTTAGTTGTGGGTCCTTCCAGTTGTGGCATGTGGGATGCCACCTCAGCGTGGCCCGATGAGTGGTGCCGTGTCCACACCCAGGATTTGAACCTGTGAAACCCTGGGCTGCCGCAGCAGAGTGCACAAACTTAACCACTCGGCCACGGAGCCAGCCCTGGTCACAATATTTTTTAAAAGTTAAATTACAAAATCTTTGGTGAGTCTAAGGGTAAAAGTAGATAGTGTATCATGGAAGAGTAACAATAGTAATAATGATAACTATCATGTGTAGAACTTATCAATATATTGCATATTCTGTAAATTTCTCTCTTCAATCATTGATCCATTTTATTCCTTAAATGTTTATTCAGTCATTGACTCAACAAACATTATGCCAGTCTCCTTTGTGTGGGGCAAGGTAGGTACTGGGGCTCCTGGATGAGCAAAACAGAACAACTTTGTTGAAACTGTAGTTCTGGAATCACATGTCGTATCCCATTTATCTCTCATGACAAATGTATGAGGCAGATAATTATCAATACGCACATTTGTAATCATGGAACCAGAGGCTTTGAGAAGGTAAGTAATTCTCCAAGGATACCCAGCTGCTTGGCTGACCGATGGGAGTTTGAACTCAGTTTGTCAAATCACAAGTCTGTTCTTATGGTCTTGATGCTCCTTAAATCTCAGCATATGAAGAAGCAACATGATTCAGATTTCAGTATGAAAATAGGACTGCTGTGTTACAGTCAGCGTGAAGAAAAGTGGAGTTCTGCAGCATTTTGGGTAAGTATTGACAGTCAAGTACTAACAGTAACCTCGTTCTCTGGTGACACAGAATCTAGGTGGAACAAACAAAAGTTTTACAACTAATGGCAAGCAAGGATGTGGTTTATTGGTAAGCCACTAAAGGATTTTCCTCTAGAAAAATGTATTTTTTTCAAATAAAATGTAAGATAAATTGCAAATCAATTTGGTATTATAACATTTTCTGAATAAAATAGAAAAATATCAACCCTTTTTTGATTGTTCAGTCTATTCAATGACTGGCTCTAAAATTAATAACATATGGATGCCTGAATTTTTTAAATATCTATTTGGATTGTTTTGACATTCGTCTAACTTTCTGGTGTTAGCTTTAAAGTTGGAGAAAATATATTTTTTAAATTTCTCTAATATTAAAAAATATTACCATGTAACTCATGAAATTGTGAAAATGTATCACAGCAGAAAAGGGAAAAATTAGCCATATTTCATGGAAAAAGGAATGACTTGGAAAATAATATACACAAACACTGCATTTTTAGTAAAATTGAGTCCATGTGCAACACTGTTTTCCAAAATATGGAAACTAAACCATCTTTTCTGAATATAAATTAAATGCAGAAGAGAAAAATATTTCCCATTCTACTCTATTTCTCTTTATGGTTTATACAAAACCAATTTTGAAGTTCTTTTATTTTATTGTAATTGCTTACTGACATTAAATAGAAGCACATTTTAATGCTTCAAGTGTTGTTGATAGTTTTAAAATAACCCTTATATAGTACATATTAACGGAATAGATTTTTAGAAACCATAAATTTTATGGCCTGACATTAGACTTGTAATTGAAATGTGTATTTTCTATTAAATAAAATAGGATTGTGAAATGTAATGGTTGAACTTGGGCAGGAAAGGCTATGGTATACCATGGTAACAACTCCCAAATCTGAGAAACAACAAAAATTTTTCACTCACACCATTTGTCTGACACAGGCTGTCATCTTCTGTCTTCCAATCAAACATTATTTCAAAACTCCATTTTAGTACCAAATACAGCATGTAAATTAATAACCCAGTTCTTTCCCAGGCAGAAGGCTATTTCAGGGGCTATGTTCTGGAGTCATTTGCATGACTAGATTTCCCGGTGTTTCACAGCCTGGAAGAATTAATAAGTGATTCAAAAGGTCAACATGGATGGTCCAGATTCCCAGTCCCAACAAAGGACTCAGCAGAGTGGGACTGGGTACTCCTGAGATTCTTCTACAGCCTTTGCCAGCTCTGCTGCATTCTAGAGCCAGAAGAGAGCCATGCGGACACTGAACCCGCGCTCAGGACGCCCCTCTCCCAGCTGCAGTCAGAGCCAGATGACAAAGGGGAGGAATGCTTGGCTGTCCTCAGCAGGGTCTGAACGTGGCTGGATCACAGAACTGACACTAAAAAGAGACTCTCCTGATTTCACCTTGTATTCCTCCCAACCCCTATGCCAAGGAAGATGCCATTGATTTTTCTGCCACATGGGGAAAAAAGTACACTGAAAAATAGTAGAGTCAGGGAAGCAGGAAAAGTGGTTCAAAGGACAGCGTTAGTGAATCTGACTCTCTACACAGATCAAGATTCAGAAAAGCACTGCTCATGTCTTTGTTTGCTTTCAAACCTGTAACTTTCCTTGTGGTAGACAATTTTTTTGCATTTGATTATAAATTACTAATAGGCACGGTGGAAAATTCAAAAAAACAAACCAAACCACACACACAAAAATCTTTCTACAGCAGCCAGAACACCCTGGACTATAATAAACTTTAACTCTGACCACACGCAAAGTGTGTTGCTTAGAAACTCCATGCAGAGAGTTCTCCCAGCAGCTTTGGGTCCCGCCAGTTGCCCCCGTGAAGAAACTGACATCGGTGACCACAGCATTAACGAAACAGAGAAATGCGAGTTATCTGTAAAGGATAAGAAAAGGAACATATTTGGTTGAAAAATTTTAGCTTTTGTTTGATGTTTAAGAAACTATTTAAAATCTGAAGCCGTGACTTTCATTTTGGGTTGAAGGTCAAATTCATGCTGCTGATGAGGATTATGCCCATGCACTATGGCTCCCTGCTTCTCTGGTCAAAAACTGTTCACCTATGATGTTAACTTTTAGTAGGCTAGTTGGTGCTATGCTTAAATATGTTTTATTGGTCTAAAACATCATCTCACAGTCCTATATGTATTAAACTTCCCTGTGACTTCACATTGGGAATAATTCTCACGGACGGAGTAATTCCATGGATTGGATTGCGTAGAGTGAGATCATCTCTTCGCCAGATTATTGCTGTAGTTGTCCGTCTGTTTCACTGTGGTCTGCCTAGTCCTGAGAACTTAATTCAGAGGTCTGCTAACAGCAGAGCAAACTTACTAAAAAGTACATATGATCTTGTTACTTTGCTACTTGGAAATCGCTGTTGGTTCACCACTAAGAACAGTAAAATCTAAACTCTTTAGTATGACCAATGTTACTACACAAAATGCTACGATTGTTTCCCAAAACTCCATTCCATTTTCTCTGTCTTCTGAACATGCCCTTTCAAGCCTCTAGGGCTTCTCCCAGCTCTTCCCTAGCCCCAGGATATCCATTCCCCTCCTCTCATCTGATGAGTATCTACTCACACTTAAAAATCCTGCGAAGAGGATAGTTCCGGATCTCGTCAAGATGGCGGCGTAAATAGACTCTGAACTCATCTCCTCCCATGAACACAACCAGGTTACAACTATTTTTGGAAAAATTACCCTGGATAGAAAACTGAAAACTAGATAAAAAGAACCCCCACAACAAAGGACAGTCCTGACTAAGGTGGAAGAGGTAGAAATTCCTGCTGGAGAGGAAAAAAGCCACCTTTGGGAGCAGCGGAGCTTCTCAGCTAGGCAGGCGGGAGCCAGCCTAAGGTATGCAGCCCTCCCTGCAGGAGTGAGGTCTGGAGCGGGGACTGATACTGCTATAAGCATCCTTCAGACTCAGCACAACTGAGACGGGGGTCTTACTATCTGGCTTCACTGGCTATTAACTGAAGCAAGGATACCTCTAGAAAAGCTATTGGATGAAAGCCGAAATGACCTGGGTCTTAAAGGGCCCACACACAAACTCACTCACTGCAGCAACCTAAAATCACCAGAGAGAAGGCTGACATTCCTTTGGTGAAAAGAGATTCACTTGGTGGGCTCTGGGGGCATCTCAGTGAGAGGAAGGACCTCTCCACAGACTCAGACAATGGTGGGGGCCATTGCTCTGACCTGGTCCAGGCATGCTGACACAGACCCTGGTGGATGCCATTGAGATTCTTCCCTTGGCCTCTTAGCCCAGGGGTATGCCACACCCACTAGAGTGAAGATTTAATCTAGTTCAGCCAGGGCAGGCTGCCCAGCCTAGGAACCAGCCCTGCCCAACAGCAAGCTTTCAGCCTACTTGTCGGCACCCATTGACTGGGTGCCTTGATCTTCTACAGGAAGGCAAGAATGTCCCCTTCTGTGGGGCAGGGCCTGTGTGAGGACCAGGTGAACTGTGGGGGACACTGGTGGAGAGGTGGGGGCCTCTGCAGTGGGGTGTTGGGGTATGCTCCAGGGGATTGGAAAGTGTGCATGGACCAGGACTATGTTGACATTGTGTGTAGTCCTGTAGGAGGTGAAGCTTATCAGTGACAGAAGACCTATGCTTCACAAACACCCATAAAAAGGATCAGCCTCACCTGAAACAATTGAGTGCTCTCATGTCTAGGGCCAGCCCCACTCAGCTGCACTCCTAAGAGAACTGACAACAGCCTTGTAGGCCTGAGGCCTATAACAACTGTAAGCCCCTGAGCCTAGCAACCAGCTACATTGGGTACCTACCCAATTAACAGGAAAACTGCAACAGGAGTGTGCTGTTAGACTTTGTAGCCAATGGTGCTGAGGCTCCCCAAACCAGATTTATAAACAGCTGGCCAGGGAAAGAAAGACTAGACTCCCTGGGTACCTGCATTAAAAGCAACCCTGCCACAGCATAAAGACACAAGTAGCCCACAAAGTGGTCACTCCTGGATCATTTGGGCTGGTGACGAGAGGGAAGCACACTGATGGGCCTCATAAGGCATCTCTTACATAAAGCCACTTCTCCAAGATCAGGAGACATAACTGACTCACCTAATATATAGAAATAAGCACAGAGAAAGAGGCATAATGAGGAGACAAATGAATATATTGCAAGGAAAGGAATAGGACAAAATCCCAGGAAAAGGACTAAATGAAACAGAAATAAGCCACCTATCCGACAAAGAATTCAAAAAAAATCTCATAAGGATGCTTACAGATATTGGGAGAAGACTGGATGTACACAGTCAGATCATCAGCAAAGAACTGGAAAAGGTAAAAAAGAACCAATCAGAAATGAAGAATACAATATTGGAAATGAAAAATTCACTAGTGGGACTCGATAGCAGAGTAGTGGATACAGAGGAACAGATCAGCGAGCTAGACAAAAGACTGGAGGAAATCACCCAAGCTGAACAGGAAAAAGAAAAAAGAATTAGACAGAATGAGAACAGTCTAAGGGAACTCTGGGACAATATCAAGTGTGATAACATCCTGATTATAGGTGTCCCAGAAGGAGAAGAGAGAGACAAAGGGGCAGAAAATTTATTTGAAGAAATAATATATGAAAATTTTCCTAACCTAAGGAAGGAAACAGACATCCAACTGGAGGATGCACAGAAAGTTCCAAACAAGATAAGCCCAAAGAGGCCCACACCAAGACACATTATAATTAAAATGTCCAAAATTAAAGATAAAGAGAGAATACTAAAAGCAGCAAGAGAAAGGCCACAAGTGACATACAAAGGGAAGATCATAAGGCTATCAGTGGACTTCTCAGCTAAAACCCTACAGGCGATAAGAGAATGGTATGACATATTGAAAGTTCTGAATGGAAAACAACAGCCAAGAATACTCTATCCATCAAGGTTGTCATTCAGAATTGAAGGAGATATATAGAGCTTCCCAGACAAGCTAAAATTAAATGAGTTCATCACCAAGAAACCAGTTCTACAAGAAATGCTGAAGGGACTTATTTAAGTGGGAAAGCAATGACCACAAATAAGGATAGAAAAATTATCAAAAAGAAAAAAAACGGGATAAAATCACTGGTAAAGGTAAAAATATAGTAAAGGTAGCAGATCAACTACTTCTGAAAATAATATGAAGGTTAAAAGACAAATGTACTAAAATTACCTATTTCAATGATAAGAAGATAATGGGTAGACTCACATTAAACAAGAGACTATATATGATTTCAAAAGTATAAAATGTGGGAGGAGGGAAGTGAAAAAGTAGAGCTTTTAGAAAGAGGTCAAGTTAAAGAGTCTATCAACTCGATATAGACTGTTATCTACATAGAATATTATATAGGATCCTCATGGTAATCACAAATCAGAAAGCTACAATAAGTAAGCAAATAAAGTAACACAAAAGAAATCAAACATATTACTAAAGATAACCATCAAACCACAAGGGAAGAGAGCAAGAGAGAAAGAAAG
Organism: Equus asinus; assembly: GCF_041296235.1. Taxonomy (NCBI): domain Eukaryota; kingdom Metazoa; phylum Chordata; class Mammalia; order Perissodactyla; family Equidae; genus Equus; species Equus asinus. The sequence goes on from NC_091807.1 coordinate 3,053,018, forward strand.
GAACAGAGAAGAACTATTAAAACACCCAGAAAAAAAGTAACAAAATGTCAATAAATACATATTTATCAATAGCTACTTTAAATGTCAATGAACTAAATGCTCCAATCAGAAGGCATAGGTTGGCCGATTGCATAAAAAAACAAGACCCGTGTATACGCTGCATACAAGAGACACACTTCAGACCTAAAGACACTCACAAACTGAAAGCGAAAGGATGGAAAAAGATATTCCATGCAAATGGCAAAGAGAAGAAAGCTGAGGTAGCAATACTAATATCAGACAAAATAGACTTTAAAACAAAAACTGCAGCAAGAGACAAAGACGGGCACTACATAACGACAAAGGGAACAATCCAACAAGAGAATATAACACTTGTAAACATCTATGCACCCAACATAGGAGCACCTAAATATATAAAGCAATTATTAACAGACATAAGAGGAGACATAGACAGTAACACAATGATAGTAGGGGACTTTAACACTCCATTTACATCAACGGATAGATCATTCAAACAGAAGATCAATAAGGAAACACTCGCCTTAAAGGACACATTATACCGGATGGACTTAGGAGATATACACAGAACATTCCATCCAAAAACCACAGAATACACATTTTTTTCACATGCCCATGGAACATTCTCCAGGAGTGATCACATATTAGGCCACAAAACAAGTCTCAATAAATTTGAAAAGATCGAAATAATACCATGCATCTTTTCTGACCAGAAAGGTATGAAACTGGAAATCAACTACAGGAAGAATACCAGAAAAGCCACAAAAATGTGGAGATTAAACAAAATGCTACTGAACAACTATTGGGTCAATGAAGAAATCAAAGGAGAAATAAAAAAATTCCTGGAGACAAATGAAAATATGACATACCAAAATCTATGGGATACAGCAAAAGCAGTTCTAAGAGGGAAGTTTATAGCAATTCAGGCCTACCTCAACAAAGAAGAAAAATCCCAAATAGACAATCTAAAAGTGCACCTAAAGGTACTGGAAAAAGAAGAGCAAAAAAATCCCCAAATCAGCAGAAGAAAGTAAATAATAAAAATCAGAGCAGAAATAAATGAATTAGAGACTAAAAAAAATTAGAAAAAGTTAATGAAGCCAAGAGCTGGTTCTTTGAAAAGTTAAACAAAATTGACAAACCCTTAGCTAGACTCACCAAGAAAAAAAGAGAGAAGGCTCAAATAAATAAAATCAGAAATGAAAGAGGAGAGATTACAACAGACACCTCAGAAATACAAAAGATAATAAGAGAATACCATGAAAAGCCATATACCAACAAATTGGATAATCTAGAAGAAATAGATAAATTCTTAGAAACATACCGCCTTCCAAAACTGGACCAAGAAGAAACAGAGAATTTGAATAGACCAATCACCAGTAAGGAGATCAAAACAGCAATCAAAAACCTCCCAAAAACTAAAAGTCCAGGACTTCCCTGGTTGAATTCTACCAAACATTTAAAGAAGACTTAATATATATCCTTCTCAAACTCTTCCCAAAAATTGAAGAGGAAAGGAGGCTTCCTAACTCCTTCTACAAAGGCAACATTATCCTGATACCAAAACCAGACAAGGACAACAGAAAAAAAAGAAAAGTACACGCCAATATCACTGATGAACATCGATGCAAAAATCCTCAAGAAAATACTAACAAATCAAATACCACAATACATTAAAAAGATCATACAACATGATCAAGTGGGATTTATTCCAGGGGTGCAGGGATGGTTCAACATCCCCAAATCTATCAACATGATACACCACATTAACAAAGCGAAGAATAAAAATCACATGATCATCTCAATAGACGCAGCGAAAGCATTTGACAAGATACAGCATCCATTTATGATAAAAACTCTAAATAAAATGGGAATAGAAGGAAAATACCTCAACATAATAAAGCCCATATATGACAAACCCACAGCAAATATCATTCTCAATGGAGAAAAACTGAAAGCTATCCCTCTAAGAACAGGAACCAGACAAGGATGCCCACTGTCACCACTCTTATTTAACATAGTATTGGAAGTCCTAGCCAGAGCAATCAGGCAAGAAAAAGAAATAAACTGGATCCATATTGGAAAAGAAGAAATGAAACTATCACTCTTTGCAGACGACGTGATTTTATATGTAGAAAACCCTAAAGAATCCACTAAAATACTTTAAGAAACAATAAATGAATACAGTCAAGCCACAGGATACAAAATCAAAATACAAAAACCGATTGTGTTTCTATACACTAACAATGAAGTAGCAAAAAGAGAAATTAAAAATACAATCCCATTTACAATTGCAACAAAAAGAATAAAATACCTAGGAATAAACTCAACCAAAGAGGTGAAAGATCTGTACACCAAAAACTATAAAACATTGTTGAAAGAAATCAAAGATGACACAAAGAAAAGAAGAGATATTCAGTGCTCTTGGATTGGAAGAATTAACATCGTTAAAATGTCCATACTTCCTAAAGCAATCTATAGATTCAACACAATCCCTATCAAAGTTCCAAGAACATTTTTCACAGAAATAGAACAAAGAATCCTAAAATTAATATGGAAGAACAAAAGACCCCGAATAGCCAAAGGATTCCTGAGAAAAAAGAACAAAGCTGGAAGTATTGTACCCCCTGATTTTAAAATATACTACAAAGCCATAGTAACCAAAACAGCATGGTGCTGGCACAAAAACAGACACATAGATCAATGAAACAGAATCAAGAGCCCAGAAATAAACCCACACATTTACGGACAGCTAATATTTGACAAGGGAGCCAAGAGCACATGCTGGAGAAAGGAGAATCTCTTCAATAAATGGTGTTGGGAAAACTGGACAGCCACATGCAAAAGAACGAAAGTAGACCATTACCTTACACCATGCACAAAAATCAACTCAAAATGGATTAAAGACTTGAATGTAAGACCTGAAACCATGAGACTTCTAGAAGAAAACATAGGCAGTATGCTCTTGGACATTGGTCTTAGCAGCATATTTTCAAGTACCGTGTCTGACTGGGCAAGGGAAACAAAAGAAAAAATGAACAAATGAGACTACATCAAACTAAAAAGCTTCTGCACAGCAAAGGAAACCATCAACAAAACGAACAGACAACCTAACAATTGGGAGAAGATATTTGCAAACCATATATCAGATAAGGGGTTAATATCCAAAATATACAAAGAACTCATACAGCTCAACAACAAAAGAAACCAATAACCCAATTAAAAAATAGGCAAAAGATCTGAACAGAGATTTCTCCAAAGAGGATATACAGATGGCCAACAGTTATATGAAAAGATGCTCAACATCAGTAGCTATCAGAGAAATGCAAATCAAAACTACAATGAGGTATCACCTCACTCCCGTCAGAATGGCTATAATTAACCAGGCAGGAAACAACAAGTGTAGGAGAGGATGTGGAGAGAAGGGACCCTCGTACACTGCTGGTGGGAGCGCAAACTGATGTAGCCACTATGGAAAGCAGTATGCAGTATCCTCAGAAAATTAAGAATAGATCTACCACATGATCCAGCTATCCCACTTCTGGGTATTTATCCAAAGAACCTCAAAATGCAAAGGCATAAAGATGCATGCGCCCCTGTGTTCATTGCAGCCTTATACACAATAGCCAAGACTTGGAAGCAACTTAGGTGCCCATCAGGGGACAAATGGATAAAGAAGATGTGCTATATATACACAGTGGAATACTACTCAGCCATAAGAAATGAAGAATTCTGGCTGTTTGTGACAACTTGGATGGTCCTTGAGGGTATTACGCTGAGTGAAATAAGTCAGAGGGAGAAAGTCAAACACCATATGATCTCACTCGTAAGTAGAGGATAAAAACAATGACAAACACATAGCAACAGAGATTGGATTGGTGGTTACCATAGGGGCCTGGGGGAGGGGGGAGGGCAAAAGGGGGGATTAGGCTCACATGTGAGGTGATGGAGAATAATTAGTTTTTGGGTGGTGAACCTGATGTAATACACACACACAGAATTTGAAATATATTACGATGTACATCTGAAAGCTATATAATATTATAATCCAATGTTACTGCAATTAAAAATTAAAAAAAAAAACTGAAAAAAGAAATCTGGTAAAGATATTCTTTAGGGGAAAGCCTTCCTGATTTCCCCCAGAGAAAGATGGTTACTATTACTACACACCCAAAGCCCTGGGTCTGATCCAAAGGAAGAGCTTAATAAATTTTGTTAATTTATGAATTGGAGTCCTTTTCCATTATGTATTTGACTTTCTGATATAAGTGACCTTCTGGTCATAATTGTAATGTCATTACACATGAGTTACAGTCCTGAAGTGGTGGTAGCCAAAGAAACTTAACATGGTATCACTATATAAAATTCTATCTGTTCATTCACTCACATTTGAGTTTTGGAGGTACGATCCTTCTAAAGAAGTTATGTCCTATCCTCAAATTGATGAAAACAGCAGATTTTAGAATGCAAATTTTTCCTTCAGAGAGGATTCTGGTTTGATCGAGATATAGTATAGATAGCTCCAATTTTCCATAATTACATATATGATTGATTAATTTAATAAATACACATGAGAAATCCATTTTTTAGTTAAGAAGAATAGTAGACCATATGATTACCTGGTAATTTTTATTTTGTTTGAAATGAGAATTCCAAGTCTTCAGATTTCTCTGATTCACCCATTCCCCACCCAGTCAAATACACACTGTCATAGAATCAACTAAGACTTCTTCATAGAATTGTACAAGTGAAAATAGTAGTTATTTACTTGATGTGTGTCTTCTTCAGAATGCAAACTACATAAAAATAGGAACCTGGATATGGTATCACTCGATGCTCCATCCTTAGAGCTTTGACCAAAGTTTGAAATGTAGTAGTCTCTCAAATATTTATTGAAGGAATGAATTCAAGAATCAGATGTTTAATACGCAGAGTAGTTTGTCCATTTTTTCAAATATTCAGCATAGAGCTTTTGCGTAAGGGGCCTTGTGGATATTTATTTTGATACAAAATATATTACTTAACAGAAACCAGTGCCACCCTCTCAAACACTATTTATTAATTTTCCCTCAAAAGAGGGTTTCAAGTACTTATTATTTGTTAAGAACAACATTTATAGTAAAAACTGGACCAACATGGAGATATTGTTGCAATCACCATAAGCAGCTACTTGTGGATCTATAATCAGTTCTGCAGACCATGAAGATTTCCAAAGTTTATTTTGTTGCAAAATATCTTCTACTCCAAGAACTGACACAGTTTTTAACATGCAGACACACGAAACTGTACCTAATGAGTATGCAAATATGGACCTTCACAAATCTCCTTAGTGAGGGGATCCATGGATGTTTAGGAGACAAAAAAAAAAAACATTTTGTTTTTCCTTTTTTGTTAACATTTTGTTTTTTGTTAACATTTTGACTACTTATTCTCTTCCTATGGTCCCCACGCATTACCCATTTAACATTTATGATAATCCTAAGAAGTTGGTGCTATTATTACTGTGATTTTTTGAGTGAGTAAATTGAGGGAGAGAATGGTCACACAGCTAACAACTAGATCTGGTATTTGAACTGAGGTCTGTCTGACTCAAGAGCCTTCGCTGCTGACTTTGTATTATTGCTGCCGCATCAGGGAACGGGGGCAGCTTATCCCTGGGTGCGCCCAGTGACAAGATCTCAGGAGAGTGATGTAAAGAGGGTGAGAAAGAGTGAGGGAGCTAGGTTAAATGAACCAGGGAAAGAATGTGTACGGGCTCGGTGTGGGATATACCATCTTAAATGTGTGTCTGACACCCACTGCTTGGTGAGTTATCTAGTGATGAAGGAGCAGAGATTTACTTTGTATGGAACCTGAAGAGTCATGTCCTTGAAACAAGTTGTAGAGGGATGATTGAATGCACAACACCTTGAAGGCCTGATATTCCTGACATATGATATACCTTAAAATTTCTTCTTTACCTTCTTTGAAGCTGATATTTAAATTCTGTGCAAGAATTACTCAACTGATCACTGTGCCCAAGTTGCCTTTGGATAGAGTTCAAAAACTATTTTAAGTCGCCTAACAATTCAATTTAAACGAGGGAAATTAGAATTAATTCTTAGAAAAGAGATTCAAAAGTAACAACATTCAAGAAGAAAATGGACCCATTCACATTGTATTTACAGGATTACAGTGGAAAGAACTGGGTGGTCTGTTAATATTGAAAGTTACCACTAAAAATGGCGAGCATAGTGCAAATCTTTACAAACCCTCAGAGGAGGCTTCATCTTGGAGATGTTTTTGTCACTAAGGGAGATATCCATTACATTGATCGAAGGACATGAAAAGTATATCTGGATTTTTCTCTATGTCATAGAAAGTTCTTAAACAGTTAACTCATGGGCAATAATAGACCAAGGTTCTAACTTACCCAGAAGGTGATATTGTAGCACTTTCATGTAAATTCAGAATCCATATAGTAGTCAAAAGACCTGAAATTCCTTAAGGAGTATCAGAAATTCATTTGCTGTTTCACAAATTCCATGCTGAGTATTACACTGTGATCTCTGGATTACCATAGTTAGAAAATATTCAGAGCACCTGATGGCAAAAGTTTCTCTGTTGTCTCTGTAGTTGCCTAGTGCATGTTCAATGGCTTAGATAGTGTTAGATGAGGTGGTATACTATATGGTTAGGAGTGCAGGCTCTGAGTTGTTATATACCTTGAGATGTATACACAAGACTTGCCACTTGATAGTCACATGTCTCAGAAAATTCTTTATTCTGTGCCTTAGCTTCTCCATAAGTCCAAAGCGAATGTTTATAGGACCTACTCATTTGCTTGTGAGGATGAAATAAAATAATCAACAGACAGCACTTGGTGCTGTGTGTGACTCACAGTCGGCACTCAATGGAGAGTAACCATTGCCATTTCAAGGAGTGTCCTAGTTAGGGTTACCAGACTAAGCAAATAAAAATAAGGGATTCCCAGCTAAACTTGAATTTCAGATAAACCACAAATAAATTTTAGTATAATTCTGCCCTATGCAATATTGGGAACATACACTAAAAAATCACTCATGCTTGAAATTTTATCTGGCAATGAGTCACAGTGCTGATGACAACAGAAATTTGAGGGTTTAAGTTTTGTTTAAATGCGTAAATGAAACTATGGACTGAAATTTTTCGAAGAGGCCACATATTGATGTATTTAAATACATTAATTGCTCTACATCGACTAACCTTCAATCTAAGAGCATTCATGTTCAAAAATACCAGAAATCATTCATTTATTCAACTAAGAGCAGAGAACCTACTAGGTGCCTGTGTTTGTTGGCATCGTGATGAGATAGGCAAACAAGAAGAAACGCCGATGCAGAGAGATAGAGAGCTTATTACAAATCAACAGGAGACTACCAATCAGGATGGTGCAGACACAGAGAGAAGGGGGCAGGTACTGTGGGCTGCAGATCTTTGAGAAACATCCAGCAAATAAATGTTCCAGATATTGTTCCATAGATAGGACGATTCTACAATGCTGAAGCCCAAACAGGTAGATGTAATAATCACACGAATACACGTAAAAGTACAACTGTGCCACACTGAAGGAGGGTGGATAAATGGTACTATCAAGGAATATATTGAGAAGTTTGGACCCATTCAGAGAAGTCGAGGAAGGCTTCTCTGAGGAAGTAATAACAGAATTGAGATCTGAAAGATAAGGAGGCATTAACTAGGAGTTAACTAGAGATAAAAGAGAAAATGGCAAGCACAGACATCACAGGGCGGGAGGGAGCCTGACGTTCAATGGAACAAAAAGAGGACCACTATGGCCAGAATGCTAGGAGGGAGGGGAAGAGGCCGAAGAGGTGGGGAGGGGCCAACCCATCATGGCATCAAGATGTTAGTTAGTATTTATCTAAGTGCCAGTGAAACAATTTAAGTAGGGTAAGAGAAGGGATGATGGATATGTGTTCTTAAAAGTCATTCTGGCTGCTTTGTGGAGAATGGCTTGCATGGCCAATGGCAACTCTGAGTGGAATCAGTAGAAAGTTTTGCCTAAAATAATAAAATTTAAGATACAGCTAAAGGATTTAAAATGATGAGAAAAAATAGATCACAAAGGACATAAAAATATCTGCTGCAAATCCTGAACCAAGGAGTACCTCCGTGTGATCGGAAGAGAGTGCTCGTTCACTGGAGGAGCTGGGAGGTGTTGGTGATGGTGGACGCAGCAGAGGAGGACATTCAAGACCCAACAGAAAGCACCTTGTAAACAAAGCAAGGGGGTCAGACTGGTCCTGCAAGTCATGAGTAGTTACTTACTGAAGGGTTTTAGTAGTAACATAATAAAAGGAGGATATTGTTTTTTAAAAAAGATTATTTAGCAGTGTGAATGCACAATTTAGGCTAGGAGATTATAGACTCAAAACAGTGAGACTAATTAAACATCTACTATAGCACAATTAGTGTGAAGATGTAAGGATGTGATTAAAGAATTAGTTTTGGAGAGAATGGCAGCAGGAAGGTGACCCAATGAAAATAATAATGAAGGAGCAAAGAGGGTAGAAATGAAAGATGATCACATATCAAGCTCAAGGGAGTAAAGAAAGAAGTTCACTGTAGCAGATTTCGAATGTTACGTGAAATTAAGCACATAGAAAGAAGCATGTCCAAGGCTTATCAGTCAGCTTTTGCTAGGTTATGCTGAGTAACAAACTCAAAGCCTCCGTTTCACCCAACAGCAAATGTTCAGTTCTCACTCAGATTACACGCAGACTGTGGGTTGACTATGCTCTCCATGTGTCTTCTTTCCTAGATCCAGGCTGGAGGAGCAGCCCAATAAGGGACGTGCAGTTCTCCTGGTAGAGGGAAAAGCATCAAGAAGAACCATGTATTGTTCCTTACAGCTTTTAGTCAGAAGCTGCACAGGTACTTTTGATCACTTTTTTTTCTTTGGTGAGGAAGATTGGCCCTGGGCTAACATCTGTTGCCAATCTTCCTCTTTTTGCTTAAGGAAGATTGTCCCTGTGCTAACATCTGTGCCAGTATTCTTCTATTTTGTCTGTGGGATGCCGCCACAGCATGGCTTGATGAGTGGTGCTACATCCACACCTGAGATCTGAACCTGCAACCCTGGGCCACCGACAGGGAGTGTGTGAACTCAACCAGTATGCCACTGGGCTGGCCTCAACTTTTGCTCACATTTTATTGGCTAAAGGAAGTCACATGGAGAAGCCTGATATCAAGTATAGCCTTCTTATAGGAAGAGGCAGTGAATAAATGTTAAAACGAAATTAAACATTCATTAGCATTATGACTCAGCAGCCCCACTCTTAGGTATTTACCCAAGAGAAATCAAGACGTAGAGCTACACAACATTTGTATACCAATGTTTACAGCAGCTGTATTCAGATCACCAAGAATGGAAACAATCCAAATGTGTATCAAGTAGTGAATGGGAAAACATGTTGTGGTACATCCATACAGTGGAATGATACTCAGCAATAAAAAGTCAGCAAACTACTAATGATACATGTAACAACATGGATGAGTATCGAAGGCATTACACCAGGTGAAAGAAGCCAGATTTAAATGGTTACATACCATATTATTTCATTTATATGACATTCTGGAAAGGACAAAACTGGGGAAAAAGAAAACAGAACAGTGATTGGCAGGGGTGGTGCTGGGGGAGGGCATTGACTATAAGTGGGAATAGGGAATTTTGGAGGGCTGATGGGGATATTCTATTTCTTAACTGTGATGGTGGTTACACAGCTGTATATGTTTTTCAGAACTCACAAAACTATACCTGTAAAAGAAGAAATTGTTTTGTACACAAATTATGTCTCAATATGAGTTAATAGGAAATTACATTTACTTCCATGAGTTATTACTTAATACTTAAATTACTTAATATACACTTCAAAAACTAATAGATATCTAAAAATATGTAACCAAACTAATAAAGACAAAGCAAACAAAGTATTCATCTATATATAGTTCTTTTGAGGAGTGGGCAGTAATTCATGAATTTAAATATAGCTTCTGATAACTACAACTTAAATATTAAACTTTACAATTAAGAAATTTAACTTTTATTTTCCTTTTAAGAGAATAACCCTCAGCATGTAACACCTATCATGGAAGTTATGGCCTGATGTGTTTTACAATAGAAGTAGGCCTCAGTAAATAACCATAAACTCTTTTGAGTCATTCTCATTCCTTAAGAAATAGTGCATAATCTAAATAAGGCATGCTACATTTTAATGGGCATAATATTTTAATTTGGTAGTTGCACAAAACTGTGTTCTGGCAGTTTATAAATTATATGAACATGTGCAAATTCAACTGACACGCATTATTGAAGAATGAATAATTGTCCAGAAAGATGAGCAGAGAAAAAGGAATGGAATATAATCTCTCTCTCTTCCCTCTCTCTCTCTTTCTCTTTCTCATTTCAAGATAGCATAGTAAATACAGAAAAAGAGAGAAAAGATTACTTTATTTCCATTAATGATCCAGTAAACAGTAAAAAATAAACTATAATAGTATGGGAGGAAAATAGTTCAAATCTTTGTTTCTGTCCAAAATAGTCTTACATGATTTAAGTAATTCAGTTGAAGAACTGGTGAATTGAGATAAATATCCAGATTAATTTTAAACTAAGTATTGTAAAACAAAACGAAAACAAATCTCATTGATTGCTTATGGGTATTTTTGGGGAGGGAGAGGTTAAATTTTTAAGGCCCATGATGCATTAGACACTTGTACTGTGGTGTATTAGACACTCTCGTGTGGTCTGACCTACCAATGATCTTTCTATGTAAAGCACTTGCTGCTAATCAGACCGCGTAACCTCTCCTTGTGAATCCCCAGACAGCAGAGTAAGAGTGCTGCTCTGCCTCCCTTGACCGTTAAGGGCTGTAGACAGTCGGGGACACACATTTTGTGCTCTTGCTTCTCTGTCCTGATTCTGTGATCTTGTGTAGGATTTTGGTGGAGAGAGTCTTGTTTGTTTGAAATCTGAATCTAAATTAGATTCCTATTTGGTGCAGCATCCTGACCTTCCTAAGCACTAAACATGCCCTAGGCAACGTTAATAAGGAGCCCTGCCAGCCACTTCAGGCCCAAGAGCGTGCGCATTACACAGGCATGATAGCCTTTCATTTCTCACTGTCACTTCCTAAATCACAAACCCTTTGAGGACTAGAGGAGTTGATAGGGAAGACATTTAGAGTCATCAAAAATCTCCTTTTATCCAAGTATTCACTAATCCTCTCAGAAAAATCCATAGCAGAAAAAGATCAACTTTAACAAAAAGTGAGTAATGAGAGGCATTTAAGTGCCACCAGTCTTATTTAGTATATTCCATTCAGCCCCAAATACAGACTCACATTTCTTTGCAATGATAAGTGACTTATAATCCACCAGCTTACAAATGTCCTGGGAACTTGTGGGCAATCAACGTCATGGAGCAGCCAAATGCTGTGAGCTGGGAAGACTGGAATGATGTGCGCAGGTTGTTCTCTCAATCACCCCAAGCCTACATGGACAGCAGGCAAAGAAGGTATGTCCATCATGTAATGACTGCACAGTTGGCTGAAGTTGGGTTTCTTGTCCAGTACAGCTCCTGGGCATTAGACTAGCACTTCTTGTAAGGTCTTTGTCCCCTGCGTCCTTGCTCCAGGAATTTCTGAAAGCAGATCCACTATAGGACCATGCTTAGAGGCTTTTGTCCTTGGGTTTCTACACTCCTCTCACTAGAGTTCACAATTTCCCAGTTTCTCCAAGAATTTTCACCCGCACCCTTTTTCTGTCTCATGAATAAATACACAAATTGTTTTTCAGCTTCTTTTTCTCTCATAATAGGACTATCAGACTCTTGGAGAGGAATACAATCATCTGTTAGAAAAGAGCCTAATCCATCAGCAATTAAAAACATTATTTAGCCTTCCTTAAGGAAACAGGGGACTTTGTCTTAAGAAACCCAAAATTCATGCCTGGCTCAATTTTCAAAGGGAAAAAAAGGGGCTTTATTTTGTCCTGGGAAGCACGGCCCCCAAAGGAGAACCTGAATGGCTCCTTCCAGTGTAATGCAAAGAAAACTTGAATTTTCATATCAAAACACAAGTTGAAGCTTTATATATTGTTACAAATTAAAGAAAGTCTTAATTCACTTAATTTCCTTTTAAATTGTTGTTTCATTCTATTGTCTTTTTTCTCCTTTTCCCTCCTGTTCCCTTTTACATAAAATATGTTCATAAAGCAGTTCAGGAAAAATATTGACTCCATTTTTTTCAAAAGGGAAAAATAAAAGTAAAGAAAAGCTTCTACTGATTTCCTCTTTCGTCCAAAAAGATGAAAGACTTTAGAGTTTTTCAAAGGCCGCTATAAAATGTTCAAGTGCTCACCAAGGTATGGAAGCAGTAAGCTATAGCTGAAAGAATACTAGAATGGAAATAGCATGCTATTTTTATGACTCGGTCAAATTTCTCAGTTTTGTTAATCCTCAGCTCCTTTATCTGAAAATGAAATAACTGTACCAAGTCTTGCAGTTATAATAATCTGCGAATCTGCTCCATCCCCAGCTTTTTCTTACCCTTAAGCATTATAACAGTTTGACAATATATAAATATCACTCCTATTTATTGACTCCAGACAACTAAAATGTTACACTAATGAGATTCACACCAGCACCCTTTACCCAGCCAACTACACACGTGCTTACACTTGAACAGAATTCTTCAATGTCAGATAATACCAAACTAGCTATCTAGGTATTTCACAGAAATAATTATATATATATATATGCAGAAACGTACCTGCCTGCTCTTTAGGCAATGTGGTCACCACTGGTCTCCTGCTTTCTTCTCCCTATCAAGCCTACTGTCTTCCTATTTGTTCTTGTAGAGGTGTGGATGATTCTAGATATGCAATATGTTAGTACTGCAGTGGTATGGACATTTTAAAAGAGAACAGAGACGGAACTCTAACCTTTAAATTTCAGCCATGGATGGAGGAGATTTCAGGAGCAATACTCTTCGGCACCTCTGAGACCATTCAATGATGATTCTGCTGGCAGAAAATTCTGTATGTTAAATGAGAGTTTTGTATGAAACACGAGCAGAACAGTGTCCAGAGGAGGTGTGCGCATGTCCAGGGGAACTCTGAACTGAAAGAATAGACTTGTATAAAATATGGAGGCAAATCAATCTGTGAAGATATTCACTATGGGATTATTTGCTTAAAAAAACCCCAAAAACAAAAGACAACGAATATAGCAACCACAGAAAAGTAGTTTAAATCATTAACTATTCAGGTAAAAGAATTTAGTCATTAAAAATGAAGGTTATAAAAACCAAAGAGGAACATGGGAAAATGTTTATATGTTTAAAAGGTAGTCTTCAAAATTTGACGTATACTATCTAAAAAGCTATCTCTAGAATGTATGGCAGGAACATTTGTCTATTTCATTTTGTACATCCCTATATCCCCAGCATCTTAAACAGTATCATGCACACAGTAGGTACTCAATAAATATGTGTGTGAATTTATTGACAAAGTAAATACTGGAAGAAAATATACAAATTAATGTGGTAATAATTCTCTGTTAGAGTGTGGAATTAGGGATACCTTTTTTTTCCTGATTGTCTCAAATTTTTCCTCCATTCCCCCACCTTGCTCTCCATGCATATCCTGTTGATATATAGTAACACATATTTTTCAGTCTCCTTCTAACCCTGGACATGTTATGTTTACAACTTGCGCAAAAAGATAACTCTATGAAGAGGGAGATTAGAAGTAAAAAAACAGATTGAATTTTTTTGAAAAACAAAAATCAAGACAGTGTGTGGTATGTACTTTGTGTAGCTCCAGTCCTGTCTACATCCAGGGACAGCTACATAGCACAGAAATGACTTCTCTCTGTTTCAGTCATGAGCTAGTTTTTCCATTGTACATTTATTCCACAGCTAATAAAACAGAGCAATTCTACTTGTTTTTAATGTTCTGCCAATGAACACACTGCTAAGAACAATAAGTATGAAATAAATTCTCATATTTTTTCAGAGAGAATTAGTCTTTTACCATGAAGCTTGGCCAAGTCAGGCAAATTAAACCTAGGCAGTAAAGCTTTAATTAAACATGTTTCAGCACAGGCTTACATGTAGACTCTCTGAGCACATCACAGCTACAGAAATCAACAAATAATATAGGAATATGCATTAGCCTCGGATTTTAGTCTGGTTTTAGCAGTGCATGAGGTCTAGGACAGAGATGCGCTGAATTCAAACTCAAAACTGCAACCTCGTCGTTAGCTTGATGCATATAATTGCAAATGCTTCTTTTCTATTTCAGTTACTCATCCATCCATTCACTCAGTTCACTTCTTCAAGAAATGCATATTTAAGTTCCTCTGTTTATTAGTTGTATGATTTTAGGTGAGTTGCTAAACAATTCTGGCTTCAGTTTCCTCCAAAGAAAAGCATGGGTAAGATTTGTAACTATCTGACAGTAGTGGCTGGGATTAAGTGAGTTACCACATGTGTTGGAAAGGGCCCGGCATATGATGTGTTAGCTCCTGTTACTGCACCCCAAGCCCTGTGCTAGGAATTGAAGATATGGTGATGAAAATGGTAGGTTTAGTTCTGGTTCATGACAGCTTATAATCTAGTGGGTATCATGTTGCAAGGCTACTCTCCATGGACTGCTAGCATTTCTGCATGTTTTGTGAGCAGAAGCACTGACAGCCTTTTGTTCTGATTATCTTTTCAGGGATGTTTATGGAGAGAATAACCTTGAAAGAGATAGGGTCTCCTTCCAGAGCAGAGAGCAGGTTTGTTTGTTTCCACTAATGCCTCTCTCTGGGACAAAGTGTCGGCAGGCTTGCTTGCAGCTGCATTTCCTAAACTTGGGATTCCTTTTCTGTAATGCAACCCATTGCAAGTGCATGTATCTCCTGGACCTTGTCATTCCTCCTCGTAGGAATTAGGACTCAGGCAGCAGTGAAAATGCTGATATTTTGGCTACAGCTATTGCTGTGAATAATAAACTGTCCTTTGTCTCTGATCCAGGAGTCTTTTGCCTTCTGCCAGCATCCAAACTCACTTGTTAACTTGCAAGTTGGATAAAATCTCAAATTCTTCACAATTCCTGACAATCATCAGGTGAATTGCCAGAAGTATAAAATCTGTCTGCATAAACACAAAAATGTGTATATACATATACACACGTATCATCATGTATATAGAAAAAATGAAGATGGCTAAATGCTATAGCAACATTGTACAGCAGGATACGGTGGTAACAATCTTCTACTAATTTATTGAAGTGACACTAAAAAACTTAGAATTGGAAGCAAACATGAGAATCACCTATGAAAACTACTAGACGATGCTGAGAGGTCATGCTGGTATTGCCTACCACTTTTTCTCCTGTGCATAACAGAGTAACGCACACTGGTGAATAGTATGTACTCATGTAATACATAGTTTAATAGATGCATAAATGATTTATGAATACATTTATTAATAAATGATTTCTATTTACTGCTTGAAAATTTCCATAATAGGGTAGGTACTTCTGTGTGGGAAATCCAGTCCATTGCTAAACTCCTTTCTTTGGAAGTTCTTCCTTACTGTATTAGTCAAGCAGGAGAGGATATGCTGTAATAACATAAAAATCACAAAATATTAGTAACTGGCATTATATGATAAAAAGTTTATTTCTTTCTCACATCATCATTCAGTACGGGTTAGGAAGCTCACCTTCCTAGGGGATTTCTCCTTCAAGTGATGTCTCAGGAATTGGGGCTCGTCTATAATGTTGCTCTAACCAGGAGCAAAATGAAAACGGCAGCGTCATCTCTGCCAAATTTAATTTGAACTGAGATTTGATGTCTTAAACTTAATTCCTTGATTCTAATTCTCCTCTTGGAGCAAAACACAACAACAACAAAAGTTTACTCTTTTCCACATGATATGATAGGCATTGAAATACTTATTTCCCTTTAGCCTTTACTTTTTTTAGGCTAAATAATCATAATTCCTGTAATTAGGCCTCACATGAAACCATTCTCAGACAACGTACCATTTTGGTTGTTTGCCGACGGACACCCCTTCTTGCCGATCATGTTTACAGAGTATCACTGAGATCTGAGGTGGCACTTCAGGTATTACGACAGACAGACTGGAGGGAGCCTCATTTCCCGCGATTTAAACTCCAGAGTCCAAGGCTTCTAGTCCTTCGTAGTATGGCGTCAGAACTACAGGACACCAGGAAGGACAATATTTTTAAGTATTAACTGGTTCTTGCCGTCCCTCATTCCGTTTTACCCTGTCACCTCTCCTCCATTTAGGCCACTAGACTTCAGGCAGGCATGCCTCAAGGGGGGTGGCAACTATGGAAACTGGAGAACAAATTCTTGGCTTTTAAGCTTTGAAAAAAGCCACACAAGAATACTTGAAGATCAAGTTTTTCCTGCCTCTGAAGAGATAAGAACTCTGGGTAGAAGCGATAGGGGACAGGGAAGAGCTGTAGAGGAAGCTGGCGAGCTAGACACAGGCGAAGGCACAGGAGCGCGGGTTCCGTCCCCTCCCTCCCCCACAAGTCGGTTCCTGAAAAGGGAGGAGGAGCAGGAGATGTCAGTCATCAGTGGAACTTCAAAGGACGCAGTACCCATGCCTCTGCTTTCTGCCTCCCAAGGGTGTCCCCACACTGTGGGAAACTGGGTAGAGATGGCTCTGTGGGTGTCAGGACTAAGACCCGCGGCAGCCAGGGCCTAGCCTCGGTGCCGCAGCGCCACGTGGGCCGCGCGCCCTGGCCTGAGAGGGAACCTGTGACAGGTGCGTGGGCCCTCGCGTCGCCGAGTGTGCGCGCATGAGGCTGGGAGCGCCTGGAGTGACCGCGTTTGCCTGCGCTTGACTGAGATGGCCTTTTCTGCTTTCATGACTGAACGCTATGAGGAGGAATAAGTTGTGTCTTAGAAAAACACCGTCAACCTTTTAGCATTTCCAAAGACACAACTTAAAAATATTCCGCCAACTGCAGATGGTTTGCCCGTGAATGAACAAGGTACTGAATCTGTGTTTAGAAGACCTGGGTTTAAATTACCGCCTCAATGCATTTGGCCCCGTGATTGTTTCTCCTAGCAACAATTTTATCATAAAAAACATATATATATTCTAGCTTTCTCATAGGCAGAATGAGGCTATTAAATGAGTAAATGCCTAGGAAATGGTTTAATAATAGTTAAATTTCCATAAATATATCACCATTGGTCTATTCTACCAGGTGGCTGTGCTCTTTAAAGTTAGGCTTGATTGACTGTAAGTGATTTGATATGGGCGTAGAGAGGCACTCCAGTTCAGCACATCTCAGATTTTACTGCACATAGGAATCACCCGGAAGATCTTCTCAAAATGTGGTCTCAGATTCTGCAGGTTTGGGCCACGGCCTGAGATTTTCACTGCTAACAAACTCCCAGATAATGATGATCCTGCTGGACTGCAGACTGCACTTTGAGGAGCAATGCTCTGGTTAATGACCAATTTTTGCACGTTTCCTGAACTTGAAGTAACAATTAATATTCTCTATTGAATCTCACATTGCCCAAGAATATCTCCCACGTTTCTTTCTCTCTCCCATCTGTTCATGTCAAGTTCCTCATATTCTCAGCATATCTGAAGTTGATGATGTCATGATCTGATTATCAGATGTTCTGAAATTACTTTTACGATTTTTTTTTTTAATATTTGTTATTATCTATAAAGAACATGGTGTGCTTCCAGGGAAAATATAAACAAACAGTTCGGTCCTTGAGAATTTATGAGATTTAATCCCACAAAGTTGGCAGCAGACATATCATTGTTTCAGTTATTCACTTTTAAGAAAACAAAATTTATATTTGGATGCTATAAGTGAGGAAAGTGGGCAAGTCCTAAGGCAGTGGAGGTACTGTTTTGTTTGCTTTCACTGTCTCTATCTCCTTGAGGTTCCAGGAAGGTGGTGCATGTAAGGGACAGTTGTCACTCATGCTTTTGTCCCTCTGGAGAAGACCACTGTCACCTGGAGTACAGAACATCGTTGTAGACATTGGAGATGATGCTGTCTGTTCAGCTGCTGAGAAAGCTTGTAGACAAAAGACTGGGACTTCCTATGATAGAATGGGTAAAATTATCCAGAACTGCCAAAATTACACATCAACTTTCTTGAGCACCCACTGTGAGACATAGTATGCACACTGGTTAAGAGCTGGACTGTGGAAACAGATGGCCTGGGTGAGTAACGTGGAGCAAACCACTCAACACTTGATGCCTTGGTTTATTATTCTGTATAATGGAGGTGATTATTGCATGAACCTCATGAGGCTGTTGTGAGGATTACATGAGTTGGTAAATGGAAAAGTGCTTAAGACCTGCCAAGCCCATGGCAGGCTCCATATAAAGGTTAACTGTGATTGTTCTTCTTCTTCTTATCATTGTTACTATTGTTACTTTGTTCCCTTATCCTGGTCAAGGTTCTGCTATGGCTACATACTTTCAGGAAGTCTACTCCTAAATATACCACCAGGATGGACTTGATTTTGCGGCCTCTGTAGCTACTAACACGTGAAGGATGTGCTGCTAGAATTTGTAGTTACTGGAGATGATGTATATTTCCTGAATTCTCAATGGATCTTGTATTTTTCAGTTGTACTACAGTTGTACTATACTAAGGAGACTGCTCACATTAAAATCCTTAGGAAATAACAAAAAAGCATTTTCAAAAGTGTTACTCAACACATCCAACATTTTGACATTATTCTATAGATAATATGAAAAGAGACGTGTTTGAAGACCTATAATTTACTCATCAAAGAAAGGACTGAAAATAAGGCTAAAAAATAATGAAAGGTATATTTTCTATGTAAAGTTCACATAAAAAATCCTTAGCACCTGTGTTCTTCCTATTTGGTGTTTGAAAGAGCCCAAAGCAGTAACATTTATAGATTAACAATCCCACAGCATTCACCGGTCACAGGGAGAGTCGTTCAGTTCAAATTCACGTCAGCAGGTTTATATGGTAGCTACCTTTGGTGCCGTGTGAGTCACAACAGAAATTTCCAGCTCTGACTTTTCCCTCATGGAATTTAGCTTTTTATCTTTTCATAAGAGAGACAATTATGATAGTTGAAGTGATCAAGCAAAATAAAGAGCAATAATAATAATAATCACAAGCAATCAAGTCACCAAATACAAGGAGCAGGCAATACAAATCATGATGGTAGAAAGGAAATTTGAAATTGAAATTTTCAATTTTCAATTGAAAATTGAAAACCAATTTTCAAATGTTAAGATACACTTCCTAGAAGAGGTGCTCCTTATAATGGGCCTTGGAAGTAGGTGGGTTTCTGAATATGTTCCAGGCATCTACAGCCACAGGAACCATAATGTTAAGAAATCCTCTCTAGTGGCCTATTTATACGATGACAATGAAGTGAAAGCTGGGATGCAACTAAATTAATTTTAGGATTTGAAGATACATGCATACCTTGTTTCTGGATCAAACACAACACATGAAAATCTGGCAAAAACAAACAACACAACAGAAGAGTAATTTTTTGGTTTCATAAAAGTTCTTGACCTTTAAAGTGGTCCAAAAAGTTTTCCTTAAATGCAAAGCCTCTTCTGTGCTTATTAAACATAAATTAGTTATAAAAATCATGATTTACTCTCGGTGTCCCAGATAGACACCTCTTGTACAAAGTGAGCATACAGCCTCGGTGCCACTTTGTGCCTCGTGATTATGGGAAGTCATGTGGGATAGCTTTTCCTCTCTGCTTTCTCTCTTCAGAATGAGAGTAACATGGGCCTTTGGCTTCATTTATCCTAAAATATTTAAATCAAATTATAAAACTAATGTATTAAAAATGAGAAATAAATTCAAACCAGATTGCTCTGGCTGCTGTGATTTATTAGTCCAATTGGTCTTTGTCTGTGGCTAGTTAGCCCGGTGGGTTGGAACACAGTGCTAATGATGCCAAGCTCAAGGCTTTAATCCTCCCTGGCCTACTTAGCTTTGTTCCATTCCATGGACAGAATTATGCCCATACCCAGGCCAGCCCTCATGTGAATGTATCCCACTTGTCAGAGGCTGACAGAGACAATGTAGTTAGATAAGCCCAGATCTGCCATTGCTACCAGGAGAACTAGCAGAGAACAAACAAAAAACTCAAGGTACACATTGCACTAATGGTCTGTCATTATCTTCCATGAGGACAAATGACCCTATTTTATGGTCAAGTACATACTCTTTGCTGATCCTTTAATACAGGCTAAGAACTGTCTTGACATCTCTTCAGCTCATCTTCCCCAACTTGGATTCCTCTATTATTAAATCTCTGTAAAATATATCAGATGAGGAGTACTATGAAATCCTACAATTCCAGCCAAAATTACTAAAGGAAAACAAGACCAGAAAAAACTGCAGAGAGAACATATTGACCGTTTCAGGAATACATTCCAGTAGTAAGTAACGGTACTCCGGGGGCGGGGGGGTGGGGGGGGGTGGGGGTCGCGCCAAACCTCCTGGGAGTGAGAAACTCGCGAGGCAAGGCTGCCATCAGCTGTGTGTCTCTGCAGGGTCACCCGAGATATTTAAAATCTCACTTATTAAACAAACCAAACCATGAGGATTAAAACTAGCTTCATTATTAATTGTAAATCGATGAAGCTTCATCCCCGGAACCTTTAAATGAGGCCTTCGACTTGTCACGAGCAGCATGGCTTTACCCTGAAGTCCTGCTCATGGGAGTAAATAAGTCAGGGAAGGTGCTACTTTGCTGAAGGTGGAAACTCAGCGGGAAAAAAGCCACCACCTTGAATCAGAGTACAAATGATAGCTCTGTAAGGAGCACTGCCGAAGAACTTCTTGCACGGATGTTTTTCAAACAGTCCATGGAGAGAATGCGCTGACTGTTACAGCTTCCCCGTTAAATCCTACCAGGCTGAAGAGAATAGCATAATGCAAAACATAAGACGCATGTGTCATGCATAACTCTGCCATTCCTACGCCCTAGATTGTCCTTGAATCCACAAGACTGGGTGGTTGGCTTGTCCATTTTTAGATCAGAACTCTTAAAAAGACTTCCAAATTATGTTTTTAAAAAAGTTTTTAGTTTCTCTGAGATAGGTCCTGTTCCAGATTTTTGTCTATTCCACAATTTGCCGAGGTAGGTTTGTGGCGGGCAAAGACGCTAACATGTTGGAGTCAGTATGGTTCAGGTTTCCGGATGGGCCTTATCAACATTATTTGTTAATCCTTACAGAAGCCCTGTGAGTGTGACTATCTCCACTTAGATATGAGAAAACTGAAGTTGAGAGTTTTGTCTAAAGCCAAGGTTTTGTTCAATTCATTCTTCATGCGAGTATCTGAGGGCCCAATGGTGACTGATTTTACTAGTCATCCCACAGCATGCCAGCCTCTACCCTCCTGGTGAGCAAGTCTGCTGCCCACTGACTTCTCTGATCACCCTCTCCTACCTGGCCTTCTGTCCTGGCCACCTGGTCACTCTTCCTTACTCCATTCAAAGTCCCCGTTTCCTGAAACTAAGGCTATGTTTCTGGTAATATCAAATGCTATTCAATTTTTCATAGATTATGAAAGGAACCAAAAAGAACAGAAAAAATTAAACAGAAAAGTACTTTTGAGATAAAGTTGTCAATTCTACCCCAAGAGAAAATTTTGAACCTACTCCTATAATCCCTTGTAATTAATTTTTCCATTGAACTTGGGGTTTTTAGGAACTCTTTATCTATTCCAAACCAATTCTTAAAGCTGGAAACACAGGCTCAGCAGGAATTTTAGTTAAATTGACCCAATAGATAAATAATGGATCCAGGAAGCTTTCTCTCAGGCTTGTCAACTCTTTGGTGAATCTATCTTCTTACCTCCTTCACTCAAAGATGTAAAGTTACATATATATATGGACCATTTCATTAGATTTAATGTCCATTTATTATTAGATAATATGATATAATAATAATTTTTTAAAAACACAAGTGTTTTAGAATTAGACCTGGGGTCAAATCCTGGCTAAGCCACTCATCAGCTAGGTGGTCTTTAAAATATTTAATTTCTCTAACCTTCAGCTTTTTCATATCTAAATGGTGTTACCAACTCTTTCATAGGATTATTATGAGGATTAAATGAGTGAAAGAAAAGCAATTTGGTCTATTGCAAATTCTCATAAAATGTGAGTTCCGTTTATCATCATCTTCCCCATAAAAGCACAAAAATCACAAACACCTGGTCTATATAAACCTCCTTCATTATTCTTCATTCTCTCCTAAAAGCACATGCTCTGTCATCTAACAAGTCTATAACCTACATTTTAGCTGGCGAAATCTACTTTTAAACAAAAACTATCCCTACAGCTGTGACTATGTTGAATCTCAAAGGAAACTATCCCTAAATAAAGCATAAAGTCATTACCTTATCGAACAAATATTTAGTGAATAGTTCTTAGGTGCTCTGATATGGTAGCGAATGAAACATACATGCTTTATGCCTTCATGGATCATAATGGGGAGACAGGAAAAAAAAGTTGAGAAAAACCCTGTATTTCAAAATATGGTAAATACCAGGATGGGGGCAGGGGAGCGGGGGTGAGCAGGCTGTCGCTGGAGAGAATAGGGGGTGGGACAGGGTGTACTTTAAACTGAGAAGTGCCTTTTGGGAAGCATGCTTAAGTTAAGCCCTAGAGAGTAGGTAGGCCAAGTGTAGGGGGAAGAATTTTCCTAGTAAATGGGGCATTCAAAGACTGAGGGAGACGGTTCATTGTACCAAAGCAAATGAGTGGATGACGTGTGTGCTAGAACAAAGTTGCAGAGTGGACAGGAGGAAATGGCTAGGTGGTTGTGGAGATAAGCTGGCAGAGGCAGAGAGAGAGGAGAAACAGAGAGAGAGAGAGAAAGGGAGAGAGAATTTATGATAAGCAAGTACTATATTCACTATTCAACTCAGTGGACATTGAGCTAGCCCAAAGTAAGAGTAAGATGAGAGAGAGAATCGACTATTCTTTGAGTTGGTCTAAATTCCCACATGCCTCTCTCACTTTATGTATTTATCTTGCCAATTTGAGTATGATTTTAGCCCTTAAAGATTAACATGTTTTTGAAAAGACATGGCTTCTAAACATGAACCAATATTTCATCTGGTGGTCAACCCAAGAAAAGGCAGTCTTTGCAATACTGGAGGTCAAATGGTATTGAACTTGCTAAGACACAGTATATGTGTATCCAGTTCATTGTGGGGGATTGAAGAAATTTTCAGTAATAATTTGGGCTGCACATGGTTTCATTTGCTTTCTTTATCAACTTTAGAATCCCATATAAGATATATCCCCACTCGACAAGTCTTGGACTCTGGGGAGTGCTCTGCACTGGAGGCTAATTTTTCTGAGTTATTTGCATATAGAGGTGATTTGAAGATGGATGAGATCTCTTAGGATGAGGATAGAGTAAGATGAAAAAAAGGCCCAGGTCTAAGCAGCTAAGAAATTCAATATTTAGTGTTTAAATAGAGGAGGACTTGGCAAAGGAAACAGAAAGAGTAGCCAAAGTGTAAGGAAACAGATAAGACAGAGGGATGTCATGGAAGGATGTCAAGAGAAGAGAGAACTTAAGGAGGGATTAATCCACAAGGTCAAAATTTATGAAGCATCAATTAGGATGAAGTTTGAAAAATGAACCTTGAACTTGTTAACATGTCCATTCCTGGTGACCTTAATAAATTTTGGTGGGTGATGGGGCAGAAATCTGATTGCAAGTGGGCCAAAAAGTGAATGGAAGGAAGAAAGTGGAGTGAATTTGAGAGATTGAGAATGGTGGCGAAGACAGGAGGCCACAGTTGCAAGAGGACATCGTAAGCACACCAGAGAAACAGGAAAGCTGCTGGGCATTGAGGATGGCCCAACTAAGGCAAGTGATCCCAAAGGTCAACTGAAGGAAGTGGTCTTATTGCTTTACATGTGAGTTTTGACCTTCTGTTTTCACGTCTATTCCACTGATATTATTGGCACCACCCTTAGATCCAGGCAACAAGAGTCCCTCCCTGGCCTCTGAGCTTTGGAGAACTCCTCACCGGCCTTCTTCCTATTGTGCCTCTCCTCATAGGAATCTGTAGGACAAAGGGGGCATGTGCAACCCAAAGCCCTCCCATTAGCAACCCCTCCCCCATTAAACTATTATATCAGTTTTCTATTGCTGCTGTGACAAATTACCACCAACTCAGTGACTTAACACACTGCAAATATATTGACTTCTAGTTCTGGAGGTCTACAATGGTGTTAGCAGGCTGTTTTCCTTCTGGAGGCCCTAGGGGAGTCCACTTTGTGCCTTTTCTAGCTTCTAGACACTGCCTGTACTTAACGGTTCACGGCTTCCTTCTATCTTCAAAGTCAGCAAGGGCCTTCAGAGTCTTTCTCACTTCACATCAATGTGACACTGACTTTTCTGCCTCCTGCCTCCCTCTTGAAAGGACCCTTCTGATTATACTGGGCTCACCCAGATAATTTTACTACCTTAAAATCCAGGATAATTTTCCTATCTTAAAACGCACTCGTTAGTAGCCTTAATTACATCTGCAATCTTAACTCCCATTTGCTGTATAAGGTAAATATATGCATAGGCATTATTCTGCCTAGCACAACAATGTTTCTGTACTCAAGACCTGGGAATTTCCTGTGCAGACAACCTTAGTCCACTTCCTGAGAGCCATGCTTCCTAGAGCAGGCTGTACGCTCAGTGCTCAGCTGAGGCTGGAGGGCTGGCCACAGTCAGCTGTTTGGTGGCTGTGGAAGAGGGCTTGGATACACAGCTTGAGATATCCAACACCTGTGCTATAGGTCTCATATGTTCTCTTACACTGGGACCCCAAGTTAAAGACAAGTTTGGCTATCATGACTCAAAAACAAAAGCTGCCCCTCTTTTTGCCCTGTCTTATCCCAAGAGATATTGGACATACCCAATTCAGGTTACCCCTCCAAATAAACCTGGTTTGGGGAGTTCTCCTCACTAAGTTCCAGCTGGAAAATTTGGAACATTCTGGAAAATTTGGTGAGTGGGGTCAAAAATATAGTGACTACAAGCCCCTGACTCAGAAGAATTGGGCACATTTAAGATCATTTTGGTGTTCTATTAAAGTTGCTGTGGCTGGAATAGAAAAGAGTAGAAAGATAAACACCAGACAGGTAGGATTGAGTTCCACATCAGCACTGAACCAGAAGAGAGGTGGAGCAGTGTGAGAAGAGGAGGAGAAAAGATAAATGGATCAGTTTTGAGGAACTTTAGCTCAGAAATGTAAGTAGTCAAGTTCCATCCCATTGGTATTTTATTCCAAGTAGGTGTGACACCTCTACATAGTAGACATGACAATGAGTACGTCAGTGGTCAGATGGCACTCTCTGAACTGGGTGACTCACTGTTGTTAAATGCAGTTGGCCTACATTTCCCTACCAACTCCTTTTCCACAACCCCAAGTTGACCAAAGGATGATCTGATCTAAAACTTCTTCTTACGTGCATGCACGTATGTATGTAGGCGCATAAATGAATACGTATAAATAGGTACTTGTGTGCATATGTACACGTGTATAATGTATGCATGCATGTAAATATACATGTGTGTTTGTTAGTGTATCCTTATCATGGATGATAGAGAGAGAGCTAAATTAAGAGTCAAGAGACCTGGGGCTTTGGATTCAGTTCTGCCTCCAGTTCCCTGGGAGACTTTAATCAGACCACATGTTTGCTTTTCTGTGAAAGATGTTTTAGACTAGACGATCTTTTTGAATCTCTTCTGTTCTAAAACCCTAAACATCTGGGAGAAGTCAGGTACATCTGCTCTCCTACTAGAACTCTTGTTAGCTCCTGTTAGCTCTCCTTACCAGGGATTCTCCTATTTTGCATTAATGAGCAAACAAAGACCTTTGACAGGTTATTTTCTCCCTCTACTCTGTCTGTCCTTCTTCTGGATTCTAATTCTGGGCAGAATTTATTTTTATTGTCTAATTTTCTTCCACTAGTACAATGTAGAAATGAAGGGAGGTATCCAAACAAAGATACTGCATTATAGGAAGATTTTGCCAATACCACCAGACTTTTGAGTACATGACTCGTTAGTATGCAAGAACTACACCTTTGCCATACGTTAAATATTTACAGCCTACTATAGGCCTTGTGAGGCACAAAGGAAGATGCAGAATTAGAAGTATGGACATGTTGGATCTAGTTCTTGCTTTATTTTCTAAGTCAACAAATATGTACTGCATATCTTCCAAATGTTAGCTATACGAGATATAAATGGTCTCTGCAGTAGTTTAACGGAGGAGACAGATATTGAACACATAATTGTACCAAACAATAATCAACTACAGATATATTATTTGAAGATAAAGTGGGAGGCGTCAAGTACTTAAAACAGGAAGTCTGTGGTTAAGGAAGGGCTGCTGTCACAAACTAGCTTTCTGGCCTAATTTAGTCACTTAACACTGTAGGTCCTAAATTTCCTCATGTCACAAGGACTTCATTCTAATATGCAGTAGAAAGCCTGAAACA
This sequence comes from Equus asinus, assembly GCF_041296235.1. Taxonomy (NCBI): domain Eukaryota; kingdom Metazoa; phylum Chordata; class Mammalia; order Perissodactyla; family Equidae; genus Equus; species Equus asinus. The sequence continues at coordinate 3,079,617 of NC_091807.1, forward strand.
GAGTCCTGAAACCGTGTTCCATATTCTGACCTTCATTGATTTCAAGTGTTTGGATCCTCCACAAGTTTGCAAGCTCCTTTAAGAGTTTTTCCTCCCCTTTTTATACTACATTTATTCAATGAATGTTTATTAAGCCAAGCCTTACATGATTGAAATTCAGAGCTGAAAGTCACTGTCCTTGCTCTCAAGCAGCCATGGTTGTGTTAGGGGAATGAGCAAATCAGCAGTTTCAAATCACGTCATTGCTATGGTGAGAGCAGTGTTCCCGGCGTGCAGGCGCCGCTGAGAGCAGGGCCATCAAGGTTGGTCTTCAACGGATGTTAGGGAAGATGATTCCTTGAAGAACAAAAAGAAGTTAGCAAGTGAAGAAGGTGGAGGGTGTTGGTCCAGCTGTTCTGGTCGTGTATAAAAAGGACTGGTGGAGGGGATACCATAGCTTCTTCCTGGAAAGGGAGTTCTCAATACAGGTGGCTGTATGGACAGTCACAGGAGTTGGGGACACAGGCAGGGGCCAGAATTTGAAACTTAAAGAGTTGTGACTGAAGACTGTTGGGAGCTACTGTGAAATTTTTTAAAAGAGGGATAAAATATCATGACTCTGTTGGATTTGCAGTGGCTGGGACAAACGAGTAGGAGGATAATTGAGAAGAATGGCTCAGAAGGGGGTTCAACTTGGAGGCTGGAAATCAGGTAGGAGGCTCTGGCAGGAGCGTAGCCAAGAGATGCTGACTGAATCAAGGATTGTAGCAGCAGAGAGAAAGAGATGAGGGGAGAGAGTCAGTAGAAATGTAGAAGTTGGAATCAAGTGGACTCCAAGACCAGATGTGCAGACTGTGAGGAGAAGGAAGGAATGCTGGATTCTTCCCAGATGCCTAGCTTAGTAACTGATGGGTGGGACTTTCAATATCTGAGATGGAGATTAAAAGAGGAGGATCAGGTTGGGGCTGTGGGAAAAATAATAGTGCTTTCATGACTGAGATTGATATGGGACATCTATGTGGAGCCATCTAGACAGAAGTCAAATAGATGAATCTGCAACATGAGAAAGGGATGTGACCTGGGGAAGTCAATTTGGGGAAAGGCAGTAATAACCATTTTAAATAAATCCTTGTAATCTTATTGGTAGGAATATTCCTCCACTACAAAAAGCACATTTAAAGTCCACACTGTGTAAGCCCTGAGTAAGTATATTCTTAATATTCAATGGATGAAAGAATGAGTGAGTACATAAGAGCTGTTATGGTTAGCAAAGAGTTCTTATCCAATTATAACAGCTTATTTGTATGTTTGAGTGTGTACACGTGTGAGTGTATAGTATTTAGGTATGTATGTGTCTGTGGAGTTATACACACACACACTATAAAGATTAATAACATATTAGTACTGTACATCTGTGTCAGTCTGCTAGGGCTGCCATAACAAAATGCCACCGGCTGGGCGGCTTAAACAACAGGAATTTATTGTCTCACTGTTTGCAGGCGGACAGCCTAGGTCAGGTGCCAGCAGGGTTCGTTTCTGGGGAGACCACTCTTTCTGGCTGGGACACCTCGCAAGGCCCCTTCTCTGTGCCAGTGCAGAGTGCCATCTCCCCTGTCTCCTTCTCTTCTGATAAGGACAGCAGGCCCAGATCAGGGCCCCACCCTATGACCTCATTTAACCTCAATTACCTCCTTATAGGCCCTGTCTCCAAATACATTGCCACATTAGGGATTAGGACTTCAATATATGTATTTTCGGGCACAGACAGAATTCAGACCATAACAACATCAGTACATTTGACATCAGATTGACTTTTCCTCAGACAAAGGATAATCTCTGTGAAAATCAGAGAGATTGTTGTGTGTCACAAAAGAGGATACCTGTATAAAGGAGGAGAGATAGGGTTAAAGGTCAGAGTTTGCTCATTTATGAAATAAGTATATTTCTTTTCTACTTTACCTGATTCTATCAAAATACAGTTATATTCCTACAAGCAGATTTTCCTTTTCATTTTGGAGAGGGTTATAAGCCACTTCCAAATAGATAAACCTTCAAATAGTAGCTGAACGGGTTTAATCGACTCTTGTTGTCTGTCGCTCTGTGGAACCCAGGCAGGAAAAGCCAGAACAGGTTGACGTCCCACAAGAATGTCATAGTATCAAGACGGAAACTTAAGGCGGAGATTGCTTGTAGAAAACTGTGCTGCATTCTTGGCATGTGCGCACTTGCAATAAAGTCAGCTCTCACTTACAGCTATATTTAACGCAGGAGCTGATCCCAGGGCGTTTTGCACCGCTCTGTTCCACCTCTCAGCACACTTGGCCTCTGCGCTGGAGCTCCCTGCAGAAGTTCCGTGGGCTTGGGAAGCCTCGCCCATGCGGCCAGGTGACGGACACAGGGTGGGAGCCGCGCTGCTCGCAGGGAGCGCAGCCGCTCGCATACCATTCCCCTCCACCACCGTCCCACGCTGGGAGGCGGGGAGGGCTTCCAACTTTGCTCCAATCCGCAGCCGGCCCTCCCCGGGGTGCCCCATCCGCACTACCCGCCCGCCGCGGACCGAGGGGGAGGAAGCTCGCCGGCCGCGCTCAGAGCCCCGGAGGCGCCGAGCGCCCGCTCCTCCCCGGCCGTCCCTCCCTCTGCCCCCGCCCCCGTCCTCGCCCAGCCGGGCGCGCCGGGGATAGGACGAGCCCCGGGCGTGCACTGTGTCTATGCAAAGCAGAGCCGCGGCGCCCAGGGCTGCCCGACCCGGGCCGGGGCTGCGGCTGCGGCTGGCGCTGCCCCGGGCGCCGCTGCCCCCGCCGGAGCCCGGCGCTGTCATGCCCGCGCTGCGCGGCGGGCCGCTGCGTCCCCGAGCCGCTCGATAAGCGCGGGCAGGGGCCACCGGCGGGCTGAAGATGCAGGTGCCCGCGCATGGGCCGCCGCTGATTGCCACCCCCTCCCGAGCCCGCGCCCCGCGCGGAGCCCGCGGCCGCCCAGGACCCGCCTTCGCCGCAGAAGCAGCTGGAGCAGCGACAGAGGCGGCGGCGGCGCCGGTGGCGCGAGCGCGCAGAGCGGCGGCGGCAGCTCGGGGGCCGCCGCTGCCCCGGCTGCCATGAGTTGTGCGGAGGTGATGTATCACCCCCAGCCGTATGGAGCGCCCCAGTATCTGCCCAACCCTGTGGCAGCTGCAACCTGCCCCACAGCCTGCTACCACCCGGCGCCCCAACCTGGCCAGCAGGTGAGTCACCGACCGGGCAGCCTGCGGGGGCGGGAGCCAGGGGCCCCGGGAGTATCGACGTGGGCTCCGGCGACGTCCTGCCGGGACGGGTGGTGCGGAGGATGCTCTGGGACCTGCAGGAGTGCCCTTGAGCCGAAAGGCATCCGAAGAGAGGAGGAGAGGCTTCGGGAAGGGACGAACTGCTGGTGGTCGGGTGGGGATTCGATGAGAGGCATCACCTGGCTCGGGGCTTCACTGAGCTCCTGTCGCCGGAGCTCAGAGGCTGCTTCTCATTGCCACCTTAGCTCTTAGGGCTCAGTTCTCTGAAACTCACCAAGGGCATCTGTCTTAGGAGTATGTGAGTAAACTTCCTTTACACTAAATATTTTGTTTCCTTTGGAAAGGCAGAGTGTTTCAGGGTTTCTTGATGAAGAGGATGAAATGTATTCCTGACATAGGGGAGCCTCCCTGGACGTGAGCTCAGGGAGTGACTTTTCTCAGACCTTTATGGTGGAACATGGGTCTAGTGGAATGGTTGTCAAATGCTACCAGAACTCCGCAGAGTCTGTCTTCTCACCACTTAGGGACTTAGAGGACAGGGATTGATCCCAAAGTCCCTCATTCATTTTTAATTCCATCAAAGCACAGAGGTGTTATAGTTAGGTCTTGGAAGTGTCCGTTTCCCCCGCTTCCTGCACACCCTCCCCCCTCCTCCCCACCCAGGTAACCTTGGGTCACCGGATACTGGGTCTCCACATGCGCAGACCAGGAATGCTGTTGATAAAGAAAGTTCAGGAACCAGGGAGATGATAGTTCCTTTAGAAGGGAGAGCGCGTTTCTGGGGAATTTGGCACTATGTACCCCTGGACATTCCTCTCTGAACACCAAGAGTGTGTGTCAAGGCTTAGTTAGTGCTACAGAAAACATGGATGTGAGTATGTGACACTGGGTTGTACCAGAATAGGGTCCTCAGTTCTGGGAATTAGGGTGGGTTGATGTGAAGAGACTTAAAAAATACAGTTTATGCACTCTGAGATGGAGACGCTTATCAGGGACCTAGGCATGGTTTGGAAATTACCATACACAGAATTCATTGACTGATATTTTTAGTTTCTTAGAAACCATATGTTTTATTGTTGTCTTAAGGATTTGGCTCTTTAATTAATTTGGCCTTTTAATTTCTATATTTTCTTTACCTCTCTTTCTTCACTAGATTTATAGTGCTACTCTGTGGAAAGAAATCATAACTTCTGTTTAGAATTTAGGGACTGTGAAATTCAGCTGATTCTGGAAGGGTGCATGCTCTAGACTTATCTGCTAAACAGTATCAGCTGAACCACGACCAAGGGGGGCAAAAGAGGCAGGACCTCACTGTCTCGCTATCACATTTTTTTTTTTTTTTTTTAATATTCAGCAGCTTCAGCATTTCAAAGCAAGATTACTTTTAGGGAGGGAGATGGGAAAGCGTTTTGTAATTTGTGGTTAAGGGTGACAGATTAAAACATTTTGGTTTTGCCGTTTGTTTTTCTTTGGCTTTAAGTATAAGAGATATAGGTAGTGGAGAAAACTATCTAGGTACAACTGAGGCAGGTGAGGCAAGGAGACGCTGGATATCAGTTTATGTGCTTTGTTACCACTCCATCCCAAATGAATCACCCTTTTTCCTCCTCTCCTTTCCTCCGTCTCAGAGACTGTAGAAGCCTCCAATTATCAATTGGAATGTGGACAAGCAACAGACTCAGACTTTACTAAACATACAGATAGGTGTTCCCCCCCTTAAAAATAACTTGAACTAGTAGAAGTTGTGAATAAGGTTTTATTTTCTGGAGTTGTGAACATAATTCCATCAGTATATGAATCTGTGGTGTGGGTTGGAACTGTAATATTCTTTTCAGCCAGAAAATAAAATTCAGTATCAGAAAAATTATAAATTTCTAATCATAAAATTTAGTTTTCAATCAGAAATCACTCCAGTACTTTGTCTAACTTTTGCAATAACCCTGACACTCAGTGCCCAAATTCCATTCTTTCACTTAAGACCATCAACAAACTGAAGAATGAGCTTCTTTCCCCTTGAATCGCCCACATCGATGCGTTGTATGTATAGTAAGTGGTGATCAACGTCCACATGCTTTGGACTTCTGTGGGTATCGCTCAAGGCGATGTCAGGCTGCGCTGACCTTAACAGCTTAGTTGAGAGGTGAGCTTGGAAATTTTCATGCTGCTTTCACTAAAATGGCTTGTTTGAGATTACTTTTCTTGTCAAGGAAAGAGACTATTTGACCCTCACCGGCCAGCAAAATAAAAAGAGACTTGATGGTGTGACTACTGTTCTTTTACTGTCAGGAGTTTATTTTGATGACCTATATTTTTTATTGGAAAAAAGAGTAAATCAGGAAATTCTTATCAGGCTGACAGCATTTTTAGACTATGCAGTGCGTGGGTGAAGTGGGACTAATATTGACTTGGCCCTGATGCAGTCATCCGAGAATACATATTTTGGTTGTTTTTGCATTCCATAAGGTTTTATCATTATTATCCATGAAGATTGTTTTCTCCGTACATGGGAAGTGACCCCTAATAGCATCTTGCCTGGGAGACAGAAATAAGGGCTACAACTCATACTGCATTTGAGCAATTGACTTGGGGAGGAAAAAGGACAAGAAGCAGGAAAAGTGATGGAGCTATAAAGAAAGTTTAATGATCATTTAGAAAATGTTAGAAAAGAGAATGTTAAAGTTTTGTATTACTTCTGTATTCCAGTGTAGTAGTGAACCTTTGAACTGAGTTTTTTTTCTCAAATCTGTATATCTCTGAAGTCCTTGTAAATTGGTATATCAAAATGCTTCATCATAATGGATTTTAAACATAGGTATATTTTTCCTTTTGAGGTGTGATCATATAGCTGAAAATCCTTTTTGAAATAATAGAATTTCATACTCCAGGTGTGTGTACTCTCAGCTTTTCCCCTAAAAGCACAAATGTACACTTCAAATTTTAAGTTTAGTTTTATATTGATCATCTTATACCTTGTAGGCAGGTGGTAGGTTAGTGTCTTAAGGACACAGTGAACTGTGTATACATCAGGCTGCACTGCAGGGTGTTACTTAGGCATACAGTAGGCTAAATGATTCAAAGCAATATGTAAATATATCTGAAAAATAAATTTTATAGCCCCTGATGTTAATTCCTAGAAATTGCATGCCTATGCATTAATCTTACAGTGCGTGTTATAGAGCCCTCTTTGCTGAGGGATGCTGAGCTCCCCGGCCTCCAGGCCCACCGTGTCTTCATGGCCTTAATACATCAGTTGCTAACATCTCCTCGGGAGAACTCTTAACTCAGTCTCTCAGCACATGCTCCCGAGGCATGATGACAGTGCCGAACGTGTGCAGAAAGGAATGTACTTGTATTCTAACAGGGAAAGTAGGAACCGAGAGAAAAATTGTCAAAATATGTGTCAGGAAAAATTGAGGGAAATAATATGAAATCATAGATTCCCTTCATACTCAGTGGATTTCTCATCTTAAGTGCAGACTATCTGTTGTCTGAAGCCACCCCCCATGTATTCATAATGTTAACGTTAAGAAGATACTTTAAGCAAATTTTCAGAATTGTGTAGTTTCCAGAGGGGGCGGTGAAGGCAGAGAAGAAGAATCGCCAGTTTTCTAAATGTGCAAAGGGGCTTTTTAACAGTCCCACTTAGGACTTCATATAAGTTCGACACGTTTACTTGGTCCTCTCCGAGGGTGACAGCTGGGTGAGTCTGCATGCACGCTTCCACTTAACAGACTCAAGTGCCCTTGGGAGGCAGGCCTGCAGTTGTATGTCAGTGAGGCGTTTTTAAAACTCTTTCTCTGGATTCTGCCGCCTTGGTTAGGTCAGAAAACCTCTCTGAGATTCTGTTTGTCAGGAAAAAACCCTGGAAAAACATACTTTAACCCCTCTTTTAGAGATGGGAAAATACATGTTCATAGGGCTGAAATGCCTGGCTAAAAGTTTCAAAGGTAATCAGTGACAAAATTAGGACCACCAGATCCCCTGCTCCCCAGTGTAGCATCTTTCCACCATGCCTTGCAGCCTCTAAGCTTTTTTTTTCCGCTGTTGCACAATAAGCTTATTTTTGTCTTCAGTGCTCGAAATCAACTTTTTGATAAAGAAGATTAATATGCAGTAGATTCTTTGGCCTTGCAGCTTGAAATTCTTTCCAAGTCCTTGGTAGTGTATGTTTTTAGTTTGGGCATTCCAAAGTCCTTTTGCAAGCATTTGTATTATGCTAATGACTTTTGCCATCCTTGTTGCATCCTTTGTTGATGAGGAAGAATATCCACTTAACAAATGAACATTTATTTATTTTAAAATAATATGCAGGAAGCGGCGTTAACAGTTAGTTTGAAGTGCCTCGTATATCATTGCCATTCCAATGTAAGTTTAGATTCATTAAGAAAAGAGTACAATTACATCTTAAATAGTTTCAATACACAGTCAACTTATTTAAGGTGGAGGATCTAATTTTCTTGCAACTGTAAGCAGGGACTTAAGTGGATTTATAAGAATTCATACAGGACTTCTTTGAGAAAGAACAGCCCTTATAATTCCACACGACACAAATTAACTTGACTGCAGAGACTTAGAAGCTTAAAGTGCCCCGCAGTTTTATGCTCCCAATAACTTTTCAGCCAGAAAATTCAAAGCTAGAGGAAAAATTAAACTTTAAAATAACTAAGCTGAACTGTTGTCTCTGGCAGTCAACCAGAATGGAGATTACAATAACGATAGTAAGGGCAGGCTCTAAATCCATAAAATCATGCATAATGAGGATGTGTTCACCAGAAGACCAAATGCTGGGACAAGGTGACACTCTCTGGGAATTCAAGTGAAGGGCATTTTGGTTAAATGCAGGGAAGTCCAACTTCACCCAGCACTCAGGAAAGTCTCGCATATCACAGACTTGGGGATGGCAGGCACGTGGCTCACATCGAGGGAAATGAGGATGTTCAGAGGGTAGAACCATCCTGTACAGTGACTGTTTGAGCTACTACAGAAGAGATGCTGTGCTGACCGTGTTGGGCAGTATGCATATTTCTGTCTCGTATATTTCTGGGCAAACGGAATTTGCAATGAGACTAAAAATATTATGCTTGTGATGCGTAGGGCAGATCCTAAAGCAAACTTGTGAGTTAGGTGACTGTCGTTCTAAAACCTGGGCACTTAAATTGGATCCCATTCCCATAGGCCCTGTTTTCCAGCTAGCTTTTTAAAAAGTCCCAAAATTAATACATCTAGTAATAGATAATAATTTAAGGTACTGTCTCTAAAAAACATTTTCATTCAAGAAACCAAGGCTCTGTAAATACTTGAATTCCAGGTTCTGGCAGAGACAGTGAACAAAATAATTTTGGGCAAAACTCTGACCTGAATCTTTCAAAAAGCATCTCTTTAAGCAGCTGGTTTTCTGCTTTAACTATTCATTTAGGAAGACCCCAAGAGTGCCTTGAACCATTAGACCCAAACGCATGCTGCTAGAAATGAGTCCTAAGTGCCGTGTTTGCAAATATTTCAGAAGATACCTGATTGATGCCAGTAATTTACAAGGGTCTGAACTGGGGTCACTGAACTATTTTTCACTTGTCTCGTACTTTAGTAGAGCTCAAAAAAAGAAAAAGAAAGAAACAATGACCTAAAGTAAAGAGGTGTCCTCTTCCTCTTAGAACTATGTTGTTTTAGTATGCCAAACTTTTGATCTTGTGTGATTTAGTTGGGGGCTCGATGGATGCGTCCTTTCTTGTTACTATGAAGATAGATAAAGGAAGTACCAAAACGAATTGGTAGGAATTGGGCTAGATGAGCTGTGCCTGGAAATGAGTTAGTCTTCAGTGGTCTGTAGGGTTTGCTTGGTTAGTGTCCTGCAAAATCAGAGGCGGCGGCTAGCAGAAGAGACAAAATTACATGTGAGTTTTTCTAGAGCTCCCGCGTGTGGCTTATTAGGATATGCAGTTGGACAAGACCTTTGAGACAATCAGGTCAGAATCTCTCATTCTCAGAAGAGGAAGCTGAGGGTCACAGGGTTCCATGACTTACCCGAACTCATGGACTGGTTTTGGTCAAATCCTCTCTCTCTTTCCACTTCTCTTTCTACTGTGTTCCTTTTCCTTCTGAGCTTCCTCAGAAACAGGAAAACAATTAGTAATTTACCTAATGTTACCTTCTTCCTTTTCTCATTTTTAAATATTAGCTACTTAGAGAAATAACATAATTAGCCATATGGGTAAACCCTGAGGCTCTTCCAGTGCTCTCCCAACCAACTATAAGCAGATTGAGCTTAGGGACAGGCTAACAATTTCATCTTTGTGGCTCCAAGCCTTTGCACAGTTAGTGGCACAAAATAGGAATTAATTGACAATTTGATGAATAACAGATAAATTTTAAAAAGTGAAATCATACCCTAAGTCTAGTAATAGGATTATACAAACATACTAGATGGGGCCAGCCCCGTGGCCAGTGGTTAAGTTCACCTGTTCCGCTTTGGCAGCCCAGTGTTTCGCTGGTTCAGATCCTGGGCACGGACCTAGCATGGCTCGTCAAACCATGCTGAGGCCCCGTCCCACGTAGCAGAACTTGAAGAACTAGAAGATACAACTCTGTACTGGAGGGCTTTGGGGAGAAGAAGAAGAAGGAAAAAAAAAACATTGGCAACAGATAGCCCAGGGCCAATCTTTAAAAAAAACGTTAATAAAAACCCAGAAGAAACAAACAAAAAACATATCAGAAATTTATACTTCAGAAACGATTGTATTCAAAGTCGTCGGTTTGAGAGAGAATACATACCCTTATGATGTGATCATTGCTTAAAACATTTTGGGAATGCAAATTTTGAAATTCTCCCTAAGCCCGTGGCACATTTTTTTTGAACATCCTCAAAACTGGAAAATTTTCATCCTTGGAGGGGAAGAGTTTGATTTTTGTTAACGACCAGAATCATTGAGAGGCAAGTGTGCTCAAAAATAGCTGACCATGTTAAGGAATAATATTTTTGGTTTGCTCTTGCCTACTATAAGGAAAAACATTTTTTTAAAAAAGCAAAAAAATATAGAATCTCTTGGTGTGACTGTCTCTCACAAATTGGCGCTGCTCACATTTCCAAAATAGGATTTCCAGAAAAATGGTAGGCAATGTATTATGTATCAGACTTGCCAAGGGGACAATACATTTTTAGATATAGAAGTTCAGTTTCATCTAGATATGCATCTACTCCATGACTTAATAGCTATACCTCTGATACATGTTTACATCTCTAATTTTTTTAATGTTATAAATAACTTTAGACTCTCCTTAGTTAGCGTGTCATGCCATGCTGACTGTGGACTTCTATTTGTTTATTCGATTGAAATAAATATCATATAGAGACTCATTTTCTTTCATTTATTTTCTTGGCATGTGCATTGTAGACAGAAATAGGTTCTAATTCCCTCTCTGTCACTTAGTAGTTAGATGATCCTAGCCAAGTCAGTCAGTTTTTGTGTGTGTAAATTAGGAGTTATTATTCAGACAAAGTATTGCGTGTGTGTGAGGGATAAGTGAAATGAAATACGCAGAAGGGCTGTGGCATATCTTCCTTATCCTGACCCACCTTCCCTTAACCTGATTCCTCCTCTTCTAGATAGGCCAAGGATCAAAATTTCAAAGCTCTCCGAGATATTTTTAAAGCTCTGTTATCCAAGTAAATTCAAAAAAAATGTGATCAAAGTGCAATGTACTGCTTTTATGAACTTTCTAATTTTGAGATCTTTATTCCCGGCTAGTAGTCCTTTCTTAAATGCTCCACCATATTTTTGAACATAAAAGAACCGTTGCATTTAGAGAAGATAGCCAGAAGAAATTTTTTTTAAGAAAGCTGTTTCCAAATATCCAATGATTCATTAAAATACTTTTGTTTCCTTAGGAAAAAAGTTTCCACATATGCACAGTAATCACTTGGCGTTTTGCAGGCTTAAGCCTTGGGGAGTTCGTGGTATTTGGCTCCTGACATGGAAGTCTTTCTCTTGTCAGACAAATCCTTTCCCCTGCACATTCCTGGGCGAGTTTGTTTCTGTCGTGCCTGATGGCAGGCTGCGGGGTGGCTGGGCGTGGTTTGCCCGGGAGGCCGACTCTTCACACTGCAGCTCTAACCTCTTTGTGACTTAGTTTTAACTTCGTGTCTGCTAACTCCATCCATCATTGTTTCACCTAACTCCAGGTCATTGCACCTGGGGAAAAATTGTCCCTGGCTAATGTGCCTTAAATAAACCAACTTATAGTCCTTGAAGTTCCTTTTGATGACTTTATTTTTATTAACAATTCTTCAGGGTCTCTTAAGAAAAGTATGAACATTTTTCAGAGATTGGAGTATTTTTAGGAAATGATTGTGCCTTTGAAGAAACGTATGAACTACATTGCCTTGATTCAGGAAATCTAGGTTCTGATGATTTGAGATTTATTCTCAATGTTTTGAATTTTCTATATTATTCTCAAGAAAGAAGATAACACCAGGGAAGTTTCATTCCAAGGAGCAAAGACCAAATGAATACAGAATATGGCAAAAGCGCACATGAGTATCTCCTTAGTTAAGGAAAAGGCAAAGAATTGATTCACAGTCACCAGAGCACAGAGCAGGGAAAGTAGTTGAGGCTTAAGAGCCTCTGGAGAAGAACAGTAGGGTGGTGGGATTGGCCATGTATGAATCAGTTGCTGTTTCAATTCTGTGTTCCTGTTTTCTTCATGCTCACGCTGCATGTTTAAAAAATCTATGCAAATTGCGTGTTCCATTTTAGGGAACTATTAGGCCATTTGGATACTTTGGAATTCTTTTAACCAGTGGAGTTGGTAGTGAGGCTGTAAATGGATGTGTGAGTGTGTGTGTGTAAATGTAAATATCTAAATTGGTTCACTACAATTTGTGAAAATTGACCTACTTTATCTGAAAAAAGTATAACAAGGAATGGTAGAGATGCCTTGTGCCCTGCCTATTGGTAGGTGTATCATAGGCTCCCTTTTTATTTTATTTGTTTGATAGTCTCCAAGCAAATTTATTTAATTAGTGGAGGGCCTACCTTAAAGGGTTGGGAGAGAGAAAAAAAGGAAACATATTTTATAATCATTTCAAAAAACTTTACTTAAATAGAAGAGTCAATATAGATATTTTATAGAACCACAGATGTTTGCATATCAAAAAGAATTGTGTATCAGTATATATTTATATAAAAGCAGATATATGTATACAGACATATATTACATATATATGAAATACTAAAGAATATAGAGAATTAGTGCATCTGACAGAAGAATGGTTTTTAGAAAATTGACTAATAAATGGCATTTTAATATAATGTCACATTTTGCTCACTTTCTCCCCATTTCATATTTAAAAGTGTGTAATTTTTAGATTAATTAATTTATTTGTATCCAACCATTCAACAATTGGTTGAAGAGCAATAACACGAAATTATGTAACATTTAGAAAATTGTGTGATCTTAAATAGATTGAAAATCTATTGATTATATTCAACTGCCATCAATTTAAAAATTGATATTTTATTATTGCTATTATTGGTCATAATACTATGCTGCATTTATATCAGGATTTGTAGTTTACAGATCTTTTCTATATATATATATATATATATATATATATATAAAACTTTAATTAATTTCATTTCACCTAAGAATTAATTGCTAAGTGGGGTAAAAAACAACATTGCCTTTCTTTGGATAATTAAGACAGCAGAGCTTTCTCATTTAAATAATAAAAGTTAAAATTAAACAAATGAAACAATTAGATGCAAAACTCAACTCTCACACTGATGCTGAGCTGGACATCAGTAGGAAAAAGAAATCGGTTTCATAAATAATAATGAACACTTGTGGACAGTGAAGCTACTCTGCAGATCAGTTTTAATTTCCTTCTCGTAAAAACAGTGCTTCTTTTTGCTATGCCTGAAGATTCGGCAGAGAGTGTGTGTGTGTGCTTAAAACAGTATAACTTCAGGTAAATACACATGCACAAAGAGAAACAGTACCATGATTTGACCACTAAATCGTAATATTTGTCTAATTTTATAATGGAATTTAAAGCTAGGAGTAACGTTAGAGGTCACTTGAGATCAATCCTCTCATTTTATACATAGCCTATGTGACTGTGGTGTTTTTACTATTGAAGTTAAAATATCAACATGTTGAAATCTGTGTAAAACAGATTGTGAGAAATATAGCCACTCAGTCATTACAATCAGCTATTCATCAGCAAGGCACAGTCACTCACAAGGAATGAATTATCTATTCATCACCAAGCGATAACCATATTGACACAAATTTTAAATAAAAAGAAATGTATATATTTATAAATAACAGCCCCTAAATAATAACCTGCTGCTCGTAATATGCCTGAACATTTTAGGACCCATGTCACACAAGAACAGCATATTCATTGCCAGGGGGAAGGGTTCAATTTATTGAATGATGCATTTATAATTCGAGGCTATAGATTTTGAAGCCAGTAATTACATTAGAAACCTAAGAGTCTGGGTTATGTGTTTTGATAACATTTGCAAAACTATGTGCTTACTGAGTATTCTAGAATGACTTATTTTTTTCAACTCACATTCATTTCCCAGCATGCATTTTTTTCTGAAGTAAGAAAAATGGTATGACAAAGGAATAGGTTTTACAGGCAACCAGAGGATAGAAAGGTCATTTCATCATTAGGATAATGAATTTTATGATCTTTAGCATTATCTTCTTATACATAATTCACACTGAGGTTGTTGATTATAAAAGTAATATGTGCTTGATGAGAAATGTTTGGAAATATTAAAAAGCAGTAATAAGAAAGTAACAACTAGAAACTTAGTACCGAGAGAAATAATACAAAACAAAATTTTTGATTTTTTTCCCTCTGGATATCCCCTGCTCTCCTCCCACACAGACTCGCACCTGCCTGTGTACGCCTGCATGTGTTTGTTATGCCTTCTGGCTCCAGCGCTTACATGCTCTGTGACCTTTGACAAGTTACCTCAGTTTTCTGTGCCTTAGTTTCTTCATCTTTAAAATATGGATAGTAACACTAACCATGTTATAGAATTATAAAGATTAAATGGGCGTCATTAATAAATAGAAAGTTTTACAAGAGTGTTTGGCATGATATTTATTAACTACTATTATGGGTATGATTGTATGTTTTAAAAATATTTTAAAATTATCAAGCCCGTCTCATTTTTATTTGAAAGTCATACTAGCCCTTGCTGGTATCTCGTATTATTTTCTATAAGCCACAGCAATGCCATTTCTCCCTCTATGATAATGGTGGTAAGACGAACATCTGAAAAATATGTTCCATGCAGAATGAATCTTCACACAGACTTATTTTGTCATTTTGGTTTGATTTTTGAGAAATGAGTTCAGCACATCTGCCAAATCCTTGTATAAGATGCTACATTCCTGTTTTTATTTTAGCGTATTCCGTTTATGAGGAGCTCTTTTCTTCTCCACCCGTCCGGCAGACAGGCAGGCCTCCTTTGCTCCCTCCCTCCCCATCCCACGCTCTCAGGTTGTTGCACATTAAATCTTTAAAATAGAAAACAGGAAGAAAAACTGGAAGGAATCAGTCACTTTTTTTTAAAGCCATTCTCCTTTTGGTGTATCTAGTTTAAGAAAAAAACAAACCTGTTTTCACACTCTGAAAGCATACCATTTGATAATGGAGTTTTAAAACTCTTACACATTTGAAATAACAGCCTTTCTTTCAGGATGGGAAGGAGAAGGCTGGTTTGGGGAGGGGAAGGATGGAGTAGAGCAGATGCAAAACAATCAGTTTGTGAACATATGCTAATATTTAGATTCTTTTTTTTAAGTGAAAAGTTAACTAGTTAATGCTTTTTTACAAACTGTCTTTGATACTGTGTTTTGTTTATTCCATCCCAGAAGAAGTTAGCGGTATACAGCAAGATGCAGGACTCTCTGGAAGTCACCCTTCCCAGCAAACAAGAGGAGGAGGAGGAGGAGGAGGAGAAAGACCAGCCTGCCGAGATGGAGTACCTTAACTCTCGCTGTGTCCTTTTCACTTATTTCCAGGGAGACATTGGGTCAGTAGTGGATGAACACTTCTCAAGAGCTTTGGGCCAAGCCAGCACCCTCCATCCAGAATCTGCCATTTCAAAAAGCAAGATGGGGCTAACCCCCCTCTGGCGAGGTAAGAATTCAAAAGCAGATGCTCTCCAGGGCACCGTCTCTGTTTCGCAACTGCCTGTACCAGGTTCCAGCTGGAGACGTGCCCCTGGAGGACGGATATCCATTTGCTTTTTAATTTTTAAGGACAGCAAGGAATTTCTTTCAGACAAACAGCTGGATCCGTTTTGTCACATGTGGAATGTGGGGTTGGAAAGGATGCAGTCACACCCCTTAATTCCTCATGGAAAGTAGTGATGCAACCAGCTCAAGTTTATAGTGGCAGCATCGAGCTGAGAAGCACCATTCCTTAAGCCCCGATGGCCCAATTTGGATGTCTAAATAATAGGCGTGCCTGCATCAGCTTTTAAAAATTAGCTCTTGCTCATTCCACTAGGTGCTACGTGGTGACATAGCAGAGGTTTGAGTCTGACGCAGAAATACAGACTTTGAAAGCCTTCTGTGTTCTCTTAAGAGCTCTCTCTGTCCTGCTTTGTCGTGGTGTTTACTCCTTGTAGTGTACAATCCAGACATTATTGACTGAGTCTACCTAGCTTAGCTCTTGTTCTTAGCTCTGGAAAGGAAACCAGTAGAATGGGCATCCTTTTCTCGCTTTCCCTCTACATAGACGTCACAGAGGTGTGTTTGAATTGGACACATAGAAAATCGTTGGGTGACGTCCTGATTGGGATAATTACAAGGTTAGAGAAAAGATAATACATCGTCCCAGTAGTAGTTTTAGAGGAATGTGTTATGGACATTTCTGCTGAGCTCACCTGGTTGCAAGAAGCATCTCGTAAAACGGTTCTCAAAATGTGGTTTCCAAGACCAGGAATGTCCGAATCAGGTGGGGGCTGGTTAGAAATGCAAATTCTTGGGTCACACCCCACACCTTACTGAATCGGAAACTCAGGGGTAGCTAATCTGTTTTGGTGAGCCACCCAGGGGTTCCAGTGCAGGCTCACATCTGATCCTTGTTGATCTAGTGCTGTTACAAACAGAGATCGCAGGCCGCCAAACTCAGACATACTGAGTCACAGTCTCAGAATCAGACCTGACCCGGTGCCCGGGTGATCCTATGACAAGGAAGGGTTTGTCACCTGGTCACCCACCTGTGGTAGGGGCCAGGTGAGAGGGGATGAATGGCTGGTCCCCTCTCAGCACTGGAGAGGTGGTTGTGCTTCTTGTAGGAGAGATCTTGGCCGTAGGAGATTGCCTGGCCCGGTCTGTAGATACGATGCTTTTCTTTCATGCCTGCCTCTCTGCCTGCCTGCCTTCCTACCTTCTTTCTTTTTTCTTTTTAGAAAAAGTAATGTGAAAGTAGCAAATGTGAACAACACTAAGATAATCAGTGACTAGAGAGGGGAAGGTGGAATATAAACTCAAGTGACCTTAATAGAGGTGATTCGGAAGTGTAGCTGCTGATTGACTAGTGAATATTACAAGAACTGAGAGCTGAGTCCTTGGAAGCCTAAGATGCTTATGGAATCAACCAACATGCTATTTGATAGCACATGGTGAGCGCTTTTAATAACTTGTGGAGGGTGACCTAGGAAAACGTCAGTGAGTTAGCTGGCTGGAGTGAACAGTTTGAGATATCAGTCTTAAATCCTGTGAAGACAGTCGTCCTAGGAGAGGGCTCTAGGCAGGGCCTACTCCTGTCACCCACTGGCCCTGCCACCTGGTGATCATGTCACCTGCAACAGAGGGACGAGAACCCTAAATTACAGCTCGATGGGAGAGTGATTGTCACAGTATCACAACCAGCATAGTTTTAAGCAAGGTATTGTGAACATGCAAAAATTTGCAGTTTAGTGTTTTTCCTATACTCTACGTGACTGAATGGAGAAGCCCCCTGGACAGATGCCAAATTTCAGGATAGAAAGGGTGGATCAGGATAATGTTTCAGGAATGGTTAAACAGTTTTCTTGGCATCATCTTCAATTTGGCCGTCAGATCTCTCTCTGGCCTCATTTCCTGACTTCTGCAGCAAGTGTCCAGGTCCCACTGTGCTCTAGGTTGTGGGCCTGTGTCATGAACAGGAGAGTCTCAGCCTCTACGTTTGTGGAGCTTTTTAGTGGAAGAGACAGATAATAAATATATGATGAGACGCAAGCTGTTGCTTTGCTTAGGATGATAATAGACGCTCTCTCTGAGACCGTTTTGTTTGAGCACAGACTGAAGGAAGTGAGAGTGCTCCTCATCACATGAATATCTAGGGGGAGATTATTCGAGGCAGAGGGAACAGCCAGTGCAAAGGCCCTGAGGAAGGACTGAGCTTAGAGCGTTCAATGAGAAGCAAAAATGCTGGCATGTGTAGAGTGAAATGAAGAGTGATTTCTAGAGACAAGGATTTTTAGAGCTTTGTATGGCAGTTTAGTTTATCAGGGTAGCCCAGGCACACACAGCAAGCTCCTCTATTTCCATCTCTCCCTCACCCACTGAGAATGCATATATCATATCCGGTTATCTCACGTCATTTTCCCTAATGCTCAGGATAATGCATTTCTATATGGAAAATCTGGAATGAATATGAATTGAATGATTACGTGACTGAGTTAGATGAACCGAGTTCATACCATGTACCCTGGATTAGAAAAAAAAGTCCTTGATGGAGAATTTATTAGCAGTAAGCTGTATGAAATCTTTGGTTACAGTTTTCTTATTTGTAAATAAGCATTGAATTAGGTGATTGTTGAAATCTTTTCTCTGTAAAATTTCTGTGATTTCAAATGTATTGTTTACTTTCCACTTGTGAATAGCACTTTCCTTCTTTTACTTTTGTTTACTGAAGTATAATTGATGTACAATATCCTATTAGTTTCAGGTGTACATCATAGTGATTCAATATCTATATACATTATGAAATGATCACTAGGATAAGTCTAGTTAGCATCTGTCACCAACAAAGTTATTACAGTGTTATTGACTATATTCCCTATGCTGTACATTACATCCCCATGACTTATTCTTTTTATAATTGCAAGTTTTTACATCTTAATCCCCTTTACCTATTTTTTCCTGCACCCCTTCCCCCTTTGGTAACTACCAATTAGTTACCTGTATCTATAAGTCTGTTTCTGTTTTCTTTGGTTTGTTCATTTGTTTTGTTTTTTAGATTCTACATATATGTAAAATCATACAGTATTTGTCTTTATCTGACTTATTTCACTCAGCATAATACCCTCTAGGTCCATCCATGTCGCAAGTGGCCATATTTCATTCTTCTTGATGGTTGAATAATATTACATTGTGTATATATACCACACCTTCTTTGTCCATTCATCTACCAATGGACACTCAGGCTGCTTCCATATATTGACTATTGTAAATAATGCTGCAGTGAACATTGGGTTCATATGTCTCTTTGAATTATTGTTTTTGTTTCCTTTGGGCAAATGCCCAGAAGTGGAATTGCTGGATCAATATGGTACTTCTATTTGTAATTTTTTGAGGAACCTCCAAACTGTTTTCCATGGTGGCTGCACCAGTCTACATTCTCACCAACAGTGTATGAGGGTTTGTTTTCTCTACATCCTCACCAACATTTGTTTTTTTTGGTCTCATTGATAACTGCCATTCTTACTAGTGTGAAGTGATCTCTTATTGTGGTTTTGATTTGCATTTCTTTGATGATTAGTGATGTTGGGCATCTTTATATGTGCCTGTTAGCCATTTGTACGTCTTCTTTAGAAAAATATCTATTCAAGTCCTCTGCCTATTTTTTAATCAGGCTGCTTGTTTTTTTGATATTAAGTTGTGTAAGTTCTTTATATATTTTGGATGTTAACCCTTATCATGTGTATGATTTGCAAATATCTTCTTTCATTCAGTAGATTGCAGTTTTCTATTGTTGAGTGTTTTCTTCACTGTTCAAAAGCTTTTTAGTTTGATGTAGTCCTATTTGTTTATATTTGCTTTTGTTGCCATTGCTTGAGAAGACTGCTCCAAAAAATATTACCAAGACCAATGTAAGAGAGGTGACTGCCTATGTTTTCTTCTAGGAGTTTTATGGTTTCAGATCTTACATTTAAGTCTTTAATCCATTTTTTTTTTTTTTAAAGATTGGCACCTGAGCTAATAACTGTTGCCAATCTTTTTTTTCCTGCTTTTTCTCCCCCAATCCCCCCAGTATATAGTTGTATATTTTAGTTGTGGGTCCTTCTAGTTGTGGTATGTGGGATGCCACCTCAATGTGGCCTGATGAGCGGTGCCATGTCTGTGCCCAGGATTCGAACCAGTGAAACCCTGGGTGGCCGTAGCGGAGTGCGCAAACTTAACCACTTGGCCACCAGGCTGGCCCCTAATCTGTTTTGAGCTGATTTTTGAATATGGTCTAAGGCAGTGGTCCAGTTTCATTCTTTTGCTTGTGGCTGTCCAGTTTTGCCAATACCATTTATTGGAGAGAATGTCTTTTCTCCATTATATGTTCTTGTCTCCTTTGCTGTAGATTAATTGATCATATATGCACAGGCTTATTTCTAGGCTTTCTATTCTATTCCATTGATCTATGTGCATGTTTTCTTGCCAGTGCCATACTGTTTTGACTACTATAGCTTTGTAGTATGGTTTGAAATTGGGGAGCATGATACCTCCAGCTTTGTTCTCCTTTCTCAAGATTGCTTTGACTATTCAGGGTCTTTTATGGTTCCGTACAAATTTTAGGATTCTTTGTACTAGTTGTATGAAAAATGCCATTGTTATTTTGATGGGGATTACATTGAACCTGTAGCTTGGACATTATAACAATATTAATTCTTCCAGTTCATGAGCATGGTATATCTTTTCATTTATTTTTGTTGTCTTCAATTTCTTTCACCTGTGTCTTATAGTTTTCAGAGTACAGATCTTTCACCTCCTTGGTTAAATTTGTTCCCAGGTGTTTTATTCTTTTTGATGCAATTGTGAATGGGATTGTTTTCTTAATTTCTCTTTTGAGTAGCTCATTATTAGTGTGTAGAAACACAACTGATTTCTGTATACTAATTTTGTATCTTGCAACTTTACTAAATTCATTTATTAGTTCTAACAGTTTTTTGGTGGAGTCTCTCTATATATAGCATCATGTCATCTGAAAATAGTGACACTTTTGCTTCTTTTCCAATTTGGATGCCTTTTGTTTCTTTTTCTTGCCTAATTGTTCTGGCTGGGACTGCCAGTACTATGTGGAATAAAAGTGGTGAGAGTGGGTGTTATATGTTGTTCCTGATCTTAGAGGAAAGGCTTTCAGCTTTTCACCATTGAGTATGATGTTAGTTGTGGGCTTGTCATATATGGCCTTTGTGATGTTGAGGTACATTTCCTTTATACCTACTTTGTTGAGAGTTTTTATCATAAATGGATGTTTAATTTCATCAGATGCTTTTTCTGCATCTATTAAGATGATTGTATGATTTTTATTCTTCATTTTGTTAATGTAGTATATTACTTTGATTGATTTGCAGATGTTGAACCATCCTTGCATCCTTGGAATAATCCCACTTGATGATTGTGTATGATCCTTTTCATATGATGTTGAATTTGGTTTGCTCATATTTGTTAAGCATCTTTGCATCTATGTTCAACAGGGCTATTGGCCTGTGATTTTCTTTTTTTGTGATGTCTTTGTCTGGTTTTGATGTCAGGATAATGCTGCCTTTGTAAAATGAGTTTAGAATTGTTTCTTTCTCTTCAAATTTTGTAATAATTTTAGAAGGATAGGTCTTAACTCTTTAAATGTTTGATAGAATTCATCTGTGAAGCCATTCAATCCTGGAATTTGGGGTTTTTAGGAGTTTTTTGATTACTGATTCAATTTCATTACTTGTAATCAGTCTATTCAGATTTTCTATTTCTTCATGATTCAGTCTTGGAAGTTTGTGTGTTTCTAGGAATTTATCCATTTCTTCTAGGTTTTCCAGTTTATTGGCATATAATTGTTTGTAATGGTCTTTTATAATCCTTTGTATTTCTATGGTGTCAGTTGTAACTTCTCTTTTATTTCTGACTTTATTTATTTGCACCCTCTCTCGTTTTTTCTTGATGAGTCTGGCTAAAGGTTTATCAATTTTGTTTATCTTTTCGAAGAACCAGCCTTTAGTGTCACTGTTTTTTTAGTCTCTATTTCATTTATTTCAGGCCTGATCTTTCTTATTTTCTTCCTTCTACTAATGTTGGGCCTTGTTTGTTCTGTTTTTTCTGGTTCCTTTAGGTGTAAAGTTAGATTGCTTACTTGAGATTTTTCTTATTGCTTAAGATAGGCCTGTATCACTATCAACTTTCCTTTTAGAACTTCTTTTGTTGCTTGCCATAGATTTTCAAAAGGTCTGTTTCCATTTTGACTTGTCTCAAGCTATTTTTTGATTTTCTCTTTGATTTCTTCAATGACTCATTGGTTGTTTAGAAGCATCTTGTTTAGTCTCCACATGTTCCTGTTTTTTGCAGTTTTATTCTTGTAATTAATTAATATTTTCATATTGTTGTGGTTGGAAAAGATGCTTGATTATGATTTCAATCTTCTTAAATTTATTAAGACTTATTTTGTGGCCTAACGTGTGATCTATCCTGGAGAATGTTTCATGTGCATTTGGAAAGATTATGTATTCTGCAGTTTTTGGATGGAATGTTTTGAATATTTCTTGAGTTCATGTGGTCTAATGTGTCTTTTAAGGCCAATGTTCCCTTATAATTTTCTATCTGGATGATCTATCCATTGATGTAGTGGGGTATTAAAGTCCCCTACTATTATTGTATTCCTATCAATTTCTCCTTTTATGTCTGTTAATATTTGCTTTATGTATTTAGGTGCTCTTATGTTGGGTGCATAAATATTTACAAATGTTATATGTTCTTCTTGGATTGACCCCTTTATCATTATGTAATGCCTTTCTTTGTCTCTTATTAGAGTCTTTGTTTTAAAGTCTGTTTTGTCTGAGATAAGTATTGATAACCCAGCTTTCTTTTCATTTCCATTTGCATTGGATATCTTTTTCCATCCTTTCATTTTCAATCTGTGTGTGTCTTCAAATCTGAAGTGAGTCTCTTGTAGGCAGCACATAGATTAGCCTTGTGTTTTATACATTCAACCACTCTCTGTCATTTGATTGGAACATTTAGTCCATTTATATTTAAAGTAATTATTGATAGGTATTTACTTTTTGCCATTTTGTTCTTTTCTGGTTGTTTTTATAGTTATTCTCTGATCCTTTCTTCTTCTCTTAGTCTTTTGCCTTGTGATTTGATGGTTTTCTTTAGTGTTATATTTGGGTTCTTATCTCTTTAGTTTTTGTGTCTCTATTGTAGATTTTTGGTTTGCAGTTATCATGAAGTTCATATGTATCTACCTCTTCATAGAGCAGTCTGCTTTAAGCTGATGGTCACTTATATTCGAGCACATTCTAAAAGCACTACATTTTTACTCCTCCTGCCGTGTTTTGTTTTTGATGTTATATTTTGCTTCTTTTGACTTTGTCTATCCCTTAATTACTTATTGTAGTCACATTTGGTTTTGCCACTTTGTCTTTTAACGTTCATACTAGCTTTTTAAGTGGCTGCTACTGCTTTACTATATATTTGTCTTTACCAGTGGTATTTTTTTTCTTTCATATATTTTCTTATTTCTATTTATGACCTTTTCTTTTCCACTTAAGAAGACTCCATAGCATTTCTTGTAAGGCCAGTTTGGTGATGATGAACTCTTAGTTTTTGTTTGTCTGGGAAACTCTTTATCTCTCCTTCAATTCTGAATGACTTTGCTGGGGAGAGTATTCTTGGTTGTAAGTTTTTTCCTGTCAGCACTTTAAATATACCCTGCCACTCCCTTCTAGCCTGCAAAGTGCTAAATACTCAGCTGATGGTCTTATTGGGGCTTGCTTGTATGTGACTGGTTGTTTTCTTTTGCTGCCTTTAAGATTTTCGTTTTAATTTCTGCCATTTTACTTATTATATGTCTTAGTGTGGATCACTTTGGCTTCATCTTGTTTGGGACTCTCTGTGCTTTCTGGACCTAGATGTCTGTTTCCTTCCCCAGGCTAGGGAAGTTTTTAGCCATTATTTGTTCAAATAAGTTTTCTGCCCCTTTCTCTTTCTTTTCTCCTTTTGGGACACCTATAATGCAAATATTAGTATGCTTGATGTTGCCCCAGAAGTTCCTTAAACTATTTTCATTTTTTAAAATTCTTTTTTTCTTTTGCTCTTCTGATTGGGTGATTTCCACTCTTTTGTCTTCCAGATCACTGATCCATTCTTCTGTATCATTTAATCTGGTGTTGATTCCCTCTAGTATATTTTTCATTTCAGTTATTGCATTCTTCAACTCTGATTGGTTCTTTCTTATATTTTCTAGCTCTTTGTTGAAGTTCTCACTGTGTTCATCCATTCTTCTCCCCAGTTCAGTGAGCATCCTCATGACCATTACTTTGAACTCTTTGTCAAGTAAATTACGGATCTTTGTTTCATTAGGGTTTTTTCCTGTGGTTTTATCTTGTTCTTTCATTTGGAACATATTCCTCCATCTCTTAATTTTGTTTGATTTTCTATGTTTGTTTCTATTAATTTGGTGAAACAGCTACCTCTCCTGGTCTTGAAGGAGTGGCCTTGTTTAGGAGCATCCCCTGTGTAGATTGCGTGTGTCAGGTGGCTTTGGCAGCTTGGCTGGAGCTAGGGAGAACATAGGACAGAACGGGTGGTTCTAGCATACTAGAGTGTGCCATGCTGGGGCTACCCCATTGGGTAACTGGAGCTGGAAGAGGTGTCAGGGTGGTCCAGAGGTACACCATGCTGGGGCCATGTTGAGGGGGGTAGCTGGAGCTGGGGGTCCTAGGGTGCATTGGGGTGGCCTTGGAAGGCTGCTTAGAGCCCCTGGAGTGTGCTCTTGCCTGCTTTATCAAGGTGGAGGGGGAATACAAAAAATGGTGCTCATTGATCCCTCTGACCCCAAAGAGATGTCCAGCAGTTTCCCACCCATTTGGCAAATGCTCTAGGGTTAGTAAATGGATTTCCTTCACATGTAGTCTGAATTTCCTTTAGACTGCTATTGTTTTGCTTTGCTCCAGGGCGTGCAAGTCTGCACATGGGCCCCTCAGTGATATCCCTGCCTTCTGTGGGTCATCATGTTGAAGATGGGGTTCCTATCAATACTGTGTGTCCATCTCTCCTGCTAGTCTCCATGTGGTCCCTCTGTCGTTTGTTTGCAGAAGCTGTTCATTCAGCCCTAAGTTCTTCTTTAGGAGGAGTTGCTCTGTATGTAGGCGTAGATTCCATGTGTCCATGGCCGTAGGTGAGTGCTGGTCTTCCTACCCCGCTATCTTGGACTCTCTCATCTTGTGAATACGACTTTGCTATAGTTGTTTCTAATTGTGAATTAGCCAGTTTTAGATAAAGATACATAACTTGGATACAATTCATAGGAGATCCACAAAATGTAGTTAAAGATTTAGAAAGCAATATCTTAGAGAAAAGTATGATTAATTGAGCTTCCCATGTCTAGTAAAGAGAGTTATTGGGGATTTTGTATTAATTGCCAAAGCAACATAGGTTTGGATAATACAGTCTTTGGATTCTGTTTGTTTTGGGTTCAAGTTTGGGTCTTATTACTGTCTGGTTGCAACGTGATCTTGGATTAACTACTTAAAATCTCTCTGAGCTCAACTTCAACTATAATATGCATTTATTGATACCCATTTCCTAGGTTCATTGTAAAGATATTTTGATAATGCCTATGAATAATTTGGCATAGGGCTTGACGCAAAGTGCTAAATGAAAATCAGATGCCTTTTCTCTCTACCTTAAGTTTCCACTTATTTGGAGCCTTGGATCTTTATCCAGAAATGTTGTTTTCTGGAAGTTTGTATTTCTGGCCAAAAACCA
Source organism: Equus asinus (assembly GCF_041296235.1). Lineage (NCBI taxonomy): Eukaryota > Metazoa > Chordata > Mammalia > Perissodactyla > Equidae > Equus > Equus asinus. The sequence goes on from NC_091807.1 coordinate 3,104,836, forward strand.
GTGTCTTGGACATAGTAGGTATTCAAGGCTATTGACAATGTTGATGGCTATGGCAGGAATACTTTATGCAGGAACTGCTGACCAGCTGTATTAAATTAAAGGGTCTAGTTTATGGCATGCCGTTTTTTCAGTGCTGCACAAGTACTACAGTGCTACAAAGGAATTTAAAACTGAATTATGTTTGATTGCATAATATATTTCACAGTAAATCTTTAGATTAGGATGGAGTGTCAGCTAACAATGGAATAATGGTCATACTTTCATGTGTATCTGGATGGAGCTGGGGAAGTCCTCTTTAGGTGTTTTGCAGCTGTTAGGCAAACAGTCAACAGGAAATATCTGTACTTTATTTGGCACAACCTCGCATCAATTACCTCTTGTCCCATTAAACCTTCTAATAGAGATTGAATAAGGCTTCTCAGTGAAACTTAATGAATCTGACTGCCTCCTTGTCCCCATCCAAATAGAAATGTTGGCTTCAAATATGTCTATGTATTGATCTCGGTGCCCAAGTATTATTACAGAAAGTGTGTGTGTGTGTGTGTGTGTTTAAGAGGAGTAGTTTGTTGCACCATAGCAAAATATATCACTGACTTAAAAACCATGCTGAGTGGTAAACTTATTGATATTTTTTATTGTTGTAGTTGCAAAGTAAGTACCTATTGGTTGATTGATCTGTATAGTATCTGCTTGGAGCAACTCATGCTCATAGGAAAGACCTCTCAGAATGAGTACTAGCCTAAAAGAGCAAAGAGAAGAAAGGAGAGGAGGCCTGTGTCCTTAGCTGGAGGCCTCCTTAGCTGGCTGAGACTGGGAAGGAGACTAGGTACATCTCCAGGAGGCGCTGGAGGTCATCACTGCTGGGAAGTCTAGAACAAACACACAGAGGAAAGTGAGGCCTGACCTTCCTCCTTGTTCTGCCTCCAAGGAGTGTGGAAATCTGATACTGCCACTGGAAACTCTCATTGTAGAGTCTCAAGGCCCATTCTGAGCAACTCTAGAACAAAATAACCAGAGGGCAGTCTCTGGACATCATGGTAATGCCTCATTCCTGAATGACCGAAAACTTCGGAACACATACCCTTTCACCTCTGACCTGACAGTTTATTTTCATGGGAAGCAGAGAAGAAGATGAGGAATTAAATGACAGCAAGGACCTTTTATGTTAAGAATGGAGTAGCATTTTCTTTTCATTGAGGTTAGTAAAACGGTAAATGTCTTTTAACATTGATATTTTAAATTACTATTTATTCTAAGAATATGTTTTCTAGAGATTTTTAAGATGACAAGATAGAGATTCTACATTTTTTGTACCATTGTCCTTTTAATGTAGTTTTCATTTTTTCAAAATTAATAAAATGTTTAAGTTTTTAATTTAAATGTTGAATTTTCTCTTGCTTAATTTTTTTGCCCTTAGATTTCTTTTACATATATTTAAAGTTAATGTAAAAGGTGGCCCCATCTACTATGAAACAGACAGAACCACTTTATGTCCCATGTCTTCTGTGTCTCTCAGACATGTCTGTGGTATAAATCACACAGTGACATCACTGGGTATGCTTTGGGTGGATTGTACTGGGTAATGTATCAATTTTGTCATTTTTTATTGTTGTTTATAAATAAGGATGTGTGTGTATGTAAGTGATACTTTTTAATTCCTAATGCAAACTGAACCATAGTCTGTTTAGACTTTTCATACGTGTTAGGCTGTCAGTGTTAACATCACCTGCATACCCAGTCCCATTCAGCCCAAAGTCGCCATGGAGTGTTAACATCACATAGTGCTGAATTGCCTCCTTTATCCTGAAAAGTAATATTGCGTGGAAGTTGCTCGTGCACAGTTTTTCATATGCCTTTTCATACAACAAATGTGGCTGTGATTAAGTACTCGTAAGCAAGGATTCATGTAATGAAAAAATTTACATGCATATGAACTAAGCTCATTGATTCCCAGGCATGAAAGAGAGCGTATCATCTGTTTCTTTGTATCAAGATTTTTTTTAACAATAAGATACCAAATAGTGTTTTTGAAGTGTAGACTTGTTCATAAACATATTTTCTATCCAATATTATTTCATTTACTTGTAAAATGCAACACTGTTTTGGAAAGGGGCTGCCTACATCTCTGCAAACATTATATTCATCTCTGGAGACGTACCAACTGGGAAAATACTAAGTTACTTCTCATTTTATTTTTCCCTGGGGCATTTTAAAGCTTTGTTCTGCCTTTATGGAGTACATTTTTAAAAATAGATTTCCACTTTCAATGATAATGTGTTCACTGATCACAGTTCAATATTTCATAAATAGAATAGCATTTTTTGGTAAGGAATTTATTCATTGTTCACATTTGTGTTTGCATGCCCAAAGTGCTGAAGCATCTCTAAAATGAAATTGGGTCCATGTCTATATGAATGAAAATAAATAAAGGAAAGCATCCAGAGAAATGACGTCCTCTCTAGGTGCTTTTGACATTTTGGAGGCTTCTCACCAGGGGAGCTGGGTATCTCTGGCACACGCCTGTGCGTTGGCTTCCACAGTTTTCATAATGGGACTCTGGCTCCACCAGGAGATAAAGGTTATGAGGAGAAGGAAGGGTTTGGTCCCAAAGATTGGATGTGTGAGAGCAAAGTGGCAGATTGATGGTGACAAAGTTGCACCACGTAATGTAAGGAGCCTCTGTAAACTCCTTGTATGGGTATTAAACTTTAAACATTGACAGCTTTCATTATGGGTGTGACAGAAGTATTCCACAAATGGCCATCATTTAAGGCAAAGTGAATTTTCATCTCACAGCTTTCACAATTTTTTCTTGTCATTAGCAGCCATTTTTCGTATGTCAAAGGAAGACAGTTCTTTCATAAAACATATTTGCCTCAATGCCAGTAAGTTTGACTCTAAGTGCTATTTTCTGATAGATCGTAGTTGTGGCGAAGCAAAGTCAATCAGTTAAAAGTTTGCCAGGACTGTTTGAAGACTCGAAGAACAGTGTGCGCTTCCGTCCTTTGCCGCTTGAAGGACATCCTTTCCTAGATTTCCCCAAGAGGTTTGAGATCTATGGAGATTCTGTGGGTGAGAGACTTGAATTTGAAACGCTGAATAGCTATCTGTCCACGGAATGAATGGGGTGAATGACGATGGCTCTGGTGGAGGGCTGACCACAAGAGAATTGAAGAGGTTGCAAGGCTGGTGCCACAGCCATTCGGGCAGCTGGAGAGAGGAAATGTTTGAACACCCCAGTGACACTCTGATGATGTCAGTCAAATGCCATATGTGGTGGTTGATTCAACTTATATAAACTCTCCCTGAGGTGAGAAAACTCTGTCCTGTAAATTTATGAAGTGAGAACGTGGATATACCAGACTTCTGAATGCTGTTATTTCGGAGTACTTCTTAGGATATCCTTCATTCTATGGAAAGATCTAGCTAGATTCTTTTGTGTGGAACTCAGTGTGAAAATACTATCTTACTAGACATGCCTGACTAATGTGCTGAGCAACCTTACCTTTATCAGTGGATAGAAATAATTTATAGGCCACTTCACAGAGTAGAAAATGTATGGAGCCAGAAGATATTTGGAATTTTAATTCAAATGCCTCGTATTTTAGTGGAAGAAACTGAGCCACAGAGAGGTCAACAGATCCATTTGGGGTCAGAAGATGAGATAGGGTAATTGCTTAGCTGCTTGCTCTCTGGCTGAGCTTTCTAGACTCCTAGTCCAGTGCTCATTCAGTGACACCACACCGTAGGCAACAGGCCATAGTTAGAGGTATCAGTCTTTCTAAACATGGATCTGACTATAACACTCCCCAGATCAAAACCATTCAAAGCGGCCTGAGAGCTCCTCAGGGCAGCGCCCACATTCAGAATGTGGCTGGCAAGGCCATACCGATCTGAATCCTTCTTGCACTGTAGTCTAATTTTTTGCCAGCTTCCACCCACTGAACTCATTTTTGTTCCTCAAAGGGGTGAATGTATGTGTGTGTGTAATTATTGGCCTTTTTTCACACACTCTTTCATTTGCCTAAAACACTTTTCCCGACCTCTTCACGAGGCCCAGCCAACTCACCCTTTCAGTTTAGCTGTCGCTTTCTGTCCCTCTCTGTGCTTCTCCCATGAGAGCACTGACCACATCACGTTGCACATGTCCATTTACTTACCTGTCCACCTCCAGATTGTGAGGAAAAGCGACGTCAGTTTGGTCATCCCCAACCTCGTGTGTCTGTGCATAGTGGGTCACCTATAGATATGTTTTGACAATTGAGTGGAGAAATTGCGCTGAGGCGGAGTCGCAGAGGTGCTTCCTCCTCTTCTCTGTACGTGCTATTCTTTGATATTTCCCCCTCCCCAAACACCATCCTTCAATCCATTTTTCCTACTTGAATCGCCTCCACTCATGATTTCCACAGAAGAGTCTTTACCAAATCCTACATGCTGGGGTTGTAGTTACAATTGTGCCCTCTTGTGGCGCAGTTATGAAGAGTGCCAGCCATCCGGACAGGCTGCCTGTCTTCAAAGCCCAGTCTCCTGCTTGCCAGACGTGAAGTCCTGGGCTTCTTCCCTGCCTCAATTTCCCCATCTCTGCAACGGGGATACTCACAACCACCTCACAGGGCTGCAGTGAGGATCCAAGAAGACCATCCAAGAACAGCCACTGGCTGGTGGCGGGCGTTTGGTCACTGTCATTGTTGTTATTCTCAGTCCAGAGACCCCCAGACCTCTACAGGGAAAGTAAGCTTGGAATACACTCTTGTTGATGAAAAATGAGTGTTGGTGAGCATAATTTAGTGCGATCTTACTTCTGTTTGTTACTTTGGCATTAAAATGTTTAGTTTGAATGAAAATTGTATTTGCATTTGAAAGAAGTTGGTAAACATGATCATTTCAACTCACCTGAATCACTTCAATGGCATAAGCTTTCTTTACCTACGACACATGTTACCTGTGACCTCTGTCCAGACCCAACGGCAGCAAGACTCTCAGGAGGAAATGAAGCTTTTCCACCCCAGACATGTGAACCTCTCCTCGGACTGTGAAGCTTACCCTAAGGAAACATGGCGGGGTGGGGACCTGTTGAGCACTTGAACCCTGTGCACTGACTTGGCATGGGAGCTCAGAGGCTTACCTGGTATCAGTTCACCTCTGTGTGGGGACAGAAAGTGCATACTCATTAGCCTGCTTGTCAAATATTGGACAAGTAGAGGCAAGCCTATCTTAAAACTGAATCTTCTGTAAGTAATTTATTTTTCTGTCTTCTCAGACAGCTCAGCTCTCTCAAGCCAGCGGAGTAGTTTCCCAACTTCCTTCTGGACCAGCTCTTACCAGTCGCCACCTGCACCCTGTTTGGGGGGCGTTCATCCTGACTTCCAGGTCACTGCACCCCCTGGCACCTTTACCGCAGCCGACCCCAACCCCTGGCCGGGACACGGCCTGCATCAGACCGGCCCAGCCCCTCCCCCTCCTGTGTCTGAGTCCTGGCACTACCCTTTGGCATCTCAGGTGAGCCCCTCCTACAGCCACATGCATGACGTGTACATGCGGCACCATCACCCCCATGCCCACATGCACCACCGCCACCACCACCACCACCACCCTCCTGCTGGCTCTGCCCTGGATCCGTCCTATGGGCCCCTGCTGATGCCGTCAGTGCGTGCAGCCAGGATACCTGCTCCCCAGTGTGATGTCGCAAAGACAGACCCGACAACAGTCACCACTGCTACCTCAGCGTGGGCTGGAGCCTTTCACGGAACGGTGGACATCGTGCCAAGTGTGGGGTTTGATACAGGTGAGCCAGGGGATTTCCATAAAGAGAAGTTAAGAAATCAATATTGAGAAATGGAGGATGTTGTAAATACTTTGAAATATTTTTTCTCTTATATGTAAAGTGAAACTTTGCCAGTATTCTTAGAGAAACTAAGCATTTTGCCACAATTCCTGTGTTCTTGCAGAAACTGCTGTGACTCGCCCAGCGAGTACAGCCTGGGAAGGGCCTGGGAGCTTTTCTCCCCTTTGACAAAGACTACCTTTCAGCTGGTGATCTGTTCCTTTGAATGGGGATCTCTAGTACCTTATGTTTCAAAGAATGGGCCTTGTTCTTTAAGTCTCTCTGCGTCTGTGCTCTGTACCATGTGTAAGGCCTAAAAGAGTTCAGAAAAAGTATGTGTCAGTAGTTTTTCTTTCTCTCCTTTTTTTAGGTCTTATTAATGATTTATAAAACAAACTGCTTTCTGAGAATAGTCAATGGTCTACTCTTTTGAAAAGAAGAAAAGTATTGAAAGGAGTGGGTTTCCCTTCTCTTCCCTTCCTCTCCTTTGCCTTCTCTCTTTTTCCCTTCCTTCCTCCTCATCCTTCCTCTCTTCCTCTCTCTATTTCTGTCCCTCCTTTTCTCTATTTTAAATAACACCAGACTTAAAAGACTACTATAAAGTTTATTTTCAATAGATTTAGAAAAAAACTGGTAAGGGAAATATTTATGAACAGAGCATTTAGCTCCTCTCTGGAATTCGCTAGTTCTGAGGGCGTAGTGTTAAATGTTGGAGCTTCTTTTTGGACCAGACTGGTTATGTTAACAGTATTATTGGTTTTGAGTTCCTGACAGCACAGGCATCAGAGGCTAAAAAGACAAATCGAGTCAGTGATTACGTCCCCAGACTCTGCGTTCCAGTCGCCCACCTCTGCCTCCAATCCTGGGTTCTTTTCCGGGAACACCTTGTGACATATTAGGACTCTCCTTCCAGAGGTTTAAAGAAACTCCCTCTGTCCTTGGTTTTTCTATACTGTGCAGGAGCTTTAATTGGAATGCTGCTTCACAGCAGAGACTCCCCAGAGTAGTAAATGCCCAGGGTCAAGTGGCATTCTCCCTGACATGAGTGGAACATTCTTATCTTGGTTACTGGTTCTCTCCACTGAGCTTTCCAAGGTTGTTCATTGCCTGGCCTCACCCATTTCAGCTTCCTGTGGAGTCTCTGGGTTCAAGCTGTTTTTCTAAGCAAACTCTCAGGGGCCTTGGTTCTCCCTCTCTAAGAGAAGAGAATGTGATGGGGCTACCCACCACAGGCGCTTCTTCCTCTGCACGTGCTAGCAGAGAGAAGGCAGCTCTTGAGTTGTTTGATGCCTGGGGCCTGATCTGAGTCGAGTCCCAGTTCAGTAGCTGCCATCATGTGTAGCCAGCACTTCGCGATGCCTGTGTGACCAGAGTTAACATGGCCCTTAGCAGGGTTAACAGTGCCCTTAGCAGACAAAGGGAATGTCCTCTCCTGTCTTAGTCACTTTGGGCTGCTCTAACGGAATACCAGTCCCCGGATGCCTTAAACAACAAGCATTTAGTTCTCAGTTCTGGAGGCTGGGGAGTCCAAAATCAGAGTACCGGCACATTTAATGTCTGACAAGGGCCCGCTTCCTGATTCACAGACACTCTTCTCAATGCGTCCTCGTATAGTGGAAGGAACAAGGAGGCTCTCTGGGGTCTCCATTCATGAAGGTTCTGCTTTCATGACCTAATCACCTCCAAACTCCCCCCCCCATACCTTCACTTTGGGCATTAGGGTTTAACATAGGAATTTTGGGGGGACACAAACATTCAGTCTATAGCACCCCCTCTGTGCATTCTGTAACATGAAGGGGAAGATGGACGTGATTGCTTGTTCTCTGCTTCTAATTCTCTGTCACTTGTTATCTACTTTTGTACTTGTCAACTTTGGTGTGGGCCTGATTCATTGACTCATTGTTCCTAATTTCATCTTTAAGTAGTCACTGAGGGGGGGAAAATTCATCCTCCTACCTTTTGGGAGTGGAGAAGAGAAAATTTTTGTTCTTTCTGAAGAATCTAGAGAGGACCCAAGGACCCATAGTTCTTGATACTTACTGAGCTATGAATCAACGTTCATTGAGTACCCACTATGCAAGGGACTGCCAGAGGTACTTCAGATATATCTTTTTGCTTTTAATCCTTAAACCAAGTCTGAAATAGGTCTTCTTAGATTCATTTACAAGTAAGGAAACAGCCTCGGTTTTTCCATTTGAGAACTACTTGCCTAAATCTCAAGTGCTCAAGCTGGCTTTGAACTAAGACCTTCTCCAATCTAAGAAGTTGTGTGGGTAGCATCTCCTTGTATATATAGGTAAAATAGATTATTTATTAGGACTGTTAAATTAGACTATTAATGATTAGTAAGGAGGGATGAAGATTAACCTACTGGCTGTACGTAGTGCTCCTCTTCGTCAGTGTGGGTTTGGGATGAGGATCATGATTCATCCCTATTCCGTAGTTTTGACCCAGTTGAGAAACAAGGACAAAGGAATCAAGCAGATGAAGATCAAATTATTAGCATAATCATTGATTGGGCTGAATTGGAGATCCTAGATTAGGTTTCCTGCCTAATCTAGAGAATCAGAGAAGATTCCCATAGACATCTTCCTTGTCACACAGTTTACAGCCCCTTTACTGTGAAAAGAGATTGCTGGTTGCTCAAATTTGCCTCTGAAAAGCATCATCTGAGGCAGGACCCTGGTGTGCTCTCCCTCCAAAGGGCAGGCACAGGAGGAGGCTGCACCTCCCTGCCTGGGGCTGGACCAAAAGGGGCAGTGGCAGGGGCTAAGCCACCTGTGCTCTTCTAACTCCAGGCATCATATCAAATGTCACATCTCTCTTCCTTTGGGAAGAGTTACAGAGGAGTGTTTTGGGCCAGTTTCTCCAAGAAACAGACTCTAAGGTGTAGATTTGACTGTAGATAATTTATGGGGTTGTGTTCTCAGGGCAGCATCTTTGTGGGCTGTGGGAAGAATTGGGCAGGAGAAGTCTCCCTGTGATTAAGTTCAGCTGAGCCTTAGGAGATTCTTCAGGGAGCTCGGGAGCTTGGATGGCCCTTTATAATTGTCCTGTCCTGAGTCGGTGTGGATGGGCTTCTATGTCCCTGCGCTGACAAGTGATTGGATGGATTTCCCTCTGGAAAGGGGGCATGGCATTAGGCAGGGTAGCTTTGCTCTCCTGAAGGCAATTCCCAAAGAGAGAAATGACTGACAGTCATGAGCTGCCAATAGCAGGGGAATGGACGTCTCCACATGGAGTGGGGAGCAATTGGTACCCCACCGCAGTATCCACTACAGGAGCATGACAAGACAGTAGTAGCTACTTTTCTTCTTGTCTAACTACTGATAAAAGAACAGAAGTTTCTGTGTAATAGGCCCAAGCTAAGAAGGTAGAATAGTTGAGAAGAAAGAGAGATGAGTCCCTCTATGCAGTCTATGCAACACTGACCTGACCATGCAGCCCAACCAGGGGCTCGGCCCGGGACTCAGCTCCCGTGTTGGGTGGCACTGAGCAGCCGAGGGAAGAGCCTGCAGTCAGGTGAGACCGTCATGAAACTTCTCCAAGTCCAGGTACATAGGCCACCAAAATGCAGGTCATTTTCACATTCCATTAGGAGATAAATAAGTTGATGCAGCCATTTTCAGAACAATTTGGTAAAGGGTATGATATTTTCATCAACAGGGGAAAGGTTTAATAATTTTAGGTGCATTTTTATTTTGCAGCCATTTAAAGAAATTGAGGAAATCTGTAGGAAATCCAAAAGGTTGGCCATGATATAAGGCTTAATGACCAAAGGAAGTTTTAGAGTATGAGATATGGTATAAACCAGGGGTCAGCAAAATTTTTCTGTAAAGGGGCTGATAGAAATACTTAATGCTTTGAGGGCGTATTGTCTCTGTTGCTACTCCTCAGCTCTCCTCTTGTAGTGGAAAAGCAGCCACAGATGAAACTTAAATGACAGAGCATGTGTCCCAATGAAACTTTTTGATGGACACTGAAGTTTGAAATTTATGTACTTTTCATGTGTCATGAAATGCTACTCTCTTTGTTTTTATTCTCTTCTTTCTCAACCATTGAAAAACGTAAAGGCCATTCTTTCCTTGTTAGCTCATGGGCTGTGTGTAGACAGTCGGTGGGCCTGATTTGGCCTGTGCAGTGTAGTTTGCTGACGCCCAGTATGGTCCTGGGTGTATAATTTTTATCTACGTACACACACAAACATGCACGTGTGCACCTGTACTCCCTCAATGAGAATTATCTGGAAGTATATGCCCCCAACTCTTAATGATCATTACTACTGGTAATTAGTGGGCGCCTAAGCATTGAATCCAGATGGCCCGATTTTATGAGCCCAGCTCTGTCGTTTACTAGCTGCAGGACTTTGGGTGAATTACTTAACCTTCTGGGTGCCTCAAATTTTTGTCTTTCAAAGATGCCTCCTTGGGTTGTTTTGAGGATTAAATGAGTTAATGAAGTACAACATTTACAAATGTGCCCTGCACATAATAGTTACTGTATAAATTCTAGCTATGAAGGTGGACACACTCTCACTTTTTTATCTTTTAAAATATTGTTGAGCTATATTTCACATATTATACACTACACCATTTTAAAGTGTACAATTCGGTGAGCTTTTATGATGTTCACAATGTTATGCAACCATCCCCATTATCTAATTCCGGAATGTTTCCCTCATCTCAACAAGAAATCCCATATCTCTTAGGAGTCACTCCCAGTCCTCCCCTCCCCACATGACCTTGTAACCACTAATCTACTTTCTGCCTCTATGGATTTCCTACTCTGGACATTTCATATTTATGGGGTCGCACAATGTAGCCTTTCATTTCTGCCTTCTTTCACTTGGCCTGTGTTTTCAGGATTCGTCCCTGTAGCACATGTGTTTGGGGGTGGACGCTATTCCGTTGTATGGATCTACCACGTTTCGTTTATCCATTCATTAGTTGGTTTGTTTCTGCTTTTTGGCTAGTAAGAATAATGCTGGAAGAACACTCGTGTACAAGTTTTTGTGTGAATATGTGTTTCGGTTTTCTTAGGTAAATACCTAGGAGTAGAATTGTGGGGGAGAGAGACCCTCACTTTCTATTTTGTATACTTCTGTATTTCCTGAAAGTTTTTCAAAGACCATTTCCTATATCTGTAATTAATTGTTAAAAATTTATTACAGAGTGTGGTAATATAGGAATAGAATAGAGCTCTGGGGTTTGGTAGGCAAAATCCTTCCCTAAGAATGAGGTGAGATGGTCCATTTTCTCTCGGGCCCGAGCTGGGGTGAGGCGAGGGAGATGCCTCGGCACAGCGTTGGCAGGGTTCTCACTCTCAGGGTCGTGCAAGGACAGACCTCCTTAAATTTTGTACCCAAGGCGCCTCGCTTGCCTCACCCTTGTCCTGACCCTATTTTCCTGTCACGCCTGGTTCTCTCTCACTTGCTGCTCCCTCTGTTGACTAGATATTACCTACAGATACCTTGGGATGATCGGGGTGTGGGAATGATCGTAGCGCATCTGCATCTGCTCTACTTGTGAAAATCCCCATCTTTACCAAAGGGCTATTTGCACCAATCCCACCCTCAGCTTCGCCCTTTCCTTTCACAGTCTCAAAACTGGGCTCTGTGGTTTCTCTGGGAACACTGGCTCCAGAATGTGATAATAGGGGCTTAATTGAAAAGAAGAAAGGTCACTGGTGAAGTGAATTTGTAAATGTTGCCTGCTACATACCTGTTTTGAGATCACAATCCACTTTAGCATATAAAAGGTTATTATACATTCTTCAGTAAAGAAACATGTTAAATTTAGGAGGGAATTTTTGCACTCTGATTTTCTTATGGGCATATTTCATTTTTAGCCTCTTTATTAACTTCTCATGGCGTGCTCATTGGGAAATGCTATTTCTCTTAGTTTTTTCGCCAGAATAAAAGCCGTAGTTTTCAACTTCTATCAGTAACTTTCACCTTTAAGCTGCCATGAAGAGGTATAGGTTAGGAAGGGTGAGTGGGGCCGAAGACAATAGCTAGAAAGGTAAGCTGAAGGAGGGAGGGTGCCCGGACACATAGGACTAAAGTCAGGAAGCTCAGAGGACTGAACCTGGCCCCTTTCTCTGTCAGGAAGAAGAGAGTGAAACGTGGAGATATTTGTGATTGTGATACAACGTATTATTAGATACGCATATATGAATGCAAGTGTACATCTCGTCTTGTCAGGCTCAGATCCTTTCGTGATGACATTAAGTAAATTCTGAGCTACTATTTGTCTTTCAGTGGCCATAACCAAAAGATACATTTCGCTGAAATGCTGTCATTGTCATTTCCTGTTATTAGCAATAATTTACCTAATGAGAGACATACAGTGTTGCATATCCCAGCCAGTTTGAATTAAAAGTAAAAATGTGTTAATGAGGCCTTTTTACTGAATACAAAGTTGACTTTATTTATAACTTCCACTTCATCCACTGTATTTGAATTTGCCAAAAGGAAAAGTAGTCATGCCTTGTGGTGTGACTTCTCTATAAACACAGGCTGCTTGTACCTTGAGATTGTTTCATCTCTAGATTCACAGATTTATATTTCTTAGGATCCTTCATGTTATTTCACTACAATTTGTTATAAATTTATTTGCTTTGTTGTTTTGAAGCATGTCACAATAACAATATAAAATATACATGAACAGCTTAGAGTTGAGGTATATATGTTCTTTTTGCTAAGATATATTGAGAGCCTAAGATTAAAAATAAAACAATATTCTATACAATATCACAAGTTCAGGAATTCTGGGACTAAAAGGGAGTTAACATGTATCCATGTACTTCCTGCTTCTCATAAACTTCATCATATAAGCATTAGCCACACATTTGCTAAGTAGTAGATTCGGTGAGGAAACCTTTGTATGATTCTGCCCCAGACTATAGTTATAGCCAGATATCAAGCATTATCTGGTTCGTCTCCCACTAAGGAACACATCTTCAGATATCGAGTGAAATCAAGATTATGTATCATAGAATGGGACATTGTTTCTCACTCAAAAATAAAACTACAATAGCTACCAAATGTAAAAATTACTTGCTAAGTGTAGGTTGTGAATTTTCCGTAAGTACAGGAAGCTGTGTTTCTAGTATTCTCTCAGATGTTGAGGCATAATCTGAGTTATTGCTGAAGAGACTTTCATACCAATGGGCTTCATTATCATGCAAATAGAATTACTCTGTTAAGAAACCTGGGAAACATTTTTTTGAGGACTTAAATTTTGGTAGAGATTAGGGAGCACTGAATGCCAGCAGAGAAATTGGGAGTACACATATATCCGTCTTATTTATTCTTTCCTCTTCATAGACACTTTGTGTCAGATACTGTCATAAAAGTAAGATCACTTTCTATTTTTAATTTTTTGAGAAATCTCCACACTGTTTTCCAAAGTGGCTGCACCGGTTTGCATTCCCACCAGCACTGTATGAGGGTTCCCTTCTCTCCACACCCTCTCCAACACTTGTTGTTTTTCGTCTTGGTGATTATAGCCATTACAACAGATGTAAGGTGATATCTCATTGTAGTTTTGATCTGCATTTCTCTAATAATTAGTGATGTTGAACATCCTTTCATGTGCTTGTTGGCCATCTATATATCTTCTTTGGAAAAATGTTCGTTCATATCATCTGCCCATTTTTAGATCAGGTTTTTTGTTGCTGATGTTGAGTTGTATGAGTTTTTTATATATTTTGGAAATTAACCAATCCCTTGTCAGACATATGATTTGCAAATCTTTTCTCCGAGTTGGTGGTGTGTCTTTTCATTTTGTTCATAGTTTGATAAGTAATAATGTATGCCTGCAATTACACAATGTTATAAACAATTATGACCTCAATAAAATAATTTTTTAAAAAATTAAAACCACTTTATATGGTTTTCTGAACTCTTTACGGTATAAGGCCTGTAAACTATGTAATGTTTTTTATGCGGAAGATTAGCCCTGAGGTAAAATCTTTCGCCAATCCTCTTTTTGCTGAGGAAGATTGGCCCTGAGATAACATCTGTGCCCATCTTCCTCTATTTTATATGTGGGATGGCTGCCACAGCATGGCTTGATCAGTGGTACGTAGGTCCACACCCAGGATCCAAAACTGTGAATCCTGGGACACCGAAGTGGAGCATGTGAACCTAACTACTACCCCACCAGACTGGCCCCTGTAAACTATATTTTTAAAAATATTCTGGTTTAATCTGAATATTTTGTGAAAGGGACATCATTTATAAATGACAAAAATTGTATTTTAATGCAGTTTAAGTTGTAATTGTTATTGCTCTAAATTGTTCTATAGTGTTCCCTTTGAAATAGGCTAATTATACTACTTCATTGGTTAAGATTCTGACGGTCAGTCTTGCTCAATCCTATAAGGATGCTTTACATTGAAATCCAGTGTAGAAACATAAATATCTTTGTTTTATCAAGTACAGGAAATAAGAAAGCAGAGTGAAAACTAGCTAATGAACCAGAGCAGCAAATGGAGATGCAATTTCTGTCCGTGAAAGACATGGGCATCACGCGCCTGCTTGTTTTCCATCCAGCTGTGAGTTTGCTCTCTCTGGATCACATCTCAAGACTCATGCTTTCTTGTAGGTGGTCTGGTGCTGACAAACCTGGGCACAAACATTCTCAGAATAACCTGGTTAAACTATTTTAACATTCGTTTTTAAAATTTTACTAATTTTGGAATTTAATTTGAAGTATTAAGGGTATTAAAACCGTGGAGCTTTTCATCCAACAACCTCTGGGAAATCATTTCTCTCTCTAAACATATACACTTGCAAAAAAAGACTAAAGGAAACGAAGGTTACCAAAACAAGCCATTTGAATATTTACTTGATATCATCATGCTTCAATTCCAGGCTTTACAATGAAAGAGAGATGGAGTAAATTCGGAGAGAAAGCATTGGAGCGTCACAGTAATAATTAACAGGATACGATGAGTCCTATAAACAAAGCGTTAAGGTATTTTTCCTGCTGGAGAAGAGAGAGCATCAAAGTAACATATGTTATAGGGGCACAACTAAAAGCAGTTTCCTCCTGTGCCCTTCACTACTTTTCATGGGGCGTGTCTATCAGTGGTCTGAATTCTGAAGGTTATGGAGTTAGTGATTCATTGGAGTCTTTCCTGACATTATTAGCAATTTTTATAAATGAAGAGGAGATTAGAAAATTTTCTTTAAAGATGTTGTAACATAGAATAGGCAGAGAAGCTCACTTCTAATCATTCGATTTCGGCAAGTAGACACATCAAATGGCATTTTTCTATAGAGGCCAACCCCAGGACTATGTGACTTTTCAAGGGGAGTGTGCCGTTCAGTAAAGATTACAGATTTATGGATACTTACCTTGAGGGCATTATCTCAATTATAATAGTTAAAATGTTACAAAGCAGTAGTTGCAGATTAAAACAATTACTAGGCAGAATGTTTATGAACTCATACTTTCTCTTTACAGTTTATTGTGATTCAGTAACAATAAAGCCTCTAGTAATTAATGACCGAATGCTTCACGCTTTCTACAAACTGTTTTCTTTTTCTTGGGCCTATTTCATAAGCCTATTTTCCACTGAGAGAAGAAAACCACCAAAGATATGTTAAAATATTTACATACTCTTGAATGGTATTAGTTGTATAGGGCACATGTCCAGAATGACAATTTGGTGACCAGAGGGTAATGGAAACCATCTCTGAGATCCCAGCCATGGAGGGAGATCTGCTGGATGAAAAGTAACTGGATGGTGCATCAGAGGGAGAAATGCATTCCAGAGCCCTGCCGTGAGGTTCAAGTGTTCATGGCTGGATTCTGAAGGACCTTAATGAAATTCCGCTGCCACGCAGATCGTGGCCATGCTCTCTTCTGGGCCCTCATCCTTAGAATGGTGCCATAATGTCACAACGTCCAAATCATGGGGATTTTGTCTCACAGTTCCCCCTCCTATCTTCTAAAACAAGTGCAGAAGCCTTCTGAGAAGATTCTGAATGTTTTAGGATGTATTTGCAAAATAATACAAATAATCGTGTGTGTGTATGTGAATCCTTGTAAAAGACATCTTGGTTAAAGGAAAATGCTTTTATGCTTTTTCTCATACGTTGCTGGTAGAAAATTAAAGAGTTGTAAGTTCTTTTAAAAAGTAAACTGGATAATGTATTACAGTTGAAAATACTCATAACCTTTGGCACAGCATTCTTCCTCTTGTGAGTCTATGCCACATGAATACAAGCAGTGGCGCATGAGGATATATGTACAAAATGTGTGTTGTGATGATGTTCATGGTAGCAAAACACTGGAACCAAGTGATGCTATCAAGAGGGGCATCCCTGAGTGAGTGATGTCCTATGTGGTATTGCTGTCTAAAAAAAAGATGAAGAACATCTATATGCCCTTCTTGTGAAAACAAGGATGACAAGAAATCCTGTATGTGTATGTCTGTGTGGTGTGTGCATGCACATATAATTCAATGAAAGCAGAGAAGGCTAGTTTGTCAACTTGTGTTTCCTTTTGCGGCTGAAGGTATTGGGGTCACTAATATGAATTTAAGGAGGAGAGAGGGAGGAGGAGAAAAAATATATGTCTATATACGCGTGTGTGTGTGTGTGTGTGTGTGTGTGTGTATGTGGATAAGAGAAAGAGACAGACAAGAACAGAGGAGAGAGATTGATTTTATTAATAATTTACTCCCCCCCCCCCCCGCAAATCACTTAGGGGATCATAACAATAATGGTCAATATAGGGAAATTTAATCTTTGCAGAGGTGTAGAAGTGTGTGTCCAGAGATGTGTATGAGAAAACCAGAGAAGCAAAAAGTAGATTCCAGGACCCAGATCATCGCTTAACTGTATCATGCTGAGCAAGTCTCATAACCTCTCCATTTCTCCTCTTCCTTAGATACAAAATTGAGATTATGCTTCCTACTCTGACACAACTGGGAGATTCCAATGCACTCATGCCCGTGGTTGTGTTTTCTAGATGGTGACACATGATGCAGAACTAAAGTTTCCATTATTCTTAATAAACATAGTACATTCCAAACAGAAAAAGAAATTCACTCTGGAGATGTGAGGCACCATGATGAACTGAGATGCAAGCTTTAAATGCCTCTATCCCTTCCTGACTTTATCAAACTTAATTTGTTTCTATTTTTGAAGAATAACCATGATATTTGTTGGAGCTAAACTTCCCAGTAATGGTGTTTGCTGATATTGGCCATACAATGAAAACTGAGTGCTTTTGTAATGGTTGGGCAGACAATGGGAGAAGCAGGATAAAGAATCAAGAAGATAAGAATTTGAAGTGTTATTGGTATATACAACTTTGACATTTTTGAACATAGTTTTCTCTATCTAGAACACTCTGACATGTGGAATAAAAGAGTACAAAAAAAAAATAGATCCTATCCCATCGTGCTTACGTATTGGTGAGATATTTGTTCCTGTCACTCATATAGATCAAAGGAAATTTTATGTGCAGCACAAGCAACTTAGACTATGCATGTAATTAGATTCACCAAAACTCCATTAATACATGCTAATCTTTAAAACTTTTGTGAACTAAAACTGGATTCATTTTCCATTCCAGTATTGATTTTGTAAACAGGTTTCTGTTTATTGCTATATAAACTGAGTAGCATTTCTTGCTTTCTGAAGTGTTTCCTTAAAAATTGCAAGCAAACTTAGGCATTGCTGTCATTTTTTGATTTTTTTCTTAAAGGAGTTGTCATCAACTAGCTGTGGTCGGGATTGGGGACTTTTCAACCTACAGCATGTCAGCCCCGGAGACAGGTGCTTGCCTATGGGGAGAGCTATAGAGGTTCGAAACACTCCTGGGTAATTGTAATGGGACTCTAAGGGAGAATTAGTCAAAGTGCTATAAGACCTGTTTCAGGGTTTGGTGTCTTTTGTAGCAGCAAATCATCTTTTCAGCAATGCTTTGCTATTTCTCATCTCACATACATGGGTGCAGCTAAAAGAAACAGCTTGAATGAAGAAATCCGTTGCAGAACTTGTCCCCAGACAATTTTACATCAGCTTTCAGATAGGCTACAAACGTTCTATAGAAAAATTCTATATGACCTGTGGAATTTACAGATTCTGTTTATTCTCTCTTGGGCTGCCTAACTCTTCTCTTATTGTTCTATTTATCAACAATACAAGGTTTCACAGACAGTTGTGTGTGGCCAACATGTTCCAAATTCCTTGGCAAAAAGATGACCAAAAACAAAGTCTGGCAAGAGACTGAGGAGAGGCAAAATATACCGTTTTCCTTTGGGACACAGCCTGATATACTGGAGATTTAACGTCCTAACTTTTGTCAACCCGCAGCGTGTGTGACGATGCTCGTTCTTATGGCTGCTTTGTTTGAGCATATCAGGTGACACTTAGAATCTTCATAATCATTGAAGCCCTATTTATGTTTGCTTGGATTAAACAGACTTTTCTGGAAAATGTCAGAGAGTAAGCTTGTGTACATGTCACATATAAGTGAGATGAAAAATTACTGATGTCAATGTAGAATTGATATATGTGCAACATATCTCATTCCTACTGAATATTTTCCAAAGTGTTTTGATTTAATGGAGAGATTGATTACTTAAACCAAGTGGGCATAAAAATACATTTGTATTTCTGCAGTTCTGAAGTAATTTTTAAAATTTTGGAGTCTTTGAATACCTCCTGCTCCCAGGTGCAGCGTGTCCTGGGTCGATGTTGGGTCCCTCGTTATGTTTTTACGGGTAAGCCATGGGTCCCGATTAGCTCCTCTCTGGTTGGATTATCTATTTTTTGCATCGTAAAGCTGTCACTGCATAACCTAGAAACCTCTTTAAAGATGCATGTTTGGCTGCATTTGTTATCCAACAGATGTCTGGATAGTTAGAATCTCTTGAGAGTGTTAGAACTTGTGGTTTCAGTTACAATAAGTGATCCAAACATTTTTTGGTCTTGCTCCTCTCCAGTTCTGGGAGAAAGTCTGTAGAAGAAATTACAGAGGGTATTCCGTTTCACTCTTCCCCACCCCTTTTTCCTTTATTCTTGTCTTCAAAGTTTTTTTATATCTGCTTTTGAAATTGAGGCCACTGAATTTGTGAGCAGTGTCTCAATTCCATTCTGCACCTCCTGGTCCCAGCTTTTCTCATCCAAGAGGTTATCACATTGACATTCAAATTTTGAGCATGGTAAATTACCGCTATGAGCAAAAACTACCTAACTCTGTGATTTGTTGTTTCTTTTTGTCCACAAGGTCAGTTTTACAATGACTGGTGTAGACTTGTATCTCTGTATCCTGATGCTTAGAGTACTTGCCAATCTTCCTTCAAGCTGGGCATTTTAACGTGCGCTAGGCTGAAGAAGTGGGTGTCGCTAAAGACAAAGGCTGGAGATTCTGTGCATGAGAGAGCTTGTGGTTTCAGAGGGAGGAAGGTTGTGAGAGGGCAGGTAGGCTAAGGGGGCTTGCCATCTGGGCCAGGAGCAGCGGGAAACACCTGGGCACTGAACTGCCTGCCACCTGCAGTGTTCGCCTCAGGTGTGCAGGTGCTATGCTGCTTGTAATAACGTAGTGAGTTATGGTCTACAAGTGTTACCCGGTTCAGTGGGTTTTACTTTTCTACTCCTCTTTTGAATCTGAACTTCAAGATATTTTGACAAGTTCAGACAGTTTTCATCTCATTGTTTCTGACAGTCCTACTACATGGAGATGTTAAGTCAATTCTAAATGTCCCTTGAGAAAAACATCTCTACACAGAGTAAAACCTCCCTCTGCCAATAAATTATTACACTGTAATAGTTATATCTTTTATCATTGGTTTAGTGTGCAAGAGTTGTAATGGTAAGAGGTAACTGTAGTTCAAGTGTCATAATAAATTTAGTCTTTGGCTTGGTTCAAATGTATCTTATTTGTGATGACTTTAAAAAATTATTATCCAACATGTAAGTACTAAGTATGGAGGTGCCTAGTGCTCATCAAACTGGCAAAAATATTTGGAATACATGGTAAAAAATGCTGATATACATAATATACAGAAAGCACTTAGAAATCAATGAGGAAATTGCTTTCTTAAAAGCATAGAAACTTGGCCAAAGATAAAGCGCAGAGAAGGAAATGCCAAAATCACATAATGTTCAGCCTCACTAATACTGACAGAGATGCAAATTGGAACTTTTAATTAGATACTTTTAATCTATAGTAATGATAGTAAATAGTAAAAGAAAAAATGAACATTGGTACAAATTTCCTGAAACATTTAGCACCCACAATGAGACAGTAAATGTAAATGTAGATATATGCTTGGGTTCACCAATTATACCAACATATTTTTGGGAATTTATCTTATCTACCAAATTATTCACATAAGTAACAAGTATATTGTATATGTGTGTGTGTATCCAAACTGTGGGCATCTGTAGAGAGTTGGGTAATTTATGATATAGGGTGGAATGAATATTGTACAGCCTTCCAAAGGGTTGACCTACATGTACTGACACGGAATGGTTTTCCAAGATGATCTTGCTGGTGAAATAAGCATGTTCAGCACAATATAAATAGTAGTGTGAGGACATATGTGCACCCGGAGTGTCCTCGACAAGCTGTGTGATTATGGGATATTGTGTAGAATTTTTTACTTTCTAAATACTCTTTATCTTGATTTTTAAACAAGAAGTCTACGATATTTTAAAATTAAAAAAAAATATATTTTTAAAAAAGAATGAAGGGGGGTCTCCATGGTTATTAAACATGATCTATCTTGATATTCCCCTGAAATGAAATCGTAGTTCCCAAATTGGATAGCTCTTGCTCTCATTTTTTTCCTCTATGTTAGTGTTAAGGTGCTACCACCACATAGATCTTATTTAGAAATTGTTAACTGGCATTTAAACTGATTGCCCCAGGGCTCAGACTAACAAATGCAGTTGGATGATCATTACCAGTGATAATGTTATAAAGTAGGAGAAGATAATATGACTGTCTCTTGGATTGCTTTGTGATCATTTGTCAAGTGTCAGTGTTAGATGTCAAGTTGTTGATGAAAGTTGAGTGTTTTGGTCTAACATCCAACACAGTGTTGTAGCTATTTATATTTGTAATAAATATGACTTATCTTTATTAAAGCAGGGGATTCATTTTTAGGAATAAGCTACCAGCTTCTTTTGGTCTAATAGCAAACATTCTGATCCAAAAGGGTTTCTAGACTCTTAATATCTGTGAAGTGAAAAGTTTCTATTTATTCACTTAAGTACTTTAGTTTTAGGTCATAAGATATCCTACCCACACTTCCATGTTTTATGTTCGTCTCTTTCTTCTTCTCTTTTTATCAATAGCATGTTCCTCAGTGTGTGGTTACCACGTTACCTCTTTTATCTCCAGCAATAAAATTAATTGGAAGCATATTCAGCTTCCTTAAGAGCATAGTCAATGTTATTGTCAAGTGATGGCACTTCCTTAGGAGGAGGATGAGCTTTTCTGGTGAATATGACTGACAATCAAACAGCCACTGAAGCTCAGCGGTCCTGGAGTATAACTTTTTCAGTAACCCAATTTAGTATTTATTTCTACCCAAAAGCAGAAAACTTAACCTTGCCAATTCTGAGTATTCTTAGTCCAACCCAAGGATCTCTCCATTGCTCTCATTTTAAAACAATGTCGCATTTGGAGCTGAGCCCTCTTCTCAGATTCTTCCCTTGCCCTCTCCGTGGGATTGCCTCTGGATTCCTAGAGTCAGTCACATCACAAAAGTTGTCAGTTAAGAGGTTGCTGTCTGCTTCTTGGTCTTGTCATTTCATTCCTACCCTGGCCTTTGTTTTCAAACCTATCCCTTCCCCCAGCTCTCTTACTCAGTGCCTTCTCTGTGCAGGACTCCCCCGCTAATGACTGATTTAAATAGCTTCCTAGTGTTTGTGATCCCTCCAAGATATTCAACTGGGCTGGCCCGTGCCATTTCTTCTGCCGTGGGGCACCCACAACATAGATAGGGGACGAACTAGCAGACCCACCAGAATTCTCTCTGAGCGAATTCCTGTGCCCTTCTTTAGGGGCCTACGGAACGTTAGGATCTTTTCGCAAGACACCTAGGGGTTGAGGGAAGCTTGGGAGGGGGAGGTCTCCAGGCTTTTCATGCTGGGACACACCCTGTTGCCATCTGTACTTCCTTATTCCCAGAGCCTTTTGCAAGAGGTGAATCTGTGAAGCTGTTGCCTCCCAAAAATCTCACCTCAAAAATCAGACAATGAGGAGCCAGCCCAGTGGTGCAGCGGTTGAGTTCGCACATTCGGCTTCTGTGGCCCCGGGGTTCGCTGGTTTGGATCCTGGCTGTGGACATGGCACCACTTGGCAAGCCATGCTGTGGTGGGCATCCCACATATAAAGTAGAGGAAGACGGGTATGGATGTTAGCTCAGGGCCAGTCTTCCTTAGCAAAAAGAGGAGGATTGGTAACAGTTAGCTCAGGGCTAATCTTCCTCAAAAATAAAAAATCAGGCAATGAGCTCAAATGCCTTGCTATATAGTCAGATTCTTTATATTTTAAAGGGAAATCATATTATGATCTTCCTTGACCAAGACTTCTCTCCTGCTCCTAATTATACTACATTTGTTTTCTCTGTTTATACTTCCTTTGCTCTCTTCCTTGGTCTGGAGGGTTTTTTTCCTTTTCTTTTGCTGGTCAGGAGGAGTGGTGTTGGAATTGAAGTGAGGAACTGGGTCTGTGGGCTTACATTTCCTCTCACACCTTTCTCCTAGCTGAATTCCAGACACTCAAACTCTGAAGCCAGAAACGTGATGTCTTTGTTCTCTGGTCCCATTTCTGACAACCACCTCATGAGCCAAATGGCCATCCTGTGTCTTCAGTGTTCACACTGAGGAAGTCTGGTTGGGGAGGGGGGGCAAGGTGGTTGTATCAAAGACACATCAAAAAGCACATCGCTTAATATGACATATCCTATTACGATTGGAGTAGTCTTCATCTGAACTATAACAAACTACTGTGTAATCATTTACTGTGTCTTAGGGAAAACATTGTAGATGAATAGTTTAAAAAAATCACAAAGAGAGCTATTTTGTAAATGCTGATATCAGTTCTGTTAAATGAAGGGGTTTTTAAACAGTGCAAAAAGGAATATAGAAACTGGATTAACTTTTCCTCGAGTTGATTTAATGAAAGGATCTTGACTTGTGAGTTGCCGGAGTATAGGCTAGTGCCATGTCTACAGCCACTGTAGTCCACACAGGGGCAGCCGTCCCTGCTCTGGTTAAGACCATTGACTCTGATATCAGACCACCTTGTTTTCAGTACTAGCCCTACCGCTTAATAGTTGCATAGCTTCTCCTACCCCAATTTTCTCGTGTGTAAAATGGATATTATTGTAACATGGTTGGGAGCATTTAATGAGAGATTTCATGTAAAGCGTTTCTAACAGTGCCTGGCATATTCAGGCCTAAGAAAATGTTCACTCACATCATTTTTATGATGTTTATCTTCCTTTCTTCTGAAATCTCATAGACTAAACAATAGAACTAAAACTGAGTTACTAATATTGAGAAGATAAACATGGGTAATTTCAAACAGCCAGCGGAGAGATTTCAGGGTGTGTTATGAACTAATTTCACATAAGTTTGAGCTAGGGAAGTGAGAAGGCAAAAAAGCCTGAATAGAAGCAAAATTATAGCACAGTGGATTTTGTGTTCTGGTAAGAAAATCTGAGGAAATCCCAAATATATGTAGATCACATAGGGATCATGGGTTAACGATCTTGTCCCCTTTAACCCTTGCTGGGAAAAATAAATGTGCTGACTGGCTCTTAAATATCCTGATCTGCCCTCATCACGGTCTAACAAGAAAAATCATAGCCCTGCTTCTCTGTTGAAACTTAGTAGGGTTTTTTGTGGTAGTTCATTTTCTTGCGCTTTACTTATGCCTTTTTTTTTGAAATTTACAAGTGTGAATATCTGCTAATTAAAGAAAGGTTTTGATTTATGTCCCAACACCAAGAAGAATATAAACCACAAGGACTACATTAAATATTTAATATATTGCAGGCCATAGATGATTTGATTGTTTTAAGGTTTCCATTGGAGTAATGCAAAAACTTGGAAACAAAAAAATTCAAGAGATGAAGTTATAATGAGAGAATGCTTTCTGTTATTCTGGTTGGAAAATTTAGGGCCATGTTAAGTAATGCAGTACTTGTCCACAGAAAAAGGCTAACATGATTTTGACAGAGTCATATGTCTTTGCAAAGTAAACTAGGGATTGCCTTTACTTAAGAGGAAAAAAAGATACTCAAGCCACTTGATGATTCCAACACTATTTATGACTTGCAGTGCTGACATTCTATAGATTGATGGAGGCTTCAAGTGTGGAAATACTGAGTCATGCAGAAGATGAGATGTTTTAATAATGAAAACAATATTTATGCAGTCAGCAGATTGTCAGTTAAGGTGGTTTAGATTATAAGAGTCACCCGACAGAGACTATGTCAGGTTGCAAATTATTCTCACCACAAAATCGTTCAAAATTGAGTAAAGCAAACTTGGGGAGAATTGGTATACCCCAGATCCTTTTTATTCCTCTTTCCTCCCCCTCTTCCTCCTCTTTATCCCCCTCCTCTTCTTCTTTTGAAATGGGAAAGGAAAACTATTGACTTTGTATCTAAATATGATGCTAGTACACAGAAAAAACAAATTAAGATGGAACTAATCTTTTAGCCTTCAGGAAGAGTTGCTTTTTGCCAGTACACAAATGCTATAGACCATGGATAGTGCCCTGGGGTTCTGTGAGGTGCTACATTGTCTCCTTCTATTTGTTCTCTCTACTTTCATGTAATCTGTTTTGTAGATTGTCTTAATGTCTCCCATCAACTACTGACTAATTGTGTCTGTTTTGTAATGACACCCATTGTTTTATAAAATTTTTTGACAAGTTGAGGGACAAGAAATGAAATCACTGCAGCTGTTTTAGTTACAATTACAATTTGAAACCATACTGGCTCGTTGAACTATTCAATTTACGACATCTGGCCCAGACTTAACAACAGTTCTGGATCAAGGATCCAGAAGACAGCCCTCAATCCTAGCACCCCCACAACAGCAACCCCACTGCATTTCTACTCGCTTGTTTAATAGCCTCACCTTCATGTTTTGATATTTGGTTTTAAACAACTTAAGAGCACTATTATTCTGAGTCTTTACTCTTCCAAACGATTATGCCTCAGGACAAAAATAAAGGAAGCTGAAGAAAGCGACTTCAAGAGGGTGTAAACTGATGGTGCTTTGCTAATTGCCAATATCAGAAATTAGTCAATTTACTATTTTAGAACCAGATCAGTCACATTTTCTGGGTCTTCTCTTTGATAAACTTCTTCCTAATCATTTTAGCTTTGAATTGGTGTTCATACATATTTGCATATTTGCCTTTTTCATTATTTTTTAAAACTTACTGTAAATTTTATTTTCTTGCTATGAAGTGTGGATTTTCATAAGCCATCTTAAATACTTTCTGGAGGAAGATGCACTAAAAATAAGTAAATTTATAAATGGAATATAGGTTTGTGCTATTAGCTATGAACCAACTATATCTATTTTACTGACAATACCAGATTCGGTTTTTAACCATGCCTAATTGCTCACTATAATTTATTAGCAATCCTGTTACGGAATACGTTTCCAAATAACACTAGAATTTATTTACTACCGTAGTCCAAAGGTATCATTCTGACAGTTGCTGAAAAGTATTAACTGAAGTGCTGCCTAAATGTCCAAAGATTGGTTACATCTTTTTGCCCCAGTATCAGTTCGTTTTGAAATTAGAGATGAAAAAGTTTCATTTATATTATTTTATATTTCTATTCACTTATACTCCAAGAAAATAAAAACCACAGTAAGAATTTGTACTGTAGAAATAGCACTGTTCTAGTCTACAGTTTTTGTCACCGACTGTGTTGGTTGGCTTTTTGAAAATTGTGAACTCAAGCACAGAATTTCCTTAGAGATCAGGTCTTCCTTGGGTCATGCCTCACAGTTGCCTAGATTGTATTTTTGGTTTCCGTATGCAGTGTATTACAGATTATGCCCATTTTTGAGTGCTGCATGTGTGAATGCTTTTTGTCTTTCTCCTTGTCACCTTTTCTAGGTCTACAGCATCAAGACAAGAGCAAGGAATCACCATGGTACTGAAATTCACATTCTTAGCAAGTCAGGTTGGAGCGTGATTCCATGGGCCCACTGGGAAAAGAGGCTGCCAGGGCTTCCCGTTCTGCAGTGGGACACAATAGACATGCAAGGAGAAGAGGAAGTGCCAGCCACTGACTTTGGTTTGAGCCTTTTCTTGAGAAAGCAGAGTGGGTACTAGACATTAAAGAAAGCATTTTTGTTTGTTTTTTTCCCTCATCTGAGCCTTTGCCAACTGTACAACTCTCTTTTTTTGTCTTACTTTTATCAATGTATGGTTTAATTTTTGTTTGATTTTGATTTTTTTTTCTTTTGGAACCAACCACCTTGTCATGAAAAGATGAAACACGAATGAAAATGCTCAGTCTTTCAGGAATACAGTTTTGTAGCTCTGTGTGCATCTATTTTTGTAGAAATACAGAAAGTTTGATTTAGCATTGATGGGCTATTTTTGAGGGATATATTTTTTTTAATATTGTAAAAATTGTTAAGTTCTGTTTAAAGAACTTGCTCTCAGAGAAGCACTGGCAAAAATGTTTAAAATGCTTGTCTTTAAGATGTCTGTGAGATGCTCTGTGCTTTCCAGGTTACCTCAAGTGTTTGATAGTTCCTCTTTTTGACAAAAGTAGCACCGTAGCCAAGCCAATATAGTATTGTTTTACATTAAATCTCAGTGAAGATTTAATTTCATGCCAGCTCACTTAGCGTAGAATTACATGGATAGCTTGAAAAGGAACATTTTAATGACCACACTATAGAAAGGATATTTCCTGGCTTTGATATCTTCCAAAGAGGACTTGGAGGCTGACTAAGAAGAAAGTTTGCGTAAACTTTCACTCAAATGGAAAGTTTGCTGGAGTCTATAATTCCCTTTCTAGTCCATCCAACTTTGATAAGTGAACCAGAGTTTATATTCAACTACTGGGGAAAAATGCATTTAACAATGCCACCTGTGAATGTCAGTGACTTATTTTCCTTGTTGCTAGTTATTCATTCATGGCAATTTTTAAAGTTGTATTTTAAGCGGATTATTTTTTTCCTGGAGATAGTTTGAAGTGATAATATTTGGAAAAGTACTAGACTCATCACAAAGCCTTTAATTCAGTGGCTATTTCTGATAATGTCACCCATCATTGTAAATTGAAAAATAATATATTTTATATGTAATATTTTAAAACTAGGTTTTTGCAGGTTTTTTTTTTTTTTGGTTTAAATCTGGTTTTAGGTGATTTAATTCTTTAAAAAAAAATTTATGGCAAAGTGAAATTTAAAATGGGATTTATATCACAGTTCCTGAAATTAGGTTAACAAATTGACAATTTATTATTTGAAATTTATTATTGAAAACCCAGGGTTCAGCTTGACATGGCCCTCAGGATTTAAATAGGGTGAAGTTGGAATTATCATTAAGCCTCAGGAAAAGATTAAGATTATGAAAGTAGCAGTTATTGGTATTTTAGGGACTTTCAATGCAGAGTCCGTCCTTTCAGCTGCTCCCAGGGATGGGTCATGTCATGCTAAGAAGTTAGTGTTATATAGAAGTTTTGGTTTGGTAAAGAAGTTTCTCAAGTTTCCCCCATCCCTGTCCCCACCCATGTGAAATACAAAGTTGAGTGAAATACCACTTTCCATCTTAAATTATGTGTGTGGACATTTTAGATATAAGAACTTCCACTTAGCTAGGCAGAGTTCTCACAGATAATTTTCAAACATTTCTCTTAGTTCTATTTTATGCATTAGTTTTCTTTCCTGGTGCATCTTGTGAGTTATGATCTATGCACTCTCTTGTATTCTCATCACTCCATTCATTGCTTCTCGTAACAAGAATCTCCTTAACACAACATGTACATTTTTACCTAATGTAAGGCCCGTACTTAAAGTATCTCCCACTTACTAAAGACATGAACGTAGATTTTCAGGGACTGGCTTGGTCACATTATCTACGATTTGATTTGATAGAATTGTTTGTAATTTGCCCAAATCTATGGAGCACAGAGTTGAATGAATCTATAAAACTGGTTTCATCTTGTGTCCTCCTGAGTTTTCAAAGACAAGTAGTTGGCAGTTCCCATGGGATGGCTCACTGGGGGTTATTTATTTTCCTCCTCTTGGAATATATTAACCTCCTTTGCAGTTTCTCTGAAACAGCATTGTACTTTGACTCAGTCAGATCATTCTATTTTATTTTCCCAGTTGAGAGGAGAAGAAAGGTAGTCCCTCTTTGCTCCTTTCCTTATTTTCCACTGGATTGAGGTGAAGGAGAGAGCAGACAGTTAGATAGCTTATCCCTGAAGTTAGACTCTGCTCTGTGTTAACTATCCGATGAAACATTCCTTGGCTCTGGGGGCCCAAGAAAACTTTGGGAGCTGAATTCTCCTGAACACAGGAAAGATTTAGAAGTGAGATTCCCCTGTTGAGAACAGGCCCAGGTATTGTTGGCATATTGCAAGGGTTGGATCCTTGTCTATACAAGTTGTGGATCAAAATCTAAGTAAAAAGAGAATGAGTGCATGTCTCCAAAATTGTCTGGCATCCCCTTGCTATGACCATATTACCATTACCACTAGAAGTCATAGAAGAGAGTGAGTTGTAATTTAGCATGATCTTCTGAATTTATTTCAAGTTTCACATGCTATCTCTGAGTCTGATTTTCTGACTTCAAAATGATTCTGTTGCATTTGGAGGCTTCCAGACTGCCCAAGTGAGGGCTCCGACTTCCCTCCCCAATTTCATCTGGAACCATTTCACCTTTGGCTATTTTACAAATTAGACTTTCTTTGAGCTTTCTAAAGATCTGTAAACTAGACCCTAGAAAATCATCTCATTTATTGGACATCTAATCTATGCTTCGACCACTAAATTATCATAAGTGAAGGAACAACATAATAGTGACAGGTTAGATCCTAACAGATTATTTGGTCCCTCATTGTTTATTTGAAAAAAGCCTCTAAACTTTTTAAAAACCAGTGTTTCTTCTTAAGAACCGTCCCCTCCTAACTTTCTCCTCTAATTTTTTTCCTTCTCTTTCCCTTAAAATTATTTACCTTATTATTTTAAGCCAAATTGGCCAGGATTGCTTTAAAGTTTGCAAATGAGAACGTAGTGAGTTGCAAATAATTGGGCAATTTATTTCTTTAACTTTATAACAGACTTTTTAAAAAAACAAATTCTGAGAACTGGCATAAAAAATGCCCTTGATGAGCTTGTTATTCATTCTGCACATAGAATTTGCCCATTCCTATTCTAAGACCTGCAGGATATCTCTCACAATCTAGCTTTTGCATTTACTATCTGGTTGTGGTAATCAGAAACTATATTTCAAAAAACTGCCTTCTATCTCATACTGAAGGTCCGTTTGGTACACAATGTTTGCTGAATTAAGTCAATGGGGCAGTGGCATTAAGTGGTGGAAAAGGAAAGTATTTATGGTAGAATTCTGACTGGGGGATGAATAGAGAAGCAGAATGAATGAATGCAGAGAGCATTGGCTTGGACATTAGGTCATTCTCTGAATTCCGGCTTAGGCACTGTTAGATGTGTATGATCTGGGGCTTCATTCATTTATCTCATGTGTAAAGTGGGATAATGATACATAACTGGCGGGCTGTGAAGGTTGGAAATCATATGTATATATGATCAATCATCTGGCTTATAGTAGATGTTCAGTAAATGACAGCTACCACAAATGTCTATCAGTTGAGTAGGTAGATGATAAAATTGAGCTCCTGAATGTCCCTTCTCTTTACTTTTCACACCCGTTTCTGCAGCAATCAAATAGATACATGACTGTGCTTTTCCACAAGAAAAAGTTGCAAGAGAATCTTTGTCTTCTACTAGGTGTTGAAGATAAAATGTAAATTTCTTAATTATCTCTGAGATTTTACTGTGCCATTTATGAAGGAAAATAAATTACCTCTTAGCGGTGTGTAGGTCTAACTCTGACTTTTCTTACCTATTCCAAAATTTTATTCATCAAGGACCCTATGTATTATTGTCTCAAAAATTAAGGCAACAGTTGTATTAAATCACCAAAGTTTTTGTTTTTCAGTTATATTTTGGGCTTCCTTAGCACCTGGAATAAAAACATCTCTTTTGAAGTTATTGGAGTTTTTTTACTTGCCTTGGAGGAAAAAATTGCAAATATGGTGGAAAAAAATCCTCCGCATGAAAAGAGGAGGAAAAAAACAACCCTTTACGGTCTCAGTCAGCAGATTTACTCTACTTTGAGAAAAAAAAGAAACAACTTTATTGGAAGCAGATGTTGACACTGTGTCAGTTATTGGATGGAAAGAGTTCCCTAGAACCGCCGCGCTTACAGAGGGGTACTGACGGCAGTTCGAACGCGTGTGATGCATCGCCTTCGCGGCGGACGGGAGGACGGCAGGAGCGTGACAGCGCAGGGGACCGAGACTGTCAGCCTGCCAATTGTAATGGACGGGACCCCAAGGACTCGGTTTTGGTTTTTTCTTTCCACTAGGATAAAAGACACACCTTTCAGAAAATTTAAGGCTTATTTGAGAGAAATTAAAGTTTACTCTCTAAACATGGCCCAAGAGCCCTTAAATCTATTATTAAAGCATTAAAACTATTATTAAAGTCGTTTTAGAAAAATCGGGTTAAAGTTTTAGTTCCATAATGTAGAAGACGAGTATGTAAACTACACAAAAGTCGATGACTCTGGGGATTGGCGCATGGGTGGGGCCTGCAAGGAGGCTCAGTCTGAACAGCTTCAAATGTTGATCACCTCGGTAACACGATCGTGGAGACTGCTCACAGAACAGACTCAGAATTTTTTCAGTAGGTTTTCTTTTAGTGCTCTCTTAGAAGTTTACTCTGTATACTTTTCCAAAGTATAGAAATAGTCATTATTATTAAAATATTGTAATTTTCTTATTTTTTATTGTCCATTGTGCTTTTACGTTTGTTTGAAAAATATTTTTATAGTTTCAAATAATTGATCAAACTAGTGTTCCCTTGAAATAACAAATTAATTTGATCAAATAAATTTATCTGAATTTCCTTTTAAAGTTGCAAGAAATACTGATTAAGTGTAATTTACCAATTCCATTGTGTAAGTAAACAGTGACGCCTCCGAGAAAAGGGCAGGTCACCATCAATTAGCTTCCTTTGTAACAATTTGTGGACTACTAAATTTCCACCTAAGAATGACTCTTTTAGAATACAAGATTCTTTAATTAGTTTTTTTTGGTATATGCATAAGATGTGAACTTTTCTAATGATGTCTCTTTATACTAATGGAGATGTACATTTTATATGCTGTGGCTAGGGCAAAATTTAATAACGATTATTTACACACTTGATTTAATTTCTTAGGATATTTACAATCTTGGATATTATATCTGATTTAAGAATACTATTCCCTACATTTTTCTGGATATACAACATATGGAAGGGTTTTCATGTGAATTATTTGTATCATTTTAAAGTGCATATATGGAAAGGGAAAAACATGGGTTCATTTTGTTTTCATCATATAAATCTAGCGAAATACTTTTATAAAAAAATATGGTGAACTTTATGTTTGTCACTTGATTAGGTAAATTGAAAGCTAATAATAGAAATATTATCTTACAACATTGAAATACAATGAAATTCCAGATTTGTTCGTTCCATGAGCAGTTTTGTATTAACTTTACGTTTCCAGAAAAAGAAATTGACTAGTCTTAACTATGTTGTCATTCTTAATTTACAGGAAAATATATAATTCATAAAACCTTTGGCTTTACAAGCTAATTATAAAATCATAAATTTTTTCTGGTTTTCTTGGGGTTCAGGAGGGAGACATTTTAGTGTTTCTATCCATTCCTCAAATACAGGTCACCTAACCGTATCAGTGATATAAGATGATGGAGGACTTTGTAATAAAAACAGATGTCATCTTCAATTTGTTCAATAAATAATTTAATGTGAACTTAATGTTTATATTTTAATGTACCATTTGATTTTGTCTGCCTTTCTTGACAATTAACTACAGGTCTCTGTTTTCTTCTTATTCAATTAAGCAACTTATAAATATCTTTGGAAATTAAAATGTCGTAGATTTTTTTGTGCGTGAGGTTAATTTCAGGAGACAAGGAATTTACATGTTACAGTGAGGAGTGGGTTATAAAACGAGTGTTTATAATGGAAGAGCAAGTGAAATGAGCTATGTTAATTACATAACAGCAAGAGGCTTGTGAATTTTCTAGTACGATGCTTCTAAAGTTACCGGTTACTCTTTGGGAGAGGTGTTTTTTGTTGCTTCATTTTTACCATTGTTATATGGAATTTGCTATAAGTAGTATGGAAAAACCAACAAAACTTTCCTAACAATTCATTGACATTGAAGAAGTGTACCTAGACAAAAGAACTCCAAGACCTTATATTTTTAAAGGCAGCTAGAGTTTCTCTACACGGCCCTCTATTTTCTTATTAAATGAATCTTTAATGTGAAAGTGCGAAGTCTGGAAATCAGTATTGAACTCAGTAGACTCTGCAGCATTACAGGTGAAATGATTTGGCACAGACTTCTTAACTATCTGCAATATGTAGACTGGACTAGAGGTATGAGTTTTCTATGGCTGATGTAAAAAGTTACTACAAACTTACTGGCTTAGAACAACACAAATTTATTATCTGAATAATAATATTCAGATCTGAATGCTGCTCTGAAGGTCAGACATCCGGCGCTGGTCTTGGTGGGCTTAAATCAGTGTCAGCTGCATCCCTTCCAGATGCTCTAGTGGAGAAGCTGTTTCCTTGCTGTTTCCAGCTTCTAGAGTTCTTGGCTAGTGGCCCCTTCCTCCATCTTCAAAGCCGGCAACCACTGGGTCGAGTCCCTCTCACGTGGCATCACCCTAACCATCTCTTCAGGTTTAAGGACCTTTGTAATTACGTTGGCTCCACCTGGATAATATCGTCATCTCAAGGTCCTTAATTACGTCTCAAAGTCCTTCTTTCCATGTAAGGGAACATATTCGCCGGTTCTGAGGATGAGCGCGTGGACATCTTTGGGAGGACGTTATTCTGTCTACCACAGTTACTGTTAGATTTCAATCAATTTTTTTTTATCAGCCTTGAAATCTGGGAGGATTTACTATATCACTGGAACTAGCAAGACTTCTTCCATGTTTGCAGTGGTCATTTGGGTAGGATTCATCTTTATTCACTTAAATAATTGCATATGAAGGAATTTCCTGCTGCTTTTTCAAACATTTCACTTGGTTATTACAGTGCCTTGGAGTCCAAAGGGTTATGTGGTATTGATGTCAAACAGGCACGCGGGGGGTGGAGAGCAGACATCTGGAGCAGATTCTTCCTAGCTGAAGTGTGTTTTCTCTGGGGACAATCAACTACCATTTAATTGTTTTGCTTCCCTTTTTGGGAACATATGCCCATCCTGTGATGTCTTAAGTCTCCAAGCATCTCATTTGACCTACTTACACACATTTGACTGAATATCTATATATGACCACATTGCCACATTGACGTGGTAAAGCTTTTACATTTCTGTCCAGATTGAATCATTACATCTGCTCTCAGTTAAGCAGTGGAAAAACTGTTATGGAAAGCAAACATGTTTTGATATATTTAATGTGTAAAGTGGGTACCTATGCTCTGGAATGCTGTTGATCAATAAGTGAGGCAGACTCTCTTAGAAATATCACTCGAGCACAACTGTTTTACTTTCCGTACCAAGTTTGGCTGTGGCTGAATGAAGAACACCAGCATTGATCTTTACTTTGCACTTGTACAAGAGACTATTTGCAGGCAGCCAAATATAGCAACAGAAGATTTAAGATCTTGCCAAAAAATACAGAATCTGTTCCCCTTTAGGCTTGACACTCTATGCTTTTCGTGTGGATCTTGCTAAAAGGAAAATATAGCTTTAAACTACCCCATTCCTTCTTCAGGAAGTTCCCTAATCTTTTACAAATGGGCTTTTCTGGAGTTTTATGTTTCCAAAAGAAAATGGCTACATGGGAAAGCCATCCAGTGTTATCATTTTTCTTAAAAAAACATTTCTAAATCAAAGATGAGAGTCAACAGCAGTTAAGAAAATCACACTTTAGTGGGTTCAGGACTAACCCAGGATCACTGGGTGAAGTTCTCTGTTTCCTTTAGTATTGAACCAAAAATAATAATTTAAAAAATTGGCTGTAATCAACCAGGTGCTTTCTTTGCCTTAAAACATGGGTGTTTTGCTCTGAATGTTGTCTGATGGGTCGATGGTCTTGTCTAGACTTCTCTATTATGTGGGTAATGACAGTGTCTCTTCTGCTCAGCTTATGATATATAGAGAGAATTTTGAAAATAATTTTGCAAACTTCACCGAGAAAATAAGCTTTCTAAAGTGACAGCTTTACCAGACATCTCTGCGTGGGATTTTAAAACAAACACAAGGCTGTTGGGAAATAGTTGGTATATGTAAATATGCAAAATATGCTGAACAGCCCTAACAGCTGTAGGGTGTACTCCCTCATCCTTGAGCAGAATATTTTGGTGGCAGTAGCGGTTATTTTTTCCATCTTTGCTTGTCATTCCCCCTCCCTTTGTCTCCACCCACTCACCCATCCGCACTCTCCTCCAAAAGCACATACTTAACACCCTTCCCCCTACTTCCACGCTGCTTCCAAGAGAATCATTTCAATAGATTCCCACTGGAAAAGGCGGGTGGTGCCTTGAAGGGATGTTTGAGTTACACGATGCTGTGAAGGTTGAGCTTCGGGAACTTGCTTGCACTTGCTGTGACACTGCCTCCTGCACAGCCCAGACACTCCGCAGGCCAGATTCCATTAAGGCTCGTCATGGCCAGGGGAGGGAAAGTCTGCTGAGAGGAGCCTTGCTGCCATGATGATCCCGAAGATTACAGAGTAATCATTTTAAGTGTGTGTGATC
The DNA here is from genome assembly GCF_041296235.1 of Equus asinus. Taxonomy (NCBI): domain Eukaryota; kingdom Metazoa; phylum Chordata; class Mammalia; order Perissodactyla; family Equidae; genus Equus; species Equus asinus. The sequence goes on from NC_091807.1 coordinate 3,139,728, forward strand.
AGGTGCTGCACATCAAGGAACTCATCCCTTTATGAAGATAAGCAAATGCCTTTCTGCCTAGAAACAAAAAGGAAGGGAGGACTCAAGAGAAATAAAAAATGAAAGCCTCTTTTTGTAAGATTTTGACAGGTTGAAGGTTTAGAGAGGAGAAGGTAGCAAATGTGAAGAGGAGAACCCGGGGTCCTAGGACCGATTCCCTTGGTAATTTGTTGATATCGTTTAGTCTCATGTTTTCTCAGTTTATTCATCTGTCAGATGAAGATCAAATGAAGTGGGAAATAGAAACTACTTTGAGAAAACTAAATATACTATATAGATACAAAGAGACAGGAACTGATATTTAGTAAAAGTCCTCTACATACCATGAGTATTACATGAATTTATCTCAAGGAATTGTCAGAACTAGCAAGATGCAGATAGCATATTTGGGAGGCCGTTAGCAATATAAAAAAATTAGGATTTGAGTGTTAGTGATGCTACTCAGAAAGTGTACATCCTTGGACCATTTCTTTAAATCTCAGTGTGTTTATCCGTAAAATGAAGATATTAAAAGTAACTACTTCGTAGAGTTGTTATGGGGATTAAATAAAGGGCATAAATCATTTACCACTGATATGGTACCATATAATATGAAAACCATTCTTTTTTTTCTTTTTCTTTTATTTTTTAGTAATTTAGGGAATTGAAATCATCAGTTAAGCCCTTGACCAAGGGCACTCAGCTAGAAGTGACAGAGCCAGGATTCAAATCCAGATCTAACCAAAAAAAGAATCTTAAAATACCACATTTCCCCCCAAAGTTTTTGCTATTGTCATATTGAATGCATTTACTGTGAGAATATTTTAATAACTTCTTAGCCAACTGAAGTAAGAGAGACAGTAGGAGGAACTAAAAAATGGCCAGAAAGGGAAGGGTACTTTAGAAGAGTGAGCAAGAATAATGTAGTTTTCATGAGCCAAATAGAGTTATGATAGATTTTGCAATTGCAGAACATTATTTGTAACTTGGGAACACAGAATCAGTTTATTCAACATATGCTTCTGGTCTGAAGGATCCTGGTTATTTTTCTACTCAGGTCAACCTCAGATCTCATTAAGATAGTGAATAATAGGTTGGAAGAATTATAACTTCTTTGTGTTGACATCTTATTTTTCATCTGAAAATGTCAACTTTCTAATCTCTTTAGGGATGAGCTCTTGTTTTGTCTGCTAAAAAAATCAAAATTATGTTTTAATCTTGATTTTTCTGTAGAATCAATGTAATGTTTGTGAAGTGTCCTCATTTCTCACAGTGAGTGTGTGTTGGGGCAGGGCTAAAGTAGATAGAATGAATCATTTAAAAACACATAATATTTTCACTTGCAACTTCTCTGTCAGAAAGCTAAGAAATTATAAGAATATTTAACTTGAATCTTCTTACCCTCACTTGTCAGTTGTTTGACTTGGGAAAAAGGGCTCTTCCTTGTTAGGAAAAGAGAGATGATAATACCTACCTTATAGAGTAGATACATGGATTAAAGAAGAGAGTGTGTAAATGCCTGTTAAATGCTACACCTCTTAGGAAGTGTAGAATTTCAGGTATCGATTACTAATTGTCCCAACTTATTAGGTGACCATAACCAGGAACTTTACGAAGTCTCCTCACTGAGTCCTCAGCACAACCCTCCAAGGGGGTTTTCTTATTTCCACTCTACAGATGAGAAAACTGAATTATAGCGATTTTAAATAACTGCCCAAAGCAGAATTAGAATGGAAAGCTCAGTCTGTGTATCTTCAAACCTCATGGTTTCCACTGCACCAGGTTGCCTCTCCATCTACTAAACAGTTAATATTGAGAGCCTGCTGTGTGCTCACATTCACATATAAGATGTAAGAAGACAAGAGTATGAAGATCCTGATCTGAGTAATTGGATGTTTGGCTTCTAACTGCTTATACCACCAACGAGCTGTGCTCCCTGAACTAAATTACTGGTCAGCTTATTTCATGACTGAGATATCATGATGACTATTTGGAAATCTAGTCCAATTTCTGCATCAGATTATCATAAACTTGTGGAGGAGGGAGATAATCCCCATTTTCTTTTTCCTTTAAATCCTATGAAAATAGAGCCGGAGAAACCTCCCTGCTCAAGGAACCCCAGAACTTAGTGTGAGTGTATGTGGAGTGTGTGGAGAGCATATTTTTTCCTTCTCCACCTAGTTTTTCTACAGCGTCAACTATATATCTTAACAATACTAATACAAGTAAAACAAAGTAGTGATTTCAATTTCTAGGGACCGTGGTCCCCAGTCATATGGATGTTAAATCTTTTTCCTTGACAGTGACACTGGTTATGCTGTCTGTACTGACTATTTGAAATAGGACAAACTACTCGCCCATCAGGCAGTGTACATTTATAAAGGCACGTCTTAGACATGTCAGCTTTTTCATGGCAATGTTCTTGGATGCTACCTCTGTTCCCTGCTCTCTGCTATGCGTCTGGGCCTATGAGGCTTCTAAATTTGTCTGTTTTCTGGCACCATGATGATCCCTGTAGATTTGTCAACAGAATTCAACTTCTCTGATGCTGATCCTTTTATTTCACTTCCCAGAAGTTTTTACCTGTTTTGACTTCTTTGATTGCTCAGAGTCTGTCTTTCCTGCTCCAGCCTTGCAGTGCTCTGGCCTCTGGAGTGAGCCAGGATCAGGATGTCCTGAAGCCTGAAAAGATTAACACTGGAAAGTTAATCACCCAGGGGCAGAGCTAGGATTTGTGGGGCCTGAAACATAAAAGCAGGGGAGAGGGGAGTTTTTAAAAAAAATACGAAATAAATACTGAGTTATGTATGAAAGTGAATATTGACAGTGAGAAATCACAACTAACAAATTTTGAAAAACTGAGGAATACTGTAAACACAAAATTCAGAAAAATCATGTAAATTTGTATTAACTACCTGGTTGAGACACATGTGTAATAGAACACATTACTCTTCCAACAACTAGCTTTCATCCTTACTTTTCCCAGGTATTTCTTTTCCACTTCTTTCTTAGATTTGGTGGTAGAACATTCATAGGACCTGTTCACTGACTAACGTGCTCTCAGCCCCTTTGGAAACAGCACAGTGAAGAGTTGAAATATTCCTATAAGCCATTCAAATCTTAGGATATGATTACCTACTTATACCTGGAAAGGTTTCAGAACGTTAAATATATGCCACTAAATCCAAATCCAAACTATATATATGGACCAACTTGATTTCCCCTTAGTTTGACCCCCACCCCCTGCAAAGGGAAAGTGTGATGGAGGGGCATCTGAGTGAAAGAGAGAGTGTTCTTACATGATTGTGGTTAAAATAGCTTATTTTTTAAAAAATTTGAAAAACTTATGTCAAGACAAATGCTAGGATCCATTCCAGGGCTTTGGAGGGGCCTGTGCAAATAATGGGCCCTGAAACTTTAGCCTTGTTAGCTCAGGGCGAATCTGCCTATGCACATGTCATTTACACATGTTTCCAAGAGTTTAAAAAAAGGCCTACTTATAGGAGCATTGGTGTGTGACTTTGCATTTTTAATTTTCTGGTTCCTGTCTGCTATGGTACGTCAAACTACAAATTCAGAGGTGATAAGAGTTCCACAGTGAATAGCTAAGATTAAAAATGTCTTCCAGTTGAGAGAGGGAGACAGAAAGGAAAGCTGAAAAATTCTGGAAGGAATTCAACATAGACAAACAAGGAAAAAATAGTTGTCAGATGACTCTGAACTGAAGAATTTATGTGCAAATAACCTGGAGCTGAGAACAGTGAGGCATGAGTTACTCCTTGGATATGCAGTCTTGCTTTTCTTAAGAATAAAAGAGACTATATGATGTTTGCAACTATTCATGACCGTGAACCAGAGCTATATCACATGCTCAAAAAAAAACATCCTACTGTATAATGAAGCATTACTCAAAGAATGCTTTCTTATATTATTTGGAAAAAAAATGGATTCCTGACCTAGATCTGTTACTAACAACCTATGTGCTTCTGAAAAAAATCATGAAATTTCCTTGGTGTGTTTCCTCATCTATAAATAGGAAGAATAGAACTAGACAATTCCTAAGGCTTCTTCTAGTTCTAAAAGTTCTGTGATTCTTCATGTATTTTTCTTTAAACATAATAGAATAATTCATTTAGACATCAGTATTAATATTTTCCTGGAGCTAGGATACTTTAGAAAGAAAAAAATCTAATTGGAAAACGTTATTTGACAACTTCTTCAGATGTCAGTGGAAGTCTGAGCTATAAAAAATTCAATAATGACAATGTTGTACAGAGTGGAACAAAGAAAAATTCCAAAGAATCTCTTTGCAACAAATGCCATTGGTATTTATGTAATCTGAACTTAAAAAAAAAAAACAGCAAGAGAGGCACAATTCCTTTAGGAATTAGACTTCCTGGAATTTGTATTTTTAATGCAGTTTATCCCTCTAGGAGCCAATATTCAAACCTGTGAATAATTTAGACCTTGCTCATCCCATGTGTTCCATGTGCTAGTTTGAATTATTCACTGATGGAAAATAGAGATGTAGAATTAAAACAAATCACAATATTCCTATTACTAATTAGGTGCAACACAGTAGACAGAGTCACAGACACATATCATTAAAGACATAACAGCATATCCAGCCTTGCCCCCTAAACTTAGCTCCACCTGGTTTTAAAAACAAAATCCTTATGATGTGTCCAGCTTAATTTTAACAAACCACGTTGGCTTCTATGATTACCACTGGAAAACTAATATTTGAATAAATTTCAACATCAAAAACGTTTGTTGACTACTTAATTTCCTTGTTTCTAAATTTTGTATAATTAACTACAGCCATTTACGATTTCATCAGGGAGAACAACTTATCACGATAATCTGAAAGCATTTGCCGTCTCCTTGTGATGCCATCTCTTGTGTCTGATAAAGCAAGTCAAATGGATACAGTCCCTGTGTCCTAAACACATTCTCAACCTCCTTGGTCTGGCTGTACCATGTGTTTGGATCTCTATCACGTTGCCTTCTATCAATAATTTTGCCAAATTAATTCTATTTTATTTTCTTCATTTCTCATAAGTAAATGTCTGTTTCTCCTCAATTTCTTCCTCCTAGTAAGTATCCCAACGCATACTTGGTCAGTTTTGACTCTCGTAATAGCCGTGTTATAGATTAATCATGCACTTAGAGCCTGACGTCCTCTTCACTGGGCGGTGGTGATTGTTCTCTGTGACCAGAGCGTCCGCTTTGAGGTGGAGGGAGGAATGGTTCCTCCTCCTGAGTAAACTGCTCTGTTCTGGAAAGGGCAACCACATTTGTTTCTTTGCAGGTGTGGGGACTATTTGCTTTCTCATCCTAGACCGTCCAATGTTCCACTCAGTGTCACAGGAAGATTGATCCCTGGCATTGGCAGGAGATTGGAGCATGAGACTAGAAGGCAGGGAGAAGCTAGGATATTATTCCCCCTCCTGCTCTATGTTGGACATCATCTCTGGCAGCAATGTCTCTAGTGGCGACTATGGCTCCTCTGTGGCTGCAGCTTCTGCCACACTCCCAGCTCCTGCCAGGTACCCTGGCCTTAGGCTCCCTTAATATTGCTCCTCCTTTTTGCCCCTATGAGTAAGAACTGGCATCCTGATGTTGCTAATCTCTGGTTTGCTTTACCATTTCCCTAGCTCTTCCATCACTGTGTAACCAATTTCCTGCACTGAATTTGCTATTTTAAGTACTCAGAGTGATTTCTGTTTACCTGGTTGGAATGTGACAGAAACACTTTTGCCTGTAAGGAATGGTCCCAGGAAACAAATCTCCAAGAAAGGATTGTGGCATAGAGTTATTCACTTATTAGAGCATGAGTGTAGGCATGACCCCCTTGCAGGCAGAGAGAGGAATTTTAGTAATCCATGGTATGCAGTGGCATCACAACCACCTGAAGTATCAGGGCGCTAAGAAATTAAGTAATCTGCTGAACTTGGCCACTATGGCAGCAACAATGGTTACAAGTATTGTAGAGGTTAGAAAAGTACCTGAGATAGCACTGAAGGGCTTCCCCAAAAGAAGTCAGCTCAAGGTTTTGAACTGTTGGCTCAAAAACAGGTAGAAAACCAGAGAACTTCATGACAGCTTTAAATGAAATTTTTTTATTCATTATGTACACAGGGTAAACATGACTGATGATCAGGACTGAAGTCTGATGGTACAGTTTAGGGAATAATGAAGCAGAGTGGTCAGATGTCTTTGCCAAGTGTGTTCTACTGATGTTAGGGGATTTAGTGAGAAAGGAATGACTCCCTTAGACACGGGCAGAAACATCAGGTGTTCTCAGATGAAGCTGGAAACTCTAGATTTCCATAATTAAATGAATCGCACAATTGAATCCCCAAATTCATTTGCCAGTTGAAGCAACTCCCTTCCTCTTTCTGAGGAAACTAGGCTTCTTGCACAATCCACCCACATCACACCTCATTGCCTCTAGACACAAAACTAGAGTCAGATTCCAATAAGACCCAGAGAAGCATCACTGGTCATCTTGGGAGTAGATAGCCTACACATCACAGAGATAGAAGTAACTTTCTCATGTTTACCATTTGGAAGCTGAGAAGCATGTGTGTGAATGGATCCTAAACATGTTAGACTAAGGAGGTGGCGTAGAAAGTTACGTTGGCTATATCTGTTGGATACAGGATTTAATGTACTAACTTGATTGGCTGGAAATAGCTTTAAGTGTGCTTGGTTGACTGACTAAAGCATGGATTCCACAGAGGACTGTGTAATGAGGTCAAGATGCCAGCACGTCCCTGTAATTATTTAGAAGAAGGAATCCAACACACTTACAAATTTGGTAATGTTAGAATAAAATTATTGTGTGTAATTTGCTTTCTCTCCCTCTGACAATGTTGCCTGAAAGTTACAGAAAACATTCCCAACTCTGGGGCATTGAGAAATGCGTTAGAGGGAAATAACAGAATCCTTGAAAACTTGGTGCTGGCTGTCATCCATAGATTGGGGCTGATGGTGGGAGTTACCACCCTTAAAGTCATCTACATGATTTTAATGGGACTTTTGGGATCCCAGAATGACAGAGGCCATCGGAGATAAGGACAGTTCAATGACCAGCACTGGCAGTAGGGATGGACCGCCGTTCAGAGTGTTTTAACCTGTAGGGATCTGGGGCATGGCTAATTAACTACAAGATTCTAGGGACAAAATAAATAATCATAAAATATTACTTGATCTATATTACAGGAAATATGTGGAGCAGAAAACTTATTCGAGTCATTGCCATAAGAAGTCATGGCCAATTCACCCAATTCCTCTACCCAAGCTAGTCTGTAAATCTGAACCCCTTTATTGAAGGGGAGGCCAGGTCCCCTTGAAGAAGTCCCTGCAACACTGTCATATGTACAGACTGAAAATCTTCCTCTAAGCATCTCCTGTTAGGGTATACAGCCCTTTTGCCTTGATTGTGCACTGGGGAAAGAGAAAAATCCAAGACACTGGCTCTGAGTTGACACTAATCCCCGTGTACCTAAAATGCCACTATGGTACCCTGAAGCTTATGGAAGTTGGCTGATGAATAGAGTTTTGGCCAAAGCCTATCTCAAAGTGGGCCTATTGAATCCATGGGTCCATACTCTGGTTATTTTCCCAGTTCCTAATTACATAGTTGGGTAAAGTAGATTAAGAAAATGACAGAATTCCCGCAGTAGCCATTATAAGAAGGGCCAAATGCTAGCTCCTGGAAGTGCCCATCTTTACTTAAACAGTAAACCTAAAGCAAAACCTCTACTCTGGAGGAACCGTATGTATCAGCTTTCCCTCTAAAGGATTAAAGGATGAATGAATATCAATTCCTAGGACCCCCACACATTTAGCTCACTTGCAAAAAGCAGGAGGGACCTTGGAGAATGGCTGTAGATTGTCCTAAACTTAATCAGGTGATGACTCCAATTGTAACTGCTGTTCCAGACGTGCACCCTGAGTGCAGTAAGTCAAAGCAGCCTTTGGAACCTAGGACACAGCTATTGATCTGGCTGGCAAAGTGCTTTTATTCTTTTTCTTCTCCATAATAATTTGAAAGGATCAACAGAAACAGCTCACTTTCACCTGTGAGGGGTATCGGTATACTGAATGTCCTCAGAACATCCCACTGGTCCATGACATTTATGCTGATTGAATCTAGTGAGGAAGGAGTAGCAAGAATAACCTAAATGAGTAGGAAGTTATTTTTGTGTAGGGCGTAAGAAGTAAAACAAATGAAAATTTTGGCTTCTGCCTTGTCAGTGGCATGTCTAAGGGCATGTAGGAATAGTCTCTCCAAGGTGAAAGATATGTTCCTGCAACTTGAGCAATGTACCTCTAAGAGGGAGAAACAACTCTTGGGGAGCAAAACTTATTTTCATTGAAATAGACATATGTTTGAGAAGCGGATTTGCCTTAGCTTGCACCTTGTTTCTTCCCTCAGCGTCACTGTCCATGCAGTTACAGAGTGCCTTCCAGTCACGGCACCCCACACCTCCTTGCTTCTAACGGAAAAACTTCGTTCCACAGCCAGAGAAGAAGGCAATCCACATCCATTGAATTTACTTAACTTATGTACCAGCTGATCTGATAGAAAAGTGAAATGGCCTAGAGTCAGTGTTGGGGCCACCTGGAAGACAACACCCTCCAAGTTTGATTTTGCTGTCTTGCAAATTTTGCTGAACTTGCTTTGAAACAGTGGCTAAAATGTGGTGCTATCTTTTCCACAGTCAGAATACACTGGTCTGGAAACTGTCAGGGAAGTGGGAGTGACCCTTCTCACTAGCACATCTATAACCTCTTAAGAGACAAGTCTAGATGACCCTGGAGGCTCAGTTTCTCTGCCTTTTGGTGTTTTAGCAGAAGGTGGGTCAGTGGTACTAAGAGCCTACCTACAGAGAGACAAGAAGGCCTTCAACTTGCATATGTATTTCTGGCATGTGAGACTTTCCCAGGGCACTCAGTATGCAGACGTGGGGGATTTTTATACATCCTCCGTAACATTGTACCCGGGCCCAGAGATATCTTGATGCATTTCTTGTTTCTTAGTGAAGCCAGGCTTTTCCTATCTCTTCTTAGGCTAACCTATAAATCTGGAATGCAGTGTGGGCTTGGGGCTTGTGCTGTCTTGGAGTATCTGGAATGCCATGTGGCCTTGGGGCTCTTTTGCTGTTTTGGAGTGCTCTCAGATGCTCTTCCAGCCTTCTGATCTTAGCAGAGACCCCCTTTGGTGGAACACTGACCAGAGTGCATTTCGATCATCTCTACTCTGCCTAAGTAGTGGAATAATAAGAGTTCAGGAGACAGTGTGTGCTGTACTAATTCTCTATTGTGAGTTATTCTCCAATAAATCCTATATATGTATACTTCTTTAATAAATGCTATATATACACTGTAAACACCTGTTCCTCATGGTGTATGTTTCTGACTCCCTTGCAACAAATAATCCACTTTGCAAGTTTTATCTTCACCTTCATGCAAACTTGAGTGCTACTCTGCTTGTGATCTTAGTTCCTGATGAAGGAGTGTTTCATTAAATTGGGATCAGAGACTAACACCTGGCTGTTTGAGCTCTTCATATCACTAAACCCTCAGGGATGGAAGGAGGTTACAAAATCAAGGGGAAAATAGATTGCTAACAATTTGTGGCAAGAAGAAATATGTATGGAATCCAGGGGATTCTTAGGGTGCATCTTATTGCTTCCATATTTCACAACAAAGATCAATGGAAGATAATATAAAATCTATAAGAGAAGAGCCCAAGAACTCAGACATTTCAGAAATGTAGGTTTGATCATCCCAGTAGGTAATGAACCTAACCATCTAAAGTACAGGCTGAGGGCAAGAGTAACATAGTTATAAGGGTTAAATAACATAGCTCTCAAGCATCTAAGACATGGTACCATTAATGCATAGTATGTGCAGGGTGTGTGGAGTTATAGCTACTCCTGCTTTTTGTTTGTCCTTGAGAGCAGTTCTCAGAAGAGAGAAATGATTCAGATGTGGATTCACCTCACAGGAGCTCAGGATCTATAAAACAGGAAAGTACATCCAATTTTCTGCTTTTTTTTTTTCTCTCTCAGACTTGTAAGGGCCAATGTGGTCATTTCAGCACAGTCCCTGAAGAAGCTGCTTTCACTCTACACTCTATAAGAGGTCTCAAGGTCTTTGTACTTTTATCAAGACCACACTGAAGGCACTGGCCCCACACAGAACTGACTTTGCTCCTGGTTTTCTAGACTCCAAATAATTTAGACTCTTATTCTTGCTCCATGTCATGATTTTGATCTAGCATGCATAATTTTCCTCAATTATAACTTGATTTTTTTTTTAACTAGAATTTGTTCTCCTCATTTAGGCAAAGTTTTTCTTTTCTCTCTAGACTGATTTCCCCTATCCACCCCTATTTCATGGGCAGGACTTGAGCATAAATGAAATTCTCATTTTATTCTCTAAAATAATTTTATATTTCTTTTAAAGCAATAGCCATCCTGAATAGAGGTCATATGACCATAGTTCACAATTTAAAGTAGACATTATTATTTTCATATATATTTTATCTTAACTTTTTTTAAGGAAAGGATCATATTTAATTAATATTTTAAATACTTATGCATTGAACACTATTCCGTCATGACTTACTGATTATGCATGTTTAATGCATTTCTCCTAATTAATAAGTAATTCATATCCCACAGATTCTAAAATGCTATGTACATGTAAACTGTTATTATAATTTCTGCAGGTAACGTCTTCAAATTGCCATGCAATTAATGAGTGCAACTTACCTGGAGCTAACCATATATATTGCCTACAAAAATCATCCTGACTTTTGATGTGACTTTAAACGTCTTTAAAATGTGACTTTTTGCTAGTTCTTTCCTAATTTGTGGGAATTCATGGAATTTCTTTATGGATCATATTTGAAAATAATTTTGGTATTTCTTGTCTCAAAGGATTTTTTTCACATTTGTCTTCGTTATTTCGTTTTGCAAGCTCAATTACTTTTGTAGAGTTGAGATTGTATTTGTATGGAAACTTTTATAAACGAAACATTTTACCTTTTGAATATAACTTTCATTGATTGTAAATAATGTGTTAGATCCTTATTCCCAGTGTTATTATTAATATAGGCGATTTTTGTTGAAAACAACTAGCTGTGACCAGCTGGATTATTGCAAATCGAAGTTAAATTACTTTGAATATATTTTTTTGCTAAAATCTAGAATGACTATTATTAGAAATATATATCAGCATTACAATTCTAGACAATATAAGAAATTAATTTATTTCTTGACTTTTTTTCCCCTTAGGTCTAAAGTACTTTCCTCTAAACTTTTAAAGAAATGCACTCTTTTGAGTTTAAAATGATTTATACTTTTTGATGAGAAAACGTGGCTTACACAGCTCAAGATATTAAACATTATAAAGCTTATCACCAATGGTCAAGCATTCTAATATGTTCTGTTATAGTTGTATATAGCACTAGCATTAGAGTTATATAAATTGTTTTTACTGGTACTTGAAAAATTCTTCTAAGTACCAACAGAGACGATTGAAATTATTTTTTCAAACTCATTCTAGAGCCATTTCAATATCTAACTATTCAGATACTTAAAGGCTCCTGGTCTTCAGACTGTGACAGAATCCAATTCCACAATGATGTCTGAGTCACAGTGAAAATGGTATTTCAGCTTACTGAACCTGAATTTATGAATTTGTGCAGATAAAAGGGTCTATCTTAAATATTAAAATGTGCCCTGTAACTAAAAATATCAAATCCCATTAAATACATGTTGGTCTCCTGAAAATTAATTAAACCTTCTGTAGAGTTTCAAAATGAACTTTATCTGAAGTAAAAAATATATAAATTCCCTAAATGTCAAGCTTTAAAAACAAATATATAAACAATGGTAAAAAGAAAACACTCTTTTTGGTCTGAATCGCCTCATCATTTTGTCTTCTCAGCAAACGTTTTGTAGATAATCTGATATATTTCAGCACGATGGCTGCTTGGAGTCTCCATTTCCTTGGGAAAGTCACGCTTCTTACTGACGGGTAAGTGTGGCGCATTACTGCTTTAGACAGGAGAGGAAGGTAGGCTGAGATTACAATCCTTCACCCTCAGAGGCTTAATACAAGAAGCAGTTATTTCACACTCACTACACAGGCCGACAGAGGCCTCTACCCCACTTACCAGCCTAGAACCAGAAGTAGGGCGGCTCTGTGTCTCGAAGTTGCAACATCTGGAACACTTAGTCTTTTCAGTTTCTACTTTTTTTTATGGATTCACTTTGGAAACGAAATGTGTACTTTCTGCGTATATTTAATTGGCTCAAACTATTCACATGGTCTTACTCAACTGCAAGAATGTGGAAAAGGTAGGCAAGAAATGCTTGCTGAATACCCCCTCTGCAACAGCCACTGACAGTGACAAATACTTATTGAGTACCTTTCTATATGTAAACCACTGAGCCAAAGCTGAACACAGAGTAAGATATTAATTCTCATTTGTCCCCAGGAAGCCTATGAGCTAACCATGGAAGCACTTCTTCAGTAATAATAATCATTCAGGGACCGGCCGGGGGCGTACCAGTTAAGTGTGCACGTTTTGCTTCAGCAGCCCAGGGTTCTCTGGTTCGGATCCCGGGTGCAGACACGGCACTGCTTGACAAGCCATGCTGTGGCAGGCGTCCCACATATAAAGTGGTGGAAGATGGGCATGGATGTTAGCTCAGGGCCAGTCTTCCTCAGCAAAAAGAGGAGGATTGGCAGCAGTTAGCTCAGGGCTAATCTTCCTCAAAAAACAAAAACAAAGATAATAATCATTCAATTGAAATGATACAACAACTTCACCAAAGGATTAAAAAAAATCAAGTATCCACTCACATTTGGAAGAAAGAAGATTTCCAGTAAAAATAGGTAAAATACTGTAGAGTATGTTTTCTATGGATAGAAACATAATCACATATTATTATTATAATATGTAATTCTAAAATCAATTACAATTTTAAAATGATGAGCCTGTGATTCAGACAGCTTAAATGCCTTACTCAAAACATACAGCCAAGAATATTGAGGCAGGGTGCCCTTCGTCTCCGAGTCTAGAGCCCAGACCCCTGCCTGTCATGATCGTGCTTAGCCGTCCTCTCCCTGCCAGAGTATGCTCCAGCCACCGCGGTCCAAGGCCACAGTCAGACGTTCACAGCGGTAGTTCTCTGTTGACCTCCATGTCATTCTCATGATTTCTGTGGAAGCATTGAGATGAATCTTTCTTTCAGCAGTCTGTTTTTATGGTATTTTATTAGATTTGTAGATTGATGGTATATTGGTCAGAGTTCATCCCAGATACAAAACAATAGGAGATGTGTGAGTGTGTGTGTGTGTGTTTATTTATTCTTAGTTTGTTTACTCACAGAGGGTAAGTCCAAGATTGGCCGGGCAGCCTGGAGGCTCTGGAAAGAGCTGAAGGCGCAGACGGAATCTGAAGGCCCCCAGCAGGCAGGAAGAGTCTTTGGGGATGTCCATCTTTTTTCTCTTAAGACCTGTTTTAGACAGCATAGGAGAGTTAGGTTGAGATTACAATCACTAAACCTCAGGTGCTTAAGAAACATTTATTTCAGCGGATTGAGTAAGGCCCACCCACAGTATGAAGGTTATCTGCTTTACTCACGGTCCACTGATCTGAATATTAATATCATCTAAAAAATACCTTCACGGCAACACATGGACTAGTGTTTGACCAAATATCTTGGTACCGTGGCCTAGCCGAGTTGGCATGTAAAATTCACCATCACAGATCAGAAAGCTACTGGTAAAGTACTTAGAAAATTATTTAAAGGAAAAAACGTGTTTTTCACATATAATCTGTACCTTTAACATAAAGTTTTGAGACTAAATGCATAACATCCGAATGTTTTTCTAGACTCATTTTACATTTAAATGTTTTAAAATGTCCAAAATTAAGCCCAAGCCTACAGAATTCTTACTGAAAATTAGTAGGTGACATTGTTCTCCTCTCCCAGAAAGAAGCTACTCTCCAGGAAACTAAGGTCACTGCAGCTCAGGAAGCACCGCGGGCACCAGCAGACAGCCAGGCACCAGCTCCCACGCCATTCACTCTCCATCACACACAGCCTGTCTTCATTATATGTTCACGCGCATAGGCCTTGATTCCCTAAGATAACTTCCCTAGAGAATGATACGTTTCTTTTAAAAAAAATTATTTATTTATTTCAATGAGGTCACTTCGAAATTTATATAGCATCATATAAATTTCAGATGTCCATCGTTATATTTTGACTTCTGTATAGACTGCATCACGTTCACCAACAAGAGTCTAGTTTCCAGTTGATATGCTTCTTGACATAAGTGACTGTAATTTTTATTTGTAGGCTCTACAACACTCTGCACAAAGTAAGTGCTCTAAAATATTGCATTGATAGGTTAAAAATGATATTTCTTCTATTTCAGAGACTTTTAATTAGGAATGAAATCATTATAGAAAACTGACATTTAAGAAGAATGACTTACGTGTGATCTAGGTGTCAAAAGTCCAGTTTAGGAAAAGTTTGCTGGAAGGAGAACTGAATCAAGCATCAGGAGAAGTGGATCACTGGCTACTCAGCGGCAAACTAAGGCAGTGGCTCAGGGCCCGTCCGCCCTCCCCGCGCCTGAGGTCCCACCTTGCAGAGGACAGACTGGCGCAGAGAACGTGCAGGCAGGAAAGATTCTAAGATGCTGCAATCGTGGAAGTATTCTAGGACTCTGTTCACATCATGTTATTCCTACTGAGATAATCTCCTTAAAGGGTGATGAATATTGAAGTAATACCTTGAAATTGTTTTATAATTCTCAAAAGAAAAATTTTGTGGAAAGAATTATATAAATAATAAAGGAAACCCAGATGGCACATAATAAATAGAAACATTCTGGTGTTGTATCATCCTGTTGTCATTGAAAGATATTTTGAAAAAGAAAAATAAAAGCAGTGCTAATAGTTTTGAAAGGACTGACTTCTTTCAGCATTTATGGCTGACATTTCTATTTTCTACATCATTATGATTGACAGTTTGAATAAATCTAAATGAAAAATTAGCAATCCAGCCCAAAGTAGTGTCAAAATCTCCATTTCCAGAATGAGTGTCAAACTCCCAACATAATCCATAATTATAAGACTCTCCTGCATATAACAATCCTGTCTTTTTTTTTTGCAAGAAATCTACAAGCATAGTAATTGCTTCGTGGTAGGATACTTTTTTTTTTGAGGGGTCAAATTTGAACCATCTGCAGACAGATGGAAGGGAAAGTGGAATTAAGGCTGTTACCAAAACCTTCTGCAGCTGTCAGGGTGTGTTTGAGGCGGTCCTAATGGTTCATTAGCAACAAGCAATACTAATCCTGGGAGACGAAGCAGGGCCTCGTGGGGGAGGAACATCCTTCTCCTGGCTGGTTGTTTTGGCAAATGTGAGAAAGTGATGTTTGGATTCATCGTCGCAGAATGCCGTTCCCATGGGCCTGGACTGCAGAGTCTACTGGAAGTCTTGGCATCCTTTCTGGTCATCAGGCCACACTGTGACTTCCAGTCATTGAAGAGAGAACCAACTCGGGCCCCAGGCGCTGATTTCTCATACCTCCCACACCCATATTCTTCCTATTATAATCATCACCCAATTTCTCTTGTTTGTTTTAACCCTTGAAGAGGCAAAGAACAAGACACCCAATATACCACAGGCTTGGCCATTTTGTGGAATACAATGCAGCTGGCTGTACAGTAGAAGCCAGGCCTTCTGGAGACACTGGCACCCATTTCATATTGTATACTACACCTGGGCTCTCCTCACTTCCTGGTTTTTTCAGGTGACAAGCATTCTAGTTTTTGGTTGTTTTTTATTTTCTATTTCTTTGTTTCACGTAAGTAAAGATGCTCTTGCTTGGTGTCTCATATAGCTTGCCAAATCAAATGGATTCTTGGAACATTAGGTTCTCATTAAAAAGAAAGGGAAAGAAGGAAAAGACAGACAAAAGAAATATTCACTTACAGCAAGAAGAATATTTGCCTAACGGCCATTATGCATGTTGTGTTTTTGTTGATATTTAGGGGTTGTTTTCCTCTTCTCTTACGAGCTCTTTGTAGTTTTTACTAGATAGAAAAATGATTCCATATTAAAATTCCACACAGTGGCCAAACTGTGCTATGATTGTTTCTCACACATGTCACCTGCCTTCCAGACTCCACAATGTGTGCCCACTGCACACTTCCTATGATGGATGCACTGATATGCTCACTTTCCTTGTCTCAAACATACTCACCTATTAAGACTCTTCAAAGCCATTTCTATTCTGCATTAGCATTTATTATCTGCTGCAATTATAAGCCACACAGTAAATCTTGCCTGGACCATGATGTTTCTGTGCTTGTACAATTCCCCTAAACAGACTCTTAACCTGTCACTGGCCAAGATCCTGTGATGCACGTCTCAGTGTTAACAACATCTTTAAAGCACCTTACATAGAGTAGTCACAGGATGATGATAATGGTAATAACTTGAAGTCCCACTTGGAATGGAAAAAAAGTTTTAAAAAATACTTATGGAGATAATTGCACCATATAATACTTTCAAGATGTCAGGGTAAAAATATGTTCAAAGATGAAAGTCCTGTGGGCTTAGGTTTCACCATTTATCATGACTCAGTAGTATTCAAATTTGCCTTTCATTTAAGGACAGAGCCCCTTTCCAACAAGAGGGTGGAATGCAATGCAGTTCTGAGAGCAAGAATGAGAAAGTAGTTAACCCTTACAACTTTGAAAATTAAAACAAGAGTCATTACTGGAAATGTAGGCAGAAAGAAGACAGGAACTCAAACATGATAGAAAGAGCTTGCAAGTAGAAAACGTGTGGTTGGCCTCAAATACGCCCTTGGGACAGGGGGTCCAGATCTACTTCTGTACTAAAGAAGCCAGAGCAGAAGGGGCTAAGTATGGTCTGACTTTCTCCATAGGATCATTTGAGTTGGCAATGTTGTTGGCTGTCCAAGCACACCACGGAAGTGCTTCAAGCAGCAGTCAGCTTCATGACTACTAAAATAAAAAGCAGAATAATTATTCCTGTGGAAGCTATTCATATCAATCTATTGCTACATTGATTCATTAGCCCTTCATTTATTCCTAGAAGAAAGGGAGACAAGAAACTGCATGCTAACAATACTTACATTCTTTTAGTGCCTACTAACCTCCATGGTATTTTGAGGTCTTTGCATATATTGACACTCAATCCTCACAATAACCTTGAGAGGTATGTGCTGTTATTATCCTGGTTGTTTAGAAGAAAACAGAGGCATAGAGAGGTTAAGCAACATGTTCAAGCTCATACATGGTGAATGAGTGGAGGAAATAGGATTTAAATGCAGACAGTCTGGATCCAAGGAGCAGGCTCGTAACCACCACATGGAAGAACCTCACATGTCATGTCATTGCACATTCCAATTAGTTGTGTGGCAAGGATTGGGCAAAGATGGGACAGATTTAAGTTTACAGTTGGTAACCTAAATGGAACGATACGACTTTGATGAAGGCAGGCAACCAATACATCGTTACAACTAGTACACTGGTTTGTCTCTGGTCCTAAATGAGGGCGCCTATGTGTGGATAAGTTTTGATGCATCCTTAGAGTCCTTGTTTGGTAATACGTCATGTTCCTGGCCATCAGCAGGCCAACGTGGCTGGGTGCTGGTAGTCACGCTTGACCAAGAACAATCGAGGAAGCCACAGTTTCTTCCACATCCCTGGTTTTAGCACAGTTGTGGTTTTGCTGCCGATGTCAGGTCCTGTTCAACAGTGGTTACCTCTTCAAGCTGGAGTGGCTGCATGTCATCAGTAAAGATGCCATGGAGTCTGTCTGCAGTTAGTGTCTCTTGGTTGACTCAGATAGAATGGAATAGAGCACTGAGTGAAGGTCAAGTCACATCCTCAGTCTAACAAATTTCATGCCCTCAATGTTTGTAGAAACACCTCACTTCTTACGCCTATTAGACAGCAAAAATACCCACTATATTCATGCATCACATTTTGGTATTTTATTGAATTTTAACACAGAACATGAGCTATTGCATAACTCAAACCAATTTATTTGGATTAAAATTTATAACCTTAAATATTTTTCAACACTTCAAAATATTAAAAGCCTAAATATTGACCACTGCAGCTCCCACAGAAGCTCGTGCTCTAAACTGATTTCTTCATTTGGCATTTAGATTAAGAAGGTCTCTTAATGCTTAACGTACTGCCTTGTATTTATTTCTCCTCCTACCATCCTTGTAGAAGGAGGTCAGTTTAACTTTCATCTCAAGTGCAATTATTTTCTTTCAAATATTGCAGATTTCTGTCCACTCCCTACTAGGATGGCTCTCTCATAGCTTTTGTTTTTCTCACATTTTGTTGCCTGTCACTGCTACTCACCTGCCTTTCTAATCGCCTCCATTTCTCTTCCTAGAGGTGCTTTTCTTCAGGTTTTCTCATCATTTACTCCATCCATCACAGAAGATCTATTTACTGTTGTAAAGCAGTGCTAATCTAAAATTCTGACTTACAGAACTTCCAGGTCAAGTTGTAACACAGAGCACATATATTTATTTCACTTCCTTCCTGAAAATTCAGTGAGGTGAGAATACAGAAGTACAAATCACCAAAAAAAAGTGGTGAGCAAAGTGAGGCTATCATAAGAACGAATATTTAGTTAATTACTCCATAGTGAAATTCAGATGGAATTATTTAAAAAGATATATCAGATAAAGAGCAGTCAAGTTTGGAGCCACTACAGAAGAAAAACTCATAAAATAAATACAAGCTGCTAGGTATGAAAAACACCCCACAATCAGCAACATAAAAATGTTAAAAATAGATTTAAAGAAAAATGTCTAGAAAATTATAAGAATATACACAAAAAGAAAAAACTGAAAATGTAAGAAAACATTCTTAGAGATATAGACGTTCATTCTGGGAAAGTCAACATCTATGAAATAGAAATTCCAGAAAGGCTGAAGAATTCCAGAAAGAATGAAGGAAACGGAGGGCATGGTAGAGAATAGTGGCTCCCGAAGATGTCTACGTCTTAATTCCCAGAACCTGTGAATACGTTACCTTCCATGGCTAAAAAGAATTTGCAGCTCTGATTAAATTAAGGCTCTTAAGAGTACCCTGAATTATACAGGTGGGCCCAATGTAATCACAAGAAGTCATTATAACAGGAAGGTAGGAAGGTGAGTCAGAGAACACGATAACAGAAGCAGAAGTCTGAATGAGTTGAGAAAGGAGCTGTGAGCCAAGGCAGGCAGGCAGCCTCTAGGAGCTGGACAAGACAAGGAAAGGTAGTCTCCGTGAGAGCATCCGGAATAAATGCAGTTCTGTTGACACTTTGGCTTTAGGATTTCTGATCTCTAGAACTGTAAGATAATAACTCTGTGATGTTTTAAAGCCATTAGGTTGGTGGTAATTTGTTACAGTCGCAGTGAGAAATTAATAAAGAGAGTGAAATAATCAAGGGGAAAATAGAGTGGAATTTCCTAAAGGCAAAAAAGAAAAACCCCATCCCAAAATAGTGCTTTACAGATTGAACGAATCCCTTATGTAAAAAGCAATATTCAATGAAAAAAAAATACAACTAGATACATCACAAAATTTAGAACAAGAGAAGATCTTAAAAGTTGCTGGCAGGAGGATTCAAAACAAAAGTTAAAGTTAAATTAAACATCTACTGCACCGGAGATCATTGTGTGGATGGGCATCGCATTTCTCATGGGCCAGAAGATGATGCCTTCAGATGTCCAGGATAAATGGTTTTAAAAACTGATATCTATCCTTAGGCAAACTGTTAATCAAGGTGAGAAACAAGGGTGTTTTGGAAAGGTAAAAACTCAGTTTACTATAAATCCTTTCTTAAAGAAATACATAAAAGTGTAGGCTGGCAAAATAAAGCATGAATCTGAGAAAAACAAAAAGAGGGAATCCAAGAACCCATGTGCTAGACTCTGGGAACTAAAGAATAGAAATTTCTGGATAAGAGGTAAGTAGTAGTGTGGAAACCAAGCAAATCAAGTTAAAATAAGAAGTCAATGAGTTTTGAGAAGAACTTGTTCAAGAAGAAAATGAACAGCGGGGACCATACAATGAGGAAGGTGGATGGTCTTTGAGACAAAGTAAATGCACATTAAAACATAAAATCATGTAAAAAGTACACTACACTCTCACAATTATACCAGTCTTCAATATTTCTTTGTTATTTGACCTTTTCTCCTCTTGTGTATTTGAAGAATTTATAAGAAATACTGGTTTGGTCACATCAGGAAGCATAGATCATTGAAAAAGCAGAGTTTTACTCTTATTTTCTTCTGCAAGGCAAAGGTGGGTTGGAATCCAGGCTCTGATTTTTAGTGAATATAGAGCCTGATACCATTTTTATTGAGTTTTGTTTTTATCATCTCTAAGCTGGACAGTAAGTTCCAACTCATAAATGGGTTAAAAATGACGTTAAATGTAAAAGCCTCTTTCGCAATGCGGGTATTTTATTCTATGTTTTGAGCCTTCCTGTCCCATCCATGGAAGCACAAATTTGAGCTCTTTATTCACTATCCTCCAGATCTTGGGGTCTCACAGTTTATAAGGTCACACTCCAATTCAGGGTTAAGATTCTCTTCAGAGTCTCTTTTTCTAGCAATCTACCTACAGCCAAAGTTTAAACTCAAAAGCAAGCACTAATGAGAGGATTCTTCACATTTTCAAGGAAGAGTCTTTCTTTTCTAATTCTTTTTATTGAGGAAGATTAGCCCTGAGCTAACTGCTGCCAATCCTCCTCTTTTTTCTGAGGAAGACTGGCCCTGAGCTAATATCTGTGCCCATCTTCCTCTACTTTATATGTGGGACACCTACCACAGCATGGCTTGTCAAGCGATGCCATGTCCGCACCCAGGATCTGGGCTGGTGAACCCCCAGCTGCCAAAGCGGACCTTGCGCACTGAACCCTGTGCCATCAGGCCGCCCGGAGTCCTTCTTTTCCTGCGGCGCTTAAGCGAGTGCTTTTTTAGGGAACAGGGGGGAAAATCTTCAATCCTTTCACAAGGTTGTTCCTTTTTACACATACTCCTATCACTTATTGCCCAGAGGGTTTGAAAGAACATCCCTGGATGCCTCACAGCATAGTTGCAAAATCTGTAGTGGTTGAAATAGTCCAACCATTTTTATAAACTTTTGGCTTTAAGTTGACACTTTTGGAAGTTTCAGCATTATTTGCAGGTCCTGAAAACATTTTTGAGGACAAAATGAAGGAACCTGAATTCCCATGAACCAATGATTCTTCAGCCGACTCTTGGTTAGCTCTTTTAGCCTCCCATTATCTGATCCCCTAAGACATATACACATTCTTTAGGCACTTTTTCCATCTTAAGTGCCCAGTACAGAATTTTTGTAACGTTTTCGCCCTCGAAGGTGTATCCAGCGTGACACCGTGAGTCATAACTGTATCAAAGAGATTTTTGTGATCATATTTTCATCAGATTTTATTAATATATGAATTTCAAATAGACATTTCTCTCCAAACAAACCCTGGGATATTTTTTTCTCAACCCTCAGCACTTTTATCTGGCCCTGAGTCTGTGAGAGCTTAGGAATGGACGATGAGGGCAGCTCGACTCTGCTGTGGTTCTCTGGGTCTGCCGCCCCGGGTCTCTGCCTCTTCACGCTCCTGAATTGCCAGAGCTCTTCTACAGCACGCAGAGGGAGTGGCCTCTCTTGTTTCCCTCGGACAATTTCCAGCAAGAAGGCCCTCTTGAATGCTGTAATATACTCAAATTACTTTCTAACTTTGAAGGGCCTGAATAATGCTTTGGCAGTGTAATTTGTTTCCCTCTCATCCACAAGTAGGCCTGGACAAATGTAGCGAGCCCTTTCTCTCTGAGGCCTGAAAGCACGCTGGAAAAGAGGAGGGATGAACTTCCGGTTTCCGGTTCTGCATGTAAGCAGATTGAAAGTCGCCACTCCATCCTAACAGCAAAAAGCCCAACAGACTGAAAACTCAAGAACTCTTCTTGCATCCTAACAGAAGAAAGGACACAGGGCAAACCGCTGTCCCAAGATTGGAGAGACAGACAGGCAAATACAGGAGGTGTAGCTCACAGGAGCAGAGACTCAGAAGAAACCACTTTGGGACCCAGTGCTGGGATAGGAAAACCTGAATCCCAATTGGCAGGTTGGGGAAGGTGCAAAGTGGACAAGTCTGAGAGCTAAAAATTCCAGGGGGACTCAGTCACAGGAGGATCCCCATGAGGTTATGAGATTTATCTCTGAGTAAATATCTGAGAAAAATCCCCTCAAGATTCCCACAGGGGACTGGGCAAAGAAACCGTTTAAAATACCCTAGAGTGCTCTGTTCTTCTTACCAAGGCCTGACCTCAGGGGAAGCTAGTTAACCAGATCCTAACCTGCTGGGGTATCATCAGAGTCTAAGTGACATGAAGAAAGGAAGTACCTAGCTCCAGCCCACTCTAGCCTTCCATATGGGAAAAGGGAAATACTTCAAGCCCACCCTAGCCATCCTGTGCCACCTAAGGGAGGAGAAGAAAGCTGAGAAACACTTGTGAAGGTCGCAGTCCAGAGGCACAGGCTCACGGAAAGACTGAGATCTACTCACAGGACCATAGACTGTTTCCCCTTCCCCACACCTCACCACTACATTACTAGAGGCTTACTTACAACAGTTCCTTTTACTTTGCATGTCATGTCCAGCTCTCAAGAAAAAGTACAAGGCATGCCAAAGGCAAAAAACACAATTTGAAGAGACAGAGAAACTATCAGAACCAGACATGGCAGGGATGTTGAAATTCTCAGGCAGGGAATTTAAAACAACTATGATGAAGATGGTAAGGGCTCTGATGGATAAAGTAGACAGCATGCAAGAAGAGATGGACAATGCAAGCAGAGATGAGCTTATTAGTAGGTTGGACATCGCTGAGGAAAGAACCTCTGACTTAAAGGATCTATCAATAGAATCCTCAAAAACTGAAATGGAAAGAGAGCAAAGACTGATAACAGAACAGAACATTCAAGGACTGTGAGAAAATTAAAAACGGTGTAGCATACATGTATTGAGAAAGGAGAAGAAAGAGACAAATGAACAGAAGAAACATTTGAAACAATAATTACTGAGAATTTCCCCAAACTGTCAGACACCAAACCTCAGATCCAGGAAGATCAGAAAACACCAAGCAGGATAAATGCCGAAACAAACAACACTACAGCTCAGCACATCATTTTCATATTACATAAAATCAAATATAAAGAAAAAAGCCAGAGGAAAAAAAACACCTTATGTAGTGAGGAACAAAGATAAGAATTACATCCAACTTTTTCTCAGAAACCGTGCAAGCAAGGAGAAAGTAGAACATGATATTAAAATGTGAAAGAAAAAACCCACCAATCTAGAATTTTGTACCCTGTGAAATTATCCTTCAAAAGTGAAGGAAAAATAGGGGGCTCGGCTCATGGCCGAATGGTTAAAGTTCCACATGCCCTGCTTCAGTGACCCGAGTTTGCAGGTTTGGAACACAGGTGTGGACCTATTCCACTCATCAGCCATGCTGTGGAGGCGTCCCACACACCAAGTAGAGGAAGATTGGCACAGATGTTACCTCAGGGCTAGTCTTCCTCAAGTAAAAAAAAAAAAAAGAAGAAAACTGGCAATGGTTGTTAGCTCAGGGTGAATCTTCCTCATGCACACACACACAAAAGTGAGGAAAAATTAACTTTCTCAGACAAACAAAAATTGAGGAAATTTATGCCAGTAGACCAAGAAATGTTGGGAAAAAACCTGTTGTTTTTTTTAAAGATTGTCACCTGAGCTAACATCTTTTGCCAATCTTTTTTTCTTTTTTCCCTTCCTCTCCTCAAAGCCCCCCAGGACATAGTTGTATATTCTAGTTGTAGGCCCTTCTGGCTCTGCCATGTGGGTCACTGCCTCAGCATGGCCTGATGAGCAGTGCTCGAGCCACACTTGGGATCCAAACCAGCAAAACCCTGGACCACTGAAGTGGAGCACACAAACTTAACCACTTGGCCATGGGGCCAGATGCAAAAAACTTCTTTTGAGAAAAGGAAAATAATATAGGTCAAAACCTCAAATCTACATAAAGAAAGCGGGAGCACTGAAGAAGGAATGAGTGAAAGTAAAATAAAAACTTTTATTTTTCTTCTTCTTCATTGATCTAACAGATATTTTCAAAGTAATAGCAACAAAGTTTCAATTATGTATGCTTATGTATATATCATATATAAATTTGCAATGTGTGCTTATATGTAAGTGAAATGAATGACAGTAATGATACAAGGTATGGGAGTGAGGAATTAGGATTACTTTGTCATTTTTAGTACTCACACTATCTATGAAGTGGTATAGTATTAATTGAAAGTGGACTTGGATTACCTGTAAATGTATATTGCAAACTCTGGGGCAACCTCTTAAAGAAGTATAACTGATATACTAAGAAAGGAGAAGGGCCAGCCCTGGTGACCTATTGGTTAAGTTTGGTGTGCTCCACTTTAGTGACCTGGGTTTGGTTCCCAGGCATGGACCTACACCACTTGTCAGTGGCCATGCTGTTGGTGCAGCTCACATACGAAAAAGAGGAAGATTGGCAACAGATGTTAGCTCAGGGCGAATCTTCCTCAGCAAAAAAAAAAAAAAAAAAAAGGAGAGAAAAATGGAATCATATAATATGCTCAATTAAAACCACAAAAAGCAGAAAAAGAGGGGAAGACACAAATAGGAACAAAGAACTAATAGAAACTCGGTTCAGCTATGCCCCTCCTTGCCCTCCTTCACTTGCTAAAAGGTTGGGTTTTTGAGATAGAGGAAGGGTGTGTCATTCATGTGTCTTCACGGTGGCCTTAGTTTTGTCTTGTTTTCGTTTGGCCTCCTCTGTTTCCTGCACATGTTCTAGGTGACGTCTTCTCTGTCAGTCTCATCCACCTTGTGGTTGGGCCTCTCACATGCCTCTGAGAGTAAAGTTTGAGATTTTGAACCTATGGCTGTGACAGTCTTTCCAGGAGCATGGTCTGCTTCCACCTAGTTAATTCAGCTTACCCGCGTTTCAGCTGGCTAAGACACACAATTCTCATCCGTGTGTCTTCCTGGCCTTGACACAAATCTTCCTCATCCCACTATAGAAAGGCTGCTCACAGACCTGGTGACTTCCCACTTTAGAACTACAGCAGGACCAAGAGAGCGTCATCCATGTTACTCCCCCTTCTTTATTAAACTGGGCCACCCCATGGAAGCAGAGTTTGGAGAGCATAGTGGTTCCACCCAAACGATCTCAACTGAAGGAGTGAGTCACAAGTCCCTGAGTTTAGTACTCTCTTCAAATTATCTAACAGACTTTCCTCACTCCCAGGTCAAACCCAGAAAGGGAATACCAAGACATAGCCTCCCCGTCCCCTGCTCTGTTCTTGGGTCAACCTTTGGGGTCAGGGTGCAGTGTTGTTTCACTTAGCGCATTGCCACCTTCCTTCTTGTAGTAACCTCAGGGGAACGTGGTTGCTTTCTCTGACTTGGAAAACACTTGGTTTAGCCCTTTATATATGAAATGAAAACTAAAGAAATCAAACTCATCTTTATTTTTCTCTACAATGTTGGAACTAAAGATCACTGTCTTGTAAAATATTACTGATATGGTAACTATCATCATCTTTTTTTCCTTTACATTTCTTCTGAAACCTAGTTTCAAAAGCCTGAATTCCTTGTCCTCATCCACCCCTCAAACTGGACTGTGAAATCTCATTGAATGGAATTATTTCTTGCTCAGTGCCCTACTCCAGAATCCACTGGCACTCTTGACGTCATCATTCCCTGCCTCTCACCCTCCTCTCCAATTAGGATCTGTCTCCAGTGCGCTGACTCCAGAGTGATCTTCCCCAAATCCCAAGGCAAATGATTGACCTCTCTGAATGTGAGCCTCCTTTTCTGTGCAAACAAGCATATGCTTACGCTTACGTAGCACACAGGTGGTAGGGAGAGTTAAGAGAGAGAGTGAATGGAAGTAAATTTCTTGGTAAACGGTAGCAATCACTCTTTTTTCTCCCCTCATAAACTTCCACAGGTTTCTCCTTTCCTACTGGGTCCTGCTGTATTACTTTCAAGCTTTAGCAAAATATTCAAGATTCTTTGCCATCTGCCACCATCATTAGCACGTTGATCACTCAGTGCTCAAGCCACTCTGAATTTTTTCTCCTGCAGTGTCATGCCTTGCTTTTTCCCAATTAGGTGTGCTGTCCACTCTTTGTCTCGTGGCTTATAAAGCATTTTATCCATGCTCATTGGGAAGCTCTGCCGTTTATTTACTTCGCCAGTGATCTTGGGAAAGGGTCACAATCTCTCTGAGCCTCAGTTTTCTATGTTCAAGGCTAGAGACAAAAATGAAACTAAACTCATGGGATCTTTCTGAAGATTAAACAAAATAATACATATTGATACTACAAATTGTCTGGCCTAACATAAGGGCCCAGTAAATGCTGACCACTAACTAAAGATTGTATTATTAATTTCTATTTCTTATCGTCATTATCAGCAGCAGCAGCAGCAACTTCCCAGAGAGCTCTTACTTAACTTTCCAGTGCTGGTTAAACCATCATCTCGTCTGTAAAGACTGCTCCAGGGAAATCAGTTCATTTACACTATTGTGGTGTCCTGTGCAATCTTGTGTTCATCTCTTCCAGTTTCTCAGCATCTTGAAGGCAGAGACTGTGACGGTTGTCTTTATATTTCCAGTATCTGGTCAATGATTGCATGCAGTAGGTGCTCAACAAACAGTTGCTGAAGGAAGAAAAACAAAATAATAATAAAATTTATTGTGTTCTTAGCGTGTGACAAATTGTCCCAAGATCCCCTATGTATTGAGTCACTCAGTTCATCAATAACCCTGCAATTAGCTACTCCTGTGATCACACCCACTGCACAGGTGAGAAACCGAGATGGGGAAGCAGGTAACTTGGTCACAGAGGGACTGGACCCAAGGTCATGGGGCTCCAGGTACTGTGTTTAGTCTCAACACTGTTGCATTTTCTGGGTGAGCAGGACAACAGAAGGACAGAGGATGGAATTAGCCACTCGCGAAAGTCCTTCCTTATTTAACATTCTGTGATCCTAGGACTTTTCTTAGTCTTTGAATCTAATATATACAGAAATAATATTAAAAAAATTATTTCTTCAAAAGTTTTATAAAACATTCTAACTATTCTTATCTATTCACTGTGCATATCTAGTTTGATAAAATGATTATGTTTCATATCAATTAACCATAGCATGCCTACTCATACTCTCACCTACTTATCATTTTATTCACGTTCATTTTCTTGACATAAGTGGTTCTATTTTAAATGGAACCAATTAGGAGTCACCTTGAGCCTGGAATGTTACAATTCCCAAAGTTTAAGCTCTATCCGCCTTCATCTGAGGCACAGTTTTGCTCCAGGTCTGACTGTGCCAGATTCAAACACATTGCCTTCAGGCAGGTGCTCTTGGGAAGACTGTGGTGTAAGCAAGGGGCAGGCACTTGTCGTAGGGTTGTAACCAGCTTCCTGTATCCTTGAGAACGGACCTAGGGACGCCCCATGTTTGTTAATACAACTATTGTAGAAGTGAGGAAAGCAGACAGACTGCATGACAGAGTAAGCTGAATGAGACACGGAAGGAAGAAACGCCAATAAGAGTGGATTACCACCATGGGCAAGCAGGGCTCAGGCCTGCTGGAGGCCTTAGCATTGTTTTTCTGAAGGATGGGAGGATGAGCCTTCATCATAACTCTTGTCCACTGTTATTGAGGGCTGTGCCCCAGTGGCGTTAATTATCTTGCACTTCCATGCTGCCCTGTGTGCAGAGTGAGTGAGCTTCCAGTAACTTCACGGAGCTATAAAGCAGAAAAGCAGAGAAGCAGACACCTGAGACTAGATGCTGCCAGAGTGCATGGGAGCTCTCCACAAATGCAGCTGAAATTATAGGTGGGCTTAGGGGACCTTAACACAGAACCCCCAAATCGTCTACTATAGCATCCCTTTTCTTTCTTTCTTTTTTTTTGAGGAAGATTAGCCCTGAGCTAACTGCTGCCAATCCTCCTCTTTTTGCTAAGGAAGACTGGCCCTGAGCTAACATCCATGCCCATCTTCCTCCACCTTACATGTGGGATGCCTGCCACAGCATGGCTTTGCCAAGCAGTGCCATGTCCACACCCGGGATCCAAACCGGCGAACCCCAGGCCACTGAAGTGGAATGTGCAAACTTTACCACTGTGCCACTTGGCCAGCCCAGCATCCCTTTTCATACTCAAAAATGTCACTGCCTCACATTAGGTTCAATTTTTTCATAATTCTTCAAAGTCCTGGTTGACCATAACCTCTTGAAAAAAGGATTTAAAACAGGTTTAGTGTAGCGAGCTACAGTTCCTGCTCTAGCAGTGAGTGTCAGAGCTGTAGCTGATGTTCCTCTCCCTGCTCTGCCACCCATTCTAGAGTCCCCTCATACTTAGCTGGCTCTCCAGTTGGCATATAAGCTGCTTGCCAGAAAGAAACGCACAGGTCTTCATCCCTTAGGAGTCTGAGTCTTTGGTTGCCTCACCCCTTATCAGGCAATTGATGCTGCCAATGCCTTTTTCTGTTATTATTGAGCATAGAAACACCAGGAGATGCCACAGTGATCCTCTTCAGTGCCCAACACTTTCCTCTGTGCCTCCATTATATGGCAGTGACTGTAGAAACTCATGATAATCATGGTCAATAATGCTGTCAATTTACTAATTCCTTTATTTACTTGCTGGTCTATGGGCATATGAAGCCCAACGTGACTAGACAAAAGTTGAAGCTTTAGGTTCAGAGGACGTTTAGTATGTCCCCTTAAAGAAGCATTTTCCTACTAGAGTTCAAGACCTTGAATCCTGCAGAGTCCAAAGTTGCAGGAGTGAGCAGCACAAGTTCCCCAGTGGGTCACTGGGAGGGATGGTGAGAGTGGTCAATCCTTCTTTGAACATTTGATTCCCACATCTGTGTGTTCTAGTACTGGGTACAAGGCATCATACGGTAGCTGCTGATTAAATATGAAAACTGTGTCTTAGAAGGCAGTGTCCTAAGTACATAGGTGTCTTCCCCAGGCTGGCACCCTGGCTGAGCCTTCAAGAGGCCATTCTTACATTCTGTCAGGTTGTCTCTGATCCTGTGATCACACACTCCCACCTTGAATGTAGCATTATTTCTGATTCACTATCATGACTGCGTGTGGAGAGGGGCGGGTAACCTCAAGTTTGCTCTTGGTCTTCCACCCCAATAGCTCTTATTCTGCAGATTGAAAATCCAATGTGAGGGTTGTACCAGCTTCTAAATATTTTTGGTCTGATTAAAAACTGAGTCTTGAGAAATGTCCACAAGGTGAGTCCTGGAACAATTGGATTTATTGCAAGATAGCTTTAGGCCAGAGATCCACTTACTGCCTTGCTGTAAGATACCAGGGTTTAGGGGCACTTAAATTTCAGTATCAAGTAAGACTCAGTTTTCAAGATCTCTTGAAAGATCTTGGATATCCTTCCTTAATATTACTCTGATGGCTAGGTGCCAGCTTTGTTATTCTGGAACTATGTCATCTTCATTGACACTAGGGGCCTCTCTCTCACGGCATCACCTCCTTCCATTAATTCTGTCCTACAGTAAAAGACACATTGCACTTTTCAAAGATGCTAGTGTTTTCCTCATTAATGCATGTTTTCCAAAAATTGCCATCCCAGATCTCAGGCTCCTACTTATTCTGTATGTTTGCCCTAATTTTAGCATGGAAGATCCACTAAAACTGAACATTGAGTCTCCTTTGCCATTTTTACTATCAAATCCTGGGCTTGAATTTCAGCAAAGTCTACCCCCAATCTGAAGGACACGAAGGTCTTCAAAAATTTCTGGGAAGGCCTTCTGGCCTTCCCAGCATTCCCTGAGTTGGTAGGTGGCTGACATCAGGCTGTTGTTCTCTCTCTCCAAGGTTTCCAATGCAAATAAAAATGAGAGCTAATTCCATAATCTTTAAGATTGCCATTTTCCCCACCCAGTTCAATTACAAGAGCTACTCCATAAGCGAATGTTTGCCCTCTCTCCTGCCCCTCATCCCATTCCAAAACAGGTGAGACTATTATTTGTGTTGCCAAAAGTAGAGCTTGAGACGAGGACTTATGAAAAGGTGGTTTATTTGGAAAGCAATCCCAGGAAACAGAAATGAAGGGATGGCGAAAGTTACACAAAAGGAAAAAAAGCTTGTTCCCACTGGGAACAACTAGGACTCAGGCCCACCGTGGGGCTCAGTCTCTCTGAAGAACTGTGCTGGATCCACTTCTGAATGAAAATCCAGAGCCTGGGCCTTTCATCCCCGGCTCCTGAGCCCCACTGACTGGTGGGTTATTCCACAGACATTAACTGCATTTCTGGGATGCTTTGCTGGGTCTGTTTGAGTTGCTGTAACAGAAAAGCAGAGAAATATAGCTGGTGTTTCATGTGGGATCTGATGACTGTGATGTACCGTATTTATGACAAAAACAGCTTAGATTAGAGTGGGCCAAGGAGATGTGCCATAGGGCACAAAAAGAAGCCTTTCTTTTATATCTATGGTCTCATTTATCCATTTTATGGATGGGAAAATTTAGATTTAGATTCTGAAATAATTTACCCAAGGTCACACAAAAAGTAAATGACAATACAATTAAAGCTCACGGGGCATGAAGAATCTCCGGTCCTACCCAGAACTACTGTACCAGGATATGCATTTTACCAGGATCCCCAGGTGCCATACATGCATATTTATGTTCACTAAGCACTGGCTTAAAATGGTTTTTTTTACTTAAATGCCTATGGTCATAAGTCAAACAAGAAAGTTTTATACATAATAGCAAGTGATCCAAAAGGTATATTGCCCTTTTCAGTCAAACCTAAAAGACTCTCCTAAGTATTTTCCTTTTCAAATCTTAATTAATTAAAATATTTTGCTGTGAGGGATCCATTACAGTTTTTTAAAAGAAGTTTCCGTGGATTAGAGTTGAGTCGGGAAGTGATATAGAAGGTGTGTTATTGTCACAGGTGTGCCAGTCAGAGGTACAGAAGCAATGACACACATGGGCATAACTCAAGGACAACATATTTGAGAGAATATTAGTTTTCTAGTGCTGCAGTTACAAATTACTGAAAACCTAGCTTAAAACAACACAAATTTATTATCTTACAGTTCTGTTGACTTGGCTAGTTTCTCTGCTCTGGGTTTCAGCTTTTTCATAAGGCTGAAATAAAAACATTAGTAATTGGGCTCTTATTGGGAGACCCTGGGAAGAATCTACTTCCAAACTCATTCAAGTTTTTGGAAGAATCGAGTTCCTTATTGTTGTAGGATTGAGGTTCCTGTTTCCTTACTGGCTATCTGCTGGAAGCTTCCCTTAGCTCCTACTGATCTCTTAGGCCCTTATATCTGGGTCCCTGCATCTCAAGCCAGCAAAGACCTGTCAAATTTGCTCATGCTTGGACTCTCTCTGACTTTCCCTTCTGCCGCATATCCCTTGCTTTGCCTTCTGCGACACTTTTTCTCCCTCCAGACAGAAAATGTTTCCTGTGTTTAAGGGCTGGTGTGATTAGATTGAGCACACCTGGGTAATCTAGACTACTCCCTTTTTAAAAGTTGGTAACCTTAATGACATCTGCAAAGTCTCCTTTGCCATGTAACATAACATATTCATAGGTCCCAACAATTAGGATATGGACATCTTTGGAGAGTCATTCTGCCTACCACAGAAGGTTTGTATGCTTCAAAAAATAGTGGAGGTGGTTTGGATATAGGTTTTGGAGGGCTATGAATGAGAGGAATACATTCTTTCAACAAATATTTATTGAGTAAATACTCCTTTGTAGTATTCTGGTTTAGATTTTTAGCTTTTGAATAATAAGGTGTTGTTGAAGACTGTTAAGTAGAACAGTGATAGAATGAAAAATCTGCTTTAGATTTTTTATTCTTCCAGTGTTAAATTGCTGTCAACAAGCTATGGGGCATACTTCAAATAGAAGAGAGACTGATGATTTCTCCCTTTTTAAAACTTTAGGGGTAGAGAAATAAGGGAAGGGCCTACTTTTGGAAGATGACAATGGGAAGAGAAAATAAAGCATGATTTTGAGGAAACGTTCAAAGGAATAACTGACAGGATTTTATACTTGGTGTGAAATGGCTGAAGGAGATGAGGGCAAAGCCAGATGACTGGGAGAATCTGAGGAATAGCAAAATGCTCTTTATAGTACCTCTGGTTCAAGGAGAACAAAGAAATGAGCCCAAATCACTGAAACAGCATGCTTGAATAGAGTCACCAGGTGAGCCAGCAGCAAATAACAAAAATAAAAACACCAATTGTCCTATTCTTACTTCATTGTTCTTTCCCCTTGCTGTAGGCTGTCAAGATGGACATTACCTGTCGTAGCTCATGTTCCATCACGTTGACTTACCTACCAGTAAATCTCAAAATATGCCAGCTATTCAAGTGTCATAATAATCTTGCCTATTTACGGAAACAAAATGTCATCCCAGAAAGTGTCTTTCCAACAAATATATAGGCAGAGATTATAGTAGAGTACAGGCCAAAAGTCTTAAAAAATGATTCAGGTTGAAAACACATTTGAACCAACTGAAGAGTGCACATTGTAATTAAGTTAATCCCACCACTAGAGGAGGACTGACATTTTTCTTACACATATTCAGATGTTTTCTCCTTACTACGTGAACCAGAAACGTTATAAAGAAACAGTGGAATAGACAGAGAGTATGACACATATGGTGGGCATTTGTTTGGACAACTCTCTAGATGACAGATTATTAAAAAAAAAAAACCGAAGAAGAAACTCAGTAAAACCCTTAAGAAATTATCCTTTCAAGTCCATACCTTTGTGCAGGTTTGATTGCTTCAGTTCTCCTAGTTAAAAATTGTGTTTATTTTTAGATTAGCTTAATAGACATAAACACAACAACGTTAAAGGTCATACTACAATCTGAAACTGTCTTGAATGTTTTTGGTTTGGCTTCACAAAAAATACACTGTGCCAAACACTTTTTCTCCTTAATATTTAAACCCTTGTGTTTTTTTAAAGAAAATGTAATCCACATGTTTCTTATGCATTTACACTTAACTCATCAAATTCCTCTTGTGTAAGAGAGACTCAGAGACCAAAAGACTTTGGAAATTATTTATTTGCCTTTGAAGCTCTTTTCATTAGGAAAAGAATACCATATTCTTTGGTGTAGTTCATGTTAGATACCCAGGTGTTCAGTTTTTCAAGAATATAAATAACGCTATGTAGAGTATCTGTATTTGTACTTATGTCTTGCTTCCCCTAGTCTA
Source organism: Equus asinus (assembly GCF_041296235.1). Classification (NCBI taxonomy): domain Eukaryota; kingdom Metazoa; phylum Chordata; class Mammalia; order Perissodactyla; family Equidae; genus Equus; species Equus asinus. The sequence continues at coordinate 3,173,178 of NC_091807.1, forward strand.
TTATCATAATGGTAATCTTCATCATCATCAGTTGTAATACTATTATTATGTTATTATTTACTGTTACTAGTGTTGTTATAAACTACATAATAATATTAGTGGTATTATAAGAATATCTATGTTTTTATAACATGATTTACAAAGTACTTTTACCTCACTCATCCTTGCTTAGACACGTGTGGAAAAGACTTCAGGATTTGTAGTACATTCACCTATTTCATTTTCTGATAGACTGTTAGGCAGAGAAAATCTGCCAATTGTTTTCCATCCTCCAAAAACTTCTTTTCCATCTGCCTGTCTTATTTCCACTTTCAGTACTTTGAGTAAGCTCTTCATCTCTCTGAGCTATTTTAGCCTTCTCTCTTCAAATCTTTGTACAATTGTCTCTGTCTTATCTATCATCTATCTCCTATCATCTGAATTAAAACTCTATCTCCCTTCAATACTCAAATGTTGAGGTCAAAGTTTCTGTCTTACTTGTTCTATTTATGGCCTCTTTATACCTATGGGCACTGCATGTTTTTATTTGCTTATTTTCTGAATTGTAGCCTGTTATACATCTTTAGATACTCCTAAATCATCTTGTGGGTATGTGCTCTGAAACCCAAGAAAACCTCAACTGTCTTTTAAAGCAGGGTAGATGACTTTTTTCTTTCATGTCCTCTCATCATGTTTAGTTCTGATTACTACAACTTATGATCTCAGTAAATAAGGCTGGTTGGTTGTTAATTTTCATTGTATTATGTGGCCTGTGCTCCTTGTTTTCTCTGTGAAAACAACACAGTAAAATACCAGATCAAAGTGGATTTTGACTCAGTCTCTTTTTAAAATTAGATTACAAGTTTGTAATTTATTGTAATATGAGGCTTGGCCCTTAAAACATTTTTTTTATTTAACTAGGGTCTTGAAAACATAATGCACACAAAAAGAACAAGTGGTGAACAAGACCTTAACCAAAACTACCAGTTATAAAATATTGTTCATTTGCAAAACAGATACTAACAGACCACAACTAGGAGGGCATTGCTTAGGTTTTGTGCTGGGATACTGGCAAAGAAGAGAGGAAAGACCACGTCTCCTCTCCGACAACTCCGACTGTCTGTTTGGGGAGTCACAAATGCGGACCGTTTCAACACTGTGAAAGTGATAGGGCAAAGGTAAAAGAGTAGAGGCAGGCATCTCAGTCTAGTTTCAGAAGAAAAACTTTTGGAGAGATATCAACTTTAGGCAGGTTGTACAAATTAAGCAGTATAACAGGCAACACGGAAAGCCCTTGTTTAATAGACACTTGTGCCCGTTACTGTTCCAAGCACCTTACAAATATTAGCTCACTCAGTCCTCATAACTATCCCCGGGTAAGCACTGTCACCATCCCAATTTTACAAGTGAGGAAACTGAAGCATGGAAAAGGTAAGTTAACTGCCCGAGGTCAACAGCGGCACAGCCAGAACTTCAGCACAGGCAGTGTGCCTCCAGAGCCCCTGCTTGCTACAGAAAGCGTCCATCTGTAATTGACATACTAATGAAAGCAACACAGTCAGGGAAGAACAAGTGGCTTGGCCTTGCCTGAGGGCAAATTACTGCTGGAACAATGTCAAGAGATGAATGAAGGGAACAATGTCACAACTGAAAAACCAGAATTTTATCTTAAATGAATCATTGTAATCATTGTAATGATAGGGTTGTATTTCAATATCAGAAGGAAGATTCTCCAACATCATGTAGTATGGAATATAAGATGGCTGGATTGGACATAGAAAGACCTGATAGGAGGTACTTACAACAACACAAGTGAGAAAAATAGTGGAAAATTGGTTGGAGAGGAGCCCCAAAGCTCGTAGGAGTTATTCTATAGGTGGATATCTGAGGGCCGGTGAACTTGGTGTTAGACAAAAGGGAGACAGTCATGTCTAGAGTGATTCCTCTGAGTTTTGAATTGTCCTTTGTGTGTAATACACACAAAAAAGCTCTGGTGAAAAAAAGAACTATTCATTGTAAACAGTAAAATTTTTCAGTGGAATTTTTTTATTTTCTCCTATATTCTCTAAATTTTCTACAATGAATTAGTTATATTTCCATTAAACTGAAAGTACATATTACTGCAAAAATTTTAAACAGCCATCTTATTTGATGTTAACTGGTACTATCTTTCTGGAAAGCAAAATAAAGTACTTACCAAAAATAGATGCTTTATTAACTTTGGATCAGGAATTCCTCTCCTGGGAAGTTATTTTGAAGTAATACATAATTCTCACATGTTTATTTATAAATATATTTATTGTCATGCACTTATGATACTAAAAGATTGGCATCAACGATGGGGTTGTTGAAATGAATTATAGTACAAATGTATGACTGCATATTACACACTCATTAGAACAGTTACAAAAATATTTAATCACCAGGGAAAATACTTATGATGTATGAAAAGAGCAGAGTATGAGTTCTATGTTGCTCTTCACATAGGGTGTCTCTGAGGGGAAAGTGATACTGATTTTCTTCATTGACTTTTTGTACTTTCCCAAATCTATACAATGTACCTACATATTTGCTTATAAAATATGGTAATAAGAGAACATTTAGTTTGTGGCCTGAGCAGTATTCCCGCTCTCTAATCATTTCAAATGGGATTACATTTGGACTATAAATACATAGTCAACAAGGAGTGGCAAAGTCACCCGGATTATGAAGCTGACTGTGTTAGGTGAGGCCGTTGGTCAAAATCATGACTGTAAATGAGAATAAGTATGGAGGCCAATGATTACACAAGACAATGCGTATTTCAGGAGCATCGGAATGTGATAGGAAGGATGGTAGCTTTAAACTTAAACACTAAAGTTTGGAATTTCAGGTACTAAGAAGATAAAGGATACTTGTTGGGGCATTATCATCTTGAGATTTCTGGAAAACAATGTTCAGGGCTCACACGTAGATGGCTGACTGTTTCATTTGTGTTTAGGCAGGTACTGCTGGTGTCACTGTGTTTGGTTGCTTGGATAAATTGACCAACATTCAGAAATGGTGGTGATATGACTTGACTTGTATAGAAAATGTGAATCTTGAGGTGGTCATATTTCTCCTTTGTCCCATAGAAAGTAACAGATCTGTAGAAAATTAATTCTTTAATCTTCATTTAACCTTTATCAGTTTTTGAAGAAAGCATAAATATTTTAGATTAATTTGACAGAGCTAAAAATCCTAGGATGTTAAAATAATTGAAATGATGGTATCTATATGTAAATATCTTTAACTGCATGTTCCCAGAGCACATTTATGCTAATCCTTTAATATTAGTAAAGCTAGTATTTACTGAATGATTACTGTGTGCAAGAATTTTAAATATAATATCTCTTTTAATCCCAATAAGAGATAAAACTTAGAGATAGCTCAGAAACTGGGCTGAGAGTATTTAAGTTGATTTTATTATGTGGGCACTGGGTTAGTAAGCAACAAACTCATCAGAGAAGTAGGTAGTATTATCTACATTTGATAGATGAAAGAATTAAGGTGAGAGAATGTAAATAACTGGCCCAAGCTCACATTATTGGCATACCAGTGTTGGAATCAAGATTCAGATAGGATTTGGTTTCAGCCCCTAGGCCCACACTGTTTCCAGCATTCCTAGAAAATAGTATTGCACTTCTCATCCTGTAAGAACCCTCCTGAGAATTTAAGATCTTATGGACTGATTTTTTTCTTTATACAGATACCCATTAAATATTCCTTTTGCCATTTATGTTTGTTTCTTTTGTGGTCATCCTTTTCATATATATAGCTGTTGGAAATTTAATTTGTATTGTATGTAACTTTCCGTGTGTTCAATGTGTCCTTGTTCTGCCATGATTTAATTTAGTCATTGTGGATCAAAGAAAGTTTTCTTCTAGAATTAAAAGACATCTCTTTTCTCTTCTATAGCCTTTCCCTCTTTCTCTCCTCCATGTCTTGCCATCTCTTCCTTCCTTCTTTCCTATGTTTTTAAAGAAATTTATCTATGGATTTAAACCTAGTAGGATTCAAAGAGGAGAGACTTGATATGGGGGTGGTGTGAATTTTCATTCTATGTGGTTCTTTATCTTACCAATGGCAGAAAAATAATGGGAGAAATTTTTTTCTTCAACGAGTTTAAGAAAATATTTGTGATGAAAGCCATTGTTCTTTGGTTTTACTTGTTCTTATGAAGTCAGAATTATTGCCCCTATTTTGCAGATGAGTCAGCAGAAACTCAGAATAAATGATGCATCCAAAGCCATTCAACAAGGAAGTATTCTGAATTTCAACCCAGATCTGCCAGGTATCAATGCTTGTGAATTTTTTTGCTATTCACATACTCTCTTCCTTTATTTTAAATGTAGAATTGTGAAATTTCAGGGATGAAAGAGTATTTGAGATTACATATTCCACCTACTTCAATTTGTGTTTTAAGGAACTGTAGCCCAGAAGAGTTAGACCACCTACTTAAGGTCATGTAACCAACTACTACAGTACCAGCCTTAGGATTGTGCTTGCTTTCTCTCCATAATTCAGGAACTAACAGATTGTCCCAAATTCTTTGGCTTCCTGGGTTTTAATGAAAAAACAGACTCCCAAAATGGGGAGATGAATGAGAAAGGGATGCACCATCTAGACAAATGGTTATTTTGTGCTGGTAAAACTGCATCCGTGCCTCAATGTCAGGAATCAAGGTGCAAGGATTGGAGGTGGACTTTAATTCCCCCTGTCCACTTCAGCTGGACATCATTGGGCTGCATATCACTTCATGACCATTTGCAGTAGTTCTTCAAATAGAGACACCTCGAAGACCTTTCTTTGGTCTCTTCTTACAAGGCATCTCCTTTAGCATATGTCACATAGTGTTGCTTTGCCACTCTAGTCTCCATTTGGGGTGTATTGTTGATGTGTTTCTACAGCCAGGGCACTGATTGTTACTTTAATTATTGCTCTTAGGAGCGCCTTGGTCTTAGGCCAATATCAACAGTGCTTTCATCCTTAAGGCTGTGAGCAAGCACTCCATTATACAGTCATATGAACTGCAGACTCCATTGTAATATGTCCTTTCTCAGTAGGCCCTTCAGGCTTGTATTCAATTACCCTTTCACTCATAGGATTTTAACATTGCAGGCCAAAATTGAATCTTGTTTTACTAATTATAAACAATAAAATTTTTTACATTCTGCAATTAACTTTAATTCAGAAGTAAAATATACAACTCATATGTCCCCAAACAAGTAATTCAGAAAATGTGCTCCCTGAATCAGAAGCATTAGCATCACCTGGTCACTTGTTAGAAATGGAAAGTCTTGGGCCCACGCAGGAATCACTACTGAGTGATACTGACGTGCACTGAAGTTTGAGACGAGCAGCTCTGAACCATGATGCCTCCCCTGCTTTCCTCCTCAGACGTTCCATACTACAGCCACATGTCAGTGTAGAGATGCTGACCTTCTCTCTTCCAATTATACATCACGCTTTCACATTCTGTGCCTTTGCTCGAACTGTTTCTTCTGCCTCAACAGCCCTCTCCCCCATTTTCAGATGTTCACTCATTCTTTCAAGTTGCCTCAAAGGCCAGTTCCTCCCAGCTTTCTCCAATCAGTATCATGTACTCCTTACTCTGTGCATTCAAAGCACTTTGCTTATATAGGGGGCTTGTATAGCCTATTCTTATGTCATTGCTAGTGTTAAGCTTTTTGTGTTCACAGTTGTCTCCCACCATAGTAAATTGTGAAGTTTATTAAGTGCAGGCACTGTCTTTTGTACTATGTATCTCTTTGCTCTTAGTTTTCCCTCTCTTGTTAGTGGAGATAATACCTACCTTATGGGATTCTTTCCAAAATTAAAATGTATAATGAATGTGAAATAGATAATGAATCACAGCTGATATCATTAGTAGTAGGTACAATATAAGTGTTTGTTGAACCAAATAAAATGTTTTGGTTCTTAGATCTGCATATAAAGATCATTATTCTGTTATTGCTAATTTTTAAAAAAAGAAAAAGAAAGAGAAATTGTAAGGAGTCTGTGGAGAAACGTTTTCTCTTGTGAAGGAAAACACTAGTCTTTTGTTACTACATTTACAATGTGATCTCAATAATAAATCTGTTTAAAATGGGATCACCAGACATGGTAAATTTTTTATATATATAAAGCATTATATTTTTTAGAGATGTTCAAGACTGTGGAGACTATCTATATAAAGAGCTGAGGATCTCTGAAAACTGACCTTCATTCCTCAAAGATGGCTTAATGACAAGGTGTTTCTTATGCCAGATGTCAGCTTTCCTTAAACATAACTTAACTTGGCTTTGCATAAACATAACTGGGCTTTAAGACCCCAGTTAAGTACAGAAGTTATCAGGGCTATTATTGTAGAAAAAGATGAATCCAAAGGCTCAGAGCAAAAGGCTAGACCACAAAAGTTTATCAGGGATTAAATTGAAGTCAGATAGATACCAATATGAATATAGCTTTGGGCTCAGTGAAGGAATAGAGAGGGATGGGTATACATTGGAAGGAGACGCATCAACACATAATAATGTATTAATCCCAAGGAATCACTTCTTAGTGGTTCCTAGGCCATCTCTGCAAATGGATCATGAAATTCTACTGTTTAGAAGCCACCTTGAAAGCATATTTTCTCAATTTAATGTAAAGGGTTAGTATTGTCTAAAACAATCAGAGTATCAATACACTAGAGCTGATATTCTTTAAAATGTTGCAGGATAGCATGAACATTTATTCATTATTCAATATATATTTAGGAAATGCTTCTTGCAAATTATTAATTTGTCTAAAAAAAGTGAACATCATGCCAAAGGATGATGATGATGATGATGGCAACCTTATATTAATAATAACAATTTCATTTATTAGGCCTTTTCTATTTCTTGGCCTCTATGCCAAGATTTTCACGTTGATCACATAGGATTGATCTTTGCTTAATTCTGTATACAATAGTAAAAGAAAATTATTATTCCTTATTGTTTAGAGATGAGGAAACTGAGGCTCAGAAATGGTAAGTGACTAACCCCATGTCGCACATCCAGTAAGTGACGTGTTGGTCAGGATTTAAACTCAACCACAACAGACTTTGAAGTTTGTCAAGTGTTTGAACCACTTTGGAATGAGGGACAATAAATAACAACTTGACCATAAGCTACTTGCTTGAAGGGAGATTTAGGGGTACAACTTGACATTTTTCTTCTTTATAGAAGCTTGGGGCTTTAATGAGCAGTGAAAGCCAGGTTGGTGTAGAGGTTCAGCATGCGGACTCCAAGGCCTTCCTGCTTTTGATTTTGAATCCTGCCTCCACATCTTGTTTGCTGTTTGATATTGGAAAAGTTAATTTGATTCTTAGTGCCAGTTTCTTCTTTGTGAAATGGAGGTAATAATAGTATTTACCTCATGCTTGATTGTGGTAAAGACATTTTCTCTTTCTGTCTCTGTCTTACTCTCTCCATATATGCATACACAAGTGTCTTATATCTATGTGTACATATACATATCGACATGTATCTCTCTCTATATATATACATGTGTTATATATATGCATATCTATTTATCTATCTTTTATCTATACGTGTGTCTTAGATAAATTCTTGACACATATAAGTACTGTGTACGTCATAGATAATCATCACCATCATTATATCTGAATTTCCCTGCATCTGTTGCTTTTACCAATGAAGTCCTTCTGTATTTTAACTCAACGTTATATAAACCACAGCCTTGTAGGAGAAAAGCAATTAATATTTCTAAATATTTTAGCACTGTGTAACTCTTTCTTTTCTTTTCTCCCAAGACCCTCTGAATTTTTAAATTTCCAAGTGGACTAAGTCATTAAACAGCCTATGACCTAATGCAAAGTGGTCACTGAAAAATAACTATGTACGTTAACCTTTCTACCCCAACAAATACTTCTCTTTACTTGTTAACCTAAAAACAGCCGACCCCTCATTCTGATATCAACTATTCCAAAGGCAAAGCAAACTCTCTTTCCATAGCATCAGCTGTGTGCTACTAAACTGGGCGATGTTTCTCTGTCCCAATGGCATGTGTAAGTTAGAGAAAGTTGAAGGCATGCTGAAAAAAATAATGATGTGATAAGAATCATACCAAATACTTTTATTGGTTTCACAGTAAAAATCACTATTTGCCAAGTTTATAGAAGAAAATATTGCAACATAATTTTGGCATATTTCTTATAAGTAATTTTATTTCATTGTTCCTAGGATGATAGAAGAATATATATCAGAGATTTTAGAATATAGTTTCAATAAGTCCTCAGTTATCATATTTGTTCATTGTGTTGTGGTTTCTTTTAAGAGTAGACACTATAAATGAAACGTCCCCTGGGTTAAGTGTGCTGATTAAAGAAAGGATCATTAATATATTTTTAGTCATAATTCTTCACTGAGAAAGTAGGGGCTGGCCCCGTGGCTGAGTGGTTAAGTTCGCGCGCTCTGCTGTAGGCAGCCCAGTGTTTCGTTGGTTCGAATTCTGGACGCGGACATGGCACTGCTCATCAAACCACGCTGAGGCAGCGTCCCACATGCCACAACTAGAAGGACCCACAACAAAGAATATACAACTATGTACTAGGGGGATTTGGGGAGAAAAAGGAAAAAAATAAAATCTTTCAAAAAAAAGAGAAAGTAGATAGGTGTATTTGAAACTGAACAATAGGTTAATACTTTACCACAAAAAAATCATCTTTTCCTAAAAAGTTTTAGACTACGTTGCTTTCATTTTCCAAGCTCTATGTGCTAACTTGGGATATCTTGACCACTGAACAGTTAAATTCACATAAATTTTACACCATTCCAACATAATTAGATAGCTGATTACAATAAGACATCACAGCCACTGAAACCCGGTACAACTTAAACATGGTCATTCCTCAATTTCTTAATAGAAAAAAGAGTACCTTTCTATGTGGTAATCATAAATTAGCTTCTTGCTGTGTGTATTGCAAAGTTTAATTATTTCAAGACTGACTCTACTCTTTCAACAAAAGAAATAGTATATATTCTTTTAGCTAACTATTGGAAAACAAAGTTTTTTCTTTCTTGAATATCACATTTTCTTTTTCTCTTGAGTATCACATGTGCTTAATGAGATTTAGATTTTTTTGCTTGTATTAGTCTAGCCTGAAAACAAGTTTATGGTGTCTCTGCAGCTGAAATGTCAACTAGAGACAAAATGTATGAAATTCCCTTCATCTTTCTGTGTAATCCTCGGATTCCTTGGAGGAGTCACACTGTAGCAACAGATGTATGCTGTCTGTTATGTGCTGCTGTCCCCTTTTGTCTAATTGTTCCTGATATTGTAGCTATCAGATATGCTTCCTCTTATTGCCATTTGATCCCTTTTACAAGGAATATCAGTCCATCATTTCCACCAGGTAACATAAAACATGTGTCTTTTTAAGACTGGTCTTTTTTATTTAATTTTTCTTTTTTTTTTTTTTTTTGAGGAAGATTAGCCCTGAGCTAACTACTGCCAGTCCTCCTCTTTTGCTGAGAAAGCCTGGCCCTGAGCTAACATCGTGCCCATCTTGCTCTGCTTTATACGTGGGATACTTACCACAGCATGGTGTGCCAAGCGGTGCCATGTGCGCACCCGGGATCCGAACCGGGGAACCCCAGGCTGCCGGGAAGCGGAACGTGCGAACTTAACCGCTGCGCCACCGGGCCGGCCCAAGACTGGTCTTTTTGGACAAACTAGTTATTTCTCCTGTAAAATATCTTTGTGCTCTGCTGTCCTGTGAGAAACACAAATCCCTTTTCTTTGTGAGGGGTTTCCTAGAAGACATAGACTATTGGCTTAGAATAGTTCCTACATGCAGTGGATTATTCAGGAGTTGAATATTAGCACATTTCCTTGAAGGGATAATAAGCGTTTATTATAAAGACAAACATGCAGACAAATATACACACAAACACACATGAGAGCATGCACATACACACAAGACTGTTGATGTTGGTTTGGGTACATGAAACTACGGGGCAATCTGGAATGATGGCTTCAGTTTAGTCATCTGATTTAATGACGTGCATGCTTTCCCTGGTCATCTCTGTGATCTATAAACTCATCAAGGAAGTTTTTCATTTGCTATTCTTGGGGTAGACGTGGAAAATTCCAAAGATTTAAAAGGTACGAGCTACTAAGGGCTGAGATTCCATCTAAATAAGGCAAACTCCAGACAATTTTCAATTTTATATTGATAAGAAAAATCTCTTAGTGACTCTTTACAGTTGACAATGTTTTTTGTTTGGGAGGTTCTTTTTGCACAGTATCTTTTAACTTTTGATAGCCACCACAAATTTATGAGTCAAGGAAAGTGATGATAGTCTTTATGAAGAAATTGGGACCCAATGTGGTTAAATAAATAGCAACAGGACACACAGCGTTAGACGCAGAACTGACAAGCATTCGGGTCTCTGACACCTCAACCAACAATCCTCACCTTATGCCATTAAGAAACTCCGATAATTAAAAAAGGGGCAGATTTCCTCTCTCCCTTAGTATGTGTAATATTCCAGTGGGCATCTATGGTCTCCCACCATGGCCACACTGTGACTTTTTTCACAAACAGCTAAGATGGGCACAGTTCATTCATTTATTCTCTAATTTACTCAATATGTAAACGGACTGAGCTAGGGATTGCTTATCTCCATACACAATCAGGGGAAGTCTTTCCTCTAAATTTATGGGTTTTTATTCACTTATGAATAAGTTACATATTTATTGGTCAATTTATTTGTCCATCTAGATAATATAAAGAGAAATACGGGTACTAAGAGGATTATAATAGAATTAAGGTTTTATATTGACCCCCTAAATCAGTTGTTACACTACCACAATAAGAAAAATAACTTTGAGTTATATAGTTATCTCTGGATATGATAACCACCCTGATGAATGTTTAATTTTGAAAATAGAAGCAATTTCCAAAAATAATGAAAATGCAAAAATATGAACATGGCGGTACTTGGCCTCTCTTTTCATAAAGAACTATGTTATAGTGCTGCTGCTTTCAGCAAGAAACAGTCTGTTCTGTGGTCATGATGTGGCTCCCGACGCACAAGCAGCTAAGAGCATCCAAATAGCATAATAGGAATACAATTATGGCTCTCGGAGAGTGTGTTCCATCAGTAGTCATATCTGAATTGTGCTGATTGAAGAAGTAATATGAGCACTTATTTTTGTAATTTAAATACATGTGTTTTCCACTCATTTCTGGACAATATGGTTTCAGATTTGTCCCTTAATTCAGTTGTTCTTATAGAATTTTTAGTGGTATATTGACTTAGATTAATAAAAGAATGGTATGAAAAAAATAAACTTGTCTTTGCCTGAAAAACACTAGAATATCATAAACCAGTGGACCTGTATCCAGGCATGACTATGGAAGCATTTTGGGAAGTAAGAAAACAAAACAAATTGAAGTGTTTACCATTTGAAAAACAAATCTAGTGTTTAAAAATAAACAAGTTTTGTCTTTATTCTTCAGGCTTTTATATTTCTGGGCAGAAGCCCTTTTAAGAATGTTGAAAAGTAAGAGAAAATACATTTTAAAATATTAAAAATAAATTATATTATTTGTATGAAATACTTTGAAAATTGACATTTCCAGCCTTGTACTTTTGATTCTAGACTGAAAGAAATTAATTTGCTAAAGCAAAGATTCTAAATTGATTATATATAAACTCAGAAATCAATTAATAAAATGTGTATATAAAAGCAATAAATGTGGCACGTATACTACAATGCCAACAAAAATAACTTTACCGCAGACTATCGTATGGTGGTGACAGTTTAGTCTTCAAGTCTGGCCCTATTACTAGTCGAATAAACCCGGGCAGATTCTTTAACGTCTCCAGGCCTAGTTTAATAGGAATGATAATTGTAATACTTACATCTTAGGGTTGTTATGAGGGTTATGTATAATAAAATAATTGTTAAATGGTATTTAATAGGTAGAATTGTTTTTAAGGAAAACTGCTTATAAGTCATCATGCAGAAAAACCATTAATGATATTTTAAAAAATGGAAAATTCAAGATATAAATTAACATTTCCACAAAGAGAACAATTGGAAGTACAAAGTTAGGTTCTTTAAGCTTTAATCAAAGACTTCCACGGTGCTTGCATTAAAAGAAAACAGTGACTACAGCTTTTGGCACACTGGGGAACCAGCATACCTCACAAAAGGCCTTGGAGATTTGTGAAAGGAAAATATTTTCTGCTGTTTTCAATGAGTATATTTGTCACTCTAACAGTTTTAAAAATAACCTCTAAATGCTAAGCAGGAACAGTTAAGTACATTCAGTCATTTTTCCATTCAACAAATATTTTTTAACTGCCTACTATGTGTCAGAAATTGTGTTCAACTCAAGATGAAAAGCAGATGGTCCCAGCCTCAGGGAACTTAGAACGTTCTCAGAAAGCGCTGCCAAGATAATGTCTCAACAATTCTTGCTCTTTCACATCCACACCTAACGTCAAATCTTTTCAGATCTCCATCGAGGTTACAACTTTTACATTTATTGATTCGCTGACCAAATGCTAAAACTAAACAATGTCTGAAAAAATCTCTTCACTTCTGAAGAGACCATGAGAAGGGCCTATATGGGCATCTAGTTGTAATGCTTTTCCAATAGGAATTTTTTGAATTTATACTTTAATGAGTCCAAACCTAGCACAGTCAGAGCAGAAAACTTGCACCCTGTAATAGCGTTTAAGGAAAATGTGCTGGTCGTTTTACACGCGAGAAGTTAGCAAGCACATTTTGCTGACGGGTTACATTTTTGATTTCACAAGAAAGGCTCTGTTAAACAAGCTATAAGAAACAGCCATTTTGAAAAACTTTCTCTTGCTATTTCTGTCTTACTGTATTTAAGAAATATTTCCCTCGTTCCTAAGTATTAATGTAGAAATTTTCTTACACCTTTAAGAAATTCTATAAATCATCTTGGAAATTTCCTAAAGTGAATTTTGCTGTATCTAATGGTATGTGTTTGATATATCCATGAGATCAAAATTCATTTAAGTACTGTGACCAGTTGTAAATATAACAAAAATAGTTATTGTTTTGACATCAGAGTTTTACTTTTCTTGGCAATGTTTCAGTCACTTAACAGTCCGTGTTGTTGAACATCAAAATACGTGAAATGCTTCCACCTTCTAAAGTTGTTTATCTCCCCTTTCTGGAATATCTTCCTGAGGTCACTGAATGTAGAACATTAATTTAGGAAAAAGAAATTCCAAAATGTAATTTGACTCATTTTTTTTTCCTTCTCGAAGCTCCTCAGAACAATGTAAACTTAAAAAGAAAGTTATGTTTTAAAATCTAATAGTAATAACAATACTTTTCCTAATATATATATTGTAATATACATATACACATTCATATATATACATTCCTGTATATCTATGTGCATGCAGAAATATATATACACATTTTTATACAGAAATGTGTATATATATGTATATATATATATACACATTTCTGTAAATATACAGTCATGCGCTGCATAATGACATTTCAGTCAACAACAGACCACATATACAATAGTGGTCCCATAAGATTGGTACCATATAGTCTAGATGTGTAGTAGGCTATACCATCCAGGTTTGTGTAAGTACACTCTGTGATGTTTGCACAATGATGAAATCACTTAATGATGCATTTCTCAGAACGTATCCCCATAGTTAAGAAACACATGACTGTTTTGTATATAAATACATATATACACACACATTTCTATCCAAATGATAATCATATATTACACACAGGAAATGATGAAGAAGAGTGTCCATCACCAAAAGAGGTTAAGATCAGATATTCCTACGTGGTTAAGGTGTTGAGTTCAGCATAAATGAAGTTCATAGACTTGAAAATTATGCAATGACTCACACCATGCAATTTTGAATGTGTTGGTTCTGTTTTGACTTATCGTAAGGCTATTGAATTTTTACGAATAATTTCTTCCTAAATCTAATATAGAGAGAAAGAACAATATAGCAGGTAAGGACAAGATAAGCTAAATAGCCTGACTTCAAATCCCAATTCTACCATTTACTGTGACCTTCTCTGGGTTAGAATCCCCACCTATAATTGAGGATGACTCCTTCTTCCCCTCCAAAAAAGTATCTTCCTTATCGGGGTATCATGAAGATTAAATGAGCTAATTCACAAGAAGCTCGTACAGTAACACCTCAGTAAGAGTTAGCTCTTGTTTTTCAATGTTTGTGGATCCACAGCTATTGGCTTCTGGAAAATAAAATTGGTAAATCTAAAGGAACACAGTGCTATGAGTGTTTCCTACATAAATTTCTCAAATGCTTCCTATAAAAATTATCAAATCATCTCTAGTTAGGTTTATCTAACACTAAAAGCCCAGAAAAAAGGTACAGAATTTGAAAGAAAACAAAAAGTTTAGTTAGGTTTTCAAATATTCCCAAATATCAAGACTGAAATCAAGTCAGGCAGGTATTATCCTCATCTCCAGATGATTATCTCTCTAGACATTTCAATTTGGGGATATAACTTTTTTATCATGCTTTTCAGGGAAGGAATTAAAGTGATTATTAATTAATTGCGAGGCTAATTTGGGATTGTGAATGAGGAAAGGAAAGATGGCCAGCAGACACACCCAATTCAAGGAGACCAGATTGTGATTATGTTCTCTTAACTTCCCAGCCATGGTCAGACTTGAGAGACGTGTTTAAAGAGTGAATGAGACTATTCCATGAGACCAGCACAAGGAGAATGGAAAGTAGTTTCCTTTTTAGTTTATTTCAACTGGCAGTGCCCTGGGCCAGTTTCTAAGTAACTTATATATGTTTAATGAGCAAAAATGCAAAGAGAATTTTGGTTTTCCAACTCATGAAGACGTATATCTTCCAGGTTGTTTACCTTAAAAGTAAATAGTGAAAAGTTAGGTCTTGAAAGACCTTATTTAATTAATATAAGCTCTAGTTATACCTAGAGTCAGAAAGTCTTCAAATGGATAAAATAAAAGGAGTCTCTGAAGCAAGTATATTGTATCCGGGTTAATAGTGCACATAGCCATGCTCAGACTTGCCTGACAATACAGAAATAAGCATCCCTGTTAAATCTCAAGTGAACTCAGGAAAAGTGTAAATCTTGCTGTCCGTACAAACCAGAATTTGGACAATTCACAGAACTGCTATCGTGGAGCAAATGCTGTTCCAGAACTTTACATGTTCTTGCGTAAGATACTGTCAAGAGTTTGGCTAAGCTACTCCATGGTATTGCTGCTTCCACGTCGATTTTCGTTGGCCGAGCAGCCTGTGGGGGTAAACTGGCACTGGCTCCTGGTGAAGGGCATGCCCTGGATGGCTGTCAGTCACAGCAATTCTAAGTTCCTGATGTGACTTCCCCAGCAGCCACTGAGACCATAGTCTCCCTGCCTCCGAGGACCTTTTCTTTACGCTCCTTCAGATAAGACCCCCGTGGGGCTTACCAAAACCCCTCTCTTTGGGTTTGAATTGACCAATCTGGTCTTAACCAGGGATCCCCAAAGCATTCCACCCAGGAACCCAAATAAAGCGTGTGTCCCAGGTCCTGCCTGTCTCTCTCTACCTATGCCCTGCCTTGACCTCTTCGTGTGACCCCTTGAGGCGTGCTGTGTACTTCCTCTGGGACCTGCAAGTAATCAACTGGCTATTCCAGTTTTTATGATCTCTAGTTGAAGTTTGGCCCCCCATCGGCACCCTGTGCTCCACCTAACAAATATTAATTAATAACGTCATAACAATATCATTGTAAAGGTTTGGCAATTTACATATAAGCAAAGCACTTTTACATAGAAAATAAAATTAATAATATTAACTCATAGCTACTGTTAGATCCCAATTATTATAAGTCCTTAATCGTTCCCCAAATTAAGGATTTCCATGGCTGTAGCAGATATTCTAAGTGATCTTGTCTGTCCTGGTAAAGTAGACCAAGTGAATGAAAGTGATTAAAAATGTACCACAGTTCCGAAGAATACTAGGATGATTTTATTGTGCTTGGAACTTAGAGTTATCTGTCAAAGGAAGCAGAGACCATTCTCATTGGACTGACAGCTCAGAGCTGCCAAAAGAATGTGACCTTCAAGTCAAATAGCGACATCATAATTTTGATATTGTATAGATATCTCCATTTTGCAGTTTTTTTATTGGGAATTTAAAAGTAAAGGAGATCATTATGTCACAGTGAATGGTCATTGTATCTTTCATGTAAGAATTAAAAGATGCTAAAGCCAATATTGAGATCAAAATAAACCATCTATGAAGACTTTTCTATGAAAGAAATATCGATAGTGCATTAACTTTTGCTGCATGTCACAGATTCATGTCACCACCCTCAATATATAATTAAATAATGTTTCTCTGACTGGATTTCAATGTATGAGTTCTAGAGTACACGATTGGGAAAATGTCATATTGTCATGACACCTATATCATTTTAGGTTTGATTCAAATACTTCACATACACACACTATTGCAACAAATCCTATACAACTATCCAAATACTTTAGATGAAGTTGCTTATGGTCATTGGATTTGAATATATTTTGATTTTTTTTTTAGGAAAATTAGCCCTGAGCTAACATCTGCCACCAATCCTCCTCTTTTTTGCTGAGGAAGACTGGCCCTAAGCTTACATCCTTGCTCATCTACCTCTACTTTTTATATGTGGCACGCCTGCCACAGCATGGCTTGACAAGGTGGTGAATAGGTCCACAGCAGGTACCCGAGTTGGTGAACCCCAGGCCACCAAAGTGGAACGTGTAAACTTAACTGCTGCACCACTGGGCTGGCCTCCTTGATATTTTTTAATGGGTAGTGTGATAAATTAAGGATACCTGCAAACTCTTTGACTCCACTTTTGTGAAGAAATGGAGCCTATGTCACCCTCTTGAGTCTGGGTAAGCACCACATTGCTCTGATCAATAACGTACAGCCACAATGACGCTGTGGGCAGGTGCTGGGTCTGGATCTTAAGAGGCTAGGAACATCTATTTACTCTTTCTTGGAATGCTCTCTCAGGTAGCTCTGAGCCACCACATAAAGATTCTGACTACCCTGAGACTACCATGCTGCCTGGCACCTATATGCACCCTCCTTGGCAGCACCTGGCCAAGCTCAGCCTTTCAGTCATCCCCACCAAGGCTTCAGATGTGTGAGGTCCACCTTGGACCTTCTAGACCAGCCCATCTGCTGCTGCACACCCAGATGACCTTAGCGAAAACCACATGAAAAAGAATAGCCCACCTGAGCTCTGCCTGAATTCTCAACCCATAAGATAACGAGATATAATGAATTAAAGATAGGTTCTAAATATCTCCCTGTGAAGCCAGGTACCAGAGTGTTAGTAAGATATCCAACAAGAACATGATTGCCTTTTGAGCTTGTTATGAATCTTGTCGAGTTGCTGTTTTCCTGTTTAACTTGAAGGGTGACTCAGGTCGTGAGGATTTGCGAGTTAGTTTTGCCGAAGACCGAGAATGCCTTCAGGGCGGTTGCGATCACTGGATGGCACCGCGGGCAGCCAGATGGTCCAAGGGCTTATCGAGAGAGACCCCTCTTTTTCTCTGACGCTGCTCCTGCCAAGCCCTTAGCTCTCTAAAACCCCACTGCTTTTTGCTCCGGTGGAGGCAGATTTGGGTGAACCCACGCTCCCACCTTCTCATATTGGCCGACTCAAATGAGGTGTTTCTCCATCTCCGTGCACCCATGTCTCAGTGTTTGACTTGCTGCAGACGGGGCACATGAACGTGAGATCAAGTGGTTTGGTATCACCAGTGCATCATTGAAATCATATTTTCTATATAAGTGAAACCACTAAGAGCATTTCTAGCTCTTAGTATTCATAGCTAAGTGATCTGACTTGGTTTCCTGTGATAAATAGAACAGAATTCCTCCATTTATTTCCTACAATTTTCTGGCGGCTTTTATTCCTCCTCAATTTTGGAATACTAAAAATATTAAAGAATTCTAAAAAAAACCCCAAACATATGCCACATCCTCAGAGAGACCTCCCTCGACCAATCTACTTGCATTTCCTTCACTGATCTCCTTACTCTGCTTAATTTCTCTTCATTACGCTTGTCACTACTGACATGACATTGAATATGGAACATCTACCTTCACTTTTGCATATCACTCCCAGAATGTACTTTATTTTGTTTCCTGCGTAGAACAGTGACTGGCACATAATAGCCTCAATAAATATTTGCTGAAGAAGTAAAATTTTGTCTTCAGATACTTTACCTGAAAATTACAAACTTTGTTTTTACGAATAAAACTACACATCACCCCAATATTTTTAAAGAGAAAAGTATTCTGACATTGTCTAAAGATAGAAACTTTTAGTTTTCAAGAAATGATTAATATATGTGTTTATTAATGCTTTTATTTTTAGGGAGGATAACGATAAACATTTACTTGATATTCTTTTGTATAATGAAAAACCATTTAAAAGTCAAGTTACTTTTAAATATCATATTAAAGCTTATAGTTCTCTCTGGAGTTAATAATCAACTAAAAATTTTTCTTCATCTTCCCTTGACTTGTGTTGAATTTATATGACAGATAGCAAGTTGTATATGAAACACTCTCCCTCATATTTCATGTGGCTATCTGTATAATTCATGATCATGAGGGTATCAAGACATTTATTTTAGCACATGTGAGTTTACAATGGCTTTGAAAGGTTATGTTGATAAAATTAATTGTCCTATTTGAAAAAGAGTGGGCAAAAATCTAGAAGGCCTTTAAGTAAAAATGAAATTGACTTTAAAATGGCAAAACATCCAGTGGCTGCCCATTTGATGTAAATGAGCGCACTGTTATCAATCTATTCATAGCATCTCAGTGTGGTACCATTTCCCTATTAAAGCCTTATGCAGAGGGAGCAGAGCTGTTTCATATGCCAATCCTTTGTTCTTCTATCACTTTCTCTTTCCCATGTTTACATTACAAGAGGGAAGTTAAGAAAATAAAAGAAGCAGCCAACTGGGAAAGGCCCCATGGAAAGTTTGAAGCTTCAGGAGCAGGAGCAAAGAGCACAAATCCTCCAGAATGTGCTTACGTGGCTAACAATACATTACACTTTAAAAAATTCAGTGAAACTACATGAGAAGCTACATCATTATTTTCCTGAATTAATTTCTCTTTCCCATGCAATGACTGTTCTTCTTATCAACCACTCTCATAATGGGGAGTAAACAACCGACCACCTCAGCAACATATATTATTAAGATTCTTCCTTTTTCAGGCCAGCTGTCCTCGCAATTATATTTTACAAATACAATGCTACACAGCTCCTCTCAGCTAAACACAATAATGTAATTTTACTGAATGACTCTGCAGAAGGCCCAATTATTTCTTGAAGCAGGGCTCCTGATGTTATTTTGCATTTAACTCAGGACCGCATGCTGAAGGTTATTATCTGTGCAGTAACCAATTGAAATATTTTCTAAAAAGTATTTCATGTACTTTTTAACCTGTGACTTTTAAAAACAATTATACTGTACTTTGCTTCTCAAACACACCTGAAGGACTCAAATACAATAGAGAGCGAAATTATAAACCTTATATACATTGAATTAAATCCATTTTTATTTCAAAAATATGTATTAATTCTAGTATGTTTGAAAGCGCACCTATGTCATCCAATCAATTATCTGTATAATTTATTTTCATGAAAAATTATACTCGTAAATCTGTGTCAGTGACTGGGAAGGGTGTGATTCAATTGTGGGCTCTTTTCTGAAAATGTCAAATAAAAATGATCTCCCCTTGGGGGCCGACCCTGTGGCCTAGTGTTCAAATTTGGCACACTCTGCTTCAGGGGCCTGGGTTCAGTTCCCAGGCATGGATCTACACCACTCGTTGGCAACCATGCTGTGGTGACAACTCACATAGAAAAAAATAGAGGAAGATTGGCACAGATGTTAGCTCAGGGTGAATCTTCCTCAGCAGGGAAAAAAAAATGATCTTCTCTTCTTGGAATACCTAGAGCCTGCTTAGATCTCCTTGCGGCATCCATCATATGCTGCCTTAAAGTGTGGTCATTTTTTAACAAATATACACGTACTTATATGCACATACTTATCTTCCATTTAAAATTATACTGATATGAAAAAAATACCACAATAAAAGTAACAGTTAATATATAGCAAGTGTCTACTATGTACCAGGAATGCGTCACCCTTTAGATATATTATCTCCCTAAATCTACACAATGGCCCTGGGTAAAAATCCCATGTTACAGAAAAGAATTTCAAAACTTGGAAAAGTTTAGTAGCTTGCCAAAGGATGAACAGGGATTAAATGGAGAATAGAGGGTTCTAATCAAGAGATCTGCTATCCTAGATCCAGTTCATAACATTACATGTGACATATATTTGGATTAGGCTTTCAATAACTGAGACATTACATGTCTGTGTGTGTGTGTGTGTGTGGAATCTTCTTCAAGATGTGCAGTTTTTTGTAAGAAGTATAAGGGTAACATTAAAATTTCCCATGTGGATGTTGGGTCTTTAAAACAGACAAAAACAACATCAATAATATTAACAAAGTACATCTCTAGAATAGAGGCTGTAATAAAATTTTTCTTTACCATGTGACTTTACCTGGGGAAATTATATGTAGTGCTTTATTTTCCTATAGATGCAATAAACATGCTTCATTCTCTGACATAGTTTACATTTGAGGGGGAAACTGCCCTGCTCAAAGTTGAAGATAAAAAAATAATATTTAGAGCTGGAATAAAAGATAAAAAATGAAGTTGTAAATAATAGTGTTATAGTAAACT
Source organism: Equus asinus (assembly GCF_041296235.1). Classification (NCBI taxonomy): domain Eukaryota; kingdom Metazoa; phylum Chordata; class Mammalia; order Perissodactyla; family Equidae; genus Equus; species Equus asinus. The sequence goes on from NC_091807.1 coordinate 3,194,013, forward strand.
TAAAATATAAACATGTTTTACAGAAAAAAAAAAAAACCCAGAGTATCTTTCACTTTGCAAATAGTTCTGGAACCCCAGCAAACCATTTCCACAATTGAGGCTTATTCTCTGGTTACAGAGGTACATTTGTTGAAATGGCATTAAAATATACCTACAAACCTCACAACTTCTACCACAGAGGCTCATTTATAAGAATAATTAGCTATTAGTCAGACTTGCCTCTGAGAATATTTTTATTTATATTACCTAGGAAGCATTTAATTCACATTGAATCTGCTCATGTTGTGACAAATGTAATTCCAAACCAAGAGAGCAGGAAAATATCCACGTTAATGAAGTTCACAAAGAAAGTAGTCTTCTGTTCCATAGAAATATTGTAATAGTCATTCTCTTAGTATGCAAATGGTGAAAGTCAAATAGTTGTGACTTTTGTAATATTGCATACAGATATGTCATTTAAATTTTTTAACTTATCAATGAGAAACTTAGCAAGCATTATTAATTAATACTTGCTGTGCAAAAATATTAACTGAACTAAATAATACTTTTCAGTGAAAATTATAGCAGTAATGTAAAAATAAATCCTGAGGTCTAGTCTGTGAAATGAGAGTCAAAAGAGAGGATATGTGATTTCAGCAAACGCCGTGGACTGCAGTGCTGTTAACGACAAGCTAATATAGTCACTACTTGCTATGCTTTATATCAGGTGTATGAAATGATTAGTACAGTTAAAGAAGCTGTAAAAATATCAATATTCAAGATGTACTTTATCACAAGAGACTTGTAAACATCAGACATTGCACGTGTGGGAAGAGGCATCTGTGAAAAAAGTGGTAACTTCTTTTTAGGTTTTAATAAATTTTAAAAGTATTTCTTAAGTATTTTTAAGTACTAGGGAGAGATAAATAAAATTCAGATATACGATTTTTAACATTCAGAAACAATATTTAATTTGGGATTATCTCACAGAGTGATTCTAGATGTAAGAGGCTAATATCTTGTCTATTCCACAATTATAATGAAACCATAGAATGGTTTTTTAAGTTGTTTGTATGGCTTTACAATGAATAGATTATTCAGATTGCATTTTGCCAAATAATAATCATATAGTAAGAGACCATTAATTTGAATGAAAACATCACACGTCTACAAAAGAGATGATGCTGTCCAACTGTTCTCTATCATGAATCTGCTGCAATAATCTTGTTGTATATTAAAAACTTCAGCCAATCAAGTAATCAGTGTAATATGCTTAGAATAAAATAGAATACCTGAGTAACTAATCACTAGGTTAAATTTAAGGGGAAACATTGAACCTAGCGACCAAAAAGAGAGAAGACAACTTTATATTGAATTCATGAAAAATTCTCCAAAAAAGGTGAAGATAGAACATGCCACAAAGAAAACCTCAATGTATTTCTCAAAGAAGAAATTGTAGAGTCCCAATTCTTAAATTCAATCAACAAAATTAGAAATTTTTTTAAAAAACCCCTCAACAAGTTGAAAATAAACAAACAAAAACAAATCTCTGCTGAAAAGCACTGTATAAAATAGAAGCAAATCACAATGACTGATGACTTAGCAGAGGACATCACTGTAAAACATATAAGATGTGTTCAAAATTCTATTCAAAGGCACAAGCATAATTTTGAATATTTTAATAATTATAACTAGAGAATGAAAATAAACCAAATAAATATTCACATTAATAGGCCATACAAATGACTGCAAAGTATTCCTAAAGAGATAAGAAAGTGATTCCAACAAAATCGAGGCAAAAATTAGTTATCAGAAAAAGTAGAATTAATAAATTTTTAGGATGTTGGTGTCAAGATGGCGGCATAGGCAAACCCTGAACTCACTTCCTTACCTGGACACAACGAATTTACTACTACTCTTGGAACAATTAACCCTGAGAGAGAGCTGAAAACTGGATAAAAATAACCCCTCAAGGAAGGACAGTCCTGACTGAGGCAGAAGAGGCAGAAATTCCTTTTGGAGAGAAAAAAGCCACCTTCATGACCCACAGAGCTTCACGACTGGCCCAGAGCAAGCCTAAGGTATGCAGCCTTCCCTGAAGGAGTGGGGGACCTAAGTGGGGGAGCATTACTGCTATAAGCATCCTTTGGACTTGGCACAACCATGATGAGTCTCATAATATCTGGCTTTACTGGCTACTAACAAGAATGGGGAATACCCAGGGAAAGCTATCTGATGCACGAGGCAAAAAGCCAGCACTTAAAGGGCACCAACACAAATTCACCTGTTTCAGAAAACAACCTAAATCACCAGAAAGAAAGTTGCACACTCCTTTGGTAAAAAGTGACTCACCTGATAGGGTCTGGGTGCATCTTGGTCAGAGGTGAGACCTCTCCAGGGACTGAGACATTGGCGGCAGCCCTTATTCTGACCTAGTACATGCATGCTGACACAGACACTGGCAGATGCCATTGGAGTTCTTCCCCTGGGTTGTTAGCCAGGAGTCTGCCTCATCTACTAGAGCATTGATTTAATCAAGTCCAGCCAGGGCAGGCAGCCTGTCCTAGGTACTGGCCACACCAACAGCAAGCCCATGGGCAATTTGTGGGCCTACATAGGTTGGGTGCCTGGATCCTCTGAAGCTGGGTGAGTAGGGCCACGTCTGTGGGGCAGGGCAAGCACAAGAAGCAGGTAGAGTGTGTGGAGCAGTCATGGAGTATGTGAGACCTCTGCAGTGGGGTGAGTGGGTCCACTCCAGGGGGTCAGGGTGCATGCATGGGGCAAGACTGTGTTGATAGGATATGTGGTCCTGTGGGTGGTGGGGCTTGTCAACTGCAGACAACTAGTGATTCTCAAACAGCCACATAGTGGATCAGCCCCACCTTCCAAAGCCTGAAAAAATTGGGTGCTCCCGTATCTGTGGCTAGCCCCACTAAGTTGCAAGCCTGAAAGAGCTGACAACAGCTTTGCAGACCAGAGGGCTACAGCAGTTATAAGTCCCTGAGCCTAGCAACCAGCCACACTGGAGGCCTACTCAGTTATCAGAAAAATTGCAACAGGAATGTGCTATTAGACCTTGCAGCCAGCTATGCTGGAGCTCCCCATGCCTGCTAAAATGACTGAAGTGTCCATAGCAACCACAATCAACTGGCCAAGGGGACAGCCTAGAGTCCCTGGGTACCAGCAGTAAGAGCAACTCTGCCACAACAGGAGGACACAAGTAGCCCACACAGGGAATACTCTGGAACATTTGGAACAGGTGACAAGAGGGAAGCACACTGCTGGGCCTCAGAAGGTGTCTCTTCCCTAAGGCCACCTCTCCAAGATGAGGAGACATAGCTGACCTAGCTAATACATAGATATAAGCACAGAGAAAGAGGCAAAATGAGGACACAAAGGAATACGTTCCAAGTAAGGGAACAGGACAAACCCCAGAAAAAATAACTAAATGAAACAGAAATAAACAAGCTACCTGACAAACAGTTCAAACAAAAAGGCATAATGATGCAAACTGATCTTGGGAGAAGAATGGATTAACTCAGTGTGAACATGAACAAAAAATTGGAAAATATAAAAATGAACCAATCAGAAATGAAGACTACAATACTGGAAATCAAAAGTTCACTAGAGAGACTCAATAGTAGAGTAGATGATATAGAAGACCAGATCAGCAATCTGGAGGAAGGACTAGAGGAAATCACCCAAGCTGAACAGATAAAAGAAAAAAGAATTGAAAAGAATGAGAACAGTCTAAGGGAACTCTGGGACAATATCAAGCACACTAACATTCATATTGTAGGTGTCCCAGAAGGAGAAGAGAGAGACAAAGGGGCAGAGAATGTATTTGAAGAAATAATAGCTGAAAACTTTCCTAATCTAAGGAAGGAAACAGATATCCAAATACAGGAACACAGAGAGCTCCAAGCAAGATAAACCCAATGGAGCCCATACCAAGACACATTATAATTAAAAGGTCAAGAGTTAAAGATAGAGAGAATCCTAAAAGCCACAAGAGAAAGGCAACAAGTGACATATAATGGAAACCCTAAAAGCTATCAGCAGACTTCTCAGCAGAAACTTTTCAGGCTGGAAGGGAGTGGCACAATATATTTAAAGTGCTGAAAGGAAAAACTTCCAGCCAAGAATACCCTGCCTGGCAAGGATACCCTTCAGAATGGAAAGACAGATAAAGAATTTCCCAGACAAGCAAAAATTAAGGGAATTTATCACCAAGAAACCAACTTTTCAAGAAATGCTAAAGGGACTTCTTTAAGTGGGAAAGAGAAGACAACAAATAAGAATAAGAAAATTATTTAAAAAAAAAGAGAAAACAGCAATAAAATCACTGGTAAAGGCCAAAATACACTAAAGGTAGCAGATCAACCACCTATGAAGATAATATGAAGATCAAAAGACAAAAGTAGTAAAATTACCTATTTCCATGATAAGTGGGTAATGGATACACACATAAAAGTAGGTTAGATATGCTATCCAAAACAAAATGTGGGAGGAGGGGAGTAAAAGAGTAGAGCTTTTAGAAAGAGGTCAAATTAAAGAGACCATCAACTTAATATACATTGCTGTATATGTAGGTTATTATATATGATCCTCATGGTAATCACAAACCAGAAACCCATAATAAATACACAACAAAACTAAGAGAAAGGAATCCCAAAATAACACTAAAGAAAGCAAAAAGGGAAGAGAGCAAGAGAACAAGAAAGGAATAGAGAAGAACTACTAAAACACCCAGAGAAAAAGTAACAAAATGACAATAAGTATATACTTATCAATAGCTACTTTAAAGGTCAATGGAGTAAATGCTTCAATCAAAAGGCATAGGGTGTCTGATTGGATAAAAATCACAATCCATATGTATGCTGCATACAAGAGATGCACTTTAGACCTGAAGACACTCACAAACTGAAAGTGAAGGGATGGAAAAAGATACTCCATGCAAATGGCAATGACAAGAAAGCTGATGTAGCAATGCTTATCAGACAAAACAGGCTTTAAAACAAAAACTGTAACAAGAGATAATGAAGGGCACTACATAGTGATAAAGGGAACAATCCAACAAGAAGATATAACACTTTTAAATATCTATGCACACAACATAGGAGCAGCTAAATGTATAAAGCATTTACTAAAAGACATAAAAGGAGAAATAGACAAAAACACAATAATAGTAGGGTACTTTAACACTCCACTTACACCAATGGATAGATCATCCAAACAGATCAATAAGGAAACACTGGACTTAAATGATACATTAGACCAGATGGACTTAGTAGATGTATATAGAACATTCCATCCAAAAACCACAGAATACACATTCTTTTCAAAAGCACATGGAACATTCTCAAGGACTGATCATATATTAGGCCACAAAACAAGTCTCAATAAATTTAATAAGATCAAATAATACCAAGCATCCTTTCTGACCATAATGGTATTAAACTAGAAATCAACTACAGGAAGAAAATAAGAAAAGCCACCAACATGTGGAGATTAAACAAAATGCTACTGGACAATGATTGGGTCAATGAAGAAATAAAAGGAGAAATCAAAAAATACCTGCAGACAAATGAAAAAGAAAAGATGACATGCCAAAATTTATGAAACACAGCAAAAGCAGTTCTAAGAAGGAAGTTCATAGCAATTCAGGCCTTCCTCAACAAAGAAGAAAAATTTCAAATAAACAATCAATAGTGAACCTAAAGGAAGTGGAAAAAGAAGAACAAAGCCACAAATAATAAAAATCAGAGCAGAAATAAATGAAATAGAGACTAAGAAAAATAGAAAAAAAACAATGAAACCAAGAGCTATTTCTTTGAGAAGGTAAACAAAACTGACAAACCTTTAGCTTGACTCACCAAGAAACAAAAAGAGAAGGTTCAGAAAAAATCAGAAATTAAAGAGGAGAGGGGCCAGCCTGGTGGTGCAGTGGTTAAGTGTGCACATTTTGCTTTGGTGGCCCGAGTTATCCAGTTCAGATCCTAGGTGCAGACATGGCACCACTTGGCAAGCCATGCTGTGGTAGGCATCCCACATATAAAGTAGAGGAAGATGGGCACAGATGTTAGCTCAGGGCCAGTCTTCCTCAGCAAAAAGAGGAGGATTGGTAGCATATGTTAGCTCAGGGTTAATCTTCCTCAAAAAAAAAAAAAAAAGAAAAAGAAATGAAAGAGGAGTAATTACAATGGACACCTCAGAAATACAAAAGATTATAAGAGAATGCTATGGAAACCCATATGCAACACATCAGGTAATCTAGAAGAAATGAATAAATTCTTCGAATTATACAACCTTCCAAAATTGAGTCAAGAAGAAATAGAGAATTCGAGTAGACCAATCACCAGCAAGGAGATCAAAACAGTAATCAGAAACCTCCCTAAAAATTAAAGTCCAGGACCAGATGGCTTCCCTAGTGAATTCTACCAAACATTCAAAGAAGACTTAATACCTATTCTTCTCAAACTATTCCAAAAAATTGAAGAGGTGAGGAGGCTTCCTAACTCATTCTGCAAAGCAAACATTACCCTGATACCAAAACCAGACAAGGACAACACAAAAAAAGCAAATTACAGGCCAAAATCACTGACGAACATTGATGCAAAAGCCCTCAACAAGACACAAGAAAATTGAATACAACAATACATTGCAAAGATCATACACCATGATCCAGTGGGAGTTACTCCAGGGATGTAGGGATGGTTCAACATCTGCAAATCAATCCATGTGATATACCACCTTAACAAAATGAAGAATAATAATCACATGATCATCTCAGTAGATGCAGAGAAAGCATTTGACAAGATACAGAATCCATTTATGATAAAAACTCCGAATAAAATGAGTATAGAAGGAAAGTATTTCAACATAATAAAGGAACAAACCCACAGCTAACATCATTCTCCGTGGACAAAAACTGAAAGCTATCCCTCTAAGAACAGGAACCAGACAAGGTTGCCCACTTTCTCCACTCTTATTTAGCATAGTATTGGAAGTTCTAGCCAGCACAATCAGGCAAGAAAAAGAAACAATAGGGATCCAAACTGAAAAGGAAGAAGTGAAACTGTCACTATTTGCAGATGACATAATTTTATATATAAGAAACTCTAAAGAATCCACTAAAAATTTTTTAGAAATGATAAATGAATATGGTTAAGTTGAAGGATACAAATTAGCATACAAAAATCAGTTGCATTTCTATACACTAACAATGAAGTAGTGGAAAGAGAAATTAAGAATACAATCCCGGGGCCGGCTCCATGGCCGAGTGGTTAAGTTCGCGCGCTCCAGTGCTGCGGCCCAGGGCTCGGATCCTGGGCGCGGACATGGCACCGCTCGTCAGGCCACGTTGAGGCGGCGTTCCACATCCCACAACTAGAAGGACCTGCAACTAAGATGTACAACTATGTACGGGGGGATTTGGGGAGATAAAGTAGAAAAAAAAAAGAATACAATCTCATTTACAATTGCACCCAAAAGATTAAAATAACTAAGAATAAACTTAACCAAAGCAGTAAAACATCTGTACACTGAAAACTATAAAACACTGCTGAAATAAATGGAAGACACAGAGAAATGGAAAGATTCCATGCTGTTGGATTGGAAGAATTAACAAAGTTAAATGTCATACTTCCTAAAGCAATCTACAGATTCAGTGCAATCCCTATCAAAGTTCCAACAAGATTTTTCACAGAAGTAGAACAAAGAATACTTAAATTTGTGTGGAACAAAATATCCCGTATAGCCAAAGGAATCCTGAGAAAAAAGAACAAAGCTGGAGGTATCACACTCCCTGATTTCAAAATATACGACAAAGTTATATTGACCAAAACAGCATGGTATTGGCAGAAAAACAGACACACAGATCAATGGAATGGAACTGAAAGCCCAGAAATAAACCTCCACATCTATGGACAGCTAATTTTTGACAAGGGAGCCAAGAACATACAATGGAGAAAGGAAAGTCTCTTTAATAAATGGTGTTGGGAAAACTGGACAGCCACATGCAAAAGAATGAAAGTAGACCATTATCTTACACCATACACTAAAATTAACTCAAAATGGATTAATAACTTGAATGTAAGACCCCAAACTATGAAACTTTTAGAAGAAAACAAAAGCAGTATGCTCTTTTACATCAGTCTTAGCAGCATATTTCCAAGTACCATATCTGACTGGGCAAGGGAAACAGTAGAAACAATAAACAAATGGGACTACATCAAACTAAAAAGCTTCTGCACAGCAAAGGAAACCATTGACAAAATGAAAAGACAACCTCATAATTGGGAGAAGATACCTGCAAACCACATATCTGATAAGGGGTTAATATCCAAAATATATAAGAACTCATACATCTCAACAACAAAAAAACCTAACAACCTAATTAAAAAATGGGCAAAAGATCTGAACAAAGATTTCTCCAAAGAAGATATACAGATGGCCAACAGGCACATGAAAATATGTTCAACATCACTAACTATCAGGGAAACGCAAATCAAAACTACAATGAGATATCACCTCATTCCTGTCAGAATGGCTATAATTAACAAGACAGGACAGGGAAAACTCTCATACACTCCTGATGGGAGTGTAAACTGGGAACTCTCATACACCGCTGGTGGGAGTGTAAACTACTACAGCCCCTATGGAAAACAGTATGGAGATTCCTCAAAAAATAAAGAATAGAACTACCATAAGGTCCAGCTATTCCACTGCTGGGTATTTATCCAAAGAACGTGAAAATATGAATGGGTAAAGATACATGCACCCTCATGGTCATTTCACCATTATTCACAATAGCCAAGACTTGGAAGCAACCCAGGTGCCCATCAAGGGACAAATGGATAAAGAAGATGTGGTATGTATACAGAATGGAATGTTACTCAGCTGTAAGAAATGATGAAGTCTGGACATTTGTGACAACATAGGTGGACCTTGAGGATAACATGCTAAGAGAAATAAATCAGAGGGAGAAAGTCAAATACTGTATGATCTCACTCATAAGTAGAAGATAAAATGGTAAACAAATACATTGGATTGGTGGTTACCAGAGGGGAAGGGGTGAGGGAGGCTGACGAAAGGGTTGATTAGGCATGTGTGTGTTGATGGATGGTAATTAGTCCTTGGGAGGTGAACATGATGTAATCTACACAGAAATCAAAATATAATGATGTACACCTGGAGGGAAATAACAATGAAATAAAATAAAATATGTAATTAATTCAGAACAAAAAGTTTTTAAAAGATTTTGGGGAAAATAATGAAACATTTTAGAACTCTTCCAATCTAGCTAAAATTCATATCCATCATGAAATATTGATTTCTAAGATATATTGTCTCAAATATCCCCAGCTTTGCTCCAAGCCAGCAGCCAGCAGCAACATCCACATGAGTGACACCATTTTGGACGTAGTTTTTCTAGTCAAGTTGCTTTAGCTGATGCATGCTGAAGTAGAAATAAGCTATTCCCACCAAGTCCTACCTAAATTGCAGAAGTGGGAGCAAATAAATAGCTGTTTTTTTCAAGCCATTGAATTTTGGGAACTGAAGTATTTTATAGTAATAGATCTTAACTAAAGCCATTTGTTCCTTTGGAATCCTTGTTCAACTTCTTTTGTTCTTTTGGATACATTTCCTTCAACTGGTTCTCAATTTTGATTCTCAAATTCGATAATTATTGTAATGTTATACATAATAAGTAAGAACATAAAAAATCTAACAATGGGAAATACTTCAACATATTATTGCATGTATTTACAGGCATGAGCTGCATGATGACATTTAGATGGATCCTACTTATGACGGTGGTCCCAGGAGCTGAGTACCATAGAGCCTAGATGTGGAGTAAGATACACCACCTAGGTTTGTGGAAGTGCACTCTATCATGTTCACACAATGAGAAAATCGCCTAATGATGCATTTCTCATTGTTAAGTGATGCATCACTGTGTTTACAAGCATTAAAAAAATGTTTAAAGGATATTTGATATCACAGGAAAGAGGCCAGGATTGCCTCTTAATGTTAAATAGGAAAATTTGATAACGATCTTTATTTTGCTTTCCTGGCCACTCCATGACCTAACCAATACCACCTGAATCTGGAATCTCTCCTTCTCCTTTCCTGCAGCCAATCAGCTGAACATGAGTGGAGAAAACAACCACCCTGACTGTCTCACCTTAAATTCATGACCATTAGACTTTCTCCTCCCAGGCCTATCCCAACCTATGCCTAGTCTGTCCACTCAGTGGACAAAAGGGGTCATTTCAGACAGTCAGGCATGCTGACTAACCACCAGGCCTCACCTGCCCTCACACCTCCTGCCCTCCTGTCTGTTGCTGGAGTTCAGCTTCTTCCATATTTGACTAAAGGGTGTCCCTTTCTCTTTCTCATGGGCATCACAGTTCTTCCCTCTTTTTCACACAAATTTTTGCTCCCCTTTAGATTTCAATTAGCGTTCAAACCAGATGTCATTTTTTTTTGTTTTAAAAGGAAAAGTAAAACCTAATTTTCGCCCCATTTCCCACCTCTTTTTGAAGTACCACTCAATGTTGTTTACTCTCCTTTCAGGGAAACTCCAGGAAGGTGTGGCCTCTACACACAAACTCCAACTCTTCTCCCCTTCCCCTTCATCCCACCGCAGCCAAGTTTTCTCCCCTAATACTCCATGCACACTGCTCTCGTCAAGACCACCAATGAACTCCTCACTTTAAATCCAACAGCCAGTTCTTCCCTATCCTCACACATGACCTGGAGGAGCTATTTGACAGAGCTGAACTCTCCTGCTGGATTACACCGCCTGTATTGGCTTCCAGACACCTCATGCCCCTGCTTTTCCTCCTCCTCACTGCTTGCTCCTTCTCTCTCACATTTCCTGGTTCTTCCTTTTCTCCTCACTCTCTTGATGTTGAAGCGTTTCAGGGCTTAGTCCTTGGCTCTGCTCTTCTCTACTCATGCTAACGTCATTGCTGCTTTATCTGGCATCGTGATTTTTTTTTTTGAGGAAGATTAGCCCTGAGCTAACTGCTGCCAATCCTCCTCTTTTTGCTGAGGAAGACTGGCCCTGAGCTAACATCCGTGCCCAGCTTCCTCTACTTTATATGTGGGACACCTACCACAGCATGGCGTGCCAAGTGATGCCATGTCCGCACCCGGGATCCGAACCGGTGAACCAGGGGCCACCGAGGTGGAGCGTGTGCACTTAACGCGTGCACCACTGGGCCAGCCCCTCGCGTCGTGATTTTTCTTTAAAGATTTTATCTTTTTCCTTTTTCTCCCCAAAGCACCCCAGTACATAGTTGTATATTCTTAGTTGTGGGTCTTTCCAGTTGTGGCATATGGGATGTCACCTCAGCATGGCCTGATGAGCCGTGCCATGCCTGCACACAGGATTCGAACCAGTGAAACCCTAGGCTGCTGCATCAGAGCGCGTGAACTTAACTACTCAGCCATGGGGCTGGCCCCTGGCCTCGTGATTTTAAACAACTTCTAGTCCCAAGTGTTACGTATCTGGACCAGACTTCTCTTCTGAACTGCACGACTCTATATGCAATTCCCTGGTCAGCTTTTCCATTTGAGTGCTTAATACCCGTGTCAAACCTAACACGCCCAAATCTGGTTCCTGCTCTTCTCTCTATCAACAGACTTCCTGTATTTGGTTGCTCTGGCATGGAGTAGCTGTTCAATGCATATTTGTAAAATTAAAGAATAAATGAATACAAGAATCAAGTTTTCAGGGCACAAATGCATATACATATACAAGTACCAGACAGAAAGGCAATACATCAATATCTGAATAGTAGTGAGCCATCATGGAGGAGGGGTGACAAGTGCCACTATTTGTTTCATTTAAACTTTCCATAATTGTTGTGTCCTACTCTCATAGCTGAAGGAACTATTGAAGTGCAGTCTTTCTAGATTTTAAGACAGATAAAGAATAAAATTGGATAAGTAAGTTAACAAAAATACTGCTTTAGAAGCACTAAATAATTAGAATTTATGATTATGTTTGTGGGGTCATCAAGTAAAGTTTCCTTTTGCTCCATCAAAAACAAAAAGGTGTTTCAATAAAAAGTGATGCTATTAAATAAGTTTTAGTAAGCATTTTTCTCTTATTTATGAGAAATACAGAAAAGGATTTTTATCTTGTTCATTGCTCTATCTGAGATCTAGGAAAGGATGAGCACTTGGTAATAAGTATTTTTGTAACTAAAAATGCTATTTGTGTGTGTGTGAGAGAGAAAAACTGGCCATGCCAAGTGTTGCAAATATTCATCTTGTTTTCCTGTGGAAGATTGTTGCTGAGCTAACATCTGTGCCGATCTTCCTCTAGCTTTTGTATGTGGGTCACCACCACAGCACGGCTTAATGAGTGGTGCCTAAGTCTGCACCCAGGATGCAAACCCGCAAACCCAAGGCCACTGAAGCAGAGTAGACAAACAACCACTATGCCGCCAGGCTGGCCCCTAAAAATGCTATTCCTATCTTATTAGATTAATTTATTTGTAAGTAATTGATGCTCAACATTTGTATCAATTTCCTATTTTATGTCCCTTAGGGCCTCTGCATATCAATACTTGATTAACAATAATTTAACTTATCAAAACAAGTTTCTTTTGAGATAATATATAATAATTATATATAATGTATATAATAAATTATATATAATTAGATCTATTCAAATCCTTCTACCGCATTACTTTAGCAAAGTGAAATACAGTTTTTCAAGTTGAAAATCTGAGCATTTTAATCATGGATCAGACAAGACAATCAGCTTTTATTTCCTTCTGAGTTGTATCTCCTTTGTGTTTGTGCTCACAGAATTACCCAATGGATACTTGGAACTGATGGGGCAAAAGAACTCTAAGATTATAGTCTTGGCCACACTAAGAACAACTCTCAGTGTTTTAAAACTGTGTGCGTCATCTACATTCCTCATGAAAATGAGCATTGAAAAGTTCTTGTAAAAATAGATCTGATAACATGCACTAATGTAAACTCAAATTAGTTTTAAAGTATATCTGAATTTTCCTTCTTTCTTAACAAAGGCAGGGGGCTTTCATGCTCTTGAATGAATACTGATGTACAAGTTGTACTATATGCCCTTCAAACTGAATGCTATTTGTTTATTTTTAATTTTGCAATTTCTTTTAGAGCATAGTAGTTGTGAGTTTGGGCTCTGGTTTTGGGCTAGCTGTGTAGTCTCAGTTAGGTTATTGCAATCCTCTGTGACTCAGTTTCCTCTTTGTAAAATGGACGTTGAAATAGCACTTACCCCCTTATTACTATTTTGAGGATTAAATGAAATAATATGTGTGAAGGTTTTGGAACATTTCCTGACAACTATGACATACAGTGATGGGCATGTGCCTACATTGGGATAATTTGCTCTTTCTGCATATGCATCTTATGTTTGCCAGTTTGCCAAGCTGCCATAAGAAACTACCAGAAAAACAGAAATTTATTTATTTATTTTCAAAGATTTTATTCTTTTTCCTTTTTCTCCCCAAAGCCCCCCAGTACATAGTTGTATATTCTTCGTTGTGGGTCCTTCTAGTTGTGGCATATGGGATGCTACCTCAGTGTGGTTAGGTTAGCAGTGCCATGTCCGCGCCCAGGATTCGAACCAACCAAACACTGGGCTGCCTGTAGCGGAGTGCGGGAACTTAACCACTCGGCCACGGGGCCAGCCCCCAGAAATTTATTTTTTCACAGTTCTGCAGGCTGGAAGTTCAATACCAAGGTGTCAGCAGATTTGGGTTCTCCAGAGGCCTCTCTCCTTGGCTTACATATGGCCGCCATCTTCCTGTGTCCTCATATGGTTTTTCCTTAGGCACCCCTTGTGTCTCTTTTGAGCATTCAAATTTCCTCTTCCTATAAGGACACAAGTCTGAATGGATTAGGTCCCACCCTGAAGGCCTCATTTTAACTTAGTCACCTCTTTAAAGGCCCTACCTTCAAATGCAGTCACATTCTGAAGTGCTGGGAGTTAGAGCGTCAACATATGAATACTGGAGGGACACAATTCAGCCCACAGCACATATGCACAAATTTGAAAAAATTCTTTAGGCAATATCTCCCATTATGTCAAGCTCTTTATAATCCCTATATTATAATGGCCATAGTCCTATCAAGTGTGTATCATTTATCTATGTCATAGGATTCCAAAGCTGAGATAAAGGTCACCTTACTGAGGTGGACGAAAAAGATGACACGTTTAGAATCCAAGTATTGAACTATGTCTTCTGTCTCACTCAAAGGCCAGATTTTTCCCACCACGTTGTGGTTTATCCTAAATTGATCAATTCTCTGTTATTGGCCAATTGGCTTGCCAGATAAGTCTTTCAAACAACCATGTTTTTTGTGGAGGTTGCTTTTAATTTTTGTTTGCATGTTATTTATCTCCATTGGCCACACTGTTTTATCAGTTTGTGTATAGATATAACTTTGTGAAATTTTATTTTAATTTTATTGGAGTGATTAACTTTTTAAATTTTGAATTTATCAATGATTATCAAAATAAGAATCAATCAAGCTTTCCAACAGCATTTGCCATTTCTTCCCTAGATTCTCTAGAGCTGGATTGGGCCATTTTTGCCTGGGCGGCCATTTTGGATGATGGAGAAATGAGACTAAGATTGCCAGGATTCACAACTAGAAGGACCTGCAAGTAAGATACAACTGTGTACACCAGGGGTTTGGGGAGATAAAGCAGAAAAAAAAAAAAAAAAGATTGTCAGGATTTCCTGGAAAATGAGAATCACTCATACAAGTTTATTGAAGATAAGGTTGATCAAGGCATAGAGTTTTGGGTTCCACTGCCCTATCTTGATTATTGCTATCTTCTCCTACTTGTCCCACACTCCTCAAGTAAACTAATTTATAAAGAGAGATAATACTATGGCTTTTTTTAATTTTAGAAGGGTTTGTTTTTGGGATGAAAACAAGACTAATAAATTAGCCCATTCGTTTTTTTTCCTTAATGGATCATGAAGGCAGCACTGATTTTCAAAACGACGTTGATTTCCACAAATAAATGTCATCTCAGTTGACCCATTTTGTGGGACATGGTTTACATGCCAATCTGTGGTCTGATCTAAATGGATGTTCTCCTAAAAATATAAATTTTGAGATTTTCTTTTCATGCCATTAAGCTCTTTTCCTCCCCTGTGATAATATCCACTGAACACAGTGAAACACACATTATAATTTATCACAATAACAGCATTTTTAAAGAGAAGGTACAAAGCTCCTTTTCCATGCTGTTTTTTTCTCTTTTTTGTTAATATTCCCTCTTTAGAGACCCTTTTTACAATGAAAATAGAATGGTCTCTCTGCTGTATCTTTCTACTAGCAAGTTGCTCCAAGTTTCCAAAACTTGTGGCAGTTTGCAATTTTGATAATACATGACTTTATATTATGCAACTAGGTACAAATTACTTAAAACAGTGAGAGAGAGCCCAGCCAACTATTCAGGATAAATATCTAAACAAAATATTACTTTCATAGTTTCATTATCATTTATGACTTCCTATAGTGGTGGTTTTGAGACTTTAGGAAATCAAAAAGATTTTTCATATCTGAACTATAGTATATTCCAGGAAGAAGTGACATTATGCTTACAACACTAGGTCATTCTCACATAGGAATGTGGTGAGAATTAACTAAGCTTCACATACATATATATATACAAGACGTAGAATGGTGTCAGTCATAGTACTAGTCAAGTCAAGGACTGTTATTATTGGCAGGGGAAGGTAATATTTTCCATTGTGATCTATTTTGTAATGTTTGAATTTAGTGTCTTACGAAGGCCTTATTTTATTCATTTATCAAAGAAAAAAATAAACATAAAAGCTTTGTATATTTATACTCAGTAATAAGTTTTTGAAAGGTTTAGGATAGCTTATTATTTGTGAATTTAATACTTTTTGAAGAGGAATAAATCCAAATAGTATTCTAAGAAACAAACACTTTTATTTAGTTCTAAATAGTTTTATAATTTTGTATATAATTTTAATCATGAGTAAATTTAAATACCAAAATGAGAAAATATATTAATCAATAATACAATTTAGAAATACATGTAACTTCAAAAGGTATAGTTGCATTTCATTTGTGAGGTTCAATGCTAAATTTGAGGTGGGTTAAAATTCAGATACCTCAAAGCTAAATTTTGTGTAAGAGAAATAGTAAGCTATATTTGGAGAAGTACAAATGAGTTTTAACTATACTGACATGAATTAATATTTTTCTGTAGAATATACATTTAAATATTAATAACAATATTAATGATTTTTGAAATTAAAATATCGAAACATTTCCCAATGTTCCACCCTTTCCACCAGCCATCGTTGTTGAGATGTTTTAAAGGCAGTCTTCCTTTCAGTCTCTAGATCTTTCTCCTTAAGAAAAAAAATAAAACAAAACAAAACCAACTTTTGAGAATAGATTGGAAATGTATGTATAGTGAATCTGAGTTTGCATCTTACTTTTTGTTTCATCATGTAGCTTGTGATTAGATGTATTTTATAAAAAAAGAAATAGTCCTTGATTGTGATGTTGAAATATGATCATCCAAGGAAATGCAATAACATTTTGAACTTCATGAATCTGAGTTCCCAAAGCAAACCAATAAAAATGCTCCTAATAAAAAACTATCTAAAGTACATACAGTGCCTCAATTCTCATACGTTGCCCTCAACTGGATGTAAAGGGTGATTAATTGAAGTGCTGATTATAAAATTACTTGCAGGGTACCCAAGTAGATTCAGTCATCTACTCAAGTCTACAAGTACTTTTCCAATGTACAGTAGCCATGGGTACAAACTGTCCCCTGAAACCAAGGCAATGCATCTCCACTTTGAAAAATTAATGTGTTTGAGGGGGAAAAATTACCAGTACTGCATGATTTCTATTTCCCGAAATTCACTTTAAAGTTATTAGTACCCAAATTTCACCCACACATTCATCATCATCATCATCCTCTTCTATTGATACTTATATGTATAGAATATTATATGCTGTACTTTTGTTATCTATGGCATTGAAATTTGCCATAGACTGAATACAATTTCATAGATCTGAGTTCACACTAGAATTTAATATGTTTAATGTTAAAGTTCCCTCTAGGTCAAAAGACACAGAGAGCTTCCACGTGGATTTTCAAAATGTTATGCATTCAATCAAAAAATAGACTATATAATAGAGTGTATAAAAATATTTTTCCTTTCCTTGTATTCAATTTTCTCTTTGAACTAAAATTCTACTGATGATAATAATTCAAATGAAATTGGACAAGTTCTCTAATTTATATGGGTTGCATCTCTGGGCATAATTACCTATATAGTTAAAATTACTGTCCTTAGAATTAAGCAAAATTGCAAGGCTTCATGACTTTGCAAATACTATAAATTTGTGCTAAATTTTCTAGAAATTTCTAAAACATAAAATGCATTTTTGAGGCAAAATTCAAACTTTAATAAAACAAGAATGTAATACTTCTACATGTCCTTTATGAAAGGCCTCTATAAATTTTCAAATATCATCAAATACAGTAAACTAGTGAACCAGATGTTAAGCAAAAATAGCATGGTTACAACTTCTTAAAAAAAGAGAAAGAATGAGGAATGTCCCCCTCACTCTTATTAGAAGGTATCTGTACTCTAAGGCAGGATATTACGAACAGCTGTCAGCCACCATGCCTAAATTGGCGGCAAATATCTGAAATACTTGTCCATAGTAATAGGAAATTCACAGTTATTTTACACCTTCAGAGAAGCTTTAGTTCCAGCCTATCAAAGCTCATTCTTTCCTGGCAGAAGCTCAGAATTACATGGTTTCCCCATCTGCAGAGCATGTTGTGCTTCTCAGTCATCTAACAGCACTGCGATGGACACAATAAGATCCTTGTTTGCAGGCGTGTTCTCAAGCCACGTTTGTTTTCAGTGGACAGGGCGGGAGGTCCGGAGAAACCCAAGCACGCCGCGCGGTCACAGGACTCGTGTCCATTTTCCAGCCCACGTAAAACCCTTAGTGGAACATGAACAAGAAACTTTCCTTGTTTTTACTTTCTTAACTAGCTTGACCTATAAAAAAGAAAGTTCTCGTCATTTTCTTGTTATAAAGACCTTCTTGCTATTTATTATAGTTATAGCTTCCTTTATCTTTATGGAGGGAAATACTATTCAGTGAGTAGCATGAAATACTGTTTTTATTATAAAATACTAACATCAGTCAAGTTTTACCAAGAAAAACATTTTTTAGAGAAAATTTTTGTGAGCCTACTTACGTCTTTTTTCTCATTTGAATGGTTTTGATCTCAAAATGTTAGAAAACAATAAATGATCCTTAGATTTTGCAGTATTCCTGAGAATAACTGACTATCAGACATGAAAGTTATTGTATAAGAAAAATCAGGGAGCCAGCCCAGTGGCCAAAGTAGTTAAGTCAGCGCACTCTACTTTAGGGCCCAGGGTTTTGCTGGTTTGGATCCTGGGTGCCGGCACAGCTCTGCTCATCAAGCCATGCCGAGGTGGCATCCCACATAGCAAAACCAGAAGGAGCTACAACTAGGATATACAACTACATACTGGAGAGCTTTGGGGAGAAGAAGTAGGAAAAAAGAAAAGAAGATTGGCAACAGATGTTAGCTCAGGTGCCAATCTTTAAAAGAAAAAATTTGAAAATCATTAAAAGCTCTTTTAAAAAAATCTAAAAAGAATGATACTTTATTCTGAGTTTGGGGATTTTTTTTTGTTATGCTTTCTACAATGAGTTTTCATCCACTTATGATTTTAAAAACTAATGAAAAGCACATTACAAAATCTATATTAAGGTACAAACAAACATTGATTATTCTCCCAACCAAACTTTTCAGAGCTAATAATCTTTTACTTCAGTAGGCACTGAGATTTTCTCTAGAAGACTACGTTCTTCCTTGGTTACTTAGACTTCGTCAGGTGGAACCGGCCGGAGGAAACCGAGGGTATATCTGCTATCTTTGACACATCTTTCACCAGCCCCACATGCCGCTGGATCAGCATATGCTGGGAATTGGATGGACATGACTAACTCACATTTTACAGGACTCATCGAACTTGGGCTGAAAAATGATGACCTTTGAAACCAGCTGTAAGGTTGCCAAACAGGTTTCTTATCTATCAAAAATTATTCTCCAAACATGTTTTATGAGATATGCTCCGAATTAACTCATTTGTCTTTAATATGGATTTTTGAACATATTGGATAAATCAAACTCAATAATATTACAGAGAGGAAAGTATAAAGAAATTTACAACAAGGCAAAAAGATAACAATGGCTAGAATTTACGTTTTAAGGCAGGAGTGCACAATTCTTGTTTAATAAATTGCTGGCAAGTTGTCATTTATCTAATAAAAGCCGTTCATCCTTTTTAGAATTGTGTCTACATGATAGCCCCACTAGAAGGGGAGGGGGCGGGAATGTCTTTTGGTGGTGATTTGGTGATGATTAAAATCCCTCAAAACAATTGCATCCGAATCAGAACCTGCCCAAGTTAAGGCAGCCAATTTCGCTGTTGACTGTTTCTCTAAGAATTTCACGGGAAAGGAATTAACTGATAGCAAAAAGATGAACATGCACGACAGGACGAAAGAGCAGCTCCTTTGCCTTGGTGGGCTCTTTCTGTGCCAGCCCTATGCAGTCTTATTTAGGTGTCTGGACCCTCATGACGCCAGATGTTGTTCTCCAGTCCACAGACGTTTTTATCCCTTCTTCATTTTTTACTGGCTCAAGATTGTGTATAATGTGGGTGGAGCTCATAATTCTTTTTTGATTGACTGAGTTTTGACTTGAGTTTGGCCAATTTGCTCTGATTCCATGTGTTTCTCACACTTTCTTCCCTGTTGCCCCCATCTTTTTTTTCTCTCTTAGATTTGGATCACCATGTTTTCGGCCCTAGATTTATAAACTCAGCTCTTGTCCTGAGAACTCTGTGGGTTGGTTCTTTGACCCCCATGAAGTGGACTCCTCTGCACTTGGTTTCTATGCCTGTATGGCTCAGAACAATTCCTAGTCCCCTGCCCAATCTCCTTTCTTACATAGGCTTTTGAATTTGCTTCCATTTTGCTAAGAAAGAATTTGTTAATGTAATCAATGGAAGTAAACATGAAAAATTCAATAACCTATAAATTAACTTTTAATTTCTCTCTCCACAGCCTACTTGGTCATAAGAAAAAAGTGTTTTGATTTGAAGTCTCCTCACAAATACCTTTCCTTGTCCTGGAAACTGTTCAGTTGCTGTAATACAAAAGTTCCCAGGGCTGCCCCGTGGCCAAGTGGTTAAGTTTGTGTGCTATGCTGCGGCAGCCCAGGGTTTCGCTGGTTCAGATCCTGGACGCAGACATGGAACCATGCTGAGGTAGCATCCCACATGCCACAACTAGAAGGACCCACAACTAAAATAGACAACTACGTACTGAGGGGATTTGGGGAGAAAAAGCAGAAAGAAAAAAAAAAGAAGAAGATTGGCAACAGTTAGCTCAGGTGCCAATCTTAAAAACAGTCCCCAATTATTTGAGAAAATGCTTAGTGTTTGCAGCTCAAGTTATCAAAACCGTTCATATGTTAAGTATTCTGTTCTAAACACATGCTACTTATGTTCAGCCAGTTTAAACAAAGTCTGTTTTAAATCTGCCATTAAATTAAAAAAAATGTTTTAAGACACACACTGAGAGAGCTGGGCTAATTGCCATGGTGTCCACCTATTCCACATATTTAAAGGGGTGAGAGGTCAACGTATTTCACAAATCTAAACCCCCCATCGCACGATAGAACTCATGAAGCATCCTGTCCCATAGATCTGCCACATAGCTCAAAAAGTTGCAAAAATCAGCCACTAGTGCAACCTGCCACACGGACCGCTGTGCAATACAACCTGCCACATAGAAAAACCTGCTCCATGGACGCCCAAGGCAGCAACTGCCAGAATCTACGGATGTCACGGTCTTGTTCAATGGAAAAAGGCTTCTTTTTCCTGCAACACCATCATTTGAATAGCTGTTTATCTCAGTCCATTTGGGCTGCTATAACAAAATGCCGTAGACCAGGTGGCTTATAAACAGCAGACATTCAGTTCTCACAGTTCTGGAGGCTGGAAGTCCAGGATCAAGGTGCTGGCAGATTCAAGGTCTGGCGTCTAGACAGCCATCTTTCCAGTGTAATCTCACACGGAAGAAGGGGTTAGGGATCTCTCTGGGGCCTTTTTGATAAGGGCCACTATTCCGTTAATAATGCCTCTGCCCTCAAGACCTAGTCAGTTCCCCGAGGCCCCACCTGCAAACACAATCACATTGGGGATTGGGGTTCACATATGAATTTCGGAGAGATACAAACATTCAGTCCATGGCACTGTTTAATTCCTTTCATAAACTGTTAAACGTCTGGCTAACATGAACTGGGCACTGCACTAGATGCTGTTGATCTAAAAGAGAAGAAGACACTTTTTATAACCTCCAAACCACAGAGATTGGTAGACAAGAAACAAATAAAAAAATTTATTTTTAGGGTAGCGGAGATATTTCTCTAATAGAGCTTCTCAGTGTATAGCAATATTCAGTATTAATGGAATTATTGTCAGCAATAGAAGTAAATCCAGAGTTGGCTCATAACCTGGTTATGCCTTAAAAGTGATCTTTTCAGTGTTCCAGAAATGATCCTATAGGGTTTACAATTTACTCTGACAATATTCACAGAAGACTGATGTATAAAACCCACATATATGAATTCATTAATTTACATTGGGAAATAAAATCATAGGAAGATTAGATACTTATCTTCATTTTCCAAGTGCATTCTCTTCCTTTTAGCAAGCTGTATTAAAAGCCAAATTATTAGAATGTTGCTTTGTGAGCAGAGTATCAGACCAAGGGACTATTGCTGTTTGACCCTCATCTATGTGTCTATTTTGTCCATCTCCACAAAACCTGGTGTACAAGATGCTGATGTAAGCCCAGCAGGGTAAGCCTTGCCCCGGACCTGCATTGTTTCGCAGACATTGTCCTAAGCAGATTGAAACATGTCCTGTGCCCATTGGCTCAGTATTCATTCATGTCCAAGAAACCATTGGGACTAAGTTTAACCAGGAGTCACAAATTATATGCCAGCTAGTTTTCCTACATATCTCTTAGTTGAAAGCTGGGTCTTCCTTGAGGATACCACTTTCTGTGCCTCTTGAGTTTTGAACTCACTTTCTTAATGTTCGGGAAGTAGGATGGTGTCTTTTTTCTCTCCACTGCAGTTCCATAATGATTATTACATATCTTTTTAATAACATGTTCTCCTCCATTAAGATTCATGCCCTTATATTCAGTTATCTTTTGCCTTTTTCTTTCTTCTCTTCTCCTGATCTATGGGTCAGTCCACCTCATTCACTGAAGAATTTGGCAGAGAGTGAATCACATTCCTTTTCACTTGGATTCCTTCCTCACTATTTCCACCCTGAACTTATATCAAGAGTTCTCTTAGTGTGGAATTCTCATAGTCTAGAAGTCATTCTGACTCTTTATTGTGACTGTGTATATGTCTGTAGCAATTCATTAGACATGAATGTTGTACTTTAAACCTTTTAGGGAAATCTTGTTTTCATGATGTCCATGCCCTTTGAGCCATTCCTCAATCTCCTCTATGTACTGCCTCTACATGTTAGCTGAAATGGTAATAGGAAGTGAATGTCAGGTTTTCTGGGGAAAGGAATAACAGAAGAGTTGCTGAAGACTTTATCAGAGCTCTTTTTTTTGTTTGTTTTGTGAGGAAGATTCACCCTGAGCTAACATCTGTGCCAATCTTCCTCTATTTTGTATGTGGGATGCCTCCACAGCATGGCTGATGAGTGGAATAGGTCTGCTCCCGGGATCCGAACCCATGAACCCAGGCCACTGAAGTGGATCGTGTGGAACTTTAACCACTTGGCCATGAGGCCTGCCCCTAGAGTTCATTTAAAAAACAATCAGTAGGAGTTCACCATGCTGGCCAGATGGCATAAGCCTTCCAAGGGGGAGCCATATAGATAAAGCTGTGAAGTCATAAAATAGCATGCTAGATCATGACGTGCATATGAAGGAACGATTAGAAATAAGACTGAACATGCAGTGGAATTCCTGACTGCTGTCCTCACCCTTGGTTTCATCCATGCACCTGCATATGTAGAATAAGCCTTTCATGCGGCCTTTATTAGTAAGCAGTTTGCAGCCTTCTTGCACTTCATCTAGTTCTTGAGCTTCACTCCATTCTGTCCCTCAAGGATATCCACCTTCCCCTCACCCCCTGCCACTCAGTCGAAACAATGGCCATACCTAAGGCAGGTGTTGGGCAAGAATAAGGCAGTTGCCAGATAATGCAGGGCCTAGCACATGCAGATTGGGCTTTATCACTTTGGCCTACAGGAAGTCATTGAAGTGATTGCAAATCCAACACACATCACTAAGGGGAGCTGGAGCTTGAGGGGCTGAGTAGGTGGTGCTGACATTAACTTCACCATGCTTCACTAACAACAGTAAAAACATAGTTGACTTTAACCCCCTGTGATTCTTATTGTAAGTTAAATATTTCTTAAGATAAAACTATTCTACATGAGTAGACAATAGTAAGGATAAGAGAAAACTGCTTTAATAGACTCTTGCTGTGCAAACTGCTGACGAGATAACTCCCTTTTTTCAGTTGAAAAGACCTTCTGCAAGAATGTTTAGGCTTCCTCAGCTGATGTCATGACACATCAGATGTCTATTTTTTAATATACTTGAATTCTATGTCCCATTAAGGAACCTGTACCAAAAACGTGAGCCTTTTCTCCTAATTTCTGATCAGCTGCTTAGGGATTAGATCTCATCTTTAGCATCTGACCTGTTTATTGACTATGAAACTATTGGAACTGACTCATTCATGGTATGACATATGTAAAAAATAATCTGTCTATAAAAATAATAAAAAATACCTAAACAAGAAGGACTTATGATTTTTGCTACTAGGAAACTTGGTAGAGGAAGTTTGCTAAATCATGAATGGTCAATCTGTTCTCCAGGCCTCTCCAGTAATCTCTTTTTTGACGCTGACAAATGTTTCTTCTGGGCTCTGCCCAACCCTAGGAAACTCTGGTTTACTGTTGAGATCAATTGCCTTGCAGACAGTAACAGTTTTTTTCTGGTATTGGTTTTACAGTTTCTGTAAAATGAGAGTCGCCACTCTAGTTGGTTCCTGGCCATCTGCTCAAGTGAGTATGGGATACAATGCAATCAAGTGAAGCCCAGTAAATGGAACAATGGAATAATGATGATTATATTTCATGGAAAAAAGAAAAAATACTTCAATATATTTGAAGTATGGGAAACATTTAGTGGATTGGACTTCATAATATCTGTAGCTTCATCTCACTGTCAAATTCTATGATACAAATTGTGCTTTATCAAACTTTACAAAGAAGACTCGTATTAATGTGAAATACAGGCTCATATAGGAGGAATGAATTTAAATAGTCACATGATCCAGTTGCTTACAGACCTGTGGACCTCCAAGCACTGGGGGAATGTGGAAATATTGCAATGAGTCTGAGGACTCTTTCTGTATGTGTTCCCCAGGCATTAGCCACAGAGGAAATAGCATATCTCTACCACTGTTTTACAAATCTATGAAGATTTTTTTATTAATTAATTCATTTAAAAGCTTTCAGAAATAAATTTAGTAGCTTTCCTATCTATAAACACAATCAAAATATTATAAAAAATGTAAAGGGAAATCTAAGAATATCTTAACGCAAAGCATGATAGAACAACATAGAAAACATACAATTGAAACTCTGAAATCTATTATAGAACAGAAGATTACTAAAGATGGAAAGATACGTTTTGTTTTAGAATAGGAAAATATTGGACTTGTTCAATTTAATTCCCTAAATTAGTCTATTAGTGTTATGCAATCAATCCCACAGGGGAAAAAAGATCTGTAGAGTAAACATAACAAAATAGGAAAATAATAGAAAAAATAAAAATTCGGAGCCTCATTTTACCAACAGGAAATGTGCTGTAACTGCCAAAGGGGGTCTTCTACTGACCACAAGACAAGCCAACAGTCAGGAGGCAAGGTGGTAGGAGAGAAAGGGCTTTTTATTACAGCTCGCCAGCAAGGGGGAAGATGGTGGACTTGTGTCCTAAAGAACCATCTTAAAACTACAAAATTTTGTAGCAGCTTTATTGGGCAATTATGTTGAAAAGGGGGAGTCTCGGGATGTTGAGCATCTGGAGTTGTAGTCCTTGAGACTACAGAGCATCACTTTCTCTCTTCACTGGCAACAGATATCAGCAGAGGGTTTTTCCCGAAGGTCATTACATCCGTGGAAAAGCTGAAAGAACAAAGTTACTGCCTTATAGAAATAGGGAGGTTATGTATAAGCCGAGGTTATGTATAAACCAAGGTTATGAAAATAGCAGAGCAAGCAGACATGTACTTCTGTAAGCTACGTGCAAACTAGAGCATTGCTAACAAGGAAAATGGGGTGTCTTATTATAGATCCAACATAGCTACTCTCTATAAGACGGCTTCCCTTTTGCTAACCTGTGTTAACCACCGGGTGTATTTATCTTAGCTATTTAGGCAACACTAACAGTGCTATAAAGTTTCATAAATAAGAAAAGCAGTGTGGATGTAAGACTAGATCAATGGACTAGATTAGACTCAAGTATGATGGAAATTTAGTCCAAAATATGACATAAATGTCATATTTAAAATTAGTAAAGATAAATTGGAACATTCAATAAATGGTGTTAAAAATATAGACATTTCTTCAATATTTATACAAAATAAGTAACAGATTTAAATGTGAAATATGAAATCATGTAAGTATCTGCAAAAATCCTGGGTGAATCATATATAATCTTGGGGTAGAGAAAGCTTTTTAACCACAAATTAAACATAAATTAAAATAAGGATACATTTAACATCTGCATGCCGTCTAAACAAGGTAGAAATTCTGTACGTCTACATTTGCAACATAGAGGTTAAAAGAGTAGTGCCAAATACATAAAAAAACTGTTATAAATCCATATGGAAGACATGTTGAAATTTCTCTCATTGGCAAGGGAAGGTAGAATCGCATCCACTCACTGTTGCTTGGATTATCCTCTATTCTCAGTGGCATGCAACATTTGCCTTGGAACCTATTGGGCTTATGGCAGCCTCTTATATTTGGTTCGAGTGAGCATGGGAGGGTATCTTCTTTGCATTTTTTTCCTTCTGCAGTTAAAAGATAATAACGTTCTTCAAATCCAACACCACACCCTCATGATCTTTTTTACTATTTCTCTGTGTTGAGAAATCCCTAAATGCTGTAGTTGGTGTGGAATCACCCCAAGTCTGACTTAAATATGAGAGGATATGCTTGTGTGGAAATGCTGAGCTCACTTACTGTCAGGTATTTACTCTTCTGGGTCATTGTGACCCAATCTCTTGTAGTACAAGAGCTAGAGAGCCAGTCAGCAATTAGAAATGGACATCGGGCTCTCTTGCTGATGGAGCAGAGGTTGAATGCAGCCACGGGAGGGAAGCCAGCTTGTGCCTGCCCACCTCGGCCTGAGGAGGTTGATGTGTGCTCTCTTGTCTTCTGACCTAGCACAGCAGATAGGCTTGATCTGTAGGAGCTGCTTTCGAAAGTACATTTGATATTAGAAATCCAGAAAAACATCTTCAAATTTTGAAACATCTCAAAATCCTCAGGGCAGCCTAATAAAATTATAAGTATTAATATTCGACCATGGTCTGATTTATTACCTGCCCTAGAGCATTAAAATGGCATGTACTTTCTTTAGAAAAATGGAGATTGGATACTACAACTCAATACTGTATCAGATACAGCAAAAGAACACATGACCCAACTTCTCGTCCATCTCTTCCCCAGGAATATGGGCTTACGTATCGTGACATCCACTGGATGAAAGCTGAGAAAGGAAAGCTGGTTAGTAAGTCATTTTGTGTACGTGATGCCAAACATCCCTGCAGCCCCGCTTTTCGGAACTGCTGACTCTTTCCTTACCGAAGAGACTAACTGTGTGCCCTTCTTTGTGTGCATTAGTGTGTTTTAAAGACACAGACAACTTTATTTCTCTACTAGAATGAGCTCCCATTACCCTGCGCACACAAATAAATCTGAACTTTAAAGAAAACAGCTCATGCAAACACTTTCTAGCTCATCATTTTTACTGACGTCAGATGTTTAAGTGAATTTGAAGAATTTAATTAGCTAAAAAACAATCACACTGATTTTGTACTTCTCCAAAGTCAATTCATAGCAGGTAAAAAGACTCGGCTTAACCCACGACAATAATTTTATTTGTTTCTTTTTTATTTAACAGATACACATAGAACCGAGAAACAGTCAAGTATTCTTCTAAGTACTTTACAAATATTAACTAAAAGTTAATTTTCCTAATAGCCTGTCTTACTTAGCTGGGGCTGTTTTAAGAAAAATACCATAGATGGGGTGGCTTAAATAATAAACATCTATTCTCATAGTTCTGGAGGCTGGGTAGTCCCTGCGGTGTCAGCGTGGTTGGGTCCTGGTGTCCTCCTGTGGAGGAGAGAGAACGAGATCTATCTCACCCTCTTTTTAAAAGTCTGGGCGTTAAGCGCATCCTGAGGCTCTCCTCCTCATGGCCTGCTCTGACTCCAATGACCTCCCACAGACCCCACGTCCACATATCCGAATGTCAGACAATGGGGATTAGTGTTTCAGCAAGTGAATTTTGAGAGAACACAAACATTTAGTCCATAGCACAGCAGATTCTATTAATACTATTGTAGGGGTGAGTAAATTGAGGAGCAGAGAGGTTAAGTGCCTTGCCAAAAATAACACAGCTTCTAGTGGACAGAAGCAGACTTAAACCCCAAGCAGTCTGACTGCAGTCCGAGCTTCACCTCTACCCTGTATTGCAAGTTACCCAAACGTTATCCTGAAAATGTGATGTGGAGCTCAGAAACTGCAATGTGCTTTTCTAACATATATTATGAGCTCCATTGATTTTTAAGCATATAGCATCTAAAACAAAGATCATAGATCTCAATTATTATTAACCCATTAAGTTTTTATTATGCCATGCAAAATTATCTTTGCCACATTCATTTATTTTTCAGACATCTGCCTCACATGCTGTGAGCTTGTCACCTAAGTTGTAAACTATCCACTGCTAAACAGAGCATGGGTGCTGGCTACTGTGACCTGGGGAAAAGGAAGAGAGCAGGAACAGGCAGAATCACTGTGTGTGAGAGCAAATTTCGTTTATGAACGCGGAGGGGGTTTATGGATGAGATTAACAGTTAAATTGGTGAACTTTGAGTGAGCAGATTGTCCTCCATAACGTGAGTGGGTGTTGTCTAATCAGTTGAAAGACTGAATAGAAGAACCACAACCTCCTCGAGCAAGAGGAATTCTCGAGACGACTGCCAGACTGCTTTTGGACCACATCGGCACCATCAGCTTTTCTGGGTCTCCAATCCACTGGTCCACACTGCAGTTTTTGGATTCAAAAGCCTCCATGATCACGTGAGCCAATTCCTAGTAACAAACAAATCTCTGTGTGTGTGTGTTTATACAGCCATGCGCTGCGTAATGGCATTTGCATCAACAGCAGACCACATATATGGCAGTGGTCCCAGAAGATCAGTACCACAGACCTAAGTGTACAGTAGTCTATACCATATAGGTTTTTGTGAGTACACTCTGTGATGTTTGCACAGCAGCAAAACTGCCTAATGACACATTTCCCGGAATGT
The DNA here is from genome assembly GCF_041296235.1 of Equus asinus. Lineage (NCBI taxonomy): Eukaryota > Metazoa > Chordata > Mammalia > Perissodactyla > Equidae > Equus > Equus asinus. Next base: position 3,222,796 of record NC_091807.1, read on the forward strand.
ATCCCAGTCAATAAGTGATGTATGACAGTGTGTGTATATATGAATATATGATACACACATACATATATATGCCCTCACACATAGCACACAGACATGTATTACACACCTAGGATATAACAGGATGGATATGTGTGTGGGTGTGTGTATATATACACCCATATATGTGTACGTATATGTATCTGTTATATACATATATATCTGTTTCCTTGGAGAACCCCGACTAATGATAATGTGATTTGGTTGGATAGAAAGAATCAAATGTACCTAAAAAAGACCCAACGTAATATCCCAAAGAGAAATACACAAATAAATATAAAAATAATATCATGCTGTCTCTGAATTTCACCCTTAATTGAAGGATTTGAGTGATAGGTTATGAAGATTAACAGAGGAATAATGTTAGAAGTTTTTAAATGGGAAGGGGAGCACATGAAAATGGTCTAAAAATTTGAACCCACTTGTATCTGAAGAGATGCTCTCGATCAAATGGAGGATTGTGATTGTGAGGGAACATGGACTGTATCCCAACGTGGGGGAGGGATGCAATTCACCTAGGAGTTAGGCGATGCTTCTCCTAAAGTACGGCGTCTGTAACACCCAGGGTTAAATCACAACCTGAAAATTGAGTGTGCTGCAGCTCTGGGAATGGAAAAGCAATGTTAAAGCTGAGAAAATGCTGTAAAGGAAGAATTGGTAAAGTCTGCTGGTTTGAATGTGGGAAGTGGAGGGTTGAGGATTCAAAAAATAATATTTAGATTATGGGCTTGAAGAATATGGAATGTGGGGTTTGAACTCCCAAAAAATTTGACTGGATTTTAGACTCCTGCACAATTTCCTAGAAGAACTATAATTGATATTTTGGAATGAATGGAATGGTTTACATGTACTTGAGGCAAACCATAGTCCATTCTGCAATAAGAAGTAGGTTGTCAGATTTATTATTGTATATAAGTGAGAAAATATTGCTAGGAACAAATGTTTAGATTTCCCAACTTTTCTATGTTGACATTTCAAGTTCTAAACCCCAGTAAGCAAATATTAATTTTACATTTTCCCAGCCAGGTGTCTATTTCCCTGTTTTATAATTTTATTACAACTGCTTTTTAGGCTTGGCCGAGGGGAGTCTGCACTGCTACATTAATGTGACGATTTATTAGGTTTGATTTTTAAAAGGGAAGTTCCAGTATAAAAAGATATACAATTGAAAATTGATGGGAGCAGTCATTAATAAATCCTTAGTCCTAAATTATGGTTGGATTTATTATTTAAAATTAAATAAAGGTATATTTGGCCATAAGTTATTACAAGAGGAATATACAGAGGAAGGGATGTATGTAGGATTTCTTTCAGAGGTTTATTCAAAAAGATACACTAATCGAGAGTATACTTACTCACATAACGTTCTGGTACTTCCAGAATATTCTGGCACTAATGGTGCTAAAAACTCCCCTATTCTGCTATGTATCAATGGAAGCAGTGAGTTCGCAGATGCTGCCTGGCAATGATCTTTCAGTTAGATGGCAGATCTAATCGACATCATGGCATTGTCAATTCTCACACTTTCTGGGTCATTTTATAGGACCCAAGACAACTATCTCCAATGTTTTTATCTTCCTAATCATTCTTTGTGCTTGTGGAGATGGGGCTGACGTAGAGATTGGCTCCACGCTGGCTTCTGGATCTGGACAACATCATACAGCATTGATTTAAGAACATGTACTCTGGACCCAAACTGCCTGTATTTATATCCTGGTCTGATGTGTACTAGCTCTGTTAACTTGAGTAAGTTACTTAATCATGTTATGTTTCAGTTTTCTTACCTGTACAATGGGCAAAATCATAGTACCTACCCCATAGGATTTTTATGAAAATTAAATGAGCACCTTAGTCCAGATCTTCTAGAAAGCAGAATATGAGGGGAGATTGAAGAGACTAACTCTTTATTTTGGTGGTTCCAGCCCAAGGTGGTAAGAGTGAGAGAATAAGGAAGTACAGTAACAAGGGAGGTAAAATGATGAGATGTGATGTTTATCAATCTTGGTACGATTGCACAGCAAGCCTCCTAGAAACGAGGCGGGCCTCCTAGAGGGCATGTTTATTTTGTGTGTGAGATTTACCTGAAAGGGTTGCAATAAGGAACAGACACAGAAAAGAGAAGGGAGGGAGAAATTATCTTCATGACTCCTCATCTGTTGTTTCCCATTGGTCAAGTTCACCCCAATGTGGAGCTGGCTCTCATGCAATTCCAGGTTGTCATCCAGCCCTTGGGATTTCCTCAGGAAACCCTGCAGAGAGGTTCAGAGTCTGAAAGTGAAGAGGAGACCCAGCCCAAGTAGGACTCTGTGGCAGGAGGCCATCAAGGAAATCTGAGAAGGTGTCCCAAGTGCTCAACACAATGAATTAATATTTGTAAAGCACTTAGAAGAGTACCCGACAGTGGTAAATAATATGTGTTAGCTATTATTACTCTGAGACAGGCTAAGGGGAATGTGAAATAAGAATGAGACTTGTAAATAAAGGGTTGCACTTGATAGTGATGCTAATGAGATTCTAATTGTCCCAAGATTGTCTCTGATGTCATGGGTTAAACCGAGACATAATTAAAACTCTCTCTAACAGATTGGAAACACAAAGAGGGAACTAGAAATGGTCACTTCTTCCAAGTTTTTTCTCAACAATACACAGAGAGTGATTTCAGTACAGACTCAGCTCTAATTTGGATTATGGCCAATGTACCCAGTGATGCTGGCTGCAGAGGGGAGTGAAATAATTCTACCATGGTTTTGGAGTGGAACCAGAGCAATAAATGGGGAACGGTATTTGACTTTCTCTCTGGAAGTCCCCATTTAGTAGTATCTCTATCTGGTCCAAAGGCCTGTGAGTTGCTGGAATCCATTTCTGAAGAAGACTGGAGTCGTGGAATATGTCAGGAAAGGACAAATAGCTATAACTTTGGGTGAGCAAAGCATAGAAGGTTTCTAGTAAATGGAGTTCTGCCCAGAATCACAAGGATGGACCAGATCAGCGTCCTCATGGCGAGGATTATCTGGTGAAAGCTATGAATGCTTCAAGAAGAAATAAAAGCACAAATGTAAGAGCATAAAAATTATATATGCCCATCCATGGCACCTCTCCTTTTTCCTATCCCCATCCTACATTCAAGGTCTCAAGTTAAGAGTTCTTCACGGTTTTTACCAAGCTATTCCAGCATAGTATTTTTAAGTTATGAGCATGGCAGATATTGACATTCTGCAAATATGCGATGCAGTTTCCAATTCACTATGTAAATCTGAGTCATCTAGATGCTAACATAACAAAATTCCTTTTCTATAATTTTAACTGGTTTTCAGAAAAAGATAAAAAGAAAAAGGATGCTGTTCTGTTTCATTCTAATTAATATCACTAAAATAGAAAGAAACCAAATGTATCATCTTGACCGTTTGCAAGTTCAGTGGGATTCCCTCCTCACAGAGATGTTTGCATGTCAAGCGATTAAACTGGCAGTCGCCCGCCCGGCTGTTCTCAGGCAGACCACAGAATTTGCCCCTCCTTCTTCGTGTCTGGTGGAGATTTATGCCCCACGCTCAACAGAAAGGACTGGATTTCAAAATCTTACAGTGAGCAAAGGGGAAGAGTGGGTTACAGCAGGAAAAAGGTGTATTGTTTCGGTATTCTGCAGTGCTTGAAAGCTGGGGAACATGTGTTGTTAGCATGTAAACTATCTAACACACAAGACACAGCTACTATTGAATTAAAGATTCAGAGTACTTATTGGGTCCGAGTGGGTTTCCTCCTGGTCACACTGTTTTCTTGACTTCAGGAAAATGTGGATTGATTTTGAGATGCTTGCCACAAAACCTTCAAATTTTTTTGATGATTGCTTCACTGAAATAAACACAGATGAGATTACCAAGAGATGATCACGGCTCAAAGTTTGGGGTCTACACACCAACAGTATAGTTCCTATGTGTGTTTGTTTAATATATGAATAATGTAATGGAAACTGACACAAAGAATTTTTTTCTTTTCATTCTTATTTTTTAAAATCTAAAATAATAGTGTTACTCACCATATTTTTGTCACTTAGCAAAGAATAGTAAGTGAATAAGATCTTCTTATGAGTTTGCATTTTCACGCCTCAAATCTATGATTTAATTATTTGTATCTAGATTAATTCAAAATGAATTTGATTCTAAAAGGGCTTATTAGCTTTTTCACTTTGTAATCAGGCTCTTTGGAACATGATGATTTTACCCAGTCTACATCTGTTTTTGCTAAAATGATAGAACTTTTTCTCCACATGATCAAGCCCTACGGCCGAGAGGTAAATACATTTTTAAAAAATAAAGCCTTACTCTTGACATAATTAAACTTGAGGTTAGATTCCAGGAGTTAGAGTTTGGCACGCAGGCCAGCTCGAACCAGCCATTGCATTCTATGAGTTGTCGACTTTACACAATTCTCTGCTTCCCTATAGCAATCGTATTCCTGCACATCCCACTTTGTCGCTTCTATCAGGGTTGGAAGCCCCAACCAAGCAATATGTTATAGGTGAACTTCACCACAGTAAACGTTCGAAAGTGTCTATCTCCACATAACAAGTTTTAAATATTGTGGAAATGCATTACCAAATTTTCAGAGAATATTAGCAACAATATTGAAAAATAACATTTATACTTCTGAAGGGTTGCAAAATTGTTATTTGTATTAAAAGAGAGAGTTGTAGGATTGCTACTTTTAGACTGAATCTCTTCAAGTATACATATATATATTCACACACATTCATTATAGATTTAAGATAAGAAAAAAGACTGTAAGGATATTTTCTGTGGAAGTCACTATTGAAATATGTTGATAACATGATTAATTCACCCTTTCCTAGTATTCTTTACAGTTATGTTTTTTATTTGTTTGTTTATTCTACTTAAAAATAAAACACATACTTTTAAAATTTCCTGTTAGAAAATAATCCTAGAATAAGTGCAACCCCAGTGTGCAAGGCAGTGGGTTTAAAGGTTTAGATTACCGCCAACAAAAATCAGTCTACCTTTTTATCTATCTAACCTAATATTTGTGTGTGTATACATAAAATATATGATCCATAATCTGTATTTTCTGTATATATACACACACACGGTCTCATATTCCTATTTGAAAATAATCAAGCTGTGATAGACATCAAATTTTTTACTAAAGGTTTTGGATTTTCCTCTGCACACATAGAAACTTGTCCCTTGGAATTAGGCCTGAGCACATGAATTGCTTTGTCCCATGAAATGTGAGCAGAAGCATTTAAAAGCTGGGGTGCAATTCACTTCACCCCTCTTCCAGGCGGGGCAGGCTGGTCCCTGAGTGAAGACGACATGGCAAGAGCCCTTTCCCAATCTGCGATGGACATTTGCTATAACAAAAAAAGAAACCTTTCTTGTTTAAAGCACTAAGATTTGTTGCCACAGCTGATTCCAGGCTTTCTTGGTTGTCTCACTCTCTTTATATCTCTATTTCTTTCTCTCTCTGCTTTTCTCTTCCTCATGTTTTTCCAACCAAATGTTTACAGAGCATAAAACAGTGTAGTCAGTCTTTTTTCTAAATTAATGGTATAAGATGGAACCATAAAATCATGGCTAGTTGGATTGCAGTTAGAAAGACAGCAGTGCGCATTTTTTCTCTCTATGTACATATGTCTCCTTTTTTATCCCCCGGAATCCTATCCATGTACGTCTCTCCTCTCTCCAATCCGATGAGTGCTTGATCAGTGCCCACTTCCCGGGGCCTTTTAATTGAGCTATGTCAGTGGAGACCGAGCATGAGAAGCTGATCAAGGACGAGGCATGGAGAGAATGGGAACACTTGGCATAGAAAAGCCTGTAAACATCTGAAACGGCCTTAGTCGGTCTTGGAGTCTGATATCAGTCTTATTACGAGATAATAAAATCAATCAATAAATTATTTCTAATTTGTCACCATCTCTCAAAATCCATGGTCCAGTCTATATTTTAAGATTAGTGTTACTACAGTTGCATTTCTAATTTACGGTGTGGCCCAGGCCACACCTAACATCATTTAAGGCAGGATTTCTCAGAAGCAGCCAGGGCGTTTTTTGGAGGGAAGGTAAGTATTCTGATGGGCACCCTGAGCACTGCAAACACATTTTGTCATGGTTCCCATGATAGCATCAGTAATGAGAAAGTCAGTGGCAACGTGGACTCAAACGCAAACACGTCTGAAGGATTATACAAGATCTAAATGTTTCTTTCAACAGTTGTTTTTGCTGTTATTTTGTGATTCCAAGTGGCCCTAGAAACACGTGGGTTCCCCAAGTGAATTTAAGAGTCAAAATGGATGATACAGCACAAAGGTGTCCATGGACCTCACGGTAGGAAGGCTTTGGTCCCCTCACAGTAATAAATAGCACAATCGTCCCGCTGGCAGAGAAGACGCTGCTAGCGCTCTGCTTTGAGGAGACCTCTTCTCCTCACTCGTGTCATGCTTTTATTTTCTTTCTTGGTGTTCATTTCTAGACCCACTAACTGACATAAGCAATCTTAATTATTTGGTTCTGAACACGTTTCCTGCGGAGAAGTTTATATTCTCTCTGTGCTGTAGCACATTGCAGTCATTGAGGAGCAGCCGTGCCTGCCCCGGGGGAGCCGAGCGTCAAGGGGGCTGCTGTCCAGACAGCAGGCCACGGCCGGGGCGTGGAGGCCCACCGCCAGGGGTGCACTTGCTTCTCTTCTGCTCAGCTCACATTTCATCTCTATTCTTTCTCTATTTTCCTCCTTGAAAGAGTGGAGATGCATTGTGGTTCCACTCCCATTGTGGTTCCAATTTCTACTGGCAAAAATAACTTTCATTTTAACTGAAATATTCGAGTTGTGTATTCACTGCAGGTTGGGCTTTTTTTCTCATTTTATTCATTTTCGGATTCTATTTTCACGAAATTATTACCCTTGTAGGGAAAATTGTTTTTATGTGTGTGTGCATTTAATGATATTTGGAATTAACTTCTATAGGGCATAGAAATGTCCCTTCACTTTAATTACCTTAAATGATGTGAAGGCCACAGAATTGATTGTAACTAAGAAGGGTTTAATTAAAAATAAAGTACGTGTAATACTTTAAAAATAAATTACTTAAATTATTTTAAATATCAAAGAGTAAAGGGATTAGGAAATTGTTTATCAGTTTCTCAAAAAACAGACCCTGAGGAGGTGTTGAGCACGCAGGAGGTTTATTACGGAGCACCCCCGGCCCCACGCCTGAGGAGAGGAGGGAAGGAAGCAGGACTGGAAAGGAGGAAGCCAGCTGCAGCGGGGACCTCCCACGTCTGCACAGGTGGAAAGGAGTGACTGGGCTGAGGAGACAGTCAAGCCACGCTTCAGACCTAACACATTCTAGCTGACCCCACAAGTTGTTTGGAGCTTGAGTGCCTTTCAGAGTTGCCCTGAGTTGGGTCAAGATGGTCAGACCTTTATTTTCCCACCTCTACCAGTCATTGGGTAATGTGGGCCGCTCAGAAGTAGGAACGTGGCCTTAGGGAAAGGTGGCCCCAGGCAGCAGTGCTGCGTCTGAGGTGACCCCTGCAGAGCGACGGGAAGACTCTGTTGACACACCTCCAGCAGCTGGGGTAGCAAGCCCTTCGCTGAAGGACCACCTGGATACTGCATCAGTGCGCATGTGTGTATGTGTTCATATAGTGTGTATGTACGAATCTATGTTTACCTCTCCAAGTAGATTTGAACAAAGATATCCAATAAATCTACTTAAAATTTTTCCGAAACTTAGGTATTCCCTTGATGTCCAATAAGAGCCTCTTTAATATTCTATATTGATAGTTTATTAATTTGCTATTTTGTCATTTTATACAATTTCACCAGTAACAACCATTATTTTTGAAATGAAAAATATCAGAATGAAAAAATTAGAAAAATATTTTGAATGAGACAGACAAACTACAGCCTAAACCAGAGTTATGCACAAAGAACTTCACCTAAGATTTATTTTATTAAGTTAAAATGGCTAATGGCTAATAGTCTAATGGCTAAAATTAGCTAACATTGTCAATGGCTCGTAAATAGAAACGGAAAGGCATAACAACTATTAAAAACTGAGAAAACAATATGAATTCTGATTCAATGGCAAATATAGACATTATTGTTATACTCTAATATTTTGGGCAGGAAAGTGTAGGAAGAGATGAAATGAGACAGAACTAAAATAGAATTTTGTACTTGTTTAAACCTTAATAATATTTAGAAGAAATAGCTTTCTCAGAAGAGTGCAGTAATGGTGGGGGAAAGAGAAATAGGACACCTTGATGTATTACAAATATTTCATTCTGAGTCATCCTTCTCCAGCTCTGAGCTCTTTGGGTGAGTTCCTTTCCTTCTTGGGGAGCGGAAGAGTCAACAGAACTAATAGCCAAGGAAAGGCAGTGGGGAGAGACTTTAAAAAAGAAGGAAAAGGACTAAGTATAGGAAAAAGGGAAATTTGCAAAGAGAGAAGAAAAAGAGAAGGATCCATCGACAAAGATAAAAAAAGAGAAAAAAAAGGAGCAAGCAGAGAATGGGAGAAGACAGCAGAGAATGTCATGCGACTTTATAGCATCTTCAAGGCAATTCTATGCACGTGCAAATCCTTCCGCCAAAACACCCGTCTGGCAGCTAACCCAGCTCCTTCATTCATCCCTGGTATGATTTTTATGGACAGCTTTTCCTTTGCAGGAAAAGTGAGATATCTAGGGGTAGTGTGTGGTTAAGAAAAGTGTTGAAACAGGTGTCACTAGGTCTTACTATTTTTTCTGGTCTTTTAGCATGACACAAATCTCTGCCTTTAATTTCAACTCAGAAGTAAACTACAGGTGCAATACTCGAAATGTCTATAGCTTAAAAATATCAAGTAATAGCTTTACTGTTGACTAAGTTAAGAAAGGACGCTGAGAGACGGGCATTTCATGCTTAGCAATCTCCTTAGAAAAGGTTAAGTAGACAATCTCTGGAGACTCTACCTGGGAGGGAATCAAGCTGCACGAATCTTCATCCAGGTATGTAACTTTATTACTTAACTGCCAGTTTCCTCATCTATTTAATTGGTATAACAGTCTTCATGCACGTGGTTATTTTGAGATTAAAGCAGATAATGCTTTTAAAGGATTTAGCATGAGGCCTGGCACATGGTACTTTGTCAATCCATTTTATCAGTTAAAGTTACTGCCTTAGATATTTTTGAAGAGATTTAAAAATCTAACATGAAACATTTGAGGAGTTTACTGATTCTAGCTACTGTCAATATTATCTACTCATTCTCAGTACTGGCTGGTAAAATGCCGCTCTCAAGATGTATGTCAGGTTGTTGTACTAACAACTTGAAAGGTGCTTTAAACATCGACGTTTGAGGATACATACTGTCCATAAAAGTGGACTTTACAACTTCACACAAAAGGAGAAAACTTATGGATGCTTGCATTCCAATGACTTTGATTTTGTAAGGGAAGCCCCTCTAGAAAAATGCGGAGACCTCCTGTGGAAAAAAACATGTATGTCTGGGGTGAATTTGAGTTCAGTGAAAGTCTGTCGCGGTGGGGGCGGAGGCCGCTTCCAGCATGTTGCAGCACAGAGGAAAAGGGCGACCAGGCCCAGAGGCCAGACGCATCCAAAAAGGCCTGGAATGGGACTTGTTGATTTTTAAAAGCGATGCTCGTGCTTCAAAGTAATATATAGTAACGAGGATATGTAAGAATTTCAAATTTCACTCAAAATGTTGCTTCTTCTCCAAATGGGAAAAAGCATTTACTCGCATTGCCTTGAGGTAACACTTATACTGAATACGTATTAATTTTAAATCCCCAGATGAATAGAAAGGACATTTTCTCTTTTAAGAACTTTCTAGGGCAACTTTTTAAAGAGCCCCTTTAATCTTTGCCAATATGCCTTTTCTTTTTTTTACTTTTTATTAAGATTATGAATGTTTACAACCTTGTGAAAATTCAGTTGTACATTATTGTTTGTCAGTCATGTTGTAGGTGCACCCCTTCACCCTTTGTGCCCTCCCCCAACCCCCCCCTTTCCCCTGGTAACCACCAATCAGTTCTCTTTGTCTACATGTTTCTCCTCCACCTGTGAGTGGAGTCATACAGAGTTCGTCCTTCTGTATCTGGCTTATTTCACTTAATACCCTCAAGGTTCATCCATGTTGTTGTGCATGGGACGATTTTATCCTTTTTTATGGCTGAGTAGTATTCCATTGTGTATATATACCATATCTTCTTTACCCACTCATCAGTTGATGGGCACTTAGGTGGCTTCCATGTCTTGGCTATTGTAAATAATGCTGCAATGAACATGGGGTGCATGGGACTTTTGGAATTTCTGATTTCAAGTTGTTTGCATAGATACCCAGTAGTGGGATGGCTGGGTCATATGGTATTTCTATTTTTAATTTTTTGAGAACTCTCCATACTGTTTTCCATAGTGGCTGCACCAGTTTGCATTCCCACCAACAGTGTATGAGGGTTACTTTTTCTCCACAACCTCTCCAACATTTGTCACTTTTTGTTTTGGTTATTTTTGCCACTCTAATGGGTGTAAGGTGATATCTTAGTGTAGTTTTGATTTGCATTTCCCTGATGATCAGCGATGATGAGCATCTTTTCATGTGTCTGTTGGCCATCCTTATCTCTTCTTTGGAGAAATGTTTGTTCATGTCCCCTGCCCATTTTTTGATCAGGTTGTTTGATTTTTTGTTGTTTTGACCTGTGTGAGTTCTTTATGTAGTATGGAGATTAACCCTTTGTTGGATATATAACTTGTAAATATTTTTTCCCAATTAGTGGGTTGTTTTTACGTTTCAATCCTGTTTTCCCTTGCCTTGAAGAAGCTCTTTAGTCTGATGAAGTCCCATTTGTTTATTCTTTCTATTATTTCCCACGTCTGAGAAGACATGGTGTCAGAAAAGATCCTTTTGATACTGATGTCAAAGAGTGTACTGCCTATATTTTCTTCTAGAAGCCTTATGGTTTCAGGTCTAATCTTTAGGTCTTTGATCCATTCTGAGTTTATTTTTGTGAATGGTGAAAAAGAATGGTCAATTTTCATTCTTTTACGTGTGGCTGTCCAGTTTTCCCAGCACCATTTTTTGAAGAGACTTTCTTTTCAGCATTGTATGCTCTCAGTTCCTTTGTCAAAGATTAGCTGTCTATAGATGTGTGGTTTTCTTTCTGGGCTTTCCATTCTATTCCATTGATCTGTGCACCTGTTTTTGTGCCAGTACCATGCTGTTTTGATTACTGCAGCTTTGTACTATGTTTTGAAGTCAGGGGTTGTGATGCCTCCAGCTTTGTTCTTTTTTCTCAGAATTGCTTTAGCAATTCAGGGTCTTTTGTTGCCCCATATGAATTTTAGGATTCTTTGTTCTATTTCTGTAAAGAATGTCATTGGTATTCTGATTGGGATAGCGTTGAATCTGTAGATTGCTTTAGGTAGTATGGACATTTTAACTATGCTTATTTTTCCAATCCGTGTGCATGGAATGTCTTTCCATCTCTTTATGTTGTCATCAATTTCTTTCAAGACAGTCTTGTAGTTTTCGTTGTACAAGTCTTTCACTTCCTTGGTTAAATTTACCCCAAGGTATTTTATTCTTTTTGTTGCGATTGTGAATGTGATTGTGTTCTTGAGTTCTTTTCTGTTAGTTCGTTATTAGAGTATAAAAATGCTACTCATTTATGTACCTTGATTTTATACACTGCAAATTTGTGTAGTTGTTGATTGTTTCCAATAGTTTTACAATGGATTATTCGGGGTTTCCTATGTATAAGATCATGTCATCTGTAAACAGTGAGAGTTTAACTTCTTCATTGCCTATTTGGATTCCTTTTATTTCTTTTTCCTGTGTAATTTCTCTGGCCATCACCTCCAGTACTATGTTGAATAAGAGTGGTGAGAGTGGACACCCTTGTCTTGTTCCTGTTCTCAGAGGGATGGCTTTCAGTTTTTGCCCCTTGAGTATGTTGTTGGCTGTGGGTTTGTCATATATGGCCTTTATTATGTTGAGGTACTTTCCTTCTATACCCATTTTATTGAGAGGTTTTATCATAAATGGATGTTGGATCTTGTCGAATGCTTTCTCTGCATCTATTGAGATGATCATGTGGTTTTTATTTCTCATTTTGTTAATATAATGTATCACATTGATTGACTTGCAGATGTTGAACCATCCCTATGTCCCTGGTACAAATCCTACTTGGTCATGGTGTATAATCTTTTTAATGTATTGCTGTATTCGGTTTGCCAAAATTTTGTTGAGGGTTTTTGCATCCATGTTCATCAGTGATATTTGCCTGTAGTTTTCCTTCTTTGTATTGTCCTTGTCAGGTTTTGGGATCAGGGTGATGTTGGCTTCATAGAATATGTCAGGGAGTGCTCCATCTTCCTCAATTTTCTGGAATAGTTTGAGAAGGATAGGTATTAAATCTTCTTTGAATGTTTGGTGAAATTCTCCAGAGAAGCCGTCTGGTCCTGGTCTTTTATTTTTGGGGACGTTTTTGATTACGGTTTCAATTTCTTTACTTGTGATTGGTTTATTCAGATTCTCTATTTCTTCCTGCTTCAGTTTTGGGAGGTTGTGAGAGTTTGAGAATTTATCCATTTCTTCTTGGGTGTCTAATTTGTTGGTGTATAGTTTTTTATAGTATTCTCTTATGATCTTTTATATTTCTCTGGTATCCGTTGTGATTTCTCCTCTCTCATTTCTAATTTTATTTATTTGAGTCTTCTCTCTTAATTTCTTAGTGAGTCTGGCTAAGGGTTTGTCAATTTTGCTTATTTTTTCAAAGAACCAACTCTTTGTTTCATTGATCCTTTCTACTGTCTTTTTTGTTTCAATTTCATTTATTTCTGCTCTAGTTTTTATTATTTCCCTTCTTCTACTGGTTTTTGGCTTTGTTCATTCTTCTTTTTCTAATTCTCTTAGGTGTCATTTGAGACTGCTTATGTGAGATTTTTCTTGTTTATTGAGGTGAGCCTGTATTGCAATGAATTTCCCCCTTAGGACCACTTTTGCTGCATCCCAAATGAGTTGGTATGGAGTGTTTTCATTTTCACTTGTCTCCAGATAATATTTGATTTCTTCTTTCATTTCTTCAATGATCCATTGTTTGTTCAGTACCATGTTGTTTAGTCTCCACATTGCCCCTTTCCCAGCTTTATTCTTGTAGCTGATTTCTAGTTTCATAGCATTATGGTTGGAAAAGATGCTTGATATTATTTCAACTGTCTTGAATTTGTTGAGGTTTGCTTTATTTCCCAAGATATGGGCTATCCTTGAGAATATTCCATGTGCACTTGACAAGAATGTGTAACCTGTGCTGTTCTTGGATGGAGTGTTCTATATATATCTATGAAGTCCATCAGGTCTAGTTTTTCATTTAATTCTATAATTTCCTTGTTGACTTTCTGTCTGGATGATCTCTCCATTGGTGTTAGTGAGATGTTGAGGCCCCCTACTATTATTGTATTGTTGTTGATGTCTCCTTTTAGTTTTGTTAATAGTTGCTTTACATACTTTGGTGCTCCTGTGTTGGGTGTGTGTATATTTATAAGTGTTATGTCTTCTTGGTGGAGTTTCCCTGTTATCATTACAAACTGCCCCTGTTTGTCTCTCTTTATCTGTTTTGCTTTGAAGTCTACTTTGTCTGATATAAGTATGGTGGCACCTGCTTTCTTACGTTCATTATTAGCTTGGAGTATCATCTTCCATCCCTTCACTCTGAGTCTGTGTTTGTCTTTGGGGCTGAAGTGTGTTTCCTGGAGGCAGCATATTGTTGGGTCTTGTTCTTTAATCCATCCTGCCACTCTATATCTTCTGATTGGAGAGTTCAGTCCATTTACATTTAGAGTGATTATTGAAATGTGGGGGCCTAATGCTGCCATTTTATCGCTTGTTTTCCAGTTCTCTTGCATTTCCTTTGTTTCTCATCCCATGATTTTTGGACTACAAATTCAGGTAGGTAGATTTCTATATTGGCTTTCTTCTTATTTGTAATTTGTGTCTTTATTCTTGTTATTTGTTTAGTGGTTACCATGTGGTTTGTATAAAACATCTCATAGATGAGATAGTCCATTTTCTGATAGCCTCTTATTTCCTTCTATTAAGCCATTCCATCCCTTTCCTCTTCCCCTTCTAAGTTGTTATTGTCAGATTTTTTTTCTTCCTTCTTGTGTTGTGAGTTTGTGGTTAAAATGACAAGATTATATTTATTCTTGGTGTTTCCCTTCCTTTTATCTTTAATGTTATACTTAGCCTTTTCTAACCTGTTCTGATGGAGAGCTGAAACTTTCTGATTTTGTCTTTCTACTTATCTCCTTTGCTCTGGGGTTTGTAACCCTTTTCCTTTTTTTGTTTTCTCAGGTATGAGGGTCTTCCTGAGCATTTCTTGTAGGGGAGGTCTTGTGGTGATGAACTCCCTTAACTTTTGTTTATCTGAGAAAGTTTCTATTTCTCCATCATATTTGAAGGGTATTTTCACTGAATAGAGTATTCTTGGCTGCAAGTTTTTGTCCTTCAGAGTTTTGAATATATCATTCCACTCTCTTCTAGCCTGTAAGGTATCTGCTGAGAAACCTGCTGACAGCCTGATAGGGGTTCCTTTGTAGGTTATTTTCTTCTCTGCCTTGCTACCCTAAGTGTTTTCTCTTTGTCATTGACTTTTGCAAGCTTCACTACCATATGCCTTGGGGTTGGTCTTTTTACATTGATAAAGTTTGGAGATGTATTAGCTTCTATCACATGGAGTTTCATCTCTCTCCCTAGGTTTGGGAAGTTCTCAGCCATTATTTCTTTGAACAGGCTTTCTGCCCCCTTCTCCTTCTCTTCTCCCTCTGTGGTACCTATAATCCTTATGTTGCATTTGCTAATTGAGTCAGATATTTCTCAGAGAGTTTCTTCATTTCTTTTTAGTCTTAGTTCTCTCTCCTCCTCTATCTGCAGCATTTCTACATTCCTATCTTCCAAATTGCTAATTCTGTCTTCCATATTATTGATCCTACTGTTCAGAGTCCAGATTTTTCTTAATCTCCTCCATTGTGTTCTTCATCTCCAATATTTCTGATTGGTTCTTCTTTGTAATATCAAGCTCTTTTGTGACATAGATCCTGAACTCGTTGATTTGTCTATTTGTATTCTCTTTTAACTCACTGAGTTTTTTAATGATGGCTATTTTGAATTCATTGTCACTTAGGTTATAGATTTCAATGTCTTTGGGATTGTTTTCTGAGTACTTGTCATTTTCCTTCTATTCTGGAGATTTAATATATTTTTTCACACTGCTTGATGGCATGGATTTGTGCCCCTGCATAGAGATAGAGTTTAGTTACTGTTTCCACTTGCTTCTACTGGAGTGTGTGTGGGGGAAGCAGCTGTTTAATCTGCACTGACCCAGGATCCCTGTCATCTGTTGACAGGGACCTGGGCCCCTCCTCATGATCCCAGTGGCCCTAAGGAGACTCTTGTCGGCTGTGGGGACAGTCACAAGGGGGCATCAGGTTGCTGCTGCCTCCTGTCACAGACCACCTAGATGAGCTCCCTCCTTAGGGTCTGCAGCAGTGTTATGGGATTTCACAGCGACCGGGAGTAGGTTCACCTAGACTCGCAGCTCTGCCACCATCAGGGCACGCAAGATCTCACTTGTCCACTCTAGGCCACAGCAGAGCTATTGGTATCTACTCCAGTCTGTGGTTAGCTCACCCAGCTGTGCTACTTCTGCCTCAGGACCTTCCAGCCTTGTGATTGCCAGGTGGGGCTTCTCCACTAATGCTGCACACAGTCTTTTGCTGTGGCTGCTGTGGGACCATGGATTTTCCCCCTTGACCTCAGAGCAGTCTCTCTGGGGCTCCAACTGCACATTCACATGGTCCCTCTGGGTCTCCCTTGCCCGCTCTGGGCCACAACAGGACTTTGAGTGTTAGAGACGGCTGGCAGGTTGCTGCGCCAGCTGGGCTCCTTTTGCCCCAGGGCCTCCCAGCATTCTGAATGCTATGCGGGGCCTCTCCGCTAATGCCAAATAGAGGCTTTCCCTGCAGCTGCTGTGGGACTGTGGATTTTCCCACTTGGCTAAGGAGAAATCATGGGGGGCTTAGGTAGAGCTGTAGTCGCCTGTTTCCACCGTCGCACTGCTGATGCATGTGCATGCCCATCCTTGGTGCTGTGGCGATGCTATGAGCATGTCAGCCAGTTAAAAGTCCCTTGCAGGTACTAGGCTGTCTGCGAGTTAGAGAGTTTTCACCTATCTCCACCTCCTCCCAGGGGTAGTCCATCCACCTTCCGATGCATAGTAGCGTGGGTCTCTCAGGTGTCCGGAGATGCTGTGTGGATATCCTTTGTTAACCAATGAACGTCCAATTACTTGTACTTCGAAGAGGGAGGGAGAGACAAAGAAAACTGCTCACTCTGCCATGTTGCTGACGTCACTCCCGCTAATATACTTTTAAAGGAAAATACATGCACCTTTTAAATTCTACTCTTCTCAAGGTGTGAACCTACCCATTTCCATTACAATGATTAAAAGTTGTGATCGTCGAATAAAACAGTTATGATAGTACTGTTAAATTCTGTGTTTCTCTATGAAATCACACTTTTCCCTCCTGTTTAATTAAATCTTCAGTATCACCTCTTGATGGCTCCACCGTGAAATGCCTGATACATTTCAGGCTCCATTCTGGGCACTAAGGGGTATGGAATAACAAAATGAATAAAAATGATACCTCCTTTCATGGAACTTATGGTCTTACTTATGTATGAAGTTATTTTGACATTAGGCACCTATTTTTAGTATATTAAAATATACATAACATAAAATTTGCTAATTGAACCATTTTTCAATGTACCATTCTGTGGCATTAAGTGCATTCACATTGCTGTGCAACTATCACCACCGTCCATCTCCAGAACTGTTTCATCTTCCCAACTGAGTCTTCATACCTGTTAAACACTAGCTCCTCCTTCTCCCCTCCCGTCACTCCGGGCAACTACCATTCTACTGTCTGTCGTTACGAGGTTATCTACTCTAGGAACTTTTGTGTAATTTCCTTTTGTCCTTTTGTGGCTGGCTTATTTCACTTAACATATTATCTTCAAGGTTTATCCATGTTGTGTCATGTGTCAAAATTTCCTTCCCTTTTAAGGCTGAATAATATTATGTTGTATGTGTGACATTAGGTGCCTTTTACATTCATGGTTGCCAGCGACTTCCATTTAGAAATTTCTATCTACATTTGAAGGTCTCTGCTATGAAGTCTTTTATTTAAGGAAATAAACCTTTTATTTCAGAATAGTTTTAGATTTGCAGAAAAGTTGCAAAGATCATACAGAGAGTTAACATATGCCCACAGGCAATTTCCATTATTGTTACCGTCTTACATTAGTATGGCTCATTTGTCACAACAGATGAACTGACATTGATACGTTATTAACTAAAGTCTATATTTTACTTAGATTTCCTTAGTGTTTACCTAATGTCCTCTTTCTATTCATGATCCCATCTAGGATATCACACTACATTTAGTTGTCATTCTTCGTAGGCTTTTCTAGATTGTGACTCTCTCAGACTTTCCTTGTTTTTAAAGACGAGGCAGGTTTTAGGAGTACTGTTCAGGTATTTTGGATTTATCTGATATTTTTCTCATGGTTAAATGGAGTTATGGATTCTTTAGGGAAAACCGCAGAAGTAAAGTGCCATTCTCATTACATCATATCAAGGGGACAGGCCATCAACATATCTTATCATTGATAATGTTAACCTTAATCACCTGACTTGAAGTAGTGTTTGCCAGGTTTCTCCACCATGAAGCTACTTTCCGCCTCTTTCCAAGAGCAAGTCCTCAAGCATAACCAACATTTACTGGGTGCAGCATGATGCTGCCCTCCTTGAGGGACGAGTATTTATTTAGCTTATTTGGAATTCTTCTGTACAACAGACTTATCTATCTTCCCACTTCATTTTTCGCAATCCTTCATTTATATCAGTATGGATGAAGCCATTTTTAGGGGAGGAAATTACATCATTTAGTGTTTGCTGTGCCCCAGGACCTGTGTTAAGCATAGCTCCCATTAATTCATGTAATCCTGCCATAACCATAGTAGGGGATTATATATATAGTTTTCTTCACATTATTGATGAACAAAGTAAATCTCTTCTCTAGTAACTTTAGCTCTACAAGAAACATGTTATACATCTGACTATTTTGGCCATGTAACAGAGATTTTAAGTTGTGGTATGACTTTAAGAAATGGATGGGATTTTGCAATTAATTGTTTTTGTTTTCAGCAACTCCTGTGCTAAGAGCTTTAAACATGAGCCTCATGGAATCCTTGATAGCAATCCAACAAGGTAGAGATAATTGCAATTGTGGACATAAGTAGCTTTGCTAATCAGCAAAACTCATAACTGTCTAGTCCATGGTAGGAGCAGGGGTCTGTCTGATCGCAACCTCTCCCTTTACACCCAGAGTTTTCAGTGATCTTTACACCATAGGAATATAGATCACTTATATCTCATTTAAGCAGTGAATTTATAGAGAAGAGGTTAAAACAATGGGCTTGGGTCTCTTGGCTAGCTGAGAACCTTGGGAAAATTGCTTACCCACTCAAAACTTTTTTCTGTATCTATAAGTTGGGAGGAGGCAGCAGTGATAGTAATAATGGCTGTTCTTGGGATCAAATAAAGTAATTGATGATTAATTTGTATTCTTTGCATGGTGCCGGGTACAGAGTGGGCACTCACTTTGTGTTAACTGTCATTATCAATATCACTATTGTGTTCTTTACTTATTCCATATTTATTTGTGTGAGATAGTCATACTTTAGGTTGCTTGTCCTAGAAGACAAGCCTGAGACAGATTCATCTGTAAATGATTAGGGCCTGAGGCAGGCAGGGCGAGGAAGGGAAGAAGGTAAGCAAGGGCGTGATCAGGTGAAGTTGTGCCTTGGCCTGATCCCATGGAGAGTTCTGGAGTGTAAATTGCTCTACTAAGATTGTTCCACCTGATGGTTCTAGAGCTGGACTTTTGTACATTGTACTAGCTAATCATTGGCTATGGTCTATGGAGGGGAGGGTCAGGGGATGGAGGTGGCATAAAATCTCAGGCAAAAAGGGGAAATCCATTGACCATCTTTAGGAAAACGTTGTCCCAGGTGTGAAGCATAACCAGCAAAGTAGCGCAGAACCAATAAGAACATTGAAGGAGATCTGGGCAGGGCACCAAAAGTGGCCAATGCAGTCTTTTCTCCCCAACCACATGGTAAACTCTCTATAGACAAGACATTTAGTAGAAGTACAGATACTTCTCACTTAAACTCTGCAGATTAGAGCAATGAGCTTGCAAAAGAAAAACTGAGCATCATATGATTACTTGAAACCTTTTCCCTTCACAAACAAAATAACCCAGTTTGTTACGGTTATTGTATTTTTTACATGATTGTTTTCTTCACATTGATCTGTAGTAGAGAGGGCTTAGTTCTCTTCCTGGAAACTTAAATTTTTATCAAGAACTGTTCACAGAAATGTGTGGATGGAACTGCTACTCCAATAAAACATCGCAAAGGTCATACCGCTGTGGTTCTGTAGCTCATGGCACGTTAAACCCTCCTCCATTTGTTTAGTACCTGTTCTTGTCCCCACCCACAGACACTGTGATTCATTTGGTGTGGGGTGAGGCCTGGGTTTTAATTTGCTTTCAAACCTCCCCAGCCAAGATTGAGAACAACCAGATTGCAGTAAAAATTAGCCAATTGGAAAATCTCAAATTGCCTAACTCCTACAAAACGGAAGCAAGAAATCTGCCTCATCTTGAAATTGTGGTATTAGAAAATGTCAGAAAGGTGCATAATGACATTTTAAAAGATAATGGTTAAGAAAATATAAACCATT
This sequence comes from Equus asinus, assembly GCF_041296235.1. Lineage (NCBI taxonomy): Eukaryota > Metazoa > Chordata > Mammalia > Perissodactyla > Equidae > Equus > Equus asinus. Next base: position 3,242,717 of record NC_091807.1, read on the forward strand.
TTGATATACAATGAAGTGTTCAATCAAGATGATCCTGAAGATGCAGACACCCCATCACTTTTCCTTCTCCCTCCAAATAGGAGTGCTGGGTCTGAGAGGAGGTCAGTCAACCTCCGTGAGTGAAGGAAGTGTTAACTTAGGCGTGCAGATAGTGTAGTGCAAATGTTACAGCAGGGATATGTGTAAACATAACCAAAGTGAAATCTCAGTATATATTTAACAATTAAACACACAGCTAAATACAAATGCCTCAGGGAGACTCGAGCCGGTATTATTTAGTTGGTATGGTTAACCAGCTCTAACACAATTCTAGTCAGATGGAAAGGCAGTAAAATGCATGTCAAAATATTTTCCTTTCTGTGGAATTAACATTAAAAGTTTCAATAGCACATTGAAAACAATGAAAGCAAGTGAAACCGTTTTAATTACTCTATTGTCTGTTAAAGGAATGGCAATGTTTTAATCAGTTTCTAAATAATCTGTAATTTTCCTCCAATGTGTTCATCTGTCAAAAGTAACTCTTAGGTAGTGTAAGCTGCATTCATAAGACAAAATTTCCACAATTATCAAGATAAAAAAATACATCTTACATGCCCTATAATTACTTTTTAAAACATATTTGAGCTCTAACTTTTTCAGGGAATAAGAACATTGGCGATTGACAATACTGGAAAAAAAAGTTTGAATATAGAACCCCCAAAAATATATGGTGCTCGATTTTTTAAAAATTCAATTGTGATTGTTGCTGTAGTTCTGTGAAGATTATATTTTAAAAATGCCAGTTTTGTTTCTCCTGGCCACAAAAAGTTAAAAAAAGAAAAAAGAGCTACCATTATGTTTTTGCTGGCTTTTCTAAGTTTGCCAGATAAATGTCTCAATCGAAAGCTGTAGTTGTGATTTATTGGGTTTGAAATATGAAGCATATCTTTCATGTCGGAATTTTAAATGTCTTATTAAGCAACGGTAAGGTCTATTCAGTACTTAATCAAAACAAACCACAAAACAAGTATGTGCGGTACTTCGCTCTCTCTCAGGAACCACCAGCTGATGGAGATGGAGAAAGGAACTATTCTTACATTCTCTAATCGCCTTGTTTCGCTTTCCAGCAGTGTTTCCGAAACTACTGTCTCCCCAGATTTATGCATCTAGCAAACATTCAGATGTATGTAAATATATGTGTTTACAAAGCAACATTTTGTGCACTAGATCTATATGACAAAATATCTGACAAAGTAGCCTATGATTGCCCCCAATGGAATGAAGAGAGTGGGCCTCATTTATTTGGGGGAGATGCTGAAATGCAAGTAGCATATGTTAACTTGATTTTCACTTACATTTCAAAACACATTTTTCAAATCTTGTAAAAGGAAGAATGCTTGCATGTTTCTGCAAAAATCCATCATGGCTATTTTACATGTTTGGAAAATATTGCTGCTTCTTGTATTTTTAAAATAAAATCTAGTAATTTAAAAATGTCTATTCCACTTCTGATTTTTCCTTTCTGATTTTTCCTTTTTGATTTATTTTCTCTGTGACAACGACAGTGGTATTAAATGATGTGAGAGGAAATGCATTTTAAAATTATGGTATTCAGATTTATTAATCTGCTGGAAGAAATTGAACAACCAAGGTAACATGATAGAAACGTTACTATAATATTAACAAATATAATAAGTAAGAACTCTTTGAAACATATTGAAATATGGACAGGAGTGAATAAAAATGGACATTCTGTTCAAAAAAGCTACGAGCAACCCTGGAATGGTAAGTACAGAATTACACTCACCTGTATGTGAATTAAAGAGTTTAACTGCAACTGCCTATTTAATTGGTCTAGTTGTAACACTGCTGTTACCTCCCTCAGGATGTGCAGAATTGGATAAATGGAAATTCAGAGCTTTTATTAAATTTTAATTGTATTTTATTAAGGCAAAGAAAAAAAAGACTTTTTTGTGGTTTTATTATTATCATGGTAATTTTCCAAGAGAAGAGCTTTAATGGTTTAAATACTAATTATTCAAAGATAGATTAAGCTCTACAAAAAGAAAAATGGTTGCTCAGAGAGTTGGACATGCTGAGGAATAAAAGCTAACGTTTGATACAACAACCCATGCTGATCCTTTAAAAAGGAAAACAGTTGGATTAAGAAAAATCTGCATTTCATGAAAAGCCAAAGGAATATATAAAACCATAACAAGGACAAATACATATTCATTCTTTCATTCAACAAATGTTTATTAATCGCCTGGTTTGTGTACCAGTAACTTTTAATCACTGGGTTTACAAAGTCAAATTAAACATGGTCCTGCCCTTGAGGGGGTTGCGGAAGGCAGAGAGATGTGAATCGACAATAAGATAGGACGGTGCTGTAAAGGATTGGAGTTCTATAGAATTCTGAACAAACAGACCTGCAGAAGTGGAGAGGGGGAAGGGAAGTTTCTCCAGAAACTACTATGTTTACACTGAATTTTGAGGCAGTAGGAAGTAAATGTAAATGGGCCAATGACAGTCCAGGTGCAATGTAGTAAAGCAAAGAAAGGGCAGCAACTGGGGAAGTAGGCAAGAGCAGAGAACAAAAGGTCCCATTTGCTAAGATAAGGAGTTTGAAATTTGTCCTAAAATTTAGAAGGAGCCACCGGGAGGGTTTTTTGTTGTTGTTTTTCCTTGAATTGAGGTAAAACTTACATATAGTGAAATATACTCACTGAAGGCTTCTTAGTAGGCCAAGGATACAGTGAAATTTGCATTCTAGAAAGGTGAGTTTGGCAGCAGTGTGGGGAGTAAACCATCTCCCACCTGCCTTTACAGCAGTCGGCTTCGTATACCACGTGTCTAGACATTTCTTGCTCACCAAATGTCTCTGTGCACCCATACTTTTCCTGCCCCCTTCAGTCAGGCAGGCCATGTGACTAGAAGGGTCAGTGAACCGTGTGAAAGGATAACAAGATTTGGCAAGGGCTCCTCCAGCTTTCTTTCTTCCCTTTGGTGCAAACTTAGAAGGCTGTGCTCTGGGCGCAGCCTTTGTCAACCTGACTCTCTCAATGACCCTGGGGAGTGGGGTTCGTTTAGCCCCACCTCCCGCCTCTAGCCACATATCTTTGGCAGTTACAGCATGAGTTGAAAAAAGGGTATTTGTTCTTGTAACACAGTCTAACCTAACATGACTAATGCATTCTGGTCACTTCCTTTATTCTTTGAAGAGTTTGGTCACTTTCCAATGGTGGGCATGTCGTAATTCTTGGCAACTTTAATATCTGTGCTGATGGCACTTTCAATATTTCAGCCATTCTGTTACCTGACTTTCTCTTGCTAAAACAATCTTGTCCTCCACTCTACCTTAGTCATTCACTCCTGTGATTATACTTACACTAGTTTTTTTTTTTTCTCTTGAGGAAGATTAGCCCTGAGCTAACATCTGCTGCCAATCCTCCTCTTTTTGCTAAGGAAGACTGGTCCTGAGCTAACATCCGTGCCCATCTTCCTCTACGTTATATGTGGGACGCTACCACAGCATGGCTTGACAAGTGGTGCTATGTCCACACCCAGGATCCGAACTGGTGAATCCCAGGCCGCCCAAGCCGAATGTGCGAACTTAACCACTGCACCACTGGGCCATCCCCAACACATTAGTTTTATGTGATCACCAGAATTTCAGTTTTGAGCATCTTCCACTCAAATTCTTATCTCCTATCTTTCTTGCCAACTCCATATAATATCCCAACTCATATTATTCTTCAACTTTGTCAACTTCATTGGGGCTTATAATCTATTGATCCAACTTTTCACTATTCCTCACCCCCTTCATATCCTCACTTTCTTATCTCTGTATGTTATGATGACTTCCTTGCAAAATCCACTAACTCATGTGTGCTGTTTTGGTTTTTCCTGCTCCCCTAGAAAAACTTCAGTTCAGCTGTGCATCTCTGCCTCTGAACACTTGTAAATGAATGTGGCTGGAACAAAACAACCTAGCGTGATGATTGCTCTCACTCTCAGTTCACAACTTCTACATCTGTATGTTTCCCTTGCCATTAATTTTCCTACAACGTTTAATTAGTATTTTAAATCTTCTCCTCTCTTCTTAAGTCTCTACCACAACAGCACTAAACTCATTCATAGATGATAACCTTGCTTCTTATTTCTCTAGGAAGTGATTTGCAATCAGAAAAGACCTTTCTCAAGTTGCAACCACCTGTGACTACAGCCCGCCTCTGTACCCCAGGTTCCGCATCTGCAGACTTAACCCGCCACAAGGTTGAAAGGCCTGCAATGGTTGCATCTGTACTGAGCACGTAGACTTTTTTCTTCTCGTTATTTCCTAAACAATACAGTATAACAGCTATTTACGTAGCATTTACATTGTATTAGATATTACAAGTCATCTAGAGATGATTTAAAGTATACAGGAGGATGTGCCTAGGTTATATGCAAATACTACGCCATTTTATGTAAAGGACCTGAGCATTCTTGGACTTCGGATCTATGGGAGTCCTGGAACCAATCCGCCTGCAAATACCAAGGGATGGCTGTCATACATTCTGCTTTTCATCCTGTAACTGTGAGTAAGCCATCTGTCATCCTTTCCTAGGGGAACTCCTTCACGTTTGCACTTGATTTCAGTCCTCCTTGCTTACGCATGGATATTGCTCCAGGAATTGTCCCAGCTCTCTGGAAGGATCAAATTCTCCCTGTTGAGTCATTCTTGCCAACATGCAAAGATATTGTATCAACTTTAAACACTTTTTCTTGACCCTGTATTTTCTTACTGTTAATACCCCAACCTCAGCTCCTCTTCACAGCAAATCTCAAAATTTTATCTATGGTATTTCTCTCCAATTTCCCTCTTCCCTTTCTTTCTTGAATTCAGTCCAGTTAGCTTTTACCCCATCAGTCTACTGAAACTCTTCTCGTCAATGCCTCCAAAGAGGGTCGTGCTGCTGAACACGAGCCAGTTCTCAGCTCTCAGATTTCCTGACCACTTTCTATTCTCATATTTATTTCTACAGCCTGGATTGATTTCCTCAATTCTAGATTTTTAAAACCAAGTTGTCCTCTTGATTTTTTTTTTACACAGTATGTTAAAAATAAAAATCCCTCTGCTTCTCCCCATCTCTACCATCATCTCTTGCTGGATTGTTCAGTCTCCTAATGTCTTTCTCTAATTCAGTGCTGAGCTCCCTCTGGTCTATTCTCGAAATAGAAGTCAGAATGCTTCTTTTGAAACTCAAGTAAATCATCTCACTACTCTCTTAAAAATCCTCCAATGGCTAGCTTTCTCAGAGTAAAGTCTTTAAAACAATTTGTAAAGTTCTACGTTTTCTGGTCCCCAACATTTCTCTGATTTCAGCTATCTTTCCTCTTCCTCACTCACCCTGCTCTGGCAATGCTGGTCTCCTTGCTGTCACTGTAACATGCCAGGAAATCTCCCTGCTCAGGGTTTTCGTACTTCTCACTCCCTCTATCCTGAATCTGATTCCCCAAGATACCTGTAGGTCTAGTTCCTTTCCCTGCCTTTAGATATCTTCTCAAACGTCACCTTCTAAGTGAGGTCGTGTCAAACCACCCTAAACACACATTTTTATTCTCTTGGCAATCTTGTGAGTTAGATTTATTATTCCACATTAAAGTTGAGGGAAAATTTTCACAAGATATCATTCCCATATTAAGAAGGAAGAAACAAAGTCTCACAGAATGAAGACTAACTACAGTGTCACTTATACCAGGGAGTCTAAGCTCTTTGCGTATATTGACTCATTTAATCATCATAAGAACTCTATTATTATTCACAGATATCAAATAAAGGTCCAGAATCACACAGTCACCACGCTGCATAGACAGCTCACACAGAATCTTGGCATCAACAGTCTTTCTTTGCACTCTCTGACCTCCTGATATCATCATTAAAATCATGCAAAATCACCTTATTGATCATAAATAGGTGCTTAGTGATTGATTATATGTATTTTTCCAGTTAAATCTTTCCTCCTATAATACTGTATTACCTTGACTATAATTTTTTAAAGTAGCAAACTATTAAAAACCAGAATAATTATAAATTCTGAGTTCTTGGCATCTCCATATGGTCTGTTTTGCTATACTTTAGTCTGTGTTGTAAATTTGTATCACAATCCTGTTTTCTTCAACAGATAGTCTGTTTCTTTTCTTAATATAGAGCTGTTTTAGAAATGTCAAGACACAACTTCTAGAAAACGCTCTTGCAGAATTTTGGACTAACTTCTTTCCATCTTTTGAAATACTATTTGTGCATCTAGTTCACTATCACAACATCAATCGTGCCCAACTGACAATAGTTGGAATTGCACAAAATCACACACTATTTAAAAATGCAAAGATCCTAAATCAGGGGTTGGGGAATCTCTCTAGCCTGGTTATAGGAGTGGCTGTATACCATAAAATTTTCTTGAAAAAGTACATATTTTAAAAATTTATTTCAAATTTGCAATAATTTTAAACATCACTTGGCTGTTCAGATTATATTTTATTTGCAAATTTTTTGGACATAAAATATTTTTATTCGTGAAATATTCCCATACTACTGGCCATCGCTTATAAAAACATTATTTTGTATCATACACAGGAAGTTGAGTTAATAATACTGCTCATTAGTGTGTTCAAACTTTATCTCTGTTCTATTTTTCCTTCACTCCTAATCTCCACTTTCCAACCTATCATACAATTGAAACCCATTCTATTGTGTTTGATACGTCTTTAAACATTCACGTAATCTTATAAAATATTTAGAATTATGCGTGTATGTGTATTTTTAATTTTCAAATATGGTATTGGACTATAAATCTTGTTCTGCTTTTTATCCTTTTTTAAACTTCAGTGCTGTTTTTAAGAGCTATGTATTTTTTAATATGCCCATCTAGCTGTTTCTAATTGGTGCATAATATTTCACAAGTGTGTGTCCACCACATTTTACTCACCCTCTCTTCCAGTTGCCCATGGCTTCTTGCTCTTACAAAGAAAGCTACAATAAATTATCTGCCCGCTTGCTCTCATGCAGGCCGTGTGAGAATTTCTCTAAGATATGCATCCAGAACTGTGACGGCTGGGTCAAAGGGCACACTTGTACTTAATTTTACTAAGCACTGCCAGTTACTTCTAGAATGCCTGTGCCAGTCCGTACCCTCAACAATAACTCATGTCACTCACTTTTTCAATCTGCTTTTTCCTCCCTCTTTTTTGGCTTGGCCATTCCTACATTTTCACACGTATCTCATATCCCATGAATGTTCTTATGTTGGCATTTAATAACAGCTGATAGAAATTTGATTTAAATCAAAACATCTCTCATAATATCAGACTAATATAAAGTAAAAGTAACATGTGAGATAAATCTGTACTTTTATCTGTGGCTATTAACTAGTTTTTAAATTTTGCTTTCTAGTTATTTGTACATTTGTTTTAGGTCCCATAATTGTGAGCTTCTTAAACACAAGAGCTGTGCCTTAGATATTCCAGTATTCATCTATGCATTCATTTATTTATTGAAAAATATTTATTAAGCGCTCTCTTATGCCAGGAGTTTTGTAGGTCCTAAGAATATAGAAATGTGTAAGACACAGTTCCTATCCTAAGCAGGCCAAGTCAAGAGTGTAGAAAAGCAAGGAAATAACTTCTGAAAATGCAAAATGGTAACTGGTGTCAGAGAAGTACATGCACATATATGGGACAACCCTTGTATATTTTATTTATGATTCTTCGGCCTTGGGGCATGAGAAAGTAGAGCAAGCTCTGAGTTTTTACTTTCTTTCTCTTCCTCGTTATCTATCTTGTTCTTTGTTATTGCAGGGCAAGTACTACGATAAGAAAATAAGCAAAACAACCTCTGAACATGTACTTAAATATTGACTCTGGCACAGCAGTTAAGTGCACACGTTCCCCTTAGGCGGTCCGGGGTTCGCTGGTTCGGATCCCGGGTGAGGACATAGCACCGCTTGGCAAGCCATGCTGTGGTAGGCGTCCTACGTATAAAGTAGAGGAAGATGGGCACAGATGTTAGCTCAGGGCTAATCTTCCTCAAAAAAAAAAATATATATATTGATTCCTTAACCAAGTTAAATTATTAAGTTAATATTATTATTAAGTTATTGATCCTTTAACCAAGTTAAAATGAGTTGAACAAGTAACTATTAAATACTTACTTCCTATGAGAGGTCCTGAGCGTTAACAAGCCAATGGAAAGTAAAGTCCTGCTTTTGATATAACGGTGGAGATGGACCTTTGTGAACCACATCTTGCTTCTGATATGAGAGTTGGTCAGGAAACAGGACTGCCACAGGACCCGGCAATTTGTAAAGAGGGTGTCTTAAGTCTTGGCTTCTTAACTTTTGAAATTTCTTGGAATTTGTTCTTTTGGCAGAGACCAAGAAGATTCAAGTCATGGTTTAAAAAAGATCTCTATATGTTGGCTAGCCAGGTCTATTCCAAGGTGAACAGCCCGGAGAAGGAAACAAAGAAGGGTCATGATCGATATCACTAGATACTTCCTCCAAGGAACCTGATAAAGAGGACTTTATCCCCTTTTGTTGTGTTCTCAATTTGATTGGCACATGCAGGTAGTATAAGGTGACTATAAATGAGATACTGTAAGTTCTACAACAGTGTGAAACACTGGATTCAAAGACGACAGAGAAAAGTACATTGTCAGAGTTCTGTCTTGTGATGTTTCTTAAAGAAAGAAATATTTGTAGGGACTCTTAAAAGGTGACTCACCAGGTGAGTTCACCAAGGTAAATGAGGGAGAGGGACATGTCTGATAGAGAGACCAGTGTCTGGGACGGCAAAGGAAAGGGCACACTTTGTTCAGGAAGCTAAAAATAGTTCATTAATACCAAATGCAGACAGAGTTCAAGGGCCAGGAAGGCAGAGCTGTGTGAAATGAGCCTGGAGGGGTAGGTCTCATGAGAAAGAATTATAGTTTATCTTAGAGCAATGAGAATCCTCTGAAATTATTTTCTTTTTTATTAGAAAAACTATATATATAATATATATAAATACATTTATTATAGAAAATTTAGAAAAACAGAAAAGTAAGCCAGATTAAAACATTTACTCACTATTCTATCATCCCAAGATAGCTGCTACTAACATTTCTTTCTGTATTACCAGCTCCATCCACATCTCCATTGATGGATACTTTTAGTGTGCGACTATTATTTTAGCTTACTATTTATTTTACCATATTTTTAGTTTATAGTTTTTGTTTACTAAATGAGGATTGCAATGTTTCTCAATCAGCATTTTTACTTAACGTAAGTATTATCTCAGTCATTATATTCCTAAAGCACGTTACATTCAGAATAAATCTCATTTTATTTAAAAGTTAACTTTTAAAAATGAAGTGATAAAACTCCATGTTGTTGAGTTTATTTATTTTTGAAGGAGAATCAATAAACATATAGTGCAGTGGTTATTTCTGGGTTGTGATAGTATGAATACTTTTTTATTTTCTTATCTGATTTACTCCCAGTGAATTCATCACTAGATTTTATGGGATACATTGTCTATGGATCTTTAGTCTCGCTACCCTAGTTGCTAATGTATGACTATTTCACAGAAAGGTCCAAAACCACACCAATGTCAATGGCATTTTCCCATTCTCTTTGAAAGCACTCCAATGATTACCCTCTCCTCAAAATGCATTTGGAATCATGCTCTTGTCAAGATTTCTAAGCACTTCCCTGTTGCTAAGTGCAATGTCAAATTCTTAGTCTTCTTCATCCTTCATCTGCAAGAGTCATTTGACTTTGTTGGCCAGTCCCCCGTCCTTGAAACACTGTTTTGACTTTGCTGCCAGGACTTTTTCCTGCTACTTCACTGCCTACGCCTATTCAATCTTCTTTGCTGGTTGCTCATCTTTTGGCCTCTGCACTTTGGAATGCTCCAGGGCACAGTCCTGAGATTTCATGTATATATATTTATTTTCTTGATGATTCATTTAATTTGGGGGTTTTATTTATCAACTATATAGTTTACTATGTGATACGTAAACTCCCAAATTTGTTTTCCTAGCCCAACCTTTTCCCATGATCATCAGCCTCATATAGCTACCTGTTTATGTTAACTCTCTCATCATCTAATAGGCATTTCTAACATAACATGTCCAAAATTAATTTCCTCATCTTACCCATCAAACCTGCTTCTGCTAATGACAACTCTGTCGTTTCACTTGCTCAGGTGAAGAATCTTGGCGAAATACTTGGCTCCTCACACTCCATGTACAATCTATCAGCAAATCCTGTATCAGCTGTACATTTCAAATGTATCCAGAATTGGACTATTTCTCACCAGTTCCACTGTCTTGACCTTCAAGCCACCCTCATCTCAGCCTAAAATATTGCAGGCATCTACTAACTCGTCTACCTGCTGTAGGCTTTGTGCTAACCCTCCAGTTTATTCACCACACGTTCATGGTTCAAAAATACAGATTATTTCATTCTTCTGCTCAAAACTCTGCAGTAACTTTCCATATCATTCACAGTCAAGTTCAAAGTCTGTAGGATGCTCTACAAATCCTTCAATAACCTGACCTCCTTTGTATCTCTGACCTCCTTTTCTACTTTCCTCATCTTTGCTTGTGTTATTTCAACTATACCCTCGTTCTTCTGGGAATGAGCCTGGTGTACTCTTGCCTGAGGGACTTTGGCTCTTCCGTCTGCGAGATGCTCTTTCCACCCAATGCTTACAGGACTCAGTCTCCTACTTAATTCTGGTTTTGTCTTTAAAGTTACCTTCTCAGAGACAGTTCACAGGTTTCTCAGGCTTTCCTGATCACCCTATTTCAAATCACTCGCTCCTTTTAAGCTTTGTTTTACTTGTTATTATCAAGAAATCATACAACTTCTTAACTTGTTAATTACTATCTCCTTGTACTGCAGTGGTAGCTCCATGAGATCAGGGCTGTTTTTCTTTTGGTTTTGCTATATTTGCGGTAACACAACACCCCCATGTCAATATATTTTGCGGAGTAAATGGATGATTGAATCAAAAATTTGTATAAATATGACATTCAAAATGTTGGAAATTTTATGCATATATAAATATATATAAATATGAAGAATAGTTTCTGACATGTAACTGAAGGCAGGTATTAGAGGGTTACTGTAGATATTCAACAAGAACATGCTTGCCTGTGAACTTATGAATCTTGTCAATTTGCTCTTATCTTTTTTTTTTTTTAAAGATTGGCACCTGAGTTAACAACTGTTGCCAATCTTCTTTTTTTTTTCCCTGCTTTTTCTCCCCCAAGTCCCCCCAGTACATAGTTGTATATTTTTTAGTTGCGGGTCCTTCTAGTTGTGGCATGTGGGATGCCACCTCAACATGGCCTGATGAGTGGTGTTGTGTCTGCGCCCAGGATTCGAAGCGAAACCCTGGGCCACCGAAGCAGAGCACGTGAACTTAACCACTCAGCCATGGGGCTGGCCCCTGTTATCTTGTTTAACTTGAGGTTGCCATCACCAGATGTCGGTCCCCAGCAGCAGCTGCACACTGCCCAGGGGCTCATCCGGAGCGACTCCTTTGTTTCTTGAAGCTTCTCCTGCCATGCCCCTTAATTTTATAAATCCCCCCTGCTTTTTGCTCTGGTGAAGGTGGATTTGAGAGAACCCATGCCCCCACCTTCTCATCTTGTCCAATTTGAGTGGGGCCTTGTTCCACCTCCAAGCACTGATGTCTCAGTGTTTGGCTTGCTGTGCATTGGTCACATGAACTTGAGATTAAGAGGTTCAGTATCATAACTGTAATTGCATTTGCCTTATGCTTTACCGACATTAATGTATTTTCTCTAAAATGAACAATGTTGGGTTCCTTATTCAAGTCACAAATCCATTGTGCTTATAGTGGTGGAATCATAAAATTTCACAACTTGTGCAGCACTCAGGATGATTCTTGTTTTACTTAGACAAAAAGTGTAAGATATTTACTGATGATTTTCCATTGATTATGATATTTATATAAGATGACAATCTAATCACATTATTGAATTTTTTGCAGTATTTCTTGATGTTGATCACGTATTTTCTTTCAAGTCATGTGGAATTGAAAGGTGATAAAAAAGAGAAGGGAAAAATCAAAGTGGTTTAAAAAATTCTAAATATTTTAAATTATTGTATTGAAAATGATGGGGTTCAGAACACGCTGCCCTGAAATATGACCCCTTGGCATGTGTCAGGGTGAAGGAATTTGAGAAACGGCAGGTGCAGGAAGGCTCTCTGCCCTCCTGCTTTCCGCGAAGCCGGGCATAAGAGCCGCGTGCACGAGACGCCCTCTCTCTCCGGAGGAAAGGAGCGTCCTTTTCTCTGAAGGTTGAAGGATGCCAAGAAGAAGCTGCAGGAACAGACATTGCAGAGCTTCTCCTGGTTTACTACCCTTAGTTCATACCTTTAGTGTTATCATATTTTCCGTGACTCTTCATCAAACCTAGTATGACAACACTCAGGCTTAATCATTTCTTCAAGTCTTCATTTCCTTATGAAGGCTCTGGTCACATAAAACTCCTATTAAATAAATTTGTAAGCTTTTCTATTGTAAATCTGTCTTTTGATAGTATAATTTACAGGGCCCCAGCCAGAAAACCTCAGAAGGTAGTAAGAAAAAGAAATTTTTTTCCTTATCTACAAAAGTTTTCTTATCCTAAAGCAGAATAAGGTGTTTTAGATAATTTTATTGTGAAATTACATAAAAGAACTTTGTTTTATATATAATGTATGTGTATAAATATATAACATATATATTATATATATTTAATTAAATATATATAACACGTGTGAATATATATATATAGCTAGTTAGAGAGAAAAAATAGGTAAGTGTACTAAGTTTGAGACGTTGTTTTTAGTTGACTTGCATATTTCAAGGTTTCATATTCACTTAGTATATGTTTCTGTGTCTTAAAACATACTGACTTTTTTCCTCAATTCTTTTTTTAAGTTACAAAGTTCAATTGTGCTTTAGTCTCAGCTTTTAGTCTTGACTGTGAAACACAGGCTCTGGATCAAAGGGCTTAAAATCTCATCATCCTAAAGCCAGGAAGTGACAGAAAGGATTTTCAATAGCTCTATAAAAACCACTTACGTGAGTAAATTATACACCACAGTGAAACATTTTTCAGAAAGTTTTAGACAACATAATGGGTATGGGGAGTCCATCAATTTGGTTTCTTCATTCAGAGAAGTTCTGTAGTATAATTTCTGTGCTGATGGTATACATAAGCCTGAGATTTTATTACACTATCAGATTTGAAGTAAAGCATAGATTATAGTCAAGCAACAAATTATGGAATTCTAAGTCACAGCAATTATGCAGCAAAGTAAAAAAAAAACAATTACTATTTGAAAAACAAAGCTATAGGTGAATCTGTCAGCATAGCAACAGAGAAATCTTAATTCCTCTCAGTCAGTTTATTAGCTATGATAAAAAATTAATACTAGCTGTAATAAGAAATCAAAAAATTTAAAGCAAAAACGTTGGGACATAATTTAAAAATTTTAAGTTAGACCTCATTCTACTATCGTATTGAAAATACACAGTATTTAAGCTTTCTGCTTCATACAAAGAATAATGTAAGATGAAATATCTTGTTACGAATGTGAGGAACGTTTATATTCTAAGAGGCAGACTGTCATAGCATTCCACTATTGGCGACCCTGATCCACTTCTTACTTCTTGTATAACGATCACTTCCCATCCCTATAGCTCCATAGCTCTGTGGCATCTGCAATGGAAGGACAGGAATTCTAGCTCCTCCAAGAATGACAATAGGCAAATGTGGGAAGGAATGGAGAAACTTCAAGGCAGTAAACGGATGTAAAATCTCCTGTCCTACTTCCCAACAGCTGTCAGTCACAGGATATTCACAACAAGACATCTCTGAAAACAAAAGCTGGCCAGCCCTTCATGTTTTTCACCTTCATAGAGGCCTCACAGCAGGAAGGACAGCAAGAGTGGCTACCTTAGAAATCTAAGCTTGAGGGAGATAGAACAATAAGAATGCATTAAACAAATGAGCAAGGATGGTAGGGCACTCTCTTCATTAGATGGCTGTTTAGCACACATGAATCCAGTGCCTGGGAGAACAATGGAGGTCCCAAGAGAATTAACAACAGCTTGTTTCAAACTCTCAGCTTTGGCTAACGCAAGTGCTCTTTGCTTTTCATTGTGAATAATATCCAAGAGCTGGGTGTCGTGCTCCACAGATTAAGACAATGCCTTGTTCTTCCTCCTTTTCACAAATAGGATTACAGTACTATTTGATGTCTTGCTTAAAATACTCTTTGTTGTTGTTGTTCTTTTTTTTACCTTCTAATGCTTGATTGACAATACCCTGGGAGATGTCATAGTTTCTGTAGCAATCATTGTTGTATCCTGAGCAACAGAGATGCTGTGAAAACTCTCTCCCAGGTGTTTCATCAATGAACCAGAGGGATGGCCTGTTGTAGGGCTCACTTGTCCAGTGCTTTAACATCAACTAATGTCTATTTGAAGAGCAGATAAGAAAGAAGACATTAAATGGTGCAGGGGAAAAAAGAGGAGACTAAGTTCATTAAAGACCTCCATCTGAAAGCAGCATGTGCGGAATGTCAATTTAATAATAGAATTGACAGCTCTCCTCTGGTGTCACTCTGTCACAATGGCTTCTTTGACAGTTTATAAAATGGACCCTTTGTAGACTTCAGTGAGTGGCACTGCATACATTTGTGAATGTCCTGCATAGCTAACATTCTCCCTTATGCCGCATTTCCAGGATTCGTCCCAAGAATCTTTTCAAACTGACCCAGGGAACTGTTGTATGAAGACCCAGTGAACCTACTCTATCCCAAATACAGTGTATAATGTTGGAAACCCATCTCCATCAGTTCATAAATCAAAGTATTAACTAGTTTGGAAAATACTCTTAAGCTAGAAGCTATTTCTTTTTCTTTTTTTTTTTTTTTTTGAGGTAGATTAGCCTTGAGCTAATGTTCGCGGCCAATCCTAGTCCTTTTGCTGAGGAAGATTGGCCCTGAGCTAACATCTGTGCCCATCTTCCTCTATTTCATATTTGGAACACCTGCCACAGCATGGCTTGATACTACATCCACACCCGAGATCGAACCAGCAAACCCTGGGCTGTCAAAGCGGAACATGCGAACCTAAGTGCTGCGTCACGGGGCTGGCCCCGCTAGAAGTTATTTTTGAACTATGTTACTTTACTGACACTAATACAAAATGCATCTAATTGCTAATGAACTTTGTGATGAGCTTATTATAAGCCAATTTCATTATTCCAGGCTAATTTAGCTTTTCAATGCATATATGGGTCATTCTAATGAATTGAGTCAATCAATGCTGTGTAGACCCAGAGGTGAGGATTTTTAAAAACCTTGAATGGCACTGACTATAGAAAATAAAGAACAGTAAAAATTTCTCAGCACTCAAGTTGTAGATTGTATCACTTAGATTATTATTTTGCTGTCTAAAAATATTTTTTTCTGGACAATTAGAATTGAATTAGTCAGGAAAACAAAGTACAAAAAAATATACAAAGTAGATTTCCCAAATGTCCAAGATAAAACTCCTATTTAAACTTCAGTCATTCACTCTATGTATTGGGAAATATTTATTTTACTTTCTCCTTTTAGCAGTGTTATCACAAATTCTTATTCCTCGAGAAAATACGTAGAAAGCATTTGAATAAAAATTTCATTTATTATAGTCATCACAAAAAATTGACCAGATCAATGACATTTTTGTTCACTGTGCTAAAACTAAAATTGCAAAACATGTAAATTATATTTTCATGGTAAGACTATTGAGCACTGTTTTTTAGTGGCGGGTGACAGGAAAACATGTATATTACTTTTTTCAAAGAATAGCTATTGATTCATTGGTCCTTTCAACCATGTTTGCTTTCTTTGAAGAATAGTTTTATAGCATTTTAAATAGTTATATTATAACAAAATATGAATTTTATCTATAAATGGTAGATAGAAATTAGAAAATACTGAACTAGCTTATTTTATAACTAAATTATTTTTGTCGCACTAATATTATCTATTTAATCTGTCTATTCACTTCATTAATATTCAACCTTTCATTACGTGCAGGATTACTTTCAATTTGGAGTGGAAAGAAGAGAAACATAAAGTAGTTCTACAGTTAATTTGTCAAGTTGTAGAGCTGGACTGAAACTTAAAGATCCCTGAATCTAACTTTATCATTTTAACTCTGAGGAAGCCGAAGCCACAAAATTAACTGATGTTTTGAATTTGGGGGCAAAATTTCTGTGAGTGATCACAATATAGAACATGTTGATCAGAAATTGTCAATAATTTAACAACTTCTTTATAACAACATAGAAAGGCAGCTCAAATTATTAGGCTGTGAAACATCTCCACCTGTGTTTTCTGTTTCCCCTGTATATATGGACTGCTGAGCAGCCTACAGAAAAATGGACTCATGCAAACCTGGCTTACAGCAATAGTCAATGTCAGTCAAATATAACACAGTTAACTAATCATTACTTTCTCTAGTCTCAATACTCTTTCACCTTAACTGTTAACTAAAGTGATTAAAACAAAGTATTACCTTAAAGGTATATAAAAAGTTAAGAGTATCTTTGAAATTAGCTTAATAAATATAGCACCCCACAGAATGGGAGAAAACATTTGTAAATCATATATTTGATAAGGGGTTAAAATCCAAATACAGAAGGAACTCATACAATTCAACAGCAAAAACCCAAACAATTTGATTGAAAAATGGGCAGAAGAACTGAACAGACGTTTTTCCAAAGAAGACATATGAATGACCAACAGGTACATGAAAAGATGCTCAACATCACTAACCATCAGGGAAATGGGAAGCAAAACCAGAGTGAGGTATCACCTCACACCTGTTAGAATGGTTAGCATGAAAAAGACAAGCGATAACAAGTGTTGGCAAAGATTTGGAGAAGTGAGAACCCTTGTACACTGTGTGTGGGAGTGTGAACTGGTGCAGCCACTATAGAAAACTGTACAGAGGTTCCTCACAAAATTAAAAGTAGAACTACATTCGGTCCAGGAATTCTATTTCTGTATATGTCTTCAGAAGAAATAAAATCAAGATCTCGAAGAGATACCTGCACTCCCATGTTCATTGTGGCATTATTCATAGTAGCCAAGATATGGAAACAACCTGTCTACAGATGAGTGGATAAAAAAGATGTGATATGTATATATACATACATATATATATATATGTAATGGAATATTATTCAGCCTTGAGAAAGAAGGAAATTCTGCCATTTGGGGCAACATGGATGAAACTTGAGGGCATTATGTTAAGTGAAATAAGTCAGACAGGGAAAGACAATGATATCACTTATATTGGAATGTAGAATGGTGGTTGCCAGGGGCTGGGGGGTGGGAGAGATGGGAGAGTTGGTTCAAGGGCACAAACTTCCAGTTGTATGATGAATATGTATGCTGTGGATATAATGTACGGCATGATGATTATAGTTAACAATACTGTATTATAAACTTGAAAGTTGCTAAGAGAGCAGAGCTTAAATGTTCTCACCACAAAAAAGAAATGGTAAGCTTGTGAGGTGATGGAGGTGTTAATAACCTTACTGTGGTGATCATTTAGCAATACATGATGGATCAAATCAATATGCTGTACACCTTAAACTTACACAATATTACATGTCAATTATATCTCAATAAGGTTGGAAAAAACAAATAAGTTAATAAATCTTACTTTTCTAATATTTATCCAAACAGAAAATCTTCTGTTGTCCTTAGGGTTTTAGAGAAAATTGTTGGAATAAACTATTACATGTTGAAAATCATTTTTCATACTGAAAATGTCACTAAAAATATGTTAACCTGGGATATTGTATAATAAAATATATGTCCTTGGAATATTCACAAAAATAAAACAATACAAAGCATATAACATGTAGGTGATCCTAGGTTGTCTTTATTTTTGCGTTTAAAAGATATTCTTAAAGTATGGAAATACAATGCTTTTATTATGAGAGTATATCTTGGCTCCAATAAGACACATCAATTTTACTTAAAATTGCTGCTGGATTTTTAAAAACGAACAGTTGAGTTCAATGATATAGCCAATCAATCCTTTAATCTTTCAAAAATCTATGTGACTACATTTCAGTGCTTGATTTTTTTTTTCAGGCTAACTTGTGTATAAAGAAATGTTTATGTCATTTTTTTATCATGGAAAAACTGAAACCTGTAATTGTTAACTCTGTTAAAACAAGAATTACAAGATGCCTTTTTGAGTCAATAAATATTGAATACAAAAGATCAAAAACCAATAATATATTATTCTTATAGAGCCAGAAAGATTTTCCAGGATGAAGTCAATACTAAAGTATCTCCTCTTAAAATATTAGTAGGATGAATTCAGTTTTAGTGAAAACGTTTCAAAATTTATTTTAAAGTTTCTGAATTGGCATTTGGGTTCACAGTTTTTGATGAGAGCCAACGTGTGATTTATCTCTATCTACGATCCCCTATTTATCGGAGGACTTAGTTTTCTCAGGAGAAGTGCATGTGTAATATTCCACATGCATGTGACATGTAATATGGTGCATATATGTACGTGATATGCGTAGTCACTTCATAGGAGACTGCTGAGATGGCGTTTCCAAGCAAGTACTTTAGTTCTCATCCTCCCACACAACTCTTCACCAAAGACAATCAGCTGCAGGACTTTGCAATAGAAGGTGTGGGACAGAAGGCCCTGCTGGATCACAAATGCCATGAGGAATCATGCTTGACTGATGGGTTGTAATAGTACTAAATAAGAGAAGGGCTTGACTCCTCCCTAGGAAAGTATTTTTACTACTCTTGAACAAACTTTGAATACACATAATAATTTTTTTTTACAGAGGCATCTATTCATTGCATAAAATCACATTTCAGTAGTCTTCATTTATATTGGAAAAATGTATTTATATCACCAGTAAAGTGTTCTTTGTGTGAATAATTCTACGAGATTCTATAGTTTAATTTATAGCTTCTTTCCCTTGTTCAGAGGTGATTTTTACTTGAGCTAATTCAAGTGAAATTGTCTTATATTCCATCTCCGGCCTGGTTAGGCTGTCTCCACGACACGGTCATGGCACTGTGTGCAGGAAGCATCAGCTTCTGCTATTGGAAGAGACTGATATTAAAGCGGAGACTGCCACAGAAAAAAATTTTGTCAAAAAAGAATAGTTGAACATTATCTACCTTTTGATACTAATTTTTCTTCTGTTTAACTACAGGGTGAAAAAGGTGTTACACAATTTTAACATTTAGAGATTAAGACTAAAGATAAATAAAAGAAATGACAATTTGAAGAATCTTTTTACAGAACCAAAATAAACCACATAAAGATTTTACTCTGAACAACCCCCAGTAAAACCTGAAGCCCAGCAATTATTTATTTACTACTTCCCACATATTTTTCATAGGCACTGATAGCGATGGTAATCTTAACAGCCTTAGTGAAAGTAACTTAAATCTGTATAGCTAAGTAACGTATCTATACCCATGTCTATGTCTATACCCATATGTACATCCACATCCACATCTGTGTCTTTACCTGTAACTCATGTCTGCTATGCAGCTTCCTGATATAATGCTTGCACAGAATGTACTGAATTACAAAATGTGAGAAATTCAAAAGGAATTACTCCAACAATGTGTCAACCTTGGTCCTGCGACTGACTCTTACTGCACAATTAACATTGTCATGGAAGAAAATGACTCATTCTCTTCAATCAATGTATTTTAAAATATTTTTATTTTTTATTTTATTTATTTATTTTCTTGAAGAAGTTTTGCCCTGAGCTACCATCTGTGCCAATCTTCTTCTCTTTTGTATGTGCATCACAGCCACAGCATGGCCACTGATGAGAGGTGTAGGTCTGTGCCCTGGAACTCAACTGGGCTGCCGAAGTAGAGCCCACTGAACCTAGCTACCAGGCCACAGGGCCCGTCTCTTAATATTTTTTTTATTTTTTAAGATGCAATATTAAGAAAGAAGAAATTAAGAAAGAAAATTTATAGATTAATACAGTAGAACTCTATATAGCAAACCCAACAAAGTAGATTATCAAATATTAGCATTTTATAATACTTCTTTATATATTTTTATTCTAAGTGGGAAACTCTTTTAACACTGTAAATCAAGACCAATGTGTTGATGGACATTTCATGGGAAATTTATAGATTAATAATTCTAAGACTTTCTCCTCAAAAGGAGGATGTTGGTTTATGGTAATGATAATAGTGATAATATTAAAAATAGTATGAGTCCCAGTGGAGTACCCTCTCCATTATTTCAAAGACTTGATATTTGAAGATAATAGGAGCTAGTTGCCTACACCATTAAGAGTGCTCACACTTTGAGAAATTAAATTCTCATTACCCAATAGATTTGTCTATTTATGGAACTTCGTATGAAGACTGTGCTTGCTCCACAATTATATTGGTGACCACGTTAAGACTGATAATCAAACATTACCTCCTTCGTACATTGCTTTACTCAATAAATTGTACTAGGTTATGCCTAAATGTTAAATGAATGAGTGTAAAGAAATTGAAAGTGATAGCTAGAACATGTTTATAATCTTAAGAGTGGTGACATAAATATAGCTTACAAACATTTTAGTACATAGAAGTATGAATCAGTCACTGTTAAATGTTAATGATTATACTTACTTGTATGTTTCTTAGTATAGCAGACAACATTTTTAGAAGCAGGAAATAGAAACTGATTCTAGTTGATCTCAACTAAAAAAATAAACAAAAACAGTTTATTGAGAGGGCACAGAGTGGCTGCAAAAATCTCAGGGAAGGCCGAAGAACAAGGCTGAGGGTTATCCACATGTCGTTCAGAGGTTATTGACACTAGTCGCTGCTCCTGGGCTCTGGACAGCCCCTATCACATTGCCTGACTCACCAACTCCTGCCTCTGGTGCTTGTCCGGTTACTACCCCCGCCTTTGGAAACTGCATATAGCTGCTGCCACTGCCGCCTCTGCTACTCAACACCAAGCAGGAATCTGGGTGACCACTGAATCTCTTTGTTATTGCCTCAAGTTCAAAGTCTGGGATGGAGGCATCTGATTGGCGTAATCCAGATCATGTGCCTGTATCTTCACAGCAGGAGAGTCGGAATGACTTTTTTTTGACATCTTCAAATTCTCTTGTGGGGAGTGAATATCTCAATCCTAAAAATAGTTCAAAAACCTGGTGAGCAATAAAGTAAGAGCTGTCTATTCCTTGTGAAATAAGAAATGTAATTCTGTGGAATGAAAGTAATCTGGAAAAAATTATGAATGAACCCATCTCAGAGAAAATATTTACTAACATTGATTTTGACTAACAGTACCCAGAATTAAAAGTGATTCTCCTACAGGGCAGTGGGATCTTAAATGTTTTACTCACAGTGAGTATTAAATGGGATTCAGAGAAGTATGCCATACTTTTTGGTGTTCGTAGGGAACATACACTCTACAAGTTCTCAAATAGCCTCGCAGTAACATCCTACACTTCATATGAAAAATGGTTACTATCTTTAGAAAGTTTATGCATCTATGAGTTTGTGCACTTGTGAGGGCTAAGTACAGTCCATCCTACACTCTCCTTACACAAATTCTTGCAATATTTAAATATTTTGCAGAGTTCTTTCAACACTTGGCAGAATTCTTCTTGAAGCGTCACATGCACTCACGTGAGCACTGGCTGTGGTTGGGTTCACTCTGTGACTGTGGAGTAGCGCAGTCAAGCTCACTTCCCGTGTTAGAACAGTCTCTACATTCTTTTTAAATATCCCTCATAGAAACCGCATTTGACCAAAATTAAAAAAAAAAAAAATAGCAAGGTAAAATTCACAGGACCCTGGCTCATAGGAAGTCACAGCAGAAATCCCGATTGCCATTCTTTCATTCAGCACTGAAAAGGAAATGAGATGACCACGGGATCTAATGGTTCCTGAATGGTGAGATGATGATAAAAAATGAATGTGTGTTAGGATCTCTCTCTGAGGACGTTAGGAAACATAGCATACATGAATTCTGCAAAGGTTTTGACTGCGTTCCGGGAAATCATAAAGGATATGAAGCGAAGGGGCAAAGATTATTATTCCTTTACTCATTCATTCAACAAACATTTATTTGAGTGCTTATTATGTACCTTAGGCATTCAGTAGACATAAGAAAAAAAACAGACTATCCTCCAAAAACCAAAGCAGAAAGTAGCCCTACAGAGCTTACAATCTAGAGCAACGTGGATTATAGAAAGTACCTACTATTAAAAAAATATATAGTGACAAGAGCTATGAATGAAGAAGACTAGGGAAGAGGGTATTGGGAGCACTGGAGGCTGGCCCGGCAGCAGGGAGTTTGCAATTTTAAATAGGGTTATTTAGCATCCCGGAGAAGGTAATATTTGAGCGAAGATTTGGAAGAGAAGTGTCTGGAGCGAGCGTTCTAGGCAGAAAGGACAGCTGAGCAAAGGCATGCAGTGCCTGCTGTGTGTGAGGAGCAGCGTCCCGGCCTGGCCAGAGACAGTGAACAAGAGTGGAGTGTGGGAGGATGTGCGCTCCAAGTGTTACCAGAGGAGTGACGACTGCAGAGGAGTTGGATCAGTATGCGTGGACAGGCCATCTCTGAGTGACATGGGGGAGCCACTGGAAGATTTGGAGCAGAGGACAGACATGGCCAGATTTATAGTTTAAAAGGATCTCTAGGGTCATAATATTGAGATGACATTATGGAAGAGAAAGGGTAGATTCCTGAGACCCTCCAGGAGGCCATTGCCTTGAATTAGCTGAGCTGACTTATAATGTGCCCCTGGGCATCCTTCGCAGGGTCATCTAGGGTGGTAGGAGAGGAAACATTAGAGCTCCAAACTGGAATATGGCCCTTGAGTTCCACGTTTACCCGACTACATAGCAGCTTGGCCACAATCCTTAACATCTCTAAACCTTTTAGTCCTCATGTGTAAAACAGGTAAGCAAATACATGTGAAGTTCTTACACAATATGATGCATAGTTAGAGCACGATAAATGTTAGTTAGTCGTCACTAATAGTGGCCAATGTGTAGCTGGTAGGACTGGACCACTTTGCAAATTCCATCCAGGGATTATCATGATTCCAATGAGAGGAATGCTCCCTGTCGGCGCAAGCAGGGGACAGCACATATATATGTGTGGCTTAATATTGTAATTTTCTATTTACAAAATATTTATTTTGGAAATTCAACTACAGAAAAATTAAAGCTTGAAAATAGTTTTGTGACCATGGGGAGCCTGTTTTGTGAATAAAAGCAGGGGAGTGAGATGAAATTTGACCTATCAGTGTCTCTGAAGGCAAAAGGAACATGAGAATTTTATAATCACACGGGGGCATAATGGACAATAGATTGAGAAAACTGGTTTGCTTCAGAATCTCAGAATCTAGCATCAGCAAGAATAAAATAAACCAATATGAGATAAGCTGCATACTAATTAATTGTAACACATTACATTTAAAAGTTAGGGTAGCAATGTAGATAGATATTCTTGGAATCCAGAACATGGAAAAATAATCAGTTAGGTTTACACAATGTTGTTCAAGAAAGTGTTTCGGTCTACATTTAGGAAATCATTGTGGTGGAGACAGACATGCCAAGCTACCAAGTATACTGATACTAGCTTTTAAGAGAAAACAGTTCAATTTTGTTTTATGTGTAGTTGAGTGAGCAACACACACAGATTTAGCATAAGTGGTGTGTGATTCTGGACAATTCAACATACAAAGGTAAACGTTTTCAATTACTTATATCATCATGATCGCAAGTCTGGATTTTAATAAATTTTCCTCTGACAAAAGAGCTTTAAAAAGTATGTTAAATCCATGCTTTGCTCAGCGAATTAGTCATTAGAAGTCATTTAAATCAGTTTCAATGTCAAGCTCTTATAATAGTTTATTCTCATTTAACTCTTGATTAACACTGAATGGATTATTCACTTGGTTATTTGTAAAAACAGGCACCACAAATATTTAATGCCAATATTGTTTACTCAGATCTTCCTACATACTCTGGGTTCAACATCTTTAGACTGTGATTTTCTCCATCTGGGAGATTAGATCAGAAAAACCTCCAGAGGCCTTGTCAGTGAAAAAGACTCAGCTGCTTTCACTAAACAGCCTCTCGTATCCATTAGATGCCTCTTCCAAGCACTCCATCCTTTAGAGATGAGGATCTGATGACAGTCAGCTGTGTTACTGCAGATCGGAAGGGAGAGCATTTCTCTGTGTACTTTAGTTCATTGGCATCCTAATTCATAAATGGGTGTCCTGTGAACTTACTTACCATGAAATAATTCCCCAAAGTATGAGCACTTTAGGTGAACTGAGAAAAAAATGAATTTTTGCAATACAAAAGGCAAGTGTATCAATGAAATAACTAAACTCTCTTTAAATTGAGACTATAGGCCATATCATAGTATATCTAGTTTAAAAAAAAGAAAAGAATTACTTACTAAATGATAGTTTTCTAAATCCATATAAATTTGCCAGGAGAGGTTCCAAATGTTTTTGAATTTCATCAGTGCAAGAAGTAAGGAAAAGGAATGTGAGTGGTATTTCAATGTCCTGGAACAAACCCTTTTATGTGTTGTATATATTGCTGAAAATGTGGCATGTAAAATATTTAAGTTCACTTCATTATAGTCTGGAAGCAGGATTGAAATGGATCAAGAATTATATATAACCAGCGAGCTGGCCAAGTCAGGCGCATGTGAAGATAGAAAATCTTC
Source organism: Equus asinus (assembly GCF_041296235.1). NCBI lineage: Eukaryota > Metazoa > Chordata > Mammalia > Perissodactyla > Equidae > Equus > Equus asinus. The sequence continues at coordinate 3,267,527 of NC_091807.1, forward strand.
CATAAATGCGATACACAACATTAACTATAAATGTAACCGAGGCCTCCCATTCCATTGATGATTTTCAATATTCTTCTCAAGTGTTATGCAAGTATAATCCATCAAAAATTCAGACAGAAAAGCCAGATGATAGGTGAATCTTCTTTATCAAAATTCTCATATGAGAGGCAGTGCTTTTCTTGAATTTAAAAACAGCAGTCCATTATGTTAGAGGAAATAGATTTAACTCAAATGAACTGACCAAGTAGCCAGCCATACTACCCCACACATCTTTATATCATGTTGTCAGAGATGATCAATCTTGGTGTTTCTATAGAAACAGTACATATGATGTCAAAATCATTGCTTATTCAAGAATATATATTCATCTAATCTGGTGAAAAGAAAAAATATAGTCAAGCCAATGCTAGTCATCAAATGAATAAAACACAATCAAATTTTTCAGTTCTCAGAGAAGACATGATAAAATAATTGCCTATGGAAGCACAACTTCAGGGTAGGATGGCATAAAAAATTCAGCCCAAACAAGCAATTAAGAGAATAAACTCAGTTTGAATGAATGATAATTGTTTATAGTCTTATTGTGATCTTTTTTTAATACAGGTCTACTATATAAATACTTTCCATATTATGTTTCCGATGCAATGACTGGATTCCACTCAAAATATAACAAGCGATAACTCTGAAAGTTACACAGATTCAGCGCCAGCCCAGTGGTGCAGCGGTTAAGTGTGCACGTTCTGCTTTGGTGGCCCGGGGTTCTCTGGTTCAGATCCCGGGTGCGGACACGGCACCACTCAGCAAGCCATGCTGTGCTAGGTGTCCCACATATAAAGTAGAGGAAGATGGGCATGGATGTTAGCTCAGGGCCAGTCTTCCTCAGCAAAAAGAGGATGATTAGTGGCAGATGTTAGCTTAGGGCTAATCTTCCTCAAAAAAAAAAAAAAGAAAGAAAGTTACACAGATTCAAATCAGTAAAGCCAGAGGTTTAAAAAAAAAGAGTGTACATTAGTGTTTTTGTCGTTGTTGTTTTTATTACTGGTGTAACAAATTACCACAAATGTAGTGGCTTAACACAACACATAATTATTATCTTTCAGAAGTTCTATGAAGATCCCACTGCACCAAAATCAAGGTGTGCTCTTTCTAGAGGTTCTAGGGGAGATTCGTTTTCCTTCCCTCCTCCAGCTTCCATGTGCCCCCTGCATTCCTTGGCTCTTGGCCCCCTTCTGCCATCTTAAAAGTCAAGGACTTCACATCTCTCTGAGCCTGTCTCAGTTGTTGCATCTCTGTCTCTGTCCAGGCTGGAGTGGCTCTCTGCCTTTAATGACCCATCATTAGATTGGGTCAACCAGGATACGCCAGGAGGAAGTTCCCATCTCACGACGTTTATCTCTGCAAAGCCCCTTAATAGTCTCTGCAGTCCTTTTTGTCAAGTAAAGTAACATATTCACAGGGTCCTGGGATAGGATGTGGACATTTTTGAGAGGCCATTATTCTGCCTACCACAGAGCAGACACGCAGCAGAGGATGAAAGCGCGTTAGACTGCGGTTACAACTGACTGTGCTTGGCATCTTTGCTTCAATTCTTGTCGGCATTATTTATTGGGTCTCTACCTTCATGTTTATTCAGTGTATTCAAAAATTTTAAAATGATCTGAGTCAAAAATCTGGCATCTGCCCCGGGGTGTGGGAATAGCCCATTGCCCTTCGGTCTGCAGGAAGTCAGCGGAGCTCTGCTTGGTCCTGGCCAGGCAGCAGCTCGGAGGGTGCTCTGCCAAATCTCTGCCAAGTCATGCAACCAAGAGGATTCAGAAAACAATATTTCGCACTTACAAAGACCTCTTGCTTTGCACTTAGAGAAGGCTTTTTCCTTTTGAAATAACTTAAAAATTTTATATTTTGTACAGTAAGTATATTAGGAGTAGTGACTATTTAGTGAGAACACCTAGTTGGGATGTGTTACATATTCTGAGATCTTAGCCCATTCACTAAATCTCTCATGCTGTTTCTTCACTTGTACTCATTCTTGCCATGTCTCATCATATGGATCTGAGGGTCAAACGTCCTGACGTTAGATTTGTGAGCAGGAAGATGCTACGCAAATGTTAGTTATTCACCATAATTCCTACTCTTAGCACACACCTGGATAGGGTGTTATTATTTTCATTTCAGTTAAAATAGTAAATCATGTGCATGCATGCCCACACACAGAGAGAGGTTTAGTGACTCGATCAGGTGGTTCAAGAAATAGTTCTGGAACTTCCACGTTTGTCGTCTTTCCCTCTGGTGTTTTTCTTCAGAGGAACTGCTCCTTTAAAACTTCCAGATCCTCTCCCGAGGTGGGGTTTAGGTCTGGGGCCTGCCCAGGTACTCAATTGCCCTAGTTTAGCGTGTATTAAATTCCTGAGACCCAGGGGGTTGATACATTAAGGCCCTCATTCCACTTTTACTTTGAAATAACTGTTTCAAAATGAAGTCACAGCAGATTGCAGGCCCTCAGAGACAGGCGGTGGTCAGGAAAGCGCCTTTGTCTTTCCACTCTGCCTCTAAGCAGGGAGCTAAATAGGGAAGTGGACCAGCTAAATGTCCATAGCATCTTTGGGGTTTTTGCTTATCTGTGCTCACTCTGGCTAATATTTTAATTATCAAAAGAATTTCTGCTAAGGCTTTGGGTGTAGAGGAAATACAACTGGAATTTTGATAAATTCTAGAAGAAATGCCATGGGGTTGGATTTTCATAACACCTTTCCTTTGAGGTCCCGGACACCCCCTCCACTTCAGATTCACGTGATCACCCCACAGAAGCACATAATACTTTCCAAACGATCCCTCTGCCAGGGGGCTCGCAATAAATCCCTCCATAGCCAGACAAGTTGGCCTTTATTTTCTGTATTGCTCTGGGCATCTCACATGACATTCCCAAATAAGGTATTGTACTACAAGCCTGCTGTGATTGCTAGTAATGACTTAACTGCAAAGGAATTATAACAGTACGAATAACACTGGTTTGTACTGTGAATGTCCCAGCTACTCCGAAAATGCCAGAGCAACAAAGAGAAAATACTTCTCATTCGCCAGTTTGAAAGGAGTAAAAGTCGGAAGACTACAACTCCTGCTAACCTGTAAACACTGATTGTTCATTCAACAGCAGGAAGCAAAACAAGTGATGGCATTAGCCACTCTACTGTGCGCAAAGGCGATTACATTAGAGGAATGAAAAGAAAAGAAAAATTATATTCAAATGCAAGACATTTGGGCAAAAAGAGGTTTTTGCCTGCAAACTTGTTAAACAGGAAATTCATGTACATTTGACTTGGGTTTGGGGATGATCACACTACGGGGCATATGTCTTTTCCCTGATATTCGTGTGTCATTACAGATTCATGGCTTTGAAGAACAAAATCAAATTTATGTTGTAAATTTTATTGTTATATCTCTTGCTTACGTCCAAAAAGGATTTCATTTAGTTTACAAAATTAAATATAACGTCATTTTTTCAAAAGTATAGAAAACTTGTTAAAAAGACCAAATATTAAATGACATTATTTATTTCACGGCATGTGAAGACAAACTTAAATAAAGGGTTTATCCACTCAAAGTTCAATATATATTCTTATAACATAAGTACACTTCAAACAACCATTTATTTATCTAACTGACTTTTAAGCTCTAGAAATGTAGTCTACAGTTAAAGAGTATAGATTGGATGCAACTTTTCTATAGCATTATAAATTAGGGCAGTGAATTTAGCAGACATTCATTTTGCAGAAGAGGGAAAACTGAAAATATGACTTCCCAGTCTAGAGAATGAATTAATGCTTCTTAGTTTCTACAACTTTAAAATCAATCATATCATCAAATACAGGACTTTTTTTCATGCTGTAACAAGTAACCTTTAATTCATAGCTGAATAAATGCCGTATTCCATTTATAAAAGGCAAATACATCTTGCTCTGAAAGCTTATGTTAAAGCATTTTTGGGCTCTAAAATAGAACAGATTTGTGGACTCTCTAAATTATTTAATAAGTCCACCTACTAGGACATTCCTTTCACCCAGGTCCCCTTTCCACTAGAAACGATCCCAGTCTGATTAACTTCTTCCTTTCATGACCTCATGGAGGTGTTCACTTGTCCAAACACCTACACTACTTCTTCTGTACCATATACCTCAACCCCGGCATTGAGAAGTTTTGGCAAGACAGATAAACGAAAGTAGGAATGTTTCATCAGAATGTTGCAGTTACCCATAGAGATGCATGGCAATGCATCTATCAGATGGGCTGTGGGTTCCAAGATTTACTTCTTCAGCAGTTAGAACTGTACTTCACCCACTCCTTTTACCCTCTAGGTTTGAATACTTGGTTGCTCCCCCATGGGACAAGAAATGGCTTACACTTGGGATTCTTGAATGATTGCCAGAAAGGAATTGACTCTGAGAATTGCCATTTTCCAGGTTTCCCATAGCTGAAGAATCCAATTATCCAAGCTGGGAGCGAGACTCGCCCGGTAGGACCATAAGAATAAAGATCTCGGTAACTAACGACACAGTTATCCTCTGAGAGGTGGGGTGGAAGGATCTATCATTCCCCGTTTTGACACTCTTTTAAGAGAATTAATATTCATATTCATATTAAAGTCCTAGGCCACTGAAGTTACATACAGGCTATGCCACAAACATACCACTCAATTTCATGAATTAGTCGCAAAATATTTCCTAATTCTTTTTTCATTTTTTAAACTAGGTCAGAGGTTGACAAACTATGATCGGCAGGCCAGATGAGGCCTGCTATCTGTCTTTTGTTGGCTCACAGCTACAAAATGATTTTTAAGTCATTAAAAACAACGAAAAGAAGAAGAATGGCACATAAAAATTATATGAAATTCGAATAGCAGTTTCCATAAATAAATATGCATTGGAACACAGCCACGCGCATCTATTTATGTATTGCCCATGACTGCTTCCACACGGCAACTGCAGCGTTGAGTAGCTGCAACTGAGGCCGGAGCGCCCACAGCGCCTCAAATATTTACTATCTGGCCCTTGACAGGAAAAGAGCTTCCCCTCCCCCGCCCCCGAACTGGCTTATTTACTCTGTAGGGTCAGAGAGCATGTTTTGCACATTTCTGACATCCCCCAGATGGAAGGAAACATAGGAGGTACTCAAGGACAGTTCACTGTTGCTCACAAAACGTGGCTGCCAATGCAAAACAGGCATGAGCTGGACTTGCTAACAGAGGATGTCGCAGCCTAGAGGGGTTTTACAGCATGTGAGCGGGACTCCTGGTATTTAAGACAGAGTGGCTGCACGTTGTGCAACCGCTCTGTATAATTAATGACTCTCCTTACTCTAACTTCATTCTTCATGTGGAGAAAGATTAAACTTATATTATTGGCAGGAGAATGAAAAAAGAAGAAACACAGCACACAGACCACAACAGAAGAAAACCAAAATGAAACAGAATCAAAAAAGAGACGGAAACGCGAATAGTATTGATTTATAATAGAAAATGATCGCCTGCTGTGTGTCAAGCACATGTTATGACCTATTAATGTTTTTCCTTTAATGCTCACATTTTGCTAAATAACTTCAGTGAAATGTAGAGAGGATTGAAAGCCATTTGGAGTGGGTTCAGGAGAGGACTATAGACAAGAGAGAAGGTTCAATAAGTATATAAAAATCTTCTGAGCTATTTTGGCTGAAAGGGAGCAGAGAAAATGAAGAGGAGCTGGCGGCTAGTGGGAATGTGAGGTCTTTTCTTTTTCAAGGTGGAGTGATGTTAAAGCTTTTTTGCTGTTTGCTCTGCTGTTGGAAATAATTTGAGTGAAAAGATGATCAAGAAAAAACTTGATGATACAGAGAGAAAGAGGCTAATTCTACATGTAGTCGTAAAAAGCAAAGCCAATACGTAGGCAGGAATAAATGGAGATCTTCAGACTACACGTGAAGAAACCGGCCTTCCCTAACAGCAAGGATGTCCTTCTCGTAGCAGGAGGAAAGAGACCATCCGAGCACAGATGCAGATAAATGAGTGAATTTGGTTTGGGGAAGATAAGATGGACTCTTGTGGTAACAAATTATTTTCAATGACATTTGATAGCATACCTTCAGGGTAGAGTGAGGGAGAGTGGTGTAATTATTTGGAGAGAAAAGAAAAGCTGTGAAACAGTAACTTAAGAGCTTGGGGAAAGTGTACTGGAACTGTTATGTGTGCTCGTGCCCATCTGAGGTTTGTAAACATATATTTAAAGTGAGATCAGTCCGCACTGTGGGGGGATTTTTTTCGTCCAGCCACACACAGCTGCTGAGGAGATGGTTGGTAAATAGTTGGATTTAAGCACAGTTGGGGGTTGGCCAGCAAGTAGGTTGGAGGGAGAGGAGGATAAGGGCATTAGCAAGGCCTGGGTTATATTGCTTCACAGACAGCCAAGGAACTAAGGAACTCAGCCAGGTAAAGAGGGCAGTGAGGACGGGTGTGGAGGAAGGTAGAGAGAAGGATGTTTTTGGAGAGTGAAAAAGCAGAATCGACTCTCTGGGGTCAGAGAAAGGCTGAAACTCAGCCGGAGGGCAATCACTTCAGTAAGTCAAGGAGGATGTCAGAATGTGGTCGTGGGATGGGATATTTAAAAGGCTGGTTTTTGAGGTGGGATTGATAGAGAAGAAGATGAGAGCCAGGAGGGAACAAGCTTAGAAGTTGAAGAGATCAAAGATTTTGGATGGATCAACGTTGAATTCCCAGGAGTGATAACTGGAGTAGCAAAGGAGAAATGAGTGAGCCAAGGACTAAAGATGATAACGCATGAGGAGAGCTGCTGTGCATTTTCACCCAAAATGTTAAAGGGCGAGAGATTCTTTACATCTTAATAAAGCACTGTCTTTTTCTGTCTTTCCAGAAACTCTAGGCTGGTGACTTAGCTTTAGGGATGAATGAATTCTCTCTATTAAGACGTTAAACAGTTCATGTGAACTATTAATATGGAATGACTTCATATGTGATATCAGAATGTCGAAAAGAATGTTTCTGATAAAACCTGGGAATTATTAGTGCATATGTACATTTATGGATCACCCCAATTGCTATGGTCTATTTAACGAAAGAGTATTTCTCAAAAACAACTTAGTATTTGGAAATTTCATTTTCTAATTCATAACCAAAGTTGAAACTGTAGAGTTTTAAAAATTAGAATAATTTTAGTCTAGAATACAAAGTTCTCCTAAATGGCTATTTTAAAAAGTGGACACTAAGTTAAGAAATATCTATACAATACAATCTATTTAGTTATATCAGGAGAGTTGAAAAAGCATATAGAATACATCTTACATTGAAGAGTAAATTCTAGTCAATTAGCAGGTTATTCTTTGCTCTAAAAACATATAGCAGAGTAGTATAAAGGTAGGCCCAGAGATTAAGCTAGAAATAATACGAAAAGGCATATTATAAAGGATCAAAGATGCCTCACTGTATTGTACATGCCGATATACAGCATTCTTTCTCTAAAGGAAGATAGAAGATGTGTGTAGAGAACATTCGGAAGGAAATTTCACTTCTTGATCGGCATAAATATTGATATGACCTATAATGTATTGCTATTATCATTGACAGGTAATTGATTTTTTTAAACAATCAGTGAAGAAACTTACATGATCCCTTTATAAAGCGTAGCTTGTTTAAAAATAATGGCATAGTCTTAAAGTCTCAATAAATGGAGCCGTTCTGTAGGTAACAAGACTGTTAAATCATAAAACTATCAGCAGTAAGTGTGCCATCTGTTGGTGAAACAGGCACAGTGTAAGAATACCAGCAAAGTCCTGGTCCAAGGACAAGTTATACAGGCACTTTTCATGTCCTATAAAGTGATGTTGCATTATCCAAATATCCTAATTTACCCACAGAAAAGGTGCGCTCATTGCTGCTGTGCCATTAGCTCAGTAACGGAAAGGACGTCAGCTCAGAAATCAGGATGCTGTGCTTCTTGTCGCAGCTTTCCGTACTGGGCGGTGTCACCTTGCACGTGTGGTCCCACTAGGTTTTCACTAGGTCCCACTTTCCTTCTATATAAAAATAAACTATGAGAGTGACAGCAATGACCCATCAATTCCTTTGAATTCTAACATTTTGCAAATTTTATAACTTGAACATACAAGTGGAGGTAGATATTGTCCCTTTTTTGGGAGTTTACCATACTCTTCAATTCACTCTTAGAGACAGGCAGCTTCCTCTGGTATAAGCTGCAGGAGCCACTGCACATAAGGTCCTACTTTTAGGGGCAAAGAAGTTACTCAATACGTGACAATTAAATGCATACATGAATAGGTAAATCACAAAACAAAATATATATATTTTAAATTTATAATTCTATAACTCCTTAAGCTGTGTAATCATTAACATTTATTAACCTGTGGCATAGGGTTTACTGATTGGTAATGCTGGAAAACTTTCCTTTTTGAAGCAGATATTAAAGTGGAAATTAAGAATTTATTTAAATTAAATAAATTAAAGAAATCGTTTGCTTAAATGTTCATTGAAATTAAAGTGGTTAGAAGCATTTCTGGGTTTTGTTGTCATTTTCGTTTGTATGTGTTTAAGATTTCGATTTCTCTTTGAACAACATTGTAAACAAAATGTACCATTTCCCCAATCCATTTTACAAGTGACGTCTTCAAGAAGCGAGAGGCTGCCTGGTGCTGAGGATCACAGGGAAGCTAGCCCACAGAAGGGCGGTTGGGGCCGCTTTTGGGGAAATGGTGACATACTTCAATTCAATCATTCTTCTCTTGGGATTTATCCTTAAGATATAATCAGAAATTCATAGAGGGATTTACGTCTATACACGTTCGGTGTTATTTATAATACTAATGTGTTAAAAACTAAATTAACAATAGGTGTGTAGTTATTCAACATTAGTCATAGCTCCAAAGAATATAGAAAGAATATAGAAATTCAGACAACATGGTCATAACGTTTATGGCACACTCACCAGTCATCACAGTTGATATCCTCTTTAGCAAAAACAAATCCCAAATGTCAATGCGCCCATATTAGAAATAAAAATGAGAAAGTTAAATTAAAATAAAAGTAACCCATAATTTCATATCTGAATATTCTTTACATAAGGTATTGTTATGCTACTGAAAGTACAGTTTGGTTAGGAAGGTAACGTTCATTAGCATTCTTGTCCAGAAGTTGTTGTGAACCTTACACCTCGAGGTCTGCACAGTCGTGCTGCTCTTCTGAGATGTGGGATTTCTCTAACAAGTGATAATACTCCGTAAGTAAATAGTGTCTTAAAATGAAATAACATACACAAAGGCAAGACCTACTGAAACTTTTTCTTTAAAAAAATTTCAATATATCTCAAATAGAAAAAAAAGGAACTACACAGTTCTTTTTCTAGCCTTAACACTAAGATTTTATCACTTTAATGTTTTAACCATCAGAACGTTAACTGTTGACAAGGAGGATCACTAGAATACACTTTTCTTGGAAGCCAGGAGGTGGCGCTGTGAGGTGGAGGTGACAGCATTCACAGTCTCTGAGTCTCTTGAGTGTGTACACGTTTCAGTCACCACTCTAAGCCTGAGGCATAAACGAGTTCAGTTTTGTGTCTATATTTCCTAGACATTCTTTTATGTTAAAAATAATTTCATCACAAATTTTGGGCAGTTTATCGTGATATAAAACTAGAACTTTAAGTATGTGTTTACACCATTAATTTGAGAGTCTTTTTTGTAACGAGAAGGAAATCAGGGGTGAAAGAGCAATGCAACCTTAGCGGTTGAGTTTTTCCCAAGGCCCCACTTACCTTGTGTATGTATCTAACCTCAGGGTCTAAGGTCTGGAAATTCACTTATATCTTCAGCAAGAGCCATTTATTTGGCACCTATTTGCAACATTAAGTTGATTGTTTTCTTTTGCATTCAGCTCACTATGCATATTGTTTCAGCATATGTGAATGCAGGAAAGAACAGAGAGCAACAAGTTGCAAAACAAAATACATTTTCCACAAAGACAATATAAATATTTCTATGTATTTGTACAGTCTGTCAAATAAAAATATATAATTTCTTTGTAAAATTGTACTATACTGATTTTGCAATCTTTCGAAAGTTTGAATCATTGGCACAACCAGAAACTCTTACTTCTTCCAGAGTAAGAACTGAGCATGAAAATGTCTACTGAGACAACAATGTGGAATGCCCCATCTTCCTCAAAATAGATAACATAAGAAAAAAGAAAACTATTTCTAAAAACTCACCACAGGGACTTAAAATGTTTTCAATCTTGTCGCCTAATAAATACACTGGGAAAACTATACCAAGGAGGGAATTGGAAAGGACATTTGCACAGATGACATATTTCAACATGCTGTTTGGAAGGAATGAGTCTGATGCAGGTACAAAGAGAGAAATTTATTTTCATATCCACCTAGCTGAGCAGAATTCATAATTAACAGGATATCTCTTTGCTTTCTCTTATGTTTCCTTATCAGTTTCGTTTCTCTTGCAATGATCCTCCAGATATTTAAGAAGCATTTGCTATTTAAATTCCCTGATTTCAAGTGCTCTGTAACCTTTTGACTAAATTAACTTTTCAGTCAAAATTGATCATGCTGTTCTCAGACTGATTTTTTTTTAAGTTTGATAGAAGTAGTTTGGCTACCTTTCAGTTATTCAAGCATGAAAGAGCCACATTTTTCATACTTTCAAATGTGTTTGGAAAGATTTTCCACCCTTGGTTAACTCAGGCTTATGTGCAGAATGGCAAGCTGGTGTCAGTCTCCTGATGCCGCCAGCTGCCAATCTGTTCCTCGGGCCCACACCGATCTCAAGAGACTGAGGATGCAGGCTGGAATGAGGGTAATGTGAATGTGACAACGCTAGGAGAGAAGAGAGAAAAAGCAGCAGGAATAAGAAAGCTTGGAATGTATTAGGGAGATTCCCAAGCTCTCATTTTTTCCTTCTCACGCGAGAAACAGAAAAGGAAAGGTATCATCCCAAGTGAGGGACTCTGATGGCAAATAAGATTTTGCAGGAAAGGAGTAGGAGTTAGAAAGGAAGCATGGGTCAAATGGAAACAGGAAAAATTAGAATTCCTAAAGTCAGGATTTTGGTTCATTACAATCCTGAACAGAAAAGGCAAAATTCATGAAAAATAGATAAGTTGCATATGCAGTTTCTCTTTTTAATAAATAATAAAATAGAAGAATATATGATCCTAGCCTGGGCAGTTTAAATTTGATTCCTTGGACTCATTCAATAATCAATTTGATATTACCTTAAAACAGAGGGAACGCTGAGGTAATATAAACAGCGAGGCTCTGTGAAGAACCGACAGGGCCCAGCTATTCTTATTCTCTCTATGGCAATGGCAAGCTTCAAGGTAAGAGGAGAAATAACAGTAATAATATCTTTGAATTTCACAAAATATCTGCTTTCCATCCAAGAGGGCATTCTATCGCAAGAAAGATTTAAAAATGAACCTGTTGGACACATAAGTGGTGTTCCACGTGTTCCAATTTAGAGTGATTATTTCACTAACAGTCTGGTTAAATCACATAATATCCATTATTTTATGTTCAAACGTGTTTAAAGGAACTGATTTCCATAGTTAGTGGGTCATTAGAAATAAAACGTGTAAAGGAATATTTACAACAGTTCAGAACACTGTAGTTAGGAGACAGCGTCAGCAAAGAAGTTTTGATTGTGTTTAATTATTGAGAATGAGACTGACTGACATATGAAAGTTCTGTTTGGGCTTCATTTATTCCAATTAGAATGGAAGGGAGGACAAAGAAATTTTTTCTCTGTGAAGATGTAGTTTGTCTTAACATGCTGTAGAGGTCCTGGATGAGAACTGTATGGAATATCGAAATAGTCCCAATTTGAGAGGTTAGGTTAGGCAAAGGACTAAAAAGCTTCACAAGATATTGCGAGGTATGCCCCTGTTTTACTTCGCACTTCGTAGAAATGTTGAAGTCATTTTATGGAAGTGAGCCCGGCTTTGAGTACCCTTCTTCAGAAGCTCCAAATCCCTGTTACCACATCCACTGTTTGACTAACCTTAGATGTTTCTTCTGTAAAATAAAGGCAACGGACTGTAATTATTTCCAAGATTCTTTGTACCTCTTCAAAGGAAATGATTCTCTTTATCTCTAGATCCCCCCAGCTTATTAAAGAATGAGCAGAACTACTACTGAAGGTTTAATCTGAGCGTTATAACGGTAATATTTAGGATTTATATTTGGTTGAAACTTTCCTCTGCTTAATTTTGTATATATGTTTCAAATGTGGGGATTTATGGTATATACAGTATCACATTTTAATGTTAATGGAAAAAATCATCCTAAGTACAACAGTGATTCACAGGGCCTGTAATGCCTCTTCCACCCCCAAGAGGCTTTAGTGAAATAGTTGGGATGCTTGAATGGTAACAATCACTGAGAGCGGGGAGCTGCTGGCATTTATTGCTTGGAGAACAGGGATGCTGAATACACGGTAATGCATCCAACAGCCCCTTATCACAAAGGATTGCCCGTCCCCAGATCCAGTAGTGCCCTTGAAAAAGACTAAGGAGCTGTCCTAACTAATTTTCATACTTAAAAATTTGCAAGCTTCTTCTTTTTCCTTATGGCAGATATCAGATGAATTACTACAAGGACTAGGAAGTTTCTAGAAGGCTAGTCTTTCATAGTCAATCCAATTAAGTAACAGCAAACATCATCATAATCTGACAACAACCAGACACATTTACTTCATGTCTAAGAGTGATGCTCAGCTGGAGGTTGCCAATCCTTTCCGTGTATCGCCTTGAATGTTCTTCTCTGAAGGGGAATATAATCAAGAAACTGTTGGCCAATGTGTCCAGGAGCTGTTCTCATGGGATATATACTGATTCTCTTCAGAAAACACTTTGCACTGATTATGTAGCAAAAGCTCCTTGGACAGAAGCCATAGAAATTCTCAACAGCTAAGGAAAACTTGGCAGGAAATAAGAGAAAGAGGAAGAAATAAATTTGCTCTGTTGGGATATTATAGAAGGTTGAACTCTAAACTCCTGGTGGATGAGGACACTGTCCTCTGACTCTTGTATGTTCTCTCCAGCCTCTGGAAGAACTGGAAGCAGATTGCTAATATTTCATCAGAATTGGGTAACTCCTATATTGATAAATTCTCAAAATAGAATTAGCGAATTAAGCCATTGTGATACGCTATGTGTGTGTGTGTGTGTTTTAATAAGCAGAGGGTACCATTTGGTTAGCATAACAACTTTCAACGGAATTTGAAATTTAGCTTTCAAGGGAATTTGAAATTTCTTTGAAAGTCAAGAGATATGAAATTCAATAAGCACATAAAGTATAATAGAGAAATGAAAGACAAAATATTCAGGACAATATTTACCACATTTTCTGTGTATAATATAAGAGTAACGTGAGGAGTCAGTTGTGGACAATCAATTAAGAATGACATTGAGAACATCCTAGGCCACGAGCAATATATTTCTCAGCAATAGTTTGTGTGGTAAAGAAGGAAATATATTAATAGGAAACACAGCACGTGAAAAAAAAAATCTTCTTTCTCCTAAACATTGATTCGAGTCTTAGTAAATCCTTGCATATAGTTTAATTCTTATCATAAGCAGATGTGGAAAGTTCAGAGAACATCAGGTGAAAAATTACAGATGGAACATAAGTGTAGCTGATGCCAAGAATATATTTTCTAATTTGGTAGTCCTATCAATGCAAAAGAGAGTAGGAAGTTTCTCAAATAGAAAATCTTCCTAAATGGCGAGTGTGTAGTTCTTTTCAACGTCAAGCCCAACAAAAAGCAGGCACATATTTAAAGTTTGGCAGGACTGTAATATAAACTGATGTCTTTAGTTGGTGAATTTTCCTTTCTACCCTCTTGAAATCTCTCAACTTTCATTTTATCTGGGAAAAATGTAAAAAGTGTCCATAGAGGGTTGTGGTTATTCTCATTGAAACGATACTGTGGATAGATCTTTTAGGAAAAGATTAACTAGATTATATCTATGGTTTTTCCTCACTGAAAGCTCTTCCTCTGAGATGAAAGAGTGACTAGGGGAATTTTTCCAGCTGTTGGTGAACTGATATGCAGTAAGGATTAATTTTCCTGGGATGAATATAGAAGTAACCTAAACACATTAAGGGAGCAAATCCAAAATATTAGGGAAAAACAGATTATATATCAGAGGTTATTAAATCAAGAAAAATATACCCTCATTAAAATGTGAGGTTTTCTGGCTTTCTCTCTTCAATGAGACTGAAATAGCTTGGAACCTAAATAAAAAAGACCTGTGCAGTCGAACTGCAGACAATTTCAGCCTACAGGTGACATAGTGAGAAAAACTTTGTTGTTGAGCTTTTTGAGGTTGTCTTAGCAAAATCTAGCAAAAGCTGTTACATCCCTTTAAGCTCCTAAGATAGTGTTTGCCAAATTGTAAGGGATAAATCCATGCCGGTGAAGTTGTTCTTGTCATCATCATTTTTGTTGTTGTTCTTTTTTTTTTAAACTTTTTATTGAGATTATGGTAGTTCATAACCTTGTGAAATTTCAATTGTACATTCTTGTTTGTCAGTCCTGCTGTAGGTGCACCCCTTCACCCTTTGTACCCACCCCCAACCCCCCTTTCCCCTGGTAGCCACTAATCTGCTCTCTTTGTCTACATGTTTAACTTCCACATATGAGTGGAGTCATACAGAGATTGTCTTTCTCTATCTGGCTTATTTCGCTTAACATAATTCCCTCAAGGTCCATCCATGTTGTTGTGAATGGGATGATTTTATCCTTTTTATGGCTGAGTAGTATTCCATTGTATGTATATATACCATACCTTATTTATCCACTCATCAGTTGATGGACACTTAGGTTGCTTCCATGTCTTGGTCTTGGCTATTGTGAATAATGCTGCAATGAACATAGGGGTGCATGGGACTTTTGGAATTACTGATTTCAAGTTCTTTGGATAGACATCCAGTAGTGGGATGGCTGGGTCATATGGTATTTCTATTTTTAATTTTTTGAGAAATCTCCATACTGTTTTCCATAGTAGCTGCACAAGTTTGCATTCGCACCAGCAGTGTATGAGGCTTCCTTTCTCTCCACAACCTCTCCAACATTTGTTACTTTTTGTTTTGGTTATTTTTGCCATTATAACTGGTGTAAGGTGATATCTTAGTGTAGTTTTGATTTGCATTTCCCTGATGATCAGTAATGATGAGCATCTTTTCATGTGCCTATTGGCCATCTGTATATGTTGTTTGGAGAAATGTCTGTTCGTGTCCCTTGCCCATTTTTTTTTGATCAGGTTGTTTGATTTTTTGTTGTTGAGTTGTGTGAGTTACCCCTTTGTTGGGTATATGATTTGCAAATATTTTTTTCTAGTTGGTGGGTTTTTTTTAATTCCAATCCTGTTTTCCCTTGTCTTGAAGAAGATCTTTAGCCTGATGAAGTCCCATTTGCTTATTGTTTCTATTATTTCCCTTGTCTGAGAAGACATGGTGTCCAAAAAGATCCTTTTAAGACTGATGTCAAAGAATGTAATACCTATATTTTATTCTAGAAGTCTTATGGTTTCAGGTCTTACCTTTAGGTCTTTGATCCATTTAGACTTTAGTTTTGTGAATGGAGAAAAAGAATGGTCAATTTTCATTCTTTTACATGTGGCTGTCCAATTTTCCCAGAACCATTTGTTGAAGAGACTTTCTTTTCTCCATTGTAGGCCCTCAGTTCCTTTGTCAAAGATTAGCTGTCCGTAGATGTGTGGTTTTATTTCTGGGCTTTCAATTCTGTTCCCTTGATCTGTGCACCTGTTTTTGTACCAGTACCATGCTTTTTTGATTACTGTAGCTCTGTAGTATGTTTTGAAGTCAGGGATTGTATGCCTCCAGCTTTGTTCTTTTTTCTCAGGATTGCTTTAGCAATTAGGGGTCTTTTGTTGCCCCAAATGAATTTTAGGATTCTTTTTTCTATTTCTGTGAAGAATGTCATTGGGATTCTGATTGGGATTGTGTTGAATCTGTAGATTGCTTTAGGTAGTACAGATATTTTAACTATGTTTATTCTTCCAAACCATATGCAAGGAATGTCTTTCCATCTCTTTATGTAGTCATCAATTTCTTTCAGGACAGTCTTGTAGTTTTCATTGTATAGGTCTTTCACTCCCTTGGTTAAATTTACCCCAAGGTATTTTATTCTTTTTATTGCGATTATGAATGGGATTGTGTTCTTGAGTTCTTTTTCTGTTAGCTCGTTATTAGAGTGTAGAATTGCTACTGATTTATGTAGGTTGATTTTATACCCTGCAACGTTGCTGTAGTTGTTGATTATTTCTAATAGTTTTACAATGGATTCTTTGGGGTTTTCTGTGTATAAGATCATGTTGTCTGCAAACAGCAAGAGTTTCACTCCCTATTTTGATTCCTTTTATTCCTTTCTCTTGCCTAATTGCTCTGGCCCAAACCTCCAGAACTATATTGAATAAGAGTGGTGATAGTGGGCATCCTTGTCTTGTTCCTATTCTCAGGGGGATGGTGCTCAGTTTTTGCCCATTGAGTGTATTGTTGGCTGTGGGTTTGTCATATATGGCCTGTATTATGTTGAGGATATTTCCTTCTATCTCCATTTTGTTAAGAGTTTTTATCCTAAATGGCTGTTGGATCTTGTCAAATGCTTACTCTGTATCTACTGAGATGATCATGTAGTTTTTATTACTCAATTTGTTGATGTGGTGTATCATGTTGATCGATTTGTGGATGTTGAACCATCCCTGTGTCCCTGCCATGAATCCCACTTGATCGTGATGTATGATCCTTTTGATATATTGCTGAATTCGGGTTGCCGAAATTTTGTTGAGAATTTTTGCATCTATGTTTATTGTCGATATTGGCCTGCAGTTCTCCTTTTTTGTGCTGTCCCTGTCAGGCTTTGGTATCAGAGTGATGGTGGCCTCATAGAATGTGTTAGGAAGTGTTCCATTCTCCCTAATTTTTTGGAATAGGTTGAAAAGGATAGGTATTAAGTCCTCTCTGAAAGTTTGGTAAAATTCCCCAGGAAAGCCATCTGGTCCTGGGGTTTTATTCTTTGGGATGCTTTTGATTGCTGTTTCAATCTCTTTCCTCGTGATTGGTCTGTTCAGATTGTCGGTTTCTTCTTGACTCAGCTTTGGGAGGTTATAAGAGTCTAAAAATTTATCCATTTCCTCTAGGTTATCCATTTTATTGGCATATAGTTTTTCGTAGTATTTTCTTATAATCCATTATATATCTGTGGAATCTCTTGTTATTTCTCCTCTTTCATTTCTGATTTTGTTCATTTGAGCTTCCTCTGTTTTTTAATTTGTAAATCTGGCTAGGGGGTTGTCAATTTTGTTTATCTTCTCAAAGAACCAGCTCTTTGTTTCATTGATCCTTTCTACTGCGTTTTTTGTTTCAAGAGCATTTATTTATACTTTGATTTTTATTATTTCTCTCCTTCTGCTGACTTTGGGCTTTGATATTCTTCTTTTTCTAATTAGTTAGTTGTAATTTGAGATTGCTTATTTGGGATTTTTCTTATTTGTTAAGGTGTGCCTGTATTGCGATGAATTTCCCTTTTAATACAGCTTTTGCTGCATCCCATATGAGTTGTTATGGCATGATATCATTTTCATTTGTCTCCAGATATTTTTGGATTTCTCCTTTAATTTCTTCAATGAAATTGCTTGTTCAATAGCATAGTTTAGTCTCCACATCTTCGTCCCTTTCTCAGCTTTTTTCTTGTAATTGTCTTCTAGCTTCATAGCATTATGATCGGAGAAGATGTTTGTTATTATTTCAATTTTTTAAGATTTATATAGGTTTGCCTTGTTTCCCAACATATGGTCTATCCTTGAGAATGTTCTGTGTGCACTTGACAAGAATGTGCATTCTGCTGTTTTGGGATGGAGAGTTCTAAATGTGTCTATTAAGTCCAACTGTTTTAGCTTTTCATATAATTCCACTGTTTCCTTGTTGATTTTCTGTCTGGATCATCTGTCTGACGATCTAGGTAGGATGTTGAGGTCCCTGACTATTATTGTGTTATTATTAATGTTTTCTTTTAGGTTTGTTAGTAGTTGCTTTATGAACTTTGGTGCTCCTGTGTTGGGTGCATAGATATTTATAAGCGTTATTTCTTCCTGATGGAGTGTTCCTTTGATCACTATATATGGCCCCTCAGTGTCTCTCTTTACCTGCATTATCTTGAAGTCTACATGTCTGGTGTAAGTATCGCAACACCTGCTTAATTTTGTTTGCCATTAGCTTGGAGTATTGTCTTCCACCCCTTCACTCTGAGCCTGTGTTTGTCATTGGAGCTGAGATGTGTTTCCTGGAGGCAACAAATTGTTGGATCTTGTTCTTTAATCCATCTTGCCACTCTGTGTCTTTTTATTGGAGAGTTCAATCCGTTTACATTGAGGGAGATTATTGATGTATGAGGGCTTAGTGCTCTCATTATATCACTCATTTTCTGGTTTTCCTTCATTTCCTTTGTTCTCATCCTGTGTGTTTTGGTCTACCCATTGACTTATGTGGTTTTTTATGCTGTGTTTCTTAGTTTATTCCTTATTTATTTTTTGTGTCTCTCTTCTGATTTTTAGTTTTGTGGCTTCCCTGAAGTTTGTAGTCAGAATCTCGTGCATAAAATAGCACATTTTCTGATGGCCTCTTATTTCCTTAGTCTAAACCAATTCAGTCCCTTTCCTCCTCCCCTCCTAAGTTACTTTTCTCATATCTTATTCCAACGTGTGTTGTGAGTTTCTGGTTAAATTGACAAGGTTGTCTTTGTTTTTGGTGTTTTCCTTCCCTTTAGCCTAATGCTATAGTTGAATATTTGCTATCCTATTCTGATTCTATCTATATTTGCCTCCTTACTCTGTGTTTTCTGACCACTTTCTCCATTGTTTTCTTTTTTCTGTTGTGAGGGCCTTCTTGAGGATTTCTTATAGGGAGGTCTCATGGCTACGAAGTCCATTAGCTTTTGTTGTATGGGAAAGATTTAATTTCTGCCTCACATCTGAAGGATATCTTTGCTGGATAGAGTATTCTTGGCTGGAGATTTTTATCTTTTGAAGTTTTAAATATGTCACTCCATTCTCTCCTAGCTTGTAAGGTTTCTGCAGAGAAATCTGCTGAAAGTCTGATAGGGGTTCCTTTGTAGGTTATTTCCTTCTGTCTTGCTGCCCTGAGTATTCTTTCTTTGTCATTCATTTTTGTCAGTTTTACTACTATATGCCTTTCAGTAGGTCTTTTTACATTGACAAATCTAGGAGATCTGAAAGCTCCCTCCACACACATTTCCCTCTCATTCTCTAGATTTAGGAAGTTCTCTGCTATTGTTTCTTTGAGCACATTTTATACTCCATTCTCCTTCTCCACACCTTCTCGAATACCTATAATTCTTATGTTGCATTTCCTCATTGAGTCAGATATTTCTCGGAGAGTTTCTTCATTTCTTTTTAATCTCAGTTCTCTCTCTTCCTCTATCTGGAGCATTTCAACATATCTATGTTCAATTATGCTGATTTTCTCCTCTATGGTGTCCACACGAGCACTCAGGGAATCCATATTTTGTTTTATCTTTTCCATTGTGTCTTTCATCTTTAGTATTTCTGATTGATTCTTCTTTATAGTTTCAATCTCTTTTGTGAAGTAGCTCCTGAACTTGTGGAATTGTTTCTCTATATTCTCTTTTACTTCATTGAGTTTTTTGATGATAGCTATTTTGAATTCATCATCATCTAGTTTACTTATTTCTGAGTCATCAGGACTGAATTCCTGGTATTTATTTTCTCTCTGTTCTGGAGATTTGATCAACTGTCTGACGTTGGAAGAACGACTTTTTCCAATTGTGATATTATTTGGTTGCAGTTACAGCCTATCGCCACTGGATGGGGGTTGAGAGCTGCGTATTCTGAACCCTCTGCCTTCAGCAAAGATGGCACATTGCTGTGGCAAGGTGGCATTTTCTTTTGCATGCAGTGCCGGGGTTCCCAATCAGCTCTCACTATCTGGTCTCCTGGGATCTTGGCTTGATGAAGTCATCCCATGCGAAAGTTTTGCCCCCATTAGAGGGCTTCTCTCTAGGCTGCAAGGGTGCAAGGGCGTCCTGGGGGTTCCTGTGGATGCGTGACCCCTCCCCCACTCCTTCCCTCATGGAGCCTCCCGCGGCAGTGATCCCAATCTTTAGGGGAGTGAGCAAAGTTCTCTCTTACCCTGTTCCAGCTCCTCCGAGAGGAGCTCCAGCCTCTCTGCTCTCTGTCATTTGGCTGCTGTGACCCTCTGAGTATTCCTGTGCCATTAGGATATTTTCTGTTGGAATCTGATTGCTCTTTTTTGTTGTATGTTGGAGGGGAGAGAGTCCCAGGCAAGCTCACTCCACCATGACACTGATATCACCCTCCTTTGTTGTTATTCTTAATTGATGTATGGGTAACTATTCCTGCATTATGAGAAATGGAATTGTTGGACCCTAGAACTCCACTTATGAATATTAACATAGTTAGTCAGATTTGGGAAACCTTTGCTTATATTAAATACTCTTAGGCAGGAGACAATCCCTGAGGGCAGGAGAGGGTAGACTGTCTAAACAAGCAGGCAGATGCTGCTTGGCACCCGTGAATGAATCCTCTGGACCTTACTTTTAGTTTTGGTGACCAGGTAAGGGAATTCCACTGAAGCCTGGAAACCAGAGGCTACTGAAACTACTTATTGATGATCTTTTTTTATCCATTTGGTCTTTTTTAGCCTTAGAATAAACAATAGGAGTTGCTGAAAGTCAAAATAAGAATGCTAAGAATCTCTGGAAATCATGGAAGAGATGGAGGGCTCAAGTCGAGTGTCTTGGATGGCCTGGGTGTGGCTATGGGACATTTGCAGTTGTCCACTACCAGCCTCAAGTCAGAATGTGAATAGGGGGTGGTTCTCAAATGCCTTTTATGCAGAACTATACAGAAAGGGCCAAAAGATGGTAGTAATAAGATACAAAATACTACGAAAACAAAAGCTTCTGAGGTTAGAGGAAACATTTGATTGAAAAATATAAATGGATATGGATCATTAGGCTTTCCAAAAGATTCTCCAAAAGGATTTTATTTTTCTAAGGCTATATAATGAGAAAGTAATCAATCAATCCATAAATATTTATTAAATGCCTATATAATAAGAATGTCTAGAAACTGAAAATGTCTCAGACACTGTCCCAGCCCACTTGGTGCTTACACTCTCATTGGATGAGAAAAATGCTTCTAAAATACTTATTTGTTAATACTATTAGCAAGCTAATGGTATAGCAGAAGACAGTAAGAACTATATATCAGAGTGTTGCCCATATACTGTGTGCTATTATGATTAAAACTTGCTTTAGTGTTTTGTATGCATAGGTATAAAAATGATTTGTCTACCTGAAGTGAGCACATCATTCATAAAATCAAAAACTTAGAGAGTCAAACTTATCTATTTATTTATTTAGCTTGGGATTATAGATATTTGAGCTAATAATACCTGATTTAGAAAATTTTTAGAGATGACTTCCAAACTTCTGCTCAGCAACTCAGTCAGTGAGAATCTTCATTACATCTAGTCTAACTTATTTATGCTAAATTGTAAGTCAATAAGCCCAATTTTTCCTATTTCCTAAAGAGTTCAGAAAAACAGAAAATGCTCTCCCTAGATTTTAAAATCATAACTTTCTGATTTTTTTCTGTCATCCCTATTTCCAACTCATGCATCCAAACAATAAAAAAAGAGAGGTGGAGAGGGAATGAGGGAAGAGAAGTAATAGATGATAACACTGGGGAGGAGAAGTAAGAAGGGAAGAGACCAATCAGGCAAGATGGAATGTAAGCAGAATTCTGTAAAAATTCAGCCTTAAAGTAAACAAGCCTTAAAGTCAACAATTGAATCACAGCACCATTTCATCCAAGCTTTCTAAAAACTGGCAATTAAAAAACAATCACTTATGGGGCCAGCCCTGTGGTATAGTGCTTAAATCCAGCGCATTCTACTTCCATGGCCCCATGTTAGTGGGTTTGGATCCTGGGCTTGGACCAACACCATTCATCCAGCCATGCTGTGGTGACTACCCACATACAAAATAGCAGAAGATTGGCACAGATGTTAGCTCAGGGCTAATCTTCCTCAAGCAAAAAAAGAGGAAAACTGGCAATGGATGTTAGCTCAGAGCAAATCTTCCTCACGAAAAAGAAAATCACATACATTAATGAAGTCACTTTTTTTCTCTTCCCTGACAACTTTTGGTTACCAAAGTCTTTTCACCTATTTATTAGCATGTAAAT
This sequence comes from Equus asinus, assembly GCF_041296235.1. NCBI lineage: Eukaryota > Metazoa > Chordata > Mammalia > Perissodactyla > Equidae > Equus > Equus asinus. The sequence goes on from NC_091807.1 coordinate 3,289,863, forward strand.
GTTGACTTACTGAAGCTCACGGAGCATATTAGCTGTGGAGACAAAACTGGATCCAATGTTTACTAGCTCAGTCTGATGATTTCCCTAATTTTCTACTTAGACAAAAATTTGCCTCTCCTTGGCTAAGTAAACATTAAGGATTATCAGAGATAATATTCTATTCTTTTACCAAGTTCTTCTAATATGGAAGTAGGAACATTCCTTCAAATATCAGTAGCTGTTTGGAACTTTTGATGAATCAACAACCATATAGAAATATTAATCAAGAGAATTTGGATGTCATCTATGAGTAGTAAATTTTATCTATTAGTAATTTAAAGTGATAAAACATAATAATTAAAATGCATTCATATGTATGAAATAATATAATATTAAATTACAACATTAGAATTTATTAATATAATAATAGTTTATATTGAATTATTTCTAGTTAGAAAGATAAAAGTTTAAATTAATATAGGACTTAAGCACAAAAGAGAATGTGAATATATGTAATGCATCATAAGGTTGGTTTAAATTTTGCCTTTTTCTTGTGTTTTCCTACATAGGATACACAACTTGCTAGTATACACATACACACAAACACACACATAGTGTATATGTATTCGATATGTATCATATATCACATATATATGCATACATATACCAAATAAAGTATAAAATTCTCCACAATAAAAGATATTTGAAAAAATTTATAAAGAATTTTTATTGATAATTAAAGCATGATTAAATCTTAAATTTATGTATATGTGTAATTCAAGTAAGACTTTTGAATGCACTATACATAATTTTTAATGTATGGGAATGCGATGGAAAGTTTCTGATCTTTTTCTGCCATCTAGTGGCAGACTCACCAGTTTGTCTTTTTTAAAAGGCCAGTGTTAACTTTGATTGAATTGGAATCACAGTATTAGGTCATTTAATAAATGTAAAGTTGCAAATAAACAAAAATAGAAATTCAGTGTATGCATTGTGTGATACTTATATATTATTCAGTCATTTGTCAGGTTTTTCAAGTCTTCTCTCACTTCTTATAAAATGTAAAACTTCGGAGTTGGAATGAGCTGAATATGGCTGTTGCCTGAAAGTCATAATCTCCCAAATGTGAGGTTTGAAAATTCTTACTCGTGATCACATATTTCGAACTGTACAGCACTTACCACGTAGAAGGTGTTCTTTAAGCACTTGTACATACACTGGTTCTCTTATTTATGGTACACATCTTGAATAAAAATGCATATGGCATCACTGAATATTTGTTGTCTTAACACTAACTTGAGAAATTGGCTGCCTCTAAAAGCACAAAAAGAAATATTCGAAGTGATTTAGAAGCCCAAAATTTAGAAGGCTAGGAGGACTGTGGGCTACACATGCCAGCTCTTCTGTTTGGAATAAAGTCTGCCTTCTTTGGTGAAGCAGAAGTCACAAGCTAAAGCAGGCATAGGTGGTTTCAACACAAATAACTAGAGAATGCCCTGAATTTCTAAAATAAAACATATCAAAATGAAAACTTTAGTAGTGTGTGCTACTTAAAATGTTCATCATATGAAAGGATGATATTGACAAGTTAATATATTTCCTTTGAAGTGTTTGCTCAGTAAAAAGAGCTTATCATCAACGCCCCTCAACACACCCTGCCCCAAACACTCTTTTTTGTGAACAAAGGCTGGTGTGTATGAAAAACTCACTGAATCGTCACTGTAACCTGTAGCTAAGAGAACGAAATTTTCTTAATATATGAGAATTGATTCATAGAAATATTAAAATGTCCTGGAATGTAGAGGCAATTAGTATCACATACAAAAGCAAGTAATTCATTATAAAAAGAATACTTGGGCAGATCTCATCAAGATGGCGCTCTGAGAAGACTTTGAACTCTCCTCCTCCCATGAACACAACCAGGTTACAACAATATTGGGAAGAATCACCCTGGATTGAAAACTGAAAACTAGATTAAAAGAACCCCCACGACAAGGGACAGTCCTGACAAAGCAGAAGAGGCAGTAACTCCAGCCAGAGAGGAAAAAAGCCACCTTTGGGAGCAGCGGAGCTTCTCAGCTGGCCAGGTGGGAGCCACCCTAAGATATGAGCCCTCCCTGGAGGAGTGAGGTCCGGAGCGGGGGCAATACTGCCATAACGATCCTTCGGACTCAGCCCAACTGAGATGGGGGTCTTACTATCTGGCTTTGCTGGCTATTCACTGGAGTGCAGATAACCCAGAAAAGCTATTGGCTGAAAGCTGAAAAGACCCAGGTCTTAAAGGGCCCACACACAAACTCACTTATTGCAGCAACCTAAAATCACCAGAGAGAAGGCTGACCATCCTTTGGTAAAACAAGACTCACCTGGTGGGCTCTGGGGGCATCTTGGTGAGAGGCAGGTCCTCCCTGGAGACTGAGACATTGGTGGGGGCCGTTGTTCTGAGCTGGTCCAGGCGTGCTGATATGGACACCAGTGGGGGCCATTGAGGTGATTCCCTTGGGCTGTTAGCCCAGGGTCTGCCACAGCCATTAGAGCACAGATTTAATCCAGTTCAGCCAGGGCAGGCAACCCCCACTAGGGACTGGCCCCACCTAACAGCAAGCCCTCAAGCTACTTTTCAGCCTGCATTGACTGAGTGCCTTGATCCTCTACAGGCAGGCAAGGGTATCTGCCTCTGTTGGGCAGGGCCTGTGTGAGGACCAGGTGAACTGTTGGGGGCACTGGGGCAGAGGTGGGGACCTCTGCAGTGTGGTATTGGGGTACACTCCAGGGGATTGAGAAGTGTGCATGGACCGGGACTGTGTTGACAGTGTATGTGGTCCATTGGGGGGTGGGACTTATCAGTGGCAGAAGACTTGTACTTCACAAATAGCCATAAAAAGGATCAGCCCCACCTTCCAAAGCCTGAAACATTTGAGTGCCCCCATGCCAAGGGCTAGCCCCACACAGCTGCACTCCTAAGAGAACTGACATCAGCCTTGTTGGCCTCAGGTCTATCACAACTGTATGCCCCTGAGCCTAGCAACCAGCTACACTGGGTACCAACCCAATTAAGAGGACAATTGCACTAAGAGTGTGCTGATAGACTTTGTAGCCAACAGTGCTGAGGCCCCCCCAAACCGGATTTACAAACAGCTGGCCAGGGAAGGAAAGATCAGACTCCCAGGGTACCTGCAGTGGGAGCAACCCTGCCCCAGCAGAAGAACACAAGTAGCCCACAAAGGGGTCACTCCTGGTTCTTATGGTCTGGTGATGAGAGGGAGCACACTGCTGGGCCTCATAAGGCATCTCATACATAAGGCCACTTCTCCAAGATCAGGAGACATAGCTGACACACCTAGTACGAAGAAAACACCACAGAGAAAGAGGCATAATGAGGAGTCAAAGGAATACTTTCCAAGCAAGGGAACACTACAAAACACCAGAAAAAGAACTAAGTGAAACAGAAACTAGCGACCTCCTCGACAAAGAATTCAAACAAAATATAATGAGGATGCTCACAGATATGCAGAGAAGAATGGATGAACACAGTGAGCACATCAGCAAAGAACTGGAAGATATAAAAAAGAACCAATCAGAAATGAAGAATACAATACTGGAAATGAGACATTTACTAGAGGGACTCAATAGCAGAGTAGAGGATGCAGAAGAACGAATGAGCGAGCTAGACGAAAGATTAGAGGAAATCACCAAGGCAGAACAGAAAAGAGAAAAAAGAATTAGACAGAATGAGAACAGTGTAAGGGAACTCTGGGACAATATCAAGCATGCTAACATTCAGATTATAGGGGTCCCAGAAGGAGAAGAGAGATACAAAGGGGCAGAAAATTTATTTATTTGTGGAAATAATAGAGGAAAATTTTCCTCTCCTGAGGAAGGAAACAGACATCCAAGTCCAGGAAGCACAGAGAGCTCCAAACAAGAGAAGCCCAAAGAGGCCCACACCAAGACATATTATAATCAAAATGTCTAAAATTAAAGACAAAGAGAGAATCCTAAAAGCAGCAAGAGAAAGGCCACAAGTGACACATAAAGGGAAGCCCATCAGGCTATCAGCGGATCTCAGTTGAGACCCTACAGGCAAGAAGAGAATGGCACAACATATTTAAAGTGCTAAAAAGACAAAACCTACAACCAAGAATACTCTATCCATCAAGGCTGTCATTCAGAATGGAAGGAGAGATAAAGAGCTTCCCAGACAAGCAAAAATTAAAGGAGTTTATCACCAAGAAACCAGTTCTACAAGAAAGGCTGAAGGGACTTATTTAAGTGGGAAAGCAATGACCACAAAGAGACAAAAAAAAAAAAAAAATCAAAAAACCCCACAACAACAACAACAAAAAACAGGCAATAAAATCACTTGTAAGGTAAAAGTATACTAAATGCAGCAGGTCAACTACCTGTGAAGATAATATGAAGGTTAAAACACAAATGTACTAAAATCACCTATTTCAATGATAAGAGGGTAATGGATAGACACACACTAAACAAAAGACTATATATGATGTGAAAAACATATAATGTGGGAGGAGGGGAGTGAAAAAGTAGAGCTTTTAGAAAGAGGTCAAGCTAAAGAGTCTATCTACTCAATATAGAGTGTTATATGCGTAGTATATTAAATAGGATCCTCATGGTAACCACAAACCAGAAAGCTATAACAAGCAGGGACAAAAGAAATCAAACATGTTACTAAAGATAGCCATCAAACCACAAGGGAAGAGAGCGAGAGAAAAAGAAAGGAGCTGAGAAGAACTACTAAAACACCCAAAAAAAAGAAAAAGTGACAAAATGGCAATAAATACATATTTATCAACAGCTACTTTAAATGTCAAAGGACTAAATGCTCCAATCAAATGCCATAGGGTGGTCAACTGGATAAAAAGACAAGATGCATGTATATGCTGCATACAAGACACACACTTCAGACGTACAGACACCCACAAACTGAAAGTGAAAGGATGGAAAAAGATATTCCATGCAAATGGCAAAGAAAAGAAAGCGGGGTAGCAATACTAATATCAGACAAAATAGACTTTAAATCAAAAACTGTAATAAGAGACAAAGACGGGCACTACATAATGATAAAGAGAACAATCCAACAAGAAAATATTACACTTGTAAATATCTACGCACCCAACATATGAGTACCTAAATATATAAAGCAATTATTAACAGACATAAGAGGAGAAATAGACAGTAACACAATAATAGTAGGGGACTTTAACACTCCACTTTCACCAATGGATAGATCGTCCAAACAGAAGATCAATAAGGAAACACTCGCCTTAGAGGACACATTAGACCAGATGGACTTAGTAGATATATACAGAACATTCCATCCAAAAACCACAGAAGACACATTCTTTTCACATGCCCATGGAACATTCTCCAGGATTGATCACACATTAGGCCACAAAACAAGTCTCAATAAATTTAACTAGATCGAAATAATGCCATGCATCTTTTCTGACCACAAAGGTATGAAACTGGAAATCAACTACAGAAAGAAAACTTGAAAAGCCCCAAAAATGTGGAGATTGAACAAAATGATACTGAACAATGATTGGGTCAATGAAGAAATCAAAGAAGAAATCAAAAAATTCCTGGAAACAAATGAAAATGAAAACACGACATGCCAAAATCTGTGGGATACAGCAAAAGCGGTTCTATGAGGGAAGTTTATAGCAATTCAGGCCTACCTCAACAGAGAAGAAAAATTGCAAATAGACAATCTAAAAGTGCACCTAAAGGTACTGGAAAAAGAACAACAAACAAAGCTCAAAATCAGCAGAAGGAAGGAAATAATAAAAATCAGAGCAAAAATAAATGAAATAGAGACTAAAAAACAATAGAAAAAATTAATGAAACCAAGAGCTCGTTCTTCGAAAAGATAAACAAAATTGACAAACCCTTAGCTAGACTCACCAAGTAAAAAAGAGAGAAGGCTCAAATAAATAAAATCAGAAACAAAAGAGGAGAGATTACAATGGAGACCTCAGAAATACAAAAGATAATAAGAGAATACTATGAAAAGCTATACACCAACAAATTGGAAAATCTAGAAGAAATGGATAAACTCTTAGAAAGATACAACCTTCCAAAACTGGACCCAGAAGATGTAGAAAATTGGAATAGACCAATCAGCAGTAAAGAGATCGAAACAGCAATCAAATACCTCCCAAAAAATAAAAGTCCAGGACCAGATGGCTTCCCAAACATTCAAAGAAGACTTAATACCTATCCTTCTCAAACTCTTCCAAAAAATTGAAGAGGAGGGGAGGCTTCCTAACTCCTTCTATGAAGCAAACATATCCTGATACCAAAACCAGACAAGGACAACACACAAAAAAGAAAATTACAGGCCAATATCACTGATGAACATCGATGCAAAAATCCTCAACAAAATACTAGCAAATCAAATACAACAATACATTGAAAAGATCATATATCATGATCATGGGGGTTTCATTCCGGGGATGCAGGGATGGTTCAACATCTGCAAATCTATCAACGTGATTCACCACATCAACAAAATGAAGAATAAAAATCACATGATCATCTCAATAGATGCAGAGAAAGCATTTGACAAGATATAGCATCCATTTATGATAAAAACTCTAAATAAAATGAGTATAGAAGGGAAATACCTCAACATAATAAAGGCCATATATGACAAACCCACAGCAAACATCATTCTCAATGGAGAAAAACTGAAAACTATCCCTCTAAGAACAGGAACCAGCCAAGGTTATTTATTTAACTGCCACCACTCTTATTTAACATAGTATTAGAAGTCCTAGCCAGAGCAATCAGGCAAGAAAAAGAAATAAAAGGGATCCACATTGGAAAAGAAGAAGTGAAACTGTCACTCTTTGCAGATGACGTGATTTTATATCTAGAAAACCCTAAAGAGTCCACTAAAAAACTTTTGGAAATAATAAAGGAATACAGTCAAATTGCTGGATACAAAATCAATGCACAAAAATCGGTTGCATTTCTATACACTAACAGCGAAGTATCAGAAAGAGAAATTAAGAATACAATCCCATCTACAATTGCAACAAAAAGAATAAAATACCCAGGAATAAACTTAACGAAAGAGGTGAAAGATCTGTACACCGAAAACTACAAAACGTTGTTGAAAGAAATCGAAGAAGACACAAAGAAATGGAAAGATGTTCCGTGCTCTTGGATTGGAAGAATTAACATTGTTAAAATGTCCATACTTCCTACAGCAATCTATAGATTCAATGCAATCCCTATCAAAGTTCCAACAACACTTTTTACAGAAATAGAACAAAGAATCCTAAAATTTATATGGAACAACAAAAGACCCTGAATAGCCAAAGGATTCCTGAGAAAAAAAACAAAGCTGGATGTATCACACTCCCTGATTTCAAATTATACTACAAAGCCATAGTAACCAAAACAGCATGGTGCTGGCACAAAAACAGACACACAGATCAATGGAACAAAATTGAGAGCCCAGAAGTAAACCCACACGTTTATGGACAGCTAATATTCGATAAGGGAGCCAAGAGCATATGATGGAGAAAGGAGAGTCTCTTCAATAAACGGTGTTGGGAAAACTGGACAGCCACATGCAAAAGAATGAAAGTAGACCATTCCCTTACACCATGCACAAAAATCAACTCAAAATGGATTAAAGACTTGAATGCAAGACCCAAAACCATGAGACTTCTAGAAGAAAACATAGGCAGTACACTCTATGACATTGGTCTGAGTAGCATATTTTCAAGTCCCATGTCTGACTGGGCAAGGGAAACAAAAGAAAAAATGAACAAATGGGACTACATCAAATTAAAAAGCTTCTGCACAGCAAAGGAAACCATCAACAAAATGAAAAGACAACCTAACAATTGGGAGAAGATATTTGCAAACCACATATCAGATAAGGGGTTAATATCCAAAATACACAAAGAACTCATACAGCTCAACAACAAAAAACCCAACAATCCAATTAGAAAATGGGCAAAAGATCTGAACAGAGATTTCTCAAAAGAAGACATACAGATGGCTAACAGGCATATGAAAAGATGCTCAACATCATTAGCTATCAGGGAAATGCAAATCAAAACTACAATGAGGTATCACCTCACTCTGGTCAGAATGGCTATAATTAACAAGACAGGAAACAACAAATGTTGGAGAGGATGTGGAGAGATGGGAACCCTCCTGCACTGCTGGTGGGAGTGCAAACTGGTGCAGCCACTATGGAAAGCAGTATGGAGTATCCTCAGAAAATTAAGGATAGATCTACCATATGATCCAGCTCTCCCACTGCTGGGTATTTATCCAAAGAACTTGAAAACACAAAGGCATAAAGATACTTGCACCCCTATGTTCATTGCGGCATTATACACAATAGCCAAGACATGGAAGCAACCTAGGTGCCCGTCAAGGGACGAATGGATAAAGAAGATGTGGTATTTATACACGAGGGACTACTACTCAGCCATAAGAAATGACGAAATCTGGCCATTTGTGACAACATGGATGGAACTTGAGGGTATTATGCTGAATGAAATAAGTCAGAGGGAGAAAATCAATACCATATGATCTCACTCATAAGTAGAAGATAAAAACTACAAAAAAAAAAAACCACATAGCATTGGAGATTGGACTGGTGGTTACCATTGGGGAAGGGGAGACGGGGGAGGGCAAAAGGGGTGATTAGACTCACATGTGAGGGGATGCACTATAATTAGTGTTCGGGTGGTGAACATGATGTAATGTATCCAGAATTCGAAACATGATGTACACCTGAAAAAAATAAAAATTAAAAAAGAATACATGTCTTATTCGTCTTAATATTAATAGAAAAGCAAAATAAACATATAGATTATTATGCATTTCCTTGAGAAAGTTCAGTTTACTCATTTGAGTCCATTAGTTTCTCTAATTTCGGTTTGGAAAATGACTATTTTACTTATACATAATTAGCATTAATAATCTAATTTTTACACAATTATATGACATCCTGAAAGAAAAACACAATTTTTCTAAAACTATATGCAAAAATGGATGAAATATCTATTTTCAAATGCAGTGAAGTAAATATCATCTTGTCAGACATCAGACTCCTTAGCGAACACCCTAGTCGGTGCCATGTTCCCCAGGAAGCAGCCCTTAACCATCCTTGCAAAAGTAGTCAATCTTATAAGTATGTTCTGCCATGGCAAAGTCACCTATTTTGACCTTTTGGGTAAAGCATTGAGTTCTTTTGTTCAAAGCACTTTCTAACATCAAAATTTCTAAACTGAAAATATATATACATATCAATACTGCTTTCTTAAATTTAAAGTACATAATTTACCTTATTAGATATAATGTGCAATTATTTCCAAGTACGTTTAGCTTTAAAGATAGAGTGATGGTTTGCAAAGCTACAGAAAATGACACTCTTACCCAAAGCTGGTGTAAATGATATTGGTACAACTTTCTGCATTTGTTTTTTCTGACTACAGTATCTATTTTGACACATAAATACATATATACAAAGACCTGAAAATAACACTAAAAATATATGCATTCCTATCAGGCCTATGATTATATGATATATATTTACGTATATTCAAACCATATATATATATCTATATACATATATAACCATACATGTATATATATAATATATATGCTAACCAATTTTTAACCTAGCACTCTATCAAAAACAATTTTTATATCATTATTATTTTGCTTTAAGAATATTTTATTGGCTATAAAATATTATATAGTTTCATTTCTAAACTTTAGGTAACCAACACTTGTTGGATTTTTCCTATTAAAATCAATAAATAACTCAAAATATTTTAGTCTATTCATTATTAATTTTACTACAAATGCTAATAGTTACGTTAAATAACAAGAGCATTTTAAAGATTTTGGTATATATTTTCATATTGCCATCCAGAAAGCCAATAAAAACTCTGAGAAACAATTTCCAAGTAGGTATCAAAGCTTTAATATTTTATGCCCCTTGACTACATATTTTCACTTCTGTAAATTTGCCCAAAGGAAGCAATCCAAAATTTATACAGTGTTCTAAGCCTGAAATTCATTTCAGTGTCATTTATTGCTTTGAAATATTGGAAACCATATAAATACTTAAAAATACTATAATGCTTAAGCAAACTATGGTAAAGAGAATATTCTTTATGAGATATTATGTAGTTACTATCATTATAATAACAAAGTATCTATAATAAAGAAAATATGGATAATGTAATATTAAGTAAAAAACAAATACTTACAGTATGGTAACAGTTTTTTAAAGAAAATATATAAGAATACTAGAAAATCCACTCAAATAACACTGGTCATCATCGAGTGATGGAGATAGAGGCCACCGTTCATTTTTTCTGCATTTTTTCTACTTATAAATCTTATAAAAAAAGCATGTATTGATATATCAAGGAAAATACATCCTTAATTTTATTTTAAAACATTAATCATGCAAATATATTTTTCCCCAAACAGAATCATTTGGCTCTGGGATTGTTTAGTTAAGTTGGCTTTCAGCAAAACAGAATTCTAAAAATTGATGTTTACAACTGATAATCACTGACTGTGTTCTTCTAAATTTAAGAGACCGCAAAGCCGAACGCATCCCGAACATGTTTCTTTCTATTATAGGAACTGACTGGTTACAGACATCAGGAGAGGGTAGATGTTCTTATCTGGCCTGTAATGGACACAGAAACTACTTACAATTTGCAACAGTTGCTCCTAAACTGCAGCCCAAGAAACTCAAAGGAGATATAGTTTCTGTAAAGATTCATAGATCTGTAGTTGTGCCAAACTATCTACAGATAAAAATATACTTAAATACTTATGCGGCATAATTGTACACTCCATGAAGAGACCAGTGAAAGTATTTGTAGTAGTATGAACAAGTGAATGAATGAAAGTTTTGTGACACATTAGCATTAGAATTTTACTTGGAATTACAGCTATTATCACTTAGAGGTCTAATATTTACATTTAATATTACAATGCAGTTTTATTGTAAAAACCATGATTCTCAAACTTTGGTGTCCATAGGGATCATGTGAGGTGTTTACAATAAAGATTTCACTACCTAATTCCCGAGACTGTGATACAGAAGTTTGGGTAAAATGTATTGATCTTAAGCATTCTAGAAGATTCTAATGCATGTGATCCTTGGACCCAGCTTTTGGAAACAGCATCTAAATGCTGGAAACAGACATATACTCAGGAGAAACGATGAGAGTCTTGGCTCAAGAAGGGACCGCACCTTTTTAACCCAATGATAAGCATTTCCAGTCTGTTAAGATGATGTTCAAAACAGGAAGCTGTCACCAAAAACTATAAAAAGTGTTATCTAATTTAGCAATAAGAACTGGCGTCCAGAGGGATAATATCATTTATAAAAACAAATTCCGTGTGTGTGCGTGCAGGTAGGTGTACACGTGTGTGAATACATGCGCATGAATTAGAACCTACCCTATGGAGTTCTGAAAATAGATTATTAGAATTGTTTATATTTTTGCTCACTATATTGACAATAGGAGGGCACTAATCACGTTGTGTATTTTCTTCCGATGTCCCTATTCTTAATTTTCTATGAGAGGTAAATAAATATTAAAAACTGAGTGATTATTGTTTTAGAAAATTCTTGAAATTTTTAAATATAGTCTTTTCTACAAAAGAGCTCAAATGAAATCTTAGATAAATAAAGGATCAGTTTGTAATTAAGCACCAGTAACCTCTCCAGTGAGGCGGAATTTAAACACATAACTCTTTTTTGGTATTGTTTTGCGGTTTCTGTTGTTATTTTCTCCCCTCATGTCTTCTCTATTTTCTTCTCACACTCACTGTGGCTAACAGGAGACACTCTGCAGCAGTGATGTGATTTGCCCCTGACCTTGCCGTGATCGTAGATTTTGTAATCTAAATCAATTTCACTCACAGCAGGGGCCATTGGTAAAGTATTTCTGTTCTCAACAGCAGATTGGTTAAGCTCTTCATTTTGAGTGTCCAAGGGATATCCACGGGCACCTGACTTCCATAATCCAAACCAAAGGCTTCCAGTCGCAGGATGACAAACATACACTCTAGACGCTCAGCTGAGGCACAGTGATGCTTATAATCTGCAGACTCAAATGTATTCCCATCTCCGTTATCTGACCACTTGTATTATTATTTGTAACCCAGGGAATGTTTTACAAGAATATAAACTTCCCCTTACTGAAGAAGCTGAGTTACAGCACAGCGTAAATTACGGGGCATGGTATTGTACGAATTTTGGATTTGTGACACTGCAAACAGCAGTCAGGCAGGCAAATCATGTGTAAGCTGGCTTGCATCTATATGAAACTCAGAAGCAAACAATCTAAATTCTTGGATGAAAAGAACTCAGATTTCACAGAACAATATTTCAAATAAGAGGTGGAATAATTTGTGTAGAGCCTGGGCCTGACACTCAGATACTTAGAGGGCTGAAAGTATTTTTGGCTATTTACAATATAAAAAAAATTTCAGATCTAAAGACTTCTTTCTGACTTGTGTATTTGAAACAGATATAATTCAAAGAGATGATTCCACCCTATCTCCTCTCCAACCAGTTTCTATTTTATCCTCTCCGTAGCTTTCAGATTAGGAATCCCCAGACCCCAGCTGGAATAGCTTTAGGCACCATGGCTGGGTTTTTTCACTGTTATAACCAACACTTAGTGCCTAGCACATAGTTATTGCTCAAAAATGTGTTGAATGCATGAGTTAGAAGAGAATGTTGCCTCCACACGTGCACCAGAAGTAGAGGGAAAATGTTCAACAAGATTGATCAAGTGAACTGACTTATTTTCCCTGAGAATTTTCCATAAAATACATTTAATGATTAGTCTAATATATATGGATCTGCTGGTACGGTACCTAGTAGAAACAGTATACACGATTTTCTTACACAGAAAGCATTTTCCACGTTGTGTGTAGTTAAACAAAAAATGTGACATTTGAAAAGTACATCAAATCCAGACTTTGGAATTATTCTCTCGTCTGTTGATAATTTCTCTACTTAAGAGACAGTTAGAATAAATATCTGGGTCATAACAGGTCTAGGAGAATTTATATATTACATTTTAAATTTGTGAGCGTACTTGTGAAAATTTTCATAAGATGTTTTTTACCCAAGCATTACAGTGGTTAAATTAAAAAATTATTTTTAAGAAGGTTGTAACATTGTCCTTACGGAGGGTGATAAATTATTAGTTAATGTATTTTCTTCTCAGTTATCTCTGGGTTAAGAAAAGCTTATAAAATTTTACAAGGTTGTATCCATTTTGAATATGTGGTTGATTTCTTATTCACATAAAGTAAGTCAGGGAAATGCAGAAAATATGCTGATGGTTGTTCTTTGGCTGTTCATGTTACTGAATATTAATAAAATTGTTTGATCTGGAGGTCAAAAACATTTTTTTTATTTCCAAAACTTTCTAGAACTGTCTACATTTTTCATTTGGAAAAAGAAACAATATATGGAAAATATTTAGCTGTTTGGGAAAAATAATTGCCACATAATACATTAGTTACCATACAACAGTCATACAATACACTGAAGTGGTTACCAAAACAACATGGTTTAATTTTATTTGTTTGTTATTTGCACATAAATATTTTCCACATGAATAATGTCAAAATATCTTCTGATTCAAGCAGAAACTCACAAACACCATTTCTTTCTTCTCCATAAAAATCTTAACATGTAAGATTGGCTTAGAAATTCTTGCTGAAACATGAAAGTTAAGAGAAAGCCTGTTAAATCATTTGCTCAGGTAAAACATTACACTTCACAACACTGCATTTACAATATGCTTTCCCAGGAATAATACTTTTCAAAAATGTTTGAATTGGGATCTGTGAATATGAACTGAAAAGGAGTTAGAGGATTCCAGTGTTAGCGGAGGCAACTGAGAAAACTGTGGGCTCTTAATACAATAATCTTAACTAAGAAATAATCTATAGGTGCTTCGAAAAATATTTCTACCTTTCTTTCTCAAAGACAACCCACTGTCAACATATATGTTGAGATGTTTCTGAGCTGGTTACCTCCTGGTAGATCTACAAAGAGCCGATCACACCCCCCCATCTTGTCCTCAACTGCCACCTCTATTTGTGTTCCAAAGGTGGCTGGTGAGAAATTGTGATTCACATTATAATTTTAAAAATCAATTTTTATGAGTTTGGTGCCATTAGAACTATATTCTAGCAATCAAAATGCAGCAGAGGTCAATAAGGAAATCTCTTAATGATCATGAGATCAACTTCTTGATTTGCTTTTGTTAACTTGTGGCTCAATTTTGAAGTTAAAAGATTACTCATCTCTTGAAAAAATAGAAGTGTACTTACAAGCATCTTTTATTATATGTTGGTCTCATGTCAATTCTATACATCAAGTAATCCTTTGAGTAAAACATCACTGAGATCTTAAAAAGTTCATTTAGAATATATTTTCTTTTCTTTTCTTTTTGAGGAAGATCTGCCAATCCTCCTCTTTTTGCTGGGGAAGACTGGCCCTGAGCTAACATCTGTGCCCCTCTTCCTCTACTTTATATGTGGGACACCTACCACAGCATGGCTTGCTAAGCTGTGCCATGTCTGCACCCGAGATCTGAACCAGCGGACCCTAGGCCGCTAAAGCAGAATATGCGCACTTAACTGCTGCACCACCAGGCTGGCCCCAGAATATATTTTCATTTATCTGATAATTTTTCTATAAGAAAAGAATGATGGATATATTTTATGTGTAACATCTGTGGCAATCTTTCTCTATTTTATGTGAGACAGAAGCACAGTGTGGCTTGATGAGCGGTGCCGGGTCTGCACCAGGGATCTGAACCCGCAAACCCCGGACCACCGAAGCTGAGCACGCAAACTTGACCACTAGGCCACTGGGCTTGCCCCTTGTAATACTGCAGACAATACTAAAAGTAGAAGAAAAGCTAGAATTGTTTATAGAATTCTTAGGGCGAAACAATCTAAGTGATCTGTAAAACGAGCCTCTGAATTGTTTCACATCCAGGAGAACTGATGAGGAAGACCGTCTCAGAATCAAGAGAAATAAAAAAGGCAGTGTTTGCAACAGAAACAAAAGCAACAATTTCCAGCTTAAATTAGAGTTGTAGCATCAAGACTTTAATAAGCGTGGTCTCTCTTGTTCTCATGCAAGGTAACTTTTTGGGTTTGATGTAAGAATTTCAAATTCCTGTGTCCTTCCACATGTAACTAAACATGAAAACAAGATCAAAAAATTCATTTCTTATTAAATATTTTCCTGCTGGTCTTTTAAGTATATAACTTATTGACATGTATAAATTTATAATATGTAAAATGAGAAATGTAAATAGTATATACTCATCTCTGTTCCTAGGGAGTTTTGTGAATAAATTTCCATTAATCTAGTTGCAAATGCACCCTAAAGTTGTATAATTCATGCCCTTTCTGGATGAGTTTAATAAGAAATATCTGCTATTTTTCATTTCTTTCCTCTCCCTGCTCCAATTGCACTTCTATAGAAGTCTTAAATGTTTATGTATGTATCCGGTTATGCATATTGTAAACATCTGTCAACTCTGGAAAACTCATTGCCGGGTAGCCATTATTTTGAAGGAAAACTGAGCTCATCTCAATGAAACTAAACTTAAAAACTACTTCAATCCAAGACTAAAGAAATACCAAATCAAAAATTTGGTTTTTACTTCATTGATTTGACCAGGATATCACTGGAGAAAAATAATTTATATTCTTTTGCTTTTACAAATGTCTTTAAAATATGTTATGCACATATGTTCCTAAATCTCTGTGTTTGTGTTTATAGACAAAAGCATCATCAATAAATGCCATACCTGGATTCCAAAGGACAGCTGGATGTGGGGGAGGTCTTGTCTGCATGGCCTGTGTACGATGTCTGGACTATTCAGGTATCAAAGGATGCCAAGTAAAGGTGTACTATTTCGCGTCAAAGCGGAATGTAAATTATAACCAGGAGGCTGTTGAAAGAAGCCCTGAAGAGAACATGCTAGCCAAATATGACAGCAAAGTGTTTTTCAATGGCCAATTGAATGGAATTTGCCATTTTAGTAATGTTTGGAATTAGAGGTTTATAGGAAGCACCGCAGAGCTATGATAATTCATACTCAGGTACCATCCAGCTTTATTTAGTCTTAATTGAACTGTTGAAGGGGAAAACCATTGGACTAGTTATCCTGTCCTTTAGGAGGTTTTATAACCTGAGTTATGATTTGGTAGCTTTTATTAGTTGATATTGTTGAGTTGCTATGAGAAATTTAAAGAGTCCTATTTAGTAAGATAGACTCTTGGGGCTGAAAATTTAACTATAGGTAATTCATTGTATCTGGTTTGAAACTTAGATATAAAGCTAATTATTCTCCTTATCCTTTATTATGCAATCTTATCCTAAACTTTGAATTTCACCCTAGGATTTTTATTTGGCAGAACCAAATTTGAATCATTATCACATTTTTTGTTTCTTGAAGCAATTTTATCTATACCTTTGTGATTCAGTATATTTTAAGAGAATTTTTATTTTAATTTTTTGTTTTGGGGTGAATCCCAATGTGGATCAAAATATTGTGAAATAAGCGGGACAGCAACTCCAACATTTAACCTTGTAGGTCCATACCATTGGGGTCTAAATGCCACCTAGGAACTACTGACTGCCCAGGGGACCCACTGTTCCTTAGCCTACAGTATTCTGGAAATACAGGAGTCAGTGCCCGGTCAGATGCACCGCAATGGCCCTTCATGCTCTAAACAACGCATCTTCTATTCCCTTTTTGCTTTCTTGACTCTACCCAAGTTCAGGCTCTTTGCCACTTTTCCTCACTCATAAGGACAAACTCAGACTGGATAAATTTCAGACTGGTAAAACCTGGACAACCCAACATAAAGAGGCACAGTCTAGAACATCAGCACACAAGCTCAGCACTTGGCGGATCCCATTCAGGCCTGCTGAACTGTGTGTAATGGACCCAGGTAGCGAGTGAGGAGGGAGAGATTGAGGATACCTCATAACTGTGACAGTGCCCTGGCTTACTGCTCACAGTGCCAGTTGTTTCACTAGGGCACTTAGCATCCTCTGCTGGACGCTGGGCAGCATGCCTCTCCAAAATTTATGGAGGTTAGGATGAATGACACACAGGTACCAAAGGACATACAATAGAAAGAAACACAGTAAACACAAAGAATTCTCTAAGGGGAAAGTCTCAAGTTTAGAACAGAGTGAAACAAAGTAGGTAGAGGATAGGCTGGCAGGCCAGTGGTGCTGGTTTTTACTGGGGATAGAAGGTGGGGCCTGGAGGACGGGGTGTGCATGATTTGAACTGCCACTGCATGGCCAAGCCAGGCTTTCCTATTGCCTTGCCCAAATGTGGGGGGAGAAAGGGAAGCGAGGGTGTGTGTGAAAGACGTCAGAAGTCAAACACCAAAAATGGAGTCCGAATTTTTTTTTTTTTCAGGAAGATTGGCCCCGAGCTAACACCTGTGCCCATCTTCCTCCACTTTATATGTAGGATGCCTGACACAGCATGGCTTGACAAGCAGGGCATAGGTCCGCATCCAGGATCCGAACCAGCGAACCCCAGGCCGTCAAAGTGGAATGTGCAAACTTAACCGCTGCACCACCAGGCCGGCCCCCAGACTCTTAATTACACTCTCTAGTCTTAAACTTTTGAAATTATATTGCAAAATTTGCACTTACTAAGCATTTGGAATTAACAAAAGCAAAACTATAATTGTGAAGTACTGTAGAAACTTCTGAAATGATTATTTATCATTACTAATAGAATCTTAGCTTCAGGAAGGAAAGAAATCAATATTTTTCCACCGATCATAGTGCTTGGCGCACAGGAAGAAGTTGATCAATATTTCAGAATGAATCAATGGCAGTCTGGGGCAGCTTCTCTGAGGAAGTGATATTTGAATGATTCCTGAAGTTATTTGAAGAGCAGAGCAATGTTTAGACAGAGAAAGAAATATAAAGGCCGTTAGGCAGGATGGACTTGGAATTTTGGAGGAGCAGAAAGGAGGTTGCTGTGGTTAGAGCCTGGTGACAGAGGGGGAGAGTCTGATGAAATCAGATTGTGGAGGTGAGAAGGAACCAGATTATGCAGGGTCTACGGGGCTTGATGAGCGGATTACATCATATTCCAAAGGCAATGGAAAGCCATTCAAGGAATTTAAGCCAGGGAGTGACATGATGTACTGTAAAAGAATATTCCACCTTCTTTATGATATAAAAATGGAATGCAGCAGATAAGGTAGAAGTGGAAAGATATTACATTAGTGGAGAAAAGAGGTAAGATTTGAGTGATAGTATTGAAGATGGACAGAGGGATAGTAATGGAGATGGGGAGAAGTGGGAAATGTATATTTTTGGAGATACGGTACTCAGTGATGGACCCGTTTTGGGAGAAAAGAAAATGGCATGAATGCCTGGGTTTTTTGGCTTGAACTATTGGATTTATCGAATGCTATTTATAGGAATGGGGAAAACTGGGGATAGTGGAGGAATACATGGGTTGGGGTGGAATAAACAGCTCCATTTAGAAATATTAATATTGAAATGTCTTAGTGTGCAGATATTAAGGAGGACGTGGTATATATGAGTCTTGAGTTGCATTTTGAAACATCAACACATTGATGTTATTTGAAGTCTTATCAAAGTTTAAAACCTTCATGAAATCACCTGAAATAAGTTAACAGAGAAGAGAAGAGAGCTAAGACTGAGTTCTGGATACTCAAAATTTAAATTGATGGAGGAATAGCCAACAAAGGGGAAAGAAGGAAATATTCTGGAGGAAGAGCTAATGCAGGAAAATAAAAACTTGAAGAATGTCACGTGATAAAAGCCAAGACAGGACAGCAAGGTGGACGCGAAGGAATTAAGGAAGGTTTCATAGTATAATTCAGGCGGTGTTTAAAGTATGAAGACAAACTGAAGAAAGACATTGAGCATGATTTAGTGGAGATTGGCTTTTAGATAGAGTTGTTCTGGAAGATCTCTCCAAGGAGAAGATTTCAGCAGAGATCTTGATAATGTGAAAGAACAAGCCGTGTGAAGATCTAGAGGGAATGCTCCCCAGGTCAGGAGAAAGGTGCCTTGAAAGCCGATAAGGGCACAGCTTGTGCTGTTGAAGGAACACCAGCATGTCCAGAGGGGCTGGAGCTGAAGGAAATGCGGCCTGAGAGGAAACAGGACAGGCCGGGTGGGACCTGATGTGCCGTGGCCGAGAGTTAGAATTAATTAATGGTGCTTTTCAGTATCAGAGAAAACAATGAGTTAAATTGCATTGGGGAAGTTTCCAAAAGTGTTTAAAATGAAGAAGAATTCTTTTGATATTTCTAACAGATTTGACCCTTAATTGTTTTTAGAGTAAAATTCAATGCCTTAATTTTACCCTGTTCACTTAAAAAATATCTAGAAGATTGAAAGATAAGTAAATAGATATAGATATTCAAATTCATGGGACGTAGTTGGAAGATTTTGAGAAAATGATATTATTGACTTGCATTTAAATATTAAAAAATTATTACTGTAAGGATACAGACTATATAAAGTGTAGAAGGTGGTTTCAATAATTTGCAGGGGGTATGATGGCCGCTTGTATTAGATGATAAGAAATCTCTAGTTTCTGGCTGTACTTTGAAAGTAGAGCCCACAGGAAATGCTGATGCATTAAATATGGAAGGTGAAGGAATTAAGCTAGTGTTTGAAAAGAAAAAAAACTTTGGGCAATATGCTTTGTATTAGATTTATTGACTAGTAGGTTTTCAGGTTTTGTTTTGTTTTGAGGAAGATTAGTCCTGAGCTAATGTCTGCAGCCAATCTCCTCTTTTTTGCTGAGGAAGACTGGCCCTGAGATAACATCTGTGCCCATCTTCCTCTACTTTATATGTGGGATGCCTGCCACAGCATGGCTTACCAAGCAGTGCCATGTTCGCACCCGGGATCCGATCCCGTGAACCCTGGGTCACCGAAGCGGAACATGCGCACTTAACTCCTGCGCCACTGGGCTAGCTCCTGTTTTCAGTTTTTTAATACCCAGAAAAGTGCTTTGCTCATGAACGAAGCACAATATATGTTTATTACATGCAGTAAAATATTGCAAAAAGAGCTTGAAAATATTAAAGTTCTGCTTGTTATGTTAAAACATTTAAAGAAAAGACAACAAATGAAAAATATCAAAGGTCTTGAAGACAATTTCTCAACTTCCTTTCTTTTTTATTCTTCTTAAAAACAAAATAAAAAAAACAAAGGAGCCGGCTTGGTGGTGTAGTGGTTAAGTTCATGTGCTCTGCTTCAGCGGCCTGGGGTTTGTGGGTTCAGATCCCAGGCGTGGACCTATGCATTACTCATTAATCCATTCTGTGGAGGCGTCCCACATACTAAACAAAGAAAGATTGGCAGGAATGTTAGCTCAGGGACAATCTTCCTCCCTCCTCCACCCCAAAAAATCTGTTCATATGCCCTAACCATAAATATATGTGATTATATGCAAATGGTGAGTACAAAATAAAATAAATATGCTACTTCTACCACTAAGGGTAAAGATTAGAGCAAGCTAATCATATAGAATATTTATGTAAGAAAAGGTATGTAAGAAAATATAAGGTTGTGAAGTATCGTATATCTGTAGATCTATGTTTCATAAATATGTTTCCTATATCTATATCTCTTTAAATCTTCAAGCTCTCTTTGATGCAAACATGGTAAAATTAAGACATTATATTTTGTTCTAAAATTTCTTAAGTAAAATCTGTTAGAAGTATCAGATGGATTCCTCTTAATTTTATATACTTTTGGAAAATCACACAAAGCTATTTGTTTTATCCAATCCTACAAAGCACCATTTATTAATATAATATTTTAAATTTTGGTCTATAAATAATAACTAAAAACAAATGACTTTCTTTGGTCTTGGGTTAGATAATTGGAATATCATCCTCTAAATCTTTCTCTGGTCCTAAAGTATAGAAGTACAAAAAAGGAGAGAAGATTAGCGAGTCTGGCCTGTTAATGATATGAAGGCAGAAGATATGGAAAAGATCTAGTGTCTCCCTGATATTAATCATTGTATGGATAGTCAGGGAGCTAACTGTTGCTAAATATTTATGACACACAAAACATTTGGTGTTTTATGATGAAAATACTTGACAATATTTTTTCAAAATAACTTGTACAAAATAAATAAGCACAAACTTGTGTTAGAGATTCTCTCCCCATTTTTCACTCTGTTTCTCTCTTTCCCAAATCTTTAAAAATACAAGAGAAGGGGCTGGCCCCGTGGCCGAGTGGTTAAGTTCTCGCGCTCTGCTGCAGGTGGCCCAGTGTTTCATTGGTTCGAATCCTGAGTGTGGACATGGCACTGCTCATCAAACCATGCTGCGGCAGCATCCCACATGCCACAACTAGAAGGACCCACAACAAAGAATATACAACTATGTACCAGGGGGCTTTGGGGAGAAAAAGGAAAAAAATAAAATCTTTAAAAAAAAAAAAAAACTACAAGTGGACTCCAACACAGCTTTAGGACTGCTCCAAGAGACGCATCAATTGTCTCCGTCCATGTCCTTTTGGTGAGGCTTGTAATTGTCATACTTCTTCATATGACAACTAGACCCTCTTGTTTTCCTGCCCAGATACTCTCAGCAGCCAATCACGTCTGGAAATGACCTACTCAAGAGCAAACAGCATGCGTCTAAGAGACCAACAAGCCTAGAAATTCGTTCCTTCTCTGGTGTTGACCTAGCCTATCTACTTGTGTGTCTTTATACTTTCCTATTTTTATTTCCTATTCATTTTCCTACATCAGTAGTCCCCTCCTTCCATCTCCCAAGAGAATCGCTCCCTGCCTTGCCCTTGTTAGTCCCTCCCTCTGTATCTGGATCTCAGAAGGGTGTCTTCACTTAATCTGAGACACACATAACGGTGTATTCATTTTACACATAAATATATTAGTGTGCACCTCAGTAGATATTAGTGAGCAAAAGCAAAGTGTGTAGGGGCCAGCCCAGTGGTGCAGTGGTTAAGTTCACACGTTCCGCTTTGGTGGCCTGGGGTTTGCCAATTTGGATCCTGCGTGCAGACCTTTGGGCTGCTTGGGAAACCATGCTGTGGAGGGCATCCCACATATAAAGTAGAGGAAGATGGGCATGGATGTTAGCTTGGGACCAGTCTTCCTCAGCAAAAGGAAGAGGATTGGCAGCAGATGTTAGCTCAGGGCTAATCTTCCTCAAAAAAAAAAAAAAAAGAAAAGTGTGTAATTAAGAGTACTTGAAAAGAGAGAAAGTTTTGAATAAAGTTTTAAGTCATAGAAGGAGAAAATATTAAGACAATTTTTAAAAATTTTTTTTTAAAGATTGGCACCTGGGCTAACAACTGTTGCCAATCTTCCTTTTTTTTTAAGGATTGGCACCCGAGCTAACAACTGTTGCCAATCTTTTTTTTTTTTCTGCTTTATCTCCCCAAACCCCCCCCCCCCCCGTACACAGTTGTATATCTTAGTTGCAGGTCCTTCTAGTTGTGGGATGTGGAACATCGCCTCAACGTGGCCTGACGAGTGGTGCCATGTCCGTGCCCAGGATCCGAACCCCGGGCCACCGCAGCAGAGCGCACGAACTTAACCACTCGGCCAGGGAGCCGGCCCCAAGACAATTTTTAAAAATTGTCTATATAAATGGAGTAGCTCCCTAGTATATGCCAACTCTCTTCACTCTAGCACCGGTCCTCAAATGGATTTATTTTAATCTGAGTTTCCATTTTTGATCAACGGCAGCTCAGAACATTTGATTAAAGCAACTGGAGCTACATTGCTTCATCTTGCACCATCTTCCCGTATCCCCATCAGCCTCTACACAATGGCAATTTTTCATTTGGAATGGCTCTTTTATCTATTTAATACCACCTTACTATCACTGATCTCTTTCTTTGGATTCCTTATACACTCTGCTTTCTACATTAAAATGTGTTCTGAGAGAAGATGACTCTGAACTTCCTACAATTAATTCTAAGCACATTAATTCTAAGACAAAACTGTAGGAAATATTTCTAATGTTGTTTTAAAATAACAATCTTATTGCGATGTAATTCATATATCATACAATTTGTCCAGTTAAAATGTACAATTCAATGATTTTTAGTATATTCACAGAGTTGTGGAATCATCATCACCACAATCAGTATCAGAAACTTTTCGTCAACCGAAAAAGAAACCCAACACCCACTGGTAGTCATCTAATTCTTCTAACCTTCCCTCAGCCCTAGGCAATCACTTTCTGCCTTTATACATTTGCTCCTCTGAACATTTCATGGAATGGAATCATACAACATGTGTTCTTTTGTGTCTTGCTTCTTTTCACTTAGCATACGTGTGTAAGGTTCATCCATATTGTAACATCCATCAATACTTCAATTTTTTATTACCTAAAAATATTTCATTGTATAGATATAGCACATTTTATTTATGCATTCATATTGATGGACATTTAGGTTTTTCCACTTTTGGGCTGTGATAAATAATAATGAACATTTGTGTAAAAGTTTTTATGTGGACATATATTTTCATTTCTCTTGGATATGTATCTAGGAATGGAATCACTGGGTCTGAGTGATAACTCTTTGTTTAAATTTTTGTGGAACAGCTATACTGTTTTTCAAAGCTCTGCACCATTTTAAATCTCCAATAGCATTGTTCGAGAGTTTCCATTTCTTTACATCTTCTCCAATGCTTGTTAAGATTTATCTTTTTGATTATATTCATCCTAGTGGGTGTGAAGTGGTTTTGATTTGTATTTCCCTTATGGCTATCTAACGTTTTTAATTATCTCAAATTATACTGCATCCCTGGGAGAACTTACAAAGTGCTTTATTTTAAATGGATGTTGAATTTATCTTAAATATCATTTAAAATACTAAGCTTGAGCTATCGTAGATAATATCAAAATGCAGATGAGAAAGTGTCTGTACATACAAGGTGCTTTTGATGACTTATTCTTACTTATGACTTCTCCTCAGCCACTCTGCCTGTCACAGTGTCTAGCAATGGTGGCAAAAGTCAGACATGACTGGAGGGTGTGCTAAGGCTTGTTTGCTTTCTTCCACTTAGGTGGCCCCATAATAATAACACAAACGGTATTTCAAAATAGTTATAATGAAGCCTATCTTTCCTCATGTATCATTCCAATGAAGTATTACAGATTAGTTTTCCAAGAGATTGACTAGAAATTACCAAAATGTCGGAAACTTCTTTTATTTCTCTATGTTCTATTCCCACAGATACTACTAAAACATCTTAAATAAATGTATTTAGCAGATGGCTGGCCCTCAAAGAAATCCCCAGCTGTTTTGAGGGAAGAATCCTTTTGGTGTATTCATAACAATGGCAATTGATGTAACATGAGAAACAGGGGTTATCAAGGAAAAAACACATTTACTTGATCACTCAAAGCAAATTCAAATAGATTGTTTTAGCCTTTAGTCTTGTTTTGTTTTGCTTTTTTGTGTATGTGTGAGCACATTGTTGAGTTCTTTAAATGAACCTGCTGTTTGATCTTTATTTACTAAGTATGACATGATTCTTGAATAAGTAATTTGTGCAAAGGTATTAAAAAGTCCATTAACATTCTGGTTAGAAACTTATAACTTTTTAAATATTTATAAGCACAAAGTTTTTGGAAGTTATGTGTTTATTGAATAACTAGAGTTTGAAATGAGTAATTCTATCAAGATTGCATTTCCATATGGCTACAACAATAATTCATAACTATATAAATTTCAGGATTGTCCTACAGTGCTGGAGGTTCTAAGTACAAGCAAGAATGATGGACTACAATTAAGTGTTTTTGCCCATGCCATCTGGAAGCCTTTTACAGTCCATTAATTAGTAGGATGATTACAATATTCTCAGTTAATGGATTCTGTCAGATTCAAGCTCTAGATTTGCTTGTGGTTGAAGGGCTGTTTGTGTGTTTGAATTAAGGGCTTGGTTATTTCAGTGACGTGTATGACTATTATTAAACATTACTCATCCTTTCCTTTATATCTTATTTTTTTAATAGATGGAAAATCAGGAAATTTACTGAGGTTTTTGCAATTTTGGACCAACACTAATGAAAAAGCACTTATTGTGTGCATAATTGCACATGGTCCATAGAACAGCACTCACCCTTTATTTAGGGCTACCATGGGTCAAATAATTTGTCTTCTCAGCATAGTTGGTTTTGGAGGCAATCAAAACGTATTCCCTTAATTCAACATGTACACCATTGTTGTAGAAAAAAACGAGTATGTATGGTCTCTGTCCACAGTTCCTGGGAGGGAAGTTTTAAATCCTTGGGATTTCCCAAGAGATAGGAATGCCTTTGTTATTCATGGTGGGCCCTCAGAGAAGAGAGATTGAGTTCAACTATGTGGCCAAGGATTCAATCAATCATACCTACATGATGAAACCTCCATAAAAACTCTGGACACATGAGGATCAGGTGAGCTTGCTGGGTGGGGAACACTGATGTGCCCGGAGGGTGACACATCTGAATTCCACAGGGAGGGGACATGAAAGCTCTTTGCTCAGGATCCTCCCAAATCTCTCTTCATGTGTCTCCTCATTTGACTGGCCCTGGTTTGTATCCTTTATAATAAAATTATAATCACAAATGTGCTGCTGTGCTGAGCTCTGTGAGTTGTTCTAGTGAATTATCAAACCTAAGGGGATCATGGGAAACCCTGAATTTGCAGCCAGGTGTTCAAAATTGCAAGGGGGCGAAGATCCCCAAACTTGCAGCTGACGTCTGAAGTGAGGGCAGTCTTGCCGGGGACCGTGCCCTTGTCTTGTGGAAGCTGCACTAACTCTGGGTGCTCAGTGTCAGAACTGCATTGCTATATTGCAGCCTTCTGATTTATTTCCACCTAGAGCTCTCCATTTCCCCCTGGAAGTTCTGCCTCCAAGACTCTGAATGGCTATATTCTAAACTTTGCAAAATGGTATTGCTTGTTGGCTAAATCACTGGATTCTGATCATCAGTATTGTCCCCTTCATTATTTAGACCAACCACAGACAGTGCTTTGTAGAAATTATCACATTATAGGAGGTAACATGCTCAGTGAGAACAAGGTGAGACTAATGTAACCCTATCACTAACAAGAATTGTGACCTTGAAAATAATTGGTTAATCACACTGGACCTGTTTCTTCTTCCAAAAAATAAGGTGGTTGACTAAACAACCTTTAAAGTCTCTGGAAGCTGTTAGGTAGTAAGATTCTTTGGATTTCAGGATCTCAGTTTCCTTGTCAGCAAATGGAAGTCAATCTGACTGGATCTCATTTAACTACGATGAGAAATAACTGAGCCATTTCTACCTGTAGGAAAGAAATAGACTTTATTCTTTCTAAACATATTACAACTCTATTAAGATTTCCACAGGAAAATTACAGAACAGAAAAAAAGGAAGTCTACAGTTTTAACAGAAAGCAGCTTTCCCTCCACATCTATCAGTGAGATAAAATGTAGAAGTCTGCAGGGTGAGGAGCAGAGATGGAAATGTTACTGAATTTGATTTCTATGTGGATATAATTTTAAAATTAATACATAATGGCAATTTTGGTTAAAATATGTTTGCAATAAGTGACATGATATATGCTTACTGCCTGAATGTCTGTGTTCAATTTCTTGCTTTTCTTCTTTTTTTTAGTCTCTCCCACTGACTCCGGCTTTTGAGGGAAATTACTCATATCAGTGCACACGCCCAAGTACAAGTCAGGAGGCTCAGTCACACATTAACCCACATGTGTCGTTGAGCATTATGGCAAAGGGGCTGTGTGATTATAATGCAACACAAATTCACATTCTAACCAAATTGTGAAAGGACCATGGGATTTGGAGTCAAGCAGGACCAGATTTGAATCCTAGCTGCCCCGTACACCACCTGTGTGACCTTGGGCGGCTTACATTTACTTTAATGAGCCTCAGGTTTCTCTTTCGCAAAATTCCTATTTTAATAACTCTGTTTAGTGCACAGTGACTAGTACATAATAAATGATTGATAAAATGATAGCTATTCTTGAGGGGATGAGGAGATGCCGTTTTCCTTTGTTGGCTTCGTGTTCTGCATCTTTCACATGAGCAGGTAGGACTTGTTAATTGCTGTGGAGACTCCCATTTAACTTCTTGATTCTGAATTATTTTTACATCGACATTCTGTCACCACATCACTGTACCAGTATAATTTACAAGGTCTCATTATGCAAATGAGGATTCTATTATTTCATGAAAGGCAAATAAGTTGACTCAAACTATTTGCATTGTCCCTGGTGTTTTACAATGACTCTCATAGAGTAATACCTGAATAGATGCTTTGAGTTTATTATTTGCAACCACCCCTTCCCCCATGGGTATTTAAAGCGAAGCCCATTCCCTGACTTGTCCTCTTTGGGACACAGCGTCACATCTTGTGGAGGTAGTTAAAGCTACAGGTACATTACACGGCGGTAGAGCAATGCTAATTTTGAATGAAGTATCTCAACCTTATCAACGTGCAGAAGCTTTGCTCAAGAACGCCCGCAGGAAGAGGAAAGTCCTTTACAGCATCTCCTTGGGACATCGGTTGAATAGACTTCCCAAACTAAGGACCTACATTCAGTAGGCGTACAATATCAAGTTGAGTAAATTGTTTATCTGAAAATTCAGTTTCACCCCATAAATGAACTGGGGCATAACTGGGTTTTACTAATGAATACAAATATAGAATTTATTTAAATAGGATTTACTTTTCTGCGTTTTCAAAATTGGCATCTATTATTTTGGATTCATATTCAACATTTTGGGGTGTATATGTATTACGTAAATAATTAGAATTCTAGTTTACTTTGTAGATATTGAATTTTAGATATTTTCCTGTTTAATGCAGAGACTCACCAAGATTGAAAGGCTGAAAAATATGAACCGAGTTTTCTAGTTAACAGTTGATTTTATCATACATTGCTGAGCTTTGGGCTCTAATCAGAGTTATTTGTTTTTTCAAAGAGAACTTCTATTTTTCTTTCCTTTAAATCTATGCTTCATGCTATGATTATTATGCAAGCAAGAATAAAAATCTTTGTCTTTAATGTGGTTGAGGAGGAGAACAAACGGGGACAAACTCATTTAAACAGATGATTTTAGATTAGCGGGGAAAAAAGCCAACCCTTCGATGACCATTGCCTTTTCTGCTGATGGAACCGTTAGGCAGATGTTATTTTTAAAAGGTTAGAGTCCAAAAGCTGTCCGAGTGCTCCGCCCCTGCATTTTTTGTGTACAGCCCTTTACAAGGCTGTCCGTCTATTCACTACAGATCTGGTTTTTATGAGGCTCAGGTTTTCTTTGTATTGAACTTCTGTCACATTACAATCACAAGATAAGATTTATTATAGTACAACTCTTTTGGTAAGTGGAGGGCTGAGCCTACAAAACGACTTTTGAGAGCACACTTGAGGAATGGTAAAATTTTAGACAGATAAATTTTTTTATCTTAGTTTCTAAAAGTCCTAACACAGAAGTTTCCTTTACAAATACGGATTCAATGGCCAATAAAAGCTGGATGGGGGAGGGGTGAATTAATCAAACTAAAAGAAAAATTTGAGGAAAATGGTGTGTATTTGGCATATCCCTAAAATGTTATTATTTCAACCAAAGATGTAAAAAGCATATAACGTCAGATTTATTTTTTAGGTTGTGATAAAACTCTTACAAATGGGCCATATTTAATATCACATAACTTATGGGGTATGGATTTTAAAGTCATCATCCAAAGACAAGTTGTAACTAATTCTAGTTGACCTATGTGCCTGCCTGTTTCCCAGGTGTATTGTTGAACAATTTATCGCCTGACACAGTATAGAGCTTTATTTTCCTTTATGTATTTATTTATTTTGCCTGAATTATCCAGGTTACTGATTAGGTCCCCACTGCCTATTCTTTAGGTGTAGAAAGAGGCTATGAATCTTCCCAGAAGTCAGGTAGTCTCATTTCTGGCCAATGTAAATTGTATATTTGTTACTGGCTTTCTCATAGTCTCTGTCTCCTTAGGCACTAACAAGTCATACCACATGTCTGGGGCCAACCCTCACTTTTCTTTCTAGCCTTGGTGTTTGGAGGCCTTCCAATGGTGTACAAACGATGTGAGGGAGAGAATCGGGGGAAAATGTCCTCCAAGAGTCTCTCAGGTCAAAGATGTAAAGAGGGTTAATCTGATTCTACAGCTGTTATTCTAATAAATCCCACAAGTTATATCCAGGCAGTATCTTTATTTTAAATATTTTAATCATGATAGATATTTAGTAAAATGGGGCTGGTGCTAACCTTGGGAACAGACACAATGAGTCAAAAGTCATATACGTCCTCAAATATAAGACACAAGGAACAGGCAAGACGAGATTCATAGGCATACAATTTCACACAAAATCACTAATTTGTTTACATATAAGTGTGTAGGAATGGAGGAAGAAATAAGCAGTATATAATTTAATATCCAACATCCAGGAGATATGCTAAAAGCCGGCCCTCAAAACAAGAAGCGACATGTCTTGGGTGGCAGTATCCAAACCAGTAATACCTTTATCTCATGTGAATTAATAAAAAGCCACATTACTCACCTTAATTTAGCTCATAACATCATTGCTCACTGAAAAGTCATTTTCCTTTATGTTTATTGTCTGTATCTCTAGACCTCTGCCCGTTGCTGTGAGCTTCCTGGTGGAAGGCTCTGCATCCTTGATTCCCGATGGTTGAAGCAGCGCCTGTCAGTGCTGTAGAGGCTGGACTTATAGTGGGGCTGACTGAGAGTGACTTCCTGTGAGACCCTATTTCCAACAGGGCACCATTGGTGCTAATTTTTCCTTGTGTAGCACTTCACAAAAACTTTTTATACAGCATATTTTTAAAGCCTCCAATAAGATTGGAGGGCTTAAGACGTGCAGTATCTTTCTCATTTAACGGTTGAAATGACAGAGGTGTAAATAGTCAAAAGATCCAGAACTGGAGTTGAATCTAAGCTGCTTAACTACAGAGCTGTGTTCTCTCACATGTGATTTCAGGAGGCTCCAGCTGTAAGGTTTTAGTTTCTATTTGATGATGGTTGAAGACTCAATGCATTACACAGGTAAACCATTTATAAAAAGACGAATGTGAAAATGCGTTCGAATAATTAAGTCATTGGTTTGATGACTAATGCAGTATGTGATGCTCTCCCCAAAGGAACACGCTGTTAAATTCTTCTGAGAAGTTACTATCAACATTATTTGAGAAAGTAACTTTGAACTAACACCAAGACATATTCAAATGATAATAATTTATTACTCAGTATTTTTATACTTGAATTAGCCATTGTTTAGAATTCAATGAATTCAATCTTGTTTTTGTTTTTTTTTTTTTTTGCAAAAACTAGTAACCAGAAGCTAATAATAAACTAAATGTTTACTCAGACCTATGGGGAGCTATTTTTAACTCCAATGCTCGGTAGAAATTCAAAGCAACTTATGATTCCAAATTTCAAATTTTCTTTCCTAGGTGCTAATTGAAGTGTGTATGTGTTTGCTAGGCAGGCCAGCGTGGGCAGGGGTGGGGTATAGGGTTTGAAAATACAGAGAGAAAGCAATTCTTCTGTGGATTTTATATGAGATGCGATGATCTAGTTACAAGGTTCCTTAGTAACGTCAAGGACTTGCTATTTCACGTGTCTAAAGAGCACTAAGGTACTGTTCGTGTCACTGGCCTGTGGGAGATTTACTAGGATAAAATTTCACTATTTCCTTGCACATAAAGTGTCACAACGGCTGAAAAGTTAAATAATTAGCTTATAAACAGCAATATTTGTCTTTTCTTTCCTCCATTAATTTCTCTATTTTGGTTCTTGGCTATGAAGAACTTTCATTAATAAGAATAAGCTATTATCAATACTAAACAAGCACCTTGAACAAAACACAGAAAAAATCCGATAAATATGCCCTCTTCACATTTTTGAGGGGCGCTTAAATATAAACAGTTTAGAACAGAAGTCCTATTTGGAATCCGACTTTGGAGCCCAGATGAAATAAAGCCTTAGTAATTCAGGACCAGCATGCCCCGCGCTGGGGCGGCTTCTATTTGTGTCTATACAGAAGGTTTTGCTCCGTTTCGTTACTCGCTTTCACTTTTCTGGTTCAGGATTTGGCCACTTTCTACTTCATACTCTATTATTTATCCAAAAACGCCAGGCGGGGATGCTTTCTTAGGACAACTGGGTAGTTTTCTGAGTGTTATAACTGACTCCTGTTAAGATTTATCTGATCTTCTATCCAAATCTATCTTCACAAACTCTTCAGTGGCTCACTTTATTTTGTTTTCTGGTATCTCGAGGAGGAAAGAACATTAAAAAGTAATTTGGTTCAACTCTCTGTCAAAAGAGTTATTACCCATCCTGATGGGAGACCATTCGTGCAAAGAAAATCTGTCCTGTATTTTTTTTTAAACCATACATTTCAAGAGATTATTTATTCACCTTTTTCAATCCAATTACTTTTTTCCTGACTCACTGAAAAATATTTTGAGAACATGAACATTTTAACAGGGGTCACAAGCTGCAAAGGGAAGGAAGGAGCAGTTCCTTTCAGAAAATGGAGCCCATCACAGGAAGTTCGACCCGGTGCAGAGAAGCTAAGGGCTGTTTAAGGAAATGGATGACCTTAAACTGAGAGGGTTGCCAGAAAAAGAGAAAGGAGAGTGAGAGAAAAACTTTACATTTATCAAAAATCTTGCTGGAGGCTGCTCCAAGGTGATTTTCTGATTTCAGGACTCAACCCAATTCAAAACTGTTTTAAAAATGAGGAGTGAACTGTAGCGTAAGAAGCTTAAAGGACTTTATCCCCTACACACTAGTAAACAAAAGTCATATGTAGTTTGCCTTAAGTATTTTGTACATAGTCCGTGTGATTTTATCGGTTATGGTAATAGCGTGTATGGAGTGAGGAAACTAAAAATATAGAGTCTAATTCCTCCTGACCTCATAAAATGTTCCAGTACTTTAAACAGGCTTTAGCAATGTTTCCAGAGAAAAGGAATCTGTTGCTGCCAGTGGGTTTAATTAGCATAAAATATTACCCACATAATATTCACCAGCTGTAGTTCAGAGAATAATTTGTTTCTTTGAATTGATAAAATAGATACTGTTTCATATTTTTGGATGAACACTCCTATTTTATTATATTTTTGAAAGTGAGTTTCAGCTATTTACGTGGGAGTGGCAAAACGCTGTCATGTTCATTTTCTTAGGTTGTTCTCCAAGGCAGATCGATACCCGCAGGTAGGTTTTAACACATTATACTTGTTTTTCAATTCGTCATATACTATCCTGCACCTTTCAGGATAAGTTTTATTACTGTTACTAGTAAAAAGAGAAAGAAATGAAGGATGATTGAAATTTGAATAATGAGCTCTATCGGAAAGACGCGAGTATGGGTCTAGAGCCTCCATCCACAACTCAAGGCGCAGCTCTAACCACACAACCGTGATCAGCTCTTCGCAGGTGTGTTGCAGAAGTAGTAATTCAACCACACTGGTTTTCATTTATACCACTGGAGCCTCTCCGGAGCTCAAGTAGAAATTTCTGTGGCATTAATATCATACTTATTCAATGACTGGATATTATAGCTATATGCTGTGGCCAGATAAATTGTACTTAGTTACACTCTAGAGTAGAAATAGCAAATTTGTGCTCCATAAATTTCCACTGCCCAAGTTGTAAGTTGTTTGCTCTTCTGTAATACTTGTTTAAAGGATGAAGAGCCCTTAAGAAAGACAGTATTCAGTAGTTATACAAACCAATATTAAGAGGAGTCCAGAAAATGCATGTAGAGTTTTCTGATTGTCTGTTGTTTATGGGTCCTAAACTACTCAGAAACATTGTCTGTTACAAATACACAAAACAAAAAGAATGAAGTAAAGTCATTTCTCTGAATTTTCTTTTGGAAGTTTTTTTGATGTTTACAGAAATATTTGACAATATATGACCTTATATCTGGGCTCTTAATGAACTCAACATGATGTTTGCAACATCTAATAAAAAATGTCTAACTTTCTTTTTAAACAGAATTTACACCAAGTAAACTCTATGTGTATCAATCAAATTCAATAATTCTGAAGAAGTTCCACCGGGCCTTGTGAAATGTTCCTGCATTTATTAAACACTTAAGTCCCACATCTCTGTACATATTAGTTTGTCCCGCTGTGTAGCTGTTTACCCTCTTGTACTGAATTCCTGAGAGAACAAGAGCATTCCTTTCGACAGCCCTTAAACTGTTGCTGCCCCGTAGGGGTTCAAAGCAATGAAGCGAGAAACTGAGTGGAGGGAGTGGAAAGGACTCTCGACAATATCAACAGCAAACAGTTTCGTGCTCTCATCAGAGGTGGCCTTGGAGGATTCCAGGTCCAAAGTATGCCTCTTTTGATGGCTCTGTTAACCTAACGGGGTTGCTCATATTGTGTCCACACAAATCCATAATAGCCAGTTAAAAAGTAGTGGGAAAAAAGTTAAACATTTAATTCTATGTTGTATATACAGCATAACAAATAGGCATTTTTACTCTCTCTCTTTTGTTTTTTTGGTGAGGAAGATTATCCCTGAGCTAACATCTGTGCCAATCTTCCTCTACCTTGTATGTAGAATGCTGCTACAGCATGAGGAGCAGTGTGTAGGTCACACCCAGGATCTGAACCCGTGAACCCTGGGCCAACGAAGCAGAGCACAAGAACTTCACCACCACACCACTGGGCTGGCCTATACTCTTTCTTTTTTAATAAACCAATCGACTGGAAATCAAGTAAACACAGATGTGTTCAGAATGGATGCATTGTCTTCAAAAACTGACATAGCAGAATGTAAAACCAAATAAATAAATAGTAGGAAGCCTCCTATACGAACATATAAGTGAGAACACATGTAGACTGTTACAGTGTCGAAGGACTCACTCAGATTTATTTATTTAATTAGTTATTTATTCTACTGAAAAAAATTGTGCGATAAATCCTCTGGTAGATTCTATAAGATACAATGGAAGGTAAATCAATATTCCTGACTTCAAAGAGCTTAAAGTCTCATGAAGTAACAAGGCACTAAAAGCAGTAAACACTGAATACACAAACAGTGGAAACAGTGAAGGCAAAGGGCTGATGTGTGGAGTGCCTGAAGAATCAAGATAATCTCCTTGATTTAAATTACTGTGGCCTGTACCTTTAAAACCAGTCTGTCTCTATAAAAGGTACATAAAGGGCTATCTGTATTTTACTTCTTAATAGTTTTAATGAAAAAAGCCTGAGTGTATTAGTATCTAAAAACAAGTTCGTCTATTTTCCCAAGGGGGAGCACCATTTAAGCACACGGGGAGCCTGTTTCAATGCTCTCATCTCTTCTGATGCCATATATTCAAAGTGGACTAAGATTCATTGTAGAAAGATAAGTAACTGATGAATTTATAAGGATAATTTAGAACGTAGACAGATGTCTTGATAATGGTCTTCTTTCTGCATGCATGTGTTGAGTGCGTTTCTTACATTTCCACCAAAAAGGTGGCATTTGGGGCTGTAATTCTGTCATCTAATCTCATGGAAACGTGCCAATTCTTATTAACACTTTGACGTCTTATTGCTATAAACTTATCATAAATTCTTCTAATGTAAGATAGATTTAAATTCATGGAGCTGAGTTTTTTGTTGTGTGTCCATTAAATGCCTGATCCTTTGCTCCTTACATCAGCAAAACTTTCAGTCAAGTAAATAGGCTGTTGGCCAGAATACGAATCAGAGATTAGGCCCTGAAAGGTTAACAGTTTGCTGTTTGGGATACAATTGAAAACCTAGAGAAAACAGAAAGAATAAATGTGTGTTAAACTCTTTCATATTAACTTCTACGCCGGGTAACTGATATGTCAACTCCTTGTATTTATACATTACCCGGCGGAGGGGCACTGGAGTCTTATTGCCACAATATAGTTCTTGTGTTGTTTAACAGAAGGTGTTAACCTTTCACTTGCTACAAAATTAGAGGTTTAGCCTGGAAACCTATCTCTAGACAAAAAGAAAACCATTATCTGAGCCTGTAACAAGGCTCATCAAAAGACTGAATATACTCCAGAGATGCTCTCAGGGGCATCAGGAGATAGTATAAGGAAAATGCAACCATGAGATTTTGTCTGTGCTACAAGTGCTTAGAGAATTATGAACTTGGTCCTAATCCAATATGTAACAGACACATTGAAAGCACGTCAATGAATGTCTAACAAGATGCTCTCTACCTAAAGGGTCATCCAGATCTTCTCCAGAATGAATTATAATTTCTCAACAATTTGATTAATGTTCACTTGGATAATTTAAAGAAATACATTAAAAATGAATGAGCACAATTACTTTTCTTACTATGTATTTATGTCAAAGACAAAACTAAGTTTGAGACAAAATTAATAATTGCTACTTATTCATAAATATGGCAAAGGAACTCATCTGCTGCGGGGGTTCAGAGGTATTAGAGAGAAGAACACATTTGATAAAGCAAAAAGAAGAAATATTGATAAAGCCTCTGTTTGTAGCAATTGTTCTATTAAGGGGGGATTTCTGGAAGTCGAGGGTGGAGGGATTTCAAACTGGCCTTCAGGTATATTTGGCAGTCCTTGGTTAGCTGAAAGGGAGCAGTTTGGGGACAATTCAAAAGAGAAACAATTGTTCATTGTTGTGGGGGAGGGTTTTCTGTGGTCAGCCATTTCTTGGACCCAGTCAGTGCTGATGGGATGCTTTTTGGAGGTCAAACTCTCATAATGGTTCTTATGGGCAAGGGGCATGTGACTGCCATGTCAGATAGTTTCTTATTTGTTAAAATGATTTTGCATTTCTTGAGCATTCAGGGAATGATTCGCAGTTAGAAATTGATGGCCATGTCTCTCCAAACTTAATGATGGCAAGGAAAAGGTATCCTGCAATTGAGTCAGACACTAGAATCTTCTTAAAGTACACAACCAAAAGGGGTTATGCATATTGTGGTTATTGGAAGAAAAATAAAAACCATAATTTTAATATTTCTAATTCTGTAACTATTTTTTTACTATAAACTGAAAATAGAAAATATATTTTGTCAAGTAAAAACAATGTTTATTCCTATTCATAATTAACATAAGAAATATCCACCATTTGAATCACTGTGGGAAAAAAGAAATATAATAAATTTGTTGCTTACCAACAGCCCTTTCAAGCTTGCACTTCTTCCTCCCTTTTGTCAGCAAATAAAAACTGTTTTTCTAAGTCAGGAAATTTTTCAGTTAATCAACAAGTACTTGACAGCAAGGAACTTTGCTAGGTGGTGTGAAAAATGGGAGTGGTTCCTGCCCTCCAGGTACTTACAATCTAGCTAAAGGCAAGACGTCCATGCACACATGCACAAAAATAAGGGACATTAAAAGATAGAGTGTAGTGAAGTGTTTCCTGAGTTTTACAGTGAGTATAGATGAGTTGGGAGTCAATGGTAACCCTAAAGCATGAGTCACTGGAAACTGAAGGAGACATTACTGAGTTCAAGGTGGCTTGAATGGGCTGTATGAAGTTCGCTATGAGGAGCCTAGTGACACCTCCATGGAATGCCCTCAACAAGAGTCCACTTAGTAAACGGGTGTTTGAATGAAAAGGTGAATAAATAAGTGAATTGCTGCCTGGAAGAATGGTCGAATTCCAAAAGGACAGAGCAGAATGATGAGTTAAGAGCAGAAGCCAGGGTTAAGAATATGACGTTTTTGTTCAAGACAGATTCATCTGGCTTATATTGCATCTTTGCATGAAAACTAGTGAGCTGAGGTTGAAAAAATTGATTGGGACAGCACTGTGGATGCTAAATAGGTGAGACTTTAACCAGGAGTTAAGGCTTACTATAGGACGATCATGTCCCTCAAAGCCTGGCCTCCTGTTGCCTCACACTACGACTCTCCCTTGATGATCTGCTCTGTTGCTCAAAGTTCAATTACTAGTTATTCTATGTGCTCCCATGTGTATATTCCTGGCTAGTAACATTCACTTAATACTTAGATCCATATGTAGAAGGATATATTAGGCAGTTCCACTTGAATGTCCTGTAAACATTGCAAACCCAACATATCTAAAATATGCATATCGTGTTTCCCTCTATACTTGCTTCTTCCCTTTTGTTCCTATTTCAGTAAATGATACCAACTAGTATGTACTCTTGACTTTTGCTTAAACATCACTCTCCATTC
The DNA here is from genome assembly GCF_041296235.1 of Equus asinus. Lineage (NCBI taxonomy): Eukaryota > Metazoa > Chordata > Mammalia > Perissodactyla > Equidae > Equus > Equus asinus. The sequence goes on from NC_091807.1 coordinate 3,327,154, forward strand.
CAATGCATTACCAACTCCCACCAATTCTATCTCCAACATATGTTTCTAATCTGTTAATTTTTCTCCAATTCTTCTGCAACAAATTTAGAAAAGGCTCTGTTCATCCCTTGTGTTGTTGACTCTAGCAGACTCTCAGCCTCTGAATTGGTCCCTGTCTTCAATCTTGTCCCTTTCCCAATTCTTCTTTCATGTAACAGCTAGGATGATCTCCAAGAATGCATATCTCATGTCATATGCATAAATTAATTTCAGAAATATTAAATATGGAATGGAAAATTTCCATGAATAAATTAAGCATAAACAAAGTTAAGCATGGCTGTATAGAATTCTCCAGAATAGCCAGAATGAATATTGATGTATCATTATCCTTTAAGCACTTCTTCCTTCACACTTGTTCAATTTCCCTACCTGTGATGACTTTTTCTACCAGATCTACTTGTCAAATACTCTCCTCTTCCTTTGGAGATTTTAATAATATTAACAATAACATTTAAGAAATCACAATAATAGTATCACCTTAAATTTTATATGCTCATTTACAATTTTCAAGTGTTTTCTCAAAAATATAATCTTCTTAGTTAGGGAAGACATGCTGAGCAATACTTATAGATGATGTCATATAGAGAAATCAAGCTTTCTGTACAAGGTCACACAGCTGTTAAAGGGTCACTCTGGCTACCCCATCTCTCCCCATGAAGTCTCTCTGGAGCGCTCTCATTCCAAAGTGCATGGCATTTTGTTTCTACACTTTTATGACACTTGATAATAAAAATTCCTTTTATTTGTACATTACTTTTCTGTTTGCAAAACAATTTTCTCATAGTAAATTCTCATTTTTAATCATATTTTATGTTAAAATAATTTTAGATTTACAGAAAAAATTGTGAAGACAGTACAGAAAGTCCCCATATGAACCCCACCAGTTCCCTTTATTAATAATACCTTACATTAATATGATATGGTTTTCACAATAAATGAACCAGTATTGATATATATTATTCTTAACTAAAGCTATGCTTTACTTAGATTTCCTTATTTTTTTTTTTAATTCCTTAGATTTTAACCTAATGTCCTTTTGTGGTTCCATAGTCTGATCCAGGATACCACGTGACATTTAGTCCTCATTTCTCTTTAGGGTCCTTTGGCTGTGATAGATCCTCAGACTTTCCTTTTCGAAGGTCTTGGTTTGTGGATACTGGTCTGGTATTTCATAGAATGTCCTTCAGCTGTGGCTTGTCGGATGTTTTCCTCATGATTATTCTTGGGTTATGTTTCTTGGAAGAGGACTCAGAGGTACGGCGCCATCCTCATCACATCATCGCAAGGGTACGTACTGTCAGTAGGACGTGTCATTCTAGACAGTAATCTTGATCACTTGGCTGAGCTTTTGTTGTTGTTTGTCAAATAGCTGTAAAACCCCATTTGTCCCCTTTCCACACTGTCCTCTTTTGGTGGAAGTCAGCCCGAGCAGCCCACACTCAACGAGTGGGGAGTTACACTCCACCTGCCTGAGGGCAGCGTAGCCACATAGATTATCTGGAATTTCTCTGCATGGGAGATTTGTCTATTGTCCTCAATTTATCTATTTATTCATTCAATAATTTATTCATATTGGTATGGACCTAGGGATATTTTATACTTTGAATTGTAATTCATACTACTTTATTTTGTTGCTCAATTGTTCCAGCTTTGGCCATTGGCAGCTCTTTCAGTTGGCTCTCATTTCTCTTACATTCTCAAAACTTCTTGCAGAAGCAGCATCATTCTTCCATGAGGATACTGTTGCTCTTTTCTTATTTTGTGTGATGTAAAAAAGTATAAACTACCTAACAAGTTAAGCAGCCTCCATCCCCTTGCCCCCCACCCCGCCGTGTCAGTCTCCAAATACAAAGAGAACGAATGTGACTCAATTCCCAAGAGCTCAGGTTCTGCATTACTTTTTATGATATTTTCTCATTGTTCCTCTTTTCTGTATTAATAAATCTTTGCCCGTGGATGTGGGAGTATTTTATACATTTCTTTGTTCCCCATAAGCAATCTGGGGGTACGATATGCATTTGATCTGCTATGAACATTTACTGTTGTATAAGGAAAGAGAAATAAGTGGTGATACTGAAAAGAAAATGAGACCTTTTATGAACTTTGCTGCAATGAACTGATTTAGGGATAGTATCAATTCATTCCTCAACAATACAAAGTACATCAGTGGTTCTCAAACTTTAGTATGTATCAGCATCATCTGGAAATCTTGATAAAATAAAAATAGTTGGACCCCACCTCTAGAGTTTCTGATTCAATAGGTTTTTCGTGGGCCCCAAAAATTGCATTTCTAACTAGTCCCTGGATGTTCTAGCTTGCTGGGGCTACCATCACAAAATACCACAGACTGGGGGTATTCAGCAGCAGGAATTTATTTTCTCACAGTTCTGGAGGCTGGAAGTCCAAGATCAAGGTGTCAGCAAGCTTCGTTTCTCCTGAGGCCTCTCTCCTTGGCTTGCAGATGGCCATCTTCTCACTGTGCCCTCATGTGGTCTTTCCTCTGTGCACACCCCTCTTCGGTGCGTCTCGTCTCCATTTCTTATAAGGACATTGGTCAGAGAGGATTAGGGTCCACTCTAATGGCCTCCTTTTAATTAACAACCTCTTTAAAGGCCCAGTCTCCAAATTCAGTCACCTTCTGAGGCACTGGGGCTGGGGCTTCAATATATGAATCCTGGGGGGACACAACTCAGCACATAACAAGGTTATACTGATGCTAATGTTGAGAATTACTGGCTTAACTCATCAAGTAAAGCCCAAGGTTTGCTACCAAAAACTGAAAATGATCTGGATAAGTTATGTTGACAACAGCAGTGAGGAGAAGACAGAGATGACTTCTGGATAGGAAGGCTTCTCTTTCTTGACATTGACTGATAATGACAATCACGCAGTAGGGGAACTAGGCAAAAGAAGCTAAGTCGATGTGAGGAAAATGCTTTTTCCCTTGCCTGCTGTAGACTTTGAGTCAGTAGAAGGAGTATATCCACAAGGGGGATGTGCAAAGGCACTGGGAACTCTCAGCCTTCATAAGCAATTTGCCAACTCATTGCCTAATGTGTTGTTTTCTACCTTTTGCTTATCTTACGGCTTTCTGTGGATTATTCTTAAAGCTATTTATGAGAGGAGGGCACAGGGCTTTCCAGACTTAATCATCGTGGCATCGAGTTGGAGGTATTACAGGTATTGTGCCGATTTGGGAGTGCTTCAGGCTGTAGAGTTTTTCAACATAATTGTGCAGAGGTTTCTCCAGAGAGGTAAGCTAGTATATCAACTTCTAATGAGGTCAGGAATTTTTTCTTCAGGGGAAGATTAGCCCTGAGCTAACGTCTGCCACAAATCTCCTCTTTTTTGCTGAGGAAGACTGGCCCTGAACTAACATCTGTGCCCATCTTCCTCTACTTTATATGTGGGACACTTGCCCCAGCATGGCTTGACAAGCAGTGCATAGGTCCACCTTGGGATCTAGCCACTGAACCCTGGGCTGCCAAAGCGGAAGGTGTGAACTTAACTGCTGTGCCACCGGGCTGGCCCCCAGGATTTTTTCTTAAGTTCACTCCCTGAAGTTATTGGCCCTTCAGAATACATGCCAAGGTAAGGGTGTCCAAATTAATATTCTACCCAACTTAACATTCAAGTTTTGTAAACTCCCCGGAACGAGCAAGGCCAGACCCATTAAAAGCCAGTTTCCAGGTCACTCGAATCAACAAGTGGCACTGTTGCAAATTCCAGTTTTCGTTCTGACCCCTAAGGATTTCTCTTAATTTCTCAGGTGCTTCATCAGACAGTTAAAGAAGATAGTTGTGTGTGTGTGTGTGTGTGTCCTTATTTTCTTTACACTGTATTACTTTTTCATGGCCTTTTAACATTTTCAAGTTTCTTGAAAGTAGTGTTTATGCTTGCTGTCTCCTCTTTATCATTGAGATTTGATTCCGTCTTATGTAAGAGTGGAAGGGAACGCAGAGGTGATAGATTTCAAACTGCACTAAGGTAAGAGTCAGAGACTGGCAGAAAGCCCAGCATCACTGAGGCCAGGGCAGAAGAGAGGTATTCCAGAAGAAACGTTTATGAAAACTAATTTTGTTACTTTCTCAAATCTTCTATTTCAAACGTCTACGTGTGTGTCTCTTCATGCATGCGCGTGCGGAGATGGCGGGGAGGACTCGAGACCACCTAAACAGGGAACCTCAGAGGCTCCGCTGTCTTCCAGCATTCCAAGTTCCGTATCCAATCCACCACAAAATGTTAAAAATCAAACTTCTAACAGATTCTGAATTCAGTCTGATTCTTGCCACAGTTACATCTACCTCTCCAGCAATTTTAGCCTTATTTCAGGCTTTTAGCTTTATCCCTTAAGCCAAGAGTCAGCATAATATCCTTAATTTTGCCTCTTTTTCCACAAAACTCAAAATATTTACTATCTGGCCCTATAAAAAAAAGTTTTCAGGGGCTGGTCCCATGGCCAAGTGGTTAAGTTCATGTGCTCTGCTTCGACGGCCCAGGGTTTTGCCGGTGGGATCCTGGGTGCGGACGTGGCGCTGCTCATCAGGCCATGCTGAAGTGGTGTCCCACATAGCACAACCAGAAGGACCCACAACTAGAATATATAACTATGTACTGGGGACTTTGGGGAGAAAAAATAAAGAAGATGGGTAATGATGCGGGGTCGGTGAGCCGAGGAGTCAAAAGAAAGATTTCTTAGACTCTCAAGATCTGGCAGTAGTGCTCTTTTATTTAGAGAATAGTGTGGAATAGCATGGGGACAGGACCCATGGGCAGGCAGAGCTCCTGCTGCTGCCCTGAGTTGAGGGTTAGGGCTAATTTTATAAGGCATGGGTACGTGACTTACTTTTACTGGAAAAAAAGAAAAGATGATGTAAAAAGTCATTAAATGATTTCAGTGCAGATGGGGTCTGGTTATTGTGCGGGCATATAACTTTAGATACGAATCTGGCCATATAGATCGGCATGCAGGTGAGGATGCCCCGGGCTTCTCTCCCTGGGGCAGTCCTAATTCATACCACAAAAAAAGTCCACTGGGTCATATAGTTTGGCATGTAGGCCAGGTCACCTTGGGCTTCTCTAGCTGGGGCAGCCTTAATCCACATCAGGTAACAGATGTTAGCTTATGTGCCAATCTTTAAAAAAAAAACAAACAAGTTTTCAGATACCGGCCCTAGATTGATAGAGTGGTCCTTAAACTGTTATTCTGGTCTCCTGTTCTCACCATTCCCAACTATTCAACGTGCTGCCTACTACCTAAACACTGAGGTCAGTTCTTGATTATGGCCCATGACACCGTCATTTCTGGCTGCCCCCAACTTCAGCCACCTCTCGTGCATCTCTCCCCTGCTTATTCTATAGCCTAGTATTCCCAAACCTCCCGGAGTCCTGGGAACCCACCATGCTCTCTCACATACACACTAACTCCTCAGCCTAGAGCCTGCATCATCTTTCCTTCAACCTGAAACATTCTTAATCGTCTTTCCACAATCATCTCCAGCCTTATGTCCTCTCTAAAGTCTTCAAATTTTTCTGGAAAGCCAATAAAGTGAAGTGGTCGAGAGCATGGATTCAGGTGCCTGAGCTTGACTCCTGGCTTCATTATTCATTAGCTGTGCTACCTGGGGCAAGTAATTTAAAACCTCTACTCCACAGGCGCCTTTTGCGTAAAATAAGGGCGCTCAAAATAAGGCAAACTAAGAGACATTTGGTTTTAATTTGCCCTTCCTCTTGGCTGTCAAATTAAACTCAGATACAGAAAATGAAATCATTGCCTCGAGAAAACTCCATGGAAAAAAATGAGTGTGTGTATCTTTGCAAAAATATTATAAGGATAAAGACAGGAAAAAAGGAAATATAAAAAAATATAAAAGGAGTTTCCAAATGTGACAATGTCTCAGGCAGATTCAGGTGACGTAGGGAAGTCTTCACTTCCATCGGTTGAAGCATCTGTCTCAAGCATTGCTTCCTCCACGGCTATGTTCTTAGTTTTCCATTTGAACAGTTGACCTTTCATTAACTTTTAAGCTTTGTGCTATGTTTATTCTATTATCTCCTCAGATCATTTCTGACTGCTTTTAGACTCAAAATATTCACAATCAGATGATGGATTTAGCGGGCAGTTGAATTGCTTTTGCTCTGGCATCTTAACCAACATAAATTACTAACTATATTTTTAATACAAAAATAATTAAGGAATTATTCAAGAGTTGGGTCCAGGTTTACAGTACATCTATCTATCTATCTATCTATCATTTATCTATGTATCATCTTCCTCACCATCATCATCTATGTGTCTGGTGCGTAATCTGATAATAAGAACTCAGATTATTGATTTTTTTATGCAGACTAAGGTGGATTGTCCTGGCTGGTTTTTATGTCCCACCTTTACTCCAAAGAACTTCTTTTTTCCTCAGCTACAAAAAAAAAGTGACTTATCCTTACGAACACACATAAAATTGCACACATAGATATACACGTTTACACATGTTGACATTCATCAGAAGATGTTATCCCTCTGTCTTCTTCATGCAAATTTAGTAATTTTGTTGTTTAATGTATGTGATCATGGGCTGTGTCTAGCTGCTAAGCATTCATTTCCTTTAAAGGAGATAAAGAATTCTTTGTTGTCTTTATTTAAACTTTATTTACAAACTGATGCAGCATCATTAGTATTATGTAAATGATTATTTCTGATGCTCCTATAAATCCTATTTTCTTTTCTATTGTTCTGTTTATAAACTAACATAAACATCCATTAAAATGTATTGAAACACGCCTTTGATCGCTGGACTTGAAATTCCTTCTTTTCAATTGTTGACAGCCAAAAAGTTGGAACTTGGCTTCTTTCCCTTTAAACTGATGGAAAAGAATAAGAACAGAGCTCCAACTCAGAAACATAAAAATCAGCAAGAAAAAAGAGAGGAGCTAATCGGATGTGATGTTACAACCACATTCAGCAGAATCTCAAAGATTTATTTGGGTTAGCGGTTTGCAAACAGATTCCACTAATTTCTGTGGAAAACTAAGGGAATGAATCTGTACAGAAAAAAACAGCTATCTTTAAAGTTTCTCTAATTTTAAGCAAAAATAAACTAAAATCTATCCTAGTAGGCAATGTATTTTGTCATAGTCTTTCCTCCTGATACAAAGAATTCCAGAGAAAATTGTTAATCATCAGACCATTAACACCACGATATCACTTGGCAGCTTGTCATTGGCTGTATCCAAAAAGATCAGTTGTTTCTCCTTACCACTGCTAGCTCTTTCTACTGTAGAATGATCTATGGAAATGTGTGTCTAGAAGAAACCGTTCAAGAGACCTGTACTAAGAATGCACAATTGCATGATGTTTCCTTGATTCTGAGTGGCTACAATAGGGCCGTGGATAGACAAAGCTCCCTTTGACAAAGCAGACCCAAACTTGCATATAATCAGCCAGAGAATAAGTCTAGAATCTCCAGAAAACAAAATTAAGAAAAAAGGAGGAAGGAAAAAATAGTTTCGGGGCCTGCTCTGTGGCCAAGTGGTTAAGTTTGCGCGCTCCGCTGCGGCAGCCCAGGGTTCGGATCCTGGGCGCGGACATGGCACCGCTCATCAGGCCACGTTGAGGTGGCGTCCCACATCCCACAACTAGAAGGACCTGCAACTAACATATACAACTGTGTACGGGGCGGTTTGGGGAGATAAAGCAGGAAAAAAAAAAAAAAAGATTGGCAACAGTTGTTAGCCCAGGTGCCAATCTTTAGGAAAAAAAAAAAAATAGTTTCACATATTCATTAGATATATCCGGATCATATTAGGCCTTTTCTGTATATTTGTCTTTTTAAAATACATCAGGATAATTTACAGTGATAGTTTTGGGGTCACATTTTGGTTCCAAATAGATTTCTCCAACTGCATGGGCTTGAAAAAAACATTTTGAGCATCAGTCTCCTCATCTGTCAAATGAGTTAATAATGCCTAGATTAAGAATTTGCTGTAATGTTTACCAAAATGCTACATATTCAGTGAGTGGTACACAGGATGCCCTCAGAATGGTGAATTATGAAGAATGCTGTAGATAATTAAAAAGAGGTAGTTGATAAGGTAATTGCATTTTATGACCTGACAAATGTTACAGTAAAGAAAATACTTAGTGGAATTAGCAAAGTTATCAACACTTTTCTTCCCCTACCTTCAAATGACCTTGACATCTCCTATGCATTATTCTAGTATGAATTTGGCCACTCCTTCAAATTCTTGCCCTAAAGCTTCACTCCCAATAAAGCTCACCAAGATCAGTTGACCCTTAGGGAAAACTGGGAGGGTCATCACTTTCAGTTCTGTGGGCAGGTGTATTAGTCTCCTCAGGCTGTCATAAAATGCCACAGATGAGTGAGTACCTTAAACAACGGAAATTAATTTTCTCACAGTTCTGGAGGTTGGAAGTCAGTCCAAGATCAAGATCTCATCACATTGGTTTCCGGTGAGAACTCTCTTCCTGGCTTGTAGACACCTGCCTTCTAGCTGTGTCCTCACATGGCCTCTTCTCTGCATGCACGCAGAGAAAGAGATCTTTGGGGTCTCTTCCTCTTCCTAAAGAAAATCAGTTCTGTCCGAGTAGAGCCCTGCCACTTCCGACCTTATTTAACCTTAACTACCTCCCTAAGGCCCTATCTCCAGAGTCACACTGGGGTTTAGGCTTCAACATATGAATTTTGGGGGACACACAATAACATGTAACAACAGGGAACTAAGACTATTTTATGGTTTACAAATCAGCTACAATGTTGCACAAAATGAAAAGACAATGAATGCATATCATGTTTTAATTTTTTACATCATTTTTCGTGTTGAACTGAAGTGATTCTTAGTTTTCCGTCTGGTCCCACAGAGCCCGTATAAAAATCTGTTTATTGTGTATTTGGTTTTTTAATAAAATAAATTTAAGATATTTTAGAACAATTATGAGACTTTTATTAAATCCCTTAGAATAATAAGAAACAAATTATTCTACAGCGTGTTGTGCTTTTTTATACTATGTTATATTCGGTCCTGGAGAATGAATAGGAAGGTGTGCAGGGATAAAAAGCCCAGGTTGGTGTTAGATCTAATATTTTATGTTAATAATCAGAAGATTTTTCTTTTCCATGGAAGTGCAGAACCATGAACTGAACATGAAATATTTTTCAAAGAAATTGTTTTGTTTATTTCTCCAAATAACTTATTCAATCTATAAATGTGGATCAAAACACCCTGGTCACTTTATAAAAACTTGAAAAATATCACTTTACAAACATTTTCAGCCTTTACTTGCAACTCCTAACAAAAATTACGCTTGAAAGTTGGCAACATTTGATATGCCAGTGTATGTTTGCTACAGCATCGAACCCTTCTCAGGAATTTGAAAATAAGAAAACTGTATGAAAGAATTTGGGATTGATTTTCTTCTAAAGATTGTGAAGAATAATGTTAAAGGCCAGAGTTAGAGTTTAGAAATTTTCATTTATAAATTCATTCAGTCCTGTTTTCAAAGACCACCAGAAATATTAAGCCCACCAAGTCAAGAAATAACATAAATGGGATGAATACAGCTCAAATAAACTTCTCACTAGAACACTAGGGAGTGAAAGAAAATGTATTATTTATTGAATTCTTCTAACATTAAAAAAAAGAAAAATTTAACCTGGATAAACACCAGACATTAGTTTGGATAAAAATCATGTGCATTTCTCAAATCTGTGCCAGCTCTGAGCCTGGATTGTGATTTACAGAACAAGTGTCTGTATTCCTCTTTGTTTATTCCAATTCAGTCTGCATCCTTAAAAGAACAAAGAGAGGATTAAGGCAATATGACCTACTTTTGAAATTTTTCCCCCTTTTTAATATTCTCTTCTTCAATTCCTGAAAAACCTAGGCCAATTACACACTCAGTAGCATTTTATCTTAGATGGATCACTAGAGCCTCGAAAATATATTCTGTAAAAAGCTGACACTCTTAAACTTAAAACATAAATCACAGTCTTTTTGCTTCATTTTGACGAGAACATAGGTTTTATGATATTCTATGGAAAATTCCAAGGAGCAGAAAGAAAGGAAGGGACCTTATTCGAGCCTGGTTTCAACACATTTTCAAATTGTCTTTACATATTGTTAAGCATAATGGCTCAACCTCGTCCTTTGGAGGGCTGTTGAATTTGGGTGATAAATGCATATTTCTAAAATGAAACTAACAAATATTAAATAATATTTGAATAAATGGCAAATGATGACAGTAGATAGAGACATAATTCATGATTAGCACAGAATCAGATCCTTTATTCCCCAAACCAAAGACAATAATATGACCCTAGAAAATACAAGTCTGTGAGTTTAGTTTTTCTAACTAGGGAAATACAAGAGAACAAAAATAATTAGCATAACAGAAATACAAATGCACACACATACAGAGCAGCAGAAGAGATTCATGGGGCTTGGATCAATGATTATCAAACTCAGTGCTTACAGGAATCGTGTTGAACACTTGTGAAAGTTTTGAGATGTGGCTGTCCACATGGGGCCAATGCTGGAGTTTGGAGACAGGGCCCAGGGCGCGGCTTTAAAACAAGCCCCCGGGAGATTTGAGGCTTGTGGTTTTAAGGCTGACATTTTAAACACTATGGTGGACTGAAAATCTAGTAAAGAATGAAACATGAATTTTCCAAGGTTAAGAACATTTCAAATGAGGGTAGTCAGGGCGCTGCCCTTGTGTTTTCCTTCCCAAAGGAATGTTTATTGACACTGAATCACCCTCATCTGAGTGAGCGCTCTATACAGTGGAAGATTAAGTAAACACATTTCACATTTGTGAAGCAGGAGGCTGTGTTCATTGGCTGAAAAGTTTAAATAATAAAAACAACAGGAAAAACAGAAATAGCTAACACTGGAAAGAACAACCCCAAACATATAGCCATTATTACGCTGATTTTAGAGATGGAGAATGAGGACCGTGCCAGATATCTTTCACTAAGACGACTAGTGCAATGTCAAACATCTCAAAAGTGGCTGATCCACAGAAAGAAAGAGCAACTAGGAGATCTTGTCATCGGAAGGAGAAAGGTGTTAATGCAGTCTTTGCCCTAAGCACCCATCTCCCATGCCACATTTAGTTGGCGTTGCAAGCACAAGGCGGCCAGCATCCCACAAACGAGGTCCTCATCTAACAACCTTACCACACAGGGTTGGTGCTCAATAATTATACGTTATTATATATTATACATTATTACATGTTGTTATATATTATACATATTATATATCATAATTATCATTAACACAGAAACAAAAGCTGGAAGAATTTTTACTAATGCACGCACAGGACTACAGAATGTAAAATTGAGATTCTCACCCATTGCCATCATTTTCTTCTATTCCCCTGATTATAGTTGTACAGACAGCACACTTCTATATGTCACAAATAAGAATGAAGGAGGACTTATAATTAAAGGAGCTCCAGGAGAAATCTTTAAAATGAATTTAGATACTAAGTTCTGAGATTTAAAAAGAAGTAGGAGGAGGAGGGAAGGAGGAGGAAGAAAATATGGTAGTGGATTTCAAATATTGGTGAGCATTAAAGTGATTGAAACAGTAAAGATGCAATATCAAGGTCCTAGACCTGGGTATTCTGATTCAGTAAGTCTGTGATTAGACTCAGAAATATGCACATGTAGGAAGAATTTTTTATAGCTTCACATCCATGACAATACTTCACAGAAAAGGATCATTGTTGGTTTCCTCATTCTCTATTGTAACTAAAGAAGAAGAATTAAAATTAAGCTAATTATAGGGTATTTGGTTTTAGCTGTCAGAAAAGAAATCTGACAGTAAAGGATCATACATATTAAAATCAGGCATTGAGTACCTGTGGCTGCAGGATATCCTTCTTTAACAATCTTTTAAAACATTGAATAAATTTTATCATTTTAGTTACAGATTCAGAGTTAAGTGCCAAGATTATTTTTAGGAGAGGCAACTAATACTTAACAGCTATCCTGGCACACACACATTAATTTTCCTCACATAATCCTTAGAACAGATTTTTAGGTGGGTTCTAGTCATCACCATCTCATACACAAGGATATGAGGCTCAGAAGCACCAAGGTCTTGCCCAAGGTCACAGTGCTGGTCAACTATTAAAGCGGAGTGCCAACTCAGAACCCCCCAACTATGCGCCCCATCATTTTCTCAACTGCCTCCCTCCAAACTGAAATCTTCCACAACAAACATCTCTCTCCATCCAATTTCTTACCACAGCCTAGAGATTATCTATCACTAGCAAAATAGGGTCTTGGCTGATATTTACAATTAATACCAAGTATATTGGCATAATTAATATGTAGGCATTTAAAAATCAAGAAATAGATTATATCATGTATTGACAAATGTTTCTCTTAAGCCATGTCAAAAATATAACTTCATAAATATCTATACATTATACTCATTTTCTATTAATAGCAAAATATAGAGGCTAGAAGCAAGTGTCGCAGCTGGAAGAGGCCACATGAGAGTAGAATACTTCCCTTCAGGCTGTGTGGAATAAACAGAAAGATGCCCTTAACAAATTTGTATTTCTCTTTTGTAATCAAGTCTGGAAGCCTGCTTAAAACACATGCTCTGAGCTATTTTATGCACATCTTGTATGCTTGTGCATTTTTCAGGAGACATGTATAGGACTAACTAAAATTCTTCAAAATCCCTAAATCTACACTTATTTCACGAGGTTGTGATGACTGAGGCTCACTTTTGACATCCTTGGAGACCTTTGCAGAGTTCTATTTCCACTATTAGCATATCTGCAATTCATGAAAGGCACTTTAGAACTTTAACACGCTCGTAGTTTCGTCAATTTCATTCTTCCGGGACCTAACTATACTTACAACTAGATCTCTCCTCTTTCACAGACATATTTCTGAAACTTTTCCTCCAAATCTTCTATTTTCAAGTCTTGGCATAGTAAATCCAACTGATTTTATGCCAACTAGACATTTTTTTCTATCCTAGTCCATGTGGGATTTTGTAGTCTGTATAACACTGGGAAATTGCCTTACAGAGGACTGTCTCACTAGTCAAACCAGGTGGACTGGTTTATTGAGGTAATGCATTATTTCTAACCTCTTACCACTATGTTTCAAGACAAAACCTTGACTGATGTCACTGAAATTGCATCTACCAAGACCATTTACAGCTATGACTTAGAAGTGTTGTACTCCTTGAAGATGCTGATAATGCCGAGAGCAGAGGTTGAGTTTGCTTGGTCTCGATAAATGTTACCCAAACATTTGAGTTATTGGACTTCAGCAATGTATCATTCTGTAAAATCTGGGAAAACAAAGCAATTTTAGAAGATGGCTCTACACACTTTCAGGAAGCATTGGGGCTTCCCAGACCCTTTCAAATAGCATCTCAAAATAATTAAAACGTCTTAATCCAAAACCACAAACTGTGTTACTTTATGTGCTAGGTCACAGGACAAGCCTAAAAATGCTGTCTTAACTCTACAATGGTAGAAAGTAAATCTTGAAATTGAAAAAAAAAAAAACAGTAAGAAGATTTGAACGGCTATCTTAACTCTACAATGGTAGAAAGTAAATCTTGAAATTGAAAAAAAAAACAGCAAGAAGTTTTGAACGGCTATTTTTAATTTCATTTAAAAAATATAATAGAATTCTTCAATAATAAAGTTTCTAGCACTTTAATCAAAAAATATATTTAATCTTTCCTCTTCTTTACTCTTTCACTAAAGGTGGGAAAGTAAAAGCAATTCTAAGTCATCCTTTGCATATGTGGATTACAGTGACGTCATCCTTGGGTTAAGGATTCTAACATTTGCTGCTGTCTTTGTCTATTTCACTTGAACTATCCAGCACAAAAGCCAGAGATATTGGTTTCTCTTCCTTCATTTTTGCTGGGGGTGCACATACACCTTGTCCCTGAGTGAAAATTTCTCTGCAAGTTAAGAGCGAGAAACACATCGACTCTCATCATAAAGTAGAAGCTATATTGCTTTGCCTTCATTTTGCCATAACTGTGAGGTTTCCTGAAGCTAAATTGCATTCTCCATTGTTTCCTGCTCCTGAACTTTTTACAAATAACAACTGTCCTTTCTTATACAATTCTTACATTTTCATTCGAATTTTAATAGTTTTAGTCTTCAAGTTATTTTGTGCAGACCATCTTAAATCACTTTTGAAAATATGCCATGAATAATGTAATACTTTTGAAGAAAACAGGTGTAGAAGGGTATCTTGAAGGACACCAGAGCTTTTGAGTACCTATCTGCCCCCAAATATTTTCCCTGGTGGCACCAAAATTCCACCATTGTGAAACAAAGGGTCACAAATAGAATAACACATTCTTTCTTCAATGATTCTATCTATGGAAGTTCATCAGATTCATGTCCTTAAGTGACTAAAGGGGTCAGGTAGCTGAGGACGGAAATGTGTCTGTGGGGTAGAATAAAGTGTGAGGTCAAATTAAACCAAACCAAACAAGAGAACGTGCAGTAGTGGCCTCTGAGAAGGGAGGAATACCGGACCAGAAAGATACACTTCCTACTGTTTTCCTAAAATTGAGCCCTAACTCCACTACTATATGGTATCTTCCAGAAAGTACAGAAACAATAACTTGCCAGTGTAAAGACCTCATGCTCTGTAGGACAAGTAGGAGGAAGACCACAGGGCGCACCATGCTGGAGCCTATGCCCTACGTGATCATCAGCCATCTCCACCAAGGCTGTGTCACTAGTGTTGGCCTCCATGTTGCGTTACCCGACACTCTGTTTCAAATCAATCAGTTAATCTGCTAATAATTTTTATTGTTTGTGGCAGCTCTTTAAAATTTTTGCTTAAGAGACCCATACGCATATTTATTTTAATACTCAAAAGTGCTGGGGATGGCAAAAGTTTTAAAATTTGGACAGCTTAATGCACCATAAGCCTTAGGTCATTATTCCTAAATTTGAATTATTTATTCTTCATCTTTAGTTCATTATTATCTACTATATTTTTACTATTGGCCTTGGAGAATTTCATTTATTTAACAGAGTTGTTGTCTCATGTGTATCAAAATGTTTCTCCCAGATTGGCAGTGGGCTATAGTCTTTCTTTTTGAACTGCTTTATTGCTGGAGTTACGTATCCAAAGTTTATGGGTAAAATCAGAATGGTTGTGCAAGTTCCATCTCCCTCACAAAGCTTGACCCAGCACAGTTACAATTAATAACGCGCCAGGCTTCTCCTCGGGCTGGGCTGTGTGGAGGACAACTCAGTCCCTGGGGGACCATTCCACACAATGAAACACTCGCTTCACTGGATGCCCTGGTGACTGCAGAATTTATATGATTCTTAAGTGCCAAATTTAATCCTAGATATTAGGTCACGTTTTGGGAGAATGTACTTCACTTAAAAAAAGAAGAAAAAAGTCTTAGTATTAGGACATAATAGGAAAATAATAAGTTTATGAAAAACAGAAATCAAATGTTCCAAGTGAACTATTTTTCCTTCCAAGGGATATTTGTTGAATAACAATGACAAGTTTATCAACATGGTGTGCTCTGGGGCTAATTCCACACTTACTGTTAAAAATAGGTTTTGGAAGCTACTATTGCAAAAAATAATATGCAATTTTAGTTTAAAGAGGATAGTTACAACAAGCGACGCAGTCTGTTCGTCCAGCCCTCCCGCTGCGCAGCTTGTGAGCACGGCCTGCATTTCTCGAGGAACGAGCACAGCGCTCTCCTGGGAAGTCAGAAAGTGAGGACCTTGGTCACCGCGAAGGAGGAGGTCTTATAAGTAACTTTTAGAAGAGTATAGATCTACACCGATTTGCTAATCTCTTCATAATATAAAATATCTCTTTTAGGATTATCTCTACTTAAAAACACCAGCTATAACATGAAATATTGAAGCGTGCAACAATAAGATTGGTCCATCAGTACGAAACAATTCGTGAAACTGATTTCTTAAAAAACTGATTTCTGTTAATTGCATAAGCCCAGCTGGAAATTAAAAACCACTCTCCAGATAATTCCATAGTTCATGGAACCTTCACCCTAATAAAGACCTCCACCTTGTTCTTCTCTACAGTATTTTATGTACTTCACGTTTAATCAAGTTTATTACGAATCCTGGAGTTGTTTTGTTTTTTATTCTATATGCAAGAAACATCCATCTGAAGCTTCACAGTGGAAATGAAATTTAGTGGAATTTAGATGGATACAAACAGATAATATTTGCCAAATGAGAATAATGAACCAGGGGTTCAGAGTCTACTAGTTATTTCTTTAAAAGCTTAAACTTTTAAAGAAGTTTAAAGGAGTTCCGGATGTTGAAGAGGGAACCGTATCTTTAGTGCCATCTAGTGGACGACTAGAGAATGGCATTTTTAAAAGTCGAAGCTGCTGTAGGCAGCTGCACTAACCTTAGCTCTTTATAGAGCATATGTTATATTTGCGTAAAAAGTGTAAACATCTACTGAAAAATAACTTTACCATAAGCAGTAAAATTATTTGTTTTAAATGACAATGGAAATTATAGAGTGCCTAGAAAATTCTGTAAATGGAAAAAAGGTATAATTTAAAAGTCTACAAATATAAAATTGATCTAGCAACCCAATATTGAAAAAGTATCTTCAATACTTTTAAGAGCCATTAATATTTGAGGTCCCCCTATTTTATGTAAATATAAAAAATATACCCTTTTTTTTTGCTTTAAAACCTCAATGTTGGGATCATTTAAACATGTTCTTCTTTTTTTGCTAAATTAAGAAGTTAATTCGTTTTATCAGAAACATTTATTCTCACTGTATATTTTTTTATTTCTTTGTGATTATTTGAGGCACAAAGACACACTGCCTTTTGTTGATAGTATCTTAAGGGAACTTTGAAATATTTGCCCCTTGCCCTTGACTATCATTTTTTAATATGTAAAAATATGCCTATTAAGACTGTTCCACTGCCCTGTTTCTAATTAGTCCTTTGCCTTCGAGGGCACAGTGATCTTGCATTGCTGTTACTGTTTTTCCGTCTCTTTCAAATCATAGCATGTCTATCAGTAAAACATTTTCTGGCTCTTGACCTTCAGTTTGTCATGGTATCTCTTTGTACTGGCTGCTCTCAATGCTGCTTTTCGGTGCCCTGTTCATCTCATCAGAATTTTCCTTTTTTGTGTCATCTACTTCACATTCCTTTCCTGTATTCCCAATTGCCTTGCATTGTTCTCAATACCTTCATGCTCTCTTTGTCTTTTTAAACATTTCCACAAATCCCAAGCATTCTTACGAGAGAACAATTTTGTGACCTCTAATTATTTTCCTTAATAAATCCTTGATCTCCCTATTCAAATGCTGTTTACTCATTTTCCATGTTCACTTTCCTGCTGTTCCTAAGGTTATAATTGAGAAATCTAAAAATATGATTTTAATACCTCACTTTTAGAATATTGATATTCACGCCTAAGTGAATTTCCCTAATTAGCTTTCCCATCATTTATTGAAATCAGTAAGCATTTACTGAATTCCTACTATACGTTTCGTTTTTGCTCACATTCTTTTGGAGTTGCCAAAGAAAAGTAGCTTGTTTTCTATGTCTTCCAATCATTAGTCTAATGACACTGTCACCCACAAAACAACAGCAAAGACAACAACACATAACTGCGTGCTGAATTTTGTGCTCTGGGCCTGAGTGCGACAAATTCAGAGACGCCGAAGAGCAACGAGGGTCCTGAAGAGAGGAGAACTTCGTTTAAATCCCTGGAATATAAACTCAAAGTACATTGTATAATTCACGTTATTAACTCTCCATCATTACCTATATTTTCTTATAAATAAATGAGTTCTCTAGTAAACTTTCAGTGGTATTGATTTCTATGTTTTTTATCAGTTAAATAAATAAACTTATATTCAGAATTTTCATAAGTAGAATTAATTGAAAAGGAGTCAGGAAAGTCCATCATTTTCTGGCCTCTTTTAAGATTTGGTGCGATACTTTTAGGATCCCTTGCTCTGGACCATATAAACCAGTAATGTAAATTGTAGCTTGATTGAGGCTTAGGCTCCCACTTCAAAAAGTTGAATATATTTGAATAGCGAGGGGGTAAAAGGGAGGAAATAGTGAGCTCCCAGAAGCCAGGGCAGGCCTGAGACCAAGGGCAGATAAGGGAGTTGGTGCATTGAGGAAAGGCACAGCAAACGATTTAGTAAAATCCAGAAGAATATACTGGGGAGTAAGAAAAAAATCATAAACATACTTGACATTATGAAAATTTTAGTATCAGAAAAAAATCGTGTGGTAGATAATATATGCGGTAATTATTGTTTTTCACAAGGAGATATTAACAGTTATTGGGGGTTGAACAACTTGATCCAAGCACTGTTAAAAATGACATCAAACTGCGGTAGTTAGGGGAAAGAAAGCCGCAGACGGGGATTTGATGAACCGCTGCAGCCCGGCTCCGAGACGCGGGGGCGCCTGACTCCCACGCGGGGCGCTGAGCTGGAGAAGCTGGACTGAGACAGACATCGCAAGAGGGAAAGAGCATAGTAAAATCCCGGGGCTAATTGCAACCGTATCCATAGCGTTTTTATTTGAAGTCACAAAATATAATGCTAGCTGATTAATTAGTTAAGAGTAAATTAAAAGGCGACTGTGCAGCTTATGGAATTGATTGAAGGACTGGAGAAGCAGAACCGACCGACCCAGAGCCTCGAGGAGCAACGTCTAAGAGCCGAGCTCTGAGGATGCCGGCGGCGCGGTTGCCGCCACTCTGTGAGCAGGAGGAAGCAAGTCTCTCCAGGAAAACGGATCCGTTAGAGAGAGAGCGACACAGAGACACAGAGTGAGAGAGGCAGGCTCAATATTTGAAGAAATAATGGCTGAGAATTTTGCAAAATTGCCTAAAGACATTAACAAACTGTTTTAAGAAGCTGGTTTGATCTCTCAAACTGGCAAAAGAAAGTAACAGCCAACTTAGAATTCTGTATTGTTCAAAAATTTAAAAATAATAAATATATTTTCAGAAAAAAGTGAAAAATATGAGGGAGATTTTCCACTGACTGATGGGCAATAAAAGAAATGCTAATTGGATTTCTTTTGTAGAAGGAAAAAATCTCATAGAAAAATAGAATTTGAAGAAATAAATGAAAAGCAACAGAGTAAATGAGTGTAAATATATAAGAATATTCACTAAATGTTGATCCTAAAGAGTAATACTAATGTCTCATGTTGTTTAAAAATGTCTGTTAATAAGCTGCTACACTATTTTCAGGGGACGCTTTACCATTTTATATTCCCACCTTGAGTGTCTGAGTGGTCCAGTTTCTCTCCATGCCTGCCAGCATTTGGTGTTATCACTATTTTTTATTTTTGCCATTCTCATAAGTGTGCAGTGATATATCATTGTGGCTTTAATTTTCGTCTCCTTAATGGTTGATTCTGTTGAATATCTTTTTATGTGCTTATTTGCCATCTTTGGACCATTTTCATTAAAATATCTGTTCAAGTAATTTGCTATTTTCTAATTGGATTGTTTGTTTCTTAGTACTGTTGAGTTTTGAGAGTTCTTTATAATTTCTAAATACAACTCCTTTGTTGGTTATGTGTTCTGTAAATAATTTCTCCCAGTCTGTAGCTTGTCTTTTCATTCTCTTAACAAAGTCTTTCACCTAGTAAAAGTTTTAAATTTTGATAATATCCAAATTTTCATTTTTCCCCTTATGGATCATAATTTTGTTGTCAAATCTAATATTTCTTCACTTAGCCTGAATTCCCCAAAATTATTGCTATACCTTTTTTCTAAAAGTTATATAGTTTGATATTTTGCATTTGTCTCTGATCAATTTCGAGTTAATTTTTATGTCATATGTGAGCACGCTATCAATATATGCAATGACCTAATCAATCTTAAGAGCACTATGCCGAGTGAAAAAAACCAATCTGAAAAAGTCACTGACTGTGTGATTCCATTTGCATAACATTCTTGAACAGAAAAAATTATAGCAATGCTAAGAAGATTAGTGATTTCCAGGAATTAAAGACCAAGGGATGCAGAAAGAGAAGGACGTGGCTATCAAAAAGGATCCTGTGGTGAGGGAAGCCTTCTGTCTATATCTTAACTCCGGTGGTAGTTACATAAATCTACACGTGTGATACATTTGCATAGAACTAAATGCACACACAACACACAAAAGAGTGCACGTGAATGTGATAAAATCCAAATAAAGTCAGTGGACCATCCCAAAGCAGTTTCCAAGTTGTGATATTGTACATATGCGAGCTGTTGCTGCCAGGACACTGAGCGAAGGAGGCAAGGGTCCTTCCTGCACTGTTTCATAAAACGGCGTGGAAATCAACACACAGAATAAAGTGCAAGTGGACAGCAAGGACAAAACAAAAAGAAGCAGCAAGAGCAGCAGCAGCAGCAGATGAAGAAGAAGAAGAAACCAACCAAGAGAAAGGAAAGGCAATGAGATTAAAGTTTACAATAGTAATTAACAAAATAAAAACCAAAGTCTACCAGAGACAATCAACAAAGCTAAAACTTTTTCTTGACAAAGCTAATAAATTTGTAAATCCTGTCAGACTAATCAAGAATAAAGAGAAGTCTTACAAATCAATACTAGGAATGAAAAACAGGAGCATTACTACATATAATATAGATGTTAAACGTATAATAATGATACATAATGAGCAACTTGATGCCACAAATTAGTGGAAAAGAATTCTCAGAAAACCTCAACTGACCCTAAAGAATACAAGAAAATGTTTAAAAATCTGAATAGTCTTAAAACTATGAAATAAACTAAATATCTAATTAAAAATCTTTTCACAAGTAAAACTGATGATCAGCTGGTTTCACTGACACATTTGACCAACCATTTATCAGAGAGTAACATAAACATATGAAAAATCTCCTAGGGAATGAAAAATGTGGCATAATTTCAATTTATTTCATGACACCAACATGGCAATAATAACCAAACCTGAGAAGGACATTACAATAAAAAAGAGCTGGTTTTAAACAAACTGAGTTTAAGGTGTTATTCCAGTGTCCAAAAAGAAATATTCTTTTTTTTTGTGAGGAAGATTTGCCCTGAACTAACATCCATTGGCAGTCCTCCTCTTTTTTTTGACTTGAGGAAGATTAGCCCTGAATTTGCATCTGTACCAGTCTTCCTTTCCTTTGTATGTGAGATGCCTCCACAGCATGGCTGATGAGTGGAGTAGGTAAGCAGCCAGGATCTGAACCTGCTAACCTGGGGCTGCCAAAGTGGATCAAGCAGAACTTTAACCACTCAGGCCACGGGGCTGGCCTCCAAAAAGACATGTTCTTTAGGCTGTTGGATCTTAGCACTAAAACAAGAACTGAAGCCTACTGTCTACATCAGGCAATGTGAAATAAATGAATAATAGGTAAGAACTTGTTTAAAACCTGTCTTAGTCCAGTCAGACTGCTGTAACAGAATACCATAGACAGGATTGCTCACAAACACGGAAATGTCTCTCTCAGAATTCTGGAGGCTGGAAAGTGCAAGATAAAGGAGATGGCAGCTTCCGTGTCTGGTGAGGGCCCAGTTCTAGCTCACAGACTGTCTGTGTCACATGGAGGAAGGGCAAGGGAGCTCTCTGAGGTCTTTTTATAAGAGCATTAATCCAATTCATGAGGCCTCCGCTCTCACAACCCACTAACCTCCCAAAAGCCTCACCTCCAAATACCATCACACTGGGGACCGGGTTTCAATACATGAATTTTGAGGGAACACAAAAAAATCAGTCTATAGCAGAATCTTCACTTTAAGGCAGGAAGAGAAAGAAATCCAGCAAAGGAAGCATTTCTTAAAATCAAATTAAAAAAACAATAATAATTCATCACTCCTTAATTATAACTTACTAACCAACTAATAAAGTTGGGGTTAAGGATTTTTTGCCTGAATGTGGGATATATACATTGAAAGGTAACTGTTGACACCGGTCCTGCCTTCTACTAGCCCAATGACCAGTTCTGACGAGGAGTGGCATGGGTTTTAGAGAAGAAAATAGTAAGTTTTCGTGATTAGAGAAGACTTGGAAGAGTGAAGACCGATTTGAAAGGAGTATTATTAAATATATGAGCAACAGATTATATAAATGAAGTCATGCCAAGTTTTATTTGAGGAACAGTGAGTGGCGCAGTCTTAAGAGTGAACCCAGCTCATCTTGAGAGCAGTGGGAAACTAAGTTTGCAAAGGATTGTTGAAAACATGCTGGAGTGCACTATTTTTAGCAATTCTTTATCAGCCTTATCATTTTAGGCAAAGTCTCAACTACTTGGTAAATAGTGGTCATGATGGAACCTATCTTTGCAAAAAGTTGTATTCTTTTAATCTAAAGCAGAGATGTTAATTTGCTGTATTATTTTCCTTTCCTCTATCATGCCAGATGGTACTCATCTTCTCACTAGACTCTCAGAGATCCATGCATCTTCTACAGCGGGAGAGGACAATGTGCGAGAAAACAAGGTGAAACAACACCTTTCCTTTTAAGTTTTACTCTCCCTGGACTAAAATCTGCCCGCTGTAGAAAGTCTGCTTCCATGGAGAGATTAGCATGAACCTCTCATCTTCCAGAGCTCCACTGGCGGCATTCTTTGCATTCAGGGTCTCAGTACCATTGGCATCTGTTGTGTTCTGGTCACTGATTATATTTGTCCCAATCTCCACCAGGAGTCAGTAGTTTTTCAAGTGATTTTTCATTTTATTCTCAACTATCCCCACCTACCAATTTAAAAAATCACTTATCAGATTATTTTTGAACTCAGTCTCCGTTTTCTATCATCCCTGGACTTCTGGCTGAAAGCTCACAGGACAAAAAGGCCTTCATGCTTGTCTTGACATTTTCCTCCTACTTTTTCCTGACCCCCCCCCCCCCCGACTTGTGTGTAAATAGAATTGTCTAAAATCATTTCAACAGATGGATCCTGAAATGCTCTGTAAGTTTAGATTTTTTTGTTTATTTTATTTGGCGTATAAAAGAAAAGAAAAGAAGGATAGAGTGTCTTTCTGATTCTAACACCCACAATAGCCATTTTATTTCTAAAAGTGGGAGTCTATTTAATAAGACCCATCCTATGGTGTGACTTCAGAACCTTGCTAACATTGCAAAAGTTGTCTGATGTATACCACACTTTATTCAATTCCAAATCTTAGATCAAATGATTTAATAATTTAAACTGTAGTCCTCTTAAAACGCAGTTGAACTGACCCAAACTGCAACGACCTCCTTTGTCCATGCACAAGCACAGATGCAGACATCAAACACAAGTCAGTTTGCATCTTGGAGCTCATCCTCATGGTGTATGTAATGCAGTCAATAGTGGTTTGGAAGAAGAAAAACATACACATTAAATTTGCAGGTGACGCCAAGTTGTGGATGGGTGGAATGCAATAGATGTTTCAGTCACCACCACCAAGAGGTTGTAATCAAAACTAAGGTGAGTAAAATGAGGATATGTTTCAAAAATGTAAATGATATTTCATAGGATAAGTTTAAATCAATGCACTTGAAAAGGAGAAAGAAACTGAAGATGGGAACCAGTAGATACCACAGGCATAGCAGGCTCTGTGTGAGTACTTGTTTATCCTTTCTCTCATTTATTCATTTATGCAATTACGTAGTTGGAAGGAAGATTGCACTAATTAGATTGAAGCTTGCTTCTTAGAGCCCGACATTCCAGGTTCACCTCTGACCTTTTCTAGCTTCATAGCCTCCAACCAGTACTTGACATTTCTCTGCTTCAGTTGTACCATTTGTAAAATGGTACTGATGGTTTTATCTCATACAGTTATTGTAAAGATGAAATTAAATATTGCATAAAAATGTGTTGGGATCTCCAATTTCTAGTGTTGGCTTTGTCTTTATTACTCTGATGATACCACTGTCTGTAAGGTTACCAACAACACTCCTAAGTAAAAATACTGGATTTTGTTAAGTCCATAGTTTTCTGGACCTGCCCATTCTTCTGTCCACCTCTTAGCTACATGACACTGCAATCGCCTGGTTTTTCTCTTACATTTCTGTCTATTCCTTTTTGGTCTCCTTCATAGGCTCTAATTCCTTCACTAAAAATACAAATATTTGTTGAACATTTCTTGTGAGCTGGACTGTCTGAAGAGCACACTGATAAAGATACCAGTCTCCACCTTAGAGGCTGCTTCTCCAGTAAAATTGATGGAGAAATAAACAAAGATGAGAAAGAGCACCTTGCACAAACAGGTGGGGGGACGACAGGATGAGGAGACAGTAAGGATGGAGAAAGGGACAGGTCCGTGAAGCAGAGACCCATACATTGAGATAAAAATGTTAGTGATTATTAAGGCGAGGAGGATGGCGAAGCGTTGTCCTGGGATAAAAAAAGAACGTGTAAGAGTTCAGAGGTAAGAGAAACTATTGAGAGTTTGAGGGACTGAAAAAATTCAGCAGGGCTAAAGTTTTGAACACTGTGTTGTTATTAAGTGGGGATGGGAATAGCAAAAAGCAAGGAGACAGGTTGTATAAGTAGGTACCCAGGCATTCAGAATTATTTTTCACCAATTTAAAGTATGTATCCTTTATGTTAAAAGCAACATGGAAAAATTGAAGGGCTTTGAGCACCATCACTGTCTCTGACTTGGACTTTTCAATCATTTTCTAACTCTCCACCCTGCTTCCTGTCAGCCCAGAGAGATAAATTTAAGAATTCAATCCTGTTGCTCCACTGTTATAATGTTTAGGAGATCTTCAAAGTTGAAATCCTCTGTGCATCCTTCTATGAAAATACTGCTTAATAATTATTCCGGCACTCGAGACCATGATCCCCCGTAGGGAGATTATTAACCAGTGTATCACCAGCATCTAGCTTAATGTCTGACTCATGGTAGTTGATCAAATTTAATAATGAATTCACCTCAGGGACGACTAAAATTTGAATTATAAAAATGGATTAAATACCTTTAAGATCTTTTCAAAGCCATGATTGCGCATCTCAAATTATTTATAACCAAAGTGTCATTCCTGGACCAGCAGCATCAACATCCCCTAAGAACTTGCTAGAAAAGCAAATATCAGGCCCTCTTCCAGACCTGCTGAATCAGAAACTCCAGGGGAGTACACAGTGGTCTGTGTTTTAATAAGCCCTCCGAGTGATTCTGAGGCCCTGCCAGGTTCAAGAACCACTGTCTGTACCATCCGTATATCTGTGGGGAGCAGTTTTGTTTTGCGTCGTAAATGGGCCGCAGCTATACCTGCTGCATGTTATTGATGGGATGCTAACTTGTTTTCATTCTGCTTCAAGGTATAGGGTATAAAGCTTCTGTTGGGGTTAATTGGGATATTTTCTGTGGGTTTAATAAGAAAGTCTTTTTATGTATTTTAAATTTGCAGGTTGAGTTAATTAATTTGCTCTCTTCCATTATTATTCTTTACAAGCTTCAGGCTGAGTTGAACAGCTGATAAAGATTCAGAACCTATAGCCTTAACTTAACTATTTACGGATGTATCTTTGCAAATGAAGGAAGAAATTTGTTATAGAACAGTTTGACGACTATTAATCAGCAACAAATTCAGATAAAGGATCAGAAGTGAGAATTTGGGATCCCCAAAGTAGAAGAACACACAGTCTTTCTTGTTGACTCGTGTGTTCCTTTGACATCTGGATCAGTGAGTCAGACATAACATAAGCCATAAGGATGGTTTTACCTTTCCGCAACTGCTTAGCAGTATTTCTGGGAGTCTCTTCACTCATGGGTCTGTGATGACTTCCCACCCTCTTGATTACTTTCTGAGCATCGTTTAGAAAGGTAAATACATTGAGATCAAATTGAAAGAGCAGTGTCATAATGAATACAATGGTCAATATCTGGTGACAAATTCCTACCCCACAATGATCACTGCAATTAGATAATTTCTACTCTGGAAAGTCTGTTCAAAATGTAATCAACAAAATACTTAAAGTTTCTGTTCACAATGATAAATACAAATTAAACCAAAATAAGCAACAACAAAAAAACAGCACAGACACTTTATTCTGCACATTAGTACATTTACTTGTTTAAAATATACTAAACTATGATGCTTTAAATTAGATTTTATTTTTTTCCTCAGAAATAAGGAATTATAAGACACAATCATTCACAAATCATCTGGATAGACTCAAAGCATCTTAGACTAGAAGATATCATAAATTAATCCTCTGCTTCTTGCATAATTTTTACATGAGTCAGTTGAAATTCACAGAGGTTAAGTGACTTGTCAGAGGATAAGTTAATTTGTGGCTGAGCCATAAGTAGAAAACAGTGTACTGATTCCTAGTTTAGTGCTCTCAAAGCATCTATTTACCAACTTAAAGAGAAGATGTATCAGATATATAAAGAAGTATACATGTAAATTTTTGGTAACATTTAAGATAGTGTAGATAACAGGGAAATTGGGAAGTCATTTTTAAAATGTTGGATGGTTTGATAATTTGTTATAAACATTTCTAGGATTTTAATTGTACTTGCAATTATCTATTTTTTAAATCTGTATTTGAGGTACAAGGAGAACAAGAAGGAAGATATAACTCAGAATATCATGTTTCACTTCTGTAACAGAGAGCCAGTTTATTAAACATGGCATCAAATTTTCAGAAAAGAATATATCGATCCATTCTAATTCTCTTCTCTGGGTTTAGAAAGGTAATGTCATTCATTCAACCACTCAGTGAGTATTTATAAAGGCCTGAGAAGCCCCATATTGTGTTCATGGCGATGAGGAGAATTCAGGGGACCCCTGCCCTAACAGAGCTTGCATTCCAGTGGAGGAAGTCAGAGAGTAAAGACATACATTAGGAGAAAGTATAATACATAAGATGGTGGTAGCTGGAGAAATTAAGGCAGAAGAAAAAGAATAGGAACCAAAAGAATAGTGTGGGATGTATTTGAAATAGAATGGCCAAGGTGATACTTGAAAAACACCTAAAAGAGGTGTGAGAGTAAGCCATATGTACTTTTGGGGCAAGTGTTTCTTAGAAGGAAAAGCAAGAATAAAGGCCTTTGGGCCAGATGGGGCCTGTGTTCAAGGGGCAGAAAGCAGGCTACTATGGCCAGAGCAGAGGACGCAGAGTGAGAGTAGAAGATGAGGTCAAAAGGAGTTCGATCACTTATTACCTTACACATGTTTCTTTTCTCTTCCCTTGAAATAATTGTTGGCTATAACCACTGCACCAGCCAACCATCTTCAGTGGCCACATTCCTCACTAATAAGAGACTCAGAAAGCTGAAAAGTACAAAGCAGATAGGAGTGGGTGTGGCTTCAGCAAATTCCCTCTGTTTTACAGATTTTCAGAACTGGCCTGGAAAAGCCCCTAGGGTTTTTGCCTCTGGACTACGCTATTTTATTCCCACCTAATTTTGTTTCAGTGTCGAACCTCTGGATCAATTTTCAGAATTCCATGGACGTCAGCCAGAAACAAAAACTAAGACACACACAGTGGATTAAGTACATTTAGCCGCCCGGGATAAACTCATTAGATTAAAAAAAAGTTTTGGCAAGAAATTCTGTTTTCTTTGACATGCGCATCCGGAACGGAGTCTCAGAAGATTTGAATTTGATAAAACGCAGAGCACTGGAGTCTTATTTGAGCTGTAATAAAAATGTTGGAACTCTACTTTCATATTATTTCAAGCCTTTCTTGCGTGGATACAAACATTGTTGAGAAGCTGAGTATAATAAAATTAGCCAGTATGAAACTACCTTAAGAAAGAGCTAACTAAATTTTAGATTTTCTTTCTTATGTCATACGTGTTATACAATTACTTTTACCAAAACATTTTTTAAATGAAGACGCTACTTTTTTAGATCAGTGTAAGGTTTACAGCAAATTTGAGGGAAAGTTGCAAATTTTTCATATACCTCTCCCCACAGACACGAATGGCCGGCCTCTCCCGTTGTCAACATCCCCCTCAGAGGGGGCATTTCTCATAGCGGACCACCTACTCCGTCACATCACAACCACCTGAGGTCCATGGTTTACATTGTGGTTCACTCTTGTACTTTCTACAGGTTTGGATGAATGTGTGATGACGTGTATACATTTCATTACAGAATCACACAGAGTAGTTTCACTGCCCTAAAAGTCCTCTGCTCTCTGCCTGTCATCCCTCCCTGCCCCCAGCCCCTGAAAACCACTGCTCCTTCTACTATCTTCAAGGTTTCGCCTGTCCTAGAATGCCGCATAGTTCGTACAGCACACAGCCTTTTCAGATTGGCTTCTTTCACTTAGCAACAAGCATTGAAGGCTCTTCCATGGCTTTTCACGGCTTGATATCTGAAATAATATTCCATTGTCTACATGTGCCAGTTTATTTATTCATGCACCTACTGAAGGACAACTTGGTTTCTTCTAAGTTTTGGCAGTAATGAATAAAGATGCTATAAACATCTGTGTGCAGGTTTTTGTGTGAACATAAGGTTTTGACAACTTTGGGTAAATACCAAGGAGGGCCGTTGCTGCATCGCATGGTAAGAGCAGGGTTTTTTGTTTTTAAAGAAGCCACCAAAATGTCTTCCAATCTGGCTGTACCATTTTGCATTCCCACCAGCAATGAAGGAGGGTTCCTGTTGCTCCACATCCTCCCCAGCATTTGGTGCTGTCAGTGTTCTGGATTTGGGCCATTCTAATGGGGTGTAGTGGTATCTTCTTGTTTTAATTTGCATTTCCCTGATGACATATGACATGGAGCAGTTTTTCATATGTTTATTTGCCATCTGTATATCTTCTTTGGTGAGGTGTCTATTTAGGTCTTTGGCTCATTTTTTAATCAGGTTATTTGTTTTCTCATTGTTGAGTTGTAAGAGTTCTTTGTATATTGTAGATAATAGTGCTTTCTCAGATGGGTCTTTTGCAAATATTATGTCCCAGTCTGTGGCTTGTCTTCTCATTCTCTTGACTGTCTTTTGCAAAGCAGAAGTTTTAAATTTTAATGAACTCAAGCTTATCAATCCTTTCTTTCATGGATCATGCCTTTGGTGTTGTATCTAAAAAATCATCATTATACCCAAGGTCATCTAGGTTTTCTCCTACGTTATCTTCTGAGAGTTTTAAAATTCTGCATTTTGCATTTAAGTCAATAATCCACTTTAAATTAATCTTTGTGACAGGGTAAGATCTGTGTCTAGATTCATTTGTTTGCATGTGGATGCCCACTTGTGCCCGCACCATTTGTTGAAGAGACTATCTTTCTCCATTGTGTGTATTGCCTTTGCTCCTTTGTCAAAGGTCAGTTGAGCATATTTATGTGGGTCTATATTTCTGGGCTCCTGTTCTGTTCCCTTGATCTATTTGTGTATTCTTTTGCCAGCACTGCATGTCTTGATTATACAAAGGAACTTAAAAGATGTATTTCAACATATTTAAGTTACTCCTATATCACATTACTATTTTTGAACACTAGGATACTAGACTATTAAAAAAGAATATCTTTTTATCCTATTCGCCTCCTCCCAAATGCATTCTTGGATGATAAAAGCCAATTGACACCTGCCACAGAGAGGTCACAGAGAATAAGGTGACTTTTCTGAAATACACCTAAGTTCTGTCCCAAGTTTATCCTAACTTAAATCCAGCTAGTTTTTTTTAATGATAAGTGCTCATGGCCTTAGCTCTAGAGGTGATTAGGGCTTTTGAATCACAGATACCTACACCCAAAATGAAGTTTTGCCTTATAACCTTGGGAAAGTTATTTAGCCTCTTTTAGTCATAGTCTCATAATTATTAAATTGGGATAATAATACTATCGAATTCACAGAGCTAATATGAATATTAAATGAGGTAATATATAAGGATGCTATACACCCAATGGGATATGATGAAGATTAACTGAAAGAATTTACACAAGTGGTCCCCACAGTGCCTTGCATGTGGTCAGTACTCAGTAAATGCTAGCTGTGATAATTAATAAATATCTTTCTTATTAAATATTGATATACATCTCCATTTTAATTATTAGATAAATCCAAATGCTTCTTAGAGGTATAATCCTTATTTTATGTTCTTCTCAATTTAAGCTAGGTAAATTTTACTCACAACATACCAGCACCAGGACTACACTTTAAATTTGCAGAAAAGAAGATGAAGCCAAGAGAAGGACAACGTCTCAACTTTAGACGTGTTAGAAGTCTTGTTGCTGTGTTTTAATGCTAGGTCAATAGACACATTTCAGAAATGTCAAGATTTTAACTTTTCCCTATAAATGATTAGTAATATTAATAACAACAAAATAATAACATTTAATATGAATTCAAGAGTTCCCAAGGCACTTTCACCTATGATTTTATTTGAGCGTCATAAAAGCTCGGTGGTTCCCAGTGTTCAGGTGCTTCCATGGGGGAGCTGCCAGAGTTGCAGACTAACAGCTGGGGCAGCTAACAGAAGCCCTGTCTTGAGAATGGTGCCCCCCCGCCCCAGGCTCCTTCCTTTATATCGTGTTACTTTCGCTTCCCCTGTAGAAAGGGATTCTTGGTATCATATTAAGACAGGCATAGTGGATTTCATTTTCTGGGTGGAAAAGAAATCTGGGGACTGATAGTTCTAACAAAATTACAAGCTTTATTCTTCTTCTCTGAATGATATCTGTAAGTACACACTGATATTCTGATTATCTTTGAATTAATGGAAGGATAGTAAGAATACACAAATATACTCGATTAAACTGTGGCAGTACCACAACTAGAAGGACCCAAAACTAAAAATATACAACTATGTACTAGGGGGATTTGGGGAGAAAAAAAAGCAGGAAAAAAAAACTGCTGCAGTCATTTAAATCCTTAAAATCTTGTTAAAATGATCACATATTCCATAATTGTTAAAAAGATTCTAATATTTATTTTGAAAAAACATATACATAGATATGTGTATAAATATTTACTTTTATATAAAAGCTTATTGAGAGATGAGTAAATTATGCATGTCTTTGGGTTTCACTAAGATTTTTCAAACTTCATTGGTTTTCCTAGAGTTATGAGCACAGAAAGTTGGAACTTTCAGTATTTATTTGCTTTACAAAAATATGTTCAGAAATATTTACTTAGGGTAAAAGATAATCAATGCAATGTGTGCCAGTGGGCGTACGTGTATGTTTGTCAGAAAGATGGAGAAAAACGTAAATAATTTAAGGTAATTGCAAGGTAGTGTTTAAAGAAATTAAGCATCATTGGTCCGGGGTAGGCGGACCAGGCCACATGGACACTAACTGCTTAGCAGTCCAGGAGATGAGAGTTCCTGGAAATAGACTAAGGTGGAAATAGAATTCTTTTGGTAGCCTAGAGGAGGGAGGAAGGAAATACAAACAAGAAAACATATTTGGAAAAGAAAAGAAGAGAAAAGAAAACAGGCCGGTGAGAAGGATTAGTCCGCTGGCGAGGTCCCACCGCCCGTCCTCTCCGCGCTGTAATTAGCCAGCCGCCAACTGCTCCCCGAATGCATCCTCTCGCCTGCCCCAGTGCAGGAACCTTTTTTCCCCTCCACAGAATCCTTTGCTAAAATTACAGTTGTTTCAGAACAGAAAGGCCAGGTTTGAGTATGACTATGTGAATTATGAAAGGTAACTCTTTTTCTAATTCATTTTAAAGAATTGGCAGTGAAAATGCGAACAAGAAAGGTACAAGTACAAGAAACGTACAAGTAAATAGTTCAGGTGAATCTTAAGTGACACATAGGCAGCTCGTTGAGCGATTCGATCGCGTTAGCCTGCTGAAATTCTTAATTACAATCACTTTTAGTGAAACATGGTCATTGGAGCTTGGATGTATTCCATCAATCAGAAGGAGACGGAAGGAATATAAACTCTATATAGGTTATGTAAATTTTTCATTTTTTCCTATGCTTATATCTTTGCATGAATCACAAGGCAGATATCTGTAAATTGATTTAAAATAGGGCAAAGCCAATTCAATAAACCAATTCTTTAAGCAGCAAAGCTTTAGAGATACTCATCACGAAGAATTCCATCAAATAACCTTTGAAAGAATAAACTGCATAATGAGAATTAAAAGCTCCAACGATACCCATTAGGGTGTTCTAGGGCAGCATTGATTCCACTAGTATCAATTGCTTTCAGCTAGCCGAACTCTTGAGTGTTTATTGGAAAGGACTAATAAACCACAATCAATTTTCTTCTTACCCTCACAAGAGGATTTTGAATGAATTTAATGTTTTCTTTCCCACTCCACCACACCTCCTGCCCCACTGCTTTCGGTTTGGGAAACATAACTAATAGGAAGGCCTCAAGCATTTACTTTTATAATTCTATCCACCCCAAAATAAAAACATGGAAATGCATGTGTTCTATCTGTGATGGAAATATTGACTTCCTCCCCCGTACTTTAGATCACTATAGCACCTATGAAACTAAGATGTGCCTCTCTGTTTCAGGTTCAGAAAAACAACAGGATCAGGTTATCAATGGCATTTGGTGCTTCCCATTAATGAATTCAGTCTGCCTCAATTTCACTGAGTTGCCACTCTGTAAAATTTTTTTAAAAGATACAGTGGGATAGACAGACAGATAGATAAATGGCTTATGTGTCCGAGACGGGTGCTCTCAGGCTCTAGGAATGCAGGGTGGCATTGCCTTAAACGGATGGTCTCAATCCTTTAATCTTTTGTTCAAGGCTCTTCAGTCATTTATTGTCTCTGCATTTAAAGATAAAATTAAAATACATTTACAAACTACAATAAAATAGACTAAAAATTATAAGAAGTATGTAGATAACAAATTGTTTGCATTTTAATTTTCAATCCCAATTTGTTCTAAAATAACATTATAGCCTTTAAGTATTAAACACAATATTTAAAAAATACTTTTAGAAAATATTGAAGAGATTTAGAACAGAATTAGTTGAACATTTTATTGCATTTTGGATGATTTATCTTGCTTGAAGAATGTTGCTGTTATTAGGATTTTAATTATTCTTTGCTGAAGTCCAAGTGCTGGCATTTTATTGAATATGATTTTGAGATTTTCCAAATTTACCTGGAAATCTTTCTATGAAAGGCAAATTAGGAAACATGTTAACCAACA
This sequence comes from Equus asinus, assembly GCF_041296235.1. Lineage (NCBI taxonomy): Eukaryota > Metazoa > Chordata > Mammalia > Perissodactyla > Equidae > Equus > Equus asinus. Next base: position 3,360,273 of record NC_091807.1, read on the forward strand.
TGTTAACACACTATGTATGTGTAATTACAAAAGAAAACATTTTCTATTATTAACAAATAGAAAATTCTGACTTATAGTCATCAAACAAAGCATCAGGCTTCGGTCAAAGTCCCAGCTGACAGCACAGAATCCTTCTGGAAAGGGAGACAGCAGATTTACATGTCATTGTTGGGATGTGGGCTGATGGACTTTTCCCTCAGTGCTCTCAGAACAAACCTCTCTGCTTCCCTACTTGTTTACCTTGTTTCCCTACCTTACACACAGTAGATCTATGAACATTTTCCCTGCCTATTACTTGAAGTGGAAAATTAAAATCATAGATTTTCTCCCCTATTGCTACCAAGACAGTAATACTTTCGGTCTTAAAAATTGTCTCAGAAGATATGCTGGAACTATTAGTTTGGTAAGTTAAAGCATTCCTCAGCATGTATATTTTAGAAGGGAAGGGGTCTGGAATAATGCAATTTCCTGATCAACCAAGGAGTGGGTGACTTTTCTTACTCTTCTTTTTGTGCCTGGGTTTAAACAGATAAACAGTCATCCCTATAAATCATCCGTGATTGTTTACATTCTGTAGAAATAGATATAAGTAATATACAAATACATAATTTGCCCAAGTGTATTTTGTTTGTTAATATATATTATATTTATATTTTCATTCATGACACAAATATATAACATCTATAAGCTATGAGACCAAAAGGTTGCTCAGAGCATCCATCTCAAAGTCTGATGCGCAGAGCGGTCGTATAGGAACAATCGGGGCCTTGGGAGGTATGCTGGCAGAGAGTGTCTAAAAGTATTTGGAGGTGTCAGAAGGAGTGGTGGTGAGAGAAGCCCTCACAGAGGAGGTGGCATTAGAGTGGAGGTTTTAAAGGGCACCTACTAGACCTCCATGTGGTTAGTAAGGACAGATGGGAACATGCACATTTAGAAACTGTAATTAGGTGTCTTGTCATTGGAGCCTGGGTTGAGAAGGACAGGAGGACAATCTGGAAAGAGAGGTTTCAGTATGATCTATATTTTGGACTTAATACTTTGGTCATTGGAGAACCAGATAATGTTTTTAATGAGGAAATTTATGTAATTAGGGTTTTTATTTTAGAAAGATATTTTGACACAGAAGTAAGATTCTAAAGTCAGAAAGAGTACATAGGAAGCTGTTTTCATAGCCCAGAAGGGAAATGATGAAGAGAGAATTCATGGAGGTAAAGAAGAGTCCAGTGCAAGAGGTAAAAATACTGAAGACTATGAAACACGTGAGATTATCGCAAATGTCAGCTTGCTTTCACTAGCAAGCAGAAATTGAAAACACTCAATCCAAACACACACACACAGACACTCAACATGCCGAAGAGAGAATGAAGAAATGTAAAAATTTGAGCAACAAATTGATTCTTGTTTCATTTTTCCCTCTAAACAATACAGCTTTTTGTTCTAAAGGTTTATTCAAGCATATAACAAGTATTTGTCATAAGTTTCCTATGTGCACAGCTCTGCTCTAGGTATTGTAATTTAGAAACTTAGAATTCTTAGCCAGAATGGAGTTTATGTCCTGTAGGATCTCACGGACATTGCTTCACTGTAAGCCTAAAAGATAAATCAATGGAGGAAATTTAACTGAGAAAGCTTTGCTCTATAATAACCAATAGGACCTAGTTTGTACTTTTCCCCAAGCGAGTAGTGATTTCTTGATAATTATAGTATGAAAAGTACCTCTAAGTCCACTGTTTCACAGAAAAGACCTGGGAAGTAAAATATTTAAGTTAGACAAAATAAAAGGAGAAATAGTGATGTCATGATGTTATTTTATAACTCAAAACCTCTTTGAAATTTTTACTTGTTAGAAAAGACAATTGTAAAGGAAATGTGCTAGATTTTTCAATCCAAGTTGAAAGTCATGTGGAAAATAAGCCACCTGAATTCAATGGCTTCACTGTAAATATTCTAAGTAGGAGCAACTACATTGAAAACATGCAAGCAAAATTCTAATTTCCCTGTACTATGTGAATTAAATGTGAATAAAATTATGTGCATATAGTTTTATTAGATTGATTTATATACGCACATTTAGATACACATCATTTCTGTTTCCTGATCCTAGAAGCTGTCAGATTTTTTCCAACTATATCAAATATAAAGGAAAAAAAATCGTTTTTACAGACCTCAGGCCAGTGACCCAGGTGAAAAGAGAAATGAAACAAAGCTTCCTTGATGGAAGAAAAAGAGCTTTCTCATCATTCTTGGCCAAGCTTTGAGTCATTTATAAAAAGTGATTTATTTTCTGAGAAAAACATCCAAATTACTCAGTGGAGGAAACACAATTGGGAACCTGGAATTTAGGGAGACAGACACCCAGAGGTCTTTTGAATCATTATACATGACATGTCTAGATGGTAAGAAACTGCAAGGAAATTTTAAAGGGTATATAGAATTCCCAATGGTGCCTCTTATTTCTCAATGGTTTTCCCTGGTGAAACATATCTTTTCAAACCATACTGTGGAGGCTTTTATATACCCTTGTAGCTAAGTGAGATTTTTTTACATCAAATTGTCAATGGGTGCTTTTGTAGACACACGCCAAATGGCCTGTATATCTCAATTTGTTTACCCTACTATCTGAATTATCGGATCTTGAATAATTAATGAATTTGTTCATAAGTCTTTACTCATTCTTTTGTCTTCTATGCAACATGTCCAAAGTTTGCTCCCATTTTCTGAAGAATATCTACTTGTCTGTCACTTCTGTTCCCATGTTTCCAGTGCATCAGCTGGCAATACCTAATCTAGGAGGATTTACTCATGTTGAAATGGGGTAAACCCTGAACTGACCTCCCAGGGACCAGATGGTGCGGGCTAATAAGATGTCACAACAGCAGAGTCTGTAAAATACTTAAAGTAAAAAAAAAAAATCTTGGAATGGTACGCTGTATATGTTTTACACATACTCACTGAGTAAAAATACTGTGTAATTGGTATACAGGGAAATGTTTTCGGAACACAGATACAATGGCGAATGGAGGTCACACTTCAAAATGGAAGGGATCCCATTTATGCTCACCCAGCGTTCTCCTCAGTCTTTCCTGATTCTAATGTTGCTTAAATAAGTTTCCGCTAAGTGGGTTTCAAAGTAAAACATGAAGAATGAACACAGATGTTTTGCGCGCCATCAAATAGATTTTCAGATTAGTTTTGGATGAATGCTTTTTAACATGAATACTATATTTAGGTGCTCAGTACAAAAGGTCATTCCATAAGCACTGCCTGATACAGTGATTTGTGTCACTTTTAGAGAATTCAGAATTCTCTTGTTATCTCAAATAACTAAATTCTGCCTGACAATTCTACTATTAGAGAAAAGGAAATTATACCCTTCTCATTATATTTTTAAGAGGCTAAAATTCATCATAGTCATGTTTTGTTCTATTTTCTTTAAGGCTTGCATAATTTAAATGCAACCATTCATTATAATTTTAGTTAGCATTTATTTAGAATTTCGTGCACATTTTTATAATTCATGCAATGCCAATAATAATAACTGATAAGAAACCTAAATTGAGATCAGAGCATTTTCACTTAAAAAAAATTGGTTTTCAGACTAACAAAGGAAACAAGAATGAACTTAGCAATAGTTTTTGAATGAAAATAAAAGATAACATTTGAGTTTCTTGTATAAAAGGAGTTATGAGACCAATATGTTGCCATATCATTTAAATCTTTTGTCTGAGATAACTTCCCCTGAGATTTGAAGAGGCTGGAGCAAACAGAAAGGCAGAAAGTGAAGTGCTTTTTGAATCAAAGGAAACAAAAAAGCAAGCTTCTTGGATCTACAAGAAAAGAACTGTAGAATTTGTGGCCAATATTGAATTGGCTATTTGGAACTAGACTGCAGTAAATCTACAGTTCGCACATGTCCGTGTCTCTTTCATGTTTTACTAAATGATCTTCTCAACTAAGTAAGTGAGTAGTCATCCATCTAAGCTGTTTTTGGATAGATGGTATTTGTTATTCATTTGTGTGTTCTCCTTAGTGTTTCAAAACCTTGCAGTTAGTAAATAGTCAATGAATTTCTATTTATCAAACTATGAATCAAAACCTTTTTCCCATTATTAAATGCTGATCAAATTACACCAGATTTTTATTTCATTCAATAAATGCACAATTGTGGTAGTAACTAATGAACTCTTAACTCTTTATGCACAAGGGCTTTTACCCTGTACCTATGTGTGTGCGTGTGTACAAAAATATATTAATACATAATTTTACTTAGTTATTTTTACATTTTAGAAATCTGAAATATCTAAAGTGATATTCTCATAGTACTTAATTTCAGGAAATTATTATAAGGAGCTAGGTAAAATGCTTTTAAAATAACATCGTGTTTCTCCTTATGTTAAAAAATTAAGGTTGATACCAATTAAGATACAAGTAACCAGTCAATGACAGTGACAGATATTCTGATTTACAGTATTGATGATTATAACAAAATTTAAACCTATATAATTCTTTTAAATAATCAAGAAATTAAGCTTTACTTCCTCTTTCTAACAATCATCTTATCTACTTCTCCCAGGAATTTGAGTAATTCTGATTCTTTTTTCCCATTATATAGGCTATGAATATTCATGCTAAAATAAGAACTATTAAAACAAAGCATGAATTATTTATTGCTGCCCAGAGCTGTGTTAACTCCATGGAACATTTCTATTTCACCAAGGCTTTGAACATCTACCTGAGGTCAGTTAAGCATTCATAATACATGATTCCAAAAATAATGTTCTCCAAAGTGTGCAATTTTCACTTGAAAAAGTCAACACAAACCTAACTGCAATGAACAGTATGATTGCATCTGGTCAGAAAAACGTCTTTCTTTTCTCTCTCTAGGTTAGGAGTAGAGTGGTGACTTCCAGACACAACTCTTGTGGAAGGAAACAAGGAACTTGTTCCTGGCACGTCATCCTCACACCTGTGCTGGCGTTGTGATAGCAGTAGTGTCACATCACAACACAGTGGGGAGACCCAAGTGGGGAAGGGGTGGAGAGCTTCGCAAAACATAATGAAGGAAATTTCTTCCAACTTGGCTCCAGCCAGGACGCAAAGTTGTGGCTGTGTGAGAAACCTTCTCTTCCTTTTAGAGTTAGTGTGGTGCAGAGGAAAGAACACAGATCCAAGCAGACTCAGTTATGTAATTTTGTACAAATTAATGAATGACTCTGGATCCTCAGTTTCATCTGGAATATACCTACATCCTAGGGACGATAGGTAGGTTATGAAATGAATTAATGCATATTAATCACTTAATAGAGTTCCTGGGGAGCTAGTGTGAATTCAAGGAATCAGGCATTTGGGTTCAAATCATCAGTCTGCTTCTTGTGCATTTTGATAATTTAGGGGAAGATACTTAATCTCTCTCAGATCCAGTTTCCTAGGCTGTGAAGTGGAGATAATAGTAGCATCACTGAATGTGGTGTTTTGTGGTGTGGATTAAGGGAGTGGAAAGATATGTAGATATCTATCTACCTCTACGATCTAAAGCTGTATCCATATGTCTCCACGGTGTCTATATCTATCTATATATCTCTACATATCCACTATCCATATCTATATATATCTACTGTATATATCTATCTATTGCCTATATCAATATGGTGTTTAGCACAGTGGCTAGAATATCTTAACACTCAGTTCAGGTTAGCTTTTCTTCCATCATCATCACTAGTGGTTATTTTCATTTCGATGGTTTATCTGATGATGATGAAATTAAGTGACTGGATTGGCAGCTGGCATTTCAGTTTTAAGAGGAAGAAAGTAGTTCTTTTCTCTGATAAGTTAATAATGGGGATTTGGATGAATATTTAGGATAAATACTAGAAAATTCACATTAAAATTACTTTAAAGTACTAGTTTTTTCTAGCTTATTGAATAATTACCCAAAAATACACTTAGTCTTTAAGAGGCAATAACAAAATATGGAGACTGTTTTAGAACTTTTTATAGGACTTAAGTTATAAGAAGAGCCTATGACAAATGGCATTCATTGCTAATTCCTTAGTTAATTCTAATTTTACAAAAAAAAGGAAAAATTTATCTATAGCACTTTGTGGCAGTACTCTCAAATCAACTGTAGATATGCATTCAGAGGAGTGAGGCACAAAATCCAATTGATTTATTCAGTCATTCCCAAACTGTTTATTTAGTGGCTACTGTGTGTGTCAGATATGTTTCTAAACTCTGAGCATATAACACTGAACAAACAAAAATTGTTGTCTTTATAGATTTTTCTGGAAGAAAACAATAAAAAGATAAGTAAGTATAGTGTAGCTTAGATAGATGTTAGCGATTAGGAGACAATGATAACAAGGATGGTTGATAGGATGTGACAGCAGAGGGGGGCTGAAATTTTCCATAGGGGTGTTGAGAAGGTGACAGTTCCACAGAGACCCAAGGAGGTGAGGGAGTGAGCGCCCTGCGCCTCAGAGCTTCTGATGCTTACCTTCAGGGAGGGGGGCCTGGCGTGCTGGGGGCACGACCATCCTGGAGAGGACAGCCCGGCCTGCAGCCTGTGTGAGAGGAGGCCCGCTGCGCATCCGCTGTGCGTCCCAGCTTGACTGATGGCTGGTCCCTGGTACTGGATATTGCAGTGAGCCACGAGGAGGTCCTCTGGGCTCACACGGAGGCCCTTTCCTTCAGTAGCCCCCAGCAACTCTTGGGTTTGTTTGTTTATCTTTTGCTTTGTTTGCTGTTGGTGGTGGTGAATTTCCCTATAAACATACAGAGGGCCTACTACCAAAAATAGATAAAGCATCTTGTTCATGAGGTTCTCCTGTTGTTTATAGGATCCTCCTTTTCACACACAGAGAAAATTGCCTTTGTGGAAGCAGAGAACAGAAATAGAAATAGCTGGCAGGCGCCAAGGGCGTGAGATTGTCAGAAGGCTGTTTTGACTCGTTATTAATGTAGCCATATAAGGACTACTCAGCACAGTCTTATGTGGCCTTATCATAAAGAAGGGAAAAAGGAATGAACATTTTATCTTATATCGAGTAAAACGGCTCATGAAACCGCAGAGCATAGAGAATTGTCATAGGTGCAAGGGGACTGCCTTATAAGAAAAATGCCTTATTAAGAAATCCTTCTGATATTATTATAATTAGTATTCCATTTAATATGTTTCAAAATTCCTACTCTTTACCAAATACACTAAAGCGTCTGCATAATACAAAAGTTTCAAATATACTTCTTTAAAAAAAGAAAAGTCCAAGTTGAAAAATACTGTTTGGTTAAAAGATGTGAAAAGATAGAAAGAAAAACTGTTGTGGCTCCCTCTGGGTGGTGGGGTCAGGAATGATCTTCTTCCTCTGTGCTTTTCTGCTTGTCAAATTTCTCCATAACGAATATTTTTAAAAAGCATAAAAACAAATAACTTAAAACGCTTTGTTTCAGAAATGTGAATGCTTAGGCAAGGTTTAAATGTAAAGAAAACCTGAAAGCCTTCTGCATTATTCTAGTCCAGATGGCGTTCTGCTTGTGTTTTCTGTGCACAGTGTTGGAAAGATAGGACTTTTAACATCAAATAACGATAATGATCAGTGCAATGACGCAGCGATCTCCCGAGATCCAGTGACTTCAGCAGGGTTACCTGAAAGCAAGTGGACGCCGGGCTTGTGGAATTGAACCAGCTGTTCAGGACCATTGTTAGACTGCAGCAAGCAGATGTCACTGCAGACTGTGAAACTGCCAGAGAAAATGAAGCCCATCCAAGTAGTGGTTGAGATGAAATCTCACCCTTAAAGTGTGTTCTTTTCCACCCTGACGATTGTCAATTTGAAGACTCTTTTATTCGTTTGCAGTATTTACTCTGCCAAGAACTCACAGTCTGAAAATATTTCCATTTTTCCTCGACCTGGTATCGCAGCTCCTCCTCTCAGGTTCGTTAGGCTCCAGGGGTCTGTGTGTCCAGAGCGCGGGGGCTGCAGAGTCTGATGAAAGGAGCCTGAGAGCTGCTCAGGTGCGTCCGGGCCGGCCGGGGGCACGGGAGTGGGGCAAAGCGGGGTGTTAGTAGGTTGCGGACCTGAGGATGACATATCATTTTCTGGGTAGATGGGTCGAGTAAAGCATGTGCTGATCTCAGCTCTGCAGGAATAAAGTACTTTTAGTTCAATCTGGTTTTCACCACCACTACAAACGAGCCTTCTAAGGACTTTTTCATTAAAAGTAAAAGCCGACCATCTCTGAGCTTAAGCTTGGAATTTGAGAGGGCAATCCTCTCAAATCAGACACTTTGTAATAGGGGAGTGGAATCCTCTTTTTGGGACCAGTTTTCTATCCGCTCAGGGTGAGAGTATTTCGTTTTCCACAGTGAAATATTAGTACGTGGAAAAAGAATCCTATTTCTTTCTTCAAGTAAAAAGAGCTTAAAATATCCTCATGATACACATTCTTTAAATTATAATTTTAGAACTAAAGCCAACCAGCAATATATACATGTATCATTTGTGTTAATTTATTTTATCAATAACTAATTCAATCTCAAAATATAATTTAGGTGTAATTGCAAACATAATACCTGCAATGCACCACATCTGTCGATTTATCTTGTTATGATAACTCCGATCAAATTTTGATGGTGCTGAAAATGTCATAAACCATAAAACTCCGGAGGAAAGTGAAATCAATCCTGAGATAAGGTGAAATCCAAAACTGCAGGAAACGGAGGCAATTATTGAGTTCACAGAAGGGAGAGATAGAGAAATCTGAAAGAAAATTATGCATTTCCTCCCCATGAAACCACTTTTTCAAATTTCATAAGAAATTGATTAATAGTAGATGCAGTTTTTGTTACAGCAATTCCATCACCGAGTACTTCAGAGCAGTAACGCTCGAGCGAGAAAACGACGGAAAGCCCAGGACGGACGTCAGTGCTATTATGCCCATTTTGGGTTCTTAGGCTGACGTCTAACCTCTCAGCATCCCCACCGGCAAAATAGCGTGGGGACCCCATGGGGCTGCAGGAAAGATTACCTCTGATCCTAGGCACGCACACAGTTTGTGAACTGTTGACACTTTAAAAATGGAAGGTATGAATTACCATATGTCAAGTCTTCACCCCACGGGAAAAGAGAATACAGCTGTGCCTTAGCAGTCGTGTGCTGCGTCAGAGAACGTATGACTTGGCCTACCCACAGACCTCAGGGCGCAAAGGCGAATTCCTGGACCGCAAAGCTGTGAAGCAGCTCGGTGCCTCTGTGGCCCTCGTGTCATCTCCCAAGGTCAGAGGACCCTTCTCTTATTCTTGCTCAACTTCTCTTACTCTGAATTCCCCGCCTGTAGAGTAGGAAAGAAACCCAAAGATATTCTATAGCTACCAAGAAAAATGTCTGGTTTTATAATTAAGGACTCTGAGCGGCTTAGGTTCACTAAAACAAAGAACCTGAGCTGGGAGGAAGGAGTGAGTTCTCTCTTATAATTAGGAAACCTATTCCCCAGAAAGGAGGGCAGAGTGGGAATGAATATTTCTGCTTCCTCAGTTTTCCCATCCTCCTTATCTCCTTTACCTTATAAATTAGCAGATTTGCATACATAAAATATACCTCAAAAAACTCAATAAAAGCATGGTTTAAAAATATGCAGCTAATTACATGAGAATGTTCATTTCTTTTCCCTATAAGGCAAATGAATATTTATCAAGTTAAATTCCAAGATACTTATTATCTCGCTTGCATTTTGAATATAATTACATTGGAAGGCAATTGTTCTGATGGGTGTAGGCAGAGATTAAAAGATTTGTATGCACTTTTAAAAAATGCAAAATAATCATAGTTTTTTTTTATATCATTAAGAAAGTAGCTCAACCCATCCCTTCAGCTGAAAAATGTTAGCATTAAAGCAGAACAGTTCTAAAGCTATTACACAATAAATGAAAAGGGCCAAATAAAAACTAGGTTGCAATTATTTTTTGGAACTTAAATTTATAAACACTAGGAAAAATGTCTGCAACATTTAAAGGGGCTATTTAGTTTGCTATTTTTAAGCTCAGATTTTAAAATAACTGCTCTTAAATTATTCTACTAATGTATAACCCCAATAAATATCAAAGTGAATGAAGTTTATGAAATAGCAAATAGTCACAATTGTCTTTAAATTGATGAAATTTCATTATGCCAGATCAAATAAAATTAAGATTTCATAAATCTACATGCTTATAACTTCCATAACTATAGGGTTTTTTTTCACACCGGACTTAAAATAAACAGCACCAAAATCAAGTTACCCACATACATGTCTTATTTTCCCATCTATACTTAAGCTTCCAGAAAATGTCAATTATGTATTCTATTTCTTTTATTGATCCCAAACTGCTATCAAAAATGTCTTACAGCTAATTGGTATCCAATAAATATAACTGCTAGTCATAGAAAAAAATGGGATAGAACATTTGAAAAATTATAACCCAAAGTATGTAGGAGAGTGGATTTAATTATACTACAGAGCAAATAGCTGATCTATTATTATATATGTCTTGTTACACGTAAAACATATCTTTTCTTACTATTTTTTGTTGTTTTATGTACCTACCTGCTGTAACAAATATGGTTAGTATCTTTCCAGATTAAACATGGCACCTGAACAAGAACTGCTCAACTCCAAACATCCTGACCCCACTTTCCTGTAGCAAATTACTTCAATAATTCCAGGGAGCAAATCTAAAGTGTTGGGTGGTGTGATTGGCCAGGAACTCAGACAGCAACTGCCCCTGAAATAGTGGATCATTCAAAGCCTAAAAAAGACTAAATAAATTTCAATTGAGATTAGCTCTGGAGAACTTTATGGCTAAACAAGAATAGAAATACATTACTGCTTAGAAATGAGTTATGCATTGTTATAAAAAAATACTATATGTACATGTGGTTTGGTTTGAACTAGGGGAAAAGAAAACAATCTTTTGGACTCTGGAGCCCTTTTATGAAATTCCTAATTACTTTTGATACATCCCTTTTAATATGGCAAGGGGTTCCACGTGGGCTTATCAATTTAAGAGTTATACTTGCAGGCAGTGGACTGGAATCTGCCCTAAGCTAGTTATGCATAACACCTGTTAAAGTTCATACGCGTTCCACACGAGTAGCAGATCTTGCCAGAGTCATGTGGAATTAACTAACAATGAAATTTGGCTGACAATATCTTTAATTTTTCCGTTTAAAGTGTATTTATTACCTTGCATGGCATCCTTGCCTAATCAACAATTTTTGATATACACTCACCATATTTCAGGTGTGTCATCATTTTTCCCCCGATGCTACATAATTATGCAAAGAAAATATTTTTAAAGCTTTATCTCCTAATATTCCTTACAAAGATGTAGCAGCATATTAATATACACACACATAGAGTGTATGTTTAAGAATACTTATAAATGGACAATATACTATTTTTGAAAATCCCTATCAAATCTGACAGACTGAATAATCCACCCTCTTTAAAAGAAACATTCTGATTGATTTAATGATGAAAGTACTAAAATTTTGAAAAATGTTATTGGCAAAAAATTGCTAAACAGAAGGGCAGTCATGACTGCTCTGCATTCATTTAGTTACTCTTCCCATGTTAGTTTCCTTTCCTGTATTCACATCCCCATCCACCGTTTGTCCCTCTTGGAAGACGCTGTCCTCAGTCCCTGTCTCATGGAACTGTGAGACGTTAGGCCCTGCCGCATTCTGGGTGCAGTCTTTCCTAAGCCACAGGGATTACTCTTCCCATCAAATTGTTACTTTACTTATTATGTGTACTTCTCTCAGTACAAACTAAGATTGTATCCCATGTTCAGGTGCCTCATTCTCTTGTTCAGACTGAAAGCTCCTGAAGGACAAGAGGTGTTTATATTTAGAGTTTCTTCTAGGTGCTTATGCAGTGATTTGTACATGCTCAGCGCAGGTTTAGAGATGAAATAATGAAAAGTGACTTTTTATATTGATGCAAAATAAATCAGTACGAATACAAATTCCAAGTAAAGTGTGAGCGTGGTGGACTTGCTCTGGCCAGCAATCCTGAGCACCATTTTCCTATGTGAGCGTAATTCGTGAGGGTGGAGGGTTCTACCAGGCGTATTCATAATGTATCAATTTATTAAAAACAAAACTAGTTACTGACGGATATATTTTCTGTTATTTCTGCTTCTAAAGTACAATGATTTCAAATGGAAACCTGCCTTACATTGCTCTTTCGTACCGCCTCTTAGGATCTGTGTGTCAGTTTATCTTACAGTTGTCAGTATATATTTTGTGTAATGTGCTATAGACTCAACACATTAAAGGCTAGAAAGGAATAAATTATAGTTCATACCACAGAGATTTCAATTTGTTTGGTAAGATAAAAAAATTAACATCTAAGAAAATATTGCAATTATTTGAAATACAAAGATAGTAAAGAATTGTTCATGGATCTACAAATAGTTTAGGGAAATGATGTTATATGCTGAGACAGAAAGGAAGAAGATTGTTAAAAAGGCATATTAGATTTCAGATGTGGATGAGGGATCTGCATAGAAATATCCTAGGCAGATGTTGCATATCCTCTGAAGAGAGGATCGTAGCAATCGGGATAAGATTTGGAACATCATCAGCATATTGGTGGTAGTTAAATCCACTTGAGTATACGTACTACCAGAATGAATGTAATTAAAGAAGATTAGAGAGTCAAGCACTGGAAGTTCTGGGACAATCACTCTCAACAAGCAAGACAGTATTTTAGAAAAAGAAATCTAAGCTAAGAGAACCAGCAGAGAGCACAGACCCAGAAATTGATAGAGAATTTCTAAGAAATTGGTCAGTAGATATCCTCTGGTTTGATCAACAGGCCTCTTCCACTTTATCTCTATGGTTTCTTCAACTCCTGTCCTTTCAGTCACCACATATATTGTTGTCTTCATCCCAGATACCTCTCCTGACTTCTGGACCTGTGTATTCAGCTGCCTTCAGGAAATCTTGTGCTGGACTTCGACAAGATGTCACGGTGGTGAACTTACTGGGCAAAGACAGCTGGCTGTCCCTTGCTCCCCAGTAATGAGATATTCAGTATATTTCTGGTCATGTACCCAAGAAGATTAGAGTCTACATCCCCCAGTTCCTCTTGCAGGAAATTGTGGCCTCGTGCCTAAGTATTGGCCAATGGGATGGAAGCAGAAACTGTGTGCAACTTTCTGGAAATGTGTTTAAATAGCACAGGCAAGTCTTACCCTACCCTATTTTTTTTCCTTCCAGCTAGCTGGAATGTAGCTTTTATAGCTGGACCTGGAGCTCGATGAAATATAGCACTAGATTATGAGATGGGTCTGCGAACTGAGGCCATGCAAGCAAAGCGGCAAGATCAAAGGAGTCTTAGTCTCCGACCCTGTGGAGAACTTAGCCAGCCATATAGAATTGGACTTTCATGTGAGACAAGCTCTTGTTTTATTTAAATCACTATTATGTGGAGTCTTCTGTTACTATCCACCAAAAAATTAATTCTAATTATTACAGTAAATTTATCGCAAATATCTTTTTACTCTTATATTCCTTGTTTTGTGAATGGCACCACCTCAATCCAGGCATGCAAAACAGTCTTTTCTCTCTCCCTCACCCCTCATGACACCAACACAGGTGCGGTCTCTACCGCCATTGCTTCAGTCGTGCCCTTGTCATTTTTTACCAGGATTATTCTAAACCCTTTTGCTCCCCATTTCTAGTTTTGTTCTCCCTCAATCCAACATCTATGCTTTGCAGCTAAAGGGATCTTTTTATAAATTAAAAGTCTTATCTTGTCACTCCTTTGTTCAAATTCATCTAAGGGTAATACACAAGTTTCCGTGTATTGTCCATCAGCTTCTTCCTGATCTGCCGCCTGCCTACCGCTCTGAGCTCGTTGTTCCCATTTCCAGTGTGCTCCCTGGACTCCCACTACGCAGAATCTCTCACAGAAACTCCCTTGGCCTTTTCACGCTTTCCTAGAAGCTGTTTGTTTCCTTTCTGTGAACCTTCATGTCTCTCTCTGCTGTTTAGCAAACTTCTACATCCCTTCAAATCTGTATCTTACAACCCCTTCCTATTGGAGGCCTTTGGTGCAGACTGGCCTTTGTGCATCCCCTTGGTGCCCCACCGCAGCTGGGGTGAAGTTTTTGGTCAATTTGATCTCATCACCTGAGTGTCCCGTCACAGGAATGATCACGGCACAACTGATGGCTCACTCCTCCACCTCCTCCGTTAGTTTTTAGGGTTTTGTAGAGCAGGAACTCGTCTCTCATTTCTGATTACCAGTGTCTAACAGTGCCTAGCATTCATTCATTCACTTATTCAGCAGATATTTATTGAATAAATCCATGAATTTGTGCGAGATCGTGAGTAAGAATTCAGCAATTACTGTCCAGTTTGAACACCAAAGATTACACAGAATCTTAGAGACCAAACGTGTTCATGACACATGAAATGGAAGGAAGAAATCAGTTATTGAATTTTGTGTGTAAAAGAGAGGTAATTTTGTATAATAGCAACAAAAGAGAAAACAGAGAGTAGGAGATGACAAATAAGTGGGCAGACTAGCAACACAACAGCATTCAATGGGAGGGATTTTTAAAACCTGTGTGTATATATGTTTTGGAATGCTGGGGAGATCTGAGTACTTTTGAAGGCAGACGTATACTAAAAAGCATATCAAGTGAGCTGTAAAGAGAGAAAAACTGAAGGCTGTCTTCCTAGAGGCATTTTTAAAGCCTAGTACTTGTATGGGTTTTATAGTTTAGAAAGCATTGATCCATAAACTATCTCATTTTTATTTTTACAGAAACCCTTTGATGTAGGTATTGCCATTATTATTTTATAAATACAAAAAATAAGACTCAAAAAACTCATGACCTGTTCAAATTTGTTAGTTCGTAAGCTTGTGTGCATGGCTAAGATGCTGTAATTTTTTTGCTTCAGAAACCTGGAGACTAATAGATGTGGAGTGAAAATTATTAGGTGTAATATGCAAATAATTATTTGATTAACCTAGTTAAAAAATCTATAGTATTCTTTTCAATGACAGTTCTTCTACATAAATAAAAGTTAAAAAACACCTCAGTGATATTGTAATTACCATATGTGTGAAATTATGCATGATTAGATTGAGAATTTAAGAAATCCAAATATCAGAGTATATGGACATACTTATCTCAGTCATTTTTTAACTGCTTAAACTAATCCTTGTTTTCTCTGCAGATTTGAGGAGGATACAAACATTTAATTGAGCTTGAACCTTTTCTTAGCATCAGAAGCATTTAGGGTTATATGAAAATTGTGCGTGTCAAGTGATAGAAAAGCTTTCCTTGTAGGGCAAGAAATCTTTTTGGTTATGGTCTTGCATTCACGTCTCGACACGTGGATCCAGCCGTGGTCCCTGGGACTGGAGGGCACCTTGGTGTCAAGAGCCCTTCAAGATCCTTCTACTTAGCCTTTAATCTTTTCTCTAGATGGAGAGATTTGACTACTTCTAACTTAATAAGAATGTTGGATTTGGTTTACTTTATAGTTCTTCCAATTAGCTTTCTGAGTGCTTCTTTTGGAGCCTTTAATCTTGTCTAAACTTGTGGGAAAGAAGAGAGAAGAAGAAAAAGGACACTCTTACTTAAAAAAATATATTACAATTAACTGTCAGGACGCTTGACTTAAATCATCTCATATTTGGACTATGTGGTACTTAGCTTAATTATATGATAGATACCATTGCTCCTAAATGAGAACCATTTTATTAAAGATTGGATAGAGTTTGAATTTGAAGGAAAGTTCTATAATGAGATCAATGGGAAGAATGTTGTAATAGTCTTAATATCAAATGCAGTATTTCTTCAATATTTTTAAATCCCCCCCAAAGTAAATCAGGTTTAAGACTATTCCCTTGTATCTCCTTTAGGCCTCCAAGTGGGTATATGTATGTGTACACATTTACATGCTCCTGCTTAAGGAGTAAGAGTTACAGCTCATGTTTTCCTTTGATGCCCAAGTCACCAGTGTGCCAATTGCCTATGGCAGTTTCGCTAACTCTGTACAGCTATTGACTTGCATAGCCCTCCGTTGTCCTGGGAATATCGAACCAGATCTCACAATGTCCTAGAGAACTGGGCTGATATAGAAAGAGTTTGTGTCATTATATCTTTGCCTCCATGGGCATCAAAATACAGTTAATGAATCATATCTCAGGACTTTAAGAAAACAGATGCCTTATTGCTTGAATTATGTTAACTATTCCTTAAAATAGTTGTAATGGTAGTGTACGAATAAAACCCTAATTTAATTACCAGAGGCATTCAACCTACTGGAAGAAGCTCAAAAAGTATGTAAATTAATAAAAAGACCCCCACAGGATTAGGTGCTTCAGCAACAAGGTAATTGTATCTGCTGTAAACTGCTCCTTTATGAACATAGAGAAACACCTAGTAATTTCTGGAAAAAATGTTACATCAATATTTAAATACATTTTTCAGAGAAAATAAATGGAAATACCCAGCTTTCAAAACAAAGAATGCCGTCAATACCAGAAAAGTGCTGATGCTAGGGAGGCCCGAATGGATCTCGTACTTGAGTCTAGACCCTGTGGGACCTGGCCCAAGACAGAGCATGCATCTTCAACCTGGAAAATGGTTACCAGGACTTAACCACTCAACTACACTCTGAGAAGCTGTCCCACCAATGGAAAGTGACTTGTAAAACTCTGTCTGCAGGCCAGGTGACCAACAAGGTATTTGTAACCTGTCATAGGCATGTATAGGGGAAATAAATCACTGGTGAAAGATTGAAGTCTAGTCCTGTCTTATGCAGAGCTTCAGGTTCCAAATTAATACTATGGGAGGGTGCAGGAACCCAAGCCAAGAAATTAACGTAAAGCAAAACCGTTTACATCCCTGGGGCTCTTGAGGAAGTAAGGAAAATCACCTGTTA
The DNA here is from genome assembly GCF_041296235.1 of Equus asinus. NCBI lineage: Eukaryota > Metazoa > Chordata > Mammalia > Perissodactyla > Equidae > Equus > Equus asinus. Next base: position 3,377,216 of record NC_091807.1, read on the forward strand.
AAAACCTTTCACAACTTGGGGATAACAGCACTCACAGAGAAAATAGGTCTTAGGAAAAAAGATGACAAAACCCAAATAAATGAAAAACCACAGAAGAAAAGGTAATTAATGAATATAGAAAAATTAAGATTTGCCTCCACAGAATTGGAAATGATGAAACCATTTGAAAAACACCACAACATAGATATGTTTTAGATGATTCAAGAGATGTAAAATAAGATATATGAATCGACAGAAAGAATAAGAGAACATGAAATAAGAACAAGTAGCTTTGAAAAAGAACCAAGCAGAAGGGTAAATTATATTTTAGAAACAATGTAATCGTTGTAATTAAAAACCCAGTGATTTACTTACAAGAAAAAATGAACTAGTGCTCTCAATGGCCCTATCACCAAGAATGAAATATAGGGAGACATAGATCTGGAAATGTTAGAGAAAGATTAAGACAATTAACAAAGAAGAAAAAGGGTTTACTACATGTTAATTAGAACTTCCAGGCGGAGAGAAAAAGGGGTGAAAGAGAGAGGTAATATTTAAAGAGGTTTTTACTGATAATTTTAATTTACTGATTCTTCAAGAAAGAAACATGGCTTTAGATACAAGTAGCACAGCCTGCCCCAAAAAGTTCAAACAAGAACCCCTCTACATCTAATCACGTAAGGAAAAACTTCAAATATAAGAGAGGACTCTTAAAAGCAACGTTAGGAAGAAGATGGATTTTCTAAGAAGGGGTTGAAAGTTTGACTTAAGACAGACGTTATTAACAGCAAATGTCAAAATAAAATAGAATACTATCTTGGAAAAAGGAAAATACATGTCAATGTCTGTTATGAAATTCTATCAATCACTTACAAATGAAGATGAAATAAAAGCATTTTCAGAAACACACAGGATAACCGAATTTGAATTTTAGGAGACTCCAAAGTGAGTAAACTGATTTCACAGTCAAGGAGACTGTATGTTTTCTCTACTTGATTATCAAATATATCAGCTTAGATATTGTTTCTCATATCTCCGGAGTGCTCAATAAATCCTGAATGAATGAATGAATGCTTGAAAAATGAACAGATAGATATTATGGTAAAACTATATGCCTAATAGTAGTATGATTCCTGGTGATGGATTATTTTTAATGGATTTAGTTTTAATCTATTTCATTAACTCTGTTAACTTCTGCTCTTTATTTCTTTATGTTTAAAATTGATTTCATTTTTAATCACATCAAATTCTTAAATTCACTCATTAAATATTTCTGTTGGCTATATTTCTGAGTTTATAGTCTAGCTTTTGGCCTCGACATCACTTTTATCTTACGGCACAATTTTAAAAACATTTTAAAAGAGTATTACAAACTTTCCATAAGGAAATGTAGTGTGCTTCATTCACAGTAAAAATTTGATGAAAACATTCAATTCTACTTTACTGTGTAAAATTTCCAGCTAAAATTACTACTTGGTTGTTCTTGTAAAACTGCTCTAACATGGGAAAAGCTAGACCAGAGCCAGGTCTCACGTGTCCCACTGTCTTCATCACAACTCTCAGGAGGCACGCCTATTCACCCGGCCCACAGGGACCGGGAGTCACAGGCCCCAAACTCTGAGGGAACAAACAGGTCCTATAAATGAATGAAGCAGGCTGGCTGTAAAATATGCTTTCTTTGCTTATTACTCACATTTATTATTAGAGAAACACCCTAACTTTTTTTTGAGACACATGGCTTTTTTGGCTCACCCTTTGTTTCTCCACTCATGAAGAGAGATTTCTTCACTTTATAAAAATGTAAATGTGAGAAGCATGATCATAAATAGCAATTGACACAAAAGCACTGTTCCAGGAAACAATGGAAGTAGTAGGAACTCAGAGGAGGTGCCTGCCCCATTGAAAAGAGGCATCCGCTTTTTTATTCTGATTGTTTGTGTTTTTTGTTATTAGGTCATATGAGTTCTGTACATGTTTTAGATATTAACTTCTTATCTGATATGTGATTTAGAAACATCTTCTCCCATTCAATAGGTTGCCTTTTCATTTTTTGATGGTTTCCTTTGCTGTGCAGAAGCTTTTTGTTTGATATAGTCCAATTTGTTTATTTTTGCTTTTGTTTCCCTGGCCTTTGGATTCAGGTCTGAAAAAAGATCAGTATAAAATGGGCATAGGACCTGAATAGACGTTTTTCCAAAGAAGACTTACTGATGGCCAACAGGTACATGAAAAGATGCTCTGCATCACTAATCATCAGGGAAGGGCAAAACAAAACCACCATGGGCTATCACCTTCCACTTGTCAGAATGGCTATTATCAAAAAGACAAGACATAACAGGTGTTGGAGAGGATGTGGAGAAAAGAGGACCTTCATGCACTGTTGGTGGGAATGTAAATTGGTGCAGCCAGTATGGAAAACAGTATGGAGGTTCCTTAAAAAATAAAAAATGGAACTACCGTATGATCCAGCAATCCCACTACAGTGTATCTATCTGAAGAAAATGAAAACACTAATTCAAAAAGATATGTGCATCCCTATCTTCATTGCAGCATTATTTATGATAGTCAAGATATAGAAACAACCTAAGTGTGCATTGATAGATGAATGGATAAAGAAGATGGGTATATATATATATATATATATATATATATATATATACACGCACAATGGAATACTACTGAGCCAGAAGAGAGAATGAAATCTTGCTGTTTGTGAAAACATGGAGGCATGGAGGGAACTTGAGGGTATTATGCTAAGTGAAATAAGTCATACAGAGAAAGACAATTATCACATGATTCTACTTATATGTGGAATCTAAATAAACAAAATAAGCAAACAAACAAAACAAAAGAAAACCCAGACTCATCCATGCAGAAAGCAGATTGGTGGTTGCCAGAGGGGAGGAGGATTAAAGGGGAGGCAAAATGGGTGAAGAGGATTAAGAGGTACAAACTTCCAGTTATAAAATAAAGGTCGTGGGGATGTAAAGTACAACATGGGGAACATGGTCAATAACGCTGTAAGTTTAACTTAACTTTGTAAGGTGACAGATGGTAACTGGAATTATTGTGAGCATCTGACAATGTATACAAAAATGTCGAATCACTATTGGGGACACCTGAAACTAATGTAATACTATATGTTAATTATACTTCACTTAATAAAATAAATTAAATAAAAGAGGCAAATAATACTCAGCTCTATCAGATTGAGAGAATGACAGGAATGCAGGCACAGATCTACCAGTTATATGGAAAAGCCAGAAACCTGAATGGGGAAGTGCTGATAGGACCAACAGAACATGTTTCTGACTTCTAGATTGAATGTCTTTATTCAAGGGCTCAAACAAGGCTGTGATCATCCTATTTCAGTAACTTACCCCAGAGGAAAGTCGAGGCAGCCTTGGAATACCATGCACTGGCCTGTGTGACAGGTTTTTACATTGCTGAATTCCAACCCATCTCAGTTACCTGGTGCCTGGGCCCTGACAACTGCTGCCTCAGGTGTCTTGTCTTCCTTACTGCGGTAGTCCGATTAGTAGCCTCTCAAAATGTTCACACCTTAATCCTTGGAATCTGTGAATATGTTACATGACATGGAAATGGGAAATTAAGGTAGCAGATGGAATCAAGTTTGATAGTCAGGTGACCAGAAAATAGGGAGATTATCCTGGATTATCATAATCAAATGTAATCACCAGGTCCGTAAATGTGGAAGAGGGAGAAAAAAAGAGTTCGTGTTCGAGGGATGAGATGTGAGACTCAACTGGCCGTTGGTGTCTTTGAGGATGGAAGGGTGTCCTTACCCAGAGAATGCAGGCAGCCTCTAGAAGCCAGAAAAGGCAAGAAAATGAATTCTCTCTGAGAGCCTCTGGAATCTTGATTTTAGACTGGTGAAACCCATTTCAGATTTCCAACATCCAGAATTATAGGATAATAAAGTTGTGCTATAAAATTATAGGATAATAAAGTGTTTTAAGCCACTGCATTTGTGGTAATTTGTTATAGCAGCCATAGGAAACGAATACACTCACTGACACGATTTTGGTCTTCCAGTTACTGACTTATTCTGTCAATTTTCCCATGTGTTCCATCTGTTAGTCTGCATTGTTGACGATTGACTTGTTCAGTCACAGATTTGTTTTTAACTACTTATGTGGTCCTACATTATCTGAAGTATCTTGATATTGAGTTTAACTTAGATATTAACCTCACTTAGAACATTTACTCTCTCTGAACTTGGGTTTCATAATCTATAAAATGGCACCCTCACAGGCTTCTTGGAAAGATAAATTTAGATTTTGTATGTAAAGCAAGTACTTAGCACAGTGACAAACTCATAGCGATATATCAAACATCTATGTAATACTGTTATTCTTTTATCCTTCTTACATTTTCACATTGTTTTTACGGTGGTGTAGCTTCTTAGTCCCCACTTCCCTAACTCACTTTGGAATACCATGTGAGTCCTTGATGCCGCCTTTGCTTCGTTTAACCACATTCACATTCATCCTTTTCCTTCACGCTGATCTCCATATGTCAACCATACCTTCTGTGTTTACACGTCATGTGTCTACTCTGGCACTGACATAACTCAGTCTGCTCTATGCAGTGGTCACAGGACTCTTCCATCTGACACACTGGCACTTCCTGATGTTAAAGATCAGAGCATTAAAAGTGATCTCATCAGGATGTAGAAATCTCTGCATTCAGAATGATACATAACTCCACAATGTGTGTATATGAGATGCCTTAAGAGGAATCTAGATATTTTACTTCCCAAATACTCAGTTCCAGTTCACCTCTTATCAAGTTCACCACTTGTGGACGCAAGTGTTTGACAACTTCTGATCAAACTTTTTACAGAATCTTTAATAAGATATCTAGTGTAGGAACTAAGGCTAATTACTTTCTTTTTTTTTCCCTCCATGGTTCTCTTTCAAGAAAATAGTAGAAATAGCGCCGGCCCCGTGGCCGAGTGGTTAAGTTCATGCGCTCCACTTCAGTGGCTCAGGGTTTCTCTGGTTGGGAATCTGGGTGCAGACATAGCACTGCTTGTCAGGCCATGTTGAGGCAGTGTCCCACATCCCACAACTTGAAGGACCCACAACTAAAATATACAACAATATACTGGGGGGATTTGGGGAGAAAAAGCAGAAGAAAAAGAAAGAAAATTGGCAGCAGTTGTTAGGTCAGGCACCAATCTTTAAAAAAAATAGTGGAAATAATAAGTAAGTAATAAATGTTTATTGAGTGCTTATATTTTTCAAAAGTAATTCTGGAAGGATTCAATTCATATTAACTCATTTAATGCTCATTTACTACTTCTCTCTTTTGCAGAGAAGAAACTAAATCACAGAAAGGTTAGTATCCTTGCCTATGGCCAAAATAGCAAATGATAAATTCAGGATTTGAACCCAGGTGAAAATTCCAGAGTTTGAACTTTTAAATGCCACATGATTCTAATAATGACAACCTCAAAATGATATTTATTACAAAGTTGTTCTGGATTGAGTGTTTGTGTCCCCTGCAAAACTCATATGTTGAAATAGCAATGTGATGGTATTGGGAGATAAAGTCTTTGGGAGGTAGTTAGGTCATGAAGTTGGGGCCCTAATGATTGGGATTAGTGCCCTTATGGAAAGAGACATGAGACCGCTTGCTTCCCTTTGCCGTCAAGATGCGACAAGAAGCTGGTCATCTGCAAACCAGGAAGTGGGCCCTCATCAGGCACCAGATCTGCTGGCACTTTGATCTTGGACTTCTCAGCACCCAGAACTGTGAAAAAAATGTCTGTTCTTTAAGTCACACAGTCTAAGGTAATTTGTTACAGCAGCCTGAACTGACTAAGACACAGGGATTGAAAGCGATTGCATCATACTATTGATTAAAGAACATGATTTTTATTTTCAGGCTTTTCAAAGTGAATCGTCTCATCCAATTTATCTTCCAACAGAAATACAGAGGCTCTATATTACCTAGTTAAAAAACAACAACAAGCAAACTATTGTGAGTTTATTGAAATAGTATTATCATTAAGAAAAAAGAGAATAAGATTACAAAGCAGCACGACTACCTGGTACAGTGGGGTCTCAGCATGCCATTAGTTCTATTGAAATATATTTAAAATGTCAGCCTAGGAGCTATTAAAAAAGATTAACAGTACAGATAAACTTTAAAAAGTCAGGAATCAGGGAGAAATCGGCATTGACTGACGCTTTCTAATGTTTTTACTAACTGCACAGTAAATTTTAAAAAATCACTTTCTTTTTCTCATTGAATAAGACACCAGCACAATTTTGACTACAGATATTGTGATCAATAGGATTTATTCATCCATGATTCACTTCAGCTCTTGATTTTCTAAATGTCTCATATTTTTCTATTAATTTCAATAAAGAAAAATGTTTAAAATCCAAATTGAGGAGATTCTAGGCAGCTTTTCTAGTCCAATTATATATAGGGTAAAATGTGTTTCCAATGGCTTTTATACTTGTCTAGTCATCAAACAACTGTCTAGAGAATCACCAAGAGCAGTTATGTATATGTCTGCGCACACACACACACGCATATTTTTAATGACGACAATCATCAGGTTAGGTTATGTAGTCTTCCTAAATACCACTTACCAGAGAAGTAAGATTTGCCTTTGATGCACTATCAACCCAAACTGACACATCATTTATAGAGTTATTTCCATGAAAAGGAAATATTGGTATGTGCACTTTGGTAACTATGAATTGTGTCATTCTTTGTCAGATGAAATGAATAATTACACAGTGGATAACTATAAATGTCCAATAAAAGCTGCAAAGTTGCTGTACATTTTGACAACTTCTATTCTAAGTAGGCAGGCAATTTCCGCTGGATTATTTAATATATTATTTTAATTGCTTTTTGATAATGTCTAAATAACTCAAGCATGCTATTTTTTCAAGCCAAAATGTTTCTAAATTTCTCTTCCTCTTCATGTATATTTATATATGATTACTTCATATATATATATGATTTACACATATTAGCAGGCAGTAGTATAGACAAGTGTTCAGAAGAACAAGTGATACATAATGCCTTTAGGTAACAGAAGCAGCAGAATGTACTTAGGAGATGCTTCGTTAATTTATGAGACACATGCATTTCAAAAGTCCCTTTAATCACCACAGGATGACACTGCGTTTTTGTGGACCTATGACATTTCTTCCTTTAAGAATTAAGACCAAGAAATAGAAGTCGTAATCTGAAATACAAAACATTACTGCTCAACAGGCTTAAGATCAACCCTACCTATTGACAATATTAAGTGAACTATGCTTTAAAACCAGGGTTTATAACGTTACTAAAGTTAGCACACTGAAAAAAGCATGGACTTGGGAGTGAGATGGATCTCTTTAATCATGGCCTTGATGCTTAATGAGTAGGCAAGCATACATGATCTAGTTCACCTCTTAGAAACTGATTTCTATCTATGAAATGAGTACGATGATATCTACAACATCAGAAAATATGAGCATCAAATTAAGTTCCCTCATACAAAGTAATGCCTGGGATCTAGTATGCATTGAAAAATTGGCCCTTTTTTATTGTCAATAGAGAAATGCTGTATAACATCTTCTTAAAGAAATTCACATAATCACAAAATGAATGAGAGCAAATACAAAATGCATTTTTCACAGGAAATTTTATCATGTGTTAGTCTTTAAAGTGGTTTCAAAGTTATTTAAAAATGTACTTTGTGCTTATAAGTACATTTTACAAAAAGCATAATGCACACACTTTATTTGACTTGTCATACAAGCCACCCTAAGTGGACAAGTGACAGCTGAGTCGCCACCTTGCAGTTCTCTGTGAGGCACTGTGCATGTGAGTCAGTCAGCTTTTTGAAGACATCCTGTCACACACTCTACTAGAAGCATATCAGAACAGGGTTGATTCTCTCTTACTGATTATCTTAATCTTCTTTAACATGGCCTTAGACTCAAACATCATAAGCTAGGCAGAAAGAAAATGTTCTTGGTTTGATTTTAAATATTTCACTTATGAATAAAAAATTAAGACCCATTTTCCTCTGAGCTATGCCACAGGCACTCTTCAATTGTCTTGGTGGTTGGGACCATAATATGTGGAATGGATAGCAAAGAAGCAAATTTCACTAGAGCAAAAGAGCAGTATTGAAAATGTATTAGGACTAAGGCTAAAAACCTGGCAATAGTTCATATTACAGAGAGCTTTCTGGGTTAAAGGGATGAGCCTCATTTGAGAGTGTTGTCACTAGAGAAATACTGAAAAACCACACTTCAGGGAACATCATGGTGAAAAGAATACTTGAAGAATATTGACCCAGCCAGGAAGGGTGGCAGTAGGGATTCTGAGAAAGTATTTTCCCCATTCATTCCATTATTTCATTATAAGACTCCTAGAAATAATTGCTACTCTCTGAAAGCAGACTTGCATTCTCCCTTAAGCCAAGACAAAAGTTATTCTTCTACTGAAAGGCACTTCTAGTATGCATTGACACATGTAAAAACAATGTATTGAAGATGAAAAAGTGTTAATACTATTTAAAAAAATAAACAATGGAAAAGAAATGCCAGGTATAAATGACTTTGACTTTATTTAGGTGTGGCTGCAAATTATCATTGTAAACAATCGTTCTAACAACCTCAGATAATTCAGTCTCAAATAAAATACATCCAGGTGAGTTATCTACTCTGAATAACTCTGCATTTCTTTTGCTTGGTTATCCACATTCAGAGATTCAATTCTGATATCTGAAATGGGTAATAATTATACCGCTTTTCCCATTGCCAATTCATATTTGTATGAATGAGCCTATAAAAATGTACAATAGTTCAATTCAGGGGCACACAGGGACCAGGCAAGTGAAGTCTCATGCTCAGATTACAGGAAGTCTCCTGTCTTTACAGGAAGGCTTCTAAGGGATTCTGTGCATCAAAAATCCATGAATATCTATTTCCTACACAAAATGCTTCAAGCAGCTGCTTACTTTTTATCTGTAACTTTCCTTTCCCATGTTCTTTCATTTTTCTGATTCCATTAGGGGAAATGCTTGATTAGGAGCCAGTGGTCTTTAACACCTGCTAATCTCCTTTTGAACAAGGAGAGTGTTTGCCAGGCAGGGCCATCTGCAGGCAACAGAGGGCTTAGAGTGGCACCAGGGGGCAGGATGCAGTGGGTATTCAAATCCGCATATCCTGAATCTTTGAATCAAGAGGGTTTCCTTCATTGAACACTTGAGTGGGGTCTCCTAGCAGCTAAGGAAGCTCTGGAGATGTGTAATTAAAGGAGTCCATTATGCCCGAAACACAGCGAGACTGTCGCTACTCCTAATTCCCATAGAATTGAGCCAGCTCCTTGTACCAACTGCAGAGTTTGCGCTCATGCTTCAGGAAGTGCCCAGCCACCCCTCCACTGTGGGAAGGCGACTGTGAGGGCCTGTAGGATGTTTCCGTGCCGTGGAAAGCAGCTTATACATTGTTGAAAAGGATGCGGTGCTGAAGCCAGCACCTGGGCTCTCCTAACATCCATGCCTGTCAAGCCTGGCTTAAAATTTAATGAGGTCTTTGGGGAGAGGATATTCTACATATTTTCAGTACATGCCAATTCTTAGTCTACAAATGAAAAAATAAAAACCCCAGAACTGGGTTGAAACTTGGAAATAATTTCATCTACCCTAGTCATTTTCTCAGGGGGGAAATGTAGCCAATTCAAGCAGTATTTAGCTGAAGTTCTCAATCTTCTGTTTTCCAGATCTGTTACCTTCATGTTGTCCTGAATTTCAATTGAAAACACTTACTGTTCTTGCATTATATGCTTGGTACCATGCTACGGTTTGGGGATATGGTGAACAAGGTAGAGATGGTCCATGCCCTCTTATGACTTAAACAGGCTAGGGGTGGAAGACAAACAAGCTATACATGTTATGATAGGAGAAAAAAATCACTAAAGAAACAAAGAAATTCAAATAAAGAAGTGTGACTAACATAGACTAGCATCAAAATTGGGTTTTTATTACTAAAACAGTAAATTTTAAAAATATAGAACTACTTGTAAAGTTTATTTATGAGTCTATACTGAGGATTTTGATTACTAAGATATTGTGTATCTTCTTGGAAGACAATTATAAAACTTCAACAAAATATTTTCCAACTGCAGATTCTTGCGATTAAGGGGGCATGGGTTCATTAAAAATGTATAAATAAATACATTAATTCAAACAGGTTTTCCCAGGGTAATTAAAATACTTTCACACTTTTTAGGAACTAATATTCTTGTTTTGTTTTGCATTGATTTTTAAGATTTATTCTACTTCATGTTTCATTTTTGTGAAACATTTTAATAGGAATTTACTTTCCGTGGATAGTAAATGTAACACTGAAATCATGCCCTAAATGAAAGTTGTATCATACAATAGATGGACTGATATTAGTTTAAGTCCAGACGTTATTGATTTATTTTTTTGAATAGTAGTTCTTAAATATATTGGGGAGATGCAATCTCAAGACTCATGTGGATATCAGATTAAAGCTCAGAACAATCTCCTTAAAAGAGGTATGCACTACTGTTTTTTCACAGACTCCACCTCTTGACCAAGGGAGATCTATAATTTTCTAGCTCGGGGCTTTGTCACTGACCCTACCTTATTTTTAGCAATATATCAGATTACAATATAAAAAGCAAATTAGCAAAATTATAGATGACACATTCTGGATGGATTAGATAAGTAAAATGCCTTTAGTCATCTAAAACAATGGGCTCAAAATAATAATACTGAATATATTAAAGGGGAAAATATAAGGGTCTATATTTAAGATAAAATAATCAAAGCGATACATAACCCCACTCATTTTTTGCCATGGGTATACAAACTTGAGTTCCAGTATTAGTATCTGTTCCATGTTTATAAAAGAAGGTGATGAAACCAGAAATATTAAGGGAGTGTTATAAGGATGATGGTATCTGGAAATAGTTACCTGAGCATTATTTTTTACTGACCCACAGATTTCTAGCTTAGAAATAGAAGCTTAAGGGCACACATCTCTTCAAGTATCTCAATTCTCTATCTGTGTAGTCAGAATTAGCAGCAGTTAGTGCATTTCACCACTTGATTACAGGTTCTTAAGAGCAAGCTCTGCAATTATTTATCCCTAAAACACTGCTCCATAAATATCTGTTGAGTAAATTAATATATTTTACAGGGAGAAAAACCTACAAAACAAAGAGAAATGTTCAAATTATTAGCTGAGAGAGACTAGCGGGCTCACATCTCTGAAAGTGCTCCAGGAGACACTAAATGATCATTTATTGGGAACTGGGAGAAGAAATCCTTGAATTGGGAGTGAGATGAAGATAGATGATTTCTAAGTCCCTACTCTATTTGAATAGTTTATGATTCCTTATAAAGTCTACGTTCCCTTTTCTTCAAAAAATATGATGAGTTAACATAGAAAAGTAGGGATTTATTTTTCATCTAATAATTCTAGTAATTAATATATTAAAAAATATTGGTACTTCTATTTCTAACAAATTTATTAATTTTCAACAGTCATTTAAATCAGGACATCTCATCTTTAAATATGATGTGACTTTAAATATAAAGTGGCAAAATACATTATTCTGTCTTTTGAATTTGTGGTAGTAATCGTTACAAACCCCTTCAACTGAAGGCTGCAAAAACCATACAATTACAATCTCATCTTCATCATCTCCAAGGGTCTTGACTCTATGAAATCATAAGCAATCAATTCTGTGGTATTGGGAGATTGCTGAGTCTAAAGGAAGAAACTGGAAGATGAAACAGATGAAACCCACACAAATGTTAGCATGATTGTTTCTTTTACAGGTGTGAATTAACAAAACAAGTTGTATTTAGAATTCTTGCTGGTATGCATCACGTTGTTACTGTTTGAATTTTCAATGTGCAACAAAAATACAGTGAAAGTACATTTTTATAGTGGAAATAAATAAAACAGTATCAGCTGTTTTACTGTTTGACTAGTATCAGCTATTTGTAAACACGTTTTATATATCAGCTTTCGATCCATGTAAATGTATTGTTTCATTAGGAAGCATGATTTGGTCCCATAGTTTGTCACAATTAGTGTGTGTCATAATGAGATTCTACTGCACATCCTTCCAAGGAATGTTGTTGATAAATTAAGGTGACAAAAATCTTTATGGGCATCAGTTCTAAGATAATAGAAAAAAGAAAAGAAGAAAATATTAGAGGAGAGGATCATCCTTATATAAAATTAATACATTCCAAACGCAGACTGCAAACTCAAATGATGATAATAAATAGCTTGCCTGATGTCTTTGAATGTTATCCATAAGCCTATCCAAAGAAAAATGTGTTTTGTTCTGTTTTTATTTTAATACTACCCAAAGAAGAGGAAGAGTTCATATATAACCTTATAAGAGTAATTAACAGATGAGACGAGGAAGCATCACTGGTTATGCCACCATATGCCTCTTAGAACTTTCTGGTTTTCCATTTTTAACCATTGGCCTTATTCATTATAGGCTCCATAAGGAAATACCATATTATCTCTGCAATCTATGTAGCACAGAAGTTCATTAAAAATTATTAAGATTTACTAAAGATTGTCAAAATAGTTTTTCTGTCATTTCATTTCAAGATGGAAAGTTGTAACTTGTGATACACAATCTTTTGAAACTTTTTTGAAACTGTTAGTGTTTTTTGTTGTTGTTGTTGTTATGTCAGCTGATTCAGACAATCATTATACAACTTTTATGCAAACTTTAAAAACTAAATGATTGTGGTGAGAAGTAAGAACAATAAAAAATATTTGTTAAACATCTGTTATATGCTTGGCAGTTAACCATATAAATAAAACAAAAGAAATAAAACTTCAATTTTATTTGATAAATATTTACTGGCTTCGCAGTTTTCTCATCTTAATTTGGATTCCCAATCAGAAAGAAGTGTGTTAGCTAATGAGTTGATACAAATTTCTGATCTGCTTTGCAATTATAGTTTTCAAAATGAATTAATACATAATCCTTCTGGATAATTAACCAAGCACTTATTTTAACATTTGATTTGCATGAAACTATTCATCAATCTACTCTTGATAAACTGAAAATATGTTTCAAATTTCTAAAGCTGATTTCTACATTATTAAAAAGAATAGGCAGATAAGAAATAAAGACACAAAGACAATAAATATAGAATATGGTACAGTGACATATTCTGGAATTTTTTTTCTTAACATCTATATGTCATTTAATAATGAATTGATATACAAAGGACTATATATCCTAAAAGGAAATAATGATAATATAAAGAATGAATTCTGAAATAAAAAAAATAGCATGTAGTTTCCTTTGTGGATTAGTTTCAGAGGAGTGTGTAGTTTAAAAGAGGAAAACTGCATACAGAAGTAAACTTTATGGACATCTGTGGCATCTGATAATATATATTTTTAGTTTTCTCCCCAGCCATCCTCACCCCACCTCTATTACAGAAGGATACACTCTTCCTGCCAAAATCACATTATGAATTCATACAGAAATAACCAAAACCTCTACTTAAATTTAGAGCAATGATGGAAAAATAGATGTCAAAATATATTTAAAAAAAATCATGATCGAAAATCAGATAAAATATATCTGTTTACCTAACACAGTACAGAGCAGAAGCAGAAGCCACAGACCTGCTAACTTCAGACTAGAACAAAGGGTGCAAAAGTGTCTCACAAATGGCAAGGATGAGAACCAGGCTCACTGGGAAGAACTGGAACTAGGGAAGGTCTTTCTGTTTGTGAAAGGAGGTCAAATACCTACAATTATTACGTCTAACTTTGAGCTCCTGTTTGGGGAGCAGGAAGCGTGATCAGCACCATGGTCAAGTCATGCACAGGTTGTCGACCTGGATCAGCAATATCTCCACAGAATGGGAGCCCTGTATTACCGACATACGCTCAGATTTTGAAATGGAAGACCTCACTCCTCAGGTGGAGGGAAGCATATACTTCTAGACATGAAAGGGATGTCATGAGACTGTGAGGATGGAGGGAAAGAAATAAGCAGAAGGAGGAGGAAGAAGGAGAGAAGAATAAGAAGAAACTCTTCCAAGATGAGCTTGCAACCTAAATCTCACAACACATCAGGAAAACTAACTCAATGAACAATAGCCAACAAATTCAATAAATCAGTTGATTAATTCCAATGAACAGTCAGAAAGGGCATAAAATAAGTACGTTAAAGAATGCAAAGAGATAAAAGTAGAGATTATAGCCAAAAAGAAAGACTAACACTTTATAAAGTAATAAAAAGCAGACAGAAATCAAGACCAGAAGGAATTGAAAAGAATCAAAAGATGATATATGTCTTCTGTTAATATGATCTTATGTTAATAATGATAGAATAAACACAGGATAGGTTTGTCACAACTGAAAACAGAATTAATTACAAAGAGAGAGATGAAAATGTATTTGAGAAACGGTGAGGAAATTTAGGTGCTCCGATTGCTGTCTAATGACAGTTCTAGAAGTAGAGAAGAAAACACAGAATGCAAAAAGACAGTGCCAGAGAATTTTCAAGAATTGAAGGAAAATGTAAATCCTGAAGGGAAAAATAAACATATGGTATTGAATAAGAAAAGTAAAAGTACATCCAGACCCAGAAATTTTGAATTGAAAATAAAGAATATCAGTGATAAGAAGAAAATAAAAGTGACTCAGAAGATAAAACAGATGATCTATAGACAAATGTCATTTTTACAATAGAATTTTTATCAGTAAAAATTGATTATAGAAACAAATTGGATTAATATTTCCAAACTGATGAAGGAAAAATAATTGTCAACTTAGAATTCTAAATCTAGCTAAGCTAAAACTCAAAAATAAGAAAATAAAAATGACATTTTCAGGTATAGAGATAATTTACCACTTATAGATTCTAGGAAAAGAACTTGTAAGATAACCCGAACCTGAGAATTTAAGATAGAGAGAATGCAAACTAAAAATTTATCAGAATATGCTGGAAAATATGACTTACATGATGATAATAAAATAATTGAAGAGTTAATGTATGAGAGTGAGTTCACAGAAAAGTTAAAGTACGATGAGATTCACATCTTTTAAGGGAAGGAGATGGTTGTACCAAGTAACATTAGACCCAGGAAATTATGAAGGTAAATACGTCTGATAAAATATTAAATGTGATCCATAACATAATACAAATAAAATCTATAATTTCCAAATCAGTAAGAAAAAATTCAAGAGAAGCACAGAAAGAATTTAAAGATGAAATATATTAAGAGAGAGAGGAAATGAGTCCAAATTATGGACAGATTTCAAGTCACTTGTTAAAATACACAAATTATCAGAAATTTTCTTTTAGTCTCAGCAATGTAATGTTTACTAAGGATATACCTTAAACAAACATGCAACCAAATAACTCAAAAAGTATGAAAATGTAAAAATGGAAAATACTTTCACCAGGCAAAATGCTAGCCAATAGAAAGCTCTCATAGCAATATTAATATTAATTAAAATTGAACTTAAGGTGAGAATCATGAAATTGTATGCAGCAAACAACACCATCACAAAATTTATAAAAACGGACAAAAATAACAGAAAAAATGATAATTTTATTCAATGTAAAGAATGAAAAAAAATTATCATCACAGAGTCTAGAGCCATTCAAATGGTAATACAAGAATATTTTAAATCACTTTATAATACAAAATACAAATGTAAATGAAATATGCAAATTTATTGAAAAACAAATTTAAAAAAATTGAAGAAATGTAAAACCAAATATCATATATCGATTAAAAATAATAAATTCATAACTAAATTTTCAATCAAAGAAGGCTGTGTCAGGATCCTATCAGGAGACTGAAGCTCTACTAACCATTTGACCACAGAAAATTAAATATAAAGCAGTATTAACTAGTAAAATAGGTTAATAACTATTAGCAGGGATAAAAGAAGATTCTACATTTTAAGGAGTAATACATGTAGGGAGCAGCTCCTACCCCTGGAGCAGAGGAAGAATACCAAGGAAGAAACACACTTGGAAGTAAAGACTCTCACAAGGCTGAAATTCAGATGTCTTAGGGGAAGGTTTGGCTGCAGCTCACAAGATGATGGGGTGGTTTGGTAAGGTGCTACAAGCTGTAGCTTGTCTACCATTAGCCACATCCTGTGGCGCAGAGTTCACTAGGCAGCCATGGGCCAAAGACGGTGCCCAAGAATTCACCCATTGGGCTTCCATAAGGCTGGATTTGGTTCACAAGAAGGTATGCATTTCACTGCAGTAGAAACTCACTGGAGGGTGAACACCACTGAGTTTCCTCCATGCTGCTGGCAGCTATCGCGTTAGAGGAAGAAAAGCGGCCCAAAACCAGCGTAAGGAGCCCCTCCCTCTGCTATGCCTGATAGTTCTCTCCAGCACCCGCTACTGGCAAAAATCTAACACTGGTCCAGTTCGTGAAGGAAAAATGGCTTCAAGGGCCAGCTCCAGTATCACAAAGCAGGGCAAAGAAGTTAATACAGAGCTCAGAAGCAATACATTTATAACTGGCAGGAACCTATTGGCCCAGATAGCATCAATTGTGAATTCCATCAAGATTATGTAAAGTGGCAGCAGAAAAACAAATACACTTAGGAACAAATGTTACAAATAGTGTGAAAGACCTGTACACTAAAAGTGCAAAATCACCAATGCGACACAAGAAAAGTCATTTCAACAGAAGGCACTGGAACAACTCCATGTCTAAATGAGAAAAACTGACACTGATAATACCCCATAAACTCACAAAAAACTTACTGGAGATGGATTGTGGACCTAAGTTGGAAGTTATAACAGTAAAGCTCGCATAACAAATTATAGGAAAATATCTTTGGAAGCTTGGGCTAATCAAAGATTTCTTATGTAGCAACCAAAAATTACTAACCATAAAAAAAAGTAATAAACTGGATTTAATAAAAAAATATGTACTCATTGGCAGCCCTTTATAAAATAAAAATAAAATCCAAAGACTGAGGGAAATATTTACAATATATATATCTGATAAAGAACTCATATTAAGAATTATAAATAATTCTTATAATTAATTATAAAGACAAACAATGCAACTAAAAATAGGCCAAAGACGTGAACCCAAAAGAGCATATACAAATGGTAAATATGTGTATGAAAAATTGTTTAACATCATTCATCATCAAGAAACTGCAAATTAATATTTCAATAAGCTATAACTACAAGCACACAGAATAGCTTAAATTATAAAGAACTAACTATGAAATACTGGAGAGGCTAAAGAGCAATTTTCAAATTTCATACATCAGTACTGAAAATACAAAATGTATACAAATCTTTTGGAAACTATTTGTCAGTTTCTAATAAAGTTAAACATGTTTATGATGCAAGCAATTCCATACCAAGACACTTCTTCTAAAGAAATAAAAACACATATCCAGAAGAAAGAAGACTAGTTCAAGTATGCCCATTGCTGCTTTATTCATAACACTAAAAATTTTTGGCAAATTCCTTTAATGGCTTACTACTCAGCAATAAAAATAAAAAATACTGATATAGTCAGCAAATCAATGAATCTCAAAAAATAGAAGTGATCTCAAAAAGGAGCCAGACACAAAGTACATATAGTATTTGGATTATATGAGGCTCAAAATCAGACAAAGCTAATTTATGGTGATAAGTCAGAACAGTGGCTGCCTCCGTGGTGGGGTGGAGAGACTGGCTGGAAGGCAGTTTGAGAGACATTTCTGAGATGACAACAATATTTTACATAGGATATACACTTGTCAAAATTCATCACACTACACCTATGGGGGACCGGCCCTGTGGCCAAGTGGTTAAATTAGCGCACTCTGCTACGGCAGCCCAGGGTTTCTCTGGTTCGGATCCTGGGCATGGACATGGCACCACTCATCAGGCCATGTTGAGGTGGCATCCGCCATACTACAACTAGAAGGACCCATAACTAAAATATACAACTGTATACTGGGGGCATTTGGGGAGAAAAAGCAGAAAGAAAAAAAAAAAAGAAGAAAATTGGCAACAGTTGTTAGCTCAGGTGCCAATCTTTAAAAAAAAAAAAAACTATACACCTACAAACCATGTATCTTACTGTATTAAACCTCAAAAAAAGAGGGAGAGTATTAGGAAAGACATAAAATTCAAAAAAGGTAGTAAGATACTCCATGTCCATAGACAGAGAAGCTCATTATCTTAAAAATTAATTTCTCCAAATCAATGTAACCCAACAAGGACAACACAGGTTTCTTTTGGAAATTGAAAAACTTATTACACATTTTATATAGAAGACTTTGCCAGCACAGATTTCAACCTCCTTCTAAACAATCTTCTATTAGGGGCCGGCCCCGTGCCTGAGTGGTTAAGTCTGTGTGCTCCGCTTCGGCGGCCTAGGGTTTGGCTGGTTCAGATCCTGGGTGCGGACCCAGTACCACTCATCAAGCCATGCTGAGGTGGCATGCCACATAGCACAACCAGAAGCACCTACAACCAGAATATACAACTATGTACTGGGGGCCTTTAGGGAGAAGAAGAAGAAGAAAGAAAGATTGGCAACAGATGTTAGCTCAGGTGCCAATCTTTACGAAAAAACCCCCAGACTTCTATTATTATGCAAACTAGAAAGCTAAGAACTATTTTCAACAGAATTCCTAGAAGCTTAAGACCCATATATAGCCAAGCAGAGAAAACCTGCACAAAACATGAAAATTAAGAATGTGTGACATCCACCATCAACAAAAAGATCAGATCTGTGGCAAGCACAGTGGTACAAGCATACAGTGTTTCTGACAGAGCTGTGCAAAGTTTTGGGGCACCAGTTTTGTGTCCAAGGTTACAGTGAGACAGGCTGAGTGTAAGGTGAGAAAAGTCCATCCGGTGAGACATTTTCCGTGACTGTGTTACTTCTGGCTGTGTAGCTCCAAGCTAAGGTGCCTGCCATCCTGGGCATCCCATAAACTATTCAACATCTTTAATAGACCCCTTTTTGAGTACTCTGTTGCCTGTAACTAAGATACTTTACTAGTATGATAATAAAGGAACGTAAATATCCAAGAAAATTTTAAGAAAAACTTGCCCTGTCAGATATCTAGACTTAAGCTATCGTGTATGAACAGGACACTATGGTGTCAAGGAGTGAATGAAAGAGATATCTCAGAAACAAATCCACAAATATACGGACAATGTCCGATGTGCAAGGGTTACAACAGCAACAACAACAACAAAACATTACTGAGTGAATGGAATTTTAAATGAAGTTTTGGGTCCATCGGCTTTCCCTGAAAAAAATAGGGATAACATTATCTAGCTACTTTAAAGCATACACAGTAAACATACTACTTTTAAAGGAGTGTCAATGAAACTTACAGCTAACTGCTTTTAGGAGAAAATGAGGGAAAAAGATTTCAAGTTAAGAAAAAAGTTCTTAAATAAGACTCCCCAAAAGACAAAACATATAGAAAAACATTGATAATTTTGACAAAAGCAAAATTACAGTTTTCTGTATGGCAGCTGGTACCCTAATGAAAATTTAAAACTATCAATAGAAAACATAGCTGTGATATTTTGCTCAAAAATTTGTATCCACAATGTCTAAAGAATTCCAAAAATAAATAATAGGAAACAGTCCTGTGCAAGTAGACCAATGGACTGAAAAAGAAATTTGAAGAAGAAATTGGAATTGCTGGTAAGCACATAGAATGAAGTTCAATCCTACTAGTGTTGAAAGAGATGGAAAATTAAAAAAATGAACTCATCAAACTGTGGACATCTAGAAGTATGACTTAGGCAGAGCTGATGATGACACGGTGAAATTGGAACTTCTTTAGTGCCTGTGTGCATATACATTGGCACAAACTTTTTTGACCCGTATAGTAATAGCTCTTCTGTATCCTTGCTTTGGAAGTCAGCTCTACCTGAAATTAACGTATCTCCTTCTGCTGTCTTTTGATTAGTGCTAGCGTGGCATATTTTCTGCCATCCATTTACTTTTATCTGTATGTGTCTTGACATTTAAAGTGGGTTTCCTGTAAACACCGTACAGTTGAGTCAAGTCTTTTTGATCCACTCTGACAATTTTTGTTGTTTAACTGGTGCATTTAGACCATTCATGTTCAAAATGATTATTGATATAGTTGGGTTAATAGCTATCATTTTTGTTAATGATTGTTCTGATTGGTGTCCTTGTCTTTTGTTCCTGTTTTCTCTTTGATTCTTTTTCAGCCTTTTGTAGGATTTGTTTTGCTGAGGAAGATTCACCCTGAGCTAACATCTGTTACCAATCTTCCTCTTTTTTTGCTTGAGGAAGATTAGCCCTGAGCTAACATCTGTGCCAGTGTTTCTCTATTTTGTATATGGGTTGCTGCCACAGCATGGCTGATGAGTGATGTGGGTCTGCCCCTGGGATCTGAACCCGAAAACCCGGGCTGCCAAAGTGGAGCACACCGAAATCAACCACAGTGCCACAGGGCCAGCCTCTGCCTTTTGTAGTTTTTATTGAGCACTTTATATAGACACATTTTCCTTGCTTTCTTAGCAAATGAGTTATATTTCTCTTTTTAGTGGTTGTCCTAGATTTTGCAATATACGCTTACAGCTAATCCAGGCTAATCTTTCAAATAAAACTACTACTTTGCGTATAATGTATCATGGTAGTGTAATATACTTATATATGAAAACTTATAATAACAGAATAATACTACTTCTTCCCTCCCATCCCTTTTAACATTGCTTTCATTCATGTTACTTATATGTAAAAGCATATGTAAGTATATATATACACACATATAATATATATACATAAGCATACATAATTGAGTACATTGTTGCTATCGTTAACTTGAATAGATTGTCTGTTAGATTAATTAAGAATAAGTAAACTAAAGGTTATTTTACTTTCACTTCCTCCTTCTCCACTGCTCTTCCTTACTTTATGTAGATCCAAGTTTCTGACGTATTATTTTCCTTTTCTCTAAAGAACTTTAAACATTTCTTGCAAGGCAGGTCTACTGGCAACAAATTCCCTCAATTTTTGTCTGTCTGAGAAAATCGTTATTTCTCCTTCAACATTTGAGGCACAGTTTTGCAAGGTACAGAATTCTAGATTGATAGAATATGTTTTTTTTCTCTCAACACTTTAAATATTTACTCGCTCTCTTCTGACTTGCATGGTTTCTGAGAAATCAGATGTAACTCTTATCTTTTTTCCTCTATAGGTAAGGTATTTATTTCCTCTGACTTCTTTTAGGATTTTTTCTTTATCTTTGATTTTCTATTGTTTGAAAATCACATGCCTAGTTGTATTTTTTGGCTATTTATCCTGCTCAGTGTTTTCTGAGCTTCCAGGGTCTGTGTTTTGGTATCTGACATTAATTTGGGGCAAGTCTCAGTCACTGTTTCAAATATTTCTTCTCTTCCTTTCTTTCTTCTCCTTCTGGTATTTCCACCTTTTGGAAATATGTGATACCTTTTGTAGTTGTCCCACATTCCTTGGGTATTCTGTTCTATTTTACTCAGTCTTTGTTCTTTTTCCTTTCTAGTTTTCAAGAATTCTATTGATACATCCTTTAGGTCAGAGGTTCTTTCCTCAGTCGTATCCAGGCTACTAATGAGCCATCGAAAGCATTCTTCATTTCTGTTACAGTATTTTTAATCCATAACATTTCCTTTTGGTTCTTTCTTAGGATTTCCATTCCTCTGCTTATGTTGCCCATCTGTGCATCTGGTAGTTTTGTCATAAACATCTTTGCCACAAGTATGTTTGCTGCAAGCATTTTTGGCTGCTTAACCAGTTGGACTTAAGGCAATTCTGCCATACAGGATAAAATGATAACACTGGTTGACAGTTTGGTTTCATTTCTTCTCCACTGACAAAGGTTTTGCTGTATTCCCATTTTTATATTAGATAAATCTTAGCCCTCATAACGGCCTATGCAGTGATGAACAGATGTGGTGGTCTTAAGTAGTGGATGATAACAACTATGTATATCAACTTGATAGAAAATACAATGATGAAACTTCCTGGAAGTGTGAAACAAGAGTGGGAGGCAGACTGCATATCATGCTAGGAAATGGTAACGCATCAGTTTGCAAATCCTCCTAGGCTCTGTCATCCCTTCCACCCATCAAAACCAAAAGTTTACCAAGCTACGGTGTGAAAGAGGCAGCTACTAAGTCTTTTTAATGTTGTTATTAATTTTAATGTCCTTCTTTATTTTATGTTTTATGGCAAAATTGCCTTATAGCCAATTAGTTATGTGATGAAATGTTTGCAGTGAAAATGCTTGTTTCAAACAAGCCTGTGGCAAAGTTGGTCATGGCAACACTCCCCGGAACAGCCCCACGTACTGCCTGCTGCCTACTCGTCCACAGGAAGCCTTAGCGTATAGGCGCACCTCGCTGTGTTGTGCTTTGCCTTATTGCGCTCGGCAGGTATTTTGTTTTTTACAAGACCCTCCATCAGTAAAATGACCTGCTGAAGGCGTAGATGATGGTTAGTGTTCAAGTAGTTTTAATCAAGGTCTACGCATTGTTTTTCTAGGCACAACACTGTTATACTCTTAACAGACCGCAGTATAGTGCAACCAACTTTTACATACACTGGGAAACCAAAAAAATCTGTGTGACTCACTTTGTTGCAATATTCACTTTATTGCAGTGGTCTGGAACCGAAGCTGCAATATCTCTGAGGTATGCCTGTATTAATCAAGACTGTTTAAATTCTTGGTCTGGTAATCCAACATCCTTACCACGTCTAGTTCTGATATTTATACGTAGACAAAATATAAATGCAAGGGTTATGATGTGTAACATTAAATTATGACAGTTCACCCATTTGTCACCCTTGATCCTTGTGGGTAGATGGAATTAAAATTTTTCTGGGAAAAGGAATTTAAAGTCTATTCATACTATTTTACTTTTAAGAAAAATTATACAAAATCAACACTGAAAAAAATAATTTTTAATTGTGAAAGATAAATATACAAGCTTTAAAAAATGTTTTTATTGGAGGCTGGCCCTGTGGCCGAGTGGTTAAGTTCGCGTGCTCCGCTGCAGGCGGCCCAGTGTTTCGTTAGTTCGAATCCTGGGCGCGGACATGGCACTGCTCATCAGACCACGCTGAGGCAGCGTCCCACATGCCACAACTAGAAGAACCCACAATGAAGAATACACAACTATGTACCGGGGGGCTTTGGGGAGAAAAAGGAAAAAATAAAATCTTAAAAAAAAAAAAGTTTTTATTAAACAGAAAACATTTTTCTATTTAATTAAAAAATGAATCATTTTCTCAGCTAATATGTTCTAATACAGAAAATTTAAAGTATGACAGCCACAGTGTTTGACTCTTGGCAGGACTCTCTAAAGATTGGTTGGCTGAAATAAATGACATAGAAATCATATCATACATTCAATCCGCATTTTTTCCCTCAATAGCACGTTACAAGAAGTAGTGAAGAGGGGATATCTGGAGTTAGATTGCTTTTGTTCAAACACTAGATCCATGGATGGAAAATTTACTTAACCTCTTTGTGCCTCAGTTTCCTCAAAATAAAATAAGGCTAAAAAAAGTGAAATGAAGCTAGTGGGGCTGTGTAAAGATTTAATGAAGTAACACGCGTAAAGCACTTGGAATAGTATCTGGCACATAGGAAGGTTTTTACACGTTAGATTTTGTTATTATTTCTCAGGTTATTTAAAAATCTTTGGAGATACATAAACAGCTGTATAATATTCTAATTTAATGCTATTATGCATTATGCAATGTTTTACATATTACCACAAATTTTTCAATCCCGAGTTAAAAATTTTGACATGTATTCCAATTAAATATATGTTTAAGTCATTTTACTTCCAAAATGGTGGGTATAGGTAGCAGTACATTTTTGAACCATTACATATTTGAGAATATTTTTCTATTGTTCACAAGGAGAATAAGTTATTGGATCAAAACCATTTTTTCTCAAATCTCTGAAATTATTGTGCCATTTTTAGTATTGAGTAAGAAATTCATGAAAATTAAAATGTGTCATTTTTGTTCTATTACATGTGGGGTTTTTTTGTGCCTACTTGAATATAAGATATGTATATATCTTTTTAATTCAATTGTTTTGCCTTGTTATGTATCTGAGTGTGCTAAATTTTTATTGATACTTACTGAAACATGACGAAGGCTTTATACTGGTCTTTTTCTCTCTCTTTCTTTTTATTTGTTTAAATTTTAATCCACTTACTTGGTTGTTGCTTTCGTTCTAGCTTTTCTTTCTGGGTTGGTTTTTCCTGTAGGATTCGTAGCATGTATTACACCGGTAATTACTTCCTTTATGGTTATCTTCCTGTAGACCCAAACTCAATGAGAGCAGAGGTATTCTCTCTCCCACTATTAACCCCAACACTGAGTACTGTGTTTGGAACAAAGTAGGAACTCAATATATATAATTTTTTTTGAGTACAGCCTAGAAGACTGTAAGTCTTCTTTCTTCTAAGTCTTCATTATGATTCTTCTTTTCCTTTGTTCTACCAAACGCTTACTTGATGGTCTTTGCTATGGGTTGAATGTTTGTGTCCCCCTAAATTCATGTGTTGAAGCCCTTACCCCCAAAGTAATGGTGTTAGGAGGTGGGGCCTTTGGCAGATAATTAGGTCCTGAGGGTGGAGCCTTCATGGAGATTAGTGCCTTTATAGGAGGAGACGCTAGAGAAAGGATTTCTCTCTCTCCACTAGGTGAGCATGCAGCAAGAAGTTCTCCACCTGCAAACCAGGAGTGAAGGTCTCATCAGGAACTGAACTGGTTGGCACATTGATCTTGGACTTCCCAGCCTCTAGAACTGTGAGCAATAAATTTCTGTTGTTTAAGGCCCCTAGGCTATGGTACTTTTGTTATGGCAGCCTGAACAATCTAAGACAAACTTCATTTCGACATTTTATTTGTACTATGTTAACATACATGGTCATGCATTCTTAGAGCATTTTTAATTATCTAACTTTATTTCATTGGGCTTAAGGAAAAAGCATCATTCACATATGTTATGTAATTAGCTCATAGATTGTGTATAATGAATATATGTCAATCAACATTTTTCAGTGACCTGTTCCACAAATTAAAACATGCCTACTTCTTACTAAACAAAATGAAAACTAAATCCAGACACGTACTTGTCTTCAGCCCAGTTACAACCCAGTACTAGTGGGCATTGTCACCATACCTTCCTTTGCTTGTTTGGTCATGGTTTCCTTTAGTTCTTTGAACACATTTATAGCGGCTGCTCAGAAGTCTTTATCTTTTAAATACAGCATCTGTTTGCTTTCACAGGCAGTTTCTATTGCCTGTTTTTTCACAATGTATGGGTCATATTTCCCTGTTTCTTCGTATGTCTTGTAATTTTATGTTGGAAACTGGACCTTTTAGATAATGTGGTTGATCCTCATTATTCACAGATTCAGTGTTTGTGAATTTATCTACTCACTAAAATTTATTTGTAACTCCAGAATCAATACTCACTGTGCTTTTGTGGTCTTTCATGGATATGCACAGAGCAGTGAAAAATTTGTCATCCAATGTACATGTTCCTAGTTGAGGCTGAAGAAGGTGATGCTCTCATGTCACTGTTTCCACTCTCATATAGTAAACAAGCGTCCTTTCTGAGATCTATTTAGTGTTTTATGCCTGTGATTTTGCTGTTTAAAATGGTTGCTAGCTGCTACTGCCCTTAATTATTACTGGTGCTGTAAATTCCAGCTGTATTTGTGTGCTAGGGCCTCAGTAACATACCAGAGACTTGGTGACTTCAATAACAGAAATTTATTTTCTCACAGTTCTGAAGGCTGAAAGTCCAATGTCAAGTTGTCGGCAGAATTGGTTCCTTCTGGGGGCTGCGAGGGAAAGATCTGTTTCAAGCCTCTCTCCTTGGCTCACAGAAGGCTGTCTTCCACGTCTTCCCATCGTCTTTCCTCTGTTCAGGTCTGAGTCCAAATTTCCTCTTCCTATAAGGACACCATCATATTGAACTAGTGACCATCCTAATGATCTTATTTTAATTGAATTGCCCCTTTAAAGATGTAATCTCCAAATACATTTATTTTCTGAAGTATTGTAGGTTAGGACTTCAGCAAACGAATTTTCAGGGGATCCAATTCACATGACACTAGGTAGTATAGTTTATATCAAACTGTTACTCAGTTTACTTTAAAATGTTGTTAAGGGGCCGGCCCGGTGGCGCAGTGGTTAAGTTCACACGTTCCGCTTCTCAGCGGCCCGGGGTTCGCCAGTTCAGATCCCGGGTGCAGACATGGCACCACTTGGCATGCTATGCTGTGGTAGGTGTCCCACACAGAAAGTAGAGGAAGATGGGCACGGATGTTAGCTCAGGGCCAGGCTTCCTCAGCAAAAAGAGGAGGACTGGCAGTAGTTAGCTCAAGGCTAATCTTCCTCAAAAAAAAGAAAATTGTTAAAAAATACAGGAAATGAATCTTAGGAAAATAGAAATATCAGATAGCTTAATACATTATAACAAATTAGCAATTAAAACTATGTTGAGTTAAGGTTACTAATAAATTTTAAACTCTTGTCTTTTTGCATTAAAAAAATACTAATTGATCTACATTTTAGAGAAACACTTGAAATAACCATGACATCAAAATGTATTAACTATTTTACAAAATTAACTCTGCAAATCTTGTGGGACAGATAAAAAGTCCTAAAACAATCAGAAAGTATGCTGCTTAGTTTTTAAATAAGAGGTTAAAGTTTTGATATATAAATAAATATCTTCCAAATTGGAATTTTAATACATAATAAGCAACATTTAATTTTAACATGATTATTTATAGTCAAAAACACTTAGCTGATAAGACAGCAAATGTGTGTCATAAATTTGAATCTTAGTATATTTTCACTGGTAGTCTTCGAGATAGATACTAATGATCGTGATTTCTCTTTTGCTTTGCTTGTATTGTTCAGTATTTAAATGAATGTTAAAACATTGCTTTTCTGTATTTTCCAAATATCCAGAAAGCATATGTATTCTTTTACTAAAAATCTAATAAATGTTATTTTAAAAGATAGACATTATTACTCTGTATATTTGGTATGTTTTCCAACATATTAATTAATACATTCAAAAAATATTGTCTACAACTATAACAACAAAATATTATAGTGCTAACATAGGTCAATTATAATGCACTTTATAACTGGGCTTAGGAATTATTATACTTTATTGAAGAAATGAAAAGAGCAAATGAAGTCCATTTTCCAACTGCTAAATTTTTTATTTCCTGTCATCATCTTCTATGGTATCTAGCATTCCTTTTGATATATTTGTACTTTCTCCAAATTCTTTAAACCAAAAAAGTAAATCTATCAATTTCAGTTGACTCAATCAGTGCAGTGAAGTTTGTATTATAATAGGATCCTGGTATATAATCATGATAGTGGCTAATTTACACTAAGCAATTGAGTAATACTGATTACGGCCACGGTTGCTGCAGGGGACGTGGGGGGAAAGCTGAGCATGAAGAGGTCTTTGACCCCTGTTCTCAATCCATTTCAAACAGAATTATTTCTTTGCTCCTCTCCACCTTCCCCTTTTAGCTCCCCAAGTAGCTACTGTCTAATTAGTGAGCTGATTTCAAGTTCTTTATTGGTTTGGACACAATTATTGGGAAATCCATATATCTTCTAGAATATGGTCTACTTTACTTAATCTTCTTTCAATATTTTCCTAAACTAGATTTAAAAATTTTTGATCTAGAGCCACTCCAAAGATATTCCAAAGTTATGTATTTTCTTTATTTCTGTTTATAACTCTGACGGATTACTCCCCCCCGCCCCCCCAATGTTTCAGCTCCATTTTGGTCTTTGTCAAAAGTGCCAAGGATCCTTTGGTTGTGGAGTTAAGTATTACTCTGGTGGTTACATCTTCATTAACCAGATTATCTGCTTCCTATGCCCTATTCTTTAGATTTATTAGGTAGATCACAAGGTTTTAACGTGGTGACAGTGTATGTTCAATCCTTAAAAGCTTCCTTTGCTTCATCATTTTACGTAATGAGATGGCTATGTTGTCTCAATAGAGATCATTGGTCTCAAGGAAAACAAGCAATAAAATATGAATGCATGCACTGCTGCAAATCCATCTCCCTTCCCGCAAAGCCAACTAACTTGAATGTTCTAGTATTGAAGATCTGATCATATCATTTGTATGTACTTATCAATTCATTAAAAATTAATTGAGGGGGCAGCCTTGTGGCCGAGTGGTTAAGTTCATGCTGTTGGCTTTGGTGGCCCAGGGTTTCGCCAGTTCAGATCTTGGGCACAGAACTAGCAGTGCTCATCAGGCAATGCTGAGGCAGCATCCCGCATAGCAGAACTAAAAGGACCTACCACTGGAATATACAACTACGTACTGGGGGGCTTCAGGGAGAAGAAGGAAAATTAAAAAAAAGAGGAAGAAGATTGGCAACAGATGTTAACTCAGGTGCCAATCTTTAAAAAAGAAAGATTACTAAAAAACTGATGAAAAAATTATGTAAATCATCACTTCATATTACTTGAAATATTAAGAAATCTGGATCGATGTTTCTAATGCAGTTGTTAGTAACAAGGATTTGGAGTTATATAAACTCAACTTGAAATCCTGTCTATGACACTTACCGTGTGACCTTGAAAAATTGTTTAACTTCTCTAAGCTTCAGGTTTCCCAGTTATAGAATGGGAAAAATAACATCCAGTACATTAAAATAGATGTACAGAGAGATGCAGATTGAGAGATAGAGAGAGGACTTCCTGTGTTTTCTACATCACCCCGATCCTGCTTTCCTTCTTGAGGACCAGCCGAATACTTCCCCTTTATCTTTTAGAAATGCCTTAACAACAAAACAACAGCAATAATAATAATAACATTATAACAGTAACATGGCAATAACTGCATGATTTGTTCTAAATATTTTTAAAAACAAGTCATTTAATCGTCACAATAACTGTATGAAATAGGTAATATAATTATTTCCATCCTACACATGAAGAAATTGGAGCACAGAGAGGTTAAGTAACTTATCCAAAGTCATACAGAAAGTAAATGGCAGAGTTGGAATGTAATTCAGCTCTCAATAGCCAGGTATACTCCTTTCAGCGCTGGTGTTCTTTCAGTATACAGCACTTGTACTTAATCATGCTTCCTCTTGCTTGAATTTGGTTCGTGACACTTGCAACCAAAATTCTAACATGGACCTCACACAAGTATTTAAAATGCCTTCAAAAAATGATGGGAGTAATCATAGCAGCAGCGATCCTACCAGCACTCGTGGTTATTATTTTAATTTTTATTATTAAAATTAAGTCATTTACTCTATGGCATAGTAATATGTGTCAACACATAAGATACTCTGAATTCCTTATAAGCAAGTTTTTATTATGTAAATTTAAAATGGAATGGAGTGGTAAACCAACTACTTTTGTACAACACAAAAAAGACTGAAAAAAGACAGACATAAAATAACTCAATAAGCTGAATTCAGCTATGAGCACATGTGTAAACTAACTAAGATCGAACAGTTAAAAAACTGTCAACGTGTAGTCTGTATAAGAATTGAATCAACTACATTTTAAATTTAAAATTGTTTTCAAAAAGCACTTTTGCTTCGTTTTTGTTTCTTTTCTATGTTTTCCTTAAATTAATGCAGATATTCTTACACTTACGGAGAAATGTACTATAAATTGCTGTCCTAAATGTGACAAGACATTTGCAAGTTATTAATGCGCTTATTAGAGAAACATTCTGTATTTCCTTTGAAAATCTCGTAGTGCTTTTTCCTTGTTAAGAAAATCTTCAACCTTTTGCCTTAAGCATTGCTTTTTCTGGGTAATATAATCCCAAAGAGCATTGGTGATGAACAGTTTTAATAGAGAGTATAAAAATACCTTTTATAAAGGATACACTCCAATAGAAATAATTTCTCTTATAACAGACAATATTTTTCCCAGTATCCTTGGTATTTTTTTCAAGATCAACCCTGTATATCTCACTTTGCCTTTGATCCTCTCCATTGATGATTATGTAGAGGTTTTGGTCACTTCAGTCAGAGTTCCAGATAGATTACCAGCTAAAAGCTGCAAAAAGATTAAAATACACACACACGTTAAAACACTATATAGTTAGAGATGCCTAGAAGATAAGGATTTTGAATCACTTTTTTTTTGTTTTATTCTCATTCCTCTTTCAAATATTGGATTATTAAGATTTCTGGGGATCTGAAAATGGCTTAGTTATATCAAAATATTTTTATTACCTATTTCATTACTAATTATTATATGATGTACTTTCGAACATTATATAATCAGGTCAGGGTAGTATTACTTATGAAACTGAGAAAGAATGAACAGAGTCTATTTGTAAATTGCAGTATATTTGCATTCGTAGATAATATCGTGGACATTCCGTATCAAATGTCAATGAGGACCTCCTCCCTCTACCTTCGCTGTTCTATTTTCTCCTTGTCAGCTAGATTCAATTTTTACTGTAATTCCTATCTATCTAAATATATCTCTATGTATCTATCATCTATGGATGGATGGATGGATGTATATACGTATGTATGTATTATGTGTCTATCCCTTATCTATCTGTCTAATATTTTCTCTCTAATAACACTCTATCTGATAGAATGTGCAATAGAACTTTAGAGTCTTTAAAGAATTCTTGTAAAATTAAGTGGACTGAACAATTTGAAGAATTTTAAGCCATCTTGAACAAAGACCCAAAGGACTATTCAAATAACTTGACATTCTTTACAGAGATGGAATCTTCAACCAATATTTCAATATTTACAACTTTGTCCATATTTTACAATACTTCTGCGAGTTTTAAAGATCTTATTTTTTTCTTTTTCTCCCCAAAGCCCCCCAGTACGTAGTTGTATATTCTTCGTTGTGGGTCCTTCTAGTTGTGGCATGTGGGACGCTGCCTCAGCGTGGTTTGATGAGCAGTGCCATGTCCGCGCTCAGGATTCGAACCAATGAAACACTGGGCCGCCTGTAGCAGAGCGTGCGACTGAACCACTCAGCCACGGGGCAGCCCCTACTTCTGCGATTTTTATAAAAACTTGAGTTTTAATGATGCGAGAGTGAAGCCAGTGAATAACTATATAAATGAAACAAATGGCTGGGTAGATATATTCAAACCATCTCAATTCTTTAAGCATTATCAGTTAAAGTGGTCACAGATTGAAGACATTAGTAGGATAAATAAGAGTTACATTAAAGAAAGCTTTCTGGTAGAATAGGGATCTACATTTGGCCAGAGACATTTATCTGATCAAGTGGCGATAAAATCAAATTTTATAATAGTTGGGGGATGGAGGGGTAAACCAGACTTTGTGGCTTATGCAATTTAGCCACAAAATACATGCCACAGAGTATCCTGTAATTAAATTATTCTCTCTATCTCCTCCTGGTTGTGAAACACAAAGACATTATGAATACTCAGTATTTACTGGTCTGGCCAAGTGTTTAGTAACCAATTTTAACTTATTTTTACGTATTCTGCTTTTGACAAAGAGAAGGCAATAGGTCAAATCGTATAGCTGACTCCCTTGTACCACTTAAAAGGATGTTAGTAATGGATCTTATGTTTAAGGAAGAAAAAAGCCTATGGTAGAAGAATTCTTTGAATGGACCCCAGTCGAACTACTATTTGAATCATCTCACAGAGAACAGTTCCAGCTCATGTGGAGGGTGGCAGGTAAAACACATAGAATTCTAGTTACTCAGAGCTATGAGAGGGAGCTTCATTAAGGATGAGGTTCAAAGTAAAGGTGGTAAAGAAACTCTAAACATGAGTGGAATTTATACATGCAAGAACCTAAGCCCAGTGGGACTGAGTAATGAGGGCTGATTGCTGGGGTATTTATGGTTTTGAGTCACACCGTAAGGGAATGAGTCTCAGTGTGGACATTTTATGACATTCTTACCATGGGTGACTAATTCTGATAAGCTGAAAAGACACTATACAAGGGGGTTATTTAAAGTAACATCAAGTAAAGAAGAAATTCTGATCCCTGTGTAACGACCATGGAAAATCATTCAAGCAACAATTAAACATTCAGGGATCCTCCTGTTTGTAGACCTGCCTGAGGCCACATTTAGTTACAGAGGCTATGTTGGGAAATCACTAGAGAGCAATGCCCCATTTAGTCTACGTTGCCGGGTGAGGAGGTGTTCCAGCAAAGAGAATTTTCCCAGTGAAGTTTACCCCTTCAGAAAAAAAAAAAAAAAAAAAAAAAAAAAAAGCACGGTTATATAAGAGTGACTTGCTAGCCTCGTGGCCTTTTGCCTGCATTTGTGTCTCTAACACTCAGTCTCGCTGCAAATCTGAAAAGTCCGTTTCTAACTCCAAAGTAAGTGGTTCTTTGAAATCTTCCTAAATAGTTATATTTACCTTTCTCCTTCAACAGAGTACATGGCCTCTAGAGAAAAGAGAATTCAGAAGTATTAACGTCATAATTGTTCTCAATTCTTTATTTTTAATCTAGGTAAAACTCATATGCAAAGAAAGAAGTTCCTATGTTTTCCCTCACTGACTTTTTTTAAAGAAGACACTGGAGAATCAGCTGCCGGGCTCTAGAGCTATCCTTGGAGCTATTTCTAGAGACCGTCTCTCTACATGAACCTAGAAATGCAAAGCTACCGAGACTGTCTGGCTTCCTTCGTCTAACTGCTCTGTTTAGGACAAGGAGGCGCAGCACCCAAGGGGTGAAAGACTTGCCCTCCCATCAAGTGTCAGTGCCATTACTCCCCCTTCATCAGGGGTTGGAAAATCATTGTCCACGGGCTAAATTCAGTCTTTCTCCTGTTTTTGTAAATAAAGTTTTATTGGAACATGGCCACGTCCATGAGGTTGTGTATTACCAATGGCGGTTTGCATGCTGCAACTGGAGAGTTGATTAGCTGTGACAGAGACAGAGACGTCTGGTCCACAAAACCTAAAATACTTCCTGTCTCTTTACAGGGAACGTTTGCTAGTCCCTGCCTTAGATCAGCCAGTTCACGGTCCAAGGCTTTGCTCCCCTTCCCTCGGGTCCATTGTTCATGTGTGGGACTCACGGCACACATGGGTACAAATAACACACAGGAACCTAGAGAACTTGGTGAGGAGACCTGAGTGTTAGGGCTTTGTCTAAACATCTACTTCTATGGAGTAAAAATATGAAGACCACACTACTTTAAACCGCACTACTTTTAGAACACACCACTTTTAAAATAAACTGTGTCACATTGCTCTACTCCAAATTAATGAAGTGGGAAGGGTACAAAAAGAGTTCATCTCCCTTTAATCTTCTTCTGACAGTGCATGATTAGATCACTTATTCTACGGAAGGAAGAAAATATATGGCTTAGTTACTAATAAACCTTGCCACATTGTTATAACTATAAGAAAGTTGGTAATAATTTTTGTTGTGTGATATATATTTATGAGAGTAAATATAAATTACACCCTCTTTAGAATTGAAAACTCATGTGAGTTCACTTATGACTAGGAATTAAGGGATGCCTTACTCAATAAGTGCCCCCGCCTCATGGCACAAGCCATCTACACAGAAGCCTGTGTAATGAGGAAGCTCCTGCTGAATTTCAAAACACTTCAGCCAAGCTTTCTCATGCACAAAATACTGCTTTTAATTGGTTCTTAGCTAAATTAATTAAGCTGGTATGACTCACTCTCCAGTCACAACTCAACTTGAAAAACACAAAGGAATATGGCTGGGATAACAAAAGCTGAGAGCCCTGAATTACTCCTGATTTTCATACTAACAGGGGAGTTCAGCCTAGAGAGAAAAGGTTAATTTATTTTTTAATAGGCTTTTGAAAGATGTGATGGGGTCTAGTGTGATAATTTATGGTTAATCATATGTTTAGAGGCAAAAGGGATTACTCTTTTAATATTAGAGCCATTTTTGTGTAACATAAAACAAAGTTCTCTTCATAGTAACTTTAAAAGCCAGGTCAGACTTCTTTTTTGAGCAAAAGTGGCAAGAAAAGAGAAATTCTGTCTGAGCAGCAACATGGTAAAAACAGAAGGGCAGAAGCGGTCCCTGAAGAAACCTCGTTCATGATCTCTCTCCTTCATTTTGCTGTATTTCATGACTTCAACATTACTTCCACTGACCTATGTGTTGGTGGCACTGGAGAGTGAACAACTGGGCCAGGGCTGTGTTCTGGATTTTCACCAGCTGAATGAAAGAGGAAACAATCTCTCTCGGTCCTCTTGGCCAGTCATTACCCCCCAAAATGTAATTCCTGGAGCAGACGTTTGTTAAACACAATCAGTTACTTTACAACCTTGGAATCTTGCAAAAAGCACCCACAGGGAGAGACCCCAGCATGGAAAACAAGCATGCGATAATATGAGTCCGCAAACTATGTGGCTCTTGTGGGCGGACTTGTGTCCCCCAAGAAGATGTATTAAAGTCTTAACCTCCAGTACCTCAGACTTTATGGAAGTAGGGTCTTTACAGAGGTAAAGCTAAAGTTAAAATGAGGTCAATCGGGTGGGCCCTAATCCAATATGGCTGGTATCCTCGTAAAAAGGGGAAATTTGGACACAGAAACAACACACACAAGAGAGAGGATGTGGAGACACACAGGGAGAAGACAGCCTTGTGACCGGAGTGATGAAGCCATAAACTGAGGGATGCCAAGGAGGCTGGCAAACTTGAGAAGCTAGAAGAAGCAAGGAAGGATTCTCCTCCAGGCCGTTAGAGAGAGCAAGGCCCTGCCAAACACCTTGACTTCAGACTTGCAGCCTCCAGAGCTGTGAGGCAAGACATTTCTGTTGTTTTAAGCCACTCAGTTTTTCTTTTTTTTTTTTGAGGAAGATTAGCCCTGAGCTAACATCTGCCACCAATCCCCCTCTTTTTGCTGAGGGAGATTGGCCCTGAGCTACCATCCATGCCCAGCTTCCTCTACTTTATATGTGGGACGCCCACCACAGCGTGGCGTGCCAAGCGGTGCCATGTCCGGATCTGGGATCTGAACCCATAGATCCGCACCTGGGATCCGAACCTGCGAACCCTGAACTGCTGAAACAGAAAGTGAGAACTTAACCGCTGTGCCACCAGGCCAGCCCCTAAGCCACTCAGTTTTTTGTGCTTTATTACAACAACCCTGGGAAATTAATACAGGACATTAGACACAATTGTTTTTTCCATGGCCTACTGAAATACTTCAGGAAAAAGAGAAGAAAGATAGAAATAACGTTGCATTGTGTAAGACCCTCACATTATAGAATTTGAAAATCAATCTCATGTGGCTGAAGCAGCACAATTTCAGAGATGGGAGACCATCCCATTCTGTGCAGCCCCTCCCATTGGTCAAACGTGATGAAACCTAACCCCTTTGGCAGCGTTTCTGCCATAGAGACGTGCATCTCTTGTGAGTAGATGGGATACATGAAAGCTCAGACATACTGCCGTGCTTTTCTCCTGTGAAGTGCCAGAGCTTCACAGTGTTGGTACATGCACAGAGATAGTACCAGAACCTGATCACACAAGCTCCAATTTAAAGATCTTCCAGAAGTAAGTTGTGTCTTACAGAAACAATATTAAGAGAAGTTGTTTATTGTCACTAGGGATTTTACAGATGTGAAAGGATCTTTAGACTTGTCCTGTCCTGCCCCTTGCTTAACACTACAGGGCTTTTTCTGTGAAGGAAATGTAGCTTCAATTGGCAACCACTGCTCTCACTTCTCCTCTCACTGCTGGGACCGCTGGACTGCCCTGGCGACACCCCTCCACCCCAGGGGCTGAGGTTGGCGAATCTCCTAGGTCTCACCCACCTCTCACACACCTGGGCCCGGCTTCATGTCCTGACCTAGTTCAGATTACACACTTCTGTGTCCATAACATGTATTTTATTTTCTACTCATTTAATTATGTCTGAATGCTCAACCAAACCAAATGTCAAATAATAAATAGCAGCCAAAGCCTTTTCCTTATGCTGCTGTGTCATCTTATCACACGCTGATTGTCCTAATCACATCCCAGCTTGAAGGCACCGCCACCATCATAAGAGGAAAAACAAATTGCTTCTCCTCGGGGTCAAATCAGTCCACGAACTTGCTTCCTTCATCTTACTTCTAAGAAAATTTACGAAAGATCCCAGTTTTCTCAGTTGCAGTCTCCCCTTTGTATCCTTTTGTTGTACCTTTTCTGAAAACTTCCCACCTCCCCTCTTTATTATCATAATGGACTAAATTGTCGTTTAATTAGTGACTCTATGAACCTAAAGGGAAGAATACATTTCATCCCTATGGGGCTAACTGCTGAGTTTATCCGGTCCCAGGGCCAGAGGCTACACACCTCAACTGCATTTGTACACGGGACCCAGAGAAATGTCTGCTATGATTTAGTATAGTTCTGGTACCTAACCTAGAAAAAAGAATGCATAAGGAATGTCTTTGAGAGAAGTTCATTGCTCATTTCAAGCAAGGGAGAAGCTTTGGAAAGAAGTACGTGAAACAAAGAGGAAGGAGACACTCACTAAGGTATTTGAATCTCATAAATCAACACTTGATGTCAACAAGAAGACAAAGAAGACGCCAGCACCTCTTTGTATCTGCCTTCTCAGAGCAGGTAAATAGTCGTTTTTAGGTATATGTAGAAAAGCATGCAAGCATTTAAAAGACATTGTTATGAAAATCTTCAAATATATAGATATATAAGTTCATAGTCTTCAAAATACTTCGATGTAGTAAATTTGTCTGTTCTTTCCATCTAGTCTGAAAACCATCAGATGGAAAAATTGTGGTTTCTAGAGCGGAATAACAGTCCCAAAGTCACAGAGAGCCAGAAACTGGTCGAATCAAGATTCAAATACAGGACATTTATTGATTCAATAAACATTAATCTAGCCCCTACTGCATGCTAGACTTATGTTCCAGGCAAGACCAAGAATTTTCTTATTATGTCACTGTGGCTTTGAACCACGTGTTCTAAATAGAACAGAAAGATAATTATTTTTAAAAGTCATTTTCAATTGTTATTTCTTTCAAAATACTCTCATAAAGTTTTGATTTATGCAGTAGAATTGTTTGAAGTTCAAAATATACAATCCAATAGCATTAAATGATTATTTCTGAGCACCTCTGAACTGTTGGTGTGTTTATTTGAGGTGTGGAATTATTGGGTCTTTTCTAGATTAACTTTAATTTATGTCTAGATATCAGTAAACATAAATAAAATTACTCTTAAAATGACTTTAGGAAACGTATCTTTAGTTTTCTCATAAAATCCATAGTCAACCTCATAATTGGATTTTGTAACCCAAAATAAAGCGTCTTGTTTTGCTTTATGTAAACACTGTCAATAACTGACAGGGAGAGATGTCATACCAACAACTTTCTTGTCATCTATGTTAAATAGAATCACTTGCTTTTTTTCTATGATCCAAAGACAAGGTATGCATATGGAATCTCTTAAAGCACTTTGCTTGTTAAAATCTAACTGAATATAGTGCGGCATTCAGTATGGCTTTGTAAGTTGCCTTCATCAGGGAACTGAGGAGAAAAAAAAATGTCAACTTTAGGTAATTCAGAATTCTGTCACAGCCAGGCTTTCCTTGTTTTTCAGTGCTCAGTTTTTTAAATCTTTGCACAAATTATCCATCCCAAAGACATTCGAAAGCTTTAATAATCTGTCAGTTGAAATAGTCCATGGATATTTATTTTTATTAATCCATCCATTCGCTCTAGTCTGCAGTTCACTCACTAAGCTGTTGGCTTTTTAATTCTGTAGTATTCTGGCTCCATAAATCCACAGAGCCTGTGACAGCTTTCAGCCCCATTCTGCAATCCAGGACTGTGGCTTTGAAATTTACAGTCTCTGTGGGCCTTTAGATGATGACGTGATGGGTAAGGCCGACTGATTGCCCAGGCCAGGCCTTACTGGAGAGTTACAACCTCATGGATTCACCATGACTCAGCTTTCCGATGCTCACTTTTGTCAGTACATCCAAGTGCGATCAGGCTCTGATTCTCAGTGATCATACTTAAAAGAGATTGATTTATAAGCCAGAATGCTAGTAATTTACAATGGGGTAGGAGAATTTGGCATATGCTTACCATCGTCCCTTCTAAGTAAGTAGGTTCATTCAGATAAATAAATGTAGATCAGGAGGTTGCCTGGTGAATACTGTGTTATAGAAAAGGAGTACCTTATTCTAAAAAGATTTCTGTTCCCTAACTGAAAACAGCTTACCTCCACTGCAGAAAAATTTAAGCTTAAAGGGAAGAGATCAGTCATTAGGAATACCACTTTCCTCTGAAGATGCCAAGGAAACTAACAAAGCTCTAACTCATTTTACTTCAAGAATTCTCCCTTTTGTTGCATTTAACATTCTGTTCCTCCATTTTCTTTCAGAATGCATATAACATTTATTTTTTTGTCGTCTTAGATTTTTAAAAGTTATGATAGGAAAACTCAGTAATTTTGAAAGAAGTTTTGACCAAATTATTGCATAAATCAGGTTTCTCAAACACCTGATTCGAAATATTGTGTCATCCATTTATTCACCGTTTTACATTCATCTATTCAAACATAGCACAATATGTCTTGCTAGCTTCAATCAAAGAGAATATATCTTTCTTCTCTCTGAACTTTCAGTTACTTCCTTCAGTAACTTCCTTAAATAATTGTTTGATCTATTTTTGTAATTCAAGTTTGGACTTTCATTCTTTAAAGTCTGTTCTTGCATGGGTCAATTTCTATATTCTAAAGAATACCTAAGTTGATTTGAGGTCCCTGTCCTAAACTTTTATATCATGGAGGATGTTTCTGGAAATCTGAGCTCTCATTTGCCTGTCATTAACAACAGGAAAAAAATGAATGCTTCAATAAACTCTTAGAGACTGTTCTAATATGGAATATGGAATTCTCTACTAGCTCTATTTTTAGAGTTAACCCAAAGGGGTCAGTAGTATCACTGAGTTGATTGTTTTTGACGCATGAGCTAAATATTCCAAAAGATGACAGCCGACATCACTGTAAAAATCACAGAGAACTGAAGTTTTCTCAAAGATACAGAATCTAGTTATTCTCTTAATCTTCCTATCCTTTTAGTTCTCATAATTGTGTTTAGTTTTCTATATTATGTTTATGCTTTATTTTAATTTACTTTTTAGGAGAATGGAACATATCAAACAACTTTATCTCCCAAAGTCATATTACTTCCTCATAAATTTAGATAGAGCCAAAAAGGGGCATATGTGACCAGTTTTGCACCACTATTTCAAACAAGATTATCCAAAAGTCTAGTAGGAATGCTCTCTCTTGACCTTGACATTGTTGCAGTCAAATCAGCTCTCACTTCATCAGAGAGGTGTTAGAGGACCGATGCTTGCTCTCCTCAGTCTGGAAGTTGAGTCATTGTATTCCCTAGGCCAGGGGAAATTAAGGTTGGCCTAAATAGTAGATAAGCACCTTCAAAGCATAGTTTGACTGTCACTCTGCACAATATGAGATCTAAACTGAATGCCAGTCCATAACCTTGAGAGATCTGGCATGATGGTCAGCTTCACACCACTGATTCCTAAGGAGGGTATTATGATGATGAGATCATGGAGGACAGAACAACAAATACTTAATCTGATTATACTGAGATTACACTTCCTAAAATTAACTTATACATAAAACAATTATATTACATGGTGGGTGCAAGATATAATGTATTGGTATGTTTTGCCTTTTTTTAATGAAACCTAGTACACAAATGCATTCACTTAATGAAGATAAATTAACAATCAGCACTACAAAAACATTCGTGGCTAACCTCTACTAATGACAGCCTTAAGCACATTAAAATATTATTTCATGCAGAAAATTTTCATTCACATATTTGTTTTTTAAAAATACATCTATTTCATAAATGTAATTTACAAATGAATGGAAAACTGCTTCTCTGTGATGTCCTTGTCAAGCCTCCTTTGCAATCAGACAAAACTCTGATGCTTACATAACAATTAATAATTTGTTTTTGTTTGTTTTATATCTTTTGGGGGAAAATATTGGCATTTATAAATACAGCTCTCAAAAAGATTACAAGTGGTAAATATCGCAAAAAGAGAAATATCATTTAGGCTTGAAAAATTCTTGTGAAGTATTTTTGCCCCAATTTGTACTAATCTGAAAGTTCCTGTGTCTGGTAGAGAAAACCTGCCTCAAAAAATGTAACAGAGGGGCCAGCCTGCTGGGCTCAGTGGTTAAGTTCACACATTCTGTTTTGGCGGCCTGAGGTTCGCAGGTTCACTGGTTTGGATCCTGGGTGGGGACCTATGCACAGCTTGTCAAGCCATGCAGGTGTCCCACATATAAAGTAGAGGAAGATGGGCACAGATGTTGGCTCAGGGCCAGTCTTCCTCAGCAAAAAGAGGAGGCTTGGCTGCAGATGTTAGCTCAGGGCTAATCTTCCTCAAAACAAAAAAAATAGTGGAATGACAGTTGGATTTCACTAGTGTGCATCACTTATGGCTCAGAGAAATTAGCAGAAGACATGGGGCACGTCCTCCTTTCAGCTGTCTCTGACTTGTGTTAGCAATGGGTGCTGGAACACCCTCTGCATGTGCCCACAAGGACAAACCACGGCAGACCACTTGGCTGTTTCAAGAAAGAAATTGATCTCAGCAGCAAGAAAGGTAAGTTCAGTGAGTATAGTTTACTTTGCTTAGCACTGCCTTTAGACGGGGAACCCGGAAGATGGCAACTTCTGTCTCTTGGTCTTTGAAACT
This sequence comes from Equus asinus, assembly GCF_041296235.1. NCBI lineage: Eukaryota > Metazoa > Chordata > Mammalia > Perissodactyla > Equidae > Equus > Equus asinus. The sequence goes on from NC_091807.1 coordinate 3,418,012, forward strand.
TCTTTCTAATTGGTTTCAAAGACTAACCCAAGCCTTCAAAAACAAAGCATTCATTCATTTACTCTCCAGTCAACATGCACAGAATGCCTACTGTGTGCCCGGCACTGGCCTATGCACCGAGGATAAATGGTGGGTAAACACAGCCACGCTTCAAATAAAATAATCTAAGCTTCTCAAACACATTGCACCTCTGAATCAATTTTACAGAATTACTTAACTACTGGGCTTTCTCCTTTCAAATTTTAGAAAGGCCCCAGGTCAAGATTTGTAAATCCTGAAATCTACAAGTACAAACAAATGCTAAATATTCTGTATCCTTAGGTAAAAAAAAATATACTTCTACAATAAAAATATAAAATTTTCGTTTTATATATATAAAATATAGATATATATTCTGTATTTTTCTAACACTATTGGGAAAAAATTGACAGCATTTAATGTAACTTTAAAATGCAGTTTTTGAATGTTCATGAAATATAGGAAAATGTAATCCTGTGTCTAACCGTGATGTTATTCTATGATAGCAAAAAATTCTAGGCTCAAATTTTGCCGTTTAGTTTGCTAGATCACAGGTTTATTACATTTAGCGTACGATCCAGGTAGAGGTTATATGAAGGGGTAAATAAGCAATTGTTTACCATTTACTCATTCAGTAAATACTTATTGCACTTAATAGACTCAACAGAGAGGCAGGATATTTTTTTTAAGGGGGGTGTAGAAACCTTATAAAAGTGTGTGAAAGTGAAGCTGACGTCATCTGTGAGCACGGTCTCCTCAAACAGCGGAGGAGCCTGTGGAGTGGGGCCACAGGAAGTGTCAGTCCATGCCTGTGCTCAGCGAAGGAAGCTTTCTCTCCAGACACAGCTGAAAACAGCGCTCTTTGTGTGAGAAGCTGGCCAGAGAAAATCCCTCCCTTTACAGAAGCACCAGGCAGCGAGCAAGAGAGACGTGGGGAGCGGAGCAGTGGGAAGACCAAAGTGGACAGACAAGCTCTTCTTCAGGAGAAGTAACCAGCGGTATATGTTTTCCTGAGCATGTTAAAGGGAGGCAGACCTTCAGCGCAGAGTTAATGATAGTCTGTGCCTAATATGAATGTTGACCAATTGTATAAACACACTGAGGATTTTCTGCAAATGATAAAGAAAGCATCAGTGCAGATCATTCTGGGAGAAGATGGCCAAGGGATGCCACACAGGCATACCAGCAGAACTCGCTAACTTAGGACTGAGAGGCCTTCCTAGACCCACACAGCCAGTGAATGGGTCTGTCCAGGGGGGAGAGTTAAAATTAACTTCAGAATTTTAACGTTTATTTTCTTTCTGAATACAATTATGCTTATGTTACTTATGCTTTATTAAACTGTGTAGCATTCTCACTCTATAGGACAGTTCAATCATTTTCATAAATATTTTTATTATATTTACAAACCCCTCTTTTAAATAACTCTGGATTAGTTGTCACTGTCACTTGGGATTCTACTATTTACTATTAAGCCTCAGGTTGCATTGAAAATAATTTTGTTTTACCATATAGTAATAAAGAATGTAGTATATATACATGTTTTTTCTATAGTTTATTTTCTGGCTAACGTTTTGGTTAAGTGAAGCAAAGACTCACTATTTCATATACAATGCAGGAAAATATCTTTTTAAAATGATGAATTATTGAAGGCTGGGAACACAGTTATATTTTTTTCTGTAAGTCCTTTGATATTTTACATTATAGAATAAAGTAGATGGAGTATTTGTAATTGGCATATTATTTTATATAAAGAATTTTTTAATATGTCTTAACTCCTGAAAAACAAATATGTTCCTGTGATATTTTGAATGATTAGCATACAATTTTTTTTTCAGTCTGTGAAACAGATATTTTGACCAAGCCCTAGAGAATCAAAATTTTCAATGTCTAAATTAATCATGGGTTCAAGTTTATTTACTCTTATAGTGGCTTAAGCTTTCTCTAAACCCAATAAATTCTGGGACAAAATAATAGATACTTGGACTAGCAACAAAATGTAGCTTTCAAACATAAGCAAGTATACTATCCACAAACCTAAAAAAGGAAATAAGAAAGCTGAATTTTGAATGGTACTTTACTTTTACATTTTCAATTAGACTTCATCATTACTTTTAGACAGTCTCATTCCCTGATTCTTGAAAAACTTAATAATAGCTAACATTTATTGAATGCTTTGTATGCCAGTCACTGTTCTTGGAGATTTATATGTATGAACATATTTAACCCTTAAAACAATTCTGTTAAATAGGAACGATTAACATAATCATTTTACAGATGAGGAAACTAAGACACTGAAAGATTGAGTACGTTGTTAGGAAATTCAATGAGTATAATGTTCCAATTATTCTAGATGAACAAATTCTGGTTTGCTGTGCAACACCAAGCCTGTAGTTAACAATACAGTACTGTGCACTTCAAATTTTGTTCAGTGGGTAGATTTTATGTTAAGTACTCTTACCACAAAAATGAAAACAAAAACAAAAATTGAAAAAAACCCCAGAGTGACATAACAAAACTCTGGAAGGTGTTGGATGGTCTATGACATTGAGGTGATACTATCATGAATGTTTGCAATATGTTCAAATTCATCAAATTGTACAAATTAAATAGGTGCAGTTCTTTGTGTATCAATTATACTTTCCTCAAGGTGTTAATAAAGGGAAGAAATTTGTCTAATAGCCCAGCCAGGATTTGTAGAGCCCTGTTCAAAACCAAACAGATGATACTCAACCATTACATCAGAGTTTCTCAACCTCAGCACTACTGATATTTGGGATCAAATAATTTTTTGTTGTAGGGGGATTTCCTATGCCATGTAGGATGTTTAGCAACATCCTTGTCTTATATTCACTGGGTGCCACCACATAAATCACAATAATCAACAATGTCTCCAGATATTGTCAAATGTCTCCTGGGGTAAAGTTGCCCCCAGTTGATAAATACTGGGTTAGACTAATCAGAACGTTAGGAGTCTTGACCTAAAGGAGGATGAGAAAATGAAAATTGAGGTTCTATTTAGAGGGGAGGAGAAGAGTGGATGTTAGGTAAGTGTTCGACATTACCCACTAGCTGTACTGTAAGTATTTATTGGCCTTTGTCCTCCAGTAGAATGAACGTTTCTGGAGGCTTCACTTTGTTTCTCACGTCTCTTATTTCTACGGGGCTACAGATAACAGTTGAGGGCAGGTCTTTGATATTTAAGAATGTATAAAGATATTAGATGGTACCCTTGCAGGCACGTTCTGATCCTGTGTATTTAAGGATGCAGACACCAATCACAGCTCAGAAAATCTGTGCACATGAGTACTGACCATCTGAGCCCCCACTTAGGCTGACCAAGGTGTAAAAACACAGCAATACACCTCCCACTAGCCAGACAACATGTCAGGCAAGGTTTAAATGGACTTGTTCTAAATATGGACATTTTCCTCTAAGATGATGAGTTGAAGAAGGAAGAAAGAGGAATGACAAGGAGAAATTATATACAATCTGGAAATATTTCACCCATTCAAAGCTAATTACTTGGCAAACAGTTTAATTTTTCATGCAAAATAAAATCCCTGCTAATATTTCAATTTCAGTGTGAGCCCCTACTCTAACTGAGCAACACAATCCAGATTCCCTTTTACCTTTAAGTAAGCATGTTCCAAATCTCTATTTATCGCAAGTGACACTGTTAGGTAAAGAGTGGTGGTAAAAAAAAGAAAAAAATTACATTTAACTTTTTCATATCGTAAATAAATGAAAATACACTCATTACTTGATTAAGAGGTAGGTCAAAGTTGACATATAACTTTAAAATATATTATGTTATAGTTTCTAGCTTCATAGACCATTTTCCTTATGAAGGAAAAGCTTTGTTTCTATGTATTATTAGAGTAAAGACCTTAATAGTTGGTAAATGGATACTATGTTGTTAAAATCACTTGTGACAGAATATCAATAAGCAAAAGATGTCATTTTATGGATAGTAATAAAAATAATGTAAACTAAATCATGTTCGGGAAATATCACATTAGTGATCAAATGAACAAAGGCAAATATAATTTGATTTATTATTTGCATTTTTACTAAATGATATCAAAGCTTCATTGTTTTTCTGTCACTTAAAATAGAAAATTTAATTCATATTCCAGTTATGCACTGAGGAGAAAACTAACAGCTAATAGAGTAGATAAAACTCGTTTTCTAGCAAAAATATTTTTGGTAATTTTCTTTATAGCTTACATATGAATTGGTTAACTCCATTTTATTTTATAGTAAATTGTTCCCTCAATAAGATACAACTTATAGAAACACTTATTATTTTTATTATTAATTTTCATCCAGGAATCTCATCAGTTATTCTAGTCTTGATGCAAAGCAAAATCCCCAAATCCCTGTATCTAAATGTTCCATGACAAGACCATGTGCACTACAATCCTTTTAGATAACTAAATATCTTAAGGCAAAAAAATCACCATTTTAGATATTGGGGGTAGCAATCTGTGTTTTGCAAAGATTAACATAAACATAATGGGTTCTGGAGAATAAAGCATTGCTAGTGTTTCTGCAGAAGGCCTCCAGTAGTTGGTGTATGACTTAACGGTGATGTCAAATTCTGAAAAATTCTGCACTTTCTTCAAACAGAGCATATAAGTCCTAGGATTCTTTTATTATGCAAATCAACAACGGAAGTTTAAAACATATAACATTAATGCTAAGACAGAGAAATGTCATGAGATTAGACCTATTCCATGCAGAACCATATATATATATATATATATATATATATGTTCTAATTACTATTAAGCCTGTATATCTCTTAGTACTGGAAGCTAATGCAATCTCCCCTAAAGCACGTTGTAGGACGAAATCACGCACGGTATTTGTTATTTTGATTGTTGTCTGTTAGAATTTTCTCTGGGTAAATTTCTCAGAGTTTAGGAGTGAAAAACAGAAAAAAGAACAGAATTGGGGAAAATAAATCATAAAACTATTATAGTACATAATATATTTTGGGCACCAATCTTTGTTCTTTACTTATATTAATTCTTTTGGCCTTCATAACAAGTCTATGGCATAGGTAGTATGACTATTACTCCTGTTTACCAATGAGAACACTGAGGTCCAGAGAGGTTAAATGACTGCCTAAGGTCACAGAGCTAGGAAGTGACTGAGATCAGAACGGGCAGGTCAAAGTTGGCATGTAACTCAAATATATTCATATATATAATTCTGACTCTGCTTCCAGAGTCTGTTTTTTAACCATACTGCTCTTTTGATTGTAGGAGAGCATCCTGTAGTTATGTGTACTATCCTTCTAAGTCAATACTCCTCTTTTCTGTGCCCCTTTTTTGTCCCAGTGGAAACTGTTGATGAGAGGACTTCTTTTCTACCGTGTGTGTATGGACTGACTCAGCTCCAGAGCCAAGGAAGTTTCTGAGCGGGCAACTATCTCTAAACTGACATCTCTGAAAGACGTAGGATTTCTATCCTCTTTATCGAAGAAAGCATAATCTGTGACTGTGCCAGACTCTCCGAAGCAAACAACATCACTGACAACTGTGTACTCAGCCAATAATAGGAGTTAAATAATATTCTTTCATTCCGTTTGAAAAGCAGTGTACCATAAAGCTGAACTGCTAGGGAAAAAACTTTTCAATGTTTTATATTTATATCTAATTTAATTAATTATATTTATATTCAAATACTATGCAGCAGTGTTAAATTTAGAGAGCGATAGTATATAAATTAATTTTGTTTGTAGAATAAGACAACATCTTAAATACTATGCGCCTTTTTTTCTGGATAACAATTGGAATACATTAAACTCAAACAAGTCAGCATAAAACAAGTATTATCATACTTAAGAGACTGCAATAAACTTTGTTAAAACTATTTTTAAGTGAAGTGATAGATGGCCTTTGAACAAGCAAAAACTCTGGCAAATATGTAATTTTTAGAACAATTCATTTCATCACCTTAATCTAAACGTATAAAAAAATAAAAGCTTATCTTGTTGTGTGTGGGCTTTGCTGATGAAAGTTAGTCTCCTTCGCTCCTCCAAAAAAGAGAGAGAGAAAGAAAGAGAGAGAGAAATCGAGAGAGAAAAGGAATGTGTGGCATTCTTTTGTGTCAGGGTGTATCACAGCAGGATTTAATGTAGAATTCGGCTCTGTTTCAAGTTTACATATCAGTGTAGCAGGTAGAATTCCTGTGCAATAAAGTTGGCTAAAGCGAAAACTCAGGAAATATGCTTTAATATTGGGAAAATAGTCTTTTTTGTACAAATAAAAATATCTTTATAATGATCTGCAATCAGCTCAGCTCTCTATAGATTGAAATATTCTGACTTGTCTCACACCATCAGTCGTTATATATTGCTAAAATTAACCAAAGGAATTTCAATCTATTAGATTGCTTTAGAAACTCTTAGTGAATACTTTCATATAAACAAGTACTTAATATACTAACATGCTATCGAATATCTAAATTACACGTACAAGAAAAAAATGTAAAAACACTTGCCTTGTCTGCAAAATATTCTTGAAGTCTTTTAAGCCTATGAATTAGCTAACTTCAAGTTTTATTTCAAAGACTTAAAATCACGGAGCCAAAATAGGTATTTTGTCTGTGCCACACTGGTTTTCAGCTAGCCCTAAATCAGAATCTCTATCTTGGTATGATATTCAAAATTTATTTTTCAAATAGGTCTCTTAAAATATGGCTTATTTCTTTATATAATCATATTTCATGAAAAAGCAAATCATGTATGTCGGAACAAAATAGATTAATAAAAAATTGGTTATGGCACGGTTAGCTAAAATAGCATCTTAAGGCAAATATTAGTGTTGTTCATCATTATTAAATAAGGATCATTTTCATAAACTATTTCTCATAAATGTCGGATGCTTTCTCATTTTAAAAGAGAGTCTGAGGAAAAGATGTTCCCTTCTTATTTTATAAGCAAAATTAATATGTATACTATCGCTCTCTCTAAATTTAGCACTGCTGTGCTGTAATATTTTGAAAATTTCCTTTCCCATTTCTCAGGATTCCTGCATCATAATTTGTTTTCTCTGTGCTCATAAATGATATAAATAAAATATTCACTCTTTATCTTCAAATATTTCAGAAACTTCTAAACTCAAGCCAATATGGTATATATTATGTAAAGTTAAAAAAAATTCCACACTAATAATTTTCGAAAGCCAAGTTTGTAATGTTTCTGAAAGAAGTAATTTAAAAACAAGCAAAGCAGACACTTAAACACCTGTTTTTTAAATCAAAGACTCATCATCCATGTGGATATAATGCCATATAAGCCACTTATTCCTGGGTACAACAATATCTTCATTCTCCATGAGCATTGCTAGAGGTAGGAGGCTCTTGTCGTCAGTTTATAGTCTTCTGGGTTCCTCTATACCTACAGTGCCACTTCAGAGTCCCTGTGAGAGACTTCGGTGAAGTCAGTGTTCACTTCACCAATGGAAGGAGCTGGTGATTTCAATAGGTAGTGTATGTTTCCGTGGTTAAAATTCTCAGGCATGCCCCAACTGATGCAAAATGCGGATGAGTTTCCAATCATGTGAAATTAATTCTTGTAGAAAGGCTGGGGAGTGACATCAGGTTTCATGAGGAAATCAGCTAAAAAATGAAAGACCAGTACATGAAAACTTTTCCCCAATTCAGCACTGCAGTGACCTTGATGATCACTTGGAGCTCTGCTCATGCAGGGAGAGTAATATCCAGAAACAAGCCATTAGTACTGTGAGGGAAAGTAATCCTTCAAAGACAAGCCATGTGTAAGATTATTGCACCTTCCTGTTCCGTGCTTGGGTCTCTCACCATGTACAACAACAATGGTCATTTAATTAATAGCTTATCAATAATTATCAGATATTGGAAAATATCACTTAAAAAAGGATTTCTTTCCTATTAAATGGATATTCTTTACCTTCCTTAAAACTACTCAGTTTTAGGAAAGGCATAATGATGCTCCTACACGTCCCCAGAGGAACGTAGAGGTAGATACTTCAGGAATTAGGGTTAAAATGTTTCATCGTTTCAGAAATTCAATATAATGTAGATTCTGAATTTTAAAAGTGATCATTTATTAGTTGCTGGAAGACCCTAATAAAACATATTAGTTGTCTTATAATCTCTCAATTTGTCATTGTTGTTTTGATTTGCATTTCCCTGATGACATATGATGTGGAGCATCCTTTCCTGTTTATTTGTTATCCGTATATCTTCTTGGGTGAGGTGTCTAGAAAAGTCTCTAGCCCATTTTTTTAATCAGGTTGTTTGTTTTCTTATTGTTGAGTTTTAAGAATTCTTTATATGTTTTGGACAGCAGCCCTGTAACAACTTTATCTTTTGCAAATATTTTCTCCCAATCTACTACTTTGTCTTCTCATTCTCTCCACAGTATCTTTCATAGAGCAGAAGTTTTTAATTTTAAATAAGTCTAGATTACCAATTATTCCTCCATGGATTATGAGATACCACTACACACCTGTTAGAATGGCCCAAATCCAGAACACTGAAAGCACCAAATGTTGGCGAGGATGTGGAGCAACAGGAACTCTCATTCATTGCTGGTGGGAACAAAAACTGGTACAGCCACTTTGGATTATGCCTTTGGTGCTGTATCTAAGAAGTCATCACTATACTCAAAGTCAGCTAGATTTTCTCCTGTTATCGTAGAATTTTGTGGTTTTGCATTTTACGTATATGATCCATTTTGGTAAACATTTGCATTTCGTACACATGTAAAGCAAGCTTCACATAGTTAATGACAAGTCTTTAAAATAATTACAAGACACTGAAAATGTATGAACATTTAGTTTTAAATCACAATGGTAGTAATAATCATCAATATTATATAAATATGTATTGCATACATTTCTAAAAAGGATACTCTAACAAGACTTACTTGTATCATAGAGACATAAATATCTGGTAAAATAGTGTAATTTAACAGTTAGAAAATAAATCTTCACTACTAATGTCCAAAAATCAGAAAAACCTTTTCACTCTGCACGTTCAGTGGCACGTGTAAAGTTGTCATTTGAAATTTCATGTTGTAACAATTAAATTTAGCTTCTTTTTGATATAAAAATGAGTGAATATGGAACAAAAAACTAGGAGTAGATTTTGGCATTTGCTTACTCAAAAAGTTGTGTTCAACAGAAATTATTTACAGATAAAATCAATTCAGCAAAGTGCACCCACAGTCCCTATGACCTTCTAAAGGCTCCAGTTGCAAGTCCGTCTACTTACTGTGGTTGTGAAGCTATATTCCCCCTCTTCCTGAAATGCCTGCCTCCAAGGGCATTCGCGGGATCTATAAACAATCAGTGCAATAAGTAAAGACACACTGTGCCACTGACAATTTAGATCTAAAACCTCATTTCCTGTAGAAAAAACTGTAATCTCTATCAAATGATTAGTTTGAAAAAAACCTCAGACTATTTGATAAAGAAATATTTACGATTGATCTTAGCCAAAAGGCTGAGAAGCGATGATAAGGAAATATTTAGCACTGTTGTCTATAACTATTTTGAAAACTCTATAACTTCTTTGAAAATTTTCCCAGCAGGAAACACATTTATCTTTACCATCTTTGAAACTAAAAAGGCTAAAGGGGTAAATATCTTATTTCTTATGTACATGAAATTATTAAATGCCAAAGTGAAAGCAATTCAAATCTCAAAGATAATTCCATTTCTTCTTCCCTCCTCATCATACACCTGTCCTTTCCTTATTCATATGCAGAATTATATCGGACTTATTCTTATGAAGGAAAACGTTTCTACAAAGTGACGGTAGCTACGATATTGATGGAAGGAGGCCCACAGACTGGTAGAGCCACTGCTCTGGGAGGGAGACTGCATGTCTGGAGGCTCATTTTTAATTAAAAGAACTTATGAATCTCTTTAATATCCCACAACAATATCCTTCATAATTAATTATCAATTTCTGCAGCCTTGTCCCCATAGCCCACATTTCACATAATTTTTGTGAAATGTTATGGGCATGACCAATAAGCTGTTCTAAGTACTGGTATTATTTATTTTTTTTACTTATATAAGAACATGTTATAAATATATCTGAGTATATGGATGTTATACAAAATATACACACTAAAGAGATTTATTTGTAATGATGAAGAATCCAGTTTTCCCTACATTGTTTATTTTTCTGAACTACATGTGAAAAATTGCCCACTTCTTGGCTGTATATTTTCAGAAAGACATTAACAAACTAAGAAACATTCAGAAAAAGGCAACCAGAATAAAATAGTTTGTGATTATGTCATATGAGAAATTGTTGAATGAATATGGAATAAAACCACCAGCTGTTTCCCGGGGAAAAGAGAATACCGGTTAGTAGAAGTTAAAAGAAGACATTTTTTCATACAACATATAGATAAACTTTCTCAAAGTTATATCTCTTCACTTATTTCTTACAAAGCTATAAAGTATGCGTTACTATAAATGTTTGAACACTAGCTAGATAGCCTTCTGTTCACTAAATAAAAGTTAGGTTAAATGACCTGTAGGATTCCTCAAAATTCTAAGATTGAATCAATTAAATTATATATATTCTAAAGATATTTTTTGGAGTTACATTAATATGTCCTAAACTGAAACATAGGATTCAGACAAGTATTAATGGACTATTAACTCATACATTATGGTGTCTTTAAACCACATGTCTTTTAGGTTTATATTTAATTACAATTTAAAGGCTATTTTTGTGAATCGAACCTGCTTTTCCATCAGAAAAAGCTTAGGAGAAAGTAAGATTATTCACTTCTCATGTTAAATGTTCAGCATCATTTAAACTTTTTCATATCACTAGCCACCTGCTCCCAGAGTTCTCATTCTAGAGAGCCATTTCATCCTCATAATACTTTTTTGCTTTGAGAACATTTATGGTAATACTTTTACACTTAGATAAGTTCAAAGGCCATTACATTTTCAATAGATTTATAATCTATACATAGAAACAGCTTTTTCACATCCTCTTGTAAGGGTGATGTTCAAAAGAGCAAATCTTTATTATGAATGGAGGAATTTGCAATTTTTATATTTTTTTACAAGCTTGACTTGTATTCACACCGATGATGTATACCTTGTGGTTAATGTAATGTGGTCACCAACATGGTTACCAATGTTTTATTTGCAAGAGAAGATTATGAAAATTTCTGTAATAAATTTTTTAAAGAGATTAGAGGCAGAAAAAGGAACCCTGAATCTACAAAGTTCCAAGAAGATTGTACTGGAAATGTAAATTCAATTGCAAATTACGTGTATTAATCTTCTGGGAGTGCAATTGTTGATGGATTAAGAAATAGCCAGAATAAAAAGAATAAAAAATTAATGTCATTGAAAAAGAAAATTATTAGTTGCACAAAGATAGGCAGAATTCAAACTCTGTATTTGAGCACAGAAGTATCCGTTGTGAAGGGATGCTGAAGGATGCCAGGTGTAGCAAAAATGTGATCCTATAAACCTTAAAGAGCATCACTGAGATGGTTCTAGTTGAATGAGCCCTGATTTGACATTCAAGTGGCAATCTAGCAAGTAATGACTATGTGGATTTTGCTGGGACAATAACTTCACATGCTCGTGCTTGTTTTTTGTGTTTTTTTTTCCCTCTAATATAGAAGAATTTGATCACTGTTACTGGCAAGTAGAACAAAAGATTGAGATTTGCCAAGTTACTAATTTTTGAAAATCACCTAAAAAATCCTGATTTTTTGGCAAACCAGATTTAAAAAGGGAAAATTATAAATAAAAGTGTATTAAATAAATAAGAAAAAGATCATGTATCTCGAGAGTAATTCTTTTAAATTCCCTTAGTATGCTCTATTGGTGCTCTAAAATGTGCTTACATAACAGCATTGAAGTAAGAAACAGTATCTTTTTTCTCTAGTTTGAAATTAATTTGTGGACTATTTGGAATTAGAAAAAACAACAATCAGTAGTATTAAATTTTATAAAAGTTAGATAAGTTGTTTGAATTAATTGAAATTTTGAGTATTAAATTATTGGTATAAGAGATATCCCTCCCATTCAGGAAAAGTATAATCTTGCTTGAAAGATAACCTGTATGGGTCCAAAATAAACATTATTCAACTGGAGAAAATCTAGAGGATATTCGGGATTTCAGAAAAAGAAAGCTGATATTCCACGATATCATTTAGCTTAGAAAGGGGGTACAATTGCTGCAAAATAAAGTACTTTTTTGTAATTCAATAAATATTTTTGGTTATCACTGTATCTTTGCTATTTTTAGAAATATCTTTACTCTTCTAGTTCATTTGTAATAAATACATCTGGAAGAGAATTAGATTTGCATATAAACCAGGGAATCAAGGTATCACCAAATGCCCAATTCTTTTTGTTTCCAGACCATTAGCAGTAGTACTAATTTAGTCAACAGCCATTCTTAGAAGTGCAAAACGTTTTTCATCTCTGGTGTTTGGAATTTGGGTCATTCAAGTAACTTTACCTACACGTCACCAACAGAGTTTGACCGGTAGAGGGAGCCATTATCTACAGAGTCTAAACCTTGAAAACAAAGCAGTTTTCAAAGTAGAAAGAAACTATCACAGAATCTTAAAATCAATTTATCAATCCCTTTTTAAATAAAAAAAAATAAACCACCTAAATTGGTTTAACGTTTTTTATGTTTCAAAACAAATTAAAAATTAAGTTTATTGTAAGCCTTTTTGATGCAGTAATGAACATCTTTTATAATTTGTCTACTGTATTTAATCTTGGCTCAAATTTATTGAATGTCAGTAATACTAAAGGAAATGTATACCCAGCTATTATATCAGTATCTCCTCTTTTCATATTATTGTTATATCTATTTACCTTCACTGTTCACCAAAAAAATTCAAACTACATAGTGTTGGGGGCAGAATTATCTACAGAAGGCTCCATACTTGTATTATAGAGACAAATGAAAAGCAATGTAACTTCTAAAAGACCTATGGATTTTCTTATTGGTAACTATGAGAGTATGTTGGAAATTCTCTTTTGATAAAGTATAATGTTTTTAATAAACTATTTTTATCAAGAAATAGAATTAGGAAATCTGTGTTTGCCCAAATGTTGACACATTGATAACATTAGCATGGTATTTAAAGCTTATGTATTTATTAAAAAGATATTTAAAAATAATTATGCATGAAGACACCTAAAATGATTCACATAATTTTGTACAGCACAGCTTGACACAAACTTAAAATAAGTTTATAGTTAAGTCTCTACACTCAAACTCCAGAAGCTCAGTTTGCTTCCCATAGTGATATATGAATTAACACCCGCATTAATCAAAGAAAAGCATCATGCGACTATTTACTCTTAAGTAATATTCATTAGAAGATTGTGAATGATTCCTCATTTTTTCACAGTTCTCACTATCCTCACTATTTAATACAGTTCTTACTTTATCACATTTGTGATAGCTGTGCAGACATGACCTTGTTTGTACCAAACCGCAGAGTCTAGACTAGTAGTTCAACGAGTAGGTGCTAACACCGACCTGCACCAGGCATGAGCAGAGAGAAACTGTTGACACAGCACAGACCCAAACAAGCGCCCACAACTTCATCATTAATGAGGCTCAGGCAGGAAAGAATCAGCCCAGGTGGTCTTACCTGGTAAGGAGGTGTCTACACCCTTGTCACTCAAGGTGTGCTACACTGTCTAGTGGCCCTGGCCTCCCCTGGGAGCTTATTACAACCCTACTCTCAGGCCCCAGCAGAGCTGCTGAACCAGAATCTGCATTTGAATAAGATTTCCAGGCACTGCAAATGCACATTAAATTTTGAAAAAACATACCACCTCTTTGCAGAGATTTCTCCAGGCCACAGGGGCTCCCGAGACTTCTAGTCTCTAGTATTAATAAATATTTGTGACTTTGAAACTGTGTAGTTTTGGAAAACTGCAAAGAAGTTTTCTGGTTCTTATATGTCCTGTCAATGCTCCAAATTCTACCTGACAACACAATTTGAGGTGTGACATAGAGTGTTGGTGCAGTTTACATGCTGGGTTTAATTCTAAAACCACAGATAGTTGTTTTCTAGTCATCCTGTCTTTTTCAGTAGGAAAAACACGTTAGAGATGCATCTAAGACTACCATCACATGCTTCTTTTTGTGCTTTCTTTTCTTATATAGCTGCAAAACTTTCGATTTAAATAATCACTGTAACATAAGCAGCTTTTATAATTGTGATATAATATGAAGTGAAAATATACTGGTAAAGTTAAGAAGCTTCATGTCAGTGTTGGAAAAACCCAGTACATAAACTTTGATATAACGAAGCCAGCAAGGAGTTAAATGTCACTCGCTGCTCCTTAAGAGCGGAGGAGGAGATCCAGCCTGTAGAGTATGGTGATCCCTCATTATCCCCAAACCTGCGCTCCCATCTCAGCTGAAAGGGTAACCCTCCTGGTGTTCAGCAATTTTTGGTGCTCTGGTTATAGTTGGCCAAATTATATCTTCAAAGTCCCAAGCAATCTCACCTTTATTATGATATAAAACCGATAGAAGAGTAGAAATCATGATGTAGATCTAGCAAAGAAAATGGAAGCTTATGCCTCGGGATAGGGCTGGCTTTGTGTCACTTGCATTGTGAGTGATAACCTCAACCAATGCACACCCCTCCTAAGGGATCGCGCCCCACATGGCAGATAAGCAGAGGGAGAGACGCAGGAGAAAGGCAGTGACTCCATCTCCTGAAGTGTCCTGAGGTTGCATACACCTCTGTGTCGTGTGTGTGCGCCTGTGCACGCGTGCACAAAGCTGATTTTCCCTGTCTCCCTTTGTCCTTCATCACAATTCACCACCTCAGGGAATCGGTGTCATGTCACTGAAGGCGTGGAAGAATCAGCCACTTTAATTACGGACATGGAAACTGAGGTTCAGCCGGGCTGGGAAACCTGCCTGCAGTTTCCAGCGAGTTTGCGGCAGGACTGACAGTCAAATCAAAGCTTCTTCAAGGCCCAGCTTTCCTCCAAGCTCACCTCACAGCCTGCATTTTAAAACATGTGTGGGTTTGATTTTCCCTTCAAAGCAGGCTTCCTAACATAGCTTTGAGATTGAAAAGACAGGGGGAAACGTGCCCCACGTTGTGTGCTGCGTACCTTCAGACTAATTGGATTGAATAAATAGTTCTTAAGTGTCTGTCATATTCCGAACTTTGTTAACTGGTAAGACGCATAGATGAGAGAGATGTCCCCTCTTCTCTCACAGAGCTGATCTAGATGCAAAGGCTGAGGGTTGTCACCAGGCTGCACAAACCGACCATTTCCCTCTAGCGGGAGGTCACAGTAGCCTGTCATAAGCCTCAGTAGGGGAGGCACCTCTCTCTCCCTTATCCTTCACACCTGTACCTAGTGGGCTGTACACACCCCAGGAATTACACACTCTGAGCTGGGAAGAGCGCTACCTGACTTAAATGTGCTCCCTGGAAAATAGTAGGCAGCGCCCCTTGCCAACTTGAGAATCTGTTCAAACTTGAAAGGAACGGACCAGGGCACTATTGAAATTCTGAGCATAGTCCTGTGTTGTTGAAATGCCATCATAAAACAGACTGTTTCATCAAACATAACCATCACTTTATACCCTTTATTTTGCCAAGCATTGCGCTTTGCGAAATTAAAAAAAGGTCACCTCGGCCATTTAAAATGTGCATATGATTTTTAAAACTTGTTATAAAACTGCAAATTAAAAAAATCTAATGTTTAGACCTTTGATCTTATCTCCTTCCCCTGTCGATAAAATCATCAGTGGCAAGCATGAGCTCCCCACTCAAATATACACATGCGTCCTGCTGTTTCTGCAAGAGCATAAAATTATAATTCTTACAGAGAAAAATCATAAACCTCTTATTATATCATTTTCTTCTTTCACTGAAATCAAATAGAAAGAGAATGGGAGGAAGATTGCCATTATTAGGGATTTTTATCTCAAACAAGTGCTTCAGCACAGACTGAAGAAATTACAGTAGATTCAACTAGAATTCTGTTGTTTTAAACTGTTCAGATGCATACCTGGAAAATTAAGCGCAGATTATTCTAACACTCTTGGAGCATCAGGGCTGAGGATTTACCTGTACAGGGGGAGGGAAAGAGGAGAATTGATAAGAAACAACGACAGGCAGAAGCAGTGTAAAGGACTGTAGATGTAATGTGCATTTTTATGCAATGCATCTAAGATATATTTCAGAAATTGACAGTGCCCACGTGTGTAGTGATAATACAGAATTTTGTTTTAGATACCACCATTGCCTCTGTGTGGGCCAGGTCCTCGTCTCTCCCTTGGAACACTCTTGCAGCTTCCTGACTGGCCACCCTCCCACACGTTTCTCACTAGTCAGTCTGATAAATAGCCACAAAAGAGTGCCCCTAAAAACGTGATTCATCATCTAACATCCTGGTTTTAAAATAGCTCTTCCCTGTCACTTGTCTATGGAATAAAATGCCTTTTATGCCTAGGCTTTAAGGTCATTTGCAACCTTGCTGCAGCTTCTATTTCAAGCTTCACATCTCTTTTACCATTTCCCCAAGCCCATCTGCCTGCTTTCTGCAGGGGGTAACCTGGACTCCCGGGACCCTGAGCTTTTCAACATTTCCCAGACACGCTAGGCATCATTTAATGCCTCTGGATGTTTTTCTTCTCTACCTGGAATGCTCTTTCTCCCCTTCTTGCATAGCAAACTCCTAGTTTTTGAGCAAACCTGACTTGAAAACAAGCTAGTGAGAGAGGCTCCCTAGGTAACACTGTTCCTCCATCTTCAAGTCATGACTTAACTCGACGTTGTGTCCCCTGCAACATCTGCTCATGTATTGCAGCACTCAGATGTGAGCATATTATAGTAACTCACCAATTTTCTTGTCTGTTTCTTACACTCCATCAAAAAGTCTTTTCTATTTTCTATTTCTGACTTCCATCACGAAACACAGTACCAAGCATGTGCTTGTTTCTCAATAACTAATTCCTCGGGGGAAAATGAGTGAATGATCCTAATCAGATTGGGTAAGCACACTCACAAAATTAAACAGTTCCTCCTTTTCCAATTCATTAGCACAATATTTTATAGCGCAAATTATACTTCACATTTTATTTAAAGGCACAACAATTAGTGCTCATTGGCTGTTTCTCATGTATGATGTTTACTCCTTCTTTTGTCTGAGAAATAGTGCTATCAGAGTGCATTTTATCCATTCAGATTCCTACTAGAGTATCAGTGGGAATGAGTTCTGCTACTGAAAAATAACTAATTGCCACATTGGTTCTTAGAATTCTGTATAACTTTCTACAATATTTTGCAAAATTACAGTTAGTAAAACTCCATTGATACCATAAAATATCCTGCTACATCTCCCAAAATTGCTGTACTTTAAGCACGTTTTGAATTATCATCTTGCATCAAGTAGAAATTTCAAAACAAATTAATTGAGATTATAACAATTTAACTTGCTTCCTTTGTGTGCTATTGTAGTTAATAAATAATCTCAATTGCTTTGCAAAGGCTTATTGATCCAGCCGTGTAATGATGGCAAGTAGTAAACTTTCATTTACCATTAATACAGATTCCAGAAAATCAGAGAACCTACATTTTTTCAGCATCAGACACCATGATTCACCTGTGTGACATAAATCCAGGTTAAATTTTCTTAGAAATCCTTTGAACAAAATTACTGTATTCCCTATAAAAAATTATGGTTGTAGGAGCTGGCCCCATGGTGTAATGGATAAGTCTAGCACTCTCCACTTTGGTGGCCCGGGTTGGCGGGTTCAGATCTCAGGCACAGACATACCGCTCATCAAGCCATGCTGTGGTAGCAACCCACATACAAAATAGAGGCAGACTGGCACAGATGTTAGCTCAGGGACAATCTTCATCAAGCAAAAAACAAGGAAGGTTGGCAACAGCTGTTAGTTCTGTTAGCTCAGAGCAAATCTTCCTTACCAAAAAGAAAAAAAAGTTATAGTTACAAGTAATCAGTCTAGTGGCTGTCTGGTGAAGATCACTACCTTCTACTCGGACAGAAGTGATCCAACTTCCACTGTACAGTGCAAAGCTGAGTAGAAATGTTGAAAGGAGACATCCTTTTCTTATTTCCAGTAATCAGGTGGAGAGAGTGCTCAATAGTTCATCCTTAGATATGATGTGAGCCATAGATTGTTATTGAGGCTCTCTTTCCCATCAAGTTCCCTTCTTAGTTTGCTGATAGCTTTTATCACGAATCAGTATTGAATTTTGTAAAACGATGCTTTCTGTGTCTATTGATGTCATCATATGATTTTTTTAATAGGTAGCAGATTACATTGATCTTTTTGTGTGTGTTAAACCATTTATAATACTGGGATAAAACCCGCCTACTTAGTCATGATGTATTATCCTTTTTTGTGTATCGTTGAATGGGATTTGCTGATACTTTGCTGTGTTCGTGAAAGGTATCAGTCTGCATTTTTCTCTGCTTGGTTTCTACCTTTGGGTTTTGTGTCAGGGTTATATGGGCTTCAGAAAAGCAACTTGGAAAGTGTTCCCTCCTCCTCTCATTTCTCAAAAGTGTTGCGTGAGGTGGCATTATATCTTCCTTAATGCTTTATAGAATTCATCAGTGAAGCTGTCTGTGTCTGGAATTTCCTTTGTAGCTTTTTTTACAATAACAGACATAGGGCTACTCAGATTTTCTATTTCTTGATTCAGATTGGGTAAGTTACGATTTTCAAGGAACATGTCCGTTTCACCTGTCAGTTTTATTGGCATAATGTTGTCATAAAATTTTAAATATCAGTATCATCTGTAATGATGTTCCCTCTCTTAATGTGATATTGGTGCTTTCTGCTTTTTTTCTCTTTTTCGTTTTTCATGAACAATTTTGCTAGGGATTTAACAATTTTATTAACCTTATCAAAAAATCAAGTTTTAACTGTTGATTTTAGCTGTTTATCTACTTTTCATTTCACTAATTTCCACTATTATTTTTATTTTATTTCTTCTATTAATTTCATCTTAATTCGTTTTTAAATGCTTCTTAAAGTGACAGTGTAGATCGATTTTGCATCTTTCTCTTTTTCTAATAGAAGCACTTAAAAATACATATTTCTCTCTAAACATTGCCTAAGATTCCATATGTTTTGAAAAACTGTTTTTTATTATTATTAATTTAGAAATATTGTTTAAATATTCATTGGGATTTATTCTATAAACTTATGATTTATTTGGAAGTGAATTGCTTAATTCTGCTATTTGAAGATTTTCCAAGTATCTTTCTATCATCGATTTCTAATTTAATAGCATCTTGGTTGGAGAACATACTCTATGATTTTGATTCTTTTAAACTTACTGAGACGTGATATGTTGACCATTCTTGGTGCATGTTCCATGTGCAATCGAGAAGAGTATATTTCCTGCTGTTTGGAGAGGTAACATGCCATAAATATCAATTAGTATGGCTCAACCTCCTATAGTCTTCCTTTTTTCCTCTTGGATTTCAGTGGAAATCTAAATTGTTTCAGGATTCTTTGTCTTGATCTGGACATTTTTCCCAGGAGGAAAAGCCAGCAAACCTGTCATTCATGGTCAACCTGAGGAGAGGTCACTGCCAACACTTGCACTGTTTCTGCAAAAAAGGAGCAAGGCGTGTGGAGCCCTTTCAATAAAACATAGCTGTGTTCAGAAACTTAGAACAAGGGTGTGGAAAAAGGTGGGAGAAAAGAAATCTACACTGAGTTTCTTAGTCTAATTGCTTCACTTCACATGTGCTTTTCTGTCTTAAAAGCCTATATATCATGAGTGCTCAATTTAATCAACCTCACAAAAGATAGGAAGGAAATCGGAAGTTACTTCAACTTTAAGAGCTATGAGGTTTGATTAGTAATTCAGAACCAGCTGGGGAAAATTATAGAATAGTACCTATAAGAAATAGTGTGTATAAATAACATTTATCAACACACATATACACGCACACACACACACACTCACTCACACTTCATATCTTCTTAACCTCCACATTCAGAGCCCAGAAATCACTAATTTCTGAATATAGAAAGACTTGTAAAGACATCATTTTATGCCTTTTAAAATTTTCTTTGCATAAAAAACTTTTAAAAATAATTTTAATCAAACTCTTTGATTCAGTGATCCTATGAAGATACATCCTATACAGTCATTGCTGGGGATCCATGCAGGATTGGATCCAGTACCCCTAAGGACACCAAAACCCACATATGCTCAAATCTCTTAATATAAAATGACGTGGTATTTGCATGTAACCTATGCAATCCTCCCACGTACTTTAAGCCATCTCTAGATTACTTATAATACCTAATACAATGTAAGTGCTGTGTAAATAGCTGTTATGTGGTATTGTTTAGGGAATAATGACAAGAAGGAGTCTGTATGTGTTCAGTACAAACACAGCCATTGAAGGCCTTTTGATCACGATTGGTTGAATCTGCAGATGTGGAACCCGTGGATACAGAGGGCCAACTGCATTTTTTTCCTTTAATGAAAATGCAAGGATAAAAAACATGAAGAAAATAGTTTACTTAGTCAGGATTCCCATCAACCTAGTTTTTTTTCCTTCTTTGCTGCTTCAAGGATCAACAAATGAAAAAGTGCAGAAGTACTTCAGTGGACAACTAAATCGTGAAAGTTCTTCTATTGCTTTGCAATATAGATCTGCCGCTTCTCAAGCAGTCTGTTGTCAAATTCTTTCTCTTAAAAGGTATTGCTGACCTTGAGACCGTATTAGAGCCCTGGAACCAGAAGAGAAATATTTTCTGCTGAGATATCTCTTCATTAAATTGCTTTAGAAACCAAGGGCTGAGTGTCTTCATTAGTTGCATATTTTTTGTATAAGAAAGTGTTTTAAAAAGACTATTTCTTATGACAGAACAGCCATTAAAA
Organism: Equus asinus; assembly: GCF_041296235.1. Lineage (NCBI taxonomy): Eukaryota > Metazoa > Chordata > Mammalia > Perissodactyla > Equidae > Equus > Equus asinus. The sequence continues at coordinate 3,438,965 of NC_091807.1, forward strand.
TGAGGTTTTCCAAATGGGTTGATTTTAGCAAAGAACTGTCACTTTTTTATTGGATATAGCTATAATAAATGTACACGTGTGTTTTTGCTATGCCATTTGTCATCTATTTAGTTATTACAGTGATGCATGTGATTTTCCTGCCTCCTGTATTTGTATGATTAGGCAGGTGAAAATTAACTCAGAGAAACAAGCTGGGAAACTTCTGTCTAAAGCAGTCCTTTAAATTTGTTGATGCTCAGACTATTGAGGTGTATTCCTTTTTTAATGTCAGTCTTACAGAGTATCCTGAGTGGTAAAGGTTTTCTTTCCAGCTTCATTGATATGTAATTCACACATAACATTGTATAAGTTTAAGATGTACAATGTGATCATTTCCTACACATATGTATTGTGAAACATTCACCACAATAAGGTTTCACCCATCTTTCACCTCACATAATGACCATCTTATTGGTGATGTTGTCATGGTGAGAATATTAAAGCTCTACCCTCGTAGCAACTTTCAATTATACTGTACAGTCCTGTTAACTATAGTCATCGTGCTGTATATTAGGTCCCAGGGACTTCGTCATCTCGTAGCTGAAAGTTGCAGGCTTTGACCGACATCTCTCGACTTCCCCCAGCCCGCAGCCCCTGGCAACCACTATTCTACTGAGTGGTGAAGTTTTAAAAGCATTCAGAAGTAGGCGTGTTTCTGTGTTGGTGCTGGCTTGCCATTGTCTTATCAGTGGATCAGAGGTGTGTTCCTAAGGCAGTCTGGTCTCAGAGGAGAGTCTGGAGACGGAGAAGCAGAAGTAGCCAACTATATGGAGTTATCCTGCAGTAGTTGTGAACTCTTCAGTGGATTCCTGTTTGAAAGCAGCTTCCTTGATGGAGAGAAAATCAGAGCTGCTTCCTTCCGACAATCATGTCCTGAGCTCGGTGCTGCCCCTTCATTTCAACCCTCCCAGAAAATAAGAACATCAGACTCAGGGTTGAGTTTGGGCTCATCGAATTTACCTGGCTAATCTCTCTCTTATCCACGTGGAATAGTTTGTGCTGCTTAAAGTATTGTTCCATGTAATTGAAATTAATTATTAAAGAAAAGCAGACTGTGCCAATGTGCTAGCAACTGTTTTTAAACGCAAGTAGATGTATCTAAAGAACACTTTCGTACCTACAAAAAGGTAAAAATCATTTGTCAGTTTTTGCCAAGATAATCTCGAAAGTTACGGTCCCCCTGAGAAAACTGTTGTCTATAGTGCACATTTAGCATATAGATACACTTTTGAAATGTTAATTTTTTTAAGTTTGTATATTTTTTTGGCAAGTGAAATCCGATGAAATCGGCACTATAATCATGCCTATTTTGCATATGATGAAACTGAACACTAATTTGTTCCACCTCAAACAAATAAAATAGGATAGGGAAGATTAATATCTTTATCACATATATATGTATATCAATTTAAATTATTTATCACCTAGACCGACACTGCATACATACACACAAATATACATCTGTATAAGTATAAAATAGGCTAGTGCATTGATCTATTGTCCAATATAACTTATGTGAGTCCAAAAACAGAAATATGTACTAATTAATTCATTACTATTTCAGATGACCAGATTATATACATTTTGGAAGAATATAGTTGCATTTATAACGACGAAGACGCAAACCGTAAAACCTACAAGGAAGTAGATCACTTAGATTCCCAGATAATGGAGAGATGTCTAACAAAAGTATTACTCTGGGGGCTGACCCATGGCCTAGTGGTTAAGTTTGGCGTGCTCCACTTTGGCAGTCCAGGTTTGGTTCCTGGGTGCAGACCTACACCACTAGTCAGCAGCCATGCTGGGGTTCTGACCCACATACAAAATAGAGGAAGATTGGCACAGATGTCAGCTCAGGGCAATTCTCCCTCAAGCAAAAGTAGGAAGATTGTCAACAGATATTAGCTCAGGGCAAAAAAAAGGATGTTAGCTCAGTCAGCAAAAAAGAAAAAAAAAAGTGTTATTCTAGTATAAAAGTCATGGATAGTAACACTAAAGACGTTTCAAAGATATATTTTGTCTTCTGCAATGAAGAGTTCATTTTTGTGTAAATTGGCATTTATTCCTGTGGAAAAAGAAATGCACAGATGCATGAAGATCATGCAAATTTAGCCAAAAAGGAATTTTTGTAATCAGTCTCAGCAGGAGTAGGAAACAGTTGAGAAGTCATACAACTTTCAAGCCTAGATGCAGAAGCAGTAAGAAGGGACCACTACTCAGAAGTGACAATTTGATTGCCATTTAGGTCCAAATACATTAAGATCAGAGTCAAGTGAGTGTGGTCTACTCTCACATCCTTGAATTTTCCCTAGATGGGATGGATGACTCTGATTCATGGCAATTGCTCCTGGCTGATTTTGGCCTAGAGAATTTCTAGTTCATTACCTCCTCTAGTATTTTAGTCCAGGTAAAACCAATTGCTATCCTTTTAAAGAAATTTTTGCTATTGTGCCTTTTCGTCTCTCTTCTTAAATTTTTTTTTAAGATTTTTTTCTTCTGCTTTATCTGAACATATTTCAAAAGACAACATCCCTTTTGTTTTATACTATGCTGCTCTGAAATGTGTGTGTTATGTGCCATGAAGTGGGCTCTGACTCCTCGTGACCCTATGAATGAATGAGGCCCACCATGTCCTGTCCTCAAAGACCTCCTCAGCTCCTGTAGACTTATGCCTATAGCTTCCTTTATGGAGTCAATCTGTCTCATATTTGCCTTCTTGTTTTCCAGCTGCCTTCTACTCTCCCAGCATTATTATCTTTTACAAACAGTCCTGCCTTCTCATGATGTGCCCAAAGTAGGACAGCCTCAGTTTAATCACTTTTGCTTCCAGCAATAATTCAGGTTTAATTTGCTCTGGGACCCACTTGTTCATCTTTCTAGCAGTCCAGGGGATCCACAGAGCTCTCTTCCAACACTATATTTCAAATGAGCCCACTTTTTCCCTGTTAGCCTTCTTCACCACGTAGCTTTCACATCTGTACATGGTAATTAGAAATATGAGGAAGTGGATGATCTTGGCCTTGGTTGCTAATGACACTTCCTTACACTTGATGATCTTCTCTGATTCTTCATTGGTTCCCTTCCGAGTCTCACTCAGTCTTCTCTTGATTTCTTGGCTGCAGTCTCCACTTAAAATCATGACTGAACAAGGTAAACAAAATCTTTAATAATTTCAATGTCTTCACTGTCTACATTAAAGTTATGTAGTTCTTCTGTAGTCATGATTTTTTTCTTCTTGACATTTAAAAGCAATCCTTCTTCGGCACTTTGATCTTCCACTTTCATTAGAAGTTGTTTCCAGTCTTTGCTGCTTTCTGCCAGTAAGATCGTGTCATCTGCGCATCTTAGATTGTTGAAAATTCTTATACCAATTTTCAATCCTCCTTCATTGGAGTCTAGCCCAGCCTTTCATATATGTCCTGAGTACAGATTAAACGGAGAGGGAGATGAAATGCACCCCTGTCTGACACCTTCACCTATAGGAAATCATTCTGTCTCTCCATTTTCTGTCCTGACTGGCTTCTTGTCCACAATATAGGCTACATACACATCAAGACAGTCAAGTCCTGAGGTACTCATTTTTCTCAGAGCAGCCCACAGCTTTTCATGGTCCACAGAGTCAAAGGCTTTACTGTAATCTACAAAATATAGACTAACCTGCTAGAATTCTTTGGAGCACTCCAGTAGCCAACAAGTAATTACACTTAGATCTCATGTGCCTCTCCCTTTTCAAAATCCACTTCTTGCTCCATATAAAGTAAAAGCCTTTGCTGCAGCACCTTGAGCACCACTCTGCTAGCATTGGAGATTAGAGCAACTGTCCTATAGTTCCTGCATACTTGGCATCTCCTTTCTTGGGGGTTGGAGGTATACTGAGAGTTTCCAGTCTGTAAGCCATTGTTTTGTTTTCCATATTTGTTGGCATATTCCTGTTAGGATTTTGACTCATTAGATTCAGTCTCTGTGGCTTAAAATAAGTCTATCGATATCCCATCTATGTCTGGTGACTTATTTCTTCCCAGGACTTTCAGGGCAACTTTCCCTTCACTTTCTAAAATGACAGGTTCTACCTCGCAGGAATCTTCTTCAAAGGTATCCATCTTCTCTTTGTCTTGTCTGTCTAGATCTTCTGTACGTTGTTTCCACCTTCTCTTTATCCTCCCCTGATCAGATAGCATGCTCCCTTGTTGGTCATTTAGTGTTCCTAATGTAGGTTTAAATTTCTGTTTGATTTCTTGAATCTTCTAGAAGGGACTTCTTGTTCCTTTTTTTTGTTTGTTTCCTCTGTCTTTGCATTGGCCATTACAGTAGTTCTGTTTATTTCTCCATGACAGTCGCTGAAAAGCTGAGTTCAGGATTCTTAAAGGAAAGGATTCAACCTTTACTTTTGCTTCTCCTCTGTCTTTAACAATTTTTTCTGTGTTTTTTGTCGTCCATCTCAATGTTTCTTTTCTCTTTACTTCAGGCACTGTCTTTTCCACCCTTCTCAATAATATTTCTGGTTTCAGTCCATAGTTCCTCTAGGTTCTCTGTTGATTAAGTTTAACAATGTAAATCTGGTTTTTATGTGGATTTTAAATTTGTCGGGAATGTTGTTTCCACCATATCTTGGCTCTACGATTCTTTTAGTCCGCTTCTTCAGCTTTACTCTGATATTTCATATGAACACTTTGTGGTCAGAACCACAATCTGCTCCTGGTCTTGTTTTGGCAGAGAGAATACAGCTTCTCCCTCTCCTGCTTCCAATTACGTGGTCTGTTTGATTTCTATGTTTGCCATCTGCTGATGCCCATGTAAGCAGTCGGCTGTTTGGTTGCTTGAAGCCTGCATTTGTGATGGACAGATTGCTGGCTTTACAGAAATCCACAAGCTGGTCTTCTGCTTCATTTCTGACTCCTAATCCAAATTTTCCAACAATCTTTGACTCCGCTTTATTTCCTACTTTTGCGTTCCAGTTACCTGTAATTATTAGAATGTCTAGTTTTGGTGAATGATCATTTTCTTCTTAAATACTTGTGTAAAACTTTCGATTTTGTCTTCTTCAGCATGTATGGTTGGAGCACAGACTTGGATAATGGTTATGTTAGTAGGTTTCCCCAGAAGTCTGATTGGTATCTCTCGCTTGGAGCTTATATTACAGCCCCTAATTGCCTGTGCTACATCCTGCCTCAGCATTAGAGTCACTCTATTTCTTCGGAGTTTGTCATATCCAGAGTAGAGTACTTTGAGTTGACTGACTGAAAGGGTCTCAATCCAGTCCATTTTAGTTCGCTAATGCCAAGTACTGCAATATCTAAATGTTCTTTTCTTGATTTATGGTTTTCAGTTTACCTTGGTTCGTGTTTCTCACGTCACACGTTCCAGTTGTGTGTGTTGTACGGCACTGGACTTTCCTTTCACCTTTGTGTGCTTCAGCCGCTGGATGTCCTTCTGGCTTTAGTCTAATTGCATCATTAGCAACAGTGTTATTCTTACGTGTTCTTTGCCCTTCCGCAGTAACTTGGTGCCTTCTGACCTGGTGATCTCATGTTCCAGTACTATCTCATATTTCATTTTGGACTGTCTCATCACAGGTTTTCAGGGTAAAAAAGTAAAAAAAAAAAAAAATGGAAAATGCAGCAGTGGTTTACCATTGCCTTCTGCTGCACAGTGTGTGGGTACAAACGACATGGGCTCTGGGCCGTGGTTTTGTAATCACCAAATGCCTATGAAATGTAGGTGCCCCTGCAGGAACTTAGAAATAGGTCTTGTTTATACTATTCTTTATATACAATATTTCATTGCAAATAGCACCATATATTTCAGAAATTTTCCAGTAATTTATTGTATAAGATAATAGCTTTGAAATAGGTTGCATTTATACTGTTATCTTACAAATAAATTACTGGAAAATTTCTGAAATATATGTTGTATTTACAATGAAACATTAACACCCAAAGCATTTTGATTAGTCAGTTACACCCATCTTTAATTGAAATATTAAGATGGTTGAAACATTTTTTAGAATGTCAAAGTTGATTACATTTATACTTTGCTCTTAAGTTATAGAAAATCAAAGTCAGAGTATTTGCACAGTAATGCCAGTCTCCAGTACTTTCTCCATTTCCTGCATCCTTGTCAGTTATTAAATCAGTGTGATTCATTTTCCCAGTGTAGCCTTATGCTACTGCAGAAGTGATGTGAACAGCGGAAGCAACTACTTGAATTTTGCCTGAATTTCTCAAATAATCCAAGCAGAAATAGAAAGTTTGCTTGAAGCACTATTGTTATTCTTCTCTTCACAAGTTGAGTCATCCCCATGACTGTCAATCAAATGTCCTGTCTGTTAGACGGTTCCACTCTCTTAACCACCATTGCTCAAAATGTCTAGACCTCATACATTTTCTTATTTTATTCTTGGAAACACTCTTTAAAAATATAGGCCTCACTTTAGACAGAGAATACATACATACATCAGAAATGAACTCTAGCAACATTTTTTTGGAAATAAAATATTTTATTACTCCTTTCTATATAAAATTTTCCAATCCTTCCTCCCACCATGGGTTACACATCCTCCACTATTTGTCATTATGAAAATAAACATATATATATGTGGCTCGAAGGTGCTGTGAATTCATAACTAAACATTAGAATGTACACATCCCAATATTGTTAACATCTTCAATGTAGTCACTTTTAAAGGTTGTGTGTTTATTCAGAAGTAACTACTACTTTGCAAAAAAAAGGATTTTGAATTTTTCTTGGAGAATTACGCTGAATGTCTGTGACAGATTCGTTGAAATTCTATAGTTCTTTACCCATAAAGAATATATTCATATCATCACCATCCCACAACCTCGTCAAACATTCTTCCTTGTCAAAAATAGAACTTTGAGCCTGGCATCCCAGAGGGCCCTTATGTTCTCCATCGTGATCACAATCTCGTTCCAAAATAACCACTATCCTGTTTTCTATCATCAGAAATGCCCTTGCCTTTCTTTACGATTTTTATCATTTAAGTGTGCGTTTTTAGACTTTATTATTTGGTTTTGCTCATTTTTAACAACTTGATAGGTATTTTAAGTTTCTTTTAAGCTTCAGGGCCATTTTCTATCTCTTTATTTTCGTTAAATTTTTAAATATCATTTCTCAGGTCATTTGACTTGTAGAGTTCCCCATAGTCTGGATGTTGTAGATTGCATGCTTATGGTAGAATGCAGGGTGTCCCTTTTTCCTGTGTATTTGCTGAAAACTGGCTGTTGGATCCAGAGACTTGATCAGACTTAAGTTTGATCTCTTTGGCAAGGTCATGGTGGTGGTGGTGTGCGTTTGGTTTTGTTTCAGGAAGCACATCTTATCTGGTTTGGATTCTTTAGGATGTTGGCGTCAGTTGCTGACCAACGCCTAGATCCTTTATTTGACTGAAGGTTGCACAATGGTAATAGCCTATCATTTTACTTTCATTTATCAGCTAGTATAACTTTGTAAAGAAACACTTTCCTTCACCTATTATTTGGTTGTACAGTAATAGGAAAGGCAGGATAAATGTTTGATTCTTTACTCTTGTTTCCCCAGAGACTTTGTGAGTGCTGCTAATAACCTTTTGCTGCCTAAAACCTCAGGGAAGCTGGGCTGGCCTTTTAGAGGATGAAGCACCACAGAGAGAGAGGGGCCTGGTGAAAGGTGGGCAGACTACCAGATGTGCGAGTGAGGCCATCTTGGATCACAGCCTGCCCACCTCCAGGTGTCAGTTTACTTCCACTGTATTAATGATCCCCAAAAGACCAGTAGCAAGAAACTACCCAGCTGAGGCCAAATTGCTAACCCAAAGAATTGTGAGAAAATAAAATGGTTGTTTTAAGCCATCAAGTTTTCCGGTAATGTTTTCCACTGAAATAGACATCTATGGAATGTATTTAAAGATAAAATGTCTTGTCATTTCATAGTGATATTTCCAACTCCCGTTAGGCTATGGGCTTCTTACTTACCCTCTTTCCTAGCATATCTGTGTCTTTCTTCTTCCACATTAAAAAGCCTGGTTCTGAAGGACACAGGGGATCATAATTACTCATTTGCTTTATTCCACATTATCCATACAAGTATCTTAGAAAAACAACAATACTATTATTATCAATCATGATCCCTCAAAAAGATTAAAATGTTTTCAACATGCTTTCCCCATTCTCCTTGCGTAATTTAATGTTGTATTGTGTCTAGATCATCAGATTTTATAGTCGTTAAATGCTATATTCTCTCCCACTTAACCTGTTTTATATCTAACTATATATTTAATATTCACCACAAGTCCTTATATCAATGTTTCTGTAGAGTCACTTTTGCTGTCTGAAGCTCATTCTCTATGAGCTTTATGGTATGTGTTAAGATAAAAAAAGGGAGCTATATTCCTTGAGTCTTGTGTGTTGATAACAATTTGTGACTTGCATAATTGAAGATCAGTTTTACTGGATATAAATAACATCACATTTTCTTTGGGAATCTTGCATATTTACTCTATTTTTTTCTGAAATAAAGCATTACTTTCGGAAAGCATGATGATAACCTAATTTCCCTTTCCACAAAAGTCACATTTTTTTCTCTAGATACTTAGAAGATTTGTTTAAATTCCAGAAAATGTGCTAGATTATATGACCATGTCCAAGATATATATTACTGCATATCAAACCACTTCAAAATTTAATAGCCAAAAAAACAACGATGTTATTAGGCTCATGGATTTTGTGGGAAAGAAACTTGGAAAGGACACAGAGGGCAGAGCTATTCTCTATTCCACAATGTGTGGGACTGAAAAATGTACTACTAGGATAGCTTCTTCACTTACATCTGGTGGCTGGGCTTGGATGACTGAGTGCCAAGATTGGCTAAAACCATTTGCAGGAGCACATACATGTCGTCTCTACAGATGGTGGTCTCAGTGTTGTTGATATCTTACATGGACACTGAGGGCTCCATTATTCCTGGTGAATAAAGGGGAAGCTTCAAGATCTTTTATGAATTTCCTCATACTCTATAGTCAAAGAAGTCACAAACCTGCCCAAATGGAAGATGAAGGGACACAGTTCCCCAACTTGATGTTTTTTTTCCTTAGTCCGGGCAAAGCAGCCTGTGCTGCTATAGTAAACAACCTTAGACTGAGAGGTTTCTAAACAAAAGAAATGTATTTCTCACAGTTCTGAGCCTAGGAAGCCCAAGATCAAGGTGCAGGCAGATTTGGTGTCTGGTGAGGGTCTTCCTAGTTCATAGACTGTCATCTTGTAGCTGTGTCCTCACATGGTGGAAGGAATAAGGGAGCTCTCCGGGGTCTTTTTTATAAGGGCACTAATCCCATTCATGAGAGTTCTGCCCTCATGACCTAATCAGCTCCCAGAGGCCTCTACTTCCAAACCCATCACATTGGGGATTAGGTTTCAGCATGTGAATTTTTGGAGGACACAAATGTTCCGTCTATAGCAGAAGAAATGTCAAGAAACTTGCAGCCATGTTTTAAAATACCCAATCCACCCTCTGTCTAAGATATTACACACATTCTTCTATTTATATACTTCCTCATTTATAAAATTGTCTAAAAGTCTTATCTCAAATGACGTCAGGCTCAAGCTCGAGGCTGAAGATTTACAGATTTAGAAGAGATCCGGGTGTGGATGAGGTTTCTGAGATTCAGTTCCTCTTGATTTTATTTGCTTGATTTTATTTGCTTACCATCAATATTTGCTATTTTCTTTCGAATCCTGCTTATCTCTTCATTATTTTTTACTTTTATTTTTTAGCTTATATTCATAATAGGGCTGTATTTGTGGTCTTTATTTCCTTTTTTGTTGATTCTAGCTTAGTTTTCATGCATAAAATATGTTTTCTTTTACTTCTAATTCTTTACCGATTCAGGTACCTCATTTCAAAGATTTATCTCATTGAAAAAGAATGTCCTTTTATATATCGTATAATTTTTGTTAATATATTTTAGCTCATTTTGAAATAGTACAAAACAGTTTTGTTCTGTTGTTTTGTTTGGAGCCTGACATTCTGGTGAGCTTTCATTCTCTGTAGGGAAGTTATCCTCTTGCTTTTTCCTTCTTCCTTATAGGAGCTTTGTGCAGGATTTGACTCTGATGTTTTCCTGTTGCTCATATGCTGTGTGATTTTAGTTTTCATGAACCCTAAGAAGGGGGCTTGGATCAGATAGCTTTCACAACTTCAGGGAAGTTTTAGATAATGTTAAAAAGATGATGGCCTATTTTATGAAGTTTCCTGGCTCTGTTTCCAAGTGCACTTTCAAATAGATCTTCTCATTCCTTCATTTCTGTTATTCCTATCAGCTCAGTTTATTTCTGCTCTAAGCGATACCTGCTCAGTGTACAGTCCTATCCTAGAAGAGAGTCTTAGTTGGTCAGTTTCAAGCACTCACAGGCTGTGGAATGCCTAGGTAACCTCAGAACTTTGCACGGACTGCATGCATGCTCCCGATTTGGAGTGAGCAAAACCCCTCCCAGTTAGAGCTGCCAACTTCCAATGGCCTTCCATGCTTTCCAGTGCATGCCTGCTGCCAGTTCTGTGCTTCCGAGTTCTCGCCTTCCATCAGGGTCCCTGTTGCTTCCCTCTCGCCACATGGATGTAACACACAGTTGCCATGTAATGCTAGTTTCACCCCACCGACTTATAGTATGCAGTTCTTCGGAATACCTTGTCATTTAGTTTTGCTATAAATTTTGAATGTGTGTGCTTAATTTTGTTATCTAGTCATTCTATTTATATTTGGAGATCAGAGATGATCCAAAAAATATGCTTCCACCATTGCTGCCATTTTCCAAAAAATCCTGAGGATGATTTCAAAAGGAGTTTTCAGAATACCATTTGAGAAAGCGCAAGACAATAATGGCCATCTTTGGAAAGAGATGTTAAAATCAAGCTTTAAATTGTATAGTCATGTCTCACATTACATATATTTCTAATGAAAAACGATGAAAAGTAGTGTGAAGGTCAATGTCATTTAAACTTGTTGCTTTGGAAAAAAAACTATTTTCCCTGTATATGATCTTATTTTTATCAAAAAGACTCAATAAGATGACTACCTTAATTTGTGGTATCCCCTTTGAATACCAGCTTTATATTGACTCTAATGCAAAAAGCATACATATCTGTAGACTAAATAAATATGTAACAGCTTCTTATGCACAGGAAATAACGCACTTTGAGAGAGACTAAGACTATTAGAGTATAAAATTGAGAAACGTTTCATGGTATCTTGAAAAATAGAGTAAATCTTTTTCTTGCTGAGTGATTCTCTAGCAAAACTAGGAAACTGCTTTGTAAACCATGATCTGTCCTTTGATCCACAAGGCTCCTCACCCAGCATTTCCTCCGGGACCAGGTTTGCTTTGGTAAACATAAATTTTTCTATGCCCCCCAGGATTATGCTGAGGGAGGTAGTCTCATCATGTTATTAGTTATCAATTCATTAATAATCAAACCCCCATAACAAAGCATGTTTTCTCTTGGTACTTTAGGGTAATGGCTGCTGCTCAAACTCCCTCTGCTTTTCTAGAAGTGACTAAAAATTATTCATGAGTATTTATTTTTTGTGGTAACACTGAGTGAAGACAAAAACTAGTTAGTTTTTGCAACTTACTGTGTCTTTAGAGAAGATCGCATTTCTCATAGTAAAGCATAACTTATCATAGATTCTGCAGATCTAAGATGTCGCTCAGATTTGTTCTGTCGTCCATCTCTCATGGCTCAAAAGGTAAAGCACAGTATTACATATTTGAAAATGAATATTGGAATTTCATTTATACTGGAGCATAAACTGAACAAATTAGACAATTTAGACATGAGTTTTTAATTATTAGAGTTATAGCTCTAAATCCAATACTCAAAAACAAATTCTTTTGCATGTATACAAACACATATATACAAGTACATATATATCTAAGATGTAGTAGTATGCATATATTTATTACTATATTAATATATAATATATTAGTTATTATGTATTACTATATACACATTAGTGTGCTAAGGCTGCCATAACAAAAGATCATAGACTAGATGGCTTAAACAAAAATTTATTTTCTCACTATTCTGAAGGCTAAAAGTCCAAGATCAAGGTGTCATCAAGATTGGTTTCTGGTGAGGCCTGTCTTCTTGGCTTATAGATGGCTGCCTTCTTGCTGTATCTTCACATGGCCTTTACTAGGTATACACATGGAGAGAGAGAGATTTTTGGTGTCTCTTCCTTTTCTTATAAAGACACCAGTCTTATCAGATTAAGGCCCCAGCTTTATGACATTTAACCTTAAATACCACACTATCTCCAAATACAGTCATACTGAGGGTTAGGACTTCAATTTAAGAATTTTTGGGAGACATGATTCAGTCTACTATATATATAAACACACATATACATAGAAGTACACAAACAAATATACAGATGCAGACAGGCAGGAGCACGCTTTATATAGATGAGCATCGTTAAAACTTTAGTTGTTAGATAATTTGTCAGAAATGTGGCAGTTAAATTCCCTGGCGTATTTACATAAGTCTAAAGTCTATGTAAACCATAACTTAGTTACATTTCATGTTTACAATAAGAACTAGTACGGGTTGCTACTGCAACACTAGAAATTGACTAATACCAATATAAAACCCTAAACTGAATTCGTAATAGTGGTTTAATTTTTTTTTTTTTGTAATTGTGAATTTTGGTGCTGGAAAAACAGAACAGTAAAAGGAAGCAGACAAGGAATTTTACAGAAATTTAGGAAGGAGCTTTGGGCATTAGCAATTGTTAATCTAATTTTCTGGGATGTCTGACAATACTTTAAAAGGTATAGTTTCCTTTATCAGGATAGGGGCCACTCCTGAACTAAAACTTAGATTTCAGTTGGATGATTTTCTGGCTCACACATGTAAGAGAGAGAGAGAAAGAGAGATTGTGACTGAGACTGATTTGGGGGGACTCTTCCATGTTGGCATTCCTTACCAGCTCCAACAGGAGCAAGCATAGCAACACTCCCCCTCAGAATTCCTGAGATGGAATCTCTTAAAGCTCTCAGTTATCCCAGTAAGGCTCTCCCACTACGCCATCTCCACAGGTATTCCCGGTCACGCCCACAAAATCTTCCCAATTGGTCATCAGGCTTAATACCATCAAGCCCTTTATTTCTGTTTAGGTTGGTCCCCACAGGAAACTTGTATTCCCAGGCATCCTACGTCATCTAACACACACAATGATGCTGACTAGTATTATCTTAAATTCAAAACCTCCTAAGCCCTCATTCTCAGCTAGTGTGCTTGCTTGCTTGCTTTTTTATATCACTAACAGAAAGAAACCATAAAATGACTTTACTTTTTTATATCTCTGGAAAAAATGCAATCAGAAGAGGACTTCTGCATGTTCTCCCACCAAGCTCCCAACCTACACACTCTGCTTTCTCTCCTTGTACAAGATCTGTGCTCCCCTCTAAGGGGACTTCTCCACTTTCAATGGATCACATCCACTCTTCACTCTAGGAAATCAGTTCTGAAGTTGTTTCTTCCCCAATATCACCAGTTTTTGGTCTCATCAACCTACAAACATGCTATGATTCCAGCTTTCAAAAAAATGGCTCTATTCAACTTCTCACTTAAGTGATTATCTCCATCTCATTTCTCAGCTCTCCTTAAAGCAAAACTCTTCAATAAAGCTTTCTGTACTCATTGTCCAATTCCTGAGTTCCCGTTCTCTCTTGAATCCATTTATTCTCATTACTCCACTGAAATTGCTCTCCCATTCATATCTACATTGTCATATTTAGTGGTCACTTTCTCAGGACCCATTTAAATACATCTATCAGCAGCATTTTAAATAGTTGTTTATTCCTTCCTTCTTGAAATACGTTGTTCTCTTGGCCTTTGAGATACTCCTCCTCTTGAGTCTTCCCCTAATTCATGGTCCACTTTGCTATAAAGTTCTTACTCTTCTAACCTCTAAATGTTGGAGCAACCCAGGAATCAATTCCTGGATTTTTATACTCTCTACTTGAACTTTCTTTTTTAGGTTATCTAAACTAGTTTTGGGCTTAACATATTTTCTCTATGGCAAAGAGTTTACCTCTCCAATACAATCCTGCTCTTTCCTAACCATGAGAGACATATTCAAAACTACTTATTCAACAATTGCGATTTTAGGTGTCTCCAAATTAACATTGAAAAATTGTAATTCTTCATTTAACTCACTTCCAAAGTCTACCTATCCTTGAGTCTTTCATGGCTTTGTACATAGCATCTGTATTCTAACGAGTTCAATCAGGAACCCTGGTCTTCTGGACTACTCTCTTTCTCTCACATACCATATCGAATTTACCTGTAAATCTAGAATCTACCCACATCTTTTCACCACCACTCATACCATTCTAGTCTAAGTAATCATCATATTTTGCCTATGTTATTGTAATAGCTTCCTAATAACTTTTCTGCTTTCATTTTTGCTATCCCACCTTCGATTCTTACAAAGGCAGATGGAGTAAGCATCTTTCATTTATTTATTTTTATTTATTTAGCATATGTGTTGAATAAACAAATAAATGAAAAATCTTTGATGTATGGAGGGGAGTAAAATGAAAAATACCAGAGGGAGAGAGAAGTAATCTATATACTCAAATAGTTTCCTTAAGTAACTGAGGAACGTGAGAAGATAATGGGAAAGAGAGAGTGTACTACAGTGAGATTGTATTAATGAAATTATATAGTCTTGAATACTGTCCTGGTTTGTTACTAATCAAGGGGGTGGGTATAATTCTAAGATGGCGCCATGATTCCCATGCCCTAATGTACTTTCATCTTCTCCCTCTTCAATCAAATTCTAATCTATGCGCTGCTTTGAAAAGATTTTGCAGCTGTAACTAAGATCTCAAGTCAGGTGACTTTAAAAATAAGATCATTTGGTGGGCCTAACCACATCTTGCAAGGCCTTAGAATGGACATATCTATTCCTGGCATTGAAGATCTGAATCAAAAGGGAAATTCCCTGTTGCTTGCTCACAAGAAGGAGGAGGCCAATTGCCAAGGAATGCAAGTGGCTTCTAGAAGCTGAGAGTGCCCCCAGCTAGCAGCCAGCAAACAAATGGGATCTCAGTCCTACAATCGCCTCGAACAACCACATGAGCTTACAAGAAGACTTTGGACTCAAGATGAGAAGGCGACCTGAACTACGCACTGGTTTTAGCACTGCAAAACCCAGAGCAGAAAGCCTAGTCATGCTGCACCCGAGCTTCTGACTTACAGAACCGTAGGCTGATGCATAAGTATTGTTTTAAGCCACTAAGTTTGTGGTAATTTGCTATGTAATCTCTAAAACAAAGGTTTTAATATCTTCTCTTTTTTATGAGATCAAAAGGAGATCAGTAATTATTTTTTTTACAGAACATGCATATTACCTATAAATTTGATAAAAGGAAATTGTAGAGAGAGATGTTGATAAGACAATTAGCTGCTACAAGGAAAAGTTTTGGAATAAGCAAGAGGAGGCAATAGCTGCGCATTAAGGGTTTTAATATGCACCATGGAGTTAACTGGAAATGTGGAACTCCTGCCTATGGTGGAGTATGAGTATAAATCCATGTTGAATTCTATTGTAGGATACATTTTATTTTATTGGAAGTTTTCTAATACTCTTAGTGAGTCCACTTCTTGCAACATACCTTAGATTTTGTTTACAAAAATAAAAAAAAAAAACTAGTATATTATCGAATTCTGATTATAGGGCAAGAACTATCCTAGATCTTTTACTTAGAATGTCACATTTAATCTTCCAAACAAAAGCAAAGAATTAATGACAATCAAGGAAAGATTTGTCTTATAAACACCACTAAAAAGATTCCATATATTCTGGTGTTCAAAGGAAAATTCTCCTCCAAAATCTAGAATTCTTATAAAAGTATTGATGCATAAGAAGGCATTTGAGGCTTTCTACATTATTCTACATTATAGGGGAAAATTTTGAGTCATTAGATATCATGTCTGAGGAGGAGTTCAGAGTCAATGAAGTTGCCATCATTTATCATTTTGGTTTAAATTTTATAGACAGAAAAACTCTTTTAAATTGTGCCTGTTTGTTACTCAAGCATCCTGCTGCATCGAGTTTGGAGCTTACCACCTGGGAGACATTTATGCTCACTCAAGTCTACCTTCCATCCTCCAGTCTCTTTTTAGCTATGTCTAGTCTACTTATTCGGTGTTTCAATTTTATTATCACATCCACATCCATTGCTAGGAATTCTATTTGTTGGTTTAAAAAATCTATTTGTCATATTCCACATTATAGTCTCCTTTTATGTAATCAATTAGATACTCTAATTTTATTATTTCTCCCAAGTTGGTCTACTATCATTACTGCTTAGATTTTTAATTTCTGTTCTTTACTGTGCTGGCTGACACTTCAGGAGCATCATTTTCTTGTGGGTTTTGAATTCTTGTTGTTAGCGCATCTTCATTAAGATTTCCAGTTTTGCCTGTGGAATCATATGCACCCAGGTAGTGAAGTTGTTTTATGGAATTAGTTTTGTCTGCTTTTCTCTGGCTTCTTACAATTTTCACAGGTTCATAATTAAATGATTAATTTCTTAACTTAGAAGATGAACAACATGGGTAATATCAACCCGATGCAATGTTAGAATGTAACCAAAGCCTGGGGCTTAGATATTTTTATGAGTCTATCTTTTCCTTTACCCCAAGATCTGGGCAGATGCAAGTTTTTTGTTTTTTTTTTAATCTTTTCCTTGCATAAATGGAATACAAAAAACCCTCTGCGTTTGGACAGGCCAAAGCATATTTGCTCTTCTCTGGGCATTGATAGTTGACCCCCTCCCCCCTAGTGCTTACGTCTGGTTCAATATTATCTGTGTTTATGTAACATCAGTTTGCAGAACTCCTGCTCTGGCTTTAAGCCCTCTTTTTTTCTTGACTCATGGATATCTTTCTTTTGAGCACAGATATGTGTTTTAATGGAAGACAGTCATCTTTTTTCCATCCCACTATGGTACTGGGACCAGAAATCAATATATAATTTTTGTCAAAAGGAATACAGTAAAAAGAGAAAAGTCTAGGAAGTCTCTGAGCTATCATATGAAGGATCTTAGGAAATTATTTTAGCTCGCTGAGCGTGTTTCCTCACCTCTAAAGCAGAAATTTTATTTTTCATGCAGAAAGGTTTGTGGCAGATTAAAAGAGGATGTCTTATTTGCATTCTACTGCTGGTGGACGTAGCCAGCTAAATGTCCATTTATAAACCCAGAAGATGGCCATCTGACAATGACAGAGAGGGATGGGACAGTCTCTCTTGTAAATCACTGGGATTGTGGCTGGGGCTGTAGAGAGAACACAAGACTGACTAGCGGCAGTGTGATCAATTTACTGAGAACTCCCAGGTGGAAAACTGTACCTTTAGACCTTTGCTTACTAAACTCAGGAAGTAATGACATCATATTTGATCTTCAAGGCTCTTGTTACAATTTCAAAACCCTATACAATAGAGAAGTCTTCTCCCATATCTATCAGGTTAAAGTACTGCTTAATAGTGGTGTGCTGGAGCCTGCACCACTGGCTCTTGAGCGCTAATTGTTAAAAATCCTAGAATTCTGTAAGCCAGTTATGACACTGTTGGTAGCTTGAAATTGACTATGCAAGAGGTATTTATACCACAAAAATTGGCAAGCACTACACATCAGGGCCTTAATTAATTATTTAATAACTGATTTACTAGCCAACACTGCATACAACAAAATGAAGGTCATATAATTCCCTGCATTATTTAATTATATTCAATTTGACTTTTATTCTGATAAAATTTTCTCATTTTAACAATTTAAACTGTGTCTACAGTTGTGAAGAGACTTACACATCAAACTGGAACTACTTAAGGAGAGCCTGAAAACCTAGAATACGCTGAAAACATTAGAACTGCTCTCTAACTAGTGAGTGCTCATCTCACTAAACTGAACATTAGCGCTGCCGGGCTGACTGTTTACTCCCCCAAGCATGAGAGCATAGCGTCCCCTAAGGAGCTCCCTAGCTTCTCAGACGAGGTCTGACGGTCTCAAAAAAATTTGTTGAGCGTGTATATGAAAATGAATCCCACTATTAGATATAACAAAATTCAGATATGTGGCAAAGACAATTTCCTGTAACATTTCCTCAGAGGAAACTACTTATGCCATTATGAAACACTCTTCCCCAATCATTTACTCTGGTTTGTTCTCTATCAATATTTTGGTTTCCAGTTTAAATGTAGTTAAAATATCCAGCACATCCTGCTCTCTGGTTTCCGTCACACTAAAGCTATGTTTGACTAATGACTACTTGCATAACTTCTTGTCTTACAATATCCTTCCTAATCCTAAATCACTCTCAAAGTGAGTAATAGGTTCTGATGTGTCATGTCACTCAGCATAAAGCTCCTCATGTATTTTTGATACCACTCAGACTATGGCAAGATAACACTCAACAGAAAATTTTTCCTGTGAACTTTCCAAGGAAAGAAATTTTGCAGCAATGTTTTAAAAAAAAATTTTAACGCATGCTGACTTTTGTTGAATAACAACTCCCCTAACCTCTGACAGAATCACTGTTCCATAAAAGTTGCCGAACACAATCTCACATGAACCACTCCTTAGTCCCGTAGATTCTCAGCCTTCTTAAGTTTTCAATTCCTTTAATTTGAGCAGATATTTACATTTAATCAGATTATCTAACTCTGTGTTGTCCATGTACTTACATTGAGGCCGTCCAATGCACCAATATACATTCATGCTGTGCTTTACCAATGAGTTTAAAAACTCTTGGAGGGCCCCTATATTTTTGATATTTTTATTTTTATTTGCTTAGTGTCTAATATGATGATCAGCACTCAGTGGGTATGCAATATATGTTGAAAGATCCTTACTTGTTTGTAAAATATGCAAAACAGGTATAATAAATGTAGAAGATATCATATGTAACAGGAGAATCATCAATTTATAGTTAAAAAAATAGAATGCTACAATATGGCTTTGTATGCTCAAGGACCATAATGCTTTCAAAGGAGTCAATAGATTTATGGTGATGAGACATTTTAAATATTTTCAATAAATATGACACATACAGACCCACCAGGCTGATGAAATTGTTCAAATTGTCTTGCTATTCTGGTCTTATAATTACAGCTTTGTTTGGCGATAAGAACCATCGTGGTATATAGTGGTTCAAGAAATCGGACTGGGGCTCGGTAACAGACAATATGAGGAATTCCAGAAAGAATGAACTTGGAAGTGAGTCTATCAATGAAAGAGGCTATAGCCTAGACTTCTAGGAAGGTAGGATTAGGGAGACTGGATAATCACTGCTGGAATTTTGGAAAAGGCTTCTAATTTCAGGAAAGATAGGGTTACGTACGAAACAGGGCTATCAGTCTAGAAGAAATCATACTCAAAAAGAGAATCAAATCAGAGTTTATTGAGCAGAGAGAGTATCAGATTTAGGCCCTGAGAACCAGGCTGCATGGTCAGTGTAATGCTGACATAAGATTGGCTTTCTTCCTAGATTGCTTGTAGAGTCTAGGGCTGAGCAAGGGTCTACAGTTTGGTGTTAAATGATATCACATGGAAAAGAAGAGACAGGAGGTCCAGAAAGAACACTAGGGTCTTGTTACATGATTGACGTGTGATGATTTCATAAAAAACGTTCTTGTAAGGTGAAGTATATACAGATTTCTGGGATCTGGATATAGCAATTTCCTCAAACTTGTGTCAAAAAGTATTCTTTTCTACCTCCCTCTTATCTATCCTCAAACCCACAATTTATTCAGAAGACAGAGACAGAATCATTGAATAAAACAATATCAACAGGCTGGTCATAAATGCATTTTAGCCCTGACAGCCTTAGAAGTTTTGAGTATACCTATGTATGTAACTATTAAAATCATGTTTCCGATCAAAACATTTACTTTCAGATATGCACAAATTCAGTAAACTTGCTTTAGGCTTCTTGAGGAACTGCACATTTTATAGGTAACTCTAAATATTGAGCGGAGCACTAGAAAGTTATTTGCATTAATCTACTCAAGTATAAAAGGTTCTGCTAGTTAAACATTCATAAGAAGGAGTGTCGATAAAACCTCAGCTGACTTACCCGTATGTATTTCTTACAACACATATTTATTTGCTCATATATTACATTTAACTATGTAATTCCAAATAGAAGTGAAAAAATAGAACTTATTCAGAAATTGTACAGGACAAGTGCTTATACTCATTAGATTTTGTCATGTAGGAATGACTGCTATGGGAAAAGTAGACAAAAAATGCCCCCTTTTAATTAATCTAACTTAGAAACGTATGTACTGAAAGTGTGTAAATTATGTTGCACATCAAAACAAGGATAATCTGAGAAACTACAGTATTGATTAGAACAATATTATTTCAATGTATAAACATAGTTTGTTTCAAAAAGGCACATTTTAAAAAACAACCCCCTAATCCACCAATCAAAATATGTCAATGTACTTTTTTTATTTCATATAAAACATATTTATTATTCAGAACAGGAAAAATCTGGTTAATATTATTTATATAAAAAACATTGTATTAATCTTCAATAAAATCTAAGTCCATATTTATACATATAAACTTCCATTAATTTTAGCCAATTTAAATTTGAAAACAAGTATAAAATTTAATAAAGCATAAAACGGGGCTGATTGAATAACACCTGTCCATCCCCAGCTCATTCTCTTTAAAGTATCTTATCATTTCCTGAAATGTGGTCTGTTATTTCCACTGAATCATTCCACTTAGATTTTTTTTAGGGTAGACACTAACAAACAAAATTATGATTATATTTCTATTAATTTACTCAAGTAATTAAAAAAGAGAAACCTTTTGAAAAATTTTGAACAAATAATTTCACTTGTTTAACTGAAAATGTAACCAGAACATACACAAGGAGGACAGTTGCAAATGTTCATCCAACGATCTTATTTAAAAAATAAATTAAAAGAACTTTTCAAATCCTTATTTAAAAAAACAATGGATAAATGCCCTCATGTTGGAAAACTTAACTGTAAGGCATCCAAGGACATGATGTTCACAATAGGAACTACCAGCCTGATCACTGTACCTGGCGAAGAAAATGATCACAGTTAAACTGTACTGAGTCAACATATTAAAAACATATATATTTAAAATTATGGATTAGGGGCCGACCTGGTGGCTCAGCTGTTAAGTTCGCACATTCTGCTTCTTGGCGGCCCGGGGTTTGTCGGTTTGGATCCCAGGTGGGGACATGGCACTGCTGGGCAAGCCATGCTGTGGTAGGCGTCCCACATATAAAGCAAAGGAAGATGGGCACGTATGTTAGCTCAGGGCCAGTCTTCCTCAGCAAAAAGAGAAGGATTGGCAGTAGTTAGCTCAGGGCTAATCTTCCTCAAAAAGCAAAAACAAAAACAAAAAACATAATAAAATTATGGATTAGAGTTATTAAATACATGGTTGATTATCAATAACATCAATTAATTGATGTTATTAACTAGTTGAGTATTAAAACAATAATCAAAAACCATACAGGGGCCAGCCTGGTGGTGCAGCAGTTAAGTTTGCACATTCTGCTTCAGAGGCCTGGGGTTCGGATCCCAGATGTGGACATGGCACCGCTTGGCAAGCCACGCTGTGGTAGGCGTCCCACATATATAGTAAAGGAAGATGGGCACAGATGTTAGTTTAGGGCCAGTCTTCCTCAATAAAAACCAAAACAAAACAACGAAACAATACAGAGAAGTCACCAATAGAGACACATTTGTACATATAACAAAGAATTTAAATATTTTGATATTGAAGATATTAATTAACGTGCAATAGCTGTCACACTTTATTTTATTTATTTATTCTTTTTGGAGGAAGATTAGCCCTGAGCTAACACTTTAATGTAATTTAAACTGAGTCATTTGAATCAAGGATTTATCAACAAGACCTGTTCCTAATTCTGAGCCTGGTTACATCTTTATCCTCCTGAAATCAGGGTAATACTTAGGGGACCTTATTAAAGAGAATAAAATTGCAGAAATAATTATCATTCCTGTGTGCACTTCATAAACCCGAATGCAAGGAAGTGGCCTTTAGCTAGAGGCTCCAAAACTTTACTTGGAAAGTAGAGTATTTCTAAGTGGAGAGGACAGACTGTATCATGTGTGTACCGAAGAAACAACAAAACTGATAGCTGTTGAAAAGGAACAGGAGGAACTCAGTGAAACATTCCATGCAGAAATGAGATGAGCTGTTCATGAGTTGTGATTACTCTTGACATTCATATCCTTCTCATCCAGGCTTAGCACGATTGAAAATATATAGTAACTTAAATACATGTCAAAGCTTTCCTGGACTATTCTACAGCATGCTCCTAAGCCTTGTTTCTCCTGCAGTGCCCCAAACATACTCCTGCCTCAGTGACCACTGCCAACATGGACCATGACAATTAGCAGCTGAGAGGATGAGATGCGCCATTACCATTGTTGTTGGCTAGGAATTGGTACCATTTGTACCACTGAAAAGGGTTGAGGAGTTAGTCCTTATACCCAACCAATGCCAAGGGGTAGCCCAGGATAACAAAAATGATCTCATTTTAAAATGGGAAGTACTCACAAATGCTACTTAAACTTTCTGTGTCATTCATGTTGCATGTACTGTGACATCTGCTCATTTTCTCTCACTCCTTTCCCTCTCTCCAAAAGGACTTGTTTTATTTTTATTGTTAGTGGAAAATCCTTCTTTGTTATCTTTCCTCTAAGATCACCTCTGTTCGCAATGAGGAAGTTACAGAATTCCCCCTACACACCTTCAATTTGTGATATTTTCTTCTTCAAAAAAGAAATTTCATATCAAACATGATCTATTGAACATCAACTTAAATTTCAGGCTTTACTGAGCAGTTTATTTTGGGCAGTTCATCAGCTATAGTTTCCAGCAATATATTATGATATTTAAGTTTTTATTTAATTATTTAAGTAAGTGATCGTAAGAGCAAGAACTATCTATCAATTGTTTTTCAAGCTAAGGAAGGCAAAGAGGAAAGTGCTAGCATTGTCATGGAAAATAGTAAAATATAGCAAGAAAAATGCTTTAAATTCTGTGAAGCCAAAACTCAAAGCACCATCATTAAAGGGAAAAATCAAACTATTTTTAGGAATAGAACACAAAAACGGCTGATAAAAAAATAAAATTTAAGTTGTAAAAAATATGATGAACACAAGCTGTTAAATATAAGGCTTAAAAAATAAGATGAAAATAAACTGTTAATATAATTTTAAACTATAGAAAAGTCTGATTTATAATGAAAAAGGAAGCACGTATAGGTTGCCAAGAATAAAATATTTTGAAAAGCAAATGATTACAAATCTTTGGATATTAAATATTTAATAGCATCACCATATGAGGATACAATTAACCTCTCCTGTCATCAGTGGCAAAGCTTTTTAAGGGATCTGAGGCATGAAAATAGAAATTGCAATTTAAAACTGACCCTAAATAAATTGAGTAGTTTATGTTAGTGAGATTTAAAAAATAGTTACTTGTCTAAATATTTGTATTCACTGTTGAAAAATATTGCAAGTGTATGGACTAGTTATCTAAATTACCATCTAAAATACAATCCAGAAGAATAATAAAGTGCTCTTTTTGTTTGTTTGTTTTTCTCCTTGTTTCAAGCTAATATTCCCAGGACACTTTAAAATCTATTTAGATCTTTAAAATCATCTTCCTACCTTGTTTTACATATTTAACATTCGATTTTTATATTGCAATAATGTATTATAATTATATTGCTATATAATTTGCACTTCGGATATTTCCTGTAGTCTCCAAAGAAACCTCTGGAGTTGAAATAAATACAATAGACTACTATGTTGTTCCAAAGAATTCAAGACCAGATATTTTGAATAATCTATTAACTTTCTACACTAAAATCATAAGGGTAATACTAAAGAAAAGTAACAGCCACAAAACAAAGATAAACCAAAAACAAGAACGTTAAAGTGTTCAATTCTCTCATCTGTTTTGTGTAGAATCTAAATTTGATTTGTAAGAGTTAAACCGTGATCAATTAAGGAAAACTTTTAACTGAATTACGTAATAAATACTGATTCAGATTGTCAATATCTAAAAATAATCTGTTGGCTTGCTTGTTAATTCTCCCTTTTATTCGTACTTTCTAAACTACGATGGCTAAAGCAAATCTCTTCTCTATCTCATTCTCTCGCTTTGCTTGGTAGAAAGTCACTAGATAAAAATCATATATCCCACCTAATTTAGAGAAACTAAAAGTCCACAATGTTAAATAATCTGCCCAAAAGTCACACAACTCAATGAGTCACATCTAGAACTCAGGGCTGTAGACTCCCATCTGGTGCCAAGTTGCCCCTCAATTCCTAAGTATACAGCAATTTCGCAATAATTTTAAAATTATGAGCAGATGTTCAAGGAGCAATGAACTATGAAAGCTGTATAAACATGAATAAAGTGTAGAGTGATAATCAAATAAAACTTACAATACAACAAAGTACATTTAGCACATATCCTGCCGCAAGGTAATTAGGTATAACCAGTAAGCAAAATCGTAAAAGAGCACAGTTAGTCTTTGAAATGGTCAATTGTATTGTTTTACCTCCTTAATTTTTTAAGTCCTAGATCATTAGTTGTCCCTGATTCTAGTCTACCTTCAGCTGCGTTCAGTCAAGCTATGCTCAGAAAGCTTTCATATGGCACAAACACACCTTCACAAGAACATTTGGAAGGCACCCTATAGATAGTTGAATAAAGCAGTCTATTCGAAAGCACCTTGTGGGTGGGAAAGGCCTCTGGAAATCTGGCACCATGGACTAAGTCTTATGAGAGGGTTAGAGCAGTTTTCAATAGTGAACTATTTTCATCTAAAAAGCAGTACAAAAATTCCTAACTTGAAAGAAAAAGTTGCTTGTTGCTCCAAGTAACAGAGCCATACCAACTGGGACTGCTGAGCTCAAGGTTAAGGGAAAAGCACAACGATAAGCAAGGCAGGAACAAGGAATTGAACTTGAAAAATGCCAGAGCACAAAGAAGAGGCAAAGGGAGAGGGAGGTTGAGTCAGTGTGAATCACACTTGCCTGGATGGCTGGATCTTCAGGGGTTGGAGCTCAGGGCTGAAATTCATCTTTGCCTGTCTCACTCTTTGAGGTTCCTTCAGGTTAGAAGTTCAGGTAAACAACAGATGACAAGAGACAGGAAGACCGCTGCCTAAAACTCGCTTCTTATGGCTCTCGCTAGTTTATCCATGAGGCAAGACAATGCTACTTTATTAGAAGAAACACCACGTTTTTTGCAGTTTGTTTGCTGCAACTTGACTAAGTTGCCTGCTTTTTAGCAAATGTCCCTGGTTTGAGGAAAAGTTGATCTTAAATGAACAGGTAGCAGCAAAATAAATTGTAATAGTACAATTGAAGCATAACTATTAGGGCGTTCAATGAGAGGAAAAGATTATTTTATGAGCTGTTAACTCTGTCTGGTAATCAGAAATGTCTAAAAAGGAAAGGTAAGATGTTGAAGATTGAGGATGAGCATTTTAGCAAAATCATTTGAATTTATCAGGCTCTCTTAAGCAATGCTTTTATGTTTGTAACCTTTTAATGAGTCATAAAATCAATTCAGTGGGTCACAACCAGCATTTAAATAGTAACTAGAATAGAATAAAAATATAACAGAAACTAGCAGAGTACATGATTTATAGTAAGGGTAAGTATCATTTGATGAAACTTTTGTCTCTGGTGTGTGTGCGTGTGTGTATGTGTTCTGGCTTTCTATGCTACCAATGTATTTGTTATTTGGGTCAAAGAAAAACCAGCAAAAATCTACCCCCTCAAACAAAACAAAACTTTGACAATCACTCCTCCTCCTCGCAGGTGCAAGCCTGAAAGACTGCCGCCCATGAATGTGCGGACAGTCCTCAGGTGGCGCATTCACAGTAACCCGCCACCTCTTTCCTTCTCAGAACCCTCCATTCTCCCCGTGGAAAAATCTTCTCTTCCTCAGCTGATTTCTATTTTCATTTTCTCTCACATACACATACACCACACACAGTCACAGCTCACACAAAGAGTACCCCGTAGAATAGCACACTGACAAATGCTAATGAGCTCCCAATTTTTAGCAGTTTGCTTTATTTTTCCTCATAATTGTCTCAAATTGGTGCAACATCTTTTTTCACAGTTTTGTGGAAAAATATGTAAAAATGATGACAAACTGCCTTCCACTCACTTTTTCTGTTTTAATATAATGTAGCTACATAAGCACAGACACACTTATACACATAACAACCACAGAAACAACAGGAAATCTTCGGAAAATCACTATTAACAACAGGTTTCAGGACCATATCCCTACTTCATTTTTCTTCACAGATAAATGGGCAAAACAGAAGTGTTGCATCTGGTTTATCTCATGGGGTTTCAAATAAGTCATCTGGACCCTTCTCCATATTTCTATTCATCTCTTACAACTACCTGAAAAAGAGTACAAAAGAAATCCTGAATCTACCTGATTCCATGACAACTATTTATCGAAGAGTTATTCACTAAGGTCATGTTTTTATGCAATATTTTTTCTGACTCAGTATGATTTTAGGGTGTACTCACCTCTGAATCAATTTATTTCATGGAATGAGAGCTGCCACAGTTGAGGCATCACATGGAAGAGTGGGAGGGCTCCCATCTCCCTGTGACAGAAATATGACCAACACTACCGTCATTGGATGTTGGAACTCCTATGTGAGCTTTAAGAGAAAGAAATGAAACACACATCCACATATATACAACTGTAAGTCTGTATTTTATCATACAAAATTATTCTATGACACAAAATTATTCTACAACATCAATCAAAACTAGAATTTTCTGGGGCTGTCTCCTTGGCTGAGTGATTAAAATTCTGTGCACTCCTGTGCAGTGGCCCTGGGTTTGTGGGTTCAGATCCTGGCTTAGACCTACTTCACTCATCAGCCATGCTGTGGCAGCGTCCCACCTACAAAGTACAAGAAGATTGGCACAGATGTTAGCTCAGGGCTAGTCTTCCTCAAGTGAAAAAAAAAAGAGGATTGGCAACAGATGTTAGCTTAGGGCGAGTCTTCCTCACGAAAAGAAAAACAAAAGAAAACTAGAATTTTCCTAAGATTTTCAATATAAAATTTCTGATATGCAATAAACAATGGTTTAACAAAGTATAAACCATTCAGTTTTGTTATTGTTATTGAGTGTTTTTATTCTTTTACTGTCCCAGCTTAATGAATAAAAGCAATAGTCATACTTAATAAGCCTTTTGCTAGAAGAGTTTCCTACCCAAATTACTTATGCAGCAACAAATATGCTGTGTGAAGGAAGTGTGCGATGTCAGAAGTCAGAGAGCATAGCCCAGAGGTTAAGTGACTCTATGTGGCTCAAGATTGATGCAAGTAATATTATGGGTTAAGGGGCAGGTGAAGGTAGGAAAGAGAGCAATACGTTTGTTTAATGGAGTGTCTTTCTATTATATTCCTGATGAAAGAGAAGGCTCTCTGCTGGGACACACTTAAACTATATATTGTTTTGTTTCCTTATTCACAGAATTACAGCTTCTTAGAAAATGTGCAATCACTAAAATCCGAATATCAATGTATTAGCTCAGTTTTCTTCTAAATGCTTAAGTGCATTAATTGTTTTGAATAACCACTATAATAACAGTAGAGTAAATGTACATATCAGGTTCCTCAACCATTTCATGCTATGAGCTATGGATTTATTTATTTAATCATTTATTTTATGGTGGAAAAATATACGTAACATGAAATTTACCATTTTAGTTATTTGCAAGTGTACATTCAGTGGCATTAAGTACGTTCACATTGTTACACAACCACCACCACCACTCATCTCTGCAGTTTTTCATCTTCCCAAACTGAAACTCCTTACTCATTAAACCATAACTTCCCGTTCCCTCCTTCTCCCAGGGCCTGGCAACTACCATTCTACTTTCTATTCTATGATCTTGAGCACTCTAGATACCTTATATGAGTGGAATCATACAGTAGTTGTGATTTTGTGCTTGGCTTATTTCACATAGTATATTGTCTTCAAAGTCCAGCCATATTGTAGCATGTATCAGAATTTCCTTCCTTTGTAAAGTTGAATAATATTCCATTGGGTTGCTTCCACCTTTGGCTATTGTGAATAATAATGCTATGAACACGGGTGGACAAACATCTGTTCAAGTCCCTGTTTTCAATTATTTGGGTATATCTCCCAAAGTGGAATTGTTGGATCATACGGCAATTCTATTTGTAGTTAAATTAAACAGCAGTGAGAAATCTGTTGAAAAACAGTGAGAAAATCCAACATATGCCTTCATTTGCTTATTTGTTCAATTCTAGTATACACATAGTCATTTCAGAATTGTTGACCAGTACCTTCATGGAAAACAAATTTATCAACTAGGAAACAGGGCTTCTACGAAGTTCCTTTTGCTTCAATCTTGTAGACTCCACTCATTTCTGAAGATAGTTAGGTCAACATCTTTATCCCCATCTTCTTCAGGGAGGTTGTGCACATCTGTAATACAGTTAGATCCTTTTATTACATTCTGCATTCCATCCTGGCATCTCCAGCCTTGTAAATCTTTTTGTTTTAATTTGTACGCTTTAAGATTTACTCTTTGTGCTGTAAAGTTCTATAAGTTTTGACAAATGCATAATGTTATGTATCCAATATTACAATATTGTATACAGTGGCTTCTCTGCCTTAAAATATACCCTGTATTCACGTGCTCAACCCTCCTCTCTCTCCTTCAACTGCCGACAACTGACATCTGTCTGCCGTTTCTATAGTTTTGCCTTTTTCAGAATGGCGCATAAGTGGTATATGTTGCATGTAGCCTTTCAGATTGATAGACTAGTTTTTTTCACTTAGCAATATGCATTTAAGATTAATCTATGTCTTTGCATGGTTTGATAGCTCATTCCTTTTTATTGTTAAATAAAGTGATATTCACAGTTTGATTGTCTATTCACCTATTCAAGGACATCTTTGTTGCTTCCAGTTTAGCTCAGTTATGAATAAAGCTTCCATAACATTTGCATGCAGGTTTTTGTGTGAACATAAGTTTTCAAATTATTTGGGTAAATATCTATGAGCACAATAGCAAGGTCATATGGTAAGACTATGTTTAGCTTTGTAACAAACTGCCAGACTTTGTGTGTGTGTGTGTGTGTGTGTGTGTGTGTGTGTGTGTGTGGAGAATTGGCCCTGAGTTAACATCTGTTGCCTATCTTCCTCTTTTTGCTTGAGGAAGATTGTCACTGAGCTAACATCCATGCCAATCTTCCTCTACTTTATGTGAGATGCCGCCACACTGTGGCTCAAGGAGTGGTGCTAAGTTGACACCCGGGATCCAAACCCACAAACCCTGGGCTGCTGAAACGGAGTTGGAACTTAACCTCAACCCCCCAGGCGGGCCCCTTTGGAAGACTTTCTTCCAAAATGGCTGCACCGTTTTACATTCCCACAGGAGTGAGTGAGACTTCCTGTTGAGATTTGGTTTTTAATCAACAATTTGGCAAAGGGATAACTGGATAACGTAACAAAACTGTGTCCTGCATTTAAACATGTTTTAAGCATCCTCAGAGATTTCTTGTATAATGGGAAGGTTAGTAACGCTGCAGTAGCAAAGGCAAGAATTTCAGTCAGGGCAACCTCTGCTAACTCGACACTACCAGATGTACGCTGTGTGATCTTAGGGTAGGGACTGTCCTCTCTGCTCATTGATTCTTCATCTCTGGAAAGAGGACCGCAGTGCCTGTCCTCTAGGCGTTTTGGAAAGTTAACTGAAATAGAGTTGGCTGAAGACAATCCTGAAATCATTGCAACTACAATCTAGTGCTAATCTCTCTTGACTTTTACTCCTGCTCAGCCTTTCACTGACTTCCTAGTACTGTCCACAACGGACTCTTCTCAAATAACTTTCATTCTATATTAGTTACAAACCCAACTCTACACTCTTAATTCTTTGCAAATGATCTGCCCTCTTATTTAGCAGAATAGATTGAAGAAGTATAATAGGGATTTTATGTTATATATATATATATATTACATATGATATTATATTAAATATACATATGTAAGGCCACAAATCAAGGCTGGATCTAGCAGAAACACTTGGGGTTCTCCTTCTCATGCATTTTCTTTCTCCACAACCAGAAAGAAGCTCCGTGTACCCAGAAACAGAGTGACACTTATCACCTTTCTGATTACTATTTTCCTGAGACTCCTACCCTGTCCCTGTCCTTCCTACACATTCCACACAGTCACACAGTTACAGGCTCTCTCATGATATTCTTGAAATTATTCTTGGCGTTTCAGAATAGTCTGAGGCCGGCACAGAGGAATTAAGAACAGTTATGGTTCTTCTGTTCCTCTTCCGTTCTCAAGGGAGGCCTGAATAACGAGGAAAGGGTGAAAGGGGGGTCTAGGTCTCCTACCCCCAACACTCCCACCCTCCCTGCCACCCTCTGAGAGCCATGCCTCTATGGTAGTAGCAACTATTTTTTCTTTCTTTTCTGCACGCCCATGCCTAGCAAAGCTATCTCCAGAATTAAAAATTGCCACCAAAAACACCAGAGCTAGCTATAACTGACTTATGATTAATGAATCTATAAAAAGTTACTCTTTCATCTCTTATCCAAGGAAATTTACTGAGCACTGAAGATGTGCCAGAAAAATGGTAAGCATGTTATACCTCAAAATACCTTCATTACCACCATGATCATCATCATTACAATCTCATCATCACGCCACAAACATTTATTAAAACACAACTATTCTAGGAATTGGAATGCAGTAGTAAAGAAAGCTAATCTTGTCCTAAACTTACAGTCTGGTGGGATAATAATAAATCTTCATACAGTAGATTACAGCTTAAAAATACATTTAGTTAACCTTTTATTTTAGCTTTTTATGACTAAATTTTTAACTCTAAATTGCTAAATACTTAGCTTTCTCTTGTCTTCCTATTTCATAATTTAAAAATTTCCTGGTTTTGTTCACCCAGCACTTGTACAAATGATCTCTCTCATTGAACTAGGGACTGCCACAGGACTACCACTTTCAGTGAGGGGATAGATTCCTTCAGTTTTAGGTATGCTGCATTTCAATGGCACATTTAGTTATGAATATCCAGGGTATAGACAGTTGGCCATAGTAGAGTGGAACTCAGGAGTGGGAAGTGGGCTGGAGATTTGGGATTCGAGGGATATATTGTTGGTAAACGAGGCCATGGATGAAACTACCCAGAAAGAAAGGCAAATGAGGAGAGAACCCTAAGAAACATTTAAGGAACAGGTGGGATTGGTCAAAGGAGAAGCTTGCCTAAGGCTAGTCAGGGACAGTGAAAAACTACAATATTATGCACAGGAAGAGAGCTTCCAAAAGGAGAGAGTGGTCAAACATGATTAAGATACAGGACTGAAAATTTCGGAACGGATTCTGCAAACAGGATACTAATGGCCGCCCTCAGCAACTAGGTGTAGAGAACTGGAATGGATGTTTTTTCAAGAGTGAATGCGGTATGAAAGTGAGGACAGCCAGGGTAGATGGAGACGGTATGATGAAGAGTGTCAAGAGCATTTTTTTCGTTTTGCTCTGTTTTTGTTTTTGTATATATCTAAAATCAGACCTTCTCTTACATTCTCTGATCTCCTGACGTCCCCTCCTTTCTCCTTTCTTCTGCCCAGCCCCATCCCTCACACTCAATCTCTCTCAATTTCTCTTTCAAATTCTGTCTTTGGTGCCCTGAGACTACTCATTTACTTTTTCAGACATGGAATGAGAATTTAGCTGAGGGAAAAAAAGATCGAAATTATACAATCCCTTATAAAAGTTAGATTTCACTTCTGTGACACTGGCATCAACATGGGAGGGTGTTGAAGGTGTTAGCTTTGCTGACCCGCTGGCAGTCAGCTGAAACCGCCATTTGGTAAATGTCACTGCTGTCTGGAGACCTTGAATGCCAGGAAGCAGCTGGTCCATTGGACTCTCTTGGAAGTGATTAAAAAAAGAAAAATCAGACTCTCCAAGGGACATTCTTCTAAAGACATCAACCAAATGGAAATTTCTTCACCAAAGCATTTATAGAACATATTTCATGGTTCTGAATTTTGACATATTGGACCAACTTAGGGAGAATTTTACTTTTATTTTTACCCTGGGGGAAGAGCATCATAAATTATTCCATGACTATTTCCTCTCTATTTACAACACTATTTGGAAAGTGTTCTGGAACATGAAAAGAGTGACTATTTCACCCTTGTCTGCATATTAGCTGTAGCTGCGTGAATCTCTCCCAGCTTAATGAATTCTCCACATTATGAGACTAAAACTCACACAACAGAGCCTAGCACAGAAGATGCACTCATTAAATATTAGGCATTTTTGGTAAGAGGAGGGCTTCTCTCTTACTTGAAACTGAAAATACCCTGTAATTGCTTTTCAATCTCCCTTTGGATTTAGGATGCATAAGCTCGACTTTTACGTTAGAAACATCCTCTGCAGTTTCTGAGTTGAAATATGCAGACAGAAGAATGTTAAGGAAATGGGGACAGCAGAGCATAAGTTCTGATGGCCAACGGTGGAGCAGACGTACCGACTTTTGAGGCAACAGCAGCCATGTTGCCAGGAGTCGCTTGTACTGTCCACAGAAGCCTTGTCTTCTAGCATGCAGTGTTGGAGGCCTGTTTCTGCTCTGTGGCATGATTTTGGGTAAGATCCTGCCTGCAGCCTAGCATCCTTTTACCCATTCTTTCTCTATACCTGGTTCTTGAGGCTCCTGGTATTCTGTGATCCATTCATTCTGTTTTTAAAAATTTATTTTCTGTTTAAATAATAATCAGAGTCAGATTCTGTTGCCTACAGCTAAGAACCCTGATAGATAACAATCGCCACATACATCAGAACTCAGAAGCAGCCACCACGGAGCTTATCAAATTTAACTTTGACTCTACGTTATTAATGCCGCAAGAACCTCAGATGCGGGCTATCTATGTAAAAAGGCTCTGCTTCTCCTTCAGCTCTGGTGGTACAGTGAGACGCTAAGGCTTGGATACTTAAGGCCTGAAGTTGGTGAGCGAGGCCATGGAAGGTCAGGCTCTGATGGCTGCCTGTGGAGACTGGTCTACGGGTTTGATCCATAAAAGCCCCAGCTTCACAGGCTGCTTTCTGACTGATTTCTAGCAATGTGCCCTCAAAAAAACACAGTTGACTTTTAAAAATTTACATAATAATGTTCCAAGTAATAGTTTCTGTCTCTAAACTCCTCGAGGACCCTTTTGAATGGTCAGCTCCTAACTCCACCAATTTAGGGACTTTGGTAACGCTCTGAATATGATCCTTGTTGATGCACCAGGGTTCCACCTCCACCCCTTTCCCCCCAGAGTCAAAATTTTCTAATTAGCTGTTCCCTTGAAAATGTATGCCAGTTTCTTCTTGTTTAAGCCACAAATCTGAGCTTCTTCATAACTCTTTAAGAGGAAGAGTGTGTTTCAGGATTTGACTCAAAACAAATCTTTATGCTGAGATGATCATATAGAACAAATGTCTTAATATACCAATATATACTCCAAATCAGAAGAATCTTCTCTTGATTGATTTATCCTGTGGGATGAAACATAAAGGTGTTCCAGAATCCTGTAATTTAAAAATCTGTATTGATACTTTGATGATATCTTTGAATAAATGAAATGCATACTCCTCTGCATGGTGGAGAGAAAGATCCTCTGCTTTCTATACACAAATAAAATGGTCTTATTTCCTTGAAATAGAAGTAATCTTAGCTGAGAAGTGACTCTGGTACATGCTTGATACCATAGAGAGTAATTATGTGAACTAGATAATCCTCAACTGGATTTTAGATAAACAGATTCTTCAGGAAGTTGACTTATTCAATAACTTATGGATACATTTGAAAAAGTTACCTTCTAGTGTCCCACTAATTTTACAAAGGACATCATACTTTACCATTATTATCTAATTGGCAAGATGCACATTGAATAAAACCCAATATTATTTAGATAAAATCAATACAGGTGTGACATATAGCCTAGAATTTTGACCCTCAGAGTTGGCATGAAATCAAACTTTTTTTCTTTTCAGGAAAATCTTGTCCTTATTCATAGATGGTCTTTCTATTTGAGTCTCGTCAATTTTCATAAGGAGAAGTGAAGTCTACTCTGAGCTTAGCTGACTGTTGAACTATGTATCTTCATTCTTTTTCAGTGCAACACACATCTGCTTTCAGGTACATTGCAAAGAACATAAACTCAGTTCACCACTATTTAGTACTTAACAAAGCTTGGCTGAAATGACTCACAGATACAGAGAACAAACTGGTGGTTGCTGGTTGGGGTGGGGGTGGGAGTTGGGGAGAAGGGTGAAATAGGTGAAAGAGATTAAGAGATACAGACTTCTGGTCACAAAATAAGTGAGTCACAGGGATGCAATGTACATCATAGGGAATATAGTCAACAATGTGGTAATAATTTTGTCTGGTGACAGATGCTTACTAGTCTTATTAGGGTGGTTATTTCATAATGTATATAAACGTTGAATCACTGTGTTGTACACCTGAAAATAATACCATATTGTATGTCAACTATCCTTCAATTAAAAAAATAAAACTTGGCTAAAATGGATAACTTCTATAGAATATTGCCTGAAAAAATTTATACTTTCCATTCATTTATCAATCAATTTATATCAGTGATTTAAAAGAACTTTAAGCTCTGAAACACTCTCTTCAAACAAGGCCTTGAAAAAATAATCACTACGTAATAGAGATGAAGGTGGAATGACCTTAGTTGGAGTGTAAGTGGAAAGCCCTCATTACAGTCAGGGGAGACGCTGGGCTCCCTGAGATCTAGAGAGCAGTGTTTGGGAACCATCACTATGAATATGTTAATCTGGTTGATATATTTAGAATGTATACCAGGGCCATGCTGTTTCCAAACACCACCTAGGATTTACCTTGTTGCGTTGCTTGTGTTGCATGGCACAGGCCATTGGATGGCTTCATGAAAGATACAACCCTTTGAAACTCATCATTACATTTATTATAACTCTGATGTTAAGATATTTGTCATAATATCATACAACTCCTCTTTATTCCCAGGAAAGTTTTATTCGTATGTGACAGCTAGGAACACTTCTACTCACGTGAATCAGTTTGTATGCATCTTTAGAACCTTGGGACACAGGTAGTGAGTTCCTCATATTCATTGCTTGCTAATAAGCTAAAGGACAAATTTGTGCCAAAAATCTAGCAAGTGGACAGTGATACAGTATATTTTGTGTGCTAATCTTTGATTATGTGTTCTCTGGTTCCGTCTTTGTTTTGAGGGTTTGTTTTTTAGAATTTGGCTTTATCTTTAATGCTTTGCTTCTCAATCAAAAAAAAAGTAAATGATTGCATTACTTGTATGTTTTGAATGCTTCCTGATATCTCTCTTTTTTTTGGAATAAGGCAGGATATAAGTTTTTAGGATAATTTAAATATGTACTATCTGTTTTTCCTCATCCATGTGAAGTCTTGAGTGTGTCCATTTAATATGGCGCCTTCTGAAGCTTTCCTTTTCTCTTCTCAATATTTACCTTCAACAAATCCACTTATTCCTAACCCATCCTTTCTCACTGGCACTATAAATAAGGTACAAAACAGTTTTAAAATATTTGATGTGCTCATAAACAATGAATTGCCAACAGTCCTTTTTCCTAAAAGACAATTTAGGTAGAAACATTTGTCTTCTGCTTTTAATTCAAATACCTCCTAGTTTCTCAGTTTGGTGCAAAAACACTAAACTCAAGATGTTTCCAAAACCTTAATAACTAGAGAGAGTAATTAGATAATAAAGGCAGCCACTAGTGGCCTTGTACCTCGTTAGCAGAAAACCAAATAGCGGAGCTTTTGATAAGCATTTCAGAAGCTGGGTGTATACACCACAAACTATTATGTTCATACAGACATCAGACATGTAAACCGGGTTGAACTGTGTTTGCATCTGTCAACCTGTCCTCAATGAGTTAACCAAGAATTGTATAAAGCTTTGCTACAGTAATGGTATGTCTGAAATAACCACTAGTCTCCAAAGTATGGTCTATTGGAAGCAGCAAGGCCAACGCCGAGGAGAACAGAAATCTAACTTTATCACTTTCAACCATATTCCAGGGCAATAGGGTAGTTTCTGTGCCATCAGTTGATTGACCAAATTAACAGGTGGTGCTCAGGTGCCCTTAAATAGTTAAATGATTTTATTACGAAATACTCTTCTTACAGCATCAGGCTCAACATAACTATCCAGTTTAAAATAAATATTTCCCAATGTTAAAAAATTATCTGCTTAATAGTCAGAGAGCCTAGCAGATCCCTGGGGATAATTAGATAGAACTGCGCTATGGAAACTGGAAGGCACATCAAGCAGATAATTTCTAATACATTTTAAGCAGTGGCTCTCTGCTTTTGCCCTGTAATTATTTCTCACACAATATGATCCATCCAGGGCAGAATTTTTGAATATAAACATAACTTTCAGTGGGAGCCACTAATGAAGGAGTAATGCTTGGTGCTATCCAGCACAAGGACATGCATAAATCATAATCTCAAAATGCAAAAACAGAATGAGCTACTCTATTATTCAAGAGTTACACTCCTCAATACATTAGTATTTCCCAAACTAATGACATCAAGTAGATTTTTATCCCAGCTAAAACTTTCTAACCCACAAAAGCAATATGAATACATTTATTATTTCCAAATTTTCTTGAGATATTTTCTAATTAACTGTATGATTTGGGGCAATATATTAATAGCATTTCTATCAAACAGAGCCAGCATTTTAATTAAACCAAATTTCCCCAAAAATTATTTATACATTGAATAATTTTTATAAATTAGTCCAGTGTTTTATATATAAAAATTATATTCATCTCTAATTTACTTATAATTTTGCCACAGGATAAAATCTGTAGACAGATTTCACAGACTTCAAACCCAATATAATATTTGTAAACCACCCAGATAATTATTGATAAAAAAGAAAATTAACATTTTTCTTTTTTTTGTTCCACCTAGAGCCAAGACCAAGACAGGAAATTAAATGTCTTACTGTTTTCTAGTTTTTTCCGGGTTTACTCACTGAGGAGTTTGGCATTCTGGGTGTGTGTGTTTGTGTGTTGATGGCATGTTTCTGTCCTGACTTGATCTTCCTTAAACCCAGGATTTTTCATAGTTCCCGCACATGCGCATGCCCTGCTAACACCATTTTATAAGCCACTAGTTTGGGAGATGCTGTCTGGGTAAATGCTGCTCAGAATCCCTTCATCCTTCTGATTTTATTTCTGACCTCCAGTTGTTTTCCTTACTTTTCCTCCAATTCATCCATTTAAAATAAAAACATGTCTTATCTTCACATTTTGTTTAATATCTTTGGTGTTTTGAATGGGGAGGCATCTTGCTAACATAATTCCAAAAACATCCTTTCCATTATCATTCCTAACTGTGCAATTTTTAATGTACTTTAGCCTGCTCCCTCTATAGAAGTTTTGATGGGGTGAACTCGAGGTCATATCTATTTGCCTCACTGGTTAGATGTGTCCAGAGCTGCGATTATTCTATTTCCCAAAGAAAAAGTTGAGCTAAACAATATTGAGAATTTTTAAAACTGTCTTTTATTTTATTACTGGGTCCAGGAACTCCAGTTCGAATGGAGAACAAACTCTGAGACAACTTAATTACAGCCTTTGTTTGAACTGTGGAGATCTGGCCCAGTTTTTGCTGGTGGAGATCCAACCACCTGCTAGTAGCTTTATGAAAGGAAGCAAGGCAACAGAAAACAAACTCAAAATGATGAGACTCTGTGGAGTTCATTCTACAAGAATGGGACCACTTTGACAAACCAAATGACGTGTGGTTCGTGGTTCACTTGGAATTTTTATAGCACAATAAAGAAAGGTGTTCTTATTCACATTATTGAAATTTAAGCAACTAGTCAGAGTCAGTGAGGAAAACATAATTTTGGAAATATGGGATATATGAACACAACTCAATGTTTTGCAAGTTCACTTAAAAAGAATTACCATTTGCAGAGCACAATAGTAGACCTGCTGAGAAATAGAAACACGAAAACAAACTCTCACTCTTCATCCCTTTGTGAAACTCATCTTAACACACAAAGTGTATGTCTTCATATATTTGTTAAGCCTCTCTATTCAATTTAACAATGAAATAAAGAAGGTGAAATTATCTGCTTCCATTTCTTTGAATGATGAAACAGCTGCAAAATTGTTGTTGGACATGGTTGCTACAAGGAAGAATTGTTTTCCGAAGCACACTTGGCCTGCTCTCAGCCCTGCCACCCACCTGCCCCGGCTGTGGATGGATTGAATGGTTCTGTCTACAAGTTTACAGAGAATAACTTGGGCAAGAATGACGCAGGTAGCTTTCTCGTCTTCTTGGGATGGTTTTTAGACATCACAAGGTTAAGTTTGTAGTTCTATGCTATGCCTTTCTCTCTTCAATCTTATCTTGGCCCTGCTTGAGAGGTTTCTGTAACCTGATGGGTTAAATTCTAGGATTTATTTAACAAGCCGAGCTGTCTCTCAAGCCAAGTTATGTTTTCCAATCTTATCTCTATCAGAAATAAACACTATGGTTCTGCTTTCATCTTTAACTTTCGTTTTATTTCTTAAATTTTTTAAAAGGGTGCTATTTATTGGAGGCTGCCTCAGAGACACAAATAGAACTGTGTAAACTTTTCTATAGTTTCTGATTA
The DNA here is from genome assembly GCF_041296235.1 of Equus asinus. Classification (NCBI taxonomy): domain Eukaryota; kingdom Metazoa; phylum Chordata; class Mammalia; order Perissodactyla; family Equidae; genus Equus; species Equus asinus. Next base: position 3,477,866 of record NC_091807.1, read on the forward strand.
AATTATAAGTGCTTGAATTCTCCTTCTAAATTAAGACGTAATTAATGTCAAATCCATCTTTACCAGAGTCAAAGGTAATGTGGGTGTAAAAGCAATTAGCAGACCTACTTGAGAGAAAAACTTTGAAAAATGCTGGGATCTAATATGTTTGTCAAGCCATGCAAACTGTTCATCAGGCCGTTGTTGACTGATAGTTCGTGTTTTGAAGCATTAAAAATTTCAAATATGCCTAAATATACTGTTTCCCTCATGACTGTCATACCACATCATTTCTTGTAATGGCCTTGACTTTGTTTATTTTGAGATTACAAACCACAGGCTCACAAATGATCTCAGGAAGTCCTGGATTCACTTGCTTTATTTTCCAGTAGAAATCAAGGACTGGACGCATTGAATCACATCTTCAAGATCACACAGTGAACCAGAGTCAGAGACAAAATTCAATTCAGTTTTTTAAAAAAAATCAAACTCTTCAAATGTTTAAATACGTATACAAAGAGGGAAGTTACTATTATTGAAATAATATGGTAATAGCTTACATTTGTTGAACCCTTACCATATCCTAAACACCACTTTTAGCATTTTACATACATTATTTCATTTCATGTCACAACAATTCTACAGGTATACATATCATTATACTCATTTTCTAGGTGCTGGAAGTAAGACTTAGAAAGTTTTAGTAACTTGGCCCTCATCACACAATGAGTAAGTAGGGCAGGTGGGATCTGAAACCAGGCCTGACTAATGTAAAGCTTATACTTTAATTCACTGTGCAGCTAATTTGTCTCAAAGTGTAAATGATTACTGATTTTCATCTTAGATCTACATTTATGTTTTCAATTTCCAACTTCTCTACTGCATCTTATCCTTGTAGGTAAGCAATAATTTAAAGTTATATTACAAACAAAAGAAATGTGAAAAGTAAACAATGTTCAAATACAGACAGTTAGCAATTTTCTTTTACTTGTGATATATAAATATGTACCCAGAATCTCCTACATAGGAAGGAGAACTCAATGTCAATAACCAAATTAAAATTTTAATGATCACAGCTTTGCATCACATCTTTGTGCATTTTTCACAAAATAGTAACTATTTTGGAGATATGTAAGGACAAGTATACACTTATTTATATATGATACAAACAAAAGTACACAAAAAATAGACAAAATAATAGTAGTTAGCATTTAATGTACTTTTTACTGTCTAGGTACTTTATACATATAAATTTGTAATATAGGTTTGCTTTATAAATTGAAGTACTAAGAGGTAATATTATTGATTAACGTCATACCCATTTTACAGGTAAGGAAATATTGGGGTAAATAAATGTTCAGTTGTCCAAGTTTACCCAGGTAGAAAGTGGGTGCGCCTAACGATTACTTTTTACTGCCTTTGTAAAGAGCTTTGGGTCTTGCTATACTGACACAAAACAGTGGAATTCTTTGAATAGGTTAACACTACATAACAAAACCAATTAAATACTATCACTTAAAACTTACAGTAGCAAAAGACAAACCCACTGCAGACTTCATTAGTTGGTTGGCATTATTTATTACGTACATATCACAGATCCATGTAGAAAAATACTATAAATATTAGCATGAGATTGTTTCTAGAGCAGCGCTGTCCAACAGAACTTTCTGCAGTGATGAAAAGACTGTGTATCGGAGCTGTTCAGTAGAGTAGCCACCCGTGATTATTGAGCACTTGAAATGTGGCTAGTGTGATTGAGAAACTGATTTTTAAATTTTATGTAATTTTTATTAATTTAAATTTAAATAAAACAGCCCGTGTGGCTAGTAGCTACCACATTGAACAGCTCAGCACCAGAGAATGCCCTAAAGTCATGGCTTTTGTCCTTTATGACTGTGACTAGAGTTAGAAATATTTTACATTAAAATGCCATACACCGTAATTGTGGAAGTGATTGCTTCTGTGTGCAAATAATCCAAATAAAATTTTGACAAAATAGTGTTAACAAACATTTGCTCTGACATTAGCTTTTCGATTCTATTGTTTAGAATTTTGACTCATAAAATTGATCTCGTGCCTTATTAACAGTTTGAGATCTGCCGCTTGAGGACTCTTCAGCAAAGGATGTGTATGTGTACACGTGGTGCTTCCCCACTCTCGTTTGCTAAAGAGAACTGAAAGCTGCTCCCAAGCACAGACACAGACTGCACTGAACATTTTACTCCTGCACTTTCATTACCGGGCTAAAAGAGAGAAGACTGCCTTGAGTTTGAAAGGAGAGAAAATGTCAGTGGTATATTTATTTGCTGTTTTCAGTGACGGCTGATGCTCATGGTTAAAGAGAGTCTTCAGGAATGTCTGAACACCCAAGAGGCTGAGGGAGGGTGGACAGAAAATCCCCCTTTTCAAGCGAGAAGTGTGAGGCGTACTCAGGGATACTTGAATATGGAAAGTACCAATGTGGATCCCAGGAGAAAGGCAGAGGGAAGGCTCCAAGCCAGAAGGAAATGTTGGAAAGGAGACTGAGTCAGGGAACAAAATCAAAGTCTCCCCTATCCTGAGTACAGAAGCGGCTGTTCACATCTCAAAATCCACTTGTACACATGTGCACCCCCTCCTGAGTGACTGAAGAATCTCATCTGCAAATTAACCAAGGGACATATTACAACTCTCAGTCACTGTGAGCATATGGATAATCCAATGTTTATTGATGATGTCTGCTGACTAAAGCTCTTTCTAAAACAGTATATGAAAGTATTGACAAGTAGAATGTGCCTGGCTGTCTTGTGTTACCTCTCACATGTGGATGATGGCTGTGGACTTCCCTTCAAGCTGTGAGCTTAGGTCTAGGCTTTTTAACAGTACTATTAAATTATGTTGTAATAATTTGATTTAATTGAGATGCAAACAGTGTATTATTGAAACAATTATCTGATTTTACCCTTGTGGCAAAGAGTTTAAACTTTGACTTCTCCTGTTCTACTTATGTATACTTAAATTAAGTTTACTATTAGATATGTATGAAATTTAATCAATGTAATCTAAAGAACTGACAGTCAAACCACCTTTATAGTATTTTTCAAAATGGGCATTATGCTTTTCTTTTTTTTCCTTTCTGAATTGTTTTTTTAGTTTATCAAAACACTATATCTTCTGTTTATTTATCTTGTCAACGCAAGTGAAAAGTTATCTATTTTTCTAAGAAACTATCATGAATTGTGCTCTAAATGGACTGTCTGACCCTGTATTCCAATTTCTAAGCAGTTTGTGGGAAGTTTTTGTAAATTCGTTTTATAGTATTCAATATTAGAGAAGATTAGCAAATTTATGTCAAGTGTGTGGATGTTTTAACCAGACAAATACAGAGGAAAATGGGCTGGCTCATTTTCCATTAACCTCTGTTCATTGTTTTCATGAATATATTGTAGTTTTTAAAAATATTTGTTGAGATTTTTCTCTCATTAAAATTTACCACAAGCTTGTGTAAAAAATGCGGAGAGAATACAGAAGAAAAAGAGGACATGAGGAATTTGGGTTTTATCCTGTACATTTTCTTCATGTTTCCAGTTTTATTATATGTGCTGTGAAGTGAGCACCACGCAGATGTCTATAATCTTCACACTTTTAAAGCCAAAGCACTTTTAATGTTAATTTTCTGTGGTGTCGTGTTTGTAATAGATAACCAAAGTTTATGTTTTATTGGTTCGTTGATTGTGATGGTTTCTTAGAATGATTTTCTTTAAGGGGAATAGAAATGGTTTGCTTTAAGGGAGTAGAAATAGTGATGTTTAGTTGGATATCTTGCTATCTCTTATCAAATCCATTTTGCTTTCACTTATTGTGAACATGCTGTGAAAACTCATTCAGGTGATATAGAATTTTCAGTATGTATAAGTGGATATATGTGTATGTAGATATATGTGTGTGTCCACATACATGTATATGTGTATGTATGTAGATATAAATCCTCAATGTTGAAACAGGAAACTTAGGAATTTAACTTTTCTATCAAATAAAGATGCGATTCTTTTTACATTTTGTAGAAACTTTGACTAAAATTCCCAGACTCTAAGCATTTTAAGAACTAGGAAGTTAAGAATATCACAAGGCAGGCCTTTTCATTTTTCATAGGTTATAATTATTAAAAAATAATTTCTTATATTGAGTCAAACTTTTTTCTGCTGTAACTTCCACAAGGTAATACTAATTATGCTTACAATACTATGGTGAAAAAGGATAACCAGTCTTCAAAATGACACATTTTCAATCATAGCTTCCAAAAATTGAAAGAGCTTTATTGCTTTTCTAATAAGATCATAGTACAATGCATAAATGATATAAATTACAGTGTAAAGTATCTGTAATAAAATAAAATAACAATCATCCATAATCTCACAATCTAGAGGAAAAAACTGTTAATATTTTTATATAAAGTGTCAGTATGTTACTGCATATATACACAGCCACATCATAAAAATAAAATTGTTTTTAATCTACATATCATTTTGTACCTGTTTTGTTCAGTTATGCAATGATATCTTATCATTACAAATATATATGTATATGATCAAGTTTTATTGGATGGATAATAGTGGATAATATTCTATCATTGAAAGATGTTATAATTATTTAATTAATTCTTATTAATGGACTTACGCATCATTTACTGCATTTTACCATTCTAAAAAATACTGGAATGAAAGTCATTCTAAGTACAAGTTTATGTCCTTGTAAACATCATTCTGTTTACAACCTTTAAGAACTTTATATTCTTTCCTTAAAATTAATTTCTACAAGTGAATTTTCTGGGACAAAATTTACTTTGCGTATTTTTAAGGATTTTGATACATATTGCCCTTGTATATAGTGTCTGGCTCCAGAGAATGGAGAAATGTACTTTTGAAGCCCACTTCCCACTGTGATCAAGTATAAAACTTGAACGAAGGGCCTTCCCTGTGGCACCACTGGAGCGCTGACGAAGCAGTGGATCTTATACATCCTAAATGAAGAAATAATGTCACGTTCACAGCAATGTTTTCTTAAAACCAGCCCTCAGCTCATTTTACTAGGCCACAGTGTGCTTGATACTAAAACTTGAGAAAGATATTGCAAGAAAGAAAAATTACAGGCCAATCTCACTCATGAGCATAAATGCAAAAATACAAATTATTAGTAAACATTAGAAGTACATTCCAAGTTAATAAATCCAGAAATGTAGAGTTGATTTTAATGTTTGTAATTGTGATCATGTCCACATATACAAAAATTATTTCTTAAATATTTCAACATCTACTTGTTAGCAATTCTTTTAGCACATTTACACTAGGAGAGCTTCTTAACTATTTAAAGGGAATCTAGAAAACAAGAATAGCAAATATCAAATTTAAGGGGGGAATTTTGAAAGACTTCTCAGTGAACCAGCAAGATAAATACTTACATTACTGCCGCTTCTTTCAGCACTGCAAAGGCAATTCTTGAGAGTAAAATGTCAAGAAAAAAAAGAATTTCAGTTGAAAAGGAAGAACTATAACATATGATGCATAGACAACATTATATACACAAAAACTTTTTAAATGAGAAAAGTTATTAGATTTAATAATTGATTTTAAACAAAGATTCTGATTACAAAAGTAATTGTATTCTTATATACAGCAACAAAGGTTGGAAAATAAAAAATAATAAAATATACAATTTAAAATAGCAACAAAATTTTTAAAAAATCTATAAGAATAAATCTAACAAAACATGCTGAGACCTCTACATAGAAAATTTTTAAAATATTATTTAGAGAAATTAAAGAAAACATATCATGGAGGACTATGGCATGTTCATGCATGAGAAGACATAATACTACAAAGATATTAATTTAATATGATCCCAACCTAAATGTTCATAGTTTTTTTAAATGACAAATTGATTTAAAAAGATACTACCTGAACATAAAAAGAATTAAACATATATAAGAAAATCTTTATGAAGAAAAAACCTGAGGACTTGACTAGATATCAAGACTTCTCCAAAGGCACAGTAATTAAAATAGTGAAGTATTGACTCTAGGAAAAGCAGACTGTGGAACAGAACAGGGAGCCTGAAAACAGACCCATGTATGTATATACTGCCCAACTATGACAAAGGTGTTGTGTCAAGCAGTGGGCAAAAGGGAATCTTTTCAGTAAATAAAATTGGGTCAACTGTCTATCTAAACTGGAGAAAAGAAAAAGTGAAACTCACCTCTAACTCACCATATACATAAAAAAATTCCTGATGGACTATAGATCTAATGTGCAAGGCAAAACAATATTAATAATATTCACATTTACTATATTTAGATAATATTAAAATATCTCAATCATCTTAGGTTAAGAAAGTATTCCTTAAGCAGAATACAAAGAGCTTAAACTGTAAAGGAAAGGATATAAATTGAACTTTATTAGAGTTGTGAACATTTGTTTCTCAAAAGACACCACTAATATAATGAAAAGCCACAGAGTAGAAGATCTGGCAACACATATAACCGACAAAGATGTTCTATCCAGATATGTAAAGATCCTAACACATCAATGAAGAAAATATAGACAACCCAATAGAAAAATGGAAAATAAACTTCACTAAAGAAGATATCCAAAGGGCAAAGAAACATGACAACTTGTTTAGTTAGCATTATCAGTTATTAGGAAAATGCTATTTAAAATTTCAATGAAATATGGCCACACGCATATCAAAGTGTCTAAAGTTAAACATTTTGACATACATATAGTGTATCAGGGTCTCTCCCATACTACAGGAGGAGATGTAAATCAGGCAGCCAAATTGCTAAGCAATTTGGAATTATCTACCTTAGGGAAATGAATGCTTGTGTTATGACCCAGAAATTCCACTCCTATGAATACATCAAACAGAAGTGCATGCCCAGGGGCACCAGAATATATGTGCAAGAATATTCCTGGCAGTGATGTTCTTAGAACCCAAATCTGGAAATCATCTAAATGGCCACCAACAGCAGAATGTATACTTACAGTGTGATACATTTATACGAACGAATACTAGACAATAATAAAAACAACAAGGGCAGAGTGATGGAAGTGTTTTAAAATTAGATTGTGATGATCGTTGTACAATTCTGTAAATATACTAAATTCATTGAACTATATACTAAAAGCATGAATTTTGTGATATTTAAATTATCTCTCAATGACACTATTTAAAATTTCATTATTCGGGAAAATAACAGTAAATTGGTACTAGATGTCAAGATGACAAAATTTAAACTTTTAGAAAAATAGGTATTATTGGAGCTATTTTGTAGTTCATTCAACTGAAAAATCAATTAATTTGTCAGTCACTATACAAATATTTAAATATGTATACAATTGCAATGATTTTGGTGCTGTTTTTTATGTCAAAAGTGTCCTGGTGTGGACAATAAATTACGTAGTCACTCTAATCATAGATCTTTGATTCCACAGCTTTGAATAAAAGTTAGCCTCTTGCAAACAGACTTCTCTTTTGCAGTTTTTCCTTTAAAAATGTGAAACAACGTACTACTTGATGTTAGCATGACACATCACTATTTTAAGAATTGTTTTCAAATATTTGTTCATATTTTTCAAAGAATACTGAAATGTCAATGAAAATTATATTAGCCTGATATTATAAGACAACTGAAACTCAGACTTTAAAACGTGAGCCTTAGTTCCCTTCGCCGCCTCACTCGCAATGCCGCAGGAAATTTGCGTCTGTTATCCTGGATCTTATATTGGTATTCATAAAGCATAAATATGAATTATGTCTTTTCAGAAACAAGACCAGACTATTGAAAACTTTTCCAAAACAGTGACCTTCTTTCACTTACACATCTTGTCCTTCCTTTTTGTCTTGTTACCCTGACCCTTTATAGTGTCCTAAGAAAATTCTGTCACCTGCCCCAGGCAGCCTTAAAGCTCTGGTTTGGTTATCTTTATATTTATTTGCATTTTTGATCAGCTTCAGCTCAGATTGGAGATTGGCCACCCATACTTTATTTGTTACAGGTTTTTGCTTTTTAAATTTTATTAGCATTGGTTTATATTTCTTCTTCCCATCTTACACTTGTCCTCCATTAAAAATAATGCTTTGTAATCTAAAATGTCATAATAAATTGAAAAATAGTACTTTGTCTTGGGTGTTAGGTGTGCACACACCCCAGACTATAAGTTGTCATTGTGTCTGCATGATTGACTTCCAAGCCAAATAAACTCAGAGAGCTTTGTTCTTTTATCATTATTCAACCTCTTATTGAAATTGTAGTCTATTCATTCTTGCCTAAAATAACTTCAGATGTTGCTTATTTTCCCATAACCTTCCAAAAACGACAATTAAAATTATTATTTACGAATGAATAGTCATTATTTATTGAAAAGCCCCATGTATTCTATTTCCATGCGTGAATTTGACTGTAAAAATGTAAATAAGTGCAGCAATTCCTAATCCATTCTGTTTTGAACAAAACGCATCAATGTCAATGTTTTAGAGACGTGAACATAATAAAATGCAGGATTTCTGTTTTAGCATACATAGAAGAGAGTCTCCATGTCTTCCCCAGTGCTACAGGAGAAAATAAAGAAGCTTCAAAAATCACTTCCTACTTGACTTTATGGTCACCATTAGTCTTATTTCTTCAAGTGTTGAGAATTCCTCTCCATTCAGTTAGTTAAATAATGCACTTTTTGCTAATACATGAAAAAATAAACATTTGAAACTTAAATTGTCTTCCACATATTCTCACTTTTATTTTGTTCTTTATGACAAAATATGAGCAAACCATCATTCGCTTATGAAAATGAAAATTTGCTTTATTACATGAGGAAACCAAAATTTCTTCAGATGAATATTTCTCTTCTTTCTTCAAATTCTTACAAAGTATTTGAAATATAAACTACTGTTTCACAAAACAATCTGATACTAAAAAGATTATATAAAAGGATCTCTTTCTACTGTATGAATATCAACTTATTTTTTTGTTTCTAATGTTTGACCTTGATATAAATGTGAACCCCAAATCTATTTCCTTCCTGATTCTGCTTTCTGCCAGAACTTATTCAAGCATAAGCCTTCATAAAGAAACTCCATGGGGCCAGCCCCGTGGTTAGTTTGCACTCTCTGCTTCGGCAGCCCAGTGTTTCACCAGTTCAAATCCTGGGGCGGACATGGCACCACTTGTCAGGCCATGTTGCGGTGGCATCCCACATGCCACAACTAGAAGGACCTACAACTAAAATATATACAACTATGTATTGGGGATATTTGGGGAGAAATAGCAGGAAAAAAAAAAGAAAGAAAAAAGAAGATTGACAACAGTTGTTAGCTCAGGTGCCAATCTTTAAAAAAAAAGAAAGAAACTCCATGCTTGGGTCATCTCTGTGAAAATGTAAAATAAAATGAGATAGTTTACCCACTCAAGGTACCCTATGACTTCACAATGTGTGTGATATTTAAAGAGATGAGGAGAGTTAAAGAGAAGCTTTTGGTTCAAATGGTCTTCAGGGAGAAGTAATAGCTGTGATATACTTTGGCCTTGAGTCTGATTCTGAATGTTTTATGATAATGTGCTGTCTACCAAGTTGCCATACATGACAGTTAATCAATGAGAAGCATAAAGGCACCATGAAGGGGAGACAGTCCCCATCAGGATGAAGTCCTATGTGCGGTGACCCACTAGCATCATAGTTCATATTTTGAAGCTACCCTTATTATCATTTCATCTTTTATTTAATATTTCAACTCTATGGTTTCTGCCATGCCCTTTTTACCACACATATTAATACAAATTCATACAGCAGCACATTTTAAAAAGTATCTGTGTCATAAAGAAATCAAGAAAATAGTATAAGTTCTCTGCACTCTGTGCAAGGAGGGCATTTTAAGCATAAATCTTATGTAAAGTAAAAGATCAAATAATAAATAAGGAAAGTCAATTTTAGACAAAAGGTTAATTCTTTATTACACAAAAAGTTATTTTATAATCACAGCTTGAAAATCTGACAGAAAAATAGTGCCATCCAGAAACACACAATTTGCCATAGAAGAAATACAAATGGCAAATAAATTTTTAAAAATCACCTCATTAGTAATTAATACAATGCAAAGAAAAGTAATTCAGGATTGTTATTTGGCTTTTCAAATTGGCAGGATTTCAAATGCAATTTGAGATCTAAAATGAGGGAGGGAGAGAGAGTGAGACAGAGACAGAGACACAGAGAGGAGAGAGACAGAGAGAGACACCTCTGGGTTGGAGAGCTTTCTGGGTTGGAGGAAGAAGGTGGAGACTAGCTCACTTCTAGAAATTTATCAGGAAGTATTCAGTATCAGGAAGGAAGTAATCAGCAGTGGACATACTTATTTAGCTTCATCATAGCCTTGCTTTTAAAAGCAAAAGAAATATTTTAAAAGAACAAAGGTCCAAGAGAAGATTGAATAATTTTGCATACATGGGGAAAATTTTCATTTAGCACATTTTTCTGTGCCATCCAAATTCTAGAAATTGTTCATTAAAAACCATTCTTCAAAAACATGCAAGGGAATTATGCTCATTACAAATATTAATTTAAAAAAATCAATTGCAACTCTCTTTATCTCTATATACATTATATGATCCCATGGCAATTTGATTAATTTCTGCATAATAAAGTTATGAATGATTTTTATATTCTTTATATATTTCTATATTTTCTTATCTCTACAATTTATATATTACTTTCCTAATTAGAAAAGTATTTTAAAGTAATAATATAACTTCGTTGACATATCTTTCACTAATTACTTTCTTTAGATACTTTGGGAATTTTTCCTTCCGTTAACTACTTGCACTTTTTTAGAAATTAACTATCTCTGGAAAGGTATCTTGTGATGCAAGTTTATAAAGATTATACTAAATTAAGTAATTTGGAAATTCTCTTAATTCATAAGTTAATTTGCAGGAAATTTATTGAAGCAACTAGATTATATCAGCTTTATAAAATTATTAGCTCCTATAAAACATGGAGACCAATTAAAATTTTGGAAATTTGTTTTTCTTAATTGAATCAAATAAATCTCTTGTGCACCCTGCCACGTGGTTAAAGGATGATCTGGATATTTAGTTCATTTAAATATAACTGAAGCAAATTTGAGGGCAATGTCTTCCTAAGTTCAAGCTTCCAAGCATGAAGTCATAGGATCCTTTATCTTCTATCACACAATTTTCCTGTACTACATGTGCAAAATACAAATAGTGGTTGGCTGTGTTAAATGAAGCATATTTCTCCAAATTTCTACCCATACCTTATTCACTGCTGTTTCAAAATTAAGGAAATAATATAATTTCTGTTTAAAGACAACTTACAACTTCAAAGAAGCTGTTTTCAGCTTCCTTCCTAATAAGCTATAAGTAAACCCTAAGCAAGACCCTTCTAGATAGCCAGATCCTAGCTGTCCTGCCCATTAGCTTGAACTGGCTGCTTGAACAGGCCCAGCTGAAACCAACAGAGGCTGGCCACTGTCAACACAGCTGCCCAGAGAGCTTGTATACTCAGGAGAAATAATATTTTTTTCTTTTAAGCCATTTAAAGTTTAAGAGTAGGTTGTTTATCGAGCAGTAGCTAACTGATATAGCTGTATTAAATAAAATACCTGTTTCCAAATTCTTAATATTGCTATATTTAATTCTCTTTCTAATTTTAATTCAATACAGTTGCAAGAAATCCTATGAAGTTTGAGAATCTCTTCTCAGATTCAGCCTCTAATGAGCTATTTTCAATATCCTAGTGTTAGACTCCAACTGAAAGTATTTGTGGCTAAATAATGCAGCCATTTTAACTACACAATCATAAATACAGGACAAGTAAAAATAGGAAGGGTTTGCCTTATGAGGAATGATTTGAACTTAGTTATCCAGAAACGAGTTGAACAAGTTTTAACCTTGAATGTGTCCATCGCCCTACTAACATCAACCAGAACTGTACACGGGTGAGAGTGGGGAAAGCACTGACATTCTCTCTCCTGTCCCCTTTCCTTCCCTCACCTTCGTGTTTACTCCCACTGTTCCCAGATCAGGAGAGTCTCTAAAGAAACACTGAGTCTCAAATTACTGACTTCAGTCTAGGAGATGAGTATCTCCCACGGCATTGCTGCAATTTACTGATTTTTCTGACCCTGAAAAACTAGATTGAAATTATAAATAGAATAAATAGACTACTTGGAGGATAAAAGTTTTCCTATGTTTAGAATAACAACAATGAAAAAGCATAGATATGTATCCTCAACATTTATCCATTGATATTTTAAAACATCCTAATAATACCTTATCTACTTAATGATTAGGTAAAAACCTATTAACTTTATTTATTGAGTGAAAACACTCAAAGCAGATGGCCCCAAATTAACTAGGGAATATATTCACAAATGTTTTGAAAATTATATCAAGAAATCCTCTTACTGAGCATATGTGAGGGTTTCTTATTCCCCAAGGCTGTCTTCTGGAAAAGTCAATGTGGAAGCAGTAATCTTGAGAAAGGAGAAAAGGCAGCCCACTGCACTGGACAATAAGGAGCCTGTGTTTGGGCGGAGTGGGGGAATGCCCATATATTTCAGCATGATCATTGCCTCTCACAGCATTGAAATCTCGCAGTCTGTAATATGTCTGGTATGGCAAGTATTAGAGCAATTTATCTGGGTCAAATGTTTAGTAAAAACTCATTGAGATACAAATCTATTACTTGAGAAAGGTAACACATTAAATCACAGAACATATTAATAATTTAACATGTATTAAGCTATCCTAAAGTTCTCATAATTGATTTGTTGACACAACACTTAGTAGATATATTCACTAGCATTTTTAGTAACAGGCTTCTCAAACCCAAGATTATTCTAATTCGGTTCTTGATCTGTATCCTCTTCATAGTTTACCCCTGTTACAGACTGAATGTTATGTTGAAGACCTTATCCTCAGTGCAATGGAATTAGGAGGTGGGGCCTTGGGAGGTAATTAGTTTAAGAGGAGGTCATGAGCGTAGAGCCCCCATAACGGGATTAGTACCTTTATAATAAAAGAAGAGACACCAGGGCATCCTCTTTCCACCATGTGGGGACACAGCCATAAGGACTGAAAGGCTACAGAAGGCAGCCACCTGCAAGCCAGGAAAAGGGCACTCACCAGAACTCACCCATGCTGGCACCCTAATCTCAGACTTCCAGCTTCTGGAACTGTGAGAAAATAAATTTCTTTAGTTTAAGCCACTCAATCTATGGGGTTTTGTTCTAGCAATGTGAGCTGACTAAGATACCACCCACTCACACTGTTTCTCAAGCCAAGAAACTGGGAGTCACCTTTCATTCTTTTATAGTTTCCATGTCTCACATCCAAACCAATAGCAAATTCTCTGGACTATTCTCTTATTATTCCCTGAGGAAAACCTTCTAGTGGCTTGTCCTACAATACTAATGCAATCTAAACTACTCGTTTTAGCCATGTCTACCTTTCCAACCCTTCCTTTACAGCTCCCCTCTTGATTCACACACCTCCATTCTGTTCACACATCACAAAGTCCATTTCTTCCTAGGACTTCTGTACTTGCTCTTTCTGCGCCTGGCATGCTGTTCTTCAGTACCTTCTGTGCCTATCTCGCCTTATCACTCATGCCTCCACACAAAGTACAGCTGCCCAGAGAGGTCTTCTCTGACCATCCTAGCAAAAGGAGCTCCCAGGGCCACACCTGTCACACTCTGTATTCTATTTCCTTCTGGGAATGGATCACTGTCTGAATGGTGGTTGCTTTTGGTTTGTTTGCATGGCTTATGTCTGTCTCACTTCACAAAATACATCCAACAGAGTACGGATATTATTTATCTTTTCTGTTGCTGTATTCCCAACGTGTACAATAGCACCTTTATAAATCATAAATGACTCAAGAAGGTACTCTAAGCAGTATGACAAGATACGTTAGTACATTGAATTCTATAACACAATCTAAAGAAATTTTGTTGACCCAATATGTATGATAATCAATGCAAAGTCATTATTCCAGGCAAATGAATGAAACAGAAAACAAACTTTTGGATAAAGCATAACAAGATCACACCAGGATTTTCCCTTAAAGTATATTTGTAAATTGTTCAACCTCTTTCTCAGCAAAGAAGTGGTAATATTTATAAAATATACCTTATGTGAAAATTTTCAGTTGCGTATATTTATACATTTCAGGAAAATACGTTTACAAACATAACTGTAAATATTATGGCTAATTTTAAAAGTGAGAAATTATATTCACTAATAACTCCCCCTCCCACACATACATATGGACTGGGAAAATACAGTCATTATTCAATATTATTTAAATTATGCAATCATGCATTCATTCCACAAGTACATTTTAGGAAATGACTATATGTGAAGGAGAAGAATGAATTTCATATCAGGAAGCAAGGATGTTTATATATGATACAGTCCTGTCCTCAAGGAAATTAGTCTACGTGAAGAGACAGACATGAAAGAAAATGACTGAAATGCAATGGAGCCACACGGACAAAGATAGACATGTACACGTGCTCATGTGGAATCATATGGGAGGAGGTTCTGAATAGTTGAAATGCAGTGGGAGAGGGATGAAGTGGTTCCTGAGCCGAATCTTAAAAGATGACCAGATGCAAGCAAGGCGAAGAATGAAGGAGTGATTCTATGTGGGGGGAGGGGTCAATGTAAGAGGCAAAAGTACACAACAAAAAAACAAGAGACAAAGGACGAAAAGCAGAAGGAGACTGATTAGGTATTGCCTTGTCTTCCCCACTTCTTTGCTCATTGGTGATCCCTTTATTCCCTCAACAAATGCCTGAGTATCTCCGATGTGCCACGGAGGATGCTGCCCAGGAAAGAGCTTGAACTTTGTACTGAAAGTGAGAACAACAGTGTTTATGATGGCTTTGTCTTAGGGTACACTACTTTGGCATTTCTGTGGAGGCATAAATTGAAGGGTTTAGGCTGCAGGCAGGAAGCCTGTTGTAACAATCCATGACAAAGCTGATAATGGTCTGCATTAGGGCGGTGATAATAGAATAGAGAGAAGGAGATAGATGTAAGAAATATTTAAAAGAAAACATTAGCGGATTTTACAAGTGAGAGAGAGAAGTAATTGTCAGCCATATGAAGTGAGCAAGGAGAGTTTATTAACCTTTGCCTTTTATCAGTTCCTTAATAGCTTGAGAACCAAAGGTTCTGTGAAATGGCATGAGCTGTCATGTGGAGGTGCTTTAGCTAAACTCCCAGATGAAGGGAGAAAAAAGCCCGCTGTCTTCACTTCTTTCCCTGCGGCTCTTGCGCTGGCCTCAGAGCCCTACAGACGTCTCTCCCGGGAGGAGAGCGCCTCTGACACTTTCAGAGAACTTTTGGGTACACGCCTCCTAGATGCTGCAGGTAAAATGAGGGGAGACAAGAACGCCCACCCCAATCCTGGGGTTGTTCTTTAGTCTGCTCCTCTCTGAGAAGATGTGTCGTGAGACTAAATGAGAGAAGAAAAGATGCCTGAATATTTTGCATCTGCGCAGCTTGGCTTTTTCTGCACTGCCCCTGCTGAATAAGGACCAAGAATGGGCTGTCTAATCTACCTCTGCCCTCGGGCTGAATTCCAACTACAGAAGCCAAGGCAGCCTAAGATTTTTGTTTACAATTAGCACGACATAAAATTGTATAGTCACTGTGTTACAATATGTTTTCTTTACAAACATATTTTTAATATTTCTGTAAGCAAACTTTCTTTCTTTATGATGATAGACATGAAGTCTCAATGCATTACTTGAAAGTTAAAACAAAATAACCTAATTTTTAAACAGTAGATTCCGATAAAACTTTTCTAACAGATAGATCTCACCAAACTGTTATAATGGTTAAAGTTTTGATTAACGCATTATTTGAATTCAATTTTTTATAAGTCCAGATAAGATTGTATTCACAAGTTCAAAAATATCCTGCCTATTTTATCCATAAATATACTACTACTCTTACACATATAAATACATTTGAATTCCTAATGATCATTTATTTCCAATTATAATTTCAAGAAATGAACAAGTTAGAAAAATTCAAATTGTGTGTAACGGGTAAATTATATGTTTTTTTCTCTTCTAGTCTGATAACATTCAATGTTACTCATCATTTTGTTTTTATTTAAGAATATTCTGGAAAAAATATCTTATTTAAAACTAATTCAACTATTTCCTTTCTAAAGGACATTACGTTATGCAACTAGAAGATCTAGAGTGTGTCTCTAATATAAATCTATATAGATCTTAATTTAAATAATTTCAAAAGGTTTTCTGTTGGCTGGTTAAAACGAAACTGAAACCTTTAATATTTGAATATTACACCAAAATTTGTGATTGACATTTCCCAGCAGTTAGAAACTAAAATCTTTTTCTCTTAAAATGCATTTAATCATATGATTGAGAGTACAATTTAAGCTTTGAAACAACAAAGCAATTGTAATACGTTTTGGTACTTTTATTTTTTTAGATGTTATATTAAAATGAAGTTGATTTATTTTATCCTTAAAGTGATAAGAAATTGACTATGGTAGATAGTACAAAAGTGAATTAAAATGGCAATGGAAAGATTGTAAGAACTCTGGATAATGTGTGAGCTACCAGCTGCTTTTACTTCATCATGCTTAAAAACTAAACAGCCCTAAGAATTTGTGGACTACAGTCCAATAGGATTTGAAATATGTCATTTTAGTTAAAGTGCATCCAGATAGATAGACATAGATACACATGTTTATATCTGTGGATAGATATAGATATTCTACCTGTACAAATTTTAGAGTTTTAACTGAAATTTAGTCTGCAAAAGTGAATTTGCAAAAGATTTTCTCTTCTTTTATGCTTATGTGGTGCCTAAATTTTTTATCAACAACATTCAGTCAATTTGTGTGGTTTGCATCGTGTAAAGGCAATCCTCTGTAGGTGGAGTAGGAAACTGGGAAATCACAGACTTGCCTGCTCTAACATACGCCCACCAACATCCCCAGCCTCCCGGAGGGTCTGAAATACCCTCCATTACTTAGGGTATTATGTGAATATAGTAACTGGTATGGGTGATGCCAAAAGATATCAAGCACTATGTAAATTATACAGATCTATATAAACGTAAGCTATTACTATCACAGAAGTCATACTTTGACATGGATTATTTTTATCTGTCCATCTAAAAAATGTAAACTTAAATGTAAGAAAATTCAAAATAATTATATTATTTATCTAAAAACATGTTACAAAAACAAAAGACTTAAAGACATAAAAACCATCTCAAATAGTGAAATGCTACACATATTACAAAAAAAAGAGACAATTTTCAATCGATTTAAATAAATATCTTGCTAATGAAGATTGATAACACATTTTTGTTAGCTTTTCAACAGCACTTCAATATATCATAACACAGTCAATTTGAGGGAGTTTGGGGATTTTGTAAGTTCTAAATTATATTCTTATCTTCCTTTGTGTTTTAAATGTAAATGTAACACCAATATGCTAAAATTTATTATATACAGGTATATTCTTAGTAATTAAAGGCATTCAACAACCACAAGCTTTCAGTATGTAACAGATTACCACTAAATGAAG
The DNA here is from genome assembly GCF_041296235.1 of Equus asinus. Lineage (NCBI taxonomy): Eukaryota > Metazoa > Chordata > Mammalia > Perissodactyla > Equidae > Equus > Equus asinus. The sequence goes on from NC_091807.1 coordinate 3,495,473, forward strand.
AACAATGAAGGCAGTCTTTCTGTGTGGAGTTCCATCGATAATACATTTTAGAACACTGTAAAATACAAATGAATGAAGAAAAAAATTTCATAATCATCTCTTGGGTATTGTACAATGCAAATTTTATCAGTTCTTTTCTAAGGCAAAACACAAACCTCTCACCTATTAAACATGATAAATTAAGATAAAAGATACACTGGAGTCCAAAGACAAAATGGAAGAGATAGTATTACTCACTGGGAAGTCAACGCACAAAGGAACAGCTTGAATTATTTTCACTCTTGCTATTCCTGTGCAACAAAAGAACCATGACAGACATTGAAAATTCATCATGCATGTTCTTTCTATTTGTACTTTCTTTCTATTTGAGAAAATGTATTCTTGGATATATTGAATAAACGTATTTCCCCCAAAATGGCAAAATTCTATATATTGAGTCCATGCTTTCTATCAATATTTAATACAAATTTGAAAGTTATTTTGATCAGGAACGTGTTTCAGAATAATAAAATGGGAACAGAATATCTAAATTACAAGAAAAAAAGGGCAGAAAGGACAGTTAAAAGATAAGTGGCTTTTTACTATGTCTAGGGAGAGAAAAATGTTTGATTTTAGAAGTATAGCTATGATCTGAAGGACAAAAATATGTTTTATGTTGGAAGAAATGCAATCCAATAAGGATCTAAAATTTCTATAATTGAAAATTTCAGAAAAGTTAATGCTCTGATTCAATTATCCCATCTCAAAAGATCTCTGAACATGAGGCAATCATGTTTCCAGTTTAAGCAATCTATACATCGAGATAAAACGTCTCAATATGGAACACAAAATATACTGGATAAAATCCAGAAATTCATTCTCAAAAAAATTTATGCTATTAGAGAAATTAAAAAATTGTCGGAATCCCCAAAACTATAAGAAAATGCAATTCAAGAGACATTAAGAAAGCACTAAGTTGTCTTATAGGCATCTGTTGACCCTTTGTTTAAGGTGGTCTGACTGTGTGATGCCTGAATAGGAGGTTGAATCAGAAAACTCTTCTTAAATTAGAACTCTGGAAAAGTTTCATCTTTAATTGAGTAAAACTTAAAAGTATCCTAAAATGCAGAAAGAAACGTTCGGGACACCCTTTTGCCTATAAAACAATCTCTCCTGGGATTTTCTGAACACAATCTGCTGTCAAATATACTTGACATCAGAATTTACTCTATTATGTAGTGCTCAAACTATAAACTAAAAGTTTAGTTTAAAGTGGTCTTAGGCAATTCCTTTCCCCCATTTCCCTGAGAAAAGCAACAGAAATAGTCTCAGGGAAAAAGAACTTTAAGTAAAGCCTTCAAAAAACCTCCAAGAACAGAATAAGAATAGAAGATTAACAAAAATCAGAAGTAGGTAAGAAAATAGACATTCTGAAGGAGAGTTAACTGAAACAAAAATTCATAATCAGGACCCAAAAGACTGTAATTATTGGAATTATCAGATGCATAATATAAAAATAACATATTTAACATGCTTAGAGAAACAAAAGTTAGAATTGAGAGTATGAGAAAGCAAACAGACTATGAAAAAGGTCTAGGTAGATTTGAAAAAGAAAGAAATGAATGTTAATTTGTATGTGTATTAAGTGAAATATAAATATATACATCATGTATATTAGATATATACTATTATATATATAGTGGAAAGAAAACTTCAGTGCAGGCTTTTCTGTTCCTGATATTGATAGGCTAAATTATCAGAACCAACCTCGTAATTATGACTGCTAGATATAATACTAACAAAACGTTTCTTTGAAATCATTGAAGAGTTGATGCAAAGAATTATTAGGTCAACTTTAAGTCAAATTCAAAATCCAGAGAGAGAAATAATTAAGAAAATTTCTTTCTTTGAGAATAGTTACTGAGACAGGCAAATTTGGATATGGTATTGGGGGAGCAAAATAAAAGCCCATGGTTTACAGATTATGGGAACTCTTTAAAGGGAACCATCTCATTCACAGCATTAAGATCTAGTGGGAGTGGACCAAGCTTCTGGAGGAACTGACAGCCAAAATGTAACTCTACTGGGTCTTCTGAGAAACCGCAAGACTTAAATTTAGTTTAATGTTTTCTTATCCTAGTCGTGACCACAGTCAACTGACAGACAAAGATATTTTTTCTTTAGGCTTCAAATTATCCTTTCAAATATTTTTTTCTTGTAAGATGACATGCACACAATCAAAGCAGTGAAGGTGTTCAAAAAGACAATTCAGCATAAGTTTAACTACAGAAACAGACAAGGAACAGACACAAAAAGATTTGGGATATTAAATTATTAGAAATAGATTATAAAAGAGTTATTTTAACATATAAATAACATATATAAACATATATGAAGTTCATACATAAAGAACTAACTTAACATATATGTCTATATATTCAAGGGAGAGGAAACTATAAAAAGTCATGAATGTGAATAATGAATGTAAAAATCATATCAACTAGATCATCTAGAAGTAAAAAACATTAACTAAAGTTAAAATACTATATGATTTTGCAACTATTTAGACAACACTGAAAACATAATTAGTAAATTGGAAGAGAGGCCAATGAAAATTATCCAGAATTGAGAACACAGATTTATACCTATGAAAAATGCAGTGGGAATAGAAGATGAACTTTTAAGGTCTAATATGCATTTAAATAGAAACCACGAATAGAAGAGAGAAAGAATAGATATGAGAGAATATGTAAAAGACAATCATTATGAATTTTCAGGACTGATGAAAATCATCACGCTATAGAATCAAAGAGCTTGATTTATTATGAAAAAGATAAGTAAAAAGAAATCCGTACATAGACACATGATGATAATATTGCAGAAAATAAAGTACAATAACAAATTCTTGAAGGGGCAGAAGTGTAGGGGAGACAGATCATAAGTAGTGAACGGTGGGTGGTGGACCAGCTTCAGGCCACAGACCACAGTTTGAATAGTAATATAACTCTACATTAAACACACACACACACACACACAAACTCTGAAATTTAATTTTTTATTTATTTTGTTTAATAAGATGTTTGGCAAGGTTTCTAGTCATAAGGTCAATGAACACAGGTCAATTGCATTTCTTTTTACTAATAAAAATTTGAAACTTTAATTAAAAATAAAACATTATTTATAATACTTTAAAAACTAAACACTGTTTAGAAATAAAACTAACAAAAGTTATACAAGAACTATATTGTAAGGAATTAAAGATTTATATAAATGTATTCATCATTGGAAACATCAGTATTATGAAGATATCCGTATTCCACAAATTGATTTGAGTTCAATGTCAATGAAATTATGACCAGATATTTTGTGCAAATTGATAGGCTGATTATAAATTTTGATATTAGAACAAACAGCCAAGTATAAGCAAAACTTTCCTATAAAAGAGGGAGGGAGAAGATAAGTTATAAAATTTTATTAAGAAAGATATTATGGTATTGGTGTTCAATTACAAATAAATAGACCAACTTCTTTATGCACATATAACAGAAATGGTGTTACAGATCATAAATAAGAAGATGGACTATTTTAATATTTCTTCATTTTATCTAAGAGTCAGCTATCAGTTTTCCTTTCTTATTCTTGGCTTTTTTAAGATCTTTTTCCCCCACTTCTTTGATTTTTAACAAAATCACTTTGCTTGACCTACGTGCGGTTTGCTTTGCATTTATCCAACTTTGAGTTCGTTGTGCTGTTTGATTGATAACTCTCAGTAAAATTTTGATAATTCTCAGCCATTATGTCTTCAAATACTACATCTGTTCCATTTCCACTCTATCTCCTCTAAGACTCCAATTACAAATATGGCAAAGCTTTCACTATATCCTCCATGTCTCTTGTAAATTTTTAATGTAGTCTTTCTTTTCCCCTCTTCATGCTCTGTTCTCAACAGTTCTTCTGTTCTGTACTTCCAGTTTCTATTATTTTTCCAGCTTTGACTAACCTATTAATCCCATACTTCAGGTTTTTATTTTATGTTTCAGCTCTAGAGCTTCCATTTGATTCTTTTTGAACAATCAAGGTCTCTGCCAAAATTAGCAAATTCCTCTTGCGTTTTTTTAACATATTAAGCATAGTTTTATTTTTTAATCTTCATATGATGCTTTTCTCATCTATATTCCCTATGAATCTGTCTCTAATATCAAATTGTCTTCTCTATGTACGAAATTATTTTTGATTGAGTGCTGGACATTGCAGATAAAAACAGAGATAATTTGAGCTCTGAAGGAATTTGACTTCTTCACAGAGCATTTACATTTTCTTCTGCAAGATGGCTAAGGCCAATAGCAATCCCAAATCAACTTAACACAATCTACTTTTGAGATAGTTTGCAGCTGTGCTGCGGTCTTAGGAAGGGTGGTTTGTGTCCAGTTAACCTGCACATCTAAGGCCTAACACTTTGCTTTTCCTTCAGAGTGCCTGTTGGGTTCATCAGTTCTCTCCACTCCTTGGTAGGTCCTGAACGTCAATGTTTGTCCCCTTAGCCTTGTAAGTCTTTCCAAAGTTTCTCTCAAATTCTAAGCCTGATAAGACAAGGCCCTAAATGTTTAGATAATTTTTTTTTCTCTCAGATATTGACTCTGTAACTCATTATCTTGGTAACTGTATATCTTATAACACATATTTTCAATATATATTTTCCAGGTTTTCTATTGTTCTCGTTACATAGGTAAGTTACCTAATTCATTGTTACAAGAAAGAGAACTCTGGTAACTTTTCTTTGAACCTGAAAATCAGACAATACTCCTTACATTTCACTACAGTTGAAGTCTGTTTCACATAACTATATTTTAAGGCCATAAATGTCTGTAGGCTAAAAATTTTCCATAGTTTTACTGTAAGTTTATTTATTTTTGTTGCTACATGCACATCCAAACAATATCGTTGCTGTTATAAATTGAGGATTCAGTTGAAATATGGACAAATTCTACCAACTTTAACCATTGACATTGCTGCCCAGTTCTACGGATTGGTTTCAACAGAAAAATGTGTGCTCCAACACCTTCTGCTGACCTCTTCATTTTCTTAAAAACCAATTTACTTGCAGATAGGGACAGAAAGACAGGGAATGCATAGTGGTGAGAATTATGAAACAAAGATTAATGAACGGTGCTTGTCAAAGATTTGCTGAAGTCAAGTATTTTGCACAGGCTGCCTGATACAGCAGTCATGCATTCATTCAGTCCTTAGAGCTTAGGACATAAAAATGGAATCATGCCAGATGAATGAGCTAAGGAAATGTGAGTGCTTGAATGGGAGCAGTGCATCCCACACGCTTCACCCTAATAAAGCCTGGCAAGTCACCCTTCCTAGACTTCATTTTTCCCTCTGTCAGCTGAATGTGGGTAATGTTTCTAAGAGATAAAGGGCAGAAGTGGTGTGCAAAATACTTCAGCCTTTCGTTTACTCTGAACCCTCTGTTCGACTTTCCAAGCATGCTTGCCATGGTGCCAACAGGCAAGTCAAGAGAAGTTAATCCACATTTAAAAGACTAAGTACAGGTGCCTTTAAAATGTTAATATAAACTGTAGTTAAAATTCACAGCACCAGTATAATAGACTTCTAGTCTTTGTAGTATCAGATGAATCATTCTGAGAACACTGGAAAACAAGATTTTTAAGTTTTCACTGCAGTAGGCTGTCCTCTTTTACATACATGAGGAGAACTGTATACCAATTAGCTTCTAACTAAAATATTAGTGGCTTAGTTTGGATATCAAGTCATCCATACATTGGTACCAATTATTACTCCAATATTCAAGCCCTAAAAGATTCATAATACATCCTGTGATGGCATTTCCTTTCACTGCTCAAAAGGAATAGCAGGAATGCTGGGTAGTAACAAAAGTCTTCTTTTACAGAATAAGACACTTGTTTATCTGGAGTAGAAGATACAGTTTCAAGATAAAGTCAGTTCTCCATCTAAGAATCATTTCGGTTTTAGGGTTACTCCATTCCAAACTATTTCCATGCCATGTGGAGAGAAATATTCAATTTCTGTTTCGATATTTTGCTTAAATAAGAATACACTATGTTGTTAAATAAAACTATATAGCCCAGCATTTTGATGACAAATTGACATTTTGTTTGTTTTGATGTCTTATTTATTAGACATTTAAAGTTAAATTTAAATCAAGTTAGAAGTATTTGTGATTGGATGAGAATAAAATTTTAACTGTCCATGAGTTAATTTAAAACACGATTTGTATATTTTCAGAATTAAGTTTTTTATGTCAGAGGTGATAAAAAATTCAATGAAGTTAGAAAACAAATCATAAAATGTAAAAGTAAGAAAAAAACTAGCTATTAAAACAATAGCGCCACTGAGTGAGTTGTGAACTATAACAACTGAGGTACCAGAAACGTGCTGGTGCTGCACAGGGAGTTTTCTGGGAATTATTTTCCTGAATAATAAGAAAGATCATTTACCTTGGACTCCAAGAAATATCTATATCACTAATAATAACACTCTAATAATAATAATTTAACTCCTTCCCTTTTTCCCAACCACCCTTACACCTTGCTTCAGCAAACAGAATGTTGACCTGGAGAAGAGATTGTAGCCACCACTAGCCAGAGGGTGAAAGCAACGAGTGAAAAGGTGAATAAGATAAAAAGGCTGGTTGTCACAAAGAAAGTTTCACAAGTTTCTTCTCTATAGAAGTCTTTAAGGCATGCATGGAATATATGAGTGTAGATTATGAATCTCTGGGAGATTTTACAGGGTATGGACAATATTTAATAACTTTTTATGACCACAGTGTGGTAGGAAGATTTCTAAGATGCCCCCTCTAATAAGTAAAGTAATTTATTAAAAAAATGGATGGCCCTAAGATTCTAGGCCCCTGGTGTGCACACATGTTTTCCCTGTTAAATCAAACACTAATCTAGATTCAGCTGTGAAAGGCTTTTGCAGTTGTAATTAAGGTTCCAAATCAATTGTCTTTAAGTTAGGGAGATAATCCAGTTGGTCTGAGCTAGTCAAGTGAGGCCGTAAAACCAGAGAGTTTTCTCTAGTTTGTTGCAGAAAAGGAAATCAGAGATTCGAAGCACAAGAAAGATATAATGTGCCATCGTGAAGATAGAGGTGGCCACATGGCAAGGAATGCATGTGGCCTCTAGGAGCTGAGGCTGGCCCCCAGCTGACAGCCAGCAAGTAAACAGGGACCTCGCTCCTTCAACCACAGGGAACTGAATTCTGGTAACAAGAATGATCTTGGAAGCAAATTTTTCCCCAGAGTCTCCAGATGAAAATTCAGACTGGCCAATGCTTTTATTCCAGTCTTATCGCACCCTGAGCACAGAACCCATCCATGCTGGACCTCTGACCTACAGAACTGAGAATTCAACCAGGGATGCCAGGCAGTATAACCAAATAATGGGTCCATTTAGAAGAGGATATAATTTTGAGGATAAGATAGAAGTTTCTGTCTCAGTATAATTTTCTGTCTGTTCAAGCCTTTAATGAGTTGTTAATTCTCTTGTTATTAATTCTCTTAATTTTCTTTATTTCCTTAATAATTACAGATGTATGACACCCAAATCATTTTTGTAAAATATATGATTGTTTCCAAAATGATTCCCAAGAGATATATACATATATGGATAATATGTAGATAATTTACTGACTTGTTGACATAAAATTGTTTAAAGCCCTCTCAGCAGTACATAGGAGTGACTATCTCCACAATGATTTCCTCAGCTTACTAATTTGTATCAATTATCAAAATTCTATTTTATAAACTAGATCATAGATTCCAGAATATTTGAAGAAATGAGTCATATTGTATTCTAACCATATTTTGCAGTAAATAAAGTGATATCCAGAGATGTCATATAAAAACCTTTTAGATAAAAAGTTTTTAATATTTTATTATGAAAAATTGCAAAAGTAGAAGGAATAGTACTTTGGACTATCACCTACCCATCATCAGATACCTATCATATCCAGTGAAAATGGATATTTTCAATAATTATCAACTCATGGCCAATTAAAGAAGTGTATTTTGGGGCCTGCCCCGTGGCTGAATGGTTAAGTTCGCCTGCTCCATTTTGGAGACCCAGGGTTTCGCTGGTTCAGATTCTGGGTGCATTCCCACATGCCACAGGTAAAAGGACCTGCAACTAAAATATACAACTATGTACTGGGGCGATTTGGGGAGAAAAAGCAGAAAAAAAGGAAGATTGTCAACATTTGTTAGCTTAGGTGACAATCTTTAAAAAAGAAGCACGTAGTTTGAGTGAATGATAACACTACATTTTCACAAGGTATTACAATTTTGGAATAACATTTTATTCAGTTAAGGAAGATAATTCATTAGTCACAAAAGTTCTGGCATTGACTACACCTCTTAAAATTTGATGATATACCAGTTCAATGAGCAAATCATGAAATAAAATCCTCATATATTATCTACTAATTTTGTACATAAGACATAGAAATGACTATTCTTTAACTTTTTTGTAAAATTGTGTAAGAGATACTTTGAACTATATTATTTTCAACGCTCTTTGATTTGCCTGGGAGTTCTAATTATTCTAAAAGTCAAAGTTTCCACATTATTGTCTCAAAGTAAAGTATTTTTCTAATATCTATAGAGAATAAACAGCTGAATGTGGTGCTGCCTTAACTATCAAGGAGCTTACTACTGAGATAATATGGTTAAATAAAACATAATAAAGAATATTGCAAATTCAATAGGAGAGGTAGAAAGATCAAGGGAATTCAGAGGAGTAGGAGAGTACATATAGACAGGTAAGTGAGGAATGACCCTGTAAAAAGCAGCATCTGATATGGGTTTGAAGAACTGCTAAATATACAACCATATGAAATGAGAAAATGTTCTAATCAGAAATATACACACATACCTCCAACCATACGTACATATAATTTCTATTGGACTGTTCCTAAACCGGGCGTTAGATGAAAAACTCTTCATAATAGGATTTTCTGATGACCAACATTGAATTGAGAAAATTTCATAAATATTTTGGAATATAGAAACCATAAATTTACCAAATCCATTAATGACACACCATTTGCAATTTAGGGAAATGACACAGACATGGCAGACCTCAGAAAGAGAGTACAAAGCTATGTGATGAGATAAAAAATCCTGGCAATAAAGCTCAAAGTAGACAACACAGCTAATGATAAAGCAGCCTCTATGCTAATCTGACAGGAAGTTAAGATATGCTGTCAAATATTTTAACTAAAAAGCCTAGTTACCTAAATTTTAAACAACAACAAAAAAAACAATGTAAATGTACACTATGTTTATATTGATTCTTTCGTTTATCCACTTATCAATCACTAGTCCCCACCCTCTCTGGGAAAGAGTCTCATATGGATTAGAAGGAAGGAGCAGCGGAATATGGTATTTCAAATTCCAAGAACGGAATTAAAACTGATTTGTTTGATTTCAACGACTGTGAAAACAGGGCAGGGAATTGCTTTTATTCCTCACCTAACTTAACAGTAATACTGTTCGTCAAGTCTTTCAACTACAATCCCGTCACATGTATCTCAGATATGTCTCTAAGGATCGTTCTCTCCTCATTCCTCTCACTGTTGCTGCCTCAGTTCAGGCCCTCATAATCTGTTGCTTGAAATACTGTAAGACGACCTTCTAGCTGGTTTCTATACAACCAGTTTATCTAGTTCCTTTTGACTTGTCACAGTTAAAATACAAATAAATCATCTACTTACCAGTATTAAAACTGCATTGACACCCTGGGCAGATAGAATAAAATGCAAACCCTTGTCTAGGCTTAACATATAGGTGTAGGTTTTGCAGCATAACCCTGACCTACATTTTTCAACCTCATTTGCTATAACTTTCTCCAATCTTCCTGCCCCATCTCTTTCACTGTGGCCCATGAACCTTCTTAACGTCCCCTCTGCACATTAGGTTCTTTCATCATTGTACAGCTTGGTGCATTTTCCCCCCCACTGCCTAGAATTGTCTCGTCCCCAGTTTTCGGTGTTGAAGTCCTGCAATCTTGAAGATCCAGCTCAAATATTACCTCCTGGTGGTGACTTTCTTTGCAATGCCCAGAAAACACTAATTCTTCCATCCTCTGTGCTCACCTACAATCATGTATATATCCAAATAAAACCATTTCCTTACATTGTAGTATAATTGGTTGGCTTCTGGGTCTTCTATTTTACTCTAACAGGTAAAATCAGTTCAAAGGTCATTTCCATCTATCTTTTTTCTCCTTAACACCTACAGCAGTGCCTGGTATAAAGAAAGTAATAACACATGCCTGTTAAGTAAATGAATACATCTGCTGAAACTGATGGTGTAGTGAAACAGCTTTTATATGTAAATTGTAGAATTTATATTTGCTACTGTTTTATTAATCAAGCTTATTTCTCTATTCCAGTGGTAAGTCCAGTAGAAAGGAGAAAAGGACTAAATTTTGTGACTAAAATTCATTCACAGTCATTTTCTTAACTATGGATGGAGTTTTGCCTGTTCAGGTAAAATACTTCCTTGTCTCCCAGCAATTGTGATTTGTGCCTTCTTAGTATGCCAATATAAGTGCAAAGTTTAAATACATGTTCTATATTTTTACCCTTGGAGACAGTAACTGAAAAAGTCTATGGTGTTCTTGTGGAAGAAATCTCCATGAAAGATCAAAATAAACTCAGAAATTGGTGAAATATGGAAACTTTCAATGTATTTTTCTAGAAAGTCTTTCAGACTTTAGAAACTTTCGTAGTTATAAACTTTTTATAGCGTTTAAATTTATTTTGCATAATACGTTTATAGACAGATTTCTTTGTCTTTGAGACAGTGAGAGATACTCTTATTCATGATCGATGGAAAACTGTACAATTTATTAGACTATTTCCGAAAGTCATTCTTTTTAGTATCGGCATTCCTCAGCAAAGTTCCAGAAATATAATTGGTGCTCCCCACAAAAAAAATACCTCACAGTTTCCGTACATTTCAGCTTTAAAAATTCAGGTAAGGAGGCTGAGAGTTCATCCTGTAAAGATGTGAAGTGGTGGTTGATGGAATGGAGAGGAGGAGGGTAAATAACATCTTCCCTCCCCACCAAACTCGTACTTTTAAATCAAATCCTCCTGATTATGGAGCAAGGATAAAAATATTAGGTAGACAAAAGAGCTACCACTCATTATGAGGGGAAATAAATGGTATGAGAATTTATGTAGTCTATTCTAGAGTGATTGTGTGACCTCAGTATTGGAATAGAAAGAAATCCTTCTAAAACTATCCAGAGCCCTCTTGAACACCATTCCCCTATGACTCAAGCATCTTATTAGTTGTCTTAATTTGTTGGTTCCAGAAGTGTTTGTGATATTCAGTATAGTTTATTCAATGAATATTGAATTAGCTACCTTATTAACCATTGTAAATATCAGTTTGCAATGTTTTTTCCCCAATCTTTCTAAATCACAGGGCATTTGTCTTTTGAATGCTGGCATAATGTACAAAGCACAAAAGTGTATCTATAAGACTAAACAGATTTTACATTAGACCAATTCTTCTCTCTAAAATTGAATGTTTTCAAATACTTAAGTTGATACAACTCTCTAGTAACCTTTAAACATTAATCAATTTTTAGAAAATATTACTGAAAAATAATAAAATAGCATTAATTAAAACTTTTAAGAGAACGCTATAATTCAAAAATTTTGATGAAACAATGATTTTCAGTTGTACATACCTCTTTTCAGTTCTTACCAATGTGTGCACATTCATTGTCATAAGTATAATTATCCTGTAAATTTCAGTTGCCTAATTTAGCAATATAGTACATGCCTTTTTACATGTTATCATACATGATGAATCATTTATTTGTTATACCATAATTTACTTTAAGTATTGTTTTCAATTTTGTTTTGTTTCAATTTTTAAGATAATACTTCACAATATTGTAGATAATTCTTTATCCTTCCTTGGAATTTTTTTTTCTAATTCCTAAAGTGAAGTTGGAAGAAAAACTAATATAAGAACCTATGAAGAGAGTATATTTCAAATATATGAGTTTGGTTTTAAGAGATTTTTTCTTTGTTTGAACTGAAGAAAATTTTTGAATAATAATATAGCTCTTTATATATTAAATCAAGGTATTAGTTTATATTATAGTTTATTATATTAAACAACTAATTGTGTTACTTTTAGAAGTAACACATGAAAGTATATAGTAATTTGATGAAAGTGATATAAAGCCACAAGTAACTTTTTCTGATATCTTGGGTGAGTTATTTAGGCTCTGAAATGTTGTGGTATCCCTTGTACATGTGAATGTCAATATCTGCTTTCCAGAGGTGTTTTTTTTGAGGATTAAGTTTAACAAAAAATTATAAAAAGACTCTGCTATACTGCCTAGTATGTAATATAGGATCAAGACACGTAAAGAAGTAGGCACAATTAAAAGAATGTTATGTATATAGATCAACTATGCCCCACTTTTTTCCAGGTTTCAGTTAACTGGTAGAACTATTATTTTTATTCTCTCTCTTTTTTTTTAATTGAAGTATAGTTGACATACAATATCTTATTTAGTTTCACGTGTACATCACAGCGATTTGATATTTATGTACATTAAGAAATGATTACTATGATAAGTCTAGCTACCATCTGTCACCACACAAAGTTAATACAATATTGTTGACTAGATTCCCTATGCGTACATTACATCCCCATGACGTAGTTGTTTTATGACTGGAAGTTCGTACCTCTTACCGCCTTCACCTCTTTCACACTTCACCTCCCTCCTCTCTTGTAACCATTATTTGTTCTCTTTATCTATGAATCGATTTCTGTTTTGTTTCTTTTTTTGTTTTTTTTGTTTTTTTTAGATTCCACATATAAGTAAAATCATATGCTATTTTCCTTTCTCTGTCTGGCTTACTTCACTGAGCACCATATGCTCTAGATCCATCCATGTTGTTGCAAATGGGAGGATTTCATTTTTTTCTATGGCTGAGTAATATTCCATTACATATATATACCACATCTTCTTTATCCATTCATCTAATGATGGACACTTAGAATGCTTCCATATCTTGGCTATTGCAATGAACATAGGGGTGAATATATTTTAATAAATTAATGTTTTCATTTTCTTGAATAAATACCCAGTAGGGGAAATGCTGGATCATATGCCTTTCTTTTTAATTTTTTGAGGAGCCTCCACACTGTTTTCCATAGTGGTTGCGCTAACTTACATCCCCACCAACAGTGCACAACGCTTCCCTTTTCTTACATCCTCACTAACTCTTATTTTTTGTCTTTTTGATAAAAGCCATTCTGACAGATGTGTGGTGGTATCTCATTTTGACTTTGATTTGCATTTCCCTGATAATTAGTGGCATTCAGTCCTTTTTCATGTGCCTCTTGTCAATCTGTATGTCTTCTCTGGAAAAAAGTTTACTCGGGTCCTCTGCCCATTTTTTAACTGGGTTTTTTTTATGTTGAGTTGTATGAGTTATTTATATATTATGGATATTAACTTCTAACTAGATATATCATTTTCAAATATCTTCTTTCACTCAGTAGGTTTCTATTACTGATAGTTTCCTTTTTTTTAAATTTTAATTTTTTTGAGGAGGATTAGCCCTGAGCTAACATCTGCTGCAAATCCTCCTCTTTTTGATGAGGAAGACTGGCCCTGAGCTAACATCCATGCCCATCTTCCTGTACTTTATATGTGGGGCACTTGCCACAGCATGGCTTGCCAAGCAGTGCATAGGTCTGCACCTGGGATCTGGGCCTGCACACCCTATGCTGCTGAAGCAGAACTTGAAAACTTAACTGCTGCGCCACCGGGCTGGCCCCTGTTGATGGTTTCCTTTGCTGTGCAAAATCTTTTCAGTTTGATATAATCCCATTTGTTTATTTTTGCTTTTGTTGCCCTTGCCTGAGAAGAAATATCCAAAAAAATATTGCCAAGACCCATGGCAAAGAGTTTACTACCTATGTTTTCTCCTAGGAGTTTTATGGTTTCAGGTCTTACATTTAGGTCTTTAATCTACTTTGAGTTTCTTTCATCAGTTTCTTACAGTTTTCAGTATACAGATCATTCACCTCCTTGGTTAAACTTATTCCTAGTTACCATTCTCTTTGTGATGCAATTGTAAATGAGATTGTTTTCTTAATTTTTCTTTCTGATAGTTTGTTGTTAGTGTATAGGAACACAGCTAATTTCTTTATGTTTAGTTTGTATCCTGCAACTTTACTGAGTTCGTTTATTAGTCCTAATAATATTTAGGTGAAGTTTTCTATATGTAAAATCATGTCATCTTCAAATAATGACACTTTTACTTCTTCTTTTCCAATTTTATCATTTATTTATTTTTCTTGTCTGAATCCTGTAGCTAGGAATCCCACACTATGTTGAATAAGAGTGGCGAGAGTGGGCATCCTAGTGTTGTTCCTGATCTTAGAGGAAAATCTCTGTGCTATTCATCATTTGCTATGGTGATAGCTGTGGGTTTCTCAGGCATGGCCTTTATTATGTGGAGATACGTTTCCTCTATACCCACTTTGTTAAGGACTTTTTTTTTAATCATAAATGGATGTTGAATGTTATAAAATGTTTATATGCATGTATTGAAATTATATATAAATTTTATCCTTTATTTTGTTAATGTGTTGTTTCACATTGCTTGATTTCTGGATATGGAACTATCCTCGCATCCCTGGAAAAAAAATCCCACTTGATCATGGTGTATGATCCTTTTGATATGTTGTTGAATTTGGTTTGCTAATGTTTTGTCAATCATTTTTACATCTATCTTCATCAGGGATATTGACCTGATATCTTTGTCTTTTGGGTATCAGGGTAGTGCTGGCCTCATACAATGAGCTTGGGAGTCATCCTTCCTCTTCAATTTTTTGAAATGGTTTGAGAAGGATGGGCGTTAACTCTTCTTTAAATGTTTGATAGAATTAACCTGTGAAGCCATCTGGTCATGGACTTTTGTTTTTTGGGAGTTTTTTGATTACTGATTCAATTTCATTATTAGTAATAAGTCTGCTCAGATTTACTATTTCTTCCTGATTCGGTGTTGGAAGATTGTATGATTCTAGGAATTTATCCATTTCTTCCAGGTTGTCCAATTTGTTGTTATATAATTCTTCATAAGAATCTCTCATGATTCTTTGCATTTATGTGTTCTTAGTTGTAACTTCTTGTCTTTCATTTCTGATTTTATTTATTTGAGCCCTCTCTCTTTTTTTCTTGATGTGTCTGGGTAAAGCTTTATCAATTTTCTTTATCTTTTCAAAGAACCAGCTCTTAGTTCCACTGATCTTTTCTATTGTCTCTTTAGTCTCTATTTCACTTACTTCTCCTCTGATCTTTATTATTTCCTTCTTTTTACTAACTTTGGGCTCTGTTATTCTTATTTTTCTAGTTCCTTTAGCTGTAAAGTTAGATTGTTTACTTGATATTTTTCTTCTTTCTTGAGATGGGCCTGTATAACTACAAACTTCCCTCTTAAAACTGCTTTTGCTGCATTCCATAGATTTTGGATAGCTGTCTTTCCATTTTCATTTATCTTAAGGTTTTTTTTCATTTCCTCTTTGACATTTTCATTGACCCATTGGTTGCATAATAGTATATTGTTTGGTCTCCATGTGTTTGTATTTTTCCAATTTTCTTCTTGTTATTGATTTTTAGTTTCATACTGTTGTGGTTAGAAGAGATGGCAAATATGATTTCAACGTCCTTAAACTTATTGAGACTTGTTTTGTGACCTAACATGTAAGCAGTCCTGGAGAATGTTCCATATGCATTCAAAAAGAGTGTGCATTCTGCTGTTTTGGGATGGAATGTTCTGTATACACGCATTAAGTCCATCTGACCTAACGTGTCATTTAAGGCCAATGTTCCCTTATTGATCTTCTGTCTAGATGATTTACCTATTGATGTAACTGGGGTGTTAACGTTCCCTACTGTTATGGTGTTACTGTCAATTTCGCTTTTTATGTTAGTTAATAATTGCTTTATGTATTTAAGTGCTCCCATGTTGGGTGCATAGATGTTTACAGGTGTTATATTCTCTTGTTGAATTGTTCCCTTTATCATTATGTAATGCTCTTCTGTGTCTCTTGTCACAGTTGTTTTAAAGTCTATTTTGTTTACTATAAGCATTGCTAACTCAGCTTTCTTTTTGTTTCCATTTGCATGGAATATCCTTTTCTATCTCTTCACTTGTCTTGTTGGCAGCATGTATATAGGTCTTGTTTTTTTTATCCATTCAACTACCCTATGCCTTTTGATTGAAGAATTTATTCCATTTACATTTGGAGTAATTGTTGATAGGTATGCACTTATTGCCATTTTGTTGTATGTTTTCTGGATGTTTTTGTACTTCTTCTCTGTTCCATTCTTTTTCTCTTGCTGTCTTCCTTTGTGATTTGATGACTTTCTTTAGTTTTATGTTTGGAATCTTTCCTCTTTATTTTTGTGTATTATAGATACTTGACTTGTGGTTACCATGAGGTTTATATACAATCACCTATGTATGTAGCAGTCTATATTAAGTTGATGTTCTCTTAAGTTTGAACACATTCTAAAAGTCCTAAATTTTTACTTCCCTCTCAAGTTTTATGTTTTGACATCATATTTTATGTCTTTTCATTTAGTAGATCTCTTAATTGTAGATATAGACAATTTTAGTATTTTTGCCTTTTGACCTTCATACTAGCATTATAAGTGGTTGATCTATCACCTTTACCTTTACAGTATATTTGGCTTTACCAATGTCATTTTTTTCTTTGATAAATTTCTTTTTTTCTGCTTGTGGCCTTTTCTCCCCCCACTTAAAGTAATCCCTTTAGCATTTCTTGTAAGGCCAGTTTACTGGTGATGAACTCCTTTAGTTTTGCTTCTCTGTAAAACTCTTTTTCTCTCCTTCTATTCTTAATGATAAGCTTGCTAGGGAGAATATTCTGTTATAGGTTTTTTCGTTTCAGCACTTTGAATATATCATGCTACACCCTTCTAGCCTGTAAGATTTCTGCTGAAAAGTCAGCTGATAGACTTATGGGTGTCCCCCTTGGGTAACATTGCTTTACTCTTGCAGGTTTTATCTTTAATTCTGGTTATTTTAATTATAATTACCTCAGTGTAGGCCTCTTTGGATTCATCTTGTTTGGGACTCTCTGTGTTTTCTGGACCAGGATGTCTGTTTTCTTCCCCAGGTTAGGGAAATTTTCAGGTATTATTTCTTCAAATAAGTTCTTTGCACCTTTCTCTTCCTCTTCTCCTTCTGGGACACCTATACTGCAAATGTTAGTATGCTTGATGTTGTCCCAGAAGGTCCTCAGCGTGTTCTGGCTACTTGGTCAGGCAGCACAGGACAGCCTGGAGTGCACTGGTGGGCAGGTCTGGCCCCTGGTATGGGCTGATGGCAGGTGACTGCTTCTGGCTTGCTGGTTGGTGGGACAGGCCCCTGGTGCAGGCTGACTGTGTGGCTTGGCAGTGTGGAGCTGCCATAGGTACACTGGTGGGCTGGGAAGGCCCCCATTCTAACAGGCTAGAGGGAAAATTTCAAAATGGTGCCTGCCAGTGCTGGCATCAGAATAGCTGAATGAGGTCCTCAAAATGGCTATCACCTGTGTCTCAGTTCCTGGGGGCCAGGCTCACCAGCTTTCTGCCTCTCTAGAAGGTGCCCCCCACTTCTTATTCTCTTTTATTTATGGACTATACACTTTTCTATCTGGTGATTTTGTACTGGTTTTCCAGTCAAATGAGTCTGTGCATAAGCCCTTTAAGAGTGGGTTTTCCTTTCCCTGTAGTCCTATATTTGTCCTAAGTATATTCCCCATTGGGTTTTAAAGCCAAGTGTTTCGGGATCTTGCCTCTCCTGTGCTGAATGTAAGGACTCGGTTGCCTAATGTGGAGCTTGAATCTCTCCTACCTCTGGATAAAGATCTGTGCCTTTGACATCACTTCTGACCATGAAATCCCATGACAAGGGTGTGCAGGACTTCATCTCTCTCTTACACCCCTTTCAGTGTCTCCCCAGTTATAGAGGCTCTTTTCACCCCGTTCTGAGATTTCCCTCAGGGAAAATTATTCCACATGTAGTTGTAGATTTGTTGTGTCTGGAGGAGGAGACAAACTCAGGATTCTCCTATGCCACTGTCTTCCAAACTCCTAGCACAAAGAAGCTTTTATTCTCCTGCTTTATTCCTAAAACTTATCCTTTTTTTAAAAAATTTGAGGTCTCAATAGCTTACATCATTGTGAAATTTCAGTTGTACATTATTTCCTGCCTATCACCACATAGATGCTCTGCTTAACCCCCTTCCCCATCCCTGACCCTCCGTCCCCTGGTAACTACTGAACTGTTTTCTTTGTCCATGCGTTTTGTTTATATTCCACATATGAGTGAAATCATATGGTGTTTGTCTTTCTCAGTCTGCCTTAATTTGCATAGCATAATTCCCTCCAGGTCCATCCATGTTGTTGCAAATGGGATGATATTGTGTTTTTTCTGGCTGAGTAGTATTCCATTGTATATATATACCAACTCTTCTTTATCCACTCATCAGTCAATGGGCATTTGGATAGTTTCCATGTCTTGGCTATTGTGAATAGTGCTGCAATAAACACAGGTGTGCATATGTTACTTTGGATTGTTGATTTCAAGTTGTTTGGGTAGATACCCAGTATTGGGATAGCTGAGTCATTGGTTCTATTTTCAGTTTTTTGAGGAATCTCTCTGCTATTTTCCATAGTGGCTGCCCAAGTTTGCATTCCCATCAGCGGTGTATGAGGATTCCCTTTTCTCCACACCCTTTCCAACATTTTTATTTTTAGTCTTAGTGATTATCGCCATTTTTATGAGCATAAGGTAGTGTCTTAGTGTAGTTATGATTTGCATTTCCCCGATGATGGGTGATGTTGAACATCTTCTCTTGTGTTTATTGGACATCTGTATATACTCTTTGGAAAAATGTTCATATCTTCTGCTTATTTTTTGATCGCACTCTTTGTTTTTTTGTTGATCAGTTGTGTGAGTTCCTTATATATTATGGAGATTAACCCCTTGTTGGATATGATTTGCAAAAATTTTATCCAAATTGGTGTGTTGTCTTTTGTTTTTGATCCTAGTTTCTTTTGCCTTGAAGAATCTCTTTAGTCTGATGAACTCCCCCTTGTTTATTTTTTCTTTTGTTTCACTTGTCTGAGAAGACATGGTATTCAAAAGATCCTTGTCAGTGTCAAAACGTGTACTGCCTATATTATCTTCCAGAAGTTTTATGGTTTCAGGACTTATCTTCAAGTCTTTGATCCATTTTGAGTTTATTTTTGTGTATGGTGTGAGATAATGGTCTACTTTTATCCTTTGCATATAGTTGTCCAGTTTTCCCAACACCATTTATTGAAGAGACTGTCTTTTCTCCATTGTATGTTCTTGGCACCTTTGTCAGAGATTAGCTTTTTGTATATGTGCAGTTTTATTTCTGGGATTTCAGTTCTGTTCCATTGATCTGTGTGTCTGTTTTTGTAACAGTATCATACTGCTTTGATCACTATGGATTTTCAGTACATTTTCAAGTCATGGATTTGATGCCTCCAGCTTTGTTCTTTTTTCTTAAGATTGCTTTGGAAATGTGGGGTCTTAGGTTGACCCATATGAATTTTAGGATTCTTTGCACTATTTCCATGAAGAATAAGATTGGAATTCTGATTGGGATTGCATTGACTCTGTAGATTGCTTTGGGAAGTATGGACATTTTAACTATATTTATTCTTCCAATCCATGTGCATGGAATCTCTTTCCATCTTTTTATGTCATTATCTATTTCTTTCAATAATGTCTTATTATAGTTTTTATTGTATAAGTCCTTCACCTCCTTAGTTAAATTTATTCCTGGGTACTTTATTCTTTTTGTTTCAATTGTAAATGGAATTATATTCTCGAGTTATCTTTCTGTAAGATTGTTATTAGAGTACAAAAATGCAATTGATTTTTGTAAGTTGATTTTGTACGCCACAACTTACGGTAGTTCTTAATTATTTCTAATAGTTTTCCAATGGATTCTTTAGGATTTTCTATACATAAGATAATGTTATCTGCAAGCAGTAAGAGTTTGACTTCTTCACTCCCTATTTGTATTCTTTTACTTCTTTCTCTTGCCTACCTGTGCTGGCCAAAACCTCCAGTACTATGTTGAATAAGAGTGGTGAGAGGGGCATCCTTGTCTTGTTCCTGTTCTCAGAGGGATTGTGTTCAGTTTTTCCCCATTGAGTATGATGTTGGCTGTGATTTTGTCATATATGGCCTTTATTATGTTGAGTTAACTTCCTTCTATCCAATTTGTTAAGAATTTTTATCATAAATGGCTGTTGGACCTTGTCAAATGTTTTCTCTGCATCTATTGAGATGACCACATGGTTTTTATTCCTCATTTTGTTAATGTGTTGTATCACATTGATTGATTTGCAGATGTTGAGCCATCTCTGTGTCCCTGGTATGAATCCCACTTGATCATGATGTATGAGCTTTGTGAGGTATTGCTGTATTCGGGTTGCCAATATTTTGTTGACTTTTGCATCAATGTTCATCAGCAATATTGGCCTGTAATTTTCCATTTTTGTGTTGTGCTTGTAAAGCTTTGGTATCAGAGTGATGTTGACCTCATAGAATGTGTTAGAAAGCATTCCATCTTCCCTAATTTTTTGGAATAGTTTGAGAAGGATAGGTATTAAGTCCTCTCTCAAAGTTTGGTAGAATTCCCCAGGGAAGCCATCTGGTCCTGGGCTTTATTCTTTGGGATGATTTGGTTGGTGTTTCAATCACTTTACTTGTGATAGGTCTGTTTAGATTATATATTTCTTCTTGGTTCAGCTTTGGGAGGTTGTGAGAGTCTAAGAATTTATCCATTTCATTTAGGTTGTCCATTTTGTTGGCATATAGTTTTTCATAGTATTCTCTTATAATCCGTATTTCTATGGTATCCGTTGTTATTTCTCCTCTTTCATTTCTAATTTTATTTATCTGAGCTTTCCCTCTTTTTTTCTTTGTAAGTCTGGCTGGGGGCACGTCAATTTTATTTATCTCCTCAAAGAACCAACTCTTTGTTTCATTGATCCTTTCTACTGCCTTTTTTGTTTCAATTGCATTTATGTCTGCTCTGATTTTTATTATTTCTCTCCTTCTGCTGATTTTGGGCTTTGTTTGTTCTTTTTCTAACTCAGTTAGGTGTAGTTTAAGATTGCCTATTTGGACTTTTTCTTGTTTGTTAACGTGAGCCTGCATTGTGATGGATTTTCCTCTTAATATGGCTTTTGCTGCATCCCATATGAGTTGGTATGGTATGCTTTCATTTTCATTTGTCTACAGATATTTTTTGATTTCTCCTTTTATTTCTTCACTGATCCATTGCTTGTTCAATAGCATGTTGTTTAGTTTCCACATCTCTGTCCTTTTCTCAGCTTTTTTCTTGTAATTAATTTCTAGCTTTATAGCTTTGTGATCAGAGAAAATTCCTGTTACTATTTCAATCTTCTTAAATTTATGGAGGCTTGCTTTATTTCCCAATATATGGTCTATTCTTGAGAATGTTCCATGCACACTTGAGAAGAATGTGTATTCTGCTGTTTTTGGATGGAGTATTCTATATATGTCTATTAAGTCCAACTGGTCTAGCTTTTCATTTAATTCCACTGTTTCCTTGTTGATTTTCTGTCTGGATGATCTATCCATTGATGTGAGTGGAGTGCTGAGCTCCCTTACTATTATTGTGTTATTATTAATGCATTCTTTTAGGTTTGTTAATAGTTGCTTTATGTACTTTGGTGCTCCTGCGTTGGGTGCATAGATATTTGTAAGTGTTATTTCTTCTTGATGGAATGCCCCTTTAATCATTACATACTGCCCCTCTTTGTCTCCCTTTACCTGTCTTATACTGAAGTCTACTTTATATGATATAAGTATGGCAACACTTGCTTTCTTTTGTTTGTCACTACCTTGTAGTATCATCTTCCATCCCTTCACTCTGAGCTTGTGTTTGTCTTTGGAGCTGAGATGCATTTTCTGGAGGCAGCATATTGTTGGGTCTTGTTCTTTAATCCATCTTGCCACTCTGTATCTTTTTATTGGAGAATTCAATCCATTTACTTTTAGGGTGATTATCAATATATGAGGGCTTAATGCTGACATTTTATCACTCATTTTCTGGTTCTCCTGCATTTTCTTTGTTTCTTGACCTGTGTATTTTGGCCTACCAGTCAAGTTATGTATTTCTTTATGTTGTGTTTCTTTGCTTTCTCCTTATTTATTATTTGTCTCTGTTCTGCTTTTTTGTTTAGTGGTTACCTTGTGGTTTGTACTCAAAATCTCATGGGTAAGATAGTCCCTTTTCTGATGGCCTCTTATTTCCTTAGACTAAACTGATTCAATCCCTTTCCTCTTCCCCTCCTAAATTCTTTTTCTCACATCTTATTCCATCTTGTGTTATGAGTTTGTGGTTAAAATGACGAGATCATCTTTGTTTTTAGTGTATTCCTTCCCTTTGTCTTTGATGGTATACTAAGTATTTGCTATCCTGCTCTGATTCTATTTACCTATTTATCTCCTTTCTCCGTGCTTTGTAACCCATTTCTCCCCCCCCCTTCTTTTTCAGGTATGAGGGCATTCTTGAAAATTTCTTGTGTGGGGGGGTCGTGGCTATGAACTTCCTTAGCTTATGTTTGCCTGGGAAATTTTTTATTCCTCCATCATACCTGAAGGTTATTTTCACTAGCTAGAGTATCCTTGGCTGAACGTTTTTGTCCTTCGAAGATTTGAATATGTCATTCCAGTCTCTTCTAGCCTGTAAGGTTTCTGCACAGAAATATGCTGAATGCCTGATGGGAGTTCCTTTGTAGATTATGTTCTTCTGCCTTGCTGCCCTTAGTATTCTTTCTTTGCCATTCAGTTTTGCCAGTTTCACTACTATATGCCTTGCAGGAGGTCTTTTTACATTGACGTATTTAGGAGATCTGGCAGCCTCTTCCTCCTGGATTTCCTTTCCTAGGTTTGGGAAGTTCTCTGCTATTATTTCTTTGTGCAAGCTTTCTGCTCCATTCTCCTTGTCTTCTCCTTCTTGAATACCTAAAATTCTTACGTTGCATTTCCTAATTGAGTCAGATATTTCTTGGAGACTTTCTTCTTTTTAGTCTTAGTTCTCTCTCCTCCTCTATCTGGAGCATTTCAACAGGCTTATCTTCGATTATGCTGATATGCTTCTCTATGGTGTCTGCTTGAGCATTCAGGGAATCCACATTTTGTTTTATTTCCTCCATTGTGTCTTTCATCTCTAATACTTCTGATTGATTATTTATAGTTTCAATCTCTTTTGTGAAGTAGCTCCTGAACTCATTAAATTGTTTGTCTACATTCTTTTAGCTCATTGAGCTTTTTGATGATAGCTGTTTTGAATTCTCTCTCATTTAGATTACATATGTCTGCGTCCTCAGGACTGGGTGCTTGTCATTTTCTCTCTGGTCTGGAGATCTAATATAATGTTTGATATTGCTAGAGGGAGTGGCTCTGTTTTTTCTCATCCTTGGTGTTGTTTGGTTGCAGTTACCATCTATCACCACTGAGTAGGAGTGAAGAGTCACGTATTCTGAGCACTCTGCCTTCAACTGAAATCTCAGGGGCTTGGAACTGTGCTGAGTGGGTGGGGGAGGGGTGCTTTCTCCTGTGTGCTCTACGGGTTTTCTCCCTCTGCTCTTGTTATCTGCTCTCCTGGGCTGTTGGCTTTATAAGGTCACTCCCCATGAAAGCCTTCACCCTGTAGAGGGCTTCCCTTTAGGCTGAAAGGGCCCATGAGAGTCCTTGATGTTCCTATGAATGAACATCACCTCCCCCATTCCTTCCCTCTTGGAGGCTGCCCAGGGTCCTGCATCACAGTCTTTAGGGGAGGGGGCGAAGTTTTCTCTTACTCTGCTCCACCTCGTCCAAGGGGTTTCTGGTCTCCCTGCCCTCTGTCATATGCCTACATGGGTCTCTATGAGGTTTTTTATGTTGTATTTGGATGTCTTCTGCTGAGTATGAATGTCCTTTTCCTTCTATATTGGAGGAGAAAGATTACTGGAGAAGCCTACTCTGCCATGATGCTGACTTCATTCCCAAACTTACACTTTTTTATTTGAGGAAGAACCCATTACTTTACCTCTTGGACCTAAGATTGATTGATGCTTCAGTTCAGATATGGGTTAGTTTGCACTCTTGCTTAAGCAGGCACTTTAGAAATTCACCAAGGCAGAAATAGTACTATCTGCTCATCTGTAAAATAATGAGAATACTTATTAATGTATAGTTTTTTATCTTGAGATAATTATAAATTCACAATAATAGTACAAAGGTACAAATGTAGTCAGAGAGGTCCCATAGCCTTCACCCAATTTCCCTTCACTGGTTACATCTTACATACTGTAGTACAAAATCAAAATCAGGAAATTGTCCTAATAGTTAGATGCCATTTTGTCATATATGTAGATTAGTGTAACCATCACCAGTCAAGCTACAGAGAGGATTCCCATCATTCCTTGACAAGAATGGCTCACTGTACCTAAACTGTTTTTACAGACAATTTGGTTTATGTTGAACCTCTCTTTCCTTCTGGGAGTCTGGAATTTCAGTGCATGCTAGGTAGAGGGTGTCTACACAACCAGCTCCCAATTAAGAACCCTGGGCAATGAATCTCTTAATGAGCTTCCCTAACAGACAACATTTCACATATGTTGTCACAACTCCTTGACTGAAGTGTGTCCTATGTGACTACACTGGTTGAGGACCATTAGACGCTTGCACCTGATTTCCCCTGGAATGTTCCTCATGTGCATATTCCCTGTGCTGATTTTGCTTTGCACCCTTTCACTCTAATAGCTCATAGTTGTGAGTATAAACATATGCTAAGTCCCATGAGTTCTCTTAGTGAATCATCAAGCTGGGGTGATCGTGTGGACTCTGACAAAGTAGCAACATCTCTTGTTAGTGTTAATTTGCATTTCCCCTGCTGGCTAGTGATGTTGCACATCTTTTCATGTGCTTATTTGCCATTTGTATGTCACCTTTGGTAAAATTTTTTCATGTTTCTTCATTTTCTAATTAGATTGTTCATTAGTTTTTACAGTTTTACAGTTTGGGGAGTTCTTTATATATTCTACTTAAGAATCTTTGATCACATATCTGGTTTACAAATACTTTTTCTTAGTCTTCAGGATTTTTTTTCAACCTGTTAACATGGCAGAAGATTTTAATTTTAAGGAAAACCAATTTATTGATCTTTTTGTTTATGGATCATGCCTTTGATATTGTATAAGAATACTTCACCAAATCCTATGTGCCAAACATATTTTCACATTTTCTTCTAAAAGCTTTATAGTTTTTCATTTTATATTAAAATCTACGACCCATTTTAACTTAATTTTTGTTTAACATGAGGCTTAAGTCAAGGGTTTTGGCCTATTGAATGTCTGATTGCTCTGTTTCCGTTTATTGAAAATATTATCTTTCTTCCATTTAATTTATGTTGTACCTTTTTCAAAATCCAGTTAGCTATACTTGTATATGGCTGCTTCTGGGCTTTCTATCCTGTTCCATTGATCCATGCACCTATCCCTCCACCAACACCTTGCCATCCTGATTACTGTAACCATATAAAAGTCTTGATACAGGGTAGAGTGATTTCTCCCATTTTATTCTCCTTTGCTTAATTATTTTAGCTATTCTAGTTCCTTTGCTCTGAAATACAACTTCTAGAATAATCCCACCAAATCTGCAAAAAGTCTTGCTGAGATTTTGATAAGAATTCTGTTAAACCTATTTAACAATTTAAGGAAAATTGACATTTTTATTATGTTTACCTTTCCAATTCATGGACATAATATGTCTCTCCACTTATTTATATCTTATTTGAATTCCCCTAGAAGGATTTTCTAGTTTTCAACATACAAGTTCTGTGCATGTTTTGTTAGATCTATATCTAACTATTTCTCTTCTTTGAGTGATTGTAAATTGTATTATATTTTTAATTTTTATGTCTATACATTCATTGATTTTGCATATTTATCTTGTGTCCTGAAGACTTTTTGTACTAACTAATTAGTTCTAGGACATTTTTTTTGCAGCTTCCTTGGGATTTTTTACAAAGCCCATGACTTCGTTTGTGAATAGGGAGAGTTTATTTCTTCCTTTCTGATCTGGATGCCTTTGATATCCTTTACATGCTGCTTTCATTTTTTTTTTTTAAATTTCGGAAGTTTGACTATGATATGATTTGGCATAGATTTCTTTAGGTTTATACTGTTTGTGTATATGGTTTGTGGTTTGCTCAGCTTCATGAATCTATTGGCTTATGTACTTTGCCAAACTTGGAAAGTTGTCAGCCATTATTTCTTTGAAAATCTTTTCTGTCCCACCGTCTTTCTTGTCTCATTATGAGCTATCATCAGACAATTGACAAATCTTTTTTTTATTGTCCCACAGGTTCCGGAGGTTCTGTTCATGTTAATTCCAGTCTATTTTCGGTCTGTGGTTGACTGGGTGATTTTTATTGTTCTAATCTTTAAATTCATTAATTCTTTTCTCTGCTCCCTCTGTTCTGCTTTTAAGCCCATCATTATGAGGTGTTTGTCCTTTTCTTTTTTTGGTTATTACATTTTTTAATTTAAAATTGTAGTTTATGTTTGGTTATTACTTATATCTTCTATTTCCTTGCTGATATTTTCTATTTCTTTCAGGAGTTGTTCTATTTTTTATTAGTTTAAGCTTGTTCATAATTGCCTTTTGAAATATTTTTATGATGCTTGCTTTACAACCCATGTCGGATAGTTTCACCATCTCTGTCATGCCTGTCACTGTTGATATCTATGATTGACTTTTTTTATTCACGTTGAAATTTTCCTGATTCCTTATATGACAACTGATTTTCAATTGCAAACTAGACATCTTGAGTATTATGTTATGAGACTCTGGGTCTTATTTAGCTTTTTGTTTGTTTGTTTAATTCTTATTAAGATTATGATAGTTTACAACCTTGTGAAATTTCAGTTGGACATTATTGTCAGTCATATTGTAGGTGCACCACTTCACCCTTTGTGCCCTCCCCCACCCCCTCTTTCTCCTGGTAACCACCAATCAGTTCTCTTTATCTACATGTTTAACTTCCACCTATGAGTGGAGTCATACAGAGTTCCTCTTTCTCTACCTGGCTTATCTCACTTAACATAATACCCTTAAGGTCTATCCATGTTGTTGTGAATGGGAAGATTTTATCCTTTTTTATGACTAAGTATTCCATTGTGTATATATATTGTATCTTCTTTATCCAATCATCAGTTGATGGGCACTTAGGTTGCTTCCACATCTTGGATATTGTAAATAATGCTGCAATGAACATAGGGCTTCATGGGACTTTTGGAATTGCTGATTTCAAGTTCTTTGGATAGATACCCAGTAGTGGGATGGCTGGGTCATATAGTATTTCTATTTTTAATTTTTCGAGAAATCTCCGCACTGTTTTCCATAGTGGCTGCACCAGTTTGCATTCCCACCAACAGTGGATGAGGGTTCCTTTTTCTCCACAACCTCTCCAACATTTGTCACTTTTTATTTTGGTTATTTTTGCCATTCTAACAGGTATAAGGTGATATCTTAGCATAGTTTTGATTTGCATTTCCCTGATGATTAATGATGATGAGCATCTTTTCATGTGTCTATGGGCCATCTATATATCTTCTTTGGAGAAATGTCTGTTCATTTCCCCTGCCCATTTTTTGATCGGGTTGTTTGATTTTTGTTCTTGAGCTGTGTGAGTTTTTCATATATCATGGAGATTAACCCTTTGTCTGATATATAACTTGTAAATATTTTTTCCCAATTAGTGTTTTTTTTTTTGTTTCAACCCTGTTTTCCCTTGACTTGAAGAAGATCTTTAGTCTGATCAAGTCCCATTTGCTTATTCTTTCTATTGTTTACTTGTCTGAGAAGACATGGCATCCTAAAAAATCCTTTTGATACTGATGTCAAAGAATGTACTGCCTATATTTTCTTCTAGAAGCCTTTTGGTTTCAGGTCTAATCTTTAGGCTTTGATCCATTTTGAGTTTCTTTTGGTGAATGGTGAAAAAGAATGGTCAATTTTCATTCTTTTATGTGTGGCTGTCCAGTTTTCCCAGCACCATTTGTTGAAAAGACATTCTTTTCTCTGTTGTATGCCCTCAGCTCCTTTGTCAAAGATTAGGTGTCCAGAGATGTGTGGTTTTATTTCTGGGCTTTCAATTCTATTCCATTGATCTGTGCACCCATTTTTTTACCAGTACCATGCTGTTTTGATTACTGTAGCTTTGTAGTATGTTTTGAAGTCAGAGTTTGTGATGCCTCCAGCTTTGTTCTTTTTTTCAGGATTGCTTTAGCAATTCAGGGTCTTTTGTTGCCCCATATGAATTTTAGGATTCTTTGTTCTATTTCTGTAAAGAATGTCATTGGGATTCTGATTGGGATAGCTTTTAATCTGTAGATTGCTTTAGGTAGTATGGAAATTTTAACTATGTTTATTCTTCCAATCCATGTGCATGGAATGTCTTTCCATCTCTTTATGCTGTTATCAATTTCTTTCAGTAAAGTCTTGTAGTTTTCATTGTATAGGTCTTTTACCTCCTTGGTTAAATTTACGCCAAGGTATTTTATTCTCTTTGTTGCGATTGTGAATTTGTTTGTTTGTTTTAACTAGTGTTTCTGATGTTGCCCCAGAAGGAGAAGGGGAGCATGTCCTGCCTCCTTACTTCCATGTAGCTGTGGAAGTTCAGGTTCCCCTCTTGGCCTCCACTGACATCTGGGGTTTGGGGGAAAGATCCTCATTTCCAAGCAGGGGTGGAATTTTCTGCTGCCAGTATATCTCTAGCTGGACCAACATGGCTGGGGAGAGGAGGAGAATGCCTGGTTACTTCTTCCCACAGGGCCTCCACTGTCCCTGCTGGAAGAGTAGGGTCTCATTACTGTTGGATTATAGTGAAAGACTTGGCTCTCCACAAGGCCTTTTCTGATGCCACCCCACAAAGGAATGGTTCCTCATTCCACAGGGTGAGAGTGGAGAACAGCTTCCCTACCTGGTCACCATTCATTCTGAGAGGGGAGATGAAAATTCTGGCTCCCTACTGGGTCTTCTCTGACATAACCCCAGGAGGGGGGTGGGTGCCTCATTGCAGCCAGTAGGAAACAGAAGTCTCAGCTCCTCTTTCAGCCTTTGCTGTTGAGGATGGCCATGAGGCTACAGATTTTTCTGTGTTGTTAGGTTGAAATAGAGAAGTTTTTCTATAAAATGCTTCTGTCTTGATGAGTTGCCCTCTCTCCTGGTCCTTTGATTAAAGAGAACCAGCTTTTGGTTGTTTGTTTTGTCCATGACTGTTGGCATTTCTGGGTTGCTTGCATCTCCAGCACCAATTCTGGGGAAAATGGGGCCAAAAGAAAACCCAGTGATCTTACCCCCAGGTCATTCCTTGGGTCTCAAAGCTCTTACCTGATCTGTCTTCTTTGCTCCACATTTCAGAGTCTTCTTAAGCTTGATTTATTTATAATATCCAGAGGTTTTAGTTGTATCTAGTGGGAGGAATAGAAGAAAGTACCTCTACTCCATCTTTACAGAAGCAAACACACAAAATCTGTAACGTTTTAGTAAAGAATAAATGAGATAAATTTCATCAATGGTCTAAAACAGTGACTATCTTTTAGGGACATTTAATAATTATTACTATCCTACTCTTACATCTGCATAAATATTCTGAAAATTAATTAAAAGAATGATTGCATAAAATGAGGAATTAAGTTTCCTCATTGATGATATGATATATATTAAATTCACACATTAGTTAATCATCTTGTGTCAATAACTTACATAGAGTTTATTAGAAAGTGAGGATTTTTAGAATACAGTCTACTAAATGAAAGTCATATTTCTTCTGTACAGCACTTGCATGGATTTAATTATTTTGAAATCTTTGGTACAAGCTCCCAATTTATATTTCTTAAACATAATTACTAAAAAGGACTTGCATCAACTGGCCTCACTGCCCTATTGCTTTCTCATCTGTCCTTGACATTTAAATGGATTTTCTGAGGATGAAAGAACATAATAAAAAAAGAAAAAGAGAGAAAGTGATAAGAGCATAAATAGAAGGAGGTCAGACTACTGAACTCTCTCTCCCATTTAGCAGTTTGAAATCTGAGAGAGTCTACAAGTGTAGATATACTTGTTAGTTAAGCTGTTCCACACTAAGTTTTCTTCGTAATGGTGCAAACCAAAATACCAGATAGTGGGTAAGTCTTGATCAATTTAACAGAGTCTTTATCCCTTTTTCTTCTTATGAGGAGACTCACAGATTATTACTTCTACTACCTTTCAGGGACTTGGCACAAAAATTTGCAAATTTGCTGTTACCTAGATTTCCTACTGTTTCATCCCAACCCTCCTGCCTACACAGCGCCTTCTCACTGTTTTTATGTGCACATTTTCACTTTTATTATATTAAATGTTACTATTTCTAGAACCTTTCCAAGGAGCTCTGTGTTCTTAGGAGGGAAAGCATTATATAAATCTAACAAGCAAAGCCAAGATCCAAATCCAATAAAGGAGAATTTCTAGAAATTATTAAAGACTTCACTGACAGAGAAATTAAATCTTGATACCCCATTTCCTTATCTTTTCACTGCGGTAGAATCTGTGAAATCAATGCATTTGAAGCGAACTGCATACAGTCCATTCAGAAGAATGGTTCTGGCACAAAAGCGAGCAGCTTCTAAAATTCTCAAGACATCTCATTCCTTGAAACAATGTATGCAGGATTTTAGAAAGGTATTTTTTTAACTTATATAAATAGTAAAAGTTAAAGGCTGTGGTTTTGGTAGATCCATAAATAGATGCTAATTGACACCAATATTAAAAATTAAAACCCCATAATATAGTCACAATTATAAAAAGGTAATACCTGTTTAACCTTAGGAACTGAGGAACATCAGGATTAAACAAGTGTTTCTAAACATGACAGATAAATGAATAGTTTGTTTGGAATTTAGCTAGAAGGCATGAGTATCCAATCTCCCAGTAAGAATGTCATCAACATCCAGATCATCTTGGCACAGGACTAATCTATTTTTTTTAAGCTTAAGGAATAAATATATGTGAATATATACATATCCCTGTATATGAATGACGAACTGAAAGATAAACAAAAGTACTGGAGAATAATATACCAAATACATGCCAAGAATCATATAAGGTACCACTTTGCATACATTTTCTCATTTAACACCCCAAATTCCCCTACAAATTAGGAGGTAATAGCTTATTCTAGACCATAAGTCACAGCTCCTGATATGCTCCTGGCCTCTTAAAAGATGCTCTATCTACAGGCCTCATTAAAAATAGGGCCTTAGGTGGTCATGAATTGTACTGGATGATTTTCACTGTAATATCCTCATTAATATGTGATTTGTTCAGGAGTAACTCCCTCATCCAGGATTAGTCAAAATGTGGGCTTCCAGCATAAAAGGATATCACAGGCCAAATTCCTTCTTACAGGAATTGCAACTGGACGAATGGAAACAATCTATCAGTGGGTGGTAATATCACTGAAGGCCCAGTCAGAAGACAGAAACCACACCAGATATTTGAATAGAAACAATTTAATATAGAGACTTTTACATATGTTACTTAAAAGACAAGAAGAAACATTAAGCTTATCATCCTTAAAGTGAAACATCTACCACATCTAAGACTATGGAATAAAAGGAAGAGTTTTGAATTATTAAGACTTAGATGCTTAGACAAGGGGCATCACAGAGCTGAAACTCTGGCTTCTGAGGAGGAGGTGTTGGCCGATGGTGTGGAAGTTTATGACCTTGGAGGAAGAAACTTAATTGTCTGGTACCCAGGCCGGACCTTTAAGAAGGGTGCACTAGCCTCTGGGACTGCTGTCTTAGAGAGGGGCACGATCATGTTGGGTAGGCACATGTGGAAAAAACTGCAACCTTGATTCACCATCTCCTCCAGGAAGGAACTTCTGCCTCTTGGGTTAAACAATGCTAGGGTGATGCTCACAGAAACGAGAAGTAGTTAGATAGCAACGAAGAAGGAACAAGACCTCCTTTCTCCTCTAGCCTTCCATTCTTCTTCTAACACTTCCTATTGACAGAAGCCAACAGGGGGCAAGCTGGCAAAACAGATTTGCAGAAACCCAGCTCCAGCTCCAGTATCACAAAGCAGGTTATAGAAGAATAGGTTTGGTTCTGAGAGAGAAAACATTAGTAACGGTCATATTCTGCTATTTGGCTATTCAACTTTCAGACATGCTACTCTGTACATATTTTAACTTCCATACGAGAACAAAACAACTTATGTTCCCATTTAGTAAGATGCAGCTATCATTCATTCAAGTGAAGATGTTCTTGCCTTCTACTGAAATAAAATGGTGTAAAACTCCAAGAGTTATTGTAGCTGACTTTGGGAGACTGTCACGTTATCCATCTATGATCTATGTTAATTGACCTTCAAATTCAATCACTGTCACATGTGCATATTCTGCTCCCTGAATTATAAATCCTGTTACCTGAGGGGTAAATTCTGTTACTGAATTGTAAACTTAACCTTCTATAAAATTTGGATAAAATAATGGGAAGAAAGAGAAGAAAATCATACACACACGTGTATATACGTATACACATATATGCATCATACAACAAGCAAGGAAAAAATACATAAATATAGATCCCAATATAAATATATAAAGCAAGGAATTTCTCACTTCTGTAACTTATCTTGAGGACATAGTTGATATTTATAAGTTCAATCTTACACTATCTATTTCATTCTTCTTTTGCTTTTAAGCCATAGGCTTTAGGTCACAGTTGATATTTATAACTCCCTTTTTGCAAAACTCCATGCATGTTTCCTTTGGCTTCAGCTGATCCATTCATGTTTATTAATGTGGTATCCTCGAATTTTTATTCACGAAGGGTCTAAAATCTTAGTGGTCCTTATTTTTCCAGTTGCTGTATTTTTCCATTAACTTATATTTTTGACCATTAAAGTACTGTGAAACATCCCAAAGAATTTTCTGGCTTCCATATATAATCTTTCCTGTCCCCATTTTATCGCAGCAACCAACTCCTCCCTTGGTAATCTATATCAATCACCCCAGTGAGTAGTGTAAGCACCTTGGTTACCTGTTGGTTCAGTGGCATGGAGAGTGGAAAAGGGCCAGGCGACAGTGTCAAGTTGCAATTTAATGGAACCATGGCTGTGTCTCTGGTGGAAACACATCTCCCTTGGAAGCAGTGCCTCCAAAACAGCAGAGATCAAAGCTGGGAGAGGGGAAGCAAAAACTCCGTGGTTGAACCTGTTTTAATAGTGAGAGGAGCCACTCCCTCTTCCATACTTGATTCCTAGGCCTATATAGTCTGGATATAGGAGAGACAGCAAACATGGTAGTCAATAATTAAAGGCAAATGCTTCAGCCTGAAAGATAAAACTCCATCCTTTCAAATAGAATCTTTCCCCCCAAACTGGCGCTCTGAGTCTTCAGTAGGCCTTTCCATCAATGGATTAGGACAGGTGCGATACGACCAATGAATTGCACGAGCAAGAGCCCTTTGCTGTTCTTGTTTTGTTACAAAATAAATTTCTGGACCAGAATCAAGGTTGTGCAGGATGATGAATAAGCAATATCACAAATCTATGGATGGTGGTGTTGGTAGAAGCATTAAGGGCAGGGAAGGCAAATCCATATCCAGAATACATGTCTATTCCAGTGAGGACAAATCTTTGTTCTCTCCTTGATGAAAATAGTCCAATGTAATAAACCTGCCATCAGGTGGTTGTTTGGTTACCCCAGGGAATGGTTCCATATCAGGGTTCACTGTTGCTTCTGCTGTTGGCAGATAATGCCCTCAGCAGTAGCTAGTTAGTTTGGCAGTGGTGAAGGACATCGATGTGGATGAGCTCTGTGGATAGGCTCGGTCCCTGCCATTACGGTTATCATGGACAAATTGAGTAAGAATTCCATGGCTGGGTAAAGAAGCTTTACTGAAATCCATAGAGTGTATCATTTTGTCAACCTAAGAACCTCTTCTGCAGTGGATGACCTTTGGGGAACATTCAAGTGGGACATGATTATCTTCAAATTCTGTACCCACACTGACAGATCCATCCACACACCTCTCACCTAGACCTCATTGTCACCAATTTTCCAATCTTGTTCTTTACAAGGTCCTAACTGTCCCGGGAAACCACTAGCCACTACTCATGAATTAACATAAGTTTGTTCTTTTGGCCATCTTGGTCTAGACAAAGTGAATGGCCAAATATAACACTTGAACTTATGAACACTACAGAATATTTTCCTTCAAACTTTCCTTTAAGGCCACCTTTGAGTGAAACTATAATGGCTGGTTGGTTAACTAGGCCTGGATGTTTTATTCCTTATCAATTTGGTCATAAGGAACTCCCCAGGGCCATAGGTCTAGATTGAGAAAGACAGGCAATATAACAGAAATTATTGTCAAAGAAGTTTGAGCCATATACTCATTTAATTTAGATGTGTCTTCCAGACTTCCACAAGCCTGTGTCTTTATATTTCCTCTTTCTGATTGATTTCTGCTGCAAATTTCCAATCTTATGAATTGGTCAATCAGATAACATTATTTCATAATAAGGAGCACAGGTCATATAGTCATTTCTACTATAGTTAGGTGTTCAATGTCTTCCAGGGCTCACTAGTAAGCAAGGAGCTATATCTCAAAGTGGAGAACAACTACTTGCAGAAGAGGGTGAGGATTTCTCAAAAAACACACAGGACTTTACTGTGATTCTTCTGTTAGTTCTTGCTAGAGGCTCCGTACAGCATCCCTGTTTGCCACAGACACTTCGAGCAATATCGGATCTTATGTTCATAAGGCAAAGTGGAAGAGTAACTGGGACTTCAGCCTAGAATTGCAGCTAAGCCTTCTCTTGCTCTGGCAAACTTACAAGTTACTTAGCAAATGGTTTAGAGTAGCACACTTCGTAAGTATATGATACTCCCAAATCCAAAATGGCCCATCAGGCATTATATTTCTTCTCTGTTGATAGCAGCGCAAAGTGCATCAACTTGTCTTTCAATGTGAAGGGAATATTATGACATGCTCCAGACTTTTGTACTCCCAGAAAATTCTCTGAGTTAGGAAGCCCCTAAGTATTATTGGGGTTTACATCCACCCTACGATTCATATAGATCTTACTAAGGAATCCAAGGTACTGCTACTTCCTGTTCATGAAGCCCAATAAGCCATAACGTTAGTGGACAACATGTTGTTATATGGAATGTCAAAAGTATTAAGATCTCTGTGGATTATATTACAGGGAGCAGAAGAATTGGTACAGTCCTGAGGCAAGATTTCCAAAAGTGTATTGTTGATCTTCCCAGGTAAAAGCAACGGCTTTTGACAGCCTTTTCAGATTGATATGTAGAAAACTATTATTCAGGTCAATAGCTGCATATCAAGTGCCCAGAGATTTGTCAATTTGCTCCATAAAATATACCATGCCTGGAACAGCAGGGGCAAGCGGAGTCTCTACCTGCTTCAGTTACAATAACTCACATTCTCCAAGACTCATCCACTTCTGCACAGCTAAAAGAGGCAAGTTAAACCGTGCTGTCACAGGAAAGATCACACATCTTTCAAGATTTTCATGGTCCCCCTAACATCTACAATCCCCTAAGAATATGGTACTGCTTCCAGTCTACTATCTGGGAAAAGAGAGAAGTTTCAGGGCTGCCACTTTACCTTTCCTACTACAGTGGCTCTACACCTTTGGTCAGATGGCAAATGCGGGGATTCTGCCAGTTGCTGATTACAACCACTTCTATTATATACTCAGGAACTGGGCAGATAACCATAAGACAAGACCTCAGACATATTGGGCTCAATGTATTATGAACTTGAGCCAAAATCCTATTTATCATCTGAATCAAATAGAATCTTTTGGGTAGTACACCAGAAACAATTAAGGCATTTTGTAATCTCATGATTTGCCACTAATTCAGAGACAGTATCTGGTAATTTCCAAAAGGTCTGGGTACTTACTTTTCCAGAGTTTGCAGTCACTCTAGTAAATGGCTTCAACTCCCTTTGGGGAACACTCGAAGGAGGCTTACGCTCAGAGTGTGTACTTGTGGCGGTGTTGAGTGTCCTTCCTCAAGGGAATGAGATTGTCCTTCAATCCATATCCTTTAGGTCTATGAACTGGCTTAGTGCTGGAAACTGGAGGAACACCAATGATTTATTATGGTGGTGAATCAAGTTAGGTTTTGGCCCCAAGATCTGGAGTTTGCTTCTGTTATGTAAATCAAGTAAACTTTTAGTAACTGGGCCATATATTCACTAAAAGAGAGACTATGAACAATTATCCACCAACATAGACCCCTGTGGATCAAAACTTTTTAATTATCACTTTATCCTTGCTGCCCTTTTTAGTGAAAAAAAAAAAAGAGAGAGATTAAGAACTGCCACCCAGCATCTGTGTTTCTGGCTTTCAGTTATCCCCACTAAAATCAGAGAGCTCATTTCTATTTCTACTTCTATTTCTATAGAACTCATCTCTACCCTCACGGCTGTTCTACAAGGGACAGCTAATGCAGAGCATTTCAAGGATGCTGATGCTGTGCTCACTAATATATTTCTTGATATCTCAATCAACAGAGAGTTCTGAGTCCTATGAGGATGCGTATTGTAAGAGTAGGTGTGTATATTGCATACAAAAATCTACAATGTTCCTTACATCATAATTATTTGTATTTCTTTTTCTTAATTATTCCAGGGAAGTTCTAGCATCTAGACTTCATTAAATGTAGTTCATAATTTTGTTCCAGCTTTAGTCAAACAACCAAGTAAACTACTATAGGTCCTTCCAGGTGCCCAAGTTAACACATTAATGCAGAATCTCTCCTAAGTGCATTCATATCAATAAATTCAACCTGATTCAGTGTTTTATTTCATCCTCCTTCATCTGACATACTTAGAATATATTCCCACACGTATTTCACATGTTTCTTTGGATATGAATTAGCAAAATCTTGACATTATTTTGACACATAAGCTATTTCCTCTGGGGCAATTTTTATACTTGCCTGTCTAAAGCATGCTCTAATATGTCCTGTTTAAGGGCTTAGTGACCACAAGGTGTTTGGGGGGTTATTATTAAATAAAATTAGCATCTCTTTGCAATAAAACTGCTACAGATAAGGTTATTATAGGATATTCAAGCAGAGAAAGACTCCTAAGACGAGTGAAGGAAAGCTGCTTCCATTGACAAGAGAAGCTAAGAATGACCGAGAAGTTCAAGGTCCTCAGTTTCATCTGGATCCAACTAGACTTCCCCATTCCAAGTTTTAGATGCTCAATCCCTCACAGTCTCTGTCATAACATTCCCATGAAAGAATGGCGAGGCAGTGAATTTATCTCACATTGTAATTCTGCAACCAAAACAGTGAAATTTTATATTTAGTTTAAGCACATTGGCCCTAATTGTTTTGCAGTAGTCATAGAAGCTTTATGTATTTCCTGATGGCAACTTCACCTGAGAGATCAAAGATGCGAGCGTGTCCTTTTGTTTCTGGGAGCACTTGAGCACACTCAGAGAATCTGCATCACACACCTTGTAGTCATCAGTCCTTCCGTAATTGAAAAGTGCAGCAGCTATTCAGTCTGCGAAGGCACTTGCTTCACTAGGCATTTCAAGAGAAGGTACATGATAGCTGTTTTAACCGTGATGATAATGTATTTCAGAGATTACTAGTATTCTGTTTCCCATGGCCAAAAAACCATGTCACTACATTAAAAACCAGTAACATTGCCAATGTAACTCCCAAATGATATCTGATGGTTTCTTTGCTATAACAATTTTTTTCTCAGACAGGGTTCAATCAGGAGACAAAAACCACAATGTTTATTTGAATAGAGAGAACTTAATATAAGGAATATTTAAGTAGGTATAAAATTTTTAATTAGTTAACTAAAAAGGCAGAAAGAACACTATGTTTTCACAGAGGTTATAATTATAGGAAGCAAATACTACCTCTCGGACTGCAAGAACAAAAGGAAGAGGTGGCAATTATTAAATTTAGAAGCTTGGAAGAGAAGCCTCATGGATCTGGGACCCATAGGTCTGAGGAGGTAATGCCAGTTCATTGGGTGGTGTTGTCTTTGATGGGGGAGCAATTAAACTGATTATGCAAGTGTAGAAAAATCTGCACACTGGACTCAGTTGCTGCTAAAGGAAAGAACGGTAGGCCTGGTGACACAGAATGGGTAAGATGGCACTCACAGGAATAGGAAGCACACAAGAAGCCAACAGGAAACAAAAGGAAGGAGCAAGTCTATTCTTCCTCATTCAGCTTTGCTGTCTCTTTCTAACGTCTTTCACTGACAGAACCTCTTAGGAACTAACAGGCAAAGAATAAACGTGATTTACAGAGTTTAAGCCTGAGTGTCACAAAATAGAGAGAGAAATGGGCATTCGGAGTTGAGAGACAAGAAATTGAAAAGTGGAACAGTAGCTGAAGAGAAAGAATCCACTGGGAGAACAGTCAATTTAATGGTAGAGCATTACAGGGAAGATGTTGGACTTTCTCTAGAATTGATCATTTTCCTGCATCAATGGTACATATTTTGCTAATTTCATAGGTGTGTGCACCTTATAATAATCCATATTCCCATACTTAACGACATTTGCGTGAGTTCATTCCTTCTAACCAAATAAAATATACTTAAACAATCCTTCAGTTTGTAAATGACAAGGCAAGAAAGACTAAGTGAATTGCTCACAGCTAACTTGGCGAATTAACAGTTTAATTCAGGTCTAGCTATGTAATTCTAGAAATTGGACATCCACTTATTATTGTTGTTTTTAAGGTTTTGTCAACTACTACAAATAGATTTTCTTTGATAGTCCTGGAAGTTCACATGCAAGGAATTCAACTGTGGTTACATTCTATTTTCTGATTAAATTATTTATCCCCATATTAATTTCAATACTATTTTTCAATTTTATTTCCAACATATAGAATGGAGATTTTGAGACCAAGGCCTTCTGACTAATCTGAGATAATTGTGCTAGGTTATCTCTTTTGGGAATTTCAGCACCCCATCCACTTAGAATCCCCTTTCACTTGAGGCAGCTGTAGCCCTCTCTAGAAGTTAATTGACTTTACCTACAAAACTTCTTGTGAATTTGTTTTCTGGAAGTGTGTCAGCCAAGGACTGATCATCTGAGGGTGTGTTGGAAACTCAGCTTCCTGAATCTCAGGGTGAGGACCCAAATCCTTGAGGAAGAAGTGATCAACCTGAGGCAGAAGGTTATTCTGAACAGCCCATAGCCTTTCCTGAGAAGCAACTAGAATTTCATTGTATTTGCAACAAAGTATTAATGTGGTAATCAGGCAGAGTTTTAGATGTTTTAGTTTTAATGTTTATATTTTGTGTTTACTGCAGTGAAATTATTATATAGACTCTACGTACACCATGATGCATTTAAATTTCTAAAAGCCGGAATGCATTTAATGGTACATTGGCATTGCATAATATGTTTAATGTTAATATGGCTAAATAATGTTTCTAAAGAAAATTATAAAATAATTGTATAGTTTCTCTAGTCAGTGTCTATTTACTCCACGCTACTCTGTCATTCTGTTTTATCCCCAAATGCACTCTCCCGGCCTCAAGTTGTGGTGAACAGCATATCTAAGCAGTTCATTTGCCTCACTCACCTGTCACACATTCTTGCTTTATCATTTAGGTAAATGTTTCTATAAGCTAATGCAGCATTAACTCTATTACTACCCAGAGGGGTCAAACTGTCTTTAAAGATATGTAACTATTATAATATAGTTATTCCTCCACAATTCTTTAATTTTTAAACTGACCTACTTAAAAGTAGCATTCTGCGTGACTGTGAATATTTTATATATGTATACATATGAAGTTACAAGCAATATGTTTGTAGTAAAGTGCTAAAAATTATAAAATATTAGTTATTGATATCAAACTGTATACAGAATTTAGTAAAAAAGTAAGTAGTACATAGGACTACTTGTAATGTAGATCTAAGGTCACTCTGTTTTACACAGATAGAGCTAGTTTTTTACTAATACCACTAACTACTTAGATCTTTGCAATGAAATAAAATACTACAGTCTGAAGTTTGTCACTCTAACTCATACACATTTATAGTGATAATCCTATATCTGAGTATTCCATACGTGGAATAATTCCATACTTCTAGGAGGTTATTCCTTACTTTACTATTTGGTGAAAATCACTCTAATGTTCCTCTAAGAGTGGCAAGCTAAACCATGGAACAGCTAGAATTTTAACAGAGACAACCAGGGAAAGAGAAGCTAAGAGCCCTCCTGGGGTTGGAGCAAGTCTTAATGTCTGGCCTCAGAGATTACTTAATTGGGGTAGGACTTAATTGGCTCCAACTGTGGAACAATTGATGCCACAGAGCATTATGGAAAATAATAGATAAATTAGCTGGAAATTAGTAAAGGCTAGGAGCTGGGGGTGATGCAAATGGAAGCAGGAAATTCAAGAAAGAGCAGGGAAGAGACAGTGAAAGAAAGCCCTGCTGAAACCACTGTCATCCCAGGATGATTGTGAGCATGGCCACGGCTGTGCCTTACGAGTAGCGACATCAGAGGCTGCACACCACGGGGAGAGCAAAGTTTACTGAGATAATCCAGCCAATTCACTAAACAAAGAGACAAGAAAACTAACAACAACAAACCCCAGAGGGGGGACTGGATTGGTAATCAGAATTACCACAATATTGTATCAAAGTGCCAAGCTTTCAAAAACAATAACAAAAAAACATGAGACATGCAAAGAAATAGAGAAGTGTGACCCACAGCCTGGGCAGTGAAAATGCTCTGAGAGGGCCTGAATGTCAGGCATAGCTGACGAAGACTTCAAAGCGACTATTGTAAATATGTTCAGAAAACTAAAGTCAACCTTACTTAAAGAAATAGAGTTAGATGACAAGGTCTCATCAAATAGAGAATATCAATGAAGAGATAGAAGGTATTAAAATAGAAAGTGTGGAGGTGAAAAATACAATAACCTGAGTGAAAAATTTACCACTGGATCTCAATAGAATATTTTAGCTGGGAGAAGAAAAAATAAGCTAACTTGAAGATAGATTGATATATATTACGCACTATGAAGAACAGAGAGAAAAAAGTATGAAGAAAAAATAGTCTCAGAGATCTGCGGGATACTATCAAGAGTAGCAACATATACATCATGAGGGTATGAGAAGAAGAGAAATGAGAGAAAGAACAGAAAAAGAAATTTAAGAAATAATGGCTGAAAAAGAATAGTCTTATCGTCACATGGTGCTGGGACAACTAGATATTCACATGCAAAAGAATCAAATTGGACCCCTTTTTACAACATACAAAAAAATTAACTCCAGGTAGATCATAAATCTAAATATAAGATCTAAAACTATAAAGATTTTAGAAGAAAACATAACAATAAATCTTTGTGACTGAGTTAGGAAAAGCATCTTAGATACAGCACC
Organism: Equus asinus; assembly: GCF_041296235.1. Taxonomy (NCBI): domain Eukaryota; kingdom Metazoa; phylum Chordata; class Mammalia; order Perissodactyla; family Equidae; genus Equus; species Equus asinus. The sequence continues at coordinate 3,537,110 of NC_091807.1, forward strand.
AAAAGCACAAGTGACAAAAGACAAAATAAATTGTACTTTATCAAAATTAAAAATTTATATGCTTCAGGGGCTGGCCCCGTGGCCGAGTGGTTGGGTTCGCGCGCTCCGCTGCAGGCGGCCCAGTGTTTCGTTGGTTCGAATCCTGGGCGCGGACATGACACTGCTCATCGGACCACGCTGGGGTGGCGTCCCGCATGCCACAACTAGAAGGACCTAAGGCAGAGAATATACAGCTATGTACCGTGGGGCTTTGGGGAGAAAAAGGGAAAGAATAAAATCTTAAAAAAAAAAAAATTTATATGCTTCAAAGGATATCATCAAAAAAGAAAAACAACTGACAGAATTGGAAAAAATATTTGCAGAGAGAAAATCCAGAATATTTAAAGAATGCTCAACCACTCAATCATAAAAAGACAAGTAATGCAATTAACAAGTGGGCAAAAGATATGAATAAAAATTTCCCCAAAGATACACAAATAACCCATAAGCACATGAAAAGGTGCTACACATCATTAGTTGTTAGACAAATATAATCAGGGGCCGGCCCCGGGGCCAAGTGGTTAAGTCCGCGCGTTCTGCTTCGGCGGCCCAGGGTTCGGATCCTGGGCGCGGACATGGCACCGCTCATTAGGCCACGTTGAGGCAGCTTCCCACATGCCACAACTAGAAGGACCCACAACTAAAATATATACAACAATGTACTTGGGATTGGGGGAGAAAAAAAGCAGGAAGAAAAAAAAGAAGATTGGCAACAGTTGTTAGCCTCGGTGCCAATCTTTAAAAAAAAAAAAAAAAAATATAATCAATACCACAATAAGATACCACTTCACACTGATGAGCGTGCCTGTAATCAAAAAGACAGATAATGCCAAATGATGACAAGGAAAAGGAGAAGTTGGAATCCTTACACATTGCTGGTTGGAATGAAGAATGCTGCAACTACTTTGGAAAAATTTTGGCAGTTCTTCAAAATACGAAACACACACATTACCATATGACCCAGTAATTCCACTCCTAGGTATATACCCAAAAGAAATGAAAACATGCATCCACCCAAAAATGTGTACACAATGATAGCAGTATAATTAATAATAGCTAAAGAATGAACACAATCCAAATGTCCCTCAACTGATGAATGGATAAATAAAATGTGATTTATCATACAATATTATTTGGCACCAAAAAGTAATGAAATAAAGGTACATTCTACAACATGAATGAATCTTGAAATTATACTAAGTAAAAGAAGCCAGACATAAAAGGTCACACATTGTATGATTTCACGTATATGAAATTTTCAGAATAGACAAATACATAAAGACTGAAGGTAGATTAGTGGTTGCCTAGAGCTGGAGAAATTGGAGAAAATGGAGAAAGACTGCTAACGTGTTCTTTTCTTGGTGATGGTTGCCCAAGTCTGCGCATTTTCAAAAAACCATTAAATTGTACATATTAAATAGGCGTAATGTATGGTATATGAATTATATCATAATCAAGCTGTTAAGAAGGTACATCTGAGGGGTCAGCCCAGTAGCATAGTGGTTAAGTTCACATGCTCTGTTTCGGAGGCCTGGGGTTTATGGGTTCAAATCCTGGGCACAAACGTACACACTCATCAGGCCGTGCTGTGCTGGTGGACATGCAAAAGAGAGGGAGATTGGCATGGATGCTAGCTCAGGGTGAACTTTCCTCAAGCAAAAAGAGGAAGGCTGGCAACAGATATTAGCTCAGGGCCAACCTTCCTTACCAAAAAAAGAAGAAACAAAGAAAGTACATCTGAAATCCTGCTATTTGCAACAACATGGATGGACCTTGAGGGAATTATGCTAAGTGAAATAAGTCAGATAGAGAAAGACAAATACCATATGATCTCACATCTGTGGAATCTATAAACAAACAAAAAAACAAAATTCATAGATAAAAGGATCAGATTTGTAGTTACCAGAGGTGGGGGAAGGGTGAGGAGAGCGGAAACAGGAGAATGGTGGTCAAAAGTTACAAACTTCCAGTTACAAGATAAATGAGTACTAGGGATGTAATGTACAGCATGGCGACCACAGTTCACACCGTTGTATGACGTATTTGAAAACTGTTAAGACAGTAAATTCTAAGAGTAAATCTCCTCACAAGGAAAAAATTGTTTCCTTTTCTCTTTTTGCTTTCTCTAAATGTATATGAGAAGATGGACGTTAACAAAACTTGTTGCAGTAATTGTTTCTCAATATACATCAATCAAACCATTATCCCGTATACCTTAAACTTATACAGTGATATATGTCAATTATATCTCAATAAAACTAGGAGAAAAAAACTACATCTAACCTAATTATAAAATGGTAAAAATATCACTTCAGTTCTCTGAAGAACACAAATGTACAAATTTTTTATACTACAAGATTAATAAACAAAGAATAATTGATATCATATGTACTTGGTTTTAGGTACTATGTTTTTAGGAAAGCTGAACTACTTTTCAGCCTAAAACCAGAAAAAGAGATTCTCTCATGATCCCTTCTAGTCATTAGATTAATTTGCTCTGCTCTTACATTTATATCTTATATAAATATGTCTTGTATTTCTATGATATTAAGAAACTATTGATACTTTGGTTTAATAACCTTGAGTCTCCAATATTGGAGAGTATTAGAATTAAAGCTTAAATTTTTACAGTTTCAAAACTTAAATTGCCATTATATCTGAATATTAAAAATAATAATATTAGAAACAGATGATTATTAGTGCTTGAAATCTGTAAAAATTAAAACTATGTTTGACTCACATTGAATCTATTTCAGAAGTTATAGTTATATATTAGGACATGTAATATTGCATAATTTTATTTTGCTTTGAGAGGCATACTTGCAATCTTAAATGCCTTTTAATAGTAATATTCATATTTTAAACTTTTTGAAACTCCTGGAAGGCAAAATAGATGATAATTATGGCTTAAAGTTTTGGAAACTATTAAATTAAGGAAATTTATTTTGGCACAAAAAGAAAAGAGTGCTTATGACTCTTCATTAAGCTTGAAAGCATCATATTCAGATCTTTTACAAACAGCTGAAATTGGTACACATGGGAAATGCCAGATGATAACATGACAATTCTGAATTATTAGACTTTGTTTCTTATTAAAAAGAAAAATACATAATGAATTGGTTTACAGGTGATTATAAGGGTCAATAAGGACAATTATCTTCTTCCTTTGAGTACTAAATTTAAAATTAAAGTTCATTTTAAATTCAGTCATTACAGGAGAAGCAGAATAAAAGTAATTTTATTCTGCAAAAAAAGCAATATTCAGAAAAGGAACCCCATAAATCAATTGCCCAACCAGAATTAACTCTTTTGAATTGTTTCAATTATCCTAAAGAGGATTAGAATAGGATTTAAATAAAACCAATGCATTATATTTTCTACACCCACCAAAATAATTACCCAGTGACAGTGACAGTTTTTAGGATTCAATGTAAATTGACATTAAATTTTAAAAAGAGGGGGTCTTTCAAATCTATTTAATTAATCAAACTTTAGTGAATCATTAATACATTGTTAAAAGTAGTGTATCCTGAAAATTTTAAGAAAGATGTAGTGTATGAAATTTATACGAATTATACAAACAGAAAACTACCTTTAAAATGTCGTACTAAAGTCAAAACTGTCCAAGGTCTAAATCTGTGACTAACTAGAAAACAATATCCATCACTGAATAATTAACAGAAACGATAAATTAAATATATATATATACACAAAATATGATATTTATGTATACTTGAAATGTAAAATGTATATGCTGAAATGAATTAAAATAACATTTGACAAGATTGTTTAAAAAATGAAAATAGAGATGAGCTTTGACTTTCAAATGTTGTACATTAGAATAACATATGTTTTATATTTTAGTCCTCCATAGTCTAAACAACCTTTCTAAAATTAAATGTATATTTCTTCACTGCAAAAATAAGTTAAACTTTGTCATATTAGTACTGTATATCAATAACGGTTTCAGATACTGTCATCTTTTTCTACTCTGCAGTATTTATGTGTTTCTTCTTAGATGCCGAATGACCTGGAATCCAGGACTATGATCCTTGAGGGAAGGGTGACACACGGAGTGAGTTTCAAGGTCACCCTGGTTTCCTTCCTGAAGTCATTTATTTTTAATTAGTAAAACAACTTTTATTTTTCACTGAAGATTATTTCATAACATCTAAACATCTTTGATAATATTAAACAGATGGTTTTACCATTTTATTTTTCCAATTTTTTCCAACTTTATTGATGAATAATTGAAAAATATAATTGTATTTAAAGTATACAATGTGATGATTTGTTATACATATACAGTGTAAAATGACTACCAAGATCAAGATATTTAACACACCCATTACCTCACATAGTTATCTCTTTTTTGTGCGTGGTGTGGTAAGAGACCACGAAACAAAAAGAAATACTATAAAACATTAGAGGTAATTTACCTAAAAACAAAATAAAATTACTTGTACTTAAGATGTACTCTTAGCAAATTTCAAGTATACATTTCAGTATTATTAACTATAGTCACCATGCTGTACATTAGATTCTCAGAACTTAGTCATCTTATAACTGAAAGTTTGCACACTTTGATCTACATTTCCCCACGCCCCGCCTCAGCTCTGGCAGCCACCATTCTATTTTGCTTCTATGAAATCAATTTTTTTTTTTAGATTCCGCATATAAGTGATACCATACAGTATTTGTCTTTTTCTGTCTGGCTTATTCCACTGAGCATAATGTCCTCCGGTTGCATCCATGTCATAGCAGATGGACTGCAGAACAAGGTGGCAGAGCCCAAGGAGATGGTGATTGTTTCGCTGAGCACACAGGTAGTGATTAGAGGTGGCAGGAAAAGCCAGGAGCTGTTCAGAGAAGAAACTCCAAATGCTGTCTTTGCCAATTACTAAACTGCCCGTGGAAAGGGAGAGAATCTGAAGTGCATGGAGAAGAACAGTGATAGGAGGGCTCTGAGCTGAACCACAGTTCCGGATGTCATGCATCACTGGGTGATGTAGGAGTTCCAAACAGCAGAGTGGAGAGATTGCTCTGTGTACTCTAGGAATCCAATTAAGACAGGAGAAAGAAGAAGTCCTAGGAGCAGCACCCTGAAGCCAGGGCTACCATAGACCTACTCTGAAAAAACATTGAAAAAATAAGAAAAAAACAAAGCCACAGATGGATGGAGATGATCCGCCTGCTTGCTAGAACAAAAGTCGCTGTATAAAGGAAGACATCAATACAGATACTCTCAGCAACATGACACCCACAGCAGCCACCACACAGTTTCTAGACATGTGAAGAAGCAAGAGAACATGACCTGGAGAAAAAAACGCAGTCAGTAACAGTTGTAGAGATGACAGATATTGAACTGACAAAAAAAGAAGTTTAGGTATTTTGGGGCAGAAAAATAACTGTGGTTGATATTGTTTCAAAATAAAAATCTACCCCACAGTTCCAAGAAACTCAAAAAACCTAGAGCAAGGGGCCCGCCCCATGGCCAAGTGGTTAAGTTCACGCGCTCTGCTTTGGCAGCCCAGGGTTTTGCCAGTTCGAATCCTGGGCGCAGACATGGCGCCGCTCATCAAGTCATGATGAGGCGGCATCCCACATGCTACAACTAGAAGGACCCACAACTAAAAATACACAACTATGTACTGGGGGACTTTGGGAGAAAAAGGAAAAATAAAATCTTTAAAAAACAAACAAACGTAAAACAAGATAAACACAAGGAATCTACACATAAGAACATCACAGTTAAATTCTCTTAAAAGATAAAGTGTGGGAGGGGAGAGAGAGAGAGTGAGAGGGAGAAAAGCGGGAGAGGGGTAACATCCTTATAGGGTCCATAGAAAAAAGAAATATATTACATAAAGAGAAATAAACACGACCCACTTCTGATCAGAAAACATGCAATTGGATAGCTAATTGAACAACATTTTTTAAAATGCTGTAAGAAGAAATCTGTCAAACTAGAATTCTACGTCCAGCAAAACTATCCTTAGAAATTAAGGCAAAATAAAAATTATTCATATAAGCAAAATCTAAGAAAATCTGCCACTAGTAGATGTGCACTGAGAAATTTTAGTGGAAGTTCTTTGGGCTGAAGGAACGTGAATCCAGATAAAACTTGCGATGGTTAATTTTGTCAACTTGACGAGGCTATGATGCCCGGGTGGCCGGGTCACATACTAGTGTGGATGCTGTTGTGAGGTACTTTGTAGATGTTATTAACACTTACAGCCAGTCGAAGTTTCCCTTAAAGCAGACTGGAGCTCCCTCATGTTACAACTATAACTTTAAGCAAAATAAAAAAAAATAGTACCTGCAGCCTTCAGAAAATAAACAAAAGCAGACAGACTATAGACAGAAGATAAAGTCTGGAAGCAGGAGTAGCATATGGTGAGTTCCTCGTTTTTACCACTTTTAGCCCAAAGGTCAAAACTGATTTTAAAAATCTGCAATGTTTGAGGTCTGAAGAACTGGAGGTCAGAGTTCTGGGCAAGTACAGCAAATACAGAATGTGGAATGATCATGCTGAGATATCATCTCACCCATATTAGGATGGCTATTATCAAAAAGACAAGCATGGGTGAGGATGTAGACAAAGAGAACACTTGTACATTGTTGGTGGTAATGTAAATTGGTACAGCTTTTACGGAAAACAATATGGAGATTTCTCAAATAATTAAAAAACTACCATAGGACCCAGAAGTCCCACTTCTGGGTATTTGTCCAAAAGAAACGAGATCTGGACCCTCAAGAGATACATGTACTCCCATGTCCATTGCAGCATTATTCACAGTAGCCAAGCTTTGCAAACAACCTAAGTATCCGTCATCTGATGAGTGGATAAAGAAGATGCGATATATGTTATACAATAACATTATTATTTAGGCCTGAGAAAGAAGAAAATCCTGCCATTTGTGACAACATGGATGAATCTAGAGGACATTATACTAAATGTACAATACGCTTATGTAAAATAAGCCAGACACAAAAAGACAAATACTGTATGATCGTACTTATGTGTGGAATCTAAAAAAGTCAGACTCATAAAACCAGAGAGTAGAATGATGGTTACCAAGGGCTGGGAGGTCGAAAAAATGGGGAGATATTATTCAGAGGGTACAAACTTTTAGTTATAAGATGAATAATTTCTGGGGATCTAATGTACAAAATGATGAATATAGTTAATAATACTGCATTGTATACCTGACTTTTGCTAAGAGAGTAAATTTTGTGTTCTCAACAGCAACAAAAACTGTGATAACTATGTGAAGTGATGGATATGTTAATTAATTTCATTGTGGTGATCATTTCATAATGTATATGTATATTGAATCATCACATCATACACTTAAAATTTTTTTTTCAGGAAGATTAGCCCTGAGCTAACACTTGCCAATCCTCTCCCTTTTTTCTGAGCAAGGCTGGCCCTGAGTTAACATCTGTGCCCATCTTCCTCTACTTTATATGCGGGATGCCTACCACAGCATGGCGTGCCAACCGTGGTTATATCTGCAACCGGGATCCGAACCAGCGAACCTCCGGCCGCGGAGAATTGGAATGTGTGAACTTAACAGCTGTGCCACCAGCCTGGCCCCACATCATACACTTTAAATATAAAATTTTTATTTGTCAATACTACCTCAATAAATCTGGGGGGGGGGGGTGGATTTGGAGTGATCCTGCTAAGGAGAGTGCCAAAGAAGGGGACATACAAATTTTTGTATAAATTCTGTAATTCCCCGGCCAGTTCTAAGCTGTGATGCTTTGAGGCTGAGTGAAAGCAAGCTGAAGGGGGAAACTGAACTGAGATATGAGCTCCAAGACACAGAGAGTGCAGTTGGAGTCTGACAAAGTTAACCACTGGCTGAAACAAAAATATTGGCCCTGTTCAGAGAGAATAGCAGAACAGGTAATGTAGCATCTGTAATGTTTAGGATACGATACAAAATTATTCAATATAGAAATAATTAAGAAATTGTGATTCATTCTCAAGGGAAAAAAAAAAAAACTACAGATGTCAATTCTGAGATGGCCTGAATTCTGGGGTGTCATTACAACAGTTATTTAACTCTGCTCAGAGAAGTAAAGAAACACCTTCACACTGAGTGAAAAGATAGAATAGCCCAGCAGAGAAATAGAAACAATAAAAAGAACCAAGGAAATTCTAGAACTTGAGAAATATAATACCTGATATTGAACACATTATAGAATTCTTAGCCAAATGGAGGTGGCAGAGGAGAGTCAGCAACTTTCAAGATGGATCAAAGAAATTATCCAGGAGAGAAAAAAATAGATAAAACACTAGAATGAAAATAAACAGAACTTTATGGACTTACATGGCAATATCAAAAGGAAAAAAGAGACTGGGGCCAGGAAAAAGAAAAGAAAACAAAACTTAAAGCAGAAGATACCTCAATTTTGGTAAAAACAAATTTACAAATTCAAATCTTAGGCATTTATGCAAAAGAAATGGGCATGTATACTCTCAAAAAGATGTATAAATGTTCACAGAAGCTTCATTCATAAGAGCCCCTAATGGGAAAGACAAATATATATTAACAGGAAAATGGATCAACAAAAATGTGACATGCCCATGCTGTGGGACATACTCAGCAGTAAAAAGCAGCAAACTATGTACTTAGAAATACAACGTAGCCGAATCTCAAAGACGTGATAAACAAAAAAGGCAGGTACAAATAATGTATTCTGCATGTTTTCACTTAAATAAAGTTCTCGACAGGCACTAACACTCTAGGATAACAGAAACTGGAAGTGTTTGCTGCTGGGGAGGGGTGGGCATGAAGATGTTCTTTATCCTGGTATGAGTGTCAACTACATGGGTGTGTGCACTTGTCAAAAGTCTTTAAAGTATAACAATTATGATCTGTGAATTTCTTTGGAGAAAAATAATAGAGAAAAGATAAAAGGAAAAAAGCAAAAGCAAAACAATTAAAAGAAAAATTTTAAAAAGCGAAAGAAAACATCTGATAAAACAGTCCTATTTGATTCTTGATGGACCTTAACAATTGAAGAAGAAATGTCATATTAATAATGTTAATTACCTTGTAATCCATTGGTAATATTGTTTTAAAAAGATACAAATAGATCATGTTGTGGGTCCTAAAATGACTCTGTTGAAAGTGGAGGAATTTCTTTGATAATTAGGTGTGGCACTGATGATGTAATTTGTTGCTTGGAGGTGGTTGTAGAATCATGTGCAAATTGTCTGTGACATATAAACAGTCACCAAACACTTCATTAATTCAATAAACAGTTATATATTAAGTAGTCATTAACTGAGTGACAAAATCTAAGGATCAGAAAACAAAGATTCACGAAGAACTAGCCCTCTAAGAATCTCCATCGATGATAAATGAAATAGAGCATGCAAACACTCCTTATCATCGCACTGAACACCCTATCTGGACCTAATAAATGTTAATTGCATGTAAAACAGAGGATTTTTACTTTTTTTTGATCACTTTGAGAATTTGAGGAAAACTATACGTATACTCAGGAAAAAAAAAATACATTAGCATACAATATGTTCCTTCTAAGGAATTTTCCTTTAGGGAATTCATACTCTCCCAAAATTGCCCTATGAAGTCCAAGACCAGGGCTGAGAAATTCTTCTTATATGGAAGATAATTGCTACATGTGAACAGGTAATTTACGGTTCTAAGCAAAATGATGTGTTGAGCCCTTTTAAGGAAGCAGTTGATTAAGAGAAATATCTCCCGAAAGAGAAAGTTCAGATTGGAAGGTCAAAATCAGCTTCCACTTGCTTATTGCCAAATCTGGATTGATTGGTATGGAAAATATTTTGTGTGAGTTTTCTTTGTGTTAACTTAAAAGTTGCAGTCTGAGTAGCAGCATAACATATCAGATTCTAGAATCAGATTTCTTGGGTTTCAAATGCTGGTTTTTAGTAATTACTAGTTCTAAGCCCACAGGATTTTTCTCTGTAAAATGAGGCTAATCATAACACCTACCTCATCGTGATTTTTAAGGTATAAATTAGTCGATATTTGTAAAGAATCAAGATGACATGGAAGTACTAAAGGGTATATAAATTAATGTTAAATAGCATCTCACTGACTTTGTAACTATGTCAGGAAAGCCTGAGATGTAAAGATTTCATTTGAGAGACAATCAAAGGAGTTGGGGAAAATTATTCAGAAAGCAAGAGAGCACATGACAAATTTATTTCCAGGTACCATTTTTACAGCCACAAAAATTGTTTTAACGAGCCACTGAAAGTAAAAGGAGGATTTTAGAAAATCTCTTTGTATTTAAATCCTTACACTTTTACTTCCACAACTAAGATCTGAACTACTAAAACACATATTTTTAGACCAGCTTGCTAGGTGCCTTTTGGAATATCTAAATCATGAAAGGTACATGGGGTGGGGAGAATTTATATGCGTCCATTGCTGGGTTATGGCAAGGCTATAAAGAGGCAATAAAATGGAGGTTGAAAAAAAGAAAAAGAAAAGAAAAATAAACAAACAAAGAAAAAATGAGAAATAGAAGGAAAAGAGCCTGTGGAGGCTGTCCGCTGCTCATACACAGCTAAAGGAAGGGAGGAGCAGGCCTGGGGCGGGCCAATGAGAGTGAGAAAGATTTGCTACTCACAAAAAGTTGAATTTCTCAACTATTCCCCCTGTGATGCAGTGTCTCTGCGTGGAGTCGTTGTCTATATGCTAGTGATTTTCCTTTACCTCTTTTTTTTTTTTTTCAGCAACTGTTTATTGAGAGCTTACAACCTACTAGGTGCTGTAGAAGAAATAAGTATATAAAGAGACCTGGCCCTCTGGGCTGACCTTGGGTTGCCTATAGGCTAAAGGCAGGAAGGCTGATAGAAAGATGTAAGTACTACAGCAAAAGACGTGCACAAAGTGTCAAGGAGGCAGAGAAGAAAAAACAAGTGATAATCAAAAGAGGAATCGGAAAGAAGCGGCTACCATTTACCATTCTTTGTTGCATTTTTTCTAGCCAGGGAGAGTCTACAATTTTCTTTTTTTCCCCCAATTTTTTCCCCTTTTAAAGGAATATTTCTTGTATTTTTAAAATCATATTTGGGATCTTATTCCAGAAACTATTTTTATTATACTTTCTTTAGAATTACTTATTTGCTAAATTTTCCTTTCCTTTTTAAGTTATAACATGAATATTAATAGCTAAGGATTTTTCCTGAGTTCTGTATGAAATTATTCTCAGCTTTGGAAAAGAATTGATTTAAATGACATAAAAGAAGCCACTGATCTACCTCCAATTAAAACATTGAGTAGGAATATTACAAATCTTAAAGTCAACTGAAGTAAAACATAATTATGGAAGATGGGTCTCTAAATAGCCCAGGTGTTTCAAATGGGCTTGTTAGGTTAACACACTGGATGCTTCCCTCTGTGCCTGACAAAAATGACAGCCTCAATCTTCACTATTGAAACAGCATTGGATCCAAGAAAAGGTAAATTCAGGTACTTACTAGCCCATAACAAAAGAGAAGATGATAATCTTTTTATGTCTGAATTCTCCTAAGCTATAAATTATTCTGTGCACACATGAACAAACAGATGAAAAAATCAAAAATCTAAATAAAATACAGCACAATCAACTTGTCTCTGCTCAGGTATGTTTTCTATGCGAAGTCATTCTTTTGATAGAAAAGACTGCTTTTCTACAACGTGGACCGTTTGTCTGTGTTAGCTGTTTCTTACTTTGCACATTTCAAAGTATGGATAAAAATTCTTAACTGCTTCATATATATCATAAGGATTAATGATTCTAAGAAACTTTCAAGATGGAAGTTCTTTCAACTATAAAGCATCATTAATAATAAAGAAAAAGGAAATTAAACCTTAGCATAAATATCCTTGCACATGATGACAAATTGATGTTCTGATGAACATAATTGGCATTTCATATTCCTGGCTGTAAGGCAGATTTTGCAGTGCACCATCATAAGTCTACTCGGATCCACATCCCACACCTAAACATGTGTGCATAGAACACATACACACATCAAATCACATGTTCTCCACAAGTTTACTAAAGAGATGAGAATTTAATTTCATAAGTTGATTATAGTTTATTAAATACGCTTCTAGATTTTCAAAATCCAAAAGCAAGTTAAGTTGACCACAAATAATATACATTTTTTTTGCTATATGTTATAGTTAATGTCTCTCAGAGATCATTGAGAGTTAACCTGTAATAAATAGCTATTCTATAAAACCATGAGATGTCATATTCTGATTTTATGGGATGTTAATGAAAACATGAATTAAAAATCAATATCCTCAAAAAATATGCAATAATAGTTTTGCTGATAAGAGAAATAGCTGTAGTTTTCAAGCCAGGCCCTATTCCATGATCAGTTAAGTTGACAGCTCTTGCCAGCAAATAAGAGGCAATCTAATATGCAAAGACACACACACATTTGTATGAGAAGCACAATTAATTTTGATATGTTTAAATAAGATGGTACTTCAATCAAAATGTATATTCCAAAACAATTCTCTGTGATGCTTTTGATTCAGAAGTTTAGAGATGATAACACTGATGAGAATGCGGATAGTAAAATATCAAAACTGGCAGCACACAACTCCAATTTAGAAAAGAAATTAGATTTCCCAAAATAGATTAAGAGAGGAAGTGGAGACAGTGTGGTAGCACACAAAAACACACAAGCAACGTTTTCACAACTGGCGAGGAGCTGCCTTTCTGCTTAATGAAATGGAAGATTTAGAGGCCCACTCCCGGAGTTTTCAATGGGGGGTAAGGGTGTAAAACAGTAACTGGGCAGCCAGCTTTGAGATTGCAAGGATTCATGCTCAGCATCACACACTAGTCTTGCATTCCTGTGGTTCTACAGCTCTGAAATACTCACTGGCCCTGAAAATGGAGGATGTTATAATTTAAAAATGTTTAAAGACACTTAGTTAAAAGTTAGCTATTCCAGTGTTAAAAATAAAAACAACGTAACATTGGTAACTTAAATTGACGAGGGGAGGCAAAGCTTAAGTCATCCTCATGTTTGTAACCATCTGAAATATTCACTGACTTCCTATTACTTGCCAAGCCTCTTTCTAAGCTCTGGGGACACCCTCACAAGTGTGGCATTGTAGTGGAAGGAGACAGACAACAGAGAAAAAGGAAACAGCAAGAATGTCACATGGAATATTAAAGGCTGCTGAGTATTACAGAGAGAATAAACAAAAGATGGCTAGAAAGCGGCCAGGATGGGAGTGAGAGTTGAAATACAAAGAGGTGGTCAGGGAAGCACTCACTGAGAAAACGGCATGACTGAGGGAGTCTTGAAGCAGACAAGGGAGCAAGCCTCAGGAGTATCTGGGGAAATCCTTTCCGGCTGGAGCTTCCTAGAGCAAATGTCCAGAGACCAGAATGTCTCAACCTGTCTAGCAGTGACCAAGGGTGGTCGGAGGGCAGTGAGTGAGAGAGGACAGTAGGAGATGAAGACAGAAAGGAAGAGAAGTAGGTAGGGTAGAGCCTCCAGGGCCACCGGAAACCTTTGTTTTGATTCTTAGTGGAAGGAACGGGGGCCACTGGATGCTTCAGGCAGAAGGTGACATGGTTGGACGGGAGAGGATCACGTATATGTATTATATCATCTATAGAGATACCTAGCATGTAGATAATGACTAACATATTGCTTATTTCCCTGCTAATTTTAAAAGGGTGCAATCACTTTCCTTAATCTTTGTTTGAAAGGGTCATATTATATAAAATGGGTATCTTATCTTCTTATTTTGGTCTTTTGTTTAAAACGATTCCTGTAGAACACCCCATATCACCGTGGAATTAAGTACAGGACTGCGGCAGAAACTACTCGTTCTCTCCCTAAATCCATTTTGCCTTTCCCCACAGTGGTAAAATGGCTGGCTGGGTAGGTGGCCATCCAGAATAGGATTATATAACACAGCCTTCCTTGCAGATGGGTGCGACTGTGTGAGTAACTTCTGGCCAACGATATGTAAGCGGTAGTGTCCTGTAGCAGTTTCGGAGATCCATCCTAAAGGAAGAGCTGGCACTCACACTGCATCCCTTGTTCTACTCCTGACCCTCCCTCCAAAGTGACAGTGACATTTCAGATTACTGTGTTACTCGCCAAGCTTATTTGTGCACTTTAACGTTGTCTTTCTGGACACTTAAAGGTGTGATGATAACATTGTGGTTCAGAGTGTGGGCTCCAATGCAAGAATGCTCTGGTTCAATCCCAGTTTGCCATCAGCTTGGCTGTGTGAGCTTCAGCAAGCTGTTTAACTTCTCTGTGCTTAAGTTTTATCATCTGTAAAATGGGATTGTTATGAGAAGTAAATGATTTAATTCTTACAAAATGTATAAGAGTGTAGAACAGTGATCTACCTTAAGTGCCATTTTGCCTACTTTTATCATCTGTTTTAGTAGCAAATAAACACTTTCATCCCAATATTATAAATTAGGCCCAAAATATAAACACTTCGAAAATCACCATCAGCATATTTCACAGTTTTCTTTCCTAGGAGGTGAAGAGGAGATTTACCTAAAATAGCCTGTTTTCAAATCCAGTATACTCAGACAGAACTCTTTTTCTATCAGATTTAACCCACTCTTTATGTTACATCCAAGTTCCCAAACAGCTGTGGTTTGCCCTTGTTGCCCAGCGCCACGACAGTGCCAAGCTCAGAATAGACTCTCAGTATGTTCACCGAGTAAATACATGAAATTGTAGAGAAGTCAGAGTGCTCAAGATCTCAAGGACTCGAAGTCTTTGACTCCAGTGTCTGTTTCCAGACCAGTGAGGAAAGCCCCTCTAGTCACGAGTGAGCCTGCCAGGCAGCTTCTTGGGGAGGGGCCAGCAGAGGGAGCCTTTTCCTGAAGCAAACCCAGTGAATGAAGAACACTGGAAAAAAATGAATGTTGCTGTGTCTTTATCCAGGGCTTCCTTCTAGTGTCCCATGCTAAAGCTACTATCTAAATATAGATATGGACTTGGAAAAAGTAAATAAAAACTCCTCTTCAATGCTGCTAGAATCTAAGTTTCAATCAACGCACCAAGGCAGCGTTACTGCCAGGACACGGCCAACCTGGGGCACAGACCCCAGAGGAGTCTATTCGAATGTGGGCTTTCCTTTGAGCAAAGTTAGAAGAAGACGTTTTGGTGCCTAGGGGCCTATGGTGTCTGTTTACAAACTGTCCTTTTAGACAAAGTCTGCATTGTTTGGAGGGGAAATTAAAGGAAACCTTTTTACAAAATAATGGAGAAACACAATATTCAAGCGATGTTACACCTTGGTTTAAAGGTGTTATACAATCCTTTTAATTTGTTGGCCTATCTGTACAGTGGAATTATTGGCAACGTTTTCTCTGTTTTTGAACTTCTCTGTACCTTCCAAGTTTTCTATAAGGAGCAAATTTTTTTAATGAAACAAACATCAAATGGGAAAGCAAGTCAGTAGAAACCTAAAACCTTCAACTAGATAGGTAGTATTATCTGAAATTGACATGACTAAGACGATAACTTTTTAAATATTTTAAGACTTAGTAATGACTCACTGAAGAAAGAAATGGATTGAGTGAGTTAGTGAAAATTGTGCAGGTATTGTAGCTATTACAGGAGGAGTAAAGATTTAGGAAACACATGGGACAGAGCCACGAATGAACAATGTAGGCATGTCTTCATGGCAAAAACGTCAAGAAGAAACACTTGGGCCTGTGAAATGTAGTATGGAGTATAAATTATGGAATTTCAGATTGCAGATTAAAGGGAAACTGAAGTAACAAGGTCTGAACAAGCAGTCTGGCTTTGGGCCCCCTGATATGAGTCATCTTGTCTTTAAAGGACGATCCCGTCTACCTCTAGGGGGTTTCTGATGATTTAATCAGGTAATATGTGGCAAAAAATGCCTGAATCTGGTGGTGCAGAAAAGGAAGAGGGAAAACCCAAACAAGTTTTCACCTCTCTTAAAGAAAGGAATTCCAGAATTATTTGGTTAACACTAGAAATTAATAGAAGAAATAAGAAAGTTAGATTTTAAAAGCTGCTTGATGCTTTTTCAAAAATAGATACATTACATTTATCTTCTAACTCTAATAACTAACTTTTAATAAACTACATAAGTATATGAACATAAAGAAAGTAAGGAATAGCAATAAAGATAAACCTACAGTGATGTACAACATGTTACAAAGGTAGGTATTACAACACTAAATATAAACCTGCTAATCTCTCTTAGCATAGCTGACAGAATAAAACTGAAGATTATGGGCTGGCCCAGTGACACAGTGGTTAAGTTCATGTGCTCTGCTTTAGCGGCCCAGGGTTCACTGGTTCAGATCCTGGGCATAGACCTATGCACCACTCATAGAGTCATGCTGTGGTGGTATCCCACATAGAAGAACTAGAACCATTTACAACTGGAAAATACTGGGGCTTTGGGGAGAAAAATAAAGGAGGAAGACTGGCAATAGACGTTAGTCAGGGCCAATCTTCCTCAGCAAAAAAAAAAAAAGAAGAATGGAAAGCAAATTCACACACTGAAATACAAAATAAAACCACCCAAAAAACTGAAGAGTATGTAAAATGGCATTTGAGAGTTAAATTCTAAAATCAACAATTGTGGATCCTAACTGAGGTAGGCAACATCACCTTAAAGAGAGAGACTGAAAATGAGCAGGAAGAAATGCCAATCCCCAGGAGCCAACGCTGAGCAGGCCTCTCACAGTGCCACCTGGGAAGATGGTGCTCTGTGAGAGACATCAAGTTTCCAGTTTCATGGCAATCTGTCTGTCAGCACGTATATGG
Organism: Equus asinus; assembly: GCF_041296235.1. Lineage (NCBI taxonomy): Eukaryota > Metazoa > Chordata > Mammalia > Perissodactyla > Equidae > Equus > Equus asinus. The sequence goes on from NC_091807.1 coordinate 3,553,962, forward strand.
ACATCGGACTCTGGAACCAGGAAATATTTGAATTATTAGGATGGGAAGTCTTGATCTAATTTCAGGGTCAGGCAGCAACCTTCTGTCAATTTGTTTCCCATGAAGTTTGCCTACAGGAATAGAATGTGCTGGTATGCAAGCTGCAACTATTTCTTTCACTTGGCACTTATATTTATCATTTAAATTAATAAATTAGCATTCTGCTTTTTATTATCAGTCTCCTGTCGTCTTTGCTATGTTGGCATCTGTCATTCTAATAAACTGTGTGGTAAAAACAAGGTCAGGTTTAATACCTAGTACACCGAAGGCTAAGCCCTTCATCATACCAGCCTCCCTTCCCCACGATTCTCCCTCAACCACCAGCTTTTGTTTCAAAGACAAATCCAATATATAAAAAATAAGTCTTGATGGTTGCATTTTTCAGCGTTAATTGTCTATTGCCAATATCCCTTTACAACCAAAAAACAACCACTTGGTTCAAGTTGACTTTGACAGCAAATACAAAAAATAAAAAAGATGATTGTTTTGGTGAAGTGATTAAAATAGGTAAACCATGTCACACTATAACAGTAAGAGATACATTAAATCAAAAAACACACACAAGATGAGGCTCATATTTAGAAAGTTAGCTGATGTGCTACCCGGAGAAGAGGAAGACCATTGCAAGGAGACGAATCAGAATATGATCACGAGTAACAAGGACCTGAGCATCAGCAGGGATGGAGACAATTATATGGAGGAAATCTTAGCCTGTGTTTTAGATTGCAAGTACAAAAGCTGACTGGCAGATTAAGGAGAAGGAGTTTATTAAAAGAATATTGGGTCAGTCAAAGAACTGAGAAAGCCAAATAACTGTTAACAGGTTCCCAGCTGAGCTTTCAGTACTGATGCTACAAATCTGGCTACCAAATTGACCCAAGGAGAAAACATTCCTCTTCCGCTGAAGCCACTGGTGATGAGGCTAAGCAGCAAGGATTACTGCTACCAACCAGAGTTCAATGCCCCTACCACTTCTTTTCTGGGATCTTGACCTCATGATCACTGCTAGGCACCTCTGGCATCCCCCCTCACCAACACAGTGGATTCGAACCTCCTTTCCCAGTTTGCTTATTTTTGAATCAGACCCTCACAAGTCTATTTAATTGTTATAGACCAGGTTCTAGACATAAAGATGGGGGAAGCTGGTTTCTCCTGCTTTGACCCAGTGGAGGCAGTATTCAGAAGAACGAAATTTCCCGAGACGTAGTAAATGTGTTTAAAAATGTTGAGTGTTCCAGAAAACAATGATAAATTGTATTACGAGGAGACACGTTAAAATTCAATTTTTTTTTTAAGATTTTTTTTTTTAACTTTTTTCCTCAAAGCCCCCCAGTACATAGTTGTATATTCTTTGTTGTGGGTCCTTCTAGTTGTGGCATGTGGGACACTGCTTCAGCGTGGTTTGATGAGCAGTAGCCATGTCCGCGCCCAGGATCCGAACCAACGAAACACTGGGCCGCCTGCAGCGGAGCGCGCGAACTTAACCACTCGGCCATGGGGCCAGCCCCTAAAATTCAAATTTTTATATTGATTGGAAGTGGTTGGGAAGATGCAGTAAAGGAGAAGAATGAGGGAGAAGAAGATGGAGAAACGGGTATCAAAGATGACTTCAAGGCTTTACACTTTCTTGTGCTCGTTAAAATTTAAGCTGTGTTTTACACTAATTTAAGCTGGTTTTTTACAGTGTGAACTATTTAGAAAAACAAAATATTATTTAAGTAGAACACTATCATATAAGAAACTTGAATTAAAGGACTTTAAAATCAATTAATGAACCCAGAAGTATTTACTGGGCATATAAAGACCCTGAAGCTGAAACTAGATGAATAAGTTTTTGACCTCAGGAGGTCAACATAGGCATTTGAGAAATTTCAGCTCTGACCATTAGACCAGCGGTCATGAAACATGCTGTTGACTGAAGTTGGGAAGCTAGCGGTAGCCCGAGTTGGGTGAAGACTGCTTCGGGATCTTCCCTGGCCTGGGATGAGAAAGCACGCATGGGGTAAGTTTAGCTGCAAGTGTGCATATGCTTTCATTTCCTGTGTATTGAGGAGGGAGCCAATTAATTCTTCCTTAAACACATATTTCTGGAGGATTTACTATATTGCAGGACTTGTGAAAGGCACAAAGGATACACAGAAAAATAAAACAAGACCTCTGTTCTAGAGGAGCTTGTAATGTGATAAATGTTATGAGAAAATTAAACTTTGGTAGTATGAAAGCAAATAAAAAGGTATCTAATATAAAACAGATGGTGAAAAAGAGATCTCTGGAAAAAGTTATACTTGAAGGACATTTTCAGAGAAGGCTATCGCTGAATGAAGAATTTGGGGGAGAGGTCGCCATTGGGTCAAGACTTGTAGGTACTGATGAATTTTTTTTTTTAATTAACATCACCATTTTAAACACTGGATTTTCTTCAGAAAATAGAGAAAATGGTAATAGTTTCACTAACATTGTATTTTTTTCAAGGCGACCGGAAACATAGTTTTCTTCCCCTAAACTTGTAAGGAAAACATAAAAAATAAAGATTACAAACCAATAAACATAAATTCTTACAAAAGAACTAAGTATAGTGTATAAAAACAATGTAAGTACTAGCTTATGATTGAATAATGTTTATCACACCCAGGAATGTGTAATCTTGAGCAAAACAAGGAAAACACTAATAAAATATCATTCAACGTACAGTTATCAAAGTGATATACTCCATAATGTATTACTTCACAAAACTTGTTTTTTATTACTAGTCTCTATTAGTTGCAAAACAAAATAGGTTAAAAAAACAAGAAAAGCACCTCCTTGACTTTATGAATTTATTAAGACTGTCTTTTTCAATCTCAGAGTTTATACTCTCTGAAAACCAATTGTTGCTTTTGAGGGGAACTCAGTTCGAATGCTCGGAAGCTGCACTGGGGTTTCTTCAGTCTTGCCGCTGCGTCACTCACTGCAGTGTTTTCAGGACGTGCTAAGGTCACATCACAATCTTTCTCCTTCACAGGCCCAGCTTTCTCCTGTATGGCTGGACCCTTAATCATGGTGACAATGTGCCAGTCTTCCCAGACACCTACTTGTCCTCATAGCATGTCAAATTCTTCACAAAGCAAGGTCCCTGCCAGAACGTCCCCATACTCCTCAGAAACACTTGTGTAAATCAATCCAGATCTGGACTTAAGATTACAAGTGAATAAATTTTAAAAAGTACCACTCTATCAAGTGAATCATTTAGAACAGATCCCTGAAAAACTTGAAATTTCAATGCTCAAAAATCATTTCTCTCAGTTTTTCAAGTTAAAAGTGGGCCACTAATACTTCTGTGCTGGGACAATGACGGCCTAAGAGGATGGTGCTAGTGACTGTCTGGGACGTAGGGACTGAGAGGGGAGGTGTGCGGCACAGGATGGTGACAGGAGGCAGCACGTGACTGATAGCTGACACTTCAAAAGATATCTTGAAAAATTCCTGCATCTTAAAATTAAATGATGAATTTCTCATGATATTAATGGGAAAAAGAAGTATATCAACTATGTTAAATTTAACTTCAAATGATTAAATAATCAAGTGCTATTCAAGCATTTTGTAACCTGGGATGTTTGCAGCAGTGACTGGAAAATGACGAGTCATTTTTTAAAACTCAGTTTAAAAGAAACAAACAGGAAAAAAAAAATTAGAAAAACATGGATGTAAACCTATTGTAATGCACCAGGCTAGACATAAACAGAAGTAGGATGCTCAAAAAGCCAAATGCTAGCCTTACCATTAGAAGTGAAATGCAGTTTCTCATTTTTTTTTAGTGTTTCTTATTTAACATTCAGAATTTCATACACTTAGCGTTTAAAGATCAGTCAGCACTGTAAGGATAACCCGGGTGTTATCTTTTGGGAGCAGGGTGAGTCTAACTGGCGAGTTGCCTACACTGTTCTCAAAATGGGGTGCTTTCCCCTCCCCGGACGTGGCTTACCCAGGTTCCTCATTCACCTCAGAACAGTTGGCTTCCAAACAATGGCCTTGAGTGACCTGCAAGTGTGAGCGACAGTTTCAAGGTGCAACTCAAGGATTAATGCAATTAATTAATCATTGAAATAATGGAGGTGGCCCACCAGGCCGGCCCCTCAACATACAATTTAAAGTGATCATTAGCTCAAAGAGTAATGCATATGAGTTCTCTCACAGAGTGAGAGGAAACTAAGTTGATTTATCAACTAAAGAGCTACAATTTCTGCCTGAGTTTTGCTCCAGGAAGCAAACTAATTCTCCCAATTTAGCTGTTGTTGTGGAGGTGTTAGGAGGGTGGCAATCAGAGAGACTCACTCCAGGCAGTGAACGGGCGACATCTCCACCCACGGCCCCGGGGGGCTTTTGCATGTTCAATGGAAAAAATTTTGAATGGTGACTCTTCAGGGAATATGACATAGCAAAAATGGAAAAATACAAAAGGTGAAATCATAACAATGAGACATTTCTGAGCTAGGTTACATTTTTTAGACTTAAATCTTACTTAACCATCTCAAACTCTATCTTAATCCCTTCGGCCTGCTATAACAGAACGCTATAGACTAGGTGGTTTATTAAAACGGAAATCTATTTCTCACAGTTCTGGAGGCTGGCAAGTCTAACATCGAGGCACCAGCAGATTCCACATCTGGTGAGAGCCCGCTTCCTGGCTCCTCCAAGGTAATCTTCTTGCTAGAACCTCACATGGTGGAAGGAGTAAGGGAGCTTCCTGCCGTCTCTTTTGCAAGGGTGCTAATCTTATTCATGAGGACAAATCTTGTAGAGGAGGAAAAATAATTTTCCTTTTACTCTTCTTGGTTCTTGGCTGAGACCCCCCTATAATAAAAGGACAGATTAACATGAGAAAAACAAAATTAATTATGCACATAAGTACAGGAACACTACAACAATATGAGACTCAAAAAAGTGACCAGAGCAGGAAGCTTTTATGCCGTTTAACAAAGAAACAATAAATTTGTGAAGAATTGTCAAGACAAAGGGGTTTGAGCTAGGGGTAGTAAAATGGTGAAGAAGTAAGAAGGTTTGTTTACACTGCCTGCTCAGCCCTACATCCCCTGACTGGTGCTAAGGAGGCTCCCTTCCTCCTGATGGGGGATTTCTCTGGTGCTTGCAGGGAAGAAGGGCAAGGGGTCCCATGAGGGCGAGGAGTGACCTGCCTGCTTCTGCTCTTTTCTCACACTCCTTGAGCCCAAGATATTTAATATACCCAGGTACCTTATTTTGGGGTAGCATGTCCTGGACCTCATCAGCCTCATGGCCTAATCACCTCTCAAAGGCCGTACGTCCTAATGTCACCAACTAACTGCCCCAAGGAACGCAAGGAAGGTTTGGGGGAGAATTTAACTGTTTCTTTAATTTTTTTTTTTTTTTTTATATCAAGAGACGCAATCACCAACCACCCTGAAGCAGGCCGAGCCCCATCCCAAGAGCAGCACCCACGCAGGTGAGCCACTCAGCCCGTGCAAGCAAACACCCTCCTCTCTTTCAAATATTCAGTCCCCATCTGAAATGGAAGGCACTGCTGGCCACAGCTCAGAGTCAGCCACGCCTTTGTAAATTCCATGTGGCCTCCTGTTTGTTGCAAATAAACTCTCTGCGTGACAACTGCTTCTGGTGGAGAGTCTGAATTTACCTCACCAGGAAGCAAACCCACTTTGGTTTCATAACACTGATACCATCACATTGGAGAGTTGGCTCCAACATCTGAATTTTGGGGCACACAAATATTCAATCTATGGTGAACTCTATTTTGCAGATTACTCCAGCCCTCATAGGACTTCCTTATTCACGTGTTCTTTATACGCGTGAGTTACTCACGGGAAAACTTAGTTTTAGGAAAATTTTATGAAGTCACAGAGAATTTGGGAGAATGAGGAATGTCCTTCCAGCATAAACAAGTCATCGACTATTATTTGAGTTAATTCCTGCTTTTTAAATAAAAAATGTAGGAAAAAATAATTTTATTAAAGGGTTGCATTTTAGACTGTTCATTTGAAAATAAAGAGTTCATATCTTATCTAACTTGCCGCTACCTCTGATGTCTAGGTAAATGGAAATATTTCTTTTCTTTGTCCCAAACTCTTTCGCTTCATTAAGTGATACTGATGACAAGCCTTCACCCAGACTGCAGCTAGCAGGCTTGAGCATCACCTGCCAGAAGTGATTAATACCAATCAAACAGAGTTTGTTCAGTTGGAAAGACTGGCAGAAAACATTTATCATTTTCTCAAGGAATTAGAGCTCCAGATTGGCTCTGTGCTTGAGATAAACAGGATATAAATGCATTTGCTCCGGTGTTCACCTTGTTATCACATTTATTGAGTCCATTTTCCCAAGCAGTGAAAGTACCCGTGCCCACACTTTCCAATGGCCTTCATGCTTAAATTGTGGACATTTAAAATCTTTCAGAAATAGTTGAAGTTCTAAAGCCAAGGCTTAAAATCAGGGAGAAACCAAGTAGCATACAATAGGACAAAACATCTCCCACAATATCTCCCTCTTTAGATAATGAAATAGTAAAGGCTTGCAATCAGATGTCAAAATGTTGAGACATTCCTTTGTGGTCCCTAATGTTGCATTTTAGTGTAAAGTAAGGGCACTTTGATATTTTTTCTCTCTCCCAGGGGAAGATGCTCAGCTAGTTCCAGTCAATACTATCACTGTGCTCCATTTCAAGGGGGTGAAACTGGGTAGCTGAGATAGACCCAGAGTGGACACAATGAGGGCAATAAGAGAAATCGTAGCATTTGCTAATCTTGTAAGGCTGCCTCCTACCTCCCCAACGTCCCCTGTTGATCTGTTCTGAGCCAGGCACTCAGTCTGAGCCCCAAATTTCTCAAAGCTAATGCCCCATCTTCCCTTCTGTGCACCTTCCAATCCCAGCCCTGGGTTCTTGTCATCCCAGGGCCTGATGATAATGCAATTTATCTCCTCCTCTACTCTCTTTCCAGTCTATTGTTTTGGTCTAAACTCTGTCAGGCTTTCCTCAAAACATTTCTCTTTTATTTGTCTGTGTTTCAGTTAAAAATAAACATTAAAATAAGTGTTTCTAGTGTAATCATTTTAAACCTCCTCGAGGCAATGTGTTGCTTCTCATGAGCTAGGGAAAGACCATAGACAAGAAAAGAAAAGCACATGTGGAGAGCACCCCACTGTCTCATGGTCTGTCCTTTCCCTCACTTAGCAAACATTTATTCAGCATTGCCCAAGCATGGCCAGGCCCTCAAGGGGCTCACTGACTAATAGGCTGGACAGAACAAAAAATCAATCCTTGCTATTCCTTACATCAAAATAAGTGTGTGTATATAGTGTATATCTAAGAGGCACACAGAGGGTATGCGGAAGGTCACTTGATCTGACTTAGAGAAGAATAAGAATTAAGAGAGTCCATCTAGATCACTGGAAAGATGGGAACAAAGACAGAGGCACGAACGAGCAGGGTAAAGTGGGAGAACGAAAAGAGGTGCGGTTGGCCCACTGATGACATATGGTGAGGGGGAAGAGGGAGCTCATTAAGATTCAGATCAGGAGGGGTCTTATCTGTCATGATAAGCACTTTGAACATTAACTAAAGCCAGCAAAGCCATTACGAAATCTCAGAAAGATTTTACACAGGGAGTAATGCACTTAGATTTACAAATCACCAGGTTAATCTTCAGAAGTTTAAAGGATGGTTTGGAGGGAGAAGAAACAGAAGTCAGGTTACTGTAATGATCTGTGAGAGAAATTATGAAGGCCTTAAGGCATTGGAGGCTGACATTTTCAATACAGAAACCCAATCAACAAATATTTATACATAACACTGCTTCTTCTCTAATTAGCCACTGCCCAGATTTATGCAATGTAGTCACCATCAAGTGATGGTACTCTCTTGAAATTCCTAGTCTGAAACACATGGTGGTTGCAATTTTGGGGAAATATCCTCTTTCCCATGACAAATGGGGGTGGTCATGTACTGACATGTACCTGGGAGCAAAGCTGGCAATTAGTTAATAAGTTCAAACCAAATCTTACTTTATCCTTTGATGACATTAAAATGTGAAAATGCCCAAAAATTAGTTTTACCTAAAAATTCTGCTTTTAACTTGATAAATATGACTTTTAAAAAATCAGACTAAAAAGTAGCTAGAAAGTGCTATGTAACAAAATTCTTCAACCTAGACACATCAAATAAATCTTAAAATCCAGTTTATGCCCTTCCAGTGAGCTTGGGATTCCTGCTTGTGACAGAAGCCATAAGCAGTTTCTTACTAACAAGATTTTAGAAAAAGTCCCAAGTAGGAAACTGTGAAGGTGGAAGGTCAGAGTCAGTACTTCAAGTACTTAACTGAAGTGCATATGTCGCCTGAAACTGTTTACTCAAGTCAGAACCTTTATTAACTGCATTCTTTTTTTTTCTGGAAGATAGGATTCAACTATAAATTACTTGGATAGCCTACAATCTCCACATTAATTTACCAAGGCTTTCATCCTCCTACACTGAAGTGTATTTCTTAATACAGCTCAAAAGACATCAAGAACTCCATCCGCCCTGTTCACCAGCTCTAAACGGGATTTGACATTACGAGGTCAGCGTTGTTTTTCCTCACAGATGACTAACAAATTTACGGAGACATCAGTTCACTGTTCTCGCACGGATCACTGCGCAACAGACCAGGGGTTTTTGATTGTACTATTTAGGTTTCAGTTATTAAATGAAAGCAGAAACTCAGACTCTGACAAATTGCTTGGCACCTAAATTATCATCCAGAACGATACCCGGAAGGAAAGCCAATGCATTGTCAGGTTTCAAGAGGGAAACTTGGCCAATAATAATGAAATCACATCACTTTGTGAAGTTTCATAAAATTCAAAAATGAGAATCAATTAACACATGACTTACAGTCTTATTCCATTGGTTTACATGAAATTCTTGTTTGACAAAGTGTATTTCAATTTTTCTCAAAATTTCCACAAATCTAATATTTATAGTGTAAAAGTGATTATTTATAAAATTATCATCTATTTCATCATGTACTAACCTTTTAATTAAATTCAACAACTTGAGAGCTTGGGAAGTTCCTCGCCTTATTAGTAGAGAAACCAAGCAAGTGAAGAGAAAAATCCATGTGATTCTCCAGTGAAAAGTTTACTCGTAGTTTAATGGCAATGTCTACATTGTTACACATTCAAATGAAGAAACTACTCATGTATTTCAATGTGTCCAAATGCAGGCAAGCTTTGACCTAGGACAAGTGATTTAGGAATGGCTTGCTTGTAGGAAAAATCAATAGTGGCATACTGTGTCACAAACCACAATTTCAACTCTTGCTTCCTCGTTCAGAGCAACTAGCAAGTGAGTGGCCTGGACAGGTGCCTCTCCTTACTTCTGCATCCATCGTGGTAATTGCCCTCCCTTTCTTCACATACACAAGTTTTCCACGGCTAAAAATAGTAACCTCACCTCTCCTTCACCCCTCACTTCCACTTCATTGCTCTGCCTTCATCTCTACAGTTGGAAAATGTGTTTTCGATATCTTTGGACGTAAACCTGAAAGCATTTTTGCCATTAAAAGCATAGAAACTCATAGAATCAATGTTATAATGCTTGTTAAGTAGAGGTGAAAGGCACCAAAGAAATCCCTTCCTCAATGCATAATTCATATGTCAATTTAATAAAAATGTATCAAGAACACAGTGCCAGGTACTAGGGATAAGATAAGAAAGAAACAGAGCAAAACTTCCAGAAATGTCCTTTCTAGTAGGGGACACAGACAACTAAAATAATTACGATACAGCTGGTGGCTACTGTATATTACTCACCAAAAATCCATTCTTCTTTCCCCTTCTAAATAGCACTGTAATTTTCTTCAGTTATCCATAAACCCTCCATGAGGCCAGGGATCCACAAGTACGCCTTCACTGGTCTAAGCCACTGGTCCTCATCTGGGAGTGGTTTTGCCTTCCAGGAGACATTTGGCAACATCCTGAAACATTGTTCATTATGAGAAATTGCAGGATGGCACCTCGTGGGTAGATTCCAAGGACGTCACTAATAGCCTACAATGCACAGAGCAAAGAACTATCTGGTCCAAAATGTCAATACCGTCACCATTGAGAAAATCTGGTGCAAACCAAATTTAGTAACTCTATCGCTTCCTGACTGAGGAATCCAAGCCTGAGATTATAGCTTTCTTCTAGCAACCACTGTTGGTTCAGTTGATCTAATCAGGATAATTGGGGAAAGTACCTTTAGACTTGAATGAGGAGACGTTTTGCTCTGATTATTTCTTGCAGTTATGTTGGCTTCTCTGGACAGTCAAACAGAGAAGAAGCCAACACAAGGAAGCTCGCAAAAACCCATTCTTCTGCGGAGAGAGCCAGAACCGCGATAACAGCGTGCTCTGTGCGGGCTTTAATGTGAAGCAATCCATTGCTTCATTATTTGAGTCAGTTTGTGTCAGCTTTCTTGTTACCTAAGTGAAAAGTCTCCCAAGCAAACACAATATTAAGATATACTTATGTGTTGGGCGCTAGAGGAGCACGAAGGAGAGGCAGTTATTAAAGCCCAGAGAAGCGTGTAAGGTTTTCTCCAAGGAGGGGCTGTCTGAGTTGAGCCCCAGTCAGCCAGGTCAGATGTGGTAAGGGATGGCTATTCCAGAAGAAGTGAGCAGCATGCACAAAACCCTGGAAATAAGAGAGAACATGACACACTGAAAGAACTATAAGCATTTCAGCGTGGATGGAATGGAGAATGCAAGGGTTATGGGTGAGAGCGACAAGAGAAGGAAGCTCAAGAGCCGGTCACAGTATATACAAATATCAAATCATTACGTTGTACACTTGAAAGAAATATAATGTTATATGTCAATTATATCTATGAAAGAGTTGACAGAGGACTGATTCTGAAGAACTCTGTATGCCAAGCCAAAGGGCTCAAACATTTTATGGAGGTAAGCATTAGAGTGATAGGATCATATTTGTGTTGTTGAAAGATCACTGTAACGATGCTGTGAAGAGTAGAATGAAGAGAGAAAAATAATGAAAGGAATCAACCCTATTAGGGTCTGTTACAGTAACCTGATAACGGGTGTTGGAAGCTGGACCTAAGGTGATGGCTGGAGCAGAGAGAAGGGGATAGATGACATTAAGCAACATAGAAGAGGTTGGTTTGACAGATTCGCTGTTTCGCTGGAGTTAGGGATGAGGAAAAGGAAAAATAAAGAATGATAATGATCCAATAATCATGATCCAAGAAACTCAGTAGAGGTGGCATATTCACCCACTGTAGAGTGCAGGAGAGCCAAGATGTGAGGGAAGGTGATGAGCCAAGCTGTTGACCCACTGAAATTGAGGCAGAGGGAAACAGCTGTCTGTGGCAGAACCCTAGAGATTGGTAGTGAAAGGCGGGAGGCAGGAACTAGGGGCTGAAAAATAACCACTGTCATGTCTTAAGATTAGAAAAGTGTTGTGATAGAAAGAAAAATGGTACCCCAAAGATGTCCATGTCCTCATCCCTGGGATCTGTGAATATTACTGTCTTAGTCAGAGTTTTCCAGAGAAACAGAGCCAATAGGATGTATTGGTATCTGTATCTATATGTATATGTATATGTATATCTATATCTATATATTCTGTTTCTATAGAGAGAGAGACAGAGACAGAGACAGGCACACAGAAAGGAGAGATAGAGACAGAGACAGAGAGACACAGACAGATTTTAAGGAATAGGCTCATGCAATTATGGATGCTTCTGAGTCCCAAGATCTGCAAGATGAGTTGGCAAGCTGAAAACCTGGGACAGCCTAAGGTTTTGCTCCAATCTGAGCTGAATGCCTGAGAACCAGATGAACTGACGGTAAAGGTCCAGTCTGAAAAGTGGCAGACTTGGGACCCAGAAAAAACTGATGTTTCAGTTTAAATCCAAAGGCAGGAAAAAAATCTGATGTTCCAGTTTGAAAGAAGTTAGGCAGGAAGAATTCTCTCTTACTCAGGGGATGGTCAGCCCTTTTTCTATTCAGGCCTTCAACTGATTAGATGAGGCCCACCCACAATTGGGAGGTCAATTGCTTTACTCAGTTTACCAATAATCTTATCCAAAAACACTCCCACAGAAATATCCAGAATAATGTTTGACCAATTATTTGGCCACCCAGTGCTCCAGTCAAATAGACACAAAGTTAACCATCTTACAAGGGAAAAACAGCTTTTCAGATGTAATTGTTAGGCTCTTGAGACAACGAGATTATCCTGGATTATATAGGTGAACCCAGTATGATCACAAGGGTTCCTGTAAGAGGGAAGCAAAAGGGTCAGAGTCAGAGAGGAAATGTGACAACAGAAGCAGAGTTAGGAGTGATGTGCTTGACAGCATAGGAAGGGGCCGTGAGCCGAGCAAAGCAGAGAGGCTATAGAAGCTGGGAAAGGCAAGGAAACAGAATTTCCCCTGAAACTTTCAGAAGGAAATGGAAGAAAAATCCTACTGACACCTCAAGTTTAGGACTTGTGAACTTCAAAAGTGTAAGAAAAAAATTAGTGTTGTTTTAATCCACTAACTTTGTTGTAATGTATTACTCCAGTAGTAACAAACTAATATAAATACTAAACGTTTGGATGGAACAGTCAGCTGGAAAAATATGCACCATAATCTTCATATTTCTATAACTGCAACTAACTTAATCACACTTGCAAGTACCTTTGTTGAACTTGAGGGAAATAGAGTTTATAAACACCGTGCTTGCATTCTCTCACTTAATACTACAATCTCTAAATTCAAAGACGGAGGTCAAGGAGTTGACACAATGTCACATGGTTGGCAGAAATGGAATCTTCGAGAAGAGAATGGAAAACTATTTGTCGCATGGTGATTAGAGACTTGAGGTAAGGATAGTTTATATATTTCTTTTCATGTATGAGCTTGGCCTTCTGCTAGAATACTATATTACAACTGTGTGATGAAGGAGAAGCTAGTACGCTGGGGTTTCTCTCACACAGCCTAGGCTTGGAAAGGCTTAAGGCAAGTCACATAATATTAGGCAAGCGGCATGCTTCCAAAGTTGCCTGCCTTTTGCTGTTGTAAGATTTGATTCAAATGTTCTGTGTTTTAAAAAACTTCTTCCCACTCATACATGTTTTACCAAGAGTATACTGCTAACATGTGACTTTAATTTAAAAATTATACATAGTTAAATTTTAATAATTTTACTTTGCTTGATTTTTAAGTGAAATATCAATTACTCTTGCATTTATTTACTGTGGTTAGTTACTGAGTTCTAAAATAAACAACTTTGTGTGAGATCCTAGTGTAGGTTACTGCTATATTCGGATCACTTATATCCATTTGTGTTATAATACACCCAGCCGTCAGTCACTAACACATATCCATAAGATTTCTAATTATGGAAGAGCTCCAACCACAAGATAACACATGGGTTTCCTGTTTCCTGTACTCTACAGAATGCTCACATTTTTCTGTCCTGTTCAATTAATTCTACAGATAAAATGCCTCCCCACCCCAGGACCTCTGACTCTAAAATGCAAAGAATTTTCATACTTTATGCTGGGTATTTTTTGAAACGAAATTTGTTTAAATAATGTAATTTGTGTAAATTATGCTCAAATGTGATAATCAATGATCTGACAGGGCTGGAAAATTTGTCCTGTAAAAGGATAAATAGTAACTAGTTTTTGGCTTGCAGGTTTTATAGCCTTTGTCACAAACACTCAACACTAGAGTTGGAGCATGACAGCAACCACTGACAGACCATACATACACCAGTGGGCATGGTTGTGTTCCAATACAATATTCTTTACAAAAATGGGCCGCAGGACACATTTGTTCTGATGGCCATAGTCAGCCTGCCTCTGTGTCTCAGAACTCCTCACAAAGTTGAGAGAGCAAATATTGGGGTGGGGGGACACAGGTATGGTAGAGCAGTAGGAAATTTTTGCATTGATAGTTGCCTAGTTGTCTCCTTAAAGCCATTTTTGTTTCTGAGTGTTCCATGTTGTTTTTCTCCTTAATCCAGTAAGTGCAGTGAAAATGAGTCAAGGATTAGATTGATAGAAATCATAAAAAAAGGAATATATTTATGAACCCTCAATAATCAGTAGACTACTAAGAGTTTAGAAACTCCAAATTTGGAATAAAGAGACATCTGTTTCCCCCCCATTTTCAGGCAGTCTTGTCTGAGTGATTCTGTTTTAGATTCCAAGTTGCAGATTAGAATTTTTATTGCAATAACTAAGACTTCAGAGTGAATTTATGTTTACCTGTCCTCTTAGGGAAAATGACTGACTACCACTCTGTGGACATTGTACATCAACTTTTAAGGGAGAAAAACTGAGAGAGCCACATTCCATTTCATTCATTAGGACTCAAGCTCTAACTGTCCTGTTACATAGCCACTCTACAATTGAGTTCTCAGCTGAACAGAATTGAGAAAATGCTGTTGGGCTCTCTAGTCAACAATGAAAGAAAGAGCAGAAAGTAAAGTAGCAACAAGACCATTGCTGTGGTATGTGATTCCTCCGGTCCTCGCAGGCTATCATCTTAAATATGAAACACGCCATGAAAACAACCACTAGAAGAAAATGCAAAAATATTCCATCTTAGCACCATCATTTGCAAATGATTTCAGAAAACAATTTTGTTCTCCATTTGTAGTTTTCTTTGACTAGAAAGTTGCTGCATTAGCAGTGTTTTAACTCTGATAGAGAGATATATCAAGTATAATTGTAAATATAATTGAGGCTTATATATTTACAAAATAAAACTGTAAAGATTCTAAAGGAAAATCCAATGTAGAATGGACCTACAAAAAAAGAAGGAAAAAAAGGGAAAGATTAATAGATATGTGCTCCCAGGGAATGAGGGCTCTCATGCATTTAGCGTGAAATTGGTATTCTGCCATTAAAAAAAGGAGACATTTTAGAGACCTTTTCAGTTATAAGAGGAGCTACTGAAAAAAATTTTTTTGAGGGGAGTGAAGGAGAGGATAACTATAACAAAGAGTTATTGGATATCTTGTTATTCCCACCTGATTTAAAAAACACATTAATATCTGTCAATGTGTGTGTTCTAGAAATTTTAATAGAGGCATCTCTCACATGCTTACTATTAATACCTCAGAGGACCATCTCCTTTCTGTTAACACAGACTTGTTATCAACTTTCCATTAAATAAAAATTTGAGGAGGACATTTTTCATTAAATAATATTTTTATGGAGTTAAAATAAAAGGCTGCAAAGATATATGCCTTTATCTGGTAGAAAATGTTTCATGTGGTACCTGGTACATGGCACATACTCTCAAAACCTGAGCTTCCGGTAGACAGTCCGTTTATGTGACCATTTGTTTAGGTTGGGAGTCAGGCCACATTCTCTCTCTGCCATGGTGGGAACTTATTAAAATCTCTATATTTAAGATTTTCATTTTCTCTTCAAAAAATACAGTTTTAATTACACGATCTTGTTACTAGATATTGTTGCATTCCTTTCTATTTCTCCTGTCATCCTGGAACTTCTCTACACTTTGAGGATGCTATGGACTGAATTATGTCCCCATAAAATGCATATTTTGAAGTCTGAACTTAATGTGACCATCTTTGAAGTTGGGCCCTTTGGGAGGTAATTAGGTATACATGAGGTCATGAGACTGGGGTTCTTGTGATGGGGTTAGTGACCTTGTAAGAAGACACCAGAGAGCTTCCTTTCTCTCTTCCCTTGCCATATGAAGACACAGTAAAAAGATGGCCATGTGCAGGCCCGGAAGAGGATCTTTACCATGGATTGACTCAGCTGGCATCTTGGTCTTGGATTTTCCAGCCTCCAGAAGTGTAAGAAACAAATGTCTGTTGTTTAAGCCGCCCATGTTGTGACATTTTCTCATAGCAGCCTGAGGTGATTAAGGCAGATGGGCTGGGATCCTGAGGATGATGTGTGAGCGTGGGTTTCATTTCCAGCCCTTGGCTGGACACAAGACTCTTGGTCCAAAGTCGGTCCAGTCAATAGATAGTTTCAATATAATCAGAGGACTGCTCAGGAATTCTTGTGGGAATTTAATGACATTTCTCATGCATTTGAACCAGGAAAAATGTAGCGTTAAGAGCTGAGAAAGCCATCCACAAACCATGATGGGAAAGCTTGTTTAAAAATGGAATCAACATTGCAGAAGAATGTCAGCGGGGACAGGGAGAGAGAGAGAGATCTTCCTGATCATACCATTTGAGCTCATGTCTTAAGCTGAAGTCAGAAATATCCCTGTATTTTTGTTTATTTTCTTCAATTTTTAGCCAGTCAGTTCAAAATGTAGTATGTTATCTATGCCTAAAGGACACTTGAAGTTTCAATGTCTAAAGACTGAATTTTGAAAATCTACATTAGTTTAACCCGTGATAATATTTTACTCTACAATAAAATTATGTGTAAAACTTCATATTCTAAGTGCTGTTTTGTTACCACTGGTTAGCTGGGTAACACGACAAATCTCTCCCATGATGTAAGCCTTAGTTTCCTCACATGTGAAATGACATACTCATCTCTGTCTTTAATGCAGACACACCGAGCAGTGTGACGCAGTCAGCCTGTCAAATTGAACCTCTTGAGAACTCATTCTCTGAACCCTATCTATTCTCCCCTAACATGTTACCTGCATTCGCCCCTCATTTCTTTGAACATCATTTTTTCCATTGTCCAGTATCACCTGCTCACTTTTCTGTATCCTACAAAGAACATTTGATTCTCCTGGACTTTGCGCAGTTGTCAATTGTCTGTGAAACTTGTCTGGCCCTCCTGGAAATGAATTACATTGCCCCCATGCTAACCTGTGCAGGCCTCTAGTATGCCTGTCGCTATTTCGAATTGTAGTAATTTAGTGGTTTTCTTTTCATGAATGTAAATGTTAGAAGTGCCGGGAGAGTATACTATTTTTTTGGTATCCTTGGCATGCACAAGCACATGCATGCACACACAAATACTGTTTAAAGATAGACTTTAGGGTAATTTAGCCATTATAAAAGTATTAATAGAAAGTATATGAAATAGAAGAAAATCAAGACAAGTTAGAAAATTACTCGGAACCTGCTGATTACAATTTTAATATTGTAGCCTTGGCTTTGTAACTTCAGCATCTGGCATATAGTTAGTAGTCAATAAATGGTGGTGGTTTACTAAAAATTAATTATTGAATGGGAGGTTCAGCTCAGGGAAACCAAGAATGATGCTGAATATCCTTAACCAAATGTCTCATTTATCAATTATTGCCTAATCAACCACTCCAAGATTTAAAACAAACCCCCTTTTCTTGTCTTCTTATTCTGTCAGAGCCATTTGTACTGTAGTCAGATGAACGACTTTCTGCAGCCATCTGGAGTTGGATGTGCAGGCTGGTTGGTGTAAGGGGCTTCGGCTGGGATGGTTCATCTGCTCCTGGTGGCCTTATCTTCCAGCAGCCTGGCTGTGTCAGTCTGCCAGCGCTACCGTAACAGAGTGCCACAGACTGGGCAGCTTAAACGACACAAATTTATTGTCTCACAGTTCTGGAGGCTGGAAGTCCGAGATCAAGATGCTGGCAAGTTTGGTTTCTTCTGAGGCCTCTCGCCTTGGCTTATAGATGGCCACCTTCTTGCTGTGTCCTCATATTTCTTTCCTCTGTGCATGTGTACCCCTAGTGTCTATTTTTATGTGTCCAGATCTCCTCTTCTTATAAGGACAACAGTCAGACTGCACAAGGGCCCACCTAGTAACCTACTACCTTTTAAAAGCCCACCTCCAAATACAATCACACTCTGCGGGACTGGAGTCAGGACTTCAACATATGAACCGAGGTGGTGGGGGCCACTGTTGAGCACATAACACTAGCCAAAGCTTCCTCAGTGATGATACTGCTTTCCCAGAGAACAAGCTGCCCCATCCTCTAGGGCTGGGCTTAGACTCCACACACTTCTGCCACATTCTACTATTCAAAGCAAAATGCAAGACAAGCCTAGATGCAAGGATGGGGGAAATATAAGTGATGGCAAAAAGGCTGCGCATTGGGAAAACTCATTCCAGCCATCTTTGCAAATGATTGCTAATGGAAATACTAATGAAAATACTTATTTCAAGAGAAACTTGGAGGACCTTCTGTATAACATAGTCATGAAGAAAAATAAATTTCTTTAGAGGTGATAGTTAAACTGAGTAATAGCAAGGAAATATGTTCTCAGGACGTCCTCACTTCTTACTCGACCTTAGGAACTGTGCTGAGTTCTTAACTTGCACCACTAAACATAATCTTCACAACGATGCTTGGAGATAAGTGCTATTATTAACTCTACCTTATAAATAGAGAAAGTAAGCTTTGTTGTGATTAAGCAACTTACTATTCATATTCTTAGGATTGTTAATTTATAAACTGAACTATTAGATAATTGATCAAGATCACTATATCTGGGAGCTATATAGCATCAATTTCAAGGGTTCCAATAATAGAGGACATTATTTTTGATATCTGCAAAGTTCACATAAAACAGTCAATACAGATTACACCATGATTAGTAACACTTTACTTATTCTACCTTGCATTTATCATCTCTTATTTTAAGGAGAGAATTTATCTTCATGTTTCTAGGGTCTTTTTTTAAAGAGACAGTCAGTTTTTAGGTTCAATCTCCATAGAATTTGCAATATTATATATTGTAGTTATTTCTTTTAACACAAAAGTGAATTTGAAATGTAACTTATTCTGAGTCAAGCAGTGATTCTGTGTGCAAAAATACACCTTTTTTTTTTCCTGAAGAAGATTCGCCCTGAGCTAACATCTGCGCCAGTCTTCCTCTATTTTCTCTTTGGATCATGGCCGCAGCATGGTCGCTGATGAATGGTGTAGAGTCTGTGCCTGCCTGGCAACCAAACCTGGGCTGCCAAAGTGGAGTCCACCGAACTTAACCTTTAGTCCATGGGGCTGGCCCCAAATGCATACCTTTTCTTAAGGATACTTTATATTTTGAACATAAAACTCTTGCTAAAGGAATGGTATTGAAGAAGCAGTATTGTCAAAAATTTTATTACATAGTAACATCAATTCAAAGTTGAAAATTAACTTATTTAAGGAAATGTGCATAAAGGCTATAAAATCATAGGATGATACAGAGTAGAACAATCTTAAAATAAAATCTCAATTAATTTAAACAATAAGATAGCATTTTTCATGTATCAAACCAGCAAAATATTTGAGAAGGATCTCACTAAATGCTGACGAGTGTGATACGATACTACAAATGTAAATGGATAAGCTGCTTTAGAGAGCGTTTGCCAGCGCCTAGCAGAAAGTGTGTGACCCTGCAGTGACACAACTGGAACATGTTCCTAAGGAGATAAAATAAAGCAAACAACAAACACTGAAGCTCAAAGACGCACACACAGTCCTTTTTCACAGGATGGCTATCCATTTATGATTCTTATTAGTAAAAAAAAGTCTTCAGTTTTCAATAATAAGATATTGTTTAAGTGAGTTATGTTAGAGCAATTATTTTTTTAATGAAGAGTTTAAATAACAGGACAATTACCTTGGTCCTGAAATTGAAAGAAAAACAGTAGGATATTGTATATGTCAATTAGAACAGGCTCTGCTGCGGTCTCATAACCAACTGTCTCCAGACCTGGTGTTCTCAGCGCAACAAATAGTGCATTTTTACTTATGCTATAGGTAGAACTGCAGGACAGCACGGGGACTTTGATATTTCCACCTGGGGCTCAGGTAACAGGCTTCATTCAACTGCATCCTCCCACCAGGTCTGCACCCCCGGGAGGGAAGCATGAGGATTGAGCAATAGCTTTGTAAATTTGCACCAGAAAGTGGCACAGATTATTTCCCCTCTCACGCCATTGGCCAAGGGCCACGGCCACACCTCTTCAAAGCAGGTACTGCAGATGAGCAGTGTGCCCAGAGCGCGGCAGAGGGAGAGAAACTGGATGCTGTGTGCACAACTTCACTAACCACCACCACACACACACACACACGGCGATCACAGCTAAGGAAAGAAAAAGAAAATAACATCCACAGAAAACAAAGGGAGAGAAAATCTTGAAAAGTGAAGCTAGTGAATGGACTTCAGCTAATGTATTTATTGCCTATCTACTTTTTCATACTTTCTATAATCAAATATATTTTCTTCATAATGAATTCAAAAAATGAACACTTCACCTCCATTTTTTGTTAATACTTCTTCATTAAGTGAGTTATCAATTCTCTATTAAACGTAGTATGTTTATTAAGAAAAAAATTATGTATTTTTCCAAAGCAAGGATGTCTAGAAAAATATCAGCGATTATAAACATTTTTATTATTATGAACACATTAAAAGCTGGAAAGTCTTATCAATTTTTCTCCAGCTGTATTTGTCCAGGACAAACGTCAGCTTGATTAATGTACTGAACATCTATTGTAATTTATTGCACAGCTCTGAAGAGTAGAGCTGAGTAAGCTGACAAATTAGGAATAAAGTTTCACGAGAAGACTATTAGTACAAATTATACTGGTACCAGTCACTGCACATCAATGTTTTAAGAAAGAAAATAGTTAAACTTTTTTTGGATAAAGTCTGAAAAACTGTTTTATATCGTGATGGGCTGAAGACTATTCCTGCTTTGAAAGAGAAATAACAATGACAGCTCACTAGTGTTATTAGCCAAAGAACCTACTCCTGGAATCCAATCTAAGTTGCATATTTTACTCATGTATACACAGCTAAGGTTTGCAACTGATTTCTAACTCATTATCCTGGAACCTGCATGTACTCACACAGTTCTTCAGAATCGTGCTCCCTTTCTGAATTTGCCTAAAGTATAAAATCTTATATATGAATACAAAAATAAGAAAATCGCAAACTTTATCCTGAGAAACAATTCAGATTATTTCAGTGATTTACAGAACTACAGAAGATTCATTTTGGAAGAAAGCTTAGAAGTATTGCATTTTAGTGGATTATAAATTTTTTCCCTGCAATTTCTTGCTTCAAAGGAAACTGTGACAGGAAGCCGAAACTTTAAGACACTAAATGAAATTATTACGGTAGAAGTAGAGTGAGAAAGTTTGTCCTCCTTCCTCCTTCCTTGTCTCTTTCTCTCTCTCAGTACGGTTTTTTATTATTTATTTATTTTTAAAAATTTTTTTTGGTGAGGAAGATTTGCCTGAGCTAACATCTGTTGCCAATCTTCCTCTTTTTTTTTCCCTCAAAGTCCCAGTACTGGGACTATACTACACCATATATAGATACTAGGACTATAGGATACTGTATATATAGTTGTATATCCTAGTTGTAAGTGGTTCTAGCTCTTCTGCGTGTGACACTGCTACAGCATGGCCTGATGAGCTGTGTGTACGTGCATGCCCAGGATCCAAACTGATGAACTGCAGGCCACCGAAGCGGATCACGTGAACTTCACTGCTCAGCCATGGGCCCAACCCTGGTTTTCAATTTTTTAAGTTTTTATTATTTGCTTATTTTACTTTGTCTTTTTAAATTCTGTTTTTAGAAGGAGAAAGAATTTTTTTCATTTTTTAAATAGAGGTAACATTGTTTTGTAACATTCTATAAATTTCAGGTGTACATCATATCTTGATTCCTGTGTAGATTACATCATGTTCACCACCCAAAGACTCATTACCATCCATCATCACACACACATGCCCTGTCAGCATGGTTTTTAAAATACAGAATTCTAGTTCAACAGAAGAGATACTTGACAATGGGAAACCCACTCTTTGTGCTTGCTCACTAACTTAACATTTTTAAGTAATTTTGTCATGTCCAAAACAACTCAGAGTTCCTCTCTCCTTTTCTTTCTTTTCCTTTTTTTTTTTAACACTATATGCCCATCTTTGAAGAATGAGAACATTGGATTCCAAATAGGGTGTCCTCTTTATGTCAAGTTAAGTCTGGCCTTTGCACTGTGCTAGAACTCATAGGAATTTTATGACTATTGTTAGAGATTCTATATCTCAAGGCAGTGTGGAAAATACTGCCTTTGTCCGTCCATATATATTCTCTCTTCTTTCCTGCTCACAGAAGCCCATTATTACTATTGTGTCCATCCTCTGCAAGGCCATGAGCTCAAGAATGGTGATCCTATTTCCAGCGCCAGGAATGAATCACGATTGGTTCAGTCCAATTATCTTGGTCTTGTTCCTTTCAGCAGTGGATATTTTATATATTGTCATGTGACCAAGTCCTGGTCAACGCAACCTGAGGAAAACTCCACTGATAAACTTTTTATGGGAAATTTTTTTATTATAAGAGACATGCACAGGAGCATAGTCTGTCTTCTTTTCTGAATAATGTTATGTCCACATGTGATTCTGGAGCTGCTGCAGCCATTTTGTCACCATGAAGAGAGACATACTGTAAAAGAGAGAAATGTTGTGTTTATTTCATGTCCTTGTAAGTAACAGAAATAGAGGCTTAAACAAATTTAAAGTTTTGCTTTTCTCAGTCAACAAAAAGTCTGAAAGTTGGTGTTTGCTGGCTTTGGGGCAGCAGCTGTAAAGATATTAAGAAAAAGATTTCTTGAATTACCCTGGCCTTTCCCTATAAGTACAGGATGGCTGTACAGTCCCAGCCAACATGTCTATGCCACAACAATCAAAAGAGGAAAGAGGATGAAGAGGAGGCACGGTGACTGCATGAGAAGACAAAGCATTTTTCCACAGGAGCACTCTTCCTGGGAACAGGGTCTGGGGAAGGGAATTTTGTCTTTCCAGCATCTATAATGGAAGAAAGCAAGGAATGGTGCTTGAGATGGATGCTGAGTGAGCTCTCTGCTCCATCTGCCATACTCACCTATGGAAGACACCGGGAAAGACAGAAAAACCTGGACTCTTGATTATGTTATTGATCCATTGAACAAACCAACACAGGACAGTAGTTTCCAGGCTTCGTATTATACGAGAAAATGAAGGTCTTTACTATTTAAAATATTTGTACTTTGGAATTGTTTTGTTTTCACTTGAAAATATCTTAATTAACAGAGTCACATAAACATCATCCGAAATGAATCCTAAAGTCATATGTCAATAAAGGTCAAAATGATGAAATTTTTTTTAACTCAGAAGGAATAAACTAAATAGACCTAAAAGTTTTGTGTCGTAATTTTCAACACTTTGTCTTGTTCTTAACTTTTAGGGAAACTGACTAGTCATTGGTGCACAGCCAGCCCTCGCAGACTTTATTTAACGCCTGTCTTCCACCATTCGAACATAGTTCTCCTGAGAGCACTTACCTTTTCTGCTTTGTTCTTTGCTGTGCAGACAATGTCTTTCATACGGTACCTACTAAATCAATGTCTCTTGAAAAAAATAAGTACTTTTTTCCACTTAGTTGGATTTTTGGCAAATGTGCTTAAAAAACAATTCAAGACTTTCTCAATTAAGACAGCCTTTACTATCATGATTTCTACTACTTCTGAGGTCAGTGGTGTGGAAAATAAGAAAAAAACTTGTTTGCAGATGTTGAGTAGTTGCGGTGTTTCATGAAATTAATTTTGTTTAAATAAATATGCTCTGAATAATTTAATCTTTACATGAAGGAAAAGGAGTCATCCTCTTTCTTTTATATTTGTCATTGATCTAGGAGTTAATGAGATCTTCAGATCAATGTTCTCTGCATTTATAAACGGAGGTCACAGAATCTCAGGTAGGTCATTTAATCCAATCTCTTTCTCTTAATCAACTTCTTATTAATTCAGAGAGACTGCATATACAAACAGACAATGGTCAGATCACATAAAAATATAACTCTGACTCACAGGCTGCAGCAGCCTGCCCAGGTAATGACCTCCTTATCTGCAGTAAACAACTGGAAGCCGGCCTGCTCAGAGCTGTCTATAGTGACACTGCAGGAAGCTAAACAAGCACTTCTGGAACAACTGGCCAAGAGTAGGCAGGACTTGATTAATAACTGACAGCTTCCCCAACTTTTGTCCCTGCTTCCAATTTAGGACCAACCCGAGAAAGCCAAATATGCAGCTCAAACCAATCACATAGGATGCCCGCTTCCAGTTAGTCCACCTACAGCTTCACCAGGAAGACAGCCTCCAATCAGGGCTCACCCAGAGCCTCCCTTCTCACTATAAAGCTTTCCCACTCTGACTGCTCTTGAGTCTCTGCCAAATGCACATAATCCTGGCTGACTGCTTTGCTACGGCAAGCTCAGAATGAATAGCCTTTGCATTTCTCATTTGATGTTTTTTGTTTATTTCTACAACATACATTGTCAAATATACTTCAGCAAACCAAATTTCCATGAAAATACATAGAGTCTGTGTTGGATTTCCTTAAAAAAAATTCATAACATGATTCAATAAAGATGATCATTAGAAAGTGATGCATAGACCAGATTGGCGAAAGGAGCGTTAGTTTAATTAAAAAATAAAAGTCATCTTTATAGGATCTCCTGATCTATTTTAAATATATTTATGCATTAGAAAATAGATCACTTTAATATCTTCCTGAAGTAATGTTTTAAATATATATATAACCAAATAGATTTAGGGTCAATACCAATTAATCAATCTGAAGCATTCTGAATCACCTTTCAAAAACTACTTACCTCAAATTTCAACGTATGAAGGAACTTATGAAACATTTTTTGGTGGCTTGGTCTCCGAACACAATAGAAGAAATATAGCTGTCATTCTAGATCGTTTCACTGGCTTATAGGAATTAACGTTTCTTAAAAAGAAAATATGGACACCCTTGTGTCAAATTTGAAAAGTCTCAGATATAATCTCCCTCTCATTGTTCTTCACATGTTTAAATATAAATACACAGAAAATGACAAAATTAAAGTATCATGAATGATTAAACCTATTTTTCCAGGAGAATATTCCTAGATAAACTACAATTGCTCATTCTTGCTACTCTTTCAGTTGATGTTTTCTTTTGACATGTAAATTCCACGTAAAGATGTGACAGTTAGTAAGGAAACAGTGATTTCATTTTTAATCATAATAGGAGCCATAATCATAAAATGATAGTAATAATATATCATCTTGATAATTTTTGAAGAAAAAATATAATTTTCAAAATCTGAATATAATTATGGGGACTTTGCTTCTCCGAAGATATTCTGATTGATTTTCCCTTCTCCTCGGGGTTTGTCTCAGATCACAGACGTTTCTTATTGCTGCGGGAAAAGCTTGGAAACAAAGATGTCACAATCTTTGATCCGTGAAATAAGAATACAAGACATAAAAATCAGAAGAGGGCGTTTTAAGGGAGGATAATAAATCCAACAAACCCCCAGGGGAGAACGCACAGATAGACACCTCTCCCTAAGTGGGATTGCAGAAGATTCCACTATTAGAGACACTTTCTTTGGACCATGAGGACATTTGGGTCAGATTGTTGAACAGCCCTAAGAGGGTCAAACTCTCCCACATTAAAATGATAGTATTTTAACAGCTTTAAAATAATTTGAGGAGTTGTTCAACGTGAAAAAAGTTTCAGTTATGCAAGGTAAGTTCTAGAAATCTGCTGTACAACATTATGCTTATAGTTAACAATACGGCACCGTACAGGTAAAACATTGTGAAGAAAGCAGATATGGTATCTGTTCCTATCACAATAAAAACAACTGGGACGTTAAGAAGCAGCTGCAGGCCAGAGCAGTCTCCCAGAATCCGCCTTCCACCGTCCCAGCTCACGTCCCGGGGAAGGCCACACGGCACGCAGCAGCACAACGGCCCAGGAAAGTGGAAGGCACCGATTTTCAAGCAGGAATTTTGCTCCGCCTCTATTTTCCCACGTGCTTCTTAAAGTATAATCGCAACACCTTTGAGAATAACTGGAACGAAACGTTTGGCACAGAGCAGAGGAAGCGCGGGCAAGCAGAAAGGAAGGACACCAGGCGACCCCGCACTGCGGCCAGCGAGAGCTTTCTCCGCGCCTGCGCGCCCGTCACTCGTAACACGCGGCCAGGGCTGCGCGCGGCCCGGCTCCGCGCCCCGGGAGGGCAGCAGCGTCCTCCGGGAAAGGTCAGCCTGCGGTGAATAATGAATACCCAGTTTCTCCTTAAAAATTACACAACGTTTCAGTGGCAAAGTTCAGATCATGAAATAAACATACACTTAAATAATGCAACAAACGGGTTAGAATAACATTTTTTACCCCGATCCTAGATATTCTAGTACAGTGATACCTCCAAACACAGGAAATTCAAATATGAAATAGGAAATATATTGCTGCTATTTTGAAAATGTAAATTTATGGCACTGATTTTAGACGAAATTTAGATTAGAAATATATATTGGAAGTTCTAAAAATAAGACTACACCAAATATATTGTCAGACGCTGGCATTTTATCATAAAAGTACACTTATACTATTTGTCCTTTTGAAAAATGCCCATATTCAAAGCTTCTTACTTAAATGCCTAGTTCATTCCTCTCTTGCAGCTCAGAGGCTTATTACTTACATAAATTTTTTAAAAAATAAAAATAGTAACAATGCTATATACAGGATTATAATCCTTCCATTTTATTTCAATAAATAAATTTAATCAATTGATTCCCTTGCAAAAGTAAACTAAATATATATATTTTTGCAATTTATCTTGTTCCTTTACCACCTAAATTATTAACAAGGTATTATCATACAAGGTATAAAAATAGGCATGTAGGAGGAAAATCTCCAAACAACTAATGCTTTTATACACTGATCTAGTATAGGTTAGTAAAATTAAAAGAGAGAAAAAGAGAGCAAGAAAGAGAGAAAAAAAGAAAGAAAAAAAACCAAAAACAGCTGAAGTGTTTCTCAGAGGTGCTGGAGGAGATGCCTAAGGAACTGGAAATGATGTTGGTAATGTAATGGTCTGTGTAACCTCATGAGCTGTCAAATCCTAGACTGCACAAGAATAATAGCTCTTTTATAAAGAGTTTCTTTTAGCGCTGCTCCCCAAACTCAAAGGCGCAGAACACTAGCTATTTAAGGGCAAAGTGATAAAGACTCACTTACTTAGGTTGATAAGCTTCCTCAGGAGTAGCATTTTGATTCTGAAACAAGTCACAGAACTCATTAGCAGAACCAATGGCAAAGATAATAGACTATGACTATCTTTAATTGTCCTTCTGTTGTGTTATGCATTTAAAGGCCACATTTGAAATGAAAGCTTTGTCGCTGATTTACTGGCAGGATTTGGGTTTTAAAGTAAGATAATCTCACACCTATAACAAGATCAGTTCTGCATGAGACAGGAGCCCTGGATCACCTTCAGAAATCTTTGTTGACTGCATAAAATGCAAATGTTTTCAACTACCCATTTTGCAAAATAATAGTTAAAGTCTACCTATCATTTAATATTGAAAGATATTAAATTTATGTTTCATGAAATGTGAAATAAAATACTAGCTACAAACCTGGCACATACTTCAAATGGCATTCTAGAGTTTAAAGCATCAAAAGATTTTAAATAGACAGTACCATTGTATATTGCAGAGATGTTTAAGGCTGTCAGCATGATGCAGAGACGTATTTCAGCATCCTTGGAAGGGTGTATAAAGTTTAAATAAGCATATTCAATATGACAATATAATTTTATATTTAGAAATGTAAAATAAGGTACCATTATTTTTTAAAATACAAATTCTAGAAAGCAAGCTGATAAAGCTCTGCTACTTTGTACATTATTGATTCTCAAGGCAGGAAGGGTAATCCTGAATGTGGAATGTGTTTATGAGATGTTTGTTTTTAATGGAGTAGAGTTTAGATTTAAAAAGTTTGAGAACTCCCAGAAGAATGAAAACATGCAATAGAGACTAGCCTGGGGCCCAGGGACCTGGGTTGCTAGCCATGGTCCTGGATACCGCCCCAGGTGCTCCGGACGGTCCAACTCGAACTCGCATAGCTTGGCAGCCCTGTTGGGCTATCCCTTGCTTGCAGAATACTATAACTCATATGATAGATCCCATTTTGGTTTTAGTGGCCTCTGTTGTCAAATAAAGGGTTTGGGTTAATTATCCAACTATTTCAGATATGCTCTTAATTTAAAATACTGTTTTGAGAATGTGGTAACTGAAATAACCCTAAATTTTGTCCATGTGGTTATTCTTAACACTATAAATTATGGTAGTTTCTCTCCCTCACTTATTCACGGTTTTGCTTTCTGTGGTTTCAGTTACCTGCGATCAACAATGATCTGAAATTATTAAATGGAAAATCCCAGAAATACATAATTTGTAAGTTTTAAATTGCAAGCCATTCTGAGAAGCATGATGAAATCTTACACTACGCCACTCTATCTTGCCTGGGATGTGACGTCACAATGCCTATGTCATGCATGTCATATGTGATGAGATGAAGTATGCATTGCATCATCTTACATCATTACAGGAAGAAGAAAGGTGAATACATCACAGTAAGATATTTTAAGAAAGAGAGAGACCACATTCACATAAGTTTATTGCAGTATATTTTTATAATTGTTCTCTTTTATTGTTAGTTCTTGTTGTTAATCTCTTACTGTGCCTAATTTATAAATTAAACTTTATCATAGATATGTATGCATAGGAAAAACATAGTATATATGGAGTTTGGTGCTATTTGCAGTATCAGGTACACACAGGGAGTCTTAGAACATAACCCTGGCAGATAAGAGAGGAACTACTATATGTATAATAGAACACTAAAATATCTGGAAAAATCAATGAGAAAGTGTTTACAGGGCCCAGCCCCCTGGCATCGTGGTTAAGTTCATGTGCTGTGGTTTGGTGGCCCAGGGTTCACAGGTTCAGATCTGGGGCGTGGACCTAGCACATCTCATGAAGCCATGCTGTGGCAGAGTCCAACATAAAATAGAGGAAGATGGGCACAGATGTTAGCTCAGGGCCAATCTTCCTCACATGCAAAATTTTTTTAAAAAGGTGTTTACAGTTCATCCTGTCTGTATAGAGAAATGTAATTAGAAGTGGGAGGGTTACAAAGATTCAGAAACCTTGACAAACCATATTTCTGTTATTCTTTTCCCTTTGTTCTCATACATTGAAAGGAGAAATCAAATAAACTAAAATAAAACTTGGTTATAGTAAATTGGATAAAGGTTCAGGCCATTAAGATATTTGCTGCTTTCATTTTCTATCATTCCTTTTCTCCTTTTTTTCTTTTTTTTCCAAACCTCTTCATTGAGGTATGACAGACATACAAAAGGCTGCGCATATTTAATGTATATAACTTGATGAGTGGAGATAAGTACACATTTGTGAAACCAGCACCATAATCTATGTCATACGCATATTCTTCATCTCCAAATACAACATGACTGGATTTATATGAGAAATCTAAAGTGTTCATTTTTCTTTTTAACATCGCTTCCATTCTTCTTCTTTGTGGAATACTTTTGGGAGTGGATAAGAACCACTTCTACTGAAAGTGGTAACAAAACCACTCAACCACTTCTACCATCCACACTGTAGGTTACAAAATACTGGGAGAAGGTTAAGCTGGATATAGGAAGCTATGTGATCAGGATGCTTGAGTATATCATAATGAAGTTTGGGGAGATAAAGGGGCCACAGGCTCCAAAAAAAAAAATCACTCAACAAACATTTACGGAGGCCCTACTATGTACTAAGCATATTAGGACTGCAAAGATGAAAAACACATGATCCTGAGTATAAAATATTTACTCTCTGCTTGTAAGGAGGTTGATAGGAAAGAAATACTTAAAATGAAGTGTAATGAATGCTGAGAAAAGTAGATATGGGAAACTACACAGTTTTGTGGGAACAAATAAAATGGGGGATCAAATGCTGCACCCAGATTAAGAAGGACGCTGGAAGAAGTCGTGCTGATTCCTAAAGCATCAGTAGGTGTTAAAGGGTCATCAAACTGTAATCCATGCAAAAGAGCAAGCACATGCAAAAGTATAGGAGACAGCCTTATTTTTCTGCAGAATCCAAATCTATAATGAGGATGAGGGAAAGAGTTAGGATTTAAACAGAGTTCATCTCATGAAGGGCCCATTATAGCATGCTAAGAAGTTTGCACAGTAGCTGAAAAATATTGGAAACCATAGAGGAATTTTAATGAAGGAGTGGTTTTTCAATCACATTTTTAATTTGGAAAGATCTCTCTGGCATCAGAGAGGAGGCTAACTTGGGCTGTCTCAGTAAGCTTGGAGGGGAATGATGAAGGATTGGACCAAGGTGAAGACAGTGACCAGTGATGGCAAAAATGTTTGAGTAGATTCAAGAGATACTAATCAGTTAATTAAGGAGGACTAAGTGATTTGATTAGAGGTAGAGTGCAAGGAAGAAGGAAAAGTTACTAACTCCCAGATTTCTTGTTTGGGCAGCTGGACAAATAATAGATTTCTGAAGACAATACTTTGTGTTCAGCTCACCATGTTCTTTTTTGGGCTCCTAAATACATTTGGCAGCCTCCCTTGCAGTTAGAGAGGTTACCATGTGACTGACTTCTAGCCAAGCATACGGTTGGTAGTAATAAAAGCCAGTTCCAGGCCTGACCCTTAGAAGTTTTCCACAGAATCCACAGGCCGTTCTCTCTCTCCTCTGGCAATGTTGGAATCCATCCACTCTAAATGGTCCAACTGCAAGATTGGTCACAGTTTGGTTCCCTGGATTCCTCTGAGGGAACTTCTGAGGAGACACCCCTGATCTTCATTATGTGGTGAGAGGAGGGGAAAATAAAACTTACTATATTAATTCACTGGAATATCAACGATTATTTCTTAGAACAGCATATCTAATCCTATCCTGATTAAGAGAGAAATCATTTAATCAATAGAAACCTTCGGAAAAGAGCAGGTGAAGGAAAGAGGGAAAACACTGATGAGTTCAGTTTCAACATACTGCATTTGTGCTCCTGTGTAACATTCAAGTGTAGGTGACAGTAAGCCTCTGGATGTACAAATCTGGACCCAAGAAAGGAGAGCTGGGCTGGAGATGCAGATTTAGAAGGCTTTGAGTTAGAAACTGCAGTTAATGCCATGAAAATGGATCAAATGACTCCATTCCATCATCTCATCCTCTGCATACAACTTTCATATATGGAATAATTTTTTTTAATGTCCGTCTATCATCTCCAAATATTTAAAAGACCAGATCAGCTTAAACAAATTTAGTATAATTTTGCCATGTGTGTTATAACTTGACTCATTGGAATAAAGCAACATAGTTAGCAATCTATATTTTAGTAAATTAGGAAAATATATTAAACTCAAAGATTTTCTCTAAAGTTAACTTCTGTTGTAGATACTGGTGTTTTTGGTCATCCAACTTCTAGCACCAATTCCTGTCTTATTTTCCTTTGGGTCAAATATTCTCTGAAGATAGTAAACGAATGTTTCCTGCTCTGCCTTAACCAGGAGGGGGCTCATGATCTAAGGTAAGCCAACCCCACTAAATTTTCTAGATCAAGACACAGGAGTGAATGATTCAAGGGTGGGAGAAGAATGTTTAGAGCGCATTCATTTTGATACTCTGATACAAAGCTCTGGTGGCTAATGACGTCCAGACACCTGGAGATTCCTTAGTTTCTCTTTGTTTTTGTCACAGTTGTTTAGTCTTCTAGTTAATTCTCTGAGTTAATCATTAGCATTTCAATAAACTCTCATTATGTACAAGAGAGCTGCCTTCAGCCACAGAACACTTAACTGCTGCATATGTCAATGCAAATAAAGAAATGGAGTTAAAAGTAAAACAAATCCTCATAATTTGGTAGAGGGTCATCTATGAAAACAAAAATTCTAGTGTTAAAATGAAATATGAATATACTAGGCATTCGTTTAACTGTTTTATAATAAATGTAAATAATTGCTTCATCTTTTTCTAAGTTTAGAAATAATAGAAAAATTTTTTCTTTAATATTTATTTTTAAAATTTTAAAAGGAATGAACTGTTTTTAAAGAAAGTCGTATAAGCAAGATTTCTAATACAGAGTTTACTTGAAAAAATCCTCTGGCATTTTGTTATCTAACTGTTTCAGACATTTACTACATCATTTAGATGTGAAATTATCTTTTAGATAATCATTAAATATGGAGAAACTAGCAAAAATGAGTGACTTAGAGCAGAACAGTGGTCTTTAAATGAAGTTTAAACCAAAAATAAAAATTAATGATTCCATATATTAAAACTGTCTTTGAGTGGTTAAACAAGTAGAATTTGAACAAAGCAGCCCTGTGAAATGGGGCATTTTACATGGAAGATATGGACACAAAACATCTCTGCAGGCACCACTACCACCAGAACATCAAAAGTCAGAGTTAGATGAATACTGTAATTAAAGTGTAAATAAGGTGTAAATAACGAAAAAGAAAAATGTTGAGATCTAATATGAAAAAAAATTATCAACTTAGAAGAAATACACTATTCTATTAGATTTGAAGCTCCTTGAAAGCCAGGGCTATCCTGTCATCCAGCCAACTAACACACCATTAGCAGGTAGCACTGTGGTGCACACTTTGATACTTTGAACAAGTCAGAGGAACAGGTGCAAAATAAATATGATATAGTCCCTATCCACAAAGAAGAATCAGTCATAGAACAACTCATTACAGTAAATGAGCAATGCCAGTACCGAGCTGGGACCACAGAAGAAATAGAACATCCTTTCTGCATGGAGAGTAAAGGAAGACTTTATGGAGTCGACACTTAAGGTGTGACAAGAATTGCATAGAATATGTGTGTTTTTGTGTGTGTTTTGTAGGATTGTAACAGATGAGTCTTTTATGTGGTTGAACTTGAGCATCAGGAAACAGATACAAGTGGAGTAGATGGAGATAGTGGTGGAAAATCTTGGGGCCAGATTGTAAAAGATCTTTCATAATTTACTAAATGATCTTAATTATTATCGATAATAAGAAGTCACTGAAGTTCTTCCAGCAAGAAAGTGACATGATTGATTGTTTTTTAATGATAATCTTGCCTATAATGCAGAAGATGGTGGGATAGGAAGCCAAGGGCCTTACCAGGAGGCTGGTGTAACAGTCCCGAGGAGAAATAAGACATGAGAAATAAGGTGCTTATAGAGAGAAAGAGGTATACTTTTCAAAATGTAGTAATTAATTCAATTTGAAGATTAAGGAATTTGAAAATGACCCTAAGATTTCTAGCAATAGTAACTCTTTATATGGGTAAACTGAGGACTGAAGGAAAATAAAAACTCAAAGAAGAGACAAGGAGGTCCTGTTTGAGTATGTTGTCATGAGATCACATGTGGGATACTCTAGTGGAGCTATCTGGCCAGTAGACAAAATGTAAAAAGATAAATCCATAAATATTTGGTACTGTTTATATAGATCTTACAGTCACTAGTGAATAGGAGAACATTAAAATTATTGAAGTAGATTCGTGCTCCAGGAGATTGCATTTCTGCAATCTCATCTGTAAGATGAGAAACATACCAAGGACAGAAGACAAGATCTAAAGTTCAGGGAACAGCAGGGGACAGGGAAAGAACAAGCAGAAGAGTCAGATGAAAGACAAAAAAAGAGAGGATCCCAAAGACTAAGGGAGGAGAAGGCACCGGCAGCAAGAGCATGGAGAATGCTGGCAATAGACAAATACTATTTCTTTTATTTTCTCTTCTTATCCTATTCTGTACATTTAACTTATAACTAGTTGACTTATATTTCACCTTCCGAATGATTGTTGTTTTTTCTCTCTCTGAACATAGTTGCCTCGAATAGGAGTATAAAAATTATCTGCTTTGTACCACTGAAATGCAAAATATTATAAGAGAATATTATGAAAAACTATATGCCAACAAACTGTACAATCTAGAAGAAATGGATAAATTCTTAGACTCTTACAACCTCCCAAGACTGAATCAAGAAGAAAGAGAGAATCTGAATAGACCAATCACAAGTAAAGAGATTGACACAGTAATCAAAAACCTCCCCAAAAATAAAAGTCCAGGACCAGATGACTTCTCAGGAGAATTCTACCAAACATTCAAAGAAGATTTAATACCTATTCTTCTCAAACTATTTCAAAAAATTGAGGAAGAAGGAAATATTCCTAATACCTTCTACAAGGCCAACATCACTGATACCAAAGCCAGATAAGGACAACAAAAAGAAGGCAGATTACAGGCCAATATCACTGATGAACATAGATGCAAAAATCCTGAACAAAATATTGGGAAACTGAATACAGCAATACTTTAAAAAGATCATACACCATGATCAAGTGGAATTCATATCAGGGACACAAGGATGTTTCAACATTCACAAATCAATCAACATGATACACCACATTAACGAAATGAAGAACAAAATCCACATGATAATCTCCATAGATGCAGAGAAAGCATTTGACAAGATCCAACACCCATTCATGATAAAAACTCGCAATAAAATGGGTATAGAAGGACAGTACCTCAACATGATAAAGGCCATATATGACAAACCACAGCCAACATCATACTCACTGGGCAAAAACTGAAAGCCATCCCTCTGAGAACAGGAACAAGACAAGGGTGCCCACTCTCACCACTCTTATTTAACATAGTACTAGAGTTTTGGCCAGAGAAATTAGGCAACAAAAAGAAATAAAAGGAATCCAAACAGACACTGAAGAAGTGAAACTCTCACTGTTTGCAGACGACAAGATTTTATATACAGAAAACCCTAAAGAATCCATCAGAAAACTAATGGAAATAATCAATAACTACAGCAAAGTTGCAGGGTACAAAGTCAACTTACAAAAATCAGTAGCATTTCTATACTCAAATAATGAACTAACAGAACAATAACTCAGGAATACAATTCCATTTATACTCACAACAAAAAGAATAAAATATCTAGGAATAAATTTAACCAAGGATGTGAAAAACCTATACAAAGAAAACTATAAGACATTACTGAAAGAAATTGATAATGACATAAAGAAATGGAAAGAGATTCCATGCACATGGATTGGAAGAATAAACATAGTTAAAATGGCCATACTACCCAAAGCAATCTACAGATTCAATGCAATCGCAATCAGAATCCCAATGACATTCTTCACAGAAATAGAACAGAGAATCTTAAAATTCATCTGGGGCAACAAAAGACCCAGAAAAACCAAAGCAATACTGAAAAATAAGAACAAAGCTGGTCGCATCACAATCCCTGACTGCAAAATATATTACAAAGCTCTAGCAATCAAAACAGCATGGTACTGGTACAAGAACAGGCACACAGAGCAATAGAATGGAATTGAAAGCCCAAAAATAAAACCACATATCCATGGACAGCTAATCTTTGACAAACGAGCCAAGAACATACAATGGAGAAAGGAAAGCCTCTTCAATAAATGGTGCTGGGAAAACTGGACAACCACATGCTAAAGAATGAAAGTAGACTATTGTCTTTCCTCAGGCACAAAGATAGACTCAAAATGGACCAAAGACTTGAAGGTATGACCTGAAACCATAAAACTTCTGGAAGAGAATATAGGCAGTAAATTCTTTGACATCAGACTTAAAAGAATATTTTCAAATACTATGTCTACTCAGACAAGGGAAACAAAAGAAAAAATAAACATGTAGGACTTCAACAGACTAAAGAGCTTCTAGAAGGCAAAGGAAACCAAGATCAAACTGAAAAAACAACCCACCAACTGGGAGAAAATGTTTGCAAATGATATATCCCATAAGGGGTTAATCTCCATAATATATAAAGAGCTCATACAAATGAACTACAAAGAAACAAACAACTCAGTCAAAAAGAGGGCAAAGATATGAACAGACATTTTTCCAAAGAAGATATACAGGTGGCCAATAGGCACAGGAAAAGATGCTCAACATCACTACTCATCAGGGAAGTGCCAATCAAAAGTACACTAAGATACCACCTTATGCCTGTTAGAATGGCTATAATTACCAAGCCAAAAAATAACAAATGTTGGAGAGGTTGTGGAGAAAAGGGAAAACTCATACCCTGCTGGTGGGAATGCAAACTGGTATAGTCACTGTGGAAAACAGAATTGAGATTTCTCAAAAGATTAAAAATAGAAATACCATATGACCCAGCTATCTCACTACTGGGTATTTAGCCAAAGAACTTGAAATCAACAGTTCAAAGAGACTTATGTATCCCTATATTCGTTGCAGCATTATTCACAATAGCCAAGACATGGAAGCAACTCAAGTGCCCATTGATGGATGATTGGATAAAGAAGATGTGGTATATGTATATATGCGATGGAATACTACTCAGCCATAAAAAAGACAAAATTGTCCCATTCACAACCACAGGGATGAACCTTGAGGGCATCGTGTTAAGTGAAATAAGCCAGACAGAGAAAGAGAAACACCATATGATTTCACTCATGTGGAATATATACAAACTTAAGACAAAGAGAATAAATTAGTGGTAATCCAGGGAAGGGGGAGGAGGGTGGGCACAGGGGTGAAGGGGCACATTTATATGGCATATGAGAAACAATAATGCACAACGGAAATCTCAATATGTTATAAGCTATTATGACCACAATAAAAAAAATTTATCTCCTTTGGTTTAACATTTTGAGAAGCAGAATCCTTTGATTTTACGTGTTTAGCCTCTTGTTTTTTAATTCTGAGTGTCAGAAGTAAAGCAGGTATTACTTTAACTAATTTGGGAATGATCTAATCTGTTGAGAATGAAATTCCATTTCCTATACATTTTTTAAGTATACCGGATGAAACAATCTGATGAATGAATTCTCTACCTTCTCAGGTTTTATCAGAACATTAGGGACTGACCAGGATGGCGCCAGCATTTCTCTCGGCTTGACTAAACTTTGGACAGGCTTCTTGCTGCCTCTCAGTCCCCGATAGATGTTCTTTTCCATAGATCTTCCTTTCCGTTTACTTTAGAAAACTCGTAATTGTAAATTCTTTCTCTGGCCTTGGAAGAGGTAAATCTTTGTAAAAACCTCTTGCCAGTTTTACAACCCAGGAATGTCTTTCTCAAGGACCTGGAAGCCATGCCTTTAAAATGGAATCGTCTGGGAAGACAGCTCCCATCTCCCAGTCTCTGTGGGATGGGAGCAGCCTGACTTTGGTGGCTGCTTTGCTCCAAGTTGTAAAACGACTTCCTGTCAAGAAGGTTGGAGAAAGTTTACTCTTTCTTTGGCTAAGGCCAATTAGCAAACACGGATGACCTGCAATCTCCGGACCTGCAATCCAGCTCTTCAAAGCTCCCCAGCCCTTTGTTTCAATGGAGTTGAGCACAGCCTGAGCCCTGAATACTCTCCCCTGCTGAAATAGACTTGAATAAGGTCTTTCTTGTCTGTTTACCTTTGGTGCAATTTTTCCTTTGACAATATTTAATATATGAAATCCACAACGAGTAGTCCAATACCTAGGATTACAGATTCAGTGGATTTATCTTTACATTTTTCCTTTCCTCAATGTGTTTCTCAGAGAACAAAAGTTAGGATTGTGTCCGGCGCATTTCCAATATGTGAAAAAAATCAGGTTGTTATGTACAGCTACTCGTTCTTCAGCTCTTCTACAAAGATGTGTTATATGATAACCATCTGCTTGGTCTGCTCTTCCATTGGCAAAGGGAAAATTAAATGAAAATATCAGTATTTTTTTTTCTATTATTCATTAAAAGCATTCATTGATTATCCCAGTGTACTGAAGCACAATGAAATAGACCCCCTGCAGGTTTAATGGCACACAATATAAATCAAACAAAATAACATTGCAGCTGAGGGAGATTTAAGTATGAACTCTACAAAATTATTATCTTTTCAGTGAGCTAGCTTCATTTAGAAAGGCAAATTTAATACTTCACGTTAAAATCCATGAAGCTACAAATTTGCTTTCAAACAATTAAGAGACAAATTTTCTCCATCCAGGTGGATATGCCGATGATTAGATGTGGTCTGAGAGACTCTTTCCTAGGGTGGTGAGAACACTAATGCTGACGACTAGCAAGGGCCTATAAGTTTAGAGTTTGTTTGAGATGGTTACGGGTTTTCTCTGATGATCTATTACATTTAGCATCATTTGCAAAAATGCATTTGCTAAATTACAACCACTACTCAGAGGAGAAATTTGGAGAGCCACACAATCACTGGACTATAATCATTCTTGTTATGTTATTTAATAAAACACTTTATTTCTAGAAACGGCTGTTAGGGTTAAACCATCTCAGATAGATAAATGTTTATGGCATGACTGACTGTCTCCAAAATATGGCACTAAATAAGCTGCATATTAAAATGGAGACAAAAGGGTTAATATCTTTCAAACAAAAAACATCCTGAATACATGTAACTCAAGCATAGCAGGGGTCTTTCCAAGCCTCTGGTTTCACACCATGTACACTTCGAAGCCAAGGTCAGAACCTTTAACCTTTCCCCAACAGATTGCACCCACACCTCACTGATAGCATTTTCAGAATATGGCTAGATTTATCAGCTTCCTATTCAGCATCAACCCCCAACTCCTTCTTTGTAAGCTTAAGAGAAATACAGTTTTGGCTGGAGGTACAATCCTATACCATCTTGGCACTCAACACCACCTACACAGGCTGCCTGCCGTAAACGCCCCAGACTGTCCCTGTCGCTGGAAGCATGTCAGCCCCACAGTGCAGGGAAATGCTTCCCACAGGCAGCTCTCAGTCAGCGGTGAGTGTATGCCCAGTTTCCTTGTCATTGTTAGGATGACTTTGCTATGGTTCCACACCATCTCCCAGAGATCCTTAGTGGGATTAAGCTTTAGTTACTTACAGTGATAATTTGCTTGATAACTCCCCCTCATTGATTTCTTTCCTGTCCTTGTCAAACCTGCCTAGTTCCCTACCAGAGGTTCCAGGAGATGGCTCAGGAATATACTACTTACACTCAAATCCTTTTCTGAAGGTCTGTTGCCTATTTGCCCAGCCGCCTTTGTAGTTAGGAATGACCAGGAGATCCTAATTTCAGCCAAGGAGTACTGAGAAAAGTCTGATGGGTAAAAAGGGGAGG
Organism: Equus asinus; assembly: GCF_041296235.1. Lineage (NCBI taxonomy): Eukaryota > Metazoa > Chordata > Mammalia > Perissodactyla > Equidae > Equus > Equus asinus. The sequence continues at coordinate 3,592,941 of NC_091807.1, forward strand.
AGGATAATGGGAAAGGATCTGTTCTCCTAACAAGAGAGATGCAGGAGGCATCTCCACTTCATGTCCTCCCTTCTCTGTCTCCATCAAGCACTTCTGGCTTTAAATGTAGGTACGCTTAGAGCTTCAGCTCTCATTTTGTAATCAAGTGTGAGGGTGACATAGAGCATGTCAGAATGGTGAAGGTGACAGAAGGAATAATAAGGGACATTGAGCAGCTGAATAAAGTCAGTAGAACTTTTTATTTTGTGAGAAAAGTAATACACTATATTTATTTAAGACCAAATATATTGAATATTTTTCTTGCTGCTGCACTCAATACTAATTAATACATATATTTTACAGAAAATTTTATACTAAAAAGGAGAAGGTTCACATTGCACAAGATGCAGAAAAATTTCATAGAAATCTTCATTGCATCATTTTTTAAAACTCTAGTATTATTCTCCTCAGTTGTTTCACAACCTTCTCTTTCTTCACATAATATTTAAAAGTATTTTCTGTTTTGCTGAGGAATTCATTTTCTACGCTCAGCTGGCATATTTGACACAAAACGAAACCCCAGTTGTTAGCCCCAATCAAATCTCCTATTTTTTAAAGTGTACCTGTAATGAGGCCTCTTGATTCATCTTTCATGTAAGCACACAATCCTAGAAAAAGAAACTAAAAGCTTTCCTTAGCTTAATGGACAAATTCAAAACAAACTGGTGCTAGGCAAATTGTTTTCCCAAGGTTAAAAATCAAAAGCTTCACTTTAACACATTTAGAAATATTCACATATATAAAGAAAGAATGTGGGGCCGGGCCAGTGGTGCAGCGGTTGTCTGCACACTCCACTTCCGTGGCCCAGGGTTCGCTGGTTTGGATCCCAGGTGTGGACCTATGCACCGCTTGTCAAAACATGCTGTGGCAGGCGTCCCACATATAACGTAGAGGAAGATGGGCACGGATGTTAGCTCAGGGGCAGTCTTCCTCAGCAAAAGAGGAAGACTGGTGACAGATGTTAGTTCAGGGCTAATCTTCCTCAAAAAAAAAAGAAAGAAAGAAAATGTGCCAACAAAGGAGGGATGCTAAGCCTGAAAGTATGGGGAAAAATGAGATAAAAAAACCTGGTCAGAGAATATCTAGCAGACAGAGAAGCTTTCTGGATGTGAGAAGCAGAAAGCCAGTCCAAATAATCAGATGTGTAAATGTGTCATGTGCAATATTTACTTTGATCTGCATTGTGATACTCTGTACAAGGTACTAATATATCTATTTTATAGACAAAGCAAAGACAAAGAAGTGTTGAAGAAAAAGCTCTCCAGGTTCTTACAAGGAGATGGTTTCAGATTTCAACCAGTGTTGTCTGGTTCCAGAGCTAATGTTCTTGACCCACGTGGTTCTACCTCTCGTCTACCTGATACTCCCTTTCACTAAGAAATGACATCTCTATCGACAGAGGGAAATAGTTCATGGCCTTCCCTAGGACCTTGGTAAGTATCATTTCAAAGTCATCCTATTAGCTTTGTTATTAATCAAAACTCAAGTAATTACATTCTAAACATTTAATTTAATTTCCCAGGTATTTTGTCACAGGAAAGAGGATTTGCCATAAAAAGCAAAATCTTACATGCTCCATAATAAAATAGGTAAACATGTGGCTTCTAACATTCATCTATGCATTCATTCCACGTATTGATGTCCAATAGAATAATCAACTTCAGGATACCAGAAAAATGATTTCTGAATATGTACATCTGAAGATTGGAAACATTGGAAAGCAGTAACCCTAAAGGTCATACCTCAATAACCGGCTGACGTGCTCAGACCCGTCTTGGACTCTGAACAGTGCCATGTGGAAAGAATATTTTGTTTTCAGTGGCAGTACTGAAAAACCACCCATGTTTGAGTGAGATGACCATACACTTTGAAATCTACAGAATCCAGCTCTATCACCTGCTACTCACCTGGACAACAAATTACCTAATTTGAGATTAAACTTTACATTTTTAAGAAAAATATGATAGTATTTAAGTAGTAGTGTTGTTTGGAGAATTCATGGTAATGCATGGTGTTTATTTTAGAAATATGTGATGCTGAATCCAAGAGTGTATTCTAAATGTTCGATTTACCAGCATTCACAGCTAATCACTCCAGTTTGCATTCACTTTTTTATTTGGCTGATAGGACACTACATTTTTGTTTTTGTTTTTGTTTTTAACCTAACCAGTGGCTACTGTTTTTCCTTTCGTGGCTCCTCATTTCTGGCCCATTTCTTAGCACTGGTGTTTCCCAGGTTTAAGTTCCTGGTCCTCTTCTAAATTTGCAGTCACTCACTTGGTGATCTTGTTCAGTCTCTAGGCATTAAATACTATTTATATATTGATGACTCTTATATGTATATCTTATATAAATACTATATATATATATATATATATGTATATATGATGACTCTCATATTTATATCTACAGCCTGGACCACATTCACAAGCTACCGATGTGTACCTAGTCACCTACTCTCAACTTGGATGTTTACTAGAAATCTCAAAACTGATATATTCAATATGTTTTATGTGACCTTCCCTCCAAATCTGGCTCAATCTGCATGTAGCCTTTTCCATCTCAGTTAATGGAAACTTCATCCTTCCAGTCTCTCAGGTCTCGACTCCTCTAATTTTCTCACACTGCATATCCAACCTTTCAGGACATTCTGTGGCACCAGAATCTGACCACATCTGCTATCGGTCCGGTCCTACTAAACATGAACTTGAATAACTGTCTAATTAGTCTCTTAATAGGCCTCATTGTTTTCACTATTGGCCTCCCTGCATAGTGTTCTCTATAAGGATGGTTTTTTATCATTTTAGCAATCTGATGGGTAGTATGATCTGCCTAAAAACTTGTAATAGCACCAAAAAAGTCAAAGACATGACCTCACAATGATACGGCCCCCATTACTTTTTTATTTCATCTTCTTATACTCTCCCCATTTTTCATTCCATTTCTTGCTCTTTCTTTAACCTAACAGACATACTCCTGCCACAGAGCCTTTGCGTAAGCCATTTTTTCTACTTGAGGTTCTCTTCCCCAAGATAAGGAAGCTCATGACTAATTCTGACATCTTCTTTGATTTTTCTTAAATGTTATCTTTTCCTTGTTTCCTACCATTGCTGCCTATTTAAAATTACAATCTGCCTTATCCATCTCCACTCACTTTTATCTTATTTTTTCCATTACATTTATCACCTTCTAATGGATTATATAATTTCCTTGTTTTGTATTATAGCAAATGTTTATTAGCTGTTGGTTCCATGCTAACATGAACCCCAGACAGGCAAGGATCTGTATCTGTTGGGCTCATTGACGCAATCCAAATGCCTAGAATGGTGCTTGATGTATACTAGACATTCCATAGATTACTGTGCCTGGCAAAGAATAGTAGCTACTATTATTGTCTATCCAATCCACAGTATATCATCAATTACTGGATATTGCCCAGAGGTCAGCATATTCCTATTCATCATATTTAATTTAGTAGGTTATGAAATTGCACACAGACAATCCTTGAATAAAATGTAGCATAAAATTTTAATGCTATACCAAATAAAAACTCATAATTATTGGAAGAGGAATCTTAGGACTGGGTATCAGTGAATAATGAAGTTAAAGACATCTGTGATAGGGAGAGAAAAAATAGTGATAGTGGAGGCTGTGGTGAGCCAACCAGATGCTCTCTTCAGGATCTGGGCATTCATTCCCCAGCTGCAAGGAATGTTGGCTGCTGACTGGTCACAGCTGAGTTCTCCAGGCATTGCCTTCAGCTGGAGGGCAATGATTTGCCCAAGGATGTCCCTTCTTCATAAGGGCAGCTGATATACATTGACTGGTCAATGCAGGTCATAAAGACCCAGCCACCTTGCTTGTTTTGGAACCATTCTTAAAGGACATCCTAACTTCGGAGCTGCCCGTGGAGTTGCCAGTGGCCTGTGTTGCAAAGATACTTTCCACTTCTCCCTCTGGAGAACCCTGTTTCCCTCACTCGCATTGTGTTTTTGCAAACAGGAACATTCCCCCAATAAATCCCCTGCATATAAATCTATATCTCAGAGGCTGCTTCACTGGGGAAACTTACCTAAGACAGTTTGTACCAGAAATGATTCTAGAAAGCACATCCTAAAGTGGGGTTTTGATTTGCATTGCCTCCTGCATGGCTGACGGTGAGGACCACATCACTGGAGGTAAGAAGAGTACTAATTCTTCGCATGCTTCTCAGTGAAAGTTTAAAATTTTTGCCAGTGTTAAACTGGGATGGAACAATGGCAGAAAGGAATGCTCTGGCTGGTGCAATATCTCAGGCACCTCAGAGTTCAGAGTGAGTAGTATTACAAGGACTCTCGAGTTCATCAGTTTTTGTTGGATACTACTGATGAACTGGGGAAAGAAAATACAGGCTGGGGATGATTAATTACCAGTTTAGGTGAAGTGTGAAAGCCAGACCACCTCCTAAGCAGCATAAAGTTATTTTCATTACTGGAGGGCAAAAACAGCTATGGGTGAGGCCCATAATTTAATTATAAGAATAGTGGAGCTTCAGAAAAGTTTAAATTCTCCACTCTGCAAGTGTGTTTACCCTAAGCTTCAGGCCCTGATAGAAAGGCATAGGACCCCATCTTCGTAACAGCTGGATTGAGGCACTCAAAAATCTTGAATTTCCAGATCCCTTAAAAGCAGTGGGCCTTTGGAAGTGGCCCGCTGCTCTCTTAAAAGGCTTGAGTTCCATCCTTACATGAAGCTGATGCAGACACTCTGTGTCTCCCTGCTTGCACTCTGGTCACCATACAAATAACTTCAGTCAAGTCACACTATAACTCAACTGGGGCAGTGCTAGCCTACAAAGGGAAGAAAAGGAATACACACCAGAAAAGCTGTAGGAGGTAGCCAGAAGTTACTGGGAGTAACCAGGAGGATGTACATAGAGCCGGAGGGGGCTGAAACAAGAAGGCTCAAAGGGATAGGTTTTGTTTGTTTTAACATAATGTTAGCAGTGTGGTAGGCAGAATAATGCTCCCACCCCACCTCCATAGACATCCACTTCCTAATCTCTGGAACCAGTGAATATTGGTGGGTTTTTTTTGGCCTTACATGGCAAAGGAGAATTAAACTAGAAAGTAGAATTAAGGTTGCTAATAAGCTAACCTCAAAATAGGAAGGTTAATCCGGATTATCCAGGTTGTTCCAATATAATCATAGGGGTTAACATGAGAAGAGGGGAGTAGAAAATGCAAATCAGAAAAGGAGATGTGACTATGGAATCAGTGATGCCTTGTGAGCAGGACTTACCTGCCACTGCTCACTTTGAAGATGGGAGGAGGCCAGAAGCCAAGGAATTGGGGCAGCCTCTAAAAGCTGGAAAAGGCAAGCAAATGGGTTCTACTCTAGAGACTCCAGAAGTAACTCAGGTCTGGTGCCACTTTGATTTTAGCCCATTGAGACCCATTTCAGATTTCTGCCCTTCGTCACTGTAAGATAATAAATTTGTATTGTTTAAGTCACTTAGGATTTGGAGATCTGTTATTGCAGTAAGAGAAAACTAAAGCAGCATTCCTTCATGATGTAGGATTTAACACGTCAGCAAGGACCCCATGAGATGCTGCTAACATGGTACCTAGAAGTATAAATAAAACAATGACTGGCACTAAGTGAAATATTGATGCCTGAATTGCCACGGCTTACCACACCTGGAAGGAGTGTCTCAGCCTTGAAGGAGGGAAGGGAGCAGCCACCCCAGCTTCTACTCCTGTCTACCCACCCCTCTCAGAAAAACTGGCTTCATGTAGTATGTTTGCCTCATCGGGAAAAATGTCCAGTGTGATGTTTGAGAGTGTTAGCTGCTGATGGTGTTAATTTCTATTCCAGACTTGCCCCCAGAAGAGTGCTGCTTTCCCAAAGTTACCACCTTACTCAGGGGGAGTCCCAAAGCATGGCTGCTTGATGAGGGGGTACAGAGACCTAGACACTTTTCCTCTTCTTGAGACCGTTAGGAAGGCTCATGCCAGCTCCAGAGCTCCCTATCGAGACCAGCTGAGACGTCTGTTGAAACCATCACATTTCGACCTCTCCCTCTGCCAAGTACTGTTTTTCTTCCCCTCTTCCAGGCATTGTTTTCTAGGGCATACCCAATAAACTTCCTGCATGCAACTCTCCATCCCTGAGTTTGTTTCCAGAGAATTCATCTAAAACAATAACTTTCTAAGGAAAGAAAGTAACTTTTCTTCCCCTAGTAAAATAAGCAGTGACTTAGTAAGTGATGGGCTGAGAGCAGATTATGTGCTACAATATGCCCTCATTTCCAGAAGATCAAAAGTTGAGCTGATCTCAATCTTAGCTTTCAAGTTATAGTGCTTATTATGGTGACATAAAGAAAGCTGCTTTGCTGTGATGAACTGGGGAAGAATTTGTGGTCCACCTCTACCATTTGATGTGATCCACGTGTGATGACTTATCCTAGGAATGAAATAATGGATCTGCTTTAAGATGAAGCCAACATGAGTTTGGGGATGAATAGAAATATAATCAGTGGCATTCTGGGAAGCTGAGAAGGTCTGCGGCCATTACAGAGGAGGCAATCACTTCATTAATCTGTTCACCTGTTGATTTATTCATTCAACAAGTGTTCATCAAGAACTTTCAAAATGTTTGACACTGGGCTAGACATCGTGCTAGCACAACTGTGAAGAAAAGATGCTGTCCGTGTCTCCTCAGATAGAGTAAGACTTGTAGTCAGGCATTTTTAATATTAGATGATGAGTGCTGTAATGTAGAAACAAGACAAACCTAGGCGAGGATGGAAGAGGAATACGACAAGCAAAGTGAACACAAGGGCTCAAACTTCAGAGAGGATCACGGTATTGCTCAGTGACCTGGAAGTATTTAAGCACATCTGTAGGCTAGAAAGGAAGGAAGGAGGAATATGAGAGAAGAGGTGAGCAGGAGCCATATTAGGAAATGTCTTGTAGATAGGTCACGTTAAGAGATCAGACTTTCTCCTGAAGGCTACAGGCAGAATTGGAAGATTTTTAAATAGGGAATGATATGATCAGATTTGCCTTTCAGAAACATCAGTGTAAAGCTCTTCCAGAGCTTGGCTCAAAGGGCACAGTGAGTGGCAGCTATCGTTGCTGGCAAACTTGATAACATCAAGGCCCTGAAAACCTTGATCTCTCAGGTCCCTGTGAAGATTTAGTAGTACACAGTTCTGGCTGACACCTTTTATTTATAGGATGCAAATAGATAAAGAACATTGAGAAACTTAAACCAAGAAAATACATAGAACACCATGGAAATCATTGGGGCAGTCACCATAGTTTCTATAATATACTGATGATAGAATTTGTGGCATGATTAAATGTGACCTCTTAGATCACAGAACTTGTCTGCGACTAGATTTTCAAGAAGTAATTCTGCTCAGGGCATAGGCTATAAATTAGTGAGCAATGAATCTTATCCTCATTCCATCGATATTTTCACATAATTTCATTCAAAGACTCCAAAGATGAATAGCCATGGGTAATAACACAATATAGTAAAGGGTTTTTTTTTTAATGTTCTAGCAAAGGCCATTTCCTTTAGACACCAAAGGGAAAACCTATATATTTGTCTAGAGCTTCAGTGAAAATCTTAGAATCTTACATGTTTGAAATAAAAGTATTATTAACCCTGAAGAAGCTTCATTTAACCTAGGCAGTAGGAAATCTTAAAACTTCTGGCAGCAGAAATCATCAGAAATATTGTCTTACCTACAGCTGAGTGTTACAGGACTCAATTCAGGCTTACCTTGTTAAGATCGACAGCAGTAGTCTTATCCCAAACATTTAGTTTTCAGATCTCTGATCTCCTTGAGTCTTATTCTTCTGATTGTCTTATTCCTCTAATTAGAAGCTTTTTCAGGCTCTACCTTCCCTGATAGTGCCGAGTGAGCTGGCGAAGCCTGGACAAGAAAAAGATACGAGGGAATGTTTGCTCTAGAAATCTAAAACATAAATGAAGTGATGTAGGCTCCCTGAGGAGCAGAATCCCACAAAACATCAGTTGACCAAAAAATTACTACTGAGCTAGAGAAATAAAACTCAGTGAAAACCCTAGAAAAATGGGTTTTCCTGGTGTAGGTCATACAATGCCTATGTATTATATTTTAATACATTTGATCAATTATATAATATAAATATTCATTATTAGGCACCCATGGAAGACAAAAAATGGGCTTAGAACATCACTAATGAAAAATAATGTAGTAAAATAATCTGAACTGGGAAAATATAGATATTTTCTAGGTTGGTCAGATTTTGAGCCATTTAATTTAAATTAATGTTGAATGACTAAGTTTTGTTGCATATTGAATTTTTGAAACAAACTATTAATATGGTTATAAATCCCATTATATCCCATGAGCTTATTATTCCTGATTAAATATTTACTAAATAATTGGCATTCATTAAAATTGGAATCCCTCTATAATACCACCCTGATTCAACCTCGGTTCTATGAAATTATTACTTCTGTGTTTGATTAGCAATGCATTTGGGGTTTATTATAGGCTTTCCTCTTTGTTAATTGTACATACGCCTCAGTTTGGATTTCCCTTCTATTCTGTGTTCTCTCTGACATTTTTTCTATATGTCCTGTATCCTGAATCTATACCTCTGACCTAAGTTATTATCCTGTGCTTTAGACTTGCTCATTCAACTGCTGCCCAGTTACTTGCATTCTAATATTGCCCAGGTATCCCCAAATAAATATTCAAAACTTAATTTTCCGTAAATCTGCATCTACTTCTATAACCTTCTTTGAGTCAGGGAAGCATATTCTCTGATATATCTGATAATAAAAGGAATATTTTGACAAAGAAAATATCTATATTTTAATTACCAAGTAATGTGTATAACAAATATTATCTGTGCTTCATTCCATCCTTAAAACTATACCTGGATTTTTAGAGACTTATATTTTACTTTCTATGTTGTTTGAATTATTACATATATTATTAAAAGATAGTCTGTTAGAAAATTGACCATGTTGTATACCAGTAATGTCTGTATGCATAGCCCTGATATCACTAACATCACTCTTATTAATGTAATTGATTATTTCCTGTGCTGTGTGGGAGGAAGATGCCAGAATCACCTGGTGGCTCAAATACTGTCTCCTTTCCCCCAAACTAATTCAAGACACAAGTGAAGTTTCAGAGAATGAGCAGGCACTTAGCAAGCTTATTGGCCCCTTCTCAAAGGAGGAAGACTGGCAACCAGAGCAAAGCTGAGAATAAGAGGAACTTCAATGTGAATAAATCCCATTGGCTTCACGTGCACTCTGTGCCAAGCACTGATCTAGGCCCTTGTATATATTCAGCCCTCAAACAACTAAGGTGGTAGTTACACTGATTATCCTCATTTGATCACTGTGAAAATGGAAACATATGGGAGAGAGACACTTACTGAAGACAACAAATTGTGAAATAGCTGAAGGAACTATGCCTGGAGCCTTGTTAAGCCATAGGTCCAAGGCCCTCGAACGCTACACTACATTTCTCCCTAGCTGTAGCTTTTTTGGTGCACATCGTATTCACTTTAATCTCTCTCATGACTCTGTTAATCACACCTCAGGTTTCTACCTTAGACGTGGGGCTTAGCTTTGACAAAGAGAGGGATATCTGAGACGGAATAAATAGGGGATGCATAATTTAGGTTACACGGCAATTTTTAAAGAGTTGCTCATTAAAGAATTATTTTCAGCTCACGTCAAAATGCTTAATGCTTCTGTAGCAATGTTGGGTGTAGTCACGGACTCCTTGCCTTTTCTTTCCTCTCAGTCACCAAATACTTTTTCTTGTTCCTCCAAAATTGTCCTAAAATCCATTCTTTTCTCTTCCTCCTGAAATATCACCACCTTTCTCTCGTGTGACCTTTCTTAATTGGTTCTTTATCATCATGTTTGACTTTTTCTAAATTTCAGCAAGTTTATACTTTCTAAAATTCAAATCCTATCATGTTAATTCCATACAAAAATCCCCTAAATATTAAATATCTCCTCATTTCTGAGTGTATAGTATATTTTTGTATACGCTGCTCTGCTTAGCTCTCCAGCTTTATCTCTTGCTGCTTTCCAGCTCACACATCATAATCCAATTATGTCAAACTTCACAGGTGTTTAGTGCACCTCATGCTCTCTTGCATGGGTTTCGATTATTTATTTATGTTGAAATAATTTTAGACTTGCAGAATGCTTGCACAAATTGTACAGAGTCCCTGCATATTGTTCCCTCAGCTTCCCCTAGTGCTGAACAACTTGCATAACCCTTTCACAATCATCACAACTAGGAAATTAACATCGGCACAGTAAGGAAACCACATTCTTTATGCTGTCTTCACCAGTTTTTACACTAATGTCCTTTTTCTATTCCCAAACTGATCAGGTTCCCATACTACATTTAGTTGTCATGTTTCCTTAGACTGCTTCAATCTGTACCGGTTCCTCCGTCCTCTAACATCTTTCAACATATTAGTACTTTAAAGAGTATTGGTCAACTATTTTGTGAAATTCCCTTCAATTTGAATTTCTCTGGTGTTTCCTTTTGATAAGATTGAGGTTATATAACTTTTTGGTAAGAATACCACAGAAATGGTGTGTTCTTCTCAGCAAGTCACATGAGGGACTACATAACATTGATATGTCTTTTACTGATGTTATTAACCTTGACCACTTGGTTACGGACTTTTCCATGAGTTACTCTTTTCCATTTGTAATCGGTAAGTGTCTGAGACGGACGTTTTGAGACTATGCAAATATACTGTTGCTTCTCAAACTTTTGCCTACTAATTTTAGCATCCATTCATGGAAGTTAGCTGAAAAAAAATATTGTTTTTCTCATGGTAATTTGCCATCTTTCTCAATCCTTTATTAATTTTTTTGTAAGAAGGGCCTGTCTCTTCCATCTATTGATTTGTTTTATTATTTATGTATATCACTATGAATTAATGGATGTTTATTTTATCCTAGGGATTATAATCAGTACCGATGCTTCTTTATGTGTTACTCAAATTGTTGAACAACTGTTGAGCTTTAACCATTGGGAACTCCTACAGATTGGCTCCTCTGCCTTTTCCACATCCATATCCTTTTTTGAATGATTCCTTTCTTTTCTAACACCGATAAGATGCTATAGATTCATGTTGCATTTTCTCTGCCCTAGAATCAACCACTTCTCCAGGTTGGCCTTATTTACTTCATTGAGAATGGCACTTAGACACCAAGATCTGAATGCCAGGTGTGCTCGTTGTTACAATATCACTGCTTCCTGTTCCTCTCATTAGACAGATAGGAAATATATGCGTTGAAACCGACTCTACACAGTTTCAGAACTGTTAACCCATACCCTGTGAGCAAAAAGTGACTAGAGTACAATGTTTATGTACAGTTCTTTTTGTCTTTAGTCTTACAGTATCAAGTCACATGGCTGTTTTCCAAAGATAGTTAGGTTAGTTATTTTCTTCCCTATTTCCTTCATTGTTATTCAGGTAATACAGTTAGGTTTATCTGTTATAGTTTATATTTCACTTATATCTCCACATCTCGTTTTTGTTTTTATTTGCACACAGTGAAACACACTCTCTGTGGTATACAGTTCTATGGGTTTTAACAAATGCACAGACTTCTTTATCTACTTGTGAATTAAAACAGTTTCATTACTCCCAAGATTGACCTGAATTGCCTCTTTTTAGGCAATTTCTTCCCCATCCTCGTGCTAGAAAGCATTGGTCTATTTTCAATCCTACAATTTTGTCTTTTCCAGAATACCATGTACATTCAATCATACAGTATATGACTCTGGATCTGGCCAAAGCTTTCAAAATGCATTTAAGATTCATTCGCATTGTTGCATGAATTAATAGTGTGTTCTGTTTTATGGCTGAGAAGTGTTCATTTGGTGGCTGTACACAGTTTATCCATTAGTCTGTTGGATGACATCTGGGTTGTTTCTAGTTTTGGGCGATTATGACTAAAGCTGTTATAAATATTCATGCACAGGTTTTTATGTGGACACAGTTTTTTTTCTCTTGGATAAATAACTAGAAGTGGGACTATGTGACAAAATGGTAGGTGTCTATTTCTTTTATAAGAAATATCCAAACTGTTGTCTGTAATGTCCATACATTTTGCATTTGCACCAGCAATGTATGAAAATTCCTGTTGTTCCACATCTCTGCCAGACCTTGTTAGTGTCAATGTCTTTATTTTAACCATTGATTATGTGAATAGTCACATCTCAATGTGGTTTTGATTTGCATTCTCTAGTGACGAGTGCTTTTGAACACCTTTACTTGTGCATATTTACCACCCATATATCTTCTTTGGTGAAGCGCTTATTTAAACCTTTTGCCTATTTTTTTCAATTGGATTTTATGTTTTCTTGTTGTTTTCAGAGTATTTTACATGTTCTGGAAACATGTGCTTTGTCAGAAATTATTTGAAATATTTTCTTCCAGTCTTGGGCTTGTCCTTTCATTATCTTACAAGGATCTTTCTTAAAACAAAATATTGCAATTTTAATGAAATTCAATTGTTATTTTTTACTGTATGGATTATGTTTTGGTATCATATGTTAAGAAAGAAAACTCTTTGCCTAACCAATTATCATAAATAATTTCTTCTGTGTTTTCTTCTAGAATATATATAGTTTTATATCTTATATTTAAGTCTGTTTCATTTTGAGCTAACTTTTTCTATAAGATGTGAGATACAGGTTAAGTTTTATTATTATTGCATTTTTGCATGGGTGTAAATGTTCTAGCACCCTTCATTAAAAGTGTATAAATATTCTGGCGTCATTTGTTGAAAGACCATTTTTCCTGCATTGCATTGCCTTTGCATCTTTGTCAAAAATAAGTAAACTGCATCTGTGTGGGTCTATTTCTTGACTGTCTATTCTCTTCTTCTATATGTTTAGCCACTTGCCTTGATTAGTGCAAAATTATAGTAAGTCTTGGAATCTTCTTGTGAGTTCTCAAACTTTGTTCTGTTTCTCTAAATTGTTTTGGCTGTTCTAGTTCCTTTGCCTTTCTGTGAAAATTTTAGATCAGGTTGTCAATATCTTCAAATAGACTTCTGGAATCTTCATTGGGATTATGTTAAATCTACAGATCAATTTGGGGAAAAATGCCATTTTAAGTTATTGAATCTTCTGAACTACAGACATAGTATATCTCTAGATTTATTTAGGTCATCTTTGATTTCTTTCATCAATGTTTTGTACTCTTCAGCATACAGTCCCTGAACATTCTCTTAGACTTATACCTAAATACGTCATTTTGTGATGCTATTCTAAATCATATACTTTTTTTTCTTTTTTTGAGGAAAATTAGCCCAGAGCTATCATCTGCTGCTAATCCTGCTCTTTTTGCTGAGGAAGATTGGCCCTGAGCTAATATCCATGCCCATCTTACTCTGTTTTATATGTGGGATGCCTGCCGCAGCATGGCTTGATAAGCTATGGATAGGTCTGTGCCGAGATCCAACCCAGCAAACCTTGGGCCACCGAAGTGGAGCATGCGAACTTAACTGCTACACCACCAGGCCAGCCCCCTAAATAATATACTTTTTAAAATTCCAATTACTAATTAGTAGTTAGTGGAGATACTATTTTTTTTTTGCATATTGACCTGTATCCTGAGACCTTTCTAAACTCATATTTTAATTTTGGGAGCTTTTCGTGTTGATCTTTTGAGATTTTTCTACAAAGATAATCCTATCATTTGTGAATAGAGGCAGTTTGATTTTTAGTTTTCTAATTATGTACCTTTTATTTCTTTTTCTTGCCTTATTACACTGACTTCTAGTACAATATTGAATAGGAGTAGTGAGAGCAGACTTGTTCCCAAAAAAAGGGAATGCTTTCATCATTAAATATTAAATGTCATGTCACCTGCAGATTCTTTATAGATGCCTTTTATCAGATTAACAATTTTTCTATTCCCAATTTGCCAGAAGTTTTCATAATGAATGGACATTGAATTTTAAGTGTTTTTCATCTATTGAGATAATCTTTTTTTTTACTTCCATTTATATGGTGAATTAACAGAGTGGAAAAGGGTTGTTCTCTGATGTTCTGGTTAAGCCTCAGCTTTAGGTAGACACAATGTCCCCGGCTTTGGAGCATGTGACCTTATCACTCCTGACTCTTCCTCAGCTTCTAGTTCTGGTGATTTTGTCCTTCCTCCAGGGATAGAGGAGTTTTCTGTTTCATCTGTTCCCTTCGTCTAGCTATATTGGATTTTCACCAGTGCCCAAAGATGTGTGTTTTTGATGTTCTTCCTCCAGAGAATAAGGAATTTTTCCGTAGGGGGATAGAGGAAAAGTGTCCAGGAAAATTTTTATGATCCTCAGACAGCAGCTTCTCGTCCCCCTCACCCAGGTGTCTGCCCATTCAGAACTTTCTCAGTGTCCTCCTGAATTGTGTTTTTGGAATCTCATGGGGTTGATGATGAACAAAACCTCTAAAAATGTGCCAAGTCCCTTCATATCCATGGCTTCCAGCAGCTCCACCTGTCTCATCACACTTAACCTTTACTAATTTGTTAACTATTCTAGCTGAATTCTTCTACTAGTTTCCACCTACATCTAGATAAACAAATGCTCAAGTCTGATCTCCCCCTGTGGGTGCCTTTTCTTAGATTTCATGCTAGTTGATTACCCGTGACCTCAGCTCTATAGGTACAAGAAATGTCATGAATTTTCAGTTTGTCCAAAGTTTTGTTGTTGTTGTAAGAATAGGAAGGATGCTCTTTCTCTATATATGTATTCTTGAGTGAAATCTGGAAATCCTACGGTTTTGAACATGCTCCTCCATCTTGTGGAACATTCTCTCATGTCCCCTACCCTGTACCCTGCCATCGAACTCTTCATAGACTTCCCAAATTATATACTCTTTCTTCCAATTAAGTGTTCTTTCAGATAACTTCCTCCAAAGAGCCACCTCTCACTCCAAAGAGTGAGTAAAGAGGCCTTCCCTCATGGTTCCTCGTGTTCTTCTCTCATTATTACACTTAGTCAACTTCATTGTAATTTCATATTCCCTAGTCTGTATCTTGATCCATTTTGTAAGATTCCTGAAGGTGTGAGCCTGTTGCATTGCCAGTGCCTGTCACACATGGTAGGTATTCAAGAATTAGTTCTGTAGCCTAGGCTTTCTACGTTGGATATCACAAATGGTTTAGATAGGAAGTATGGTATTGTATAAAGGTCCTCACATCAACGTAGAACCCAAGAAATTACAAATATTAAACTAAATGTATCTTATTGTCAAACAAGAGATCCGTGCTTGAGGAAAATGATAAAAATCATGGACATTACACAATAGAATGTAAAATCAGTGGAGGCAGGAATGTAACCAATTATCAACACCGGTCTCCCCAGGGGTACTTATCGTAGAATTCATTGAACATCCTTAGAGATAGGAAACAACAGAGGAAAGTAAAAGGAAGAATAATCTGGACATAAATTCTTGTTTTGGAGAAAGCAGTTAACACTATTAGAAACAAATTTATTTTTAAAGATTATCGTCATTAATATCAGGGAGCTCTTTGCTAAATCCTAATATAAATCCTAAATAAACTTTCTATTTTGCATTTCCTCTTTTTCTACAGATCATAAAATTTTAAAGTAACAGAAACGATGTTTAGGGAAAATATAGATTAATGTCAAGGAGGAAAGGAAGATACAGATCCTCATCTGTAGCAATAATTGTAGAGACAGCAAGTGATCCCGGGGTTAACAATCAGGAAACAGTTACCTGGCCCAAGATGCACTGACAATAGGCAGCTTCCCAATACACTAGAGTATATTTCCTTAGGGAACACATTTAATTACTGTACTAGTAAAATCAATGGATATTCAAGTTATTTCCCCAGAGAATTCAACTTTTGTTCAACATTTATGCAAGAAAAACTGAGAAATCCTTCATTGCCTTATGCTTTGAGCCACTGTTAATTGCAGTTGAACCTTCTTAATGTTTAATATATATTTTTAATTATAGTCAAGAGAATGGACCTAAATGCTTTAACATAACGATGCTGGGATCATAAAGCTGCTTCCTCTTTCCAGCATTTAATTGTAACTAAATTCTCATTTGGCCACAGAGAGGTGTTTCAATAAATCTGCAAATATTTCATAAATGCAAAACTTAACTTTGTCCTCTTTTTGCAGGATATCACATTCCAAAGAAATTATCAAAAGGATTTTTATCTTGTAAAGTACATAAATAAAAGAAAACAGAGAGAAAAGATTGGTAGTTTACATCTAAGAACTTGGTAGTTTCCAATAACATCCAAATATCTAAAATCATTTTCACAGGATACATTTGTAATCTTTGGTTACCTGGCAAACTGAAACTAGATTTCTGAAAGCAGAATTGTCAAATACTAAAAACATTTTCACGCTGTACACTAGCCCTCAACTGGGTTTGTAAATATAAACAGCTTGAATGACTTGGTACTCTTACCCTTCTCTCTTTCTTTGTATAGTCTTTCCCTTTGCGGCTACAGCTGCAGAATGGAGGCGGTGCATCACACAGTTCAGAGCAAGGGCTATGGAGTCAGACTGCCTATGCATAGATGCCCTGCTGTACTTCTAGACACATCTGTGGATTTGAGTATCTTCCAAGACTTCTTTAAGACTCAGTTAGCTCATTCATTGACAAGAGGGTAATACCGGCATGTACTGTAAGGGGTTCTCAAAATTAAATGTGAGAATTCATGTAAAGTAATAGACATGATGGCTGATACATAATGAATACTCAACAAATGCTGGCTGCAACAATAATGATCATATATTTCCTTGAAAGTCAGAATTGCACTACTTGAAACATCTCAGTAAGCAGTAAACAAGTCATCCCTATGTTCCTGTAATGGAAGGACTCATTTCTACCCATTGCATTAGGATGTAAAGATGCTCCTTGTTTTGTCATGGGCTCATCCTCTCTAGAAAATCTAAATAGAGCCTCTCTTTAAAGTTTATTATTTTTATTTCTGGCTCCAAAATGCCCCATGCTTATGAGTTACCATAGGGGAGGATTAATGGCCCCCAGTGCCCAATGGTCATCCACAGAGAAAAACTTTCGATTACCTAATTCTTGTTTTTGTTGGTGTTTGATCACTGGTGGGATAGTTGATTTATGAGGGAAGAGCAAAAATTTTGGAACCAGACAGACCTTTATTTGAACACTTGATCTGTCACTTATTACTTGCGTAAATCTGAAAAAAAAAATCAAGCTCTCAGTGTTTTGCCTTTGTAAAGCTAGGTTATAGCATCTATCCACAGGGTTATTATGAGGATAAGTGATAGAAAGGCCTCAGTACGTGGCAGCTATTACCCTCTTCCTTTAGTGCAGGTCATTCTGCTTTCCTAAGAAATAAACATAAACCCAGAAAAAGGAGCAAAGATTAAGTTTCACTATCTTATTTGTAATGTAAATTTTTGTCCTTATAAAAAAGGAATATTAGATTTCCTTTAGAAATATAGCCAGAGAGGTTATGTAATTTTTTCAAGTGGTTTATTAAGGGAGAAAGAAAAATAAGGTTTTTAGACTGTCTTCAGTTATAACTGTTGAAGTTGCTTTTGTTTAGTCATTTTTAATGACCTCAATTCCAAGCCTAAATTAGTCTTATATTTGACAGAGTAAAGAGTCGATTAAAAATGCTTTTCTTGGGGCTGGCCTGGTGTCGCAGTGGTTAAGTTCACATGTTCTGCTTCTTGGCAGCCTGGGGCTCACAGATTCGGAACCCGGGTGTGGACATGGCACCGCTTGCCAAGCGATGCTGTGGCAGGCGTCCCACATATAAAGTAGAGGAAGATGGGCATGAATGTTAGCTCAGGGCCAGTCTTCCTCAGCAAAAAGAGGAGGATTGGCAGCAGATGTTAGCTCAAGGCTAATCTTCCACCCCCAAAGAAAAGCTTTTCTTAAATTATGAAATATTTTAGGCATAAAAAAGAAAAGAGTAGATAATAAAATGAATGCTTCTGTACCTAGCAAGACAACTTAAAAAATAAAGTCTGACATATACAATTGAGGCCCCAGGATACTTCTCACACGTGCCACTGCTCCCTTTGTTCTCCTCCTACCAGTAATAGAGGCCCTCAAAATTACTACCAGCCTCAGTCTAAGGAATCATTCATAAAGTGTAACTCAAAACTATGGTGACTCTGATGACTCTTAAGAAACGCTCATTTTTATTTCTGCAATTAAGTTTTAAAATGAAGATACAATGATTATAAACCTGAGAAGTTTTTACAGTGCTTTCTGGGTTTTTAATTTCTCATTTTAAGGTAAATAATAGCATATGTTGGATATTAACCCCTTATCTGATATGTGGTTTGCAAATATCTTCTCCCAATTGTTAGGTTGTCTTTTCATTTTGTTGATGGTTTCCTTTGCTGTGCAGAAGCTTTTTAGTTTGATGTAGTCCCATTTGTTCATTTTTTTCTTTTGTTTCCCTTGCCTGGTCAGACATGGGACTTCAAAATATGCTGCTCAGACCAATGTCATAGAGTGTACTACCTATGTTTTTTTATAGAAGTCTCATGGTTTCGGGTCTTACAATCAAAGAACTCATATAGCTCAACAACAAAAAAACCAACAATCCAATTAGAAAATGGGCAAAAGATCTGAACAGAGATTTCTCCAAAGAAGATATACAGATGGCCAACAGGCATATGAAAAGATGCTCAGCATCATTAGCTATCAGGGAAATGCAAATCAAAACTACAATGAGGTATCACCTCACTCCGGTCAGAATGGCTATAATTAACAAGACAGGAAACAACAAATGTTGGAGAGAGTGTGGAGAGAACGGAACCCTTGTTCACTGCTGGTGGCAGTGCAAACTGGTACAGCCACTATGGAAAGCAGTATGGAGTATCCTCAGAAAATTAAGGATAGATCTACCACATGATCCAGCTGTTCCACTGCTGGGTATTTATCCAAAGAACTTGAAAACACAAAGACATAAAGATACTTGCACCCCTATGTTCATTGCGGCATTATACACAATAGCCAAGACTTGGAGGCAACCTAGGTGCCCATCAAGGGATGAAGGGATAAAGAAGATGTGATATTTATACACAATGGACTACTACTCAGCCATAAGAAATGACGAAATCTGGCCATTTGTGACAACATGGATGGATCTTGAGGGTATTATGCTGAGTGAAATAAGTCAGAGGGAGAAAGTCAAATACCATATGATCTCACTCATAAGTAGAAGATAAAAACGACATAAAAAACCCACATAGCATTGGAGATTGGACTGGTGGTTACCATTGGGGAAGGGGGGAGAGGGGAGGGCAAAAGGGGTGATTAGGCTCACATGTGAGGGGATGCACTATAATTAGTGTTCGGGTGGTGAACATGATGTAATGTATACAGAATTCGAAGTATGATGTACACCTGAAAAAAATAAAAATTAAAAAAAAATAATAGCATGAACTCCTACCATTGCTAACGGTACCATGGCAGCAGAAAGCATCAAGGTCATCTCTGAATCATTAACATAAATTAATATGCCTATCCTTTTATTTTAAAAAACAAAAGGAATGGCATGATAAAGTCTATTTAAATTAAAAGAAACATTATATGCAAGGCACCATGCTAAGAATACAGACAAAGAATAAGTAAGATTTGATCCTTGTGTTATGTTTTGGGATAGATTGCAAAATAAACTGTTCCTCTCCTTTCCTTTTGTTAAATATTTTACATAAAGGTCTTGGTTTATATTCATCTATAGCTGTTTTAAATGTTTGCCACTTAGCAAATTAGTAGTGACCTTGCATAGATCTATACTGACTCTTGAAAGCTTAATATCTTTTCTAACCTTCAAAGGATATTCTCAGGGCATTTAAAAAAAAATAATTGTTAAAATATGCTTTTTCAAGTGGAAGGCTTTTAAATAGCCTCTAGGGAAAATAGTGTTAAAATGGAATTTCTTTAAAAAAGCATTTTTTTCTATTTACAAGACAAAATTCTCTACTGTAATCAAACAAGCAAAATTAATATAATTTAATATAAAATTAATATAGTTTAGCCTTTATGCAGTTGGTTTTAATGCTTTGGTTTCATTCAGATGGTATCATGTTAAGAGAAGGCAGATACAAAGCAAAATGGTGAGACACATGCACAGAATGGAGTTGGTTCTCTCTGAGTGCCTGAAAACTTCTGTAACCAATTCCATGACAATTGAGAGAGAACAAGAACATTTCTAAGACAAATAAAGCCACCAGTGCTTCTTATAAACTCCCCATAGATCTAGACAGGCCATTTCCATTATATACACACACACACACACATATGTACATACATGTGTAAGTATATGCACATGCATACTATATATATGTAGGTATATACACACATACAAACATACACTGTCAAAGAAAATGAACACAGTGTCAAGGAAACCCACCTTGGAGACCTCTGCCTTTAGTGGAAAAAGAAGAGCATTTATACTTTTTATTACCTCATAACGTACTCTTTTACAGGTACTAGTATAGCATAGTCTCCCCTCCTCCTCACTCCATCTACCCTGATCTGAGCACAGATATGAGTCTGAGATTCATATTAGCTAAATGAGCATCCCAGAGTCAAAGGTTTTTATGCCAGCGTGTGCCTAACAGATATGGTCCATTTCACATGTGACATCGAGAGTGCTTGAAATAAGAAGCAGAATTCTAAATCTACTCTATTTTACTAATTTACAAATATATTTAATGATTTTCAGTAAGGGGTAGAAGGGATCATCATAATCACATGAGGAAGTTCGTTCTTTCTTCAAAATCCCAATTCTGGGACTATACCTGAGAGATTCTGGCTTAATGTCTAGAATGGGACATAGGTATGCATACTGTGGTAATGAGTTATGCCTAGGTATAGTTGATACCTATTTGGAGTGTCTTCCAGGATCCTGATAAACTATGTAATAGCCCATCTCCTGACCTCAGATATAGCTCTAAGCCCTCATATACTGTTGACACTTGCCCGTGTCCATGGTTAATTGGACTGGTCTACAGAGGCTCAGTAAGAGTTTTCTCCCCAGAAAAGTTTCTGTTGATTATAGAAAGGAAGGTAATTAAAGCGTTGGAAATGGTGTAATGGCTTCTACTGCTCTCTATGTGGACCCGACAAGCAGAGAAAGTCAATGTGTAAGATAGAGCAGAGTGAAACAAGCACATGGGGGAACTATGGGTGAACGACAATAGCAATTTTCAACTTTTTGGTTCCACTACTGTTCTAATCCAATTGTCTGTCATTGCCTTTCATGACCTGTCTCTGTTTCATTATAACATATTTCCCTTTCTGCCTATTTCAAGATGATTTCTTTTATTTCCAAACAAAATAGTCCTAGTTTAAATATGTAAATTATCCTAATCTTTGGAACAACGGGTATCTAGCAAAACGATAGCCAACTTCAGGTTAAGATTATTCTTTAGAGATAGAAAATTGCCATTCCTTGCAGCATCTGAGAAGGAACTTGCCCACTCCTTCTCATTCATGTTAGAATTAATAACCTTAAGGTGATAATCCATTTTGAGCCTTGGACAAGGATCACTTTCCTCCACAGAATCGACCGTCTCAGAAGACCCAAGTTAAATTCCCGGGCCAATACAAAAATTTCCTCTATGGTATTCTCTGACAGGTGGCCAGCTTCTGAATGCTTCTAGCAATTTTGTTGTTGTTGTTAGTGCCCTGGAGTTGAGTCTGACTCCTAGCTACCCTGTGTACAAAAGAGTGGATCCCTGCTGGGTCTTTTTGTGCCATCCTCTCATCTTTTGGCGCTACATCAGACAATGCTTCATTGCTATTCACAGGGTTTTCATAGCCAATTTTTTTGGAAGTGGGTGGCCAGGTCCTTCTTCCCAGTCTGTCTTAGTCTGGAAGCTCTGCTGAAACCTGTCCACCATGTGTGACCCTGTTGATATTTGAAATCCCGGTGGCACAGCTTTCAGCATCACAGCAGCATGCAGCCACCACAGTGTGACAACTGACAGATGGGTGATATGGTTCCTTGAGTGGGAAATGAACCCAGGCCACAGCAATGAAAGTACTGAATCTTAACCACTAGTTCTAGCAATTAGGATCTCTTTAATCTGTGAAGCAATCACTTGTATTATTATTAGACATTTGTGATGTTAGAAGTTTTCTCTCATATTAAAATGAAGTCTTTCAAAAGTGAAAGACTGAAAGTTCAGGGGAAGTTTGCCAAAGCCTTTTCAAAATGAAAGATTTACACTATTTTTATTATCAATGTACTGTTTTCAGAATGGCAGCCAAACAATCTCAAGGGATTAGAGAATAGTTACTATGAGCAATGTGACATGAATGGTTTGTTGGTGGGTGAGACAGAAAACTAAGATGTGAAATGCTATAAATTAAAATGGAAGAGAAGACAATGGGGAGACCATGACATTGAGACTGTTCTTCAAGTGTTCTGCTCATCATCTTGGCCCTAACTTGGCATTAATATTGGGTAAGAAATTTAACTTTCAGCATATGAGTTTCTTCATCTTGAAACAAAATCTCTGACTCTAAGGGCCCCTCTGACTCTGACATCCTGTGGGTAAATAAAAGAATGTATTACAAATACCTGATGAAGGACTCTACTAATCCACGAGGCCTGCAGTGCTCACAGAACAACGAGTAGAGCCGAGCACTTCAGCACAGGACTTCATCAAATGCTGAGCCTTGACCTCTCTGTTCTTACCATGACCCAGGATGCATGGCTAACAGAGAGTTTCAGCATGCCATCTGTCACATCAGCATCTGAAGTTGGAGGACTGGATTATAGCCAAAGACCCATCAATTGATGTATCAGTCTGTCCATTCTTAAAGTCATACAGCTTTAAAAGTGATGTCTTTGCCTTTATCTACATTTTACTTTTGATAAATCATAACTCAGTGGTTGGCAATGAACTAGAAAAGTAAGTGAATAGTCAATCACTGATACTGACTGTGACTTTCATCATCCAAGTGAAGATGGCCACTCAGTTGGGTCTGAGAGATTGTGCAGTAGAAAAAGCACATTGAGTGTTTCATTAGCACCACTCCATCCTTCTCTGTGTGACTCCCTTCCTATTCTTCTGTATCCTCTCTCTCCCTTATTCCTGTCTATTGTACTGAGCTCTGAATACCAGAACCCTTCACTGCTGTACTTTTTTCTTCCATTCTGGCCTACTCTTGCACATTCAAGACCCTGTTTTCCTTCATTCAAACTATCCTGCACTGTATCTTATATCCTTTCACCCCTGCTAAGTAGCTAGCTAGTTACTGAAATAGCTATTTTGGGCTAGACCATTAGTGGCTAATAAAGAACGTAATGTGTTACCACTTAATTAAACTAGAAAATATTTATTTGGTTTCTACCATGTACCAGAAACAGTGTCTTAATGGAAGATTCAGAAATTTATACCTACATTACCTTGATCTCTTAGAAATCTCAGCTTAAGGAGATAAAACCTAAGTAAATATCTAAAGTGATGTGTGGTGAGTGCTATAATAAATATGTAAACAACATACAAAAGCATAGAGAAAGAACTTCACTCAGTACAGAATGAAAGGCTAGGAAATAACTGGGAAGTCTATAAAGGAGACTATTTCACTCTCTCTCTGAGAGAGTAGGAGTGACTCAAGAGTACAAGGTGGAGTGTCTTTCAGGAATAAGAAAGAATGCATGCAGAGTACCGTGGTAGAAAAGAGAATGCTGTATGACCTAGGGCATATGAATGGAGGAATGGAAAGAGAGAGAAGAGGCCAAGAGGAACTATCTTTAAAAACAATCTTATATGACATATTAAGGCATTTAGATACTATATTAATGTAGCATATGAGTAACAGAAGACCATTAGAATGGTTTACGTATTTGCAAGATCAATCTGAAAACAGTACAGAAAATGAATAGGAAGCATGGAGAAGAAGGAAAACTGGAGACAAAGAAAATTTTTAAAAATCCATTGAAACTCAAGCCAGAATGCGACAATGGAAATAGGAATAGAAAGAAAGAGAAAATTCCCCAGATTTTTATTCCCCCCAGAACTGACAGAGTGTAATGATCCACTGAATGATTGTATGGAGGTGGGAAGGGGTCCAGGTCGTTTTGAGAGAGAGAGAGAAGGGAATTGAGGATGACACCAAAGGATTTGAATTGTATGCTTGAATATTTGGTGGGAACATATGTGGAGATCAGGAAGAGTACAGGTAGACACCATTGGAGGTAATTTATGAGAGAAGATACAAAGTATAGCATTGGTTATAATAAGTAAAGCTATTTGTAGAACATTCAGGTAGTAATATCTGGAAATTAGGAAATAGGACTGTCCAAGATTTGTATAATTAAATTATTAGCTAAATATATAATTGTAAAATCACTCATGAAGAGTGTGTAGCAGGAGAGAGGCAGATCTAGGAGATTTATTGCTATTTAAGGGAAGAGAACAAAAGGCCAGTGAAGTAAGAAAAGAGAAAATAACAGTATTGTAGTAATCAAAAAGCAAGACTAATCCAAGGAGAGCATAGGTGAAAAACTTAATCCTTGAGGATATGTAGGATGTTTCAGAAGAGAAGGCAAATAGAAAGGAGAACATTGGTGACTTAAATGAAAGGCTGTTTCCAATAGATTTTAGGACCTCAAATGTGGCAAGAGACATTTGAGTGGAATAATGAACTTTATGGCATTGAAAACTAAATAAGAGATGAAGAAATGGTGATATAAGTACAGACAAGTATTTTGAGGGACATAGCTATTCATAGTTGTATCTTCAGTCTTAATGTGTACTTTAGTACAAAAAAGGAACTCA
The DNA here is from genome assembly GCF_041296235.1 of Equus asinus. NCBI lineage: Eukaryota > Metazoa > Chordata > Mammalia > Perissodactyla > Equidae > Equus > Equus asinus. The sequence continues at coordinate 3,617,805 of NC_091807.1, forward strand.
ATTGTTTTTCAGTTAATGAATAAATGAACAAATGTAAACAATTAAGATCATTTGGTAACAATTTAGTAAAAAAAAAAAAATCACTTGCCTGCTGTGTGGAGAATAGACCATGAGAAGGAAGGTGCTCACGAGAGGAGACTAGGTCTATTATCTATTGGTGCATAACAATTTTACTACAAATTTAGTAGGTTAAATCATTATGCTTTTATTGTCTATTATTAACATATACCCAGTTCTTGTGGGTCAAGAGACAGGGCACGGCCTAGCTGAGTCCTCTGCTTCAGGGTCTCATAAAACTGCTAACAAGGTTTTAGTCCAGGCTGTGGTCTCACCTCACGCTCAGCTGGGAAAGGGTCTGCTTTCAAGCCCGTGCAGTTGTTGTCTGCATTAATTCCCTGTGAGATTTTGGACTGAGGACCTCAGTTTCTTGCTGGCTGTTGGCTGAAATCTATCCTCAGTATATTTTCAGTGGGTCTTCTCATCACGGCTACTTCCTTCCTCAGAGCCCAAAGGAGGAGAGTCTCCTTGAGAAATGATCATTACAATCTTACATATTAAAATTATAGAAGTGACATCCCATTACCTTTTCACATTCTGTTAGTTAAAAGTAAGTCAAATTTTCTGATCACACTCAAGGGCTGGGTATTAATTGAGGCATGGACATCAGGAAGGAGGAATCATGGTGGTTACCTTATAGTCTGTCTGCTGCAATAGCTGAGATAGTGCTTTAACCCAGGTGAAAGAGTTTGGAGGCTTGCACTTAGGTGGTAACTGTGGATTTGGTGAGATATGGTAAAATTTGGAATATAACTTGGAACATGAGCTTACAGGTTTTATTAATTGGACCTGATGCATGGAAAGAAAAAAAAATCAACTGTGAGTTCTGAATGTTTGGACTCAGCAACCAGGTGAATATTAGTGCCATTTACTTGAATGGGTAGGGCTGGAAGAGGCACAGGATTGGGCCATGTTGGGGGTGTTTGTTTTCAAATATGCTAAATTAGAAATTACTATTAAGTGTTCAAGTAAAGGTGCCTATTAGGCAATCCAATATATGAGTCTAGAATAGAAGAAAGAGAATAAAGTGAAGATAGAAATTCAAGTTATCAAAATATATGTAAAGCCATGTAATTAGAAGAGACTACACAGTGAGTGAGAGTAGAGAACACAAGAAAGCCAGTATCTAGTTGTGGGAAGAGGAGAAAGAGCCAGCAAAGGAGACAGAGAAGCGACCACCAGTAAACTACGACAAAAATCATTAGTGAGGTATCCTGAATGACAGGAAAAGAAGTTGTTTCAAGAAAGAGAAGGCAATCAACTGCATTAAATGTCATTAGAAGGTCAAGTAGGATAATGAATAAAAATTGACTACAGAATTTGGTAAAGTTAATTTTACTGGCTAGTTAGATAAGACCAATTTTATTTGGGTTGTAGAACAAAACTTTGTTTGAGTTAAGGAGAGAATAGGAGGAAAAATGAAACAAATCCTCAATGTGATGAGGATAAGTGTGGATGCAGAGACAGGGGATGGGAAGATGAGAAAGTCCTCACTTGATCTTAATTTTCTCTGTGAAATGACACTGATCACAAGGTTTAGAGCCTTCATGCAGTATAGTGAATGTGTGGAATAATTGCTGTAGGGAAAGAAAGACATAACTTAGAGACACACACAATTGCTTTCAACTGGAAAACTCCTCCTCTAGAAGCCTGAATATCTCTTACTGACATATCATCATCATCCTCAATGTGTCAACTCATGATAGTGAGCCATGATAGCAGGCCCAGTGGAGAAGAAAGTTTTGGACAGGAAGCTTTGCCCAGGGAACTTTAGCTGACACCAATTACGTGATTGCCAAACTTACTTACACTTAAGATCAACCTGGGAAACAAAATCCTGGTAAAACCAGGCAGAGGAGTGATGTCAGCATCATGATGGAGTGAGCTCTTCCCTAAGACTCTCCCCTGTAAGGTACAATGGAAAAGACATTCATAAACTGACAGAGGACATTCACACAACACAATAGACATCTGAGAGACCCATGCAGCCATAATTTTGAAGGTGGAGGTGCTGGAACCCCAGGAAGTAGTGGAAGGAGGTAAAGGGATCTCCTCTATCTGCCCAAGAGTGATCTAGGGTGCAAGACTGTGCATGGCTCTGCAACGAAGGCGAGAAGGGCAGCTCTCTGCAAGAACATCTTCACTCTCCGACTTGCCTCCCAGCCATGGGAAAGTCCCACACAGAGAAGGCCAAGCAATTGTGGGGGTGACTTCATCAAGTCAGCACCCCAGGAGGGTATATAGCCAGGGCAGAGAGAGAATGCCCCTGGGATTGTGTACGTGAAAGGAAGCACCCCTTCCCCACAGCACAGCAGCTCTGCCCAGCCCAAACATGTGCATACATTTTGTAAAGCAGCAGCAGTGAGCGGGCAATTGCATATGCACCCTGTCAGCATACATTCCAAAGGACAGGCACAGACACCAGGGATTGCAGCAGGCTCAGAATACACAGCCCCTGAACCCACCACTCCAGTGATGGCAGGTGAAATCTGTGACCAGAACTTCCACCATGCAAGGGAAAAAATCCACCCCATCAAATAGTATGAAAAGGTATGTTAATACTCCAGACCAGAAGGAAAATGACAAGCACCCAGAAAACAATCTTGAAGACACAGACATTTACAATCTAAATGACAGAAAATTCAAAATAGCTGTCGTAAAAAAACCTTAACGAATTACAAGAAAATTTGAAAGGCAATTCAATGAAATCAGGAACAAAATTAACAAACAGGGAATTATTCTCAAAAGAAATTGCAACCATAAAGAAAAATCAATCAGAAATGTGGGAGATGAAAAATACAACAGCTAAGCTTAAGAAAAATCTGGACTTCCTGAATAACAGAGCTGATATTATGGAGAACAGAATTAGCACCATGGAGGACAGAAATATAGAAATGCTTCAGATAGAGGAGGACAAAGAAACAAGCCTAAAAGAAATGAAGAAATTCTCTGAGAAATATTTCACTCAATTAGAAAATGCAACATAAGGATTACAGGTATTCCACAGGGGGAAGAGAAGGAGAATGGAGAAGAAATCTTGTTCAAAGAAATAATAGCTGAGAATGTTCCAAACCTGGAGAAGAAGATGTAAATCCAAGTAAAAGAAGCTAATAGAACTCCTAATTATATCAATGTCAAAAGATCTTTTCTGAGGCATATATTAGTAAAACTGGCAAAAGTAAATGAGAAAGAAAAAATATTAAGGGCAGCTTGGCAGAAGAAAATAACTTACAAAGGAACCTCAACTGTGCTTTCAGAGGATTTCTCAGCAGAAACCCTGCAGGTAGAAGAGAGTGCAATAACATATTCAAAATTCTGAAAGACAAACTTTCAGTCAAGAACACTCTATCCAGTTAAATTATCTTTCAGATATGATGGAGAAATAAAAACTACCAGACAAACAAAAGCTGAGGGAATTAATTGCCACAAGCCTCCACTAACAAGAAATGATCAAGAAAGCCCTCATACCTGAAAAAAGAAGCAAAGGGTTTACAAAGCCTTGAGCAAGGAGATAAATAGGCAGACAAAATCAGAAAATTGCAGCTCTCTATCAGAACAGGCTAGCAAACACTTAAATATAACATTAAAGACAAAGAGAAGGAAACCATCAAAAATAACTATAATCTTATCATTTTAACCACAAAACCGAAAAAGTTGTGACAATAACTTAGAAGGGAAAGAGAATAGGGGTGGATTCTGCATAGACTCAGGAAATAAGAGGTTATCACAAAATGGGCTATCTCATCTACAAGATTTTTTATACGTACCCCACAATGACCACTAAACAAAGAATCAGAAAAGAGACACAAATGATAAATAAAGAGAAAACTGAGAAAACTATCATAGAGAACTACCAAACTATATCGGCAGTCTGAAATACATGGGATGAGAAAGAAAGGAAATACAGAACAGCCAGAAAACAAGTGATAAAATGATAGCATTAAGCCCTCATATATATCAATAATCACTCTAAATGTAAATGGATTGAATTCTCCAATCAAAAGACACAGAGTGGCAGGATGGATTAAAAAACAAGACCCAACATTATGCTTCCTGCAGGAAACACACCTCAGCTCTAAAGACAAACACAGACTCAGATTGAAGGGATGTAAGTTGATACTCAAAGCTAACGGCAACAGAAGAAAGCAGATGCTGCCATACTTATATCAGACAAAGCAGACTTCAAGATAAAAAAGGCAATAAGAGACAAAGAGGGGCAGTATATAATGATAAAAGGGACACTCCACCAAGAGGACAAAACACTTATAAATACGCACCCAACACAGAAGTACCAAAGTACATAAAGAAACTATTAACAATCCTAAAAGGAGATATTAACAGCAACATGATAATAGTAGGGGACCTTAACACCCCACTTACATCAATGGCTAGATCATCCAGACAGAAAACCAACAAGGAAATAGTGGAATTAAACAAAAAACTAGACCAGATGGACTTAATAGATATGTATGTAGAACATTCCATACAAAAATGGCAGAATGCACATTCCTCTCAAGTGCACATGGAACATTCTCAAAGAGAGACCATAGTTGAGAAACAAGGTATGCCTCAATAAGATTGAAATCATATCAAGCATCTTTTCCAACTGTAACACTATGAAACTAGAAATGAACTACAAGAAAAAAGCTGGGAAACTGACAAATATATGGAGACTAAACAACATGCTACTGAACAACCAGTGGATCATTGAAGAAATTAAAGGAGAAATCAAAAAAATATCTGGAGACAAAAAAATGAAAATGCACCATACCAACTCACATGGGATGCAGCAAAGTGGTCCTAAGTTGGAAATTCTTAGCAATACAGGCCCACTTTAACAAACAGGAAAAATCTCAAATAAGCAATCTTAAACTACACCTAAAAGAACTAGAAAAAAAAGAACAAAGCACAAGCTCAGCAGAAGGAAGGAAATAATAAAATTTAGAGCAGAGACAATGAAATTGCAACCAAAAAACCAGTAGAAAGGATCAAGGAAACTAAGAGCTGGTTCTTTGAGAAGATAAAAAAAAATTGACTAACTCTTAGCCAGACTCACTAAGACAAAGAGAAAGCAGGCTCAAATAAAATTAGAAATGAAAGAGGAGAAAATATAATGGATACCACAGAAATACATAACATTATAAGAGAATACTATGAAAAACTATATGCCCACAAATTGGACAAGCTAGAAGAAATGGATAAGTTCTTAGACTCATACAACCTCCCTAAACTGAATCAAGAAGAAATAGACAATCTGTCTAGACCAATCAGAGGTAAAGAGATTGAAACAGTAATCAAAAACCTCCCAAAAAATAAAAATCTGGGACCAGATGGCTTCTCAGGAGAATTCTACCAAACAGTCAAAGAAGTTTAATACCTGTACTTCTCAAATGATTCCAAAGAATGAAGAAGATGGAACACTTCGTCATGCAATCTATAAGGTCACCATCATCCTGATCCCAAAGCCAGTTAAGGACAACACAAGGAAGGATAATTACAGGCCAATATCAGTGATAAACATAGATCAACACAATATTGGCAGGCCAAATACAGCAATACATTAGAAGGATCATACACCATGATCAAGTGGGATTTATACCAGGGATGCAGGGATGGTTCAACATCCATAAATCAACCAATGTGATACATTACATTATGAAAATGCAGAATAAAAACAACATGATCATATCAATAGATGCAGAGAAAGTATTTGTCAAGATTCAGCATCCGTTCATGACTAAAAGGGTATAAAAGGAAAGTACCCCAACATGATAAAGGCTATATATGAAAAATGCACAGCCAACATCATACTTATGGGGAGAAACTGAAAGTGATCCCTCTGAGAACAGGAACAAAACAAGGGTGTCCACTCTCACCAATCTTATTCAACATAGTACTGGAGGTTTGGGCCAGAGCAATTAGGCAATAAAAAGAAATAAAGGGTATCCAAATTGGCAATAAAGAATTGAAATTCTTGCTGTTTGCAGATGACATGATTTTATATATAGAAAATCCTAAATAATCCATTAGACAACTATTAGAAATAATCAACTATTAGAGCAAAGTTTCAGGGTAAAAATCAACTTACAAAAATAAGTGGCATCTTACACTCTAATAATGATCTAACAGAAAGAGAACTCAAGAATACAATCAAAACAAGAAGAATAAAATATCTAGGAATAAATTTAACCAAGGAGGTAAAAGACCTATAGAGTGGAAACTATAAGACACTACTGAAAGAAATTGATTATGACATAAAGAAATGGAAAGCTATTTCATGATCATGGATTGGAAAAATAAATATAGTTAAAATGGCTGAACTACCCAAAGCAATCTACAGATTAATGCAAGCCCAATCAGAATCCCAATGACATTCTTCACAGAAATAGAACAAAGAATTCTAAAATCCATATGGGGCCACAAAAGACCCCAAATAGCTAAAGCAATTCTGAGGAAAAAGAGCAATGCTGGAGACGTCATAATAAATGACTTCAAAATATACTACAAAGCTATATTAATCAAAACAGCATGATACTGGTACAAATCAGACACACAGTCAATGGAACAGAATTGAAAGCCCAGAAATAAAATCAAACACGTATGGAAAGCTAATCTTCAACAAAGAAGCCAAGAACATATAATGGAGAAAGGAAAGTCTTGTCAACAAATGGTGGTAGGAAAACTGGACAGCCACAGGCAAAAGAATGAAAGTAGACTTTATCTTTTGCTATAGCAAAAATTAACTCAAAATATGTTAAAGACTTCAAGGCAAGATGTGAAACCATAAAACTTCTGGAAAAAAGTTTAGGCAGTACACTCTTTGACATTGGTCTTAGAAGGATCTTTTTGAATACCACGTCCACTCGGGCAAGGGAAACAAAGTAAAACATAGACAAATGGGACTTTGCCAAACTAAAGAGCTTCTGCAAGGCAAAGGAAACCAAGAAGAAACCAAAAAGACAACCCACCAACTGGGAGAAAATATTTGCAAATCATATATCTGACAAGGAATTAATCCTCGAAATATATAAAGAACTCACACAACTCATCAACAACAAAAAAACAACCTGATCAAAAAATGGGCCAAGGATCTAAACAGACATTTTTCCAAAGAAGATATACAGATGGCCAATAGGAACATGAAAAGATGTTCAAGATCACTAATCATCAGGGGAATGCAAATAAAAATTACACTGAGATATTATCTTACACCCATTAGAACGGCTATAATCACCAAGACGAAAAATAAGAAATGTTGGAGAGGATGTGGAGAAAAGGGAACCCTCATACACTGCGGTGGGAAGGCAAACTGGTGTAGCCATTGTGGAAAATGGTATGGAGATTTCTCAAAAAATTAAAAATAGAAATACCATGCGGCCCAGCTATTCCACTACTAGATACTTATCCAAAGAACTTGAAATCAACAATTCAAAGAAACTTATGCACTCCTATGTTCATTGCAGCATTATTCATAATAGCCAAGATTTGGAAGCAACCTAAGTGCCCATCGACTTGATGAATGGATAAAGAAGCTGTGGTATGTATATATATGATGGAATACGACTCAGCCATAAAGAAGACAAAATTGTCCCATTTGCAACAACATTTACGGACCTTGAGGGTATTACGTTATGCAAAATAAGCCAGACCGAGAAAGACAAATACTGTATGATTTCACTCATGTGGAAGGTAAACAAATACATGGACAAAGAGAACAGATTAGTGGTTACAGAAGGGGAAGGGGAGTGGGAGGTGGGTATAAGGGGTAAAGGGACGCATATATATGGTGACTGACAAATAATAATGCACAGCTGAAGTTTCACAATGTTATAAACTATTTTGACCTCAATAAAAAATAAATCCTGGTAAAACCACTAAAGTAGAATGGTGACTAAGAAAAATGTAGAAATGGAAGCATTGCCTGGAAGTAAATCATATATTCTACTTATCAACAGAGAAATTAATGCTGAATATTTTAATTGATAATGCAAAACAGAAAATACTAGGGAAAAGGGTCTCACGTTCATACTCCAAATTTGAGTTTATTGTTATGTGTCTCTGACATTTATTTTGAACAAAATGTATTGAAATATAAAACAAAATAATTTACAAGTATAAATTCAAAGCTACAGTTTTTATTCTAAATAAAGGTAGCTCCTCCAAGAGTATGTTTACTGTCATGTGTCTATGAGAATGTGTGAGTTTTTGGAGACTGGTCTGAAGAGTATCTGTGATAGCTTAAAAGTTAATAGAGTACTCTAAGAGATAAAGTATGATGTTCGTATTCCAATTTTAAAGAGCCAGTGTTTGTAATTTCTATTATTTGCTATATACTCGAGAGAACATTTAATTTCTACTCTCTTAGCAAATTTCAGTAATACAATAGAATGTTATCAACTATAGTCACCATGTTATCTGTTAGATCCTCAGACCTTACTGACCTTAGGACTAACTGACAGTTTGTACTCTTACCCACCTTTCCCTATTTCCCCCACCCCCCAGCCCCTGGCAACCACTTTTCTACTCACTGTTTCTGAGTTAGATTTTTTCTTTCAGATTCCACGTATAAGTGATACCATGCAGTATCTGTCTTTCTGTACCTGACTTTGAAAAGAAGTGGTGGATGGACTAGCAGCTGATAGATGAGACTTACCTTTAGGACTGTCACAGGAAAAACGAAGAACAGAGGCAAAGTCAAGAGAGAAAATGAGCTGTAATGGGAATTATTTTGTGTTGAAAGAAATACATGAGGACTTGTATAGCACATATTCCTCTCGTATGGAGAGCTGCCTGCGTGTTTAGGTGAGATATGAAAGGGGAATTTTCTGTTACACACTCCTTCTGCCTCTTAAAGAAGTTGAAATGGCTTAAGAAACTTATAAAAAAGATGTACTTATAAAAAGAACTTAGTAAGGAGAGGAATATTTCTACCACTGTGCAAAATTTCAGTACCCAACATTTCTCTGGAAACTTTTTAGCCTGAAATAAATGGGAAGAATGAAAATTAACATGAAATCGGAAAATATTTCAGTGATGCATGTATTCACAGGGACTTAACTTTTTTATATTAAGAAAAAAAGGCTTTGAAGCACCCTAGCATTTGGCCAGGGCACGTGAAAATCTCCTTTTATCAATCCTATTAGTAAACATACTAAATTGAGCATATTTTGTCTTAACATAAAAATTAGATGTCAAAGCAACACAGCCTATATTATTATTCAGAGTAGACTATGCCAGGGCAACGTATATATAGTCAAGCAAGTTGCCCTCATGTTGTTCAGTTCATAGGACCACCCTCCAACACCATAAGACTTCATGACAGAAAAAGTAGAAAGATGACAAAATGTTCGAAAATGGAAAATAAATTCTTATACCACATTTCTCTCTCTCACTTACATACCCTTACACACACGTATGTGTATATATGTATAAATTTTCTCTTCTAGAAATAACTATTTTAATTGTTCAAACCAAAGTAATTGGAAGATCTATATCCAATACCCAATTTAAATATAGACTCATATATGTGTGACGTGGGTATCAGTAATGCATTTCTGTTTGCATATTTACTATAACTATATGAATACTCTGGGGAGATATAAATATTAAATTTACAAATAATCAGGAAAAAAGAAAGCTGTGTAAGATATTGTGGATAGTTATATTCTTCTTATCCTTATTAGAACAAAGGAGCTGCTGATTCAGCTCTTGTGATATCTGAAGAGAAAATACCAGAATCTGATTAGTCACATACTTAGCTAGCTTGCAGTCCTTCAAAATTCAATAGTTTAACGAATTATGTTGGACTCAGAAATTAAAGAGGTCTTCCAGTTGCCTAAGTGGTTTGGAATTATTCACGGTGATCCAAGCATTGCACTGTATTCTAATCTCCATCTGTGTACAAATTAATAAACAGCATGGTTGCGTCTGGGAGCCCATGTGACTAACGTCAAGCTCCACATAACCTTGTGGTGACTGAAAACAACTAAACATCATCCAGGTATTTATGAAAAGGGAAACAGACCTATTAAACCAACACACTGACACTCCCTCTGTAAATGATTTGCAAATTGATAAACCTAGTGTGGTATATCAAAGAGAGGAAACAAACACTATTGCTTGTGTTCACTCACTCTCTTGACCTACTTTCCCTGAGACCTGACAAAAGACTAAGTACTTTTGTTCTATATTCCACATGAAAAAACTGGTTTAAAAGGAAATAGCCACAGGCTTTATAATAAAAGGTAAACATTACCAAATACCATTATTACTACTGTTAGATATAATCCCTAAAAATGTGATCACATCAAAATATAAGATTGAGCTTGGCAAAGAATAAAAAATATCACTAGTAATACCAAAAACAAAACATTTATAAGCACCACATGAGTATCACTCACGAGAAAAAATTACCCCCTATTAACAATGCTCTTCTGGCTACTCCTAGCCTATTGATTGCTGGATTCAACATACATCAGTGAACGGTCTTTGAAGGCAAAAACTCTAATGTAATGGCTATTTGATCCACATGAATGTCTGATCTTTGCAGAAATAGTAAATTGAATGTAATCAAATCAATAAAATAATATCAAAGGAATAGAAACTTAGGTATGGTAACTAAACATTACCTGAGAGTTGTGTACAGCTAAGAAACAGAAAAAGAGAAATTACTCATTTCAATCTATTTTTAATATAACTCACTTTTTAGATGACAAATCTGCTTTTAGTAAACATTTTCTTTAAGTGCAAAATAATTGTTCATAGAAGACAAGAGCTCTGATATTTTAAAAGTCTAAATGTCTATGTGAATAGGCGCAATAAATTTCTTTCCTCTTCACTCATCAAGCACCTCAAGATAGAGGCATTCCCACATTTCATCAATTTGTATGTCAGGTATTGTCAGCATTATCACAACATAATAGACTCTTGACATTCAAACAGCCAGAGAAAAACAGCAAAGAAGCTCCACCGAACACGTCCAAGGAAGGACATGTGGAAGTATGGGAGGCCACTCCACCACAGTTGCTTAGTCATGTGCTCTTTGCTCAAGGAGGTGGGAGAGGAACTCTTCCACAAGGCACAAGGCTTCTTACTGCTCTATCCTCCCTGTAAGAGACGGAAATGAGCACACTTAAGAATGTGGCAAGGCAATCAATCTGTCTTACATGTTGGTAAGTCTGGCATTAACGTCGTATCATCCAGCTAACATAAAAGTAAATGATAGAAAGATGACAAATTTGAAGTTAGACTGTACTCGTTCCCTCAGTGCATTTAACGTCTGATCAGGACCTTTTAGTATCACTACTGCCTTTCTCACTTCTCAGAATAGCAGCAGTCACCAAGACAAGATGGTCTGGGTTGTGATAACACTACTCCCTGTCTAAACAAAGTCAAGTGTTGCTGAAGACAAGTCAAGAGGTAAAGAAATCTTCATTGTAAAGTAACCTATCTCTTATGATGTTACTTTCATCTTAATCCTTAGAAACAGTAGTTGAGCTGTGTCCCCAGAAATACAATTGAATGTTTCATGAACAAGAAGTTCTAAATGATTTCTTAAGTATTTTGTAATGTTTCTATTTTAATTTTCAATAAATTACATTGTATTTCTATAGCTACACTTTAAATACATATGTTATCAAATTCAAGAGCATCAACTTTAGAAAAAAAGTCAAATATTTCTTAAAAATTTGACCTCAGTTTTTTTCAGTACATAGCTTCCATTTCTGGAAATAATCTTTATTTTAATTTTTGGCCTTTAACACTGAAAAGATATGGGAAATAGTGCCACTATAAAAAATAAGGATTTCTATTTATCTTTTCAATTAGAGGTTTTTTTATTCTAAAAAAAGAAACATACACCACTTGAATGCTTTCCACCTAGTTCTAGAAGTACGTATTGAGGTCAACACTAGCAGTCGTATGCAGCTAAGTCCTAAATGAATAGGAAAATATTTGTTGTTTGTCAATCCTACAATTACTACATTTTGTCCACTGTCTTGAAACACTTAGGGCCTTCAGTGTTTTCTCCTACCTATTCCAAAAGCTATTTAAAGTATTTGAAGATATTTTTAACAATCTACACTACAAAATCCTTAAAGAATTAACAGAATTTTCCATATTTCCATCAAAGTGACTATCTTAAGCAAAAGGAATATTACTATCTGTGGGATTAAGATCTTAAAGATATTTTGAGAGTTGAGAGCATCTTTTGGGGGAACCCCTGAAATTGTACCACTACCCCTACATAGGACCTGAAACCAAGGGGGGGATTACAGTGGCACTGAAGAAAAAGACCTAGATTGGAGATAATTAAGATAAAAAGAAAAAGAAAAATATATGCTGATATTAAATTGAAATGTGCTCACTCTAAGGAATTTAAGAAGAAAGCTTCAGAGAAAGAAATATTGACCTTACAGCTAAAGTTGAAGAGGACATGGGAAAGCAAGGTTGCAGAGGGCCAGTTCAGGCTGGCGGATAATTTAAAATAAAGTGATTATATACTAAACACATATGATTACTTAAGAACAAGGTAGTTTCATTATTTCCTTTTGATAAATTACAAAACACTCCAGAACCAAGAGGATTGGAAGTCTTCCTCTTCTGTGCTCCTTCAGCAGGCATACATTTGTTTATTATCAAAAAAAAGTTACAAAGATTTTCAAAACACTAAAATTTCAGAGACCTTAACATTAATTGATTCATTTTTCTTGGAATCATTTTTCGCTCCATTTTCAGGTTTTGCTCTTAGAAATCTAGCAGTAGGAACAGTGCAAACATAAGAAATGTCATCCAAAATAGAAGCTACCAGATAAGGGAAAAAGAGACAGGCCTTCTACTGGACATAGCACTTTTTTTTCATCAAATGACTCCTGAGAGAACAATGTTTCTCGTTGATCTAGAAAATATGAGGCAGGGTATAATGGAATAATTCTTTAGTCCTAGAGACACATAAATCTTTGTAGGAAACAACAACAAAAGCAAAAAACAAAAATAATACAAAGCAGTGTCTCTTCTCTTTGCCCTATTCTTTTGCACTTAGCGGTTCATTATTTACAACATGAGTGGATTTCCCTGTGCCTTCTTCCCCAATTAACCTTAGTATTAAAATTATTTAACAAAAATGCCCTTTAACAAGGCTAGAGATGAGAACATTCCTCCTATTGCTTTCAAAATTAAACTCTTACAACAGTTCATAAAACATGAAGAGTAAAATCCATAAAAGCCATTTATCTTTCCGCAGTGGCATTTTCTCACTGAGACTTCTGAGTTCTCAGACCTTTCTTCCATTTTAGTTTTCTGCCTTTTCAGGCAGGTCACAACTTCAAGCCTGACAGGAAAGAAAATGTAGGGCGTCTGATTCGTTGCCAGTCTACTTGTATTTCACTTTCTTCACATTCTGCCTTTTGTCAGACTCCATCTAAAATCAAATCACTATTGTCCAAGGCCACATCCACACAAAAATGGCACAGTTAGATGTGGCCAAAGAAGATCCTATTTCTGCTTAGCTGTAGCAGTCTACACGGGTATGTGAAATTTCAGCCCATGGCTGGAGAAATGTCGCCATGAGCTCACAGAAATTAGTCCCACCAAATCTATTTCCCTTCATTCTACTATTAATATCTGAAACAAGATCAATTCCTATCCATAAAGAAACAAAACCCCAAATGGTAAACATTTACAATATTTTTAGAATTTTCTAATTAATATGAAACACTTGTAGAGGAAACCACTTATAGGACTAACAACATCCTTTATTACGTCATTTAGATTAATTTAGATTCTCATGGAAACAAGTCTAAGCATCATGTAACACTAGAGCAGATTCTATATATGTTTAATTACTGATGATAATTTCCATAAAAGAATTGGTTAGTATGAGTTTTTCAAAATGTAGCCAAAGAACTCCTCAAAGCTATAGGTAATAATTTCAAAATTCCCCTCAGTCTCCCCAGACATCCCGTATATAGGCACTGAGTAAACCATTCCGCAGGCAGAGAGACCATAAATCTTCCTGGCCTTTAGTCACACTTACAAATTGTTATTGAAGCTCTCTCTGTAACCAGAGACAAAGATGTGTATTTTAACAAAATCCTATAAATGTGAACCCAATAGCAACAGATGACTGTGTCTACAAATGTGACCCTAAAATGAGGTTATAGGAAATTAAAATAGAACTGTAATAAAAATATTTAGAATGATGCAGAGCTTCTCGATTTTGCTTTAACACCCTCCTCTCACCTTTTCCCTCTCCTGTCAAGGAGAGCGTGTTCTTTTGTATTTTCTCTAAGGCGTCTGCATTGATTTCAGTGAGGCTGTGTGCCAAAATTCCTGTTCTCCTGTGTATGACAGCCTCTTTATGACCAAAAGAATATACCCATACTACCTTTGCTATCAGATAAAACATGAAAATCCGACTACTGGGTAGATCTATTTCCGGGTGCCTTCTGGGGGCAAGTTGGCACACAGCTGTAAACCCAAGCCCACAGCTGCTCCAGGCATATATCCATCCCAACCGGCTGGACTGAAGCATTATCCTATCTCTCTGTGCTGGTTCTTTCTTCAGTTGATCCTAAGTGTCAACCCTAGCCTTTAGCTACCCTACTCCTGTTTTTATATTCTCCATGGGGTTAGATAAGCCTGTCTCCTTCCTAAGCAAACAGGAAAACAGCTGCAGAAAAGTTACCACTAACAAGAGAGCAAAAGACAGAGATATGTTCAAATGATGGCTGAGCCTTAAAAAGTGTTTTGGCAGCAGCTTCTGCCAGAGTTCAATGACTAATAATTTTGGTTTTGGTTTGCAACATGCACTGTTATCAAAGACACTATTTATTTAACCAGAAGTCAAGACTCAGCTCCTAGGAGTAATTATGTGACAGAGTTTTTATCATTTATGCAGTAAAGGAACCTCAGACTAGAGCCATAATTGTAGCTCATTTGAAAAAAGAGAACAACTTAAACCTGATTTCTGCCACTCAAATTATCCTTTGATGCCCTCTTGTATTCTGTTTGTTTGTGGAGGAATAGACTAGAAGAGTTACAGCTGGAGACTCATCTGGTTTGGGAAAGGACATAATTCAGCTCATGATGGAACTTAGTCTCCTGGTAACTATGGTCCACAGATGCACAGCTGTTAAATCCAGTCTGTATACCTTTCATAAAGGAGCCAGAATTAGGTCAACCCTTCATAAGGCAAAGTGAGGCAAGTTCCTCCATACTGCTATTTGAGAAGATGATATAAAATAGGATAAACATAAATCAAAGACTTCCTGACTTCAAAGATTTTTTTTGAGTTATAATTGACGTATTGGTTTTAGGCATACAACATAATGATTCAATATTTGTATATATTGTGAAATGATCACCACACATATTTACAATGTTTTTCTTGAGATGAAAACGTTTAAGATCTACTCTCTTAGCAACTTTCAAATATACAATATAGTATTAAGCATAGTCACCATGCTGTACATTACATCCCCAGGACTTAACTATTTTATAAGCGGAAGTGTGTATCTTTTGACCAGCTACAACCCTTTTGTCTATCCCTCATCCTCCCCTTCCAGCAACCACAAATCTGTTCCCCATATCTATGAGTTGGGTTTTGTTGTTGTTTTAGATTCCACATGCAAGTGAGATTATACAGTATTTGTCATTCTCTGTCGGACTTATATCACTCAGCATAATGCCCTCAAGGATCACCCATGTTGTCACAAATGGCAAGATTTGCTTCAGTCTCATGGCTGAATAATATTCCTTTGTATATATATCACATCTTCTTTATCCAGTCATCTATCGATGGATGCTTAGGTTGTCCCATGTCTTGGCTGCTGTAAATATTGCTGCAATAAACATGGGGGTGCAGATACCTTTTTGAGTTAGTGTTTATTTCCTTTGGATAAATGTCCAGAAGTGGAATTGCTGGATCATATGGTAGTTCTAGTTTTAATTTTTTGAGGAAGCTGCGTACTGTTTTCTCTAGTGGCTGTGCCAATTTATATTCCAACCAATAGTGCACAAAGGCCCCCTTTTCTCCATATCCTCACCAACATTTGTTATTTCTCGTCTTTTTGATGAGAGCTGTTCTAACAGGTGGGAAGTAGTAGTTCATTGTGGTTTGATTTGCATTTCCCTGATGATTAGTGATGTAGAACACCTTTTTATGTACCTGCTAGCCATCTGTATGTCATCTTTGGAAAAATGTCTGTTCAGATGCTCTTCCCATATTTTAATTGGATTTTTGTTTTTGATATTGAGTTTTATGAGTTCTTTATATATTTTGGATATTAACCCCTTATCAGATGTATGACTTATAAGTATTTTCTCCCACTTCCTAGATTGCCCTTTCATTTTATTGATGGTTTCCTTTGCTGTACAGAAACTTTTTAGTTTGATGTAGTCCCATTTGCTTATTTTTGCTTTTGTTGTCTTTGCCTTTGGTGTCAAATCTAAAAAATTATCACCAAGACTGATGTCAAGGAGCTTACCACCTATGCTTTCTTCTAGGAGCTGTATGGTTTCAAGTCTTATGTTCAAGTCTTTGATCCATTTTGAGTATGGTGTAAGATAGTGGTTGGCTTTCACTCTTTTGCATGTGGCTGTCTGGTTTTCCCAACACCACTTATTGAAGAGACTGTCACTTCCCCATTGTATATTCTTACTTCCTATGTCATAAATTAACTCGCCATATATGCATGGGTTTATTTCTGTCCTCTCTATTCTGTTCCATTGATCTATGTGTCTGTTTTTATGCAAATACCATACTGTTTTGATTGCTATAACTTTGTAATATAGTTTGAAATCAGAAAGTATGGTGCCTCGAGCTCTGTTCTTCTAAGTGTTCCTTTGGCTATTCAGGGCCTCGTGTTCTGGTGTCAGGGTAACCTATTGATTATAATCAGCAAGAAAATCCCTATAACTTCCTTGTGCGAACATATTAAGCATCTCAGCACATAGTTTAATCATATTTCATCAACATAGACCCGTTAACCACTTCATATTTCTCCCGCTCCCTCAACCCTCACCTTACAGTCTTTGCTGTGCCACATCAAAGATAACTTGTTAGTTGACACTGGTTTAAATATTATCCAAATTTAGTAGGACACTTATAAAGCCTAAGAGAGGTTTCAAAGTTCAGGTAAAAATCCCTAAGATCCTGAAAAATGTAATGATCACTATGTATTGCCTTTTTAGACTGACTTACTAGTTGTTTCAGTCTTGGCTAGGCGTTTCTTCCAATATATCTCAACTAGTTCTCTTGGTCAGAGGGCCTTTGAAGGTGAGGATGCAAAAATATCCAAAGAGTTTCTAAGATTATTATTTTTTTATTTTTTAAATTATTTTTAAAGATTGGCACCTAAGCTAACAACTGTTGCCAATCTTTTTTTTTTTTTCTGCTTTATCTCCCCAAATCCCCCCTGCTACGTAGTTGTATATCTTAGTTGTGGGTCCTTCTAGTTGTGGCATGTGGGACACCGCCTCAATGTGGCCTGATGAGTGGTGCCATGTCCGTGCTCAGGATCCAAACTGGTGAAACCCTGGGCTGTTGCAGCGGAGCGCACCAACTTAACAACTCAGCCACAGGGCCAGCCCCAGATTATTATTGCTTTTAATTTTTTTTTGAGGAAGATTATCCCTGAGCTAACATCTGCTGCCAATCCTCCTCTTTTTGCTGCGGAAGACTGGCCCTTAGCTAACATCCATGCCCATCTTCCTCTGTTTTATGTGGGACGACTACGACAGCATGGCTAGAGAAGCAGTGTACAGATCCACACCTGGGATCCAAACCAGCAAACCCCGGGCCGCCAAAGTGGAAGATGCGAACTTAACCACTGTGCCACCAGGCCGCGACCTCTAAGATTATTTTTAATTTTATATATTGTAGTGTATGCATAAGGAAATAAAAGTTTCTTCTCATTATATGTATATATAAATTTATGAAATACTTCATATCTTTAATGTTTTCATTGTCCTACTATTGCTTTTGAGTGATACAAGACATTCTTTGTATTGAATAGGAGTGTTGTACACTAATGATTTAAAAGTATATACTGTACAATTAAAATAATAGTTTCTAATCAATTTCTTAGGGTGTATTGTTGAATTACTGCTGAATTTTTACCTTAAAATATTTTTAGAAATATATTTCTCACTTTTTGTCAAATAGTAATATGACAGTAAAAGGAATGTTCAGATTTCAGTATGGAGCCCTTCAGGTAATGAAGAACTGAAAATGAAAGTCTTTCAGGGTCCCCGAGACTTTCCTTTACATAGTCTGCAAACTATGATAGCAAAACAATATTATCTATATATTTAGCTAAGGTAAATAAACTCTCAGTATTAATGAGAAAACTATTTGTCATAATTCCATAAATATATAAAAATTAGCTTACAGTATTATTATTACCTGATAGATTAAAAATAGACAAGGAAAAACTAAACTTTGGTATTGTTCAGGACTCTTGAATGCAAGTCATTAAAACTTAACTGTGACTGGCTTTAGGGCAGAAAAGAATAGAGCATGTACCGTCCTAAACAAGCCAAGGAGGCGAGAACTCAGTAATGCATCTGATACATTGCTCGCTTGCTTGCTTGCTCTCTCTCTGGGCTTAACTCATCTTTGCCTCTTTCCACCTGAAAAATCCGTTTACTCTTACTGCCCCTTCTTTATTCCACTTGATAGAAAACATGATCACCAACATTTCCTGAGTATCATAACTGCCTCTACTAAAGAACTCAATTCCTCTTTTCTGGTTAAAAAAAAAAAAAGTCATATGGAATTACTGTGATTGGAGGAGCTTGGTTTAGCTGCCCACTACAGACAAATCAGTTGTAGCCAGAAGAAAATGGTAGCTTCAAATGAAACCAACAACAGTGGTGGCGGAGGAGGAGAAACTCTCAAACTCATAATGAAGAGCTGCGTTCTAATGAAGGGGAGGAATGACTGGCTGGCACAGAAAACTCTCCGATAACACACAAACTATAACTTAAAGCTTCTTGGCTTCAGTCATATGTTCTACTCCTTTAACCAAACTCCCTAAAAAATTTTGAGT
The DNA here is from genome assembly GCF_041296235.1 of Equus asinus. Lineage (NCBI taxonomy): Eukaryota > Metazoa > Chordata > Mammalia > Perissodactyla > Equidae > Equus > Equus asinus. The sequence goes on from NC_091807.1 coordinate 3,636,911, forward strand.
TAAATGGCAGGAAAAAATGGAGAAGAATTTAAAACTCACAAACAAAAAAAATTGTATAGCTGGATTGGAATGAGTTCACTATTTCTCTGTATGTTTCTTGTACAAACAATAGATTTTATGCAAATTCAAATCCTTTAATTATTCGCATGACTGAGCTTCAATACATTTTAGTTATTCATATATTTTTGCAAGCTGTATTAATATAGTGTAAATAAAAAGTAAAAATGAAGCAACATAGCTCCTAATAACAGGGAATTTAAAACAAATTAGGAAATTACACATAAATCAAAAATACAAAGCAAATTATGAGAATCTATAAGACTTTGACCTAAACTGAACATTTGAACACTGAATAAAATACCTATGGAGACTCTGTATTTTAGTCAAGTAATTGAGTTTTCAGTGTTTGGGGAAAGAGAGGATGAATATGTAATTTACAGATTTTTAACATAATAAGCATTTGCTAATTGCTTTCAAAAAAGGAATTTGTGGCTAAGATTATATTTTTTCACAGCTGTATGAATGACTAACTCAAAATAAATTCAAGAGAAAAATGATGATTCCAAGGGAGAAAAATCTTACCTTCCAGAATGTGAATTGGGAATCTTACTGTTCAAAAGTTTCCATTGCTTAGGCTGTTTACTACAGGGAGTATTACATAACATAAGACTAAAGTGACAAATCAGAGTTTTTGATAAGCACAGTATTTTTAAGAAGTGTCTTCTGATAAAATGATGTGAAATCTAAAACATCTTAAAAATGAACTTCCCTATTTCAAGTAGCTAAGAGCAAAAATGTCAACCAAAGTCAGCAAAAGAGAGAATGACAAGATCAACAGAAGCTGAGCGCCTGCAAGTTGTAACACATTTTACGACATGATCCAGATGTTATTACTTTTTCAAGTGAAATATTGAAGGTGATTCTAGCATAGAAAGATATTTCTGGCCAGAAGGAAATTTCTTGAGATAGTCCCAATTTTGAAAGCCCTCAGAGTGAGAGATTGCACGTATATAGTGGTATCTTCAAAAAGGAATGAGCCATCTTTTTTTTTTAATCAAAAGCTTCATTATTTGAGAATGTGGAATAACAATATGGGACAGAGAAGGAAGTCTTGCAGATAATACCTGATGTGGAGGTGTAAAGGATAAACATCAAACTGAGTTTTAGAACTTCCCATTCTCTTCAAAATCCCTTGACCTGTTTTAGATGTTTAATACTGTTGTAAACAGTTAGATTCTTGGATATCTCACTGTGGTCAGCTGTTAGATCCCAAAGAAGTAATCACAGTTAAGTTACTCTGAGCAAATGGGGCATTTACTATAAACTCCCCAGATTCCACAAAGTATTCTAGAATACTAGAATTAAGAGAAAATGAAACTACAGATTTGTCTTCCAGATCTATTCCTCTGCAAAATGACACCATCACTTATGATACCACAACTGCTATTTCTAATAAAAAAATGTACATCATAGGAACTGACCGCTGGCTGCCATTGACTGATTATATATTTCTGCCCAAACTCACTTTGTCTCCAACCTTTGCTGTGTAATGACTTGGTCCCTTATTTTGTCACCATAAACCCACCGAAACTGCTCCTACATAACTATCTCCCATCTCTTCTGCACTATGTTTAGACATAGAGGGGGCTTAAACCCGCAAACGATGATATTCCAGTTTTCTTCATTAGTCTGTCTTAATACTCAGGGCTTGCAGATTCTAAGCCCTCTCCACAAACATTAGCTGACAGAACACTTCAACTATGTGCTTGCCTTCTTCCTAAAAGGTCAGCTCTTACTCTCAGCCTTCCTTGTGGTTATATAACCCAGTAGATAGCAAGTAGAATAGTGGTAGTCCTGGATTCTTAGCATGCTTTGTAGCACATGGGTGTCCATTTATGCCAATAATGGCGTCACTGGTTCTTAAGACTTTCTCAAGCAGCTTGTGCTTACTCTTCCAAGTAGTGATGCATTATTTAAGTTGAAGGCAAGGAGTCATGACTTCTTCATCCTTTTGCCTGAAGGGATAGGAGTATTTAATACTCCTCACAGTGCCCTACGATGATTTAATTTATGTTAGTTGACTATAAATTACCATATAGTTTAAGAGTAGGATATTATCTTCTCATAAGATATACAGCAAGATGCTGACATAAATTAAATAATTATGATATGGGCACCATGAGGTAAGAAGAGTTACAAAATACATCCCTCAAATATCTCACAACTTTACCCATATCTTATAGTCTGGCACTTGACGTTGTCAGTGAAAGACAAATAAATATTGAGTAGAATCTTGTCATGTAACAACTCATTAAGCTAATTTAAGCAATAGTTGGACAGATAAAAAGATAATATTGATGGAAAAGATCTAAGTTTCAGTTCCTCACAATCACATTCTGAGACTGAGCTTTGGGTACAAGTAGTTTGTTTGGGACATAATTCCAAAGCTTGATGAGGCTGTGTGGGCATGAAGCAGAAGGAGGAAAGCCAATAAGGTGTGTAACTGAACTGGTAATCTCTGTGTGCAGCAGGGGCTCAATCTTACTGTGTGCAATACACCTTAAAATTTCCCCCATGCAGTAAGGAAATGGGTATTTATTCACCATTTCCATTGTTACGATTGGCTTCTAGATAAGTAGTCAACAAAGTTTTCCAGTAAAAGGGCCAGACAGTAAATATCTTAGGCTTTGCAGGTCACAGGATCTCTGTCACACCATGCAACTCTGCCATCGTACCATGAATGCAGCTGTAGAAAACCCTTTAACAAATGGCTGTGGCTGTGTTCTTTTTTATTTACAAAAACAAGTGGTGAGCCAAATTTGGCCTGAGAGCCACAGTTTGCCAACTCCTGTTCCAGACAAGTTCCTTGCCTAGCACAGCAGAAGATGACCTTGGAGCTAGAGAATGCCCTCAGACAGATTCAGAAGGCCATGAGCTTCTAGGAAAATGTCCGTAAGTGACCTCTTGTGAAGGTCAGAGGGTATAAATGTAAACAGATAAAATAATAAAATTTGAAGTCAATAAAAGTTGTTTAAAAGAAAGCTATAGAATTATGTTTCATTAAAAAATCAGAAGAAAGATGGCATCTAAAATATTATATCAGAAGTATTGCAAATTAATTTCTTAAATGATAAATCAATAAATGTGTTGGATTTTTAAAAAAATTCTCAGATAAAATTGAAGTTAGAGGAAAGAAGCTTCAGATCCTTGAGATCCAACAGCATTGCCTCATCTACCCACTAACTGGAGCACCTGTGACCATAGCGAAAGTTGAAGGTGCAAAAGAATGATTCAAGAAACAAAATCGTCACTTTAGAAAACTGGCTAAATAAATTACAGATAATTGTTTTAAACTTAGTATTCATATTACAGATATTTCACAAAATATCACTTAAAATCGAGGAGGCAGGCATATATTCCTGGTAAACCAAATAAAGAAAAGTTCAAGAGACATAGTTTGGGGAAATTTCCGGACACATAGGTCAGCAGGCATTTTCATTTTGTTACTTTTCTGATGTGATTTTCAGTTACACTACATCTGAAGAACTTTGGCTTCTAACTATATCTTTACTGGACATAATTTGCAGATAAATGAAAGATCCACCAAAAACGTTTGTAAGGTAATAACATTTCTACTGTAGTTTTATAAGACTGTAATCAAGTTCCCTCATAAGCAACAAGATTATTGCCTCATAAAATAGCCCAGCAGAGCTACGCTATTATCCCAATTGTGGTGCTGCAAGAAGACTTGCTAAAATATGTGTGCAATAACTATGAGCATCAAAATAAATGCATTGGATTTTTCTTTCTTGTCACATCAATGAATAAGAGTAACAAAATGAAAGAAGGGTTAAAAACCTGCAAAAAATAAATAAAGGAATCAGACTAACCATAAAAATATAGCCTAATATGATTATACTGTTATTGAAAGTAATAGAGAAAAATATCTGTGCTAATAATATACTTAGAAATTAATGGGTCAAAAAACTCAATTGTGAGTTGGATAAGGGACAGAAATGTTAACATAATCAGTACGTAATGCAAGTCTGGCATGAAAGAGTGTTTTCCCAGCTTTTGAAGACCTTGCCTCTGTACATCTCTGTCTTTAACATTCATTTGCCAGTAGATGGAGAAGTAAAAAAAGAGATTGTGAAGGAGATGGTGTGTGCGTAATAGGCTTTCTACAATGAACTCAAATTAGAGAAATAGGAATGGAGAGATAGATATTCATTTAGAATGCATTTACTGTGTTTTGAGGCTAGAAATATCACAAGAATTCATTTGGTTTTCTTTCATTATTGCCTATAGAGTGTGTGGGTTTTGTTTCTTTCTTTGCTTTGCTGGGGGAAAATGCCATGTCAGACAAAAATGGGTCCCCACATCTGTAATTTGTCCTGTTATTTTTATATCTATATCATAAAAGCTGCAGAGGAAAGAAAGGCTACATGTTAGAATGATCAACTTTGTTGTCTGGCTATTCTTTATTCCTAAGATATCTACCTGTGAAGGCACAATTCTACAGTGACCCCAATAAACCGTCCCTTTGAGTATACGTACAACCATTGAATGAGATGCCATATCACTCTCATGATTAGGTGAGAGTACTAATCACTAATCAGCTGACTGAGTTAATCAAAAGAAATGAATCATGGGTGGGCCTGAATTAATAAGATGAGTCCTTAAAGGAAGGTAAAGCATCAGAGCAATTGTTCTTCTGGCCTGAAAGGAGAAGTAAACTACCACGCTGTGAGTGGGCCTATGAGGGGGAGGCCTTTTGGAGCTAAGATTGTCCCCCAGCTGACAGCCAGCCAGAAAAATAGCTACCTCAGGAAATCAACCTCAAAGAACTGAATTCTGCTGACTCCCTGAAAGATCTTACACGAGACCCCAGACTCCAGGTGACAAGGCGCATGGACAGCACTTTGATTTCAGCCTTGAGGTTCAGGTCACTAAGTTCGTAGTAATTCATCATGCAGGTACAGGAAAGGACTACATAAACCAAGAACAGAGCCATTAGAAACCACTTCTCCAGATCACCTTGTGTGGTGTAATTTTTAGCTATAACTATATATTAATTATATATATGTTTATTTATTTCTGATTACCATGGTGACACATTCACTGAGAAAAAGTCAAACGATACGATAAATGCATAATTAAAAATCAAATGTACTTTGAAATAGACTCATTCCTCCTCTTCTCCTCTCTGCCCCAATACCTTCCAGAAAATGGTTGTTAGACACTGCTTGCTGTTTTTATTAGGTTAACTTTCTGTTTTTTTAAAGAATAAGTGCACTATTGTATATATCACATTCAACTCATTTTGTTTTTCTCTAAACAATTATGTGCATTACTTCATCTTTGTTCATCTAGCATATGTCATTATTTTTAATAGCTTATTATTGTATGAAAATTCTGCTTCTCTCACTGTTTGCGCAATATACATGAAATCCCAACTAAGCCATCTTCAAAAAATATGATTTGGGTAATTTGAAGCATGCAGCGTTTTAAAAAAGTAAAAAATCCAGCACTGGTTCCATAAACTCTCATACTCACTCCTTACTACAGATTTCCGTTTCTTTAATCCACACTCTATGCTTTTGTGAAGGCACGATGATTTTCAATTAGACCTCAGATAATGCAGTAATGCCTTACCACAGGTGAAAACATATGGGTTCACAATTATAAACTTGGTTCCTAAGACACTTAATTGAAAATGGTCAGAAGTTGCAGAGGAAAGAATTCTGTACAAATAATTAGTTTCTAAGCTAGAATAAAGTCATATTTATTTTGGAAGATGCTGTGAATCTACAGTGTGTGTGTGTGTTTGTGCGTGTGTGTGTGTGTGTAGGTTGGGTTATTAAGGTTTTAGGAAAGGTAAGAAGCGGGGACAAAACTCTTTACAAAGAGGAGAGACTAAATAACCAAAAACAAGATGATATGAACACTGCCCTTTCTTTCAAATTATCAAAAATGTTGTGACAATGCAGGAATGGTGGCTGTGAAATGAATACTGTGATAAACGTAGCATGCCACAAACAAAGGTGATTCATAACTAGTAATCAAATGAGAAAATATTTTTTAAATATTCACCTTGTCCACTTAAAAAGCAAATTCCCCTGTTATTTTACTTTCAAAATGAGTTTATTCAAGAATAATCACAAGAATTGCAATTTGGGATGTGCGTGCTATGGTGAACCAGAGGCAGTTTGGAAAACAAATAAGGGGGAGCTGCTTTTATAGAGAAAAGGGGGAGAAGAGAGGGGCTGTTCTAAACGAAAGTCCATTGGGGGAAGGCAACAGTTCAGGGCAGCAACTGCTTCTCAATGGCTGAGCTTCAGCGTTTGTCATTGGCTGGGCTGTTGCTGAGTGGGGAGAGAAATCTTCCTTCAGTAGTAGTTTTACTTCCTGCCAAAGGGGCAAGCATCTGTCTTTTCCTGTTTGGTGTAATTGAGGATGTGTGGTAAGACATGAGAGCTCCCTCTACAGGACTTCCAAACTCCAATTTAATTAAGATTTCTTTTATAATTTCCGCAACCTTGATATTAGATCAGTTTAGGTCGATTACTCAGTTCTGAAATATAATAAGAGACAAATCATTCTTTTCCAAACCTATGGAAAGGGTCAAATGGTAGACTATAGAAAACAGCTCCCAGCACCTATGCTGCTTCTCCCGGGAGATCTTCCATGAGAGGAAGCAGAGTGAGGTCCCACCAAATGTTCTACTGTGCTGAAGACAGTAAGGCCGATTGGAGTCTAGCTTCCTGGGTTCTAATCCAAACACCGACAGTCATTAATGGTGTAAACTGCTTTTGTGGTGTATACCTCTTCTCAGCCCCAATTTATCATCTGTAAGTTAGGGATAATAATAGTGCCTATTAAGCCAAGATTTTGCGAAAGTTAAATGAGATGCTGCAGGCGAAGCATTTAGTGAACTGTTAATTACTATTGTTTTTCTAGTGTTAGTGTGGGCTTGGGTAGAAAAACTCTCTTCCAAAATACGCCTCATTGTACACCTTCTATATAGAAAGGTTTCCCTAAACAATAAATAGTATCTCTTTCTTAATCATTCAAATCATTTCTCTTCCTCTCTTCTGCCATGTATGTGAATGCTTTCCAAATCTGAAAAAGTGAATAAGACATTTCACTACATTAATGACCTTCAAATTAATTTCCCACATATTTTTGCTTTCAATAAATTATTAATAGTTCTATTTGCTCTTTCTGTTTAAGATTTGAGAACAACTTTTTTTGTTTCTTTGGGAAACTTCAATATACTCCGTGTTGGATCTGCAAATAAAAACTCAGACGGAGTTCAATAAGTGGGGTTAAAGTCTTCATAACCATATCGTGCAACAGTCTTTCTATTACAATTATAATAAAATTAGGGTAGAGGATTGAGGTAATACTGGTATAACACATACGCCAAAGATAAAAATTCTATATTCTGAATCCTAAATCCAAATACCCAACGCAATAATTTATCTTCACAGACATTTTCATTTTCGAAAGGTTTGGATCTAGCTACTACATCATATTTTCTAAAAGAAAACAAGTAATAACTTTTATGATATAATTAGCTTACCTCTAAGAATGGGACAATAGGCTCCCTTCTGTAGCTGCAAGTGGGCCTTGTCATAGTATTTCCTCTTGCTAAGACAGAGAGGCCGTTAGTAATCAAGTAGCACTACAGAACTGCTCTTCACACAGGGGACGCATCACAGAACAGTGAACTACCCTAGAAATATGTTTTACAAAGTCACAAGTGCCTAGATATGTAATAATCTACAGTCAATATTTAAAAGCCTAAAATTAAAATAAATTTAATATCAGTATTTAATAAAATTTAGTATTAGACACTGAGAAGAAGGATGTATATTTCTAGGAAAAATAAACTAAATTCTTTTAGAAGCTAGTCAGGCAGTCCTCACTTTGCTTGATTCCAATATACACGAATTTAATTTATCAGAGTTTAGTTAAATAATGCCAACCCCCAACAACACGGTTTGGGTTTCACTTCCAAGGTGTATTAACCATGAGGATTTCCCTAAAGTGTAAACCTAGCTGTTCAGCTCAAAATTGCTAAATAATAGATGCACACCACAATCAGTGACCACGATCACATGCACACATCACTTCCCTCAGAGACTATTGGTGACAGGCCATGCACGTCTTTTAGTCAGTCCATACACAGACAGCAAAGTGTGTACTTGTGTTGCTTTTTTGTTTCCCAGTAATAAACTGTAACATTGTCCAAAAAGGGGTAATCAATAGAGGGAATTAGCCAGCAATGATGAAAGTGCCTCAAAGAAATAAAGTGGGAATGCTGAAAGAGAAACTTAAATCCAATGTAAATGAGGTTACAGCAAAAAAGGTAACAGTGGGGATGTTGAACTGCCTTTATTCAAGATATTCTAGATTTGCAGCCAGATGAACTTATGAAGGCAAACTTATTGACATAAATGAGGAAACTTGTGAAAAAAATGAATAGATGCCAGAGGAAGTGACACTGACAAAAACTTCAGATTAAAGGATATTTCACAACATTGGGCCCACAAAGGATAAAATGTTCAAAACTGACCCCCCCCCAAAAGAGGACTATGACAATCTGTCAAACAGTAGAGAAGTGACACACTCCATATCATGAGCTACCTGACAAGAAGGTAAGCATCATCAAACTATTCTTGGTAACTTTTTTACAAATAAACACTTCAATTGTCAACATTTCTAGTGTTCTAAATTATAGTGCAATAAATAAATATTAGTATTACTATTTTTTCACTCCCTTGTGTATTTATAAGTGAGTTTTTAATATTTAGACAAATTTTTAAAGATCATAGATCAATCATAATTTTTTCATTGATAATTAAAATCACTCTGCACAGCTTTATTGGTTTTCAGCTATTTGATTATCGTGTGTGTGTCTGTCTGCCAGAGAAAGAGATTATATTTTCTGGATTTTTGGCATGTCTTGTATCTAAAAGTTTAACACTTTCATCAAATTTGAAAAACTCTATCATAATTTCTTCAAATATTTTTATCTGCATGAATATCTCTCTCATCTCATTCTGGTACTCTAACTGCTCATGTCTTATACTGTTTGTTTCTGTCTGACAGATCACTGAAGCTCTGCTTATTTTTTTCAGTTCTTTTTTTCTTTTTCTGTTTCAGTTTGAGCAAATTTTATTGTACTGTTTTTAAAACTCACTGAGGTGGAAGGAATTTGGGAGGTTCTAATATGCTGTTAGATCATTCAGCGAGATTTTTGTTTCTCATAATGCTTTTTGTATTCCCAGAATTTTCATTTGATTCTTTCTTGTTCTTGATTCTAATAGTAAATCTGAGATTTCCTATTAGCTCCTTCATTATATTGAGGTTTTCTTTTAAATCCTCCAAGATATAACCAGTAGCTTTTAAAATGATTTTTTGCTAAGGACACCATTTTTGTTGTTTATTGTCCATTGGCTTATTTTTATCCCTGGTAATGGACTGCTTTTCTAGATGCTTAGTAAAATGTTCTTGTCTATTGTATTCTGGACATTATGAACACTATATTGTTGAGCATATAGATTTTGTTTTCTTTAATACAGTATTTTGTTTTGTTTGGCCTGGCAGTGGCTTTACTGGAGGACCACCTTTACCTTGTGTAGCCCTTCATTTTAGATTGTTAGGATGGGTCTAGTGTAGCCTCTACTTTGGAGTTGCATGAGACCTACCCAGATGTATGACCTTTCTAGGGGTGTCATGATTGCCTGGGGTTTTCACTGCAGTTCTTCAGTCTGACAGGTCAGAAATCAGACTTTTTCTAGTGCTGTATGAGATTCAGTATCTATTAAGCTCACAAGAACCTAGTCATTTTTTCCCTAGTAGTTATAGTTTACAAGGCCTTGTAGAGTCTCAGACATTGAATATACAGCTTAGTTTTTGGCAAAAAACCCCCATGAGAACCACCATGAAGACTCTGGAGTTCCTTCTCTGCACAGCTCCCATCACTGAGGTCCCGGCACTCATTCCCACCACCTCAGTGACTTCTGAACTCCAAGTTCTGTCTCCTCAGCTCAGTGAGACCTCCATGTACTGTTTGGCTTCCACTTCCTTTACTGTAGTCAAGAAAATGCATCCAGGTAAGTATCTGGTACATTTCTGGAGCTTAACCCTTATTTCCCCCATCTCTCAGGGGTCACAGTCTTGATGTACAACATTTAAAGGGTTATTTCACACATTTTCTTCACTTTGAAGCTTGTTTTCAGTGGGAGAGCTAGTCCGGTACAAGCATTCCATCATGACCAGAGAAGGCAGTTCCTGATTTAAAATCTGTAATATCCTAATATCCATACGAAACACTTCATCACTCTCCACCCTCCTCCTTTGAAATATTAATCAGCTCTGCCACCAGCCTCCTTATCTACCAACCAAGTTTATAAGTCAACATCTGCTAGCCTAACACTCATTAATGGAAGTAAAGTTTTGTTGTTTTTCCAAGAAATGCTTTTCAAACTGGTTTGCTTACAGCTGAGTGTTCACTTTGTTCAGAAGTTGAACTATTGTTATGTATGTCTTTGAAATATTTTTTAATGAAAACTTTGACTTCAACAACACTTTGGAGATATATACATAAACACTCACAAAGCATGTAAATCTTTTGTAGATATGTCATAGTCTATAGAAAATAACATTTTGACACAAATTTTCAGATTCTAATGAACTGGAAGACACTTAAGAATCTTTGTTTTAACCTGAGATTTCATTATGTGTATACGTGTGTTCATATGTGTGTAACAAGATTTCGTTATGTATGTATATATATATTTATATACACACACACATACATATGCACTATTTGCTACTTCTATATATATGATATTTGCTTTAAAATATTCAATGAAAACTGAAAACCACATTATATTGAATTACATTTTGAGAGGAAGAAACAAGAATAACAGAAATATATTTTCTTTTTTGCTCAAGCTAGATAAAAATAACCAGATGCTTTTTGAACCATGCTTTATCTACAGTTTGTAGAGCATAGAAGAGCAAATTATAGGTATGGGACTAAAGTAATGGTTTGAGACAAATTGAAGCAGAGAGAAATAGATTAGACAATCCTGAGTTTGAAAAACAGATACCTTTAGTGTGGTACTTTTCCTAAAATGTAAACCACTACGGAAATTTCCAATATAATATCAGAATGTGATTTGTCGTATTTTAAACCATTGCTAAAAGATCTATAATGAGACAGTGTAGCACAGCTGATAGGTCCACATTGCTTTTGACAGCAGAAGCTTTTAGAACCAGTGTCAGATGTTCCTCGATGGGTATCTGAGTGATGGACTATCGGCTGTTCTAAGTGACACAATCAAACAGCTCCTTAGTCCTGGCTTGGTGGTGGGATCAGGGAGGTAGATGTGTCAAAGGACAGAGGGTAGTACTGGTGAAGCCTTTCCAATCAAACTTAGGAGTATCCCCTACTCATTGAAAATGAAAAGTAAAAAATATCCTTAATCAAAGTCTTCATTTTTCCTGGAAACTATTGCCGACGAGCGTCACAACATAGCCCTGTCGCAATATCAGAAGTCTGACAGTTTCTTGTAGCAGTCTGGTCAAGTTTCTCTAGGGAGTGGGTCAACGTTTGGTTATTTAAGAAAAAGCCCCTTTATAAAAATGTCTTCACAGAGAACTGTTGAGGAGTGGGTGGAGTGTGGTCTTATTGAGTTGTTATAGTCCGACAGCAGAGAATTTGAAACAGTAACAGAATTAGCTTGATTATATCTTGTTCATTTGTTTTATTTGGAAATATCTTTGGATCTGTAATTCTTCATTTTTTTATTTACAAATACCCACCTAAAATAAAACCCCAAAATAAAATTTCTAGAAACATCACGATCCGTCTAACATAGTCACATGTGAGCAGTTGAAAACTTAAACAGCAAGCTGAACTGCAGAGAACACGCCATGCTTTGAAGTCATTAAAAAAGAATTTTATGGTAAGTTTCAGAATCATCAAGAAAACTAAGATTTGTGAATGAAAGCCATCATAAATATTCATCACAGCGTTATGTAGAAAAGAACTCAATGATTTTTCACAATTACCCAACATTTCATAACTTTTCAATTTTTCAACAATAGACACTATTATAAAGATAAATGAAAAAGTACATGACTTCATGACATACAGATGTAGGTGTGTATATGTGCGTGTTCATGAACACACTTACACACTCATGATATCTGAGCTTTGGCACAAGTGCAGAGTTAGTTCTTGTAATCACATTGGCTATGTTGACTCCACACTGTGGAAGCTGCATATTTCATACTTATGAAAACGCCTAATGCAAACTGAACTGTTCTGTGTTATTAATGAGTGTGTAAAAGAAGGGATCGGAAAATGGAAAACATCTCCATACAGAATGCTGGGGCAGGTGGTTTATTTGTCCATGAAATAAATCTTTAATTAGTGCTCTGGAACATGATTTTGCAAAACAATATTTGTTCCATCTTTCCTACAACAACCAAAAGAAAATACAGTAAGGATAACTGCCTTTAGCCCTCTAAAAATAAAATCATTTTCTTATATTCTGATAATGCTATACATTAAGAAGATATTCAGGAATAGTACAGCCAAAAACATCTGACACACCAGGATCACCATAATAATCTTCTTGTTATTGAACATGCATTTTAGAAAGCTCTTACCTAAAATTTGAGAAACAGGAGGCCAAGATAAGGATGGAAAATACAGTCGTGTCTTCTATGCCATATCATAGTGGCGAACAGGACAGGGAGACAGAGACACTGACAGAGACAGAGGGCCAGAAAGGGAGGAGTTAGCAGTGGAGGTGACACAAAGTAATAGGGTTAGAAATTCAAACAAAGTGGATACAGCGTCTAGAGAGTGAAGTTCTGCAGTGTTTTTGAAATACAGCAGCCAATATAGGTGAAGTTCAACAAAAGAAGGGGTCTCAGAAGGTTAGAAAGAACCAGCTATGTGAAATCTGGGAGCAGGGTAGCCAAACACAGAAAGGCAGGTGCAGTAGCAGCCAGCAGCAGCATTTGTGGAAATAAGTAGCAGGGACCCATTTGTGGCTTAGCTGTAGAAAGACAAGATTTTCAAACTAGGCCTCCAATTTTGAGTTAGGCTTGCAGGAAGATTGCCAAGTGGCTCCAATTGTTGGGTGGTAGGGATGTGGAGAGTGAGTCAGATAATCATAGAATTTAACTGATTCTCATTGAGACTGAAGTCAAACTCTCAGATTTATAGTGTTTAACCTTTAATTTTGATTGCAGCACCTCTCACAGCTATGAGGCGAGTCACAAGTACTCTGTTGCTGATAGTTTCTGTATCTTTAATTTTTCCGTCAGTGAAAATAGTTCTGAGCTTATTGATATGAAAAATGTTGGTCTTTCTTACTTTAATTCCAATATGCTTTCTGGAATAGGAGAACTAGGATTAGTGTTGGTTAGAGACACCAGAAATGCCCATGGTAAGTGAAACACAAGTCAATCATTGCTGAGATGTAAGATGAAACGGATAAAAGCCCAACATGCTCTACTTTAAAGAACAGAAGTAAAAAGCCACAGAAGTTATGTTAACATCTAGCAAACAACTGTGGTTGTAAACATTCAACAATAGATTTTTTTTTTATTAAACACTCACTATGAACAAGGAGCTATATTTGTAACAAAGCAAACAAAATATCGTCTATTCCCATGGAGTCTAGGATCTGTTAGAAAGCCAGGAGTCCAAAGAGAGATGATCAAGTTTGCCTTCCCGCTTGATGCCTGCCCTTGTTCATGAGCATCCTCGGGATACTGCAGACCCAGAAGCCTTGCTGTTTATCAGTGATGTGATAAGGATGAAAAGCAAATGGCTTGGATTCTGAAGATAAAAAGAAAGTACATTCAGAACATTTAGCCAATTCACTACTTGGAAGGTGTAGTTAGAAAGGCGGGTGGAAAAATGGCTATATGCTCCTGGCCATATAGCCTCAAAAGCTTTGGTTTCCTCATGTGTAAAACAGGAAATTTTTTACTTTGTTGTGTTAATCTGAACACAAGAGAGAACTTGGCAAAATTCCTAGTTTTGCCTAGTACCAAGCACTTCACTATGCAAATATATGCTTTTATGTAAATGTATGTATATAATGTCAAGAGCACACAGTTCAACAAGTGGTGCATCGGTCTAACGTTATGAGGGCATTGATTTTACCACTCTAGTGGCAGGTCAGTTATTGGCTTATTCGGGGGTCTTCTTAATCAATTCTGTTTCTGTTTACTCTGTGAACTAATGCACGCCTCTTTCATATTTCCCTATCATCTTTGCTTCCCAACTGACTGCCCATCTCCCCGGAAGATGAGAACTTCAAAATGGAACAAGAAACATAAATGTTAGTTTGATCTACACACAATAAAACTCTCCTTCCTATAGGCTTCCATTGATTCTATTTAACCTTATTATTACCTTGAGGATAATCTTTCTGAGTGCTGTCCCTATAATAGAGAACTAGATGTGAGTATCAATGTAACATTTATTTGAGTAGATAGCAATAATGGCCTTGAGTGAAAGATACCAGAAATTTCAATGATAGAAAATTAAGCTATATGAAAATGCAGGTGATCTATTTAAAATATTTGGAAGGCTATATGCTAGGCATTCACTGCTAAATTTACAGTTGTTTTGTTTGGGGGGCTTTTTTTGTATATGGTTTCTAGTAGGAAAGCCATAGCCTTGAAATAATAAAATATTTTTATATAATTTGAAAGAAAATCCTTTGCTGTATTTTGATAGTTAATTTCAAATATCATAGATCCTTCAATTCTAGCTACTAGTGAAGTTTATGAACGGAGAGGATATTAATCAGGTGAGTCCCCTAAGACTATGATTTTATAAATAACTATTCTATAGTGGATAGTTCAACAGGAGAAGTCAACTAAAGTATAATGGGATAATAGATTTTGAATTTAAATTGCTTTCTAAATTTCTCATCATTTTTGAGTCTTAATTTTAGTTTGTTTAACAGAAATGCAAGGACAGATAAAAATACAATAAAGAATTCCTTTTAATAGAAAAGCACTTCTCTTAATTCATGGGGTTTTAGAACTGGAAAGAATAAGTTACTTATTGTACTGTAGCTCAGACAGGTAAAGTGACAAGCTCCAGATATGCATATTTTAATTGCTTTAGAAAGATTAAAACCAGAGTTTTCCTTACTTTCAATCTTATAGTCTTTCCAATATTTACCAAAATTACTCTAAAACTGCAAAAGTGATTTATATAGGATGATAGTACAGACTCCTCACTGTTTATAAAATTTTTAAAAACCAATGATTCTGTAAGAATTGTCTATACAAATTTAAATTGTGTTGGCATTAAGATGATGTGAACAAGCTACCTTTTTTTAGGATTTGATGAAATTAAAATTTTTGTTTTATTATTTATGATGGAGGATTATATTAATTTTTACAACACTTTCATATGTAAATCTCAAAGAAATGTAGACTCCGTCAATCTAACCACATGTATAAACAGTAAAATATATAAACGAGTTATTTCCTTGGTCTATAATACCAGATCTCTCTATCTATCTGTCCATCCATCCATCCTAGCAATATACAGTTCTTTAGTCTGAGAGACACTGATTTGTAGCCATCATTAATTCGTCGCTAATACACAGTTCACACAGGACAGTGTGCTTTTGCTGGTAGTGACTGCTCAGTCTTCTACTAAAGAGTATTATATGAGCTGTAAGTTTGTTATGAGCTTTTCAAACGTACCTTTCTTCTCACAAGTTCAGAATGCTTTATCGATATTAGCTCATTAATCTTCACAGCATCCTTGCAAAGAAGACAACAAGTATTATCACTGCTCTACACATGGAGCAACAAATAATAGAAGGGTCAACTGCCTTGTCCTGGGCTGATGGCGAAGCAGTGGTGAAGATGAGCATGTCTATAGACGCAGAGGCCACACGCACGTACCCTGAGCTACAGCCCACTGCCCCGAGCTTCCCCAAATTCTTTGATAAGAATCATGGTGAGCTCTTACTAAAATGCTTTTCAACAAATTCATTGTAAGGAAAAAAAAAGTAGATTCGTAGGAAACCCATAGATCAAAAGACTTAAAAGATGTATAAACCAAGTGAATTATATAATCTTTGTTTGGATTGTGGTTCAGATACATTATAAAAATATTTATTTATAAAACAATGAAAATTTGAACAGTGACTGGATATTTAATGATATTTAGTGGTTATTGGTGGATTTTTAGATGTGGTAATTTTATTGTGGTCATGTTACAAGAAGAGTCTTCCTTATGAGATACATTCTGAAATATATATGGATGAACTGATATGATGTCTTGGATTTGCTCCAAAATAATACAGGATGAAAGAGAACATGGTATATTAAACATGATCTTGTTTCATCATGAGTTGATAATTGATGGATTTGAGTTTATTATACTAAGATTTACATTTTTTTATGTTTGAAATTTTCTATCATAAAAAATTTTAGAAAGGGGAAAACATCTCTCCCTGATGAAGTTCTGGTTTAGTAAGTTTGTTGTGGGGCCAAAGAATCTTTATTTTTCAGAAGCCCCCAGGTAATCCTTAGGAGAAAATTATTGAAAATACTGTCCCTCATGACCCATTCTTGAACTCCAAAGAGACAGACATCATGAGCCAAATATTTTAAGATCTGGAACTTATTTAGATGTAATTTTCCTGTGCAGAACTTTGGGTAATACCCTATTATTGATACAAAACAATTTTAACTTTCCCTTCAGAAGCGGAAGACTCTGATTTATTATTTTAAAAATTAACATGGTAAGATAAATTGTCTTAGTAAAAGCCTACTCTTGAGTTGATTTAGACCTATCAGTAGATTTTACTGGAAATTGGGGTAAAGTTCATTTTTCACTGACAAATATTCTACATCAGATCAAAATAGTTCTGCTCTGACATAGAATAGAGTCAAAGTATATCCTCTTAGATAAGAATGCAGGCTGTGACTGGGTCTTGAATAAAGTTTTAATAATTACCTAAGAAATAGGAAAGTGATTTAAAGATAGAAGTCTATCTTTGCCTTTTCAAAGAATCATATTGCTATTTATGCAAATCTGACGTCAGCAACGAGAAATAAAATGTTTCTTTGGAAAAGGATCAGCCATTCATGTTGTGAAATAACAACACTATCACATTGCTCGTTGAACACAATTTAACTTAGTTTTTCACGAACTCTTAGGCAGTTAGCTGACATTAACAGATTGAATTATCATTTAACTGATGCTCATTTGGTGACAAAATTAGGCCACAGGAGGAACAGTAGGAGGAAGGTTTTCTTGAGATAATACAATTTGCATTTTTCTATTCTAGGATTATTAGAGAAAACTTTCAAACAAAAGACATTATTATCATCAAATTTCCTTAGTAAATTTTATGACATAACTTTTTGACGATATGTCTTTTAACTTAGATCCAGGTTTAAAATCTGTAGAAATACTATATTTGATTAGCAAATTGACTATTAAAATGTCAAAATTCTTTTTATTAATAGGAGGCTAGCATAGACCAGCAAGCAACACCTACTTCTCTCCCGTTCAGTTTAACTAGGAGCAATTATATTACTTAAGCTTCTAAAACATTGTGCACAGGCTTTCTGGGCTTTCTAAAGTTAGAGCTACTAACTCTAATATCTATGTATATGTAAATAAAGTCATATCAGTGTAGATATCCTTCACATAAAAATGTATTTCTCTATGCAAATGCATGTTAATTGTTATTTCAATTATTGTGCATTTACAGAACACTCTGTTTCTCATTCATTTGCAGGGATGTTCATTTCCAAGATTTCCTACCCATTGGCCCAATTCATGACCCCCACTTTACATTTTTGAATCAATGAGGACGTAGCATAGCGGGTAGACTAGCAGTAGAGGAGTGAGGGCTGAAAAGAGGCCCTCTGTATTTCTGAAGCCATCAGCATGAAAAACTGTTGCAGTGGCACTCCAACATGTTTTCCAAAATTAAACTTCTTATATAAGTAAGCTTTTAAAAAACTTGCTTTTTACCCACTGATGATTGTTTAAAGCTCTGCATGTCTGCTATTTATGTTCTTTGACAGCAAAAATTTATGAAAATGTAAGCATTCTCTTGCTCAAATGTAGAAAGCTACGTTTCTCGCAAGGTATCTGAAGGTGACTCAGAAGTGAGTAAATGAGGGGGGAATTAACAGCTGGAAGACTCATAAATCTGGTGTAGAAATAATATCGGTAAGAAATGTTTTGGCTAGTAAGAGTGATTGCACCAATATTTTTCCATTTCTTTTTCAGAGATAGTAAAACAAATTGCGGTATTTTCTTCTCCCTTAGTCTGCTCAGGCTGCCATGATAAAGCATCATAGACATGGTAACTCAAACAACAGAAATCCTTTTTCGCAGAGTTTGGAGGCTGGAAGTCTGAGACAAGGGTGTCAGCGTGGTCAGGTCCTGGTGCCGGCCTTTTTCCTGGCTTGCAGCCTGCTGCCTTCTCACTATGTCCTCTCACAGCAGGAAGAGAGACATCCCTCTCTTCTTATAAGGCCACCCATCCTATAAGACCAGGAGCCCATCCTTATGAACTCACTTAACCTGAATTATGGGCTAATTTTCAACCACATATCTGTCTTCCCAAAGTTATAGTGTAACTTTCTATATAATTGATGGAATAAAATTTCCAAACGAGAAGCCTGAAAGACCTGGTTGCAAATCTCAGCTCCACGCCTTAATAATTGTGAGACTTCAAGCAATGTAAATTCTCTAGGCTCAGTTTCCTCTTCTCTAAGATGGGAATAATGATGTGTGCACGCAGACTTACCTAGTCATTGCAGGCAATGTGTTTGGTATGGCACTCGGTACTCTCTAAGCATGTGAATGCTGTTTTTACAATTGTCATGTAATTGACATATAATGTTATGTCAATTTTAGTTGTACAACATAGTGATTCAATATTTGTATGTATAGTGAAATGATCACCACAAAGAGTCTCGTTAACAACCATCACCATGGTTGCAAAATTTATTTTTCCTGTGATGAGAACTGTTAAGATATACTCTCTTAGCCACTTTCAAATATGCAGTACAGTATTATTAACTGTAGTCACCATGCTGGACATGACATCACCATGACTTATTTATTTTATAACTAGAAGTTTGTATCTTTTGATCCCCTTCATAAATTTCACCCTCCCCCTACCACCTGCCTCTGGCAATCATCAACCTGTTCTCTGTCTCCAGGAGCATTTTTTTTTAAGATTCCACGTAAAGTGAGATCATATGGTATTTGTGTTTTTCTGACTTATTTCACTTAGCATAATGCCCTCAAGGTCTGTCTGTGTTGTCACAAATGGCAAGATTTCTCTTTTTCATGACTGAATCATATTCCGTTGTGTGTGTGTATATGTGTATGTGTGTGTGTGTATATATATGTCACATTTCTTTATCCATTCATCCATTGATGGACACTTAGGTTGCTTTCATGTCTTAACTATTGTAGATAAGGCTGCAATAGACATAAGGATGCATATATCTTTTCAAGTTAGTGTTTTTATTTTCTTTGGACAAATACCCAGAAGTGGAGTTGCTGGATCATATAGTAGTTGTAGTGTTAATTTTTTTGAGGGCAGTACATATTGTTTTCCATTGTGGCTGTACCAATTTACATCCCTACTAACAGTGCACAAGTGTTGACTTTTCTCTAAGTCCTTGCCAACTATTTGTCATCTACTAACGCTAGTTTGCTGGTATCTCCCAAAAGGAGCTTGTACTCTCGTCTAGCACCCTTGTTTTTTGTTAGCCAGAGAGATGTGCATTTGCGAGTCCCATAGGACTATCACAAATGCAGAAAGAGATTTTATCCAGCCACCATCCCCAGGGCACGGCACAGACACAGACGGCAGACTAAACACACCCCCAGTCTTTCTGTGAAAGAGGCCTATTTACTTGTCCTGGAGATACCAGCAAACTGAACCAAAGAGAGTGAGAACACAAAGATGGCACGATCCAGACTCCATCCTCAAAAAGTATTTCAGGAAGTCCCTAGATGTGGGTTAAAGTAGATGCCTGCGCCGCTGGCCGATATTTTAAGATCAGAAAATAAACCTCTTTCACAGAAAGTCTGAGTGTTTTTCAGAGTGCTGCCTCTGGGCCGGGCCCTGTGTGTGTAAGTCCACGTGCATGAGCCCTTTAAGGACTGTTCCTCAGTTCACTACGGCCTGATGGGTCTTGTGGATGCAAGCCCTGTTGGCTTTCAAAACTGCATATTCTGGGTGCTCGTTTCTGGGTGCATGTCTTAAACGGTGGGGTACCTGACGTGGGATTGACGCCTTTCACTCCTCAAGAAGAAGCTTGGCTTTGTGATTTCCTTCCTGACTGTGGGTCCCAGGGCCAAGGGTGGGGTTTGCGGTGAGACTGTCTCAACCTCTCCTACTCACCTCAACATGGGTTTTCGTTTTATCTATCTGATGTGTAGGAATTGCTCAGCTACTTTTTGGGTTTTTTCCCCAGAGAAATTTGTTCCATATTTAGCTGCAAATTCGGAGTTTCTGTGGACATGGTGAGTTCAGGAGTTCCTACATGCCATCTTGAACTGGAAACTTGAACGCTTTTATTAATGTGCTACACTGTGAATATACACAGGCATTCCTTCACTCAGTCCACCTTTCTGGAAGGCGCACTCTGTGTTACTCTTTGTTCTCATTGAGGGTGCTATCAGTGAACATGAAAAACAAAGTTTCTATTGTCATAGAGTATTCTGCAAGGAGGAAATCACAGTAAACAGAAAAGATCAGCCCAGATAGAGATAGCTTGGCAGAAAATTATAGAAAATGATGGGACAGCGGGACAAGTTTAGACTGGGTAGTTGAGGGTATCTCTCTAACATATGAGTACTAAGAGTGAACCAATTTTGCAAATATTAGGATACAACATTCAAGGAAGGAGGAAAAAGAACTTAGTGAATTCAAATAATGAAAGAAAAGCATCCACGTGGCTGGAACAGGTTCGGGGCAGCAGCGTGTCTAAGTTAGCAGAGGGAGGGATGGCCCAGAAGGGCGTCATGAGAGAGGGCAGCTGTGGGGATTCTCTTCCACGTGAGATGCTGAGGATTTTCATAGCTTGACACATGAGAAATGATGTCATGGGGATATGTTTAAAGAAAAACCACTCTGGCTTCTATAAGAAGAATGAATTATAGGCTAAGAGTGGAAGCAGAAAGTGCAGCTAAAAGGCTGCTGCAGTGGCCAGAAACATTGAAGCAAAGCAAAGTGCAGCCTCTTCTCACTTACTCCAGCAGGGTCTCGTCAGTGCTATAAGAATTCTGGGGGAGACTAATGTCTTTTGAAGATTATCATGTATAGCACCTAGCACAAATAGATTATTTAAATAATTTTTGGCTATTATGGTTGTCAATAGCTGGGTCCTGGTAAAGAGTGTGCACTATAGTTGAGGTTCAAATGTGCATATTGACAGACTACATGACAATCATCTCTTTCTTGTTACTGACAGTTGGAAATACTGTCATTTCTTCCTCCTCCTCCTCTTTCTCCTCTTTCTTCTTCACATAGGCAGGTAAGAAAAAAAATATATTGAGTAAAGTAGATATACCTCAGAGTCAGGACTTCCAAGTTTTAGTTTCAATCCAGTTGCAAAACAAGGTGAATTTACCTAAGAAGCAGCTATGATTAAGAGAGATACAGCACGACCAGATGGTCAGGGTGAGGTCATGTATCAAAATAATTTAAAACTTTGAATGTATACAGAGGTTGTGGCAGGCATCTAGCATAATGTGGAAAAGATAATTATCCAAAACTTTTTATTTTATTTTTATTTTATTGAGGTCATAATAGGTTATAACATTGTGAAATTTCATTTGTACATTATTATTTGTCAGTCACCACATATATGTGCTCTTTTATCCCTTATGCCAACCCCCTAACACCCTTACCCTCTGGTAACCACTAAGCAGTTCTCTTTGTCCCTGTGTTTCTTTATCTTTCACATATGAGTGAAATCATACAGTGTTTCTCTGTCTGGCTTATTTTGCTTAACATAATACCATCAAGGTCCATCAATGTTGCTGCCAATGGGACAATTTTGTCTTTTTTTGTGACTGAGTAGTATTCCATTGTATGTATGTATCACATCTTCTTCATCCAATCAGCAGCCCATGGGCACTTGGGTTGTTTCCACATCTTGGCTATTGTGAATAGTGCTATGATGAACATACGGGTGCATAAGTCTCTTTGAATTGTTGATTCAAAGTTCTTTGTATGAATACCCAACCGTGATATAGCTGGGTCATATAGTATTTCCATTACTAATTTTTTGAGAAATCTCCATACTGTTTTCCATAGTGGCTGCACCAGTTTGCATCCTCACCAGCAATATATGAGGGTTCCTTTTTCTCCACATCCTCTCCAACATTTATTGTTTTTTATCTTGGTGATTATAGCCATTCTAACAGGTATAAGGTAATACCTAATTGTAGTTCTGATTTGCGTTTCCCCAATGATTAGTGATGTTGAACATCTTTTCATGTGCCTGTTGGCCATCTGTATATCTTCTTTGGAAATATATCTATTCAGATCCTCTGCCCGTGTTTTTTTCCTTTTCTTTTTTGAGGAAGATTAGTCCTGAGCTAACATCTTCTGCCAATCCTCCTCTTTTTGCTGAGGAAGACTGGCCCTGAACTAACATCCATGCCCGTCTTCTTCTACTTTATATGTGGAACGCCTGCCACAGCATGGCTTGACAAGCAGTGTATAGGTCTGCACTTGCAGTTTGAACCAGTGAACTTCGGGCTGCTGAAGCAGAAAGTGTGAACTTAACCACTGCACCACTGGGCCAGCCCCTCTCTGCTCATATTTTGATTGGGTTATTTGTGTTTTTGTTGTTGAGTTGTACAAATTCTTTATATATTTTGGAGATTAACCCCTTGTCAGATATATGATATACAAATATTTTCCCCCACTTGGTGAGTTGTCTTTTCATTTTCTTCCTGGTTTCCTTTGCCTTGAAGCAGAAATTTAGTCTGATGAAGTCCCATTTGTTTATGTTTTCTTTTGTTTCCCTCGCCTGAGTAGATGTGGTATTCAAAAAGATCCTACTAAGACCAATATCAAAGAGTGCACTGCCTATATTTTCTTCTAGGAGTTTTATGGTTTCATATCATACATTCAAATCTTTAATCCATTTTGGTTTAATTTTTCTGTATGGCAGAAGATAATGGTCTAATTTCATTCTTTTGCATGTGGCTGTCCAGTTTTCCCAACACCATTTATTGAAAAGTCTTTCCTTTTTCCATTGTATGTTCTTGGCTCCTTTGTTGAAGATTAGCTGTCGGTAGATGTGTGGTTTTATTTCTGGGCTTTCAATTCTGTTCCACTGATGTGTGTGTCTGTTTTTGTATCAGTACCATGCTTTTTTGATGACTATAGCTTTATAGTATATTTTGAAGTCAGGAGTTGTGATACCTCCAGCATTTTTATTTTTTCTCAGATTGTTTTAGCTAATCGGGGTCTTTTCTTGCCCCATATGAATTTTAGGGTGCTTTCTTCTATTTCTGTGAAAAATATCATGGTATTCTGATTGGGATTGCATTGAATCTGTAGATTGCTTTAGGTAGTATGGACATTTTAACTCTGTTTCTTCTTCCAGTCCATGTGCATGGAATACCATTCCATTTCTTTCTTTCTTTTTGTTTTTTTTTGGTGAGCAAGATTGGCCCTGAGCTGACATCTGCGCCCACCTTCCTCTATTGTTTGTGTGTGGGAACTCATACAAAAGACAGAGCATGGCTTGATGAGTGGTGTGTATCTCAACACCCAGGATCCAAAACTATGAACCCCAGGCCGCCAAAGTAGGGTGCACAAACCTAACCTCTACACCACCAGGCAAGCCCCTCATTCCATTTCTTTAAGTTATCATCGATTTCTTTCAATAATGTCTTATGGTTTTCATTGTATAGGTCTTTCACCTCCTTGGTTAAACTTATTCCTAGATATTTTATTCTTTTTGTTGCAATTGTAAATGGGATTGTGTTCTTGAGTTCTCTTTCTGTTAGTTTGTCATTAGAGTATAGAAATGCAACTGATTTTTGTAAGTTGGTTTTGTACCTTGCAACTTTGTTGTAGTTATTGATTATTTCTAATAGTTTTCTAATTGATTCTTTATGGTTTTCATGTATAGAATCATGTCATCTGCAAATAGTTGGAGTTTCAATTCTTCCTTGCTGCTTTGAATACCTTTTATTTCTTTTTCTTGCCTAATTTCTCTGGCCAAAACCTCCAGTACTATGTTGAATAAGAGTGGTGAGAGTGTGCACATTTGTCTTGTTCCTGTTCTCAGAGGGATGGCTTTAAGTTTTTCACTGTTGAGTATGATATTGGCAGCAGGTTCGTCATATATATGGCCTTTACTATGTTGAGGTACTTTCCTTCTATACCCACTTTATGAAAGTTTTGTCATAAATAGATGTTGGATCTTGTTGAATGCTTTCTCTGTGTCTATTGATATGATCACGCGGTTTTTATTCCTCCTTTTATTAATATCACGTATTACATTGACTGATTTGTGGATGTCAAACCATCCCTGCATCCCTGGTATAAGTCCCACTTGATCATGGTGTACAATCCTTTTAATGTATTGCTGTATCTGGTTTGCCAATATAGTGTTGAAGATTTTTGGATCTATGTTCATCAGCGATATTGGCATGCACTTTTCCTTCTTTGTGTTGTCCTTGTCTGGCTTTGGGATCAGGGTGACGTTGGCCTCATAGGATGAGTTAGGAAGTATTCTATCTTCAATATTTTGGAATAGTTTGAGAAGGACAGGTATTAAATTTTCTTTGAATGTTTGGTAGAATTCTCCTGAGAAGCTATCTGGTCCTGTACTTTTATCTTTAGGGAGGTATTTGATTACTGTTTTAATCTCTGCGATTGCTCATTCATATTCTCTATTTCTTCTTTTCAGTTTTGGGAGGTTGTATGAGTCTAAGAATTTATCCATTTCTTCTATATTGTCCAATTTGTTGGCATATAGTTTCTCATGGTTTTCTCTTATAATGCTTTGTATTTCTGTGGTATTCATTGTAATTTCTCCTCTTTCACTTTTAATTTTATTTATTTGAAACTTCTCTGGGTTTTTTTTAGGGAGTCTTGCTAAGGGTTTGTCAATTTAATTTATCTTCTCAAAGAACCAGCTCTTAGTTTCATTGATCCTTTCTACTGTTTTTTTGGTTTCAATTTCAGTTTTTTCTGCTCTAATTTGTATTATGTCCCTCTTTCTGCTGACGTTGGGCTTTGTTTGTTCTTATTTTTCTAGTTCTGTTAGGTGCAGTTTAAGATTACTTATTTGAGATTTTTCTTGTTGGTAAGGTGGGCCTATGTTGCTATGAATTTCCCTCTTCAGACCACTTTTGCTGTATCTCATTTGAGTTGATATGATGTATTTTCACTTTTATTTGTCTCCAGATGTTTTTTTAATTTTTCCTTTAATTTCTTTAGTGAGCCATTGGTTGTTCAGTAGCATGTTGTTTAGTCTCCACATATTTGTCACTTTCTCAGCTTTTTCCTGTAGTTAATTTCTATTTTCATAGCATTATGGTCAGAAAAGATGTCTGGTATGATGTCAGTCATCTTAAATTTATTGAGCCATGCCTTGTTTCCCAACATATGGTCTATCTATGAGAATGTTCCATGTACACTTGAGAAGAATGTGCATTCTGCTGTTTTTGCATTGAGTGTTCTGATATATCTATTAAATCCACTTGGTCTAGATTTTCATTTAATTCCACTATTTCCTTGTTGACTTTCTGTCTGGATAAGCTATCCATTGATGTAAATGGGATGTTAAGTTCCCCTGCTATTATTGTGTTTCTGTTAATTTCTCCTTTTAAGTCTGTTAGTAGTTGCTTTATGTACTTTGGTGACCCTGTGTTAGGTGCATGTATAAGTATCATGTCCTCTTGGTGAAGTGTCACTTTTATCATTATGTACTGCCCCTGTTTGCCTCTCATTGCCATCTTTATATTGAAGTCTACTTTGTCTGATATAAATATGGCGATACTTGCTTTCTTTTGTTTGCCATTAGCTTGGAGTATCATCTTCCATCCCTTCACTTTGAGCCTGTGTTTGTCTTTGGAGTTGAGATGTGTTTCCTGGAGGCAATATTATGTTGTGTCTTGTTTTTTAATTGGTCCAGTCACTCTATGTCTTTTGATTGGAAAATTCAAGCTATTTACATTTAAAGTGATTATTGATATACAGGGGCTTAATACTGCCACTTTATCACTTGTTTTATGGTTGTTCTGTGTTTCCCTTGTTTCTTATCCCATGTATTTCCGACAACCATTTCAGTTTAGTGTTTCTGAATGATGATTTTCTCAGTTTTCTATTTATTTATCATTTGCATCTCTGTTCTTATTTTTTGTTTAGTAGCTCCTGTCAGGTTTGTATAAAAGATCTCATGGATGAGATAGTCCATTTTCTGATAGCCTCTTATGTCCTTAGTCTAAGCAGTTTCCATTCCTTTCCTCTTGCCATCTAATTTATTGTTGTCACAACTTATTTGGTTTGGTTTGTGAGTTTGTGATTAAAATAGAATGTTTATAGTTATTTTTATATTTTCCTTCCCTTTATCTTTAATGTTATATTTAAGTGTTTGCTAACTTGTTCTGATAGAGAGCTGCAATTTTCTGATTTTGTCTGCCTATTTATCTCCTTTCAAGGTTTTATAAACCCTTTCTTTGCTTTTTCTTTTTTCAGATATGAGGACTTTCTCGATCGTTTCTTGTAGAGGTGGTCTTGTGGTGATGCACTTCCTTAGCTTTTGTTTATCTGGGGAAGTTTTGTTTCTCCATCCTATCTAAGGGATAGTTTTGCTGGATAGAGTATTCTTGGCTGAAAAGCGTTTTTTAGAATTTTGAATATATCATCCCATTCTCTCCTATCCTGTAAGGTTTCTGCTGAGAGATCCTCTGAAAGCTAGATAGGGGTTCTTTTGTAGGTTATTTTCTTCTGCCTTGCTGCCCTTAATAGTTTTCTTTCTCATTGTCTTTTGCCAGTTTTACCAATATATGCCTTGGAGAAGGTCTTTTTATGCTGATTGCAATTAGGAGTTCTATTAACTTCTTTTACTTGCATTTCCAGCTCCCTCCTCAGGGTTGAGCAGTTCTCAGCTATTATTTCTTTGGACAAGCTTTCTGCTACTTTCTCCCTCTTTTCTCCCTCTGGAATACCTATAATCCTGATGTTGCATTTCCTAATTGAGTCGGATATTTCTCAGAGAATTTATTCATTTCTTTTTAGTCTTAGTTCTCTCTCCTCCTCCATCTGCAGCATTTCTATATTTCTATCCTCTAAATTACTGATTCTGTCCTCCCTAATATCAGCTCTATTTTTTAAGGACTCCAGATTTCTTTTATCTCATTCATTGTTTTTCATCTCCAATATTTCTTTCATCTCCATCATTTCTGATTTTTTTTTATAGTTTCAATCTCTTTTGTGAAGAATTCCCTCTGTTCATTAATTTTATTCCTGAGATCGTTAAACTATCTTTCTGAGTTTTCTTGCAACTCATTGAGTTTCTTTATGACAGCTATTTTGAATACTCTGTCATTTAGATTGAAATTTTCTGTGACTCCAGGATTAATTTATGGTTATTTGTCATTTTTCTTCTGGTCTGGAGTGTTAATATGCTGTTTCATATATTCGATGGTTCCACTGCATAGTGGTAGTAACTGGTCACAGATTCCATCTGCCACCACTGATGAGAGGTACAGGAGCTGTGTCTTCTGAGCCCTCTGTGAGCTCTGGCAGGTGTGCCTGTCTGTTGGAAGCTGTGCTGACTGGGCCTGCATGTGTTTTCCTGCTGGCTGCTGCAGCTTTACACACATATGCACAGGTGCTCTGCTGGTGATTCCCTGTTTTGTCTGACCAGCCCAGCTGTTGTGCCATGTGGGAGGAGGGAGATGCACTTTCTTTCACATGTGTGATCCCACACAGCCCCACTCTGCACTCGCTGTCTGCCAGCTTAGGCTGCTCAGCTTGATGTGGATGCCCCTGAGATTATGTAGCTGCCTTGGTGTGGTGTGCTCCCACAGGCTGGGAGGTGATTCTGAGGGTGCAAGTTTCCTACAGAGACCTGCCTTTTCCCCCTTCTCCTCTCAGCATCTTGTGCCAACTGCCACAAGGTCCTGCATCCTAGATTGCTGCTGCTCAGGGAAGGAGAGGAGATCTCCTTACCCCCTTTCACTGCCTCCCAGGTGTGTCCTGCACCCTCATCTTCAGATGTGTGGCTGTGTGGATCTCTCATACACCTATTGTGTTGTCTGAATGTCCTCTGTTGGTTTATAAATGTACTTTTTCTTGTATCTTAGCAGGGAGAGTCTAAGGGAAGAGCTCACTCCACCATGCTGCTGATGTCACTCTGATCCAAAACTTTTAATATTTTTCCTTAGGTTTTGTTATAGACAGATATTTGCTTTGTATCTAGTGGTGCTGACACTGGGGGAAATTTCAGGTGGAGGCATTTTAATTATCTTTATGGGTTCTTTTTTAAGTTAATAAAGAAAGAAGTTTACTAAGGAATAAAGATATTCCTAGGAGACATAAGTAACATAAATATGCTTACAACTGTTAATATTACTGAATTCTCTGTTATATTAAAAGGAAAAAAGCAAAGACATCACAAACTAAAAGGTAATTAGGGTCATTTAGTTCATCCCTCTGACTAATAGGAAATAGCTCTTCATATAAATAATTTTAGTCATATATCTTTCTCTTTTCCTGAATAGTCACAAAAAAATTCAGGAAAGAATGGCTGAATACCACTCTAAAGCAAAGACAAAAAACATAAATGTCACACTTCTACCATTGAAAAGCTGACAGTGAATGAGTTGGAAACTACAACAAATTATTTTAATGTAACATGCTTAGAAACCTATTTCTATGTTAAAAAAAAAAAATCCTATGCCTTCCAGCAAAGGCAAACAGGCCTCTAGTTTACCTTTAATCCATTTACTTTTCTAACTAAGGTCATTTAGTACATTTCCTTTTGCAGATGTCATCAATGACCTTCTACATGCCAGGAAAAAAAAATTTAAGTACTCCTGTATTTGACTCGATGTTTATTCTTTCCTTTTTTAAACTTTCCCTTTCTTTGGTCTCTTTTCAGTACGTGATCTTGGGTTTTTGGGTTTTTTGTACATAATTCCTCTGTATTTTCTTCGGGGTGCATTTTTGAGCTCCTTTTTCTCCTCCTACTCATCCTTGGGCTTGAGACTTGTCCCTCTGCATATTTAACTCCATTTTCTACTTCTAGGTGACCTGGTTCCTGAAGACCTGCCTGTTGAGATCTCCAACAACTTCATCTTCAGCATCTCTTTCAATAAAATAGCAAATGTAATATTAATGAGCAAAATAAGAATTTTACTAAGAAAATTAAAAGTTTTAACATTTTTAACTCAATGACATAATACAAAATATAAAAATTACTAACATCAAGTATATTATTTTAACTTTCACTACTTTTCTAAGAGGCAAGGTCATATATTGAATTTGTTATATACTTCACCTATTAGACTGCTCATAACATGATAAAAATTAATATTTAATGTAATCCTATGATAGGAGAGTCTTCAGGAAATATGTCCTCTTAGAAGTAAGCCTCTTATCTTAATAATTGTCACTGTCTTGGACCTTAAGAGTGTTAAATTACAGTCACTCTTCTTGTTTCCTAGAATGATTAATTTACTTTGAGTGAACAAAAGTTTACTTTCAAAATAGAACTTCCTTTTTATGACTATAACTGTGCCTGATATCAGCTAGTGAAAGAGTAGTGTCAATGACATTCTCTTTAGGAAAATCTTGCATATTTGTTTAAAATATGATGATAACATATATTTTTAAGGTTAAGGAATATAAGAAAAAGCCATCAAAAGAAGGCAAAGAAATAGAAAAATTGATGATTATTATGTTTGTGTCTTCACATGGAGATTAATCCATATTCAGAACTGGATAGATGAATTCGAAAGTCTATGTGGATTTCATTTCACATTGACTATTGTTCACTTAATTTATTCACTGAAATTTCAAACATTATTGGATACTTGTTATTAGCTATAATCAAAGTTCAATATCAAATTCTGTGACAAAGTGACAGAAGCCCAGCGCTGGAAAAGGTAACTGTTTGTGTGGATGCTGAAAACTGGCAAGCAGTGAGCAACAAGTCACCTGCTGATGTGTGTATCTATCTACTTAGGTTACCACAGTTCCCACCACTCTTTATTGTTTCTCATCTTGTCTGGACCATGTACCAGTGTGTTTACAATCTCTAATCATGTTTGTTCAGCCTTGTGGCTGAGGTGAAATGTAACTTACAGGAAAGATGGTGAGAGAGAAATAAACTGTCATGGAATAGCTAACAGCCCAAATAATCAAATGAAAGAACACGGTGAACTTGGGTTTGATTAAAGAGGCATCTTTATTCAACGACTTATCTAGTGGATAAACCTAAGGGAGAAGGTGTGGATTTTTCAATTGGTGCATTTGAGAGATGAAAATGAATGAAATCATCTAAGTGGTGGTGTATTTATTGTTTTGTTTCTTTTATAATTCCTTGTTTTAAATAACATTTAGAAAGAGAATGTGTAAAGCTGATAAAAGTGGAGTTACTATGATTGAGGTATATGTGGGTGTATGTAGACTATGTGTAGAGTCGGGAAACCACAGGAAGAGAAAAAGGTGAAGAATGGAGCTCTAAGGGATACCCACATTTGATCATCAAAAATAAAGAAGAACCAGAGGGAGAAAGTCTAAAAGTGAACGGTCAGTGAGTAACAGAAGGAAAACCAGAAATCAGCATATGAAAGAGCTTCAAAAAGGAAGCATTTTATCTGGCACGGACATTGAGAATAAAAATTGAGACCTTTATTGGGTCAGCCCCGTGGCTGAGTGGTTAAAGTTCTGCATGCTCTGTTTCGGCAGCCCAGGTTTGTGGGTTCAGATGCCGGGTATGAACCTACTCCACTCATCAGTCATCCCATGGAGGCATCCTGCATACAAAATAAGGGAAGATTGGCACAGATGTTAGCTCAAAGCTAATCTTCCTCAAGCAAAAAAAAAAAAAAAGAAGAAGAGGATTGGCAACTGATGTTAGCTCAGAACGAATCTTCCTCACACACACACAAAAAATTGAGACCTTTACATTTAGTTGCTTTTTTCACTTGAGAAAATTATATGAGACGGAGAGAAGTCAAAAAAAAATGTTTCTGGGAGTAAAGGGATTTGAGAAAGTAGAATTTTGTTGGAATACAGAAGAACATGATGGGTAGCAGCTTAAAGGAAAAGTAGTGTCAACGGAAACCTTTTTTTGTTGTTCGATTTTAGCACATGTACAATTTGAGGGAATGGAAAAATACCTGGAGAATTAAAGCAACAGAAGAAAGACTGACAGTGGGCAAGATCCCGTATTAGGTGAGAAGTTGCGGGGAAAAGAAAGCAAAAGGAGGGATTTATACTTAGAAAGACAGATCTCTATAAACTTATGAAAGAAGGGAATGATGGATAGTTTGAAGATTGGAGGAGTTAACAACAGATAGCTCTTATCTTCCCTATGATATAGAACACAAGGTGTTTGTTAGAATGAAGTAGGTGTATATGGGCAGAAAAACTGGAAATAATGGTTAAATCATAAAAGAGCAGATGAGAAAAGCTGAAAAGCATATTATCAAAGATCAAGTAAAAGCAAAATTACTGCACTGTGTTGAGGGTCTAGTTATTATTATAAATTGTACAAGTTTTACTAGTGTCCACTCGAACCATTAGCATCATTCTCTTGATTGTATATTTTCTCGTTGGTAGAGTAGTAATAACTACCCTGATTTTTAAATAGGAGGACCTTTGCCC
This sequence comes from Equus asinus, assembly GCF_041296235.1. Taxonomy (NCBI): domain Eukaryota; kingdom Metazoa; phylum Chordata; class Mammalia; order Perissodactyla; family Equidae; genus Equus; species Equus asinus. The sequence goes on from NC_091807.1 coordinate 3,668,845, forward strand.
TAAGATATTTCATATGCCTTCCAGTGATGTTTCAGTGCAGAAGTTATAGTTCTATTCAGATCTAAATTACAGTGTGTTCTCAAATGTTTCAAGATCAATTTTAGATCATTTCTGTCCACAGTTCATATTTGGAATCCACTACTAATAGAGGATGAATCCAAAATACAGTCATATCCTGGCTCAGCTCTGTGATGACTTTGGATCAATTTCATTTGACAGTTGGGATAGAGCCACCCTGAAAAAACTGCTGTACAAAGATTCGGGTTTATACAAAAAAAGAGCACTTTATCTGGTGTGAATTTTATGATCAATAGCTTCTTAATCTCCAGCCGTTGCACAATCCAAGATTGTTACTTTTTTTTAGATATTGAGTTTCAAAAAAAGGTAAATGTAATGTATCTTTCCATTTATGATGCTGACCATTCCGAGATTATTTAAAATCCTAGAAATACCTATTTTTAGGTCTTTTAACAAATTATAATTATATACTGCAGGATTAAAAATTATTATACATATTATATAATTATCCCTCATAGTTATGAAAATGAGCTTGCCTTCATATACAACGATGCTACTACAGATCTATTATCAGATCTATTATTGGTAATGTACGTACTTTAATTTCCCAGATCCAGATATGTGTGGTCTGAGCTGCTTCGATCTCTTGCCTGCTTCTAATGTGAGTCTATAGCACATATTTGCAAAAGACCTAGATTATGAGTATCATCCATTATCATGAGGGGGATTATTTTTTTTAATTCAAAACTAACTGGCCTGTAAAAGGCTCTATGACCTTGGCCTCATTAGAACAGTCTTTAACCAACTGAGCATATTGCTTTAGGCTACAATTATTAATGTCTTTTTTGCAGGAAATTCCTCAATCCCCATTTTAAATTTTCCAAATTTCATAAGGTTATTTTAATTGCTTTTCTGATTTACTCATTTTATGGTCCTCTAAACAGAATAGCTGACATTATTTAACATCCACCTTTAGCCTAATTTCCACAGCAGCCAGATTCTGGGGCATATCAAAGGAGCAATTCAAAATATTCTCAGTCACCCACTAGACCAGCCTTGTCCTCAAATCATACTTGAGTTTTCTGCCAGGCCCCAGTCCATGGAGATGCCTAATTACCCTGAACCCCAAATTTCTCAGAGGCTGAATTACTGGCCTGACAATATTCCCAATTCCATCATTACTAGTGTAACAAAAGAAAGTAAAATAAATAACCAAAGTAAGTAACGAAAAATAAGATTTTGCCAAAGTTTCAGGCCAGAGTCAAGAAGCCACGGGCTGGTGGGTTATTGACAGAAATAAAGGTGTGTGTAAGTAAAATAAGAATGATAAAAGAAACAGAAGATCATAGAGTACAGAAGAGAATATCAGTCCAGTGAGAAGCTTGCTCCATTATAATAATGGAGTGCGTCAAGGAATTAAGCATGAGGGTGCCCTGCAAGACTGAATGATGGTCCAGCACCGAAAATTACCACACTATCTTGATTTGTTCTTGATTATCCTTAAATTGTCTAAAGATGCACATACATAAATATTTTTCCAGTTTTATTGAGATATGATAGCAACGTGTAAGATGTACAGCATAATAATCTGACTTGCATGTATTGTGAAATGATTACCACAACTTTAGTTAATATCTGTCATTTCATATAGATACACAAAAACAGAAAAAAGGTTTTTTTCATTGTGATGAAAATTTTCAGGATTTATTCTTTTAACAGCTTTCAAATATACCATACAGCAGTGTTAACTCTAGTCATCATGTTGTACATTACATCTCTAGGGCTTATTTATCTTATAACTGGAAGTTTGTGCCTTTTGAACACATTAATCCAATTCGCCTCCCCCCCACTACCCACCTCTGGTAATCACAAATCTGATATCTTTTTCTATGAGTTTGGTTTTTTTGAGGGGAGGGGAATAATTTTTTTTTAGATTCCAGATAGAAGTGAGATCATACAGTATTTGTCTTTCTCTGCCTGACATTCACTTACCATAGTGCCTTTAAGGTCCACCCATGTTGAAATGGCAGGAGTTCCTTCTTTTTTATGGCCAAATAATATTATATTGTGTATATATATATGTATATATATATATACACCCCAAAATTTATCCATTCATCTGTTGACAGACACTTAGCTATTGTAAATAATGCTGCTATAAACATGGGGATGCAGATATCTTTTTGAGTTAGTGTTTTCATTTTGTTTGGATAAATATCCAGATGTCGAATTATTGGATCATATGAAAATTATATTTTTATATTTTGAGGAGCCTCCCTACTGTTTTTCCATAGTGGCTATACAAATATACATTCCCACTAACAGTGCACAAAGGTTTCATTTTCTCCACCTCCATGCCAGTATTTGTTATCTCTTTTTGATGCTGCTCATTCTGACAGGAGTGAGGTGGTATCTCACTGGATTTAGTGAGATGGTTTTGATTTGCATTTCCTTGAAAATTAATGATACTGAGCACCTTCTCATGTACCTGTTGATCATCCATATATCTTCTTTGGAAAAATGTCTATTCAAGTCCTTTGCCCAATTTTAATTAAATTATCTGTCTTCTTGCTATTGAGTTGTATGAGTTCTTTATATATTTTGGATATTACCCCCTTCTCTGATATATGGTTTGCAAATATTTTTTTCCATTCCATATGTTTTCCATTCATTTTGTTGATCATTTCTTTAGCTATGCAGATGCTTTTTAGTTTTTTTTAGTCCCCACTTGATTTTGTATTTTGTTCTTTGTGCTTTAGGTGTCATATCCACTTCGTGCTTTAGATGTCAAAAAATCTTTGCTAACACTCATGTCAAGAAGCTTTTTCTTATGTTTTGTTCTGTAAGTTTTCTGGTTTCCAGTCTTAATCCATTTTAAGTTAATTTTTGTGAGTGGTATAAGATAGAGATCTAGTTTCATTCTATTACATGTGAACAACCAATTTTCCCAGCACGAATTATTGAAGAGACCATTTTCTTCATTGGGTGTTCTTGGCTCCCTCGTTAAATATTAGTTGACTGTATGTGTATGGGTTTATTTCTTGGCTCTTGATTCTGTTTCATTGGTTTGCTTTTATGCTGGTACCATACTGTTTTAATTACTAAGCTTTGTAATATAACTTCAAATCAGGAAATGTGATGCCTCTAGCTTTCTTCTTCTTTCTTGGAATTGTTTTGGCTGTATAGGCTCTTTAATGGTTCCATACAAATTTTAGGAATTTTTTTTCCACTTCTGTAGAAAGGCCATTGGAATCTTGGTTGAGATTGCATTGAATCTATAGAAAACTTTGAGTAGCATGGAATTTTAACAATATTCTTCCAATCCATGAACACAGGATATCTTTCCATTTATTTGTGTTTTCTTTAATTTCTTTCTTCAGTGTCTTCAAGTTTTCAGTGTAGAGACCCTTTATCCCCTCATTTAAATTTATTCATAAGCTTTTTTTTTGTTTTGTGCTGTGGGAAGTGGGATTTTTTTCTCTTTTTCTCTTTTTCTGTTGCAGATAATTTGTTGTTAGTGCATAAAAAAGCTACTTATTTTTGTATGTTAATTTTTTATCTTGCATCTTTACTGAATTTGTTGATTACATCTAACAGTTTTTTGGCAGTCTTTAGGATTTTCTCTATATAACATCATGTCATCTGTAAATAGGGCCAATTTTACTTTTTTCTTTCCAATTCTGATGACTTTTATTTCTTTTTCCTGCCTAATTGCTCTGGCTGGACTTCCAGCACTATGTCAAATAGAAGTGGTGAGAGTGGGTACCCTTGTCTTGTTCCTGATCTTAGAGGAAAAGTTCCAACCTTTCACCATTGAGTATGAGACTAGTTGTGGTCTTGCCATATATGGCCTTTAATATGCGGAGTTATGTTCCTTCCATACCTAATTTGTTAAGAGTTTTTATCATGAACAAATGTTGAATTTTATCAGATGCTTTTTCTGTGTCTATTGAGATGGTTATATGATTTTATTCTTTCATTCTATTGATGTGATGTATCATATTGATTTTGCATATGTTAAACCGTCTTGCGTCCCAGAGATCAGTCCCACTTGATCATGGTGAATGATGCTGTTAATGTGCTGCTCAATTCTGTTTGCTAGTATTTTATTAAGAACTTTTGCATCTATATTCATTAGGAATTTGGCCTGTAGTTTTTCTTTTAGCATCCTTTTCTGGCTTTGGTATCATGGTGATGCTGGTCCTGTAAAATGAGTTTGGGAGTGTTCCCTTCTCCTCAGTTTTTTGGAAGAGTCTGTAAAGGATTAACTTCAGTTCTTCTTTAAATGTTTGGTAAAATTCACCAGGGAAGTTGTCTTGTCCTAGGTTTTTCTTTGCTGGGAGATTTTTGATTAGTGATTCAATCCGCTTAATAGTAATTGATCTGTTCAGATTTTTTATTTCTTCCTGATTCAGTCTTGGTAGGTTGTATGTTTCTAAGAATTTTCCATGTTTTCAGGTTGTCCGGTTGGTGACATATAATTGTTTATAGTAGCCTCTTATGAGCTTTGTATTTCTGTGATGTCAGTTGTAATGTTTCCTTTTTCACATACAATTTTGTTGATTTCAGTCTTCTTTCTTTTTGGTCAGTCTAGCTAAAAGTTCATCACTGGTTTTTATTTTTTCAAAGAACCAACTCTTAGTGTGGTTCATCTTTAGTATTGTCTTCTTGTTTTCTGTTTCATTTATTTCTGCTCTAATTTTTATTATTTCCTTCCTTCTGATAACTTTTGTCTCAGTGCTCTTTTTTTTTCCATAGTTCCTTGATCCATAGAGTGAGGTTGTTTATTTGAGATCTTTCTTGTTTCTTACTGTAGGCATTTATTGCTATAAAATTGCCTCATAGAACAGCATTTGCTGCATCTCATAAGCTTTGAAAATGGTGTATCCATTTTTATTTGTCTCAAAATACTTTTTAATTCCTCTTTAATTTATTCATTGATCCAATGGTTGTTCATGAGTGTTGTTTAATTTCCATGTATTCTTGAGTTTTCCTCCTGTTATTGATTTCTAGTTTCACACCATTGTGGTCAAAGAAAACACTTGGTATGATTTCGGTCTTCTTGAATTTGCTAAGACGTGTTTTGTGTGCAACATATGGTCTGTCCTAGAAAGTGTTTTATGTGCACTTTAGTAGAATATGTATTCTGTTGGCAGATAGAATATTCTGTATATGTCTGTTGGTTCAATTTGGTCCATAGTGTTCTTCAAATCAGTGTTCCCTTGTTGATTCGCTGTCTGGATGATCTACCCATTGTTGATAATGGGGTATTAAAGTCCCCAACTATTATTGTACTGCTGTTTATTTCTCTTTTTAGTTTTGTTAGGTTTTGCTTTATATATTTAGTTCTTCTGATATTGGGTGCATAAATGTTTACAATTGTTATATCTTCTTGGTGGATGATTCCTTTATCATTATATAATGACCTTCTTTGTCTTGTTTTTTCATTTTTAAGGTCTATTTGTCTGACATAAGTATAGCTCTCTTTTCTTTTTTTGGTTACCATGTGCTTGAAATATCTTTTTCCATCCCTTCACTCTCAGCTTATGTGTGTCTTCAAGACCAAAATGAATCTTTTTTATGCGGTATATCATTGGATCTTGTTTTTTTTAATCCATTCAGCCATTCTATGTCTTTTGATTAAATAACTTAATCTATTGAAAGTAGTTATTGATAGGTAAGGGATTACTATTCCCATTTTGTTCATTGTTTCTGGCTGTTTTATAGATCCCTTGTTCCTTGTTTTTTTATTCTGCTGTCTTTTATTGTGTTTTAATGTCTTTTGGTGTCAGTAACCTTTGGCTTCTTTATGATGTTCTTTTGTGTAGTGTCTAGTGGTGATGAACTCCCTCACTTTTTGTTTGTTTGGGAAAGTCTTTATCTTTCCTTCATTTTTGAAGGACAGCTTTGCTGGGTGTAGAATTCTTAGTTGACAATTTTTATTTTGATATATTATCTTATTCTTTCCTGGCCTGAAAATTTCCCATGGAGAAGTATACCTATATTCTTACTGGGGTTTCCTTGTATGTAATTTCTCTTTTCTCTTGCTGCTTCCAAAATTATTTCTTTGTCTTCACCTTTTAACAATTTATTATAATGTGGTTTGGTGTAGCTGTATTTGGTTTCGACCTATTTGGGGACCTTTGGGCCTCCTGGATGTGGACGTCAATTTCTCTCCCCAGGTTTTCAGTAATTATTGCTTTAAATATATTTTCTATCCCTTTCTCTTTCTCTTCTTCTTCTGGATTCCCATAATGAAGATGTTGCTCCTTTTGATTGTGTCCCTTATGTCCCATTGGCTTTCTTCACTCCTTTTCATTCCTTCTTTTTGTTTCACTGACTGGGCAATTTCAAAAGTCCTGTCTTCTAGCTCACTTATTCTTTCTTCTGCTTGGTGAAGTCTGTTTTTAAAGCCCTGTATTGAATTATTTAGTTCAGTCATTGTATTTTTCAGCTCTAGAATTTCTTTTTATTTGTTTTTGATGGTTTCCATTTCTTTGTTGAACTTATTTGTTCATGCATTGTTTTCCTAATTTTGTTTAGTTGTCTGTGTTTTCTTGTATTTCACTAAACTTCTTTAAGAAGATTATGCAGAATTCTTTGTCTGACAGTTCACGGTTCTCTGTTTCTTTAGGGTCAGTTGTTGGAGCTTTATTAGTTTCCTTTGGTGATGTCATGTCAATTTGATTTTTTGTGCTTTTTGATGCCTTACATTGGTATCTGCACATTTGAATAAGCAGTCTCCTCTTGCAGACTTCACAGTTTTGCTTTGGCAGATACAGTTCCTCACCAGTCAACTCAGTTTGGGTTTCTGGATGTGTCCACTCGTAATGCCTTTGGGGAGGTGGGACTTGCTATGAAGGTCTATTTTTGGGCAAGGCCACTGTCTGAGCTCTGAGGTCATGGAGTGAAGGGGTTGCTGCTGGATGAGGATAGTTGGATAGGACTGCTGGCTTAGTTATCTGCCCAAATGAGGCTCTAGGATGGGCTCTGCAGTTGCCTGGGTTCCCTGGTCAGGCTTACTAGACAGTCGGGACTGTAGTTGTACTATATTTGGTCTTATCCAGGGCTATGAATTAGCTTCCCTGCATTGACAGGGCAGCAGAACCGTCCCAAGGACCTGCACAGCTTATTGTTTAGGGACTGAATCTAGCAAGACTATGCACTGAATTCCCTGGCCAGATGGGGCCCATGGTTTTGCGCTGCAGAGAGACAGTCACAGGCTGTGCTCTCTGTTCAAGTGCCACTATAAGTAGGGCTGTTGGATTGGCTATGCAGCTTCCTGTGTGCTCTGGTTAGGTTCCCAGGTTGGGCAGGCTGAAGGCTATCTTCACGAGGGGTTGGCCCATGAAACAGTTTCCCTGTCTAGAAAGAGATGGAGAACAATCTTCAAGACTGACAAGGCTCTGTGTTTGGGGTCTTGACTCAAACCAACCAATGCCCCAAGTTCCCTGGCTGAACAGTGCCACTGACTTTTCTCTGTGGATGATTAGCTCTGCCTGCTACTCTCTGCTCTAGTGCTGCTGGGCTACACAGCTTTCAAGTTTTCTGGCCAGACATTCTGGTTAGATGGGGTGAGGAACTACACTCAGCAGTGGGCCTGGTTATGACTCAGCTCCCTTGCCTTGGATGGGGCAGACCAGGCTCCAGGTTTGGCAAGACTCTTTGTTTAAGAACCCAAATCAGGCAGACCTGTACCCCACTGAGTGTCCTGGTCAGAGTAGACAACCATCGTGGCTCTGCAGATGAACAAATATGTTGGTTGGCATTACTACTTGGTGCTGCAGGTAGAACTTGGCCTGCCAAGATCTGAGTGCTCATTATTGCAATACCCTCCTCCCTTTTCCCTCACAATCTTATTATCTGTGTTCAAGCCCCGCAGATTCTCCTGCAATCCCCAGGGGGTGAGACCAGAGCTCCCAAGAAGTGACCCACAATGCAGGGAGGAAGGGAGGTGCTGGACATCCACCTTGGGCTCTCTTTTTCCACTGGTAGAACAATAGTCTCAGGGGAGGCCTCTCAGTGTGGTGTTGTACCAGCCTGGGAATAGGGCAATGCGCTGAGCATGTAACTGCCCCACTTACCCTTCTAATGCAGTCTGTATTGGTCTCTGTGGTGAAAGGGGTGCTTCAGCCTCACTCCATCTTCTAGGATTCTCTCAGTGGTGTCTTGTCCAAAAAGTTGTTAGTTGTTGCTCTTGTGAGAGGGATAAAAGTCAGAAATGACCTTTGTCACCATCTTGGTAATGTCGCTCCTATAAATTTAGACTGAAGACATTTTGGACAGAATTTTGGCCTTGATACATAATCCACAAATATAATATGTGTAATATTTTCTGTCTTTAAATTAATTTAATTAAAGTCTAGTATAAGGTTTAATATTAAGTATAAATGTGTGTAGTATTGAATAACACACAGTGACTACCATCATGGGAATTATGACATTTAATAAGCATTCCCACCTCACGTTAAGAATTAGAAAATAAATAAAACAAAAGAAAGAACTAATGTTTATAAATTGTAATGAGTTGGATGAAGACAGTAAAAATTCTTGGGAAAGAGTATATTGACAGCCAAGAATCAGAAAGCTTTTGAAGACAGTTTGTATGAATCTCCTAGGTAAAAACTTGGGTTTGGGATGAGAAATATATTCCTGGCAAAGGAAACAAACCATTAATATAATTATCCAAGGAACTTGTTACATTAATCAAAGTTTAAAAAACTCCAGAACGGTTGTAAGACAGTTTCATGTCCTACGTGAAAAAAGCAAGCAGTGGCCAAAATCTTATAGATTACACTAGGGGGTTTGGGAAGAAATCAAAGAGCAAAAATCATAAAGATGACATAATGTCCTTTACTTTCTATAAGATTACTAAGAGTGTTGTGTAAATTATGGATTAGTATCCATAACTCTTGGAAATAACATCTTGATTGGAAAAAATCTTAGAAATCAACAAACAGTATAATACTCTATAAATAAAACTAAAAAAAACATGATTAAACAAATGATTTTTAGGGACATACAACACATGTACAAAATTATTTTGAAAATCAAAGCAAATTAAGGATATACCCAGTATTCAGGTTAATAGTAACCACCAAGGGAGGGCAGACTGTGGGGTAAATACAGCAGTTTGGTAACATTCTAATAATTTTGGTGTCAATTCACAGTGCTTATTATATTATTTTGATTTCTAAGTTTCTAAGTTACTATTAGCTATTTTAATATGTCAGACATTATTTTAAAATAGAATGGATTGGTGTGGGAGAGGGGAGGCAAAAGTAGAGGTTAAGACAGCAGTTAGGAAGCCTGTTAACCTGGTTTGGGCTGGATGTGGTAGGGGAGGGAGAGGGAAGGTCAAGGATGGCTCCTAGGCTACTGGCTCTATCAACAGGAGGAAGATGTTGCCTATTCCTAAGATGGAGAAAATTAAAGGAAGGCCAAGAAAGACAAGATGTTTAGTTTTCAACATTTTGAACTTGCGATCTTAGAGGCATCTTAGAGGAGAGGTGAAACAGGCAGTGGAGCTTCAAAATCTGTCACTCAGAAAGAGGTCTGAAGATACACGTTTGGAAGCCAGGGGTTTATCGAATGTATTGAGGCCATAGGAATGGACACAAGAGCAGGGAGAAAAGATGGAAAAATAACTCCAGCTTTAGAAATCCTTCTAGGAGCTAAATTTGGACAAAGAGACTAAAGGAGCGATCTTAAATGTAAGAGGGGTTATTAAGAGCGATAGCGTCATGTATTCCAAGGGAAAATATCGTCTTAAGAAGGAGGAAATGGTTAACTTTGTTGAACGCTCTTGATAAATCTAGTAATGTGACCAAAAGTGTTTCAACTTAGTTTTGCAATACTGAAATAAAGACTTCAACATGAACAGCTTTTTTGGTACAAAAGGAATGAATTCCAGATTGGAGTGGGTTGAAGAATAAACAGGACATAAGGATATAGAAGGTGAGCTGCGAAAAGGGTCTGGAGAGATATAATAGGAACTGAAACTATTTTGTTTTTATTGTAGTTTTACTGTCTTAAGATCAAAGATTCTAAATACCTAATGATAATGGAAACAAATAATAGAATAGATTGATGAAACAATGAGGGGCAAGCTAGGGTGGTAGCTCTTGAGAAGCAAATGTGGGATGAGAGATAAATCTTATTGACCTTTGAAAGAAAGAAGGAAAGTTTATCCAAAGTACAAAGACAAATGAAGGAAAATTGGGATTTATGTGAATGCAGTCTTGGAAGTAAAATTTATCATTTTGGGGACACTCTTTCTTCAGTGTAGTAAAAGGAATGGTTTGCTGAGAGCAAGGGAGGAAGAGGAGTGTGGAAGGTCTGGATCAGTGGGTGCAGCACTGTGGACTAGAGGTGAAGAATAAGCTCAATAGCGAACATGTTGTGACATTGCTGCACGGCCTAAAGTAACTTGAGAGCTTTGTGATCATTTCCAATCCCTCTGGCTTTGACTCTTCTCCAGGAATCTCAAATAATAAACCCTCACTCATCACTCCATAATAAGCTCCTCTTCCTCATCTACCAGTTTGTTAGTATTGTCATCATCATCTGAGTAACCCAAATTTCAAACCCCAGAGACACTGACATCTTCCTTTACTGAAAACCAGCCAGTAGCCAAGTGTAACTGTATCTCTACAATGTGCATGTCTTTTATACATCTTTTTCCTTACAGGGCTACCACTCTAGTTTAGAATCTTATTACTTCTTACCTAATCTCCCAAATTCCATTTAATCCATTCAGATACTGTATCTATATTATACACGCTAAAACACAGACCGAGTAAATTTCACTTATTTACTTAAAAGTCTTCAAAGAGTCCCATGGTCTTCTATAGCACCTGTAACCCCTCAATCTTGTATACCTGGATTTTTGAGCTATGATTCAACTCTGTTTTCCAGTCTCATCCCATACTTTTCCACTATTTATACTCCATAAATCTGGCAAATGAAGGTATCTCTTATTACCTGTCACATCTTACATTTTTATTAAGCCATTTTTCAGTAAGCTCCGGGTTTTATAAGTGCAGCACTCTACCTTTTAAGCTAAGTTTATTCACCTATGCTTTAAGCCAATCTCAAATTCCATCTTCACTGTGATGGGATCTCATCTGCCCAGGCTGCTGAGATCTCCTTTTCTACTTCACTTCCTTTTCCCAGTATTCTACAGTCTTCATTTGTGCCTTTGTGTGTGAGTGGTAATTGTCATACTCCGCTCCATAGAAGCAGATGACATGAATTCACATGTATACTTTACTTCTTTAAAAATTTCCTCATGGGTAGGTAACTTAAGACTTTGATCTTCAGTTTCTTTATTTGAAAAGAGGAATTATATTCCTCTGAAGATGAAGTGAAATATTTTATTTAATAAATATTAGATCTCAGTCCTCTCTTCCCTTCCATTCAGTTTTACCATCTTGCGCCTGAAACAGTACCTTTAACAAAATATCCATTGTCTTAATATTTTCCAACCTAAATTTAATGTGTTAAAAATTGTCTTTAATAATCTTTAAACGTGTTAATTCAGAGTTATATAGTGTTGGTCATGAGCACCTCAATGGGAATTATTTTCAGAGAGTTTTTTCAAAATAACCAACTAAACTCTAGATAATAAAATGATGGATTTGTATTTGCCTACTTGTTTTTGTTTTGAGATAGGAGGTTGAGGCACTATTCACAAAAGTAGCCCAAGTTAGAGTGCCACTGCGAGAGTAAGGACGAAAATGGAGGAAACGAAAGGAAGGTGGAGGGGAGGGCAAAGCAAGACCGATTTTGTCTTGAAGCTTTAGCTTTGGGCCAATCCTGAAGAGGAAAAATTCGGGGAAGAAATACCATGGCTCAAGAACTATAGCTACAAATTAAAACACCTTTTATTAGGCCCAATATTTCCCTTTAGGAGATGTAATTGAGAAAGATCAGCCCTGAAGACAAAAAATATGTATGCATTGAAAACAGAAACCACACATACAAGATGTGATATTCAACTCCTACTTCCTAATTTTCACAAACATTTGAAATATATTAAAATATTTCCTAACTACCAATTACAAAATGAAACTTTTTTTTGGTAAATCACATAAGCATTTTCATGTCAGCAGAAAACTCTTGATGGCAACAATTACCTTGTAATTCATAGGTGCCTATTTTTATTCCACATTTTAGCATGGTTACCAGAAATGTTTCTAATTCCATATTAAGTACAAAACTATTATATAATCAGTTTGTTACCTGGAGGTTGGATTATGGCTTTGCATTTTGTGAAGTTTTAAACTCATGCTTCAGGTGAAATATATACGCTTAGTGGAAATAATACTTTGCTGCATTTCTTGTTTGCCATTTCAGAATACTGTAAAAAACAATGTTTTAAATCTGCCATGGAAAGTGAAGGCACCTTGCCAGAGACCCAAGATGCTGTAAATGTAGGAGCAGGAAGAATAATAGCGTCTAAAGATACAGGACAAATTCTTGATCTGTAATTATCCATAGGGTCAGTAGGTGATTTCCAAACTCTGCAAGTTAACACAGGAGTATTCAATTTAGCTTCAGCAAGTCTCAATGCTTTGGAAATCACGTATTGGAACATGAGATGGATTTTTTTCCCATGAAATAATATTACAAATGGTAGTAAATTCCCTTTGGCCCCCCCCAATCCTGAGTTTAATGAAACCAAACCCTCTCTCTCTCCGTATATGTATATATATGTAAAATACCATATATATATATATATATATATATGTTTACCATTTATATAACATATCATTATAAATAATATAGCATTATAATATACATATATATTAGTATAGTAATAATGATAATATTTTATAGCTCCTCCTTTCTCTCTTTTTATTTCACATATCTGTGTCTTGGATTGGAAGCATTATGTCGTTCAAAATTTCTGCCAGGTTCCCCCGTTTCTTGGTGAAGGGAACAGTTAAATAAGTTCTTGACACTGAGCTAAAGACTAAATGCCCACTAAGTTTGTCATTTAATATTCATGAATTCTATGTATGCTCGAGTAAAACATATTGATACGCTTTTTTTTCTTTTTTTGAGGAAGAGTGGCCCTGAGCTAACATCTGTGCCCATCTTCCTCTACTTTATATGTGGGACGCCTGCCACAGCATGGCTTGATAAGTGGTGCATACGTACGCATCTGAGATCTGAACCAGTGAACCTGGGCTGCCAAAACAGAGCGTGCAAACTTAACTGCTATGCCACCGGGCCAGCCCCTATGTTGATATCCTCAAGAGGAACATCAGCTTAAGGAAGAACAAACAGAAGAAATGTATTAATTTGTCTGTTAGAAGATCTTCATTTAAAAAATTAAGAAAATAATAATGATTTCTGTCCACGAGACTGATACTCAAGTCTCTTCCGTGTTTAACATGGTCTATTGGCCTTTCCTCAGGATGGAGTGGGAAGCATGTTTCTGTGAATTTCTGCATTTCCAAAATTTTTCCCTTTTCTTGACTGCCTTAATCTTTACTTCCTCATTCAGCATCTTATTTACTAAATCCTCCCTTATCGCCAAATGCATCCTCAGGTTCAGAGATTGGTGCTGTACTCCCCTTTCTTCACATGGATCGTCTTGGGGCATCTTACTCACTTTCAGCAGCTCCTGCATTGTGCAGGAGATAGACTGATACAGAGCCTTCTGGATGATCCCATTGGATGCTGAGGCTTTATGATTCCCCAGACTTTTCATGTAATTTCACACCCTGGTGTTACCTCCCAGTTTCATAGCCTCGGCTCCAGCTGAGTATATATTTTTCTCTCTACTTTTTAAACGTAATTATGGAGTTTTCCCTGTGTTCCCTGTTGTCATAATTTCCAAAAGGGTGGGGGCTCTATGTGATTTGTCTTTGTGTGAGTCTCTAGTATCGAAAACTGGATCTGGTACCAAGCAATTGCTCAAAGAATGAATATGCATAAGAAAATATGATTAAAAACAAAATATTTATACTATAACTTAGTGATAGAACACAAGGTCACAAAAATTGCCCTTAGGTAAAATCCGTGCTGTATGCTTCTGATCAATTTGGATTTTGATTAAAATCAATAAGAAAAACCAATAAGAAATTATAGAATTAAATATATTTTAAATTGCTACCCTACACTCACATGGTATAAAAGAAACTGTCAAGAATATGCTTTATGGTCATTAAAAAGCGAAAACCAGAGTTGAAATCACAAGTGAAAAAATTAATGAAAAATGTTACATAAGCCATGTAGCTATAATAGGCGTAACTGGACTCCCTGCTCATGTTCCTACATGACCAGAATTTGCTCAGTACTTTACTTTTCTTAATAGGCCCTCTGTTAATCTGTTCAGGGATCAGAGAATAGGCAATGGAACTGGTGAGTCTTCATCTTTGTAAAGCTGCCCGAAAGACCTTAATCAGCACCTATTGATTTTAAGTCTAGGGGAGGTCAGCTACAGTCATGTGCATTAATATTTATTAAAAGTCGTGGGTAAGACATAATAAAAATTAGATTTTCTATTTATCTGCATTTAGATGGCAAGGAAATTAGGCTGTAAAAACACCAATAATTGATTTCAGTCATTTTCTTTGCTTTAGCTTGGCAAGTCAGGTGCTGGTTTGTGAGTGATTCAGAGGTGATGTTTATGTGAATCAGACCTGAGAACAGAGGGCGCCAATACTTGTATCACAAAATCAGAGGTAAGGGACAAGCAGTTATCTACATAGCAGTAGCAATGCAATCTTACATTCTCTGCACTCCATTTATGTTTTCTTCTTCTTCCACAGGGGATATTGAAATTACAGACTAGTAAGGGTGATAAGAGGAAACTTGGTATGACCCCACACGTTTAAGAATCTTACATATCTCAAGATGGAGGAGTCAGCTGAGAGCAATCCATTCAAATTCAACAAAGGCTGATTTTATCTATTGACTTGGATGTTTGCAAAATGATATAAAGGGAAGAAAGGTAGGAAGGAAGTAAAAAGAGAATAAGGATGAAAGATTTTTATATTTTTTATATTTCAAGTATTCTCTGCTACATTTTTAACATCTCAACATTGATGGACTTGGTTTTTGCTGGTGTAGGGAGGTCGAAGGTATAGTGCAAATGATGCCATGGAGAAAAGTATAGGCTATCACTTGCTGGCCAGGCCCCTGATGATGTTCCATGGGTATTGCACAATCCTAGGGCAACCTGAAAAGCCATGTATTTAAAATTTTTGCTCATTCTTATATTTTAGAGACTTGGTGGAAATTCAAACATTGTCCCTGTTGTCTGTATCTTTCACCCACAGAGGTCACTGCCGGGGATTATTCTCCCACAAAGCAACAAGTACCTAGAGTACATGGCAGCACAAGAAAGTATAGCAGAAAGGAGACAGCATTCATGATCAGGATAAAGTAAACTCACAGTACTATAGTTTGTCCTAATGTTAATTTGTATTTATATAGTTACTCATGCTCTTTCGAAGCATTTTCATGTTACTGGAAATGCACAATTATCTGCAAGTTGTTGGTTGCAGAATGATGTCACATTTGTTATGATAGCCTCCCTGATACAGTGACAGTCATATTTCAAGCAACCATTGCCAATGAGTATTCAGTGATCTTCAAGGAAGCTGCAGATAAAAGAGAATTTCAAGACTGGGAGGGACTAGAGATAGAGGACCTGGCTTACCGTTGAGAAATCTTAAGAAATAGTAAATAGCAAATCCAGCTATAGGACATGACAAATTTGAACTGATCAAGATCATCACCAGTCAGAAGAGGAACAGAATATTCAAACCCAGATACCCAGACATATCAGCGTCTTTTATGTATCTCTAAACAAGAGTGTTCATAATAGAGACTAGCCAGCTGTTCAACCTCATCCATTTTTTGTTATACCCAGGTACATAGCTAGATCACCTTCCTTGATTCATTACTAGATAGGTGACTGTAAAGCACAAATGCCATTTTTGCAGCATTATACAAGCAAGAAATAATGTCAGTCATTTTTACACCACTGTACACTTTCCATTGGTCTGCACAAGCAGCTGGAAGAAGCTTGACTTATTCCATAGCCCAACTGCACATAGTCATCCACAGGTTGACCAATGGGCTTCAGTCATTGTAGTTGTCTTTCTGGAAAATGATCTGATGATATTTTTGGGTTTTGCCCCCATTATTGGCTCATTTTAGTACCTTCAAGTCTCTCTGGTTCCTTGAAATTAACGGAAGATTTAGATTCCCCGGTTTAAGCCCTGGTGTACCCTAGGACAAAGCTGCATAGAACTCTTTATCTCTGAGGCTTGCTGCTACCGGACACTTGTTATAACGTCCAGTTCCAGTGCCTGGATGCTACAAAGTACTGGCCTTTCGCTGTTGAGTACCCTGACCATTCTTGCTTACTGAGGATATGATAGATTCTGCTGCTGAGAAGTTAGAACAGATGACCTTGTGGTTCCTCATTGATGAGTCACCATGCAGAAGGACACTGATAGCCAGAAGTTGACTGGCAGAATTTTGAGAGCAGAAGTCCAACCCCTGATAGGAAGAGAAAGAGTGGAGAGACTATGACATTTATCAGTACCCGGGGCAAAATCTTGGCATAGAGGAGTTCAGAAAGTAAAATATACTGGTAATACTGTGGTATAAACTGAGCGTATATGAAAATAGTTTTACATTATAGTATGTGTGTATATGTTTGTGTGTATTCGTTTGTTTGTTTTGTTTGAGACCAAAGCCCCCGCTTACAGCTGCAAAACTAATTCCAGACTTTGTAACAAGTAGATATGAGTCTGTGAAAGGCTTTGTTAGTAATTACTCAGGAATTGTAAGGACCTGATCCCACAGATTGGGAGATCAGCAACTACAGGTGGAAAATGCTAAGACAAGTAGGCTGACAGTGGTTTGGGCTAAGCAGCCAATTCAATAGATGCTGTTGTTTGCATGGATGACCAAATCTGAGGTCCAAAGTGCCAGTTATCATTTGCATCAGGTGAGTTGAAAGAGGAGGAAAAATCCTATTTAAAAAATAGATGAATTTATCAATCTTTAAAGTTTACTGTGTAAATCCAGCCATTTTGAGTCTCTGCAGTGCATTATACAGATTCATGACTGAAGTACTCTTAGCTGTTTTTTTTTAGACTAACTGCAGGGGTCATGCTAAGTTCCCTCTTATCGCTTGTTTCTCATTCAATAACCCTCCAGCAAAGAAGACTGCAAGACTTCAGACTTCATTGCTAATAACAGATAGACAGCATTCTTCTTCACATTTGCTTTCATTCAAATACCAATTTCACAAGGTTTTCATTTTCTTGGGAATGTTTAGCACACTTAAATGAAGATACAGAATAATAGAATTATTATAGCTCCAATTTGTGTCATCCATTAACAGATATTTATCAAGGCTGTTTAAGATGGTTTATATCTATATATTCTGCTAGATCTTTTTCTGTACACAAACAGACAATATGAGCTCTTATGTTTGTGTGCATGCACACGTTAAGATGATCATGTTATATATCCTGTTCTGTAACGTTATTTTTTTACTTATCATTACATATTCATAAAATTATCCATATGAATGTATATGTGTTCTTCTTTTATTGAAATACAATTGACGTATAGCACTATATATTAGTTTCAGGTGTACAACGTAAAGATTCAATATTTGTATATGTTGCAAAATGACCACATAATAAGTCTAGTTAACATACATCACTGAAAATAGTTATAATTGATTTTCTTGTGATGAGAACTTTTAAGATTTACTCTCTTAGCAACTTTCAAATATATGATGGGGTATTATTAACTATAGTTACCATGTTATACATTACATCCCTACGACTTTCTTTATAACTGGAAGTTTGAATCTTTTGACACCCTTCACCCTTTTCACCCAGCCTTGCCTCAGAGAACCACCGATCTGTTCTTTGTATATATGAGTTTGGTATTTTTTAAAAAATATTGCACATATAAGTGAGGTCATATGGTATTTGTCTTTCTTTGTCTGACTTATATAACCTAGTTTTTTATATATAAAAAACTAAAGAAAACGTATATGTGTATGTGTATATGTATACAGACACACACACACACACGCACACCACATTTTCTTTATCCATTCATCCATTGATGGACACTGAGATTGCTTCCATGTCTTGGCTATTGTACATAATGCTGCAATGAACATAGAGGTGCATGTATATTTCTGAGTTAGTGTTTTCATTTCCTTTGGATAAATACCCAGAACTGGATTTGCTGGAACATATGGTAGTTTGATTTTTGATTTTTTGAGGAACTTCTATAATATTTTCCATAGTGACTGCCCCAATTTCCATTTCCTCCAACTGTGCACAAGTCTTCCATTTTCTCCACATCCTTGCCAACACTTGTTATTTCTTATCTTTTTGGTAACAGTCATTCTAACAGGTGTGAGGATATATCTCTTTGTGGTTTTTATTTTCATTTCCCTCATAATTAATGATATTGACAACATTTTTATGTATCTATTGGCCATCTATGTCTTCTTAGGAAAAATGTCCGTTCAGATCATCTGCCCTGTTTTTAATGAGATTGGGTTTTTTAGGGGGGTTGCATGAGTTCTTGACATATTTTGGATATTAACCCTTATCAGATATATGATTTGCAAACACTTTTCTCCCATTTGGTAGGTTACCTTTTCCTTTTGTTGATGGTTTCCTTTGCTGTGCAGAAGCTTTTTAGTTTGTAGTGCCCCCTTGTTTATTTTTGCTTTTATATCCTTTGTTTTTGGTGTCAAATCCAAAAAATCACCACCAAGACTGATGTCAAAGAGCTTACCACCTTTATTTTCTTTTAAGACATTTGTTGTTTCAGGTCTTACATTCAGGTCTTTAATGCATTCTGAGTTAAGTTTTGTGTATGGTGTAAAGTAGTAGTCCAGTTTCATTCTTTTGCATGTGGCTGTCCAGTTTCCCCAGCACCATTTATTGAAGAGACTGTCCTTTCCCTTCGTTTATTTTTGGCTCCTTTGTCATAAATTAATATATGTGTTAGTTCATTTCCAGCTATCTATTCTGCTCCTGTGATGCATATGTCTGTTTTTATGCCAATCCTGTACTGTTTTGATTACTCTAGCTTTGTAACATAATCTGAAATCAGGAAAAATGATACCTCCAGCTTGGTTCTTCTTTCTCAAATTTCCTTGGCTATTCAGGGTCTTCTGTAGCTCCATATAAACGTTAGGATGTTTGCTCTAGTTCTGTGAAAATTCCATTGGAATTTTGATAGGGATTATATTGAATCTATAGATTGTTTTGGGTAATATGGGCATTTTAACAATGTTAAGTCTTCCAATCCATGAGCATGGCATATTTTTCCATTTATTTGTGCCTTCAATTTCTTTCATTAATGTTTTATAGTTTTCAGTGTAAAGGTCTTTCATTGCCTCATTTATTAACTTATTTAAATTAAATTTCAATTTATTCCTGGGTATTTTATTCTTTTTGATGCACTTGTAAAGGAGAGTGTTTCCTTAATTTTTCTTTCTGATAGTTATCAGTATATATGAATGCAACTGATTTTTGCATATTGATTTTTAATCCTGCAACTTTAATGAATTTGCTTATTAGGTCTGAGTATTTTGGTGGAGTCTTTTTTATTCTTTTTCTCTTTGCTCCTCTAACTGAATATTTTCAAATGTCCTGTCTTGTGGGTCACTGATCTTTTCTTCTGTGTGATGAAGTCTGCTTTTGAAGCTCTCTAGTGACTTCTTTAGATGATTCGTTATATTTTTCAATTCTAGGATTTCTGTTTGGTTTTTTGGAGGGATTTCTTTTTTCTCTGTTGAACTTAGTTTGTTCATACATTGTTTTCCTAATTTCATTTAGCTGTCTCTGCGTTCTTGTAGTTCACTAAACTTCTTTGGGAGGATTGTTCTGAATTCTTTGTGGGACAGTCCATAGATTTCTATTTCTTAAGGATTAGTTATTGGAATTCTATCAGTTTTCTTTGGGGTGTCATATTTTCCTGATTTTTTCATCCTTAACTCCTTACATAGCATTTTACATGAGTAAGTGATCCTGACATGAGTAAGCAGTCCCCTCTTGCAGACTTTACAGTTTGCTTTGGGAGTGACAGTTCTCCACCACTCAGCACAGTTTGGGTTTCTTGACATATCTGCTGGTAATGTTCTTGTGCAAGTGCTACTTGCTCTCAGGGTCTAGCTTTGGGTGAGACCACTGCCTGAGCTCTGAGGCTGGGGGAAGAGGGGCGCCACTGGCTGAGAACACTTGGGTAAAACTGATGGCTTGGTTCCCTGATTAAGTGAGGCTGTAGGATGTGCTCCACAGTTACCTGGGTTCTCTGGTCTGGCTTACTAGACATTCAGGACTAGGTACTATACACAGCAATAGGTAGGGCTATGAATTAGCTTCCCTGCCCTGGTGGGGCAATGGGACCAGGACCAGGACCTACATAGTTTGTTGTTTGGGGACTCAACTCAGGTAAAACAGTCCACTGTATTCTCTGGCCAGATGGGGCCACTTGTTTTGCCCTGCAGACAGAAAGAGCCACAAGCTGCACTCTCTGCTTAAGTGCCACTGTAAGTAGAGCTAGTGTTTTGTATGCTCTGGTTAGGTTCCCCGGTTGGGTGGTTTGAAGGCAGCATTCAGCAATAGGTAGGACTACAAATTAGTTTCTCTGTACAGGAGCAGCAGGAAAACCAGCTCTAAGGCCTGTAAGGCTCTTGGTTTGTGGTCTTGGCTCAGGCTGACTTGTGCTCCAAGTTTCCTGGCTGAATAGGGCCACTGGCTTTGCTCTACAGACTATTAGCTCTGCCTGCTGAACTATATTCTTGACTGTTTCTGGCCTACACAGCTTTCCAGGTGTTTGGCCAGGCTCTCTGGTTGGACAGGGCTGGGAATTCATTCAGCAGTGGGTAGGGCTATGAATTAACTCCCCTGTCTGGGCTGGGGGTGGACCAGGCACAGCAGAGCTTTTTATTTGAATACCTGAGTCAGGCAGTCCTTTAGTGCATCAAGTTTCTTGGTCAGACTGCACCAACAATTTGTTTCTGCAGATGAGCAAAGCTGCTGGTTAGGACTACTATTTTGGTGCTGAAGGTAGGAACTTGGCTGGCCAAGGTGCAAGTCCTGTTTGTTGCAAGCCCATCCTTCCTTTTCTGTTACATTCTGATTCCTACTGGTCAAGTCCCACAGACTCCTCTGTAATTGCTGTGGGGCTAGTCCAGAGTGGGGCTCATAAGAAGAAACTCACAATAATGGGGGGGGGGGGCTCACATGTCAACCCTGGGCTCTCTTTTTGCACTGGAGGAACCATAGGCTCAGAGAAGACCTCTCAGTGTGGTTCTGTAGTGCTCTGGGGGTGGGGCAGTAAGGTCAGTGTGTAGTTGATCCTTCTACCATTCTAAGGCAGTTTGTCTTGGTATCTCTGGCACAGGTGGGGTACTTCAGCTTCCCTCCATATTCTAGGATTCTCTAAGTGGTATCTTGTGCACGAGTAGTAGTTGTTCTTGTGAGGGGCAGCCAAGTCAGAAACACCATCTTAGTTTCTTCACTTCTCCTTAATGTATTGTTGAATTAGGTTTGCTAATATTTTGTTGAAAATTTTTGCATCTGTATTCATCAGGGACATTGGCCTGTAATTTTCTTTTCTTATAGTGTTCCTGTCTGCTTTTGGTATCAGGGCAATGCTGGCTTTGTAAAATGAGTTGGAACTATTCTCTTCTATTTTTTGGAAGAAATTGAGAAAGATTAGTATTATTTCTTCTTGAAATGTGTGGTAGAATTCACCAGTGAAACCATCTGGTCCTGGACTTTTGTTTGTTGGGAGGCTTTTGATTACTGATTCAATCTCCTTGCTATTAATTGGTCTGTTCAGATTTTCTATTTCTTCCTGATT
This sequence comes from Equus asinus, assembly GCF_041296235.1. NCBI lineage: Eukaryota > Metazoa > Chordata > Mammalia > Perissodactyla > Equidae > Equus > Equus asinus. The sequence continues at coordinate 3,690,748 of NC_091807.1, forward strand.
CAGTCCTGGTGAGTTGTATGTTTCTAGGGATTTATCCATTTATTTTAGGTTGTCCGATTTGTTGGTGTATAATTGTTCATAGTAGCACTTAAGATCCTTTGTATTTCCATGGTATCAGTTGTAACATCTCCTTTTTCATTTCTGACTTTATTTATTTGAGTCCTCTTTTTTTCCTGATGAGTCTAGCTAAAGTTTTATCCGTTTTGTTTACCTTTTCAAAAAACAGGTCTTAGTTTCATTGATCTTTTCTATTGTTTTTTTAGTCTCTATTTTACTTATTTGCATTCTGATCTGTTATTCCCTTCCTTTTACCTGCTTTGGGCTTTATGTTCCTTTTTTTAGTTCCTTAAGGTGTAAAGTTAGGTTGTTGAGATATTTTTTGTTTCTTAATGTAGGTATTTATCACTATGAAATCCCCTCTTACAACTGTTTTTGCTGCATTCAATATGTTTTGGTATGATGTGTTTCCATTTTCATTTGTCTCAAAGTATTTTTTGATTTCTATTTTGATTTCTTCTTTGACCCATTGTTTGCTATCATGGTGTTTAATTTCCATATATTTGTGAATTTTCCAGTTTTCTTCTTGTAGTTGATTCCTATTTTCATAACATTGTGGCTGGAAAAGATTATTGATATGATTTCAGTCTTCGTAAATTTATTAAGCTTTGTTTCGTGGTCTAACATATGATCTATGCTGAAGAATGTTTTATGTGCACTTGAGAAGAATGTGTATTCTGTTGCTTTTGGATGGAATATTCTGTATATATCTGTTGTCTATCTAGTATAATTGGTCATTTAAAGCCAATGTTTCCATACTGATTTTCTGTCTGGATGATCTATGCATTGATGAAAGTGGGGTATTAAAATCCTATATTGTTATTCTATTGCTGTCTATTTCTCCCTAAAGGTCTTGTAATATTTGCTTTATACATTTAGATGCTCCTATGTTGGATGCGTAAATATTTACAAATGTTATATTCTTGTATTGGATTGACCCCTTTATCATTATATAATGGCCTTCTTTGTCTCATATTTCAGTCTTTGTCTTAAAGTTTATTTTGTCTGATATAAGTATATCTACCACAGCTTTGTCTTAGTTTCCATTTGTGTAAAATAGCTTTTTCTATCCCTTCACTTCAAGTGTGTGTATATTCTTATATCTGAAGTGTGTCTTTTGTAGGCAGCATAATGAGATTTTTTTTAATCCATTCAACTGATCTATGTCTTTTGATTGGAGAATTTAGATCATTTAAATTTTAAATAATTATTGAAAGGTAGGTAATTATTGCCATTTTGTTAATTGTTTTCTGGATGTTTTGTAATTCTTTTGTTCTGTTCTTCTCTTGTTTTCTCTTTTTGTTTGTTTTTCTGTAGTGGAATGCTAATATTCATTTATCTTTATCTTTTATGTGTCTACTACATGTTTTTGCCTTGTGGTTACCATGAGGCTTACACAAAACAGCCTATATTTATAACAGTTTGTTTTACATTGATAACAATTTAAGTTCAAACACATTCTAAAGCTCTATAGTTTCACCCTCACCTCCCGTGTGTCATGTTTTTGATGTCATTGTTCATATATAAATTTATATAATCTACATTTTATATTCTGTATCCTAAACAAATTACTGTCATGATAGTTATTTTTACTACTTTTGTCTCCTAACCTTCATACCAGCTTTATAAGTGATTAACATGCAAATTTAAGTCCTTCTGAATTTTACTATATATTTATTTTTATCAGTGAGATTAATACTTTCATTTGTTTTCCTGTTACTAATTAGCATACTTTTCTTTAAGCTTAAAGAAGTCCCTTTATATTTCTTTTAATGCCATTCTAGTGGTGATGAACTCCTTAGCTTTTGCTTTTCTAGAAAGCGCTTTATTTCTCCAAGACTAAAGGACAATTTTCATGGGTAGAGTACTCTTGGTTGACAGTTTTTTCCTGTCAGCACTTTGAATACATTGTGTCACTCCCTCCTGGCCTGTAAAGTTTCTGCTGAAAAACCTGATAATAGTCTAATGGAGGTTCCTTTGTACTTAACAAGTTGTTTTTCTCTTGCTGCCTTTAAGATTCTCTCCTTGTCTTTTCTGTCTCTTTGTTGAAATTCTCAGTTTGTTCAGCCATTCTTCTCCTGAGCTCAGTAAGCTTCTTTATGACCATTATTTTGATGGTAAATCACTTATCTCCATTTCATTAAGGTCTTTTTCTGAGGTTTAACTTGCTCTTTTGTTTGGAACATATTCCCTTATTTCTTCATTTTTCTTGATTCTCTGTGTGGTTTCTATACATAAAACCACCACCTCTTTCAGTCTTGGAGGAATGGGCTGTGTAGGAGATGAACCTTATCATTCAAACTTGCCTTAGCTCTTGATTGTCTATCAAACTTTTGTGATTGTTTAAGCAGGCTACTTTTTTCTTAGTGGCTCCCAGTAGTTGAGGGTATACCAAGACTTGTAAGTGTTCTAAATGGGAGAACCTCAGTCAGCGCCTAGATTCAGGCTTATTGGAAGTCACACCCTCAGGCAGCAGCTTTTAAAGTAGGCAAATATACTTCTTTCAGGGGAAGACTGAGTGATGTACACTTCCATCTGCTCCCTTGCACTGGGCTCTGGAGTGATAGCCAGTTAAGAATAGTTTTATTGTTTACTACTTTCCCATTGAATCCATGAACACAAGCCCCACTGGCCACTAGAGCTGGGCTCTCAAGGGATGTGTCCTCTGGTGGGAGCCACACAAGCTGAAGTGCTAGATGTGTACACAAACTGCTTTCCTGGAGACACTGATGACCTTATAGGGGTGGGGTAGAAGGAGAGTGCAAATATGTTGCACGTCAACCTCCTTGGTCTCTGGAGAGAACTGTAGTCAGTCCCTAGAAGTGTATTTAATTATACACCGGCCCCCAGGTCACAGCTACAAAGGTGAGCTAATAGACCTCTTTCACAGCAAGACTGGAGGTGCGTATCATTCTGCTGTCTCTACACTGTCCTATGGGGGAATATCTGGTTAAAAACTCTCTCTCAGTTTGCTACAGACCTATGGGTCCCTCAATCCCAAGCTGTGGTGGTCACCAGAGCAAGGCAATCAAGGGAGTATCCTGGGCAGAAGCTGCAAAAACCAGGTCACCAGAAATGTGCAGAAGCTCATTTTCAGGAGTTACTGGTGATCAGGAGCAAGGCACAGGGAGAGTGCCAAATTAGATCCCACCTCCAAGATCTCTGGAGAGGATTACAGCTAGCCCTTACATACGTGTTTATTAGAAGGCTGCCCTCAGGCTGCAGCCATGAAGATAAGCTAAAAGGACTCTTTCAAGGAAAAACTGGGTGTTTCAATTTGTTGCTTCTCTTCTGTGCCCTGGGGTGCTTCCAGCTAGAACTTCCCTCTCCGTCAGTTCCAATCCTGCAGGACCTGCAAGTCTAAGGCCTGTTGGCCACCAGGTGATCAAGAGGCGTCCCCTTGGCAGCAGCTTCAAACCTTGGGACACCAGAAAAGTGCACAAGCTTCCCTCCAAGGGAAGTACCAACCACCCTGAACAAGGCAGACAGAGAGTGCAAAGGTGGCACCTACTGGCCTCCATCTTTGGTGGACATTTCAGCTGGAGCCTAGATGGGTGTTAAATTAGATGCCTGCCCCTCAGGCCAATGCTTTACAATAAGCAAATAAGCTTCTTTCACAGAAAGACTGGCTGCTTTTCCATCAGCTTCTTCTGTGTTGGGTCCTGGGGTGGATGAGTCTGTGTGAGCCCTTTAAGAACTATTTCTCAGTTCACTATAGTCTTGTGGGTCTCATGGATGCATGTCCATTGGCTTTCAAAGCTAGATGGTTCAGGAGCCAGTCTCTCAGGTGTAGGTCTTAAAAATCGGGGTGCCAGATGTTGGGTTCAAACTCAAGGAGAAGCTTAGGGTTAAGAGTTCCCTGCCAATTTTGGGTTGCCATGCTAAGGGTGGTGATTTATGACAAGATTGTATCTCAGCCTTGTCTACTCATTTCAATGTGGGTTTTTCCTCTTCAGCCAGCTAGTGTTTGAGTTTCTTTCAGAGGAAATTGTTCCATTTATAGCTGTAAATTAGATGTGTCCAGGGGAGGAGGTGAGTTCAGGCTCCTCCTCTGTCATCATCTGCTGTGCTCTTTTTGAGGGTTCTCGTTATTCTATATTTCAGTGTACCATAATTTATTTACTCATTCTCCATTTTATTGGTATTTGAGCTTTCTCTAATGTGTTACTATACTCATCATGCTGCAAGGAATATGCTTGAAGGTATTTTCTGTGTTTGGGTATTTCTGTAACACAGAATTCTTAAATATATCAACTGAATAATATACACATTTCAAATTATGATAGACACTTCAAAGTTGCATTTTCCAAAGTCTGGAATCAATCAAAAACAATGTATAATAATATCCTTATCACTTGCTAATGATAGGTATTATAAAATTTTGAACATTAAACAGTATTGATTTAACAATTAAACATCTTTCCTCATGCCTATTAGTCATTATACTGCTTTCTTTTTAATTTGCCTATTTGTTTCTTCTTGAATTCTGTGTTCCAAGGACTAACCCTATGTCAAATATTTTCTCCCATTTTATCAATTTTAATTTAACTTTTTAGTAATTGCATATTCTGCACAGAAAATTTTTCCTTTTTATATACTCACATTTTTATAAATATTTTTGTACAAGTCTTCTGAGCTTTGTGTTTTTCTTGGGAAGTTCTTTTCCCCTTCAAAAAAGTGTATTATCTAAAATTTTCTTATTTATTATCCTCTAGTACATGTATATGTTTAGCCCTTCACTGCATCTTAGATCCTAATTTTCGCTCTGCATATGTATTGCCTCAAAGTCTTATTGTTTCAGTCCAAACAATGGAAATATGTTCTATTTGTATATTATCTTTGGTATTCTCATTGGGATTCAATTTCCTTAGCTGTAAAAGAAGTAGCTAATAATTGACAAGGTAAATGTTCTCTCCACTTTTAATATCTTAGCCAGCCAGACACAAGGAATATGTTAAGAGAGGTGATATAAGTACCTGTCAATATGGTAGAAAATCTTAGTGGTCAAGGAAGACAAAAAAAAAAAAAAAAAGAGGTAATATGGCAATAATATATTCAAATAGAAAAAGTGATGCAAATTTTTGATCTTAAAGAGAATTTGCTAGCTCTTAACTAAATGGAGCCCAACAGCAATAGCTGCCTCACTTTAGTCCTTGAAGCAAATAGCACCTCAATTTTCATTTTCAATGCCTTCTTCAAAGAAACCAGACATGCTTAACGTATAACAACATCAGCAGAAAAAACAATATTGAAGAATGTCTGTGTCTACCACTGGCTGGGAGACTTTGAAGGGGAGCTGGCTCAGAAACACTGTCCTTGTCTCCCTTGGAGTAATAGAAGAGCTGCTGGAGACCATTTGGTAGGATGTACTGCTTAGGGGAGGAAACTGCACGTGGGGTGAGCTCAGCCCTGTGCAGTTCCTCAAAGTGCAGTGAGAAATTTGCACACCGATACAAGGTGAGTAGTCCTGAAGACCAGAGTGAACTTGAGGACAAGGAAACAAGTTTAGGACCTGCGTGCATCCATAAAATTCTCTTTGGAACTACTTAATTTATTAAAAGTTTTGCTCAAACTAGGTTAAAAACTATATAAGAGTATTATTTAAAACTTCTTTATCTCATTTGTGGCAATACTTCTTTTTCTTTAGTAAAGTATGGCACAAACAATTTAGCATATTGATACTGTCTATGAAAGTAAGGGAAAATCCAGAAAAGGAAAGAAAGCTGCCCCATTCCCAGCCCCAACCAATGCTGTTTGGAGGCTTTTTTAGAGGTTGCAGCATTGTGTCTGTGGAGAACTGCAGCCAGGAGTTGGAGAAGGCAAATAAGGGGTGGCCTACCTTAGACTAGAAAATAAATGAGAAGAAAGTCGTAGCAACAATGGTAACATGACTGATTCAAGAACGATCACTTAGTTTCTCAAATATGTGATAAGGAGATGGCTTTAAGAGGGAATGTTCTGGGGCCAGGCCAGTGGCACAGCGGTTAAGTTTGCACAATCTGCTTCAGTAGCCGGTTTTGCTGGTTCGCATCCTGAGTGCAGACCTATGCACCACTTATCAAGCCATGCTGTGGCAGGCGTCCCACATGTAAAATAGAGGAAGATGGGCATGGACATTAGCTCAGGGCCAATCTTGCTCAGCAAAACAGAGGAGGATTGGCAGCAGATGTTAGCTCAGGGCTAATCTTCTTCAAAAACAAAGAAGAAAAAAATTTTTTAAAAAAAGAGGGAGTGTTCTAAATTACACTCAGTGTCAAAATATATTTGTAATTAAGTTGTGATACAAAGTAAATATATTTCAACTTTTTTGGAATATGATTATGGTCTATTAGGTATATACCCATTATCCTTTGCCTGGCACTATTCTAGGCACTGCTGTCATGGAGATTCCTGTTTCTTAGACCTTACACTTTAGAGGAGAGGAAATACATAAAAAGTGATAAAGTAATATAATTTCAGAAAGTGGTAAGTAACTGAGGAAAACAAATGGAACAAGGCGAGAGAAAGAGACCCAGGCAATGGAACAGGGCTACTTTAGATTAAAGGATGAGAAAAGGTCTCTCTGAGAGAGTGACATTGATATGAGGCATGAAATGTGATGGACGACCACAGGAAGACCAAAGGAGGATTGCTTCACACAGAGGGAACAAACATTCCAAGAGCCTTAAGTAGGAATGAATTTGGCATGCTCGACAAAGAGACAGGAAATAAGTGGGGCTCTAGGGCAGTGGAATATAGAGAAGTATAAAATGAAACTACCAGTAATTTGGTAGTTAATTGATTATGTAGAGCACTAGTTATCAAACTTAAGCAAACTTGGAGGATTTATTTTAAAAAAAGATTGCTAGATCCCATTCTAGATCTTCTACTGGCTCTGGGGCAGGACTCAAAATTTGCATTTTTAATGAGCTCCCAGGTGATTCTGATGTTTCCTATCTGAAGATCCTCCTGGTGAACTAATGATATAGGTTTTTGAACACAGGACAGGAAATTTGGATTTATCTTATTGTTTCTAAGTGTAATGGAAAGTCATTAGTGATTTTAAGTGGTAAACTCTGAATGAAGAACAGATTGGAGGAGAGGAGTGGAGAATGAAAGTATAGTATACTCTTAACCTATTTGTATCTTTGGATCTAAAATGTGTCTCGTATAGAAGGCATACACAGCCATGCATCGTCTAACGATAGGGATACGTTCTGAGAGATGTGTCGTTAAGCAATTTCATCACTTTGTGAACATCATAGAGTGTACTTACATGAACCTAGATGATACAGTCTACTACACACCTCAGCTATATTGATACTAATCTCATAGGACCACTGCTGTGTGTGCTCCGTTGACCAAAGCATCACTATGCAGTGAGTGACTGTAGTTAGATCTTGTTTCTTCTTCTTTTTTTTTTAACAAGTCTGACAACCTCTGCCTTTTGTTTGGATTGTTTTATTCATTCATATTTAATGTCCCTTTTGATATTGTTGGATTTATATCTGAGCTCTTTCTTTTTTGTTCCATATGTCTCATTATTAATTTGTTCCTCTATTCCTCCTTTACTAAATCCTTTTCTCTTAAGTGGGTATCTTCTGGTATAACATTTTACTTCTCTCAATAATTTTAACTGTATTTTGGAGTTATTTTGTTAGGAGTCATTTTAGGGCTTAGAAAGCATAGCATACTAAAATAGATGACAGAGACTGCTATAGAAAATAATGCTTCAAAATATAAGTAAACATTAAACAAGTAGTTTAATGGAAGTTATTTTTTTGTTCACATAACTTCATATGGATGTTTACTTGACAACTTTTAAGGCAGTGATTCAGGGACATAAATTTCTTCCATCTTTTCGCTCCTCCATCTCTTGAGCTTCTTCATCCTTTCATTTTAGCCAGTGGATAGGAAAAGATAGGTTAAGGAAAGTCCATTTTCTTCTAAGCCACCTGGGCTCAGAAGTAACATTGTTCATTTCGACACATAACCCATTGGCAAGAAATTGTCACATCCCTTCCCACCCTGCCAATGCAAAGAACTTTAAAATGTAGTACCTGACTGGGCAGCCAAAGCCACAACTCTGCATAACGGAAGGGAAGCCTAAGTCTTCAGTGGACCGCGGGTTCTTCCTGCTCTGTGAGGTGACATGGCAGGAAACTACTTCGATAACCTTGGCTGGAGATTTCAATGACTTAGACTAAGATTGTAGTAGGAGAGGTAGAGAAAAGGTTAGATTCAGAACATGTTATAGAGATTGACAGTAGGGATGTGAGCTACATTGTAGATGGTAATATTGTTTACTGATATTCAAGAAAAAAAAGTCTTAGGAAGAAAGAACAAATTAATTTTTGGCACATTAGTTTTGAGGTACTAGTTAGATATCCAAATGAAAATAGAAAGCAGGTATTTGGTTATGTATCTTGAGTTCAATTAAGAGGTGAAGTCTGGATATACACACTTGGAAGTCACAGAGATAATATTCAAAGGCATAAAAAGATTTTCTAGGGAAAATGTGCAGATGAAAAAGAGAAGTCAGCTCAAAAATCTGAGCTCCAGTGGTTCACCAGTATTTTAGAGGACAAGAAGAGATGGTTGAGGCAGCAAAAGAGACTAAGCAGCAGCTGATAGTGTAGGAGAAGGAACACCTTAAATATGTGTTGTCATGGAACCCAAGAGAAGATAGCATTACAAGAGAGTGGTTAACTGTGCCAAATGTTTCTGTCTTTTCAAGTAAGATAAACCAATCAATGTTAGCAAGGTCACTTGTGACCTTGAACAGTTTCAAGTCCTATGCTTTTACTTGGTTCAGATGTTATAATTGCTTTAAAGAATAGAATGTATAGAATGTGGAAGAAGAGATCCTATATGTTTTCCAAAGATAAGTCACAATAGGAAATATAGTTTCATCATGGTTCTCTTTCTGTCAGGAATCTCATGCTGTGAGGAACCCCAAACAGTCCCACATACAGGGATTACATGGAGAAGGTCATGTGGAGAGAAACAAGTCCCTCAGCTGATAGTCATTATTGGTTTCCAGGTAGTAAGTGAACAAGTCTTCAAATGATTCCAGGCCCCACACATTATGAGGAGGTACAAGCCATCCCTGCAGTGCTCTCCCCAAACCTCTTGACCCTCAGCATCTGTGACCATAATACATAGTTGTTTTCCTCCATTGGTTTTTGGGGTGGTATATTTTGCAGCCATAGTAAGTAGGACATAGAGGTGAATTCAAGGAATTACTAAAGATAAATGTAGATGGAGAGAAGGGACAAGGAGGACCTTGCTAGAGGACGGGTCGCTGGTAGAGTGTAAAGGGCTTTGATGCCCTTTGTGTGGACTTTGGCTTTTACTCTGAATGAGACGGGAGCCTTTGGCGGGTTCTGAACAGAGGAGTAACATGATCTGGAATTGTCAAAATACCCATTTGCTGCTTCTTCGGATGGCATATTTTTGACATTCTTTGTGTTCTGTTATAAATAAATACAACTCTGTTGCAGTAGCTTCTTACCTAGTAGTAACCTTCTAGCTCAATTTTCCTGGAAATGTAACTTCAATTTGGTAGCAAAGAAGCCATAAAACACAGTAGGCAATTCTATGTTATTTTCAGTTCAGTTTTCTTTTTTGAAGGAAGTTACTCACAGAAAACTATTAAGGGAGACATTCACCTCATGGCATTACTAATATTTGTCTCTGCTTCTAATTATGCCAAAGCATAATACATTTCTAGCAGGGAATACTTTGGTTGTATTGCAGATTCTTGTCCAAATATTCAAGAAGGGGGAAAAAATCTTTGGGAATTTCAGAGGTCTCTCAAACTCTAGCTCAAACGTTTTGCTCCAACTCTGCAAGCCTGCTTGAACAATGCCCAAGAAATTAGTCAAAAATTGAAAGCATGAGGAGCACACTACTCTGAAGTATGGTTTAGAAATGCTTCTAGTTGGTAATAGTTTGTCTGCAAGATGATATATATTTTTCTCATAGGAGAAACAGTACACTATCATATTTGTAGTTTTACTAAAGAATTTTTTCCCCGACCATATTTCTTCAGAGACAAGAAAATCTAAAGTTGCCATAACTACAAATATTGAGTGCAATAATATTTTCTAAATTGTTTCTTTTCTCTTATGAAACTTGTAAAATGAAAAATGGGAATTCTGCTCTAATTAAATGGTGAGCAATCTCTATAGAATGCATACTTTCCATAAAGTATAAAACACGTTTAATGAAGAGGGAAGCTCTCAGTACAATGTAGTCCATCTATCATGCCTGAAGGTACTTAGGTTTGCAAGACATTAAATCAAATGCTTAATAAAATTTGAATTCCAGGAGAGTATTTTTTCCTTTTGATAACAAACTAATTGTACTATATCATGGAGAAGTTGCAAAAAAGAAAAAGCCACCCTAAATATCAACTCTAAGATAAATAAGCACATTTTGAAACACTTGATAGTGTATTTGATTTGTATTTAAACAGCCATCTTTATTTTAAATATGGCATAATTATTTCAACACCGCAAATTATTCCGATGCTTGCTATACTTAGGCTAGTAATGTTGCTCCATCAACTTTAATTCATTCACAATAACAAAACTTAAGATTATTTTTACAATGCACTTCCGTTACATATTTATATCAAAAGATAGAGTCATTAATAGAGAAAATATATTTTTCACAGCTACAGATTTAATCAACACAGTTCAGAAAATGAAGTTGAAACATGATTTCCACCTTTAAATGACACCATGAAAGCTCTACAAATTGTATCATCTGTCTCATCTTTACCACTTATTACCTATGAGGTACGATTGCTATAGCTGTTATATTAAACTAATATTATGGAAAACCTCAGATAATATATATAAATCAGGTCTTTCTATCAGATGAATGGCACTAGAGTAGGAAATAAATTCAATTATTTTTCCTGTAGGCATAGAGCATTTGATTGCCTAATGTATGTTTTTCTTTTATATTTTCAGGTGATCTTAGAAACTTGCATCTGAAACCTGTGTTTCTAATATTTTTTGCTAACATTCATTATTTAAATTCACCATTGAGTAAGCTGGTTTGAGGTAACTACATTCTCTATATGTAAGGACTACAGACTCTAATGGAATAATCCCTTGCAGCCAAAGCCATTTCTTAATATGAGCAAAGTTAATTTCAAAAATGACCCTGAAGATCTAGAAAAAAATATTTTATTACAAAATATTGATTTATCTAAAAAAAATGGCATCAGACTAGCTGAGACAGATTTGAGCCATTCAAAGATGTGACAAAGGATTTCCCTAAAAGTCAAAGGAGTGAGTTGTACTAGAATGCAGTATGAATCATAGAGAGGACTGCCTCTGTCGTTAGATACTCGAGTCTTTACTTTCCTGCCCTTTACTGTTTACGAAGGAACTAAACTTCTTTGAAGTAAAGTTATTAAAAATAACTTTTGTTATACTGTGGTTATTGACCTGGTTTTATGAAAACGACTGTTCTGTCTTCTTTCCCTCCAAGGAGGTTTTACTGAATTTTGCTTTTTACTTATATATTTTGTATTGTTTTCCAATCAGTGATATCCTTCTTTTCCTTTCTTGTAAACATCAATGCTTCAGAGAGAGCTACCCTTAAGCCAAATGGAGTTAAGTGAAAAGATAAACATCAAATTCTATTATTAGTTAAATCTAGTTATCTATACTTTTAGAGCATATAGCCGCTATTTTAAAATATGTATAGTGCATATATATTTATGTATAAAGTGTAGCTTGTGTGCATAGTTACATTTTAATACACAATTGTGGATGGAATGTTATCCGATGGGAGCAGCAAAAAGGAGAAAGTGTGATGCCACAAAAAGAAAGATGAAATACATTGCACAGAAATTAGGAAGATACTCTGAAGGGAAACAACAGTAAGTGGCAAGCTCTACTTAGTTACCGTGCTTGGTGATGAATGATTTTCTATTCTACCACTGCATTTTGAGCATGAGTATTTTCCCTTGCATTAAGTAGGTGTTAAATAAATTTTCTTTAAATGATTGATTTTACTTTTCTGTCTCTATTTCTGAAAAATCATAGACAATAATAATAGCTTTAGGAAGGTTCTGAGCTTAATTTCATCAGATCTAAGTAGAATCTCAATTCATTATCTCCTACTTTGAATCTATTTTATTGAAGTTTTTGCCCCCCCTACTATTATAGCTCACCAAATCCAGATTTTCAGAATTTGGGGAGATTGCTGAACCTAGGATCTCTCAACCTTTATAAATGGATATGGGAAAATAAGCATCAGGAAAAATAAAAATAAACAGAGAGGAGCCAAAGAAGGATGGAAATGGGGAGGAGGGAAGATTGCTGTAGCTCTCAGTTGGCTGTAGTCATTAGGAAATAGATAACTGGTGAGGGAAAGAAGAAAGAAGCCCTTAGGTATGGATTTCCTATTGCTACTAATCAGCAGTAGAAATAAAGAGGGAAAATGAATATGAGAAGAGGAGGGGGATAATAATGGAGGATGGCGCTCTGCATCATAATGCTCCGTTTAGGGTTACGGGAAGGCTTTGCAAAGGCCAGGGGAGGATTTAGTTGAGAAAGTACGGAGACCAAAGGAAAAGTGAAAAAATAGAGATGTAGGACGGAGTTAAGGAAGCTACTTTTCCTAATAACTTCTTTAAGAATGTTCTTTGTTCAAAGTAATATTCAGAATGAATGATCATGTCTATCCATAATAACAGAAAGGTTTATGGCTCTTATGGATTATAAACTCTTTTAGGGCAAGAAACTTAAATTTTTTAATCTGCATGGAATGCAATTATACTCATCTGTGGAAGACTGGGTAACCTGAGCTCTTTGTTATGGTGGCCTAGATTATGTAGCAGCAGAAGAGGATTGATGGCTGTCAAAAAGTAAAGCAATGGATATACATCAGTGACTTCTTTAATAAGACAGCAGGGTGCTGGAACCATTAATACTTCCATTTGGTTTACTAAAAGTGGGTTCTGTCACTTGTATATTGTTTTCTGTACTATATATTCTTGCTTATGTAAACCCATATCCATACAATCCATGTGAAAAAAGAATGTGAAAACCAAATCTGGTCACCGATTGCTGAAAAGTCAAATGTTAAAGGAACAACTATGGTGATTTTAGTTAACGTGAACTTAATTTTGGTCATACTTACAAGTAAAAAATAATCTGCCTTGGGGCCGGCCTGGTGGCGCAGAGGTTAAGTGCGCACGTTTTGCTTCTCAGCGGCCCGGGGTTCGCCGGTTCGGATCCCGGGTGAGGACGTGGCACCGCTTGGCATGCCATGCTGTGGTAGGCATCCCGCATATAAAATAGAGGAAGATGGGCACGATGTTAGCTCAGGGACAGTCTTCCTCAGCAAAAAGAGGAGGACTGGCAGTAGTTAACTCAGAGCTAATCTTCCTCAAAAAAATAATAATAATAATCTGCCTTAAAATCTAGAGTTATTAGGAGAAATTATGTTTCAATTAAATAATATAGGTACATATCTATTTGTGTTAGGAGCTTCGTATGGATGGTAACAACTGAAATAACCAAAGACAGTGCAGCAGCTCGATGGTGGGCATTTGATGGTGGACATCACAGGCCAGTAGATGTTAGGATCACCTTAGGCGGGAAGAAACAGAAAGGAACTGTGGTGTCTAGGAAGGAAATGGCATCACTAATAAGTAGGCTTAAGCCACGAAAAGCAATATGGTGGCATGACTAAGAATGGGGAAGATATATTTTGATACATGGAGAGAGAGAGAGCACTATTGTCAGTTTGATCCGACATTCTAGAATCTATGCAAAGAAGAGACTGTTGCTCTAAATAAGTCTTATTCCCTCCCATGCAGAAGGCTTCTACAAAAATATCTGTTATTGGGTGGTTCCATTATTGGGGAGCTTTTCTACCTTTAAGCAAAAATCACTGCCTTCCTAAGTCTTCAGTTTAGTTATTCTTTCTAATGTTTCATATAATAAAGTTACTTTCTTGTTCAAATAGCAGAATTTATAATTTTGATGAGAGTAATTGTGTTTCACTGATTTATGTCTTTTCCCAACAAGTTATCCCTGCCTTTGAATCACATTGCCTTGTTTTCCAGCCCTCACCACAGGATTTGACATGCTTTAGTTTGAATGTTTTTTTCTCAAGATATGTATTAAGATGAAATTTGTTCCAAGAAACACTCTTGTTTTTATATACTATGCAAACCAAAAGAAAAATACTTTAAATTTCACTTCCTGAGAAAGTTTAGGCATCTCTCCTTAATTGATGCTGAATGTAAGTTGTCAGATGGTCAATTGGTGGAGTAGTTTTCTGGTAAATGGCTTAATGAAAAAGTTTTCAGTTTTTCACTGTGGGATTTTGGTAGTTTTCAATTTGAATTTACAGAATATCAGACTCACTCAAATTTGAGTGTAAGTACAAAAGGTGAATAATGTTAGTATTTTCTGCTATATTTTTTGTTGATTTATATTTCATATATTTGTATAAATATACATATTTAGGTTTTATTTCTTTAATGTCCATATCAAGAATTAACTGTGCATATATTGAGATATGCATATATCTTTATGTACTTTATTGCATTGCATTTAAGTGACAATTTAAAAACTTTTGAGGAAAATAATGAATTTATAAGCATAAACAGTATGTTTATATGGTATCCATAATGTTAGAATAATGTATTTATACTCCTGTGATAAGGAAAAAGAAAAACAACTTTGTTTAACACATAAGTCAGAGAAACTCCGACAAATTAAGAAAGATATAAAATATTCAAAGGAGAATTAGCCCAGATTATTTTGTAGCATTCTGTTAAAAAATGGCCTTGACTGACTTCACTTAATCATCATATCAGTTACTGCTGAGTGACCTTGGGCAAGTCAAGTAATCTCTTTGAATTTCAGCCTTCTTGTCTCTAAAACTAAGAAGCTAAGTTTGACAGACTCCAGTGGCTTTCACTGTCCCCAAGTGTCTGTACTTTATTGCCTGAGAATGTCTTGATAACTTTTTTATGAAAAACTCAGCAAATGGTAATAAACTTAATACATACCTGGTGTTCTTCAAACACATGTAAATGCCTATTTAACAACGCATTTCAATGACAGACACCATTTTCTGAAGCTTTATTACAAAAGACAGCCACAGGAAAAGAGAAATAAGGATAAGGTTAAGATCCAGGATAAAATAAAAAGAAGGATTATGTTAAGAAAATGTTAGTAAACCTTGGCTAAAATATGTTCAGATATCTTCATATTAACCTGAACATGTATTTTATTATTACTAAGCTTTAATAAAAGCAAACTTTGAATCCTTCAAGAATAGACATGAGTTAGCTTTATCTGGATTACATCTTACAGTAGGCAGTACACAACAGAAGCTCAAAAAATTTCTTTTGAATGTATTATGCACATCTCCCTGGAACTTTTATTGTGCACCTTTGCTACCCATTAGGAAGCAATATAGCATGGTGGTTAAGGGTATGGATCTCAGAGCCACAGTAACTGGATCCAAACCCTGTCCCTGATACTTGTTAGCTGTTGTATGCCCTTGTTCAAGCAGTATGAGCTCTTCGTGACTCAGTTTCTTCCAACAGCTTTGATGACAGTAAATGGGCTGCACGTGCAAAGAGCATAAAACAGTTCCTGGCACAGAGTAAGCATTAGAAAAGTGCTCACTGTTATGATATCATAATTAGTTTTTATTACCATTATTTTTTACTTTTTCTTATTATATAAGTACAGAGGGACGTATTCAACTAGAATTTTCATGCCTGGGAATGTTACATATTCAGGCTTTGGCTCTCACTAGTTATACTGATGGTTTTTGTTTTGTTTTAACAGGGATTGTTTGGATAAAAGGAAATTTATATTTAATCAAGAATATAGGGCCAGCCCAGTGGCGCAGTGGTTAAGTTCACACATTCCACTTTGGTGGTCCAGGGTTTGCCGGTTCAGATCCCGGGTGTGGACATGGCACTGCTCAGCAAGCCATGCTGTGGTAGGCATTCCACATATAAAGTGGAGGAAGATGGGCATGGATGTTAGCTCAGGGCCAGTCTTCCTCAGCAAAAAGAGGAGGATTGATAGCAGATGTTAGCTCAGGGCTAATCATCCTCAAAAAAAAATAAATAAACATAAATAAATAAATAAAATTTCAGGTTAAAAAGAATATAACCAATTTATATGGTTATATAAATATAAAAATAAATTTATATGTAACCAATACTATAATATATCAACATTAAAATATGCCTATTATCTCATTTCGGATTGAAAGAAGAGCAGAATCTATCCCTTAAGATTGTTTACAATAAACAGAGGCTGTATAGCGAGAGGTAATCCATGTTTCAGACGTTTCAGATGTGGAACATGTTTCAGATGTGGAATAAAGCATTTGGTCCACCCATGCAACAGAGAGTCCAGAAACCCCTATGTAGCTGACACTGAACATCCTATTCCCAGCCATACCTAAGTAACTATGAAGCTGTCCCTGCCCCAAGGAGTGTACAGTCTACAGAAGGGATGTGGTTTACTCTATGCACCATATCTCTTCTGTAGACTATAAACTCCATGATAAAGTACTGTGAAAGTTGAGAAGAAAGGACTAAATCATCTTCAACAGAGAGGTCGTGAGGAGAGGTCTCAAGAGAAGCACTGTATAGCTCATAAGGGAGGTGGCATTTGGAGAAGAGCAATAAAAAATGGATGGGCTAGCTGGAGATGAACATTCCAAGCAGAAGGAATCGTCTAAGGAAAGGCAGAGAAAAAACTGGTGATGTGAAGGCAAGAGCATTAGACAGAATTGAATTCTCATGAGTGACATTTAAGTAAAATCACAAATTTTCCTTCATAATAGAAATATTTAAACGTATCTATAAGTAATTAATTCCTATTTTTTCTCCTATTATGCTAATTAATACAGAGAGAAAAACACAAAATTGAAACCCTTTGGATTAGAGCTTTTCAGTTTAAAAAGAATTGATATCTTTTGAGTCAATAGTCTCAAAAAAAAAAAATACACTTTGGGGCTGGCCTGGTGGCACAGTGGTTAAGTTCACACATTCCGCTTCGGTGGCCCAGGGTTTGCCAGTTTGGATCCCAGGTGGACCTACATACCACTTGTCAAGCCATGCAGCGGCAGGCATTCCACATATAAAGTAGAGGAAAATGGGCACAGATGTTAGCTCAGGGCCAGTCTTCCTCAGCAAAAATGAGGAGGATTGGTGGTAGATGCTAGCTCAGGGCTAATCTTCCTCAAAAAGAAAATTAAAAATAAATAAATAAATACATTTTCAGCAAGAGTGAAGAAAGCTCTACATTTAGGTTAAAAATAATGAAAGATTAAACACAAAGAGAGGAAGATTTTAAATAAGTTTAGAAGTCCTTTTCTTTCTATGTAGCGCAGCGCAGTATTCTGTAGTAGTATGGAATTTCTCTTAGAAAAGTAACTTAATCAGTTTGTTTCATTCTTAAAACCTTTCATTAGTAACAGTAAAAGAAAAAGAATCAAGGTAAATAAGATAATATGCTTTGAATTCAAAAGGGGTTTATTCTTTTTAGGATATTCTGTTACTACTAAGCAATCTAATAAAACATAGCATCTGGAAAAAATATTAGGGAAACATTTCCAAATATATTCGAAGGAAGGAAAGGACTGACAAAAGGAGGCAGAGAGGGAGGGGGAGAGAATGAGGAGTGGAAGAGAGAGAGAGGATAAGGAATCAAGGAGAGGTGGAGGTGAGAGGAGAGAGTTTTCCTAATAATTTACCATTTTTATATCCGGAATGAAAATATTCTCTTCGAAAGATTACTTCCTCCAGCGGTTTGAATGGGCATTTTAAAGGAAACTGGTGGCATTGTTCTTATGCTAAAGTTGAAGGCCACTGAGAAAAACATATCTTTTCCCATGGAAATGAGCAATTTCAGGAACCATCTAGAGAGCATATGGTCACCACTAATCTAGTGACTTAATCCTCTCCTTTGGGTCTCTTACTCCATTTCAGGTTATCTCTCCTTCGCCTCCAGGCAGGACTGCAACTAAGCCGTGTAAGACAGATGGGTTTCTAGCCTAGTCAAGATTTCTAGGGAAGTCATTTCCACAGCCTCTCAACATTAATCAAAATAACCAGCCCCAGAATTCAGGAGAATAGCAAAATATCCCAAGTAGGCAAAAGTTTTTGATACACTTTTCTTTTTGATTCCATGTCTGACAATAGTTCCTTCACTTTTCTAATAAAACGTTATGTGTTTGAAATAGTTTAGAGTATATAGTAGCTGATTTGATTCCAAGCAACTTACTAAATCTCTGTATTTTAAAATACATTGTTTACTTGCTGCAAATGTAAAATCTAATTGGTAAAGAAATGTAAATCAAATATTTTGCAGACTATATCAGGCTCCTTACAGATACAGAACTTAAGCTTTCTTTTGTTTTTGAACATGTCTTTTTCATTATAATCTTTTAAAGTCATCATGGTGATGTTTCCCCAATCAATTCAATCCTCAAAACGTTTGAAAATTTTATTTTCTAAATAACAGTGTGAGATCTTACAAAGGGAAACTCACCTCCCTAAAATAAAATTTAAATAAAATACAGAAAAAATCCAAGCTGCTTATTTGAATTTTGAGACTCCCCACCGTTTTGCCTTATCATATCATCAGGTTTTACAGCTAATTTAATATTTTGTCTTTCATAATTCCCTGTCAACACTGACAACTTCTCCTTATGCTCCAAACACACACACATGTTCCCAGGCTTTGTAGGCGTGTGCCCTCCACGTCACACTGGATCCCCACTACTTCTCAGCGTGCCCAGATCCAACACATCCGGGAAGCCTCACTAAAAACGACTCGCACAAAATGATGCCTCCTTCTACCTGGAGTGAAAACAATCACAGCAGGCTTTACCACATTATAACTATGTTAATACTTTGTATGTATTAGTTATGTAGTTAAAGAAGTATGAGAATTAGAATTCATGCATTAATTCATTTTGTTCGAAAAGACATCCAATGAGCTAAGTATTATCCCTCATTTAAAAATGGGGAAAACAAGCTAAGATGAATAGGAATAATAACGTTTGCTAACAATTTATTTGGCTCTTATTATGTCACAGGCACTGTTCTAACCACAATTCATCTTCCTCTTTGTATTATAGTAAGCTGTTATCCAATGAAATAATAGATTATTGAAGGATGAATATTTTCAAAACAGTGTTTGGTTTTCATAACATTATTAAAAATTCCCTTTAATTTCAGGAGACTTAACCGATCATGATGACAATGAAATTTTCTTCTCAGAGTGAAGCAGTGCTCTGTGAAAGTTGAACAGTATGCAGAAGTGATTCATATTTAGAACTGTTTACTGAATTATTAATGGAATTTTGATATTATATTAAACCTTCTAAACAATGAAAGGAGAATGCTGATCTTGGTTGTAAACAACACAATGATTCATGATAGTGATTGAGGAAAAATTTATAACAAAGAGGGTGGGAGGACACTTTTGGAGGCAATGGATTTGATTATGGCATAGATTGTGGTGATGGTTTCATGGATGTATACTTATCTCCAAACCCATCAAGTTGTATACATTAAATACGTATAGCTCTTTGTATATCAATCACACCTCCATAAAGTAGTCTAAACAAAATAGATGGCTGTTTAAGAGTCTCAAACTCTGTACCTGACCATATTATCTCTGAACAACATATACATTGATTATGTACACACATGGTGCCCAATTACTCATGCGGGGTTACTATTTAAAATAGCTAATATAGGTAAATGACCAATCAGTCCAGTTTTTAAGTTATACATTCATTATGATAAATATGATTACTAATAAATGATAAATTAATGCACCTGGCAAGACACAGACTGTCTCCACTTCAGTTGCAGAGTAATATTAATTACTTCACTACAGTTTAGTAAATTCTTATCCATTATGTTTATTAATGCTTTCACAGCCCAATATAGAAACTGAAATCATTGATATACAATAAACACAGAACAAGTAATTACTTCTGTGGAGAGAAAATGTCTATCATTTGTTATCCCTTTATGTAAAAGATGATGTGTATATAATTTTAAATCATATTCCCTATTTCAATTCTCATTTAAAAATTAAACCTATATATTTTTAATAAAAATTCACTGAAATAACAACAGCAAGCTGGGAGACACCTAACCACATCAGAATTTTAACTATAAGGTAAAAGGTTTATCTTCTTGCTGCTGCTCTGAAACTTTCTATAGATTTCAGAATAAGTGGGATTTTAGATAGGAGAAATGTGTTCAAATTTCAGTTTAACTTGATGTATATTTTGAGAAAAAGTCTAAGAATTCCTTGTGTCCTACTTTGCTCAAATAGATTGTAACACGTTCTCTTTCCAAGGACCATTACTATCGTCATAAAGGAAACACTACAGATTGTACAAAAGAAGTTTCCACCATTATTCTGAAATTTGTACTTCTGGAAGTAAAATGTTTTGCAATTTAAAAATGATTTCTTTCTTCATACTTGCTGGTACTTAAATGGTACATGCTGCCTGATTTTGCCTCATCACTAATTGCCTTCTTAATAACTCTGTTAATAAGATAAAAAGATATTTAACTTCAGCTTGATTGGGAAACATTTAAAAAATGATTCTATATAAGCTTTTTTCGCTCCCCCAAAATATCTTAGCAAAATCAAAGAGTAACGTTTTTCTTTATCCAAGGTTTGATTAAGCCATGTACACAAACCGTATATTGAAGAAAACCTTGTTCCCCCTTGCTGGTCCCTGCCAAGAATTCTGCATTAAATGTGAACGCTTCACTGGGGGTGGATGGATTTCCACTGAATATGGTGCATTTTCTCCCATGGAAATTGTTTTGGGATTCTTTAAGATAAAAGATCTATATGAAAGTTATTATTATTGGCTACCTGTCTTGGTTCCCTGATGCCTATATTGACTATTTCCCGAAGGTAATTTTCATTAAACCTCCTACTGTTCCAGTGTAGACATTCACCCCTTTGTGTTCATGTCGGTCAGTGCTCTCAGACTCAGAAACGTACAGAGCAAGAGCGATCTTTCTTTGATTGATTTAGGGAAGCAGCTGCAAAATTTTGTGACCTGACTTTATTTTTTGCTGCAAGCCTTCTCTTTCAAGTCCCTTAATCTGATAGAAAGGACATGGTAGTCTCTAATCACACTCTGATCTCTATTGGTCTAAATCCAAATAATTTCCTTCCACACCCTGCTTGGTTGAGACTTAAATCCCTTATTATTCAATGATCCTATTTTTAAACTCTGCTTGGGAAAGCTGTGGTGACTTTTGATGCTAATCCTATTCAGTCCACTGACTCTATCCCCTTCAGGGAAATGGACAAGGATTTTTAAGGGGGGGGGGGTATATATATAGCCAGCTGCATAACAAGAAAAAGAGAGAAGCTAAGTTAGAATTTTCAAAACTACGGAGGATAATAAAAATGGAGCCTTTATATTAAAACCCAATAAATTTATTCTGATGAACTATCTATTCATTCCGTTAGAAAGAGCTGGTTCAATCCTTTGGTCACAGTTTCTCACCGCCTAGGAGTTCATAGCTACAGGATTGCAGGGCCAGCATTTGATTTTATATTCAAGTCAACAGCACTGGCAAGACCTCAGTCAGACGCTTCAAATACAAATTGAACCCGACCAAGTTCCATATTCAAACTATAAATAAATGTGTTAATTAATGTGGAAATCATCCTTAAGTTGTTTTTTCTTGGCTTTCTGTTTGGAAGTTAAAAATGGCCAAAAAATAATAAGTATAAAAAAATATGAAGGAGAGAAAGCTCTGGATTGGGTGTCAGGACACCAGGATTCTATGTTTGAGTTTCCCATGATAGTCAAACAAGTGTATAAAATTTAGATTCTAAACCAATTTTTAACAAAAAGGAAACATTTAGATAAATGACTACGAAGCCATTTTAACATCAGAAGACTATGAAACTGTTGGAAAGGCAGTCTTGTATGCATAGTCTTCCCACCCCTCTTGGCCCTCTTAGAATAGACCTTGGGCCTGGAAGGCTTCCTTACCAAGAGATGAAAAGCCCTCAGCCCGCGATGGGCTTATCACCTGTGTAGGAATATATTTCCTTTTTTCAGACTCAATGTGTTCTAGTTTGTTCTGCTTAACTGCATGTATCATATAGCACCTGGCCAACCCCACTGCTTTGTCTGTCCTCTGTGAGGGTGGAGTGGAATCCTTCTACTGAAGCACAAAAAAGGTGCATGCAGGCCAATTGGCTGTGTTGGCTGCCAGGAGGGACCTCTGGCCATGCGGGACTGATGCCCACTATAGAAGCTAATCTTGCTCTTTCTTCTGTATCTGAATGTTCCATCCACTGCTTGATCTCCTTGTTTCCCTTACACGCTCTCATCCCAAGAGGCAGTGAGCAGAAGTGTTTGGACTTCCTTTTCTGGTGATCAACAACAGAGCCTTATGCTTGACAGAAATTTATCATAAAATAATGCCTTTATGGACTCAACACTGATAATGTAGTAACAATCAATTCAGTTAATACAATCCTGGTGACGTCCCTTCTTCCTGCCATAAGAGTAGATATAATGTTCATCCTTTATTTCCTCTTGTCATGCCATTGCACCTGCTGGTTCTTCTACGTGGTTTGACCTCCTCTTCCTTATCACCTGGTTTCTCATTCTTTAAGGGCTGAGTCTTGATAAAAGCTTCTCTAACTTCCACTGCCTTCCCAAGCAGAGATCACCTTTGTCATTCTGTTCTACTTCTGAAGTTTACACTTAACTTTGCCATAGCACTAATCACACTGCCCTGTAATTGTGTACTGATTGACAAATTCACCTTTTCTATTACAAGACAAGCTTCATGAGGCAAGAATCATTGCTCATAATACTCATGATATTGACATGTGTGTCTTAAAGGTACTGCTCAACAAGTCTTTGTGAATGACAACTGGATGTCCTGACATTTCCTTCTTTCTCAGCTCTTAAAGTTCATAAATTCTTATATCATGCTATCATGACAGGAATCATTAAATATTAGGTTAAAGTTATAAATCAGAAAAAAATTACCTTTCTTCACGTGTATTGCATGGTGTTTATGAACCCAGGTTTGTAAACAGGAAGACCTGGGCTCGAATTCCCCTCCTTTTCCGGCCGTGTGACATTAAGGTGTTCTGGGCCCTCTTCACCTCGTGGTTCTCATCTTATGTTGGGACGTCATTATTATGAATTCCCGATAGTCACATTTATCTCAAATCTAACATTAATCGTTTAATAGATTCTAGTACCTAGCTAAGAAACCACAAATACAATACTTTATTTTTTTACATTTAGAAATACATGAATGGTTTCTATCATTGACAAGCGAAATGTATGTGATTGGATTCCACATAGGTTATCAAGTAAAACCTGGATATCAGTAGAATTAAACCCACATTTTCTGACTTCTGTTGTCGCTTAAGTTAGAGCCAACCCGCTCCATGCCTCCTACCTCCCAAAGTAAATATAACTGAAAATCTGGACAGAATACAGAAAGCAACTACACAAGGACACTTAAAAGTAAACAGGAACAGACAGATTAGATGAAAAGTCAAACTTGAAGAAAGACTGGTAGGACGATCAGTTTCCTGCTGTTTTCCTTCCTCCCTCCCTCCCTGACTCCCTCCCTCCCTTGGTCTCTTTCTTACCTAGCTTTGACCTGAGTGTCGTCTGAATTGTGGAACTGCACGGCAGGCAGAAAACAAAATCTCCTAGGGAAACCCTCTGTCTGGCCAGGAAAAGGGAACTTTGAGATTCCAGGGGTGAGAGAAAAATCCCTCTTTTTTTCTTTCTATTTTTCTTCTCTCACCCCTGCTCTCAGGGCAGCCCCAGGCACAGAGCTACACTGCTGTGTGACGATGGCATGGGCTCCTAAATCTCCTAAAGACAGAAAATGCTTATCTGTAGTCAGAGGAACCCTGTGTTCTGAAGTGTATGTGAGGAATCACCACTATTTTATGCTCATTATTTGACACCTCACATCAAAGGATGGACACATTCATTGGAATTGTGTGATAACACGGGCTAAAATTCTAACTACTTTTCCAACCAAGGGAGTTGAAAAATGAGGCCCTGGGAACTAGAAATCATGGAAGATATATTGAAGTGAGAGCTAGAGAAGCAGATTCCCTAATCCTGTGTGTGATGGCCCAATACAGGGGCTCACCCCCAAGGTCAACACCCAATAAGACAGGGCAAAGGATCTGAGAATTGAGCTATGATAAAAATCACCAACCAAATATTGTATCCTGAGATGAACTCCCGAGTGGCTCATGCACAGGCAGCTACAGATACATAGCAGAATTTCTAGGTGAATTAACATTGGAGTTACTGCCCACAGAAGATGAAACAGAACTTGCCTTCTGAATCTAATTATGTTAATTGCTATCTAAAATAACAGCAAGAACACAAGAAACAATATCCTCCAGGGGATTTGACTAGGGCCCAGAATCCCCCAACGTAATATTCAAGATGTCCAGAGAACAGTCCAAAATAACAGCATACAAAGGGGGAAATAAGGAAAAACTGACTAATCATCAAGTGAAGAGAAAAAAGATGCCAACCCAAGGTTACCATGACAGTGAGATTGTCACACAAAGACTTTATAGGAAGTTTTAAGACATAATCCGTGAAGTAAAGATAAACACTTTTAAATGGAAAGAAGAAGTTCATAGCAGAGAAATAGAAATCATAGAAAATATCTAAATGGATATTTTAGAAACTAAATATATCTGAATTTAAAAAAAAATGCTAGATGGCCTTGAGAGCAGAATAAAGATAACAGAAGAATCAGTGAAACTGAAGATAGATCAGCATAAATTTTCTAATGTGAAATGAAGAGAGAAAAAGGAAAATTAATGATTTAGCCCCTCCATTCCTATTCATTATCTTGCTAGACGTTCTAGAGAGTAGAATAAGAAAATAAGCAGAAATTAACAAAACAGAAGTTGGAAAAAAGGAAATAAAGTTGTATTTATAGCAACTTATAATTGCTATAGAATCTCATACAGAGCTCCTATACCTGTTAGGTGACTTTAGCACGATGGTGGGAAACAAGATCAATAGTGCAAAAACCTGTTTTTCTAAACAGTAGCACTAAACACTTGGAAATCAAAATTTAAAAGCAGTATCATTTACAAGATCACACACACAAAGTATTCAGCTATAAATCTACCACAATATGGCCTGGATCTGTGTGCTAAATTCTCCAAAACACAGATGAAAGAAATCAAAGAAGACCTGATAAATGGAAAGATATACTAAGTTCATAACTGGGAAACTTAACAGTATTATATCAATACTCCTCAAATTGACCTATAGATTAATGTAATCCAAATCCAAATCCAATAATTTTTTGTAGATATTAAAAAGATTATTCTAAAATTTATAAGGAAAAGAATAAAATAGTTGAAGAACTCACACTATCTGATTTCAAGAATTACTATAAATCTACAGTAATCAATTCCGTGGAGTATTGTCAAAGAATGCACATACCGATCAACAGAACACAACGGTGACTTCAGAAACAGATGCAACATACATGATTGATTGATTTTCAACAAAGGTGAAATGTAATTTAAGGAGAAAAATAGTCTTTTCCACAAATGGTGCTGGAAAAACTAGACACTCATGGACAAACAATTGAACCTTTACCCATATCTCACACTTCATTCAGAAATTAGCTCAAAATAGACCATAGCTATAAATGTAAAACCTAAAACCTATAGGAACAAACATAGGAGAAAATCACAATGGCCAAGTTTTAGGCAAAGTATTCTCAGACATGATACCAAAGCATGATCCATCCAAAAAAAAAAAGATAAATTGAAATTTATTAAAACAAAGAAGCAGTTAAACAAAAAAGCAACAACAAGAGCAATATCAAAACTGACAGTAAAATTATGGGTGAAGATGCAGAGCACGTAAAACTCTCACCCATTGCCGGGGGCAGGGTAAAGAAGGAGAGCCTCGTTAGGAGGAGTTTAGTAGTTTCTTGTAAAACTAAACATACGCAAACTATATGACCAGAAACTTGACCATAGATATCTACCCAAGAAAAATGATAACCTGCTTGTGAATGTTTATAACAGTTTTATTTTATTTTTTTATTTATCCTTTTTAGGAAGATTAGTGCTGAGCTAATATCTGCTGCCAATCCTCCTCTTTTTGCTGGGGAAGACTGGCCCTGAGCTACCATCCGTGCCCATCTTCTTGTACCTTATACGCGGGAAGCCTACCACAGCATGGTCTGACAAGCGGAGCCATGTCCACACCCAGGATCTGAACTGGTGAACCCCGGGACGCCGAAGGGAAACGTGCAAACTTAACCACTGTGGCACCGGGCCGGCCCCCTACAGTTTTATTCTTAATTGCAAAAAACTAGATACAACCCAGTATTTCTTCAAATGGTGAAAAAAATAAACTGTGGCTCATCTATATGATGAAGCACTACTCAACAATAAAAAGGATTGAGCTCCTGACACATGCAACAACACGGATAAAGCACAAACGCACTATTAGTGAAAAGTACCAGAATAAAAAGACTACAAACCATATGATTCCATTTTTATGCCATTCTGGAAAAGGCCTGACTGCAAGGATGGAGAACAGTTCTGTGGTTGTTAAGAATTAAGAATAGGGGGAGTGAGTGGCTATAGAGGCCTGTTTATAAGTGAGGAGCTGTCTTGTGTCGATGGAACTGCTCTATATCTCTATTATAGTGGTGGTTAAATGACTCCATGCATTTATCAAAACTCATACAACTGTACCCAAAAATGAGTGAATTGTGCAATAGGTAAATATTAAAAAATTGTATTTTCTTAACTGTAGCATCTGTTCTTCCTAGTTTTCTACGTATGTCCTCTTTTTAATTTGTTTATTGACAAAACAAATAATAGTGGTTACAATTTGCTGAATACTATAAGAGAGACAAACATTTAAAGAGCAAAAGAAAGATTTTTTTTGTCTGCATGGAATTTCCTTTCTAGTGGGAGAAAACATAACAAACATGGTTATTAAGCAAAATGTAGAATATGTTATTTGATGATAAGAGTTAGGAGACAAGGCAGTTGAAGGAATTCACAAGTGTTAGGCGGTTATGCTATCACACATGATGGTCAGGGAAGATCTCACTGGCCGCAGGAAAATTCACTAAGAAGGCAATATTTTAATGAATATTGGATCATCATGGATTCCGTATCAGTTGCATTCTGTAGACAATTGAGGAATGGTGAGAAAAAAACTCAGTTTATATATGGCAGCCATGATAACAATGTAAAAAATCTTACGAAGGGGTAGTGAATATCCTACCTAACTTTTATCTGTGAGACTTTTTATTATATTTTTAAGAATCAGCCTAAAAATATCTTTAATATTCATAGCCACACTTTGTGCTAAATTGCTCTGAAAATCCTCAGATGATCGCATCTCTTGTTATAGGAAGCAGTGGTCTAGAAAGAAACAAGGTGTTTCAATAAAATATATGGACAGTTTGATTGCTGATATGACATTTACAAGTATAGGAAATAATGTGATATTTTCATATTATCGCATGATGATTCTGACAGCACAGTGATAGTAGACAGTCAAACTAAATATATACGGGTAAGAAAAGGCATAAATTCAAAATGGCAGAATCAGGTCTTATTTTGAAGCAGCAGAACTCTTATTTAAAGTGTTATTGAAAAAAATGGATGGTATTATCAAGATACACAGGCATTGGAAACATGAATCCAAACAGAAATACCAATATAAAAACACATATGAATTAATTTTTTTAAATGAATGCAATTTGGTGATAATTTCAAGCAGTTAATTATTTAAGCTATGTAGATACTTAATAATACTATTTTTAATACTCTATAATAATAATTTCCCTTATAAACTATGTTGTGAAGTGTTCATGAATTTTATTTAAATGCTAAAAATGGTCTTTGTATTTGAGTTTCAAGGCATCAAACCCCTCTGACTTGTGTATTGTAGCATTACAGGATGGATCTCTATATGAAGTATTTGTATCTCTTCTTATTTTCAATCATATAAAAAGTACATCTATTATGAGAATATCTTATAAATGTACGCTTTTAGGATTAAAATTTGAAAATATAGTTCACCCTTCCTTAAAAAAATAGAGGTTTCTCTTTACAGAAAATCAATGTTGCACTGAATCTTGTGCCATAATAGAGGTTAAGTAATAGGTACTTTACAGTTTAACCAACTTAAGGATGCTTCAGGCTTTTCCATTTCTATTCTGCTCTAAATTTTGCCTCGTTTTAATTTTTTTGCCTATTTCTATGGAGATAAGTTTAGTCTTTTATTATTTGCACCTGTGCTTGTATGGAAGCCCATAAACTCTACTTTTTTGCACTGTTTCCTTTGAAAACTATTACAAACGATTCTAGGATTTTTTTTTTCCTTTTCCCCCATCATCTTACTATTATAACATCAAAATGAAAAGGGTCTGAGGAATAGCCTTAAATATTGGAACTTCTGTACTTGAATACCGGATCTTTGTCCAGGAGCCCCATAATAATACCCAGGCTTCATCGAGTGTAGAATGCAAGAGCCGAGGACCCAGCACCACTGATCCTCAGAGGGCAGACTGCTTTGCAGGATCTCCAGATGCTGAGGCAGCCAAAGGAAACATTCAGGTTGGTGATACCTTGCTTACATATTACAGGTTTGTAAATTCTATTACAATTTCTAAACTGATACTCATAAAATCCCAAGAAGCAGGTGTTGTGGACATTGTCATTTTCCTTATATTACAAAGCAGATGCTAAAACTTAGGGAGCATGCCAGAAATCATCTAGCAAGGAAGTTAACGTCATAGAACCGAAAGCTGGGTGAGTCCCCCAGGCCCAACCTTACATATTTTGCACAACATTGCATCACACCCTTTCTTCATTTAAAGTAAGATATTCTACCAGACTCCACCATCAAATAATTCTTGCTCTAGTGTTCACAGCAAGAGCTCTAAACCTGACTTTATTACTTTATTTATTATATATGAACTTACCAAAGGGTATATATAAGCTGATAATTAAGACAGGTGAAATAACTGGGCTGCCAGTAGTTGTTTTTAGTCAAAATATCAAGCAAATCAGACTGACTAATGGTAATGCTTTATTTTATTATAATGGGGTAAAATTTGCCCACAATACTTGTAAGCTTGATTATATATATCCCTTACTTAATTTAAAATGCCATATTTGTTTCCCTGAGTCAAACATCTGCTTAAATATAAAGCTATTTAAAAATGGCACAAAAAATCATCCAGATCTCAATTTTCCTTCCTCATTTTTTGATTGCACTGCTCTGTCATCTCTCCACATCGATAGCTTCATTTTCTTTTTTCTTTTTTGTTTTTTTGAGGAAGATTAACCCTGAGCTAACATATGCTGCCAATCCTCCTCTTTTTGCTGAGGAAGACTGGCCCTGAGCTAACATCGTGCCCATCTTCCTCTACTTTACATTTGGGACGCCTACCACAGAATGGCTTGACAAGCGGTGCCATGTCCACATCCAGGATCCGAACTGGAGAACCCTGGGCCACCAAAGTGGAATGTGTGCACTTAACTGCTGCGCCACTGGGCTGGCCCTCATTTTCTTTCCTACACATTTGACACATAATATACACTTATACTACTGATCTCTGTGTATCCCTATATTATGTTATCAACCAAGTAGTGGATTATTTAAGAGCAGAAACAATGTTTTATAATTCCTTACACGCTCCTCAAATTCATGCTAATTGATGTAAAATAGACATGGAAGCGTAAATATGCACCCACATGCACAGATTTCATTTGCCTTAATTCAATAATCATTTATTGAGCACAGCTTATCTTACTCATGTTTACATATCTGAATGTTTCCTGCATTTTTCAGGGATGTTGTCATAACTTTAAATAACCAATTAATAGAAAAAGAAAACAAAATTAAGGCAACAAATTTCTCTATATGTAAATCATGGTACACGCATATTTGAGTATATATGGTAATATAATTAATTGAATTTTTACATCCCATTACTGTAAACTCCAATTTTTAAAACCTACTTCTCTACATAAAGTTCATGTTATGAACAAACAAACACCAATTAAATTTTCCCTAAGTATGTGTCACACCTTTATAATGTTGTTTGCTTTATGGCAGTCTGAACTCACTTTTTGTTGTGGCCGTTACTCTGTTGCCACTCAATAAAGTATCGTTCTTATTGATTTTATGATGTTTTTCATTAAGAGAATTAATTTACAAACACACAAATGCACACTTAAAAATTCTGCACAAGTTTTGGCACTTAACAGAAGAAACTGAATGCCTTTAACAAAAAGTTATTTGGTACTCAAGAGTGCTATGGATATTAAATAATTTTTACTATGCTAGCAGGAATCACTGAAGAGTTAAGTAGTTAGAGGACTGAATTTTGTATAGGGATCTCACTTTAAGTCCCATTGTAATTATTAGTTACATATAATATTAGGTAAGTCATACTCTGGCTGAGCTCCTTCATCTAAGAAATGAATATGTTGAGTGAGGAAAAGACAGATTGCTTAAAATTAGTTTGGTGATAACTGCCGAATTATTTGTGAGAAAATAAACCTGGATACCAAATTTACTCTTAAGCTAAAATATAAAGATTTAAATATACATTAACAAAACATAAAAGAACTAAAAAGTGGTTTTATTTTGGTTGTTTATTTTAGAACTTGGGAAATCTTCTGTAATCAGGACAGAGAACTCAGAAGCTACATAGAAAAATGTAGTTGATAAATTTTAGACTAACTTTTAACAAAATATAAACAATTTTAAAACATAAGCAATAAATTGGATAAAATATTTATTTAAAAAAAGAGAGATAAGTGGATAATGTCCTTAATATGTGAAAAGCTCTTAAAATCAACAAAAACTTTTAAACTCACTAAAAATAAACACAAGATTAATAGATGTTAAGAGAGAAAAAATGTTAAGAGAGATAAAGAATATTAAAAAGATGCTTTTCTGACTTTTGGATATAAGTCATTTGGCAAAAATTTTGACCAGTAAAAGCATCTGGAAATTGAAGACAAAATGATAGAATTATAGCTTAGTTCATAAGGAGGAAGAAGAAGAAGAGGAGGGAGAAGGAGGAGGAAGAAAAAAGAAAGAGAGAGAAAGGAAACAGAAAGGTAGAATGGTAAGAATGTAAGCAGATGCAGTCATTACCCAGGGAAGCATATGTTGATCTAAGTAAACTAGAGGATTAGGTTTTGTTCTGCTTTGTGTGTGTGTGATGAAGATTGTCCCTGAGCTAACATCTGTGCCAATCGTCCTCTAGTTTTATGTGGGATGCTGCCAAAGCATGGCTTGACGTGTGGTGCTAGGTCCATGCCTAGGATCTGAACCTGAGAACCCTGGGCCACCAAAGCAGAGAGCATGAACTTAATCACTACACCACCAGGCCAGCCTCTAGAGGATTAGTTTTAGCTTAGCAAGAACAGATAAATAGGCCACGAGTCTGTGAAAGGTCAAGAATTCAAAATGCAGCCAACCCTTAAAGAGCTTCCAAGTCAGTAAGTGGCTGAATTAGAAGGAAAACACACCCGCAGGGGAAGGGAGCTACCAGAAAACCTTGCATCTCTTTGTTGGGAATTTGAAGACCTGTAACTCTATCAATGCCACTCACAGATGCAGAATGGATTTTTATAATAATTTGCATTCTCTCGGAATTCTCACACAAGAAATCAGTGGAAAATTCTGTTCTAGGCAGGTGTGATGGTTAATTTTATGTGTCAACCTGACTAAGCCACAGTACTCAGATATTTGATCAAACTTCACAGACGTTTCTGTGAAGGTATTTTTTGAATTAGATTAACATTTAAATCAGTAAGGGCTGGCCTGGTGGCATAGTGGTTAAGTTCACACGCTTTGCTTCTGGGGCCCAAGGTTCTCAGGTTCGGATCCCAGGCACAGACCCAGCACCACTTGTCAAGCCACACTGTGGTGGCATCCCACATAAAATAGAGGAAGACTGGCACAGATGTTAGCTAGGCAACGATCTTCCTCAAGCAAAAAGAGGAAGATTGGTAACAGATGTTAGCTCAGGGCCAATCTTCCTCACAAAAAAGAAAAACAAAAAACAACACTTAAACCAGTAGACTTTGAGTAAAGCAGATTGCCCTCCATAATGTGAGTGGGCCTCAGTCAGCTGAAGGCCTCTAGAAAAAGACTGACTTCCCTCAGAGAAGAAGGAATTCTGCCAGCAGACTGCCTGAGGTCTTGAACTGCAGCTGTTCTCTGGGTCTCCAGCCTGCCGGGCAGCCCTGCAGATTTTGACTTGCCAGTCTCC
This sequence comes from Equus asinus, assembly GCF_041296235.1. Taxonomy (NCBI): domain Eukaryota; kingdom Metazoa; phylum Chordata; class Mammalia; order Perissodactyla; family Equidae; genus Equus; species Equus asinus. The sequence continues at coordinate 3,723,164 of NC_091807.1, forward strand.
ACAATCACATGAGTCAATTCCTTAAAATAAAACTCTCTGTATATACTAATCTTATTGGTTCTGCTTCTCTGGAGAGCCCTGATTAATAAAGCAGGTGATATATTCGGAAATAGGAAGAGAAATATTTGTAAAACCATTCTGAATGAACACAATGTAATCTAGGACAGGGACACTCACAGGAAAACAAAACAATCAAATAAGAACAACCAAAAAGTCTTCTAAGACTCAGCTCACATACACAAAAAAGATAAAACACATTAGTCAAAAAAAGTCCACCAAGGGGCACAAAGAAAAGGTCATTTACAGAGTATCTTACATATACTCTATGTAATATTTTAATAATCTGAAATCGAACACAAAATAAGTATATTTAATATTATTACAGTAATAAAAATAGTTGAATGCTTGGGGGGGTAAAAAAATATCAGGAAGATTTGAGACAGATCCAAATAGAACAATTAAAAATGAAAATATATAGACAGTGAAATTAAAAAACAAATTCAAGTGTGGTATATTATAAATTAGGAAGAGTTGAAGAGAGAATTGGAGAACTGGGCCATTGCACTAATTACCTAGAATGCAACATAGGAAGATGGAAAATACTATAGTGAAAAGATCTAGAGGCTAAAATGAGATAGTCTAACATACACTTGAGTCCTCGAAGGGAAGTATGAAAGAGAGGCAAAGTTTAAAGATAACGTGAAGATACAAATTCGCTGTTTATACAATATGTTCTTCGTCACATCATAATGAAACTACATAATAAAACATAGAAAATAGTCTTGAAGCCTCTGAAGAGGAAGGTTGCTTATTTGTGAAGGAACCTCACTGAGGTTCAAACTTGAATTCACAATGACAGCAATAAAGGAAGAAGACAGAGGAAAACATCTTGGACGTGCTGAGTGAAAGCATCTGTAAACCTATTCTCGCGTAAATTACTACCCAAAACTGAAATTGAAACTACTAATGGAAATGGAGGGATAGTTACTGGATCCTGGCTGTTATTCGCCAGTATTCATCAGAACAGCCATGCTAGTTGTTAAAATTTTGAAATAATTGCATCAGCTGGGAAACAGATGATGCTCCAAGTCTTGTGACTACTTCTCTCTGAATCGTAGCATAGGATCAGAAAACAATGTTAGTCACACAAATCATTAAGGATTTTGTTAAAAATAAGTCAGGAACTGACTACATAAAATAGGGATAATTATACCAACTGATATTTAGATTATAAAAAGATGAAATTAAAATGCTGGACAAAAGTAACATGCAGAATGGAAGGAAATATACTTTTAATAATAGCATTATAATACTTTTGTATTTTAAGTAAATTTTAGAGAATACTCTTTGCTAAATCAAGTACATGCATTAAAAATTCATCAAAATTGAGAAGGAAAAAGCAAGTGTCAACAAATTGCAAAAAATTATTAGCAAATAGGCCACATTATCTGACCACAGAATAATTATGAAATCAATAATAAAATAATAATTAGCAGGCATGTCTTTGGACATATCAAAACCTGTGAAATGCAACTAAACAATGCATAGAAAGTCCATGGAGAGAATAGTTAACAAATAAAATGGGCAAAAAACAAAGGGCTTGTAAATAAATATAAAATAGAGATTGTAAAAAGGAAATACAAGTAGTGTTTAAATTAGCATAAATAATGATTTGCTGGACAAAATATAGTGTTCCACTACTTGAGAAACAATCACAAATTTCAATAGTCATATGCCATTAAGAAAATTCAATCAGTTAAAATTCTTCATCCTTCCTTACTCACCTCCCATAACGTACATAAAAAAAAAAAAATCTAGGTCCAGCCATTTTATATGAAAGTGTTTTAAAGTCTTTTAGAAACAGATATTTGTCTTATTCAAACTGTTTGATGTTAGGGGGAAAGAAGGAAATATACCCAAATAACTGTAAATTTGATAACTAGATGAGGACATATGAGAAAAATTACAGGAAACTTTCACTTAAATATATAAGTGTAAAAGTTCCAAAAAATACCATTTTAGATACATAAAATACTAGCAAATTATCACTGTCAAAATTGCTCAAGAAAGACTAGATTTTATATTTAAAATCTTTAAGTGAAAAAAAGAACTATCATCTCAATAGATAAAGGAAAACGATTTTATAATATTCAAAGTCCCTTCTTCATTAAAGAAAAATGCATTAAAGTCATTGTGGTAGACTGAAAAAATGGCCCCACCGATATCTAAGTCCTAACCCCTGAAACCTATGGATGTTACCTTATATGGCAAAAAGGATCTTGACATGGAGACGTGCTCTTGGATTATCCAAGTGGGCCCTAGATGTAATCGCAAGCATCCTCGGGAGAGAGGCGTAGGGATCCTTTACCATGGAAGAGAAGGTGACGTAATGACGGAAGCAGAGATTGGAGTGATGACGTTGAAGAGGAAGGAAAGGGCCACAAGCCGAGGAGTACAGGCAGCCACAAAAGCTGAAAAGGCAAGGAAAGAGATTCTCCCTTCAGAGCCTCCAGAAGGAACCAGCCTGCTGTCACCTTGACCTGAGCACCGTGACACTGATGTTGGACTTCTGACTTCTAGAGCTGTGAGATGATCAATTTGTATTCTTTTAAACCACTGAATTTGTGCTGATCTGTTACAGCAGCAATAGGTAATTGCTACAGTAATATGTTGTGCTTTGTGTGTGATGTCATTAGCATCTCAAATCAGGTGAGAAAGGATGGCCCCTCCGTGAGTGCTCTGAGACAACTGGCTGTCTATGCGGGAAAAGGTGAAGTGAGATCCCTATTTCATTCTGTTTGCAAAAAAATATGGAAGACATTTGTATTAAAACTAATATGTACTACAAACACACAAAACTTTCAGATAAATGCAAAGCAGAATAACTTTATGTCCTGAAGTAAAAAAGATAGTCTGAAAAAGAAATGAGAAAACTGTAGAGGAAAATTGATAATTTTGCACCAAAGGTAATATCACCAATAAAGACTAATTTCTTTATTTTGGGGAAGTGGATTAGTATCCAGAATATGTATGTATATTTACTATATGTGATATATTTACAATCAATAAGGAAAAGGAAGCAATCGGGGGGGAAGGGCAAGAGGTATAAACAGGCTCCTAAAAAAGGAGGGGTCCAAATGGCCAATTCAGATTGGAAAGATTCTCAATCTTACTGTTAATCAGGCGAATGTGTAATAAAACAGCAATAATTACATATAATTATCAGTTTGGCATAATTTGAATAAGAAGAGTTAATGAAGGTGTAGAGAAGCAGAGATTCTGGAGAGGTCTAAGTGGATACAACCTTAAAGAGGAATTTAGCAATATTTGTATAATTTAAAAATATACATATGCACCCTATGGCTTGGAAACTTTCCTTATTTATGGCAATTGCACATATAAGTGGAAAAGTGAGAACTAACCTAAATGAAAATAACCTAACTGCCCCTTAGTCAGGGAAGGGCTAAATCATTCTAATGAGAATGGATAACATAATACAAAAGCTTACACGAATGCACTAGATCAAAAGGTGTTTACATGACTAGGTCTCAAGAACAAACTGTCGAGTCAAAAATTAATTTGCAAAAGAACATGTAGTATGATGCCATTTGTGTCAATTTTTAGAATATACATAATATATTTTTATGGATACTTATATTTGTGGTAAAGTACAATAACATCAATGAGACTACATATCCCAGCCGTTCATTCAGTATTCATTTGACAGTTATTTGTGAGTGGCCACGATGTGCCATCCTCATACTAGATCCTGGGGATTTGAAGTGAACCAAACAGACACGAATCCTTCCCCTCATGGTATTTGTACACTAGTGAAGAAGGAAGACAAAAGGATATCTGTAAAATATCTAAGACATGAAACGGAAAAAAAATTCTGTGGGATAATGTTTACCCCTAGGGAGGAAAAGAAAGGAGGAAATATAGGGTGATAATTAAGATTCATGGGAAAATGCTATTTCTCAAACGAGATAAAATTGAGACCTGAAACAATGGATGAATATTAAAATGGTTTCAGTCTCATCAGTATCTACATATTTGCATCTGATTTTTTGTGTATTTAAAGTGTTTCATAGATTTTAAAATGTAAAATGAAAAGTGATGCTCAAATTATTCCTGACTGAATAAGCATGTACTGAAATGAATTAGCAGTTTCATGTCTAGTGTTGATGAGAAACTGGAAGAGGGGTAAATTGCTATGCTCTTGTGGCTATAGTTTAGTAGAAACTATGAAATAGTGCATACTGTTTGACTATGCAATGCTTCCTCTAGTAATCTACATTAGAGGAATAATTCAATGACTAATAAACTTCTGTGGGTAAGGATGTCCATTTTGCATTATCCATAATAGAAAAAGCTGGAAACAACCTAAATCAAAACGTGATTATTTAAGTAAATTATGGCTCAGCAGTACAATAGCATATTATGTAGTTGTGGAATGAGATAGATCTCTAAGAACCAGCTTGTGATATATTGTTGAGTGAAAAAAGTAAGTACCAGAACCATATGAATAGTGTGAAGCAATATTTGGTTTAAAAAAACCTGTTTATGTATTCATAGAAAATGTCTAGAAGGATAGACACGAAACTATTTATAGTGGCTACCTCTGCGACACGGAGATGGGGTCGGTTTTAATGTGAATTTGTTTATTCTACCTTATACACCTTTTCACTGCTGCATTTTAACCAATGACAATATTTAAAGAATAATAATATTAGAATAATCAATACATGAATAAATTTTATAAGTGGGAAATTGATCACCAACATTTAACTCCCTGCTCCTCTTATCACTTATTACACTAACTCATCAAAACGACAGCTGTAGTTAAATACAGCTCCCTGCTTATTCCCCACTTGTACCCATTTGGCTGAACATGGCTAGAGAGAAACAGCCAATCATGGTGACTGGTCTCACTTTGAGTTCATTATTACCAACATCGTGTGCTCTTTAGTGGCAAAATGCATTTTCCTAAATCCAGTCAATGCTCCATGCTCCCAGAAAGTTGTTTTTCCCTCCTTCTTTTCAGACCTTTAACTCTCTCTTGCCAGTCCTCACTGCCAGCTGATAATCTTGTTTTCTATTTGAGACAAAAGGAACAATCAGGAAGGAATTTCCACCAGCTGCAACCAACCTGTCTGCCTCATGTAGAAGGGCCCCTCTGTTACCATGGACAACTTAGGATCTCAGATCAATTTTCTTCGTCTGCATTGCATTCTGTTCTTTCTCATCCACTCAAGGACCCTGTTTCAGCAATTGTCTTTATGCTACATCATGAATTATTAATCTCTACTGAATTATTTCCAAACGATACCAATGGTAATTCTTCTCATCTTTAAAAAGTAAAATCAAAACAGAAACTTCTTTGGCTCCATATCCCCTTCTGACTACACCTCGTTTTCACACTCCACTTTTACAGCAAACATTTTAATGTTTTGTTCCCTGACTACTTTGCTATTTCCCTCTTTCCATTTTCTCTTGAACTTACTGCATTCAGCCTGTTGTCCCTATCTCTTCACTCAAGACCACTCTTAATCAATGTCAGCAACCATTGGTGAATTCTCAGTTCCCGTCTGACTTGGCCTATCTTGATATACTCTTGACTTTGCTTCCAGATCATCCTCCTAGTTTCCTCCTACCTTACTGCTATTTCTTCCCAGCCTTCTCCCTTCTTTCATTTTGCCGATTTGGAGGGCCTTAGGGGTTAGTCCTTGCTCCTCTATTCTCTGCTTTCACTCACTTCCTTGGTAATCTCATTCAGTCCCATTTACTTAAGACCCACCTCCACACTGACAACTCCCAGACATACGTCATTCGTTCAAGCCTCTCTTCTGAACTCCATAGTGAACACTCCAATTACCAGTTCAGTGTTTCCATTAGAAGTCACATAGTCTTCTCACACTTGCTCTTAACCCTTCTGCTCCTCAGGTCTTTATTATTTCAATAAACGGCAACTAGATCTTTCTAAGTGATTAAGCTAAAACCTTATTGTCACATCCCACAGCCAGCCTGTCAGAAAACGCTATTGTCACTACCTTCAAATATGTTCAGAAACTGACCATTTTACACTATTTTCACCATAAACACCCTGGTTCACATCAGTGTTATTATTTATCTGGATTATTGCAATAGCATTCAACTAATCTTTCTGCTCCTCTTTTCCCACTTACTGCCTATTCTTTCAACACAGTTCAGAGTATTCATTAAAAATAAGTCAGATCATGTTATTTTTCTGCCCAAAACCCTCTAATGGCTTCCCATCTCACTTACGGTAATAATGAGGGTTCTTAGAATGTCCTAGAGGGCCCTACATGATCTGTTTTCTTTTCTATTACTTTTCTGACCTCATCACCTACTATCCTCTCCCTCTTTCAGTTCATGCCCTGCTGCTTATTGAACACAGCAGACAGATTCCCTCCTGAGTGCCTTTGTGCTTTCTTTTTCTTCTGCCTGGAATATTCTCTCACTACATGGACACATCAATGCTTGTTTTCTTATCTATTCCAGCACTTTGTTCAAATTCTGCTTTATGATTGACAACTTCCTTAGCAATCCTATTTAACACTGTAAACCTGGCCCCCACTCTGCCACTTCCCAGTCACACTCTCTGCTTTATCTTTCTCCAAAGCAGTTATCACCATCAGAAATATTAAATATATTTGCGTATTTCTTTATTGACTATAATTTACAAAAAAACTTTCATAATATCAGGACTCTGTTTTATTTATCATTCTCTGCTCAGCATCCAGAACATGATTGGAAATAGTAGGTTTTCAATAAACATTTCTTGAATGAATAGATGAATGGCCCAATTCTATCAGACTCAAGACAAATTTTTTGAAATGCATTAAAGGACAAACAAAATACAAGATTTAGAAACCAACCTAAAAGAAAATAAATCCTTTTGTTGAAATATGCAATAAAATAATTTGTTATTATAAAAATTTATATTTACCTGTTAAAATCAATTATTTAAAGCCCAAAGCATTAATTTCTCAATCAATGACAAATAGACTGATTTTATCATTAATACTAGATATTTTGCTCAGGACTTCATATTTATTTTTAAGTTATTTTTAATGATAGTTGCAACATGAATTTGTACAATGACTTATAAAACCAAATATATGTGTTTCAATGTAATCAATTTTAATCTAATTTTACAGCAAGCTAATGACAATCTAATCTAATGTTTGTTATTGGCACAAACACAAAAATTTGTAAAAGCATTGATGAAAATCTCTGACCTAAAAAGCAAGTATTCCTATTAGTATCTGACCACAATACTATAACTTAAAAAAAGAATTAGGCATTTTCTTATTTTTTCCTTAGTGACCTAGATCTGTAATCCTATAGAAAAATAAAGTGATACCTTTGTCAAAAACTTTTGTATAACTTTGCATGCTGTAGCCTCCTATCAGAAAGTCACGAAGCACATTATTATATGGTAGACACGGAGAAATGCAGTATTAACATCATCTATTTAACTGGGTTTAACACATGATTTCATAAACTTATCTGAGCATCAAACCTTTTTTTCATAAAGCACAAACTAATATATTAAGGAATTCCAAGTCCATAGAGCGCACGTGGATATGTTGTTGATTTGGTTGGTACATTGGGCATTTCATATTTTTCCTCAGCTGAATGTGGCTTTTGAGAACTAGATGGTTGAGGAACTTGTTTTAGCTGTAAATGTACAGTCACTGTCATGGTCAGGGAATGCTGATCTTTGTAGTACTCAGCATTTTATCACGGAGACTGAATTTTTCAATGTCACATTATTGAATAACGTATGTAAGTTTCTAAATAACTCCTAAAAACAAAAGAAGTTTAATGTATTTCTGAATGGATGTACATCAAATTAAATTCATTCTCACATGTACATGCACATAAAAGAATGTCAGCTTACTCTAATATGTTAAATATTTAGCAAGAGAAGTCAATATGAGTTACTAATAGATTTCCAAACATCTTTTCTTATAAACAATAATATATGTATAACTAAATATAATCAGATGATTAATATCACAGAGGGTAGAGTTGATAACAAATTTTTTAAATACTAAATGAGATTCAGATATTTGAAAAAAGAGCTACAACTAAACTGTTACATACAAAAGCAGAAATGAAGAAAACTCAAATCATGGCTACCAAACTGTGTTAGCAGGGAATAGCCAAGTGCTCCTGGTCATGTATTCTCAAGGGAATATTGTGAATCTTGTTGTCTCTGAGTAGTGCCTGGGTGGGCTGAGGACCTATTCAGATTTCACTGCTCTGCTGAACATGCTCAGCGGTGGCGCAGTGTCATTTTTTGAGGATAATTTAGTCACAAAGTTTGGGGATTATAAAGTAATGGAATTGATATGCTTATGCAACTCTGTTATTTTTAAGGCGATTCCAAAAAAAGAGATCAAAAAATGATTTGAATAATAATGTTTTAACTGAATTTACTCTCCCAAAGTGAATAAGCTCACACCTACTTGAATATATAAATTGTTATGTTCATCAACCTAAAATTGCATGAGTTTAGAATCATACTTCCTACACACATGTACAACATCTATCTGAATTCACAGGTACTTCTCTTTTTAAACCTAAAGCTGACCTTGTAAATCCCCAGAGGGTTTAAATAATTTTCCATTTCATTTTGGATCTCACAGAAGCCTTCAAATGTAGCAACAGCAATATTTCTCAAACAGGGCCAACACAAAGAGAATTCACAGGTTTGTTTTTAAAATCAAATTGACACCACACTGAACTGTTTTAATTTGCAGGTTAACAAATAAAAGAATAATGGTGACTCAATATGGAAAAGATCCATCTATCCGAAGCAAATAAAAACATTAGCTGAAAAAGACGTCTGCACCCCATGTTCATTGCAGCGTTATTTACAACAGCCAAGATGTGGAAGCAACCTAAGTGTTCATCAATGGATGAATGGTTAAAGAAGATGTGGTGTATATATACAATGGAATATTATTCAGCCATAAAAAGAACGAAATCTTGCTATTTGCAACAACATGGATGGATCTTGAAGGCGTTATGCTAAGTAAAATAAGTCATACAGAAAGACAAACTCCATGAAATCTCGTTTCTATGTGGGATCTCAGAAAAGAAGTCCATTCTTGCCTTGAAAGAACAAGTAGTATCACCATGTGGTATACTAGCAAAGATTTTGTAATACTTTAAATTAGTATGTGAGATATTGAACTCAAAAGAACATGCTCAGAGAAGCCAAGCTTTTATTCATGTTTCAAGCATAAGTTTAAGTAAATTATATTATTAATCATATAAAATTTATGTTGATTATTAGGATTTATGTAATTTTAATGAGTGTACATCTCTGTGCATCTTATAAATGTGTAAGAGTACGAGCCTGAGAAATTTATCACTACATTCATGCTTTCACATGTTTAAGTAACATTACAATAAAAAAATAAACAAAAATAAAAATTATTTGTCCACAATGAGAGACTCTTGCAAACGTCTTTTCTTTCTAAATGAATCTCCACATTGTTCAAGAAACAACGTCATTTACCATTTACACCCTAACCTCAGAGCCGCATGTCCAGTAAGCTGATCACTAACACCACATGTCTGATGGGCGCTGAAATGTGCATAGTCTGCACCGAGATGTGGGGCGGTGGAGATATTGCTCCAGACTTTAAGGACTTAGATCAAAATAAGAATGCAAAATATTTCATTAACAATGGTATACCAACCATGTTGAAATGATAATACCTTAGAAATATCAGGTGAGTAAGTTATATTAGTAAAGTTAATTTTACCATTTCTTTTTGCTTTTTTTTAATGTGGCTTCTAGAACACTTAACATTATAAGTGTGGCCTGCATTATGTTTCTATTGGGCAGTGCCTGTTTACAAGTTGACCTGCTTGTCACCTTTCATGTGCACAAGTTACCTGTCATGTGCACACTTACTGTGGACACAATAAACTCCTAGGTCCTCTTGAACATGCTACTGTGTTTTATACCTCTGTGTTTTTGCACATGATAGTCCTTATTTTTGGATTGTCCCTCATCTTTCTAAAGAATCCCTACTAATTATTTCTGACTTAGCTCAAAGGCTAATACCTCTGTGAAATTTTCTTTGATTTTTCCAAGTTAGAATGTTCTCTTCTGAGCTCCTCTAGCCTCTGTGCATGTTTATATTTTAGCATCTACCACATATTGCAACTGTTTTTCCACATCCTTGTTTCTCTGTGAAATATGGAGGGCAAGGGAATTGTTTTAATTAGCTTTTTATTCACAACCTTTAGCACAGTATCTAGCAAATGTTCAGTACACAGCGAATATTCAGTATTTGTTGAATGAATTATTAAATAAATTGAATGATTATAGTTGCAGTTGAAAGTGTACACTTTATCTTCATGTGTACTCAGATGCCAGCTGGGTGATCTTTGTCCTACTGATCTATGAAATGTAGGCTAAACCTAACAAAGTTCAAAACTCTCTCCATTAGAGCAGTGAATTCTATCATCTAGGTTTCTGAGATTTTGCTTTGTATAATTTATTCCACATGTAGATTGCCTCTGCTTCCTATGGATGCTATTTTTACTCCTTACTTTATCCACCCATACATGGAATTTAGCCATTTCTTCAATTTCCAAATACACACAAAATCACACAAAGCACTTGCGTTTGTAGTAGATCTTGTTTAGGGCTTGCATTGGTGAAAGGAGTTTAGATTACAAAAATAAAACTATTTCCAAACAAGTATCAGAAGTAACCACTTAAAAAGTTTTTCCCAGGTACTCCAATACTAGAATAGTTTTTATCTTTTCACCACAGAGTCCAAATCACATCTCATTTGTTTGGCTTCTCCTCTCTCTTTCCTCTAAAACTCTGGAATTTTCAAGGAATCTTCTCCTTATACTTTATTGGACATGCACTTATTTTCCAGACCTTACTTTCAGACTCAGCTCTGCTTTTATCTTATAGCTATTAAGAGAATAAGAAGAATGAAAAGATCATCATTTATCAAATGCACTTGCATTAGAAAATAGCAAGTTTTTCCCTCTGCACATAGAACATAGGGTGGCAAATATCATTACTTTTTTGTTAGAGGATTTTAGAACCATTGAAATAAATCCAACATATGTGAAAACAAACGTCTACAAAAATACTACAAATTTTTATATTACTTTCTTGGAATCTAAAAATAAATTGCTATATTTAGTTTGTTTTGTGAGATAAATGTGAATTATCCAAGAGTTTTATTTTTGCATTAGTCTGATGTATTTAAATTTTTCACCAACTGTCAAATGTCCTTGAAGGAGTTCAGAACAGGCCTCCCCAAATGTGCCACTTGGGCACGTGGGAGATTTTGAGCAACAGGCAATCAAGACCCTGTGGGCTCCAGAGAAACTTTTACCCCTCCCTTAAAGAATTTAAATGTGGGGCCTTGCCCGTAATGAGAGTTACCACCAGAAATCAATTTTTATCACTTGTTTGTCTGGGCAGAGTTCTAATTACTGAATATCTGCTCTTCTTATCATCCTGCGAATTACTCTGTTCCCCTCTGAAGCCTTAGGCCCCTATCACATTCCTTGGCTCAAGATGGCATATATGCCTCAGTTTACCTTTCTGTGTCTGAATTTCTCAAATATGGGATGTCTCTGACTCTCTTATGTATGTGGGGTTCTCATACATACAAAATCAAATGTGATTTTCTCCTGTTAATCTATCCCATGTCAATTTAATTCTTAGACCCTCCAGAAGGACCTAGAAGAGTAGAGGAAAATTTCATCCTCCCCCACATACTACTACATAGTGAGCAGATTCTGGTAGGTTAATCAGCAACAGGGTAAAACACTAGCTATTTTCATAAAACAATTAACATCAAAAATTCCAGAACCACAATACATAAGTAAGGCTGCAGGTTCACCATAAAATAATCAAGAGCTTAAAAATCAAATAAATATTTTGATTAAGTCCTTTTAGTGTTAACTATATATTTAGGACAGATAAATATAACAAAGTTACTCAGAGCAAATTCAGCATTTATTATTCTATTACAAGATAATTGTCTGAAAACAGTGCATTTTTAAAGAGCAGTTTACCCTCCCACTCCAGACATTCTGCTCAGCATCTGTTCAGTTTTATTTTGAGTTCTGTGCACCACTATTGTCATGCAGTAGTGATGTGGATCTAATCTAAGTCAAGAGCAGTAACTAAGGTATTGAGGGAAAAAACAATGTTCAAGATAAATTTAGAAGGTAGAGTCAATAAGTGTTAAAATGAATTGGATGTGGTACTTGAAGGAATAATGTAGGATTAATCTCACCTTTTGAGGCACACAAGCAAATAAAAGACACATTGATAGATATAAGAGGCAGGAAAATAGAGATTCTTCTTGGTGATTTTTATTTTATATAAAAATTATAAAGTAATCGAGAGATGAAAATAAGAGAACTTGAAGAAAAGAATGTGAAGTCAGAATTGATCTGCTGGATTGCAGAAAGAATGAAAGATAAGGTCCAGGATGTTTCTGTGTAGTTAAAGACACGCGTTAAATTTTTATCTATATGTATTTATTTATTTATCCTGACAGAAAACACACGTTTTCTGGTCAGAGCACAGGCTGATTATTTACTCTCCTAGCAATGTTAGCGCTGATTCTCTATGCTCTAACTCCCCATGGGGCAACACACTGGGAGCCAGATGGACCCTGAGTATGCAGATTTGTACCACAGGAGAGCGTCTCTGGATGCTCTGGAGGCTGCATGAATCTGGAACTTATAGAGGGCAGCTGGCACATCCACACCTCCTCCTCTCTGGAGAGACTGACCTTTGCTCTGGACTGTAGACTCATCCTATCTGGGAAAAGGAGGTAAAGGTCCCTAGATCTGCTTTCATTTGGAATGTAAATGAATGGCTCTGGGAGAGGTGTCTCTTAATCTCTTGAAGATCTTGTAGGGAGGAAAACCTTCTCTTGCTACCCTCTTAGGGTCTCCAGCTGGGTCTGAGAATTAAGTTGACGTAAGATAGATTATAGGAGAAAAGAATATAAGTTTTATTTTTCCCTGGACATGGGAACCTTCGCAGGAATATGAAGGCCCAAAAAGCGGTCAGGTTCAAGTGCTTATATACTAGGTTGAACAAGGAGTAGTAATTATGAAAAAGTATCTAAACTATACGGGGCAGCTAGAGGAAGATAAGGGTTACACTAACAAGCCGTATTCTACAGGTTCTCAGTCACAACTCCCCTTCTCTGGAAATAAAAATGTTCTTTTCTACCAGGTTCAGGGAGGGCATCTTTCCCACGGGAGTTTTATCTGCTGATTTCAGGAAGAAAGGGGAAGGTCAGAAGCCTTTTTTGGCATCTGTTTTTCTTTAAGAGCCTTTAGCTCAAAATAGTCAATACGCCAAATTAGCCTATTTTGGGGGGGCATCTTCTGAGCCCTTTCATTCTCTATCTGTAACTTCCAAGAGTCGTTTTCCATTCAAACATCCTTTAACCAGGGAGCCAACTATCCTTCCTACAAAAGCCCTGTGGGTACAAAACATGAAAATATTCATGGAGCGTTGTTTCCTGACAGTGTGGTGGTGATGTGGGCCCTGGGTCAGGATGCATGGTGCGGTTTATGGACCAGGTTGTTCAAGCTGAGTGCAAGTGAATGGCACCTGATTAGAGTGGACTGTGAGTGGGTAAAGTTAGAGAGCTCGATAAGTTAGCCCAGAGACTCCCTAAGATCTCCAAGTTTGCAAATCAAAGTCCTTAAAGAACATGTCAGAAACCCCAGTACGAATGAGGTAGCACATCCAGAGGGCACATGTCACAAAGGAAGAGGACATTTTATAAGCAGGCAAGAAATTATAGTTGAAGTGAGAATTTCTACTCCCCACCCCACTTTTGAATCAATTTCACTGGGAAATAAGAACCATCCTTTAAAAGGACCAAAACAAAGTACAATGTGAGGAGAGCTGGGTTAGAGTTAAAGCAAGAAGGGTCCACATGTGTTCTCTGATGCAGATGAGTCAACGTTATTTACCACAAAAGCAGCATTCCAGAGACTGCAGGGGGAAGGAAAGAGAAGACAGCATGTTTAGGACAAGATGTCAAGGTACGTAAATGGAAAAACTCCTGTTTTCTGTACTTTACTGCACTTCGCTTCTGATGCCAGATATGTGGATTTTTCCACACTAAGCAAGTCTCCAGTTCTTAGTGGATACTGATTGAGTGTCCTGAATTCTGACACTAACTCCTGGAGTTAGTGAAGACCCCACAGTTTAAGGGCTCAGTACCACAAGACATCCCTCCCCCCAACTTCAGACCCCAATAGCAAGTCCCAGGTTGTCACCTGCACTTCTGACCGACTATAAATTGGGAGTTCCCACGATCTCCTCCTTCTGTTTAATAATTTGCTAGAATGGCTCACAGAACTCAGGAAAGCACTTTACTTATCATTACTGATTTATTACAAAAGATATCTTAAAGGAAATAAATGAATTTCCAGATGAAGAGATACATAGGGCAAGGTGTGGGGAAGGGATACATAGATTACACAGATATTCCATATCCTCTCTGGTGCACCACCCTCCCAGAGCCTCCCTGTGTTCACCAGCCCTACAAACTCTGTACACTCCTTCCATTTGGAAGCTATCCAAAGTCCTTCAGTTATGCTTTTGATGGAGGTTTCATTACGTAGGCATGATTGATTAAATCATGGCCATTAGTTGGCCATTAGTGACCAACTCAACCTCTGGACCCTCTCCCTTCCTTGGGAGTTGGGGGTTGGAGCTGAAAGTTCCAATATTCTGATAACACTGGTTTGTTCCCCTGGCAAACAGCCCCTCATACTTAGGGGCTTTCCAAGAGTTCCCTCAATAACATAAACTCAGGTAAAGTTGAAAGCACTTTGCCTTGAATAACAAAAGGTGCTCATTTCACCTCTTCTGCTCTGGAACTATTTCAGAACCGAGGGACAAAAAACAAATATTATAACGAAAGATACCTCTATTGCTTTTAGGAAATTAGGAAATTATGCTTAGGAATCACTTAGGAAATTACAAGAGTTTTAGGAACTCTGGCCAGGAGCCCAGACAAAGAATAAACTATATATATTTCTTATATCACAACATCGCAGTGGAGTGAGTTCCAGGCAATCTGATGACGAGTTTGAAGAAGGGCCAATGGATTAAACAATTGTTTTCTTTGAAGAGATTGAGAGTCCTCAATCTCTGATTGAGGCCCTGAATATCTGATCTCAATTCCTTAGGATAAGGCTCTGTTAAAAACAAATCCTTGATCTGAAATAAACATAGCGCTTGAGTTCGTGTTTATTAAGTAGTAATTTGCAATGCCTATTACTTCTTCAACATTCTAACTCACTTGTAAGTAAGCTTGAGCATTATTATTAACAAAGGATAAAAGAATAGCAGAAGTTTGGTTGAAGAGAAGCTTGAAAGTGTTTCCGCGCAGTGTCTGCCGAGGTCTGAGCGCGCAGAGGAGGCCTGACGGGAGGCCTGCCCTGGACAACGGGACCTGGGTTGTCAGGAGCGGGAGGCCTCTCGGCTCAGGCTTGAAAGACGTTAGATGGATGTTAACAAAAAAGAAAGGAAGCTGGAGAGAAGCCACTACATTTCTTCCCATTCCTGTTTTTCCCTCACTTGTCTTCACTTGCTCCTTCTCCTCCCTTATTTTTCGCTTCCAACTCATCCCTCTTCATCCTGCTTTTTTCTTTCTCCTTTCATCACACTTCACTCATTTTCTCGTTTCTTCTCATCCTCTGTTCACATTTCTCCTTTTCCTTTTTCTGCTTTTTCCTTCTTAGTCTCTTTGTCTCTTCCTCCCCAAACTTCCTCCTTCTCAGTTTTCTTCCACACGCCTTTTCCTTTTCTTATTTTCTTCGGTCTTCCTTCGGTGACACAGTTGGCCACCTCCCACACGAAGAAGAAGAGTGTTCTGGTTTTTCTGCCTGCTGTGCTCCAGTGACTAATATGTTCCTTGGAGGTTCTCCAGCTCACTTTTTAAAAAACATGTGACTCTACTCTGAGACGCATTAGGTGGAAGAACACTAAACTGTCAAGACCTGTTTCGTGCTGTATTCCTAACCCACAGCTTAAGAGAAATGCAACGCCAGGGGCAGTATTAGAACATTAATGGTGATGTCTGCATTTTCCTGAAAATGCAAGGACATTTGGGAGTCATAAGTCCTCTAGAGTGCTCATCTGTAACTCTTATATTAGCTCTATATTTGACAATTCAACTTCTGACAATAATGTGCACCCTTGAAACACATTCTTTTTCATCAGTATCCCTACCGATGCTTTAACCCATATTGCAGAATGGGCAGCTGAGCCTTTATTCAGACTATTCAGAAAGTGAACCATCAGAACAGTGCTATAACGATCATTGAAACATGAAACAACACAAAATGTGCATTGACGTGCAATAAAACGTTGAAGACCCTTCCTTGAAAATTTCACAGAATAGTAAAAACTCATTTTTTGTACTCTGTTTGTAAAAACAGGTCTTTTAATATTTACTTGAGAAAAAGACCCCAAGAGAAATTCATTTAAAAGAAATAAAATTTATTTTTACTGACTTCAGCTTTTAAATTTGAGTTATTAAAATTTGGCTACGTTTTGTTCTATACTTGTCTGTTTGTTTGCTTAGAACTTCCTTATTTAAGTTAATCAAGAAATAGGATGTCCTCAGTCTTTCATCATAAAAGCAAGCCATGTGAAATTAGAAGGAAAAAACAAGTTTGGTGAAATATTTGAACTTCTTTCAGGGTCATTTCAGTTCAAGCTCTGGGCATAGACTCAGGCCGGTTCCTATTTTATCCAGACCAGCGCATCCCTAATCACAATGCCAGCAGCCAGCTGTGCTGACTCACTCGTATCTGGTACAGGCTTTTATTGTGCTGCAGAGGAAAAGTTCATTTCATTCTGTGCTCAGGCAAGGGTATTTTTCATCAAAAACAACAAAAGACCATCTCTGATTTTTACCGCGTTGCATACCATAGTTGTGAATGATCATACAAAAAATTTGGCTTTTAAGATAGTCTATGACTAATTAAAAAAAACATTTTGCGTTTCTTAGATATAAAAATAGAAGTATTTAATCTGACATTTATTATATAATCATTTATAAGACAGAGTTAGCAGCCTCTATGTTAAGTCATTGGTTAATGGAATATGCTGAAAGATGTCCAAAACCACATTAGATGTTGATATAACGTTGTCTGTCCCATTATTTTTATTTATGTACATTCAAGAAAAGGTAATGAAGGGTCAGCCCTGGAGGCCTACTCATTAAGTTTGACGCACCCTGCTTCAGCAGCCCAGGCCTGGCTTCCAGGCGGAGACCTACACTACTTGTCTGTCGGTGGTCGTGCTATAGTGGCAGCTCACATACAAAAAGAGAGGAAGACTAGCAGCAGATGTTAGTTCAGAGCAAATTTTCCTCAGCCAAAAAAAAAAGAAAAGATAATGTAAATGTGGGAATTCAAAATGTCCCTACATATCATATTTATTCACATGTATAAATACACAAGGATTATTCAGCATTAGTTTAATATCTATTTGTTTCCACATTTTTATGAAGGGAAGGCACTTTAAAATTCACCTCAAAAGTAAATTCAACTGACTTTGATTCACTTAAAAATAGAGACACAGTACAGCGAGCCTAATACCAGACAATATCCTGGAATATTTTGCATTACTATGTTATTGTAAGATACAATATTCAAATTATGAATGGCCACGGACAAATTAGCTGATCAGTTAGGTGCTCTGTATAAATATCATATGTAATCCTAGTTCTGATTAAATTCTAAATAAATGCAATAAAATTATATGGTATTTTTTCAGGTCCTCGAAGATTGGAAATTAGGTAAAACGTGTCTAAAATAAGTGCACATATGTTTATACCTAGAAAAGTTCCGTGCTCTGATCTACATGATCTGGAAAACCTATTAAGCTAGAGTGTATAATTTGCAGTAACTCAAAAGTCTTCTATATTGTATTTGTAGCAAAAGTTATTTTAATTGCCTTCACATGTAGGAATACACTGAACAAAATATTTCCGTGTTCTTCTAGAACCGTTTTGTTTAAATACATTTCTGAAACATCAGAGAACCTACATTTTATTTCCATTTTATTTTTATAACAATAACATGCATGCCTGATTAATAAGCAAATGGTACGTTTAGTAATAATGTATAGTGCAGCATTTTAATATCAAAATACTAGTTTCTACATGTAATGATAAGGACTCAGAAGCTGAGAATAGAAAATAATAAAGATTAACACAGTGTGTCCTGTTGCTGACCAGTCTCGGAAGATGCTTCGATAAAATTACTCATCTCATTTCAAATTACTAACCTAGTAAATGAATGAATATTAACAAAACAGTTTTGTCAGTGAATACACATAATTCAATTCTCTCTCTCATTTTCCTCAGATCTCCGTCCTAGGAATTTGTGGTCAGTGAAGGGCAATTCCAGTAGGTGGAGGAATAGCACAGCAAATGCTCGGTGTGACTTTATAGCTCTGTGATTCTGTTGTCATTTTGGGCCACAATTAGCATAAATCAGAGGAGGTTAATATAGAATAGAAGTGAAAAGCATAAGTATAGATAAATGCATTGCCTTACAGAGTAAATGTATTGCTGTAGAACAAAGCATACTCCCTGTAGTCTTCAATTTTCTCTATATTTCTCCTTTTCACTTTCAAAAGTTTCCTGGAGAACTTGCATTTAATACAAAAGTTGGAGAGACTAGCATATTAGCAGCAGCACCGAAGCTGACAGAGAGCTCCTGAGTAATGTGTTGGGGGAAGTCAGAGAGGACAGACTCAGGTAAATTCAACGTTGGCATTCCGGTCTTTGGAGATCTGAGAGAGAGAATTTTCTAATAAGGTCATGGCCTTGCCAACCCACACTTATTCAGCCTGGTCAGAGCCTTCACTGTCCTGAGCAAAAGTACGACAGAGAGATCTTTGCCAAACTGAGAGAGAGAGATGATGGGCAGGGAGGCTCTTGGTACATCTGACTCTCTTTCTCCCGGGGATCCTATTGAGCTTTCACCAGCAAGAGTTTATCTACCAAATATGTATACGTAAAGAAAAATAATATTAATTTATTGTAGTTACCTCCATATCTATATCTATCTATCTATATCTAAAACTGAAGAAAAAAATAAATGTTTGCACTTTCTCAATATCTCTTATTATTCAGAATAGGAGTCTCCCTCCCCCTGGACACTGGTTATAAAATCTTGTGAAGAGCTCCACTTGAGCAAGTAAAAATGTGCCTCGTGTCCAAAGGAAGGCTCCAGAACTGCTCCTGGAATGACGACAATTCATGGATGTCCCTTCTGAGTGCTTTCTATCTCCTATGGATTAATTTAGAGTTTGCTCCGGGATGCCTGGATAGTCTAATTTAGAATCATGGAGGCCTGAAGGCTAGCTTGTTTTTATGTTTTCCCTTTGTCCTGTCGAATAAAATATGTTAGCTGATGCCTTGAAATCGAGGTAACATATACTCCTGTAGTGATGTACAGACACAGAGAGAATCTTCAATCTTTTTCTCATGTTCAAAGTACTACAAATAATCAATTAAAGCAATTGGAATAACACACATCTCCTTAGCCTAGGACTTGTTGATTTGTGTTATATCTAACTTTGTCTTATCAACTGGATAAATATGTAGGTACTATTTTATCAAATATGCATGAATTGAAAAATATTAATATAAGCCATGAATTCCATATTCTACTACATTATTACTTCCTATCAAATATATCTCTTTTAGATTGTTTAATATTATGTATCATAATAAAATTTTTTAAATGACTATGACTACTAAAGTTACTCAGAATATAACACAAATATTTAAATTCATCCTCTCACATATTTTGTCTCTATGTGTTCAGCCTCACTAATTTAGGAAAAAGTATATAGGATGTGATTTGCATACTTCTACATTCTATCTGAATTTACCTCAGTGAAAATCATTAAATAATTGAGCATAAACTTCCAAAAATCTGAAAGCACCTCATAATGGTAATTTTCATTAGCATAACTGAAAAGCATAGAAGTTAATTAAAAAAATATTTTAAGATCTAAACAAAAGTGAATCTTTAATCAAGACCAATCTTCATTCTTTTTATAAATGTTGAACAGAGAGAAAAATCAGTGCTCTGGTGTAAATATTTTCCACCTCATAATCAACTCCATTTTTTAATAATTTCTCTTGTCCATGCAATTCCATGTCCGTCACAAGTAGATAACCATTTTTTAAAAGCAGAGCTACAGAATCCCTGAGAACACATTGACATTTTTTCCTTATTTTGAGGGGACAAAAATTAATGAGTTACTACCAGGAGGATGAAAGTATCTTCCCAGGGAATAGTCAATGAATTAAGTGCAGCACATTTGATTGGAATATGCTGTGTTGGCAGGAGCAATCCGTTTCTCTGATTTCATGTTTTCGTATGAAGACACTTGTGTTAGAGTACCTTGCCTTACTACGCTCCTCGTCTTTTATTTCTTTCTGATTGGTTATCTGACTGGTGGGTAAGAAAAACACTGTCATTCTCTCTCTGGTTCATATTTCTTGACTTTGTAAAATTAAAGCAGTGAAAGGTTTAATTTCTGGGAATATGCTCTAATTTTTTCCACCTCAACTCGTAAGAGGCAGCAGTGTTGAAAACTCAAGTTGCTTTGTAGACACAGCTTTTCCCTGGGATGGAAATTTCCAATGCGTTTTCAAGTACAGGAAAAGGAGGTGGGAGAAGGAAAGAATAACAGTCAATCCCTTTTAGACACAAATCTAAAGTGATTTTCTATACATTCTTTTCAATAATTTTCATTTCCACCTGGCTGTCTCTTGTGTCTTATTTTTCAATTTGTTTCTATTTCAGGAGGGAAAGAAAGGAGTGCTGTATATTGATACCCTTGGTCCCCAAGATACGTTTAAGACATTCTGAGAACCTCTCTCTTTAATATAAGTACAAGTTAATATGGTACCAACTTTGAAATACCTTACAACTTTTCAATTTTGTGTATTATCATATTATTTTATATCATTAATAGTGTCTTGCAAAATTATCTATAACCAGGAGACATTAGTAAAATAATAATACAACTGCTGAGGATATGACAATTTATTCCTTGATGAAGTAGCTGTTTAAATTTTGGGGCCTTCATATTAGTCCTTCTGTATCATTAACATAATATGTTGGATCTTTCCTGAAAAGTTTTAGTTACTGGATTATGAAATGAACCTTATTGCAATATATCTAAGTGAAGGCTATGTAAATAGAAGAGTTCATTTTGTCAATACATATTGTCTTGAAGTTTCCTATATGTGAAACTTCAGTTGACTAAAATGCCTCAATGAAAGCATAGATAACATGGAAACATAATATTATTTAAGATTATATCAACTAGTGATAAGTCAGGATGGTGCTTTCAATACAATTAAAAGCACTTTTTTTATAACTAGGTCAAATTTCTGTAATGTTTTTGACTCCAAACAGACATGACATATAGAATAATCTATAACTTCTTTAGAGAAAAATATACAGTTCCCATTAATCTTATAATCTCCATTTCAAGACAACATCAGTAGTCTTGAATTTGAGGGAAAAATTAAAACAGGAAAAATCAATTTGGCCATATGGCCATATTAATATATGAAGACATAAAAGCCAAGAGAATCAGCTCCACAATAAGGGGGAAGAAAACCACCTATAGGTCTATATACATGTTCAAGGACAAAAAGCAGACTTTCTCCATAAAAATGCAAAAGATTAACAGATTCGTAGATAGGAATGAACTTTTAGAGACTTACTTCCTGATCTCTCTGACATACGGACACACACTTGTGGAACTTTAAAGGAATAACATGATTTAAAGTAGAATATTATATATGGCACATTGTGACTTGAAAATGATTTTGCTAGTATGAATGTAATATTAGCACAAAGAAAGTACATTCTGGAGAAGGAAAAAATCATTATGCCCTAAGTTCCATCTTATCTAGATGGCAAAAGAGGTCACGTCAGTCATGAAGGACAATTCCAAACTATCACAGCTGAGTAAAATTCCATTATAAATCATCTCAATATAACATCTCAATATACATGGATTCAATTTTCCAAAGTCATCAAATCGTGACCTCATTTTGATAGTGATATACAGCATAACTGTAGGTCTGGTTTCACTGCTAACTTATACAATTGTAGATCGACACTTCCCTTTTTTGAGTATTATTCTCTCTCTAAAATATGAGGATTAACACAGATGATCTCGAAAGGCCCCTGTAGAGTGAACATTCTGGCTTTGTTTCTCTAAAAACACAGAGAGAATGTAACAAGAATGCTATTCTTGCCTCTCAGTGTTAGCACTCTTGAATGAGATTATGTAGCATTTTAAATGATGAATAAAAGAACTTCAGGTTTAAGCTAATAGATCAATTCTCTAGAAATGTGAGTGAATTCTTCACCTGCTCAGGGAAGAGTCACTCATCATTGATTTAGTTATTATAAAGGCAATGTTCTCGATGTTTGGGAGCCTTCCAATTCAGTTCTATAAGAATGACTAGTTCTCACCACACTTACTTTCCATACTAAAAATATGGGAGTATAATAAACAGCCTTTTTCCTTCCAGATAATTATAATTCAACAACAGATAGTCTCAAACCATTAATGTTTTAGGTTACAAAAGTAAGTTGTAAGCTCACGAAACAGTCTATTGAAGGGTTTTCCAACCTTGAGTCTATTCACATTTGGGACTGAATAATTTTTTGATGTGGGAGGCCGTCCTGTGCATTGTAAGGTGTTTAGCAAAATCCTGGGCTTCTGAGTGCTAGTATTAAACTTT
The DNA here is from genome assembly GCF_041296235.1 of Equus asinus. Taxonomy (NCBI): domain Eukaryota; kingdom Metazoa; phylum Chordata; class Mammalia; order Perissodactyla; family Equidae; genus Equus; species Equus asinus. The sequence goes on from NC_091807.1 coordinate 3,746,038, forward strand.
CCAAACAAGTTGCAACAACCAACAATGTCTCCTGAGGCGTAATGTCTTCCAGAGGTCAAAGTGCCCCTGACTGAGAACCACTGGTCCATTGCAATGTCACGTATGTATGCATGCTCTCAGGAAAGACCTGATAGTTCTCCAAAAATCTCTCAACGCTCCAGCATGAATTGCTTGAGTTAGGTTTAGACATTTATTGCCAAGCTTAGTATGGACTTCTAGAAGTGTAAAAGTTAAAAAGTAAAGTCTATTTTGGCCCAGTTTTTCCTAAAACTTAAAATTGTAGTGAAGCTCTATGAAAACACAAATAAGGTTCACAATAGCCAAGATATAGAAAAATCTAGATATCCTCTGACAGATGAATGGATAAAGCAAATGTGGCATACATACAATGGAATATTATTTAGTCATAAAAAAGAAGGAAAGCCTGTCATTTGCAACAACATAGATGAAACTGAAGGGCACTATGCCCTGAAATAAGCAAGATAGAGAAAGGCAAATACTATATGGTATCACTTATATGTAGATCTAAAAAACAAAGCCTATTTAATAGAAACACAGAAGAGAATGGTTGCCAGGGGATTCGGAGAGGGGGAAGGGGAAATGGGGAGGTGTAGGTTAAAGGGTACAATATTTCGGTTATAAAAAGAACACGTTCTGAGGATCTAATATACAGCATGGTGACTATAGTTAATACGATGTTGAATACTTGGAGGTTGCTGAGAGTAGATCTTAAGCATTCTCACTACACACAAAAAAAGAAAGTTAACTGTGTGAGCTGATGGATGTGTCAATGATCTTGATCTTGGTAGCCATTCCACAATGTCTAAGTGTCAAGTCATCACATTGTACACTTTACACATATACCATTATATTCGTCGGTATTTCCTCCATAAAGTTGAAGAAAATAAAACACAAATAAGGCCTCTGCTGAGGAAACTTGAGTTCTGCAGGTGCTTCTCTTAGCACAGAATCTCCTCATTGCTGGACAAACCCCCTTACGTTCCTGTGTGCTGTATGACTGAGCAGCAGCTGACTGAATTCTGTACCCCTTTCCATGACCTCTGTGCTGGAATTTTATCATGCCAGCAAAACCAAAAATCACCCTTTTCATTACTGATTTTGAGCCAACAAGTTTGTTGGTTCCTAATGAAAATGCTTTATCTACCAAGAGTTTTGTTTTGTTTTGTCCTTCCCTCTCTGTGGGTCTGTGACACTGCCATTATAATTCTTTTGCATAGATTGAGAATTACTTCATATATTTAACACTTTAAATGTAAGTGTGATTAAAGCCAGCACGGATCCATGGTCTGGGTCAAGCTATTGAGGCATAATCATAACTGGCATTAACCCTGGAGAGAATTATGCGTGTCCATAGAGTGCTGCTCGCTTAGAGCCTGGCCACACACTTGCTTCAATCAGGTTTCCTCTTCAAGTGCTAAAGGGACCAAGTGACTAAGGTTTTTGGACCCTCTCCAAAACTGGAGTAGTGCAGTTTTTGTTGTAAGTTCAAGTTCTGTGGTTAAATTGGGAGAGTCTTTAATATGAAGCAAATAGGTATAATCCAAAAAAGAAAACACATTCAGGAAAATTAGGTTGTAATTTATTTGTGAGCTAATTAGTGAAACGTTACAAATCTGGAGAAGGCCACGGAATTTTTTCTTCTACACATAAAGAATACACCTGATATTGCTTAAACTGTGATCAGCTTTGGTAGCGTAAGAGAGGAGACTCAACTGAACAGGTTTAATTTCTTTAACAGTAATGATACTTTTTCTATCATTATTTACTTAATGCTAACCTACTAAAAAGGTTTTCAAGTGGTGTATTTTGCTTTCAAGTGCATAAAACTTCTGCTGCACAAACTTACTTGTCATACTCATTCTTATAAGAAAAGTCATCAAAATGTAAAGAATATAATTGCCATAGATCCAAGTTAGGCTGATAAAAAGTGAACTGAAATGTTACTCTGCAGGTTTAACTTTGACTCTTCTCACTGTCCAATCATATCGTCAGAATTGCACTTTATCTCAGCCAGAATTCACATGAAAATTCCAAATATATTTTACAACATATTTCCCATTTGCCATTCACATACACATTTTAAAAAACGATCCTAAAAACAAAGCAAAATAAATAGATTTTAAAATTTTTTGTTTTTAACACCCCAAAATTTATCTATTTTGAAAATTACTTCTATATCCACATAACTTAGGATATACAAAACAGAGGTTTAATCACATACTCAGGATAATTAGGTAACGTAGAAAAACAACACAGAGATTGCATGTTTAAATGTTGAAGTTGTCTAGTAAATGGAAAATAGTTCACTTTTCCTCTCAATATTTTTGGTATTGTAACAGGATTATAAGGGCGATTGGCTCTAAATTCAACTGCCAATGTTTATCTTCTCACGTCTATTTTCTAGCTCTTGATAATGGGTAATTTATTTAGGTTCTCTGTGCCTCAGTTTCTCTATCTTTCTTACATGACTACCATAGGAGTTTCATTTAAATTAAATTAGACAGTGCAAATATAGAATTTTGAATAGGTAAGCATAGTAAGGATACAATGAGAATCAGCTTTTCTTACTAGGTAGTTCCCACTTAATGCAAATTATGAAACTATTAATTCATCTTCAAACATGCATAGTGAAATGATGAAATATGTAAGGAAGGATCATGCATAGTGTTGTGAATTTCATGCATAAAATACATATTTCTTTGCATATTTCAACACGTCTGACATTAGTAGTATCCCTCTCCAAAGAATAAAACATTCTAAAAAGGAAACTTAATGATTCAAATTTAGCTTTTATTTTTAGTTATTTATAAAACTCAAAAATAAATTTTAAAACCACTTCCACATATAGACTTGACCTCTCTGCCCACTTCTAATACATGTACACTGATAACGGTTGCCTTCTCTTGCCTTGTTTCTGCTTGCCTGGCATATTGTATATATTTTCTAATTTAATCCTCATAATGAGCCCCTGATTTAGGTATTGCTACCATAATTTATCATACGAAACAACCGAATTCACAGGTTCTAGGAGGAGATCTATGATTCCAAGTCAAGTTCATGTGACCCCAACCTTCCAGCCGAACTGAAATGACAGCCCCCCGGAGCTTCCAGGAATCTTCTCACTTGAATGCAAGTATTTGTTTGAAGACTTGATTTTTGGAAGGAATACAGAGAAAGAAAAATTCTACTTTTTAGCAAAAAAATGATAATTATCCCAAATTTTTCTACCACATACAATCAAAGTAAAATTAGCCTGGGGTGACTTACTGATTTTTTCACCTATTTTTAACTCACTATTCCAATATTTCAGTCTCTAAAATATTCCTGTCTCAAAGGAAGATGTGGGGGAATGGGGTCTTTGGGAGTAGCTGAGAAATGTGCCAGGGGCTGTGCTCGGGGTGATAGCAAAACCACATACTACAAAAAAAACAACCTTCGGGGAGGGGGAAATGTGGGGAGGGGTGGAGACCAAAGAAAAATGAGGAAATTTATCCCAAGGAATTTTAAGTAGAGTTGTTATTTGAACCTGATTCTGTCTACTCTAAAACCTACACTTGGAAGAGAGAATGTGTTCCTTTCATTGAACTAATTCAAGAATTTTCTTTACTATTGATATTTTTTGCCTATTCCAATTTTGCTTATTTTGTTTAACTTATTTTTTGCCTAGTCCAATTGTGCTTAATTTAGTTTTATGTGTCTTAGTTGGTAAACTTGAAGAAAGAATGGATTTTTTAAAAAATTAACTTTATGGCTCTGTATGTATAGATCCTTACTTTAGAACAAAAATGACCAATAAAAATAATTGCAATTATTCTCTGTAATTCACAGCCACATCCTTTCATTAAACATTAGTGGGATAGATACATTAATTTTTGAGTTAAACTCTGGTATCCTGAATGAAAACTAATATGTATTAAATATTTTTTGTACTATCTGCCTAGTTACGGTATTTTATATCATGAAATTTAACTTCAAAATATTAATACATAGGGGTACTAAATATCTTTGGCCATAATAGTTTACAATTTTTAATGAAAAAAAGTGGAGTGTGAATCATTGCCTTGCTTAGTGCAATCCTTCGAAAATATCAAAGATATCTCACGAGATGAAATAAGCGCTACTTTTAAAGAAGATAAGCTAAAATATTATCAATGAAACAAATTCTTAGCAAGAAGAGCTTACAGTGGGAGTCTGAGGATTAAAATTGCTCTCATTATAAAGGATTTGCAGTAGGCAGTTAGGTTATTTCCGAACTCTACAATAGAGATGCAGCAGGACGCGAACTTATAAAGCAGTAACCAAAAATGACTATGGGTAAGGGTCAACTCTGCAATAATTTACAACTTCAAGAGCAATATTTCAAGGATGGCATTGAATTTTATTCAACCTACTTCTCACTTCTAAAAAATCTAAATCTATGAGAGTTTAAAAATATAAGACGTCATTATATATGAATTTACAGCTATTTCCCTATTATACCTTTTAAAAATAATAATTACTGCGTATTATACCCATAAGATAAAACTATCATTTCATTTTTTGCCTTACTATGAGGTAATTCTCCATTATATTTCTGGCTCATCTCTTCGGCCAGTGTCAAGAAAAATTCAAGAGAGGATTCACAGGCTAATAAACAACATTATTAGTTTAATACATATTTGTAGAACAAATAAATGAGTGAACAAACTGGTCCTAGAACTTTAAGACAATGATTTTAAATGGAAATGTTATGTTCAATGTGAAATTTAAGGGACAAATCTGTGAATAATTTAATCTTATTATTTAAAATACTAATTCCTATAACATCAACATTACTTACCTCCTCATATGCTTTTTTTTGAGGAGAAATAAGAATCAAGTTAGAGTTAATAAGCCAGAAATAATGTAGCGCCCTGTGTATGCTCATGGGAAGAGGAGCCATCTCTCTTTTTATTTTGTAACTTTTTTCCTTGACCTGGCTGTCTAAGAAAGATGGCCTAGCACCTACTTATGATTTGGAGAAAGTTCAGCAATTTTTAATTTAGGAGAATAAGAGGGGAAGAAAATATTCTTATACAAACCATCTTTGTTTTCCCCAAAACGATTTTTATTACTTTACATAAATGAATTTTAAAATGTCACATAGATTTCCTTTTACCTAGCATAAATAGGCTTCATACTTTGTGGTGAAAAATCCTCCCCATTTGGAAAATTTGGGGTAATATTCAGATTTCAATTATATTAACTAAAACTTACTGCCTTTAATAATCGTTCAAATGGAATCCCAGAACTGGTCAAAGAGAAACTCATAGAAAGAGAACCCATAATATGTGCGAAACAATAGAAATAAATCACAATATAATTGCCTGAGACTATTGATAAAAAGATGAGCATAAAAAAGAAGAGCATAGAAGCAGCAGTAATAATGACATGATAGATCAATGGATTAACTGTAGACTCATCGGCAACAATGGAAGCCAGAAGACAGTGGAGGAATATCTTCTGAATGACGAGGAAAAATAGCCATTAACCAACTTTACTTGCACAGCAAAACTATGTATTAATCATGAGAGTGAAACAACGACATTTTCCAACAAACTAGAGTTAATTTTACCACAAATAATTCTTTCCCAGAAAAATTGCTAAGGGATATATTTAGGAAGGAAAAGAAAATCCCAGAAGGATGTCTAAGATGCAAGAAAGAAGGGTGAAAAAGAAAAACCAGTATAGGGAAGATGAGCTGAAACTACAGGAAAAATACCCTGTGAAAATGAAGACACTATCTACAGCAAGGAGAGAGGCCCAGCACAGATCCTTCCTTAACAGCAGTCAGAAGGAACCAAGCCAGTAATATCTCGAGTTTGAATTTCTAGCATCAAAAACTGTGAGACAACAAGTTTCTGTTGTTTAAGCCAAAAAATGCTATAAATGTATTAAAAGCCAAATAAAAGTTACCTATATAATAATATTATCAAGTGTGTTTGGCTAAAAAGAAGAAAGTGAAATCACGAACAGAACATCTGTAAAACAGACTAGAATGACAAAGGGATAGTCCTAAGGTAGTTGAATCACTCAGATGATGGTCAGTATTGAAGGATGCATTGAAAAGGACAACCAAACTCAAGACTGCTCCATTTTACAAGATATAAGCCAACGAAAAATAGGGAAAAAATATTTTCAATTGATATGTGAAAGAAAAGAAAGGAGGAAAAGCATCATAAAAAAGTACAAGCACAAAACACTAAGTAAGACAAATGAATGTCAAATTATATCAATTATCAAAATGACTAAACTTTTCAGTGAAAGAAAGACATAGAAAGTCTGAGTCAAAAATCAAACAACATGCTGTTTACCAGAAATATATGCAAAGCATAAAGACCCAGAAAGTTTCAATAATGAAGGTTATAACAAGAAATTGGAGTGGAGGTATTAATATCAGAAAAGTAGACCTTAGGGCAAAATATATATATATATATATATATATATATATATATATATATATATTAGGGAAGCTGAGGGTGACTACATCATGATAAATGGCCAACTAGCCAGGGTAATATAACAGCTGTGTATTTGTTTACACAGCTAACAAAATAGTAGTTTAAATTAGATAGAACCACATGGACAACAAAATTTAAAATTGCAATGGCTGAAGTAGTTTATTTTCCTCTCAAGCATTTAAGCTCAGCAGCAAACTATCTGGTGCGGGTATGAGAATTTTGCCTTCCGATTCCTCAAACACCAGACTTCCACTACCTCCGCTCTCAGTCACACTTGGGTACAGTCTTCATCCTCGTGGTCCAAGATGGTGATATTTGTGTCCCATGCTGTTGGCTAGAGAAGGGAAAGCAAGAGGGCGAAAGGTCTCCGCCAGCTCTCATCTACAGATTTTTGAAAAAATACTGCATTACACTGCTTGTATCCCATTATCCATGACCATATCTAGTGATTACATCATGCACAGATGCAAAGGAGGCTGGCAATGGCAGGCTGCACAGCTGCCACTGAAGAAGTAGAGAACAGATTTCGGAGGACAACCAGTAGCTTCCACTTCAATAATCTCAAAATTTAAAAGGTAAAAGTTGATAGAATTAGAGGGAAAACTTGACAACCGCTATAATAGGGGGAGATTTCAACATTCCTCCCTCAAAATCTGAGAAGTTAAGACTACAAAGAAAATTATTATATATATAAATATATATAAAAACATTTGAACGAAAGGATTACCAAGTTAGATTAAAGGACATATATAGCACCCTGAAACCAACAACTGGAGAACGTTTATTCTTAAAAACAGAGTGCATTTGCAAAAAATTGGTCACATATTAGGATATAAATGAGATACTAAGAAAAATTTTAAAAGTCAGTGTCAATTATACCATAAACAAAATGCAAATAAATTACATAGTGTTACAATTCATAAACAATATGGGTGTATACTTATAAATTAATCCTTTCTAAATATCTAATAGAAAAAAGAATCAATGTAGAAATTTATACTAAGAAATGAGTATGCGTGTGTGTATATATATATAAATATATGTATGTATGCACATATATACATCAGACCTTGATGAATGTTGTGAAAGCAGCTTAACTACTATTTGCAAAAGATGGACAAATTCTTAGAAATTCTAGTTTACCAGAACTGAATTAGGAAGAAATAAACCTCAAATATTCCTGAAACAAATTAATTAATTAATTGATCAAGTCTTTTTAAATGTTTCAAAAAGTAAATTCCACATCAACAATGTTTTATGAGTAACTTAAAGAAAAGATTACTTAAATTTTACATAAACTATTTCAAAAAATTAAAAAGAAGAAATACCCTCCAACCCATTCTACGAGGTAATGTAACCTTGTTATCAACTTTAGACAAGGCTATAATGAGAAAGGTAAACTATAGGCCAATTCTCCTTATAAATATAGATGTAAAAATTGTAAACAAAATATTACTTTATTTAATCTAGGAGTGCATGGTCATGCTTGATTTATTCCAAAATTGCAAGGGTGATCTCTCATTGAAAAATCTATAAATATGATTACCACTTTGAGGCTAAAGGAAATGATTAATTCAATAAATGTAGACATACCAAGTTATTAATTCAAATTTTATCCATGAATACAGCTGTTAGCAATCTAGAAATACCCGTGATTTAATAAAGAGAACCTATAGGAAAATAAATTTTAATGGTAAAAATTTAGAAGTGTTCTATTTAAAATCACAACCAACAGAAGGATGACTTCAGTCATAGCTGTCTTTTCACTTTGTACTAGAACGCCTACCCAATGCAATAAGAAAAATAAAGATTATAAGAATTGGAAGGAAAGAAATAAAACTGTCATTATTCAGGGATGATATGATTGCATAGAAACTCCAAAAGAATATTCATAAAAATTATTATAATCAAAATAGATATTAATAAAGTTGCTGAATGTAATATTAATGTGACAATATTAATTGCATTTTTTGAGAACAAAAATAAATGTTGTGAAAACACAACACATTCAGAAGGAATGCATCAGACACCATTTGCAATGATAATTAAAATATGCCATCTCTGAATAATCTAAATATAGTAAGATATTTTTGCAGAAAATTACAAACTTTATTGTAAGACATTTAAAAAGATATAAACAAATGGATAACATATACAGTGTTCTTGGATTACAAGAATCAATCCAGTCATTTTTCTCAATGTTGATCTACAGGTTCAATAGAATTGTTAAAACATTTTTAGCAGGATTTTTATAAAATTCATATGGAATTGCAAGCCCCCAGGGTAACAAAAAGGATCCTGAGGAAGAAGAGAAAGTTTGGCAGATCTCCCTATATCAAATATCACGATTTATTAGAAGAATAAAATATTTATTATTGTGGCCTTGAAACAGAAATAAACAAAATAGATCCAAAATAAATCCATTAGTTGAAAAACATTTAATTTATGAGAGAAGAATCATTGTATTCATTAATAAAAAATTGAGGAAAGAAGAGACTTCTTTATTAGTGTTGCTGGGACAACTGATTATTCATGTAGAAGAAAGAAAATGAAATAAGAAATCACGAGATACACAGTAATCAACTTCAAATAGATTAAAGACTTAAGTATAAAACAAAAACTATAAAACCTTTAAAAGACAAGATAAAAGAATCTCTTACTGACCTTGGCATAGAACTACTATTCAAACAGAAGAAGAATTTACTAATTGGACCACATTAAAATCAGAACTTCTTTTTACCAAAAAATGCATAAAAATGTGAAAGGAGAAAACAAAAATTTAGAGAAGATATTTATATCACATATAGTTGAAGAAGCATTATCCAGAATATATTTCAACAAATGAAAAATACACTTCATTGAATACCTGTGAACAAGAACCAAACAAAAAAGCTCCCACCTCATTACTAATTAGGGATATGCAAAGTGAGACTATAATGAGACACTTTTATATTTATAAGACTAGCAATGTCTGACAATACCAAAAATAGAGGGAATATAGAACATAGGGAAATATGTATACTGCTAGTGGAATAAATTGATGTAATTATATTGGAAAGCATTTGACATTATCTTTGGAATTTATACGTGCCAATACTAAAAGCCAACAACTCCACTCTAGGCCTAGACAAACTCCTGCAAATGTGCACTAGAAAACACACATGAGAACATTCAAAGCAGCACTATTTTTATTAACAGAAACTTGGAGACTGCCCCAAAATATAGGAGAATATATAAATAAATAATAAGTTATTCATACAACATAATGGCAACAAATGAAAAAACTTCAAAGCAATAATATGGATAAAATTTAGAAATATAATGTTGAATGATAAATAAAAATATCAAAAACTTCATAAAGCATGATAATAGTTTTAAAAGCTCAAAATAAGTAAAATTAATAATGCATTGTGACACCAAAGGAAACCAACAACAAAATGAAAAGAAAATGTACTGAATTAGAGAGGGTATTTGCAAATCATATATCTGACAAGGAGTTAATATCCAAAATATATGAAGAACTCACACAACTCAACAACAACCACCAAAAACAGCATGATTAAAAAGTGGGCAAGGGATCTGAACAGACATTTTTGCAAAGAAGTCATACAGGTGGCCAAACAGACACATGAAAAGATGTTCAACATCACTAATTATTAGAAAAATGCAAATCAAAAACAATGAAATATCACCTCACGCCCATTACAATGGCTACTATCAAAAAGGCAAGAAATAGCAAGCGTTGGAGAGGATGTGGAGAAAAAGGAACTCTCATACTCTATCAGTGGGAATGTAAATTGGTGCAACCATGATGAAAAATAGTATGGAGATTCCTCAAAAAAATTAAGAATAGAACTACCACATGATCTAGCTATTCTACTTCTGGATATTTATTTGAAGAATATAAAAACACTAATTTGAAAAGATAAATGCACCCCTATATTCATTGCTGCATGATTCACAGTAGTCAAGATATGGAAACAACCTAAGTGCCCATTGATGAATCAATGGATAGAGATGATGATGTGTGTGTGTTTGTGTGTGTGTGTGTGTGTGTGTATATATATATATATATATATATATATCACAATGGAATACTACTCAGCCATAAAAAAGACAAAATCCTGACATTTGCAAAAACATTGATGGACCATGAAGGTATTATGTTAACTGAAATAAACAATGAAGGACAAATACCACATGATTTCACTCACATGTGGAATATCAAAAAATAAATAAAGTAACAAAACTAAAATAAACAATGTATACAGAGAACAGATTGGTGGTTACCAGAGAAGAAGGAGGGTGGGTAAAGGGAGTCAATTGTATGATGATAGATGGACACTAGATTTTGGTAGTGAGCATGCTGTGGTATATACAGAAGTTGAATTATAACATTGTAAACATGATATTATAAGCCAATGTTAGCTCAATAAAAAACAAAAATAATGTATAGTGTAATAATGCAGACATATAGTAACTACATACATAGACAAACAAAATTCCAAATTTTAAAAAATTCAAGAGATTAATTCTAATTACAATAAAAGTCATGACAATGGAATGGGAAAGAGTAATAAGGTGGCAGTAACAGTTGTGGTTTCATTGATATCTGTTTTTATTATGCTTCATAACTTCCAAATTTGTTACATATATTTTCATGCATCAAATAATACATGATTTTTCCAAGATTCCTAAAAGCAAAATACTGGTATCATTATGGCTGCTTTTTATTTTTTGGTAAAAACTACAGAGCTTTACTGAGGTATAATGACAAAGCTATAGCTTTAAAAATAATATATTGTGCCATTAATTATTGGTGATACTTCATTTATGTTATATAAATTAAAATAAAGATTTTAGTTTAATAAAACGCACACATATTCGGAGAGAAAAAGTAAGGGAGACTAAAAAAGAGTGCTTTGCAATTAAATTTCAGCATCAAAATATATTCCCTAAGTTAATATCCCACATCATTTGGTCAAAGTCACTGGTTCTGACCATCAAGTTAGAAGCAAGAAGAATGCTTTTTAAACAAAAATTTCCTGAGTATCAGCAAAATGTCCAAATCATCTATTTCACATTGATGTGCATTTTTAAAACTTTCCTCTTCAAATCAAGGGCACTTCTTTGTTCCAGATTTAAGGAGCAGATAAAATATATTCTAACAGATTCATGTCATAAATCTCTAATGTCTAAGCAGACCTGAAGAAACATCTATCTGTCCTGATCAGTATCTCCAGAGGCTATTATATTCCCATTAAAAAAAAAATTATCATCTGTGTAGAGCCTATCACAGTCTCTAGCTTGTCAGTTCAAGAGCATTAGAATACCTCTTTAGTTTTGCTCATTAAGATGTATATCTTTTATGGCCCATGATAACCATTAATATTCAAAAAATACAAGGAAATGTCATAAGACAAGTGTTTAAAGTAGAGAACGCTACTATGCCAAACACTGGGAGCTTCCCAATTACTACTGGACCCTATTTCCATCTGGCAAGTGACGGTTATATCACAACACAACTGCCATTTTGAGGCTCAAGTAAGCAGCGTCAATCTAACTGCTAGTTGCAGGATGGCTTTGTAGTCCTAGAGGATTGCAAGATGTAAGTGATTGCTCCTTAGAGAAATAACTGTTGACAGGGCTGGTGAAACAACTCATGAATGATGAACTGAGAAAGCATCGAACTGTTCATGCAGACCTGTAAATGTGCCACACTGCACCTTAGGAAGGATTACAAAAATTTCCCTATGTCCTTTTATTTGCCTCTGACCAAGAATGACAGAGAAGCACAGCATTACTAAGTATAGTCTGAACATACATTTCACACATCCTGATGCTTTAACTTCATTGAGTTAAGAAATATCATCACTCAGACTTACCAATATCTTGAAGCTCTCTATTACATGTTGAACACATATCAACTTCCTTTTTGCAAAATTAATGACTATAAACAACTCTAATAATGTTTAAAATGAAGGAAGAACTTAGCAAGAGTTCATATTTACTTCTGGTTAGCCTTCTATTCCCAAGGCTAATAGCATGTACTATGACTTTAACTAGGACCCACAACATATGAAAATTTTCTTGAGAGTGACATCAGCAACATGACAGAGTGAGCAGTTTTCTTTGTCTCTCCCACTTTGAACTACAACTAAATGGACGTTCACTGATCAACAGAGGACACTCACACAGCACCTCAGGACGCCTGAGAGAAATGTACTGCTCTACATTGGAAGGTGGATGGACTGTCCCTGGGGAGGAGGTGGAGATAGGTGAGAACTCTCTGGCCCCCAGATAGCCCAGTACCCATGAGCAACTCTTTTGCAGCTGAAGTGCTCATAGCACTGCCACAGCCCCAAGGGTGGGCATGTGCACTGGCACAACTGTAGAAACAGGTGACTACAGCCTGAGACCCCTGTGATGGTTATTTGGACCAGTGGGAAAATCCACAGTCCCACTCTGGCCTCAGGGAGTGATTTGGGCTCAAACTAGGTAGGGAGGCCATGCCTACAAAGCCCAAAGGCTGGGCAACCTAAGAGCAGATGTGGTGCATCTGGGCAAGCTACCTGCTGGCTGCATTAAATTCTCATAGCTCTGCTGTGGCCCTTAGTGGGCAAGTGAGATCCAGCAGGATCGCAAAACAGAGTGATGACAATCCACAGCCCCAGCGTGATTGTTCCTTGGTCCAGTGGGAAAATCCATGGTCCCACAGTGTCCCCAGGGACAGTCATGGCTTGGCCCTGGGGGAGATGCTCTGCCCACCAAGCACAAAGACTCGTGCGACCCAGGAGCAGATGCAGCGTGGCTGGGTGAGCAAACTGGTGGCTGCATTAGGTGCCCATAGCTTTGCTGTGACCTCAAGGGGACAAGTGAGATCCAGCAGGACCTGACAGTAGCAAAGCTGTGAGTCTGGGCAAACAAGCTCCTGGCTGCCATGAAAGTCCATGACAACCACTGCAGTCGCTAAGGAGAGAGCATGTCTATGCAGGTCTGTGGGATCAGTCAGTAGCAAACCAAAGCTTCCCTGTGATTGTTCTCACAGTTGAAAGCAGACCCCACAGGGCCACTGTGATCCCAAGGAGTTGCACAGGCTCAGTCAGGAACAGCTGACAGGGATCCTGGTGGATACAGATTACACAGCTCCTCCCTCCTCCCCCAGTGGCAGCAGGTGGGAGCAGAGACCAAACTCTATCTTTATGCAGAGGGACAAATACACACCATAAAGCAGTATAAAAATATATATATTAAATCTCCAGAACAGAAAAAAAGTGGCAAGTACCTAGAAAACAATCCCAAAGACACAGAAATCTATAACCTAAATGAAAAATAATTCAAAATAGCTATCATTTAAAAAAACTCAATGAGTTAAAAGAGAATACAGATAGACAACTCAATGAGTTCAGGAGCTACATTACAAAAGAGCTTGATACTATAAAGAAGAAATAATCAGAAATGTTGATGAAAAACACAATGGATGAGATTAAGAAAAATCTGGACTCCCTGAACAGTAGGGCTGATAATATGGAGGACAGAATTAGCAGTCTGGAGGAGAGGACTATAGAAATGTTTCAGATAGAGGAGGAGAGAGAACTAAGACTAAAATGAAATGAAGAAGCTTTTAGAGAAATATCTGACCCAAATAGGAATTGCAGCATAAGGATTATAGGTATCCAAGAGGGAGAATAGAAGGAGAATGGAGCAGAAATCTTGTTCAAAGAAATAATAGCTGAGAACTTCCCAATCCTGGGGAGGGAGCTGGAAATCCATGTGACAGAAGCCAATAGATCTCCAAACATTATCATTATAAAAGGACCAACTCCAAGGTATATAGTAGTAAAGCTAGCAAAAGTCAATGACAAAGAGAAAATATTAAAGACAGCAAGGCAGAAGAAAATAACCTACAAGGGACCCTTATCAGGCTGTCAGCAGATTTCTCAACAGAAACATTACAGGCTTGGAGAGAGCAGAATGACATATTCAAAATTCTGAAAGACAAAATCTTTCAGCCAAGAATACTCTATCCAGTGAAAATATTCTTCAAGTATTACGGAGAAATACAAACTTTCCCAGATAAGCAAAAGTTAAGGGAGTTCATCACCACAAGACCCCTCACCTGCAAGAAATCCTCAGGAAGGCCCTCATATCTGAAAAGAAAAAGGAAAGTATTTACAAAACCCTGAGCAAAAGAGATAAGTGGAAAGTCAAAATCAGAAAATTTCAGGTCTCCATCAGAACAGGTTAGCAAATACGTAATTATAACATTAAAGATAAAAGGAAGGGAAACACCAAGAATAAATATTAGAGCCCCCACATTTCAATAATCACTCTAAATGTAAATAGATTGAATTCTCCAATCAAAAGACACAGAGTGGCAGGATGGATTAAAAAACAAGACCCAACAATATGCTGTCTCCAGGAAACACATCAGCCCCAAAGACAAACAGACTCAGAGAGAAGGGTTAGAAGATGATACTCCAAGCTAATAATGAACATAAGAAAGCAGGTGTTGCTATACCTATATCAGACAAAAGAGACTTCAAGAGAAAACAGGTAAAGAGAGACAAACAGGGGCAGTATATAATGATAAAAGGGACACTCCACCAAGAAGACATAACACTTACAAATATATATGCACCCAACACAGAAGCACCAAAGTACATAAAGCAACTATTAACAAAACTAAAAGGAGGTATTAACAACAATACAATAATATTAGGGGACATAAACACCCCAGTAACATCAATGGATAGATCATCCAGACAGAAAGTCAAGAAGGAAATTGTAGAATTAAATGAAAAAATAGACCAGTTGGACTTAATGGATATATATAGAACACTCCATCCAAAAACAGCAGGTTACACATTCTTCTCAAGTTCACATGGAACATTCTCAAGGATAGATCATATATTGAGAAACAAGGCAATCCTCAATAAGTTTAAGAGGAATGAAATAATATCAGGCATCTTTTCCAACCATAATGCTATGAAACTAGAAATCAATTATAAGAAAAAAGCTTGGAAAAGGACAAAGATGGGGAGATTAAACAACATACTACTGAATGACCAATTTATCGTTGAAGAAATCAAAGGAGAAATTGAATATTATCTGAAGACAAATGAAAATGAAAAAACACCATACAAACTCATTTAGGATGCAGCAAAAGCAGTCCTAAGAGAGAAATTCATTGCAATACAGATGTACCTCAATAAACAAGAAAAATCTCAAATACGCAATCTCAAACTACCACTGAACAGAATTAGAAGAAGAAGAACAAACAAAGCCCAAAGTCCGTAGAAGGAGGGAAATAATAAAAATTAGAAAAAAATAAGTGAAATTGAAACAAAAAAGACAGTAGAAAGGATCGATAAAACAGAGAGCTGGTTCTTTGAGAAAATAAATAAAATTGACAACCCTTAGCCAGGCTCACTAAGGAAAAAAGAGAGAAGCCTCAAATAAATAAAATAAGAAATGAAAGAGGAGAAATTACAATGGATACCACAGAAATACAAAAGATTATAAGAGAATACTATGAAAAACTATATTCCAACAAACTGGACAACTAGAAGAAATAGATAAATTCTTAGACTCTTACAACCTGTCAAAACTGAATCAAGAAGAAATACAGAATTTGAATAGACCAGTCACAAGTAAAGAGATTGAAACAGTTATCCAAAACGTCCCCCAGACTAAAAGTCCAAGACCAGATGAATTCTCTGGATAATTCTACCAAACATTCAGAGATTTAATACCTATCCTTCTCAAACTATTCCAGCAAAGTGAGGAAGATGGAACACTTCCTAACACAGTCTACAAGGCCGACATCACCCTGATACCAAAACCAGACAAGAACGACACAAAGAAGGAAAACTTCAGGCCAATATCACTGATGAACATAGATGCAAATGTTCTCAAAATATTGGCAAACTGAATACAGCAATACATTAAAAAGATTATACACCATGAACAAGTAGGATTTATACCAGGGACACAGGGATGCTTCAACATCTGCAAGTCAAACAATGTGATACACTACATTAACAAAATGAAGAACAAAAACCACATGATCATCTCAACAGATGAAGAGAAAGCATTTGAGAAGATCCAACATCCATTTATGACAAAAACTCTCAATAAAATGGGTTTAGAAGGAAAGTACCTCAACATAATAAAGGCCATATATGACAAACCCACAGCCAACACCATACTCAGTGGGCAAAAACTGAAAGCTATCTCTTTGAGAATGGGAACAAAACAAGAGTCCCCACTCTTATTCAACACAGTACTGGAGGGTTTGGCCAGAGCAATTAGGCAAGAAAAAGAAATAAAAGGAATCCAAATAGGCAATGAAGAAGTGAAACTCTCACTGTTTGCAGATAAAATGATCTTCTGTATAGAAAACCCTAAAAAATCCATCAGAAAACTACTAGAAGTAATTAACAATTACAACAAAATTGCAGTGTTCAAAATCAACTTACATAAATCAGTTGCATTTCTATACTTTAATAACTAACAGAAAGAGAACTCAAGAACACAATCCCATTCACAATCACAACAAAAAGAATAAAATATCTTGGAATAAATTTAACCAAGGAAGTGAAAGACCTACCCAATGAAAACTACGAGACTTTCCTGAAAGAAATTGATGACGACATAGAGAGATGGAAAGAGATTCCATGCGCGTGGATTGGAAGAATAAAGATAGTTATAATGTCTATACTCCCTAATGCAGTCTACAGGTTCAATGCAATCCCAATGAGAATCCCAATAACATTCTTCACAGACATAGAACAAAGAGTCCTAAAATTCATGTGGGGCAACAAAAGACCCTTAATTACTAAAGCAATTCTGAGAAAAAAGAACAAAGCTGGAGGCATCACAATACTTCAAAATATACTACAAAGCCACAGTAGTCAAAACTGCATGGTACAGGTACAAAAACAGGCACATAGATCAATGGAAAAGATTTGAAAGCCAAGAAATAAAACCACACCTCTGCAGACAGCAAATCTTTGACAAAGGAGCTGAGAACATACAATGGAGAAAGGAAAGTCTATTCAACAAATGGTGTGGGAAAACTGGAGAGCCATATGTAAAAGAATTAAAAGAGACTATTCTCTTATGCCATTCACAAAAATAAACTCAAAATGTATCAGACTTAAAGGTAAGACCTGAAAAGGTAAGACTTCTAGAAAAAAATACAGGCAGTACACTCTTTGACATCAGTCTTAAAAGGATCTTTTCACACACCATGTCTTCTCGGACAAGGGAAACAATAGAAAGAATAAACAAGTGGACTTATCAGAGTAAAGAGCTTCTACAAGGCAAGGGAAAACAGGATTGAAACGGAAAGACAACCTGCCAAGTGGGAAAAAATATTTGCAAATTATTTATCTGACAAAGGGTTAATCTCAATAATATATAAAGAACTCACACAATGCAACAAGAAAAATCAAACAACCCAATCAAAAAATAAGCATGGGATGTGAACAGACATTTCTCCAAAGAAGGTATATCCATGGCCAATAAGCACATGAAAGGATGCTCATCATCACTGATCATCAAGGAAATGCAAATCAAAACTACGCTAATATATCATCTTATACCCGTTAGAATGGTTAAAATAACCAAGACAAAAAACAACAAATGTTGGAGAGGTTGTGGAGAAAAAGGAACCCTCATACACTGCTGGTGGGAATGTAAACTGTGCAGCCACTATGGAAAACAATATGGGGATTTCTCAAAAAATTAAAAACAGAAATACCATATGACCCAGCCACCCCACCACTGGCTATCTATCTAAAGAACTTGAACTCAGCAATTCAAAGAGACTCAGGAACCCCTATGTTCACTGCAGCATTATTCATAATACCCAAGATGTGGAAGCAACCTAAGTGTCCACCGACTGATGACTGGATAAAGAAGATATGGCATATATATACACAATGGAATACTACTCAGCAACGAAAAGTGATAAAATCATCCCATTTACAACAACATGGATGGTGTTATTTTGAGGGTGTTATGTTAAGTGATATAAGCCAGATACAGAAAGACAAACTCTGTATGATTCCACTCGTATGTGGAAGATAAAGAAACACATGGACAAAGAGAACAGCTTAGTGGTTACCAGAGGGGAGGAGGTGGGGGGGGTGATCACAAAGGGTGAAGGGGCACACCTGTAATATGACTGACAAATAATAATGTACAACTGAAATTTCACAGTGTTGTAAACTATCATAACCTCAACCAATAAATAAATAGAAATCTTCTTAATCAAGTCTTAGGTAAGTCTTGAATAGCTTTAATCATAGAAAATATTTATATAACAATCTAAAAATAATATACTGTTAAAAAAGAACATAATTTATTCCTCTGCTGACAGTCCTCTCAATGGTTCCAATAGCTGTAGCATTTACAAAAGGGAAACTATGAAGGAATCGAGAAAGAGGATTAATATACTCACAAGAAATGGGATCATTTACTATTTACTAACAGATCAATTCCATTCTATTATGTCCTTGATATTTCTACTATAAACTGCTCATTATACTTGCTCAATATCACAACATATACTTTAGCAGTTTAAAATTTAGCAGTTAAATAACACAATCAGTATATGAGCAAACTTTTATTTCACACCCTACCCTACATATTATGTCAACCGTCTCATTTATTTTTCATTGGCCAGTGATCTCTTTGTTAGCCAGTAATACGCTACTTTATTCATTCATCCATATCCTTCATTGCCTTCTACTTATTTTGCTATTATTGTTATTGTTGTAGTAAGAACAATAAATTAACATGAGATCTACCCTCTCAAGAAATTTTTAAGTGCACAATGCAGTGTGTTAACTGTACACACAATGTTGTATAGCAGACCTCCAGACCTTCTTTATCTTGTGTAATTGAAACTTAAAACCTGCTGAACAACAACTCCCATTTGCCTTTGAACTCCACTTTGTCTTCACTCTTTTCCAGATTAATCTGCTATCCTTGTGTTTTACCACCTTCTTCGCTCCTTCCATTTTTATCTACCTGACTCCTTACCAAATTCATTTGATTTTTTCTCTTTTCTTCCCAAATTCTGGATAAAGATCAAATTCCACATGTGAACAATATTTAAATTCTCAAAAGACTTACACTTCAAAAATAAAATTATTATCCAGTAAAGAAATTTTATATTGTGGACATTAAGTAAACATTTTACAATATCAATATTTTCTGATAAGCTCTCTGCTAAGGAGGAAAGAATATGTTTTGCTATCTAATACATTTCTTTTCATCAAGCCTGTTCAACTTAGGTTTTATACCTAAATTAAGTTTTTGATTGTTGTTTTTGCTTATTTATTTATAATAGCCACTTAGTCTCTCCTGTTAATTCAGTTTTTTAAACAAAACAGAACAGGACTGTTTTCTAACCAGTAAGATCCTAAGAAAATTGAGCACTGGGATGAAGAAGACAGTCTCCAGCAGGAGGAAGTAAGTAAACAAGAAAACTTGCCAAGCTGCCCCTCGTCAAGGGGGAGCTGAAATGCTCTGCTTGTATTTTTGTCTTGATTCTTAACCAGAATTTAATATAAAAGTGAAGACTGGTTCTGGTCTATTGGTTGGTTGATGATGGTTTTGGTAAATATAATTGATTAATATTCATGTCGTTTGTTTTAAAGCTCACTTTTTAAGGAGATTTTATGTGAGAATACATATTCCATTATATTTATATTTAAGTGAATTTGATAATAAAAATAGCACACAGTTTAGAAGTACGGAACATTTAGGTAATCTAGAAATTATTTTTACTTACTTTCAAAAGAAGTCATAATACTTATGCAGTACTTAATCTCTTATGTAAAAAATTAAAATGTTCCACAAATATACATCTGACCAATTGCCAATTTGAGATAAAGATTGAGTCATGCATACTTGCAAATCAAAGGTCCTAGTAGAGAGAAAAATCATCATTTCCTAAAAATTATTTCTTGAATGTCGTCTTCTGGGATCACGCCATAAGAATTTTCCTCTATTCCCTGATATCCTATTTTGACATGACTTTCCAAGAAAACAGTGTATTCAGACTAAGTAACTTATTTAGAAAGTAATTTCCAATGAAAATATATTAGTCCCCATATTTTTATATAGGTGGATCATGTTCTAACATCTCCACCTAGAAATCCTTGTTCATCAACATTTATGAAATATTTATTTGCCAATGGATTATGATATATTTAATAATTAATAGTGACAAGACAGACTTTTCTTAATCATTCTCAAGTATTCAATTGGTAAGCTGAATATAGTACACATAAAAATAATGCATTTATCAAAAATGCTCTCTTCTGTAACTTATGCTTAGTACTACTGTGTATGCTTCTAGCAGACATAAAGTACCAAATTATTGAAGCTTATCTTACAGTATTCTTATATCTGTTATAATAACACTATCTTTAAATATATGCAATTAAATTTAAATATGTATATTTTATCATAGTTTAACAAATGATAAATTTTCTATAATTACCAGGTACATTTAATAAGAAATGAACCTAAGATTATAAATAAACTGTAATCTTCTCTGTTTGTGAAACTTTAGCTGGTTTTGATAGCACTAATTTATTATGACCATAAACTATCTTATCCACAAAATGAATAGAATGTAAGTAAAGAAGACTCTTTTATTGTTTGAATGTGGGAAAATATATTCCGTTAAGATTGTGAAAAGTGTGCTTGGAAAGACTGAATTTTAGAGCCTGAGGAGCATTCTTTTAAGCCTTGTATCTGCTACTTAGATGTAATGTAACTTTGGGTCAAATTGTGAGTTTCAACATCTCCTCCAAAAAAAAAAAATGGCAGTCAAAATATGCAGAGTAGATTATCATGAGAATTATATGAGAAAATCTACACGAACGGCCCAGGCAGTATCTGGCTAACGATGATATCTTCACAAATATTAGCAAATTTTCCTCCTCCTTTTATCACAACTGCAGATCAGCAATACTCTAGAAGAACTCTTTCCCCCGTACTTAAAAAAATTGTGGTAAATGTACATGACATAAAATTTACCAATTTAACCATTTTTAAGTGTACAATTCAGTGGATTAAGTGAATTCACATTGTTGTGTAACCATCATCACTATAGATCTCCATAAATTTTGCATCATCCCAAAATGTACCCATTAAACAATGACTCCCCATTCTGTCTGCCGCTAGCCCATGGTTATCACTATTTCTATGTCTCTAGGAATTTGCTTATTCTATTTACCACATATAGGTAGAACCATACAACTTTTGTCATTTCATATCTGGCCTATTTCACTTAGCATAATGTTTTCAAGGTTCCTCTGTATGTATCAGAATTTCATTATTTTTAAAGGCTAAATAGTATTCCATTGTATGTATATGCCACATTTTGTTTACCCATTCACTCTTCAATGGTCATTTGTGGTATTTTCACTTTTGAGTATTGTGAAAAACGCTGCTATGGACAAGATGTACTAACACCTATCTGAGAACTTGCTTTCAACTCTTTGGTGTATATACTTAGAATTGGTAGATCATATGGTTATTCTATGATTAATTTTCGAAGGAAACACCATACCATTTTCCACAGCAGCTGCACCAGTTTAAATTCCCACCAGCAATGCACAAGTGTTCCAGTTTCTCCACATCCTTACCAACAGTGTGGTTTTGTTCGTCTTTTTCTTTTTGATAACAGCCATCCTAATAAATATGAAGTAGTATCTCATTTTGGTTTTGATTTGCATTTCTTTAATGATTACTGATATTGATTACTGATTTTGATCTTATCATGTGAATATTGGCTATTTGTATATCTTCTTTGCAGAAAAGTCTAATCAAGTCCTTTGCCCAATTTTTAAATTGAGTTGTTTATTTTTGGTTATTAAGTTTAAGAGTTATTTGAGTGTTCTAGATATCAATCATTTACTGGATATAATATTTGCAAATATCTTCTCCCATTTTGTGAGTTGCATTTTCATTCTGTTGATGGTGTCCTTTGATGTACAAAAGTTTTTCATTTTGATGAAGTCTATTCTATCTATTTTTTTCTTTTGTTTCCTGTGCTGTTAATGTCATAGCCAAGAAATCATTGAGAAATCTAATGAGTCTTTTAGCTTGTGTTTTCTTCTAATAGTTTTATAGTTTTAGCTTCTTATGTTTAGGTCTTTGACCCATTGGGAGGTAATTTTTGCATATGGTGTAAGGAAAGGGTGCGATATCATTCTTTCCCATGTGCGTATCCAGTTTTCCAAGCACCATTTGTTGAAAGACTGCCCTTTCCCTGTTGAATGGTCTTGGCAACATTGTTGCAGATCATTTGGTCATATACGTGAGAGTTTATTTCTGGTGTCTTTGTTTTATTCCATTGGTCTATATGTTTACCTTTGTGCCAGTACCACACTCTCTTGATTGTTGCAAATTCTAAGTAAGTTTTAAAATCAGGACATGTGAATCTTCTAACTTTGTTCTTCTTTATCAAGATTGTTTTGTTTATTTGCAGTCTCTTTAGAGATGAATTTTAGGATGAGTTTTTCTATTTCAGCAAAAAGAAAAATCATTGGGACTTTGAAAGGGAGTGCATGGAATCTGTAGATTGCTTTGGGTGGTATTAACATATTAACAATATTAAGTGTTCCAATCCATGAATAGAGGATATCTTCCCATTTATTCATGTCTTTAATTTCTTTCAGCAACATTTTGCAATTTTCAGTGTACCACTTTCACCTCCTTGGCTGTTTATTCCTAAGTGTTTTATTCTTTTGGATGCTCCTGTAAATGGATCATTTTCTTAATTTCCTTTTTGGATGGTTCATTGTGAGTGTATAGGAACACAACTGATTTTTGTGCATTGAATTTGTATTCAAACCTTGCTGAATCTCTTTATTAGTACCAACAATTTTGGGGGGGAATCTTTCAGGTTTTGTACATTTAAGTTTATGTTATCTGTAAACAGAGATAATTGTACTTCTTTCTCTCCAATTTGGATGTGTTTTACTTTATTTTATTCACTCATTCTTTGACTAATTGCTCTGACTAGAACTTCCAAATCTATGTTGTACAAAAGTGACAAAAGCAGGCATCCTAGAGGACTTGTTCCTGATCATAGAGAAAAAGCTTTCAGTGTTTCACCATTGAGTACAAAAGCAGTTGTGGGTTTTTCATATGTGACCTTTATTATGTTGAGGAAGTTTCCTTCTATTCCTAGTTTGTTGAGTTTTTTAAATCATAAACAGGTGTTGAATTATGTCAGATGATTTTTCTGCATGAACTGAGATGATCGTATGTTTTCTGTTTCTTTATTCTGTTAATGTGATGTATTACATTGCTTGATAATTGATTTTTGCTTATTGAACTCTTCCTGCATTCCAGGAATAAATCCCACTTAGTCCTGGTATATAATCCTTTTAATATTCTGCTGAATTCAGTTTGCTAATGTTTTGTTGAGGATTTTTGCATCAATATTTACAAAGGATATTGGTCCGTAGTTTTGTTTTGTTTTGTTTTTTTCTTGTAGTGTCTTCATCTGGCTTTGGTACCAGAGTAATGATGGCCTCAGAAAATGAGTTGGGATGTGTTTCCTCTTTTTCAACATTTTTGACGAGTTTGCGAAGGATTGCTGTTAATTCTTCTTTAAATGTTTGGTAGAATGTCCCAAGGAATCTACCAGGTCCAGGGCTCCTCTTTGTTAGAAAGGTTTTGATTACTGATGCACTCTCTTTACTGGTGATAGGGCATTCAGATTTTCTATTTCTATAGGCAGATTTTTTGAATAATTTTTGTTCAGTTAATGAACAAAGTGAGCTATGAATCCAGGGAGGACAAGGTTTGATTCTACAAAATTTACCTTCTGCTTTATGTACTTTTGTGTTAGAAAGAACCAGTGAAACCAACGTTTCTAAATGTCTATTATAGGGATTATTAGAAATTTTATATTATCTCATTTAGAATATCTTATTTTTTATTCCTATAATCATACACTATATATACCTTATATCATTCTGTCTCATATGCTCTTCTAAATCCATCACATACTAGCTATGTGCCTTTTAAGTCATGGAACTCTTTGAGCCTCACTGTTTTCAAATAGGAATAACTATGTTCACTACACTTGATAATTTTAGATATTTAATGACATGGTATATTTCAGAGCCTCCAGCACAAGCCCTAACAAATAGCAGTGTGTATCAACAAATTTAGCTAGAGTCCTTTCCTCTTGTTTTCTTTATATCTTAAATTTAAAAGATAAAATAAGGATTAAAAATAGCATTAAAATCAAAAGGCAAACAAGAACTAAGTGGCAACTTTATCTTTTTCCTGTGTTTCAATAGTCTATTTCCTCATATATCTAATAAGTAATTTTATAAAGAAAGCATTATGCACTCACTTAAATATAAGGACTACCATTATAAATGTTTAACTCATTTTTACCCTTGAATATATTTTTTCACAGACATGAGAGCACATGCATTTTTTAAGGTTTAGTGTTTCTTGAATAGCTAAATATGTAAATTAATACATATTTTCCTTTATAAGAGAAATCTTTTAAAAATAAGCATTTAAAAATATTTCCATGAAGTTTATTTAGAAATGTTGAATCATATGAATTTTGCTGAAATTCCTTTCATCATAACATTCATGTCTTAATTTGTTTCTAACTCAAAATAAATTCAGAATGCTGAAGAATAAGTTAATTCTATCTGGTTGGTCTTTTAATCCACTCTACAATTTTCTTTTAAACTTAACTCTTAGAACAGTGGGCTGTTTATGAGAACACTTTCTTCTTCAGGGCAAAAGGGAGCAAAATTATATTTAAAGAACATACAGAATACAATCCTGTTATGAAACTGCCTTAGAGACTAAATGAAAACAAACCATACAATTATAAGGAAAGGATAAGTTACTATGTATAAAGTAATGATATTAATTTGAAAAATGGTAGAAATAGAAGTTACCATAAGAGGCTTAAATTAGATTTTTAGATGAATTTAATATTTTTAAATGCTAATGACAAGAATGAAGGTGTCATAAGGGACATTTGAAATATTATTCAAGACAATGAATAGAATTTACTTTTGCAACATATGCTGAAATTATATGGGGTAATGCCTTTATCATCTCCCTTGACTGCTATTTTATTTTCTTTTTGTGTTTTTAACAGACTCCTGTACCCTTATCTTCAAAATAGGGGCTATTCAGATACTTCTTGGTCATCACACAAATGAGGCCCAGCTGTAAAACTGGTTTATTTTCAGATCTTGCAGGCATCCCATTCTTGTCAAATCATCAGGCTTCATCATTAAAATAGTTGGTCCTCACAAGAGAAATTCATTGCTTGTAGTAAAGGTGCTCTTAGAATAAGGGAGAGTATGAATTTAAAGTCTTGAGTAGCAGAATATTGGTGTTATTGTGTATTTGCTAAACGCTTGTCATAAACAGAAGTCTATATCTGTTATAAATGATTATGGCTAGCTGTTATAAATAATTTATAAATTTTATGTGTATGTGTCAAATAAATAAAATATTTTATTAGTAAATTAACAAATTAAGAAATAATTTATTTCAAGTCTACACAGCTAAGACTATTAAATAGCAAAGTTATGAACATTTTTGATAGTGTAACTCTGATGTCAGCCACCCCACGTCTAATGCTCTTACTAACATTTGCAAATTCTAAGGATCACACATATTTCTTCAATTCACCTATGGTCTGATTTCCACCTTTGGCTAGACTTTCATTTTCCACTTTATATTTTGTAGCTGCTTTAGACTTTTCCCTATCTTCACACTACACATTTTAGACTTGCATAAAACATTTCTGACTCTGTTCACTAGAAATGTATTTATTTATTTTCAAAAAGTTATTTGATTCATGTTTACACAAGTAGTGTTCCATATAGAGTCAATATATATATTTTAAGCACAAGAATAAAGGCTAAAATAATGCTTTGATAGCCATTCTTCCTCTTTGTCTTAAAAGCTCCCACAATATGGTAAACCTACAATAAAAAATAAGATATTTATTCTAAATAAATTTAGTAGTATAAAGCACCAAATTCTTCTACTTTTAGAATTTAACAGTCTAGTCAACTAAAGCCTAACCATTGTTTCAATATGTTAAATATTTTAATATTAATAAATATTTATTGAAAATTAAAAGTTAATAGTCAAAATGTCTTTTTCTATGGGCTGTACAATCAGATTTCACTTGACTTCTTCTTGATTTTTGTTTCCAGCAACTTATAAAATGCCAACGGCATTAGTTCATCGTGGTGGGTTCTACAACTATTCTTAGAGCGTACCCAAAACCGAATTCTCACAAAGATACTCTGATTTATATGCATGACTATCCCTGCACATGCTGTTGCCTTCAGTGGAATGCACTACCTCACTGTCTTTCTTTGGTTTCTATTTGTCCTTCGGATTTTACCTGAAATGTCCCTTCCACAATGGTTCCCTTCATATTCCCTTGTAACTGGCTTTTGCTCTCATTAGATGGTGATCATTGGTAGCAGAGATTGTATCTTTTATTTCTTTACCCCAATACTTAGCCTAGTACCTGGTACATTGTAGGCACTCAATAAAGTTGGAAACTGAAGGAATCTTTGAAATCTCATAATTCACTTTCTTTTGTCACTGATTCAGTTACGTTAGTTAATTTACTGAGCTCAATGCCAAAGCTGATTAAAAATATGTCCTAGATATAGTTCTTACTACTTGTAAATTACAAAGGGACACTACAAGAAAAAAAAATCAGGTGGAAGATTTGGCTAGGAGGAAGGTGATGGCTTTCCTTGGTTTGACATGATTAAGATTACCTGCTGATTCCTGGCTCCAAATGGAAAATTTGCCTCCCGAGTTTCCCGCAAAGTCACATTCTGAGGCAGCACTATATTCCGTGATTTCTTTCTCCTTCTTTTTTCAAAAACCAATCTCATTAATAGAATTTAGCTTCAGTATTTGGGCTGTAAATATTTTAAATTGAGCATTTGAAGGCTCTCGAGAAATAAGTATATGCATTTAGGGTTTGTCACCACACTTTACACTATTCAGTTTGGCTATGACCGTAGTTATATCCTCAGAATAATCTTTCTTTTTTTTTTTCTTTTTTTGGAGCAAGATTAGCCCTGAGCTAACATCCATGACCATCTTCCTCTACTTTATATGTAGGACACCTACCAAGCATGTCTTGCCAAGTGGTGCCATGTCCCCACCAGGGATCTGAACCCGTGAACCCCGGGCTACCGAAGCGGAACGTGTGCACTTAACCTCTGCGCCACCGGGCTGGCCCCAGAATAATTCTTCTTTACATCCTGAAAGTCATGTGTAGCTAAGGTAAAATATATATTCAGCCACCTCTATCACATATTGTCTATGAAAACACATGTATTTAATAAATAATAAGCATAGATTCCATGCCCCACAACCCTATGTGAATGAACAAGGCATTAATTTCCCCAGGAGAAAGGTAACTCCCAAGACAAATTTCAAAGCTACTTTCAATTTTCTTAATTTGTGAAATTCTTTCAGTCATGAGTGAATAATAATGTCCTTCCATTTTCAATGCCACATTTGGATGTTTTTAGTTCCACCACACCACCTTTCAAAAATGTCTGAGGAATATTTAATCAATAAAATGTATAAAATTTAAAAACCCTAAACCTTACTACAAACTTAACATTTCATCTACAAAAGATTAGTTTTTCATATATGTTTTCTTATGAAATTCAAATATATTGAAATAATTCTTCACTGAGTAAATACATACTGATACATTAATTACCGTATGTGAATTAACAACACTCCCATTCTTAGTGCTACTACTCATAAATCTGCAATTATTGTATCAATAAATTCTAATGCAACCATATTATGCTAGTCTTATAGAACATACAATATCCAGTCCTTCTACTGAATGAATTATGATATATTTACCTTAAAATAAGAATCTCTTTGTCATAAGACCTAGTAAGTTTCAGCTTGCCCTGGGGGTATCTACATACCTAGTTGGGATTTGAATTATTATCCTACTATGGTAGGCTGTGAAGGCTAAATATGTACCTCTTTACTCAATTTTAATTCTAAAAATATCCTTAAAAAGCAAAAAAAAAATTCTGATGATAATTCAAATGGTCATTCTCTTCTCATTTACTCTTCTGCATGCAAAGCTTCTAGAGCTCCTGGACTCATAGGTTCTTGAAATGTAGTGTGCATTGAAATAATACAGGCTCCATCTCCTGAGACTCCAAATCAGAAAGCAGCGATGAGACCTAGGGTATCACACAGTCAACGAATTCACTGGATGATTCTGAGACTGTTTCACCTTGGATCACATCTGAGACTCAATATCTTAGGGTGTGCAACTCTAGGTTCAGAATTCATGGCAAATGGAGAAATTCCTGAGAGACAATACTTGGGCTTTTTTTGTTTCACTGTGTTTCAGGATTTCATAACATTTTACATGTAAACAATTAAGGTTAAATTGATTGTGATCTTCAATTTGAGCTAAATAGAAAGACAATTATTTCAAGTAAGTGTTATGTAAAAGGATGGCTGGAAAAGACCAAGTGGATTCTGCATTTTAATAATGAAGGTGCTTTTAAGTGATGAAGGAGGGGGAGGAAGAGGACCGTGAGATGCAAATGTAACCATAGAAATCACCACTGGGGACAACGACATCAACAGATCTCAAAATTTCACAAAAACGAAGAAAAAGGAGGGGCAATGGAAAGTCAGTATAACTTAGAAAAAACTTTTTTAAGTAACTGATGAATATGGGTATAATAGGAATATTATTAACACTGTGCAAATTGTGATTAAAAATTTATTTTATAGTGAAAAAAATGTTACAGAAATCTTTTTAAACCCTATTCTACTCTTGACCAAGTCTATAAAAATTATATATGCTGATTAAACTGCATTGTTTTCAAATCTAAATCGAGCAATACATTAATGGAAAAGACTAAACACTGTAAAGTGTCTTGTGACAAGATGATATATTGTCAATGGGCACAGTTTAGAAGATCAGGACAGAGCAATACATAGTGCCAAGCCCTCTGACAGAGGTGAGAGGATCATGGCATCCTTACCAGTCATTTTGTGTTCTTGTAGAGTCATGTACAACATGCACACTGACCACAACGATAATTAATAGATTTAATTTTTGTTCCTCTTGGTATTTTGATGTGCTTTAATGCCATATTGTTTCTGCTAATGTTCTTGATTCTTTTTGTAGATTATAACATCCTAATAGGGAAAATCTTGGCTGTTTAAATTTTAAAAATTTTCCTTTGTATCATACCGTCTTGAGCTATTTCGCATATTGCTTTCATCCATCCCTGAGGGGAGCTTGGTAGACCTCTACCCCGATAGGCGTTTGATAAGTTAATTTCAAAAGTGGACTCCATCGGCAGATGAGCTATCTTCAAAACTGGGCATCAGCAACAGATGTACATGTTCTGCCTTTAACAAGGTGTGATGCGATTTTGGATGTTAGCACCTAGGTCAGTTTTTCCTTAGCCAAAGCTTCTCACCTGCTTCTTTTCCTACTCTCAACTCTCAGTGTGATGTGGGAACTTATACTTGGTGGCTAATACTTGAAAATGGGCAGCAAAAAGCCAATTTCACTTTAAATCTAATTTATGTAAGTTTCTAGTTCCTTTCTCTGCCTATTCTTCAAGTCTTGCCACTTTCTTGTCACCAAATAACATAAAATAGTTTATATATATAAAAACATAAAGAGCTACAAGTTTTCAGTATTATCTTGTTCTTTGATCCAAATCATTTAAAAACTGATATTTAAATTAGTGGGAAACATTTGTCATATTTATTGTCTAATATGCTCAAACTTTCACTCAATATTCAGCAAAGATTTGAGTGCACACTGGATGGCAGTCACAGTTTCTGGGTTCTGAATATGTAGCAATGTACAAAACCAGCAATCTGTCTGATGCATAAAGCTTATATTCTAATGAAGGAAGAGTGATGAAAAAGAAATAAACAAATGCTTAATACGTCAGGTGGAGATAAACAACAAATAGAAAAATAGCACAAGTTGAGGGTGGAGAGTGATGTGGCGTGCACTGTTATACATGGCAGCCAGGAACCCCTAGTGAAGGTGATTTCTGAGCAGAGTCAGATCTTACTCCATTCAGTGTGGGTCACTGTTCTTATTGCGTCCTGAGTGGTACTCTTTTCTAGGATAGTCCCTCAACATTGTTTGCCAGTGCTCTTTTGGTTTAAAACAAAACAAAAATAAAAACAGAAATAAAGCTTAAAAAAAACTCTTTCCACATACATGAGTTATGAAATCCTTCCATCTGACCAAAAGAATATCAACCCCAGCTGCACAGCTATTATGAAACTGGGATTCACTCCCTCAAATGGCCGTAGCTCAGGTTCAACTTTTGCTATGCCTACAATTTAACCAGCAATTGGAAGCTTCAGTGAGTATGCATTGCATTCTAAGCTACTGGCTTTATTAAGGGAGACCAGACACAGCTCTGCCATATCGGAGCTTAAAATTACCTTTCTGGATCCCTCAGATACATTAAGATCCCAGGCTCTCAGGTCTGGACCTGCCCCAGCACCTCTGTGAGTCATAGAGCTTCAACTTTCATCTTACCCCCACAGCTAGGAAGTGTCTTTTGGTATCTGAAGGTTTCTATTTCTTTTCTCATTTTTTCTTTTCAGCTATATCTTTTCATTGATAATAATATATTTTTAAAATATTTTATTGCTATGTGTTTGAAACTTAAGGTACGAAGCTTGGTAGGTGTGGGAGTGTGTTCCAGAATCTACTCAATCCCCTACCAGAGCGCCCTGAATTGGAAGCTGAAGAGTTTGCAGTGTTTTCTGTGTGCTAAATCTCAACCTCAAAACCATTCATAAGAAAACAGAAGCATATATAATATATCTGATGCATTCAAACAACTCATTCCAATCATTTAATTTATGCAAAAAGTACTACCTGACTAGTTGGGAAATATCTAACTATCCATCAAGTAAGGCTGTAGCCAGGTGTGCACTGTTGCAGAGAATGAAGAAAGCAAGCTTTAAAGATCAAAGTTTGGACAGGTCGGTGTTCATATTCGGTCTTCCCTTCCCCATTAACTCCAGAAGGCTCAACTGTAGTGATGTAAACACTATCTTATTGTCCATCAAGGGCACTCTGGACCATTGAAAAATGCACTTCAAATGACTGAGCAAAACAAAGTCACAGTGTTTGGCTTCAGACAAAGACCTCAAGAGAGTTAAGTTATGCTTCAAGTTATACAACACTCAACTACAAACATTTATACACAATGGTCACAGAATCCTCTCCTACTAAAGGTCTCATGGAGCCTGCGGAAATGCCTCCTCAAGAGATAGAAGACACACATTGACTTGTAAGATGGTCTTTCTTTCATGGGTTAGGCGGCAAGAACAGTTCTCTTGTGAAGGGGATAAACGGACTTTCACTTTTAAGGATAAAGGAAGGCTCTAAGTGCTACTTTTAAAATTCCAGATCAAACTGGCATGCATACAGTCAGAATCAAGAATGTGGACCAAGTTTAAATGGAGAGTTATTACTGAATCCATAAAAATTTCACACTACATATTTGTGTTTTACATTTTCCAAATGAAATAGAAACCAATTCAAAGTCATATCATCAATTTTATTATTTCATTAAAATATGTTAAAAATAAATTCTACAAAGTCTTGAAATAGATCTAACTATTGTGATGCTTTAATTCTTTTTAAACTATATATCACAGTGAGTATGTATTGTGTGGTTTGTTTTGTGAATTATTTTTATGTGTGTGATTGTTTTGTTTTTTATAACTACAAGAGAAATTTCAGTAGAGTAATTTCTCTTTTCTTCTCCCTAAAATTACTATCTGACTTGCAAAGGAAATCTCCCTTTAAGAAGTATAGTGCACCTACGAATAATATGAAGGAAGTTTTCAGAAGCCTATCTCCATGGAAGCAAATGGGGGATAAGTGGTCGAGATTCTGCTGAAATCTCACCCTCACGCACTGAGTTAGAATTTCCAGTTAATGATTCCGATGTACTTAAGTTTCAAGTTAGATAGAACTGTATACTAAACGTTAAAAAATAAACATAACAAGAGAAAAGAAAAACAGTAATACCAAAAAAAGGGCTAAAACAATGAAAATTTATATTGTACCATTTTGAGGGAAAAAAAATTTAATCTATCAGAAATTATATTCCTAGAAAGTAAATAGAAACCAAGCTATCTGATTTATCTAGAATAACGAGATAAGTAAAAACAGAGTATAAACAAAGTACTGTATCTGACTTCATTTTGTCTTCCAGAGGAAGTGATGGACATGAAACGGATCCCTTTGGAAAGGGCTCAGAGAATAAAGATATTCGTGTTCCTTGTAAACACCCATCAGAAAAGTCCGTCTATATCAGAGGCTCTTAACAATCAAGTAGATAGAAGGATCTGGTCTGTGGATAAAAAATCAGTAGCCTTGCCATCCAGCCCAGTGCATGGACAAAGTCCGTACATTTTATGGTCTCATAAAGATGCCCAAGATGGCAGAGATGGAGGCTGTGAACAGATTTCTATTCACTAGGACTAATTTGACTACTCTTTTCTAAAGTATGTGTTTCCAGCAATGAAAATAAACAAATAAATAAATGAATAAAACTTATGGTCCCGATATGACACCGTATCTTCAAGAAACCAACCTGGAGGCAAGTTATGCTGAGCCCTTTTTATATTAAAAGTTGAAGTTACTTTTCTTCCTTGGAATGGACTTTATTTTGGAGAAAGATGTGCTTCCCCTCTCTTCAAATAACTCTGCCAACACTTCTACAAATAGATTTGCCACATGCATCATACACTGTCTTACGTAATATTGACTCACTCATAGTGCTTGTTTAACTTTACGACTAGGGCAACAGAATGATGCCTTTCAAATTCTCTATTCCTATCTATTTTATTGTCCAGAAACAGTTAGTTTTACTGAATGACGCAATGACATACTGTCTTGTAGAACATGACCAGAATCAGATGCCAATTAATGGTGCAAGGTCTCCTATAGGTAGAATGCAGAGGTCCAAAAACCAATAATTGGTGATTCCATGTTTATACCCAATTATACACCTTCATAATATTTTTCATAAAGAATTCAGCTTCTATGGATTTTAAGATTTGATTACCCAAGGGATAAATACTTTCTACTAGGTCACCCAACAAAAATTCCAATGATTTGGAATCTAAAAGCTGGTCATTAAGGATTGTTCATACCACTAAACAAACATGAAAAAAATGGGGTGTTTCAGTGTTGGATGGAGTATTTATTAATTAAAAAAGAGTAATAAAGAACAATAAGGTAACCACTATAAAATAGGAGCTTAGAAAAGTACAGTTAGTTGGAGCTCAAGTGATTGGGACGCTTTCTTTTCTGTACTATGTCCAAAGTTATGGTCAGATTACTGCAAAACAAAACAGGAAAGATTGCTAAGGCTTCAAATCACTCAGGAAACAAACTTGGGATTACTCCACCAATGAAAGAGCAATGACGATACTACAGATTGGTCCAGAGAGCTGCTCTCTCTGCTGCAATCAGGAAGGTGGTGACATTAAGAAACAGCAGTGGGGATGGTTATGTTCATGAAAACAGATGCCTTCACTTCAGTTTAAAATAACAGAGTCCACTACCACCTCTGAAACTGTTGGTCTACAGCCATGCCTGCTGCTTCCTCTGCACAGGTAAACAATCAATCAGTGAGCACACAAGCCTCACCCTTGCAGGTTGACACCTAAAAATACAGCATCTCCATGAGTGGGGTGGGCACCATAGACAGGAGGAGAAAAAGAAAAGCATTCTCCACCTCCATTGTACCTTCCAAACTTCACACAGCTTTGGCAGTTCACACAAATGTAGTGATTGGGGAAAATTAAGTCACATCCAAAAACCTAGTTACAAGGCCATCTGGGAAAGAAGTTTGTCAGTTGGTTGGTTGGTAGGTTTTCCCAGCCTCTGGAGGAGGCTCACAGCAGGGGGTGGTCTAATGGATGTGTTGGTCAATGATCTATACCTTATGAAGGGAATCAACTACAACTTGGGGTCCAGTTGCATAATGGAAAAGAATCATGCTTTCATTTCATAGTCCAAATACATTTTTAATCATGTCTTGCTAATCTTACCTTTCTATTTTTCTCTCACTGATGTATGTAAAGCCTATTTGAGTAGATGAATTTACCTTTATGTTCATAGTTTATAGACTATCACATCTTTTTATGACATTATACAGAAGAAAAGGGTATCACCCAAGGACGAGGGCTTTCATTGGGATTCAGGCATTTACTCTGTAGAAATAGGGTAAGGTGTGTAAGTGTGTGTGTGTGTGTGCAACAATACAATTATATAAAGTGGTGACATTTTAAAATTATATCTAACTATGCAAAGAAGTATTTGTGTGTATGAATGTCTTTTTCATATTTTAAACATACAAGGGATGAATAGAGTAGCTATCTGTTTTCCAACCATTCTCTCTCATCCTTTTTCTTTAAAAATTAGTATCCCTCTTTTCCTTTGTGGAACAATTCTGACACTCCCCGTGTTCTTCATGGATCTGTTTATCAAAGATCTAGCACTCTGCAAGCTCCTCCCCTCATCCCTTTCAGAGTGCACCTAACCAAGTAGACCACTCATATCTTCCTTTCTGGAAATTTGAATCTTGAACATAATAACATGAACAAAAGGAGGATGAAACACTCAAACGAGGCTGTTTTTAAACTTCTGGAAAATATAGGGGAGATTCATGGATTCCATGATTCCTATGCTTTTCTCCAGCTTTTTCTTTGTTTCTGTGAGTATCCTAGTATTATTCCGATATTTCTGTCTTAGTCTATTTGTGCTGCTATAACAGAATTCCACAGACTGGCTGGCTTAAACAACAACATTGGTTTCTCACAGTTCTTGCTGTGTCCTCAGATGTGGAGAGAGAGATCATCTCTTTATGTCTCTTCCAATAAGGGTACTAATTCCATTCATGAGGGTTCCACCCTCATGATATAATTACGTCCTACATAATTACGTCGACGCATAATACGGCCAAGTGAAGAGTCAGATTTGGTACTAGTCCCAGATGTGCTCTAAGAAATCTGTGTGGCCCCAAGAAAGTTATTCAAATTATGTTGGCTTTACTACTACATTGGTAAAGTTAGGTACTAAAACTAGATATTTACCAAAGCTGCATTTTACCTTTCTCATAACACATTATTGAACTATCATAAGCCTGCTATGTCACTAATATATAAAAAGGTATTTTTTAAAATTGCCATAGAGATAACATCATCCATGTTCATTCAGGAAGCAAGATTTCTTGATTTTTCTTTTTAATGCACCTAAACATTTCCTTCATAATTCATAGAAGAAAATTTCTAAGTGTGTTCGTAAATGTAATAAAAATACTTGATTGTAAAATGTACCATCTACAAAGCATCATTGAGTATAGAGGAGAAACTATGAGTTAGGTACCAAAACATTAATGTGGACGTGTTTCGGTCTTATATTGGTTGTTAGGAAGTTACAGATAATCTCACAAAGCTGGACCTTCTCTGAACCTAACTTTTATTTATTTTTTTCTTACGGAAAAGCACAGGTGCCAGATCATCATGTGGAAAGCATAGCAGGCACCAGGAAAAGTGGGCAGCTGCGTTGTCTTCATTCTCTCGCTCTGACAAACTTATTTTTGAGATGCTCATGGAAAATTAAAATTTCAGTTTGCCAAAAAAAAAAAATTCAAGCGGAATTTTCATGAAAGTCTTTCTTTGTCTCTGTTCCTCAAGGGAGAAAATCATTTTTGTTATGAAACTCATAATTAGGAATAAATTCCCAATTTGAACATAAGGATAACTGTGATTTTACTTTGATGTGGAAACTAAATTGGCAGGGTTTTTTAAAATAGTATTCTGGATGTAGGAAGTGAAAGGATTATACACATTAAAATAAAATATTAACTATATATTATTTATTTAAAAGGAGAATATGTTCTCATCTGGTTTTATTTGAATTAATCCATTTTGATATGCCTGTGATGTTTACCTAGATAGAATGTCAACTTATTTGCAGAAAATTGAAACCTATGTGGAAAATATAACATCTGTTAATTATTTTTTTGCTGAAGACAAATAATAAGTGAGTAGGTTCTAATAATTAAACTAAAAAGCTCCCTAGAAGGTTGGATAATTGTTTATCTATGCCCATATTTCACAACTAAAAATACAAATTACTCACAGTGGTGGTAAGTAAAATGTGGTCTTCAAATATTCACACGGAAGTGGGGGAATTGAAGGATGCTAAGAGAGTTTGTAAAACTTGCTTATTTTACAGGTAACTTCTTCAAAGGAACACAGTTACATTTTATCACATTAAAGCTGAATGTGAAGTCTCCCTTCCAGGTTTATTTCAATTGAGTGTCAGTTTCTGGCTGATTGCCATTATTCTCGGTCTGTTATTAAAGGCTAAAGAAAAGGAAACAGATGTTGGGAAACAAAGACCAATAAATGCAACCAAAGAAAAGAATTCAGATGAAAATGTGCGTCAAAGGCCAAATTTGCTTCCATCATATGGAGATTAAATAAAATGGCCAGACTTTCTCCTGAAGGAGAGATGCAGAATGTTCATATGGATCCTGTCAATAACATTGTCACGATGAGGAAATTGATCTCTCTTTTCCTCAATTTTTCTTCAGATGTAAAATTTTAGTTCTAACTTTTCCATTCTCTCTAATTCATTTCAGTCTGGCTTTAGCCCCCGTCTCACAGAAATTTCTTGCATTAAAGTCACAACGACCTTCATGACTTTAAAATGAATGGCCAATTTCTCCTTACCTTATTTGACATCTTAACTTTGGATATATGTTGCTGCTTCTTCCAGCTTCTATTTCCTCCGGCTTCTATTTATGATTTTCCTCTGATATCTCTGGCCTCTCTTTGGTCTCCTTTGCTGACTGCTCACCATCCTCCAGACCTTTAAATAATGGAATGCCTCAGAGTTTGGCCCTATTCTATTTTTGCTTTCCCTACACTCTCTCCCTAGGAGATCTCACCCATTCTATGGCTTCAGTTTCATTCTCTACACGAAACAAACAAGTGAATATCATTATCCCAAACTGCTCTTCTGTGTATGAGATACGCAATATCCAACTGTCATTTGTTATAAACATGAAGATGTCTCCAAGTCCCTTTGGAGCTCACATGCCCAAAAATAAACTTATGATCTTCTTCCTTGGAAATGGATTGCAAAATGATGTTCAAATTGGCATATCTTTAGTATTATTCAGAATAAACTGGACCCAACACAAAGAGAATTTCTAGGAACTCCATAGAAGTTATATTTCAGACGATATTCCTCTTAACAAGTTCCCCTTAACAAGTCTACATGACACACCACTGCCAATAATATATTAGCTTCTCAAACAGCAAATGCTCTGAGTTATAAGTATAATATTGTAAGTCCAATAAGACTTGTAGCCAATTGATTAATTCACTCATCATTTCTTTAACAAACCCTGAACTGAACAGCAATGAAATACAGAGAACTAGGCCCCTGGTCTCATGGAATTTACAGTCTAATAGGAAAGAAACAAGTAATAAAGAAAACACAAATCAGAAGATTTCAGATAGCAATGAAATATTACGTAGAAAATTAAACAGGAAAATGTGTATAGGTAGGAGGCAACATTTTTGTTGAGACCAGAAGGATGGAGACCAAGAGAACAAAGGCCAGAGAGAAGAACAATTGAGGCAAAGATGTAGAAGTTCACAAGGTCTGGTGTGGTGGGAGTAGGCTGAGTGAGCATGCAAGTTTGAGGGGAAAAGGACAAAGATGGACAGAAAAGGGTCAGGGGAGAGCTCGCAGAGTTGAATGGGGAGATACAAGAAGAAGAAGTAGGGGCTGAGAAACAATAGCCCTCTCATGTAACGTCCTTGCCTATGGAGAATTTGAATTTTATTCAAACTATCATGGGAAGATATTGGGAGTGAGGGGTTTTAAGAAGGTCAATGATGTGACTTGGTTTACATGTCTAAATGTTTATTCTCACTAGTGACAGAGAGAGAGTCAGTCCTCTGGTGGCAAAATCTATAAGATATAAAACTTAAAAGTAGTTGGAGGTCATGTTTCCACTGTGTGGAGGAAGCCAAGCCACAAAACAAGTTAAGCCAACAATCAGAGAGGCAAAAATGGAAGAGAGTAAAGGTTCTATACTAGTTATCTATTGACACATCATAAATTAGCTTAAATCTTAGAAGCTTAGAACAACACTCATTTATTATCTAATAGTTGCTGTGGGTTAGGAATCTGGCACAACATATCCTGGTCCTCTTCTTCAGGATCTCTCACAGGCTATAGCAAGATGTCAGCTGGGCTTTAGTCACCTCAAATCTCAACTGGGTTAAGATGGCAGTTTTCACTCCCAAGGTAAAGTATTTTCCACAAACTTTCTCTGCGCCAGAAGGCTTGGTCCTGGAAGCCCCTCACTATCTACACTCACTCCTGTTATCATCTAGTCTCATGACTTTAAATATCTTTCTTCTGATGACACCCAAATGTCTCTCTTTAGTCTCCCCCTATCACCAGGATACTACCTGTATATCTCTAGCTGTTCACATCTCATCTTGGACGTCTAATTGGCATCTTAAACCTGACATGGCTAAAACCAAACATTTGAGTTTTCTTTCTCCCAAATCTACTCCTCCTCAGATGGTCTGCAATCCCATAGGAGATACCTCCATTCACCTAGTTGCTCACATGAAAAAAGCTGGAGTCAAATTCGGCCCCTCTCTTCCTCTCACATCACACACTGATCCATCAGACAGTCATGTTAAGCACACGTTCAAATTCATCCTAAATCTATTCATTTGACTCCATTTCCACAGCAACCTCTCTGATTCGTGCCATCACATTCTTTCTGGTGGCTATCATCATAGCCTCTGGACTGGTCCCCCTGCTTCTAATCTTATACTCCTATAGTCTAGAGCCATTGTGATCTTTTAAATATGTCTGACTATTCCAAGGAGGATGTTTTATATTCCTAATAAACCAGGTCAAGAACTTGTCACCTGGAGATGTTATCTCTGGTCTCCTTTCCTGTTTGAATTGCATTGTGCATTCACTCCCAGCCAAAACGCTTCAAGAAGTCTTATCTTCACTATAATGACAGCGAGCGTTGTTTGAACGGAGGTGTGCTGCCAAAGATGCTTTCCAGCCATTCCTAAAGTTCTCAATAGATGAAGTGCTAGAGTTTCTCTGAAAATGCCCTCCTTCCCAACCTTGTGGTATCATTTCTCTGTTATATCCAGAAGTACATTTGTTTATGCCTACACTCATTATTCCTCTTATCTCCAAAAAGAAATGTGAAAGCTTCCTTAAATACCAGTGGTTTTAGACAATCATAGGCATGGTACCCTATATTGGACTGAGCAACTAGCCCAATATGTCCTTTTAGACCTATAATTTGCTCATTGGGCAATATTAACTTACAAATGAGATAAGGCATGTTCTTGGTCAGAGCTGGCATTTAGTTCACACGTATCTCCCTTTATTCCGATTCCCACCCCCAACTCCACAGGCCTGTCTGTTGCACTTGGGCTTGAGGTTTCTTGAAAAGTCTTTTGGCAATAACAGAAGGTGAATGTAGTTCAATAAATTGTCATGGGAATTGCTTCTATATTTTATTAACAATATACTCAGACTGGGAAGCTTCGCCTGCTTTAAAGAGAAATATGAAAGATAATGTGATGAACTGACTTCCTACTGTAGAGTTTACAGAGCTCCTTTTGTTTGTAACTTATTGTTACTTTCAGTCTTTCTGTTTCAAAGGCTTTAGATTGCTCCTTAGAGTTTGGAATTTATCTGTCCAGAACATTACAATGCCATAAAAAAGGGGAAAATATCCCCAAGTTCAAGCTTCTATTTTCTATAATAAAGGCATAAAAATCCCACAGAACTCATTCTTCATGGTAGAATTGTGTGCCCCACAAGCTGGGACTCAGGACAAAGAACTACACACATCTCCTCTCCCTCAGTTCTCAGCAGTTTTCATTTTCAAGCACCACTACAAAGTCCTTTTTCTAGTTACCAAGATGAATACAAAAAAGATTCAATGCTCCAGGGCATTTCTGTGTTAAAAAAAAAAAAAAAAATCCTATCACCTGAATAACTAATGCAGACCTTAATGTGATATTCAACTTTATGGTTCCAGTTTAGACAGAAAGAAAATAGATGAATTACACTGGAATACGTACCAAAATATATTAGACACTTCAACCTATAAAGTAAGCTTTCAGATCAAAACAAAAAAGGTAGATACCTTTTCATAGCCAGGGGTACCCAATTTATGACAATGCCTGTGTTTATCAACACCAAAATAACACTAACACAAAACATAGCACAAAATGTAGAGCCCTCAATTCTTCTCACGTGAGAAAGCTACAGCTCCTGAGTTTTGAGCTGTACTTTTTATATAATTATGCTAGTCACTAATTACAAAACAATTACAAAGCATCAGTTTCTATAGTTTGGGGATCTAAACTATTTCAAAGTGTTTGAATGCATATATTCTATGTGGGCATTTGACTAAAGCAAAGGTGATTACAGAGTCATTATTACCAGTAAATTCCCTTTGGAGAAGAATAGTCATTTTTTCATAGGACTTTCTAGATAATTATTTCAAAACAAAAGAATAGAGACTTTCCTTAATCAATTACAGTGAAAAACAAGCAGTAATTACTTTTATAATTTTTATACACTTTTAGGATGTTAAAATCCAGTAATCCTTAGAGACAAGAAAAAATCTGAATACACATAAGTAAAAAAAAAATGAATACATATATTCATTTTATTTTAAGCTTCCTATCATAAAATTAGATCATGACTTTTCAATTGCAAAAGATAAAATAATCCAGAGATAGATATTTTAACTTCCCCATCTCTGTCAATGATGACAGTACTATATGGAAAGACTCTTAATTAGAAAAACTGGATTTGAATTGTTTGCAGTTCATTGCTCAAATGATGGCAGGCAATTCAGTTGGCTGCTTTGGGTCCTAGTTGCAGTACAAAAAACAGTTTCTTTAAAATGCCCCATGGAAGGGTAATTAAATTATTTCTGTGGATCTCAGTAGTTATCACTAACATGTACAGCATCAAATTTAAGGTAAAAGTTCCTAAAACCTAAAGGTACCCAAGGATGGCATGGGAATCAGGCAGGATACAATTTAAGCTTAAGTTTATTCTATATAATCACATGGCAGGAATCTGGGAGAGAAGACCCAAGCATTGAAAGGGATATAAAACTAGAATTCCTACTAACCCTGAGATGTTATGACTTTCTGGCTTCCATATTTCTAATCTTCCTTAAATACTGCTTTCACCAGGAGCTTCCTTTTGCAAAGGCTCATTAATTTAAACCATATTGAATCAAGTTTCTTTCAATGATTTTTATGGCCTGTGATTTCTATTTAAATGTTATTTATCCCTCAAAAGTACCTTCCCTTCTAGCCAGGCAGTCTTCACCTTGTGCCACAAATATACCATGGTCATACTTACCTCAATCCTTTTTTGTTCCCCTAACTCAATGCCTTCTTACTTTTCTGTCTAGGCTAACGTCTGCCTTTTTCAAGATCTGGCTTAGTGTTTTAAAAACTTTCTGTTCACCCCGTCGGTGAGGGAGTAATTC
The DNA here is from genome assembly GCF_041296235.1 of Equus asinus. Taxonomy (NCBI): domain Eukaryota; kingdom Metazoa; phylum Chordata; class Mammalia; order Perissodactyla; family Equidae; genus Equus; species Equus asinus. Next base: position 3,788,261 of record NC_091807.1, read on the forward strand.
TCACTCTAAGCTTATGAGAATGGCTGAACACACAACATCCAACTCTGGACAAATGAGATCAACAGCAGTTTACCAGTCACATATCCTCACAGCCCAGGGGAGGAGGGCACCACGTGCCATGCAGGGCCACACAGGGGCTGCACTTAGGTACAGAGTGAACAATCAGAGCCTGGGGGTGTGGGTTATACGGTATCCAGAGGGCAAGGTGCTCCCTGGTTCCAAAGGAAGGATATGATTGGCTTGTCTGAGTAATTCCATGGGCTGGCAGGGACTAAAACTTTCCGCCAAGGGACAAGCAAGAAATTTAGCTGGTCTGTTAAGGAGGAGGCTTGTTTGACTAGGGAACCATCTCTGTGCAGCAGCAGAGTGAGGGGGAGAACTTTCAGAAAGACCAGTCCATGCCCTCCAGACGTCAAGGAAGCACACAATCCTGGACCTTAATTTTAGGCCTCACTCCGCAATTGTGTCTTATCTTCTCCATAAAACCTTCCGATCAAATGAGATAAAGTACACACATGATTTTTAAACTACCATACAAATCTGTTATTTTTCCCTGTTTACTATAGCTTTCACTTACATGCAACTGAATAGCCAGAATGTAAAACACTATTTAATATATGCATTCTTATTACTGATTTATTTTTTCTCATTATCTAGATTTTACATCCCTTGAAGTTACTGGATTTATAAAACTCATACTTTGACTTCACGTTCTCTACTCTATGGCATTCAATACATAGTCATTTGACTGACTTAGTCATTCTGTGAGAAAAAAATCAATCCATAATTTGTAAAATACCCATTGCATTCTAATAAATTTGTTTGTTCATCCTCCCTTAACAGAATAGATGCAGTTCAGGAAAACTAATTATAATATGTATTCTCTTTCCTAGATGACTTCCATTATGAAATTGGAGATTGCTTTCCATGTAAAACCAGACCTTAATAGACTGTGTTAAACATCTCTAATGTTGAAGTGATTAAAATAGTCAAATGAAATGCTGAGACAGAAAGAATTATTAAACAAGAAATTTATGGGCATTTAGAAAATAAAATTCAAATAATCGAAAATCACTAAGAATTTATTAAAAATGAGTTGCACCAAAATGGACTGACTTGCTTTTTAGCAGTTTTACTGGTATTATTGATTTGGAAGCTACCCCATAGTATATTTTAATTCTGGTGAGATATTTAGGATGACTTTCTTCATATTCTGGAGGCTCAGAAATAATTTTATAACTGGTAGGAAAATACACAGTAGCATATTGACAAATGTCAACCTAACTAGAAGTTTCTTCTAGTTTGATGAAAGAGTCTGCCTTTGGTTCTGTTCTGTACAAAATATTTAATGACTAGGAAAGGACACAGAAAGTATGCTTATCAAATTTTGAATGTCATACAACTGAGAGAGATGATAAATCCTATGCAAAATTATCTCAACAAGCTGGAATGCTTAGTCCAAAGAAAGAAGATTAAATTTAACAGGAATATTACAAATAATGTCTTGCATTTAGTTCAGAAATTGGTTGTGAAAGTTACAGCATACGTATGTCTGAAGGTACACTTGGCTATAGGTCGATAGTGAAATGTCAGTGCTAGAAAGCGGATGGGATCAACGACTGGTGAAGCATAAGGTCTAGAATGATGGGTGAGCTGAGCGGGCACGCCACTGTGCGATGCTGCTCTGACCACATCCAGAGCCCTCCCCTGCTCTGAACCTGCAGGAAGAACATGCTAGATGCATGAGATGACTAGGTAAAAGATTCAATTTGGTTTAAAGTGAGGGAAGTCAGAAGAGAGGACGACAGCACAGTACAATTTGAGGGAAATGCTTGGCTGGGATTTGAAACTAAAAGTTTAAGTTTTCTGTGCTTTGATTTTATACTTAATTCTACATTGAAGAGTGGGGACATCACTGTCGGTTACAAGAGGCTGTAGTGGATTATATACTTATGCACTTGCATACACATCTAAAGTGAGTCTGACAAAAACCACTAACAGCATTCCCTTCCCAGGTTTTCAAGCCCTCTTCCCCAGATTGCCAGGCCAAGAGAACAAGTCTGTCCCTGAAGACAAAAACAACTCCGAGCCACCCACAAGCACAACTTCCCCTAGATCTCTAACAAAAATGTGATAGAAAGAAGCTGCAGGAAAGGAAAGATAAGAGATAAGATAATAGCAGTGCCTTTCAAAGCTGTGAACTTCAAAGGGAGAAAAGTTGGAGAGGAGAAAGGAAAGCAAAGAAAGAGGATGATATGGACAAGAGGGGCCAGAAGGAAAAGAATTTATTAAAATGACTTTAAATTCACTGCTGCTGCTTTTTTTTTCCCTAAGCTTGGCCTAATTTATAATGCAACCCTGGTGAAGGAGATTTTCCAATTTGCATATTTACTTTAAGATATTCCAAAGTGTCAGGCAAATTGGATTTTTATTTATATTTAGCAAACTAATCATTTGCCCTGAGAAACAGAAAGCTCTGATGTTCGGAGACTTCTTTCTCAACAATTAAAGAGGTTGCTATTCTCTCAGAATCTCCTGAGCTATTGGAAAACTAAAAATTGACAGAAAAATAATTTTGTTATGCCAAAGAGCCTGACAGGTGGGCAAAGCATTTGAGGGGAATTGCAGAGACTTTCAATTATCTGTCCTCAGACGCTTCTCTGTTCCTCATGGTGTCCTACCTAATGAATAACTCTTCTGCAGATGGTGAGAAAACCAGGATTCTTAATTGCCACCAGGCTAAAATTAACAACAGTCAGGGGCAACGCTAGGGGGAGGACCCAGTATAAAATAGTTCATTTATCAAGAAAAGGAGGCTGAACATTTGCTCTGATGATATGTACTGTAAAGTACATGGTAAGGATCATTTCAGCATTATGAAACCTCATTAAATTCTATTGCTTCCAAGAGCAAATATTAATAAAAGTAGTTATAGTAACTGTAAAAGTTTTTCCTTGGGTTAATACATTTCTTGAACATGCTTAATATTTGTATTTATTAGCCAATCCTCAAAACTACCTAGGAAGCAAATATAATATTGCTAAACCATATCTCAACATCAACAACTGTAATATGAGTTTAAGTAACTTAGGCTGACATTAGCAATTTAAACTGTATATACCTTCCTCTCCCAAGATTATAGTTCATAGTCTGGCAAGTGCTACCATTGTTTCTCACATGAGCTTGCAGTTATGAAGCAATTTTATATGCAGGTGAATGTCCAAAAACTGGTGACAGAGAATGCACTGTGACATTTGTCTCATTTAATATCACTGTTATTACTATTTTATCACAAGTCTTTCTGTGCAAATAATTAAAAAATTAGGGTAGTAACATACAATTGCAAGAAAAGAACAAAAAAGAAGATTAATTGAATAAACAGAGGCATTTTTTAAAATTGATTTTCAGATAATTGTTTAGATTTCAAATAATTTCTGTGTTCCAGCTGCTAGATTCCAGAAAACAAAAATTGACTAGTTCAAAATCTTGCATATTGCCTCTTCCTAATTTCTTTTCTTTATCAAGACTTGGAAGTGAGGAAATGAGATAAAAACAAGGCAGCAATCGCCCATCTAGCCTTTTAACAAACGTTCTCTGCTTAATTTTGGTCTCAGTGCTCCAATTTCTAGGTCGCATGCATAGAGTCACATAATCTAATTGTTTTGGGAACAACAAGGGAGAGTGAAGGTTGTCCATTCCGAATTTCTCTTTTTATTGTCCAGTTAAACAAACTCTATGAGATTAAAACCTGGTTCTGGGTTACTGCTGTACATAGGGACTTGAGTCCATGCCAAGGCAAGTTGGAATGCAGCACATGCTGGAATCTTGGAGCTGATTTAAGTTCTATCCTAAAGCATCACTATTCGACCAAAAGATCCCAGAGAAGAAATATTCTATCAGCTAAACCCATTCTTATCACTACCTGTCTGAGAATAAGTAGATTGACAAACCTAGGGACTCACAGTTGTATTTCATTTTGACCATGGTTATATGGAATCTTTTAAATGACTTTAACTTTTCCAGTTCTCAGGTTGAATTTGAAGCTGGCTAAATTTTGCGATATTGGAAACCTTTATATAATGAAAATAAAGATTATGTAAGACTAATGTTTTTCATTCTGCAAACATATTTTTTGATTACCTCTTTTAAGGTTACCTACTGGATATTTTTGGAAAGCTGTTACAGTAAAAAATACAAAAAGTGAAATTGAATGGTTGTTTTCCAGGCCTTCTTGGGCCTTTCAGGGCAAATAAACAACAAGCTATTAAGTGCTGTGACAGCCTCCAACTAAAGGCCTCTCTATGAGCTGCAGAGTACAGAACTGCATGAAAAAGATAAGAAATTAGAAGCTCTTAATCAGCCTCCCAGATGAAGTTGTCATACTTCCTTATACCATACAGTATTTATGTCATTGTACAAATAGCGACCAGCTCTTAGGATAAGGGAAGATATTTATTTCCTTGTGGGAGGAGCATAGAGGAGTTTTCATTGTTGTTTGTTTGTTTGTTTGTTTTTTGCTTTTGACTCTCATATTGTCCAAGGGATTTAAATGAAGCAACTTTGGAAATTATTTATGAAGAGTTGGCTAAGTGACACGATGCTTTAGCAAAAATCTCTGTGAGGCTTTTTAAAATTTAATTATGTCTTCAAGCATCTGGATACTAGTCAATTGCTGCCCTTGGTGTCATCCGTATCCATACTTATTTAAAGTTGAAAGAGTCAGTACTTGTGATGTTCTTCTGCAGTTTAATGTTCCAGAATTTACTCATTATTCATTCTTGAAAATGCCAGAGCGCCCAAATAAAAAACTTTACCCCGAAACATAGATGAAACTTCCTGGAGCTTAGATTTTTGTTCTGCACATTCCATTATCTTAGATAACTTGTCTATTCCCTCACAATGGAGAAATGTTTTCCTTCCTACTTGGCATTAGATACATACATTTTACTTTGTAATACATTTATCATCAATCAATTTTTAGGAGCTGAGTCTATCTACTACCATAAAACAGTGGGATGCTGTCCTGATGATAGAAAACAGAGAATGTCAGAGCCACAAAAGCAGGAACTCGGGCAGACAGAAAGGCTAACACCTAAACGCAATTTCTGATGTTTTGGAAGGGAATTACTGGACCTTTTTAGTCCTCTTCACTTATTCTGTTGCCCCCTCAGGTCTTTCCTTTTCCGCTTTTAATATTAGATTTGGGGAGATTCAATTGACTGCCGTGCCCTACTGCCTAATCAGTCAGTAAAAAAGCTCCAAAGGCAAGAAAAATATTTTAAGAGATGTCAGTTCCATAAAAGTCAACAGAGATAAAGAGATTTATTGCTTCTATCCTCACTGCTGACCTGATTCTATTGGAGTCAGAAATCAAGAAAATCCGATTGTTTGTGTGTGGGTATGAAAGCAAGCAAGTAAGCATGAGAAATAGATTTAGTTTGCAGGAGGAAAGGAATAATATTTATAAGTTGTCAGAAGTCCCCAGAAGTTGATATTTTACTGTGCTACTTGAATTTCTGGAACTTTTTTTTTCCTTCTGTTGGCAGAGGAAAAGAAAACAAGATAAACTAAAAGGTGTAACATTCTGTTATTATGTTCATTTGTTCTTTAATTCATGTACTCTTTTGATCAATATTTATTATGCTCTTGTTGTATGCTGGGAATTGTGCTAGTCACTAGAGTTAAAGTAGTAAACCATCCTGATTTGGGTCTATTTTCATATTACACAGCCTACGGGAAAAGACTCACATTAACCAGTCATTTCACATAAAGACAGATAAAAGGGATTGGAATATAGTAAGAATGAGAGAAGAACCCGCTCAAGTTGTAGATCAAGTAACCCCAGCTATTTTGTAATTAACTGCCTCTGCGATCAGATCTAAGTTAGAAGATACCGTGCATCCATACTGAATGCCTGGGTGGTTCTAGGGCCATCTAAAATATTGATATAGAGGTTTTCTGAGGTGGAAGGGGATTCAGAGATCATATTACCATCCTTCATTTTACAGATGACAAAAAGTATGCAGCTCAGAGGGGCCAATTTGCTCACTCGGCTCATTACTGATAGTGTGAAAAATAAAAATGTAGTTTCCTGTGCTCTGTTCATTTCATGATAAATTCTGCCAAAATGTTTTAATGACCCCAACACCTTCTTTCAAAAGCTGGTCTTTTTATACGGGTGATTAGAGTGAAGGCTAGAGACTGTATAACGTAAGTTATGCTTTAGTTCATATAGGAGACTGTTAACTTGTATGTTACTATCTACACATATCTCGTCTTTCTATACATACACATATTAATGCCAAACATTTTAGGCCTATTTACTGCCATATTCACAATCACATTAAATAACTTAAATATTCTAATAATTAATTGATTAGTTCAACAAGACGGAATCATCCATGCACTTCAAGCTAGGAATTCTGTGATGTGAACACTGACACAGCTTCTAAGCTCTCAGATGGACTAGCACACACAACCCAGGCCCATAACATAATCATCACATCCCTCCACTTAATACCATCTGGGAGAGGAGAAAAAGGCAAAAGGATGAAAATAACAGAGATTTTTTTCATCAAAAATATACATGCTCAAGCATTATGGACCTGGTTAAAACAAGTTAACTTCAGTATGCTGGAAACATGTCTTTCTCACTTACCTTATGAGTCCAATAACTGGTTTTTGTTTGTTTGTTTTTTTGAGAACGATTAGCCCTGAGCTAACATCTGCTGCCAATCTCCTCTTTTTGCTGAGGAAGGCTGGCCCTGAGCTACCATCCATGCCCATCTTCCTCCACTTTACGTGTGGGATGCCTGCCACATCATGGCTTGCCAAACGGTGCCATGTCGGCACCCAGGATCCGAACCAGCGAACCCCGGGCTGCCAAAGCAGAACATGCTCACTTAACTGCTGCGCCACTGGGCTGGCCCCAATAACTGGGCTTAAAAAAAATACATTTAAATTATTTTGTGAATACTTTATAGATGTAAGAGTAGAAGTATAATAAAAACAGCTTTATTAGAAATTTTAGTAAGATTTTAAACATAGAGCATCATAATTTTTAATATATATTTTTCTTGTTTTGAAAGTACATACCCAAAATGGACAATATCCTTTAAATGCATCTAACTGCTCAGCAACTTTCATGCGCGGACCTGAAATATATCCATCTTGTAAATACCAGTTCCGGATTTCAAACACATTTCTACTTTGTCATTGCTCTTCTTCTTCTTGCACTTGTATCACCAAAACATAATGCCTTTGAATACTTTGACTGCTCTTAATTTTTTAAGAAGGAGGATGGCTATCATCCACACTTCATAATTGTAAGCCATTTTTACTTTTAGACTTATGAACACCAGTTAGGTTAAAGAAGTCAGTGAATTACTTTTTATTTCAATTAGATCAATTTCCTTTCAGTCATCTTTGTAGGCACAGTAGCTTTCAGCTTTTACCACTTATGAAATATATTGAGTACATTTTAGTGAACAAACATCATAAAAGATAGAGAATACTGTATTTTTTTAAGCAAAAAAGCATGCCTCCCGTCCTTATCATAAAACCTGCATGATGAAATGCCTCTGTTGAATGAAGAATGGCATGAGAACATCAAATTTTCTTTTTGCCCTTAGGAATTAGGGTTCACTTATTCAATACTGCTCACTAATTTCTCAGTTTGAGAAAATTCAAGTAATTTACCGTCATCTGAAGGCATGTAGTCTGAGATTTCTACTTCAACTTCAACACCATCACTAGAATCTTGAGTGCTCTTATCTTACCCTGCATTTATCATCTCATTTGCCTAACAATTTTGCAATGTCTTCTTTTGTCAATGTTCCACTCATTGCCATTATAGATGGAAAATTTTTTAAAAATCGGAGTTCTTAACTGTGTTCAATGAAAACTTAAAACCAACTAAAATGCTACAAAAGAAAGTGATACCAAACTTCCCTTAAACTTTTTTTGAAGACTGATACAATATGTTAAGTGATATAATATGAAAAATTGACAAATGATTCAAAGTTGATCATTTATTTCAGTATTATATCATCCTACCAGGCGATTTTACCCTTCTTCATTTCCTTATTATTTTAATTTTTATTAGAAAAACTTGGCAGTTTGTGGTTCAAAATGGTGACATAGCAGGCTCTTGAATTCACTTCCGCCCACAGACATACTGAATCTACAGCTATATATTGAACAAATCCCTCTGAAAGAAATCCAGAAACTAGCTGAGGGCCTCCTACACATCAGGCAAACAAGAAAACACCCACGCGGAAATGGGTAGGGAGGCAGAGACAACCTCATCGTAAACCCCACCCCTTACAAGGCAACAAATGATTGGAAAGAACTGCCAACTCCCAACTTCTCCCTGAGGAGTAAAGTGTTTGGACCCAACACCTAATGCCCAGTGTATTTATTTCTTTTGTGGTGAGGAAGATTAGCTTTGAGCTAATATTTGTTGCCAATCTTCCTCTTTTTTTCTTCCTCCCCAAAGAACCAGTTATATAGTTGTATCTCCAAGTTGTGAGTCCATCTAGTTCTTCTATGTGGGATGCCGCCACAGCATGTCTTGATGAGCAGTGTGCAGGTCCACACCCAGAATCCAAACTGGCAAACCCCAGGCCACTGTAGCAGAGCATGTGAACTTAACCAATATACCACCAGGCTGCCCCCTAGTGCCCCAACTTTCAAGACCTCCACCTGAGCTCTGAAAAGCAATGGAGCTTGCATCCACAAGACACATAAGACTATAGCAAACAAAGAAACAGTTCTAACGGGCTCATGGGGAGCACTGGCCCTGGGTCTTCTTCCAGGGCTCAGCATAGAGCCAGCAGATTGAAACATGCATCCCCTAGTCTTTCCCAGAAACAGACCTATTTGCATATCTTAAAAGCTGCAGCCTAAGGGTCAGGCTCCTAATTTAATGCAAATCTAGGAGCCCACTGCAATCCTTTCTTGACATGGGGAGGCCAGTGGGTGCCATCTTTGAGCTCTCCCTCTGCCTGGTTGCAGGTCACTGGTAACTCTCTGCAAGGAGCTTGTACATACAAGATATGAGAAAAGTAGATCATCAAGTCTCCATAATAAAACTTATATTTACAAAAGGGCCCATGGACCCTTAGGAAAATAGCAAGATAAAATGTTTTATTCTGTTAAAAATGTAAATTTTGTTTTCACTCATTGGGAGATCTTTTAAAAAGAATAAAATTCATGAAATATCAATCTTTACAAATAGAACTTCTTAAATAGAAACTCCAAAGCTTCGAGTTCAAAGGACCCTGACAGCATTCCCAGAGTTAAATTTAAATACTTTATATTGATAAAAGTTGTCTATGCTATTAATAGACATTCTGAAGTGTATTTATAAGCATGCCTATCAAAAGTGTGTCATCCAAATCTTCGTCTTAAACTCATGACAGATATCTGAGACCTGAACTTAAGGCCCATATTTTTAGTGATTGAATTTCTAGTTAGTAAGATTTGCTTCCTTAGGCTCTTCAAATTAAAAGGGTTTACTGAAACATTTTTGTTAATACATTTTCCTATGATCTCATGGTTTTTAAAATACATTTAGAATAAGTTTTCAAATATTGTTTGCTTTATTATAATTCAATTTCCTAGTTTTCTCCTGTGATTTCAGATTAAAGTCATGGAAAACTTTGTTTTTAATTAAATTTTTCTTGGCATCATGTATCCTGCAAAGGCAAAATTTGGAGTGCCTGACCAAACATCCAGCGTTTGGCCAGAGGGTTGTGGCGGGCCTCATACTACTCAGGGAGAAAGTTCTGCTCATCCATGGAGGTCAAAACTTGGGAAACAAACATCGGTTCTGCATGAGAAAGCAGGGCCATGACAACTCCTTGGCTGAAGATAACTGAAATTTATTGATGGGGGTTTGGAGGCCTGCACTGCAATGCTTATGTCAGAGTCAGAGACCATTCGGGCAACAGAAGCCCGGCATTACACGAATGCTCCAGAGCATGAACCATAGCCTACCAAAATATCGAACGGCAGGCACTGTTTTTGCTTTTAATAGGCCTGAATAATATAATTGCAAGTGAAAAAGTTGGTGTCTGCTTCAGGGTTTTCTCCCTTCAGCAAAGATTTCCCAGCTATTTGGATAAAGACTATAGTTACCAAAATTGCAAAATAAAGAGTCCTTCTTGCCACATGTATGTTTAGGGGTGACATAATGACATCCAAATTTACGTTAAGTGAATTAACAAGAGCTCAACAAAACATTATATATTTGAAGCAACTTTGCCTTACATTGCTTACTTGGCAAGTCTTGCCTTTTATAATTTCTGTATATTCATCATATGACATTCTCCTTTACCCACTTATTTTAGATTGAATAATATCAGAACAATGGTTAAGTACAGTGACGTGTATTAGGTTGTCAAAAATACTTAGCCAGGTTGTCCAAAGACACACCAGCTACAAGTCAGGTCCACATATATTCTAGTTTCCTAGGATGATCCTGGCTTATCACTAGATTTTTATTATTGTCTGCTTTCATTCTCAAAATGTTCTGGTTTTTAAAAGAAATTATATGATCACTCTACCTACAAGAATCTAAAAGGATTCTCTCCCTTATCCTTAGTTTTCAGTAGCTAATGTTGACTGCAATAACAGTGACTCAGGATGGAGAGGAGGAAAACCCAGACCTTACAGACCATGCCACCACTGGGAAAGCTTTCTATTAGTGGACGGTGTTGAGTTGGAGGATCCAGCAAACGAAGACCTGTGAATCATTCAAAGAGCAGAGTTAAGTCTGATTTCTTTATTGATTCTTCTACTGTCTCTAGTTCAGGGTTGGGTAGGTAGAAACAATAAGCACCAGCAATAGATTGGATAAATTCTTAGTTCAACAGACAGACGTAAGAATGACCACTTAATATTAGAATAATATTTTTTTGGTGACTTTACAGAAGGCCTCCCTGAAACCAACACCCATACACGAATAGATTCCTGAGATTTCATTTTGAGTAAACTTTTCTTTTTAGTGAATACAGTAATGAATGAATGAACTTGTCTCTGATGTTCTCTGTGGTAAACTATGCCTTATAGGCATCAAGGATTGATTTGGAAAAGGAAAAGAAAAAAAAACCTAGTGTAACAATGTATTTATACTGAAAAAAGGTCTTGTTTTTACAACCAGATTGTCTGTAGAACACGTTCTGCAAAGGAAGCTTCAGATCCTACTTAAGACTATTTTTCTTCAGTAAATTTTGTATTTCTCTAATTATAAGGGCTTTAATATTAAACAGACTTTTCCAGCCCATGCCAAGCATTTATCTGTGAGTAATTTACATACCTGAATGAAAAAATTATGGTATAGAACTGCCAAAATGTATCATTAAATCAGAGAATTCTAAACTAGGACACTGCGATATCCTGGTGCGATGGAGGCCCCCCCTGCGGGGCTAGGGAAGCAGAGGGGCTGCGGGGAGACCTGCTTCACTACCAACTCCTCCCCCTGAAAAGGAAAGAGGACGAATGCCAGCAGCACACAGAGTGCTTAAGACTTAAAGAAGCAATGAACAAACACAGGCATTGAAATGGGCGTTTAAGTAAGCATTGTCATAGAAGTTAGAATACCTCACAATGATGAGTTATTAAAAAGAGCTTACAGAAGGTAAGGAATGGTCCCTCACCCAGAGCAGTAGTCAGCTTCTTCCTCAGTCCTGCTCTCCTTCATGCAGTCTCCATCTTAGTGAACTAAGCCCACCACCCACTTGGCATCCTAGGCCAAACCAGGACTCATTTTTCTCTCTTTCACCAGCCTCCTTACTCACATCCCCATAACTTTGCCCAAGATCAATGTAAGTGCCACTCGTGTGCCACCCTCCAGTTAATATATGCTAATAGTAGAATGGGGGTCGACCATTTTGTTGGATAAACTATTAGGTATGTTTGAGGGTTACTGGTTAATATGTTCCTTCTTTGGGCTAGAATCTACTTTGATTCTTTTCTTCTGAATGAAATGGAATATTCAGGACCTCAAGAGATAGAGGCTATCAAATGCAATCCCTAGGCAATATCATATATTACATACATGCTTCTCTAAACGTGGGCATATTCAGGCATCCGAACAGTTCTGGATTCCTGAAGGTGGGTGGCAGAATGGTCTTGTTCTCACCTTATAGCCCAAACTCAATAGGGGTTGAACTTCTAAGAAAGCATGTTTTTAGCATTGGATTACTCTCCCAAGACTAAGATTATGGGCCATGGTAAAATCCAAGCAAAATTTCCATTTATTACATACAAAGGTGATTTCTTCTAAATATTTTATGGAGTCGGGCATATCAAAAAATAAGCAAGATTTCTAAAGAGGTTGCTTATTGCAGGTGATACTGAAAAATTAGTTACATGTTCCTGGCACTGTACTAGGTTTGTTGGATATAGCAATAAACAAAACAAATAAAAATCCCTCTCCTCAAGCAAGGCTACATTTCAAAAAAATTTTTCTTTAGTTTAGACACTCAACTCGTTGTTAAAGAAAACAGCAAAGTTGCCATGACCCACTCAAGAACAATATATCTTGTTTTGCTTTGTTTCTGTAAGAAATAAAGTTTTTATGTGACGGAATGCCAGAGATCTCAATCTCCACTTGGAAATTGATGACACTGAAACCTTCCACCCTTTCATCAAGTAACTACCCCTTGTCCCTATAGAGAGGATGTTTATTAGGTTTGTTATCCAGCATCCATTTCCTATTCTTCCTGTAACCATTCTGATAGTGTGCTGGAACAACTTTTTCCCTACTGGATACATTCTGAAGATATGTTCAATCAAGATTGGAAAAGTGGGTCACAGATTCGTTGCAGCAATGGTGACGTAAAGAAACTATTTATTATTTCCTGCTACCTGGAACCCAGTTCTGCCCTGGTTCCTGCCCTGCTTTCTCAGCATCTGATTATCCCTTGAGCTCTGTAAATCGCTCCATGAAATTTCTCTTTGTTTAAGTTAGCTTCAGTTTCCTTTGTCTGCAGTCCAAGATTCCTAACAGATACACCGTGGATTCTCCCAGAGCCTCTGATTGCATTCCCTGGGCTCAGAGCACGTGTTCGAGTACCTGGCAACAAGTGCTGAAATGAGTGTATTTTACTTAACACGAAAATGAAACAGCACAAAAAGACAGTGTTAGACTCATCCTCTAATTTATTCTTATAAATTATTCCTTATGATTAATGTAGCTAGTAGCTAAAACTGTTGCTTGGATACAACACAAAAATGCCAGAAAATTATTTCTCTGGATAGTAAAAAGCTACTGACTTTTATAACAGATTATTATTACAGCAATTACACAGCTGACATGCAGAAGCCTTGAAGATATGTGGCCCTTGGGACGGCAAACAAGAAGTTTGAAACAAATGAAACTCGAATACCGGAATCACGCTGCTGGTCAGCACTGCTCCTCTTGGCAAGAAAGCAGTTCCTTCTCTTCCAAGAAACGATTTGCATGACACTTGCTGTAGACATTACTTTCCTCCTGGTCACATGTTAATTGACTACCCAGGTGCTCAGAGTAACAAGAGTACACAGGTGCTTATTAAAAAAAACCTTTTAAGAAAGCACAAGGCAATCACAAACATGATTGTCTTGATAACAGTTAATACCTGGGGGCTAGCTGGTAGCCTAAATCAATAATGGTTATTTTCCCATCTCAAATCTGTAAAATTCCAGACATGATCCTTTCTCTCCACCTCTTGCCAGAAGAGCTAAAGGCAAAGTCTGTGTCAAATTCTTGATTCCATATCTGTTGCAGACACATGCAAGAGATAAAACCTAATGAGTTTCTACAAACACAACCAAATTGTTAGCATTGATTGGTCACTTCAGCGAAAGAACCAGTCAATTTAATCAAATTGGTCAAACTGGCCTTAAGCTGAAGTGACAAATGGATGCAGTCAAAATAGTCAAACTAAGTAAATAGACTGGGTGTGTTCGCTTCAGTGTCCTTGCTATGGTTCTGAGTCTTAACATTTTTGCTAATAAGCAGTAGTCTCTGCTGAGTGGAAAAATCTTAGTACTGAGAACACAAAGCAAGATGCCTGCTCACCCCAGTGGTCACAACCAATCATCTGAATGAGGAAAACATGTAGGCAAATGGAATAAACCTTTCTCCCCACCTCTTGACTGAGGGCAAGCCCAGGAGTCCTACAGCAGGTTTTCTAATCATTGGCATATGAAGAATCCAGAAGAGACATTGCCCCTAGCCACAGTATAATTGGTTATATACATACAGTATAAACATGCGTTTACTGGACAGTGGACACAGGAATACTGAATTAGAAAACATACCCAAGTGACTCCACCAGGAATCTAAGAAGAACAGACAGCAGAGAGGGCTTTCTAAAGCCCCAGACAATCACGGAAATTCACTCCCAACTGCTACCCTGCTGGCACTCTTCCTCAGCAGACTGGGGAGAGCCACTGCCTCTCTCAGATAACAAGGTAATTACTGTTAAAAAGGAAGGCCGTATTGAGGAGGGTCAGTTGTATCTTCAGAATTATAAGGTAGAAGTAAAGAGCCTATTTCCATTTAGCTCGAACTGTCTCTCTCAGGCTTATTTAAAAGAGATTTGAAAGGCAAAGGTAGAGATCTGAATAAACAAAGGCTATTATAGGAAAATGAAAGTCCTTGCCTCTCAGCCTCTTTCCATTACAGAACTTTTCTGAAGCCCCAATGGCATTTCATAAGCCAACCTTCCAAAATTAGTTTCATCTACCTTTAAAAGCAATCATATCATAGAATTTGTTCATAAACACAACTAGGGGTGATGTCATCCTTTTAATAAAGTAAGGATCTGTTCCACTTCTCCTCCCCAAGTCTCTGCTTTGCAGGTAAATGCGTAATCATTGTGTGTAAATTGGTCAAACTCTACTGACAGAGGTTACAATGATTGCAGCATAAGAGCTGGAGAAATGTCACGATCAGAGGAGGGTGATGGGCTTCCAGAGAGCTATGTGGGGGAATTTCATAAGATTTAAATGCCCTGCGTTAAAAGGAAAGACAAAGAGAGAAATTTAATCATTTTCAAATCCATGATATTGATTTCATAATAATGATAATAGTAAATAACATGTCTTTATTAAACAAAAGGAAATACATAGCCTTGTGCAAAGGCTAAAAGAAATAAATGAGACCTTGAGAAATCCTTATTAGGCTTACTTAGACATGCTGTAACCGTAACAATGATAATAAAGAGCCAGCCCTTATGGTCCGGTGCTTAAAGTTCAGTGCATTTTGCCTCAGCAGCCCAGGTTCAGTTCCCAGGCATGAAACTACACCACCTGCCTATCAGTAGCCATGCTGCGGTGGCGGCTCATACAGAAGAACCAGATGAACTTACAACTATACACAACTATGTACTCGGTCTTTGGGGCGGGGGCAGGAGAAAAAGGAGGAAGATTGGCAACAG
Organism: Equus asinus; assembly: GCF_041296235.1. Classification (NCBI taxonomy): domain Eukaryota; kingdom Metazoa; phylum Chordata; class Mammalia; order Perissodactyla; family Equidae; genus Equus; species Equus asinus. The sequence continues at coordinate 3,803,692 of NC_091807.1, forward strand.
ATATTAGCTTAGCTCAAATCTTCCCTTTCCAAAAGAGAAAAAAAAGATAATATTTAACATACTAAATACTTACTCCCTCCTAGATACTAAGCTTAGTATTTTAATACATATTAATACATTTAAATTTCATAACAACTCTAAAGAGATAGTCATGCTTTTTATCCTCATTATTTTAAGATAAGAAAACTGAGGCGCAGAGAAATTAAGCAATCTGACAAAGGTAACACAGCTAACAAGTGGAGGAGCTAGGATATGAACCCAAAATATCTAGCTCCAAGATCCACACACTTAATCTCTAGAAACAGTAGCACTTAAAATGAAACATCTAGATATCTGTACAAATGAAATAATACTATATATAGCTGAGGTTTGAATATAACGTTGGATGAACATGGTAACCACTCAAGGAATGGTAAAATTAATGGTAAAATAAAATAGTGTATAACTGCTATATAACCTTCTAAAAAGTGTTAGTACACATTTTCAAAAAAATACAGTTTTGTGCTATTTATTTATTTATGTGCATGTACCACACTCAGACACCTATTTATATAGTGGTGAAATACGTGTCTAGCAACAAAACCCATTACAGAAATTTTTTTCAAAAGAGTTGTAATTTCTTCATTATATTCACCTATAATGCCTTTTTGAATGAGTGTGTATGCATTGCTTTCTAATCACAAACATAATGGGTCAGTTTGGATTTGGGGAAACTACCTTGAATGAAATTACTTGGTAAGTCTTAAGCTTCTAGAGAGACTATGTGTAGAACACCAATTATAATCCCATGTTCTCAGTCACTAAAGGACGATTTTAATGGCTTGATTAAAAGCCTGTAGATAGAGGACTAGTCAGGATTTGGGAAATTTGGATTTGAAACCCAAATGCACAGTTGGATAAAATCTATGACGTTGGATATTTGTTAAAATATTTCTTAATACATGTTAAATAAGTGTGATCGGAGCAACCACAGCCTCTGGAACCATCCTTCTGCCCTCTCAGGCCTCCTGCACACAAGCACACACAGCCCACCTCTGATGCCCCCACAGCAAAGGGAAATCAAAAGGGTGAGTCACAGAAGGTCTCGAATATTTTAGATTTTTCAGAGGCCGACTTTATCATTTTGATCAATATACTAAAGAAAAACCTAAACAGCTCCCAAATCCGAAAACTAAGAGATGCTGTAAACACAGAAAAAGAACAGTCATAATTCTCAAGCTATAGAAAGTCCACACGGAGCATTTTCACCCAGAAGAAGGTCGGCCTCATTAACCTTTAGGTGACAGCAACTGAGGGAGACAGCAGAAAAAAGAGTTGGAACAGCTCAAGGAAAGATGACAAGAAGTCAGAAGTTAGATGGGCTGTGACAGGGATGATCTCTAAAAGAAAGAAAAAACATGGAAATCGGCGACACAAATGGGAAGTGACAGGAAGAAACTGTTTGGGACTGTAAATGAGCTCAGTGGGAAAAGAAGTGGAACATGCATTGGAGTGAAACCACTGAATTATGGGATTATGCCCCCAGAACTCTTAGCATAGCAATATTGTCTCCCGGCCGACAGAGCAGGACTAGATTTATTGTATGTCCTCCTGCCTTCCTCTTCCTGTCCTCAGAGAAGCAGCAAAGTCGACTGCAACTAGAAAATTAACCAACACTTTTCTTTTCGCCTCTTTGCTTCTCAAATTAGTGAGAAAATGTAAATGTAAATTTTCCCTCTGTGACTATATCCTCACAGAGTGGTGACACACTGGAAATTCCTGGTGAGAAAATTTAATTCTGATTTTCTTCTTTCCATCAGGACTGCTGTCCCTTTGAAAGTGCTAATGGACCCTCTCCTGTTCAGAGTCTAGTACATTTACTTCTAAGACTTTTCTCTAAAAGGCCTTTTAGAATGAAAAAATCTGCGATGTAAATGTCTCAACTTATTCCCTGTGTTTGAACCTCAGGTGTTTCTTCTTTGCGTTTTCCCCGTAGGCACTGTTAATAGATCGTAAGTAGTAGGAGGCCCTGACTCTGAGATCTGGGTCACAAACTGATGGCTCCTTGCTCAGCATCCACTTTGTTTCTAGGGACAGCCCCACTCTACTTTGAATTAAAGATATTTAACACATCTCTAAATACTGTGAAATGTTGCAGGCTTATGCAATCGAGTTCAATGGGAGTGCATCAGCTCACACTTCTTGAATGTTGGACAGCAAGAGCTGTGTCCATTCCACACTGGACCCCATGCCGTCTAGCTTTTAAATGAGTACCCAAATAAACACTTAGCATGCTGTGTGTTCAGTGCCTCTCTGCTTGCATTCCTCACTTGATAATAGATGCTTAAAGATGAACAATAGTAGTCAGAAAGCAGGTTTGTTTGGGTAAACCTTTTGAAAGGGAAAAGTTTTTATTTGATGCAGGTTTTTAATAGAACACATACACTCTCACATATATATAAAGTAATTACAAGTCAGTGATTAAAAGCAAAACAAAACTCGGGGATCTTGTAAAACCTTAAAGTGCTTCTGTTTCTAGAGTAGTAAAGCTGCTTACAACACAGCCCAGGATGATGAAGCAGTGAGAGGGCATGCCCAAAGATGCTCTTTAATATGCAGTTTAAGCCCCTGCACTGGACGGAATTGTCCCTCCCTGGAAAAATGAGTGGTTTGCAGGGTTCGTACAGATACATTCATTCATTAGCAAAGTTTTAGGGGAAAGACAGCATGAGGATGGGCTGGAAGTCCATCAGCCACTACATATTGGATGGGCAACTGCAAGAGCTGCCAAAATGCAAGAATGTACAGAAGATTGAGCTACTTTCTCCAGGTCATGCCTGGCTCCCTGAAGAAAGAAGGACGTGTGATGTTCTGAGAGCCACTGTCCACACACTCCTCACGTGAGGGGAAGCCTTGGGACAGAGATGAGAAACTATTGACCTCCCTCAGGCGTCTCTTCAAGGTGTCACACTCTGGGATCAACTCGGCAAGTCTCTTGTCTGTGAGATGTAAGAGAAAAGATCAGGCAGCCTCTGTCAGCTTTCCCAAATTGTGGGGAGAATTTCCCAGGTGAGTGAGAAGTGCAACCTGAAGGAGGAGGGCTTCACACTGTCACAGCAGGCGGGAGCAGGAAGCGGAGTGAGGGGACAGAGCAGGAACAGAGTGTGCCCAGGAGACCATGGCTGACGTAACAGCAAGAGCACCAGGTGATAGTCACACTCATTATTAGGATTTTCCGAAGGAGAAACCGACAGTCCCAGAGTTTGGAAGTGACCACAGCAGGGACACTGCTGGCTGCATTTGTCCACTGGAAAATATAAAGCCTTGAGGACAGAAGAATCGGAGAGGACAGTGTTTTCAAAGATGAGGGAATACATTCCTTTCTATTCTTTTTCTATTTCAGGTCTATGAACTGTAGCTACTATCAGGAATCAAAGGCCTCAAAGACAAAATATTAGGGCTAGCTATTGAGTATTTTCATACAGATACTGGCACAGTTGGCTGGGCTCCGATGTGAGCAGCTGATATAATCCCCAGTGAAAATAAGACTTTTTGTCTGGAGAAGATAATCATTGAGATATAGAAAAATATTTAAAATTGTCCTCATTATGTTGTCTCATTATTGGCTTATTATTTTTAAAATTGTATTTGTTGACCATTGCAGTAGGAAAATAAATATCTGTAAAACCTAAAATAATTTAAAAATAATATAACTTTATGGTTTCAGGACATTGATTTATTTTTTAAAAAACAGACAAAACAGAAAAAAGAGATGATCTGTATTCTTAAAACGCTTTAAACCAAATCATGTAAAAATTTTAAAAATTAAGCATGAGATAAAAAATACAAAGTATCAGAATTATATTTTGAATTTAATTTAATAATTAAAAATCTGAAAGGACAAAATATAATTCAATTTCAGTAAATTGATTATATTCATTGTTTTTAAAAATAAATATTGTTTAGTAAATTTGAAAAGCAATTATTGTCTCATAAGAATTAATAAATCAGTCAACCAATAAAAGTAACAAATAAGATCAACATCAGGTTTCATTTCGCAAAAATTCATAGCAGGTAACAATAAGTATATATATCTTTTAGGGTAGGGGGAAAATAAGGAAATAATGATAAAATTAAATGAAGAAAGAAGCAATCCCTTATCTGAAACCCGTGGAGTCAATGGGTTTTGTATATATCATATATTACATAACCTCTCCATCCACACTCTGTAATTTAATACATTGTTTCTCAACATTCACGCCAAGTGAGATAAATAAGCCTATCCATGTTAAAATGAGTGCAGGTCAAGTTTAGCCATCAAATGTCATTTTGTGTCAAATCTAAGGGACAAAAGCCTTGTTTGTCACTTTCATAGTTTGCTGCATTGTAGAACTGCAGAAATGAGGTTATGTACCCATAATTTATATGCACACACAAATCTAAGAATTTCATTGATGATAAACGTTTTCTGTCCTATAGATGCACTTGGACTAGCTGTGACAATTCAATGGGACCATAAAAGAGGAGGGTCTACATTGTCCTGACTCGCAGAGGACTCTGCAGCCGCCATTGCTACGCAGAAATTCAAATGTGCCAAAAGGACAATGACTGAATTCAGAATGTTAACAGAGATTTACGAGTAGTGTTCAAATATAATTGCAAGTGATGTAAATGTTTGAATGATTGTTAAAAAATAGTTTTAAAATTTTAATCACTTCACTAAGTTCTTGAGAAATACCTTGAGTGTATCCACTAAACTGCTTTTCATCCTTGAAGTGCTGTATTCCACAGGCAGGAATCACAGTGGACGATACAGACTTTAAAAGAGCGCCCTAATTGCAGTAGGAGTCTTGGGATGTGGACATGGTTACTACCAGGCAGTAGGACCTGAACAATGATAGGAATGATACAACCATTAGACATCTTTTGTAGTAGCTTATTGATTTTCGTATCCTGAGGACTAAAACAGATATGCAATGGATTCAAAACTCTGCTTGATATCTATAAGTAAAACAAAAACAAAATAAAACAAACGAAAATCTTAGGTCTGGTAAAAGAAAGCCTAAAGTGAATTACCACAAAAATGGTCCTAGCCTTTCCCCCAGAGCCCAGACCTGAGTCAGTCTATGCACGAGGAGTCCCTTTTTAAAAGGAACTTTGTCTCCTTAAGAAAGGAATCTGTGACAATGCTACAAATATGTATTTCCAGGCACTTCCCTTAAGGGACCTGAAATCATTTGCCACGTAGCTGAACTAGAGAAAAGTTGAGCTGGGGTTGCTGGATGTTGGGTCTAACCTGATGATAGCCCCTGGGCACCCGAACACACTGTGGTTTGGATGTCCGGGCATAAGTGGAATTTTGCTTTCCCACTTCCAGAAGGCAAAGTTGAAATAGAGATGTTTAGTAGCTGATAGAATTAAGCAAACAACTATGCCTATTCAAATGATCATCATATTCCTAATTTTCTAACTTGTCAAATAGAATAGCTTTAAGTTACTTTTTAAGAAGTTAACCTTGGTTTTTATGAAGTTAATCTTCATATATGAAGACATCCATCATTATGTTATCATTTAATTGATCAAAAGGCTTTGTAAAGTTTGATTTATGAGATACTGCAAATTTACTTTAACAGCAAAAGCATATGTAAAGTGCACTCCTCAGGACTATCGAATACAATTTATTCAAAGAAGAGCTTCCTGCCAACAGGCGGCTGAAAGAGTTATGGTTTTAATTTGATAATTGGAACTTTTTTGTTGTGAGTAAAAATTCCCTTCACTAATTTGGAAATTCTCTCCCCTTAGAACAGAGAATGGAACACGCATATAGATATGTAATTAAGTTCATTTTAGATAAATAAACTTGCAAGTGTAAGGGGTATATTTTATACATAATACATAGATGCCATATGATATAGCTTAATAGTGAAGAATGTGGGTTCTATATTCAAATACCTGCACGGAAGTCCACTGTCACACTGACGACCTAAGTACCCTTGGGCCCCTTCATTAAGTTCCCTGCCTGTTTCCTCCAGTTTCTCTAATACGAATTGAAGTTTTGAAAATATTTTTGCTCTCTTGCCCTTCATATACTTTCAAGATGAACAACATATTCTATTGGATTAGATTAAGAATAACAAAATCTCTGATGTAAAATGTATGTATAGTATCAAAGGTGTAGTAAAAATAATGATAATAATAATAGTAACAATATTATAACAATAATACAAGTATAGTTTAAATAAATAATGAAAGTATAATTTAAGTAATTTTGACAAAATTAGTATGTTAGGTCCTCTTCTTCTCCCCTTTTTAGAGATGAGAAAATTGAGGCACAAACTGGTTTAGTAATTTTCCTAAGATCACACAGCTAGTGATTGGTGGGGCCAGTGTTCCAACTTCACAATTTTGCCCCAGTATCCATGCTCTTAACTGTTATGCTATGTATAAGTGAGGACCCAGGGCTAACAGAAATGCTGCCATATCGCATTTTCTTGATCTGCTTAATAAGGAGGAGGTGCTTTCATAACCAGCTAGCAGAAATAGAACAAGAAAGAAGAATTTCTCACCAGGTGAGAGCAGCCAAGAAAAGATACAGTGCAAGGCGTGCTCCCACTTGTCCTGGCTGTGAGGACCTTGCCTAACATTGCCAACGTTATAACACAAAAAGCCACGTGCAAGGGAAGTGAGTAGTAATAAGAGAGAGGGTAACCTGTGCTGTAGCTAACTCCATCTTAAGGGGAGGTCTGAGCAGGACCTTGGCTGTGGACCAAGGATAAATGTTCAGACTTGGCTTGTCTAACTGTTCAATCCCTGAACCTGGACCAATTACTTGATCAGGAGAAGGTGGTAGAATAATCTGATTTGCAAACTTGGTTACATGCCCATGTCCTGTACTAGGGCTTGGCGCCAGCCCCAGTGGGAGAGTTGATGGAGCACGGGAGAGGAGTGTTTGTTTAAACAAACCCTGGACGCACACGAGGACTTACAAATGCACAATTGCGTTTCCTTTCCTTTATTCTTTCTTATTTCTTTTCCGATGTTCCATTGCTTACTACTTATTTCCAAGGTCAGAACATTTAGATATATGAATAAAAATAATAAATTTAAAGAATAATACCTTAAACTCCTTCAATTATATGTATTACAGAAGATTAACTAAAGATTACATTTAATAAAAAACACAATATTTTCCTTTTAGATGATTTGAGTATAGCACTATAAAAATTCCAAAAAATAAACATTATTAAATAAGTTAGCTCAAAAGATATATTATCTAAATTTTCTGTAAAATTTCAAAAGCTATGCTCTCCTGACAAAGAATCTTGCAATTTGAAGGAGGATGTAGAAGCTGAATTTTGCCACCTGTAGCCTTGTCCATTTTTCTATTAAGGAGTGTGATATTCAAAGCAGAAAGAGTCATCTGGTCCCTGTCACCTACATTTTAGTATGTGCTTTCTATGTACCTCCCACACCCCTCATCCAAGTCATAAATATTGACATGTAGATTCGAAATTCACCTCTAAATTATCTGAATATTTGCTTATTTCTAAATTCTCACATTCTCTAAGATTTTAGAGAAAAAAATTGAGAATGATTATATCTAAATTTAATTTAAGCACTTGAGAAGAATAACTTGTTTAATGTGATTATATACTGTCTAAAGAGTTTCTCTCTTACCTTTTACTTCCATTTTCTAATATTAAGGCTATTTGTGATTAGAAAAAGTTATACATGTCATTTGGTAAATTCATAAAGGTATAGGAAGACAAAAAAATTCCCATTTTGTCATCCAGAGATGATTTCTGCTAAGATTTTGGTGACATTTTTCTCCCTATATACATGCAATTTCAACAGTTAAAATCACATTGATAAACTTTTTATCTTGATTTTTTCAACAAACTTGATAAGTATTCCCTAATGTAATTAATAATATTTGTTTCAATAATTTCATTTTACCATAAAATATATAATAATTTTCTTTTTGTTCCTACTCCTAAGTACATATATTCGTGGGTCTGTTTCTGGACTCTATTCTTTTCCAGTGGTTTCTTAGTCTTTTCTTGCACTAATACCACTCGTTGTAGCTTTGCAATGTCATGATACCTTATAGAGTAAGTCCTGCCCTTGTGCTTTTTTCGAATGCCTCAGTAATTGTATTTCCCTATGAATTTTAGAAGCAACTTGTCAATTCCCACACAGATATACACTTGCACAAGTCTGTGGGGATTTTCATCGGGATTTTACTGAATCTGTCAATCAACTGGGAGGAAAATATCTTCACCAAGTTTCCTCCAAGTCTTTTGTCTCTTTCTATCTCTCAATATATTTCAATCCATGATCATCACACATTTCCTCCATTTATTTAGGTCTTCGTTAGTTTGTCTCAATATTGTTTCATTGCCTTGAATATCTTTCATTAGATATGGTTCTATTTGATTTAATGTGTTATTGAATATAGTATTTATTTTAAAGTGTATTTTATGTTAATTGCTGCTTAATAATTTTCTTATCCATTCCTGTGCCGCTGAGCATTTGGGTTATTTTAAGCTGAATGTGTGTATTTGTGTATGTGTGGTGTGTGTTGTGCATGTGCATGTGTGAATGATTTCTCTGAATCTTTTAGCACTGCATTATTGCAGTTAAAAATGATATTTTATAGGTGAAAATCAAATTTTATTATCGTAAATTTTATTTCTCTAATTATAAGTGAGAATGAATATTTTTAAATGTTCATTAGCCATTGTAGCTTAACTATTAATGCAAGCTACAGAGAAACTCTTACAGAAATATTTGTTGAATCTGATCATATGCTTTTCATGCGAAAGCAGTTGTGTAGATCAGCCTTATTGTTTGAACATTGCTTTATTCTGTATAACGCCAATTTTCTGTGACTATGCTGTGCAGTAATATCTGAACCTTCAAAGTCCCCTTATTATGCCCTGTTACTAATTGGATTCACATACTCCATTATTAAGATGTTGAAAGTTTCATAGACACTGCCAACTTTTTATTTATGAAAAGACATGTTTTTATTTAATACTTACCAAGTCCTGACTTAGATACGAGACTTTATGTCATATGCTGTGAGAAAAACAAATGAATGTGATTCATTCCCTGCTTTCAAGTGGTTGACAGTCTAATAGGGTAGAAAGCCATGTGTGCAGCCAATATAATCAAGGCTGGGAACAGATCTTAAATTAGCCAATCACAAAATTCCAAATGGAATATTAAATTTCCTTGGTAGTTTAGTTTATTTTGCCTGTTGTTTTCTTAGATGTTAGTAAATCCTACCTGGCCACCTGTGGTGAAATGAGTGAGTCAATGAAAAAATTGAACTTGAAATGATGTAAAAGTTAAACCAAAAAGGAAAGGTGAAAATAGAAAAAAAACAACTCATTTGTTAAAATAAGAATACCATAGGAATGGGATTCACAATTAGATTGGCATTTGCATTCCTTTATCAAGTGTTTTAGGTTAATTTATAGATTTATTCAATGAAAACCAGGATGTGTTCCCCCAGCCCCCACTTCCTCGTGAAGCAGCAGATTCTGGATCTTCTCACCCTGCAGGTGTTACAATTAATTAAACCAGTGTTTCTGTTTTGCAAGTACCCTGATTGTGATAGCTAATGGTGATTAGACTAGATAATATTGTTAGGCTCCACTTTCCAGCTTAGGGGTATCTCTTTCATTCTAAAGTGTTGATTGCTTCTTATCTAACTTTGAAAATAAGATTAGATGCTTTTTAAACTGATGTCTCCTATATTATCTAACTATGGAAATTTATATGGTAATTTAAAATCTGATAAGCTATGAGTGGCATAAACCTGCATAATAAAGCAATCGTAAGCATTGGCACATTGGGCAGAATTCAGTTCAGTCTGCCTTTGCAAGGGAAAATTTTCCCATCAAATGCTAAAGAGTTAGGAGGGACATTGAAGATACCATTCATCATTGAACAGAATTGTCTTTATTTTATCCACTTTTTGCATATGTGTTGAAAAGTTTGTTTTTTGAATTTCAATAAGATTAACAAAGAAAATTAAGGATAATATCCCTCTGGTCAGCATTCTGTTCAGTTTATTTATTCAATAACTATTTTTTGAATGCTAACTTTATAAAACAAGCTACCATGCAAGGCACAAGAAAGGATCAGACGCCACTCTTGACATCTAATAGACATCAGACCCCTTACACTCTATTTGCGTCGTGACAATCTGGGTAGAGATTTACTACTTACTACCTATGTGACCCTGCAAAATTGGTGATCAAAACCACCCTTTTGCCAAAAGTAAAAAGAGAGAAACGTTATCTATCTATCAAAGTTGTTGTGTGGATTACATTATATTTCTATTAGCCCAATTTTTGACAAAGTAGACACCAAAAAAACCTTTGGTTTCTGTTGTAGACTGCTCTGACATGTCTCACAAGGATTCCAGTCACTTGGTACTCATACCCTTGTATAAAACCCTCCCATTGAATGTGGGCTGGACCCAGTGACTTGTTTTTAAAGAAGAGAATATAGTAAAAATGAGGGATGTCATTTCATTGATTAGGTTACAAAAGCCCATGATTGCTCTTTTGCCAGCACTTTCTTTCTGGCACTCTCTCCCTGTCCGTTGCATCCTTGTCTTTGATGAAGTGAGATGTCATGTTAGAGAGGCCCATACAACAAGGAGCTGAGGACCTCAGTCTCACAGATGATGAGGAAAAAAATCCTGCCAACAACCACTGAGTGAACTTGGAAGTGACTCTTGTCCCAGCTGAACCTCGAGATGGCTAGGGCCTCTAGCAATCACCTGACTGTGGCCTTGTGAGAGAGCTGGACCAACATCTTGATTTCAGTCTTGTGAGAGACGCTGAAGCAGAGAACCCAGTAAAGCCGTGCTATGAATCCAGACCCACAGAAACTGTGAGATAACGAATGCGAAGTGTTTTCAGCTGCTATGCTTAGGAGTAGTCTGTTGTCCCACAAGAGGTAACTAATACAGTTTATCTCCCATATTCCTCCTCTGAATCTGCATTTGCTGATGCATAAAAGATGATGAATAATACACGATCTACTGAACTCAGAGAATCTTTATGAAGTTTAAATATAAGGTATATAGAACTTAGCAAACTCTACAAATATAAGCTAATTTTAAGAAGTAAACTTTAACATAGGTGATTAGTGTCACAAAGCAAGCAATTAGCACTTACTGAGCACGTAGGATGTTCCAGCCACATTCCAAGATATTCTAGAAATACATCTAATTGACATTGGCATCTTATAATTGAGGAAACTGAGGTTCAGCAAAGGAGAGTGACTTACAAAGGCTAGAACAAGATGGTTTTGGAATTCGTCACCCAGATATGGCTCAAAAGTCCCTGTCCTTTCCTCTGTGAAATCCTTCCTGTATTCCCATTGTTATTTTTTAACAAAATAAAAAGCTATGTTTTCCAAATTTTAAATGTCTTATAATGAGTAATGTTGGTGCCCCACCAATATCTCCTTGATCGAGTGGGTGCACTAATCCTCCAGCTGTTGAATATTGGTGGCCAAAGTCTTGAGGCTCCCCTTCTCTGAAGAAATTCCTTGCAGAAGGGATGCAGCCTGCAGCTTAGGACTGAGTGACACAGGCTATAACACAAATGCTTCAAACTGAGACCACCCCGTGCTGTAATTCATGCTTCAAAGTCTCCTATAGGAGGAAGCAGAAGCTAGGCTCCCGATAAGAACACGTCTTTGCCATACTACTATTTCTCTGCCCCATCCTGCTTCCATCACACCACTTCCGAGAGTACTTCCTCCCTCAGTCCATCTCCTTCACCCATGTCTTTGTCTCAGCCTCTGCCTCCAGGGAACTCAACCTAAGACAATCCTTTGCCCCCCTTATTTTCTACTTTCTCCTTTACACATTTCCAACCCAAAACCCACGTACACTTACACAGCAATATATTTATTCAAACCTTCAGGTTATAATTACCCCACTTATAGAGCTTAACAAAAGAACTAGCTGAGGTACAAGGAATGGAGGCCAAAGCTCATGTGTAGTTTTGCTGACAGACTCCTGAAAGGTGTTTTTCTCATTGGTCTCTGATACAAAATCTGTACCTATTACGTATATGCTCATTGCATAGGGGAAATTCTACATTTTATATATTATTTTATATATTATTAATTTTTAAACCTTGTTCATTTTATTTATCAAGTAATACAGTTGTGATAAAAAAATGAAAACAGGAAAATTATTTGAAGAAAAATATATATGTACCCTTAATTCAACTATTTAAATATAAAAAAATGAGATTTTTCTGATGAAACCAGCATAGGTGGACTCTGAACTCACCTTCTTCCACAAACACAACCAAGTTACAACTGCCCTTGGAACAATTACCCCTGAAAGAGAACTGAAAACGGGGTAAAAAGAATGCCTGCAACAAGGGACAGTCCTGACTGAGGTGGAAAAGGCAGAAATTCCTTTCTGCAGAGAAAAAAGCCAACTTCACAAGCCATGGTGCTTCCCAGCCAGTCAGGAGCAATCCTAAGGTAGGCTGCCTTTCTTGGAGGAGTGGGGGACCTAAACCAGGGAGCATTGCCACTATAAGAATCCTTCAGACTCAGCACAACTGAGATGAGAGTCATAACATCTAGCTTTGCTGGCTATTAACTAAAACAAGGAATACCCCTAGAAAAGCTATCAGACATAATCAGAAAAAAGCCAGCTCTTAAATGGTCCACACACAAACTCACCCATTTTGGAAAGCTACCTAAAATCACCAGAAAGAAAGGTTCACAGTCCTTTGGTGAAAAGACTCACCATTGCATGGATGCATCACAGTGAGAGGTGAGACCTCTCCAAAGACTGAGACATTGGTGGCAGTCATTATTGTAACCTAGTATAGTCATGCTGACACAGACACTGGTACATGTCACTGGAGTTCTTCCCCTGGTCTGTTAGCCCAGGGTCTGCCCCACCCACTAGAGCACTGATTTAATACAGCTCAGCCAGGGCAGACAGCCCCAGGGACTGGCCCAACCCAACAGCAATTGTTGGGCATTGGTGGAGTGTGTGGGGGCTTCTGTGGTGGGATGACTGGGTCCACTCCAGCAGTTTGGGATGTGTGCATGGGTCAGGACTGTGTTTACAATGTGTGGGTCCTCCGTGAGAGAAGACCTGTGCTTCTCAAATAGCTACATAGGGGATCAGCCCCACCTTCCCAAACCTGAAACAATTGGGTGCTCCTGGGCCTGGGGCCAGCCCTACTCAGCTGCAACCCTAAAAGATCTGATAACAGCCTTGCAGACCCTAGGCCTACAGCAATTGTAAGCCCCTGAGCCTAGCAACCAGCCACACTGATGGCCTCCTCACTTAACAGAAAAACTGCAAAAGGGATGAGCTATTAGACCTTGCAGCCAATAGTGCTGGGGCTCCCCCAAACCTGATAAAGTGACTGAAGTGTCCATAGCAGCCACATGTAGCTGAGCATTACAACCAGGCAACCAGGGGGATAGCATAGACTCCCTGGGCATCTGCAGAAAGAGCAACCCTGCCACAACAGAAAGACACACTCAGCCCATACAGGGGTCACTCCTGGAACATCTGTAACTGGTGACAAGAGGGAAGCACACTGCTGGGCCTCAAAGGTATCTCTTAGATAAGGCCACTTCTCCAAGATCAGGAGACATAGCTGACCCACCTAATATGTAGATATAAGCACAGAGAAAGAGGCAAAATGAGGAGGCAAAGGAAAATGTTCCAAGCAAGAGAACAGGACAGAACCCCAGAAAAAGAACTAAATGAAAGAGAAATAATAAATCTACCTGACAAACAATTCAAACAAAAAAGTCATAAGGATGCTTACTGATCTTGGGAGAAGAATGGATGAACACAGTGAGAACGTCAACAAACAATTGGAAAATATAAAAAAGAACCAATCAGAAATGAAGAATACAACATTGGAAATGAAAAATTCACTAGAGAGATTCAATAGCAGTGTAGATGATACAGTAGAATGGATCAGCGAGCTGGATGAAGGACTAGAGGAAATCACCCAAGCTGAACAGATGAAAAAAAAAGAACAAGAACAGTCTAAGGGAACTCTGGGATGACATCAAGTGCACTATCGTTCATATTATTGATGTCCCAGAAAGGGAGAGAGACAGGGGGGCAGATAATCTATTTGAAGAAATAATAGCTGAAAGCTTTCCTAACTTAAGGAAGGAAATAGACATAATGGTAAAGGAAGTGCAGAGAGCACCAAATAAGATAAATCCAAAGAGTCTGACACCAAGACACAACATAATTAAAACATCCAAAATTAAAGATAAAGAGAAAATCCTACAAGCCACAAGAAAAAGGCAACAAGTTACATAAAGAGGAAACCCCATAAGGCCATCAGCTGACTTCTCAGTCCAAACCCTACAGGCTAGAAGGGAGAGGCAAGATATATTTAAAGCACTGAAAGAAAAAACCTACAGCCAAGAATACTCTACCTGGCAAAGGTTATCATTCACAATGGAAGGAGAGATAGAGTTCCCCAGACAAGCAAAAATTAAAGGAGTTTACCATCAAGAAAGCAGTTTTACAAGAAATGCCAAAGGCACTTATTTAAGTAAGAAAGAGATGACCACAAGTAGGGATAAGATGATTATCGAAAAAAAAAAGAGACAATAAAATCACTGATAAGCAAAAATACAGTAAAGGTAGCAGATCAACCACCTATGAAGATGACATGGAGGACAAAAGACATAAGTACAAAATTACCTATTTGAACAATAAGAGGGGAATGGATACACACACACAAAATCAGAGGTTAGAAATCAAAAACATAAATGTGGGAGGAGGGGAGAAAAAGAGTAGATCTTTTAGAAAGAGGTCAGATTAAAGAGATCATCAACTCAATGTAGATTTCTATATACATAGATTATTATATATCAACCTCCTGGTAATCACAAACAAGAAACCTATAATAAATACACAAATAATCAAGAGAAAGGAACCTAAACATAATACTAAACAAGGCCATCAAACCAGAAGGGAAGAGAGCAAGAGAAGAAAGGAAAAGAGAAGAACTAATAAAACACCCAGAAAAAAAAAGTAATAAAATGGCATTAAGTAAGTTCTTATCAATAGCTATTTTAAATGTCAATGGACTAAATGTTCCAATCAAAAGACATAGGACGGCTGATTGCATAAAAATCAAGATCCATATATATGCTGCATAGAAGAGACAGACTTCAGACCTAAAGACACTCACAAACTGAAAGCAAAAGGATAGAAAAAAATACTCCATGTAAGTGGCAAAGAAAAGAAAGCTGGGGTAGCAATTCTTATATCAGACAAAACAGACTTTAAAACAAAAACTTCAACAAGAGACAAAGAAGGGCGCTACTTAATGATAAAGGGAACAAGTAAACAAGAGGCTATAACAATTGTAAATATATATGCATTCAACATAGGAAGACCTAAATATATAAAGCAACTATTAACAGACATAAAAGGAGAAATAGATAGTGACACAATAATAGTAGGGGACTTTAACACTTCACTTACACCAAAGGATAGATCATCCACACAGAAGATCAATAAGGAAACATTGGCCTTAAATGACACATTAGACCAGAGCAGAAATGAAAGTGGAGAAATTATAGTGGACATCTCAGAAACAGAAACAATTACAAGAGAATACTATGGAAAAGCTATACACCAACAAATTGGATAATCTAGAAGAAATGGATAAATTCTTAGGATAATACAACCTTCCAAAACTGAATCAAGAAGAAATAGAGAATTTGAATAGACCAATCACCAGTACAGAGATTAAACAGTAATCAAAAACCTCCCAAAAAATAAAAGTCCAGGACCTGATTTCTTCCCTGTTCAATTCTACCAAACATTCAAATACCTATCCTTCTCAAACTTGTCCAAAAAGTTGAAGAGGAAGAGAAGCTTCCAGAATCATTCTACAAAGCCAACATTACCCAGATACCAAAACCATACAAGGACATCACAATAAAAGAAAATTACAGGCCAATTTCACTGATGAACCTTGATGCAAAAATCCTCAACGAAATACTAGCAAATTGAATAGACAATACCTTAAAAACTCATACACCATGATCAAGTGGGATTTATTCCAGGGATGCAAAGATGGATCAACATCTGCAAATCAATCAACGTGATACACCACATTAACAAATGAAGAATAAAATTCACATGATCATCTCAATAGATGCAGAGAAAGCATTTGACAAGATAAAACATCCATTTATGATAAAAACTCTGAATAAAATGGGTAAAGAAGTAAAGTACATCAACATAATAAAGGCCAAATATGACAAACTCAGAGTTAATATAATTCTCAGTGGAGAAAAATTGAAAGCTTAGAGGGATCGCTATGAATAGATACTAGAGAAGAATGCCCACTTTCACCACTCTTATTTAACATAGTATTGGAAGTCTTAGCCAGAGCAATGAGGCAAGAAAAGGAAATAAAAGAGATGCAAATTGGAAAAGAAGAAGGGAAACTGTCACTATTTGCAGATAACATGATTTTATACATAAAAAAAACCCTAAAGAACCCACAAAAAAGCTTTTGGGAATAATAAACGAATACAGTCAACTTGCAGGATACAAAATCAACGTTCAAAAATTAGTAGCATTTCTATACACTAAAAACGAAGTATCATGGGGGCCGGTCCTGCGGCTTAGTGGTTAAGTTCAAGCTCTCTGCTTCAGCGGCCCAGGGTTTCACTGGTTTGGATCTTGGGCGTAGACATGGCACCACTGTCAGGCTATGTTGAGGCAGCATCCCACATGCCACAACTAGAAGGACCCACAACTAAAATATACAAGAGGGTACTGGGGGGATTTGGGGGAGAAAAAGAACAAAAGAAAAAAGGAGAAGATTGGCAACAGTTGTTAGCTCAGGTGTCAATCTTTAAAAAAACAAAAACAAAAAACCCCACGAAGTATCAGAAAGAGAAATTAAGAATACAATCGCATTTATAATTGCAACAAAAAGAATAAAATATCTAGGAATAAACTTAACCAAAGAGGTGAAAGATCTGTACACTAAAAAGTATAAAAGACCGTTGAAAGAAATCTAAGACACAACGCAATAGAAAGATATTCCATGCTCTTGGATTGGAAGAATTAACATAGTTAAAATGTCCATACTTCCTAAAGCAATTTACAGATTCAATGCAATTCTTATCAAAGTTCCAACATTTAACATATAAATAGAACAAAGAATCCTAAAATTTATATGGAACTACAAAAGACCCTGAATAGGAAAAGGAATCCTGAGAAAAAACAACAAAGCTGAAGGCATCACGCTTCCTGATTTCAAAATACACTACAAAGCTATAGGAACCAAAACAGCATGGTACTGGCACAAAAACAGACACACAGATCAGTGGAATGGAATTGAGAGCCCAGAAATAAACCCATACATCTATGGACAGCTAATTTTCAATAAGGGAGCCAAGAACATACAATGGAAAAAGGAAAGTCTCTTCAATAAATAGTGTTGGGAAAACTGGACAGCCACATGCAAAACAAAAGTAGACCATTATCTTAACCATACACAACAAGTAACTCAAAATGTATTAAATACTTGAATGTAAGACCTGGAACCATTAAACTTCTAGAAGAAAACATAGGCACCCTTTGACGTTGGTCTTAGCAGCATACATTCAAGTACCAAGTATGACAAGAGAGACAATAGGAAAAGTAAACAATACTATATCAAACTAGAAAGCTTCTGCACAGCAAAGGAAACCATCAACAAAATGAAAAGTCAACCTAACAATTGGGAGAAGATATCTGCAAACCATATAGCTGATAAGGGCTTAACATCAAAATATGCAAAGAACTCATACATCTCAATAACACCAAAAAAACTAACAACCCAATTAAAAAAACAGGCAAGAGATCTGAATAGACATTTCTCCAAAGAAGATATACAGATGGCCAACAGACAAAGGAAAAGATGTTCAACATCATTAACTATCAAGGAAATGCAAATTAAAACTACAAGAGAGGCCGGCCCCATGGCTGAGCGGTTAAGTTCGTGCACTCCGCTTCAGTGGCCCATGGTTTTGCTAGTTTGGATCCTGGGCAGGGACATGGCTCCACTCATCAGGCCACACTGAGGCAGTGTCCCACATGCCACAACTAGAAGAAGCCACAACTAAAATATACAACTATGTACTGGGGGGCATTTGGGGAGAAATAGCAGGAAAAAAAAAACATCAATGAGATATCACCTCACTCCCATCAGAATGGCTATAATCAACAAGACAGGAAACAAGTGTTGGAGAGGATGTGGAGAGAAGGGAACTCTCTTACAATGCTTGTGGGAGTGCAAACTGGTGCAGCCACTATGGAAAACAGTATGGAGATTCCTCAAAAAATTAAGAATAGATCTACCATATCATCCAGCTGTTCCGCTGCTGGGTATTTGTCCAAAGGACATGAAAACATGAATGCATAGATACATGTACCACTATGTTCATTGTAGCATTATTCACAATACCCAAGACTTGGAAGCAACCTAGGCACCCATGAAGGGACGAATGGATAAAGAAGATGTGGTATATATACACAATGGAATATTACTCAGCCATGAGAAATGATGAAATCTGGCAATTTGTCACAACATGGATGGACCTTGAGGGTATTATGCTAAGTGAAATAACTCAGAGGGAGAAAGTCAAACACAATATGACCTCACTCATAAGAAGAAGATAAAAACAATGATAAAGAAACACAGTAACAAAGATTGCATTGGTGTACCAGAGGGGAAGGGGGGAGAGAAGTGAGTGAAAAGGGTGATTAGGCACATCTGTGTGTGTAATTAGTCTTTGGGTAGTTAAGATGAAGTAGTCCACACAGAAATCAAAATATAATGATGTACACCTGAAATTTACATAATGTTATAAACCAATGTTACCACAATAAATAAGTAAATAATTTAGTCTAATTCTTTAAAACTTTAAAATATCCTAGTCCAACCTGGTATTTTACTAGTCCAGAGCATCAGTTCCTGATGCAAAGTCCTGTTATTTGCAGTTATTATGCTTTGGGTATAAGGCATCTTATAAATTTATTTCTTACTCTTCTCAATAATGTATTATTACAGTAGGATAGTTCTAGTCTTTCTATCAGGAATGCCTTTGGATAAGCAATAGGTTAAATCTCTACTTCCTTTATTTTGTGTTATTCTTTTTTTAATGACGTCATGGCAACTGACAGATGCGTGCTATGGTTCCACAACCAGGAAGTGAACCCGCGAGGCCGATGAGAGTGCGGAACTTTAACCTCTAGGCCATCAGGGCTGGCTCTATTTTGTGTTATTCTCATAAACGTTCTAGGACAGATTCCTTAGAACAGAGGCATATCGACGTTCTCCACTTACGACTCAACTTCAGTATAAACTTGATACTCACTGCCCTTGTCTTAAATTCTACTCAGTGAGGTAATTTATCATTCAAGTAATTATTATTTTATACTTTTATTAATATCACCAATAGGACACAATCATTAGTACTTACAATCATACTCATCGTACCCCCACAAAATTCTAGGGTTACATTTTCCAGATATCATGTGACCTGAAATTAATCATTTATGTGGGACTGAAAATTATACTCCATCAAGTCCTACTCAGCCTTTCTTTAAACAAAACCTGGCAGGAAACGTCTTCTGCAAGAGTGCTGGAATGTTATCTAGCATTTAGCACATTTTCAATAAATATTGAAAAGCTTAGTCCTTTGCTTACATTGTTTAATATCATGCAAGTGGCAGAGTGCAGAGGTCACACACTATCTCTTTCTCTGGTTGGCCTTGGTCACTGACCCCTGAGATTACTCTGGAAATGTGTCTCAAGCAGATGCTAATCTTTGTCACTAGGTCTGTGATCAAAATGCTTTATTCGAGAGACAAGTCTATTAAGTTGTATTTTTTCTAGGTGGTATAAAATAATGCAAAAGGAGCATACAAACTTTCTCTTTGAGTACAAGTCATTGATTATCAGGAGAGGGCAGCCTCGTTCCAGACCATGCCAACTATCATAACTGGGGTGGTTACAGAGCAGTGCCCCCATATGGTGTACATTCCTGTTTATTCTGCAGATGCTTCCTAGGGTATTTTGATTGTTTATGTTAAAACAGACTATATCAAAATAAATGTTTCATGTAGTCTGATAAACATTTACTCGTCTTTCAATATTTTTACTTCACATATCAGAGCAAACTTTATTTTAGATCCGAGAATTATCTCAGTGCTTCATCCTGCCAAAGACTGAGTCCATTTGGACATCAATTTGGCAAGCACATGCGTGGTGTTTGTTACAAATAAGGTACTCTTCTAAGCCCTATAATGGCATCTGGCTATGGTGTTGAGGTTCTTACCCACTATACGATATTACCTCTTTCCAAATACTTTGGAAGGTTATATGCTCAGAAAAAACCTTGTTGAGTTTTACCATTTTTAATTGTTTATATTCTTGTCTTTATCTCAAAATGTTGCAATAGCCACATGCAATGCTTGGACAATAGCATTTTAATATTGACTTTGCTTTAATACTTTTTTTTCCAAGGATGCAATTCCTTCCCAGAAAAAAAATCTTCTCTAGCCAGGATAGAATATATAGTTTGTAAACACTATATCAGAGTTTTTACTGGTTGCTCAGTAAATAAATTGGATGGAAGAATGGGTATGTAAATATTCACCTACCCAACAAAAAATATGTAACATGAAATTATGAATATGAAAAATACAAATAGGAACACCCCTTGGTTTCATTTACAGCCACCTTTAAATAACTGAAAAGAATCAAGGAATGTTAAAAATTCTCACAACTTCATAAAAGACAGTGTGCGTGAAAAATAAATCAATGATGGAGCCCAACAAGTGGTAACTTGTCTACAACTACAGAAAGTTTCCTAAGTACCATTTGAGTTTTAAAGGCTAGAAAATTACAAGTAAAATATCTTGGTATTTACAGTGAAAATCTTTTCCTGATTAGAAGTGAATGCTATGACAACCTGTCACAAAGTAGAAAAGTCAATCTCTTCGCATGAATGATAAATCGTAATCCATAGGCTCTTTGAGAAAGATCAGATCAGAAATTTGATTTTAGGAACGGGAGAATCAGGGCCTGAAAGCTAATTTCCTTAGATCTACCAGCCAGCCAGCGGTTGACACAGAGCATCTCGCTACCAGTTACCCTTGTTCTTAATGGCATGTAGGCTCTAGGTATTAAAATAAGCACAAAGTAAGCATGATCTTGGGTAATTCAATCACACTTTGGTTCACATCAATTACCTCAAAAAAAAAAAAAAGAACTCAATTCTTGAAGTCTTAAGTATTCTAATATCAACTTCACACATTCTACCTACGTGTAATTTAGGTTTTATACACTTGCACCTGGGTCCAACGAGAATTTCTGAGTAATGAGTCTCCATTTCTTATTTAAAAGTGTGCCTGTTTTGTTTGAACTACCATATAATTAGGAAAGATGGTGTCTTTCTCAAGGCAGTATCTTCAATATTTCAGGTACAACAACAAAAAAAGAAAGGATAGCATAGTACTGTGTGAACAAATGGGTGTTTTGTCCTGCTGAAATTAACTATTTCTAAGTACTGAGGCTGCGTTATACGATGTGAAGATAAGGCCCTCTGCACATTATATAAATTCTACTTTAATAGGATATAAAAAATTAGTATGTGCTGCAAATGCAGGATTTACCTTCATAGTGACAAATTCTAATCAAGCAATAATATCTGAAATAACCATGATTTTCTTTAAGATTCAAACTTTGCTAAGGTATGATGAAAGGATAATATAAACCATGATATTTCGATTTTCAATTATATATGTATGTATATATGTCCAATTCTGGTCACCAATTCTGATGTGTGGGGCGTTTTCCCCATGCGTCCTACAGGTTAAGGCTTCAGTCCTGTGAGTGTCCCCTGCCTTCAGATGCCAATGGCAAGTACAGACTGTCACCTGTGCTATAGACCGGCAGTCCAATGACCTCCTCTTTGGGTTCAATTGACTTGTTAGAGCAGCTCACAGAACTCAGGGAAATATTTTACTTATTATATTACCAGTTTAGGATAAAAGGATAAAACTCAGATCAACCAAATGGAAAAGTTGCATAGGGCAGGGCATGGGGAATGGGCTCAGAGCTTCCACGCCTTCTCTCAGAGCACCACTCTCCCCAAATCTCCAAGTGTTCACCAACCCAGAAGCTTTCTGAACCCTGTCCTTTTGAGTTATTACGGAGGCTTCATTACATAGGCATCATTAATTAAACCAGTGGCCTTTGAGATTGATTCAATCTTCAGTCCCTCTTCCCTCCCCAGAGGTGGGGGACTGAAAGTTCTCACCCTCTCTCTTATTCTATGGTTGGTTCCCCTGGCAACCAACACCCATCCTTAGGTTACCTAGGCACTTTCTAAGTCACCTCATTAACATAACAAAAGACACCATTATGGCTCTCAACCCTTAGGAAATTCCAATGGTTTTAGGAGCTCTATGCCAGATATACATTTCTTATTATAAATCACAATATCACAAATGTATGAAGATGAATATTTATTAGAAATATTCACAGCTATGAACACTGAAGGTAAAAAGTACAACAATAAGTGCTCATCTTTTTACCATCCCGATATATGATAAAACCTTACCAGTACACACAGGCGTCCTCTGTGCTCATCCTCCTGTCCTACCTCACAGACAGACCCAGAATACTAAGTCATTTCCTATTCTGTGGCTTATTCCCCAAAAACTGTCCACACATTTTCCCATTCTTTTATAGCATAGTCTTTTGCAACATGACTTTTAATGCTTCTCATGAAGAGATAGAATCTGGACTTCACTATGTCAGTTTTTTGACCAGTTTGACTGTGCTGAGAACTTTCTGTGTCATCTTAGCTGAGGCATGGTGTCTAGATATGTGGCTAAACATTATTCTGGATGTTTCTGTGAGGGTGTTTTGGCTGAGATTAACATTTAAATCAGTGGACTTTGAGTAAGCAGATTGTTTTTCATAATATGAGCGGGCCTCATCCCACCAGTTGAAAAGATGAATAGAACAGAAGACTGACGTGCCCTCAGCAAGAGAAATTTTTGCAGCAGACAGTTTTCAGACTTAAACTGCAAGATGGGCTTTCCCCCAGGTCTCATCTCCTGCTGGCCCACTCTGCAGATTTGGACTTGCTGGCCTCCACAACTGCCTGAGCCAATTCCTTAAAATAAATCTCCTTCTATATATGTACACATGCCATTGGTTCTAATGCTCTTGAGAACCCCAATACATTGCCACTTTAAAAAAACGAAGCAAGCAGAGGCTTGCAAAATGCTTGCATGATAAGGCTGGACCTGTCCTCGTGCTGTTCCTTGGAACCTTGTGACCCCCATCCCAGGAACAAACCTGGGCCAGCTGGCTGGATGACGACAGGCACAGTTAACTCCATCATTCACGTCAACAGCCAGCCCACTTCCAGACATGAAAATGAGAAATTCAAGTACCCCTTGCCCACAAATACCTGATCGAGCCCAGCCAATGCATGCAGAGCTGAGATGAGGCATCCCGGTGAGCCCAACTCAAACTGCCAACCCACAAATTTTGAGATTATTTGTTATAGGATGAAAGCCAACTAATACAAATCCCCTTGCTTTTATTTATAATTTTACTATATCTTTATGGATATATATGTTCTTAGAATATGTCATTTACTTTTGCAGATTTTTGAACTTTGTAAACACAATCATGTCTATTTTTTGATAACATGCTTATATTTTTTCTCAAAAATATATTTATGAGATTTATTAGATTTACGTATACCCTGTATTTATTATTTTATTATCTTTCTTTTATATTGCTTTATTGTATAATTATTTATCCATTCTCCTTTTAATGTACGTTTTCATTGTTGTCATTGTTTATTTCATTGCGTGTTGTTTCCCTTCATTTTATAACAATGTTGCTATGAACATTCATATATAGGCTTCATGAATTCAAATATTACTCTAGGGTGTATATGAAATTGATGATGCAAACTGTATGCGTCATGGGGTAAATTGTATCTCCCCAAAATTCATATGTTGAAGTCCTAACCATCAATAACCCAGAATATGACTGAATTTGGAGAGAGGTCTTTAAAGAAGTAAATAAAGTAAAATCAGGTCATATGGATGGGCCCTAATTCAATATGATTACTGTCCTTAGAAGAGGAGATCAGGATACATTCTCAGAAGGAAGACCACGTGAAGACACTGAGAGAAGACAGCCATCTACAAGGCGGAGAGCCTGAGAAACCAACCCTGCAATCCAGCAACCGATGCAAGCAACTGCAAAATTGCAACCAATGCAACCTCAATCTTGCACTTCTAGTCTTCAGAATTAGGAGAAAATAAATATCTGTTATTTAAGGCACCTAGTCTGTGATACTTTGTTAGGCGGGACAGCCCTAGCAAACAGCTCTAGCAAAATACAGTACACAGTATGCATATCTGCAAATTTACTAAATAGAGACAAGCTGTTTTCCAAGTTGGTTTTACCAATTTATAATTCTCTTGCTCAGCCACACGTGTTATGGTCAGCCTTCATATTTTCTGCCCATTTGGTATGTTGTAAAATGTATGCAGCTACCTTCTTTTGCATTTGCTTCATTGCTACTAATGTTGCTTTTCCCCTATACGTTTGTTGGGGTACGTATGCCCACGTCTATGAATTCCTCATTAATACACTTCACTAATTTTTTTTTCCTTTTGATGGTCTTTTTCTTATCAATTACGTTAAGGATTTCTATATGTACTTTTTAATATTAGTCTTATTTGTGAGTTGAAAACATTTATCCAGTTCATGTCTTGCTTTTTATTTGATTTATTGTAATCTTGAAATTAACAGAGTTCTGAGTTTTAATAATATTGAATTTATTCATCTTTTCCTTTATTATTTTTGCTTTTTGTATTTTGTCTAAAAAGCAATTTCTTTTCCTGAGCTATTAAGAATATTCTTCCATATTTTCTTCAGAGTATCAGTTTGTTTTTCTAACTTAGGTCTTTAAGCCAAGTGGTATTTCTATTTATCTGTGGTGTGAGGTGGTGATCCATTTTTATTTCATTTCTTTCCAGTGAGGCTAGCCAAATGTTCTAATACCATTTATGGACACTTTCCACTGCAGTGTAAAACCCCGCCTCTCATGTATCAGCTTCCATTCCTGCATGACTCTGTGTCTGAGCTTCATATTCTTTTCCATTGTTCTCTATTGAGTCTGTTTGCACCTTTTCATAATATAGCTTCATTTGTGGTAGGGCAACTTGCTTCTACCTTTTCTATGCACTTTTTTTGTGTACTTTTTCAGTGTCTTGGATATTCTTGGTCCTTTCTTTTTCATGGTCTAATGAATATTAGAATCAGAACCTCATATTCCATGTAAAATCTTTTAGAGATTTGGATTGGAACATCATAAAATCTATGGATAAATTTTGACAAAAATGATATCATTATGATGTTTTGTTACCCATGGATATGGTGCTCATATTACTCATCTATTGGTATAGCAAATTACCTCAAATTTTAGAATCTTAAAGCAATAGATTCTCATCGTCTGATACAGTTTCTGAAGGTCAGGAATCAAGAGTGGTTTAGCTGGTGGTTACCATCACTAGGTTGCAGTTAAGCTATCAGTCAGAACAGGAGTTATCTCAAAGCTTGTCTGTGGCTAGGAAATTTGCTTACAGGATCACTTCTATGGTTGATGGTAGGCTCCAGTTCTTAGCTGGCTGTTGGCTGGAGGTTTCATTTCCTCAAGTATTCATGGGGTACTCACAACGTCTCAGCTTGGTTCCTCCAAAATTAGTGATCCAAGAGGGACTGCAAGATATCACCCAGGACAGAAGCCAGGGCCTTTCATAACCTAAATGTGGAAGAAACATGCTACATGTCTACCCACATGCCTTGGTGACATAGGCCTTCCCTGGTACATGTCGGAAAGCACTGCACCACATATGTTTATCAAGAGAAGGGGATCATGGGGGTCCTTTTCAGAGGCTGCCTAACACAGAAATTGTCTTTCAGTGAAGATTTAATAATCCTATTTTAATGCAGTTTTTGTTGAATTCAGTTTTAGATACCTTATTTTATTTTATAATTATCATTTTAAGTGGCATTTTAAAAATTTACATTTTTAACATTTTCCTGCTGATAGGTAAAAATGAATACAATTGACCTGTGTATCTTGAGCTTTGATACAGAGTGCTGCTAAACTTTTTATTACTTCTGAAAATAAATCTGCACTTTTTTGTATGTTTTGGACATAGACCTAGTCATGGAATTAACAACTAATGAGAGTTCTGTTTCACACCTTCTGACCAGTCCCTCTCTCACAGAGAGAGTGATAGCAGGTAGCACCTAGCTCATCTAAGACTGTCTTTTAGCCTTCATTAGTGAGGATGATGCTTGTGCTAAGTTGAAGCATTTACCTTTGTCAGTTGCCTTCTATTCTGATTTAGCTATGAACTTACTATTTTGTTATGGATGGATGCTGAATTTTATTTAATACTTTTACTACATCTATTGAAATTACCATCCCTTTCTGTTCATTTAATGTATTGATGTGGCTAATTAAAATATAGTTTTTCTTCAAGTTCAACCAACCTGGCACTACCAGGGACAAGCCCAACTTGGTCACGCTCTACCATCATTTAATGCATGTTGTATTGTACTTTCCATTATACCACAAATCAATGTGTTTCCATAAACACATTATAAATATGTTTGCATCTGTATTCAGTGAGAGTAATCTGTAATTTTTCTGCCTCATACTGTCTTTGTCAGTTTTGATATTAAGGTTAAGTTGGCCACATAAAACTTGGGAGAGTTCTTTTTTCCATTATTTAGAAAAAAATTGATTGTTTGAAATGATATTTACCAATTTTTGGTAGAAATCATCTATGAAATCATCTGAACCTGGTATTGTTTTATAATACTTTGGGGTAAAAATATATTTTACCTACCAACTCAATATTTTTAACATTTATATTTCTATTGAGATTTTCTACTTCTTTTTGAGTAAAGCCTAAGTATTTTTTCAAGGAATAATTCTATTTCATTTGAGTTTCAAATTTAAACTGTAAGTTTTTAATAATAAACTATTAACCACATAATTTCTGCTAAATATACACATATATACATATATTTATGTCAACTTTTCAATCCTAATATTATTTCTAATGTCTCTCTTTTATTTTACTTTCTGTGTATTATGTCCTCAAGGTTTTCAATTGTATTAATGCCTATTTCTCTATTTAGTTCTGCCAACATGTGATTTATGTATTTTGTAACTATTTCATTGATACATACATGTTTAACTTTGTACATATTTCTCAGGAAATAAATACTTTATCATTTTTTGCTTTATATTGATTTTTTGCCTTAAAGTCTATTTTATATTAAATAGTTATAAGCATTCTTTCAATATTTTCTTTTCATGAAATATTGTTTACTATTCTCTTTCCATATTTCTGTGCCCCTAGTTTCATATATTTTTTTGGTAAACAGCATATAGTGTTATTGTGTGTGTATGTGTGTTCACATCTAGTTTAGCCTTTTTTGTCTTTTAACCAAAATATTACTCCATTTAGATGGATTGTGATTATTGCTATATTTGTGCTATTTCGACCATCTTATCTTGTCTCTCTATTTTACCCATGTTCTTACTGACTTTTTTTTCCGTCCTTCCCTGCCCCACTGTGACTCTGAACCGACGGTTAGAACAACCCAGCCTCAGCATGGCGTGCTGACTAGGGGCTCAGATGGCTCAGAGATGACGGTCTCAGTGACATCACCGAGTGAGCTGCTGAAGCGGGCAGAGGTAGCTGAGGCTACGGGGAGTCTAGAAGGCGCAGGGGCGAAGGGACACAAAGCAAATCGATTGCAGTTCCAGAAGCAGCTGCCACAGCCCGCTCTGCTCTCTGTCCGCTGGCCGCCCCTGCGCGTCTCCCTTCTGCGTGAAGGCCGCTGAATCCTGATGGAACCGCCCGGACCCCACGGGGAGAAGCGCCTCGGGGCAGCTCACGGGGCGGCCGTGATGGATACAGAGCCTGGCCGCCCAGGTCCTCTGCAGGCGAGGACTCGCTGCCCAGCTATAAGAAGTGTAGGCGGGACACCGCTGTCAGCTATGGGGGCCTAAAGCGTCGGCCTCAGCTACAGACCTGGCCCAAGGTCAGGAACTGCCCAAACGGCACACACACGGCGACTGAGTAAAACCAGAATGTAAAGGCCAGGGAACTCTGACAGAAAATATGTTTCCAATATCCCCACAAGTTTGACTGAGGTTCTTGGGGTCTGTGTTACAATTTAACTTCCTTCTCTGGCCAATCTTTCTTCTTCTCCCTTCCTTTCACCAGAATTGAACTCTAAGAAACTGGTTGCACCCTAAACTCCATGTAAACATTTGCTATCAGAGATGGCAACACTCCAGATACTTGTTTCTTTTCTCACAAATAAAGGATAGTTTCAGAGTGGCCAGTTCTCACTTGCGTTGTATGCTGGGGGCAAGTTCATTGAGCAAGTAATCCAAGAAAGTCCA
The DNA here is from genome assembly GCF_041296235.1 of Equus asinus. Lineage (NCBI taxonomy): Eukaryota > Metazoa > Chordata > Mammalia > Perissodactyla > Equidae > Equus > Equus asinus. The sequence continues at coordinate 3,832,267 of NC_091807.1, forward strand.
GTTGGGAAATAATTGAATTGCTCTGTGAAATGTCTTTATTTTCTTTTAAGACGGTATAAAAAAATATCATGGTTATGCATTTGCCTAATAGAATTCCCTGGCCTTTCATTACTTGTGTCTTGAGTGGCCCTCTGAACTCACACCCCCGGCACAGACATTCCTGAGCATTTGCTTTCAATAGCTTATTAACATTTGACTGTCATTGCCTAATTTAGTGTTATATTGAGAACATCCTAATAATATTAATTGAGAACAGCTAATGCAAATTACACAGACAAATGTGGTAAGCAAGTAATTTTCAGATGACTTTTTTTTATACTGTAGCAACATGCACCCCTTGCACTGCCAAAATTAAAACTAAAATAAAAACAAACTAACAAAATGTTATACCTACAGTTCTACTCATTGTCCCTTGATGGATCTTTGATACTATGATGCAGTGTCTTGATTCCTTGCACAGAAGTGCTAACCCGGGAATTATTATGAGAAAGCTGATGGAAAATTAGGGCATAATTTAAAAAACTGCTAGAAACATTTCAGAGCCCCACTTTTTCTCGGATGTGAATTTACAAATACATACATGGGCTATGAAGTACATTTCTCTCCAAACAGCAATAATTATGAGCAAATCATGTAAACTAAAGTTGCTGTTTTTGTCCTCCTTTTGTCTAAAAAATCCCCAATTTTATTTGTCAGTTACTGCATATATCTTCAGAAGATGCTTGTCAGTATTTATTAGCATGCTTCATGAAGCTCCGTAAGTGCATTCATTTGGTTCTCTTTTGCTTGTTCCACACTCTCAAGCGTGGAAACTTTTGCCTGGACATTGTCTTATTCTGTAGTATTTTTCACAATGAAGTTGTTTATGTGTCATTCATCAGTTTTATGGCCTTTTCTCCCTGATTTTAGAAACCGGAAGCATGCTCAGTATTCAGTCACACACAGAGCAGACTCATTACAGGATTGTCGATGAGCAATTTACCAACCAGAAAGTCAAATTAGCCTTACTGGAAAGTTGACTGTGGCTTGTTACCCTCGCTGAAAAGAGCAAGGAAAATTTTACCCACAACTGGTTACATAGGGGTAATTAAAACCATTAATCTTTTTATTGATCTTTGACTCTGTTGCCTACTATATTTAGCAGAGAAGATGCATGAGCCGCTGGAGTGTGTCCATTGTCACAGATCTCCATCGATATATATCCCCTGAAGAGGGCTCCAGGGTGAAAGAGCATTTATCTGATTTATGCCAATTATATGGTTCCTTCAGACCTGAAACAAATAACTGCTATGCTTTATTAAGAAGCAATATTTGCAAACTGTAAATCCTATGAAAATTGTAACTTCTTCCACGCTCCAGAAAAGTACCACTTGGTAAATGCCTTTTGAGTCACATCTGTTCCATTTATTTTTATATTTGGAGCAGATATGGTTCTACTTGATAACATCCTAAAATGTTATTGGGCAATGTATAATTTTGCACTTAGGTGCTCTTTCAAAAAAGTAAATGTTTGACCTTACAGTCCGTAATTATTTCTCTGAAGTGATAATAGTCCATCACAAAAGCATGGCTTGGTTCACAGATCATTGATACAGTTAGTTTTAACAGATGCTTAGGTGCCATTATAATCTTTCCTATCCATTTGGCTGTCATAAAAGCTAGACCCGTGTGTCCAACTTAAGCTATTATTTCTGTAGGACCTTTGCTCTCTTACACTATGAACAATTAGTACTTTAGAAGACTGGATCATCGACCAGTGACCTTCATCAATTAGGGAATTTTTAGAATTAGGCGTGTGGTAGCTACTCTGAATATTTATTGAGGAAAGTAAAGTGTAAGATTAGCAGATAGTTCAGTGTGGGTGCCCATGGGGAGGAGAAGTCAACAGAAGCCTGAGGATTGAGTATCTTGACAGCTGCAGTCTTGGAAACTCAATGGTGGAGGTCCATGCCCAGTAAACACTGGCTAAAAATTTCCACACTCACATGAAATTGATCAATGCCAATGCAAATAAATTACTCAGTCATTACAATTTTACTGATTAAAATGCAGAAATATCATCATAATGTGTGCAGTAAACAACTGTCATTTGGACGTTATCAGCGTCTACACACCCTTTATATTTGGAGTGAAAGTATTTATTGTGTTGTTGCCTTGGTGAGAGTCAAGAACCCCCCTCCTTACTTAAATAGGTAGAAGTGAAGCAAGTAGGCCTTGCAAAAAAGAGCCACCTTGAAAGACTGACTCTTGCAAAAGTGAAGAAAACCAAGCAGAGATGTTCCTAAGGGACTGCAGGCAGAGGCTAAGGTCAGAGTGATGCAGTGGGGTGAGTATCAGGGGCAGGCTCACCAGTGGTGACAGCCTGATACCCTGCTCCATCACCCTGGCTGTTCTCAAGGTCTCAGGCTTGTCCAATTCTTCTCAGTTTCCTAAGCGCAGTTCTCTAAATCTCTAATCATTTAGGCTAGCCATTCAATAACCTTGCAATAAATTATTTTCTTCTGAAGGTAACCAGAGCCCACCTTTGTTGTTTTAGTTAGTAATCATAACTGATATACCTTGTTACTAGGTGTACATCCAAATATGTATGTACGTAATGTCATAACTCATTTTGCTTGATGAATCTTTCTGGCTAATGAGTATTAGTCATCCGTAAGATTTTATCCTTATTTCTTTTTATGCTGTTTCATATCAGTGATTTTTCCATCTCTGGACTTCAGACTTCAAATCTCAAAAACTGTAAATCCAGAGCTAGATGTCCAAACTTCTCTATTTCTAATAAGTATTTTTAATATTTCTTGGGCTCACAACCTAACAATTTTTGCGAGATACTAACAGACAGAGGCTCAAAATTTACTCATTAACATGTTTTACACATTGTCAGGAAGTGTTTAATAAATGATTGTTACAAATTTATTGAATAAGTAAATGAATATATAGATCTCTCTAGTTTTTCTCCATTTATAGTAATAGCCCAGTCTTATCAAATGGTCCTTCACAGTTTTTCTTTTGCTTCCATAACACCTAGTACTGTCACATTTTCAAAACTCCCTTTCACTCCCTGATCACCTCCTACCCAGATGACTGAATTCACTCAGTCATTCAGTAACCATTTATTAAGTACCAATTATGTGACACCAGGCATTTGTTAATTAATGAAACAAACATGGATTCTGCCTTTTGCCAGCTTATTCCTCTATGGGAAGTAGACAATCAATGAATCATATAACAAGTGTGTGTGTGTGTGTGTGTGTGTGTGTGTGACATATGTTATGAAGAAAATACACTGAATTCTGAGACAGAGAATAACCAAATAACTGAGAGAAAAAACAGTAAGGAAAGACGTCTCAGTGAATGTGACATATAAAAAACCACCCAAAAGTATGTAAAGGAATTAGCCATGAATACGATGGAGACAGGTATGTGTATGAGTGTTGGAGAGAGGCAGAGGCAGAGAGAGAAGTAGAATATGTGACATTTTCTGTGCTATGGAGAGAAAATTAATGTTTGAATACATTAAAAGCTGACAGGAAGTCCATGTGGCTGAATCTTTGGAAGCTATCTATGGAGAAATGGCAAGAAATGACATTGGAGAAGTGGGCAGATATTTCAGGCAATAATTTACTGTCCATCGTAGAGTTTTAAATTTATCATGAGGAGAGTGGAAAGCAGTTGAAGGTTTTAAGTCTAAGAAGTGACATACTTTGATGTATTTTTATTAAGCTGGCTAATATGTGGAGAATAAATTGAAGTTGTTAAAATTGGAGGCAGGAAGAGCAGTAAGGATGCAAGTGATGATGATGTTTAGACTAGAGGGGTGGCAAGTGAGGGATGGAGAGAAGCAGACTCAATATATTTTTGAGATAGAGAATATGGGACTTGATTGACAGTCTGGAGTTAAAGGAAAGTAAGAAAAAAATCAAGGGTGATTTCATGTCTCAAATATATAGTGAACTTAAGAGTTTTGAATAAAATGCAGTTAGTTCTATTCTTTGGTACTATCTCCATAAAGATATCTCTCTACCCACTCTATCCCCCCCCCCAGCTCCTTTTCTCTCTCTCCCCTCTCTGTCTCCTGTTTCCTCCTCCCTCCCCTGTCTCTCTCCCCCTTCTCTTTCCCTTCTATTCATCTATGTATAAAAAGTTCAGAAAACTTCTGAAAATAAGGCAATCTAAATATCCTAAAAATACAAAATTTCTGACTAAATGTAATGAATATAATATTAAAAGCATAATTGGGATTTCAGTAATTTAAGATAATTCAAGGAGGCAAAAAAAGAGATGATCATTCTATTTGCCTTTTTCTTTAAGATAATCCTGACTCTCTGCCTTGCCTTCACTGTGGCCCTGTCGAGAAGCAGCTGTATCTTCTCCCTGCAGCCCTGTTCCTCTGGATGTGGAAACGGTGTGGCTGTCCGTGACACTCCTTTATAGACTATTAGAATATTTTTTCTTAGGTGTCTCTAAGGACAACAAATTCAACTTTGAATCTCATATCATATTATGTTACCAACTACTCTACAATTTTCCTTTAATCTACCCCTCCTTTAGATCATTTCTTATGATTTCTCCATGATTTTAGGTCTATTACAATTATTTGCCATAAGTGACTTCACTACAGGTGTAGACAATCCTTTCGTACTCTGGCCTAGCAGTTCCATTAATTACTCTCCTTCAGCTGTCTTGTCCTCTCCCGTACATCAGCCAATAACTCCCATGGAAGGTGATGGTCTTTATCTTTACAAATAACTGCTGCGTTTCTATAGTCTCAATTTCATGCACCTTCTCTCTGAGTACTAATAGGGGTACCGTGTAAACATTAGTTTCCCGAATATGATGATTATTTTGTAGTTATATAGCACAATATTTTTGTTTGTAGGAAATGATAAAGTATTTGGAATTGATGGAGCTTGATTTTGACAACCTACTCTCAGACGGCTGAGGAAAAATTAAAAGTTTCAGTTGTACTATCTTTTTACCATTTTTGTAATTTGGTATTGTTTCAGAATTTCAAAAGTGCCAACAAATATATAAAATGTGATAAGAGGTGCCACAGGATTCCCATAGATGAAGTCCCACCTAAGAGGAATTCACAGATTACAGTCACCAAAGATAATGGCAGCATCTTGCTGTGAATGACATCGAGATGGATAGACAAGAGACGTGCAATCTGCCAGCTTACGATGAGGACCCATCCTGATTGGAGGATCCCTGTGTTCAAGCTGAGTTTAGATTCCACCCTTCAAACACTTCCCGTCACGTGGAGATTAATATCTGAGTTTCCTATGCAGCCTTAAAACCACTACAGGGCATGGCCCTGACAACCTCCCAACCTCATCTTCAGTACTGCCCTTGGACCTGCTAGCAAGTGATGCATTTCTCAAACATCAAAATACCAGGATCTTGTTCTAAAGATTGGCACCTGAGCTAACAACTGTTGCCAATCTTTTTTTTTCTGCCTTTTTTCCTCCCAAATCCCCCCAGTACATAGTTGTATATTGTAGTTGTGGGTCCTTCTAATGGTGGTATGTGGGATGCCGCCTCAGCGTGGCCTGATGAGCGGTGCCATGTCCGTGCCCAGGATCCGAACCGGTGAAACCCTGGGCCGCCACAGCAGAGCATGTGAACTTAACCACTTGGCCATGGGGCCGGCCCCCAGGATTTTTTTTCATTTTGTCTTTTTAGAACATTTTTTCAAAGTTCAGTAACTGTCAAACAGGAATTAAAGGAAAGGACATGCCAGGTGAGGATGTAAGACCGAGGAAAATATGCCTCCTTTTGTGTAAAGTTGGGGTCTTCCGAGTCACCTAAGCGGCCGGGCACTTCAGATAACTCTGCCACCCTCTCTGGAGTAGGGTAATTTAGGACAGCTTTTCAAGAAGCCTGGAAATGCCAAGTCAAGAAAATTAGGCATAAGGAGGAAAACCAGCCCCATTTCAGCTCTCTGGGCATGTGGACCAGGTGAGGCTCTTGCTCGGGTTCAGCTGGGTCCAGTCACCATGCAGGAGTCCTGGGTGCAGCCCCAGCTTCTCCCCTGCCCCATGTCAACAGACCAGTGCTCTCAAGCAGGCATGTGGGTGCCAGAGCTGGCCATAGAAGCAAGACCAGGCCCCTTTAACCACCAGGTCATGAAGAGGGAATTTTGGCCAGGCCATGAGTATAGCTTGATTTATAACTTTTACATTTTTAGACATGTGATCTTGAACCTTCATTTGAACTCTAGCCCAGTCCTGAAATGTTAGGGATAGGCATGCTCATCTCTTAGCATTCTCTCACTTTCTCCACCTCAGCATCTCTTGCTGCTTGTTGCTTCATGCCTCCATGCACATTCCCACTTCCAGACTCTCACCTGCTCACCTTCTGCCTTAAAGCTCTTCCTGCAGCTCTTCTCCTGGCTCAGGTGTCCACACCATTCAGGTCCCCTGCCACCACCTCCGCAGCCATCCTATGTAAGATAGCACACCTGTCCCCCTTTGTTTTCTCACTGTTTACTCTGCTTTCTCTGTTCGTAGAGCTTAAACTCACTGAAACTGAAAGTATTTTTTATCTCTTTCTTATTTGTCTCCCAATTAGAGTGTAAATGCCATGAAGGCAGGAATTTCATCTCTTTCATTGTGTGGCCCCAACACTTAGAGTGCAACATAACTGCCCAATAAATACCAGATAAATCGATGAACTAAAACACAATGTGAAGTAATGTGATCTTATTTAAAAATAAATGAAAATTGAAAACATAAATTTGTAATATCTAAAATAAGCTAGTCTTATATAGGAGTTAAAAGTGTCTAGCAAATACTGGAAAGATCATGATCACATAACTATTTTTTTAAAAAGATGCACGTAAAAGTAAGAAACAGTTACATAGAAAAGTTCATACACCACTTCCTAGTAAGAATTTTTAAAAACAAACTTGGAATTTCAAGAAAAAGAAACATTTGATAAAACTTTGCATTAGCAAGACACCTTTTGGTCTTCTTGTTAAACTCTTGGGCCACTGAGGTAAAACATGAAATCTACCACTATAGCAGGTTACACAATGAGCCACCAGATCACTCCTAGAGTTAGTGATTGGTCCTTGTCAGATTTAGTTTTGCTCAGCGCTGAACATTTTAGTAACCTTGTGACGGAAAAAATATATAGTCATTAAGTTTGAACATGATCCAAGCCAGGAAAAGAGGTGACTATAAGCAAATAGGATAATAGTATTAGACATCTTAAAAACCTTTTAAAAGACGATAAGACGAACCCAATAATGCTGCAAGCAGGTGAACATTAAAGGAAAATTATATTTTCCATGTTTAGTAACAGGTGATTTACACCAACAAATATATGGATATGTAAGTAAATACAAGAACTGGCTACTAAGTAGCAGTCATTTGACCTTGAAGAAATAATTTAACATTTTGAGGTTTAGCATGAAGAATTTAGGTGAAATAATCAGCAGATGCAGCGGCAGTTCCATGCTGAAGTTCTGTGATTTCCTCTAACTGGACAGTTCACAGTTGATTCTTGTGTTAGCCAAGACAGGGGACTGAATGAAAAAGAGGACTTCATACCCGCTTGCTTAAATACTGCCTTCATGAGGTAGAATCAGGAAAATATATCTATTTTCTTACAAATACATGGGCCCAAATGGGATTCACTCTTTATAAAGGCATGACTTTCAAACATTGACAAAAGTTTTCAGTAATGATTAATTCTTCGTGGGAAAAAGATATTCATAATCAACTTATATTGAAGTAGTTTGCTTTTCAAGTATATCCGTACAATGAATTAAGTGGTGGTACTTAAATTATATCTTAAATTTAATTTTTAAAGTAACTAGACAAATGATAATGACTGTGGCAGGCAAAACTATAAAAAGCTTCCTGTGAGATTCTCATCTTCTGGTTGTTCAATCAAAGACTCATTTAGGTACTGCTGGGAAGGACTTTGCTGATGGAGTGAAGTTACCAATCAACCGACTTTAATGTGGGGAGAGCCCCTGGGTTATGCAGGTGGGCTCAATCTAATCACTTGAGCCTTAAAAGCAGAGAAAGTTTTCAGTTGGAAGCAGAGAGAGAGAAGAGAGAGGCAGAGGAGAGGAGAGGAGAGGAGAGGAGAGGAGAGGAGAGGGGAGGGGAGGGGAGGGGAGGGGAGGAGAGGAGAGGAGAGGGGAGGATGCCTCGACTCACCATTACTAGCTTGAAGATGGAGAAAAGGGGCCATGAGTCAAGGAACGCGGGCGGCCTCTACAAGATAAGAATGATCCCTGGCTGACGGCCAATAAGGAAATGGGGACCTCAGTCCTAGGACTGATGGACTGAGTTCTGCCATTAATCCTAACAAGCTTGGAAGCAATTCATCTCAAGAGTCTCCGGACACAAACAGCACGGCCCATAACCTGGATTTCAGCCTTGTGAAACTCAAAATTTTATCCACAAAATGTGAGATAATGAATTTGTTTCGTTTTAAGCCATTGATTTTCTGGTAATCTGTTTTGCAAGCAATAAGACACTAATACAATGGTAGAGATCAAAATTGTATATTGTCATTCTGCAGATTACAGCTGTGTTTGAACTATGTATTTTTGAGGTGGGCAAAGACAAGATGACTTTTGCTGCTTATAGAACTCGATTTTTTTCGTTAGACAAATTTTCTTTAGGGAGCATACACTAAGCTGCTAGATACTCATCCTGTTGAAATGACTTTTTAGACCCAAGATGGAGCTGCTGCTGTCCGGGGTGCCATATCAGTAAACCAAAACTTAGATAACTTTCGAGATCCTGTAGATGCTCCCGCTTGACCAGAAACGCAGTGCATCAGTCAGCCAGTCCCCGAGCACCAAGCCAACAGTGGGATCTACTTATTTCCTTATTCCTCCTCACCCCAAACAAGGTTCCCTGTGTGACCCAGCCAATCAGATATTTTCTATCTTTCTCCTTCTCATTCTTTATTTTGTCCTATAGGAGCTTCTTGTCTGCCACTCCATTTTGCATTTCTCCAAATGGAGGCTGTCCACCTCGTGATGTGTTAAATAAAGTTTGTTTTTATCACCTAAATTGTCATTTTTAATCATTTTTTAACAATACGGACACACACATATACATTCATGAGCACAATCTATGTGATATTAAACTTAGTAAAGGAAACAGTTATTGGAGAGAGAGCTATTAAAGACGGTATGTCACAGACAGCCCTTGTTTTTGCCCTGTACTGATAAGCAGGTTTTCAAACAATGGGAATTTGTATCCATACTTTTCAGTTTGATGCCTGTCTGCCAAGACACAACTTTTTTAAGTAGTAGGTGTTTTTTGATGCCTCCAAGCATTACTATCTGACAAAATGCTGCTGCACCGCATCGGAGAATGTGCTTTTATGTAAACATTAGAGTTGTCAGAGACTGGGCACCCACTGATCATTGCTCATTTCTCATCCGATAGTTTCAGTCTTGTAAAGAGACTGAGGTGGTGATTTCTGTAAAGTCAAATTGGTCCTGGTGCAAAACTGAGTCATCACAATAATCATAATGTTACCGAAATACCTTAATAATCAGTTTTGCTTCCCTAACCTTGAACAACTGAATTTTCATTAACTTTTTTTCCCTTATTACTACAAATATTTATTTTGACTATAGTGATAATCTAATTTACCAATTTAAACACTTTGTATCACAGTTGTTTTTACACATATCTTAGCCTGCCTAGCGAATTTAAAGCCCTTTTGAGGTCAGATTTTGTGTCATCTTTTGATAGCCCCCAGCACAGGATCTTTCAAGTTAACAATGGATACAAAAGAGTCTTTGATTATACAGCACAGTCATTCCTGCAAACTTGCATGGATTTCCCCATTAATTAGTTGAGTGGAGTCCTACTCATGTTATAGTCCTCTCTCCAAGAAACATTAGAACTCTCTGAAATAAATGAGCTATGATCTGTTTTATTCAGAAGGTTAATTACAATAAAAAATAACGTTGAGCACACGGACTGAGAATTCCTGGCTACTCCTACTCACCTGACCCATATGTAAAAGCTGAAGAAACTCATGATTTCAGAATTCTAGTGATTGGTTTAACTGCAGTCCCTAAATGTTCCTTGTTAATTGCCTGTGAACCATCACCTACTTCCATTTGAAGCAGCCAGTGTCCTAGCACTTGCCTTATGATTTGTTACTGTTTCCAGCTTCCAAACTCCATGGGCCATTTTGCTTATCTTTCTTCCAGCCCACACACCCCAGACAATAAGCTCTTGCTGATTAAGTGAAGGAGACTTTAATGGGTTTCTGTGGAAATGGGGTGGAGGGGTCTCCTTTTCCTCTTTTCTGACTGTGACCTCTCTCTCCCTTAAAGTCACTTTCACTTATGGTAGTCTGATACAGCTGGTATCTGCATTTCAGAACAATTGAGCTCAGACTCTGGATGCCAGACATGAGTTCTAGTCGCAGTTCCACTTTTTAACTAGCTGTATAATCTTGTACCGCTTGCTTAACCATGCTAAGGTAAGATTGCTTTTGTTAAAGGGGTACATGAACTGAAAACAGTGAAGCTGAGCAACTGCTTAAATACAATAGAGGCAGTTGTGATGTATCTTATCTTTTTCATCACTTTGAGTATCAAACATTATAAAGATTAGGAAGAAAAGAAAAAACTTAGAGAAAGGAGAAATCTATTAGATGCTCCCATGCCTGCTGCTACAGCAGCCACAGATAATGCCACCTGTTGCTCTTGTGCAGCTGGCTGCTGCCACCATGGCAGGGAGGAGTTCCTCGGTGGAAGCTTGTGGGATCTTTATGGTATTGAGTTTTACTTGGTGCAGTCACGTAAAAAAGAATAAATGTCAAAACCCTTTTCACCATGCATATGTTTCTAGTTTTTCTATTACAGCAAATTGTACTTTAGTTATCATGTATAATGATATTTTCCTGTTGTGACTGCTCTTTCTGGTGGTGGAATGCATAGTCAGTCATTAATTCACTTATCCAACCATGAAAACCTTAGTGTGCATAGCCTGATTCACCTCACTTCCTGGCACTGTGTGCCAGCTATACTGTGTCAAAGATAAGTAAGTCAGCCCTTAGGGGAGAAAATATATTATCAAATCACCAATGTATAGTATGGAAGAGTATTTCCTGTTGCAATATGGAAAAAAAAGGGACATAAAAGTCACTCAAATGAGAAGAAAATGTCCCCCCCAAAGAATCAAGGACCTCACTGAAGAGAATACAAAGAAACATCTCCAAACTTGTGGCATTCAATGTATCCATTTTTAAAAAATAAGGTATCCTAATATTTTACACTGAAAATAGTCAACAGTCTCTTAGTGAAAACTCTAAGACGAACTCTACAAGAGAAGCTTTAGCATTGAATTTACAACTCCTTGTCCCTTTAAGCACAGGAAGATTATCGCAGTAGTATGGTATTGATCAGCTTTTGAAATGCCAACTTTATACCTACAATATATGAATGTGTCTCTAGACAGTAAGCCTTGACTCAAAGTTGATCCATGTATGATTAGCTTATTTGAAAAATAATTTTTAGAAATGCTATTGAGGTGATATTTTTAATATTCTCTATGTATATGGGTAGTTTATTAAAACCTTGGATTTTTCGTCGACTACAGGCTGTCAGTCAAATATCCAAGTCAAAAGAACCTAGACCTGCACTATTTATTTTCTCATACGGTACTCCTAAAGCCCATTATCCCTGTTGTTTGAATGCTCTTTGCTTCTGTAACATCTCGCCAGTATAAGGTGTTGTATTCACCAGTCTCAGACTACCTGCATGCTGATTTCATTTAAGTCCCCCCAAAACCCTCAAGCTTCACACTGATAAGAATTTATCATGTTAATTTTATTTCTGGCCCTTCTTTTCCTAGCTAGAGTATTAACTATATTACAAGAGGGTTACTAACATTATCAAAAGCTTCCCCTAAGACGACTTTGGTAATTACTTCCATCAGCTAGAAGGAAAGCATGTGGTTCACTCTTGATTCATTGTTGTTTTAACCTGAATTCAACCTCTTTTAATATAAAAACTAAAAAATTAAAAATAACCAGAATCAAATTCTTATGATCACTTCAAAATAACAGAGCAAGGCAATATTAGAGAAATTTCTCCATAGCACATAAGCCTAAAATAATTTGGATTTTGGAAACCACGTTGGAGGAAGTGACAACCAAGCAACGCCAATACAATTCCTAAAAGAGAGTAACAAGTTATTAATTCACTTGCTAATAATTAAACAGAATCCATCTTCCTAGTCCTGCCTATTTCTGTTAGAGAATCACATTCCCTGATAAATGGTGTGTTTCCCTTTCCCTGAGAGCTACAACTACTCACTGCTCACTTATCAGCCATAACCGGCCACTCCTCAGCATGGTGCCTCAGCAGCCTCTTTATATTCTGTGACTCTGCAGAGTTGAAGCAACCAGGAAAGGACATCTAACAGCAGTGGGGCTAGTCAGATTATCTGCATATAGATGGACTGAATACAAGATGTGACAACTAAGGAATGAAGTCTGTAGAGCAGGAGTAGAGGAAGGTTGGGGTGGGGGAGAGGTAGACACAACTTCTGCCAAATTCATGGAGAAGCAGAGAAAGGTGGGCCAAGAACTGAAATAGGCCTGCAGAGAATTGCAGAAACGGGACAGCATGAGTCTGAAGAGTGGGAAATTCAGAAGGAAGCTGCATCACTCCCTATTCCATCTAGTTCCTGGTTCTACTAGGACCTCAGAAAGCTGGACTCTTCTCACCGACTACCCAGGGGGGCAGTGGAGACAGCATTTCTAAGTAAGGTGCACAGTTTTGTTTACACTACTTTGAAGTTGACTTTCAGTTCATGAAATGACAGAATCTGAAGTAAGGTACTCATGGACTCTATCCCGCTAAAGTACACTTAGCATTTCATAATTTGTTATGATGGATTTGTGGCACTTTCCTTCTCAAATTTAGAATTCTAATTTATGATTCATCCTATGATCCGCTCTAAAATATTAGGGACTATTGAATAAAGCTTGCCATATAATTCTTTGAATATGCGCTACTACTGGATTATTCAGGCAATCCAGTGGGAAATTGAGAGTTTAAATATTCAATAAGGAGGGCAAATTTATTACCTCCAAGTATATATATATATTTTTTTGGTGAATCATAAGCCTTCAATTTATAGATGTCTTAATGTTCATTTAGATCAACAATTTACAAGCTACAGTCTGAGGCATCTAAGATTATAAAGTGTTATTTCAGATACTCTATACTTTTTGTATGATTTCACTTTTTAAAATATGTTTTAAAACATGCTAAAATGTATATAATACCACATTTTACCAGATTCTGTACCACTAACACATTGTCTCATCTGTCTGGTTTATTCTTTGAAGGGTCTTCATTAGAATAAAACTTTTTTTACCATTTCTGGGATTAAATTTGAAATTTTGTAAATGTTTCATTTCTTTCCTTGCATTAATATATCTGCTCATAAAATTTTACCCATAGGCACATATCATAGAGCACATGCCCCAAACACAATTATATGTATAAGTGCAAGCTGGGCCATCATGGTGTGATATAAACTGTACATGAATAAGTCAATCCAGGACAGCATAACGATATCATCTTATATGTAGTTGTTATGAAAGTTTTGCATTATTCTTATAGGATTTTTTCTATTTTTGGAATGGAATTTAAGAAATTGTTACATATCATTTGTGATTCACTTTATGATAATTTCTCCACTATCTTCATTCAACTTTCTGGGATTAAATTTGAAATTTTGTAAATGTTTCATTTCTTTCCTTGCATTAATATATCTGCTCATAAAATTTTTCTCCACTATCTTCATTCATCTTTCTGAGTTGAAGCTTTAACATTCAATGAACACAAGTTAAAAAATAAGTACTTAAAAGGACAATATGCATGTTAAAAAATTTACTGCTTCTAAAAACTTAAATATGAGTCAGAATTTCCAGAAACTATAACATAAAAATACAAATTAGATACTCATACTGATATATGAGTTTAACTACTCAGTCCTAACTTAAAATTTCAGATGGTTTTATTCATCACAGCAACTTTTGTTCCCATTGATTGACTCTGTATTTATAGATTTAGAAAACAATAGTGGATCCATTAATTTCCTCCCTATCCTGACATCAAAATAAAATGATAAAAACAAATTAAATAAAACCTTAATAATGATGGGAATAAGGAAGGCGGTATTAGAAAATTACTAGAAAACGTGACATTTCAATAAAAGTCTGACTTGCAAGAGTAGAAATTAACAGGATGGAAAGAACAAGCTACAGCCTAATGTGCTTCCAGAGGTAGGTATGGACAAGAAGGAGCTCTTTTGCCCAGCGGAAGTCCAGAGTTAGGACTCAGCAATGCTAGGAATGGAAAATTGCAGGAGAATTATGGCTGGGGGTTGGAAACAATGAATTACTTAAAAGTCTTATAAGGATGATTTTCCATACTTTGCATGCAGTATGAGATTTTCCTACCTGGCAAGGAATCAGAAGTTTCATTAATGGTAATGCCAAAATCTCCACGATCAGCAAAAGCTCCACTTAGCCTTCTGCACAATCTCCCTAAAGCAAAACCCCAAGTTGACTCAATCCTCCCACCCAGACCAAGTACCCAATCAACCTTTATGCTCCCTTCTAACATATGGGCAATTAAGGACCAATAACTTTCGAAGAAAGTACCAGCACGAAAATACTCATAGGTATATGAGTAAGAAGATGTGAAATAAAAAGATGAAGAATAAAACCTAAGTCATTAATTCTAAAACACAAATATATGTATGGAACAAAGCCATCAGTATACATGGGAAGACTTTTTGGAAATTAAAATTATGATGAAAGAAAATTAAGAAATTTAGTAAAACAGGGAAGATGAACTCAATGAAATTTCTCAGAAAGTAAGACAAAGGGGTAAAGAGAGAAAATACAAAGAATGATGTCAGGAGCTTCATCATCTGACAAGTAGAAATTCCAGAACGAAAAAACAGCAGGGAGCAATTAAAGAAGATAATACTTGAGAAGAGAAAGACAGTAGCATTTACATTTAAAGACACACAGATGAGAAAGCCTAGGCATTTCTATACATAGTAAACTGGTAAATGGTATAGGGGAATTCTGTATTCTCTTTTCAACTATTCTGTAAACTTAAAATTATTCCAGGGGCCAGCCTCGTGGCTAAGTGGTTGAAGTTCTGTGCACTCTGGTTTGGATACTGGGCATGGACAACTTATCAGCCATGCTGTGGAGGCATCCCACATACAAAATAGAGGAAGATTGGCACAGATGTTAGCTCAGGGCTAATCTTCTTCAAGCAAAAAAAAAGGACAACAATTGCTAACAGATGTTAGCTCAGGGCAAATCTCCCTCACTAAATAAATAATTCCAAAATAGAAAGCTTATTTAAGACAATGTTTTTCGATCATTTGCCTATATGCTTTCAATCCATTTCCTACCCTTCCTTTGCAATTGGTTGTACAAAAAAAATGAATCTTGGTTTTTACCTCACACTGTATTTAATAATTAGTGCTAAGTCAAACATAGGCATAAATGTAAGAGCTAAATTCACTAAACTTCTGGAAGAAAGCATAGGAGAAAATAAATATTATCATGAGTTAGGCAAATAATTCTTAGAAAGGACAGTAATAACCATAAAACATAAAAGAAAAACTTATAAATTGGACTTCATCAAAATTAAAGACTTCTGCTTTTCAAAAGACCTTGTTAATAAAATGAAACTGCAAGCCACAAACTGAGAATAATATTTGTAAAACCATTTTAATAAAGGATCTGTATATAAAATATATAAAAGACTTTTTCAACTCAATAAAAAAAGATAAACATCCCAATTAAAAACAGGCAAAAGGGGGCCAGCTGGGTGGCGCAGCAGTTAAGTGCTCATGTTCCGCTTCAGCGGCCTGGGGTTCGCCCATTCAGATCCCGGGTCCAGACGTGGCACCACCTGGCAAGCCATGCTGTGGCAGGCATCCTACGTATAAAGTAGAGGAAGATGGGCACAGATGTTAGCTCAGGGCCAGTCTTCCTCAGCAAAAACGAGGAAGATTGGCAGCAGATGTTAGCTCGGGGCTGATCTTCCTCAAAAAAAAAAAAAAAACAGGCAAAAGAATTGAACAGACACTACACTAATGATATACCAATTGCAAATAAGCACACAGGGAGGTAATATAAATACATTTTATATATTTTATGATAATATGAAATATAAAATAAAAGCACAGTGAAATACCCTGCATACCATTTAGAATGGCTAAAAACAAACAAACAATGATCATAAGTGTTGGTAAAGATAGAGGTAAACTCAATCTCTCACACATTGCTGAAAATGCAAAATGGTGCAGCCATACTGGAGAACAGTTTAACAGCTTATCATAAAGGTAAATATACTCTTTATCATATGACACAGACATTCCATGCCTATGTTTTTAACCAAGAGAAATGAAAACACATTTCAAAATAATACTTACCCCAAATATAGCAGATTTATTCGAAATAGCCAAACCCTGAAAAAAACTCAAAAGACCATCACCTGGTGAATGAATAAACAAATTGTCACATACACATATAATGGTAACTATTCCACAATAAAAAGGAAGAAACTACTGTTACCCTTAACAATATGGATGAATCTCAGAGCATCATCCAAGTAAAAGAAGCCAGACACACAATACTGCTGCGTGTTGTGTGATCCTATTCACATGACTTTTTAGAAAAGGCAAGACTATAGTGATGAAAAGCAGATGAATGATTTCCAGGGTCAAGAGTTTGGGACAGGGGACTGACAGCAAAAGCACATGTGGTAAGCTTAGTAATGAGCCCACCCCCCCACCTCTCCACACCCCCAGCCAAATACATCCACATCATAATCCTCTGTAGCTGTAAATGTTACCTTACTCACAAATGGTGAAAGGGATTTTGCAGATGTGATTAAGTTAAGGACCTTGAGAGAGGGATATTATCCTGGATTATTCAGGTCGACCTTTTGTAATCACAATGAGCAGGTGCAAGATGAGTCAGAAGGAGGGGCACAGGAGGAGTGACTGAAAGAGGAGAACCAATCTGACAACAGAAGATTGGAGAGATATGCACACAAGCCAAGGAATACTGACAGCCTCTAGGAACTGCAAGAGGCAAGCAAGCGATTTTCCCTTGGAGCCTTGAGGAGGAACCAACTCTGCCAATACTTTGGCTGTATTCCCATAGGGCTCATTTTGGAATTCTGATGCCTAGAAATAGAAAAAAAATACATTTGTGTTGATTTAAGCCACTAATTTTGCTGTAGTTTGCTTCAGTGGCAGTAGGGTACCAATACAGAACATGAGGGAACTTCTTGAGTGATGAAAATGGGCTATCTCATGACCGTGGTTGTGTTATAAGACGAGATAAATGTATAAAGCCTCATTGAACTATAGACTTTTATGAACTATACGTATATTATATAAAGCTGATTTAAAAAATTATATTTTAAGTCCGTTCCATTTCCATTCTTTCACCTAAACCTAGATTTACCTGTAATACTCTGAATTTGCCATGGTTATCTCCTCCTATTTATATCTTAGCATCCTTCCAAATGCAACTGAATCCACAAAGTGTTCCAAGATGACCCTAGCATCTTCCATGCTTCAATAGCTCCCAAATTATATCTCTCACATAGCTCTTTATCATTTTTCTGCCTTTTGGTATAAATGTTTGTGATAATTCATCTTTCCTGATAAATTGCAGCGTTCTAGAGACCTAGCGCCAAGAAGCTTTGTGTTCTGAATGTAATCCAGCACAGATCCTTGCAAATAACACCTATTCCATAAAGGTGTGCCGAAAAACTGCATTAATTCCTTCATGCCTTTAGTTAATCAGCAGACATCTCCTGACTCACAGTTATGTACCTAGTTGTATATTAGATACTTGATATTAAAATGTATTTTCTGGTTATCACACAGTTCTTCTTTTTTTCCCTCTAGAGCCAGAGATTCAGTACATTTATTGTGCTAAGAGCTCCTATTTGTACATAAAAGAGAACAAGATAAACAGAGTACAGACCTCTCCTAAGGGGATTAGATAGCACGCAGACAGCCCTGTGTACCTGGGCTCCATTAACTCTCTTAGGTATAGAGATCCACACAGCCTGACTGACCGGTGATGTCATGTATTACTGCCTCCAGGCCTGGTTTCTGCTTTGTTCAACAGGGTAACGAGCCAGCTATTCAATTTCTTCCTCTGAACTCCAAAGGCACTACTTTGTGCTTCTAATTAGGGAATAGGTTCTGCTGTGGTGGCGACTGCTGATACATTTTTCCTACATAGAGCCAGTCTCTGCATCATGCAATCACATTAAATAACAACCTAGCAGTTCTGCAAAAGACAGGCAAATGATCCGATCTGGATGACAAACCTCTTTACTTTATGTACGATTTAAACTATGGGCTAGTGAAGATTCTGGGAAAAGGGATGGTCCCAGTGTACACTGCCTGGGTTGCATTTTTGTGCTGGCATGTGCAATTTTCACCTCAGATGATTCCTAGGAACCAATTTTATTTTTACAGAGCTTTGAACTAAACTATTGTGTTCACTGGTCTCATAAAAGTTTGATATCTGATTCATCTACTATTTCTCTTATTTTTACAGAAATGGTACTGAAAAATGGAAATCAGTGCTTCATGTTTTTATTCTGTTACAGAAAAACCTCTAAAATGTCACCCATGTGGAGCTGTAAATGATACTAATTTCTTCTCACAGTTTAGGAGAGAGGCAGCTTTTCTTTTTTTCTTGTTAACATTTCCTCAGTTCCTGGAGGATTTTAGATGTTCCCCCTTGGCAAGAATTGACTTTCAACTCTTTAGCTTTCTGTCAATGTTTCCAAACTCTTTTAACTTTGGAAAAATAGTAATCGCTTATATTGGGACACTATTTTTTTAAAGTATGTTTCAAATCTAATATCAATCTTTTACTTTAGGTTTTTATTCTAACATTCTGTTATAATTTTTTTCAAAACTAAGGCAAATTTAAGAGATTTCATAGTGAATATCTGTATATCGCTAACTTTCACTAAACTTAACTTTTTCACATTCCTATTAATTCTTTAATCCATCCATGAATTCATCTTATTTTGGACATTTTTCAAGTAAATTGCAGACATCAGTAAATTTGCCTCCAGATACTTCAGAACACACAGCATCACTGGCGTTCAATATTTATTCAAAGTTTTTTATTTTGATATAAAATTTACATACAATGAAATGCACAGGTTTTAAGTGTCTATTCACTGATTTTTGACATAGCCAACAGCTGTGTAATCAAAATCTCTGTCAAGATATGTACTGACATCACTCATACACGTCTCTCTCAGTCCTCCTTTCCAGTCAACATCCCCGACTCCACCCTCAGGGTCAATCACGACTCTGATTTTTTTTCCCACTTTGTGCCTTAATAGCTACTAATCAATATTCTTGAGCCAAGAGATTTAATGAACTTTGAAACAGAAATTACAAAAAAGAAGAATGGTACAGAATGACAGAGGAAAGACCTCTGAAAATTTGCTTCTCCATGAAAGCAACAAGAGCGCTAACAAAAACTGTCAAATTTAATTAGGTAAATGATTAAAGGCTTGTAACTGTCTGAGAGGCATTTATGAAAGGAAGGAAGGAAAGAAGAAAGAAAGGAAGGAAGGGAAAAAGGGTGGACTAAATCTCCATTAAAAAAAAAAACCAAAAAAACAAGTGAGCTTTGTGTCATTTTAATCTGCCCTAAAACCATTCGTCTCTCTTCAACTCTTCAGTAGCTTTGAAAATCAAGGCTTGCAACTATGGTTGCTATGAAAACCAGCATCCTAGAAGTTATCAGAGGAGTGAGAACAGATTTGGACTCCACAAAAAACTTATACCCAAAGAAATGTCACCATTTGAACTGTTTGGCAGCTTACTGAAAGCTCTATTATCAGAGTTTGTCTTTACTTGACCTGACTCTAGGAGCTCACTTTGTGGGAATGGCCCTATCCCTAAGACATTTGCAGCAAATAATCAGGGCTAATTGTTTAACATTGAGGCTGCCTAAGTTAGGGCAAACAAGAGGCTGGCAAAAATCTTAAAGACACAGGAATCAAATGTCACATTACTTTCACGTATTACTGAGAATCTAGAAGGCCATGCATTTACAAAGGGCTGTTTGCATGCCCAGGAAAGACATGAGGAGGCTCTAATGTTTTACTTCCTACTGACCTTTAGGCTCTGCTCAAGCAAATAAAGACTAAGGCAGAGTGGTAAACTACACTACCTGTCAGACCACTGGACACCTACCTCAGCACACACATGGAACCCCTCTTCCAGCAAAGGCTGGAAAAATTATTGGCACAAAGCATTTAAAGAAATCTCTGTCCAATCATTAGCTGGCAACCAAATTAACTAGAGACTTTGGTGGCCTCACATACATAGAATACAGATTTCACAGAATTAGTCCAGGAATGTCACCAAACAAACTGAGGCAACAAAAACAAACAGCAAAAAAAAAAAAAAAAAAAAAAAAAAATATATATATATATATATGTATATCATAGGAGAAAGTGGTATTTGCCTTCCAGAGTTGTTGCATTATATTATATATTTTTTAATGAAGCATTTTTCTTTTTCTTTTCAATAAGATGTCAATTGTAATCCACATGGTAGGCATTAAGAAAATAAATAAAATGTATAGTAAAAGAAACAACAGGAGAACTAAACAAGTATACTAGAAAATATTTATTTAATACAAAAGAGGGCAGAAATGAAAAAAATAGAACAAAAAATAAATAAGGCATACACAAAGAAAATAGCAGACATAAATCCTACTTTATCAATAATCATATTAAATGCAAATGAACTAAGCCCTCAAAGGAGGAAATTGACAGAGTGGATTTAAAAAGTGATCCAACAATATGCTATCATACAAAAGACACACTTGAAATAAAAGACATAAATAATTGAAAGTAAAAAGATATAAAAAGATAGAGTATGCAAACAGTACCCAAAATAAAGCTGTAGTGGCTATGGTAGCATCCACAAAATAGACATTAAAATAAAAATTTTTACTGGACACAAAGAAGAATATTTTAAAGTAAAAAAGGGTCAATCCAGCAGGAAGATATGAATGTTATAAACATATATGTACATAACAATGGGGCCCCAAAATACATAAAGCAAAAAGTGACAGAACTGAAGGTAGAAATAGACAATTCAATAATAATATTTGGAGACTAATACCCAACTTTCAGAAATGCTTGAAACAACAAGACAGATTAATAAGCAAATAGAAAGCCTTGAATAGTGCTATATACAAACTAGACATATCAGATAACAAAAACGTCCTACCCAACAACAGCAAATTACACATTCTTCTCAAGTGCACATGGAACATTCTCTAATACAGACCATTTGTTACATCATAAGACCATCTTCAATAAGTTCAAAAAGATTGAAATTATACAAAATATTTTCTCTGGCCATGTGGAACAAAATTAATCATTAACAGAAAAAATTTGGGAAATTCACAAGTATGTGGAAATTAAACAACTCAATTCTAGATAATGAATGGTTTCAAGAAGAAATCTCAAGAGAATTTATAAATTACTTTGAGATGAGTGAAAATGAAAACAGAACATGCTCAAATATATGGAATGCAGGTACAGTCTGCTTAAGGGGAAGTTTATATCTGTAATCACCTATATTAAAAAAGAAAATAATTTCAAATCAATAACCTGACTTCTATTTAAAAAATCTAGAAAAAATAGTGGATAACTTTCTCAATTTCATAAAGACTGTCTATAGAAAACCTACAGCTATCATACTTAAGGGAGAGAAACTCAAAGCTTTCCTACTAAGATCAGGTACAAGGTAAGGATGTCTTCTCTCACCACTCCTTTCAACATCATACTGGAAGTGCTTGCTCATGCAATAAGGCAAGAAAAGGAAATAAAAGATATACAGATTGAGAAGGAAGACATAAAACTGTCTTTGTACACAGATGACACAGTCATCTAAGTAGAACATCCAAAAGAATGGACAAAAAGACTGCTGGCTCAAATAAATGATTATAGAAAGTTTGCAAGATACAAGGTTAATATATAAAAGTAATTTGCTTTCCTATGTATCAACAATGAACGACTGGGATTGGAAATTAAAAGCATAATACAATTTATATTAGTACCCCCCAAAATGAAATTCTTAGGTGCAAATCTAACAAAATATGTATGAGATCTATATGAGGAAAACTACAAAACTCTGATGAACAAAATCAAATAAGAACCAAATAAATGGTGAGATTTTCCATGTTCATGGGTAGATAGACTCAAAATTGTCAAGATATCAGTTCTCCTCAACTTCATCTATTGATTCAATGCAATCCCAATCAAAATCCCAGCAAGTTAGACAACTAATTGGACACTCAACGATTAACAAAAGATATCCAGATAGCATCTCAAGACACCTAAAAGTCTCGTGCTACTACACATCAAAAGGCAGATGGACTTCACCCCGGGAGGAGGTGGAAATAGGTGAAAACTCTCGGACCCCCGAGCCTCAACCTCCGGACAGCCTAGTTCCTGCAGGAGGCTCTCTTCCAGCGGACTCCCCCATAGCATCGCCACACACCAAGGGCAGGAGTGTGCACTCACCAGAGGAGCGACGGTGGAAACAGGTGACAACACCCCTACCCAAGGCGCTGTGATCACACCTAAGCCCAGGGGGAAATCCCCAGGGTCCCACACCCACTGGCAGGGAAGGCTTCCGCTCGCCATTAGCAGGGAGGCCCCGGCCAGAAGCCAGAACAAAGAGAAGCTCCTGGCGGGCCCGGCACCACTCCAGACTGCAAGCTGCTGCTGGGCTC
Source organism: Equus asinus (assembly GCF_041296235.1). Lineage (NCBI taxonomy): Eukaryota > Metazoa > Chordata > Mammalia > Perissodactyla > Equidae > Equus > Equus asinus. The sequence goes on from NC_091807.1 coordinate 3,855,127, forward strand.
ACAGTCTCAGGCACACAGCTCGGTGCAGGGGGTGCCCGGACCTCCTGTAGAGGTGCTTGGGGACACAGTTGGAGCTCCAGCACCTGGCTCTGGGGCACAGGGGAAGGTTCCAGGGTCCCACATCTCCCCTGCAGGGAAAGCCTCTGCTCGCCATTAGCAGGGAGGCCACGCCCAGAATCCAGGCAAAAGGGAACCTCCCAGTGGGCGGATCCCCCGGGGCGGCTCTAGGCCGCAAACTGCTGCTGGGCTCACAGTCTCCTGTGCACGGGTCAGTGAAGGGGGTGCCCGGACTTCCCGTGGACGCGCTTGGGGACTGGGTGGAGCTCCAACACCCAGCTCTGCAGCCCAGGGGGTCACTCCAGGGTACCGCACTTCCCCAGCAGGGGGGCCCTCTGCTTGCCATTGGCAGGGAGGCCCCACACAGCATTTGGAACACCAGGAAGCTCCCTAGAGCAGAATTCCCCACAAGGCAGCAGCTTACAAGCCACCGCCAGGCCCATGGACTATGGCTGTGTCCCAGATGAGGCAAGGGGCTCCCAGACATCCAGTGAGAGTGAAGTGGGGCAGAGTAGAGCTCCGGTGAAATGGCTACGTAGCGCAGGGGGGAACTCCAGGTTCTTACAGCAGCCTCAGCGAAAGCCTCTGCACAGCACTAGTGGAGAGGTCCCGACTGGCAATTGCAAGGCGGGAAGGCCCTGGGGCAAAAGCAGCACAGCTAGGTGAGCTAAGGACAGACTGCAGAAGATACCCATAGCTCTGCTGGGACCTATAGTGGACAAGTGTGATCTGGGGGGCTTTGTTAGGGACAAATCGGAGATTATAGGTTATCCTGCTCCTGGCTGATGGGAGAGCCCACAACACTGCTGCAGACCACAAGGAGGGAGCGTGTTTAGGTGGGCTGCATCAGTAGGCACCAGCAGCCTGAGACCCCCTTGCAATTGCCCACACAACCGACGAGGGAACCCACAGGACCACTGTGACTACGAGGAGGGGGTCCAGGCCCAGTCAGTAACAGCTGACAGGGTTCCGGGTTGGGGCAGTCTAAACAGCTGCCCCCCGACACGCACCAGTTGCAACAAGTGGAAGCAGAGACTAAACTCTATCTCTATGTGGAGGCACAAACCCACGCCATCAAGCAGTATGAAAAAATATATTATATCTCCAGAACAGAAGGAAAATGATAAGCACCCAGAAAACAATCCCAAAGACAATGAAATCTATAACCTAAATGACGATGATTTCAAAACTGCCATTATGAAAAAACTCAATGACCTAAAAGAGAATTCAGATAGGCAACTCAATGAGTTCAGGAGCTATGTCACAAAAGAGCTTGACACTATAAAGAAGAACCAATTAGAAAATACTGGAGATGAAGAACACAATGGAGGAGATTAAGAAAAATCTGGACTCTCTGAACAGTAGGGTCGATAATATGGAGGACAGAATTGGCAATTTGGAGGATAGGAATATAGAAACTCTGCAGGCAGAGGAGGAGAGAGAATTAAGACTAAAAAGAAATGAAGAAACTCTCCGAGAAATATCCGACTCAATTAGGAGATGCAACATAAGGATTATAGGTATACCAGAGGGAGAAGAGAAGGAGAAGGGGGCAGAAGGCCTGTTCAAGGAAATAATAGCTGAGAACTTTCCAAACTTGGGAAGAGAGATGGAACTTCATGTGACAGCAGCCAATAGATCACCAAACTTTATTAATGCAAGAAGACCAACCCCAAGACATATAGTAGTGAAGCTAGCAAATGTCAATGACAAAGAGAAAATACTAAGGGCAGCCAGGCAGAAGAAAATAACTTACAAAGGAAACCCCATAAGGCTATCAGCAGATTTCTCAAGAGAGACCTTACAGGCTAGAAGAGATTGAAATGAAATATTCAAAACTCTGAAGGACAAAAACCTGCAGCCAAGAATACTTTACCCAGCAAAAATATCCTTCAAATACAATGGAGAAATAAAAACCTTCCCAGATAAACAAAAGTTAAGGGAGTTCATCACCACAAAACCTCCTCTTCAAGAATTGCTCAGGAAGAAACTCATTCCTGAAAAATCAAAAAAAGGAAAGGGGTTACAAAATCCAGAACAAAGGAGATAAGCAGAAGGACAATAACACAAAGTAACAGCTTTCAATCAGGACATAATGCAAAAGAACTGGAAAACAAGTGATAAAATGGCAACAGTAGGCCCCCACGTTTCAGTAATCACACTAAACATGAATGGGTTGAACTCTCCAATCAAAAGGCACAGAGTGGCAGGATGGATCAAAGAACAAGACCGAACAATATGCTGCCTCGAGGAAACACACCTCAGCCCCAAAGATAAACACAGACTCAGAGTGAAGGGATGGAAGACAATACTCCAAGCCAATAATGAACAAAAGAAAGCAGGGGTTGCCGTACTTATATCAGACAAAGTAGACTTCAAAGCAAAACAGATAAAGAAAGACAAAGAAGGGCAGTATATAATGATCAAAGGGACGCTCCACCAAGATGACATAACAGTTATAAATATATATGCACCTAAAACAGGAGCACCAAAATTCGTGAAGAAACTGTTAACAAAATTAAAAGGAGACATCAACAGCAATACAATAATAGTAGGGGACCTCTACACTCCATTAACACCAATGGACAGATCATCCAGACAGAAAATCAACAAGGAAATGATAGAATTCAATGAAAAATTAGATCAGATGGACCTAATAGATATATATAGGACACTTCATCCAAAAACAGCAGGTTACACGTTCTTCTCAAGCATGCATGGAACATTCTCAAGGATAGACCATATCTTGGGAAACAAAGCAAGCATCAATAAGTTCAAGAGAGTTGAAATAATATCAAGCATCTTTTCTGATCATAATGCTGTGAAACTAGAAATCAACTACAAGAATAAAGCTGGGAAAGGCCCAAAAATGTGGAGACTAAACAACATGCTACTGAACAAACAATGGATTATTGAAGAAATTAAATAAGAAATCAAACATTATCTGGAGACAAATGAAAATGAAAACACACTGTACCAAATTATTTGGGAGGCAGCAAAGGCAGTCCTAAGAGGAAAATTCATTGCAATACAGACTCACCTTAATAAGCAAGAAAAATCTTACATAAACAACCTCAAACGACATATAACGGAATTAGAAAAAGAAGAACAAACAAAGCCCAAAGTCAGTAGAAGGAGGGAAATTATAATAATTAGAGCAGAAATAAATGATATTAAAAAAAGACAGTAGAAAGGATCAATGAAACAAAGAGTTGGTTCTTCAAAAAAATTAACAAAATCGACAAACCCTTAGCCAGACTCACTAAAAAAAGAGAGAAGACTCAAATAAATAAAATTAGAAACGAGAGAGGAGACATCACAACAGATGCCGAAGAACTACAAAGGATCCTAAGAGAATACTATGAAAAACTATATGCCAACAAATTGAACAACCTAGAAGAAATGGATAAATTCCTAGACTCATACAACCTACCCAAACTGAATCAGGAAGAAATAGAGAATCTGAATAGACCAATCACAAGTAAAGAAATAGAAACAGTAATCAAAAAGCTCCCCAAAAATAAGAGTCCAGGACCAGACGGCTTCTCTGGAGAATTCTACCAAACATTCAAAGAAGATTTAATACCTATCCTTCTCAAACTATTCCAGAAAATAGAGGAAGATGGAGCACTCCCTAATACATTCTATGAAGCCAACGTCACCCTGATCCCAAACCTGACAAGGACAACACAAAGACGGAAAACTACAGGCCAATATCACTGATGAACATGGATGCAAAAATCCTCAACAAAATTTTGGCAAACTGAATACAGCAATATATCAAAAAGATTATACACCACGATCAAGTGGGATTTATACCAAGGGCATAGGGATGGTTCAACATCCGCAAGTCAATCAACGTGATTCACTGCATTAACAATATGAGAAACAAAAACTACATGATCATCTCAATAGATGCAGAGAAAGCATTCGACAAGCTCCAACATCCATTTATGAAAAAAACCCTCAATAAAATAGGTATAGAGGAAAGTACCCCAACATAATAAAGACCACATATGACAAACCCACAGCCAACATCATACTCAATGGACAAAAACTGAAACCCATCCCTCTCAGAACAGGAACAAGACAAGGGTGCCCACTTTCACCACTCTTATTCAACATAGTACTGGAGGTGTTGGCCAGAGCTGTTTGGCAGGAAAAAGAAATAAAAGGAATCCAAATAGGCAATGAAGAAGTAAAACTCTCGCTGTTTGCAGACGACATGATCTTATATATAGAAAACCCCAAAGAATCCATAGAAAAACTGTTAGAAACAATCAACATCTACAGCAAAGTTGCAGGGTATAAAATCAACATACATAAATCAGTAGCATTTCTATATGCTAACAATGAACTAACAGAAAAGATCTCAAGAACTCAACTCCATTCACAATAGCAACAAAAAGAATAAAATACCTTGGGATAAATTTAACCAAGGAAGTGAAAGATCTATACAACAAAAACTACAAGACCTTCTTGAAAGAAATCAACGATGACATAAAGAGATGGAAAGACATTCCATGCAGGTGGATTGGAAGAATAAACATAGTTAAAATGTCCATACTACCTAAAGCAATCTACAGATTCAATGCTATCCCATTCAGAATTCCAATGTCATTCTTTACAGAAATCGAACAAAGAATCCTAAAATTCATATGGGGCAACAAAAGACCCCGAATTGCTAAAGCAATCCTGAGAAAGAAGAACGAAGCTGGAGGCATCACAATCCCTGACTTCAAAACATACTACAAAGCTACAGTAATCAAAACAGCATGGTACTGGTACAAAAACAGATGCACAGATCAATGGAACGGAATTGAAAGCCCAGAAATAAAACCACATATCTATGGACAGCTAATCTTTGACAAAGGAGCTGAGGGCCTACAATGGAGGAAAGAAAGTCTCTTCAACAAATGGTGCTGGGAAAACTGGACAGCCACATGTAAAAGAATGAAAATCAACCATTCTTTTTCACCATTTACTAAAATAAACTCAAAATGGATCAAAGACCTAAAGATTAGGCCTGAAACAATAAGTCTTCTAGAAGAGGATATAGGCAGTACACTCTTTGACATCAGCTTCAAAAGAATCTTTTCCGACACCGTAATCTCTCACATGAGGGAAACAATAGAAAGAATAAACAAATGGGACTTCATCAGGCTAAAGAGCTTCTTCAAGGTAAGGGAAAACAGGATTGAAACAAAAAAACAGCCCAGTACTTGGGGAAAAATATTCACAAGTTATTTATCTGACAAAGGGTTAATCTCCATAATATACAAAGAACTCACACAACTCAACAAAACAAAAATCAAATAATCCAATTACAAAATGGGCAAGGGACATGAACAGACATTTCTCCAAATAAGATATATGGATGGCCAATAAACACATGAAAAGATGCTCATCATCACTAATCATCAGATAAATGCAAGTCAAAACTACACTAAGATATCACCTTACACCTGTTAGAATGGCAAAAATATCCAAAACCAAGAGTGACAAATGTTGGAGAGGCTGTGGAGAAAAGGGAACCCTCATATACTGTTGGTGGGAATGCAAACTGGTACAGCCACTATGGAAAACAGTATGGAGATTCCTCAAAAAGTTAAGAATAGAAATGCCTTATGACCCAGCCATTCCACTACTGGGTCCTAAGAACCTGAAATCAGCAATTCCAGAAGTTCCATGCACCCCTATCTTCATTTTAGCATTATTCACAATAGCCAAGTCATGGAACCAACCTAAGTGCCCAGCAACTGATGAATGGATAAAGAAGATGTGGTATATATATACAATGGAATACTACTCAGCCATAAAAAAGGACAAAGTCGTCCCATTCACAACAACATGGATAGACCTTGAGAGTATTATGTTAAGTGAAATAAGCCAGACAGAGAAAGACGAACTCTGTATGACTCCACTCATAGGTGGTAGTTGACATATGGACAAAGAGAAGTGATCGGTGGTTGCCAGGGGAAACGGGGGTGGGGGGAGGGCACTAGGGGTGAAGTGGTGTACCTACAACATGACTAATAATAATGTATAACTTTAATTTCACAAGGATGTTAACTTTTATAACCTTAATAAAAAAAAATCCCAGCAAGTTAGTGGCCAGCTCAGTCTTATAGTGGTTAAGTTCATGAGCTCTGCTTCAGTAGCCCAGGGTTCATGGGTTTGGATCCAAGGCATAGACCTACACACTGCTCATCAAGCTATGCTGTGGCAGGATCCCACATACAAAACAGAGGAAGATTGGCACAGATGTTAGCTTAGTGCCAATCTGCCTCACCAAAAAAACAAACCAACAAAAACCCTCCAGCAAGTTACTTTATGGTTGTCAACATACTAATTCTAGAGTTTAAGTGAAGAGGGAAAAGACCCAGAATAGCCAACACAATATTAAAGCAGAAGAACAGGATTGGAGGACTGATACTACCTGACTTCAAGACTTATAACAAAGCTATGGTCATCAAGACAGTATGAAATTGGTGAAAGAATAGACAAGAAGATCAATGAAACAGAATAGAGGGCCCAGAAACAGACTAACAAACGTATAGTCAACTGATCTTTGACAAAGGAGCAAGGCAATATATACAATGGAGCAAAGATAATCTCTTCAACAAATGGTGCTGGAACAACTGAACAATCACATATAAAAAATAAATTAACTCAAAATGGATCATAGACAAAGTGTAAAACACAAAAATATAAAACTCCAGAAGATAAAATATAAGAAAACCTATATAACGTTGGGTGTGATGATGCCTTTTTAGATACACCAAAGACACAATCCATGAAAGAAATAAGTGATAAGCTGATCTTTATTAAAATTAAAATCTTCTGCCTTGCAAAAGACAATACCAAGAGAATGAGAAGACAAGCCACAGAGTAGGAGAAAATATTTGCAAAAAACACAGTTGATAAAGGACTGCTATGCAAAATACACAAAGAACTCTTAAAACTTACCAATAATTAAATAAACAGCCCAATTAAAAAATGGACCAAAGATCTTAACAGGTACTTCACCAAAGAAGACATACAGATGACAAATAAGCATATAAAAAGATGCTCCACATCATATGTCATCAGGGCAATGCCAACTAAAACAATGAGATACCACTACTCACCTCTTAGAAAGGCCAAAATCCAGAATACTGACAATAGCAAATGCTGGTGAGGATATGGAGCAACAGGAACACTCATGCATTGATGGGGGAATGCAAAATAGTACAGGCACTCTGGAAGGCAGTTTGATGGTTTCTTACAAAACCAAACATACTCTTACCATATGATCTAGCAATTACACTCCTGGGTATTTATCCAAAGGAGTGGAAAACTTACATCTATACAAAAACATGCGTGTGGTTGTTTACAGCAGCTTTATTCATAATCGCCAAAACTTGGGAACAACCAAGATGTCCTTCAGTAAATGAGTAGACAAACTGTGGTATATCTGGACAAGGGAATGTTATTCAGCACTAAAAAGAAATGAGCTATGAAGCCATGAAAAGACCTGGATGAATGTTAAGTGAATACTAATAAGCGAAAGAAGCTAATCTGAAAAGGCTACATATTGCATGATTCCAACTATATGTCATTCTGGAAAAGCTAACACTAGGGAGACAATAAGATATCAGTGGTTGGCAGAGGTGGGGAGTGGGAGAGATGAACAGGCAGAGAACAGAGGATTTTTAAGGCAGTGAAAATACTTTATATGATGTTATAATGATGAATACATGTCATTATACATTTGTCCAAATCCATAGAATGTACACCAAGATTGAACCCTAAGGTAAATTGTAGACTTTGGGTGATGGTGATGTGTCAATGTAGGTTTGTCCTTGGTAAAAAATGTACTGTTCTGGTGAGTGATGTTGATTATGGGGGAGACTATGCGTATGTGGGGACAGAGGGTATATTGGAAATCTCTGTACCTTCCTCTCAATTTTGTGGTAAACCAAAAACTACTCCAGAAAAATACTCTTAAAAAACTACATAATTTATAAAAAGAATCTAAAAAGAGGAAAAACAAACTAAGCCCAAATCAAGTAGAAGGAAGATAACTATAAAGACTAGAGTGGGAAAAATGAAATAAAAGAGAGGAAACAATAGAGAAAAATCAATTAAATCAAAAGTTTGTTCTTTGAAAAGAGCAACAAAATTGGCAGACCTTTAGATATATTGATCATGAAAAAAAGACATTAAAATAAAAAGAAAGAAAGAAAGAGACATCACTTCTACCCTCACAGAAATAAAAAGGATGATAAGGGAAAAATACCATGAACAATTGTATACCAACAAATTAGATAACTAGATGACATGAACAAATTCCTAAAGACAACACAAATTATTGAAACTGACTCAAGAAGAAATAGAAAATCTAAAGGGACTTATAACTAAAGTGGTTATTTTAACCACTTTTTTTTGGCTGAATTCACAATTAAACAAGCTTCCCACAAAGAAAGGCCCAAACCCTTTGACATCACTGATGAATTCTACCAAACAAAGAGTCAACAACAATACTTTACAAGCCCTTAAAAATGTAGAAGAGGAAATACTTCTCGATTCATCCTATGAGGCCAGTAGTACTTTGATACCAAAACCAGAAAAGAAAATTCCAAGGAAATAACTACAGGTCAATATCCTTTATGAATATAGACCAAAAAAATCCTCAGCAAAATACTTGGAAACTGAATCCAGTAGCACTTTAAAAGGATAACATACCACAACTAAATGGGATTTATCCCAAGAATGCAAGTTTGGTTTAATACATGGAAATTAATCATTGTAATACACCATATTAATCAACTAAATGGCAAAACCCACATGATCATCTCAATCGAGATAGAAAAAGAACTTTACAAAATCCAACACCGATTCATGGTAAAAATGCTAAAAGAACAGGAACAGAGGCTAGCCCAGTGGCATAGTGGTTAAGATTGTGCACTACGCTTCGGTGGCCCAGGGTTCACAGATTTGGATCCTGGGTGTGGACCTACACACCATTCATCAAGGCACACTGTGGAAGTGTCCCACGTACAAAATAGAGCAAGATTGGCACAGATGTTACCTCAGGGACAATCTTCCTTCTCCAAAAGAGCAAGCCAAAAAAAAAAAAACCCTAGGAATAGAAGGAAAGTTTCTATTTAGATAAAAGGCATCAATGAAAACCCATGACTCTCATATTTAATAGTGAAAACCTGAATGCTTTCCTCCTAAGATAAGGAACAAAAAAGATATCTATCACTTATATACAACATTGTACTGGAGGCTTTTGACAGAGCAAATAAGTAAAAAAAACCAAATAAATGGCATTCAGCTTGGAAAGAAAGGAGCAAAGTTATCTCTATGCACAGATGACATATCTTGCATATAGAAAATCCAAACAAATCAAAAAAATACCCTTAGAAGTAAAAACGTTCAATAAGGCTTCAGGATACAAGATCAATATACAAAAGTCATTTGTATTTCTACTCACTAGCATTGAAGAATCCAAAGTGAAATTTAAGAAAATAATTCATTTTACAGTAGCATTGCCAAAAAGATTAAAATATTTAGGAACAAATTAATGAAAGAACTACAAGAGTTGTACACAGAAACATCACAAAACACCCTTGACCAAAATTAAAGAAGGCCTAAATAAAAGACCACAGCCCCATTTCATGGATTAATTGACTTAATATTACTAAGATAGCAATACTCCCCAAACTGATGTACTAATTCAATGCATTTCCTTTCAAAATCTCAGCTACTACTTTTTGCCTAAATTGACAAGCTGATCCTAAAAATCATACGAAAATACAAAGACACCTAAATAACCAAAACAATCTTGAAAAAGAATAGAGTTAGAGACCTTAAAGCTTACTGTTTTTTCTATCCATGTCACCATGACTTTGGAATCAAGTAAAAGCAATGTAGACATCTATTTCTGGAATTTAAATTTCTGCTCTTTTTCATCCCTAATCCATCATACTTCCCGTGCTAACGCAAATGTGTATGGTGAGAGGCCTCCCTTGTTTTATTGTGCTTCACTCAAGGGGACTTTGCTGACATTGCATTTTTTTTTTGGATTGAAGATTCGTGGCAACCCTGCATCCAGAAAGTCAATTGGTTCCATTTTTCCAACAGCATTTGCTCACTTCATGTCTCTGTGTCACGTTTTGGTAATTCTCACAATATTTCAAACTTTTTCATTGTTATTATAATTATATTTGTTATGGTGATCTGTGATCAGTGACATTTGATGTTACTATTCTTATTGTTTAGGATTCATCTCTCATTTTAAATCAAAAGCCAGAAATGATTAAACTTAGTGAGGGAAGCATGTCAAAAGCCCAGAGAGGCCAAAAGTTGGGCCTCCTGTGCTAAATAGTTAGCCAAGTTGTGAAGGCAAAGGAAAAGTTCTTGAAGGAAATTAAAAGTGCTACTCCAGAACACAGGAATGATAAGATAGAAAAACAGCTTTACTGCTGATATGGAGAAAGTTCTAGGGGTCTGGATAGAAGATCAAACCAGCCACAACATTCCCTTAAGCCAAAGCCTAGTCCAGAGAAAGGCCATAACTCTGCAATTCTGTGAAGGCTGAGAGAGGTGAGGAAGCTGAGGAAGAAAAGTGTGAAGCCAGCAGAGGTTTGTTCATCAGGTTAAGGAAAGAAACTGTCTCCATAACATGAAAGTGCAAGATGAAGCAGCAAGCACTCATGCAGGAGCTGCAGCAAGTTATCCAGAAGATCTAGCTAAGATAATTCATGAAAGTGGATACACTAAACAATGGTTTTTCAATGTACATGAAACAGCCTTACATTGGAAGAAGATGCCTCTAGGACTTTCATAGCTAGAGAAGAGAAGTCAATGCCTGGCTTCAAACTTTCAAAGGACAGGCTGACTCTCTTCTTAGGGGCTAATGCAGCTGGTGACTTTATGTTGAAGCCAATACTCATTTATCATTCCAAAAATCCTAGGGACCTTAGGAATTATGCTACTTCTACTCTGTCTGTGCTCTATAAATGAAATAGCAAAGCCTGGACGACAGCACATCTGTTTATACTATGGTTTACTGAATATTTTAAGCCCACTATTGAGACCTCCTGCGCAGAAAAAAAGATTCCTTACAAAATATTACTGTTCATTGACAATGCGTCTGGTCACCCAAGAGTCCTGACGGAGATGTACACTGAGATTAATGTTGTTTTCATGCCTGATAGCACAACATCTATTCTGTAGCTTATGGATCAAAGAGTAATTTTGACTTTCAAGTCTTATCATCTAAGAAATACATTTCATAAGGCTATAACTGCAATAGATTGTGATTCCTCTCATGAATCTGGGCAAAGTAAATTGAAAGCCTTCTGGAAAAGATTCTAGACGCCATTAAGAACACTTGTGATTCAGGAGAAGAGGTCAAAATATCAACATTAACAGGAATTTGAAAGAAGTTGATTCCAATCCTCACGGATGACTTTGAGGGGTTCAAGACCTCAGTGGAGGAAGTAACTGCAGATGCGGTGCTAGTTCTCTAGTGAGAGAACTAGAATTAGAAGTGGAGCCCGAGGATGTGACTGAATGGCTGCAATCTCATAGTAAAACTATAGGGGATAAGGAGTTGCTTCTTATGAATGAGCAAAAAAAGTGGTCTCTTGAGATGGATTCTATTCCTGATGAAGATGCCATGATGATTGCTGTAATGATAGCAAAAGGACTTAGAATATTACGTAAAGTTAGTTCTTAAAGCAATGGCAAGGTTTGAGAGCATCAACTTCAATTCTGAAAGAAGTTGTACTGTAGGTAAAAGGTCATCAAACAGCATCACATGCTACAGAGAAATTGTCTGTGAAAGGAATAGGCAATCGATGCAGCAAACTCCATTGTCTTATTTTAAGAAACTGTCATAGTCATCCCAAGCTTCAGCAACCACTGCTCTGATCAGTCAGCAGCCATTAACTTTGAAGCAAGACCCTCTGCAAGCAAAAAGATTATGCCTCTCAGAGGGCTCAGATGATGGTTATCGTTTTTTAGCACTAAAGTATTTCTTAAAATATTTTATTGAGATCATATTGGCTTACAACACTGTGTAAATTTCAGATGTACACTATTGTGTTTCACTTGCTGTGTAGACTGCATCCTGTTCACCACTGATAGTCTAGTTTTTATCCATCACCATACATATGTGCCCCTTTACCCCTTTCACCCTCCCTCCACCCCCTTCCCCCCTGGTAACCACCAATCAGTTCTCCTTATCTGGGAGATATGTTTTTTTGTTTATCTTCCACATATGAGTGAAATCATATGGTATTTGTCTCTCTCTGTCTGACTTATTTTGCTTAGCATAATACCCTCAGAGTCCATCCATGTTGTCACAAATGGCATAATTTTGTCTTTTTTATGGCTCAGTAGTATTCCACTGTAGTAGACATATATATATATATATATATATATATATATATAGGTACATATATATGAACACACACTCACAGACATACCACATCTTCTTTATCCATTCATTCATTGATGGGCACTTGAGTTGCTTCTACACCTTGGCTATTGTGAACAACACTGCAATGAACATAGAGATACATATATCTTTTGAATTATTGATTTCACGTTCTCTGGAAAAATACACAGTAGTAGAATTGCTGGATCAATTCGTATTTCTATTTTTAATTTTTTGAGAACTCTCTATACTGTTTTCCATAGCAGCTGCACCAGATTGCATTCCTACTAGCAGTGTATAAGGGTTCCCTTCTATCCACACCTGCTCCATCACTTGTTATTTCTTGCCTTGTTAATTATAGCCATTCTGATGGGTGGGAGGTGATATCTCATTGTAGTTTTGACTTACAATTCTCTGATAATTAGTGGTGTTGAACACGTGTTCATATGCTTGTTGGCCATCTGTATATCTTCTTTGGAAAAATATGTTTATATCCTCTTCATTTTTTGATTAAATTGTTCAATTTTTTGTTGTAAAGTCATAAAAGTTTTTTATATATTTTGGATATTAACCCCTTGTCAGATATATGCTATGCAAATATTTTCTCCCAGTTGGTGGGTTGTCTTTTCATTTTGTTGATGGTTTCCTTTGCTGTGCAGAAGTTTTTTAGTCTTACATAGTTCTATTTGTTTATTTTTTCTTCTGTTTCCCTTGCCTAAGTAAACATGGTATTTGAAAAGATACTGCTGAGATTGATCTCAAAGTGCCTGCTGTGTATGTTTTTCTCTAAGAGTTTTACAGTTTCAGGTCTTACCTTCAAGTCGGTAATCCATTTTGATTAATTTTTGGGTATGGTGTAAGATAATAGTCTACTTTCATTATTTTGCACATGGCAGTCCAGTTTTTCCAGCACCTTTTATTGAAGAGACTTTTCTTTCTCCATTGTATGTTCTTGGCCCTTTGTTGATGATTAGCAGCCCATAGATGTCTGGTCTTATTTCTGAGCTCTCAGCCTATTCTATTGATCGCTGTCTGTTTTTCTGCCAGTACTATGCCATTTTGATTACTATTGCTTTGTAGATTTTTGTTTTTTGGTTTTTTTTTTTTTTTGGTGAGGAGTATTGGCTCTGAGCTAACATGTGTTGCCAATCTTCCTCTTTTTTCCTGAGGAAGATTGTCCCCAAACCAACATCTGTGCCAGTCTTCCTCCATTTTGTATCTGGGATACCAGCACAGCATGGCTTGACGAGTGGTGTGTATATCTGCGACCAGGATCTGAACCCACTAACCCCGGGCCACCAAAGTGAAGCATGTGAACTTAATCATTACGTTACTGGGCCAGCCCCTTTGTAGTATAATTTGAATTGAGGGAGTGCGGTACCTCCTCCTTCGTTCTTTTTTCTCAGGATTTCTTTGGCTTTTGGGGGTCTTTTGTTGTTCCATATACATTTTAGGTTACTTTTCTCTATTTCCGTGAAGAATGTCATTGGGATTCTGATTGGGATTGCATTGAGTCTGTAGATTGCTTTGAGTAATAGGGATATTTTAACTATGTTTATTCTTCTAAATTATGAGCATGGAATATCTTTCATTTCTTTATGTCCTCTTTCATTACTTTCAATGATGTCTTATAGTTTTCAGTGTACAGGTCTTTCACCTCCTTGGTTAAATTTATTCCTAGGTATTTTATTCTTTTTGTTATGATTATAATTGGGATTGTATTCTTGACTTCAATTTTTGCTAGTTGATTATTAGTGTATAGAAATGTAACTGATTTTTGTATGTTGAATTTGTATCCTGCATCTTTATTGCATTTGTTTATTACTTCTAGTAGTTTTTTTGGTGGATTCTTTAGTATTTTCTATATATAGAATCATGTCATTAACAAATAGTGAGAGTTTCACTTCTTCCTTTCAAATTTGGATTCCTTTTATTTCTTTTTCTTGCCTAATTGCTCTGGCTAGAACTTCCAGTACTATGTTGAATAACAGTCATGAGAGTGCGCCTCCTTCTCTTGTTCCTATTATCAAGAAGAATGGCTTTTAATTTTTCTCTATTGAGTAAGATGTTGGATGTGGGTTTGTCACATATGGCCTCTATTACGTTGAGGTACTTTCCTTCTATACTCATTTTTTTTCCCTGTTATTTTTTTTAATTAAGGTTATGAAAGTTAACATCCTTGTGAAATTACAGCTGTCCATCATTATTAGTCATGTTATAGGTACACCACTTCACCTCTAGTGCCCTCCCCCCACCCCCTTTCCCCTGGCAACCACCGATCAGTTCTCTTTGTCCATATGTTAACTACCACCTATGAGTGGAGTCAAACAGAGCTCGTCTTTCTCTGTCTGGCTTATTTCACTCAACATAATACCCTCAAGGTCTATCCATGTTGTTGTGAATGGGACGACTTTGTCCTTTCTTATGGCTGAGTAGTATTCCATTGTATATATATACCACATCTTCTTTATCCATTCATCAGTTGCTGGGCACTTAGGTTGGTTCCATGACTTGGCTATTGTAAATAATGCTGCAATGAACATAGGGGTGCATGGAGCTTTTGGAATAGCTGATTTCCGGTTCTTAGGATAGATACCCAGTAGTGGAATGGCTAGGTCATAAGGAATTTCTATTCTTAACTTTTTGAGGAATCTCCATACTGTTTTCCACAGTGGCTACACCAATTTGCATTCCCACCAACAGTGTATGAGGGTTCCCTTTTCTCCACAGCCTCTCCAACATTTGTCACTCTTGGTTTTGGATATTTTTGCCATTCTAACAGGTGTAAGGTGATATCTTAGTGTAGTTTTGACTTGCATTTATCTGATGATTAGTGATGATGAGCATCTTTTCATGTGTCTATTGGCCATCCGTATATCTTCTTTGGAGAAATGTCTGTTCATGTCCCCTGCCCATTTTGTAATTAGGTTGTTTGATTTTGTATTGTTGAGTTGTGTGAGATCTTTGTATATTATGGAGATTAACCTTTTGTCAGATAAATAATTTGTGAATATTTTTTCCCATTTAGTGGGCTGTTTTTTTGTTTCAATCCGGTTTTCCCTTACCTTGAAGAAGCTCTTTAGTCTGATGAACTCCCATTTGTTTATTCTTTCTGTTATTTCCCTCATGTGAAGGGTTATGGTGTCCGAAAAGATTCTTTTGAAGCTGATGTCAAAGAGTGTACTGCCGATATCCTCTTCTAGGAGACATTGTTTCAGGTCTAATCTTTAGTTCTTTGATTCATTTTGAGTTTATTTTAGTAAATGGTGAAAAAGAATGGTTGATTTTCATTCTTTTACATGTGGCTGTCCAGTTTTCCCAGCACCATTTGTTGAAGAGACTTTCTTTCCTCCATTGTAGGCCCTCAGCTCCTTTGTCAAAGATTAGCTGTCCATAGATGTGTGGTTTTATTTCTGGGCTTTCAATTCCGTTCCATTGATCTGTGCATCTGTTTTTGTACCAGTACCATGCTGTTTTGATTACTGTAGCTTTGTAGTATGTTTTGAAGTCAGGGATTGTGATGCCTCCAGCTTCGTTCTTCTTTCTCAGGATTGCTTTAGCAATTCGGGGTCTTTTGTTGCCCCATATGAATTTTAGGATTCTTTGTTCGATTTCTGTAAAGAATGACATTGGAATTCTGAATGGGATAGTGTTGAATCTGTAGATTGCTTTAGGTAGTATGGACATTTTAACTATGTTTATTCTTCCAATCCACCTGCATGGAATGTCTTTCCATCTCTTTATGTCATCGTTGATTTCTTTCAAGAAGGTCTTGTAGTTTTTGTTGTATAGATCTTTCACTTCCTTGGTTAAATTTATCCCAAGGTATTTTATTCTTTTTGTTGCTATTGTGAATGGAGTTGAGTTCTTGAGATCTTTTCTGTTAGTTCATTGTTAGCATATAGAAATGCTACTGATTTATGTATGTTGATTTTATACCCTGCAACTTTGCTGTAGATGTTGATTGTTTCTAACAGTTTTTCTATGGATTCTTTGGGGTTTTCTATATATAAGATCATGTCGACTGCAAACAGCAAGAGTTTTACTTCTTCGTTGCCTATTTGGATTCCTTTTATTTCTTTTTCCTGCCAAATAGCTCTGTCCAAAACCTTCAGTACTATGTTGAATAAGAGTGGTGAAAGTGGGCACCCTTGTCTTGTTCCTGTTCTGAGAGGGATGGGTTTCAGTTTTTGTCCATTGAGTATGATGTTGGCTGTGGGTTTGTGATATGTGGCCTTTATTATGTTGAGGTACTTTCCTTCTATACCTATTTTATTGAGGGTTTTTTTCATAAATGGATGTTGGATCTTGTCAAATGCTTTCTCTGCAACTATTAAGATGATCATGTGGTTTTTGTTTCTCATATTCTTAATGTAGTGAATCATGTTGATTGACTTGCAGATGTTGAACCAACCGTGTGTCCCTGGTATAAATCCCACTTGATCATGGTGCATAATCTTTTTGATATATTGCTGTATTCATTTTGCCAAAATTTTGTTGAGGATTTTTGCATCCATGTTCATCAGTGATATTGGCCTGTAGTTTTCCTTCTTTGTGTTGTCCTTGTCAGGTTTGGGCATCTGGGCGATGTTGGCTTCATAGCATGTATTAGGGAGAGCTCCATCTTCCTCTATTTTCTGGAATAGTTTGAGAAGGATAGGTATTAAATCTTCTTTGAATGTTTGGTAGAATTCTCCAGAGAAGCCGTCTGGTCCTGGACTCTTATTTTTGGGGAGCTTTTTGATTACTGTTTCTATTTCTTTACTTGTGATTGGTCTATTCAGATTCTCTATTTCTTCCTGATTCAGTTTGGGTAGGTTGTATGAGTCTAGGAATTTATCCATTTCTTCTAGGTTGTTCAATTTGTTGGCATATAGTTTTTCATAGTATTCTCTTATGATCCTTTGTATTTCTTCGGCATCTGTTGTGATGTCTCCTCTCTCGTTTCTAATTTTATTTATTTGAGACTTCTTTCTTTCTTTTTTAGTGAGTCTGGCTAAGGGTTTGTTGATTTTGTTAATTTTTTCAAAGAACCAACTCTTTGTTTCATTGATCATTTCTACTGTCTTTTTTTATTCAATATCATTTATTTGTGCTCTAATTTTTATTATTTCCCTCCTTCTACTGACTTTGAGCTTTGTTTGTTCTTCTTTTTCTAATTCCGTTGCATGTCGTTTGAGACTGTTTATGTAAGATTTTTCTTGCTTATTGAGGTGAGCCTGTATTGCAATGAATTTTCCTCTTAGGACTGCCTTTGCTGCATCCCAAATCATTTGGTATGGTGTGTTTTCATTTTCATTTGTCTCCCGATAATATTTGATTTCTTAATTTCTTCAATAATCCATTGTTTGTTCAGTAGCATGTTGTTTAGTCTCCACGTTTTTGGCCCTTTCCCAGCTTTATTCTTGTAGTTGATTTCTAGTTTCATAGCATTGTGTTCAGAAAAGATGCTTGATATTATTTCAACCCTCTTGAACTTATTGATGCTTGCTTTGTTTCCCAAGATATGGTCTATCCTTGAGAATGTTCCATGCACGCTTGAGAAGAATTTGTAACCTGCTGTTTTTGGATGAAGTGTCCTATATATATCTATTAGGTCCATCTGATCTAATTTTTCATTGAATTCTATAATTTCCTTGTTGATTTTCTGTCTGGATGATCAGTCCATTGGTTTTAATGTGGTGTAGAGGTCCCCTACTATTATTGTATTGCTGTTGATCTCTCCTTTTAGTTTTGTTAATAGTTTCTTTACGAATTTTGGTGCTCCTGTGTTAGGTGCATGTACATTTAGAACTGTTATGTCATCTTGGTGGAACGTCCCTGTTATCATTATATACTGCCCTTCTTTGTCTTTCTTTACCTGTTTTGCTTTGAAGTCTACTTTGTCTGATACAAGTATGGCAACACCTGCTTTCTTTTGTTCATTATTGGCTTGGAGTATTGTCTTCCATCCCTTCACTCTGAGTCTGTGTTTATCTTTGGGGCTGAGGTGTGTTTCCTGGAGGCAGCATACTGTTGGATCTTGTTCTTTGATCCATCCTGCCACTCTGTGCCTTTTGATTGGAGAGTCCAATCCATTGACGTTTAGAGTGATTATTGAAACGTGGGGGCCTACTGTTGTCATTTTATCACTTGTTTTCTGGTTCTTTTGCATTTTGTCCTGATGGAGAGCTGTTACTTTGTGTTATTGTCCTTCTGCTTATCTCCTTTGTTCTGGATTTTGTAACCCCTTTCCTTTTTTTGATTTTTCAGGAATGAGGTTCTTCCTGAGCAATTCTTGAAGAGGAGGTTTTGTGGCGATGAACTCCCTTAACTTTTGTTTATCTGGGAAAGTTTTTATTTCTCCATTATATTTGAAGGATATTTTCGCTGGGTGGAGTATTCTTGGCTGCAGGTTTTTGTCCTTCAGAGTTTTGAATATTTCATTTCAATCTCTTCTAGCCTGTAAGGTCTCTCTTGAGAAATCTGCTGATAGCCTTATGGGGTTTCCTTTGTAAGTTATTTTCTTCTGCCTGGCTGCCCATAGTATTTTCTCTTTGTCATTGACTTTTGCTTGTTTCACTACTATACGCCGTGGGGTTGGTCTTCTTGTGTTAATAAAGTTTGGAGATCTATTGGCTGCTGTCACATGAAGTTCCATCTCTCTTCCCTAGTTTGGAAAGTTCTCAGCTATTATTTCTTTGAACAGGCCTTCTGCCCCCTTCTCCCTCTGGTATACCTATAATCCTTATGTGGCATCTCTTAATTGAGTCAGATAATTCTCGGAGAGTTTCTTCATTTCTTTTTAGTCTTAATTCTCTCTCCTCCTCTGCCTGCAGCGTTTCTATATTCCTATCCTCCAAATTGCCAATTCTGTCCTCCATATTATCGACCCTACTGTTCAGAGAGTCCAGATTTTTCTTAATCTCCTCCATTGTGTTCTTCATCTCCAGTATTTCTAATTGGTTCTTCTTTATAGTGTCAAGCTCTTTTGTGACATAGCTCCTGAACTCATTGAGTTGTCTATCTGAATTCTCTTTTAACACGTTGAGTTTTTTCATAATGGCAGTTTTGAAATCATTGTCATTTAAGTTATAGATTTCATTGTCTTTGGGACTGTTTTCTGGGTGCTTATCATTTTGCTTCTGTTCTGGAGATTTAATATTTTTTTCACACTGCTTAATGGCGTGGATTTGTGCCTCCACATAGAGATCGAGTTTAGTCGCTGCTTCCACTTGTTGTGACTGGTGTGTGTGTGTGGGGGGGCAGCTGTTTAGACTGCACCAACCAGGAACCCTGTCAGCTGTTACTGACTGGACCTTGACCCCTCCTCGTAGTCACAGTGGTCCTGTGGAGTCCCTCGTGGGTTGTGGGGACAATCACAAGGGAGCCTCAGGCTGCTGGTGCCTACTGTTGCAGCCCACTTAGAGGCGCTCCCTGCTTGTGGTCTGCAGTGGTGTTGTGGGCTTTCCCAGCAGCCAGGAGCAGGATCACCTATAATAGCCGCTTTGTCCCTAACAGAGCCCACAAGATCACACTTGTCCACTATAGGTCCCAGCAGAGCTATGGGTATCTTCTGCAGCCTGTTGTTAGCTCACCTAGCTGTGCTACTTTTGCCCCAGGGCCTTCCCACCTTGTGATTGCCACTTGGGACCTCTCCACTAGTCCTGTGCAGATGCTTTTGCTGAGGCTGCTGTAGGAACCTGGAGTCCCCCCCTGGGCTACATAGCTGTTTCACTGGAGCTCCACTCTGCCCACTCCACTCTCATGGGATCTCTGGGCGCCCCTTGCCTTGTCTGGGACACAGCCAGAGTCCGTGGGCCTGGGGGTGGCTTGTAAGCTGCTGCCTTATGGGGAATTCTGCTCTAGGGAGCTTTCTGGTGTTCCAAATGCTGTGTGGGGCCTCCCTGCCAATGGCGAGCAGAGGCCCTCCCTGCCAGTGGGTGCAGGACCCTGGGGATTCCCCCTGGGCTTAGGTGTAATCGTGGGGGGCTTGAGTAGGGCTGTTGTCACCTGTTTCCCCCGTCGCTCCACTGGTGAGTGCACACTCCCGCCCTTGGTGTGTGGTGATGCTATGGGGGAGTCTGCTGGAAGAGAGCCTCCTGCAGGAACTAGGCTGCCCAGTGGTTGGGGGTCGGAGAGTTTTCACCTATTTCCACCTCCTCCCGGGGGAAGTCCGTCTGCCTTCTGATGCATAGTAGTACGAGACTCTTAGGCATCTTGAGATGCTATCTGGATATCCCTTGTTAATTGGTGAACGTCCAATTAGTTGTAGATTCGACCGGGGAGAGACAAAGAAGACCACTCACTCCTCCATCTTGGTCCCACCTATTAGCACACTCTTATTGCAATTGTCCTCTTAATTGGGTTGGTACCCAGTGTAGCTGGTTGCTAGGCTCAGAGGCGTACAGTTGTGATAGGCCTGAGGCCAACAAGGCTGATGTCAGTTCTCTTAGGAGTGCAGCTGAGTAGGGCTAGCCCTTGGTGTGGAGGCACTCAGTGGTTTCAGGCATTGGAAGTTGGGGCTGATCCTTCTTATGGCTATTTGTGAAACACAAGTCTTCTGCTGCTGTTAAGCCTCACGCCCCTGTGGACCACATACACTGTCAGCACAGTCCTGGTCCGTGTACACTTCTCAAGCCCCTGGAGCATACCCCACCACCACACTGCAGAGGCCCACACCTCTGCCCCAATGCCCCCCACAGTTCACCAGGTCCTCACACAAGCCCTGCCCCACAGAGGCAGACACCTTTGCCTGCCTGTAGAGGATCAAGGCATTCAGTCAATGCAGGCTGAAAAGTAGCCTGAGGGCTTGCTGTTAGGTGGGGCCAGTCCCTAGGGCGGGTTGCCTGCCCTGGCTGAACTGGATTAAATCTGTGCTCTAGTGGGTGTGGCAGACCCCTGGGCTAACAGCCCAAGGGACGCACCTCAATGGCCCCCACCTGTGTCCATATCAGCACACCTGCACCAGCTCAAAACAATGGCCCCCACCAATGTCTCAGTCTCCGGAGAGGATCCTCCTCTCACCAAGATGCCCCCAGAGCCCACCAGGTGAGTCTCATTTCACCAAAGGACAGTCAGCCTTCTCTCTGGTGATTTTAGATCGCTGCAATGAGTGAGTTTGTGCATGGGCCCTTTAAGACCTGGATCTTTTCGGTTTTCGGCCGATAGCTTTTCTGGGGGTGTCCTCGCTGCAGTTAATAGCCAGCAAAGCCAGACAGTAAGACCCCCCTCTCTGTTGGGCTGAGTCCGAAGGATGGTTATAACAGTATTGCCCCTGCTCCGGACCTCACTCCTCCAGGGAGGGCTTCATACCTTAGGTTGGCTCCCGCCTGGCCAGCTGAGAAGCTCCGCTGCTCCCAAAGGTGGCTTTTTTCCTCTCTGGCTGGAGTTACTGCCTCTTCTGCTTTCGTCAGGACTGTCCCTTGTTGTGGGGGTTCTTTTTATCCAGTTTTCAGTTTTCAATCCAGGGTGATTCTTCCTAAAATTGTTGTAACCTGGTCTGTTTTTGGGAGGAGGCGAGTTCAACGTCTGCTCACAGTGCCATCTTGACGAGAACCTCCCTTCTATACTCATTTTGTTGAGAGTTTTTATCATAAATGGATGCCTGATCTTGTTAAATGCTTTCTCTTCTTCTATTCAGATGATCATGTGATTTTTATTCTTCATTTGTTAATGTGGTGTGTCACATTGATTGATTTGTGGATGTTGAACCATTCCTGCATCCCCGGAATACATCCCACTTGATTGTGGTGTATGAACCTTTTAATGTACTGTTGTGTTCAATTTTCTGAGGATTTTTGTGTCTACATTTATCAGTGATATTCACCTGTAAACTTTCCTTTTTCTGTTGTCCTTGTCTGGTTTTGGTTTCAGGGTAACGTTGGCATTGTAAAATGAGTTGGAAAGCCTTCCATCTTCTTCAATTTTCAGAAGAGTTGGAGAAAGATAGATATTAAATCTTCTTTGAATATTTGGTAGAAGTCACCAGAAAAGCCATCTGGTCTTGGATTTTTTGGGATATTTTTTATTACTGTTTTAATGTCATTAAATGTGATTGGCCTATTCAGATTCTCTACTTCTTGATTCAGTTTTAGGAGGTTATATGATTCTAAGAGTTTATCCATTTCTTCTAGATTCTCCAATGTGTTGGCGTATAGCTTTTCATAGTATTCTCTTATAATCGTTTGTATTTCTGTGGTGCCTGTCTTAATTTCTCCTCTTCATTTCTGATTTTACTTATTTGAATCTTCTCTCTTTTTTCTTAATGAGTCTGGCTAAGGGCTTGTCAATTTTGTTTATCTTCTCAAAGAACCAGCTCTTAGTTTCATTGATCCTTTCTATTGTTTTCAAGTCTCTATATAATTTATTTCCATCCTGATTTTCATTATTTCCTTCCTTCTACTGACTTAGGGCTTTTTTGTTCTTTTTTAGTTCTTTTAGGTATAATGTAAGATTGTTTATTTGAGATTTTTCTTGTATCTTGAGGTAGACCTGTATTACTATAAACTTCCCTCTTGGTAGTGCTTTTGCTGCATCCCATAAGTGTTTGTATGTTCTATTTTCATTTTCATCTGTCTCCGGGTATTTTTTTTATTTCTCCTTTGATTTATTTGTTGATCCAATAGTAGTTCAGTAGCATGCTGTTTGGTTTCCACATATTTGTGATTTTTCTAGTTTTCTTTCAGTTGATTTCTAGTTTCATACCATTGTGGTCAGAAAAGATGCTTGATATGATTTCAATCTTCTTAAATTTATTGATGCTTGCTTTGTTCCCCAACATGTGGTCTATCTTTGAGAATATTCCATGTGCACTTGAGAAAAATATGTATTCTACTGTTTTTGGATGGAATGTTCTCTATATATCTATTAAGTCCATCTGGTCTAGAGTTTCATTTAAGGCCACTGTTTCCTTGTTGATTTTCTGTCTGGATGATCTATCCATTCACATAAGTGAGGTGTTAAAGTCCCCTAGTATTATTGTGTTGCTGTCAATTTCTCCCTTTAGTTCTCCCTTTAGGTTAATAGTTTCTTTATATACTTTGGTGCGCCTGTGTTAAGTGCATGTATATTAATGGGTGTTACGTCTTCTTGGTTGAATGTCCCTTTTATCACTATATAATGTTCATCCTTGTTTCTTGTTATCTTTTTTGTTGAAGTCTGTTTGGTCTGATATAATTATAGCTGCACCCATTTTCTTTAGGTTGACATTTGCTTGTAGTATCATCTTTGATCCCTTAACTATGAGCCTATGTTTGCCTTTGGAACTGAGATGTGTTCCCAGGAGGCAGCATATTGGGTTGGGTCTTGGTTTTAATCCATGCCACCACTCTGTGTCTTTTGAATAGTGAATTCAATCTATTTATATTTATTTATACATTATACATTATTGACTTATGAGGGCATAATACTGACATTTTATCTTGTTTTCTGGTTGGTCTATATTTTCATTGTTTCTTTTTTCCTTGTATTTCTGACTGCCATTTCAGTTTGATGGTTTTTTGTGATGGTTTTCTTAGTTTTCTCCTTATTTATGATTTGTGATTCTGATCTGCTTTTTCATTTTGTGGTTACTATGAGGTTTGTGTAAAAGATCTCATAGATGATATAGTCTTTTTTTTTGATAGCCTCTTATCTCCATTAGGCTATGCAGGTTCCATCC
This sequence comes from Equus asinus, assembly GCF_041296235.1. Classification (NCBI taxonomy): domain Eukaryota; kingdom Metazoa; phylum Chordata; class Mammalia; order Perissodactyla; family Equidae; genus Equus; species Equus asinus. The sequence continues at coordinate 3,879,258 of NC_091807.1, forward strand.
TTTTCTTCTTCCCCTTCTATGTTTTTGTTGTCACAAATTGTTTTTTGTTTTGTGAGTTTGTGAACAAATTGATGTGGTTATAGTTATTGTTGATACATTCTTTCCCTTTATTCTTTATGTTATAATTGTTTATTAACCTATTCTGATACAAAGCTACAGTTTTCTGATTCTGTCTGTCTATTTATCTCCTTGCTCAAAGATTTGCAAACCTTGCCTTTTTGTTTCAGGTAGCAGGGTTCTTTTCACTATTTCTTGTAAGGTAAGTGTAGTGGCAGTGGACCCCCTCAGTTTTTGTTTGTCTGGGAAAACTTTTATTTCTCCAACGTATATGAAGGATAATTTCACTGGATAGAGTATTCTTGGTTGATAGTTTTTGTCTTTCAGTATTTTGAATATCATTCCATTCTCTCCTAGCCTGTGGGTTTTCTGCTGAGAAATCTCCTGAAAGCCCAATAGGCATTCCTTTGTAGGTTATTGTCTTCTCTATTGTGACCCTTAATATCCTTTTTCTTTCGTCATCAAGTTTTGATAGTTTTAATATATTATGCCTTGGAGAAGGTATTTTTACATTGAAATATTTAGGAGTTCTATTAGCTTCCTGTATTTGCATGTCCAGTTTCTTCCCCAGGTTTTGGATGTTCCCAGCTATTATTTCTTTGAATAAGCTCTCTGCTTCTTTCTCTCTCTCTTCTCCTTCTGGATACCTGTCATCTTTATGTTGCTTTTCCTAATTGAGTCAGATATTTCTCATAGAATTTCTTCATTTTTAAAAATCTTAGTACTGTGTCCTCTTCCACCTGAATCATCTCTAGATTTCTATCTTTGAGCTCACTAATTCTCTCTTCCGTATAGTCTGCTCTATTTTTAATATTTCCTACTTTATTTTTCATCTCATTAATTGTGTTCTTCGTCTCCAATATTTCTGTTTGGTTTTGTTTTAGAGTTCCAATCTCTTTGGTGAAGTACTCCTTCTGTTCATTTATTTTATTCCTGAGCTCTTTGAACCATCTCTGTGAGTTTTCTTGCAACTTGTTGTGTTTCTTTATGACAGCTATTATGAATTATTTGTTAGTTTGTAATCTTTTGTCACTTCAGGTTTGGTCTCTGGAAAGTTGTCATTCTCTTTCTATTCTGCAGTGTTACTGTAGTTCTTCATGATACTTGATGAATTGATCCTCCTCCATTGCACTTGTGGTAGCAAACACATTTCTTATTTGGGTATTGCTTTGGTTACTTTGGTTTTGTGCTGCTTCTGGTTGTATTTGACAGCCTGCTCTTTCCATCCTCCACTGCCTCTGCTAGATACATCATTAGTGCCCTCTTTGTGCTGCATGTGTCTCTAACGTTGCTGGTGCCTTGCAGCTATGACCTTGCTGCAGTCTCGGGTGTCACCACCAGAATCACTAACCTGCAAGTACCTCTGCTGCTTCCAGGGTTTCCTGGGTCTTGCGTTCCCCCACTGTCTCTCCATAGGCTTTCCAAAGACTTGGGTGCTGCTAACATGTGCACCACCTGTGCTGCTGCTCCTGGGTTATCTGGGGGTCCTGTTAGCACTGCTGCCAGGGCTGCTGGGTTCATAGGTGTTGCTGTTGCTGCTGGGGGCCCAGGTTCTTGTATGCAGCCCTCACTATTTGTAGAGCCAGTGTTGGAGGTAACACCACTGGGGGTTGGGTCATGGTTTCTGCTGTTGTTGCTAAAACCTCAGGTCACAAGTGCCACCTGTCACTGCTGGGGGAGGTGTAGGGGCTAAGCCATAAGTGTTGTTGCTGGTCCTGCAGCCTCTGGTCACTGGCATGTGCTACCATGCTTTTTGAGACCTCAGGTCAGGGCAACCTTCTCCTTCAGATGTACAGATTCATGGATCTCTCAGGCATGCTGGTGTGCTGTGCAAAGTGTCCTTTCTTGGTCAATGGATGTCTGACTGGTTGTAACTTAAAGAGGAGAGACAAAAGGAACAACTCATTCCACCATGATGCTGATGTCACTCTTCACCTTACTCTTAAGATCAATAAATTATTTTTAAATTAAGGTATATACATTGGCTTTTTAGACATAATGCTATTTCACACTTAATAGGATATACCACAGTGTTAACATAACTTTTATATGCACTGGGAAGCCCCAAAATACATTTGATTTATTTTATTGCTATGCTTGCTTTATTGTGGTAGTCTGGAACTGAACCCACAAGATCTTTGAGGTATTTTGTATAAATTTTTGCCAGACATAAAATAAATTTTTAGAATTACATATAAATTATTTCATGACATATTTAGTTTACAATAAACTTGGGAATGAAAAGAAACTTCCCACTTATATCTCACTCTTTCTTCCATGTTAGCTAACCAGAATTACTAAATATTCCAACCCAAACTTAATATGAGATCCTGGAAGAAAGATAAATGTGATTTAAAACTATAAATCTTTAAAATATTCATCTGAATATTTGAAGGTAATAATGCCATATAATTAGGATTTTAGCATTTGTAAATAACATGTCAATTGATACAAAAATTTGTTTATGAATGAAATGATGATGTATTAACATACATTAGGCCAACATATAATAACTCTATATTTTATAGATGTATCCTTGTTGTTTTCTTTCAAGAATAAACTTCTGTGGCCATATGATTATTTGAAATTCATCAGTCTAAGCAAATAAATTCAGACTGACATTTCCGAATTAATGAAGTCTTATATACTGAAAGATAATTAGAATTCTGGAGCTACCAGATATATTGATGTTGTCTAGCCAAAGCTCTCATATCTAGTGACTAAGGTCATCTAGACATTTTCAGTTCAATGTTCATTTGCTTGTGTAATAAACACACACACATACACACAAAATGATTAACACTGCAGGAATAAAGTACACATGAAGTACACTTTTTCACAAAGGTTTCCCTTCTCTATCTCTCTCTTACATGTTCTTTCTCCTAACTTCAGTTTTATATGATTTTTCTCTTCTCATTTTTTGACAGTGATTCTAAACTCTAAGCATAGTTAATGCTCAAAAACATCATTTATTATTTAAGAAACAAGGTGTGTTGAATGCATTGCTGTAGATATTAGCCCCGAGGGAGACCGCTTTGAAAATCTTGCTTACTAGTTAAGTCTAGACAATATATTCTTCAATATAAGTGTATTTCCTTACCTATCTCATATACAGTGAACTGCTAGTATATGGTTTATCTTGTACTGTCATTAACTATTTGAGAATTCACATAAAGCCAAGCTTTATATCCTATAACTTTTTAAGCATTTCAATAATATTAGACATTATGACTTACAGACTAACTTGGTGGTGTTTTTTTCCCTAATAAAATTAATCTTTGCCTCTAGGAGTTAAGTCAAACTTTCTCTGAATTCAATTTGACCATGCAGATTTTATAACTCACTTGAACTACTTTGCTGCTGGCAAAGAATCTCTCTGTCAGCCACTGCTGTAAACTTTGCATTTGGCATCTTTTGAACCATGAAGAAAAACATAATAGTAAGAAGATATGACTAAGAAACTAACGGCTTTTGCATCAGTGTTTTTCACATTAGTGGTAGTTTAGTAGGTTCCATGTAATTTTCACCTGGGAGTGACTAAGTTAGGAATATATCAGTTGATGTAAAAGATAAAAGGTCATCAATTTTTGGACAGCTTAGATGAAAGGGCAAATTACAAGATACCAGTGAGTTGAGAGTGGCATAGGGCCTCAAGGCCTTATTTTGAAAAAAAAAAAATACTCAATAACTGGTATAAACATCATTTTTTCTGATGTTCTTCTACAGTCTCACTACTGCCAAGGAAAATATTTTAGTTTTATCTGAATTGGCTATGAAATCATTTTATTTTGATTTAGTCCTTTAATGGATCTGATCCTAGAGTGGAAGAGTCGGGGAGTTAGATGGCAGACACAATAAGTTAAAAATGGAGCATATTAGCCTATGTTCTTCGGAGAAACAGAGCCAATAGGATGTGTATGTATGTGAATATACACAGATTGATTATAAGGAATTGGCTCATGTGATTATGGAGGCTAGGAAGTCCCAAAATCTGTAGTCAGCAAGTTGGAGACCCAGGAGAGCTGTTGGGATACATTTCAGTCCAAAAGCCAGAGGCTCAAGACCCCAAAAAAACCAATGTTTCAGTCCAAGTCCAAAGGCTGAAACAGACCAATGTCCCAGTTCACGCAGTCAGCCAGGAGGAATTCCCTCCTACTTAGCCTTTTTGTTCCTCCAGGTCTTCAATTTGATAGGTTGAGGCCCACTCACATTAGGGACGGCAATCTATTTTACTCATTCTACCAATTCAAATGTTAATCTCACCCAGAAACTCCCTCATAGACTCAGAATAATGTTTGGCCACATATCTGGGCATCCAGTGGCTCAGTCAAGTTGACACATAAAATTAACTACTACATAAGTGAAATGGGAGCTGATAATTGAAAGGAAAACAATCAGCCTTCAATTACAACGTTTTCATGTAAAACTCAGGCAAATGAATTCTGTCCTATTTGGTGGAGGGTCGTCCTTTAGTCTCCTGTGCTTATTCCTACCACGAATGCATCAAACTATTGCAGTTGCTGCATATATGAGTCTGTCATCCACTAACTTCTGAATCCCTTAAGGCAGAGCCTGTTTGTATCATTCCAGAGTTCCCAACATAGAGCCTGAACTTATTCACCTAAGTATTTGTTGAATAAATTAGTTGATGACCAATATCATCTGCAATTTAATTTAATAACTGTCATTACATGTCATTTTAGAGTTGCTAAAGTACTTTTATGTGTTTTATCTCCAGCACTTGAAAATCTGGTTTCAGACTCCTAAACTCAATTGGTATAGCACAGCAAGTGTAAAGAAATAATTAGAAATGATGCAAGGAAAAAAATTAACATAAAGTTATCATGTTTTAGAAGTTAATATAATTGTAGATACTATTTAAGTCTACAGTCATGCATCGCTTTACAATGGAGATACGTTCTGAGAAATGTGTCATTAGGTGGTTTCATAGTAGTGTAAACATCATAGAGTGAACTTACACAAATCTCGATGGTATAGCTGACTACTCACCTAGGCTACATGGTACCAGCTTATGGGACCACTGTTGTTTTTGTAGTCCATCATTGACTAAAACATCGTTATGCAGTGCATGCCTGTATAAGAGAAATTTTTTTGCTGTTGTAACACACAATGCCTTGTTTAATAGTATCAAAAACTATATCAGAATTATTATCACTATTTTACCCATGTGGAAACTGATCTATTCGGAAGTGGTATAACCGTCACCAGATTATATAGATAGTAGACATTAGAACCAGGTTTTCCCTTGAGGTCTGAGTAATCCCCAAAGCCTCTGCTACCAACCACTGTAAAATGCCGTTATTTATTCTTTAAAACACCCATAAGAGTATGTATGATTGCAACATTTTATAGGCAAAGAAATGGAATCTCATAAAGTTTACATTACCTATCTAGGCCACACATACAATCAGAAAAGCTCAGAATTTTAAATCAAGTCCAAAACCTGTTATCTTTTCCCATTGACTTCAGCCTCACTGTATTTTAGGCCCTTCAAAGTGTAAGATAGACATGGTACCTGCGCTAATAAGCATAGACTGTAATATTTAGAAAATGTTACAGAAACATAGTCACTGGACTTTCTGAGTTTACTTCTAGTTTGGAGCCATTAAATAAATCAAAATTTCTCTGTGGATTACATATAAACCCTGAAAAATATGTGATAAGTCCAATGTATCAAGGGAGATGTTATAAAGGTAACACTTAGCAAGATGAGTGAACACGGAAGCAAAAGTACAATAAATGACGAAAAAGATCTGGACAAACAGTGTATAAGACTTCATTTACAATTTTTAACAAATACTTCACATATCTTCAAAGAGGATTTATTGTAACCACATAGGAATGTTTCAAGTAGTTTTTAATAGATGGAGCGATAGGTAGATTGAGAGAGATATCTATATAGACATACAAATATAGGTATATGTAATTTACATGCACTAGGCAGCTATATGGTATTCTCCATACAGTTCATTCTGTAGGGTGATTTTAGTTCAATTAACTCTTTCCTATGTTATTATAATAACTCTCATTTAGAGAACCCCACCAAATATTCCTAAGAACCACTTTAGTAGGATAGAACTAAATTGATATTTGAATACAAGAATTTGGTTAGTCAACTAAGCTATATAGTAATTGTTTAATATCGTGCCTTCACATTATAAGGTGCTAAATAGATTAAATAGATTTACAACTTTAAGGAATTTATCATGGACTGAGAAATAAAATATGACATTTTGCCTAATAGCCAAAGTAGAAGAGAAAAATCTAGTTTGGGAAGAAAAGCTCTAAATTAGGTTTGAACCCATTGATATTGAAGATACCCAGGTTGGGATGCTCATCAAGCTGTTTAAGATAAAAGAGATCTCAAGAGATCAATGCAGCCAGAGATGATTTGAAAGTCAAGCACTTCAAAGTAATCATTCAAGTTTTAAGAATAAATATAATTTTATCAAGGAATAGAATAGGATAAAAATGATGGAAAAATTCAGAATATTATAGTGTTCTTCCTATTGGTGTTGGAAAGAAGAGAATGAGGATGGTTCCAAGAGGAGAAAGAGAAGTTCCACTACTGCCATAAAAGATTCAGGAAAGAAAACTTCAGAAAGGAATGTTGACCAACATTGAAACACATAGAAAAAAGACCAGAAGAAGAGGTGACCTGTGGAAAAACTGGGTTTGATTATTACAGAATTCTTGGTAACCTTCCTCAAAGCAATCTCAATATTTGGTGGGACACAAGAAAATGGTGGATGAGGTTTACATATTGGTAATGTTTTCCAACTTTAATGTACATATGACCATGACTTTAACATGTAGATTTTTGACTCAGTAAGTCTGGAATGTGGACTAAGATTCTGCATTTTTAAAAGCTCCTAAGTCATACCACTGCAGTTCATTTCTGGTCCAAACTTCCATAGCAAGACTGTAAAGTGCTTAAGTTGATTTAGTAATAAATAAATGAGGAAAGTTTGCTTATAATTCAAGAGATTTGGGGGATGGAAGGAGATTGGGATACTTTGAGCTCAGTTGAAGAAGGTCAAAGTAATAGAAACTAAAAATGATGTAAAAATTCATTTATAGTAAATCTTCCTCTTGAGAAACTATATTCAATTATTACGAGTTTTTACAAGGCCAGGTTGGAGAAAAAATCAACCAAGATTTTGAGTAACAGTAGTGTACTGGTAGACAATAGGTTTTCCTTGTTTCATTGTGATATAGAAGGATTATGGTAAAAGATTAGCTTTGACAAACACTTTGTTTTGGTAAGCAGGACTCTCAGAAGCAATTCAGGTTTTTAAAGATGCAAAAGCAATTTGCTGAGCCAGCCCTGATGGCGAACTGGTTAAAGTTCAGCACTGTCACTGCTTTGTTGGCCCAGGTTCATTTCCCAGTCACAGAACCACACCACTCACCTGTCAGTAGCTGTGCTGTGGCAGCAGCTCACATAGAACTAGAAGGACTTACAACCAGGATACACAACCATGCAGTGGGGCTTCGGAGAGGAAACAAAAAGAGGAAGTTGGCAATAGATGGTAGCTTAGGGTGAATCTTTTTCTGGAAAAAAAAAGAAGCAATTTGATTATATATACATATTTCCCCAAAGTTTAGGTTTTATTTTTTCCTACATTTGAAGATGTTCTTTTTTCCCTTTTATATAAAGCATATTTAGTCTCTAAAACAATAAGAGATAAAGATATAAATAGAGCTAAGTGGAAATAGTTTATATTACCTATATAATAACTATGATATTTGAATAAAGTTTCAGTACTTTTGTCTCCCACTCATCACACAAATACAGAGCAACAGATCTTAATTAGGAATTTATTAGAAATCATGTCATGCTTCATAGTGTCTACTGTTTCCTTAGTTGGGTGGAGAACTAAATCTCTAACATGAGAACATTCTTTTCCAGTTCTGATTAAAAAATGTAATAAAAGATTTACATTCACTAGAATGTTCAAACAGAGAACATATAAGTGGGTTCAAAGATGACACAAAATTAAACATGCTTTTGCCTATTTTAATCTAGTTATTTTTAAACACCTGGAAGCTAGCCAGGAACATCTGAAGAATTCATGCCAAATTAATTGTTTCCCCAGGGGGGAAAAAGGCATATAAATAAGTTGACAGAACCAATATTTATAAACATTGATTATCTGAATATGTTTCCAGGATTCACTTTGGGTAAGATATAAACATGAATATAAATTCTTCATGAACCAATCCTGGAAGAGAGACACTCACATCATAAGCATAAAGTCAGAAATAATAACATATCCCTGCTAGGAACATGGGTTAATTTCTGTTAGACACAGTACAGATGGGACCAGATAGAAGGAAGACAGCAAGGCCACACTCATAGTTGCCCTCCCAGGGAAAGCAAAATTATAGGGAGGAAGTAGGGATTACTGCCTTATGAGAAATAGAGAAAAGGGGAGGCTAGGTGCAGACGTGGAAAGGACAACCACTATTTGGCAGTGAGAATCAGTAGTTTTCCAAAGCAGCTTTTCTAGGAGTCACAGGGCAAGAAAAGTCACAGCAAACCGAAAGCTGGCAGGTGGCAGGCCAATCTCCTGGAGGTCAGTTTGTATGTAACAGTTCTCCCACTAAACAAGCAACACCTCAATGAAAAGTGCAAGAACATGAAGATATTCTTTACCTAAAAATATGCATCACCAATATAGGAAGGGTGCATTTACATAAGCTGCCAGTTATTATTCATATACCACGCACAAACAACCTAACATGCAACATATCAATAAAAGCCTGTAAAAGTACTTCGGGCAAGGCACTGTAATTTTCCCATCTTACAGATAAACAAAGTGTAAATGAAATTAACTTGGATAAAGACACATTGCCAGCAATCAGCAAATCCAGGATTTGAATAAAAAACAATGTGGTTCTCATATCCTGTAACAGTCATTCTATGTACTCTCACCAATAACAAATGATTTGCAAAATCAAGCAATAAAATATGACTTTCAACTTAAAAACTGATACTGATATTGGTTGTTGGCAGAGGTTTAACCAGAAACTCTCAGTGCTAATGGGAACATAAGTTGCTATAACTTTAATGAACAATGTTTTTTTAAATAATTATCAACAATTAAATAATCCTTCTGAATCAACAATTCTACTTCTAAGAATTTATTCAAAAGAAATAAGAATAGATGGACTTAAAGATTTCACTGAAAGCTTATCTATTACAGCATTCTTTGCAATGACAAATAAACAAAAACTAAATGTCTCAAAATGGGGTCTTGGTAAAATAAACTATAGTACATCCAGGAGAACATTATATGACATTGAAAAATACATCGAACATTGTAAGTAGATGGAGTAGGGCTTTCAAGGTAGCACAAGGCAAATATTTTTATATCATTAACAACAAACCAGAAGGCCCTTCTACATACAGACAGTTTAAGAAAGAACTGTTGCAGCTATTTCTGTATTCCAAATTGGGGAGGAATGGTATAATTTATATTAGCAGAAGAATTTGTCTATTTTACTTCCAGAGACTCCAAGGGGATAAGAGAAGGTAACATTGAAATTTTAGACTCTTTTTTAAAGCACTAGACGTGGACCTGAGATTTGAACCCAGGTCAGCTTAGAGACTGAGCTCCTAAATACTACCTTACCCTCTATTCTCAGGTCAAGACTGCTTTTCTAGGGATAGCCCGCGCCAGGCACTTTCTGAGTATGCTGCAAATACTGACTCACTCAATCTGATGCTGCCAACAACCGTATGTGTAGGAACACACGATCATGCAGATGTGAAGAGTCAGGCACAGGCGATTTAATCAACTTGTTCATGGTCACAGAGCAGATGAGGCAGAGTCAGGCTTCCAAGCTGACCCCAGAACTATGCTTCTCCCTATGTTAACACGCCTCCAGAGACTTCGTGTTCTCTCCACCTCCTACATAGCCACTATGGCCTTATCCCATTATTCACTTTCTTTACACTCTGAAACTGCTGGATTTTATTGGTTTGTATTATTATTTACATATCACCACACTGTGTAGCAATTTTTTCATTCCACGTTCTGTCACCTTAATTGCCAGAGTTGTGTAGTGTTATTAGCATTTACAAAGATTTTAAAACTCACTAATTTTATCAATTTGTTACATTCATCTTTTTTGCTAAAGCTTGTCCTCTGAATTGGCTTATTAGGATCATGTTTCTTGAGTTTGTAAATTTCTGTTTCTTTCATGCTTGAACAAGAGTTTCGCTTGATCTAAAATTCTTGAATGACACTTTACTTGCCTTATGATTTTGAAACAATGCTTCTTCATTTTCTGATTTTCATGTTGTTACAACCTGGTTCTGAAGCCAGCTTTATTTAATCCAACTTATAGACAAATTGAATTTTCCCCCTGAATGCCATAAAATTGTTATTTTTCTTGAAGTACACTTGTATTAATTGACCTGCATCAATTTTTTCCTAAACAAAAGTTGTGGCTTTAGTATGTAGATTCAAGTTTCCATTTATTCTATGCAAGTTTTCTTAAATTGTCTCTTTGAAAAGCTTTTCCATTTGTTTCTGCTTTAATTTACCCTATTCCACTTGTTTTACTTCCAGCAATATTGCCTGCATGAAATTATCTTTTTCTGTCATACACGGCTATTATTTTCTCAAAACCTATTTTATGCATTTTCTTTTACATTTCACTTGGCCCAATTTTCTTAATTCCTATCTCAACTATTTTTAGGGTGGTATATTTTCCCTTATCTGCTTCCAATGTAACCTGTACTTCTGTGATGATGTTATTTTTCTACTTTATACGTAAATAAATAAATATATTAATTCTGTAGCATAACTTTTCATTTCTTTCCATTGTCCCACTTTTCAAGTCTCTATATCTCACTATGCTATCTTGTTTCATAGAGATATTTACTTCAACTTATTTGACATAATGGTGAAGTCTGTACTCCAAATTTCACCTGCTTTATAGTATAATCTTTTTAGCATGTTTCTAGCATGTTCAGAAATATCTTTTGTATGCTAAGCCCATTTTCACATTTTATCTTCAGTATTTCTGCCGAAGGACCATTATATTTCTCTTTTTATTTTTTTGTGTATGAATCTGAAAACTACTTTCTAAACAATTTTTTTGCAGAAGTTTAGTGTTTAGAGTAAAGAAGATAGTACGGTAGTGAGTTGGGATAATGAACAGATTAAGAGCCAGGCACCTTGAAGTTTCATCAGTTGTCATTTTCTCATTAGCATCTCTGCTGTGGCATGATGCAGCTCTGTGACAGCCAGAAGTCTCACAGTGGGTCTGCTTGGTGTGTTTGGAACTTTTCAATTGCAAGGAAACATACACTCACTCAAATTGGATTAAGGGATTATCTGAAATTCCTCTTATCTATAGTCTGAAAATTCCAGAGTATAGTTGACCAGCACGCGGGAGCCGGAATTTCATAGTGTCATAAGAACTGGGCTGGAGGTGGATGACTCCTGGCCGTGTTTTCTGTTGAGCTCCATTTCCAGGAGTTCTAGGCTTTAATACTCTTCTCACCAAATTTGGCAGAAATGCTTTAATTTCCTAATATCTATTTTCCTTTTCTTCTTTACTAATACAAGCACAGTTTAGAACTGCAATGGGTCCAGTTAAATAATATTCATGTTCCCAGAGTGTGTGACAGTGAGAGGGACCATATGAGTCAGTTCTTGAAAGGGAAGGGAAGAAGATTTATACTGGATGTCACCCAGGAGTGATACCATTTTCCTGAAATAAATGAATAGATTGAACTGATCCATGTCTTAGCTCCTTCACCTTCCCCCTTCTTTCAGCCTGTAGACGGAGCAGCCATTTTGTGACTCTGAGAGACGCTAGAATGGGGAGGACAGATAATGGAGCTGGATGGAGCCCGGGTTCCTGATATCTTTTCATGACTCTGCTTCCACTGGACATTACTTCTCTTATGCTCTAGTAATTACAAGAGAAAAACAAGCTTTATTTTCTTAAGAGATTATAGTTGAATATCTGGTGTACAGAAATTATAAAATCCCAAATGATAAGGGAAACTCACAAAACAAAAAAAGAAAGGGAAAGTGTTTCACTTCCTTAGTTCTCACTTCCAAAATTTCTGAAATTTAACGTTATTCTTTCTATTGAGTGACAGGTTCATTCCTAAATAAACAACGTCTGGGAGATATGGGTGGGGAAGGTCAGACTTTCATTCTCAACTGCAAAGTCAAGGATGGAATTAGCTTTACCTGGACCACAGAGACTGCAAATGAAAGACACACACAAAGCAGAGTATCATCATGAGAAAAATTAATTTAGTGCTAGAGAGGCCAACCCAATCCGCCCAGGGTGAAGGGGTGTGTGTGTGTGTGTGTGTGTGTGTGTGTGTGTGTGTGATAATTAAGTTTTTACTTAACTTTAGCTGACAAACACTGGCAACAGCCAGGCTGCTTGCAACCCATGTTTTCTCTACCTTGTCACACTAAAGCCTAGCTTTGCAGTGATGGAATGTCTGCATAATTTCTAGCTTCTCCTCTAACCAAGTACTGTCAATCAAAGTTCAGAGGGTTTCTACAAGGAACTTCTACACTCTGATCTGTTTGTTCACCATAGGTTGGTTTTACACTTCAATTTGTACCTTGTAGTTTAGAAAATCTAGTTGCCTGCTAAATCTGGCCAAAGTCTGGCATACTCTTTCAACACATTTGATCATGTATTGATATTGCAGCTATTGATGCTTCCCAATTCTGGTTAAAACAGAGTTTGTTTGTTTGTTGCTATTGTTATTTCTGCATATTGTTTTCATATTGCTACTAGTTCTAGTTGCGGGATGACAAGAAATCTTTACTCCACCATCTTAAACCAAAAACATACCATATACCATTTATATTCACACAAAATATACACCCTACTACTGAATTTATATTCCAGATTTCAGATTGATTTGTACTTAACATAAAAGTATAAATTTCTAAAATACATTTTTATCATGCCAACTCTATCCTCAAAATATCAAAAGCAATTTAATCAAAAGAAAAAATTCAGTATTCTTACCTTGGAACACATGTGCTCATCAAAGTAAATTCACCTGCACAGTGTCTCCAGTTATGCTTGGGCTTCTTCAAGTATATGAGTGCACACAAGCCCTGTTTAAAAGATTCTATCTAAAATGTTCTTTTGGGGGCTGGCCCCGTGGCCAAGTGGTTAAGTTCTCGCGCTCTGCTGCAGTGGCCCAGGGTTTCACCAGTTCGGATCCTGGGCACGGACATGGCACCACTCATCAAGGCACACTGAGGCAGCGTCCCACATGCCACAACTAGAAGGATCCACAACTAAGAATATGCAACTATGTACCAGGGGGTTTTGGGGAGAAAAAAAATAAAATCTTTAAAAAAAATGTTCTCTTGGTCAATGAACAATGTGTCAATATTCATAGGCTAATACGATGGAAAGTCATCCCCTGTTGACTCTATAGCCAGATATTATCACTTTGAATTTCTATGTTATCGATATGTTTCCATATTTTGTTCCACATTTTATTTATTTGAATATGTGCATTTTATGTTGAAATGTTTCACTCTGCCTTCTAGATACCTATATCCTTAGGGGCAGCATCTTCCTGTTCTTCAAAAATGTTTGTATGATGGCCCCTAATCTAGCAAGTCTTCAGCAATTACTTGCTGAATTACATTTTTAAAATTAAATTTTAAAAAACGGTTGTATTAAACAATTTCCATTTTTGTACAAGGAAAAAAAAGAATCAATTTAGTCATTCCAAGTTCCAATTTATGTTTTAACTGTAATCACCCTGAAGTTATAGAGCCTAAAGAAAATTGAAAGAATTAGGAATTAATGTTGATAGAGTAACTTGAATAAGTAAGTAGATGTTGATGGAAAATATAATAAAAATAATAAAACGCTGTAAGGATTCTCTTTAATTTCTCATCCCAGGTGATCTCAAACTTTTAATGTGGAGTGATCAGACTCCCAGAAACCTGAACGTGCAGCATATATACCTTCTTGAGAGAGATCATTTTTGAACTAATGTCTTCCCAATCTTCAACTTCTCCAGATCTCTTTTCCAAGCTCCTGTTTTGCATTTTATATATCATCTAAAGATGCAGACATGAAATGTCCATTGTCCAATGAAACTCATGTGAAAATGAAACACTGTCTTTCTCCATTTGACAAAATGTTTTTTCTTTTACATTTTCTATCTTCTGTTTTTAGACAAATGTTCTAGACATCTAATGCTGCCTACAAAACTCTAAAACTTATTGGTGTAGAACAACAATTATTTTGCTCACAGATCTGGCGTCTGGGCTGGCATTTCAGCAGGATGAACTATTTTCTGCCCCACTTGTATGAGCTGGGGAAGACTGAAGCCTGTAGTCTGGAATCACCTGAAATCTCATTTACTTACATGTCAGTACCTGGGCTGGAATGCCTCAGCTAGGAAGCCTTGGCCACATTTAGATGTACAATTTGAAAGTATTGACAAATACATGTGGTCATGTAATTATAGCAATAGTTATAACAGAGAACATTTCTATGACCCAAAAAGTTCCCTGTGTCACTTTCAGCCATTTTCTTCCCCAATCCTATCCCTGAGAAAGCACTGATTGATTTTCTGTCATTATGGTTTTTTTCTTTCAGAAATTCATATAAATGGAATCATAAAGTATGTACCATGTATGCCTAGCTTCTTACACTTGATGTAATACTTTTGATACTCATTCATGTTGTCGCTCTAGAGCAATAGTTCATTCCTTTTTATTATTGAGTACTACTAATTATATGAATGAACCAAAAATTTTTTAAGCATTCATCTGTTGATGGACATTTGTGTTCTTTTCAGTTTTTAACTATCATGAATCAAATTATTATGAATATTCATAAATAAGTGTTTATGTAGATATATATTTTCATTTTGTTTGAGTAGATACATTTCTCTTGGGTTTCTAACTCATATTGGTGGGACATACTGGGTCAAATTGTTTTCTGAGTGGCCCACTAGCAACAGATGAGGGTTCCAGTTTCTCTATATTCCCACCAACATTTGTATTGTCTGTTATCTTAAATAGAGCTATCTTAGAAGATGTGTAATACAATCTCATTTTAATTTTATTTTGCATTTTTCTTATGATTGATGATTTTGAGCATCTTTTCATGTGCTTATTTACTATTTGTATATATTCTCTAGTAAAGAGAAGCTTTTGCCTACTTTTATTCAGGTGATTTGTCTTTTTATTACTGAGTTGTAAAAAAAGAAAAGCCTTTATCAGTAGTTGTGCAAACATTTTCCCCTATTGTAGCATTCATTTCCATTTTATTGACAATGTCTTTCAAAGAGCAAAAGGTTTTAATTTCAATGAATTCTTTATATATACATATGAAAGTTGAAATAGTTAGGCTTTACTCACCCAATGTTAAATAAAATTTTGCTGGAAACATTTTCAGAAGTCAATAGATCATACTAAAAATGATAGATCAAGAAATGACATTCTAAGAACTTTATAAGAAAAATATAGAAAAGACCCACACCAAGACACATTATAATTAAGTGTCAAAAGTTAAAAGAAAAGGTGAGAATCTTAAAAGAAACAAGAAAAAAACAACAACTTGTTACATACAAAGGAAGCCTTATAAGACTACCAGCAGATTTTTCAGCAGAAACTCTGCAGGCCAGAAGGAATTGGCACAATATATTCAAAGTGCTGAAAGAAAAAAACTGCCAATCAAGAATAATTCCCAGCAAAGTCATCACTTAGAATTGAAAGAGAGATAAAAATTTTCCACACAAGCAAAACCTAAAGGAGTTCATCACCATTACACCAGCCTTACAAGAAATGTTAAAGGACTTTCTTTTGGTTGAAATGAAAAGGCACTAATTAGTAACAGGGAAACATACAAAAGTATAAATCTCATAGGTAAAGGTAAATATATAATAAAATTCAGAATAATCTAATGTAAAGATGGTAGGCTAATCATTTATAAAGCTAGTATGAAGGTTAAAAGAAAAAATAGTAAAAATAACCAACTACAATAATTTGTTAATGGACATATAAGATAAAAAGATGTAAACTGTGACATCAAAAATAAAATGTGGAGCAGGGAGTAAACACATAGACTTTTAGAATGTGTTCAAATTTAAGTTGTTATAAATATAACTTGTTTTATGTAAGCCTCACAGTAACCACAAAGCAAAAACTTATAGTAGACACACAAATGATAAAGACAAAGGAAGCTAACCATACCACTACAGAAAGTCATCAGATCAAAAAAGAAAAGAGAAAGAGAGGAAGAAAAGAACACAGAAACTACAAAACAGCCAGAAAACAATTAACAAAATGGCAATAAGTACACACCTATCAAAAATTACTTTAAATGTAAATGAACCAAATTCCCCAAGAAAAGACATAATGTGGATGAATGGATAAAACAAAGAGACCCATCTATATGCTGCCTACAAGAGACTCACTTCAGAAGTCAAGACACACACAGACTGAAAGTCTGTGAAAGGATGGTAAAAGATATTCCGAGCAAATGGAAATCAAAAGAAAACTGGGGTAGCTATACTTACACCAGACAAAACAGACTTTAAGACAAAGACTACAGTAAGAGACAAAGAAGGTCATTATATAATGATAAAGGGGTTAATCCAACAAGAGAATATAATATTTATAAATATTTATGGGTCCAACATAGGACTGCCTAAATATATAAAGCAAATATTAGCAGATCTAAAGAGAGAAATAGATAGTAACATAAAAATAGTAGGAGATTTTAATATTTCACTTTCACCAAATAATAGATCATCCAGGCAGGAAATCAACAAAGAAACATTGCCCTTAAATGACACATTAGACCAGTTAGATGTATATAGAAAATCCCAACCAAAAACAAGAGAATACACATTCTTCTCAAATGCACATGGAATATACTCCAGAATAGATCATATCTTAGGCCACAAAACAATAGTTAATGAATTTAAGATGTCTGAAATCATATCAGGCATCTTTTCCTACCATAATGGTACAAAACCATAAATTACAAGAAAACTAGAAAATTCACAAAATGGAGAGATTAAACAATATGCTACTGAAAATCAATGGGTCAAAGAAGAAATTGAAAGACAAATCTAAAAGAATACCTTGAGACAAGTGAGAATGGAAATATGACATACCAAAACTTACAGGATGCAGCAATAGCAATTCTAAGAGGAAAGTTCATAGCAACAAATGTTTACATCAAGAAATAAGAAAGATCTCAAATAAACAACTGAAATTTACAACTCAAGGAGCTAGAAAAAGAAGAACAAACACAGAGCAAAATTAGGAGAAAGAAGGACATAAAAAAGACAAGAGCAGAAATAGACAAAATAGAGACTACAAAGAAAATAGAAAAGATAAATGAAACTAAGACCTGGCTTTTTGAAAAGATAAACAAAACTGACAAACTTTACCCAGATTCACCAAGAAAAAAAAGAGACAACTCAAATAAATAAAACCAAAAATGAAAGAGGATGCATTACTGATACCACACAGCAATACAAAGGATTATAAGAAACTACTATGAACAATTATGCACAAACAAATTGGACAACCTGGAAGAAATAGATAAGTTGCTAGAAACATGTAACTTATTAAGACTGAATCATGATGGAATAGAAAATCTGAACAGACCAATTACTAGTAAAGAGATTGAAACAGTAATCAAAAAACTCCCAGCAAACAAAAATCCAGGACCAGATGGCTTCACTGGTAAATTCTACCAAACATTTAAAGAATTAATACTAATCCTTCTAAAACTCTTCCAAAGAATAAAAGAGGAGAGAACACTTCCAAACTCATTTTACAATGACAGTATTACCAAAACCAGATAAGCATGCCACAAGAAAACAGAATTACAGGCCAATATCCCTGATGAACATACATGCAAAAATCCTCAACAAAATATTAGCAAACTGAATTCAATGACACATTAAAAGGTTCATTTACCATGAACAAGTAGGATTTATTCCAGGTATGCAAGGATGGTTCAACATATGTAAATCAATCAATGTGACACACCACATTAACAAAACGAAGAAAAAAAATCATATGATCATGTCAACAGATGCAGAAAAAGTATTAGACAACATTCCACATCCATTTATAATAAAAACTCTCAACAAAGTGGGTGTAGAGGGAATGTACCTCAACATAATGAAGGCCATATTTGACAAGCCCTCAGCTAATATTATGCTCAATGGTGAAAAACTGAAGGCTTTTCCTCTAAGATCAGGATCAGGATAAGATGCCTACTCTCACCACTTTTATTGTACATAGTATTGGAAGTCCTAGTCAGAGCAATTAGGCAATAAAAAGACATAAAACACATCCAAATCCAAAAGGAAGGAATAAAACTGTCACTATTTGCAGATGATGTGGTATTAATATAGAAAACTCTAAAGACTCCACCAAAAAACTCTTAAAACTAATAAATGAATTTGGTAAAGTTGGAGGATTCAAAATCAATATACAAAAATCTGTTGCATTTCCATACACTAGTAACAAATTATCAGAAAACGAAATTAAGAAAACAATCCCATTTACAATTGCATTAAAAAGTATAAAATACTAGCAATAAATTTAACCAAGGAGTGAAAGTTCTATACACTGAAAACTATACACACTGATGAAAGAAATTGAAGACACAAATAAATGGAAAGATAGTCTGTGCTCATAGATTAGAAAAATTAATATTGTTAAAGTGTCAGTAGTACTCAAAGTAATCTACAGATGCAATGCAATCACTATCAAAATTTCAAAGGCATTTTTCACAGAAATAGAATAAATAATCCTAAAATTTGTATAGAAACACAAAAGACCCCAAATAGCTGAAGTAATCTTGAGAAAGAACAAAGCTGGAGGCATCAGGTTTCTTGATTTCAAACTACATCACAAAGCTATAGTAATCAAAACAGTCTGGTCTCAGCATAAATGCAGACACATAGATCAATGGAACAGAATATAGAGCCCAGAAACGAATCCTTGCATATATGATCAATTAATTTATATCAAAGGGGCTAAGAATATGCAATAGGGAAAGGACAGTCCCTTTAATAACTGGTGTTGGGAAACTGGACAGCCACATACAAAACAATGCAACTGGACCACTATCTTGAAGGATACACAAAAATTAACTCAAAATGTATTAAAGACATGAACATAAGAACTGAAACCATAAAACTTCTGGAAGGAAACATAGCTGGCAATCTCCTTGACATCAGTCTTGGTGATGATTTTCTGGATTTGACACCAAAAGCAAAGGCAACAAAAGCAAAAATAAACAAGTGGGACTACTTCAAACTAAAAAGCTTCTGACAGCAAAGGAAGCCATTCACAAAAAGAAAAGGCAGCCTATGGAATGGGAGAAAATATTTGCAAATCACATATCTGATAAGGGATTAATATCCAAAATACCTTATGAACTTATACAACTCAATAGTAAAAAACCCCCAAACAACCCAAATAGAAAATGGATAGAGGAAATGAATAGATGTTTTTCCAAAGAAGACATAGATGGCCAAAAGACACATGAACAGGTGCTCAACATCGCTAATCAGGGACATGCAAGTCAAAACCACAATGAGATATCACCTCACACATGTTAGAATGGCTATTATCAAAAAGACAAGAGATAACAAGTATTGCTGAGGATGTGGAAAAAAGGGAACCCTGATGCACTGCTGGTGGGAATGGAAACTGGTGCAGCTGCTATGAAAAAGAGTACGGAGCTTCTCCAAAAAAGTAAGAATAGAACTACTTTATGACCCAGCATTTCCACTTCTGGGTGTATATCAGAAGAAAACAGAAACACTAACTCAAAAAGATATATGTACTGCTATGTTCATTACAGCATTATTTACCAAAGGCAAGACATGGAAGCAAACTAAGTGTCCATCGATGGTTGAATGGATAAAGAAAATGTGATGCATATATATGTATATATATATACCATATATATATACACCTATATATACACATGTACACACACAATGGAATATTATTCAGCCATAAAAAGAAGGAAATCTTGCCATTTGCAGTATCACGTATGGACCTTGAGGGTATTATGCTTAATAAAATATTTCAGACAGAGAAAGACAAATAACAAAATACCATATTATCTCACTTATATGTGGAATCTAAAAGACAAAACTGACCTCATGGATAAAAAGAACAGATTTGTGGTAGCCAGAAGTGGAGGTTAAAGGTAGGTGGAATGGGTGAAGGTGGTCAAAATGTACAAGCTTATAAAATAAATAACTCCTGGGGATGTAATGTACAGCACAGTGACTATGGTTAATAATACTGTATTGTATAGTTGAAAGTTGTTAAGAAAGTAATCTTAAAAGTTTTAGTCACTAGAAAAAAAATTTGTAACTGTATGCTGATACATGTTAACTAGAATTATTCCGGTGATCATTTTGCAACACGCTCAAATAGTGAATTATTATGTTGTGCACCTGAAACTAATATAATGTTATAAGTCAATTATATTTAAATATAAAAAAGAAAAAAAGTAGAAGAAAATATTAGAAAATTTTTCTAAAATAACTGTAAATCATTGTCCCTGAGGAGTGAAATGGTGGGAGATGAAGCAGAGGACTACTATTTTGTTATACTCTGTGGTATGATCGGTCTTTTAAAAATGTATATAAACACACACACACACAACCCACACAGCAGGGATAAGTCACAACTCCACACTTAACGTGAACTGTATGTTCTTAAACAAATAATCCTTCTTTTACAGGAAAATGTGAAACAGGAGTTGACCAAATGAGGGAAATAAATTGAAAGATGCAAAACTCGCCTCAGATATAAAGACAAAATTATAAGATGCAGAAGAAAACAGTTTTGTAGGAAAATATAATGAGATAACAAGGAAATAAAAACAGCCAAGTAAAGAAAAGCAAACCACAATGAATATAATAGATCCAAAAGAAAATTATATAACTTTCAAAAAATAAGAAAATCAGGTTAGAATCAGCCTTTTGATGGCAACATTCATTGCAAGTCAAGAGTAGAGCTACATTTTCAAGAAACTAAAACAAAAAGAGTGACACAACAATTATAATTACCCAGCTAATTTATCCTTCAGGTATCAAGGCAATATTAACAGTTTTAAATATGAAATAAATCAGGCAATAATATTCTCTTGAAGATTTCTAGAGGGGTCTACTACACAATGAACTTAATCCAGCAAAGAGATAAATGATACAACCTCAGTATATGACTGATGGTGAGCTTTGAATATATTTAATTGCAAATCTAAAATAATATAAATTTTAGTAATAGTGGAGAAATAGGCCAACATACGTTTTGACAAAGTGGAAATGTTAGATTGAAAAAAACATAGGAAAAGAAGAAGAGAAAGAAGAAAGCAGAACTACCTCATTAAATGCTGTGTAGATAATAGATGAGACTCAAAATAAGTTTATTTTAAACTGAAAAACAAAGCAGTACAAACGAAGAAAAATGCCTCAAGCAGAAGTCAGCAAACTATGGCACTCAGGCCATATCTGGCCCCTACTCATGTAACCTGGTCACGTCCATTCGCTTGTTAGCTATGACTTCTTTTGAACTGCATTTATACAAGTTTGCCATTGACATGGGGACCGTATGACCCACAAAATTGGAAATATTTACTACGTGCCCATTCCAGAAAAAGTTTTTGATCCTTGATCTTAGAGTATTATGACAGTTATTGATATAAAGGTAAGCAATAAAATATTGTAATACGTATATCTTCCTAAATACCCAAATAAATTTAAAACAGAGCAAGACATAGTGCGAATCAAACACACCAGTCACAGCAATAAATGCAACTGGGTTTAACTCACCTGTTGAAAGAAATATTTTGATTGCCTTTAAGCAAAACTTAATTTTATGTTGTACTCAAAAGTGATGCTTTAAAAAAAAAGATACAAAGAGATTAAAATAAAGGGATGGAGAAAGATTTATCAGACAAATAAAGACAATAAGAAAGTAGAGGTTTCAATCCTGACATTATACAGGTAGATCTCAGACCAAAAAGCATTATACAAGAAAAAGAACACAAGCCACAAATCATGATGACAAGATAGCAATATCTATACAAGAAATGTCTATCAATATCTATACACTAAAAAACTCAACAACCATTTGGTTTTCAGCTTCTACAGAATTTATTTTAGAAATAGTGCTTGAGTTAGGCCAGACCAAGAGCGCCTATCAGGGTCTGAAAATCAGTAATAATAAGGTTGTCAATAGAGTTCAAAATTTCTTTTACTTCAATTTACTAATAGATTTGCAAACAAGCAATGTAATGAATGCATATTGACCCCATGTTTTTATTCTTCTATGAGATGGTCAGTCAGCTGTGGCCACAAGAGGAGAAAGAGGAGAGGCTCAGGAAATAAAGTTTATTATATTCACAGGTCCTAGAGACGGGAGGCAAGGGTGGTCAGGAGGAAGAAGACAGGAGCCAGGGGAAAGCATGAGGCCTGAGCCTTCATTGGGGTTCCAAAGGAAGGGCAAGGCAGGGCAGGGTGAACAGCTTAGAACTGGCTGGTATGAATAATTTCATGGGGCTTTGGGCTGTAGGTGTGGTCCTGCATCTTGGCCCTAGGATGATTAAGGTAGAGGAATATTGCCCCCTGGGGTGCAGGGGCCAGACAGAGGAGGGATGGCTCAGGATTGGTTAGTTTGCATTGCACAGATATGCTCCTGGGTGGGCCCTTTGATGTCTCTAAGAAATGGCTAACCCATGGGGGGCAGTGTTTCCCCAAGGAGAAAGGTTTGTTAAGATGTCAAAACATCATAATATACAGAAAATTAAAAATATATACAACACACCCCCCAGCATGGGCCAAGAGGAGCCAATGTGTTAGGAGTATAAACGCCCCATCTCCATTCTCCCCACTTTCAGAAGCAGACGTCAAGAGAGAAGCACAGAACTTTGCACTCTCCTCGCTCTCCCTATCCCTTCACCATCAATCTCTACATTGAATCCACTAGGATCAATATAACTTTGTTCTTACCCAGTTTATGTCTGGCACCAGAAAAAAATTCAAAGAACCTTGGGTCATCTTCTGAATAACCATGCACAACTGATGGCTGTTTCTTCTCACAGCCCCCACAGAACCAGGCTGGGTAGTCGAATAGGTAACCTCATCTTTCTTTTCGCTGCTTCTAGGTCATTCTCCCAACATTTTCCTTAATCTTTTTCTGTATTTTGTCTCATCAGATTATAGCACCTCTGCTTGTTTCTCTTATCTACTAACCCCCAACAATCATGCCTTCAATATTCTTGCTCCTAGTATGCTATCACTAGTTACAATAGTCCTGTCACAACCCCAGGTGATGTCAATGACCTGAACACAGATGATAACCAGGCCTAGCATTTCCAGTACCTCCTCTCTAGCGAGTTAACCCTACACCTGATCAGGCACTCCCTCTCAGGATCATATTGTGGATTCTATCATTACCCACAGCTGCAAACTTCCATAATTCAGATTTCAAATACCCAAATCTCTTTCCGTCTCATTCCCTCTACTACCTAATAAGCACTGACCCACCCAGCAACTACATTGCCACATTTCCATATCCGTCTCTCCTGTACTGCCTTTCTCCTTCGCCCAGTTTACACTCTTTAGTTCTTCATTACAGTCGCTTGAAAGCTCTGCCGGCTCGGGTCCCCGGCGCTGGGTCCCCTCTCCGGGCCGGGCAGCACCCTCGGCAGGGCTCCGGGGGAGCGGGAGGCGGCGCAGGTCTGCCGAGCTCAGCCGGGGTTTGCTGGCCGGACCCCTGCTCCACCTGGTCCTGCTTCCGGTCCTCGGCTCTCGCCTCCTGGCCACCAGCCTCCCTGAACTCTCCCAGCCACCTGAGAACATCTAGATCTGCATCCGGCCCCTCCCTTTGCTGCGGACCCTCAAGCGGACCCCGCAGAATGCCCCAACCTCGGGGCAGCGCCCGCGGCCCCCCAGGCAGCCCACCACATTTTTGTGCCGTGAAAGTCATTATTTTGTTGGTTCCCCAGCCTTTCTTTGTAGATCGGGTTTTAAATTACATAATTTTGTAAAATCTTATTTAAATATAACCCTCTCTGCCTGAACAATTTTGTAGAAAATACGCATTGATGCTCTCTAGTCTCTCTTCAAATGCAGACGACTAACTCTAATCGGCTCTCCTTTCTGTATGGCAATTTTATTACATTTCTCCAATCCTTTACTCCCTTGGAGGAAAATTTTATATCTTATCCTTTCTCCTCCAATACCTCCTCTTCTCCTTTTCTCACTTTCGCTTAATTACTCTGCTTTCCATTTTCCTTCAAAAAGAAAAAGAAAAAAGCCCAGGATAAAGCTAAATCCTTCAGTGCTTTACACATCTCTAACCCTTATCTACTTAGAATCATCTTTCCCCAAATTTTCCCTTCCTCTCCTCAATTAGCATTTTCTTTCTTCTTTTCCTATTGCACAATTATCAATGTAAAAACGTGCTTTAAACAAATATTTTTAAGCAAAAACAGAAGAATCATATTGTCACTTTCCCTCTGGCTCCCACCCATATCCCTGGCCCTCTATTAGCAAACTGCCTTAAGAGTATCTCGTTATCATTTTCTGTAATTTCCCCCCAAACCACACTGGTAGGTTGAATTGTGTTCCCCCAAAAGATATGTTGAAGTGCGAACTTCCAGCACGTTGTTTGGAAGTCGAGCCTTTGCAGATATAATCAGTTAAGATGAAGTCATATTGGAACAGGGTGGGCCCTTAATCCAGTGTGACCAGAATCCTCATAAGAAGTTACAGAGCTGACCAGGGAGAATGCCATGGGACAACAGAGGAGTGATTGGAGTAATACAGATGCAAATCAATAGGCACCAAGGATTGACAACCACTGCCAGAAGCTGGGAAGAAACAAGGGAAAATTATCCCCTAAGGGGAGCATGGCCCTGACCGTTTGATTTCAGACTTCTAACCTGCAGAATTGTGAGATTGTAAATTTCTCGTTTTTTAAGCTATCCAGTTTGTGGCACTTTTTTACAGCAACCATAGGAAAGCAGTACACAATCCTGGCTTTTCCTACCAGCCAAAAAAATCTACCAAGTCTTGCCAAGGTAATAAAATGTTCAAACGTCAATACTTACCTTACTTGGCTTATCGGCAACATTAGACACAGGTGTTGATTCCTTCCTTCACTTAGCTTCACTCCTCTACATTCCTTCTCAGACTCCTTTTCTGGTTTCTCCTCATCACTTTGACTTTGACTTTTGCAGAGGTCCAAGGTTCTTTCTTTGGACTTCTTTTCTTGGTCATCTTTTTCAGTTTCATGCCTTTAAATACCCACTGTAAGTGGATGACTATCAGATTTATATATCTAGCTAAGACCCCTGTTGTCTGTTCAATACAACCTGTTATGTGTCTAAGAGGTCTTTAAAATGGGAGATGTACTGATTTTTCTTTCAAATCTTTTCCCCATTTCTTTCAATGAATGGAAATCCCATTTTTCCAGTTGTCCAGACCCAGACCTTGGAGTTTTCTTTGACTCCACTCCTTTTATTTTTGTATCTCATATCCAATCTTTCAATAATACTCAGCTCTTCCTTCCAAATGTATCCCATACCATCTCACTACTTTTTACCATCTCCTCTTTTATTATCTTGATAAGTCAGTATCACGTTTGGCGAGATTTATTGTCATAATCTCTTAACCAGTGCCCTTGCTTCTGTCCCCACTCACAATCTGTTCTTATCACCGAATTGAGGTGACCCTGTTACAACATGTTAGAGCATTCCTTTCGTCTGCTCAAAGGAGTCTATGGTTTTGATATGACTTATAGTAAAAGCCAAAGTATTGAAAATAGTCTGCATGATCCTACAAATTCTTCCCTCTCTCATCTCATTACCCCTCTGACCTCGCTCCTCTTCCTCTCCCTCTGTTTCACTCCCAAGTGACGCTGCTTTTCTTCAAATATATCTCAAAAAGTTTTGAGACCTTTGCATTGCTGCTCACTCAGCCTGAAACCCACTCTCTCCAGAACACCTCGTGCTTCACTCCTTTTTATCCTGTCTGTCTTTGTTCAAAGGTTGCTTGCTCAGTGAAGCCCTTAATAACAATCCTGCTAAAAATTGAACACTTCCACTCCTGCAGGACCCAATCTACTTTCTTGCTTTATTTTCTTCCATAAACTTTATTGCAATCTGAAAAAATACTCATTTTAAAATTTTTTCGATGTTATCTATCTCACCCCCAATAGAAGAATAACATGAAATCAGAAGAGTATCTGGCATATGGGAAGCATTCAATAAACGCTTGTTAAAAATGAGTGAATAAATGTACCATCCTTCAGAAATACAGAAAATAATTTGAATGGGACATTCATCCCTTCAACAAGTATTTATTGAGTACATACTGAATTTTTAGATATTCTAAAATTAGAAGTTTAGATATTTTTAGATATAGATTTAGACATTAAATAGGAATCTCAGTTTATGCTACACTCCTATGCTTTAACACACCCCATTGTATGTAAATGCTTTAGCACTTTATGAAGTTTACAGCTGCAACAACAAGGGAAAGAGAAGTGCAGTGAGGATCAGTAGGCATATTATTAGACTTGAACAAAGGTAACAGAAGTTCCTCTAAAGACGGCTTGGTTTTTGACAGAGAAATGATAGATTGGACCTAGATAAATACAAGTGATCAAAGTAAATGAACTAGTAGTCTGAGGGTAAGACTGTCTTCATGAAGGGGAGGCAAATAGAATTGGGGGTAGGACAGGAGTATATAACCACATTTCTCCATCTGTGCTGTGGGTGGAACTCACTTCAGTGTGGATTGTCTCCTATCAACCAGTGTGCTGACATGTAAAACAATAAACTTCTAGTGGACATAAATACTATCATTTCTGAAATGTTTGGACTCCCTCAGCAAATGTGGAGGCCCTGTCAGTAGTAGTACTAACTGCTCTTGCTGCCTCCAAGCTCTTGAACTACTTCAATGATGAAGCATTTCTCCAAGGGCACAGTGCATAATCCTTAGCGAGACTTGCAAGAATTCACGGTCTGGCTGTGCTTACTTTTCTGAATTCATCTCTCCATCTTTCTTGTAAGCTGTATACTCTTAGGGAACAACAGCTCCCCTACACTTCCATGTTCCTTTTTATGCTCTTCATTTCTGTCCTTGAATAGGCTGGTCCTTCTGCCTGAGACGTCCTGCCTCCTCTGACCTCTCTCTCTACCAGGGCAGCTCCTGCTCACCCTTTTGATCTCTATCTAGATGTCACTTTCCCCAGGAGTCTCTCTGATTTCTCAAGCGCTGTAAGATTTCATTTCACACTGAACTTAGTTCAAACACAGCCCTTAGGACAATAAATTGAGATTGCTTTTTACATTTGTCTCCTCCACTAACATCCTGAAAGTAGAAACTGGATCTTGTTCGCTTGGTATCCACAGAGTCTAACACCAAGCTTAACAAAATGCTGGTGCTCAGCCAACATCTATTAAACAAGTTAATGAGTAGATTTCTTCCTCTTCTGCTTTTTCCTCTTTGCTGTCATGAGAGTTTCCTTTGTAAAAAAAAATTATATCATTTCTCTATTTAAATATATCTATTCACTCTCTAATATCTTGCAATGATTTTCTAAAGGATCTCATGAATTGAAGTGTTTGGTTAACTTGGGTGGCAAAGAAAACATTAGTGGAAAGGGAATACAGACTTCTCCATTTCCATCTACCAAAGCAGCCAGGATTTCATTATTCTGTACATTAGACTTCAATATTTTATTTTGTTAAGAAAAATGAGTTTTCATGAATTAAAATAATAAAAACAAAAATAAAGACAGAAAATGTCTTACAAAATTAAGTGCACACTCCTTTACAGGCAAACAAAACCCAACCTCCCTCATGAGTTTCATTTTCCACAACTACTGCAGGAAAATCCTGTAAACAGCACACTCAAGCTGATCCATTGCAAAAAGAAGTCAAGGTCTTACTGGCCTCTGGGCTTGCCAGTCCTCCTCCCCGCACCTGGGAAGTATTTCAGCTGTCTTCACTGTAAACTCCAGTGCTCTAACAGCCAGCTGGCATTTTACCTTCTCCTCTGGAACCATCACCCAGTCATGGTGATTCTTTTCATTATGATGTCATAATGTTTGCTTTAAGCTTTTGTTGTAGTATTCAGTAACAGTGTTTGGTGATTAGCTTTAAAGGTGCCTCTTCCACTTTCTTCTGTTTCTCAAGAACATAGATTAGATCTTTGTCACCTTCCTATCTGTAACACGTTGCATAATCTGTGGCACATAGAAGATGCTCGGTATAATTTACTGTTTGAATACAATAAAGGCATCTGGGAACATCTTCAAATATACAAAGGTGGTTCAACATGTATGAATAGTTAGAGTACTTAAAATAAATGAAATAAAATAAGTTAAAATGCACAGCGCTCAAATACTTATAATATTGAACATCTTATAACTTATTTAGAGAGAGCTAATTTTTCTTTATAACGTGGATGTTGATTCACATCTCCTGTGCATGTAACCCAGAGTTGTAGGGGTAAAACTATATTTGCGTCATTGATCTATCTAATCATTACTAGCAAGGAGTGACCTTCCCTGACCAGGCTGTAAGTTCTACAATTATAGAAAGTGTTTGGTGCTGGTAAACTCTCTTTGCTCTTAAAAAACCTCTGCTCTGGATCTCCCAAAATTCTAATTCACCAGCCTCCTCACCCTCAGTCTTCAGCTGGATGGCTCTGAGGGAAGACCGGAAGGTAGAGAAGAGGAGGAGCGTGTGCTCCTTTCCTGGGGCACCTTCATCCCCTCCTTGACTCAGGAACCCACCAGGCAGATCCCTCTCCTGCTCACAGAACCAGATCCTGTCTGAAAGCCCCACAAACGTGTAGCTCTGGGTGGAGGATCCCAGCTTCTGGGCGTTTCAGTCTCCCTCCAGCTACAGCATGATAGCAGCACCCTAATGTTGCTCATCCCTGGGATGTCTCACCCCTCTTTTCCTTCTCATCTGTGTAGCTAACACTCTTTAAAAATTTAGAGTGGTTTCTGTTTTTGTGGATGAAAACTGTTTGTTACATTTTTCATATATTTTACCCACATTTTACAATACAGTACATTGCATATAGTTGGTAGCAAAAAAACATTTAATATAGTTGTTCGAGAAATCATGAGCCAGCGCCGATAGCCTAATGGTTAAAGTTTGGTGCACTCCACTTTGGCAGCCCAGGTTTGGTTCTTGGTTGCAGAACCACATCACTCATCTATCAGTAGCCATGCTGTAGCAGTGGCTCACATAGAAGAAATAGAACTTACACAACTATGTGCTGGGGATTAGGGGGGTGGGAGGAAGGAAGAAAAAAGAGGTAGATTGGCAACAGATGTTAGTGTAGGGTGAATCTTCCCCTGCAAAAAAAAGAAAACGAAATCGTGCCATGTGATAGATACAAATATGTATAAAAGGCCATGTAATTCTCTTATATTCCCCTGGTTAACACCTGCAGATCGTCCAGATATCATGTCAAGTGTTTCTCCCCCCATACCGTGACAGCCCGTCAGGTGACACTTTCTATTTTCATCCTCTGTAGCACTTTATACATTTCCATCACATTTATCAGAATTAGCAATAAATTAATCTTTGTGAATATTTGGCTAGTATCTGTTTCTCTCTCTAGAGTATATTCCATAAAGAAAAGAGCAGTGTCTGATTTACTTGATATTGTACCTCCAGCCCATAGGACTGGCCTGCTAGATCTTCTAGTGGTTAAAAATTCTTTTAGAATAAATGAGGAAACAAAGTGAAGAAAAATGAGGTATCCATGTAAAGCTAGATTTTTAAGAAAACTGCATAATGAGGTAGAAGTAGAGGGAATGACAGGAGTCTAAATTAGATGGAAAGGCAGGATTAAATTAGGGAGATTTGTGTATGTAATTTTATCTGAAAATAGTGGGAATTAATGAAGTGTTTTAATCAGGAGGACTAAGTGAAATCCGATTTGCATTTCAACAAGGTCGCTGATAATGAGATGGATTACTCAGTGTTGGGAATCTCGTTAGAACACAGGCATTATGATTTGGCATCAAAATAAAGTTCCACCTGGTTCTCAACTGTAATCACAAAGAAGTAAATTACTTTTTACTGCTACTTGCCATTTATGTTTTAATCCGTTATTCAGGTTCTACAATCTTGGCTTTTTTATTTTTTTATTTTTTTTGCCACTGCAATTGTCACAGTCAGCTGATGTTCTTAGAAAATAATGTGGAGTGATTAGCTAAGTCCTTTCCCTGAGTTATATAAAATAGCACTGGGCCATATATTGTGTATGTGTGCTTTGTATTTATTTTCAAAAGAATATGTCATCTTTCATTTTTGTAGTTGTTTTATTGTTCTCGTAGAGGTTGGAATATAGAAAGAAAAATGAAAACGTTAATTTCCTAAGTAACTTTTGCCTTAGGATGGTAAACCAGTGACATGATCTGTGTGCCTCTCCTGAAATGGGGGAGGGGAGAGATTTATAGCGTATTGCACCAAAAAAGAGAATAAAACATAATTTCACATCCTCCCATACACCCATTAAATCAAGGCATCGGAAGATAGTCCAAGGTAATTCTAAAGATACTTTTGAAACCAATAGGTTGTTGCTATATTATTGAAATGATAAGCAGGGCCAGCTACTTAATTGGCACAGTCCTCTGCAAAATGAAAATGTGACGCCCTTTGTTCAAAAATCAGAAAAAAAAAAAGGCTTTTCCTTTCTTGTGTTGTCTCTCTCTCAGCCTGTAATAAGAGTTGTTATTTGCCATTTAATGTTGTACTCAGTTGGGCCCAGTGACAATCACGGGCTGAGTGCAGGCCCTGACAGGTACCCGGCCCACCCTGAGACTCCACACTGGGGGCAAGGACATCCCACCCAAACCTCCCTGAGCCTATGCCTTGGCCGCTGCCTAGGTTGGTGGGCTGCAGTGATCACTGGGTGTGAGAAGGGGAGTGGGCAGCCGCGAAGCTGTCTGGGGAAGCAAAGAGGTGGTAAGAGGCAGAACCCCACATGAGCCAAAGCTCTGCTCCCCCAGCACATTCTCAATGACCCCAGCGGACTTAACTTAGAAAACACAAATTTTAAGATAATATTATTAAGAACTTCAAGATGGCCACTGTAGAGCATGGAACCCCAAACATGAAGCCCTATGCAGAATCTCAAGTCCTGAGCAATTTTGCTGGTCATCCACCCATGAAGACCACCCTGATGGTAAGCACTGGGTTGTAGCTTGAACTAAGAAGTCCTTCCACTAGTTCCGTAAGAACCAGTATTGCTGTTACGAGTGTAAGCAGACCCTTAGCTGTAAAAATTAGGATTTAAACTGATTCATATCTATATGTTTGACAAAACGTGACTATTTTTTCAATAAACGGAGTTTGTTGCTGTCTCTTTCTCCTCTACATGCCCCCAATAAAATTATAAATCTCCAGTTAGATCTACCCACTGTCAGCAACCTCATTAAATAAATTACGTCACAACTGTCTTTTAATCATTCCTTTGTGAAGATGTTAAGAGAAGCTCAGAATCTTACAGATTTTAACAATGGAGACTCTAAGATTCCTGCAATATAGATTGTGCCTCTGACAAATGAACATATGCTCTACAAACAATGTTGCGGGAAGGAGAATCTGACCTTGTCTTCCAAAGGCACAAAATCACACAATAGAGAGGCAGTAGTTGCAGTTCAGTAGTCAGCTCTAAATTCTAAATCTGGCTCTTCTGCTAAGTTAGCGTGTATGTGATCTCTTATTCTTGTTTCCTCTTTTGTAAAATGTGGTGCTAGTTTTGAAGATTTTTTCCAAAATTATCTTCTAGTGGGAAAGTGATATTCCTTCTTTGTCTCTGGAGAAGCAGAAGGTATTTGAATGTAGAGAATCATATAGTAGGTGAAAGGAAAAGCAGCATCTACTCTCACTGAGTACTTCTGTAATCCTTGTGTGTTTATGTTGGGGGGGTTCTATATCAGTCAGTTCTCTGACACCAGCTGTGTGTCCTACAGCTGAACTCAGTTCTGACACCAACAGCCTGAAGAGTTAGTGCAGACCCCACAGTTTAAGCGCTTAGTCTCAGAAGACTGCCCCAGACTTCAGAAGCCAATTGCAAGTGGTAGGTCTCTCAGTTACCCACAACTTCTGTCCAATTTGGCTGCAAATCAGAGATTCCCATAACCCCCTCCTCAGTTTAGATCATTTGCTAGGACAGCTCGTAGAACTCAGGAAAACAGTTTCCTCACTCTGTTACAAGGACTTATCTCAGGGACAGCCGGATGGAAGAGCTACACAGGGCAAGGTATAGAGAAAGGGGAGTGGAGCTTTCAGTCCCTCCCCAAACTCTCCACCCTCCCAGCACCTTCCCGTGTTCATCAGTCAGGAAGCTCTCCAAACCCCATACTGTAGGGATTTTTATGGAGGCTTCATTACGTAGGCATGACTGATTAAATCGTTGGCCATAGGTGATTAACTCAACCTCCAGCCCCTCTCACTTCCCCTGAGGTCAGGGGTTGGGGCTAAAAGTTACAACCCTGTAATCACCTGGTTGGTTCCCCTCGCAACAGCCTCCATCCTGAGGCTATCCAGGAGCCCTCAGCCACCAGTCATCTGGGTAGCATATAAAAAACACATCACTTCTGGGGATTCCAAGGGTTTTTAGAAACTGAATGCCAGGAACTGGCAGGGAGAGCCATACTCCAATACCTTAGAACCAAGATCATTGGTAGTAGCTTGGTACAAGAAAGACAAACAGCAATGAGAAGTGTTTCTACAGTTGGGGATGTGACGTTTTGTGTAAGCCTATAGCGAATTCTTAGTCCGGAGTTCACGGTTAGAGTTAAAATGTGCCCCAATCTCTGAACAAAGTACTGTGTGTAAGTTCATTTTACGACTCCATCAGATTAGCAGGAAAATCTGTAAGCATAATATGATGAAACATGATAATATCTTCTATGACACCTACAGGCCAAAGAAGGGGCTTTAGCGTCACAGGAGGCAATGGGTGTGTTATTTGGTGCTTAGGAGAGGGAAATAGCCTGAAGCATGGGAATGAATAATTTATAGCAAGAGGTGCAAACTTGATAGGTTTATATTTTCATAGAAACGAAGTCAGTTTTAAGAGTTACATTTTAAAGCAAATGAATACGCAATTGGTAGATTATGTGGTTAAAATGGGAGTCCTCAGATCCCCGAATCCCCCTGCCATGGAGCCACCAGTCTGGGGCACTGCTGACCCTCTGAGATCCCCGTTAGTAAAGCTTCTCTGATCTCCGGCAGAAGGATACTAAGACATCTTCTCATTTGGTAAAATCACCAAACAGACAAATCTTACCTAAGAAGTCTCCAATTCTCTTTTAGTCATCTTTTCCTCCTCATACATTGAAAAAAATTTCCACTTCTTGATATTCTTTTAATTTGAGAGTAAAAAAGAGATATATTTCTGATATACTAATTTTACTAGTTAAATATGTTTTCAACTTTTAGGGTGAATGATTCCTGCATCCCAGGGGTATTATGTTGTTTTTCAGCAATATTTCATTAGTGTAAAGGCTACACTTTATTGCAGACCAACTCTAATCTATGTGAAAATGTATTCCTTAAATTTGCCTCATGTTCCTAGTATATGCACCCCCAATCTGTGTAAGGATGTAGTTTAGTAAAGACAAAATGAACTAAAGTTTTGATAGTATGTGCAAGACACGTGTTTTTAAGACTTTTAGTAATTTACTGACTCTTGTCATTGTTATGGCCACTTTTCAGAAGATGAGTTAATTTCCTAACTATTTTAGCATAATAAATTATTAGCTTATTAACCAGATCTACGTTTTAAAAATCAACATAGAAAATCTTCAGAGAGAAATATCCATCAAATTTGAGAGCATGAACAGTGGTTGAAAGATAGGCTATTTGTATATTTATTTTTCACCTTGATTAAATCATAAGACATCTTTCATAATTATCCTTTTTTATTAGTAGAATTTCCCCATTCCTCCCTCCAACATAAGAACGTCAAAAATACAGAAAATGATCATTACTTGGAAGGATAATGTAATTATTAACAGGTTTTGAAGGTCTGGGCAAAAAACGCTATCTTCAGATTGTCAGTGTAGTTCATAAGATAGACTAACTCGATATATAGCAGGTGTTCAATAGTTGTGTTTTGATTAAATAACATGCAATGTAGAGTAGCGCTAAGTGTCATTTAAAATGCAACCAGGAAACTGTTTTTCCCCTTTAATCTCTTTTCTATAAATTATTTATTTGTAAGGTTTCAAAACATGAGGGAAAAAACTATCCTTAAATTTAGCAAAACAAAGTATGGCTTGAAAAAATGTTTAAACTATATAAATCCTAGAACTTCTTGTTTAAAAAGATGTGCAGTTATTTTTAGCATCGTCCCAGGATTGTCATATATTGAAGGTCCCTCTCATGGACTAAAACTACTGTGCAATTTTTAAGTAAGAACACTTAGACTTTACCCTTTAGTGAATCATATTAAGTAGAATTTCCAGTATGCCTCCTTTATTAAAAATTGCCAAAGAATGCTTTGACAGAAATAACAATTGCCATTTGAAAACACAGAATTAATTTTCTAGGAAACATGGGTATCACATGTGTAAATGGGCATTTTAGGTATCAGAAAAAAAAAGAATCATGCTTGTGCATTTGTTATTTCAAATGTCATCATTTTCTTCCCGATGTGTTAAATCTGATCTTCGATAGAGTATCAAGTTTGCTAATATGTATTGCAGGAATTTTGCTTGGAAAAATGAATTAAAATAAATAAAATAAACCAGATACAAAATCTTGCCTTGTATTTACAGATAAATTTTAATGGAATATTTCATGGTCTAACACAAATATCAGACCCAATGACACTAATTCTTGTACAGCCTTTGGCTTACCCTGTATAACAAAATCTGTTATTTAAAGTAGACTATAAAAGACCTTATGGTAAGTGAGCTTCCAAAGACACAAAGAAAATCCTCCATAAATTTAAAAGCTTATCTCAAATTCTTATTGGCATAAGCTTAAGATGGATATATTATTAATTGCATTATCTTAGGTAGTTGAAATATATAATACTGGTTAGAGTGTGAAAATTAAAAAAAAAATAGGTTTAAGTATTTTTGCTTCTGTTCCTAGTCAACATTAGTAAACACACATAAGTCAATGTAAAATTACCTTTACAAGTTTTGAAATTTTGGCAATTTCAAGCAAATTTCCCTAAGTCAGCAACATTTTTTTTACCCTTAGTCAGCATATTACAAGGTTCATATATTCCAAAGAGTAACGATTAAATGTTGTACAAATAAGTTAACATTTATTTTACTACTGCTTAATTTTTAAAACTTCCACTTAGAAATTTACAAGGAAAATGGGCATCGTTGAGGAAATCGAAAATGAATGGATAATGTACTCAGTTGAAAAAGATATGCAAAATGTGTTTGGCATAAAGGAATATATTTTGTAACATCTTTTATAACCTGTCAGTGGGAAAAAAAGAAAGTTCCATCTTTCAATGTCTGTTTTTAAGAATAGGAAAATGAACTAAATGAATAGACGATTCAGTAATGTCCAACAGATAACTAAAATTCAAATTTTATTTTTCCATATGTATCAGACAATTGTTTTTCTGACAAGACTTTACTGAAAGATGAAGTGCAAATGGGAACCCTGTAAGAATGTTTATAAGAGTTGTACATGACATATTTTAAGCGCCACTAAGTACACATTGAATACTTTGTAAGTATATAGGCATATCAACATGCAAGTGTCATGTACCTAATATTACAATATGCATTTTGTTTTTTTGAAAATGCTAACAGTAGATTCAATAATTGTCTTTCTCAATCTTCTGTGCAATATGTTTGATTTTTGTGGATCTTCTTTACAGCACAGAATTTATTTTTATGCTGTCATAAATATACCCTTCCAAAAGTTATGAATTTCATGTCATACAAATAGAACATTTTATTTTTGAGGCTATATTACTGGGAACACCTGCGTTTCTGGGTACCATTTTCAGAGATAAGTCTTTAAATTCTTTTTAACATGGCAGACTTGTTCCAATGTTGGTTATGTTGAAATATTTATGATAAAAATGGAGCTTTCTTGAGGAAATATTTTTTGGTTGAATGAAAAGCTAAACAACCAATTCACAAATATTGATGTGAACTGAATATGAAGAAAATAGATCAGCAATCCCAAACTCAGAAATCCTTAGGTTTCTACTTAACTGCATCATTGAATCTACAATAAGTACAGCAGGTACAGTGAAATAAATTTGTAAGGAGATTAAAATTTTATACATTTATAAGAAGAAAGAGAGCTAGTGTTGAAAAATTCCTAAATTATTTTTCTTCCTATGAGAATCATTCAATACACTAGAAACACAGAAAAAAGCAAAAAGGATAGATAACAATTCAGTTTACATTTCATTTTTTTTAACCAACTGGTGACCACTGCTTTCAACCATCAAATATTTTATTGCATATAACTTTCACTATCAGCAAATATAAAGAGAAAAATGTCTACTAGTATCATGTACAAGGAAAAGCATCTAAAGAAAGAAAACATTTGAGGTTTGACAGTACTGTGTGTAAGAGAAGTGTGACGTGGCGTTTCATACCGCACTTAAAAGTCCGCGTAGGAATCACTGTGCTCTGACCCTGGGTGTGGGAAAGTGCTTAAGTGCTGAGCCCTGGTAGCTTTTTCTTTTGCCCCTGCAATCTTCAAATACCTTTTAAGTTTTCTTCTTTTGAAATATATAATATATTTCATAGGGGAAAATAGTGTTTTTTCTTTACATCTTTTACACATTTGGGCCCATT
This sequence comes from Equus asinus, assembly GCF_041296235.1. NCBI lineage: Eukaryota > Metazoa > Chordata > Mammalia > Perissodactyla > Equidae > Equus > Equus asinus. The sequence continues at coordinate 3,916,205 of NC_091807.1, forward strand.
CTCTCCAAAATAACCATACATTTCTTGTAACTAATATATCTATTAGGAAAAGGTGGTAAGGATTAGACTAACGGTTATTTGTCACATGACCACATAACATAGAAACATCTTACTTTAACTTTAAGCATGGTTTATAGATTCAGCATCACAATTTGAGATATTTTCTTGTATCTTTCTTTTCTAGAGGAAAACCTGCTTTTAAGTGTCATTTCCTTTTAGGATAATTAAATTACATCATTTGAAAAATTCATATTATGTCTGTGCAGACAAAATAAAGTGAGAAATACTTTGTGGCAATACTTTACATTAAATATTCAGGATTATTTGATATAAGGAGGCAGTTTTAAATACCTAAATTGTCTTACCTAGATAACGCTTCTTGGGAAAATAAATCATATACATGATTTTTACTTAAAAGCACGGCGTTAATTTGTAAGAGATTGTTGCATTTTAAATTTCAAATGAAATGTCATATTGGATTGCAAAGTGTTGCCATTTAAATTATTTTTTAAAAATCAACACAATTATATTACATTGAAATATTAAATAGCCATGAGAAGAACTATCCTTATAAAGTTATCGTATTTTGCCTACAGGAAAAGTTAATGATAGAAAGGAAAATCAAATGCAGATCCATACACCATTGAATACACTAAAAGTTGGCTTTTGAGATTTCCCAGGGGGTGGGGAGTGGACTGTTATGATAGTCCCGAAAGAGTGCTTCCTGGGATATCTTGTAAATAGTTATTTATTCTATTTATATTGAAGTATCATAGCCCATGTTAAAAGTGAGAGGTAGAAGGATTATTGTAAGTATGCATGGCAGAGAACTGACCAGCTATATCCAATAACTATTGCATTCAATATTAATAATCTCAAGACATAAAAATGCTGATGAGTTTAGAACCCATTCTTATATGTTGTTCCCTTTAGCTCTCTTTATTATCTTGCTACTTTCAATCCATTGCCTTTGGAAGGGTATAAGTGCAAAGGGCATGTTTGGGGTAGAATAGGGAGAGAAAGGGAAAATAATGAATAGAAAAAGAAAAGATATAAAAAAATTCCCATTTAGAGTGATTTTAACTATTAAAGGTAACCTATGTTCTTTGACTGAATAAATTTGTATTTATAATAAAAGTACCACAATCCCTTAAAACATACACACATTTCAAAGAAAGTTTAAGAATTCTGAATTTAGTTAGATATGAATCAAAGTTTAAAACTCAGGCTATTTCTTTCTCTCCAGTAATGCTAAAAACTAGGCCAAATATTTTTATTGTGTCATGTTAATGATTAAGTAAGGAAAACTGAACATGTTGTTGAGTCAGTTGTATTTTTAATTAATGCTTTAGTATATGGGAGGTGAAGATTAGCAACCTCACGTATTTTGTTGAAGAATTCTTTAAAATCCCTTTGCATTAAGTATCCAGCAATAGAATTGCAGATATTGCACTGAGTATATTTCAATATTGCCAGTGTATATTTCAAAACAAATTCTATTATCTACACTAAGATTTCCTCTTTCCAAATATTCAAAATGCATATTATAATTACATGGGTTTCCAACATCCATACACAGCAAGTACAAGATACTTACATGTACGCACACTGTAGTTACCTATATTTTGCATAGTTTTTAGTGTGTACTTTGTGCCACTTAATAAAAAGCATTACTCAGTAATTCTCGTTAGATGTTTCATTTATTTCAGCTGTGGTTGGCAGTTGTGTTTGTTTGTTTTGTTTTGTATATTCATCATAGATTACCATTTGCAAAGGGGGATAATATTGGGCGTTTGTAGAGGGTTCTAAGTAATTAGCAACATGAGAAGTTGCAGCAAGATATGAAGTTTTCATTTTCTCCACAATTAAAAAGCATAACACAAAATTTCACATTTATCATTCATTAAATTATCCTGATGTCCAAAGGAAAAGGAAAAGGATTTTAAATGTTCCCCTTGGTAACACTTTGCAATAAGTGGCACTAAATTACACGATAACTGCTATGTTACATGGAAGAACCGTCACCGTCAGACAGCTGCTGTACATGTGCCTATATGGAATCTCAATGCTGTTACAATCATGAGTACATAATTACAAGTGAGCCTGTCCTTTTAACTGAGATATTTATATTTTTACAAAGAAATAAAAATAAATGAGGTGTTAGCTTCTTTGCCATATTTAGGAAAGTTATTTTTCTTTTTCTATTTATTATTTTAATTGTGGAGTTTCAATGCAATATTAAGCGTCTTGAATCAATACGAGTTCATCCAGTTTCTAGATTAAACTCCAAAATCAAGTTCCTTAAACTGCTTCTTGGACTCTCTGGTAAAAGAAAACAAGTTGAAATCTCTCTCTCTTTCTTTCTCTCTCTCTCTCAATTACACACATACACACACACACATCAATACTCTGCTCATGCTCTCTGTCTTTGTTCTTGCACTCACAAACTTTCCTTTTTTTTCCCTAATTTTGATAATCATTCTATCTAGGACACTCAAAAATGGAAAAAAGGAAAAGAAGACTGCTGTTTACACTTTTTGGATGGAGGACAATCAATCTACACTGTAAACAGTACACTGGCAGAGAACGGCTACCGTGGGTAAAGAACAACGTTCCATATTCTACTAGGGGTGTGACTGTGTGCACATGCCTGCCAACAAGTTCCGTAGCTACTGTGCTCACCCAGCAGAGACAGAATTGGACTCCCTGTACATACGAGTGTTCACATTTCAGACACTGCAATTGACATGATTCCATTTAGAAATGTTATTTCATATTTTTTCCTGATTTTATAGAAATGAGCAGAATGTTTACAATTTATTTTGTTTGGTGGAAATCAAATATTTTTTTAAAGATAGGAAAATATAATTCCATTGCTATTTTTTTCATTAACTAAAAATGATACCTAATTCAAATCTATTTATTTTAACCAGCAAAACATTTGGATTAGAGCCTGTGAATCACATAATACACCAGTTAGTTTCTTTTAAAGAGTTCTAGTGAGTTTTTATATTACTCTAAAGGGTTAAAAGAGTCAAAAAATCTTGCAATGCAACCAATTTTGGATCTCTAATTTTACAGTGCTATAAATAATGATTCAGTTATTTAGGCAACAATTTAGCAGTTGGAGCCAAGTAGAATATAGACGAGATGAAGAGGGATGTAAATACAGCGTCGATGAAGAGTAGCAATTTTGTAAGTGCATCCTGAAATTAGGTTTTAAATAGTAATTGATGATGCAGTTTATACCACCTACTTCTGTAATAAGAACCTTTCCATTTTTTACTAACAGGATGAATTTTGCTTTGTCTTTCTAAAGATTATGCATTGAAAGATATGAACAGTTTATAAACCTATTCTAGTTTCAATGTGTCTAGTAGCACCTACCTGATTCTCTCAAACTACCATACTATATTAACATATTATTGCATTTTTCCACAGATGGTATGGAGTGAACTGTAAAAACAAGCATGCAATCACATCAATGCAGACTTATTTCTTTAAAATGTCATACTGTATATGATTTATTATGTTAACACTCAACCACATCATATTATTTATGTTCTGTATATTCTGAAAAAGTGCTGCTTGACTGACATCGTCCTTTTTCTTTTGTAAGAAATCAACAAGATAAATGCTTCAACAATCAAAAAAAAACAATTTAAAAATTCTAACGTTGTCTTTAAAAGATTTATACTTTTCTGATAAATAATCTAAGACACAGCACCCTTGTCTTTCATTTGATATTAACACATGATGTCATACTCAACCATTCTCATTTCCCAAAAATAAATTCCAAGATATTTTTAAACCATAGGCCATCGTGCTTTCAGACGTCACAAGTATAGCTACCATATCGTCATATTTATTTTCTTCTTAAAGGTGCAATGCTTGTGAATGGGAAAACAATTTTTATCTAACTGGATTTTTAATCTTTAGTATATAATATATTTAATGAGAACTAATCTAGCAATATTGTATTTGACTAGAAGAAATAATACGACTTTAGATTGACTCTGTGTCATATTTAAGAATACAGCATTTCTTAATGGTTAAATACACCAAAATTTCAGAAATAATCCAGAGAAAGAGACTTTCACCTTGGAGTAAAAAGCATGGCAGAAATTTCTCTATCACTCACTGTTTCATAAGTTTGTACCTCACAAAATGCATAGACAGGAATTTAATATAAAGGATTAGCTCATTTATACAGAAAACATATCTTAAACATATCTTTTTGGCAAACCAACATAGGTGAGCAGCTCTGGAACTGCCAAATTAAAATTTGTAAATTTTTAGCAAACTAAGAGTTTATTTTTAGGTTATTATTCAACTGTGGTTGTAATTTAAAACCTGAGGCTGTGCACTGGTTGTTAGCTTAAAATTACCTTTCCTTATAACATTGTGCTTCCATTGTATAACAAATCAAAATTAACAAGAACTAGAAAAATTTGTTGTTGAACAGTGCTAGGACATACAGACAAAAATACTAATACATGTTATCTACTTATAATATTGGTTTAAGTAATATCTAAAGGGATATAATGGACATTAGAAAATGCTTACTTATGACTGAATTACCTACAGCCAAAAAAGTTAAATATGTATCAAATAATGTTTAATTGGATTTATTATATGCACTATATACAGATACTAAAATGTCTCAAAATTGTGCCCTATGGATACTTCCATTTTGTTTAGGCAGGTGAGTCCTTGTGGAGCAAATAAATTATAGAATCAAATTAGACGAATGAAATCTTTGTGATTCTTCAAGCAGTAGAATGTTTGTAAGAATTTATTGGTAAATGAAGCTAAAATAACCTAGTGGTGGGATCTATGTAATTATATAAGATGTCATGTCGTGATTGCAATTCATACACATGGCTCCTGTATCAAATACTATATTTTTAAATAGCAAGTTGATACAGCTTTACCAGTATATCTCAAACATTCCAGAATCTATACTGCAGTGTTTCCTAGGGCATATGTTTCCAAAATGTCTTTGAGGATAGACAAGTAGAAAACATTGTTTGTAAACCTCTAATCTCTGATTAAACTTAAGCACATTAGGTCGTTCCCTAATCCTGTTCCTGTGGAAACTGTTCAATGGCAAACTGACAATGTCTATGATTTAGAGGGAAAAAAATGAGGGCAAAAAACCTCTGCATACATTTTTTTCAATGTATAAAAACAATTTAATACCATGATCCAAGGAGATGATTAACATTGTTAAGGCTGTATATTCAAGCACTGTATGTTAAAAGAGCAATGGTGTGGAATTTAGGCAGTAAGAAATGTCCTGCATTATGGATGGTACAGTAATTAAAGAATGATGCTTTCGACAGCTGATTGTTGGTATGCACTGGCTACTGAGAGCAGGACGGTATGGAAGTGAATAAGGGTAGCAGAAGATGGTAGAAATAAATTCCGGAAGATGACAGCCAGTTTTCTCCAGCAGCCAGCCTGATAAGTAAAACTCAGATCTCGGCCTGCATTTTAAATGAAATATTCTTTTTTCTCTTCAGCATTGACTTGGCTGCCTTCAGCATTGATAATGGCTGTGTCAGCATCTGGTGCATCTTCAGCTCCTTTAGCTTCATTTGTTAAATACGTTCCTATGGGTTTTGGAAGAAAAATATGTTAGTTCTGTGAGACTAATAAAACAGCCAGCATTGAAGCTACAGTCATTTAGGCAGGAACTTATGCCAGATTTCTTCTATGTTGGGACATATTCTGAGGCATAAATAAACCACACAATTCACCCTTCTAAAGTTGCAGACTTTCTCAGTTTTCAGGTACATGCTGTAGATAAAGCTATAGCCAGGTTAACTAGAGGCAATAGCCAAACTGGAATTGGGTACTGAGCACTCTGATTTCTTCAATGCTGGATATGGACCATGTGATCCCCGCAGCTGTAGCAATCAGGGTCCTTTGTTAAGATGTTGATAATGATCACATCAGATATGTCACCATTCATTTTGGTAACTCCATTTAAAAGTAGATTACATCAATAGTTTGCTACCTAGGCCATTGCAAAAAAATTATGTATTTTCCTCACTACCGTGGCCACATGTGTGTCCATCAACCTACAAACAAAAACACCACTTCCTTAAGATTATAGTTGAATTTCAGTCCTAGAGATAAATTAAAAACTTGCTTCTATTTTTTTTCTGAGCCAGTGATTCATTCTGTGACTTTTGGCCATTAGCTAAACATTATTTTGCTAAGACAATCCGACTTTAAAGTTGAGTAAAATAATCAAGAATTCCCTGAAACAATTTAGTATTTAGTTCACTCTCTTCCCCTCTCTCTCTGTCACACACATACACACACACTCATATAATGTTTCATGATAAAGCTAGTCTTTAGAAATTTTTTGGCCAAAATTAAGAATACTTTACTAAATGTAACCTACCTTTATGTCTTGCCAGGTATCGACCAAGCAGAAATATAGAACACAGTGTGACAAATACAACGACGGCCACTATTCCTCCTATAAGAGCATGATCAGGGCCAGTCTGGCCAGCCAGAGCATTGGGATCTGGGAAAAAGAAGAAAATATTGCTCAAACTAGTGTGTTGTTTAGTCATAGAGTGCATATTTGCATTAAAATGAGTTATTTTGAAAATTAGCACATTTCTATTAAAGTAAAATTTCATTAACATGTATTACACCAATAGTCTAGTCAACAAATATTTATTGTGTATCTATAACATACAAGATACTGTGGATATAACATTTGCCTTATCAATCACTGTTGCCATAGAGCTTACATTTTAAACTGGGGAGACTGGATAAACAAATACACACAATATGATTTTGCATAGTTTTATGCCTCTCCTTCCTCCTCTCCTCCATCTGAAAATATGTGTGTGTGTATATCTCTTCGTGTGATGAACACAACTATACCATTTTGTAGATAAAATTATGTCATGGGAAAGGCTGGGGCTAGAGATGAGAACTTGAGATTTATCATTATAGAAACATTATTTAAAACTATGGAAACTGATGAACTCCTTAGGGAGTGAGTCTAGATAGAGAGAAGAAGAGATCTGAAAACTGCGCCCTGAAGAACTCTTGTATTCAAAGTCCACGAAGAGGAAGTGATTCCAGCAGAGCAGATGGAGAAGGAGAGAACAGGGAGGTATGAAAACATCCCAGAGAGTACACTGTAGTTGATCAAAGGGAAGAACGTATTTCAAGGAAAGGAGGGTGATAGAAACTGTTAAGTGTTATTGATAGAAGGAGGAAAATGAATACTCAATTGAGGATTAAGTGCCTGTTCGCTTTGTAGCTTTCGAGGAAGTGTTTGGAAAGATAAACATTAATGACATACTTTTACATTCTGCCTTTAGTAAGACAGTACAGGAAAGAAATGAGCCCAGTAAAGGGTAGCCTGTTTTCAAGTAGAAACCAAAAAAAAAAAAAAAAAAAATCAAAAGAAAACCCACACATTTGGATACTCAAAAGTTTGGAAAATCAACTATTTGTAGAAGTTGCACAATAAGGGATAAAACTGAGTGAAGTTTTGAGCAAGAAAATCCATGAAAAGCTCAGCCCTAAGGCAAAGATCAGATTGAGTGTACTGCCCACCCTCCCACTGTTGCAGACAGCCTCATCATAGTTGCTTATAGTCCAGAAGAGGGATTTAGAGGAGGAAGAAAGTGAAGAAATAAATTAGGCTTGGCAATTATACCTTCAAAAGATCTTGGAGTGTGATTATAGGCACATGAATATGACAAATAGATTAGGAGTCTAACGTGTTTTTAATGGAAACATTGGGCCAAAGAAGCATGTGTCCAGATAGAATAAAAAAGTATGACTATTTGAAACTTCAAACAACCTTTGGATCTCCAAACTTGGAAAAAGCAAGGAGTTAACTATAAAAGCTGTGTAGTCCACATGGAGGCCATATTCCCAAACACCCACTTCAGATGTGGCCATGCAGTATGACTGACAAGGCTGAACTTCCTGGAGGGTAGAATTGGGGAAAGCAGAAAAGAAGGAACAGAGGAGATTCCAGTTTCTTCAAAGAACTACAACTATGGTTAAGGCAGAGGGCTCTTTTGATGTCTGTCTGGCATGTTTTCATAATTGCTGTGGATAAGTGACTACTCAGTGTTTCCCATTCTTCTTTTATTTCCAAACGGGGTCATTTATATTAAGAATCACTTCTCCTGGCTCTGTTCTATCATTGTGTTTTGTGTTTGGGTGGAGAGGAGCATTAATAACTTCCTTTTGGTTCATCTGTGCCTGGACTAATGCATCCAGATATGATGAAGAGGATTGTGCATATCTGAGGACCTTGGTCGTTGAGTTGGGTACATTGGCTTGATGGGACTTTAGGTTGTCTCTTTGGACAGGGTAGGGTAGTGGTTTGCAGAGGGAAAAGAGGTGAAAAGAGAATATTGATCTATTGAATATTGAATATTGAGCTAGAAATCTCTGACAACAAACTTGTTTCCTTTTCTTTCAGTGCACAGAGCTGAACATTTTCAAGCTTTGCTTGCCATTGGATATAACCATGTGATTTGTGTTCTAGACAACTGAGTGAAGGCCCAGCCAATAAAAACTTTCCATGTGTAACCCTCCAGGGTGGTCTTGGGAGAGATAGGTTGAAAATGAGGGAGCCACAAGAAGCGAAGCCGTGGGTCACTGAATCTCCACCTGGAAGAAAATTGCCCAACTACAAATACATGTATTGAACTGCTTGAGGAAAAACTAAAACTTTATTTTCAAAACACTGAGTATTAAAGTTAATCTGTTACAGCAGCTATTGTTTAGTTTCCTATTAGATAGTTTTTTGTATTTCCTTTAATTTCTGGCATTGACTATAAATCTCAAAGAAAAAAAAAGGCAAAAAATAAACTTGCCACGCCTCTGAAATCCCTCTTCCTGCTCCTTGCTTAGATACTTTACAATCAGCTTCAACTCCTACCACTTTCTCAAGTCTCCAAATACAGAGCATCATAAATCACATCCGTTTTATTTGTTGAATGTCTCTCAAAGCTGAGCACTCTTTTTGGGAAGTGAGAAATCACTCGTTCATACATCTCTGTGCCTGTCTTATTGCCTGAAGGGAAATTCTGAGAAGTGGTATTGCTGGATCAAAGAAGTGAAGACTTTTGATAAATATCACCAAATTATATTACAGAAAGATTACACAAATTAACCCTCTGCGAACTGCACCCAGGGTTCTTTTCCCCATACAGTACTAACATTAGATAATATAATTAAAAATATTTTGCCAATCTAATACTGAAAGGTATTAAATATTTTGTATTTATTAAATTATAAGTTTACATAAATGCGTCAAAATATTTTTGCCCATATTAATTCATTAATTTTGCAATGTTTTTTATGGAGTTTCACCATTTTCCCACTCAAATTTTCTGTTTTAATAGCTCTCTACATAAAGGATGAACACTTTTAGCAATTGTTAAAAATTTATTCTTCATTTTTGATCTTCTCAGCCATAGATAAATCTTACAATTTTATGTAATTAAATCTATCAAACTTTTGTGTTATGATGTCTGACTTGTGGGTCGTGATTTGAAATGCTTTTGCCATGATAAGATTGTACACTTACAGATTTATGTGGTCATCCAACACTTTTATTATTATACTTTAATCCATCTAAAATGTATTTTGGTCTATAGTTTGAGGCTAAAATGTAAAATATATCTTTAATTCTTATTTGACAGCCAGTTGTCCCCCACACTGTTACTTTCATCAATAGCGTTTACCACTTACCATAAACTAAGTGTCTACATATATTATGTATCTGCATGTTCTAGTTTATTTTATTTGAGGGATCTATACATGCAATCCTACACTAGTATCACAGGGTTTTTAAAAAATTATAATATAGATTCAGTATCTCCAGTTCCTGTATAGGTTCTGATTCTGACTGAAACTGAAGAACTAACTTTGATTAAAAAAAAAGATCAGTCTAGAAATAATCTTGAAGTTATGTTTTCAGTTTTTATGTTTCTCAAAATAAAGGCATTTGACAACTTTGAAAACCTAAGCTGTGTTCCTTTAGGTCAATGTGGAGGGATGAATAGAAGAAAAAAAATAGCCTACGGCAAAATGAAATCTTTTTTCTTCAGGAGGCTTGTTGGAGTTTTCAGGGGAATCTGAGTGTTGGAGATGGGGAGAATGAAAACTAAGGTGATCCAACTCCTCTCCAACAGATCCACCAGTCTGAGCTCTCTCAAGGCCACCCGTCTTCTCTCTCCTCTCCCGAAGATCATTGAGTACCAGCCCACAGGACTCCATACCCTGTTCTCTTCACCTTCCAATAGGAGCGCACACTCTCTGGGGTTCGGAGACTATATTGGGAGAAATCATTGTTTAGCTGGGTAGAATCTCAATTTTTTGGGCAGTTAGCATTGTAGTTTTAAAAATCATTTTAATGTCTTGGAGGAGAACTCTTAGATCAGGTTCAGAATAATTTTGCAAGAAACAAAACTACAACAGATCATTTATTGAGATTATACTAATTATAGATAGATTTTCTTTTGTATAGTGCATTTTCCAGGATCATAGTATGATTCTTCAATTATTCAAATCTTTAGTGTTTTCTATTAAGTGGCATAGATTTTTAATATTTCCAATTTTAAATATTTTAATATTTAATAATTTGAAAATTTTAATATTGTTTTAAAAATATTTTAAAATGTTATTACCTTTTCATTAAACTTTATAACTTATTTCTTGTAGTGCCATTCATTTTTCCTTTTTTCCTTTATTTTCTAAAGATTATGTCTAGTATTTGTCAAGATTATATTTATCATTTTTATTTCCTGACCATCAAATTTACTTAATTTTCCTTCCAGTTTAAATAGTGTTTCAGTTGTTCCCTTAAAGTCTTTCTTTCTATTATGGATATCAGGACTATATTTTCCTTTTTTCTACTGCACTAGTTAGTGCTTTGTGTACAATAATGACGATATCATCCTGATTCTGATGATGTCAGAATTGCATAAAAAATCTAAATGGACTAGTTACAGTCCTCCTTTTGACAGTGTTGGTCTCTTTCCTCATCTCAACAGCTAGAGTTACTTTTACAGTTCCTATTTCCCTGAAATTTGATAGCAAAGATATTCATCCCTTGATGATACGTAGCACACATCTTGTCAAAAGAAAATTTCATGGTAACAACATCCTTGAACTTTGACTATCTAAGTATTATTTTATTATGAATAAACACTTAACTGGCTAAAAAAGCCCAGATTTTTATCTTTTTGACTTAATAATTCAGAACAATATGTCAGTGTCTTGAATATTTGTTTTGCCTCTCCTTTCTCCTCAAATAAACCTGAAATTGTTCAGGTTTTTGTTTTCCATTCTTTTTTAAGTGACCTGTCTTCTCTGCATGATTGCTATCAGAATTCTTTGGTTTTTTCTTCCACTATATTTAGATATTTTACCTACATATATTTTGCAGTTTATCTCTAGTCAGAGTTTTGCATCATTTTCAATCTACTTTTTTATTAAAATCAGATTAGTTCATTTGTTTTTGGCTTATGAATTCTTTTTTCTACTCTACTTTTGATTAATAATTATTATTCTATTTTCTTTCTTGGAAAATCCAATTATGCACTGGTAGAAACTCCATATTTTATGTCACATACATGTCATTCCATCTTTCTTATTTTTATAATCCTCTTACTAATTTTCATTTTGTTTTAGTTATATTTCCTAAGTTTATCCTCTGTTTAGTTGATTTGATTTTTTATCACAGATTTTTCTTCTTATTTCTTCCAAAAGGATTTTTTTATTAATTGTGACTTTGGTTTAACTACAGTCTCTATTTAATCCCACTCCATACTTAGTAGATGTTTTAAACAGTTTTATCATATTGATAATAAAAAGTGGTAGCTTTATAATACTTTTTTCATTTTAGTATAACAATTCCATTTATACATCTGGGACAATGTTTGTTTTTGCTGAGCATACATTATTTCTCTTCTTTTACTCTGTATTTTAATTCTTAACGTTGAGATGTTTTGAAGCGTTCTCTGTTCTGATGCTGGTCTTTATTCCTGCTCAGCTGTAATGCTGCAGATCAATCCAACTACAGAAACTATTCTTGTAACCGAAATATGGATCATATGACATCTGTATATAGCGGATGGAGTAGAGAAAGAGCCTTTGGATATAAATCATTATGGTGAGAGATTTCATTGATTTATTTCATATATTTTTGCCTACAACCTTCACTTTCACAGTAGAACCTCAGATAATATGTAGGTCATCCCCCCCTTTTTTTTGCAGTAAGACAATTTGATGTGTTAGAATTTGTTTCGGATCAATTTAAATTTATCATGTTCATCACTGCATATATTTTCACTTGGTTTCAGATGCATTTATAGACATATTATTGTCTTTCAGTGAGAGTAATCTATTAACACACACTTGTTTGACCCTATTCGAGAATGTTCTACATATGCTCTTACAATCAACGAAGGAAACACTTCAACCTGTAGCCTTCATTTGATCGACAAAATAAGTCAACATATGGTCCTAGGATTTTTAAGATTTCAAAGATAGTATGGGTATAGAGAATGCTACTTTTGTATCTCGACTTGTAATTTTTTTTTAAAAAAAGCCAACACTGTTGGTTATGCTTTTTATTCCCCCCATAACTGTTAAAACTAAAAGTTTATCATTAATTCTATTTTTAATTACTAAAACAAGTGATTGACCTTGAGGATCAGGTAAGTATCCCCTGAATGCAGAGAGCATACATAATTTAAATGGCTAAGTCTCAGCAGGAATCTCTCATATATCTTTTCTCTCATTCCTCTCCTACTGTCATAGCAATAAAACGATGAAGTACAACCTTCTGAAATTTCTTTACAGATAGCCAAGTCTGTATTATTATTCAGATAAATATATCAAATATCTTTAAAGACCATTATTCATTCTTGAGTGTTAGCCCTGATTTGCTAGAGTTCCTGTCAATACTGGAGCGAGTAAATTCCAATAGATTTGGCGATGTATTAGCAGTCTCTTTTACTTGACAACACAAAAACACAAAGAATATTGTAGAATTAAAACTCTCTGTGTTTAGCATCTTCAGTTAGGGTTATTGGACTCAATAAAGGATCTCAAAGAGAAAATTGTGTCAAATAATATTTAGGGTTAGTAATTTCTGATATTTAGAAGAGTAGAAAATAAAGCAGAGTTTTATTTAAAATCTTAATGTGGAGAAATCCTAAATTATGTAATTCTATCATTGCTGAGGATTTCTATTATCAAGTGGTTAGTCTATCATTTATTTTTCCCCTTAAAATAAGGAGTATCAACTCTAAAGAAAAAATATCTGACATTCTAGGATCATAGCATGCAGAAATCATAAATGCTACATAGTTTTTAATTCATTTTAGAATTATTTGACATAAATATCTTTTTAAAATTATCATATATGATTTCCAGTTTGAATAAAATGGTAGATAAGAACTGAAATTAAAATCATTTCATGTAAATATTTTAAAATTAGGCTCCAAGACCATTTTTAAAAGAAAATAATTGTCATTATATATTAAAGCAAATACATTTTCAAAGCCAAATTTGGATTAACAACTATAATTTTTTTAAAACAATGATAAAAATCTAAGGACATGTAGAGTGATAAGCATACTAATTTACCTATTCATGAGGTTGGCAAGAAATTTTTACTGTTTTCTAATCTAATAAAAACTATTTACAAAACTGTTTAAATGTCAGGGTTCAGACAACAGGTTCCTTATCAATAGTGCAGCATTAATTCAGAAATAAATATGGAGCAGTGAATTAAATAGTAGACTAGAAAGTTGCTAATTAAGTCTGAAGTTAAAGTCAAGAGAAATCTTTGATAAATCTAGGAATAGCATTCAATGAAAAAGAGAAGAGTGAGGAAAAGCTGGAATGAACAGAAGAGGAATTAGTGAAGAGAAACAAGTGCCCCTCAATGCAAAAGTCGCCAAACACAGTTCCATTAGAGCTAGTTCCATTAGTTCCATTAGAGCTAAATGAACCAAGAACAGAGGAGAAGAAAGGTGGATCAAATGCGATATTGGAATGTATGGTAAGAGCCACTTCAAAAATAAAACCACTTATATTGATATTCTCTTCCCATTTGGGAGTTTATACTTTTTTTTAGAAGTGATTGAACACTCTTGGAGAAATTTCATTTTAACAATAAAATGGTTTGAAATTATCAAATTAAACTCAGGAAAATATGTGTAAAACTGGGATTATTACCTTTAGAAGCAGAAAGCACAGATGACTTTTCAAGTTTAGTTCCTGTATATAAGTGATTCTGCGTCACAAATGACATTTAACATTATTAGTTAATTCCCTATCTCTTTGCTAGGAATGTACTTTTATAGCATATTTAGACATCAGAAAATAGAATTTTCTTTATTAAGAAACTGCTGTGTACTGAATTGTGCACCTCCCCCCCCCAACTCACTTCCTGAAGCCCTAACTCCTAATGTGATGGTATTTGGAGATGGGGCTTTTGGGAGAAAACTAGGTTTAATGAGGTCATGATAGTGGGGCCCTCATGATGAGATTAGTGCCCTTACAAGAAAAGGTACCAGAGAGCTCTCTTTCACTTTCTCTTTTTCTCTCTCTCTCTCTCGTTCTCTGCCAGGTAAGCATATCACTTGAAGGCAGCTGTCTGCAAGCTAGGACGAGAGCTTTCACCAGAACCCAACCATTGTGGCGCTCCGATCTTGGTCTTCCAGCCTCCAGAACTGTGACAAATAAACTTCCGTTGTTTAAGTCATTCAGTCTGTGGTATTTTATCATGGAAGCCCGAACTAACTAATATAGAAACTCTAGCACGATCTTTTTCATGTCTTATCTCACTTGAATTATATACAAATTTAAGGCAATGGGAAATAGATTTGGGGAAGTCTGAATAATCCATACTCATCCTCAGCCAAAGAGCTGTTGACATGTATCACACCCAAGACTGCACAGATCAAGCCCTTTGAATGAGTTACCTGAAATTGAGTTGTGCATTGCATTAGGTACCACAGCGAGCTACACTGCAAACCTCTGCCCTCTATCCACTCACATACCAAAGTTTCATAGTGATTAAGATGTAATGACCGACATCAAGAGCATCAGATGAAATCAGTCTTTAGAAGAAACTGTGTTGCACTTTGTATGTATATAGAAGGAAAGTGGTAAAATGAAGCAGAAAAGTCAGTGAAAGTAACACTACAAGTGTTACCGTACGTAAAGGGCTTAGAAGAATGTCTGACACATGTAATGTAAGCACTATCTAAATGCTAGTTATCTGGAGGGAACAGGTGGAAAGCATAAACTGCTGTGTAGAAAAATATACACTACCTTTTTCAACTTTTTTACTCTATGTGAACCATTCTGTGTCCGAATATTTGAAAGACGGGGGAGATATCAACAGAGGAACATTTGCATCAGATGCAATTGGATAAAATGAATCTGGTGAGAGTCTGATGGGTGAAGACTAAATGAGAGAATAATTACTGAGTATTTAATCTGTGCCAGGTTCTGGGTTATAAATGGCTTATTTTATTTAATGCATGTAAAGTGTTGCCTCATAAAATCATAGTTATTATTAATATAAAGATTGATAAACTTAAGCAAGTTTTTGGAATAATTTTTGAAAAGCTTTAAAAATAATTTTGAAAGTCAGTTTTTAGAATGCGTCAGATGACTCCTATTTTGAGAACAAGAGTTTGTTGAGGTAATTTTTAGTGTTGTGTCTTTTCCCATAATTGTCTTCTCTTTTCTTCTCTCATGAAGAGGAATTCAATGCCATTCCATGCTACATAACCTCCTGTTAGTGCCGATTCTTCATCATGGAAGACGTTTTACTTTCCCTCCGTGTACGCAGTGTCCAAACAACAGAAATCCGTCTCTCCATGTCAATGAGCCCTGAGTTATTTCATTCAGAAGTTTTTTCTCTTGAATTACTCCGCTTGCTTTAGTTTTATCTTTCCCCAAAGATATTAGTCTTCTTGAAGATAATACCTGCATCTTGCACTTGTAACACAGCTACAAAAGCATTTTTACATAGTTCTTAGAATCAAGCAAATTGAGTGAGTGACTGGATAGTATTAAATTCTTATGCTGAATTCCAGACAGAACGTGGATCTTTAGATAGTAAGTTGCTGTGCTGAGCAATGGATCACTGCTCCTTCAAGGTATTAACATATTTGTTTAAAATGTAACAATATGGTTACCATCTAAATATTTTAGAAATTACTGCTAAGGAAAAATGACTCATCTAGATTTGTACTTCATGCTTTGTATAATTTGATTCTAACATTGTTTGAATTTTTTTAAATGTATTTAAGAGCCTACTTTCCCGTCTTTAAATAGAGTAAAGCTTCAGAAAGAGGGTCACCATGGTAAACATTAGAAATGGTTATGCATAATTTATGGAGAAAAAATACCCTGTCCTTTGGCAGTGGATGACATCAGCAAAGTCCCTGGAGAGGAATATATCGCTAGCTTCACTCAAGGGTCATCTATGATCTTCTAATTTTATGTACAATTACTACTTCTGACAAAAATACTTACGAACAGTCTCTAAAGGAGAGAAACATGACAATATGTTGTCCTTTGTGTGTGTGCATCCTTTACACATAATTTTAACTATAAACAATGGGTACAGGGACTCAATCTGTGGGTTCTAAATTAAGGCTACACAGCATACAGCAGGTTTTCAATAATAGGAAGAAAATCCCAACATGCACAAACTTAGCTTTTCCTCTTCAAAATGTGTTTATTGTACTGTAAATGTGTTTCCAGATCAGGCTCATAAACAACAAATGCTGCCACGTATCTATGGACAATAGTACAGACTTCCTATTCAGAAAGGTTTTGACAGTAATTATAAAATCACTGTTTTGTTTGTTTTGTTTTGAATTTAGTATTTCGAGGTTGTTTGGCTTAGAGGTATAATCACTATAAAACGTTTCAGCAAGTGAAGTGCGGTTGTCAGAGACGTGGCCGTGAAGAGCTGCTGCTCCACACTAAGGCCATGCGCTGGGCTGCAGATCCCCTCTTCTGAGAACTGTCTCTTCTCAGGATCTGCTCATCAATATTTGTGACTTAAAGTTTTCCTAAGTATGTAAGAATTGACTTTATTAACTTATATAATAGTTAATAATGTGCTGGGTGCAAACGAGATATATACTTGAATAAGATACTTTATTTGTCCTTGAGAACAAAAATTTGAGTGGAAAACTTTTCTTAAAAAAGTGTTCTTATTTTTAGGTAAAGTAAGTTCTAGCATAATTTTCTTCATTTCACTGATCTTTCTCTCTTTGGTGAACTTTGGAGAGTATTTCCTTGCCTACTGAAATGAGGAAACTGTTCAGCTCTGAAGAACTGAACCAATCCCGACAGGACTCTCGGGCAGCAGTGTAGTGTAGCTGTTAGGACTGAGGGCCCCTCGCACAATGCTTCCCCTTCTTTAGCATGTATCCCAAAGGGGAGAGAATTGCCACAAGGAGCTTACCTGCGTGATAACAGGAGGAAGGTGAAAGAAAGGAATGGTTTTTAAGGTTATCTATATGATCAAAGGGAGAACAGACTAAGTTTTGGGTAACCATGGGGTTATTTGCCACTTGGAAAAGTCAGCCACATTATCCATTAGGCATCTGACTTAGAATGTAATTTTCCTGCATTAAACCGTCGTCTCTCTTTAAGATCAGAGAAGATCCGAAGTAGTATCACACTCAGAATCCTAAGACTTAAGTACTACTTTCAGTTTGACCTTCTTAGCGTCTCAATTTCTACATCTATAAATAAGGATACGTACCTGCTCTGCCTTTCTCAAAGAGTTATTGTTAAAATCATGTTATATGGAATCTGTGAATATAAGTCACATCAAATAGTTGCTCAATAAATATGATGTGAATAAAATAATGAGCTTTATAAGATTAGAGACTATACTGCATTTTATGGTTTTGTGTCATTTCTTTCAGGAAAAATATACTCAAATTCATTCTACAGTGACGAATTTCCTTTACATTTATGTGACCTGTAGAAGCTGCTGTTCTTTATTCTGTTGCCTTGTGTCTTTCTAAATAGGAGCTGTTCTGCCTTCAATGTCAACAATACCTAACTCTTTGCACATCACTGGTCTCAGCCCACACACATAAATGAATAAATGGGAACAACCATTAAGAAGGAAGACAAATGACTAGGATATGACATTGCCATATGTCTGTTTTGGCAATGTACTCTGTGCAAATCTAAAAAGATGAATTAAAGTATTTTTGAGCAGACTAGAGGTTAAGTAAATTATATGTAATGATTTCTGCAGAAAAGTAAAATCTAGATTTAAGCACATTTCTTCGTAAACTAAACTAAAACAAAGACAGATGATAATTAAATTAAGTAGACTTTCAGAGGAAACAACAATAATAGGACAGATTTATTTTTAAAATACTAGAAAATATAGAGAATAAATTTTTGACAGTAAGATTATTTATAATGTTCAACATTATTCTAAAAGCTTTAGCCTGTACCACTTGTTTATGATGTCTGACCATATGCAGAAATGATTGTGATGGAAGAATTAACATTTAAAATGGTGGGGAAAGATGAAGTGTAGAAACAGGTGCATTTTTTTATTGGCTAATATACTAGAAACACAATATCATTGCTAGTAAAATAATTTCCCTTTATAAACCAGTCACCTCTGAAATGTGTCCTATATCACTAGTCAATTCAGTTAAACAACTTGCCTTGTATTATTGTTTTTGAACTGATTATTATAGTGATAATTATAATAGTCATATTAATTATGCTCATATAAGTTTTTAAAATCACTGTGAATGGTCATTGAACCCGTTCTCCAGTTACAATATTCAGCAGAACACAATGTGCATGTCCTCTCTATATACTGTTTAGGAGAGACCATCTCATACCAGTGGGAAAGGCCTGCGCATGGCTTAAATATTAAAATCTTAAGCTCACCAGAATCTCACTCTGTTGTTTTTTCTCATACTAAATAATGTTCAAATAGAAAGTAGATCTCTCCCATCTTGCCCTAACTGGTCCTTTCTACACTAGCTCTATGATCAATGCGTTACTTAACCTCTTTCTGCTTCAGTTTGCACATAGCACACAGGATAATAGTAGTATGAGCCACATAGAGCTTTTGTGTGGATTAGATGAGGTAACACATGTAAAAGTCTTAGTACAACACCTGTCCCATAAAATATAATAATAATAATGGTTACTATTTTCAAAAGCGTTATTCTTATCACTTTATTAAATTTATTAAATGCATATTGACTCATTTTATCCATAAGTCAGTCTTGCCACATACTTGTTATTTTCATACCAAGTTCAGTAGATTTTATAGTACATATTTAACAAATGGTTTTTTCATCAAGTTCTACACTGAAAACAGAAGTTAATGCAAGCAGAGTTAGCCTGGTGTGAGAGCACTTTCATAGGAGGTAAACTGCTATCAAGAGGCTACACCAGGACTAACATGCATTAAAAAGTAACTGCTTATCTTATGGATGCCTGAATAGAATGTTCTTGTGAACAACTTTCCCCGGTCTCAGAAGGATTCCTTTCCTGAGATTCTTTCCTCTCTGTGTTATATTCTCTTCTGAGACTATTCCATGAGAAAGTTGGGAGAGAAGAGTCAAAGACCAAGCATCACTTGAGTTTTCTCCTCAGCCCAGAATCCAGAAGTTGTTTTCCAAAATGTCCAAAGCTGTAAATGGCAGCTAGATTTGGCAAATTCACAAATAAAGCTATTTAGATCCAAAAGATAGTGTAGAAAGATATGTTTAGAGTTAAAATTATTAACTTACAAGCAAAATTTAGTCTCAATTTAATTGAGTTAGAATGAAAAAATGCACTAGGATATCTCAAATACAATATTACAGAAAGCAATTCAGAATGTCGCTTATTATTCTTGGATACATGGGGTAGATTTATTTACCCAACTATAGAAAGAACTTGGAAAGAGGGCCGTATCAAATTTAATGATTATTTCTAGCACAAATTTTGAGGAAGATATTAGTGTAAAATGCCAGTGTAGTTAACTCTTGGAGATCTGGCTCCACTGTATGTAATTAGTGTATTTGACACCTGTCAGGAGCTGTTATATCCTCACTTTCCTTAAGAATTTAATGATCAGGTAGTTAGCTTGCAGATTGAGACACTGAAAATAATGACAGAAGTAGTTGTGTGCATGTTTGTGAGTATAAAATAAAGTGTACTGTTCTCAAAATAAGTGAAAAGAATGTTTACATGAAATATACCATGCTGAAGTTATGACAATGCTTTCAATTTAAGCATACATGAAATTTGCATACTTCATGAATTAATAGACTAGCTTTTTTTAATCGAAGAAATAGGTATGCAAAATGCAACTAACTAAGCCTGTAACAGAGGAAACTGATTTAAATATTAACAAGTGACAGATATATGTATAACGTAATTCCGCCCTTATAAGTTAATATGAAGTATGATTATATGTAGAATTTTGTCCTACACCGTTGTTAAAAAGCAGTGGGTCTAAATTCCTGTTATGCATAACATATAATTATTCATTTTAACAATTATTACACAGCACTTTGTAATCCAAGCACATCAATGAAAGACCTAACTAAAAGCTCTGAGATGCATTCACTAAGGTCATTTAAACCAAACTGAAGAAACATTGAATGGCGACGTTAACATAACTGTACTCTATATTCTGAACTATGTCTTATGGTCATAAAAGCAGATTTCTAAAATCTTTTCAAGTGGTACCTAATACTTAAAAATGTTCTAGAATTTTAATGACAGAGCCTCATATCTTTCCTCTACTTAAGCAAGACACATACAATTAGAGAAAGAGATTATATCCTTCATAGATATCATTAAATATATAATCTAAAATAAATCATATTCTAATAGTGACTGGAAACCTAATGTAGTCATAGTCATTCTTCCAAATTTAGCATAATTGTCTATTTCTGTTTCTATTATAAGTGGAGTGTTGTTTTAATTCCTTTCTTTTCCTTTTCTCCTACCTCCAGATAAAACTACTTTTTCTGCATTCTTTGCTAGAATCTGTCATTCACCAAGAATTCAAATTGTCTTGCAAGATAACACATCAACAAAATAACAGAGAATTAAGCTATGTTCTCAAGGTCATATTGTAAGGCTACAGCTCAGCACCAAAAATGTTAATGTCTGCTTTTCCATTTTGTTCAATGACTTGCAACTACTTTTTTAACCTTACATATGAAAGGAATTTTAAGTACTATATTACCTGTAAGAGTTTCTGTTGTTGCTATATGTACTTGTAAGTATAAAACAGAAAAAAAACATGAGTCTTAAAACATTTCTTTACCAAAGAAGAGTTTAAAAACTTGCCTTTTTTGGAAAAAAAGACTCACCATAAAAATGTGACACTAAATGAACCATCGTCTCAACAAAATCTCTCTTATAGTCAGAGAGGCTCAAACTGGACTCAACCAAGTATGAACTGAGCGACCCTGAGTAATTCAGTTTACTCTCGCTGAGCCTTCGGTTACTCCTCTGTAATTTATTGTCTTTACTGATCATCTGTCTTATAGAATTATCGTGAAGGTGAAACGGGATTTGACATGGAAAGTTCTTAGCATGGTGCCCAGCACAGAGTAAATAGTCAATATATGTTATGCTTGTTTATATAATTGATATTTTTAAAGGTCTATCCTAATTTGAGATGATAGTAGTGATGCTAATAGAAATAAAAAGGTCACTAAACTTAAAGATATTCTCAATTGAGATGTGAGATAGCCACAAAATAGCTGTAGTGTATACCATATTGGCTTAAAGTGAAAAAAAAAGATAAATTATTGATAGGGCAATTTTATGTTTTTTAATTAGCATTTTAATTAGAATAAAATATCTTATGTGAGTTTATTAGGACACCAGTAATAACCATTAATGGAATTTTGATCAAGCAATGAAATTTTTGAAGTCATTTCAGAATGCACATGTGATTTAATTAACTATTTCTCATTAGTTATGTCATCTGTATTAATAGAAACCTATTATTTTTCTTTTTTTAGTAATCATCTGCTTTATGGATTTCAAGAATTTAATTACATTTTTCCCTTGAAAAATATCCACACTGTATTGGAAAATGCCATATTTTTGTGAACACTTTTGGAAGGCTATATGTGTGTGTGTACATTTCCTTTTTCAAATTCCCTTTTATGACTTTGAAAATAAAATGACATAATCGTAAACAAATTTGCAAATGTTAAAGAAATATGTAAATTAAGTTGAAGTCTTCGACTACTCCCATCCTCCAGAGAACTTCCTTTTAACAGGAATATAATTTCAATGTTTTTTATACAACTAATATGGTGCAGCTTTGCTTATTCACGTTTTAGTACTATATAAAAATATTGAAGTTGAACAGTCAGGACTTAATTATCCAATATTAAAGTTTTGCTATCCAGAATTTTCTTAGTTGGAAAATTCTGAGAAGTGGCCACTGTCATATCTTCCTTTTCCTATCACTAATCCAGGAAAACCTCACATACATTCACTTCCAATAAATTGAAGTATAACAGATATCCAGGATCCTGAGTTTGGGACTAGAAATGTCAGAGTATTTCACTTCAATGTGCTTTTGTTGGTGTTTTGTTTAATTTTATTTTGTAAGACATTGATCATACAATTTATATTGCACTTTACTCACTCATCACAAATTGGAGGGAGACCAGAGTAACATGAGTGAACAGGAGAATAAGCAATATTTGGGACTGATCAGGAACCCCTTTCTCCTCTTATGTAGGTTGACAAAGCTTGTACTTTTTCTTACTTTCTTGAGGTGCAATGTGGTTTGTAGTAATACTGTAGTCTAGGCAGTGATAGACGTAAATTCTACCCAGAGGGTCATGAATACATCAGTTTGCAGCTGACAAACTCATTTCCTGACTTCTCTTGAGGCACTAATAAGGCCTTGAGTCAAAGGTCCAGTGTAATTACCATGTGTATTTCAGGTTAAATAAATGTGATAAAAGCTTCCTTCTGGCTGTTGATCAAACATGTGGGGAGATGCTGATTTCCAGTGACATATTGCAATATGTCTATTGTAACAGTCCCCGATGACTTTCTGTAAATTACTTACATTTGGGATTACTTGACTTTGGCAGGCAGAAATATTACTCACTTCTTAAGTGCTGCCCAATGGGAGTTTGTGAGATGTAGTCTAATCTTATACTTGTTAAGGAAGACATTAAGAAATACTGGAACCGTGTTTATTTCACTAAATGACAATTGTGCTCAAACTATTTGAAAAAGGCAAACTCAATTTCATAGCAGCCAGAAACTTGTTCTTGATGACAGAAGACTACATCCAAAGGGATTGGAAATTAAGATACTAGATAAATGTTTGGTTGTATTATAGAATGCCCAAATTTTGATAAATGAATGAAGTCTGGATATTTACTTTAGCAAACAGCATCAATAGCATAGTAAAAGCATTGAAAGCTGAGCAAATTTTTGGTTCAAAATTTCACAGATGTTATGTCAGTCATTGTTATCATCAACATATTTATGTTTTAAAGGAAAAAAACCTAATATCTTGTTTCTGATTAAAATACTGGTAAACAGTAGGAATGGTAAAAGAGTTTTCTTCAACGGAGGGTTGTTCGGAGTAGGGTAAAAATAAAGACAATTGAACCACTGTCATTTGCCTAAGAGGAAAAATGCACAGTCCATTCCTAGTTTTTATGTTAAGGTTAAATGCCCCAGGGATAGTCTAGGACTCAGAATTTCTCAATCTTAGCACTACCGACATTTTTTGAGCTGGGTAATTTATTGTTGTGAGGTACTCTCCCGTGTATTATACGATGTTTAGCAGCATCCTTGGACTCTACGTAATGGATACCAGTGCTCCCCAAGTGACTACATTGTTCCCAGACATTGCCACATATTCCCCAGGGCACTAAATCACTGGTGGCTGAGAACCAATCATCTAGGTAAATTTGCTTAATAGAGGCAGAAGATCTATAAGGATAAGAAAAAAATACAATAAATTATCAACTGTTAAGGTCCTTGACGGTTTATGTAGGATAGCATATATAGATATTACATATTTTAAAAGTAAATGATCATAATTGAAAATACAACTTTTAGAAAAATACCCTTATAAAAGGTCAGATGTAAACAAAATATATAATCAGGACACATATAGGAAAGCTAAAGGACAAAGAAAAACTACATCATCTAGATTAACCAGGGTACACAAAACGTAGAATGTTATGCAATAAAACTGGCTTTTAAAAATTTTTTAATATAATGGTCCTTAATAAATATTTATTGAAGTGAACTGAATTGCATTCTTTGCATTAAGTTGAACTTTGGGCAGGAAAATGAGGCTGGAAGAATAGCGTGATTGTTGAATGTGGGTTCTGAACTCAGACTTATTGAATTAGAATCTGACTTTGTCATTTTCGAGCTGTAAATAAGGATAAATAAGAGCTTCTCTGTCCCTGAGAATCCTCAAATGTAAAATGAGGACAAAAATAGTATTTCAGAATTTAATAGACTTACCTATACAAAGGACTTAACAGTACCTAGCACATTAAAAGAACTTTGTATATATTATTACTGTTATTGTCATTATTATTACAGGGAAGAAAATGTCTTGGTCCAAGAAAAAAAAAAAACTTTATAATATAGAGAAAAAATATTCAGTTACACATAATAAAAGAGAAAGTTCAAGAAAATGTTTCTTTTCTGATAAATGGGAAGGGACAGCAAAGAAAAAGTTTTATTGAAACAAAGGAAAAGGGCGATTTCAAGGAATATCTGCCAATGTGGCCAATTTAGCAGCACGCAGTGATATATTCCAAGGTAGTCGAGAACTGGACTATGAATGCGTTCATCAATGATTTTCAATACCTCAGAATCTCTGAAAACTGGAGAAGAGCCATTGGAGTGTCTGCCTTTATAAAATGAAAAGGAAAGGGATGATTCTACAGATTAAAGACCAATATCATTATCTTCCAATTCCAGGAAAACTGGTAGAACAAACTAGCCAATCAATTTAAAACCCCAAGAAGAGCACGGAAGCTCATTAGCTATCCTCGCCATCCCAATGAAGACAGTTCCTATGGAAATAATCAGTACATTTGCTGCAGATGTATATACACTTACATTATCTTAATATGGTGATGGAAAGAATCTAACAGGAGCTTATGAAAGCAGTGACAATTACAGAGCAGAACAAAGAACAATTTCCACTGCTCTTCTACCTTCCAGATTCTCCTTCTAAATATTTATTCTAACACTGATTTCCAAATACCTGTCACTAGAGGCAGGAAAGTAAGATGGAAATCTCACACAGATATGGATTGAATCTCACCTAGGCAATTTGCTAACTGTATTGCCTTAGGCAAATTGCTTAACAAAGCCATATTTAGGTTCCCTCAAGTGTAAAACATAGTGACATCTATATCACTAGATTGGGTGGGGCTGGGGGGGGGGGGGAAGCAGGTATGTTTAACTTAATTTAACCAATTAAGGTAAATTAAGAAAATTGGTCACCAATGCTGGTCTACTTCTTTACTCCAGCTCAGAAAAAAAGTCATAGAATTTATAATTATAAGGAATTTATTATTGAGAACATGTTTTGGAGGAACAGGCCATGGACACGCTGGTGAGGGGGAGGAGGGGACAATAACTATAATTGAAATCAGGCAACAGTCAAGTAGGACAAGTTTCAAAGGAAGTAGCCAGCATGAGGATTAATTAGAGTTTAAAAGGTGAGGTCTGAAGAAGCCAGGCTAAGGTAGATTCTGAATCAGAAGACCAACCATCATTGGTCAGCAAGAGCTTCAGAGACAAGCAAAAGTATACCAAAATGTCTCCTTGGGCTTGGAATTTCTCCAGTAACTTCAGAGAGGCAACTCAAACTCATTGTTCTCAGAATTCCAGGCTCACTTGATTTTCATTCCTTAGAAGTCTCTGGTGACTAAAAGACCTCCCTCAGTGGATTTAACACACGGTAAGAAAAAGTTGAGAAAACAATATAGGGTTTTTTCCTATAACTTTCTTTTTGCTCACAAAAGGAAAAAACTCCACAACCTAATAAAAATCCTGGCCATAAGTTATTAGTCTCTAGTAGTCTCTGGAAGTGTATGTTTTGCATACAGTCTATTTTACTTTAGTTTCTGCCTAAAGGTATTCTAATAAAGAATGTATTTTTTTATCTTAAAAAGAAATAAGTAAAATATATTTTTAAGAACTTCACAATAATTTATTGTTCATTTAAAATCTAGCCTCTTGAGGGGCGCTTATATGTTATGGATATCTTTTTACAGATTCTAACTACAGAAATTTCATCTCTATTAATGCCTTATTCAATCCATTTTTGGTAACTTTCTTTTTCCCAAGAAAAGTGGCCATAATGACATCTCCATTCTCCTTTCATTAGAGTTTACCTCTCTCTCTTTAAAAAGCATTGTTGTCACCTCTGAAGTGTTCAATTGCATACGGAGAAAAACCATGCTTTATTTTTCCTATTACATGCCCGGGACAACCAATGCTTAATATAGGCTGTGATGAATATAGACTGTAATAAATATTGCCAACTTTTCTTCTTGTGCTTATGTTTTCAAGTTAGGTGCCATCATCATGGTAACACGTTTGTGCTTAACAAAAGTATCAAGGAGAGGAGGGTTGAAGTTAAATCATTAAATTAACTATTTTGTAGAGAAAAAGGAAACCAAGAAATATTTGATTACATCAAAAAATGTAGAAGCAATATTATTGGAAGAGAACAGTTCTATCATCAACTTAAAACCTGTCTATTAAATGTATAAAAACATGAAAAGATAAGTTAGACAGTTCTTGTAGAAAAGAGCAGTAGCTAAAGGCAAAGAGATAAGAGCATTAATAGAAATAGCAATGAGGTGGAGAACAGAAGAACTAGAACTGATGTTAGAAAGAACCGAATATTGCATATTTGAGCCAGTGGCCAAAGAAAAGAAAGAAAAAGGGAATTACCCTTAAAAGCAAAAGACAATCGCTAAAAATAACTAACACCCACCTGCTTTTTTTATGTACAGAGCACTGCTCTGTGCACATCACATGCAGTGACTCCTTTAATCCTTACAACAGCTTATGAGTAGGTACTATTTTATACCCATTTTGCAGATGAAGATATAGAAACATTGAGGGGTTGAGAGAGCAGAGCAAAATGGCGGGGTGAGCTGACCCAGGATTCTCTCCCCTCCAAAATACAACAAAAGATTGGAAGAACTGAATTTCAGAGAATAAACATAATGCCAGATAGTTAGAGACCTACAATACCAAGAAGGCGGAGATCATAACCTTGTTTACACCCTCGGAGGCGCTGGAACGGTAGGAGAGGACATCGCTCCCTCCCCTAGAGTCTGCGATCGCTGCGGCGTGGGTCGTGAAGGAGCGGGGGAGGGGCCGCGTGACCAGGGGATCATCCAGGACTCCTGCCGCTGATTCAGTGGAGACCCGCTGACGGGGGGAAAGCTTCCGTCCGTGGGGACCCTATAAATCAAGGGCCTTGGGAGACCAGAGAACAGAACTGATCCGAACCCAGACCAGCGTGTGTGAGTAACAGCCCCTCCCCCCCAGCAAAGCCAGTGGGCACAGCCATCTTGCCCCAAGGCGGAGAGCTCATAACACGCCACTCTCGACCCCCATCTAGTGGCGACAGGCTGTCACTGCAACTGAATTCTACCACCATGAGAAAAAACCGCTCCTCTACCATCAGCAATTTATAAAAGCCCCAGACCAGAAGGAAAACAATAAAAACACAGAATTAAGTCCTGAGGACTTGGAATTAGGTAAACTAAGTGATAATGAATTCAGAGCAGCTATAATCAAAAAACTCAATAACGTAGAAAGATAGAGAAACAAGCCGAGTTCTGGAGTTACTTCACAAAAGAGATTGAAATCATAAAGAAGAATCAAACAGAATTGCTAGAGATGAAAAACACAATGGACCAGATAAAACAGAATACGGATTCCCTGAATGACCGTGTAGACAACCTAGAGGAGAAAATTAGCATAATCGAAGATAGACAGGCTGAATGGCGCCAGACAGAGGAAGAAAGAGAACTAAGAATTTAAAAAAATGAGGAAAATCTCCAAGAGATAATGGATTCAATGAGGAGTAAGAACATAAGGATCATAGGAATTCCTGAGAATACGGAAAAGGAAAATGGAGCAGAAAGTGTGCTTAATGAAATTATTGAAGAGAACTTCCCAAATCTAGGGATCAATTGAGAAATGTGTGTAGAGGAGGGTTTTAGATCTCCTAGATTTGTCAATGTAAAAAGACCTACTGTAAGGCACATAGTAGTAAAGTTGGCAAATAGGAAAGATAAGGAGAGAATACTCAGGGAAGTAAGGAAAAAAAAGAGAATAACCTATAAAGGAGAACCTATCAGACTGTCAGCGGATTTCTCTACAGAAAACCTACAAGCTAGGAGAGAATGGAGTGATATATTCAAAGCTTTAAAGGATAAAAACCTTCAGCCAAGAATACTCTATCCAGCAAGAATTTCCTTCAGATATGAGGGAGAAATTAAATCTTTTCCAGACAAACAAAAGTTAAGGGAATTTGTAACTAAAAGCCCTCCATTACAAGAAATCCTCAAGAAGGCTCTCACACTTGAAAAAATAAAAAAGGGAGAAAGGGGACACAAGCCAGAGACTAGGGAGACCGATGGATAGAACCAGAACAGGATAGCAAATATTCAATTATAGCATTAGGGTAAAGGTAAGGAAACTACCAAAACAAGGACAATCTTAGCACTCTAACTACAAATTAATAAGACGAGTTGGAATAAAAAAATGAAAATAATAATTTAGGAGGGGAAGAGCAAAGGGTCTAAATCAGTATTGGTCAAGTAGGTAAGAGACCACCAGAGAATAGACTATATTATACACGAGATTCTAAATACAAACTTCAAGGTAGACACTAAAATAAAGTACAGAACAGAGTCACAAATCATAAATAAGGAAAAATCTAAGAAACCCAGGATAAGAAACTGCAGTATTAAATGGGTAGTCTAAAGCAAACAGGAAAAGAAACACGGGAAAACAAGATAATGAGCGACAGATTAACAGCATTAAGTCCACATGCATCAATAATCACTCTCAATGTGAACGGATTGAACTCTCCAATAAAAAGACACAGAGTGGCAAAATGGATTAAAGAACACGATCCAACAATTTGTTGCCTCCAGGAAACACACCTCAGCCCCAAGGACAAACACAGACTCAGGGTGAAGGGGTGGAGGACAATACTTCAAGCAAATAGCAAGGAAAAAAAGGCAGGTGTTGCAATTCTCATATCAGACCAAGTGGATTTCAAAATAAGACAGGTAAAGAGAGACACAGAGAGACAATATATAGTGATCCAAGGGACACTTCATCAAGAAGAAATAACGCTTATAAATATCTATGCACCCAACACAGAAGCACCAAGATTCATAAAGCAACTATTAACAGACCTAAAGGAAGATGTTAAAAACAACACAATAATAGTAGGGGACCTCAACACCCCACTCACATCAATGGACAGATCATCCAGACAGAAAAGCAACAAGGAAATACTGGAGCTAAATGAAAAACTAAAACAATTGGACTTAATAGACATATATAGATCACTCCACCCTGAAAGAGCTGAATACACATTCTTCTCAAGTGCACATGGAGCATTCTCTAGGATAGACCATATGTTGGGAAACAAGGCAAGCCTCTACAAATTTAAAAAAATTGAAATAATAACAAGCATCTTCTCAGATCATAGTGCTATAAGGCTAGAAATTAATTACAAGAAAAAAGTTGAGAAAGGCACAAAGATGTGGAGACTAAACAACACACTACTGAACAAGCAATGGATCATTGAAGAAACTAAAGAAGAAATAAAAAAATACCTGGAAACAAATGAAAATGATAGCATGCCATACCAACTCATACAGGGTACATCAAAAGCTGTACTAAGAGGAAAATTCATCGCAATACAGGCACATCTTAACAAACAAGAAAAATCCCAAATAAGTAACCTTAAAGCACACCTAACTGAACTAGAGAAAAAAGAACAAATGAAGCCCAAAGTCAGCAGAAGGAGAGAAATAATAAAAATCAGAGCAGAAATAGACACTATTGAAACAAAAAAGGCAGTAGAAAGGATCAATGAGACAAAGAGCTGATTTTTTTGAGAAGATAAATAAAATTGACAAACCACTAGCCAGACTTACAAAGAAAAAAAGGGAGAAAGCTCAAATAAACAAAATCAGAAATGAGCGAGGAGAAATAACAACAGACTCTGCAGAAATAAAACAGATTATAAGAGAATACTACAAAAAACTATATGCCAACAGAATGGATAACCTAGAGGAAATGGATAAATTCTTGGACTCCTACAATCTCCCAAAGCTCACTCAAGAAGAGGCAGACAACTTGAACAGACCAATCACAAGGAAAGAGATTGAAACAACAATCAAAAACATCCCAAAGAATAAAACCCCAGGACCAGATGGCTTTCCTGGGGAATTCTACCAAACTTTCAGAGAGGATTTAATACCTATCCTTTTCAAGCTATTCCAAAAAATTAGGGAAGATGGAACACTTCCTAACACATTCTATGAGGCCAACATCAGGCTGATACCAAAACCTGACAAGGGCACCAGGAAAAAAAAGAACTACAGGCCAATATCACTGATGAACATAGATGCAAAAATTCTAAACAAAATTTTGGCAACCAGAATTCAGCAATTCATCAAAAGAATCATACATCAGGATCAGGTGGGATTCATACCAGGGACATAGGGATGGTTCAACATCTGCAAATCAATCAACATGATACACCACATCAACAAACTGAGGAATAAAAACCACATGATCATCTCAATAGATGCAGAGAAGGCATCTGACAAGATCCAACAGCCATTTATGATAAAAACTGTGAACAAAATGGGTATAGAAGGAAACTACCTCAACATAATAAAGGCCATATATGACAAACCCATAGCCAACATCATACTCAATGGGCAAAAACTGAACGCCATCCCCCTGAAAACAGGAACGAGACAAGGATGCCCTCTATCACCACTCTTGTTCAACATAGTACTGGAGGTCCTGGCCAGAGCAATCAAGCAAGAAAAAGGAATAAAAGGAATCCAAATAGGGAGGGAAGAAGTGAAACTCTTGCTGTTTGCAGACGACATGATCTTATATATAGAAAACCCCAAAGAATCCATTGGAAAACTGTTAGAAGTAATTAACAACTACAGCAAAGTTGCAGGGTATAAAATCAATTTGCATAAATCAGTAGCATTTCTATACTCCAGTAATGAACCAACAGAAAAAGAACTCAAGAATACAATACCATTCACAATTGCAACAAAAAGAATAAAATACCTTGGGGTAAATTTAACTAAGGAAGTGAAGGACTTATATAATGAAAATTACAAGGCCTTTCTGAGAGAATTGGATGACAACATAAGGAGATGGAAAGACATTCCATGTACATGGATTGGAAGAATAAACATAGTTAAAATGTCCATACTACCTAAAGCAATCTACAGATTAAATGCCATCCCAATCTGAATCCCAATGACATTCTTTACAGAATTAGAACAAAGAATCACAAAATTCATATGGGGCAACAAAAGACCCCGAATTGCTAAAGCAATCCTGAGAAAAAAGAACAAAACGGGAGGCATCACAATCCCTGACTTCAAAACATACTACAAAGCTACAGTAATCAAAACAGCATGGTACTGGTACAAAAACAGATGCACAGATCAATGGAACAGAATTGAAAGCCCAGAAATAAAACCACACATCTATGGACAGCTTATCTTTGACAAAGGAGCTGAGGGCATACAATGGAGAAAAGAAAGTCTTTTCAACAAATGGTGCTGGGAAAACTGCAAAGCCACATGTAAAAGAATGAAAATTGACCATTCTTTTTCACCGTTCACCAAAATAAACTCAAAATGGATCAAAGACCTAAAGGTGAGACCTGAAACCATAAGGCTTCTGGAAGAAAATGTAGGCAGTACACTCTTTGACATCAGTATTAAAAGGATCTTTTCAGACACCATGCCTTCTCAGAGAAGGGAAACAATAGAAAGAATAAACAAATGGGACTTCATCAGATTAAAGAGCTTCTTCAAGGCAAATGAAAACAGGATTGAAACAAAAAAAACCCCACTAACTTGGAAAAAATATTTGCAAGTCATATATCTGACAAAGGCTTAATATCCATAATATATGAAGAACTCTCGCAACTCAACAACAAAACATCAAACAACCCAATCAAAAAATGGGCTGGAGACATGAATAGACATTTCTGCAAAGAAGATATACTGATGGCCAATAGGCACATGAAAAGATGCTCATCATCACTGATCATCAGGGAAATGCAAATCAAAACTACACTAAGATATCACCTTACACCCGTGAGAATGACAAAAATATCTAAAACTAATAGCAACAAATGTTGGAGAGGTTGCGGAGAAAAAGGAACCCTCATACACTGCTGCTGGGAATGCAAACTGGTGCAGCCACTATGGAAAACAGTATGGAGATTCCTCAAAAAATTAAAAATAGAACTACCATACGATCCAGCCATCCCACTACTGGGTATTTATCCAAAGAGCTTGAAGTCAGCAATCCCAAAAGTCCTGTGCACCCCAATGTTTATTGCAGCACTGTTTACAATAGCCAAGACGTGGAAGCAACCTAAGTGCCCATCAACAGACGAATGGATAAAGAACATGTGGTGCATATATACAATGGGATACTACTCAGCTGCAAAACAGAACAAAATCATTCCATTTGCAATAACGTGGATGGACCTTGAGAGAATTATGTTAAGTGAAATAAGCCAGCGAGAGAAGGATAATCTGTGTATGACTCCACTCATATGAGGAATTTAAAATTATGGACTAAGAACAGTTTAGTGGATACCAGGGGAAAGGTGGGGTGGGGGGTGGGCACAAAGGGTGAAGTGGTGCACCTACAACATGACTGACAAACATTAATGTACAATTGAAATTTCACAAGATTGTAACCTATCAATAACTCAATAAAAAAAAAATTATACCCCTAGGGGAATCGATAATTAATGCCATCATCAAAACTTTAAAAGATGCAAGGGTTGAGATTCCTATTACATTCTCATTTAAATTGCCTGTTGGCTGGCACAGGTGATGAAAAAAAAAAAAAGAAACATTGAGGGGTTAAGTAACTTTCCCTTGGTCACAAAACTAGGCAAGTTGGATCTGGCTGATGGAGGAAGAATTTGACATCACTTTTGGCCATGCTAACCTTGGAGTTCTGGAGGTTGTCCAGCCAGAGACGTAGCAGTTGAATCTAACACTTTCGAGAGAGATTTAGATGAAAGAAAAGGATGCCCCATTGTCGTGATAGTTGGAACTAAAGGAAGGTAGAGGGGGAACCTAAAGGTAGAGAGGGAAGCAGAAGAGATTTAGCAAGAAGGAACAGGAAAAGAAATCAGCCTCAGGAGACTGAGAGATGCTGTTTGGACTTTTTAAACTCAATTTAAAAAAGAGAAGATAAAATACAGGAGGTGGGACGGGGGAAATTAGGATAATGGCATCAGGGAGAACCACAGGCGAACAGTCCCAGGATCAAGAGAAATCACGGCCTATGTGGAAGAATCCAAGTAGCTCAGAATATCTAGGACACAAAATGTGAGTTTGTTGTGGCAGATGAACAGAGGCCATGTTGTGAATGACTTTGTGTGCCAAGTTAAAGAGTTTGGATTTTATTCCTTGCCAATAAAAAATGATCATAACTGCAATCTAAACACTATTCTGTCCACAATATGGAGACAAGATTAGAGCGAAACAAGATTGGAGGTGAGCAGGCCACTTAGCAGGCTTTTGTAGTCATCTAGGTGGGAGGTAAAGGAGGCTTGAAGTAAAAGAGTGGTAGTAGAGGTGGAGAGAAGTTGAAAGATTGGCTGGATTTTAAAGAATGAGAGTTGAGAAGGTTTAGTGCCTGGTTGATGGAGATAAAGAGAAAGACGTCACCACTCACTGAGAGACAATCAGGAGGTGGAGTAAATTTGGGGCAAGATAAATGAGTCTGTTTTAGGACATATTGAGTGTGACATATCTCTCTAGAGAACAGTGTAGACTTCGGCTGGGCAACTGATCACACAAAGCTGGAGCTCGTGTGAAAGCGCCACACTGGAGACGGAGAGCTAAGAGTAAGCAATGGGGGGATTCTTATTGAAGCCACTCAACGAGATGAGATCCACCAGGAGGAAGGGAAAAGAGAAGAGCAAGAATAGCAACTTGCAGATATGACGTGGACCAGAAGCCTGCAAGGGAGACTAAGAGAGATTGGAGAAAAACACTAAAAGACTGTTTTTTCAGAAAACACAGGTGCAGAATATTTCAAGAATATTTAAGAATGCCCAAGAGAGATCAGCTAAAACAAACCTTCCCAAACTTATGTAAATATATATTCATCAACTGTCAATACAGAGAATACCAGGAGAAGAATATCTTCCTGCATCAGCAACTGATCAAGCCAACAATTCAGAAGAAAGAATCTCGTGTTAAATACAAAAATACAATCAAAACCAAATGTTCAAAAAACAGTTTCGTTCTTACAATAGATTTTTTAGCCTCTGCCCAAAGAGTAACGTAAAGCCTGTGTACATACGACAGTCTGTACAGACTGAGACACTTAGATAGAGACGTTTGACCAGCATTGTATGAGAAGGACCGTAAAATGTAGGCACCTAGGAGTCCTTGGTGACTTTGATGGGTGAGCTGGTTCTGGGAAGTGCTGCCAGTCTGAACCGCTGAGTTCAGAGGGGAGTGCAGGGTGGGAATGCTGCACTGTGAGAGCGCAGAGAAAAGAAGAGATGGCAGCAGAACTTAAGGGCAGAAAGAGGCAAAAGAGGATTTTGCGGAGAGAAGGTTTTTATTTTTAATGAGAGATAAGATCACATAAAAAGAAAGAGATCAATACGGTGCAATCTTAAAATATAAAGAAAACAAAGAAATCTTTTGTCTAAGAACCTCAGTATTTTTGGGAAGATAAGAGAAGAGGCCTGGTGGTGCAGCAAAGTTTGCACATTCTGCTTTGGCAGCCCAGGGTTCGCAGGTTCCAATCGCAGGTATGGACCTACGTAGGCACTGCTTATCAAGCCACACTGTGGCAGGCGTCCCACATATAAAGTAGAGGAAGATGGGCACAGACATTAGCTCAGGGCCAGTCTTCCTCAGCAAAAAGAGAAGGATTGGTGGCAGATGTTAGCTCAGAGTTAATCTTCAAAAAAAAAAAAAAAAAAGAGAAGAGGTAATGTGCAGAAAATGACAAAAGATGGGATTTTGGAAAAAATTGTTTATTCCATACGAATTGTCGTTAGCTCTGCACAAATGGTTCACAAAATATTTGAATAGGTTTTATTGTCCAGTTAGTGTTCTGTCAAATTCTAAGTTCTAAATGTAAAATCGACTATGTAAGGGCTTCATCTCACAGTGTAGCTCCAAGACACTAATTGATAAGAATATCATCTTTTGGTCACATCTGAATTATCATCTGAATTTTCTGTTAACAGAATGTTATCATTTATACTTACAAGTACAGAGTTGAAGCAATTCAATCTTATACTTTTATTACAAGGATATACACACACATATATGTAGTTTATTGACTTTAATTTCTTCAAAGCTATTAATATACTTTATAGCTGCATAAGAAAATGCACGTCTGAAGCACATTAAAAAGTTTCCTTTTAGTTATTGCTGTCTGATACATTTTATTATAGCAATTGGTAAGACAAGAAAGAACCTTTACCTTTTAAAAGCTTAGTTTGTATTTTATAGCATTGTTTACCAAATGTTTACTGTCTATTCTAGCCACAACACAGATGTCCTTTGAAACAACAGCTGTTTTTAAACTTTATGTACCTGTTTGATAACTGGCAGACAAATTATCAACAGTTTTATTCAAGAAAAAAATGGCCTTCTATATCTCAAATTGGAAGAAAGCGATATGTGAGCTGTCTTAGTGAAATCTATGAAAACCATAACGTCATAGTGCCTGCATGATGCTCATTTGGTTTGTGAGTTTTAATCGATGTCCATCCCACAATTATAAACTGAAACAAAACCAGTAACAATGGAGGAATGATTATTTATTCATCTACACAGAAGAAAAAAATATCTAAGTTAATAAATTGTTTAAATTAAACTACTCTTTTTGTCAGTCAAGCTCCCCCTCCCCCATAAGTTTCATCTATCATTACAATTTCCTCCCTTTCTCATTTAAGAAATTGTCCACAACAAGTTCTCTGTTATGATTTAGGGTGATTAATGCTTTTTATAGTGCAATTAGGTGTATTCTTGATGTATTATTTTTCTTAAAATGTTCATTCAATATGCCTAGAAGGACATTTACACCGGTACCATAACAGTTGTTTTACTGACCATATCACTGGTTGAATGTATTTTCCGAAGATCTGAAGTCCAAAATTCTTCACGTGATTTCCTAAAATAAATGATTGCCTTGTGCCTTCGGTCACAGGTTAGCACACATTCTATGCCTTTATTCACGCATCCATCACACCTGCTCTGTACAACACCCTGTGCTAGATTTAAAGTCAGAGAAGACAGGGTCTCAATTGTTAGAGTGTTTACCTCATAAAATCAGTTTTATCAACTATGGATGGTGTGATAAAATAGAGTGTCTGGGTTTATAAAGCTCACCTGTGTGGCCAAATCTGAAAGCCAGTCAACCAACCTCTTTGATATTGGTATTTAATTACCACATTATGTGATATGGATGAACGTCCTTTGGGACAGTAAATAGGAAATTCTTTGACAGAAAAGCACAGTAAATCATAAATATTACAATATGAGAGTCCACATTGAATTTCAGTGCTAGAAATGTCCTTAAGAGCCCCCAGTGTTTATCCAGAAAAGAGAAAAAGTGAAATTGGCTATTTTTGTTAGTGGATCCAAGATTTCAAAAGTGACATTTTTTTCTTTCTTTGTACTATAAGGCCATTCAAATATTCTCTCTTACAGCGCCTACAAACAGCAACTCTAAATTCAAGTAAGCATCACTACAGCTCAGTGAAGGTATGGTCTGTCTCCAGGATTCAAGCCATTACAACAGAACCTTCATTTTGTTTTTATCTTCACCTTCTCAAAGGTCTGTGGATTAGCTAGTCCAATATAAGTGGTATTTTTTAAACTTTATCCATTAAACCTCTCTATATTACTTTTATTTCCTTCTTTAAAGTTTTCCCCTTCCTTAATCTACAGATCTCTGCTTTATTTTTAAATTAGCTTTTATCAACTGGATCAAATTC
The DNA here is from genome assembly GCF_041296235.1 of Equus asinus. Classification (NCBI taxonomy): domain Eukaryota; kingdom Metazoa; phylum Chordata; class Mammalia; order Perissodactyla; family Equidae; genus Equus; species Equus asinus. The sequence continues at coordinate 3,953,580 of NC_091807.1, forward strand.
TTTTGTCTTCTTGTTTCTCCTCTGCCTACTTTCTAAAAGTATATATTTCTCAAGGATTTAACATTAAATTGCTTCTCTCTTGGTACTCATTCTCTTAGCGATGTTAATCCGTAAGACTCCATGTTGATTCCATATTGGTGACTCATACAACAATTTACCTCTCAAAAGTCCAAATACCAGTGTTAAATATCAGTCTAATGCTGGGCATGTTCTCCTAAGATGTTCCCTGGAATGTTAATATCCAACATACAGTGATGAATATAGCTGTGGTCTAGGAGCCAGAAATCCAAAATCTTTTCATTAGCTGAGGGGACATATGCAAGTCACTTATCCTCTTAACCTTTATTTACTCCTTGATGAGTTGATAAATTAAGACAAAGAATCTTTCCCCTAATCCCATTATGCTTGAACCAGGAAAAGAGATGAGAGTGCTCAGAAAAAAATATAAATCACTATTAAAATATTTTTCCAAAATAAATCCTATTATCTTACAACACACACTCTCTTCTGCTTCTTCTCACCTTTTTTTTTTTAAAAAAGCTTCCATTTCCTTTGCTCTCCACAAATAATAACCTATTACCCTTCCGATTCATTCCCACACTATCAACTTCCACCTTTCTGATATGTCCCCAGTCTGCGCCAAATCCTCATTTTCTTTGACTTGAACAATCATCTCTTGAATTGCCTCTCGGCCTCTAGACTCTCTCCACTCTCTTTTGTTCAAAGGCCTACTACAATTTTGATGTGCTTAAAGCACAGTCATGACCCTCCACCCACCATCCAAAAATGTTCAACTGTTCTCTGTTGCCCAGGAAGTTAAGTAACTCTTCTTGACATGGCATTTAAGACTCACCACAGGAATGTTTCCACACATACTTTCCAGGCTTATTTCCCTCTACTCTACATCAAAGTTTTTATCTTCTAGGCTAGCTAGAGAAGGAGGATTTCACCTTCTAGCTCTTCTCTACTGGTTTTTGCCATGGCTCCCACAATTCATTGTATCCCTATCCATCTATAGTCAGTCCCATTGTAGTTGTAAGTATTCGATCAATTCTTTCTTCATCTCCCTGCGTGGAAATCATGCATGAAAGAGCAGCCATTAATGTACTGGAACAGTTTACTTGGTACTATAGGTGCATTCTAGAATTTAATCCACGGTAAGTGAGGTACTATCGCCCCATTTTACAGATGAGAATAGTGACGGCTAAGAAAATCACATAACTTACTCACTTGGCTAGAACATAAAAAGTGAAGATTTTAATCTAGCTGTGTTAGGCTTCAAAGCTGATGTTCTTTCCTTTATATAGCAGTTGTTTTTAAACTTTTTAACAGCTTTGAAAGTACCAGAAGGTAGTTTGGGATACACAAAGTGTATCCTATAGGATAGCAGGAAGTGAAATACACAAGTTGTAAGCCTTACTACCGGGGCTCCAAAGAGAAGCTTTTCTCTAAAAAGGGAGAAGGAGGTTAAAAGAAAAAAATATATCTTGGGAAAAGATTTTTGAAAAACATCTGAACCTCTTTTGTATGATCTGCTGTGCCTTTTGCAAACATTTATCTTATGGCTCTTGATATTTTAAAATTCTCTTTTATAGTAATTGCTAGCCATTCATCTCTTTATTTTATTAGAAACTAATTGAAAGTAGTTAATAGCGTCTTACTCATTTTTCTGTTGTTCTTAATACTGGCAACTCAACTATTTGTTAAATGACTACACGAATCTACCTTTATCTGTATGTATGTAATATCACAAAAAGGGATTATGTAAACTCAGATAATATCATCACCCTTTATTCTACACATGTAGTTCTATAGGTTGCCTCTCCATGTTCACTCACATAAGTTAATCATAAAAAGTTATTTTGCGACTAAATATAGAGTGCAAAATACACATTTTTAGATGAAGTTAATGGAACAAAATTCAACTCAAAGCTACACGATATCTCTAGGAAAGAAATTCATTGGATTATAAATTAGCTCTGGATATTAACTTTTCAAAATGGATTGTGAGCTCTTTGCTCAAGGAATGGTGGAATCAGAATTTTGTAAAATGATCTGTATCCTGGGTATTTTGATCTGTGTCCTGAGTATTTTGAACCTCTGTGCAATGCTATGACAATATGGATATTTGCTAAACTGCTTTGAGAATGATCCTGAGAGAACTAGTAAGTTTTCATTTTCTCGTATATTCCGAAAGCCTAGCTCAGTATTCAGTTCATGTAGACCCTTTCACTGATATTTCTGGAATTGACTACTCATATTCTCATAAAGAGCAACAATTTTAAAATTTAAAAACAAAAACTGTACAGTAAAAACTATTTTAAAATAATTTTCAAATAACTATGTTTCTGTTCTACATTTAATATGCTAAAATCATTCAAAGATAACTTTTATCCTCAAGATATTCCCATAAACATGATGAGTCATTTGAATAGGCTATGCCTCATGGAGCATTTTAAATAAACTTGAGAATCAATTATAAGAAAATGGATGTTTTGCTGCTGGTGGCAACACTCAAAAAGAAAATCATACTTCCTATGACAATGCTGATCTAATTAAGAGCAGCTATGCACTGAAAAGGTGTGTCCTCAGATGATTTATGATAAAACCTCCAGAAAAGGTGAATGCAAAATTATCATCTCCTTTCTACTGTGGGTGTGAGTTCCCCCCGCCCCCCCCATTTTACCTTGGATTATAAATAACATTACATTCCAGGGAAATATTCTTGCATTCTGATATGGGGCACACATTGCTGCGAAGATGCGTTAAACTCAACAGAAAGAGGTATATCACGTTTGAATATTTCTAGATTATCCAAGAAAATCTAAGAGAGTAAACTAATGCTTTGGAAAGAAGAGTGAAATGTGAGGAGCAAGATAAGAGAACTACACTGGGAAATTAAATTGAAAAATCTCGTAACACACTTAAAAGTGAGTGACAATCAATCATTTTATCAGAATTATTATTAACTTCATCTTTTTTTCATACCAGAGAGTCAGAATCCTATTCTGTGTTTTGGATGTTTTTTCTTGAGTACTACAAATCTCATGTCCTGTTGAGAAGAATCTAAGAATCTATCAGTGGCTGTTTCTCCGCTTGTAAGATATTCTCATTGTCTACAAGTTGTAATACAAGGTCCTTGCTTAAATAAGTTAACCATAAGAATGCATATACTTGAACTAATGTTTATAGTTTTAATATCTTGATATCATTTATGGAATATCTACTATTTTCCAGTCACTGAGGAAACCTTAAGCGGCTCACAGTCTATTGGCAGAATCTGACAGACGAAGAACAGTCACATCACAGAGTGGTTAAGTGCTCTAATTCTCTCTTCTAGTAAGTGCTAGGAGAACATACAGGATGAGGATGCAGGAGGTGGACCAGAGGGACTGACGTCTTCAGGAGGTTTTGAAGCATAAGTAGAAATGTTCCATATGGCAAGGTAGGGAAAAGGCATACTTAATAGCATCATTTAACAAAGCATGGACTATTAGATAAGTTGCCAGCGAAAGATGTCTGTAAGAGAGTGATAGTAGCTAAGGTTGTGGGAGATCTTAATTTCTGTAGGACTTTATCATTTACACCATGGTTTCTATTCGCACAAAAAACCACGAGACAGTGGTGCAGGTATGATTTTCTTTAATTTATCAATCAGTGAAAACCATGCTTTACCCAAAGTTATACAGCAAGCAAACACCATAACTGGGGATAACCCTCAGGTGTCCTGACTCTCAGTCTGGTTCCTTTTCTACAGCAATGTTCTCCTCTAGTCCTGATTCCTACATGTTGTAAGTTCAGACACAACAATGCACTATAATGACAGGCAAGGGAATTCTGAAGCCAGGCTAATCTGCACTTGAATCACAGATTTGCCCTAGTTGAGAGACGTGGAACATATTACTTTAATTTCTTAGAAACTGTTTCTCATTCCACCCAATGAAGAGTGTACCTCTGACGTACAATCTTATAAAACAGAAAATTCCCTAGTACATAATAAATACTCAATTAATGGTGTCTATTTAATTATGGCTATCAGTATTATTTTTATTTCATATGAACATATGCATATTGTTCAGAAAGGGTTAATCACTTTCTCTGTTATGTTGCTAAGAAATATTTTCAAATCTCCTTCAAGACGCATTGTATTTATCTTTTTAAATTAATGTGCCTCCTCTCTAACTAGCCTTTAAATTCTTTAAAAATTGGTAAATGTTTATTTCCATACGCTTGATGCTTACTGCTACAGTTATTGCAAGGTCGAGGTAAAAAAATGTGAGGAATTTAAAAAATCTTTCATATAGTAATTTGCAATATAAATCATATTTGTTATGTTTAATTTTTTAATTTGGATGGTAAATTACGTTACAAGCTTAAAATTCTAACACCTATCTGCCCTTCTCCTAATAAACAAATTATCTCACCATATGCCCCACGCTCATCCCCAAACCTTTCCATACCACAGAAAGAAGTGTTTGTCAGATGAAGACTGAAAGGAAAATATGGTACAATCATTTGCATAAAGATCTAAAAAATAAGTACAACTTGAATTTTAGGTAATTATAAGCCTGGAAGAGAAAAAATTTTTAAATCCCTAGAAAATATTTATTTTTTTCATAACTTTTATTGTAACAAAATATTATTTTCTAGAAATTCCTTTGCCAAAAAAAGTAAAGATGCTATTGTAAGCTCCTAGTGGAGTCTAATATTCTAGGCCAATGATAAGCAAACTGACATTAATAGAGCATCACTCATTTTTATTCTGACTCCTAAATATTATAATAGTCAGTTTTGCAAGATCTCTGAAGTAACCCCAAATATGCTTGAGGCAGAAATATTTGCAAAAGCACCTAATGTAATCAAAGTTTTTGCTGGAGTCTCATAAAGACAATTTTTGCTTTTGTTGTTGTTTTGTTTTGTGTTTGTTGTTGTTACAGAACATGGACAGTTGAGGAGTCAGTGTACTAATGTCAAAGCAATATGTAATTTCTCCCAATTACTAATAATATCCTAATTTGTGCAGACCTCTGGCCTAAGATAATTTCAATTGTTACCTGAAGATGTGATATGTTAACGCTTTCTAAAGTATCTTTTGGAAGGAATACAATCTTCCTTTATTTAAGTTACTGTACACTATGAAAATTCTAATGTATAACCCAGCAGTAGAGATTCAAATTAATGATGCTCTAAGTCAGCACAAGTAAAAAGTAATAAAGTTCAGAATATTAATATGCATCAAGGTGACAAAATCACAGACATAGTCTATCCTGTGTTTAGCAAAAACCAGGTCAGAACTTACGCAGTAAGGTTTAGACCTGTTAAAGGGGCCAACTTAACATAATAGGGTCAACCGGACAATAAAAAGGAGGGGGATTGTTAGCAAAGCTGCATCTTACTGAAGCTATTTGGAGAAAAGAAGATCCGAAGGTGAACAGTGTCCCATTTACATATTAATGTGACTTAGTTTATCAAACTATGTAAACATGACATTGGTAAGCTGCAAGTTGGTAAGGAAAATCAGGGCAAATGTTGATTAAAATAGAAACATGGACAAGAGAGGAGCAGAATATGAGGCATGCCTATGAATTTACCTCTTGGGGTCACTCCAAGATTTAGTGGGAAATAAAGGGAGGGAAAGAACTAAATCAAACCTGGAATTCTTCATAATTGTTCTTAACACTGATTCGCGTCATAGTGAAACTTTGAGATTGGGGTTGAAATTAAGGGAGAGTTGGTAGTTCTAAACCCTAGCTGCTTCCAGATGGACAGTGCCGTTTATAAGTGGGAGGTAGACCTTCAGGGGAATGGCTGCCCTGGATGATAGGTATTACATTTCTTTCAGAAGCAGAGCAGAGACTCAAGTCCTCCTCTCAAAGGTTAAAAACGAGCTAAGACCCATCCAGGATAATTGTCCTTTTGAGTTACGTGTTTTTCTATGGTGAGAATCTATGAGGGAATTGGCCACAGGAAAAATATTCTCTCTCACAGGATAGTGTGTGCAAACCTATGTGTGTTAACTATGTTTAAAGACACGTTGGGTCTTGAAGGAGAAAAATTTTCTCAGTATCTGCCAATATTCGTTTAAATGCGTGTAGCAAGTTGGGTTGTGAGATTTTGCTTTTTTTCCCTTTTATACTATGTGCCATAGCCTCATTCTGATTACACACAAACTAGGAAAAAGGGAATGGGGACAAAATAAAGAGTAAAAAGTCAACACTCTGCAGATCTCAATCAGAGGAATAACTTTCCTGGTTTTGCTAAGTTTTCCATATCCTCGAAGCATAGCTTCAGTTGTGCTGGGATCTGAAGAGAAGCCAAGATAGGGACATTTCCATCAATGTCGCTAAAAAGGTCACACAACACCAAGTTCATGTTATGTTTTGAGTCTGCACACTTTTATGCATACTTTCTGTAAAAATGAGCCAAAATGATAAGGAAAATTGAATTCTTAGTTAAGGGCAGGAGTATGACTAAGGCCTATATTTATTTAAAAATCAGCCATCTAGGTTATACTTATTAAATAATCATTTGTAGTTCAGAAAATGAGGACACTCTCACACTATCTGTGTGTGTATAAACACACATTTATAATGGAAAAAAATTAAAATGACTATTATGTATATTTGTAAAAGTGTCAGCTTTTGTTCAGTTGTAGTACCAGGTCATCATTTATATTTTTGACAAAAGTAAGGCTACAATAATGAAAGGCACAAAATAGTTAAATATTGCAAACAAATTTAAGCTTTTGTGCCAATACTAATGCTATTTAATTGACAAGTTTCTCAGACATTGATACATTGTCAGGAAGTCCTCTAAATTTTCAGTTGCTACAAAAAAGTTCGAGAGAGAGAGAGAGAGAGAGAGAGGAAATGCACTATTCAGGCCTATTAATACTAATCTGATATTTTCAAATGAGAAATGTTTACACTTACATAGTACATCATTTATTTGAACCCACATCTTGACCTAAATGAAATCTCTCTTTGATCCAAGTAAAGGTGTTTTCCACAGATATTTTTGTAAAGAAGTGATGAGATAGTGTTTAAAAAAATATAATAGACTACCTGAGCCATATCTACACTGATGAATTTATACCCTATTTAAGCTAGGATACACCACTGAGATGTGATAGAAAGAAATATATTGCTCTGTGGAGAAACATGATTAAATAACATTAAAGATTTTCAGGGGGCTGGCCCCATGGCATAGCGGTTAAAGTTCATTGCACTCCATTTCAGCGGCCGGGTTTGTCTGTTGGGATCCAGAGCATGGACCTACACCACTAATCAAGTCATACTGGGGAGGCGTCCCACATACAAAATAGAGGAAGATGGGCATCGATGTTTTCTCAGGGCTGATCTTCCTCTGGCAAAAAGAGGAAGATTGGCAATGGGTGTTAGCTCAGGGCCAATCTTCCTCACCAAAAAGAAAAGAAAGAAAAATTTTCAAAGAAAAATTGAAGTGGATGGACGTAAGAAACAATTTTTCAGTGTACACATACCATGGTTTTTCCCAAAGCCAACTGCAATTTAACACATAGAAGAAATGTGTTTTTATGTAACAATACTTGCTAAATATTATATGACCAATTAAAAATATTTTGCAAATTTCCTTTCAAAAATCAAAAGACAATTTTGAGATATCATGAAATTAATTAGCAAAATATGTCTAGAATAAGAACAGGGAGTAATATCTATTTGATCAAATCATAAGAATCTGAGAACTCAAAAAGCTATTTTTTTCTAGATTGGTTTATATTTATGTTACTGTAAAAATGTTCTCTTTACAAGTTACTCCAAACTGAAGACTAAGTTTAATTTAGGTCCAACTCTTCAAAGTGATTTTTCTACAGCTTGTTCAGACTAGTATCAGCCCACATTAACTTGAGGGATAGAAATTGTTTATTTCTTCTACCTCAATATGACATAAATTACCACCTACTATAAAGTAATAGAACTTAATTAGGAAGGGATGTCTACTTAGAGTGACATGAGTTAGTTAGATGTTAAGAAAATTTCAAGGTGCTTGTAAAATGATTTTTTCACTTAGATAATAAAATTTTTAACTTTTTTCAAAGATTGTAATTTACTGTGTCTGACCACAGCTACAACAAGCTTAAGCAACGTGAGTATAAATTAGAACTGAAGTCAAGCGTGTTGAACAAGATGGCTCCAAGGACCTTTCCATACCTGTTATTCTATTACAATATGCATTTAGTTTCACTGATTTATTAAAAACAATACACAGTACTAAATTTATTACATATATGTTTAATTAATTATATTAAATTATATTATAATTTAATCATATTTTTATAATGAATTTAAATTTATTATATATAATATATATCAATGCTTAAGAGAGAAGACAGTTTATACTGATAATATCCAGTGACATGAAAATAGAGAAAATTTCAGCAGTTATATATTGTATTTTAGTTGAGTTATCATTGTGTGGAGAGCATACTGTCTTTTAAGAGAGTGCTGATTGCTGTGTTCTTTAAAGTCACAAACGAAAAATGAAAATAATTGCATATACACATGTTCATATATTATGGTAGTTTACATTTCTTTTTTTTTCCTCAAAGTCCCCACGCTAAGTAGTTGTATATTCTTAGTTGTGGGTCCTTTTAGTTGTGGCATGTGAGACGCCGCCTCAGCATGGCTTGATGAGCGGTGCCATGTCAGCGCCCAGGATTCGAACCAAGGAAACACTGGGCCGCCTGCAGTGGAGCTCGCGAACTTAACCACTCGGCCACCAGGCTGGCCCCTATTATGGTAGTTTACATTTCTATCCAACATTAAAGCATCTTCCTGTTTACTGAATTCTATGTTTGGGCTCCTGTAACGTGTGTGCTTCATTAGTATTTTTCTCTAAGATTTTATGGAGTTTTTGTTAAAATTAAGACTGCTACCTTTTCCTTATGTTTTCTCAGCTATTACGTTTTGAATTTGTGTTTGTAATCTCCCACTTTACTGAATCTTTCACTGCTTATGATTTTTTTTTTAACGCATTTCTCGTGGGTGTTCTTGTTTGCAGTCATATCTCCTGGACAAAATGGCAGGTTCGCTTCTTCTGTGGTGTCATCGGCAGCAGGATTGCACACAGAGCCGGGCGGTTCAGGAACTTGCGCTGGCTTTCCTTCTCCTCCTCTTCCTTCTCTTCTTCTTTGCTCCTTTTTCCACTTTCTCCTTCTTGTCTCCTCAACCCCCTGATTTTAGTAGGGACATTTCTAGGGTGTTGCCACTAACCATGGCTCTGGCCTTTGCACGAATATGCTTATACAGATTTTGATTTGTTTTTTTTTTTAATTGGAATGTAGATTTTCAATTTTCAAATATCTACTTAATATCTATTAAGATGCACATATTAATAGGTAAGGGACCTATTAATGTGGTTAATTATATAAATGGATTTCTTAATATTAAACTAAAGTTGAATTATTGGGAATAAATTAACTTTGTTAAAGCATATGATTTATTTAATATGTTACTGTATTATATTTGCTAGTATTTCATTTAGAATTTTTGCATCAATATTTACAAAGTAAAAGTGATCGTCAATGTTCTTTCTCTGTGCTAGCTTATAAGACTTTGCTAGTGAGGTTTTGCTGGCATTGTAAAAAGAAATGAGAAACTTTTTTTCTCTGTGTCAAGGATCGATTTTAAAATAGCATCTATTTATTTAAGTTTTTTTCCATTAAGGTAACAGTGATTTATAACATTATATAAATTTCAGTTGTACATCACTATAATTACGAGCATCACTATGCTTATGAGTGGACCTTGAGTGCATTATGCTAAGTACATCACTATAATTATGAGCATCACTACGCTTATGAGTGGACCTTGAGAGCATTATGCTAAGTGAAATAAGTCTGAGGGAGAAAGTCAAACACCACATGCTCTCACTCGCAAGTAAAAGATAAAAACAGCAACAAACAAACACAAAGGGACAGAGATCGGATTGGTGGTTTAAATTTTGATATAGTGGGCAAGTATATAATAAGAAACATATCCTTTCACATTATCTATTCTTTTGTCTATTTGCGTTTTCTACAAAATAAATTTTTATAATGTATATTTTCCTAGAAACATATCTTTTACATACAAGTTTTCAAATCTTTATGCCTAGAGTTATGGAATGCATTTTCATTTAATTTTTTTAATTTCTTCATTATTGGAAATCTTTACATATTAATGATTTCTTTTTCTTGAAAGGATTAATTAGTGGTTCAAAAGCTTTATTGATTTCTTTACCGAATTTATCAATTCTATAGTCTAATTTCTAATTAATTTTGACTTTTATTTTAATTTCCTTTCTTCTGCTTTCTTTATATTTAAATGTTTTGATTATACTTTTCTTAAGATTTGTACCTGCTTGTCTGCCTTTTTCTTTTCCTTCCTTCCTCTCGTCCTTCCTTCTCTCTTTCCTCTTCCTCCCTCCCTCTCTTTCTCTCTCTGTCTTTTCTTCTCCCCAGGAAATATTTAGTGCTTAGAACTTTCTTATGAATAAGGCTTCAGAGCTCATATAGTTTATAAGTTTATAAGCTGTTTTTAAAGATTTATTTATTATGTTTGACTCATGAGTTTATTTTCAAATATTGTTTATATTGCCAGTTAAAAACTTTTTCTTCTATTGACATTATATTCAAGAATTACTGAATTAGTGCCAGAGAAAATAATGTGCAATAATTCTTTTATATTCTCTTTCGTTTACTACCATTTTCTTTGCTACTCAACAGATGATTGATTTTAAAAAATAGGCTTATCCCTCTGTGATAAAAAATTATATTCCTTATTTGTAGAGCATAATTTGTTGTATGCTATAAGATCAGCTTTATTTTTGTTGTTATTCAGTTTACTTATATTGTTAATATTTTTGACCTATCAAGGATTGCAATTCCTTATATATTTATACAATATGTAATATTACATATGTGGTTTCAAGATAATTATTTTTGTAATTCATATTATTATAAATATGAAGTGGCCATTTTTATTTCATTTATTGCTGTTTACATTAATCCAAATTAAGGGTTTGGAAGGATTAGATAGAGCAGAGGTTAATGAGATGTTTCCCAGGAAGGCTTAAAAGGAAGAGCAAGGTTCACCAAGTCTCCAGCAACTTTTACCAAGATGATCAACAAGTAGCAAACGCATTGTTTAGCGCATTGAATATAAAATATCATTGAGAAAATGTAAAATTCAAAAGTAATATAGAAATGAAATCCAATTAGGATCTTGTCTCTAAATCCTTATGTGACTATAAAAAAATAACAGCTTCTGAACAGCTCTTGAAAAAAATTAGCTTTTATATTGTGAGAAGAGAGCATCAGCTTATGTAATTAAATAGTTGCATTGTCAATTACTTCATTTAATGAAAATGCCAAAGTAGACTAAAAATTACAAAAATAAGTCATTTAAATGATAGATTCAAGGCAGGCTGCCCCACAATATTCCATTTTGGCATATTGATTATTTTGAATTAAAGTTACTTAACAAACAGCCAATGCAAGAAGGACACTCTGAACTTCTTTGTCCCCCTGAAAGCAGGAAATAAATCTCCAATGTGAAAGGTACCCTCCCTGTAGCAGGAGAGTAGAAGGCATCCTTGTCACCAGATAGGGAATTCAGGGTGGACAAGATTATATAAACAAACCTTGCTACTTCTTTACTAATTTGCAACCCAAGGCCAAACTTCTTTGTCTTGTCAATTCTTCACAAATGTATTGTTTCTTTGTCTAAAAGGTATGATAGCTTCCTGCTTTGGTGACTTCCATGAGCATCATATTTTTATGTGCTCACATATGTAATAGCTAAATTTGTTTTTCTCCTGTTATCTATCTCAGGTCCATTTAATTATTAGGCCAACCAAAAGAACCAAGAGGAGCAGGGGGAAATCTTACCTCCCCAACATAAACACAGGTTAGAGTTTTAACAAAATATCACTTAAATCTTCCTTTTTAAAAATACAATTAACAACTTCTCTGAAGTAAAGGGTGCATGTACTCCAAAAATACAGCTATCTTCTTGTGTAAAAAATATATATAGTAAGAAAACAAGCAAATAAAATAAATGAATTAAAAATCTGCTAAAGCCTTCAAGACAAATTTTCCTCCCTTAAACTTCTGAAATAACTGAGAATCAGGTTCTACAAAAACAAATGTTTTCTACCATCCAGGCACACTGGTAATGTCATTACTGCAGTGCATGTCTCCTACAGATATGCCATTTTGATTTTGATTGTTCTAATACTGGGAAGAATACAAATCATAAAGCACCAGGTCTGCATTTCTTAGACTGTTAGAGTTCAAGCTCTTTAACCTTCAATGCACAATAAATATCATCACATGTTTATTTTTACTGAGAGCCATTACTGCCACATACCCTGTATTGCTATATTAACTGTTCTTTTTCTCATGTCAAAGAGAACATCTAGGGGAAAGAAAGACTATTTTGTTCCAAATGCATTGATGTATTGAGAAGATACTAGTTAATTTAACATTTGTAGGTGATACTCCATATAATTGAAAACTCGAAAAAAGGATCAAAATTAATAGCATTTCCAAAGCATAATCCTTACAAATTTGTGAGATGATAACCTTATTAATCAAATTACATAAAATTCACTTGGGTCAATTTAGAACCAAATTGTCCTTGAACTAGAAAAACATTAAAGAGAACCTCTTGCCTTTTAATTATTATGGATCAAGATTGCAAATTAAAACTTAGCCCTTTAAATCCTCTTGGGTGACTAAGGATTTTCACTATCCTTTGAAATTGTCATTCTATTTTGCATAGATTACACATTGCCTTCTTCTATCTCACCCAAGCATTGGATTAAGCATCACATAAGGTTCGTAATTTCTGTTTGAAAATCACATTTATGTAGATAGAATGCAATGATGAGAGTCTCAATTTCATTTTTGAAAATTACATAATATAGTAGCATGATTCTACAATGGTTGATTTTTCATGGTTTGCAATCAGATGTGTATGATATTCAGATGTTCTGTGTAAATGAACTAGAGATTTAGGGTTCTGTTGTTCTTCTATATGGATATATGTAACTGCTAAAAATAACAGCCAGTTTGTTTTATGCTCCTACTATGAAGGTGAAAAAGAGTTGAACATCTCTTTCATTCCCTGTCTGCAAAGTAAGATTTACCTGGACTAGGAAAGATATTGACTTTTACATTTTGGTATGCTGCCCTTTAGAATAATCCTCAATTTTGGAAAACAAAACCGATTCTCAATCCGAAACCACTTTATGCATGATGTTTCAGAATGCCATTGTTAGCTGGAATTTCACGATATTGTAAACTTGGAACTCCCAAGTTATAAACCACCTAACCATGTCAGCAAGACCTGCTTCCAATTCCTTGAGCTACACGTCGTAAGATCCTCTTAGCTCTATCTTGGGCCCCTCTGAGATTCATGTGAAGGAGTTGTTCAATTAAAAGAAGAGCAAGACGTTATTCACCAAAAATTCAAGATAAATATGTCTTTTTTTTGCAGTTTGATGTAACAATGCTATGGTCTTTCATTGCTTTTCCCATACTTATTGAACAGGACATGAAAATCAAAAGTCTTAAAGGAGTCAAAAATTCTTTGCAGTAATTCAAACATTTCCTTGGTCTTGGTAGTACCATACTCTTTAGGAGTGTGTAAACTGGAGAGGTTCAGTTGCCACCTCACAGTTTGATAATCTGCTAAATTGTCTTTTATTTGCCCTTTTAAGAAAGTCAGCATGTCTTCCAAGTCTTTTGCTTGGTAAAAGATTCATGTGGATTAGGCAAAAAGAGGTAAATCCAGTATGTCACAGCCTGATGCAGTAGAACAAACTGGTAATGCCTTCCACAGGAGAAACTCCTCACCTCTAGTTCTTTCTTTACCTTGGCTGCTAGAAGGCTCAGTTTGACTGTGTGTTCCATGACTAAACAGTCTGCAGAACCTTGGAACATGAAAGAGCAATGTATTAACATTACCCTGTGTCATTTTATTCTTCCTTTTCTTTTCTTCCCTACCCTAGTGTATCCTCATTTCTACTACTACTTATCATTTTATTATGGCTATTATTATTTGTGCTATATGTATGTTGATAAGCCTTGTCAAATCCAGTTTGAATACAGGCAGAGCTTAAATAAACTCTGTTTAATTGCTCAAATCCAGGATGTGGTGAAGCTCAGTCTGTCCCTCACCTGTTACCAGGACATAAAGATTTCAGGGATGGAAAGTGCAACAGAAGGATGACAGGGGGAACAGAGCCAAGAGGTCTGTTCATATTCTCAAATTAGTAAGACCTGCTGCTGTAGAAAGATACCACCAGAGGAATTTCTAAAGGAGAATGGCTCTTAAAACACCCTACTCATGACTTCAATGTGGTCCAAGTAGCACCAGACAAGGGTCTCCTGAACCTCTAGTGTTACATCTGGCAGCTTACTCCTAGTGGGAAAAAACAAGTCAAGACTGAAGATACACCTGCCTTCAAGGTTCGTAAATCTCATCCTATTCGCATTCATTACTCTCTGGCATTGGGAGAAATAAAGCATTCAGCAGGTCAAGTGCTGCTCCACAATTTCTTCACATCAGCTTACATGTTGGTGGCGAAGGGACTGTCTGTGTAATGGATGAGGTACGTGCTTCTAAATTCAGACCCTCTCCCCTGATTCCTGCCATCATACTGACAATTCTGTCACCAGAGGTGACAACTTTTGTGTCAATGCACCGAGGTTTGTGATTGACCTGTTTAGGGGACACATTTTGACAGAGCAACATCTCCCATTAATGTGTTATAATGTGTTCATTTACCAGATTGTATTGCTTTCAAAAATTTGTAAAAATTGCATTTTGGAATAATTTCTGGGAGATTATATGATTTGGTACTGAACCAAACATAAAGTACTGAACCAAGCATTAATCACAAGTTATTAAAAGCAGAGCTACAAGTAGAAACCATTTATGACTGCATCCAAAGTCCTATTCCTCTGGATACACTAGATGGTGTCCTGATGGTGGTGCTGGAGGAAGGGGTGACAATAGCTGGAGCAAGTGATGATTCCTGCTTTTTTTTAGGAGTTAGCAAGTGAGATTGAGTAGAATTTTCCTGGCAGAGGAAAGCATGCAGCTCAGGAATGAGAGAGGTTCTTGGGAGAAGCTGAAAGTCCTTCTGGATATCAAGACCCAGGAAAGGTGGTCTAGCTTGGTCAGTAGTGGGCAATTCCTGTGGGACAGAAAATGACCAAATAGGGAGTTGTGACTGCATCAGCCAAAGGGTGATGGGGAGACATTGATGAGTTTTGCTTAAATTTCCATTTATGGAGATATCTCGAGATGATGTGCAGAGAATGAGAAAGAAGAAACAAAATTGGGAGAAGGCAAAAATGTTAAGTGGCTATTGCAGAAATAGCCAACAGGAGGGGTAATTTTTCCTCTATATTTATTATTATTTTGCTAGGAATTGACTAGACTCAGTTTATGAGTAGGACAAAATTAACCTGAATACTGAACTCCAGGCAGATGTTAGATAAAGATTTAATCCTTGATGAAGCACAACATTTGTCTTGCACCCAATGCTGTCCATATGTTGGAGTATGGCATAGGGTCAGGGTTTGGTTTTCTAACTGCGAGCTGAAGCACTCCATGGCACCACAATGACCTCACAAGTGCACTGCGGGATATTTTTAAATCTTTGAGGGAAACACAGCAATATGTGTTGAACACCACGCCAGCTACTATCCAGTGATAGTTCAGGGTTTCAACATTCGATAGCACCAACTTCCTTCCCAGGTGCCATTACTTTGTGAATCTGGGGTTTTGGTGTTTGCTGTGATAAAAAGCAAGTACCATGTGGATATCAATGTGTAATTCATATGCCACTTTTTCTGGAATCTTATTTATTTTGATATTAAAAAATAAAAATATAAAGGAATTTGTTTTCTGATTCTGTCTTGTTTTGTTCTGTTTTGTTTTTTTGTGAGATCATTCTCCTCCCTCAATCTACCAACTACTCTCTTCCTTTCTCAGTGGTGCCATTACCAGAGAATTTGGACACTCCTTATCATACTTGACAGAGCAAAGGGCCCGTGGTCTGCATCTGGCCCATAGACTTATTTTATTTTGAACCCATGTGCTGAAAATATATATGAAAGTATATCTAACCATTGAAATTGCATATTGTTATATCAGAGATTCCCTTTAAAAATCAGATAATTTGGCAACACTGGACCCATAATTTTCCCACATAACAATAATCAGCAGGAAACTTTTAGGGCTGCTCGCTTCTGAAGAAATCTTTTCTCTTCACTTTGGCCCAGTTCCTAATTTACTCTACCTGACTGGTTCCAGTAGTCTGTTCCTAAGTTAACCTGACATGAATTTGTTCCTAATTTAACATGACGAGGAGTTTTAAGTTAGGGATTTGGTATTTAAGACATGAAGAGTTAGTGTGTTTATGCCACGTATCTGTGAGGGATGCAGAGAGTGGAGGTATTTCTGCAGCTACTGGACTAGTACTATTAACAGATACAGGTTTTTGAAATTACTCCATATGTAACAAGCTTTATTCTAGGCACTTTACATTTACAATCTCAGTATACTCACCCCAATATTGTCACCACAGAAATTTTATGAGGTGAGTGTTCTTAATTTTTAATTACAGATTTGTCAAGAACTGTGAACATTCTCAGATTTCACCCTTGTTGCAAGCTAATAGGTTAATCTGCCACAGATTCACAGACGCTAGCAGAAGACATGAGACTCTTGGGTTAGAGACAAAGGAATTGATCGCTGTACAGCAACTAACATGCATTTCAGTTTCCAGGGATTCCCCTTCCACTCCAAGTTCCCTGGGGGAAAGGAGGCGTGAACTAGTGGACACTGCTGCACGCTGTAGGTTTTTATCAGCTGAGGAACTCCTGAGGTTAGAGATTCCCAATCTTTTATAATGGACTGTCTGTAAGAAAACCTGCCCCATATTTGCCGTTTGCCCTGGAGGGAGATATCATCTTTATTAAGCTGGGCAGTAAACCCCTGCCCTCTGCCATGGAGGGAGATATTATCTCTGTCTTCTAAGGCTGTTTGCTAAACAAACATCCCTAAAGTGAGGGAAAGATTGTCTTTTCACAGTAGTCTGAGGTAGGGAGGAGGGACAAATAAAGAATAATGTATTGCTTTAAGCTTTTTGTTTTTAAATAACGTTTCAATTTTCTCACACTAAGTAACTATAACACTATAAATTTGATGACAAATGATAACCAGAAAGTTTGTTGTAGGTAATAGATGGAGGTGAGAACAAGGTATCCACAGAATTTAATGGAAATCTAAACTCTAAGAATAAACTAAGAAAATATTGAAACACAATTTTAAAAGGTCCTATTTAAGAACCAAATTTGGACCAGTAGTTTTTAAATCTTTCTCTTCCAGAGAATTTTAAAAATCATGGATTCTATGACTCAACCTTAGACCTATGTGTCGGAATCTCTACAGACAGAATTAGAAATAATGTTAAGGAAATTTAATTTTAGAAGTTCCCTCAGGAGAATCTGAGGTGCAGTCTTAAGAGAGCCTGGAGATGATGCAGCTCAGAAGGATGATCTCCAAGCAGATGGGTGAGGCCTTTTCATAACTGGACTTGAATCAAGGTGATTTGGGTATCACCTCCAGAAGGCACAGTAGTAAAACTAACATGACTTTCTACTCTGTAAAAATCATGTGTTAATAAATAGTGCAGTGTCAAAATGGCATCAATGAAAGAGGAGCTCAAAGAGTAAGAATCTTACATGTTAATTCAGAACTCTAACAAAGAGTAACATTGATTCTTGTGGACTCAAGGGTTTGCTCAATGAGTCCATATCTTAAGATATGGAAGGGTATAGACAGCTCACCAGGCAAATACAGGCTTGATGAAATTTTTACCCCTTACGTTTATATATCTCCTTACTTTGCATCCACATTCATGTGATTAATAATTATCTCAGGTACTTTGACATTGAGAAGGAAGTGTTCCAGATTGAACAAGGAATCCAAAGTCCACCAATATTTTAGATTCTTTCTCTTCTTATTGGTGACTCATGCTGCCATCTACTCATATGTGTTCCCAACCCGCTGGTAAATCTGACTAATTTTTCTACCAAGTTCTAAATTTTCTTCTCCAACCTAAATCCCATAATGACCCTAGGAAAATCCAATATCCAAATGAAAGAGACATTCATACATCTACAGCTATATACCAACAGCGTCCAAATTAGCTCCAGCCTTGTACATCCTACTATTACATATTAAATTCTAGTCTCACCATTATTCGGTCATTTTAAAACCTTTGTCATTCTGATCTCACAGCAATTGGGTGAACCATTCATATGGCCACTGTCTGATCACGTAGAAGTTTTCCCCCTCAGAATTTTCAACTGTAATATTCTTTTATTTGGCAACAAACTCTTAGCTTTCTAGATCTTGTATGCCTTTCCTCTCATTCTCTGCTTCTCTTATTAAATTCACATGCATTTGTCCAGTTTATTATTCTCCCTTTTAGATTAAAAGCCATCACTCTCTAGAACCTTTGGTCTCTTCCTTTCACTGTAGTTGCCTAGTCACAATGCCATCTCTTCTTCATCCAAAGCATTTGTACATCCATTTAAAATGTGGGCTATTCAGAAATCTGAAAATAGTCAGAAAACATTGGAAATTCTCAATACTAGAAGTTCATGGTCTCCAACCTCAGCTGAAGACTGAATTTTCTGTTCATTATATAGTCTCCCTGCATGACGCCAAGGTTGGCTTCCACCAATTCTATGCACAATGTCTAATCTGAGCTCCAGATCTGCATATACAACTATTGATTTGATATTAAATTCTATTTAAACTATCAAATACACAACAAGCTCAATACGTTCAAAACAAATTCATAATTCTACTTCTACCACCAGTGTTTCTGATCTCAGTGAATGGCACTATCTATTAAGTTTGGTGTGCTAGAAACTTGTGTAAGTTTGCTAAGCTAGCTTGTGATGTCTTCTTGTTCTTTAGTCCATATAACCAAAAAATCAGGAAAACCACAGATTTTACATTAACTTATTCCACCTTTCCATCAGTAGTTCTAACATCCTAGTCTAAGCCATTATCGTCTCTCACTAGAATTATTCAATAGCTTCCTAACCTTTCTCCCACCATCCCTTCTTGCCTGTTTCTATACATTAGCTCCATTACACCCAGAAATATATTTTTAAGTGCAAATATGATTATAGTATTATTTTGCTTCAAACTAATTAGAACTTCCCTTTTCCTTCCTTCTTTCCCTCCTTCTGCGTTTCTTTCCTCTTCAATTACTCTTAGGATAATAGCCCAAATCCTTAAAATAAGGTTAAGGTTTTGCAGGATCTAACTCAACTACCTGCCACCTCCCTTTGTATCATTCTCTTGACAATCTGCATTCCGAGCTCATTGAAGCTCCTTCTGGATTTGTAAATGGAAACTCTCAGTTTCACTTCAGGACCTTTGCATTTGCTGCTTCCTGTCCTTGAAATGCTCCTTCCTCGTCTCATCTCCCCACTCCCTAACTTCACATCTTGTACAAATCCTTCATATCTAGCAAATGTCAGTTCCTTAGGAAGGTCCCCTATGATGACCTCCTAGAACAAATCAGAGAATGTGGTACATATTTTAAACAGCATTTATCTCTTCTACTCCCCATGAAGGCATTGGCTATATCTATTTTGGTCTTTAGTCTGTCCCCAGAGTTTACCACAATGCCTGGCAAATGTAGACAATAATTATTTGTGGAATGAATGAAGAAATCTTTCCTAGAAATTACATGTTCCTACTCAGCCTCCTTTTTCATTTGCACAGTAACTATTTCAAAACTTCACCGCTTTCTTAAAGATCACTTTCATACTAATTTTTCATACAGGAAAATTATCCATCTTGGGAAATTATCTCTCCTACTTCACAGAGAGAACACTGGCCATCAGGTAAAAGCTCTCCTAACTTCCCACTTTTCCCTGGACACACTTCTCATTGCTGGCAAACTGGTCTCTGTCCATTGCTATTACGATCTTCTTTCCTCAGTCATATTGAAAAAGAGAGTGTCTCCATGTGTTCAAGGCTAATGCTTGCAGTAAAAAAAAAAAAAGGATTCCATGCTTCTCGAACACTTTGGGGCTTTATTCTATTAGCTTATCTCCTTTTTAAACAATATTTTCAACCTCTGTTTTTCCTAGCTCTCTTCTCACCTCATTAAAAAGAAATGCTAATTTTATGCCATCCGCCACAAATGTTAATTGACTTTATGTTGCTTTGTATCCCTCCTTTTCTTCTCAAATAGCGTTCTTGAAATAATAGATTGCACTGACTGTCTCTACATTTTACTTCCCATTAATTTCCCAAGTCCTGCAGTCTGACTCTTATCGTCATTTCATTAAAAATAATTTTTATAAATTCATCAAATACTCCAAGTGTAAAAATCAAATAAACACATACTTTTCACACTTGGCCTCTCTGAGCCCTTTGGCACCATGAGTCTCCTCGTAATTCCTAAGAATTTCATCCCCAGCCTCACACAACACATCATTCTCTTGGATATCATTTCACCTCTCTGGCCACACCTTTGCATTCCTCAACATGACCCTTAG
Source organism: Equus asinus (assembly GCF_041296235.1). NCBI lineage: Eukaryota > Metazoa > Chordata > Mammalia > Perissodactyla > Equidae > Equus > Equus asinus. The sequence continues at coordinate 3,974,209 of NC_091807.1, forward strand.
ATGCTTTTATTTGTTTTTCTAAATTTCAGAGAATGATAACTTTATCATTTTTCTCTTCTTAATTTACAAATTCTATTAAAGTTATATTTCTCTTCTATTGCTTACCCTTCATCTATAGAAATGTCAGTCAAAAATCTGTATTTCTATCATCGATGATTTATCCAATGTTCTAGTTATCAATTAATCATCTTCACTTAACTCTTGAAAGATATTTTAAACTCTAAGGTTTAAAATGGAAAATATTACTTTTTCTCCTGAAAAAACCTACTTTTTATGTTCTTTACTCTGATAAAGTGCATCAAACACCAAGCTAAAATCCTAGGAGCCATTTTGGTATTTCCCCCTCTTTAAACTAAAATCTCTTGCCTAATCACTACAAAACCTGTCAATTTTACCTTCTCAAATCTCTTGAAATCATTCTCTCTTTTCCATGCCTTTGGGTACTGCCTTTCTCCAAGTCCTCCTCATCAGTTACCTAGATTTCGTCAATGGCTCCCTATCACTCCTGTCTTCCTCAGTCTTCCATCATCACATCACTAGAATGATCTTTCAAAAGCCTAATCTAAACTTTCATCATTTTACTTGTTATTTCTCATCACCTCCTAAATAAACTCTAAACTTGTAAGTGTGACCTACCAAATTTCTTGTAATTTGCTCCTTCCCATCCATAGAATAACTATTTAGTGAATCAGTAAATACATGGATGAATCTAGAAGATTTATCTTTCACTATTGCTTCTCTTTTATGCTTAATTCTAGCATACTGAATGTGTAATGCTTTCTTTATATACTGCCCCTTTGCACATCCTGCTCTTCCCTTCATCTTTTTACATAACCAATTCCTAATTGTGTTTGAAGACACATATCTTGCTGGTAAAAACAGTGTTGAAGGAACTGAGGAAGGCCTATTCCCCAGGCTCCCAGAGAGGGTAAAACTGCACCTGCCAGAAATGTCACAAAAGTGTCAAAATTTAGAAAATCAGCTGCAGAAGTAATAAAACGTAAGTCGTGATTTTATTTGTTTTATCATAGTATGAAAACAGGAGTTTTTCAAAACAGAAATGAAAAATGTACACACATATCCAAGAACTATGCATCTATGCTTTTCTATCCCCATTTCCTAAGTGTTTCCATTATGCTAACACCGTCTGTTTCTGGAGAGATCACTCTACTGAGAAACTTCCTCTCACTATTCTTTTCATTCTGGTCTCCTTTTAGCTTGAGTGGTCTTTCTCAGTGAAAAGTGGACTTCATATGCTGTGTATCATACTAAATACTTAGTGCAAAACAAAGGTTTAAATAAATATTTACAGAATGGATTGATGATAGATGATATATTTGTTTCTTCTAAGTGCCTGATCTCATTGGATTCATTGATATACTGAGTTTCCTACGCACCAAAACGAAGACCAGAGCATGGAATTTGGTGACTATTTTAAAGTTCTGTTCCTACGCAGACCCTGCTCCACAGTTGGTTCACTTGCCCAGAATTCATGGTCCTCTAATCTGCTAAAGGTAAGAAGGGCTCCTTCAAAAGTGCATTAAAAGCAGAAAAACTAAAAGTGAATTGTTTAAGGAATGTGAAAACATCAATTTCTCTCCATTTTACATTATTATATCACAACTACACGACACATAAATGGCTTCTACAATTAATCAAATATTAGTAGGGTAAAAATTCAATTGACTAAATTTTAAAAATAGCCTGTTTAAATAAAAAGGAATGATTATTTTTTATTTAGGATTTTCTTAGAATATTAATGCTTTCTTTTCGCAGTTAAAAAAAATGTTATTGATCCCTATCCAGGACTAGTTTGAGAGAAGGTTTAAAAAAATAGAACAGTGATGAGAAACATATATTTGTATTTTCCAATTTCCAAACAGCTCCCACATTCATAATTATGACCTCCAGTTTATAGTTTATGGGTAAATAATTAAGGAGATGCTGTTAAAGTTAATGGTTCTAATAACAAAATTTTAATTGGGAGTTCATTCTGGAGGTTTAAATTAATTCTTTACTCAAGTAATTATGTTTATGTTGCTTTACTTTCTTTGTGTCTCATAGATCAAACTTTCAGAATGAGTTCTTTTAGTTTTTCAACATGTGTATCTTTAGGTGTAATTTAAACAAAACACTTTCATTTTAAAGCTGAACTGCATGGAGAGAAAAAAGTGACAGCCTTGACCCTGGATAGACTCCAGAGAAGCCATTTATGGAAGGAAGACAAAGCAATTACAGGTCCACGCTGACCGATGAATCACTTAGCTCTTCTGATAATAAGATGAGGATTTCAGGGCTAAGATAGAGTAAGACAGAAAGTCACTGAAATAGGAAGAATGATCAAGAAGTATAAGGACAGGATTTTCAGAGGTATTGAAATTAGGAATCCTTTGTCTTGTTTCAGGAGTTAGTTAATGAATTGCTAAAACTAGATGTTTAGGAAAAGCCAATAAAATAACTAATCCCAATAACTGTTTATCAGATTTAAAACTGATCTTCCCACCAGGTTGACGTGGGATGTATAGAAAATAATGTATAAAATGTATTTGCTGAATTTTATGAAGAAGAATTACAAAATTTCTCAGAATATTTCAGAATAATAAAGTTTTATACTAGGGTGAGTCTGTTATCTATGCATTCCTAAAAGAATATTAGCAAGACGTCTGCACATTTCTAGGTGTTTCAACAAAAATAGAATTTATGTATTGTTTTTACTGATTTGATTCAGTAAATTAACTGTTGTACTGTTTGAAAGGAATCGCAGTGTAGTAAATAGAATTATGTGTTTGTGAATTTTAGTTCTAACTTTGAAACTAGCTTTATGATCATCAGTAGAATGAAGTGGAAACGTTTAACCTTAAAAGGTCCTTGCAGGTTTAATAATCAATGATTCTTGGTGGCATTGTTTGAAAGAATATAAATTCTCCAATTATGATTTCCCCACATTCTGTTTTATAGTATTAAGGTATTTCAGATGAATAAGATCATATAATACTTTATTATTTAAAAACCTGTCTTTACTCCATTTCCTCTTCCTAAATCATGTAATTTGGACTAGATATAAAATTAGATATTGTCAACCAATGTCTCTGTATATAGAAAAATAATACCTATCATGGGTCATTGTGGAAGAAAACAATGATTCAAAAGAACATGGCTGTAGGCCTGGTTATCCCATCGAATGGTGTATGGTCATAAATAAACCTCTTCTTTTCTCTAGGATTCTATTTCCTCACCTAGAAAATGAAGGAGAAGGTAGGCTGCGTGGCTCTGAAGGCTGTTTCTACCATTCTATGATTCTACTACAGTTTTTAAATTTCCAAATAAATGTAAAAACCATTCAAGGATATTGTGGCCCATAAACTTAGGATGAGATAAATACATCATTATGTTGTCTTGAACGTCACTCATCAAGAACGAAGTTTTAAGTTGAATGATTTGATATTAGGTAGAGGATCATTTATACTCTTTGTCATGATTATGATAATGTAGATTAAAATAATGCATTTTATTTTTAAACCAATAGTAGTGTGACTTAAAAAAATAACTTTTCGAAATAGGTATATTTTGTCATTTATTTAACAAGGGATTAGTGAGATATTTAGATCTTATAAAAATATGGAGTTTTGATTAAATTACCCCATTGAGTAAATAGGTAAAACACTACTTTACCACAATGTTCATTGGGTCTCTTATGTCTTAGACTTTAAAAAATTACAACAGTTGACTGTCTATATTTTGAATATACACTTGGAACCATAAACGTATCTATATTTTAATGTTTCATTGTAGTTAAATTGATGCTGAATAAATTCAAAACATTATTATGAAAATTATAATTCTAATAAATTTGGAGAAATAAAATGACTCTTTTATACTAGTCCTTTCATATTTGAAGAAGGTCATTTAAACTCAAGAAAACGTCAAAAGAGATGTGGAGTTATGATCATTGGCATACTAAGGTAACCATGATAGAAAAGTAAAGAAAAGTGCAAAATAGTATTTCACATAAATAATTTTTTGTATAAACACTACACATACATATTTTAAAATAAAATCTCTGGGATAATGTTCTCAAAATGTACAGTTTATCTCAAGAGTATGCGATAAGAAATAATCTTTTTCTTCATTTTGTTTAACATTTTTTTAAATTGATTAATCTGTGATGAGCTTGTTTAAAACAAGAAATATAGAAAAACATTAAAAATTACTAGGAAGGCAAAAAATTTCTAAATTTATCTAATCAATGAGAAATGTCTGCAAAATTTGGAATGTATTTAGATAATTTCCCAACTATTCATAGAGTTCTTTAATTTACTAGAGGAGTTTAAATATATTTTAATCAACTGAATTAAGTAATGGGTTGTTTTAAGCTAAGTGGTTTCATTAGGTCAAGACATCAAAGATGAACATTAAGTTGTGCTAATTAATGAAAATGATGTAATTTGATATTAACAAAACCAAATTTAAAAATGATTAATGGTATAACTTTAATATATTTTATAATTATAGCTCCTCCATATTTAGAAGATCACTCATATTATGACAATGAGAGAAAATTTGAATCAGTACTTGTTTTGGTGCTTAGAAAAAACCTGTAAGTAAATTAATATAAGAATTTTAGAGCCAAAGGTATACTTGGCATATGATGCGCCTGGGATCCAAACTAGACATTTCTGCTGTTGAAGACCATTTAAATGCCTGCTAATATTTCATAAGAAAAATTAGTTATAAAATGGGTTACTTTCACTCAAAAATTATGTTTCTGACTTATTTGATAATTGAACTGAATAATTAGAAATCGCAGAGACTCTTTTTTTATTCTCTCCACTTTAGATCACATGACAGAAATCCTTAAGTTCTAGATTTCAAAGAGGACTGACTTGACTTTAAAGGATCGTCTATCCACCACATATTGTAGCCTTCATCTAGCAATTGCCAGTTAATTACACTGATAATCACAAAAGAATAGTCTCTCTCTTTTTATATTTTGAGGAAGATTAGCCCTGAGCTAACATCTGCCACCAATCCTCCTCTTTTTTGCTGAGGAAGACTGGCCCTGAGCTAACATCCATGCCCATCTTCCTCTACTTTATATGTGGGACGCCTGCCACAGCATGGCTTGGCAAGCAGTGAGTAGTTCCACATCTGGGATCCAAACCGGTGAACCCCGCCTGGGCCACCAAAGTGGAGTGTGCAAACTTAACCACTATGCCACCGGACCAGCCTCAAGAATAGTCATTTTTATCCTATATTGTTTAGATGATTAGTTTCAAGAAAACAGTTAATAATTATTATAAAAACTAACCCAGTATTTATTGTGAGCAAGGTATTATTTATAAGCAAGTTAAATGCATAAATATATTTAATTTTTAAAACTACATTATAAAATTGATACTATCATTATTATCTTCAATTTTTAGATCAGGAAACAGAGGCAGAGAGAGTTTAAGGAAGATCACAAAGCTTATACATGGCAAAGCAGATAAAAGAGCCCAAATAATATGAATCCAGAAGCCACGCTCTTCACCATTTTATTTTTCTGTAACTGTTTTAATTGAGTTGAAATGGATCAGTTTTAAATTCCAACAGAAAACACTATCAGAAAGCTTGTGTGAGCTGTGAACTTTGGCTACAAAGTGTTGATCAGCACAGACTTTGACCCAATTACAGAACTGTGAAAATGGACCATATACATTAGTTTTATGAACACCACAACTGGAACTCAATATTTAATTTACTATCATAATGTGAGGTTGGAAATTTTACAGATAGGATCATATTTGGGTATATAAAGGTTTGTAAGAGAAAACCCTGGAGGGAAATGAGTGTGTAAATAAAAGTGAAGGGAGAAGAGATGGCCATATGGTTGGGACACAGTGATCAAAAGGCCAAAAATTGTGATCAGAGTCTAATAACTTTTTTTTTTTGAGGAATATTAGCCCTGAGCTAACTCCTGCCAATCCTCCTCTTTTTGCTGAGGAAGACTGGCCCTGAGCCAACATCTGTGCCCATCTTCCTCTACTTTATATGTGGGACACCTACCACAGCATGGCTTGCCAAGTGGTGCCATATCCGCACCCGGGATCTGAACCGGCAAACCCTGGGCCGCAGAAGCTGAACGTGCGAACTTAACCGCTGCACCACCGGGCCTGCCCCTAATAACTCATTTTTAATTTTTTTAGCTTTTCAGAACAAACATAAATGATTTGGAAGTGTGAAATCATGTTAGGGAAATTATTCAAATCATTTGAAATGGCAAAGGGATTTTATCCACAAGTTCTGACAGGAAAACACCAGAAACTGCGCTAGTCTCTGAAATCCTGGTGGAGGACTCAGAGATGCAGAGCGTATGTCACAGAGTTCAAGAGTGGAGAAACACCAGGAATTCATATAGGCCACCGGGGCAAAGAGAGAGGAACTGCCTTTCTTAAGAGCACATGTTAAGAGGCACATGTTAAGGCAGGGGTATCAGGATGACACCAAAGTATCCTGGCCTCAGCAATTATGTCACCATCTCATGCTGAGTCCAGATATGGTGTTTGCCGTCAATCCAGTGAAACAATAACCATACTGTGCTATACATTATTTTTAGTTTTTGGTAAAGCATCATTTCATTTTAAAAGTTGCTTTAAAATTCCCACATTGATACATTATCACAGAAAAATTCTACATTGATATATTGCCAAATATTAAATAGAGAAATTTAAAATGTGAATATGAAATAATAAAATGAAATGATAGAATTTCCTTCTCATTTGCACATTCTTTTCTTTTGACTTGAATTTAAGATAGGATGTACCTGATTTCAACCTGGCATGACTAAGAAAAAGTATATGAGGATTTGTTTTTAATACCCTAGAAAAGCATTTTGAGATGCACTGCTCAGCTTCCAGCTAACTCTCAGAACTAGGGCATAGGATACCCAGAAATACCTGAAAAATGATCTGTTATTCTTAGTCCTTTTAGAAACTTCCTGACATTCCACTCTGAACAGAACTTTCTGGTCCAACAGTGGTAAAATGAGGTGGACACAGCTGTGTTGTAGACCATCAGGTTTCTTCAGAGTAAAAACAGTTGAATTGTTTTCATTTTACATGTTTCCTATCTGCCAACCTAACTGAATTAATAATGGACACACACTTCAAATACATCAAAGGCAGATAGATCATGTTATACATTAAAGGCTGTCCTTGCTATTGCTGAAATCTCTAAAGAAAATGATTTTCTTTTCTGAAAAGCTATTATCTTGTGACTGAAAATTATTTGTGTATGTGACACAAAATTCCTTTAATAGAAAGTTAATAAGACACATATGTATCAGTTTATTATTAATTTGTGGCTAGCTCATTTTTATAGCTTTTTTTCCCTGCTGCAACCAAGATTTTCAAAGCACTTAATTCAAATAAAAGAAATAGTTTGCATCCACATAAGTAGATCTGAGAATATTTCAAATGAAGTATCTCACTGGTCAATGAACTAGATGGGTATTCCTCACGCCAGGGTTCCAAATGGTTTTCTCTTGGAAAATAGCTTATTTAAATGATAATTTTTTATATGTATATTTCTTTGTATCTAATAAACAAGCCAGTCCTAACAAGCTTGCTGATCTGCACTCCACCATCTCAAGTGTTTGTCTTTTTCCAACTGTAGCCCAGAAATGTAAATTATCTATTGAGGTGAATGGGGAGGGCTGCTACTTTACCACCATTACTAGCTCTCTTATTAGTTTCCTTTCATAGACTTGTAATACGTATGTCTATGAGAGAAATCCAAAACTAAAATAAAATCTGACATCCAATCACGCTGAGTAAACAAATTAGATGATGTATTTTAAACAGATTAGATGACATTCTAAACACGTCTTGGCTCTTCATTCACCACTTGGTCCCCAGATCCATCCTCCATCCTTTTTGCCTTGCTCTGTGCTCTGGTAGTCTGACTTCTTGCACTGCTTCACCTAGATTCCTTGGGCCTCTGATTTTCAGGAGGATTCAGTTATTGGAAAGATATTGGAAGGCAGGAGAAGAAAGAGGTCTGATCCCCCGCCCACCAAAGTCCCTAACTGATTGAAGTTCAGACACTGGCTGTGTCCTTCCTTGCCTACTGCTCTTTTCAAGCCGACCCTTCTCTGGCTCCAGTTCTCTGATGAGGATAACCCCATTCACGTCCTTTGGCCCTTCAGGTCCAGTGCTGGGAAAAGCATCTTGCTTTTGTGGGTTCAATTGTGCTTCTCCATCCCTTATTAGTTCCCCAAACTCTGCGCACACTTTGATGAAAGTCTCCTCATTAAAAACTCTTTAGTCACACCCTTTCGAGACCACCGTCAGCTCCTGCTGATATTAGATATTAACACAGTGTCTAAACCAGCGGGTAGGGGTGCGGGAGCTTATAGTCGATATTTAAAGAGCATGACTTCAAGGAACAATTGTATAAAGACCATTGTAACTTGCCCAGTTTAACACAAACTCCCCTAGAAGAGCATAGCGCTTCTTTATTACGGAACCTGGTTCTTAGACATTAAACTTGGTTCAAAGGCTTTTGAAAAACTGTGTTTCTCAATGACTCTAACATAATTCCTCATGTTAGTTCAAAGTTGTTTTCTCCTTCCCCGTGTAAACACGCACTCTTAGCATTCTTTGCTTACTAATGGGTTAAATAAAATAGCCCTGGGATATCTGAGTTCATCTCTTTTTTCTAAAATGAAAAATAGACTAAAATTAGGTATTTTCATTTATTATACTGAACACTTTGAACAGAATTCCCTTTACACTAATGTAATTCTTTAAACACTATTGGTGAAGAAAGTTTAGTTTCTGTTCTTACTCACCTGTTAGTTTTTATAGTAACTTTATTGACTGTTATTTAACACTATTAAACTCAAATTTTTAACTGTGAAACTGCTATACATCATTGGTCTTGACAGGTTTCCTTGCAATGATTTAAACCTGTGTACCTACTGGGACAATTACCTTTTCTTAGTCATTTTTCTTAATCATTTAAATATCCTTTCTTAAGACTCAGTATTATCACAGCTTCAGTATAAACAGTTCTGATAATAAAATTGTATAAATATTATGTACGTATTTGAGAAGTCATTCGGAAAAGTCTGTCTCCCTGCCTTGCAATCACCTTATACACACGTTGCATCAAGTAGCTTTTAATTTTCTGGCCACAGCTTAATTTAAATGAGTACAGAAAGCTAATGGGAGATTATTTGAAATCTAGAGAAATAAGAAACTACTGTATTATTGAAGCAAGAGATATTTTAAAATATTACAATTACCGAAGCACTTATTGCAATTCCATGAACTCCCTAAAGTTAATAGATTGTATTAGACCCTTCTCAGAAGTCATGCTTTGTGGCATTTACTCTTATTTATTGCCCTGGCAGAAAGTTCCAGCTGAAGTCAAGGTCACCTTCTATCCCAAAGTTGGTATAATTAGTATCAATTCGGTGTCCACCAAGCTTACACAGGAGGTTATTAACGTGTTTCATGTAGAGTATAAAAGGAGCAAGGGCAGAGCCGGCAATCTTTTCAGCTTCAAAGGCACAGCTCATAAATTTAATTCGTTGATTAGTAAGAAAGATACAACCAGTTTAGTTTATTGATGATTTTAAAACTAATTTTAGAGATGTTCTGGAAATGTATTTATTCATATATGTAAGCCAAGCTCTTAAAATATAAAATGGATTATCATCCTCATAATAAGTAACTCATTTAGTCTTGATATTTTATAAGTGATGTGCTTTCTGGAATACAATAATTATAGAAAATGTTTAATTTAATATTTATATGTATATGCATATTATGTAAAAATGAATTCAAGAAAATGACACATAGTCTACTAGGGAACACTTTCTTTTCTTTCTTAGAAGTTATTTTGCAAGAAATGTATATATTTTTAGATTGTGTTAAATCTAGGATTGTTACCGTAAAATCAATTAAGGCACTCCTACATTTATAGAAGTACAAACAATGTTAGTAGAACTGTTTACCTAAAAGAAATGTAAACTAATGGAACAAAGATTTTTGTTTAAATTGATCTAAGCCAAAGAAATAAACAAGCTTAAAATGAAACTCTTAAAAATGTTTGATGTTTTAAATTGCACAAGCCACAAGAGCGCCCTCAGAAAATGGAATAGAGCCTAAGTGTTCTGCTTCCCTTAATAGGTAGTATTGGGAAAAAAACTATGAATACTGGTTTTCCTCAAATGTTTCCCAAATGCCATAGAGAAATAAGTAAATATCTAAACATTTTCAAACTTTTCCAGAATTCAACTTCATACAAGTGAGAGGCAAATGCTCCATTTAGCTTTGGAAATGGTGGATGTATAACAAGCGTGATATGTATTCCTATTCCAAATAAGGTCTACTAGTATAGACTGAATAGCTTTAGCATTCCATGCTGTCTTGGAATAACCTAATCTGAAATATTGCCATTATTCAAGTGTGTGGGTCCACAGCTGATTAAAAGACCAGGACCCCACTCAGCACTCCCACCGGCATCCAGCCTTGGCCACTCCCTTCAGCATTAACAAAATGGTACTTATAGCAAGGTTGAAAGTGCCTCCAACAATAGCACATACTGTGTTGCTTGGTCTTTCTAAGTAAGAAACATTTTAAGTATTTTATTTTCATTATGAACTATGTTTCACATATTTAAGTTTAAGACTGAGTCAACTTCGTATAATAATTATTGTTTTTAAAAAGACTAATGAATAGTTAGCTGCACTTACAGCCTAAATGTGGAAACCTTTTTGCAGATAAGCAGGTCTCTCTATATGGACCATCTGGAGACTGAATTATTACTTAATTTTTGGCAAGTGAAAAAAACCCAACATATTGACACAATTTTGAAAAGCTCACAACACTATGCAAATTGTGTTTTATTACCACCAATAAAACCAGAAACATTTTTAATAGCTAAACACTCATAATACAAGCTCATAAACAACTTCTCGATTTGCACACTTCGAGATCTAACTGCGTCAAGATGATATATTTACCATTGCAAATGCTCTATTTGAGTGCATGGTAGTCGCTAACTCAGAGCTGACATGATTTTACTCCATTCTTTCTCAGTGCTGTCTTTCTTTTTCTTTTATTCTGATAAATGTGTCTTTATAGCTTTGTATTCTATTTCTTTAAGTATCTACACCAAAAAGGGAAGGAGGGGGCACATTAATGAAACCAGATAAAAATAAAATAAAGATAGACTGGAGTTTCTTTTGATATAAAGGAGACAGAACATAGAAGCACAGGCCAGACCATTGCTGCTTTCTAACCTGATTTAATTAAATAAATACCTCAGACAGTGGTTTGAGGTGCACTTGTCCGCATTTTGTGTTTATTTTACTTTAGCTTTTTGCGTTTTGAAGTCAGAGAAATGAAACAATGGAAGTAAAGGACACTGCATACAAAAATACTATTTCATAATCAACATTTTAGGCAACTATAGTTCATTAAAAATGTCCATATTAAAAATGAGAAGAATTTTGCAATTCATCTCAATTTCTCTATGCCGGCACAAAGTAAATACGTCAGCAACTCTTATCTTCATTTGTTGTTTTTTAACTCTGTGTATATATTTATTTCACAGTCGGGAAGATTACATTAAGGAATATTTAGAGAAGGAAAGTAGTTATTTATTAGGAGCTCTCAAACAGAAATATTTTATGATTATACTTAATGGTCAAACAAGTCCCTAAGTTCATTTACAATTAAATAACTAAGTTTCATGATTCACATGGTTTATAAATAAAATGGCAGCATATGGGTTAACAATTATGAGCCTATAATTCGAGACTGGAGCTATATTCATTCTAGATGTATGCTCAAATTCTTTCTATTTTACATGGGTGATTTAAAATGTTTCACTTACTATTACATTTTTAAACATAAGTAACAAAATTAGTGTGTAATTTAATTGTGAGGAATTGAGTACACACAGTGTAAGTGCTGAGCATTAAGCTTTTGACTGGGGAGCCATCTATTTCACAATATATCTATCTTGAATAAACACATTGCCAGCAGAAAAACAGCAAAGGAACTAGGCTGCCCCATGTGTGAAGGACCCTCCTTCAGAAGGTTCTGTGCGACCTAGATAACTGGCCACTTTGACTAACTCTGCTTCTCTCTGCCTGTGCCCTAACTTCCCCTCTTCTGCTTTAAATTCAATAAAAGTGAGCCCATGAAACCTTAGACACTTCACCGTGGGCCCTAGTCAAAGCAGAGCCCCAGGTCTGTGCACTTTCTCTCTTTCTACCTGTGACCTCACTATGTGGCCCTTCAGGATCTGCGAGTAATAAATCTTGTTCCTCAAATTTCCCTGATGATTTCTTGCTGAAGTACATCCTCAAATCACAGCAAGAACCACAAGGGCTGGTCCAGCCACAACACTGGCCCAGGTGGAGGAAATGTCTATGGGGGCTCCTACATGTAACAGGAGCCCAGGAGAGTGCCTTGGGCATTCCCAACTGAGAGCATCACCATCAATAGGATGGGACCCACACAACAGTACCCATCTCTCAGTTCTGTGGGTTTGCTCATTATTACTCTGCAGACAGTTTGATAATGGCTGATTTCTTAAATTTTAAAAAAAGTCCTTTGCTTTTATTTTGCAGTGTGAATCTGAAATAAAGTTTCATTGCAATTAGCCTCATTATAATTAATAAATTGTTTGAGATTACTAGACAAATGATGTAATTTTATTAATATAAAAGTATTTTACCATTTCAAATTCTGATGCAAAACCAAATCTATATTTGAACCAATAATTCATTGGGATTTTTACATAGATTGTATAAATAATTTTCATCATGACTTTTAGGGTTTTTTTCCCTATCTGAAAGGCATGAAGTATTTGAACAGACTCTTAGTATTAGGACAGGAAATATATCAGATACTTTACATCTTCTTTCCATATCTATCATCTTATTTCTACATTTGTAGGGCATATATACTCTTGCAGAGGCAGAAACAGATAACAATTAGGAGTTTAGGAGTTTTCCTGTCTTGGTAAGTATAAAAAGTTCAGTTGTGAATGCTAATAAAAAATCAAGATAGATAGACATAACTACTGATATATGTCACTATATCATCTGTAAAATGGTGGTGCTATTAAAGATTCTTAGATTATGACATAGTTATTATGAAATTAAAATTATATGTTATAAGCTCAAGTGAAAAGGCTTTTGATGTAACACACCATGCTAAAATAATATTAATACTAGAAGTCACATCAGGCTATTTGGAATCATTTTATAAACGATTATATTTAACTCAGTATCACAGTGACCTAAAAAAACCTTTATAAGAGAGTATATATATAAGCCTTCTGAATGATAGGGCTAGTCAGGCCAACGGTCTTAATAAACTGCAGTTTCCAAAAGCAGAAATAAAAATGTGTTATAGTAAAGATTTTTTGTAACAGAAAAATTTTAAGAGATCTATAAAATGTTCAGATTTTAGATTTACGATATGAATCAAGAATACTATAAATTTCAGAGAAAGTTTATAAACGGTTGTTAAATTCAAGGATAGATGGATAGACAAGTTCCACCTGCTCTAGCACTATTTTTATCTATTTTTCTCATATAATCGATAAAAAATAGGTTTGAAATTAAAAAGTTATCAGTGCACTAAGACCAAAGAATTTTGTCAGAACTGAAACTATAATTCCTATAGGAGAATCTACCATTTCATTAACTGTGTGATGCAACTACATGTAACCACATTTGTTTTACTAAAAAGAACTGAGCAATATCTTGTCGTACACTGAGTGTTGATTATGTTTCCAGAACTCTGGATATGATCCAGTCCTCAAGACAACCTGGGAATTAAGTGCTTCTAATAAGTGCTTCTCATTTTTCGGATGAAAATGCTGAGGCTCAGTTAGGTTCACTGTCCAAGACCAAAGACCTTGTGAAGACAAGAACCACAATTCACACCCAAAGATGTCTCCAGGGCTCACTTATTCTGTCTTCCCCAGGACTGCTCAAGGTTGCTCGCTTCTCTGTGTTTTAACACCCTTATTTGTGACAAGATACTGCTAACTGCCAGCTTTTCTTCCACATGGGTCAGGCTCCCCTTCCTCTAAACAGGGATGCATTTCATGTACAAATTGAAGAGACGTGCATATTCTCACGGTTATGACTGATGATTTGAGTAGTTTGCTCTATTTCATCTTGATTTCTATATTAGTCACAGTTGTCATTCTTTTTTGTTTTAATTTTTTAATTTTTTTTTTATTCTTCTCCCCTAAGCTCTCCAGTACATAGCTGTATATTCTAGCTGTGAGTGCCTCTGGTTGTGGTATGATGAGTGGTGCCATGTCCACGCCCAGAATCCGAACCGGTGAAACCCTGGGCCGCTGAAGCAGAGCGCACGAACTTAACCATTTGGCCACGGGGCCGGCCCCAGTCACAGTTGTGATTCTTTAAATTTATTTTAAATTGGATGTTTATCATATTTCAAGATGGAAAACTCAGTAATAATAGGAGTAATGAAAGAGTGTAAATGGAGATATGAACAGGGATGCATTTGTGGTCATTTATTAAGTATGTATACAGGTAAATGTTATAGTTTATAAAATTTGAAGAAATGTCACTTAATCCTAATAAAATCAAATATAATTAGTTTACTTCAGATTATTGAATGAGAGAAAGGGATGAAACAAGTAAACAAAAAAAATTCACAAGCTGAAAACTGAGTTCTCTTGAATTCTCAGCTTTTCTCAGGCAACATATTGTTATTGTGGTCCCTTTTTAACCATGTTTTTGAAACATCTTACACTAATTTATAAATAAATGAATTCCATTTAAAATGTAATTGCATCTGAAAGCTTTAATTATATAGGTAATGTACAAATAAAAGAATATTATGTAACTTAAAAGAGATAGAGTACAAAATTCACAACAATGTACTGACTGAATCCCACGCTCATCAATATGGACTAGAACATTAATCACGCAGGTGGGCTTGGTGACTCCCCAGGCCTCAGTGGCTTGTTGAAGAAGGCGGGAAAACAGGCTTTAGACTAACATTCAACGTCAGTGCCGCTGTTTTTCCATATAAAATAGATACTACGAATTGCCTAACTCACAAAATACATTCTTCTTTCTACATATCTTGGTGCCATTTGAAAAATACTATCTATCAACTGTTAAGTAAAAGAAGAGAGAATGGTGTGTGTGTGTGTCTTCTTTGAGTTTTGTTTACTTGTGTGTTCATTTGAGGCAAAGATGAATTATTTTAGCACTTTTAAACTCCATGGTGTACAGTTCACAAAATATTTTAGGAAATCTATGAAAAAGAGAATTTACTTGAAAAACTAGAAAATTGATTTCATTGTAGTATGCTGGTTAAAACACAATAGGTAAGATTTCACTTAAGATGCAATGTGAACGAGTACAAAAGAACATTGTTAAACACTTCATTTTGAAATAAAACATTTTTCTTTTAGGCTGATATATATATATATGTACTCACAAAGAATATGAATATTTGTCACTAATTAAGCGCAGATAATAGTTATTTGGGTGGAAATGAATTAAGTCAACTGCTAGTAATTTTTGATACCATTTTTACATAAGTTTAGGGTCTGGCATAGTCCCATTTATATAGCAGGTACTCAAATATTTATTGAAGAAAGAAGGAATAATTGATTATTAGGCTTTTTTGTAAAGACTAAAGTAGGTCTTTAAAACAAAATTGAGGTTGATATATCTCCCTTCTTTTCCATCAAAGTGATTTGTTTGTACAGCCAGAACTTAACATTATCACAGAAATTTTGTTAGCATGCAATAATTACATTTCATTTATATTACAGTTTGCAAAAATCTTTGTGAAAATAATAAATTAAAGCAAAGTTGAACTTTAGATATCCGTTTCATATAATATCATAAAGTATATTTTCACCTTTGTCTTCATTTTTGTTTTTCCTTCCATTTTTATGTAAATTGTTATCAGAAAGATCTTTGACTCTTCTCACTTCTGGATTTAGCTCAAATACAGTTGTTAAGTAATACTAAAATAAACCTACGTGTTTTTGAGAAATTCCTATTGCTCCTATTATCAAACTTTAGCAACCTTGCACAGTATAGAACAGTTGACTAGATTATTAAAAATTAACAATTATTGATATTAGGATTTTTTTTTCTGGAACAAGAGAAAGAAATACTATGATAACTGTGAAAAAGTTATCAACTCAATTTAATATTGAGAATTAATAAAAATCCCAAGAAACACAGATCATTTAATGGAACAATTTTACAAGTGAAGGAAAATGTTAATCCTGCCCTTGGTACAACTTTAATTACATGTATATTGAAGTCCTCATGATTTCAAGTTAAATTGTTAAGTTTAACACATATTAGTATAGCCAACATGACACAAAACACATATAAGTAGAACAAGACAGACTTAAATAGGACAAATTCTCTCTGAACATTGCTTATGCAGAAACTGTTTAAAATGTGTTTTTCTGTAAGGCACTCAAACAACTTTTTTTTCCTTCATCATCTGCTAACCACTGAATGACTGCTCAGAAATGCTTTTTTATACTTCTAAACCATAATGTAATTGTTTTTTTGCCCTTAATGATTACTTCAATTTCTTCAAGGTTGCTCTCCTTGAGGCAAAAATGCTTATTAGTAAACCAATCCCAGAAATTACTCATGGGGCCAAATATCAATTCCTATCATCCCAGATAACTCTAGAACATTTGCTTTTAGAACATCCTGTGAGTAGAATAAGCAGATCCACTCAGCAAATCACTTTAGGATGACATGCTGAATATTTACTTAAAAGTTCTATGTGGTGAATAGTTTGAAATGACCCCATGGATTGTGTCAATTTTAGAACAAATTCAATGTTGTATTTGTTTTAATCTACTCGCAGAGGAACAATAAGTCATTAACATAAAACTAGGATCTTAAAAAAGCACAAGTTCCCTCTGCATCCTTGAACATCTTATTTCTTTGTTTGCATTTACAAGGCAAGGCAAAAAAACAGTGTCCCATGTTCACAATTTAACTTGGACCAATGTTGTAGCGCTCCATATATTTTTAACCTATATCCTGAAATATTTTCATAATAGTCATAAGTGACACTAAATTAAAATTAAGATGTACCATCTTGTCTCATATTCTATTCCAATAACTCTAATTGATAGTAATTTAGGTGAAAATTACTTCTCATAATTAAGTAAAATTGGATCTCAATTTTTCTATTCTTTTAAAAAAAACCCTCTAAAGCTCCACTTAATGTGTTTTCCAGGCCATAACAAAGAAGCATACTGTACCTCTGGTGCTGCTGGTGGTTGCAGATGTGGTTGGGCTGCTTGTTATGGCTACAGTGGTTGTGACTGTTGCAGTGGTAAGGGAGGGGATGATAGTAGTGGGAAGCAAAGTGTTGGGAACATCTGGTGAGTGGAAAAAACAAAATACAAAACAAAATCATACCATGCAAACAAAAGAGAAACACAAATGATTCAAATTACAAATACGTATATCTTATTTAGGTTTAAATTTAACAGGCTTACACAGATTACCAGGTACACAGCTGGCTGTACCAAACAGTTCTTGTCATTTTTGTTCACTCGTTTTTCATGCTCTTACACAAAGCAAAACTTGGAGCAATGTTTTGAGAATAAGCAGATCGTTTGCAATATTTATAGTGAAATTTAAAATGACAAGAATTCATTTGTTCACTGAGTCATTTAAAAAGTTTGACATGCAGTAGCAAAATACAGATAGGTAAAACGAAAAATGACATGCTTTGCCAAAGAAGTAAACAAAGAAACAACACAACAGAAATAAACACAAATAACACCACCAAATGAGATTAAAGAAATGATAATAATGTATGAGTATACGCATGTTAAATGCTGTTTGATTTTTTCTTTAGGAAAATGCAATGCTAGGAAATAGATGAGAGCAATCTTTAGAAACAAACAAAAAACAAAGCCGATTGTTATTATTATTTTGCTTTTCCTTTTCTCACAAACGATGTTAATGTACAGCTTAGAGTCTTGCAATTCTTACCCTGGTTAGCTGGTAATGCCTTCTAACAATTTTCAGTACCTAGGAGTCTTTAACAAGTATTGAGTCAACTAGCATGAACCCAGTATTCTGAAAGGTTTATGATTTATTTATTTGACATACCTAAGAGAGGTTATTGAACATGGACTTGAACCATAACATTCAACCCCTAATCCATAATTAATCGAAGTTGTCGAAAGTTAACTGTAGAATCAAACGCAGAAAACATAATAAACAGAAAGAACAGCTTCGAGTTTAACACCAAAATCTTCCCTCCTTTTACTCAAAACCTACTGGAAATATGAAGAGCAGCATAGACAACACTGAGACAATACAGCCAGTGTCAAGCTATGAGAATCTCGGTAAGATCCTGGGGGAGTCAGATCTTGTCTCACGTGGGTAGGCATATAATTTACACAGTGAGGAAATTAGAAACAGTTCACAAATTACCTATAATTACTGTGCTGGGGTCTGATTTCACATGTTTGCCACACAGCCCCTAAATATTCAGAGCGCTTGACAGATTATCTTGCTATTAAAGGTTTCCTGTCAGTCTCTCAGTTAAAGTCTTTGAGTCACACCAAAATTTTCTAGTTCTTTACTTCTGATAAATAGCCCTACTCAATCCTCAGACTTTAACCTGCTGAATTCTCTACATGGGAGACATCAGAGAACAGCATGCGATCACTCTCTTATCTTAGATATTGATGTTTACATCTGTTTTTCAACAGCGAAAATGCTTCCTGGCCAGTCAAATTAAGAAAACAACCTTCTGAAAAGTCAATGGTGCTACATTAATCACTAAGGGAAACGGGTCTTGCCTGGAGTGTGATTATCATGATCATAAAGCAGAACCGACTTCAACCTTATAAATGAAGAAATAATATGTATATGTGCACATGGACTTCTTGTTTACTAATTTTATAACACCTTCTTATTTTCATGGTAGGCTTTTCTAAATTGTTTAGGCAGGCTAGGGATAAATGCAAGACTTTTCCTAAATTTAAAACAATTCGTAATTTTAATTTTCATGAATATCTAAAACAGAAAATAATACATTCTTTGTTTGCAAAATCATTTGCTCATTAGGATCTCAAAATATATGTATTTAATTAACGCAAAGGCAAATATCTTCCAGGGCTAGCAAATATAAGAACACACAATATTATTAGTCCTTTAAAACTCCATATAAAGAAACTGATATTACCAAACCTTTTACAGATTATAAAATGTTGGGTTATTTGCTATCAGACAGTGGGTTAGAATAAGATTCTATTGGATCCAAAAAGCAGCTTTTCAAAATCAGCTATATCATTTGATTCATAAAAATTGGAACGCAAATAACAGGTCTTTTTTGTTGTTTGATTTGGTCAGCCAAAAATCCCATTATTTGGATTTTTTTCCTTATTCCATATCAACAAAGATGGGCAATAACAAATCCTGATTTGTTTTGGAGAGGGTCTATATATTTTCAGGCCCTGTGAGCATTCTTGTATAAACCAAACGATATCCTATTCCCTACAATAGTGAAAATGCATGAAATATAGGTTTTTTTCTTAGGCTAATATTCAAAGAACTAAAAAACAATGGGTAGTTTTAATAATGGTTAATCCAGTTCAAGAGAACCGCCCTAGAGTCTTTTCAAGTGTCCAGATAGATGAGATAACACTACAAATCATTATTGACTTATAGTCCATCTGCTTTTCTGCTCATCACCCTCTCTCATCCTCTCCTCTGAACTTCATATGAACCTAAAAACAATTGACTGAAGGCAATTTGATGGAAAGCCCCTTGGCCAGTACGACAATTGGGTCAAGAAAATGAGCTGCAAAATTAGACATCTCTCCTAGTCACTGTTAAACATTTTTGATCACTACTAAATTAATTTCATCCTGTGTGTTCTGAAACATGACACTTTCATTTTTTCAAAATTTTTGAGGGTTTCTTGATTCTGTCCTTCATTTTATTGTACATTCCTGTTAATGCAATTTCTCACCTCTATTGTGAAATAGCAAAAGTTGAAATAACCTAAATTTTCAATACCCGAAGATTAACCAAAATCAACTAAAATTCAACAATGTAAGGTTAGTTGGAATTCTCAGAAAGACCAAGAACATTGTCTGATACTTGTCTTTTCTACACCACCTCTTTATTTCCTCTGATTTTATTGGTGTCAGTCTCTCTGCTTGAAGAAAAGAACTCTGCTTACTTTTTTGTTGGGATTCTAACACAATTTAGAAGGTCGATAAATATTTACGAAATGAATTCATTCACAGCATTATAAACGTGACATATTTTAGGGGATCTAGAAAAGTCCAATTTTTTTGACAAGGTTAAGTAGTAGTTAGTATAGAACTAAAAGATTTCATTACTTCTGTTCAGAAACATTCCTCTCTGTTTTCAGTATAGAAGGCAATTGTTATTTTGTGAAGGATAAATTTTCAAGATCACAACTTACAACTTCCTCCTTCAATAAATTTCCTTACTAACAAAATGAATCTTTGCCCACGTTTTCTACTACTTTGAAAGCAGTGTGACTCTGTCCTGAGACTCATGTAGTCCATGTCTCCTTATGAATTCTTTCCATTTTCACCTTTGTTGAAACTTTCAGAGAAAGGTCGAAAGGCCAGGAGGACTCCCTTAGCTGCTCCTATTGTAATTAGTGGTGAATGATGACAACATTTTTATGAGTTGTCTATTATCATCCCCACTTAATCAATGAGAGAACTTTGAGATAGAGTTTTCTTGTCTCTAAAATTATGTATATATATAAATATATGAATATATATGTTATATTACAGATAATATTTTATTTAATATGAGTATAGTGAAGAATTTTCTCCAACAATTCCGTCTCACTTATTTTAACTGCCTGATTGTGACTCTTGTCAAAGCAGAAATAAGTAAAATACTCTGAGCTGTCTTCCTAAACCCAAACACAATCTGGTTCTCACTCCTACAAGTGAGCAGCAACGTTGGACATTGCTAAGCAATTGCTTATGAGGTCCTGGCTTGGTATCTTCACTTTTGGCCTTTTATTTAGACATTGATTATGAAAATGGAGCTACATTTTTTAAGAAAATATACAATTGGAAACATTAGTACTAGTCATTTACCTCATTTTTTAGTTATCTAGAATTGTATACATTTTTCAAACTATTATACTGTTAATCAAAGACTACTCAACAAATATAGTACAGGATAGAAAATTCAGGCTATTGTTTTCTAAGAGACATCCAGTTTTATTTTTTTCCAAGAATAAAAATACACTAATTTATATGCAGAAGAATTATACACATGCACACACATAATAAAAATAAATCCTAGTTCAACATTAATTTACTATTTCTGATCATAAAACAAGATAATCTGCAGTCATTAATTTGCTGAATATGACATGAATTTTAGAAGATCTTAATATATGCCTTAGATGTTAACATCCTATGATTAACCAAAAGATATTTGAACATGGACACTAAGAAACTATAAATTAAAAAATAGACAAATTAATGATATGTGACATATAATTTATGAATATTAAAATTCAGAAATAATGACTACCTAATAGACAGGTCAAACAAGTAACTACCTGATATTTCATCTCTGATTTCCACAATACAAAAGATGGGAAATTTTTATTATTATTTTTCCTGAAGAGTATGTTAATTTACTCAAATACTATTGAATTTTGCCTAAAAAAACAAAGTCGTTACAAATCAGAAGTTTGGCATTTATAATTTACAAAAGAAATTAACTGTATTTTTTATTTTCTAGATTAATGCATAAGGAATGAAGAGCTGGTAATTGATAAAGCACATAGCGGATAAAAAAGGTGTTTTGATAAGCGAACAAAGTGAAAATAATTAGACTGTATTTGTCTAGATTTGATCAGGGAAATTAGTAAATATGGATAAATTATATAAACGATTTAAATCTAAACAAGAGAAATTTCAATAAAGTTCTTCAAAATCAGAATTAAAAACATATTCTAATTCATAAGAAATTTGTTTGAATACTATCTAATAAAACAAAATTTTCAAACTTAAAATTTTTGATCACAATATATGGAAATGTGTAACATCAATTTCTCTGAAATGGCAATTACGTGCTTTAAATCTTTTGCTAGAAGATTAAATCTTAAGGAACTACTTTTTCAATATATACTAAAATGGATAAAACTTGCTAAAATATCTTCATGGTTTAAATTTGATATTAAAATGAATTCACAGAGGTCCATGATTCATTATCTAAAACTTTATGTAGATATATGTGTGTGTGTATATATACATATATATATATATATATATGGCATAGTAAATTCATGGATTTCCTTTAAAGGGAATATGTGAGCATTTTTACTGATAGGAAACTGAGAAAAGTAAACGTTCCAAGACATGAAAATATTTGCTTATAGTTGTTCCTACACATAAGATGTGAATTATATAAATTATACTTTCCATTTCACTTGTATCGTATATAAAGTTCTATTCTCATGTAAAAGGAAAATTCAGGAGTATTTCAATAATATCAGACAAAACCCCAAATCTAGTCAATTGCAAAATTGTATATTAGTACAGATGAAGTCTAAGTAGGCTGCAAAAGTTATTCATGTGAGTGAATGTTGAGTTACAAACAAATGCAATGTCAATAATCTAGCTTACTTCTATAAGCACCTATTCACTTGCAGAAACATAATTTCAGCTCAAAGTTGTTGAATCAGAAAACTAAAATCTGTGTCTAGGGAGTGTGGCTAAACTTTGTTATGATAAATTCTTTAGTCCATCATCTCTCCTGCTCAACCCACATGACTCGGATGTACACTCCAAAGTGCACCCAACATTGTTCTAAGGTGCCACATATTAAAGTTCTCTGAGACAAAAGGGACTAGAGTTCCTCAGAACATATATGCCTGGCTTCTTTTCTTTGTTTCTCATAGTGACAGCTTAACATAAACAAAGAAGCCGAAGTCCAGCACACATGAAGACACCTGCTCCTGACACAAGTTCTAGACTCAGCACTGCTTTCTCTTTGCGGCCATGTTCTCATAGCCACATCCCGTTCAACGACATTAGTTACCTCTTTCTTGTCTAGCCTTCAAGTCTAGTTTAAATGTGATCTCAGCTGCAAACCATCCCTCAATAATGCACAGTTAATGTCTTCCTGCAAGCACTTACAAGCACTTTGTACACACCTCTTCCCATGATTGACATATTAAATCACTGTTATATTTATGTAGATATCTCGCCAATGAACTGTAGCCTCAGTCTTTGTAGACCAACATGTGTTTATTTTTTAAATATAATTTTTCCTTGGGACAAGTTTACTCAACCCAACCCCCCAGTATACCCCAATCCCCATCTTCAAATAGGTTCCCTTTCTTGATGTACATAGAGAAACGCTACTCTTAAGTTTCAGCCTAATTCCCACCTGCTCTGTGAAGGCTTCCTTGACCAACTAAATTGCAACTGATTTCCCTTCTCTCTGAATACTCATAATGCTATTTGTGTATATCTGTTGCTTCCCTCACTGTATTACCAATACCCTTCATGATCAATGATGCTTACATTCATTACACACTATCAGGGTCATACCCAGAGTTATGTGCCTCTCACTAGCTCCACATCTCTCTCTCTCTTCCTCAGTGGAGAACACATATCAACATACATGTGTAATGCTAACACTTTAAAATTTTCTCTAATTTGCATAATCAATTAATACACTCTACTATACTAACCCTTATTAATAATGAAAAATACAGCATACACATCAAAGCTCTTCACAAAATCAGTGGTTGAAAACTAGGAGACTATAGCGTTCATTTGGCACTTAATATGCATTGCTTGTATTTTTTTTTATGAACCAATAAGATGATGAAAAAACAGAGAGAATAGACTCCATGTTACAATTCTGAGCTTCCTTAGGGCACCTGTTCTGTGTTTTGAATTCAACTGGTCCTTTATAAATAATGTTCTACAGGTGACAATGACAATGATATCAGTAGATGGGGAAAGCATTATTTTTAATAAAATGAATCAGTAATTGAGCCTCATATGTGGTTACTTTCTGTCAAAAAAAAATTGCTGCCCCCTTCCTTTTACCAGATATGAGGTGATTTTTAAGAATTCACGCTAGGAATCTTCAATTCTAAATGATTACTAAAAAAAAAATTAAAATGCAGTATACAGGACAATCTTATATTCTGAACATGATTCTTCAATGTTTTTAAAAGTGTTAGCACTCTGAATCATATCAATTCAAACTAATAGAAAAGTTCTCCTTTTTTTCACATCCTAATGAAGAAATTTTTAAAAAATGCAACTCCGTTTCGTTATTGGAGCTTATTAGAGCACAAGGGATCCTGTATAACCTTGTCAGAATGAAATCGGATCCAGGGAGCCCTGTGCACATAAACTGAAGAGCGCTACAGCACCTTTTCCCCAATAACGAGCTTTTCAGGTTAAAGGTATGTTCTGTTCTCCACAAATGCAGTGTACAACAGTTTCTAACTTGTCAACCTGTTTTGTTTCATGGCAGGTTCTCCTTTTAAAAATGGCATTCTGGCCCACTCAGAAGGGATTTTGGAAGCAAAATGAAGTCTAGGGAGTCTCAGAAGCCCAAGCTGCTTGTTTCTCTCCAAGGACTGGTGTTCAATAGGGAGAAAAACTGCTGCCACTTAGGCTGGGCTCCATATGTCTGCGTCCTTTCTGCTTTATGTCACTAACTCCCGAGCATAGTCCCAGGGTAATCGAGTGAATCAAACCAGGATTACCGGTGGAGACACAGAAGGGTCAAAACTTGATGTATATTAGAAGTATTAAGGTAAGAAGTGTCTTTTTGATAGAGGCTATTGACATTTCCTAACCTTAAAGATAATAGGGCATCCTTAACCTTCTTACTGATAATTGCACTGCCATTGGAAGCAATTGTAAGAGGAAAAGTTTACTGTATTTGCTTTTCTGCCTGTGCAGAGAAGGACGTTTATCTCTTCCCATTATGTTCAGCTACATGGAGCAGGCTCTTTGGATTATAGCATAAGAATGGATAACAGCTCCTAGGCTCTCACTTAAACGACAACCACTAGGTTGACAAGGCCTCAACTCGCCAGTGCGTGCCTCCCCCTCCAGAGTAGCATGGTAACCTCATCTGCTTCATAAAAAGGAACCTTTTAAAAATTAGATTTGAATGAATCCCCTTTCATCCCTCTGATAGCTTCCACTGCCTTCACATACTAAATGGAATCCTTACACAATAATAATAATAAAAAAAAAAACCTGTTATTGAAAAATGAAAAGTACAGCAATTTTAAACTGTAGGTGGCAACCAACAGTCCTCTGTAATTACAAGAAAAGTTTATGAATAAAATCAGTCTGTTATTGGAAAAAATGTATGCATTTTTCTTTTTAAAATACTTCTTTATATTCTAAACTGACAAAAGTAAAGTGAAATTCAAAGTAGGAAAAAAAAATGCCTTTGAAGGGAATGCTTCCACATGATTCAGCTCCACCTACTTTCTACTGCGGGCTCTTTCCTAAAAGTACTTTATCCAAAAGTACATCGGATGATTTGGTCAAATACTTTAAGTTCTGTGAGGCTGGCAGTTTCCTATGGGAGAAGAGTGCTGTCCCCCATTAAAAGAAAAATTTAAATCACACATGAATATACAAAGGAAGAAATGAGATGTGGTAGAAAAACACTGACTGACAGATGCAGACATGTGGGTTTTTCATGTAGGTTCTGTGATAAAACAGCTGAGAGATATTTTGCATATAATTTCACCTCTATGCATCTATGTTTCCTCATCTAAAACATGAAGTGTTTGGACCTGGTCATTTACATAAATCCTTTTAGACCAGGTTCTTAAGTAGCAATGGATAGCGGTTATCTCCTTAAAGCAAAACATCTTTTCTCAAGAAACTTATAAATGAAAAAATTTTAGCATATGACTTCAGGAGATGCATAGAATTCCTAGAAGTGTTGGTTCAGATTTGAAAATGCCGTGAAGTGAGTTCCTGTGATGCCTGATATTGTAAATCACATAACTCTCTCAACTCCAAGACAATCTCATGTGTATGAAAAATTAGTGACAATATGAATGTGATAATAAGAAATGTTAATGTCAGTGAACTTTTTAGGAGACAAAAATCACTCTTCCTATCAAGCCGCTCGTATTTAAATATGTCATGATTATGATTAAAATCTCTCTTAAATTTCTCTGCTCGTTCTTATTTTTCCCAATGTTCATTTTTCACTGTACAAAATAGTTCCTTAACTCAAACTCGCTTATATATTCATGTTACTATACAGATTTGTCAACAGAAAACTTGAGAAACATTTCTCATTTTTATCTTGATTCCTCCTCTTATTTAATATACAAATTCCATACGAGTAACACTGAGTTCCAGTATCCTAAACCAAATATCCTTAAGGCTTAACTAAACCGTTCCACTGTAATACGTTACTAAAGATATGCAAGTTGAAAAATGTTGTCATTAAATTGGAAGTTATTACACAGCACTAATTTCAGTTAATTCTAATTTCCACAAACATATCTGGCAATATTTAAAGGTAGTAAAATGCATTCAAATATAACATTTTAATTTTGCAATATAAAAAGACACAAAGAAAAATTAAAGGAGAATGTGGAAATGTTTCAAAGATTATTATTATAAACTTGCTATCCTGTAATTTAGCAAAACCAACAACGGCCATTTGCAGGTACTTTTTGTGCATACATGTTAATAAATACACTTTGATGTACCCATAGAAGATAATCCCTAACAAACACTAAGAGTAATGTTAAGCAGAATTGTGAAGAAACACCTACCGAGCTCCACTTTTAATATCCCCTTCCTGTCACCTGCATCCCTAATGCTCAGAGTTCTCGTGCAAAGTAAGGTCTTTCTTAACCTAGAAAAGGTTATTTAATAAACTGATTCCCACATGTGATTTAGTGACACAAACTGATAAGCCTCCCTATATTATTTACATTTAAAATACAGTCTCAAGGAAGTAAACATTTTACCAAAGTAAAACATTACTAATTGTGGAATTTCATATTTTCCTGGACGTATCTCCTGGAATATTACAACTACTGAGGGGACCTTGAAAACATCTCTGAAATTGCATTATGGTGAAACATAAAACGGAAAACACTTTGCTGTTTTATTTTTACTAAGAAGTAGAGGCATAATTGAGAGTGTCTATTCATTCATTGTAGGCTCCACAGTGCCTGGCCTAGCACTTTGCATACAGTAGACACTCAAGAAAGACTTCCTGGATAGTAAAGTATTAGGTAGTCTAGCATTGTGATGTAGATTTCTAAGCCATGCCTCAGACAAGTTTTATATTTGGCTAAATATGACTGTTATCTTTATAAGAGATGATGTACATATTTCCAAAAACAAATCCAGTTTCCAGTTAGTGCTAATTATAGAATTATGCAGAAAGATGAATTGACATGTGAAGTCAATTACATAACTCTTCCAATTTCAAATAGTTCTATTAGATTAGATCTTTTATATACAGTTATTCATATTGTACACTGTTCAACTCTGTAAGGCGCCATTTACAAATGGATTGCCAAGTAAATATATCTCACTACTTTTCCCAGTGTGGGATGAAAGTTAAATGTCTTGATTTTGGTGACCAAAGAATGAATATCAATTACCCTGATTTTGCTCAGAAGATGTATATACATATATGTATACACACACATAAATATACTCAGACATATCTACACAGGTGTATATATGTTTGTATGTGGATATGAATGCATATGTAGGTATGTTTATAAATACACAGAAAGGAAAAGAAATTTAATCATTAAGGAAATATTTATTGACTGCCGACTATTTAGAAGGGATTGTTCTAAGAGCTAGAGATACAGAGATAAACGAGGTGCGTAAGATCTCTGCTTTCAAGGAAGTAATAATCTACTGGGTGGACATAGAATATATTAACATCTACAGATACACATATAATATATGCACGTAAATGCATGCATATATATGTACCATGTATACATATATATACATATACACATATATATGTGTGTACATATGCATACATAAACACATACACACGTACACAATCAAATATTGAAATAAACAACTAAAATACCAAATAATGATAAATGCCCTTAAGAGAATTAAAGTGATACATGGAGGCTGCTTTAGACTGGAGAGGACAAAAAAAGGCTTCTCTGAGAAGATTCATTCACTCTGAGATCTGAATGATAAGGAATTGCTCTTACAAAGATCAGCATTCCTGACAACATTCCTTGTACTTCCTGGAAAAAGCTCATATGAAGAAAAAAAAAAGTTCATATAAAAAGAATGAGCTGGATGTCTTAGGGGAGCTCAAAGAGGACCAGGGAGACAGAAGAGATTCTGTGGAGGCTGGTGAGATGTCACAGATGGAGGTGGTAGCATATTGTGCCAGATTTGGTCAGCTAGGGTAAGAGGGATTTGCGTTTTATGCCAAGGGTGATGAAATGCCTTTGGGGAAATTTAAATGAGAGAAAGACATGAAGGAATACGCATTAAAACATTTATATATTGCAGCTGTGTGGGAAATAGATGGGAGATGTGGAAGTTGGAGGCAGGGAGACCATTAGGCAATGTTTCAATAGTCTGGGCTAGAGATGCCAGAGGGAAGTGGACATACCGGGAGCATGGTTTAGAAACAGTGTTGACAGAACTTGCTGATGAATTGGAGAGAAGCTCAGAGAGGAATCAAGGATAATTCTTAAATTCCAGAAGAAACACATGATATATTGTTCCAATGTTTGTGAAAACTACATTGTGAGAAGCTACAAAGCAGGTTTTTATGTAAAACCTGTTCTTCTGATTAAGCATGCCATTGTTTTGAAAACAAATGCCAAAAATTTCCCCCATGAGCCATTGCATATTGCTTGAATTCTCTAATAAATGAATGCATATATACTTAGGTAAGCGACTTCTGTACATTTTTGTAAAGCTACAATCTAGCCTTATTTGCATATAAAAAGTCTCGAAAGCCCGAATGCCGTGGGTTCTACCCTTTTATTCACCTTACTGCAACTAATAGTAAAGATTATCTAGAAACAGTGCAATAAAAGATATTCAAAACGTTGAAATTGTTGAGTGGTGAATTCTTTCCTCCATTCAGGCAGGAATGAGGATCTTCAGGAAGGAGGGACACTGTAGTCAATAGTCCACCAGGGAACCATAGAAACATTTACTTCAGAGCGGTATTTCTGAATGGAATTTTTACTCTGAACGGTGAAACCTTAATTTATCCACTTCATGCTCATCTTAAAACAGAGAGAGAGAATTAAGCCCCAACTCTGTGTTGAGTCAGCCTGCACACATGCACCTTTTTAAATGTTTTATAGTGAAAACAGTGCTCCTCTCTCCACTATTTAATCCCATTCCACTTCTCTCTGCAGAGTTCAATAGCATATTCATCCAGTCAGAGGTATGCCTTTCCCACAGGCATCACAGCTTTTCCTGCTTATTCATGTCCAGCAATGATATGTTTTATCTCAGCTTTTAAAGAAGGCACTGTTTTAAGACTCGTCCAACTAGTTTACTGTCTAGAAACTCTCACCCGGAGATGAGAGCAGCAACCATAGGGTTCCTCTATTAGCACACTGTTTGTTGCTCCATATGGATGTCTTTTCTATCCTTTTCTTTCTACACTGTATATTTTTCCATCTATGCTTCTAAAGAAAGCTTCTCCAAGGGAAAAATGCTCATTATGAGTACACAGAATTAATTTACCAACTGGTAGGTCTGTTTCCATGCGAGGGAACAGATTTTAGCTGAATCCCTTTTTAATGTTTGCTAGGTTGTGCATCTGTCTGTAATCCAGGCTTCTTGTTCCCGCTCCCCACCCACTCAACTGAGCTCAAAGATTCACTGTGTTACTCCCATCCTGATCTACATTGCTTTTCCTAGCAGTACAACTAAGCAAAAAATTTCATGTAGCCTCTCAATGTTTCTAAACATCATTGCTGGATAATTGTAACAGTAAATGTACATGTGACTGCCAACTCTTTATTCTAGTTATACATATAGCATGAAGTGCAGAAGCAGACTTTTCATTGTAATGTGATGGGAGTCCTCATTAGCTTTCACATTGTTGATAATCATAACACGAATAAGTAAAATATATCCTGTAAGACTAGGAAAGTATACATTATAATCATATTTGCTTAGTTCTAGGGTAAGATAAGTTTAAAAACAAATTTGGGATATTACTTTATGACATTCCTAATCTGTTTCATAATTATTACTGCGTTCACCTATATACATTTTAATTATTTTGGTAAATTTAGGCTCATGTACTAATAAGCCTAAAGCAACTGAATTTATATTTTGCACACTAGTTAAATATTTGAAAGAGATGATAGATGGCTTGGGAATGTTTGTTAAAGCGATACCCTCCATGACTCAATTTGGCTCTCTCCCATGGTAAGCAAATCAACTGAAATGGAGAGTCAGCACCCAGGAGGGAAAGTGATCATGCTTTTACCTACGGTCTCTGAAAGAGATACGTGATCACCCCTCAGTATTGGCAGGGATTGGATCCAGCACCTGCGCAGATACCAAAATTCGCAGATACTTGAGTCCCTTATATAAAATGGCGTAGTACTTGCATATAACCTATGCACACCCTCCCATATATTTTAAATCATCTCTAGATTACTTATAATAACTAGTACAGTGCAAATGCTATGTAAATAATTGTTATACTGTATTGTATAGGGAATAATGACAAGAAGAAAAGTCTGTCCATCTTCAGTACAGATGCAACTATCCTAGGCCTATCCGTGGTTGATTGAATCCACAGATGCAGAACCCGCCAAAACGGAAGGCAATTCTATGTCTAAACGAGCAATACAGGTTGGAAGCTTGGCTTGACACAGCTGTCTATAATAACTCAGTGTCTAACTTTCTGTCCCTGAGTATTTTTGACGTTTATTATTAACAATGAAAGCAGAGTGAAAGAAAAGTAGCAATTTTATTGATTCTTTGAAGCTGGAACGGCATATTTAATAGTTTGATACCTTTCACTAGACCAAAACACATATACATTTCTAGCAGTAATATTCTTTCTTATCATTAAAATTAAAAATCTGGAACACTCTTTTTATACTCATTTTTACTAATGAACAATAAAATGTGATGGATCCTATTCTATATATGTTATTTCTGAGGTAAATTATCCTGGAAACAAACAAAAAGTACTATCACGTTTTTCATCAGTATTCATTTCAATAGATACATGAACAAATAAACAAAACAAACCATCACTGTCAAGTGATGTCTTCGGGATACCAAGGCAGCAACTGTCAGTAAACTGATTGGTATTACAGAAATATAAACAAGATATTTATACTTTCACTTTCTACTATCATAATACACGTTATGGCAAGTTTCTCTTGTCTTTATATGGTCATAGAGATGAAGTTTGCTAGAAAAGCAAAATATGTACATATAAAGAATAGCGAAAATGTGGAAAGATGCATAGCGGGCAATTTCATTCAAAATAAGAATAGCAAGAGTTAAGATAATGAAGAAATAATGAATTGTTATAAAAGCTTATTCAGACAAGTAGAAAAATAAAGAAGTAACGGAATAAGTTAGAGCAGTGGCAATATAATTTTAAATCTCATATAAGGGTTACTATGGTAATAGGAAGAGTACATTTGAAGAGAGATGGGGAGTATTATGAAAACCTTTCTGGGATACTGCATCTCAACTCTGTTACAACTGTCTGAGAGAGCCCTGAGTTGGGTCCTAAGTGGAGTGAGCGCTCCACTGAAGCTTTTATCAGACTCCCAGCTACCATCTTCTACAATCTGGACGTGCCATGGTTAGTGCAGCTACTGGTAGATGAAGAAATAAGTTACTAATTTTTTCTACTTGTATTGCTATATTTCTTCCCAAATCCTAGGGAGGGCTTTGAGGCTGGAGATGATACTAAAGAGTTTCAGCTTCTCTGTCCATCTTGCATTTGTATTTTGAGGAGTGGTTACCAATTTCTATAGTATGAGTGTGAAGGGAGATAAGAGACCTTGGGAAAGTTAAGAAGGAAGAGGTTTAGGATTTGAGGGGATGTGGTAATTTGTGTTTCTCACTCTCCGTAGATATTCTCTCAAAACTTCCTTATAGCTGTCAAACAGATTTAAACAGATGTAAACCGTCAAAAGAAGATTTTTTAATCAGTTGATGACAAATAATTATAAGGACTTGAATTGCTTCCAAACACAAAATAAGATTAGCCTAAGGTCATCTGTAAAACTCTGCAGCCATTCCTTGTGTGATAAATGGATATCTGCTACGTTCTCTATACTGGAAGATGCAGATTCAGGTAGTCTTCGCTTGGAGAGAAGATGTTTTATCTAAACCCTCCAAACCTGATGTTGCATGAGAGAAACAAGAGTGATTATAAATTTTATCTTGCTCTCTATACATTACTAATTTGCTATACTGTTGAATTTTTGAGATCTCTATTGCTTAGTTAGCAAGAATTTAGAATTTTCTTGTTCCTCAATAGGGATAACATAATTTATGTTCTGGATGCCATTCAGAAAAGACTATGGGCAGTAAGTTGTAGGCAACTCTTGGGTAAGTTTCATGCCCAAGCATTGGAGTGAGATTGCCCTTGGTATCATAACACTACCAGTAGTATCATAATAATAATAATACTCTGATTTGTTGCATATCTACATGTGTGGCACTCTGCTGGGTACTTCCATCTATGACATACACAGTTTTTTAATGAATAACCCAAGAGTACTGTGTTAATATATTTTAAAATTCCAGATACTTGGACCATATTCTTGTAGACTCTAAACATCAACATCATTATATGTTCACTCTCCTAATGCTCCTGTTTTTGTATTATAACTACTTGAATCCTTAACTTACCTTCCATATTAAACTCTAAAATTCTTGAGTACTATTCACCTTTGCTCCTACAGTGCCTTTGCTCTCAGAGGATAAGTACTAAATATCTATTGGATGGATAAACGAATTTTTCTCTTGATCCATAGTTCTCCAAATAGTAAAAACAGCAATGGAACAGCATATTTCAAGACCATTATTATGGAGGTAATTAGCCATTCTAAATAAATAAATAGCATGATACCAATAATAACATGAGAATAACTTCAATATTTTTATACAGAAGCAAAAAACAAAAACTACTGTGCTCACATGAATTGACGGTATAACTATGGCTACCAGTTTAACATTAATTTCTCCATTGCTGAGTTTGTTAATGGAAAATGATACTTTCTTTCTTAAAGGAATTTCCACAGTGCAAATGTTTCATAAATATAATGTTTTATTCTACAGGTGTTTGTACACTGAATTTTGTTAGGCCT
This sequence comes from Equus asinus, assembly GCF_041296235.1. Taxonomy (NCBI): domain Eukaryota; kingdom Metazoa; phylum Chordata; class Mammalia; order Perissodactyla; family Equidae; genus Equus; species Equus asinus. The sequence continues at coordinate 4,007,631 of NC_091807.1, forward strand.
TTCATTGAGGGTGAATTTTAGACTGGCAGTTTCAAATTACCATCTGTAGTTCTAATGCTGAAATTTGCAAAGGTGTAATTAGGAAGTAGAAAAAAACCCTGCAGTGTCTATAACATGAAATGTCAGTTCTGTTAACAATTAAATGTGATAACATTTAAATAATGCACTTCCACTGACACCCAAAGAATCAAATCTACCCATTAGGATGGCATGTAGATACCAGATGATTTCACAGGAAAGTGCTCAGACCTCATCAAGAAAAGAATCAATAGAATCCAGGCAACTGTGGTCGAGTCAAAGACAGCGTCTCAGCTCCTGACAGGCCCTTTGGTGCTGGAGCTATATTAAATTATCACAGCTAATGTAAAACCAACCTGGGTGTAAAAGATAAAAGGGTAAAGTTCTCACAAATGATCACTTATCACTCCATTCCGAAATGCATACAGCATTCATTACAGATCGAAACGCCACTCAAATTTCATCATTTAGTAGGGTTTTGAAACAGCCAAACCATTAACAGAAGAGAGTGGCTTTTTATATTTATACAACTAGTGACTAATGAAACATTATACTCGTGTGCAAAGGGGGAAAAGACCCTTTATTTTGTAATGAACCCAATTGGAGCCCTTTTACACACAGTGTAATATGGTTTCCCTGTTCCACGGAGCCTCTCATTACTTGTGTCAATAACCCTAGGTAAACTGCTGTTGAACTGCACAGCATTTATCTAGCAGCATGAATAGCATTAATCTATGGGGTGCTTTTGATGAATTGTAGTTCAAAAAGGAAAGCCAGAAATAACTTCTTACAAAGTGCTTAGAGAAGTATTTATTAGAAATATGTCAACTGCCAACTACCTAAAGGTAGCTTGGCTATTTAGGAAATCATGCTGTTGGCTAGCTTGCAAACACTGGGAAAACATATGAATTTTCCCCACTTGAATTACTTTAAAAAAACAAATGAAATACTTTACATCTATTATTCTTTCTCTCACTTCCCTTGTAATTCTCTATATTTTTATGTCATATTGCTTTAGATACAGTGTGACATGCTGTACAACATGCCCCCAGGTGCCCAGAAACTGTTAGGTGAGAGAAGCACTTAGAAAGTTAAGGGTGAATCAGACTTCCCTTCACTTGCATGACTGCATGAGCTAAACATCCAGGTCAGCAGAAACTGAAAGCTCCTCCTGGATCCTGCACTAAGGATCTAACTTATCTTCTTGACACACTCAGTGGTTGTTAGACTCTCAGGCTGGCAGGCTGTGTCTACAGGGTTTACCACATTTAATTCCAATTCGTCAGCCTAATTCAATTAGGCTTATCTTTCCCAAAAGTTGAAATTTCCATAATTTGTGTGATGTTAGAAATTAATTGCTCAGCTCTACTATCTTCAAGATGCTTTTTTGTGGACAGTCGATTCCCTGTGAACCTTCATTCTCGTTCAATAGGAGAGCGGGATTAAGAATTGAGACATTGTATACACTAAAACAATTTGAAAATAGGAAAGTGGTATATTGACTACATATATTATTTTTTCTCCAATTTTGGCCTACATCGTAACAGAGTAAATATCTGGGAAAAAACATAAACCAGATTTTTTTTTTTTACCTAAAATTAAATCTCTTTGCAAAGAATTAGACTTTACTACCCAAATTCTTTTTCGGAAAGGTATAGAACTAACAAATGCTTCTAACAGTATTCTATACTTAGATTCACTTAGAAAGATAAATGGACATACTCTCTCCATGATTTCTTGGGTCCATTGGATTTATTAAAGTGTCATGTTTTACACAATATTTGTCTGGAATACTGTAATATTGAGGAACCCAAGACTGGTCTTCGTAAAGGTTTTCTTGGTGAAATATATGAGGGGAAAATGTTACATTCTGTAGTGCCTCTTTCTCTTGGAGATTCACAATGTATCCTGGCATATAAAATAAATTCTGAGATGTCCCGCGATAAAGGAACCTGACTAATTTTGTTTATTGCAATATTTATCAATCTCATAAAAGTTTATCTCCATCTAAAAATATGGTAAAGTTACTCCATAAGCTATCCATTGTGGCTGTTGGAGTTTGGGAAAAACAGAGATCTCTTCAATCTTGGATATTGGTATTTCTTTTTATCATTTTATTATATTTCTTCAAATTGTGAGATTAGTGCGGAGGAGAAAAAATGTGTGTGGATTTCAAATTATTCTTCACAAAAAATTAAGGCAGTTTTCATTAAAATTGTACACCTCTGTCTTTGCTGCATCTCAGTGACATGCTACCATTTTTTTGTGAAACCAGTTATAGTGCTTATAAAGTATATTTTTATGATAATACAACAAAATTAGCTTAAGGGAAATATAGTTTTCATAATTCTGATTTATAAGTAAAGGCATTTATTTGCAAAATAAAAGACATTAATATAATTTACTAGTCACCACCAAAAACTATACAATATGTTTATAATAAAAATCTTTTTGGAAAAATAATTTTTATTTTTAGTTTCTTGTAATTTCATTTTATTATTTTGACTTGGAACATATTAATTGTGAATCTTGGAGATATTTACACTTATGAGAAGTCTTTCTGAAAGAAAAAGAAAACCTGTTTAATTTTGTTTATTATTCTAAATATTTTGTCAAATTTAAACAGTTTTTCAGGTCATTTATTCTTTCATGTATAATGAAATCAAAAAAGTACTCACCGTGTACAATGAGAACATATTCTGCGCTGCTTTGGCCAATGGTGTTTGTGGCTTCGCATCGATAGGTACCATTATCCGTTTTGTTCAGGAAAAGAATGTTTAACTCCCTACCACTCACAACCATTCGGTCAGGATCTGGTAATTCTCCGCCATCCTTTGTCCACAAAACGGGTTCTGGCCTATTGAATTTAAACATACATATAGATAGGAACAATAAGAAATGTTAAATATTCTGTGAATTAAGTAAATCAAGCAATTCATAAATTTTTAACACCCATTTTGTGCATAACCATGTGCTAATTTCTACAACGCATCAAAAGAACCATCATGCACTCACTCAGAAGATTTGGAGGTATGGTAGATATAATTTAATTCTATTCTGCTTAACTAAGCAGACATGTATTAAGGAACTGATTTGTTGAGTCATTATAGCAGTCACTGATATACAATAGCAGGTCCTGTGGCCCTGATCCTACTGCTAATGCCTCACACCTGCTAGTCTCTGGAGGACTGCCTGTGGGCTATTGGAACAGCCTTCTTCAGAGGTACCTGGAATTATACCTTTGCACCTGGGGCCATCACTGTGGCACACTTTTGCCTGAAACCATGGGAAGCTTCTCTCCCTTACTTCTCCTGCGTTTCTCACCCCGTAAAGATTTTTCCTGACAGTTCTCTCTTTAGTCCCTAGTTTTATTGAGATATAATTGACATAAGACTGTATTACTTTAAGGTGTACAAAATAGTTATTTGATGATTACCACAATAAGTTTCATTAATATCCATGACCTCACATAGTTAGAACTTTTTTTCTTGTCATGAGAACTTTTAAGATTTACTCTCTTAGCGACTTTCAAATATACAACACAGTATTGTTAACTATAGTCATGATGCTGTACATTACATCCTTAGGATTTATTTATCTTATAACTGGAAGTTTGTACTTTTGGACTCCCTTCACCCATTTCCCCTACTCCCCACACTGTGCCTCTGGCCACTTTTATTCAACATTGTACTTGAAGTCCTAGCCACAGCAATTAAGCAGGACAAATAAATAAAAGACATCTAAATTAGAAAGGAAAAAGTAAAACTGTCTCTATTTGCAGATGCCACGGTATATGTAGAAAACTCTAAAGATGCCAACAAAAAAACTACTAGAACTAACAAATGAATTCAGTAAAGTTTCAGGATACAAAATCGATATACAAAAATCAATTGCATATTTATATACTAACAATGAACTATCAGAAACATAAATTGAGAAAATCAATTTTACAATTGATTTACAATCCCATTTACAATTGCATCAACAAGAATAAAATACTTAGGAAAAAATTTAACCAAGCAGGTGAAACACCTGTAAACTGAAAACTATAAGATACTGACGAAAGAAATTGAAGAGGACACGTATAAATGGAAAAATACTCCATGCTCATGGATTGGAAGACTTAATATTGTTAAAATGCTCATACTACCCAAAGCAATCTACAGATTAAATGCAATCCCTATCAAAATCCCAATGGCATTTTTCAAAGAAATAGAACAATCTTCAAATTTGTATGGAACCACAAAAGGCCCCAAATAACCAATCAACCCTGAGAAAGAAGAAAAAAGCTGGAGGCATCACACTTCCTGATTTCAAACTATATTATAAACCTATAGTAATAAAACAGTATGGTACTGTCATAAATACAGACACATAGATCAATGGAACAGAATAGAGAGCCCAGAAATAAACCCACACATATGTGGTCCATTGATTTTCAAAAAAGGAGCTATGAATATACAATGGGGAAAAGATAGTCTCTTCAATAAATAGTGTTAGGAAAACTGGACAGCCACCTGGAAAGAATGAAATGAACCCCTGTCTTACTACATAATCAAAATGGATTAGAATTGGATGTAACATCCAAAATCATAAATCTCCTAAAAGAAAACATAGGCAGTAAGCTTCTTGACATTGGTCTTGGTGAAGATTATTTGGATTTGACAGCAAAAGCAAAGGAAACAAAAGCAAAAATAAATAAGTGGGACTATATCAAACTAAAATGTCTCTGCACAGAAAAAGAAATCATTAACAAAATGAAAAGGTAACCTACAGAATGGAAGAAAATATTTTCAAATCATATATTTCATAAGGGGTAAATATCCAAAACATATAAAGAACTCATAAACGCAATAGCAAAAAAATAAACAATTCAATTAAAATATGGGTGGAGGATCCGAATAGATATTTTTACAAAAAAGACATACAAATGGCCAATAGGTCCATAAAAATGTGCTCTATATAACTAGCCATGGTGGAAATGCAAATGAAAATCACAATATGATATCACCTGTTAGAAGGACCATCATCAAAAAATAAGAAATAACAAGCATTGGGGAGGAGGTAGAGAAAAGGAAACCCTTGTGCACTGTTGGTGGGAATGTAAGTTGGTGTAGTTACTATGGAAAACCGTATAAAGGTGACTCAAAAAGTTAATAATAGAAATACGATATGATCCAGCAATTCCAATTCTGTGTATATATCCAAAAGAAATGAAATCACTAGCTCAAAAGGATATCTGAACCCCACGTTCACTGCAGCTTTATGCACAACAGCCAAGATAAGGGAGCAACCTAAGTGTCCACTGACGAATGAATGGATAAAGAAAATATATTCCAAATAGAATGAAACATTATTCAGCCATAAAAAGAAGGAAATTTGCCATTTGCGACAACATGGATGGACCTTGAGGGCATTATGGTAATTGAAATAAGTCAGACAGAGAAAGACGAATACTGTACGATCTCACTTATATGTGGAATCTTAAAAAAAACCCAAACTCATAGAAACTGACTTCGCTTTTAATCAAATACTTGCAAAGAATTCCTATCTTAAAATCAGCATTTAGGGAAGAAAAGATAACTGAACCATGGATTTCTGTCTTCCAAGATTGCACAGTCTTTTGTAATTATTAATAATAAGAACGGTTATTAACAATACATACTACCATGTGTTGATAATGGTCGCTATCCTAAATCCTTTACATATATTTTCAATAATCCTCACAAGAACACTTTGTAAATATCATTTTCAAAAATGTAATACATATAAAAATATAGAAGATCAGAGATGTAGCCAAACCCTGGTCTGCCTCCATAGTAAATGCTTTGTCTACTACCGCATGCTTTCTAACTTGATGGATATTTTCCTAGTTCTTCTACGTCAAATTTTTTAATTAAAACATGATTTTATCACATCATTGGAAATTATTTTCAGGAAAGCTTTATTTATTTGTTTATCTTGGTGAAAACTTTGAACTTACATTTTGTTATTGTGAATACAATTAGAGCATAGGTCTTGATATGTGATGGTTTTGATTATGACAGCTCTTCTAAGGCAAAGAAGATATATTTTTATGAAAAAAATTTGTAAAAGAGAGAAAAGTTGTGAACCGAACAATAATAAATGTTGGAAATTGTATCAAACCAACTAGATATACAAGGTGATAAAAGAATCACTTAGCTTAGTAGCGAAAACACCAGAGAGAGAACAAAGAAGGGAGGGCAATTTTATCAGGACTGGCAGCATGAAACTTTTGAAGGAGCAGGCTATGAAAAACAAATTATCCGAAAATATTTAGTTATCCAAAAATATTGGAAAAATACAATAATTTATATCATCCAGTTATATAGACAACTCACTCTCATAGTATCTTTTATAAGAACCAAATCATTAATACTTCTCAACTTGCTTCATATATTCCATATCCTCTAGTTGCTACTTGAATTTACTAATTCTAATTTTAAAACTGATAGCCTGGATAATCTTGCACCACCTGCATCCTTAGCATCCTTTGAAGCGAGAAAACTGGTGCAATAACGCTATGACTTACCGCACATACCTGAAACATCAGAGATTGTGTTCTGCCTTTATACAAAGTCACACAAGGCAACAGAAGATAACAGCTTCATTAAGGATAATTTGAATTTAGAAGATTTATCCTTAAACTACTACTCACTGGAAGTATTTTGTTATATTAAGAGGGGATACTTTCTTGATGTATAAGTCAGAATTTTGAAACACACACAGATGTGATCAAATGAGTATTCACACATTTCCATACTCAAAATTATACCCCCAAAATCCAAACTGTCATAATTTTTCTCTTCTCATGTTCACAAGCTTTCAGTCACATCTTAAAGCATATGGCTCTGTAAATATGTAATTAAATTTTTATATATATTTTTAAATTGTGTCTAGAAATGAAGTTAAAGATCAAGTTGCCAGTCTATATTTAAAAAATTCTTTTTTCTAAAAAAATAATTTTCTCTTTTAGGAAATAATGGAAAAAACACCTGCAAAAATAGTTAACAAGAGATTACAGCAATGTAAGTCACTGTTGACACTGAACATTGTAGGATTCCTGATCCTCCTCTGTATGGTAAACCTTCAATGTGGCGAAAACAGATGCAATTATAATGAAACGGAGGTTAGCGTTCATGCATTGATTAAAAATAGTCTACACATATTCCAACTAGTATTTAAAATGTTCAAGCTTCTTAATATCACCATAAAAATATTAAGTGGTTTAGCAAGTCTTGATACAATTTGTGTTTCATCTTAATAAAGAGGGCCCCTAGGCTTTCTCTAATTGGAACCCAGAAATGATTGCATTTCTTGCTCAAATGAATAACAATCTTCCCTGCTGTTCAGGCAACCAAAGGAGATCATTTAAAAAGTGGTTCCAGTCTACAGTTTCCACGTGATAAGGAGGAAAACAAGTAGGAGCTGGACACCCGAGTAACGGGACAGTGGCCCAGCATCCAGCATGAGATAACACTGTGTAACTCTACAGTGAGAATGTTAATATAGCCAATCCAGAGAGTTCCCCAAAACTTTAAAAGCCAGGATTGGTAGAAGCTATATGGAAATCTTCCATACAACATGAAATTTGATTTGTGTTTTGGTCTACCAAAGCTATAGGACTAAAAAGATGGTCTATTTTCCTGTGCACCTAAAGACATTTTTGTAGCCCTTTCTTCGTCAGGCGACAGAAAACTACAAGAAAATAGAGAAAAAAAGAAACCAAATATGCTCGTCTATTTATTCCCTTGTATTTTAAGGCCTTGGTGAGGTTGTTTTTATCTTACAAGATTCTTTGAAAACTTGTATTAACTCAGTGTTTTGTTTGTACATATCCAATAAGTGATTCTCCTATATCTTTAACAAATCCTTATTTATAGATTGGTGTTGGAAAGAATTGCCATAACTGTCTCAGACTACCAGTCTATTTAATATCTTGAACTAGATACGAACCTGATTACTAACTTCCACTGAAACTGTCTAGTTGCCCTTTGGGCCATTCTGTAAAGTTGTACCAGTAACAGTCCTTCTAATTCTCCCAATATACCAGATCGTTTACTCCATAGATATTGAATAGAATGGAATCTTGCTTTGCCTTCACGGCTCTCATCCTCTCTCAGGCTCATGCTTGGGAAGCATAAAGAATAAGAGGTTCAGTTATGGAAAAGTCAGTCTCATAATGCAGGTCTTCTAGGGAAAGAATTCTCTTGGTGTCATTGCAGAAATGGACAGGAGTAAAAGATCTTCCAAAGTTTGAAATGGATGCTCTGTCTAGTATCTTACTTTTCCCAAATAGCTATATCCCCTTATAGTTCTGAAGTGTCTTTTCTTTCATAAGCACAAGACAATTTGGGTTTTAGTACTGAAATTAATCTTATGAATATTAAACTTACTTTTCCTAGATGAAAGAAAAAAAGTAAGTCATTGTAATCGCATTCAAGTAAACATCTTGTTCTGACGCAAAGAAAAAAGAAAAACTTGAATACATATCTTACATTTCCTTTAATATAAGAGAAAGCAGGGACTTATGGTTAACAACTTGGTGCCTTATCTACTTACATGGCTCATGAAGAGGACCGATGCCTTCATTTCAGTTTAGAAATTCCACAGGCAGCAGTAGACATGATTGAAATTTTCATTCCAGGGACATTTTTTAAAAGCCTAATTCCCCTCTAAATTTCGTGTGATATTTCCACTCTAATGTGAAAGGTGCTAGGAGTCGTGTAAACATCTTGGATCTCCTTTTATGCTTTAAGCAAAAACATTTAAATCAAGAAATTATACCAGAGAGCCTATGCATAAAACTCTCAGTGTTTATGTTATCAAATTTTAGAGAAATGGAGGGAGGGAAATTAAATTCAAATTAACTGACAACTGCGTTTGAAATTGAGGTCAAGTAGAAGGAAAGATGTTGAGCGAACTCTGGTCTACGAAGCTCTCCATTGGGTAGATTGAGACTGCATCCATAAACCATAGCTAACCCAGTGAGGAGAAAGAAGAAGAAAAGAAAAAAAAACAGGAGAAAACCCAGAAGCTGGGGTTGCTTGTTCCTTTTTAAAATTTAAAATATAAAGCAAGTTCAAGGCGTAGCCTTTCTTAAAGCTGTGAAACCAATTCAAAATATAATGTTAAGGGCCGGCCCGGTGACACAGCGGTTAAGTGCGCACATTCCGCTTCGGCTGCCCAGGGTTCGCTGGTTTGGATCTCAGGTGTGGACACAGCACCACTTGGCACGCCATGCTGTGGCAGGCGTCCCACATATAAAGTAGAGGAAGATGGCCACGGATGTTAGCTCAGGGCCACTCTTCCTCAGCAAAAAGAGGATTGGCAGCAGATGTTAGCTCAGGGCTAATCTTCCTCCAAAAAAAAAATATACATATATATAATGTTATAATGAGTCTCTTTCGGAAGCAAAGGATGTGGTTGCTAAACAGAAAGAAATAGAAAGGGATTGCATGTGGAGCTATTTACTACACTGATCATTTCAAATTAAAGGTACACAGAGGGTTATTTTAATATTGAGTATCCAACAAGATGTTTCAGAACATAGTTTGTAAATAGCATTCTATATATATTCAAAGACATATTTTTAATTGTTTTAAAAATGCTAATCTAGGCCCTTGGAGGGCAGGCACATCAAGCTGTGATTTTTCCACAGATTTGATTGTTATGCAACTTAATTGTAATGAAACTTGTTTTCCTTTTATTCCTGATATTGATTTCATACTTTTTATGAGAGCAATTCTTAAAACATGAAATAACTTTTACTATTAGCCAAGTTAACTTTGAATGTTTTACTTATCACAATTGAGGTTCATTGTAAAACATAATGAAACATTTATGTGTCTGTCTTTATAGATACAGTTTTGGTCAAGGGAAAACAAAACTTGAGAAACATTTAGGGAAGAATAATCTTCAATGAGTCTCGGTGGGTTTAATTACTAGAAAATATTCTACTCTTACACTAATATCTTAAGACAGACAGACCATTGAATTTTGTTGATGTTGTTGTTAAAGTATACCGATATATTCTTGACTAGATACTGCATGAGTTTACATATTTATTATCCACCAATTATCTATAAACCAATCTGCACAAGTTTTTGAACCAGGAATAAGAGGGATATAAGGAAAATAAAATAAATATCTTCTCTCTGTAATATGACACTTTAGTAGTTTATGTAAGATATATGCCATCAACCATAACACTTGGCAGGACATGGTAGGTGGCATAAATAAATTATACAACATCATAAAGATTCATCATACCTATATTAGGGACATTACAACTGGCTTACAACTCTTTATTAGTGTCTTTAATTATTGTAGGATTTGAGTGGTAGAAATAGAAGATGCCAACTCAAGAGGAGTCAGAACCCTGGGTAGGATGCTTGGGCTTCAGAGGCCATATTGTTGAATAGATGAATTTAAATACGAGTGCCAAGAAAAGAAAAGAGGGTTGTTAGGTAATATTGTTATTGGCTGAGATAACAAATTAAGAAAGGCGAAGTTAAAAGCACTTTATATAATAACTGAGTTGGGAGGAATAATATCAAAAGTCAATTTATTAGCTACTATGAAGAAACAGGGCTAAGTATGCTCAGAAGGAGTTAGTCCAAGACAAAGTTTATAGGACAAAAGTTGAACATAAAAAAGTCTTATTTTGTTATTAGACCAGAAGACTGATGATGACATTAATATGGAAGAGAGAACGACAGGTGGTTAGGAACATTCTGGTCATAAAAGGGGGCATGGACAAAATGGGGAAGGTTGGAGTAGAGATGTGGAAGGAAAAAAAAAACCTGTACATTTAAACCTGTATATTCTCTAGCCTGGCATTCAAGCCAGGCTAAAAAATATAGACTTTCATGAAAAATAAAAATACTTTGCTAAGGTTTTTAAGAAGTGAGTATTCCTGATCAGAGTTTTCTTTAAGTATACTAATATGAAATATCTGAGAAAGAAAATTCAATGAAGAGACCATATAGAGAGTTCTGGAGAGAGAAAACAAGGTCCTATGTGAAGTTGAAGTAATAATAAAAGAAAGCACAGAGTATTAGAAGATAATAGAAGAGCTCTTGGGAAAGTAAACATTACGTTTTGGAGCTAGAAATGTATGACATTAATGAAGAGAGAGAAAAATTCTCTCTATAATGTTCAGTCTGTATCAGAGGAACAATCTCAGTCCTAAATATGAAAAAATAACGATGCAAAAGCAACCAAACAAACAAATGAATGAATAAACAAACAAAACAGAAACTGGGATGAAAACAAATTGAGACATAGCAGAAAGGGAAAGTTGGTGATTTCAGTTTCAGAAATGCTAAATTCAAATGCTAGAAGAAAATCAAGAGATATATCTCTATCCAGCAATAAGGAAATGAGAAACTAGAAATCAGAGCAGAGGGCAGGACTGGAGTTTTTACAGACAGATTAGAGCCAAGCAGACTTCAAAGCTCAAGAAAGGGAAAAAAGTGCAGATTACCAAACATCCTGGAATACTCTTACTTAGAAGCCAAGAAGTCAAAATAAATTGATGTCATAGGAACAAGAAAGAATCTCTTTAATTATTCATTGACCTAAACATTTACAGTTATAACCCATCCAATACCTGGACCTCTCAGTTCCCTGACCCTCTCATATCCAATAATTATTTTGTCAGCCCCACTGCAGTTGTGATCACACACTAAACCTTGTCATCATCATTTCAGTACCTTAAAAATTTCAGTTTTTCCAATCACAGTCTCTCATCTTTTCAGCTCACTATTCAGCTCCTCATCAAACTCAAATCCTAACTAATGAACTCACCATTTATTTCCCTTTATTCTTCAATCCCCTCCTACTGTACTTCTCTCTTTAGCCAGTCTTACAATGCAATCAATATTTTTTTTCTTTTCCCCACCCATTGCGCTTATCTGGTTAATTCCCAGCCCTGGTGAACCCAACTTTTCCATCATCTCTGTGTCTTTATCAGAACATCAAAACAAACTCAAGAAAAAATGAGGAGAGGGTATATGGTTTGTTTGTTTTTTTAAATACTCTTGTTAAAGTTATCATGCAAGAATGCACATGAAGAGCAATGAGAAAGGTGATTTTACTATGTGCATCTTATTAAGTTTAATGAGAAGATAACATTTTCTTAAGTGCTGGAAGTACAGTGGTGAATACCAGCTGATTTTTGCTCTTGTGAAGCTTCTTCTTATTTAATTGAAGTAACATCAGTTTATAACATTATATAAATTTTAAGTGTACATCACTATATTTCGATTCCTATGTAGATTACCTCATGTTCATCATCCAAAAACTAATCATAATCCATCACCACACACACATGACTAATCTTCCTTTCCTTCTCCTCCCTTCTCCTCTGGTGACCACCAGTCCAAACTCTGTCTCTATGTGATTGTTTGTTGTTTTTATGTTGTACTTCCCATACAGTATTCGACTTTCTCCCTCTGACTTATTCGCTTAGCATAATACCCTCAAGGTCCAAACACATTGTCACAAATGGCCAGATTTCACTGTTTCTTATGGCTGAGTAGTATTTCATTGTGTATAAATACCACATCTTCTTTATCCATTCATCCCTTGATAGGCACTTAGGTTGCTTCCAAGTCTTGACTATTGTAATCACTATTCAGTGCTGAGGTGAACGTGGGGTGCATGAATCTTTACACATTCATGTTTTTATGTTCTTGGGATAAATATCCAACAGTAGAATAGCTGGATCCTATGGCAGTCCTATTCTTAAGTTTTTGAGTACTCTCCGTACTGTTTTCTATAGTGGCTGCACTAGTTTGCACTCCCACCAGCAGTGCATTAGAGTTGCGTTCTCTCCACATCCTCTCCAACACTTGTTATTTCCTGTCTTGTTAGTTATAGCCATTCTGATGGAAGTGAGGTTATATCTCATTGTAGTTTTGATTTACATTTCCCTGATAGTTAATGATGTTGAACATCCTTTCATGTGTCTGTTGGCCATCTGTATATCTTCTTTGGAGAAACGTCTGTTCAGATCTTTTGCCCATTTTTTAACTGGGTTGTTAGTTTTTTGCTGCTGAGATGTATGAGTTCTCTCTATATATTTTGGATATTAACCCCTTATCAGATATATGGTTTGCAAATATCTTCTCCCAATTGTTCGGTGGTCTTTTCATTTTGTTGATGGTTTCCTTTGCTGTGCAGAAGATTTTTAGTTTGATGTAGTCCCATTTGTTTATTTTTTCTATTCTTTCCCTTGTCGGGTCAGACAAGGTACTTGAAAATACACTGCTAAGACAATGTCAAACAGCGTACTGCCTATGTTTTCTTCTACAAGTTTCATGGTTTCAGGTCTTACATTCAAGTCTTTAACCCATTTTGAGTTAATTTTTGTGTATGGTGTAAGATAATGGTCTACTTTCATTCTTTTGCCTGTGGCTGTCCACTTTTCCCAGCACCATTTATTGAAGAGACTTTCCTTTCTCCATTGCATGTTCTTAAGAAAGATGATTTTAAAGTAACGTATATTTCATTACTGTGTCTTTGAATATTTCATTTTTTTAAAAAAAGGTTTTGCTTTTGTGATGTGGAAATATGCCTCATTATTATAAATGTTACTTAGAATATATAATTAGATCTACACATTTCTGCCTTCCGTAACTCTTTAAGATAAAATTTAAAATATAGTTTTTTGCAAAATCTTTGTTTCAATACAGGTAGTGCCATCATTTTTTAAGTTGTCTCTGCCCTAACATTTCAAATATTTACGGCTGGAATAATACAGTAAATGAAGAAGAGGTTTGAATAAATTACCTAGATGAGGAAAATACTTTAACAACATCTCTTTTAAATATGTCATTTTCCAGTATGTTTCTAGCCTGTTGCAGTTACTTGTACTGATTTGTTTAATAAGTATGTCTTTGTGTTTTTGTGTGTGAGAAAGAGAAAAAAGGTAAGATGACTCTAGCTTTTTTCCTCATTGGTCTCCACTCCCTTCTGCTTTTAGTGGTTCCTGGATGTGTTCTTCAATCTTGCTGTATCCTCATAATTCTTATGTAGCTAGTCTTTGCTCAGCATAGATATGGTATTCCCATACCTGCATTATTCTTTTTATTAAAAGCAATGAATCTTTCTTCCTTTGATTTCCTGTTTGAGAATCCCAGTGATTGCTGTTGAAAGGCTCAACAAGGAAAGCCCCTACTCAAATAGCACCATTAGTACTGCTATCTTAGAGGGTCAAAGGTATTTAATGGAGTAATAAATGAAATCAGTTTGAAGTGGAAAATTCAAACCTACTTATTCCATTAAATTGCAAGTTGAAATTCTGAGTTTATCTACTCATGTAAATTCCTGAAGTCAACTATTGCATTAGTATAGTGTCAAGTAGGAGGCCCATTAAAGGCTAGACTTAGATGGGACAATGACATCAACGTTAACTCCATCATTAGATTTAAAACTTCAGTAGCAAATAAGAAATGGACTTTTATCCTGACTAATCTGAGCATATACTACTTGATTCTGACTTTTTCAGGCACTTCTTGCCTCCAAGGTTAGAAGCTTATAGTAGAAACAGAGAATAACCTATATGCAAGAGGCAAGTGCTCTTTAGAAGACTTGAAAATAATGGCATTTTGTGGAATGCCTGTGAAATCCTGGACCACTGATAAGGCAGTGTTCATTGATGATTATTTTAGCACTTTTGAGAAACAAAGCAGTCACACTGCAAACTATAATTCCAGCCAATTTATGGCACAACAAATAAAAGATTATCCCTGGAAAAGATAAAATTGCTATGATCCTGAAGGAGTGACAGATTTTAGCACTGAAAGAAAACTATTCAAGACTGTGAATGCTTAAATACATAAATCTCCCAAGGACTTTGTGCTAAAGTGAAACAATTACCCACACCTTATCTAGACTTAACATTTCCGTTCTTTGGTAAACACAGAATATTAATTCCTGGTTAAAAGATCAAGAAATCTTGAGTAAACATCCATTCCCTCATTGAAGCAATAAGTCGCTCTGTGTATGTACCTTAAGCTTAAAATCTCTGTGATATATTTAAAAATGATTTCTTAAGAAAATAATTTTTCAAACTATTTGAAACTTAATAGCTCCTGAAAACCTTCTTTGACTAAGCTAGACTTCGGAACATTTTCATGTCTTTTAAATCAAGAACTTAGGAGTCTGAGTTTCTCAGCATCTGCCACTTTATCAACCTGTGTACATTATAAGGACAATTTGATGCCATATAAAATGTATCTACATGCATCCTAATCAGTCAGATGCCTGAAAACCATTCAGTTCAAGGGCACTTTACAATGATGGGGTCCTATTTTCCTTATAAGAGTTACTTTACAATCCATTACTTCCACTACTATAAAATAGTGCTAATTAACCTTATAAGATCTAATACTTATGTTAAACACGGTGCCACCATCACAGAACTGCTTCTGCTCCATGACTTGCTTCTTTGATAGTAAAACCAATGGTCTTGGAAAAGTAAAAGCAAAATGCACATCATTTATCTGGTAGCTGGGGAATTAAATGCTCCATATAAGTAAATGCTGAAGATAATTGAAATTTAAGACAAAATTTGAAAATATATTTTAATCATTTGGATGAAATGCTTCTCAAAGGATTTCATTTCTGCATTATTAAACAGAACATTCTTAGTGTCATTTCACTGCTTTCTTGGCGCTAAGATCTCTCCAGTTTGAACGTATATTTTGGGATAGTGATGGTTTTAGAGGAACTGAAGTGATTGGGACTTAGCATGCCAAGACCCAGCTTCACCACAGTTGGTGTTAGTGCAACGGCTTTCAAACCTTTTGAGGTGTGACCTATACTAAAAAATAGATTTTACAGCCTTACACTTGTACAAACACAGGAAAGAAACGCTTGCTCTGTCGAAGGTGCTGTGATATTTGCATCACTTTTCTTTACTTTCTTTCATTCTCTGTATTTTTCTTTCCTGTTGTATTTTCTATTTTATTTTTGGTCTTAAAAAGTGGTTTCTAAATTGATCTTATGGCTTATTAATAAGCCACAACCAGCAGCTTGAAAAACCCTGCACTTGTGACCCACAGGGAGAGCTCCTGAGACCTGTAGCTCTCCCCTCCCCGTGCGGAAATCCCAGCTGCTGTATTTTCCACCTTCCTTCTTTCTGGTCACCTCCCTGCGTCCATCCCTGTACTTGTAGTCATGAGCGGTGGTGCTGAAGTCCCTCCCAGCTCATAATTTCGTGGATGGGCACAAGTCACAACAGTTGCTGCTCTCTTCTCCTACCTTTTTAATTTCGTCTGTTTCTCTTTTTGTTCCTTTCCTGAAGCATCCCAGATATTTCTGATAGTGTGAATTTGCAAGTGTTGGGCTTAAGGCCATTATCGATCACCGACAGATTCTTCTAATTGGAAACATTTGTAAATGTTCATATTTTCTATAATTTGGGACACTGTTTGCTGTTTAAATATTTTTTCAAACTTTGAAGTTTAGGGCCTTCTGTATGATTGAGGTTATACCTGGAAAATTGAATTAATAAATACCATACATTGTAAAAGTACATACGATGCAAGAAAATTTCCTTAATTTTTTGAATAAATGCCTTTTCGAG
The DNA here is from genome assembly GCF_041296235.1 of Equus asinus. NCBI lineage: Eukaryota > Metazoa > Chordata > Mammalia > Perissodactyla > Equidae > Equus > Equus asinus. The sequence continues at coordinate 4,024,267 of NC_091807.1, forward strand.
GAATAAAAATTTTCTGTTTCACCATCAATTGAAATAATACCAAATATCTGCAAATGATTCTGAATTAATTTTATTTTTCACATTTTGCTTCCTCTCTACATATTACACAACAGTGATGGTCAAAATATTTAGCACAGACACAGAATAATGCACTTCTCAGTAAGTTGACTGGTGACTGACTACCAGAAAGAGCTTAGCTCTGACATTAGGACACATATTATGGGAAAAAAATGACAAAGAAAGAACAAATCTTATTGAACGGCACTTGGTGAGCAATGGCTAACATTTTCCTTATTCAAGATGAAGTATAGTATTTCAGCTTTTTTAATGTTATGAGTGATTTTTGTTTCTGCAATTTTCCTCCAATTACCATTTTGATGACTTTGTTTTTATAGAAACACAAATGCAATGTTTATGGATTTTTAAATGAGGAGTAAAATACTTAGAAGTAATCTCATAATTAGTATATAAAAACTAGAGATTTTTAAACCCATGAACCCAAAAGCGAGTGTCTTGAAAATCTAGTCAATGTATCTGGTCGTGTCCTTCCACAATGGTGTCTTAACATATTGAGACATTTTCCTGTTAGAGTTTCCCCCTGAACATTTACATAATCCCTCAAAATAATTGGCTTTTTGTTGCAAGAAAACTGCTTACCTGGAAATGTTCAAAAAAGTACATTTCCTCTATGGAGCTATAATCGTGGTTCTGCAAGCTCTTGTGGGACTTCCACAAGACATAGGAACGTTTAATTGGAAATGATTGAGTGCCCAACATACCGCAGACGCCCAGCCTAAATAACAGCAGTGGGATTACTGAGAGTCAGCTTCTTGTTTCAAAACAAACCCAAATATATTCTGTCTCATTTCCAAGATAACCACTTATGTGTTTTCAGACAGTCAACGTGTGATTAAATTTTGAAGCCATGAGATGGAAGCAAAAGACCATATGGGCCTCAGAAAAGGAACTCAGATGGGAAGGACAGCACATGGATATATTTCTAAAAATTACAAAAACTTAGAGCTAATTTCCCAATATTATACTTCTGAAAACATTTTAGAAGAAACTATGTTGCCTTAAACTTTAATTGAGACAATTTCGCATCTTTCTAGATATCAGAATATAAGGGAAAAAAATCTAAATGCTCTGTAACTTTTATTATCCAAGGACTGCCTATGTGAGAATATTTATATGAGGGCCCTTATTATGTTTATTCCACCAATTCTTTTGGTGACATAATAAGCACAGTATTGAACAAGAAAGACATAGTTTTGAGGAGTGTTTTCTTTTAACTTTCCACTTATTCTACTTACTAAGGCTTCCCACTGTACTCCATTGCATTGGTATTGCTTTGTAGTTGTAACCTGTAGTCTTAATCTTCTCAAAGATACATAAAATTAAGAAAAAACAAACCTGTCTTTGAAAACAAATATACGTAACAATAAAATAATTCTTATATACATAGCCATAAAATCTAGGAAGAAACTATCTTGATATATTTAGAAACTCTTTAGATAATATTTAGATATGCTGACACAGGTTTGAGCTTACATAACTGGAAATATTTTGTTTAACTATTTGGTTGAAATATGAGCTTTCCTAGTAGTTCATGAGAATTCTCTTGTTCTTGACAACTTCACCATGTTATTGTGAAAAATAAATATGAAAGGAGAATTGAAAACACTGGGTAAACAAGAAAACACAAACATCAGTGTTGTTAAAACTTTAAAAAAGCATGTTTGTAATCCTAATTCTACCATTTATCAGCTGTGTCACTGGAAGAGGTCACACAACCTCCACAAGACTTGTTTTCCTCATCTACACAATGGAAACGATAAGAATCTTTGTAAACCTTTTACAACAGGATAGTTGTGTGGTTTAAATAAGGCAATAAGCATGAAAGAACTTGGAAGACTATGCCCAAATGAGGTTTAATACCTTCCAGACCCTGGGTTCTCAACTGCTCCTGAGCCATGAATTTACTTAGTCTGGGTTGTTTAATGCTTCCAGGTCGCCTGCTTGGGCTTTCTGTCAAAACCCGCTAACTAGTTAGTCTCTTTCATCTCCACAGACCTGCTCTAGAGAGTAGCCTTTTCCACATTTGTGGAACCAGAACTCGTTCTCTACTGCTTCCAGTCCTTTCCAATTGTTCTAGAAAATTTTCTACCTTAACACTACAAATGAGCTATTCCTGTGGCTCAGGATTTTCCAGTTTCCCATTTCTAGCTAGATTACATTTTACCCTCTGACAGGGGTGCATGCCTCTGCCTCTGATCTCTGCAGTTTATTATCAGTATTTAACTTCAACTGTGATAGCCACGTAGCTCTCTGTTTTGCTGACTTTAGCCTGGATTCCTTTGCTCTTCAAACATGCTTTTAAAAGTCACAGACCATCATAACTAACATGTGTTTATTCTGCTTGGAACCTTGAATTTCAGAAACACAGAAGAAATCTGTGATAATAATTCAGTTTCCAGGGTTGCCATGGTAGCCCATTATCAGCATGTGTATTAAATATACAATTAAGACTTCCGAGTTTAAAACCTGGTGAGATACACTGTAGTTCTTTGACAAAATAATAATTTATCATCATCCTTTGGTTATTATTTTGTTATTTATTGTGAAATGATGGAGGCAGAACTTTCATATATACTGTCATTAATCTTCAAAACAATTTGTTTACTAGATTTTATTTTCTTAATATTAGAGAATAAAAACATACTTGGTGTACAAGAGTGAACCCTAATGTCAACTCTGTGGGGTGATACTGATGAGTCTATGTAGGTTGATCATTTTTATACATGTACCACTGCTGTGTGGGATGTTGATAGTGGGGGAGCCTGTACGTGTGTGGAGACAGGGTGTATATAGGAGCTCTGTACTTTCTATTTAACCAGTGTGAACCTAAAACTACTCTAAAAAATAAAGTATAGTAATTTAAGAAAAAGACTTGGTGTGGTTAAATGACTTGCTTAAGACCACTCAGGCCAGAGAGATCCACAGATTTATAATCCAAATCTACATCTGTATTTCTCTTTCTACTGTGCTACGTGAACTTTTGTGTCCAGAGCAAGACAGTTTATGTATTATATCTGAACATAAACACAGACCTTGACAGTTGCTTAGACGGCTTTCTACAGCGTAGAGGGCAGGAGAGAGAAAAATATTCTATAATTAACATCTGTTGTGCATTAGGTCAAATCACATAAAATTGCTATTATTGTAGATCAACATTCTTTTTTCAAAATTCATATTTTGTCCTTAAACATTTCACTCTGGAAGGTAACTTGCCATCTTTAACTCCTGGTTTGTTTTGTTGTTTCTTCTGGCTGTGATTGAATTGTATGACAATTAGTAAATAACCCGTGATTTGTAAAAAGGCACATATTAGTCTGAGAAAACTGATGATATAAAACTGTTTTCCCTTAAAAAGTATTTTGCACCTGATTTTTTAAATGTCTATTATGCTAGTAGGAAAATGCATCAATACATTTTTATCAAATTTCTTCTTAAATTCTTGATCATTTCAACAACGGATGTGTAACTGTTCCTGTAAAACACCTCACTAGCTGTTATACAGGATGTGATCTGTCTTTCTAAGGATTAAAATCTTTCTTCTTGTACAGAATAGGGATGTTATGTGCTATGCAATTATGTATACTAGATTTATGCCAAGAACATAAGAAAACTCGTGGTTACCAGTAGGTAAAATTAAGTACAACATAAACATCATGCTGGATACACAGAAAAATTTATCAATACCTATAACTATTTTCTTTTACAGAATAAATGCCAAATACATATTTATTTGACTGAAATGTCCCATTTATTTTCTGAAGTAAATTGACAAAGTGTTAAACATTTGATTAAAATGAATGATAATTCTTTAGTTAGTGCATGTGGGGGGCGACACCACATCTTTTCAGGTCATGACTTTAATGTAATATAACAGCTTTTTTCCCCCCCTCTATTTCTATAAATTGAGAATTCTGCTGCCTGAAAGCTGTCTGGGAATTCAGCCAAAGAAAGAAGAAGGCTGCAAAAACCCTGGGGACTTGAAAGAAAAGTGGTTGGCATTAGCTCGGTCCTCACTTTAAACTAAAATTAAAACAATAGACAGACATGTACAGTAATCTCTCTTTTAAGGAAAGAACAGAATGCCTCTATAGTAATGTCAAGTGGAACAATTTGGTCCTGGCCCAAGTTATGCAGCTGTTCCACAGGAAAATAGCAAAAGCCTTCAGTCCAAAGCAGGCAAATAAGCCCTGATTGTTCATAAACAGTCACTGGGGCCCTCACATTTAGAACAAGGAAAACAACATTAGCACACAGGAGCCCAGGTTAGCAACATGATTCTCAGGATGAGTTGAGCCACACCATCATTTTGCGATTTATACAAAAGATAGTGGTGTTATTTTGTTTTCCGTCAATATGCCTAATAACCACAAATAACTCTTTCTTCAGGAAATCATGAATTGGTCAAACAATTTTTAAGAAACAATAAAGATTTGGTCATGGACTAAAGATATTACTTAAGTCAGCTACAGATGTAAAAGAATCATATATCTGTCATCCATTTCTGATTCCTACCTGCTCCTTAAAGGCGGATCAGGTAAATGGCAAAGACAATAGAAAGTAAGTGTTTCAAGAGCCAGTCGGAAGCTAAGCCACAGTGGTGCTTCTCAGTGGTTCCAAAGTAAGCTAGAGAGTCAAGTAAAATAGCTGCAAAGTCATGGATGGAACTTTGACAGTAAAATAGGAAATATGAACCTGCCCATTGGGTATATGTGATAGCGCACACCTCATTTTCACTCCCACTCTTTACAGGCTCTTTTGATTCTATCTTAAAATACGGGCAGTCTCTATTATTTATAATTTTAAAACTTCCATTCAGCATAATTTCTTTTCTCATCTCTCTTCCACTTTTCATGATTCATTTTATGAAATGGTTGATCTCTCCATTATCTTTACTTCCCCACCACCTACTGACTCCCTGAGTAATCCATTTCAATTTGCCTTCTCTTCTCTTTCCTCTAGTGAAACTGTTTTCTTTATGATCAGTAACATTTCCTTCTGGGCAAATCCAGTGATTTCTTTTTAGTCTTCCCTTGTTTCTTGTCCTGTGTGCCTCATCTGGCACTGTTGGAGATATAAACTAAAGGGAGGCTAGAAATTAGGCTGTCTTTAAAGAGGTTAATGCTTTCATTTATTGGAAATGATAGTTACTTTGAAAATGTAGAAAAGTGGATTGTAAGATGATTAGAAAGGACCTAAGAAAAGCAGTAATCTAAAGGCAGGATGGAATCAGAGAAGTTGGCTATATGCTTAATGTCAATGGCCTGATAGTCTACAAAGAAAGAAAATGGTAAAAGGGAAGTTGGGAATGAGGATACAATACAAGGGAATAAGTTGATACACATTGATTTGTGGACCATAGCATATAGATTCTAACATAGGGAACTATAAGGATAAAGACAGACTATAATGACCATTTTAACCCTTATGGAGCTTAGGAAATAATTGCCAGAAGATACTATACTAATTAGAGATTTTTATATGGCTATAAACTCATGATAGAAATGGTTAGTTTGATGGAAATTTGGCAGGTTTCCAGAGAGAGCATAAATATAGAAGAAAGCCTGATAAAGGAGGATGGCAGCAGTAAAATACGTCTTGAGGCTAGCCAGTTCTTCACCTTAAAGTAGGCAGGGGTTCAACTTTAGCACTGGGGGTTATTGGGGGGCCCATGCTAGTTTTTCAAAAGTTACTTTGGCTAACAGAGGTGACAATTTTGACTCAGCAATGGAAGTAGCAGAAAATAGCTGAAAGAATGTAAGATTTAGGCAACAATTGAACTGAGTTTAAATCCTGACTTATCTATTTTAAATGTGAATGAATCAGGAAAATTTGGTTGACATCATTGAGCTTTCTTTAGTTTTCTCTTCTGTAAAATAAGAAGACTTTCTTATTTCCTTTCTCTATTTGCAAAGTGATATGAATCAGGATCTTTCCAAGAAAGGTGACATTTTCTATTATCTAAACTTCCAGAACCTTTATATTCTTAAACAAAATAAATAAATAAGAGATTATTGCACTTTTCATTCATCTGCAATGCAGAAGAGGATTACATCCCCAAGCCATGTCCAGGTAGCTGAAACAGAGGCCCACAACAAGGCCCACCTATTCAACCAATCTGAGCGGAGGGAAATGCGCAACTTACATAACTCACAATCTAATTATTCTCATAAAAAAAATGCCGTTTCTACCATTTGGAGTGCATGTGGAGTCAAAGAGGAGATCACTGACAGGGAATTAGATGCTCTTTGAGCAGGGATGTATTTATTTCCAAACATTCTGTGTATACACCGCCCATCTTCACCCCATTTAATTACATGAGTTGTACACACATTCCAAATGTACACATACGTGATTTGGGGCAGATCAATGTAGAGAAGGTAAAAGCAAAAACATTTGCTGTGCCCTGATCCTGGTCACGTTCCTTCCTGTCCCCATATGCTGACCCCTCAGGTTATAAGGAAGATCAGAAACAAACAGAGCAAAAAGAGAGAAAGATGATGAACACACAGAGTTGGAAAATAAGTGAAAGGAACAGGAGTGCAGATGGAAGGAAAACAGATGAAAAGTTTCTGGTGTTAGATACATAAAATCAGGAGTAAGGAAATGAGGATTTAAGTATATCTAAAGCCGACTAGAGTCTATTACATTTCTTTCCCTGGTTGAAGTACTGAACTTGCAGCCAAAAGCTGTTGTTGAAGCTTTAACGCTAAAATGCACTGTCACGTTTAGATAGCATACTGCAGTGGAAAACTGTTTTCTATAAGCAGTTTAAGCTTATCAGAAGGTAAGAATTATGAACGTGAATTGTGCTGGATATATGTAGTAAAGCTACTATGAAAAAATGTGTCTTTTCAAGGTCTAAAATGCCTTGAATATTTCTTAAAAGATAGAAGAAAAATAATGGATTAATTGACAAAATGCTTTTTAAATCAGTATCTTTGTATCTCTAGAAAATAATTACTGGATGAGAGAACAGTTTTAAAATATCAAAACAGTGATTAAAAAAAGTGTGAATTCACTTAGTATGTTAAAAAGTATAATGTATACCATACAATTTAAGAAGTTGAAATTACAGCCTTCTCCCTTAAAACTCTTTTAGAAAAATTCCTCGCGGGAAAATACGAAATCTACACTTAAATAGCACGTATTATTAGAAACAAAGTTTTGGTAATTTAACTTGATTTGCACAGAAGCTATCTCATGTAGTTATTTACAGAGAACAATTAAATTTTCCTTATTAAAATATAAAGAGAAATGCAAATCCATAGGAAGCTTTTTAAGAATCAAATGTTACTTTACACTAGACCTACAGGGTTACTGTGCATCAGAGTGCTCAAATGGCTTTCAAAGTTTTTGAATAACCCACATTTGAATAACCCATACTTGAATTTTGTATTAAAAATAGATGTTCTATGAGTTAGTTCTCTATAAACAAGAGTGTCAAAAAGTATAATTTTAGAGGTGAAGTGACTTCAGAACTCATATATTCTTTTTTTTAATACAAGCTATTTTTTTTTCCTTAAAGATTGGCACCTGAGCTAACAACTGTTGCAAATCTTCTTTTTTCTTCTTCTTCTTCTCCCCAAAGCCCCCCCAGTACATAGCTGTATACTTTAGTTGTGGGTCCTTCCAGTTGCAGCACGTGGGACGCTGCCTCAGCATGGCCTGATGAGCGGTGCCATCTCCGCTCCCAGGATCCAAACCAGCGAAACCCTGGGCTGCTGAAGCAGAGAGCGAGAACTTAACCACTCCGCCATGGGGCCGGCCCCAGACTCATATATTCTAATAATGAAATCACTTTACAATTGAAAACTCTATGCTTGTGACCCCTTTTATTCACGTCACCTCCAAGCATGTCAAATTCACAAATCATGTCCCTTGGATGCTGCTACATAGGGAATGTGGACTTGATTTCCCTTATTATGAACATGATTCCCCATGTGGCTTTAAACTTGGGCATATTTTGAGGAGGCTTCAATATTTTCAAAGTATTTCATGGGAGAACTAAGTTCAGCAGTGTGTAATTTCTATCAATCTGATGATATAAACAGTGACTGATTAAGCCTCCACTCCTTTCAGGTGGAAATACTTTACTGGAAAAAAAAAAAGGAAGAAAAAAAAATCACAGCTAGAAACCTTCCCAGAAACTTCCCCAGATGACAAAGTCAAAGACCAATCTTCCACAGACGCTTAATGAAGACATCGTTCTGGGTGTTTCTGTTCTAGAGATCACTTTGCCACCAAAAAAATAGACAAAAAAAGTGGATTTCTGCAGCTAAGGCTTGCAAGCAAAGCATACTAGAAGAAAAAGTGAAAAATTTTATCACTTACAGTGGTTTTCCTTTGGATTCACAAGTCAAAATTAAAGGTTGTCCTTCTTGTGGAAAAGGAGTGGATGGGATAATCTTAACTGATGGTGTATCTAGAAAAAAAAGGAAAAGGATTATTAAGAAAGGTCATTAAACACATAAAACTATATATTTAATAATTGTGCCTCATGATGGATGTGCAGACTATTTCTTTTCATTGTGCATACTTATGAAAAGTTTCTTAGATTTGGTGAAATGGAGTATGTAATTTTAAGAAGTCACCATCCTGTCCATGAAAAGCTAACAAAAATATCTGAATATCTTATGAGCACCACTTTTGTATTATTTCTGAAATCTGAATTTAAAAGTGAAATTGCAAAAAGTGGTTCAGATGAATATCAAGCATTTCATACAATTGTTTCTTCAACTATTTATAGATGGCTATGAATACTATTATTATGGACTGGATGCATTTATGTGCATTTGAATAACAACACTTTCATTGTTGTGGGAATATCAGAGACTCATAATAAAGAACCCACAAAGAACTCAAGATCAGCTACTGTCTCATGAGCATTATGCAGAATCTTTTTGAACCGGCAGTAATGCTGCACTTAGCACATGCTGCTTGCACTAAAGTACAGTTAGCAAATCATCTGAAATAGTTCTGTAGACTATCACTAAAAGTTAACATTTTGTTACATACGCAACATAATTGTTATAAAATTATTTCTTTGCACTTAACAACAAAATCATCCCAATGGAAGAGCATTCAAGAACACTTTAAGACATTACTATTTATAAAGGTTATGCCATGTAATATTCTTTAATCAACACAAAGATACATATTTCATAGAAGAAATGGAAAATAAGCTGAAGAAAAGAGACAATGTAAACACACATTCATTTATGACACTTTTCTACTCCTGGCATTGTGTCGCCCACAGCCAACATGCAATTGCCTTCTCCTCTGACCACATCTTCAACAATAAGCAAAATAGGCTCTGAACTCTCCAGACAGCCACAGTTGTTTTCACCCTTCCTTTAATTGTGATGGGAGAACTGAATTACCTTGTGGTTATACTCACTCTCGGACTATGAAGCCAATTAAATAAGTATCAATCAACTGTGTCCTTTTTAGGTTAGTCATCTTATTTCAGGAAAATATTATTCAGGTTTGTCATACGTAAAACTATGGTCCTGTGAAAGACCTTATATCATACTTATAAATTATTTATACTTTTCAAAAGCATTCTTTCTTAATCTTTTAAACAGAAAATACATTCAAGATAACCAACAATAATATCCTGGTTACAAATAGGCATTCCATATACATCACGGAAAATAATCACAGTGTAAAATAACCTAGGAAGAAAAATTAATTTGAAGAAATATGAGATATGTTCACCATACCTTTTTAACTAGTAGAAGAAAATAATTTAATAAAAGATTTAAATACACTTCACTAATTTTTCTATCATCATTATCACAGGTATTGACTAGGAAGATCATATAATTTTGTCTTCAAGGTAGAACATCTTTTAAAACGAAAGGGAAATATTAATAATTATGCAGCATAACAAGTGTGAACTAGAATGATTCTGGGCAAACTGAGGTCTGTGGTCTTTTGAACTTTGACCATATATACATACAGTGAAATTTAATTTCGCCCAACACATAAGAGAAAGCTTCATTTCCAGAGAAAAACATGGCAGAAGAAAGATCACAAAAGTGCGATTTGGGGAAAGAGTTATGTTAATTTGGGTGTCTGTGTAGTTTAATTTTATGTATCAACTTCACTTCATCATGGAATTCCCCTACGTTTGGCCAAACATTATTCCAAGTATTTCTGTGAGAGCATTTTTGGATGAGATTAATATTTAAATTGGTAGACTGAATAAATCAGATTGCTCTACGTAATGTGGGTGGGCCTAGAGCAAAAAGGCTGACCCTCTCCCAAGCAGGAGAGAATTTTTCCTGTCTGATGCCTTTGAGCTGGAACGTTGGCCTTTTTCCTGCCTTTGGACTCAGACTGAAACATCTGCTCTTCCTGGGTCTGGAGCCTGCTGGCCTTCAGACTGGGACGACATCAGTTGCAGTTCTCAGGCCTTTGGACTCAGACTGGAACTAAATCATTGGCTTTTCTGGGTCTCTAGCTTGCCAACTCAACCTGCATATCTTGGGACTTGCCAGCCTCCATAATTGTGTGAGCCTATTCCTTATAATATTAAGTATATATCTCCATCCTATTGTTTCTCTTTCTCTGAAGAACCCTGACTAATACAGAATCCTAACAAACAGACCCTGAGGGGTCACCTCAGAAAGCCCTGGGGAGTGAGCAAGGAAGGGAAATAAGAAAATAAAGAGTATGTTATTAAACAGATCACACCACGGGCAACTGAGGTTCATTCCTGTTGTGGAACTCAGAGGGACAATGATGGCCATCCTCAGAGTTATCTTACTTGACGGACAAGGGACAGGAGCATTTAGGGAAGATTTCCCAATTTTCATTAGCGTGTGGTTGAAGATTGCTCTGGAGGAAGGGGGTGTTACTTCCTTGGCACTCCTGTCTATTCGGTGCACAGGAATGGTGTGTGTAAAAGTGATACAAGTAAGCCACCACCAGCATCTACTTCAGTAAGGTAAAATAGATAGTGGCAGGTAGCTGTTAGAAGTGAGAAAAACAGAATATGGGCTGATTTCTCTTAGCTCTGCCTGTTTAGTTTAAGTAGCTTATCAGAGGTAAGAATTTGTGTAACAAGTGGCCCCTGAAGCATAGAGTTCAGCATTCCCTTTAGATCCAAAATACAGAATTCCAATTATAAGCGATGCCAGAGCATATAATATGCTTAACATGTATTTCTATGAAACTTTCAGCAAGATCATCAAATAATCTCTAAGTTACCAAAATCAAGGGATATAACACAATACTTTTTTATAACTTTTATTTGACTTCAGAATTACTCAAAATGTTGATTAGTTTCAGTTCCCAAGAATTGTCTTTCTGGGCTTCTTTAACATCCTCTCTTCTATCACCTCCACACTCTCAAAAACACGGTTTTGATTCAACTCTTACATCTCTGGTTACTCTTTTTCAGATTCTCTTGGGTTGTCTTGTATTTAGCCTTTAAATATTGAGATCACCAAGAATGGATTCACGATTTGTTCTCACTTAATTCTCTCTAGGTCCTTTCAGCCACACCTATCCCTTCAGTTTCTATCTACTCACCAATCACTCCCAGAGCAGTTCTGTACCACAAGTTACACTTATGTGTACGCAGCACCTATTCGACAAGTAAACTTGGATGTCTAAAAGACACACAATATTTGACATAGCCAAAACGAACTCAAAGTCTCCTACCCTCCCCCATATCTTCTTCCTCCAGCTACCTCTAGTTCTACAGATACTCCAGCCTTTATCCAGCTATATATACACCAGACACCTCTGCCCCTTTATCTTTTCTATCACCAATCAGTCACCACGTCTGGTGGATCTACTTAAATAATTTTCAAATTCTCTCATTCCCTTTTTACAGCTCCACAACCCCTTCTTTTATCTAGTTCACCACAACAGTGAATAGTTCTCTTGTGTCAACTTTTTTCCTTTCTAACTCTCACTCCTAGAACTAAACCAAACTATCATCTCAAAACATAAAGCTGATCACATCAGCTTTCTGCTTTAAACCTTGCATGGTTGATCCTTGCTGTTAGGATTAAAAGCAAAATCATTAGTACAGCTGTTTAGTCCTACATGATCTCTACACTTCTTCACTCTCCTGCCTCCCAATGTGCAATTTCATTCTTCGAATTCCAGGTAATTATACCTCTTTCATATTCTTTAATGCATATGTTTCATCTTGCCTTCATATAAATTGTCTGAAATGCTCCATTTTGGGAGGATCCTTTGTTTATTTAACTCTTTTAAATCTTACTCAAATGTCATTTGCTAAGGGCAACCACTCATGACCCTCGACTCTGGTCAGATACCTCTGCGGCATGAATTCTTCTTCACTCCTGTGCAATTTTTAAAAAGGCACTGCTGTATCCTCAGTGTCTGCATAGTGCTCTATACAAATCTGTGCTTAATAAATAGAGTATTAAATGAATGGACATACTAATTTTTAAATATATTTTCTTATCAGTTGGTACATTAATTCTGAAGTATTAAAAAAGATTTAATTGAAATTTTGTTGGAACCAGCTGTATGTAAAATTAATCTTAAACATTCATGTCACAAACTTTCGATTCAGCTCATGTTTAATTTAATTAAAGGTCCACTGCTGACTCTCTTTTTAGTACAAATTTCCTGCATTAGATAACATTAGATAACAACCTTCCATGATTATAAAAATGGCAATTTGTTTTTTAATGCAAACACCATATATCTGAATTATTTTTCTCCTCTCACCTGATTTTGGCAGAGGAAGCACTCAGTTGTGAAGAGATTTATTTAAATATTCAGCCAAAATTCTACTTCCATGAAATGTCAGCACTCTTCTTTAAACATGCCATGTTAGCAATATACACAAAATTACATTTTTTACCACATCAAATACTACAATAATATGATTATTACCCCAAACTTGACTCTTTCTCAAAGAAAATTTTTTTTTTTTTTTTAAAGATTGGGGCTGGCCCCGTGGCCGAGTGGTTAAGTTCACGCGCTCTGCTGCAGGCGGCCCAGTGTTTCGTTGGTTTGAATCCTGGGCGCATACATGGCACTGCTCTTCAAACCACGCTGAGGCAGCGTCCCACATGCCACAACTAGAAGGACCCACAACGAAGAATATACAACTATAGCAGGGGGCTTTGGGGGGAAAAAGGAAAAAAATAAAATCTTTAAAGATTGGCACCTAGGCTAACAACTATTGCCAATCTTTTTTTTTTTTCCTGCTTTATCTCCCTAACCCCCACCCTGTGCACAGTTGTATATCTTAGTTGTAGGTCCTTCTAGTTGTGGGATGTCGGACGCTCAAAGATCGTTTTTAATAAAAGAAAGTAATTTGAGCCTAACTGATTTTTACTTAATGACGAAGGTCTCTGTCAATACTGTTCTTATTTTATTTTCATCTGTCACCTTATTATATCCATTAGGGAGTTGATCAAGCACCCCCATAGGATAAAATTAGAAGAGAATTATTTAGTGAAATATCAACGACATTCTAGAAATAATCATTTCAAACTGGCATAGAACTCCTATACTTAGATATCTTAGTTAGCCAACAAAAAGAAAAGATAAAAATTATTGTCATCTAAAAACCAAAGTTAATTTTAAGAGTCTTCAATTTCCTAATTCTTCAAAATATTTTAATAATTGAAATCCTAATGTAAACATATTTTTCTGTATTATTTATTTTGTTTTATATCAAAATGAATGGAGAATTTTTCAGGAATGGCACAATGCACAACAGATAATAGGACAATGGTTTTATAAAATAATCTTAAATTTATGCACGTATTATGCTATTAATTGTTTACTAACCCAGCTATGAACAGGAATGAGAATATAAATACTGCATAATTCAAACCTTTCATTGCATGCCTTTGTGAAGTGATCTATTAAGAATTATAAAAAGATTGCTTTCCTTGTCTTATTTGTAGATTTTCTTCCTGGTTGCAGTTTTTCATTTCAAATATATTTCAAAGGATTGAGAATATTTTTTTATCCAAAGTTTACTTAAATAGTAATTCCATGCTTGTTTTGGAAATAATTCCTCTATTTTCCAGTCTAGATGCAATATGAGTTGCATTTAATCCTGCCCCACTTTGTCACAAAATTGAATGACACTTTCTCCTCAGTACTTTGCAGATGTGTATGATGTTCTGTTTTTTAATTCCTGTTATAATGTAGTGTGTTGTACCAATTGATAGTAAAAAAAGTGGGGTTAGTAAAAATGCATTATTATTACTTGTATTAATTTATACTTGCTTTGTCCTGTAAGACGAACTCAGATTTTTTTTGCAAACTGACAATTTCTATGTCTGTTTTAAAATGTCTTCAGATAAGCCAACTCTACAACTCCATATTTATTGAACATAAACCTATTTATATAATATACACCATATATAATATGTGATGTTTATAATACATAATATGTTAGTATATACACATATGAATGACAAGAAATAGTAAATAATTAGGTTTAAATAATTTCATAATACAGGATATATCGTTACTATAAACCCTACATTTAGTAAAATATTTTTTCTAACCTGGATGCTTATCCCCACACTTTGAACATTCAGTATCCAAGATCTTAACCTATTCAATTGCATGTCTTCAGATCCTAACTAAATGCCTGATATGTTGCAAGAGTTCATCAAATGTTATATGAATAAATGAATGAGTTACTTCCTATTTCTCTCAAAATGCAAGCAAATGACAAAGTTTTGCACAACCATATAAAAAATAGGGATATATTCATTCATCCACAAATAATTTTTCAGTACTTACTAGTAAATAAACAAAATATGTAGATATTATGAAAGCATATGTATTTTCTTTAAGGCTTTTGTTGCAAAAATATTATTCTTTAGAGTCCAACTTTAAAATTATTAAAATATGAAAACAGACATTTTCTTAACTATAACTTCTTTTACTTATCTGACAAATTCTGGTGTTCATTTAAAAAGAAGCACAATTATTATTAAGAGATAGATTAATGGGCAAAAGATTGTACTTTTTTATCCAAAATTTGAAAAGCTTTATGAACTTGGGAAGTAAGGACACCTCTTGCTCTATTTGAATGATTCAGGATTTGAATCAAAGTAAAGATATTGATCCAGTGGAATGGATTTTCTGTATCCTTAACAAAGATTGTAGAAAAGAGAAAGATCTGTGATCAAGCTACTATTAAACCACCTAATGGACAATCTTGAAAGCACGAGCTCTTAAAGTATTTATTGTTAGTGTTTCAACAACATTTATCCATCATAAGGGTTTTGTAGCTGAATAAAAGAAGTTTTAAATCAAATGTTTTTACCAAAAAGAAAAAAAAAGAAACCTTAGCCCTTCTGTACTCAAAGAAATACAACAGGAATTTAAGGTAATATAAAAGTAACATCTAACTCTTTTATGGCTGATGGTCAAATTGCTGAACAAGAGAAGCAAAACTAAACTAACATCTAATGTTAGCTTACTGTCTCATTTCACATTGTATAATATATTGAATGAACAAAGATGGTTTATAATGTAAAGCACTAGTCATTTACATTGCTTAGGGCATTATGTGGATCTTTGGTTGAAAGGAAAATGTTATTTTGATAATTTTATTTGTCCAAAAACATTATTTCCGTTGTTTTTATCTTCTACTTATGATTGAGATCATATGGTATTTGACTTTCTCCCTCTGACTTATTTCACTCAGCATAATACCCTCAAGGTCGATTCATGTTGTCACAAATGGCCGGATTTTTCATTTCTTATGGCTGAGTGGTAGTCCATCATGTATAAATACCACATCTTCGAAGATAAAAACAACGACAAAAAAGAAAAAAAACACATAGCATTGGAGATTGGACTAGTGGTTACCATTGGGGAAGGGGGGAGGGGGGAGGGCAAAAGGGGTGATTAGGCTCACATGTGAGGCGATGCACTATAATTAGTGTTAGGGTGGTGAACATGATGTAGTGTATACAGAATTCGAAATATGATGTACATCCGAAAAAAATAAAAATTAAAAAAAAATTATTTCCTATGAGTACTTCCAAATGATTCACTTAACAAACATTTATGTAGTTACTAAAACATACAAAGTTTTTTTCTATCCATTGTTTAGCTAGAGTTGTAAAATTATAACCTTGTATCTTGTAACGTTCACACTGTAACACTAAAGCTCAGGTGTTTGTATTCATAAATGGTGCATGGAGTGCTCAGCATATTCTTAAGACAGCTCACTCCTGAGAGCAGAAGTTATCCCTGTCTTGTTCATCGGTCTCTCTTCAGTCCTAGAACAACTCCTGGACCTCGGTTAAACATTTGCCAAATAAATGCATGAGTAATGCTCTTTGTAACTTTTTAGACTACTTGTTAGGACCACTAATGTGTTACAAAATTAAATTTGTCACAGCTATCTTCTAATATTAGTAAACACTGATGAAATACTTGGTGTGTAATAGTCGTTGTAAATGCTCTGTATACGTTGGCTCATTGGACTCTTTCATCAGCATACAAGGAAGAGTCTGCTGTTGACCTATTGCGCCCAACTTGAACTGGAGGCTCGGAGAAGCGACTTACCCCAGGTACACAATCTTAAATCACTCTGGGCTTTCTGTTCTTCTCTGCCCTGATCTTAGTCACACTTCAGTGCATTTGGGTTTCCCGTTCTCTCTCACACTACACTAGGGACTGGCATTCTGTGTAGTATGTGCTGTGTTTTCTGTTCTTCTACTCTGTCCATTTGGATGAATTGGAACCTGGACCAACGTTTGCCTTTGGCTCCATATGATCTGCAGTTTATAAAACTTATCAGGCAACGTTACTGAATTCTATGTATAACTTGTCTACCAGTTTGTCTGTCTGTCTCTCTCTCTTTTTTTATTTTTTTTTTAGGTCCCTCACATCTCCGTCTCATGTCCTTTTCCTCTTTGACAGATGAAAATATTCTTTGGGGTGAAGGTGCTTAAAAGGTACAAACTTCCAGTTATAAGAT
The DNA here is from genome assembly GCF_041296235.1 of Equus asinus. Taxonomy (NCBI): domain Eukaryota; kingdom Metazoa; phylum Chordata; class Mammalia; order Perissodactyla; family Equidae; genus Equus; species Equus asinus. The sequence continues at coordinate 4,041,305 of NC_091807.1, forward strand.
TAAGAAGTTCTGGTAATGTGTGTGCAGCATGACAGCCACAGTTAACAATACTGTATTGTATATTTTAAAGTTGCTAAGAGAGTAGATCTTAAAAGTTTTCCTCATCAGAAAAAAATAGGAACTATGTGAGATAACAGCGTTAACTGAATGTTGTGGTAATTGTTTCACAATATACACATATATGAAATCATTATGTTGTATGCCTTAAACTAATAAATGTTAAATGTCAATTATATCTCAATAAAACTGGGAAAATATTTTTAAAAATAAAATATATTCTTTTATCGTATTCATTATAGTATATCCTTCTTACCCATATATTCCTCTCAACCGTGAATAACATAAATATATCATCACAACAAATTATCAACAGAAATTTAGAAACTTCTAAGTGTTTTGCAGATGAAAGAGTTTTGCCTTATAGCAATTTTATTACATAAAGGTTTCTAAACAAAAAGATTTATTTACCATCCTTATAAACATCTCTTGGTTTACTTACATTAATAGTAAAGAATACTATGTACCAACTCACCTTTGTGAAGCCATTTTTGGGTTTACTCTAACATAGTGACTCTCAGCTGGGGACAATTCTGCCTCCCAAGGAGACCTGGCAAAATCTAGAGACATTTTTGGTTGTCACCTTGTGGGAGAGATATAGGGGGGATCCCACTGGCCAGGAATGCCGCTAAATATTCTGCAATGCACAAAACAGGCCCTTCACAAGAAAGAAGTATCTGGCCCGAAATGTCAATAGTGCCCTGGTTTTAAATATTTACATTTACTCTACTCACCACCTATATATCTCTTCCTTGCTACAACAGACTGGGAACCCCTACAGAACTGTGAAATTGTGAGCACTTATATGGGATACTTGATCTTTTCTCATATCTCTGTTTACTTTTGAAATGAAGGAAATCCTAAGTACTCTGAGTAAGGCCATTATGATACTTTCCTGAAACAAAAAGCCATAAATCAAACCGAATCCAGACCTCAAGGTCCACCACTTTGTACTAGGACCATCGGGTTGAAATACCAAGACTCAACCTGGACCCTCCCAGCTGCTGCACTACCAGCCACTCACTTCCTCTGCGTAGGACTCCCTTTTGCTCAGACATCTGATTTACTTTTCTTATTTGTAAATCTGAAGTAAAACTAAAATCTCACTTTCCTTTCAACTCATAAAATTCTTTTCACAAGCTCAAAACTATCAGCTGCTTTCCTTCAACAGTCTGTTAAACTCCTTTTAATTCTGGTGAAAAACTACTTTTGTGGCAAGCATTTATTTACTTGACAAATGTGTATGAATTATTGTGTGTATAAGACACACTGGTACTACTCCTCAAGTACTATACAGCCACAAATATCGTAACCCACAGGCATTTAGTCCCAGTGAGAAAGATAAATCATGTATAGTTCAAAATAAAGCAAAGCTCAAAATTGAAAGCAACATAGCACTCTGATAAAGTATTACGGGAGTTATGGAGGAAGAGATTATACATATTTGTCAGAAACAAAAAAAGTTACCTAGAGAAGTGGCACTTAAAACAATTCAAAGAACACAGAGTATTTGAACTGCCAGAATTTTTCCAGAGGGAAAGAAAAGAGAATTCAGACAAAGAGTTGAAAAAAGGGTTGATGTAGAGAAAACTGTAGACTGTGTCTGAGGCATCTAGAAATTCTGTAAAGTGTAGGATGCGTTATCTGAGAAAAGGTGCTGAGAGCAGCAGCATTATAGGGAGTTACATTTTCAAAGCCTTGAATGAAAGGCTGAAGAGTTTGGACATCGCATTAGAGCACTAAGAAATCATCCCAAGTTTGTGATCAAGTGAGTATCAGGCTCAGAACTAAGTTTTAGGAGCATATCTGGCAGCATGTAAAACTGAATGGATCAGGGAGTGATTTGGAGAAAAATGACTCATAAAGTTGAGCCACAGGAAGATCCTATGGAGAAGGAAAGGTAGCAGTAAAAATCTAGATGACAAATGCATCAATATTTTTGTTTATGTTCTAATTCATAAATGTCTACAACCGTGGGCTCATCATTGTAAGTGCATTTTCTCTATATCTCATTTATTATCCTCACATACATTTTAGTTTAAAATAATTGTTTCTGGTATATTTTATTCCAGTTATTAGAATAACTGTGAAATATTTAGGGAATGAAGGAATTTATAATTTTGGAATTTATTATAATTGAAATAATAAAATAAATAAAATTTGGGAATTTATCAAATTAAACTCTCTTGTATTAATTATCTGATATGGTGATATCAAATGCATAGTTTTGATATTGTTAATTGAGTTAGTTGTGCTTGAAGGGCGGAAAGAAATTCAACTAGTTAATAGCTTCAACACAGGAGATGGATTGCTTAGGAAGGCCTCTTGTCAAATTTCATCACTAGATAGGCCATTTGACGCTTCTGAAAGCTCATTTAATTAAAAAACCCTCCATATCATCACTTAAAGGACAAAATGGAAAATCATAACTTGTATTTCTAAAAATTTTCAAGCTGTTTATGTTTTGATGCTATTTTAAAGACAATTTATCAAAGGCTCCATGAAATGGATTCATCTTGGGGACAAAAAAGAAATAATAAACAATGAATTGACACATTAATATAAAGCTTCATGTTTTATGAATCTGCCATGGGACGGCCTAAGCACTCAATGCTTATTTAACAAACATACAACATTAATAGACAATGCATAGGTTAAGTCAAATATGACGACAACATAAAACTGTAGTTTTAGACTTAGTATTGAAGTTGATATCTCATTTTCTGTTCATTAGCCGTTTAGTCAGCTAAACCGTTTGTTTGTATTTTATACATTATTTAATCTCTAAAATGTCTCCTTAAATAGCATTTTGGTAAATATGAGAAAGGTCAAAATCATCATCATCATCACCATCATCACAGTAATAACAAAAATAATTATAATAATAATCCTTAAATTTAGTGGTATATTTTGAAACATTTAAATTGATAAAAGTCAAATAAAAAATAATTGCATAGTTACAGTAGATTGTCTCCTGAAATTTCTCCTTTAGGATGAAGACATTTTATTTATAGCTTTTATTAATCAAAAGAAAAATATTTTAAAAATTGTTTTTATTTTCCTGATATCACTAAATTTAAGTTTGATTTTTATCAGCATTGGTGAATAGCACATGTCCTCTGCAAAATTACAAAGTAGCAATCTATATAGTCTTTTTACCTCTTTCACAGACTTCCTGTTTGTAGTCTCAGGCTTTTCCTCTCTCCTTCACAATGTACAGACCTCATAGAAAGGATTTGCTATACTTCCTTGCATTCATAAGGTAAAATATGTTACCTTCCTACTAATAATAACAACAGCAATAATAATAACAGAAAGCCAAGCACTTATAAAGCATTACCTGAGTTAATCCTTACAAAAAAATATGAAGCGCGCACGTTTTCCAGATGAGGAAATTGGGGCTTAGAGCAACTAGCGTGGGGTCACATAGCTTGGATTCCAACCCAGCCTTGTCTGACTTCAGAACTCGAACTTTAAAAAATGCAATATTGATTTTTAGGGTCACATTGTAGTCAAAATATATTTTGTTAAAAAGTTTCTATTTCACCCCAGAGATTATTAACCTGTATTTGGACACCAAATATTCTGGTCTTGTAAAATCACAGCCCATCCCTCCACAGGCCCAGCTTACATACCACCTCAAAAACTCAGTGGGGCCACCACCACCTACTTATGGGCTCCAGGGTGAGCATACTAGTCTTGAGTCAAAACTAAATCACAAATTATAAAATCTTAGCATCATAAATAAAATTACAAAGGCATTTTGGAGGGCAAAATAAAACTTTCTGCAGGGGCGGCCAGGTGGCGCAGCGGTTAGATGCACATGTTCCTCTTTGGCAGCCCCAGGTTCGCTGGTTCGGATCCCAGCTGCAGACATGGCATCGCTTGGCATGCCATGCTGTGGTAGGCGTCCCACATATAAAGTAGAGGAAGATGGGCACGGATGTTAGCTCAGGGCCAGTCTTCCTCACCAAAAACAGGGGGATTGGCAGCAATTAGCTCATGGCTAATCTTCCGCAAAACAAAACAAAAAAAACTTTCTGCAGTTCTGTAATAATCACTAAAATCACTGGCCTTGTTCTTAAAAGTCTAAATAAAATTTTCCCTCCTAGAAAGAACTGGAAAGTTCTGTATTATCATTATTATTATTATTAAAGTCCGATGGCCTCAATTTTAGTTTTTGAGTTTCTTTTTGAAATAGTTCTAACTACTCTTAAAGAACGTATTTAATGATTTGTATTCTTTCTTAGAGGCGCTCCAAAAAACAAAGGTAAATTTCACTTTTAAAAATAGATTTAAAATTATCTTACCTTGAAATTACGATATGAAAACATTAGACTATTTCATAAATCTAAGATAGATTATGAAATTACAGTGGTGTTATATTTCCTATATAATGAAAGTCTTGCTACTTCATCATTCTATGAATTACATCACTATTAACTTATCCCTAACTCATCAGTTATCCCAACTATGGTGAAAGGAATGATGTAATAAGAAAAGGGAAGGATGATGAAATCATCTAGAGTAGTGATGTCCCATACGGTAACAACTAGTCACACACGGCTATTTACATTTAAACATAAATCAATTAAAATTAAATAAAATTTAAACTGCAGTTCCTTAGTCACAAGATCCACATTTCAAGCACTGAGGAGCCACATGTAGCTAGCTATTGGCTACTATTTTAGGACAGATATAAAACATTTCTATCAACACAGAAAGTTCTATTAGACAGTGCCTGTGTGGAAGGATTACACAAGAGTGATATAAATCATCACTGTCGCCTGATTGCTATTTACTTATACAATTGCTTGGGTTTTGCATTTTCTTTCGTGTGATAGAAAAGAAGTCTGGAAATAAAAACACCATCACTGTAGTTCTGTTTGCCTGTTTGTTGGTTGTTTAGCTTTAATGTTCTCAGTTGAGGACTCAGAATCTCATTTTCTGCTCATAACGGCAAGAGAAAGAAATTGACAGAGGAAGATATCACAAAATTTTTAGAGAGATCAGAGGATAAATGCAAGGAGAAAATAGTAGAACTCAAGAGTCTAACGAAGATGGTGAAATAGAAGTCTTCACATATGATATTCCAGATGAATTTTATCAAACTCAGAAATTAGTAAGTGGATAATCTGTTTCTAAGGAAACAAAAGGAAGAAGTTCATCCCACAATATTTTGTAACATGATTTTGCTAAAAAGGAAATATGACAATATTGTTTCATCTTTTATGGTTTTTATCCAAAATAATGTGTAAGTTCATAAGAAAAAAATGCTGAAGGCATTTGATGATAAAGAAATTTAAAAATTCATTTTATTTTTTCAATTTAACTGGTGCTTATAAATCTAAGAATGAAAATATTTTGCAACTGTGGAGCAAAGATATTTTTACTGTCTGTGACAAATTATGAACCATCAAAGTTTTTTAAAGTATTACGTTATGACAATGCAAGTGCAAGAAGAACCAGAAGCAGTGACAAGCTAGCACACGTTAGAGATGCATTTGAAATCTGGACTCAGTATTTACAATAGGAATACATTCCAGGATCATGCATGACAGTTGTTACTCATTTCAGATAGATATATCTTCAAATCCAGGAAAATGTACAATAGAAATTCACCTTTGCTATATTTAAATTCTTATTAGACAGTCTAATAAAGTTGTTTTTCACTACCCCTTTAATATTACATCTATACACGATTCAGAGAACAACTTGAAACCTAAAAAGCTAAAAATAAAATGTCTATTGGACCTAGATGGTGACTGGTAATTACACTCTTTCCTGACGCATCAGGGATTAATACAATATAGTTTAATATAGTGATTGATTACATTTGTCTTAATTACAAATGTAATCAAATTTATCATTACAAATTTACAAATATAAACACAATTTCAATATTAAATAAAAAGTATAAAGTGTGAGGACTGACACTACCTGACTTCAAGACTTAGTATAAAGCTACAGTAATCATGAAAGTATGGTATTGATGAAAAAATACACAGATCAATGGAACAGAATAGAGAGTCCAGAAAGAAAACCCCACAAATACTGCCAAGTTTTTTCTTTGCTCCTTTGATCTTTAAGGAAGGAGCAAAGGCAATTCAGTGGAGAAAGAATAGTCTTTTCAAGGAATGGTGCTGGAACAACTGAACATCCACATGCAAAAACAGGAATCTAGACATAGACTTACACTTTCCACAAAAATCAACTCAAAACGGACCAGAGACCTAAATGTATAATTCAAAACTGTACATCTTCATAGGAGAAATCTAGATGATCTTGGGTTTGGTGATAACTTTTTAGTTACAACACCAAAAGCATAATCCATGAAGGAGGAAGATAAAATTGATAAGTCCACTAAAAAGTGGGACTTCATTAAAACTATATATGCTTGCTCTCGAGAAAGACATTGTTAAAAGAATAAAAAGACAACGGGAGAAATATTTGCAAAGGCCATATCTAATAAAGGGCAGGTATCCAAAACGTACAAAAAGCTCTTCAAACTCAACAATAAGAACAACCCAGTTAAAACACTGGTGAAGATCGAAACAGACACCTCACCAAAGAAGATATACAAACGGAAAGCAAGCAAATGAAAAGATGCTCAGTATTATACGTTATTACGGAATTGCAAATTAAGACAACAAGGAGATACATCTGCACACTATTTAGGGTGACCAAAATCCAAAACACGGACAAGACCAAATGCTGGTGAGGACACAGAGCAACAGGAACACTCACTCATTGCTGGTAAAAATGCAAAATGGTTCAGCCACTTTGGAAAATAGTTTGCAGCTTCTTACAAAGCTAAACATGGTCTTGCCATACAATCCAGCAATACTATATACAGTAGAAGATAAACTTTTAGATTTTCTGAAATTTTATGTTTTAGTTGTAGGAACATATTAAGATATGTTGCCTCTTCTTTTCATAGTCACTTAATTTACCTTTGTTTGCTAAAATTTATTCTAATTAAAATTGAAATGCAAGTTACTCAAAGGAGTTGAAAACTTACGATCACACAAAAACTTGTGTGTGACTATTTATAGTAGCTGTATTCCTAATTGCCAGAAATTGGAAGTAACTAAGATATCCTTTAATAGGTGAATGGATAAAGAAAGAAACTCTGGTACATCCAGACAATGTAATATTACTCAGCAATAAAAAGAGATGTGCTATCAAGCCACAAAAGGACACATTAGAACCTTATGTGCATATTGGTAAGTGAAAGAGGACAGTCTGAACCGGCTATAGCCTGTATAACACCAACTGTAAGACACCTTGGAAAAGGCAAAACTACACAGTCAGTTAAAAGATCAGTGGTTGCCAGGGAGCTGAGGCAGGAAAGGAGCAACCAAGAAGTGTGAAGCACAGGGGATTTCAGGGCAGTGAAATTGTTTTGCATGACATTTAATTGGCTACATGACATTATACATTAGTCACAACCCAAAGAACTACACAACAAAAAGAGCAAACTCTAATGTAAATTATGTTAACAATAATCTATCAATACTAGTTCATCAGCTGTAACGAATGGACCACGATCATGCAAGATATAAATAATAGGGGAACTGTGAGGGGGGTGGGATGGAGGTGTGTATGGGGACTCTGTACTTTCTGCTTATTTTTTCTGTAAACCTAGAACTGCTCTAAAAAATAAAGCCTATTCACTAAAAAAAAAAAAAAAAAACAGTCTAATGGATCCAGACAGTAAATAGCAATGAAAATGATTCCTAATATATTAAGAGCTAATCTAATAAAGTTTAATTTATCAATTGATTACAGTGGTTTTATAACTATACATTTTTCTGTTAGAAATGTGTGTGTGTACGTATTATAATTCATTCAGAAACCGGAACTAAAACGATTGGAAAATTCTGGGAGATTAAATACATAGTTACTTCAAAAAGAAGAAAAAGCTCAACTGCTTTTTTAAAATAGATTTATAAAATAGAAATAGTTATTAATTTGAAAATCAAGACTATTAGATATTAATAATGTGTTTATTTTCTAAATATTAGGTTTCACTTGTAAAAATCATTTCTGTCTCATTTTCTTATCCAGTTATTATTCTCCACTAAAATGGCTCAAAATTAACTGCAAAAGTTATATGGGCATCTGTACTATACATATCTTCCATCAATTTGGGGCTATTTTTGACTATCTTTTTATGAAATTAATTTGCATACTTAAAAAATGTTAAAACTTCCAAAACATTTTATAAATACATAATTTATGATAAGCTTGATTAGGAAAGGCCACTTATGAGTACATTATATATATAATTTTAATGTATCAATTTATTATTTTTTTAATTAGGAATCTCTACTCACAAACATATATACTCCTCTGCATTGAGCTTTAATAACACAAAAAATGTCAACTTCTATCAACAACAGAAATCTTATAGTAATATTTCAAATCCCTTCATTTTGATGACTTAAAATATTTGGTGATCCAGCTGCTCTTTTTTCTGAATAAAATATTCCTGATACATATAAAAGAAATAAATTTATGGGGCTGGCACCGTGGCCGAGTGGTTAAGTTCGCGCGCTCCGCTGCAGGCGGCCCAGTGTTTCATTAGTTCGAATCCTGGGCGCGGACATGGCACTGCTCATCAGACCACACTGAGGCAGCGTCCCACATGCCACAACTAGAAGAACCCACAACGAAGAATACACAACTATGTACTGGGGGGCTTTGGGGAGAAAAAAAAAAATAAAATCTTTAAAAAAAAAAAAAAGAAAGAAATTTATTTCATGACCAAAAGTGTCAGCAATACATTACTGTGGGTAATACAATAAATGAATGTGTCTTGCTTGGAAAAGTTTAAAAAGCTATTGGGACCTTAAATAGAGGTTGCACATTAGGCTGCCTTTATTAATATAGTTAAATGTATCTTTTGCTAAGTGGCATAGATCATTTCATGATTCTAGCATGTATATATTTCATGAGCTTTGTGAAATGTTTTAGGTTCTATTAAAAATCCTTCTGAGCCAGCACCAGTGGCCTAGTGGTTAAGTTCAGTGTGCTCCACTTTGGCAGCTCAGGTTTGGTTCCTGGGCGTGGACCTGCACCGTTCATCTGTCAGTGGCCACCCTGTGGTGGCACATACAGAAAAAAAGAGGAAGATTGGCAGTGGATGTTAGCTCCGGGTAAATCTTCCACAGCAAAAAAAAAAAAAAAAAAAAAAACCTTCTAAAGAATCCTCGGGCATAAACTTGGCATTTTGTTAGTAGAACAGTTTATTTTAATGTCTGAAAATTTAACCTAAAGATAGTTTTTATTTCACTTTTCCTGGTTCCTTCTATATTCTCTGACTCCGGAACATAGATAATTTGTGGGAGACAAGATAATTACATAATCAGCATTTCACAATGAGATACCAGAGAAGTGAGATACTTTATTTTAAAATGTTACCTGTAACATTCACCTTTTTGTCTAATAAATCTACATAGACTGAAATGTTTAATCAAGTGCTTTGTATAATAAATAAAAAAGTAGAGGAAGTATAGTTGATACAACTAATGCAGGACAATTTAGAAGACGCTGCTGGGGCTCGAGAGGTGTCCAGGTTTGTGGAGGGAGGACAGAGTGGGTGGGAACTTAAAGACTTTTTGTAAGTGAAAAAAGACAATCAACCCCATCTACACTCAATGAAGAATTCTGCCTCCATTTGAAAATACTTCTGTTCTGTTTCATGCGTATCTACTGCGGAAATGAAGATATAAACAAAATAGTTAGCAGCCCCCAAACCCATCTGTACGGAATCTCTTCTACTATAATCAGAATTTTATTTTTATTGCATTTTATTGGAATCAGCAGAACTGAAGAGAGGACTCATAATGTACAGTAGAGAGCTGGAAAAGTAGCAAATATGCACAGTCAGGAACTCAGTTCCTCTAGACACAGAGGAATTCTGTTTCAGAGAGAGCAAAACAAGGAAGAAATCTCATTAAAAATACATTTTTTAAAGTAAAGTGTTAAGGAAAAAATGGATTAATTGTGTTATTCACTTGCCTGTTAACTAGAATGGAAATAAAAGCCTCAAGAAGGTAAAGACCAGGTTTGTAAGGTGATTGTTCAACCCCTTATAAAGACATAATTATAGTAACAGTTGAATCTGGGGGGTTTTCCGTTATCATAAAGGTATATAATGTATTTCTTATTTTTAGTCATCATTAACTAACTGATCTTATTTAAACACATAGTGTTAACAATTCGGCTTCCATACTCCTCCCTCCTTTTCTTTCCTCCTTTCTTCCCCCTCCCTCTCTCTATCCTCCCTTCCATTCCCTCTCTCGCTCTTTCCTTCTTTCCTTCCTCACACTGAATTTGTTATGGTTCCCAAGCAAGTTCTCGTATATGAGTTATTTTAACTATACATTGTTTTAAAATGCTTATGACGTGTATGTGTAGTTATTTTTACAGGCAAAGTACGGCACCATTACTAAAAAGGAAATACTAAAGAAATATTAATGATAGCATAAAATTTCATGATTCGATGAATTGCCTACAAAATATACTTTACAACACACACACACATGCAGACTTAGCATTTGGTTTCTTATTTATCCATATTGGCAGTTCAATGGCATAGTACTAAAATGCTTTCTCAAAACACTCATTCTGAAATATTTCACTAATCTGTCTTTGGTGTTTCTCATTTTCAATAAAAGTTGATTTTCTAAGTCATTTTGTCAAGGTCACTAGAGAAAATAATTCTAGTTATGTTTAATTATTTTCTTATTTTTTGTGTTTTGCATAGTTCTTTCTGTTAGTGCACGTATACTATTCCTACTGAGAATTAAATAAAATCTGATTCATGAAATCTGCTTTTCTAAAAATTACATCAGACAAATAAAGTTATTGTTTCAAAGAGATCTATGTACAAATAGGAAGATGAATTAGAATTTTCATTCATAAAACCTTTTGCCCCTGTTTAGGCGCAAAGTAGGCTGTTATCTAATAGTGAAATTCGCAGGCATTTGTGGTTAGCAGTGAAAAGCCTACTTTAAATTTATTAAATTTCAAGTTTAAAGAGACTCTCTCCCATCACAGTGGCAATAACATTTATCTTTAATATTTTATAAAGAAATGCATATTGCTGTGATGTATTTGATAGGCTGGGTCCTTCTAAACTGTATATCTCAGGGTTACAGAGCTAAAACTCTTAGCCCTAGAGATACGTCCTCCCACTGTTGGTTTTTGCATTATGCTCCTTGGCACCATGTATTCAACACTTCTTTCTGCTTTCTCATCAAACTCGCCTTTTCCACAATAACGCAGGATTTGAGTTCAGGCGTGGTCACAACTTCCATGCTCGCAGGGGTATATATTTACTCTTGTCACTCACAACAGAAAATAATCTTATCTTTTCTGCTCTGGGGGTCCAGAATGCTAATGTTCCTCTCTTTGGATGTCGGTCCCTCTGGTTATTCATGATAGGAACATTGTAAAACAATGTGGAAATCCTAAATTAATGTTCCATAAATTCTAAACTAACCCCATTCTTCATTTTCCAATTCTTCTATTTTCCCCTACTTGCATCCATGAAAATTTCCACATCATGCATACCGCACATGCGCACCTATGTGGAATCGTGATCTTACTGTCTCTGAAAACAGCCACTGAGATGCTTTGTCATTATTCTTACTTGTTTATGGATCCCACACCCAATTTGCTCTAATTTTCATGCAGACTGTTGCTAAACGCCCCCTCTGTACGCTCCCCTCCTCAATTCATCTCTGGGGAATGCTCTGCATCCCTAAAGGAACGTTCAGCATTAGCATCGGTTAGTTTTAATTAATTTCACATACTTGGATGATAGTATCCTAGATGTCAAGAAAAATAATTTAAGTAGATCTGGTCTCTGCCTTCCAGCCACTCACATATTAAACCATGATAGGCTGAGTTGTTATTTTTAATTGGCCAGCAAGTATAACATTTTTCATGTAAAACTTTCTGAAAAATTAGGCACTTCAATTGCCTTCCTTCATGAAGTTTGCTTAATAATGCATATTCAAATATGGTGATCAGCTAAAAATGCCCAAGAAGTATATATAAAATAGGTCCCTTTTGGACTCCCAAAAAACTGAAAATGACTTTGGCGGCTGACAATGGGTATCTGACAGCCAAGCTGAAATATTCTCAAGAAACGTGATTCTCTAGGATCTAAACAATGATCACATAAAGCCACTCCATGACTGTGGGGTGGAATAAGACAAAGGCTAGTCTAACCCATGAGCAGGTCTGAAACAAGACAGAGACCAGGACACATAACCACCAAAAGAATCAGTACCATTAACCACCGTATCTATAACAGCAAATCCAATTGTGCTTTAATACTTTTGCTTTCTAGGTAAAACCTACCAACATGCCCCTTCAAGATTGCCCCCAGTCCTGACAGCATCCAATCCCGAACCCTCTGCAGAACATTCGGGACAAGCCCAAACCCTGTAACAAGCCTCTCCGAACTCTTTCTCACCTACACTCAGAGGTTCAGCTGGTCTGCCCTCTCCTTTGCCATAGCACACTAACTAAACCTGATTTGGCTAGACTACCAGTAGTTTGCCAGTGATCTTTGGCTGGTAATCTTCAACATTCATGGTGACTTAACTTTTATTATTTTCTTTTAGTATATGTTGAAAATTACAGTTAAATTAGTAATCAAATATTTTTAAACGATCTTACTTGGCTTTATACGCAAATGAAAAAAGTTTAAATTAAGATGTTGATGATCTGGATCCTCCAAACATATTGAATTACATGACTTTCCATATTTTGAAAGATATATCAATGAAATAAAAAGAAATAGAAAAGGGAAGATCCTACAGACTGAACGTTTGTGTGCCCCCAGATGCATATGTTGAAACCTAATCCCCAGTGTGCTGTTAGGAAGTCGGGCCTCTGGAAGGTCATGACTGGAATTAGCACCCCTACGAGGGAGACCCCGTGAGCTCCTTCTTCCCGCCTTCCAAGTGTGGACACAGAGAGAAGACAGCCATCTGTGAACCAGGAGGCAGCGCTCATCAGGCACTAAATGTGCCTGCACCTTGACCTTGGATTTCCAGCCTCCAGAACCGTAAGAACTGAATTTCTGTTGTTTATAAGGCGTCCAGTCTATGGTATTCTGTTACGGCAGCCTGAACGCACTAAGACAGAAGGCATTGACATTTACTCAAAGTTTATCGAATACCCTGAATTTGACTTAAGTTGTCCAGTTTGCTCCTCATAGAAACGTATTCTCTAGCTTACATTCAAAGCCTGAAGAGTTTCAGTAATTGTCCCAAGGTCTTGCTGCAAATAAAGTTTGAAATTTGGAGATAATCGCAGCTTAGGCTATAAAATACGCTTGTTTCTAAATCTGCTGCAATGAGACCAGGAGAAAAATTAATGAAACTAATGGGGCATAATCGAAAATATTAAAAAAGTATAATAATTGCACTAACTAGTAAAATAAGAATAATTGAATCACAATGAACAATAATTAAAAATCATAATCAGATTGACATTTCCTCTATTAAACATGTTTTTAAAAGTCTAATCCCCCTGGTACTGCGATCTTTTCTTGTAATCCCCTCTCTGCTTTTCCCATAGTCCACTCCACTCTGGTCTCACTGGTATTTTTCTGTTCTTAGAAACATAAAAGCTATAGACATGCTTTTACCTCAGGGCCTTTATACTTGCTCTTCTCTCTGCAAATATATATATATATATATATATATATATATATATACACACACACACACACATATATATGTATATTATTATATTTATTATAATATATATTTTTATTATATACATCTACACATATTTACATACAGTATATGTATATGCGTATATACATATATAATAATAAATATATACACATGTATTAATATGCATATATAATATGCATAATATACGATATACACACTATACATATATTATACAAAATGTTACACATACATAGCCTACACATATATATTATATGTACGCAATACACACTCACTTTCCTTGACCCCCCCATTCCCACCTCTCTAGTTGCACCCTTTATCACCTCCCCCGCTTTATTTTTTCCTTAGCACTTAATACATAATATGCTGTGTGTTGTATTTATTGGTTTTGCTCTTCTGTCATTCCTACCTAGAGCGGATGCTATGAGAGACCGGAGCTTGTTACTCTTCGTGAGGGTGCTAATTTTGACACTTGGAGACAATCTCAATTTGTTTTACTGTTGTTCTGTTCTGGCCACTATGTAACCTCAGTGCCCCAAATAATGCCTGTTACATAGTAAGCACTCAATAGGTTCTTGTTGAATAAATAAATGAAAACAAAATGCAATGAGGCATAGTAGAAGACCAGTACCTAGATTGAAAATTTTAGGATTTCATGTAATTTTACATCTCACACAAGCTCTAAACTCAAGCTGTAACTTCATCATAGATAACAAAGAGAAACAAACAACCTTCTATATGTGAAAAATCCAGTAATCCCATCCAGAAATATAACCTCTTCTGTTCTACTCTTTTCTACTTTTTGTTGCATACTTCAATTCATGCAGTTTCCTTTTGATGGAATTTATAGACTCCCTACTATATCGCAAGACCCCTGTTAACTACTAAAAATGCCATAATTACAAGTCCACCATTTGCTAGTTGTGTGAACTTGGCCAAGTGACTCAACCTCTATAATCTTCAGTGTCTTCATCTGTAAACTGCGACTGAAGGCGTAACTACTCATCAGGTTGTTATGCTGATGCCCAACATGACATAACATGAGATGGGATAATGCCAGCAGAGCATGCAGCTCTGCCCCTGCCATACTGGAATCATGCAATTAATATTGCTCTAGTCAGTGTAATGATGATGTTGACGAAGAGAACCTAATGGATAAGTCCCTACATTCACACAGAGTTAGTATACCTCATGGAGAAGGTAAAAATAGTCTAATTTTGGGGTCAGCTCTGTGGCATAGTGGTTAAGTTTGACACACTTCACTTTGGAAGCCCAGGTTCATGGGTTTGGATTGCGGGTGCACAGCACCACTCATCAAGCCATGCTGCAGCAGTGACCCACATACAAAATAGAGAAAGATTGGCACAGATGTTAGCTCAGTCACAATCTTGAGGAAGACTGGCAACAGATGTTAGTTCAGGCCAATCTTCCTCACAAAAAAAGAAAATCTCTAATTTTAAAAGTACAGATGGGCAGACACATTTGCAAATAACAAACTTACTTTCATACAGTGAAGTTCGCCAAAACCCTTCTGATTCCCAGCTCTCACTGATTCTGCCAGAATTACCACTCTTCCTCCCCTGTTCCCACCCAAACAAGTACATCAAGCCACCATTTGGAAGATGATTAGGAGTTTTAACTTTATAATATCTCCGTTATTTGTCTTCCTTATCTATGTTGATACTAGGGCAAGGAATCCTTTCCTTTGAATGTGATTAAGACTAATGAGGGTAGTTTTACTTCACTGTGCTCTAGATTTTGCTGTAAATCAGGTAATTTTAAAACGCTTTTAAATGTAGATGAAAAGATTTGCCACCGAGATAAAGGGGAGAGAGTAAGGTTTACTTACAGTGTATTTCTAGCACCTGCATGGCCACCTGAGGGGTGGCGTTGAGAGCTTCGTGGTCTACTCTGCAGATGACCGCCACGCCGTCGTCGCTGCGGTCCACTCGGAAATCCAGGGTGCTGCTGACAGTGAATGTCTTGCGATTTGCATCCTCTTCTTTTAAATATTTTACATCTAAAAGTGAAATGTAAATTTTAAAATTCTATGACATTCTCTTTCAAAATGCAACAGATTTCATTTACTCAGGACACAGTGAAAGCACCTTCTCCCTCTGTATCAATTTTTAAAAATCAATTATTTGTTGGTTTAACATTTAATTCACTTGAATTTGGGCAAATAAAAAAAACTACTTTAAAAATAAATTCTCAAAGTTAAATACAGAAGTAAAATAAAAGAACAGGGCACAGTGCTTCTATTCCTTTAGTGCAAGATACTTTTTTATACTCCATTTGAAAAACCAGGGCATTTTACAATCATAACCTCCCTTCTTTAGATTGAAGTTGTACTAAGAGAGAATCATAATTTTCTGAGCCACAAGCACTGTTGGGAAGAGCAAATTCACAACCTTCTGCTTATGCCTAAAAGAGAGTAGCATGTATTTGAGCTAGGACTCTAACACGGACAATGTGAGGTGCACACAATCGCTAAAGAATACCTAAGATGAGAAAGTTGTCATCTTTGGTAAAGAAAAGAAGGACAGTCACCTGAATATTTTGAATATTTAAATTTATATATTTGCAGGGGCATTGACATTGAGATCAATGTTCTTCACTCAGCTGAAAAGCCCATTTCAGCATGAAGGAGAATGCTTTCCTCAATGTGTGGGTTCACCCACCAATGTTTAAACTATCCATGCATGATTCAGATTCATTGCTAAATGGTGCACTTAGGGATTATTTGCTCTTTGTAGAAAAGAGGTTTAATCATATTTTCATTTAATTTGAAATTTCTCAAGTCTCACGTTGCTGATAAGAAGAGGGCAATTTTAATGGATTAGAAATCAATATGATAGACTAAATTTAGTCTATCAGTTTTAACTAAAGTCATTTCTGAGATTTCTTCATTTGAAAATTAGTTTCACCCTCAGTTGAAAAAATATTAGAGCTAAAGATGGAGTGATTGCCTTTCAGCAAAAATATGTCAGGATAATACAGATGCATTAATACTTCTTTGCTATAAAAAATACGAGGCTCTTTTACTTTTTAATGTCTCATAGATTTATATAAAATCTTGCCCCATTTTTACATTTTATATTCTTTCCTATAAATCTATGTCCAATGTTTTCTTTTTCATAGCTCTAAGCAGTGGCAGTGTAAGAAAATTTAGATCTCTTGACAAACCACTTTTATAATCATGTTATACAATAAATAAGAAATTATTCCAAAATATTGTGCTGTTTAATTTTAATAACAGCTGCATTTTACAAATCCAAACATCTGCTTCCTTTAGCTGTTTCCTTTACAACAGTGTCGTTTAATATAATATTAATTGAACACATAAAATCTGATAGCAATTGTATATAACATAAAACTTTAATGAGCATCATTCAAATAAAATAAACAAAAGTATAATTTGTTGCTTTCAATATTAGCTTGTGTGACAGCTTACAGGGTTACTAGAAGGCATGAGATGAACAGGAAGAAGCATTGAGAATAGCCAATCGTAATATCTTTCCCCATATTTTATGCTGACCCTTTCATCCCCAAATAGGAAAGAGTGCTTAAAATTTATCTCTATTTTCACTTTCTAGCTTTATAAAACAGCTGATGTGGGGTCCGGCCGGGTGGCACATGCAGTTAACTGGGCACATTCCGCTTTGGGGTTTCAGGGTTTGCTGGTTTGGATCCCGGGTGTGGACATGGCACCGCTTGGCACGTCGTGCTGTGGTAGGCATCCTACATATAAAGTAGAGGAAGATGGGCACGGACATTAGCTCAGGCCCAGTCTTCCTCAGCAAAAAGAGGAGGATTGGCAGCAGTTAGCTCAGGACTATTCTTCCTCAAAAAAAAAAAAAAAAAAGTTGATGTGTTACACAGTTATAGAATGGATAGAAATTTTCTTTATATTGGATAATTTGCTGATTCCATGTGTATTCTTGTTTCATGTTCTGCCTGATTTTCGAGAGTTTCCGTTTTTCTCTCGTCTGTCATGTCAATCCATTACGTCATGATCTAGAGCAGCGTTTCTCAAAATGGAATGTGCTCACGAGTCTGCTGCTGTCCCAAGGACCATATTTTGAGGAACAAGGTTATAGTGGATTCGCTGACACCAGAGATATAACCAAAAGTGAAGAGGAATATGGGAACATTCTACCTACCTCTCTGTCTCTCTCTCTCTTGCCTCTCTTCTTAAGCTCCCATACCTTTACTATTTTAAAATATATGTTGCTCTTTTTTTCAAAATAATGCACGTGTATATTATATAATGCATTGGAGCAAGGGCTAGCAAAAGTTGAGGGCAACCAATAAACAGAGGAATTTGTAGGATGACTTTCCTCCTAGCTATCTAAGCCCTTGTTCGTAAATAATCAGAACAGTAATTGTTTTGGGTGGGTGGTGGTTGGGAATTGCCTCATTATACTATTATTTTTACATTGTATGTGTCAGAAATTTTTTATAGTAAAAAAGTTAAAAAAAAAAATCAGCTTAGGAAAATTGCTCAAGTATGCTTCTCAACCAAAGTTATTTTCCTAAACATTTCTTGGTAAAGCCTCAGAGTAAATGGTTTTCCTCCAGTTTTTACATTGCGTATTTTTATGAGACTTGGATTGTAGAACAGCAATCTGCTTAGGTTCCGGACTTTAGATCTTTTATCCTGTCAAGAGCTAAGGTGGGAAAAAACGGCAGATGTCAGTGTGAGTTAGACTGCTGCCCCCAAGTCAATAAGTTTACAAGTCCTGAGTCAGATTAGCCACGGGACAAAGGAAAGAGTCATCTGGACATTTTTACATCCAAATCTTTTCATAAAATATCAGCTCTCAGGAGATACCTCCACATCCATTGTTCAGATTTATAATATTAGGTCACCTGCCTGTCTATCTATAGTTTCTGGCCATCTTTGGACTGGGTTTTTAGAAAGAAAATCCTCTAAAGTCCCTGGGGAAGTTGCCTTGTCTCCACAGTAGTTCTAATCATCCAGAGCAGTGCAACCTGAACTATTCTGATCTATTAGCTTTCTTCACTTTTGTGATTTTGATCCCATTTAAACAAAGCTGAAAAGAAGATACTCCCATTTTTATAAAGGGAAATCCTGTCCAGCATCCTGTGGTAGCCCTCTCTATCAGACACCCGCAGAAAGTGGGCCGGTTTCCTTTTAATCCAGCCCAAGGCCTATAGGCCACACTGGAAACCAAGAAGGACTCAGACACAGCTTCTGCCTTGTTCCCAGACTGAAAGTGCCTTATGTTCCCATCATTTGAAGGTCTCTCTTAGGGATGATGTAGGACATCATGTGACTTCTCCTGACCTATTTAGGCCTCCTACTCTCTGGCTATGAGCAAAGCTGCAGGGTCTCAGTCTGTACCCCAGCTATTGATGTTTATGTAGAACACGAATTTTACTATTATTTTTAGAGTCAGCATTTGCAAAAGTGGTTTTTGATGAATCAGATAATAATTTCAGTAGGAGAACTCAAGGAATTTATTCTGAATTCATACCACTGTTATTAATGGTATTTTAATGATTTGACATCATTATTAGTAAGTTGAATGTATGTCCACTTGCCATAGAGAAGAGAAATTGTTTGTATTATATGAAATGCCTTGACTTTATTGTCAAAAATTTGGAGTGAGCATATTGGACAACTGGATGTGTTATAATTTATGCTTTAAACAAGTTCTATAGATCAAAATTTCCAAAACAAAATACATCACTTTTAAAAGATAACTAACTTTCCCATCATTTTTTAAAACTGTCATAAAGCAGCTATGTCTGGTTAACTCATTCAGTAACTTAGATGTATATTTTAAAACCAGTTCATCTTGGAGGGAATGTCAGTATTTTTTTTCCTTAAGGCTAAGTGTTCAAAGGTATTCACAAAGAATTTTTCTCCCATATTCAAGATAAGAATTACATTTTATATTTGTTTTAAATGTTCTTCAGGCCAAAAATATTGAGGCCATGTCTTATATGGTAGAACATTAAAGTCTGGTAACCACCATCACTTGTTCACTGCAGAAGATTGCAAAACATATTCTCAAGGCAAATCTCATCATTGCTTATGAATACTCCTTCATACAACTCCAATCTGCAAGGGGTAGATTCCATAAATCCTTCTCATCATGCTCCTCTTTTAATTAGAGTGCCAGTCACACTCCTGGGGTTTCAAGCTATGGCACCACCATTAACTGGCACCACAGAATAGCTGTTTAACTTAGAGAGGAATTTTATTGAAATTCAGTTCTGCTTAATAGATTTCAAAAGCTCAGATGAGCACAATAATATTTATGGAGGATTGAAGAAGTACTTCATTTATCTAAATATTCTAAAATCTCTTTTTCAATTTATTCAGACAAGCAGAATGTTATACTTTTTATCAAAAAGTTTTCTCTTAAGTGTTATCCCACGGGTCTGCCTTCAAAGAAGCTGCTGCATGAATCTTGATATACCCCACCGCCAACTCAATTCAATACATACACATTTGTCTAAAACATGTGGGCACAGAGAGGAACTCTCTCTCTCTGACTCTCAGTACCAAGAAATATTAGACCTCTTGTGTACAACTGTCTTGTGGACATGATAATTAACTGATCTTGTCTCTCTCTTTTTACTAGCTTAAAAGTCCTAATAAAAGTTTGTGATCTACCATTGACAAATGTGAAAGGGTTTATAAAAAAATTTGCTTACTAATCTCACTTTAGGTTTCATCTTTTTTTTACACTAATTTGGCTGCTGTCCCACATTCAATAACATTACCTTTTATGTTAATCAGTGATTTTTGTACTTATACAAATCCTTCTAGAACAAAATGAGTTATAAGAGTCACTGTGCCTCAGTAACATTGGATCCAGTTCAATTTCTGGTTGATGGCTCAGACACAACATTTGAATATCTAAGATTTAATAGCTTAGAAGAACACTAAGAACAATATTACCCAGACCAGGAAAACAATAAGTAAGGAGTAGTCATCTCCTCTGAAAATTATTGAGGTAAAGTCTTAGATCTCTTTCACTCAAGTGATAGATTAATTCTATTCTTAGTTTTCTGCACCTTAGAAGAATACGAAGAACTGGGTTGCCCAGTCCAGGAGAACATCCCATGAGGAAGAGAGTCACTGCCTTTAAAAATTAAGTTAAAGTCTGAGACCACTTCAACTCAAGTGACTCATTCATCCTATATGTGAAAACTTTGAGTTCTTACCATGTGTTGGACACCATGCCAGATTCTGCATGTAAAAAGTTAAATGAGGAAAGAAATCTCAGTCTGGTGAGGTAGACAGATACATAAACATATTCTTTAAATATTTTTAAAGGACTATTGGTATGTTCAAGTTGACAAAGAGAATAACAGTTTAAGTATTAACAACAGAGGCTCTTCTCTCTGATCCTCACCCCATCAGATATCTCTTTGGAAAGGAGTATGGGAAATAGACTATTTTGGAGAAAAATGGTTACTCAGGATATTAGTTAATAATTGTAATAGCCCAAGAGAGAGAATAGCTTGTCTTCAGCAACATGTTCTTTATTTTACTATCACTTTCTTTGAGTAATCTGCAGCAACATGAATATTACTTATCATTTTTCCTCCACTACTATAATGTGCTCAAAGGCAGCATTTGTCGGTTTCAACAATGTCTTCCTCTTTCTGTCTTACACTTGTTCATGAGCTGTAAAGGTATATCCTGCACAATTTGTGAAATTTATCTTGGACACTTTGGGCTTGGTTTACACTCTACCAATTATTCATAAATACAAAACCCCAAAAAGAGGTAGAGAGGGGAGGAAAGAGCAGCCTTTTGCAAATCTAACTCCAGACCACATGTTATTAGGGACTCCTTAATATTTTAATATATTAAAATTATTAATATTTTAATATATTAGGGACTCCTTAATATTTTATACTTAAGAGAATTGCAGTCCTGAAATCTAGAAGTTCTATCTAAATGTGAAAATGTTTGTAATCCTCTATAGTATCTGTACTTGATGAATTTGAATTCGAAGTGTCTGCAATAACTAAGTTTGACTTTTCATAGTAAATCCTCCTGCTTTGTATTTCTTTTGCAGACATTCTTTGCCCATAAATTGCCATGTTCTGTAGCATGTGACATCAGCCAGGTGTGATTAAACTTGAAGAGTACCTGACCCCATGGTGCCTAATCTCCAGGGAGGCAAGATAGAACCTTTATCCCCAAACAGCAGCTATGTAATTAACTAGCTTGTCTCAGATTTTCTATCATACTTCGTAATGTGAATTAAAGAACTTGAAGAACTCAAAGAAACAGATGTAAAAACACACACTTGAGCACACATGTGTAGGCACACACACACTCACATCCCATGGCTGGTTCTAGGAAAGCCATGATTTAACCAACGTGATGAGAGACAGCATGATTCATGAGGTGGAGAAAAGGTGTGAAAATAGAGGAAGAAGCAGTTAGCTGGTTGCAGTTGGAAAGAGAAAGAAGCTGCGTCACAATGAAACCAGGCCATCAAGTGAACGCTGCATCCCAGGAATAACCTGTATGGTTATAACTAGGTTCCCTCATGCTCCTTTCAATTGGCAATTGTCAGGAAAACCTTAAAATAACCTCCTTTTGCGTGAGGGTAGGTTGACTGAGCCTCAGTGCCGATATCCAAAAGTCTGGACGTGAAGAGTCAAGTTTCACTTGTAACCTCTCCAAAGACAAGATTTCATATTCTGTGCACTACTTTTCCTTGGCTGAATAAAAAAAATTACACCATCTGATTGAAAAATATTTCCTGACTCTAAGCCTGATGCCTCAGGGTGGTCACTATATTTCTGTAGACTAAAACGTCCTTTCTTCTATTGGAGGCTGAAAGATTTCTTCTATCTTCTATCGAAAAAGCTGTTTTATTGCAGGCTCGAAAGATGGCAGAAAGTTAAAAAAAAAAAAGAACTTATCGATTAAAGTAAACTCTATTAAGAAAGAAAATAGAAATACCTATTTGAGGAAACTCTATAAGCAGTAGGCAAGTGTGTTTCCTTTGAAACATCTATGATGATACAATTTTCTAGTCATCAAACTATTTTATGGAGTCCTGTAGCATTCAGTACATGTAAGAAAAATCAACATGCCCTCAACTACCTATTGTGAAAATGAATCATTTGCATCGGTAAAACATCTGAGTTGAGAAATTAGCTTCCTGAATATGATATAACATTTTTCTATACCATATACTACCACAGTTTTGTTGATTATTTTTCAATAGGTTGTCTTGTTTTCTGAGAAAAATATCATTTTTAAATTCCAGTTATCCACAGGACATTCACAAGGTTCTATATAATTCATGTATTCATAAAATAAAGAATAATTGGAAATTTTAACTTTGTTTCTTCCTATTTTTTCTCTTCCATTCCTCTTTTCCCTTCTTATCTCTCACTTCTTTCTTTTCTCTCCAGGCAGTTAATTTTTGTACTTCTGTATAGTTTTCATCCCCATATCTAGGACAGTGTCTAGAACATCATAGATGGTTAATGTGTGATTTGACTTAATTAAAATAATGGCCATTTTCAGTCAGGTAAAGCATTTGTTTCCTTCTAATAAATAGGCTACTTCCATGTTAATATGTGTAATTTGGTGCAGTTGTCAGTATGCCATTGTTTTTCTGTGTAGTGGATTTATTTTTAAATTGTTTTTTCACCACTCTTCTGAAAAACTGAAGATGTCATTAGTCTAAGCTCTGAATGAACGAGTAGTTTCTGCTTTGGAAGAGTACAAAACTAGAGAGAGATGACCAAAGATTGGGAATTAGACACACTAAACATAAATAAATATTTTTTTTTCTGATGTGGTCTATTGTTTTATGTTTTTTCTACACTTCTTGATTTCTGTGGATTGTCACTTTTTTCTTGTACTCAGCTACATGTTTACCCTGTATTTGTCTTTTGTTCATCCCCTTCACTATTTTCTATAGGCACAGTAATCCTCAGTGCAGCCCAATGAGGCCAGAGCTCCATGTGCCAGGACTTTCTAAAGATGGGACTTCAGATATGGTTAACTGCAGATAAAAAACAAGAAGAAAAGATATTGGCCATCTCATTAAGGGAGAAAAACTAAGTTAAAAATATACCAAATTATTAAATCTTTTTAAAAATGTATACATGATCTTTTCCTATAAAGTTCATAAAGAAAAGAGGAAGGACATAATTAAAAATCACCTATCATTACCAAAAAGGGAAATCGTGAGGTAGTTTTATCTCCTATGAGGCAAAAAATAAAGAAATTTTGAATATAAATTAGTCAAGAAAGGAAATACAAGTTTCTTCTATGAGCAAAAGAGCAGGAAATGAGACAGAAAAGAATTTGTAAGAATAAATAAAGGAAGATACTTGAAAGATAATAAATTTGAATAATTTATGAGTCAATATTGTGAAAATACATGAATACAAAAAAAATCCAAGGGCAACTTCTGGAACATCAGCATAAAGAACTCTGCTGATTCTCTTTCCTGCTAAACAACAAACTGGTGAAAATTATGTAAACACACACACACACGCACAGATATTTAAGGTCTCTGAAAATTGTGCCTACAGCATATAGCAAATGAAGAAACAATTATTTAATAAAATTTAACAAATGGTAATATATATACATCTAAAACAGAGTACCCAAAGTACATGAAGCAAAAAACATATGACCCAGCATACCTAAGAGAAATGAAAGCATAATTCTACACAAAATCTCACACCTAAATTTTCATAGCAGAGTTATTCATACTAGCCAAAAGTAGAAGAACCCAAAAGTTCATCAACTGATGAATGGGTAAATAATATACAGTATATGCATGTAATGGAACGTTATTCAGCAATGAAAAATAATAAAGTACTGATATATGCTATAACACAGATGAACCTTGAACACTTTATGCTAAGAAGTTAGTCACAAAAGACCGTGTATGGTATAATTTCACTTATATGTAGTGTCCCCAATGGGCAAATTTATAGAGATAGAAAGTAGATTAATGGTTGCCTAGAGCTGGCGAGATGGAGACTGAGGGGACATGGGGAGTGAATGCTAATAGGTATGAAGTTTCCTTAGGACGATAAAATGTAAAACTGATTGTGGTAAGAGTTACATAACTCTGTGAATTTACCAAAAACCATTGAATTCTACACTTTAGGTGAATTTGCTACTATATTAATTATATCTCATTAAAACTCATACAAAAGATAAATAAAAATGGCTAATTTCATGTTTGGTTTCAACTTAGGAGATATACAAATAACAAACACTTTAAAGAGTTAGTGATTGAAGAGAAAAAGGAAAAGGAAAAGAAAGACTGGCCACTCCCTTGGAAGATAAAGACTTCGTGTAATGACTACTTTCAAGAAACACAGCATTTAGAATTCAAGCTAGTCAATAATATAGCAGACACAGGATGCTCTTAGAATTTTATGTTCCACATCTCATTTATAGTGTAGAAAAATCTCAGTAAAATAATCTATGTCTGTTAATTCCCATTACCAATGGAAGTGGAAGAAAATTATCAATGCACTTAAATATTGCTACACTAAGTAAAGCTGCTGTGAACATTTGTGTGTAAGTCTTTGTATGTATATGTGATTTCGTTTCTCTTGGGTAAATGCCTCAGAGCAGAATGGCTGCATCAGATGGTAGACACATGTTTAATTTTTAAAGACATTTCCAAACTATTATCCAAAGTGGTTGTCCAACTTCATGAAGTCCAACTGTTTGATTTTATTATCATTTTTCTTACTCTTATAAATTGTTCTTTGATATTATGTATAAGATATTTTGGCCAAACCCAAGATCACAAAGAATCATTTCCATAAATTTCGTTTTCAGTTTTGAATGTATTTTGAGTTACTTTATATTTTCAATGCCTTATCTTTTATTTCTCTCGGCTATATTATTTGTAGGTGAGTTTTGATAGATCAATGGGTTAGTCTCCTTTTAGGTGGCATTTTCCTGCTTCTTTGAATACGTAGCAGTTTGTGATTGGATTCCAGATGTTGTGCATTTTTCCTTTTGGGTGCTGAATATTCACATATTTCTATAAGTAATCTTAAGCTTTGTTCTGGTTCAGTCGCCTAAAAAGAGTTTAATACTTTCAGAGCTTCTTTTAACTTTTAGGAACCCCTTCAAGCTCACTGCTTGTTGGCAAATTCATTTCCTTGAGGCTGTATGTTCAAGGTCTCCATTTTCTCATGAGCTGCCACTCAGGAACTGCTTTCAGCTTCTACAGGTCACTCACACTTCTTTGCCACATGGTTCCCACACATAGTCCACAAGATAGCTGTTTGCCCTCTTCCGGGCCAGGAGGAGAATGTCTCTCTGATTGTGTATTCTTTTATAAAAACCTCGTCTCATTATGTCAGGCCTGCCTTGATAATCTCCCTTTGATGAACCCAAAAGGGACGCATAATTATACCTGCAAAATCCCTTTTGCCATATAAGGTAACATGTTCGAGGCAGTAATATAACATCCTATTCACAAGTCCCTCCTACATCAGGAGGAAGGGATTATACCAGGATGTGGATCACAGGGGGTTATCATAGAATTCTGCCTAAAACATTAATGTAAAAGCTAGTTAGCTGGAAAGGAAAATCTTAAGATTTTATGATAGTAAATGTTCAAACTACAAATTTCCAAATTTACACATAGAATGGAAAGTTTATATCAGTACAAATTCTCAGGGAGCTGATAGATTTAGGAGGGCAATGTGCATCTTTGTTACACATGCTAAATGGCAGATGTGCCGACTTCCTTGCTACCTAAAAGATTAAAAGCTCCACTGAAACCACCTGTGGTTTTGGACACAGAGCTGCCAAGAGGCACCAAAGGGATTTCGCAGCCAGACTCTTAGGGGGAGGGATAGAGTTAGATGAAAATTATGATTGCTTCATTCTACCTCTTTAAGTTTACATTAAAAAAAAATAAGGTCTCACCATTGCTTACAGAATAAATTCCAAGCCCCTGAATCTGGAATAAAAGCTTTCCATGACTTTCTTGGCCCTGCCTTCCTGTTTCTGTTTCATGTCTATAACACACACAAGGTTTCATAGTTAAGCAATCACACTCTTCTAGTCTGCATAGATACACAAAGTTCCCTTCTGTAGCCTGTTCTACTTTTACTTACAACTCACATGAGGAATTCCATTCACTGTTTAAGATCCATTTATTCATTTAACAGATATTTATTGAGCACCTACATTCATCAACAAACTGTTAAGGCTTCGCCTCTCCCACAAAGCAGGGCTGCCCCCTGCTTTCTGTTTTATACCAAAACTTTAGTCAGTGCAAAAATCTATCATCACACCTGTTGTCTTATGTTTATATGTTCATACCCCAATTGTGAATACCTTGAAGAAATGATTCCAGTTATTTGTTTATATTTCTAGGACTACTTCAGGGGTTGTTACAACTCATCAGTCATGGTTTGGTGAAAATAGTAATAACTACAATAACACTTAAAATACATAGTTATTCCTTGAACTGCAAAAACACTTCATACACATTGGCTCATACCACCATCCTTGCAACAGCACTTTGAGACTATTCTAATCCTCATTTAGTAAATGAGAAAACTGAAGTTCAGAGACAGAAGCAAGACTTTTATGAAAGTTGCTGATGCTCCTCAACTTTCTGTTCTCTATACCAGTGTGGTGTCCAGACGGAGCATCAGCATTGCTCAGATATTTCACACAATGTTAAACATGCATGTCCTCAGGTTCCACTCCAGACTTATTCAACCAGGAAATCTGAGGTCAGGGCCCTATAATCTGAGATTTAACAGGTCCTTTAAATGATAATGATTCCTGCCAAAGTCTGAGAACCACCGCTGTGTAACCTAATATAGAAATGTCCTAGCCAATAAAATGAGATCAACTATGACTTTCAAACAACTGTCACCCAGAAACTTGGAAATTAAACTCATATGTTAGACAATTATGGAGAAAAACCAAATATTTGTACAGAAAAATTATTCTTCCTGGAATCAGAAGTCACTTTGAAGGTCTATACGTCCATCATATAGACTCTGAAACCTAATACAGTGTCGATATGCTGAACTGGCCAATGCTTAGTTAAGATATATGAAAATAATCTTTTCCCTTGACTGTAATAGCTGCTTTGGGATTTATATCATGTCATACATTCCTCTTTATAAGAAAATATTCTCCATAACTTGTTTTATCTCTCCAAAGACATCTTAAACATCTCCAGGTGGAGGCTCTTGTTCTCTTCATTGGGATCATTGCTCATGCACCATAGAATGCATTATAATTGGGAGGCATTTTAACAATTTTTTATTCAATGGAATTGGATTGGACTCAATTAGCCCATCTTTTCCTGCTGCTTTACATTAGAGATTGTCTTTTTAAAAAGTGGCAAGTGATATTATAGTAAAAATAGTTAAATGGTTATAGGAAGTTAAATTTTGATCTCCGAAAAGACAAAATAGTGGAAGTTAAGTATGGAGCCCTCCTTTCAGTGAGGAGTGTTTGCTGAGGGATTTGAGAGTGAACTTGCATTTGGCACACCCCGAGGACAGCAACAAGAATGAATGTTCACTCTGTGCAGAGTACTGCACTCCACATATTTGCATATACACTTATACAATAAAGTATACACCACTCAGGACGTTCACCATCTGGTTGTGAAGACAAACTAAACCAACATGCAAAAGAAGAGTTATAAACAAATAAATAGCTATATAGATGAAAGCAAGTACAGGGATAATAAATGCTCCATCAGCGGCCATACACTGGAGAACATAGGGAAAAAGGATACTTCTCCACTTCCAGATGCAGCATGGAATCATTCACCGATTCTGGATGCTGTTTGGTCGTGACTTTCGTTCTAGTCTTGATTCAGATGATTTTAAAGAATGATGTTTATAAGATCAAACTTTTCCTGTTTTTACATATAAACCAAAGTCTCTTCCAGACCTTATATGATCAAATCTGTTTGGCCTTCAGAGCAGAAGCCAAATTTGTCCAAAATTAAGAGATTTCATAAAAATATGAGTACATTATAGGCTTCTCAGAAGGCTGTGATGTTAAAAACAGTCAATCGATATTAATGAAGCATCTAGTATGTTAGTCTCTGAACTCTCCGAGGATATAGGAGACAAACACTTGAGACACAAATAAAGTGCTGAGAAATTGAGAGGAACAGATAAACCAAACAACTAAATAACTACTCATGTCAGAATTAAGGAAGCGATACATATAAGTAATAAAACAATTCAATTGAAGGAGAGTTTTTAAGAGCATTCTAGAATAAACCAAGCCCTTCACACAGAAGGACACATGTGTTGTGTAAGGATTCCCTGTCTGGAGCATTCTTAGAGGCCAAGGAAATGGGATTTTAAACTTATCCTGCAGTTTAGGTCTTTCCATCAGGAACACTTAAGTAGAAAAAGTAGCCAGATCAGACCCTTGCTGTAGTAAGATAGCTCTGGAAGCTGTGTAGGGGGTCCAAGTACGGAAGATGTAAGCAAGTCCAGACACGCCAAAACAAACACATCCTGAAGACAGAGTTGAATGGACGTCCCAAGCCCTGGCAGAGTGTACAAGCAAGTTTCACGGTACCCTGAAAGTTTAACTGACCCTAGCAAAGTGTCTAACTTGTGACTTGGGGGCTTGTATTTCTCCACATTTTGTCCAATAAAATGTATTTATTAGAATTTCTGAAACAAAACCTTAGTGATTAGGAATAAATTATAGACAAGTCTCTATTTTGGGAAAAAACATACAGAGAGAGTAACTAAAATAGAAAAGAGAGAGAATAATTGTATAAAGTTATATTTTTTCAGTAATATAGGGAATCTTATCTGTTGAGCCTGAATGCCCACTAGTAAGAATTATTGTTATTCCGATATGAAATATTAGAATTACAAGTTAAAATAATCAGAATGGTGTGCATAAATGTATCTTGTAGAAACTTCCCTTGAGAATAATACATCCTCCCATGCACAGGGGAGACATTGGTAACAATCATCAGAAATAATTCTTATACTTGGATTTTAATGTACATGTGACATCAGGTACGTGGGGTAAAAAAAAACCCTACTAATAAGCTTACTAACCACCTCCCCTATAAACTCATTTCCCTCTAAAAATATGTGTGAGAGTGTGTGTGTTTACATTTAAATGTACGAAATAGAGAGAAGCATATTTTTTGCCCCCTATGAGAGCTACTAGGAATCAAATTTATTGATGTTTAGCCAATTTTATTCCCGGAACTTTGTAATTCCAGAAACCAACAAGTTGAAGAAATAATTCACGGAGTTTCTCTGTCTATAATCTACATACTATAGATGAATTCTGAAACAATAACATCTAACATGTAGTCTTACGATTGTAAAGCATGAATCTGTGTGTTTTTTATATGTTAACTCGTTTATTCCTCCAACTTTCTCATGAGGTATATATTGTTTTTAGACCTGTTTTACATAAGAGGGAACGGGCCACACAGAGATTATATGAATACACCTTGGAAAATTACCTAATTTAAAAAACATGGGCAAATCTGGTTCAAATTACACTTGATCATAAAGTGTATGATTTGAGAAAGCAAACGTAAAATGCCCTGTATCTGACCCTTTATGCTAATTTCAGCATATTCATTTTGATTTGACGGCCTTTCCTCATTCTTACCTTTAATCTCCTTGTCGTTCTTGAACCATCTGATATCAGCGGCAGGTTTACTACCAGACGTTTTGCAGGTCAGCTGCATCAAGTCCCCCTCCATCACTGGGGAGGAGAATCCGCTGATCTGAGGCTTCTCCGGAACACCTGAAAGTTAAGCAAACGAATGACGTGGACATCCATCTCCAGGGCTGATTTGTTCCTGTGACTACGACTTTCACAAACCAAGCTGAACTGGGTGGTTAACTGACAGTAACTTCAACCAAGAATAACAAACTGCTATATCATAAAATAAACTGCTTAAAACATATGAAAATATATAGGTAGGTATAGATATATATATCCATACGATATATATATATATATGTATCTATACATATGTGTGTATACATATTTATATAATATATTAAATATATGTATTCCAGAGGGCATTTAAAATGCATTTAGTTCAAAGTAGTTTTTTAAATTAAATTTTATCTGCAAAAATACCCTTGTAAGTCTTAAAAATAACCATTCAGTATATCTTAAGATTTACTGGTATAGAGATTTAAGAAGGTAAATTGTTTGCATTGGGGGGAAAAATGCAAAACTACATTTCTTTATTCTTTAGCAAACTGTGATTTAACTAAAATAGCACCTTTCATTCCTGATGTCATAATTCCTAAAGATTAAAACGATATTATCTTCTGTGTACTTTATTCAAGGAAATGCATTTTGGAATAACAGAGTCATCAATAATTGCGACTACACTTACTTTTCTGATTCTTCTAAAGTAGAGAATGTCTCTTGTCATCTGTTTTAGAAACGAAATTGTAGTTTTGTGGAACACGGTACGTATTATTTTTAATGCTAACCACTGATTATCCTTTCTAGTCCAAATCATACAATAAATAAGCAGATTAGTAATATGTACAGATAGAATATGGGTAATTTAAATAATAGAACATTACATATTTCTTGGGCAAAAATATTCTGTTGTCATGGTAGAGTTTATTAAAATTTCTTCTAAAATTATTCAATAATAAAGGCAGACTGAAAGCTTTGTTATTGTACTATTTACTTCAGTTTGAAAAGAATAAAATATGAGAATGTTGAAAAGCATCAATAAAAGAAATAAAACTTAAAATAACAAGAATAGCCAGGAAAAAACAACAGATCAACATACTCTGATTAGCTGGCTAATTTTTTTTTTTCTATTCACCTTTATAGTGTCCTTTTTGTAAAAAAGAAAATCTATGCCACACCATCATTTAATAAACTAAAATTAGCCAGTTATCTATTCTTGTACTCTCAAGGTGGCTCTCTACAGAACAATACATTAACCTTAGGCAATTGTTATCCTGAAATACTTCATTTTTAGTGGGTATATTTCGTCCTTAACGGCAAGCTTGTGAAGATTTTTATAAAATAGGCCCTGTGGGACTTGCAAAGAAACATATTTCATATCTTATGTGCAAAACCAATTCACTAGCTGGATTAACTTTAATATTCCCACCCAAAAGAACAGCATGCATCCGTTCTTCTCAATGCAATGTTATGCCTTTATCTATCAAAAAAGGAAGGCAGGCTAGGGGCAAAAAAAATCAATCTTTAAATTCCTGTAACTTGTTCTGTACACAGGTGTGTTTCAATGAAATGCAGCAATTTCAGCTGATTGGGCCCGTGACGTCTGTGGAATCCCAGAGAGCTCTGAGCTGCAACTTTATTTCCTTGGAATCTCTATAAATATATTGCTTTTTTGTGTCACTTTAACCTTGCAGAAAATGGCCCAATATTTAGAGAATAAAAGCACAAAGAAGCTACAAACTGCATGCACAAGTGATATTATGTACTTCATTTAGGAATCTAGAAAATTACAAAATCAAAAGGTGAGAAGACACGAAGAAATGTCAGGGTCATTTAAATGCGCTGAAATACACAAAGGTCATATTTGAAAGCTGTAAGAGAGTAGAGAAGACCCCCATCAGGTGACTACTATGATAAAATGGAGGAGTACTCTATAGACACACTGAATTCTTTATGCTCGTTATGCTATCACTTTGTAAAAGGATCACCCTATACACAATCTACAGATGATTTGATACAAAAGGATTCAGTTGAAAAACAAGAAATCTGGTGTCTATTGCTGGCTAAGGAACAAAATGGTTGTGTGCTCTTGGGAAGTCATACAAATCTTTATACTTCCCTTTGTCTCTTTATAAAATGCAGAAGATGACTAAGTGATTTTTGAATGCCTCTTGTCATAATGTAGCAGAGAAGGGATTAAATTACATCTATTAATAGGATTCTCAAAATGCATATGTGTTATTGAATCACGTTGCTATAGCAGAAGGCATCTCTCTGGCTTGTGACTACACAGTGTTAGCCCCTTGCACTTACCTAGAACAGTGAGATAGGCCTTGGAAGTTTTGACAGGCATTGTAAATAAAGAACAGGTGTACTGTCCTTCATCGGAGAGAGACACATCACTGACACTGATACTCAATTCATGCCAGGAAGCCCGAACCAGCTCAATCCTATTGTCCCTTAAAGCTGGGAAGAGAAAATATTGAAAATGCAATAACAACATTAGAAAAGTCAGTACTGTTAGTTTATATATTTTTAGCACAATAAACATTTTCTTTGGGCACACGTCTAATTCTTATTTCCTGAAACAATTTAAAGGACAATTTAAATATAGTGAAATATTTTATCAGATTTTTTAAAAGTCAAAGTAGAATTAGGAGCTCCTTAATGTTCTCAGAAATAACTTTTTAATTAAATGATTGCATCTCATATAATACTCTGGATGATGTAGACGTTGATGATGATAAGAACAGCTTTCCTCCACATCTTTCATGGAATGCTAGTGCCAAGAAAAACTATAAACAAAAGGGTTCACTTCTATGGATGGATAAATTTGGGAAAACTGTGGCTGCTGTCTTCCTTCTAAGAGACCAACAGCGAATATTAGCATATTAAAAGCTCTCTGCAGTAGAGACACCTGTTGAACTTCATTTAAACCAGAGCTGACATTCAACTGCAAAGCACCTGCAAAGTCCTGGATGCTGAAATTTTCTCTGATTGGCTTGTGTCTCTGCTGTATTGTCTGTTAAATATTTTAATATTCTTTGGTTCAAACCACCTTTTCTATCACAGAACATTTGTTTTCACAGGAGGACTCTTACTATCTTGATGACTTATGCTCCTTTTGGAAAAAAACAGCTAAAGTTTAAAGATCATTATACACCCCACTAACTACAGCTACAAAGCCTGAAATTAAACAAGATGCAGCTAAAGAATTACTCTGGAAGGTAGAAAGAGGAAGGAGGACTGGTTAGGGACACCAGGACCTGAAGAGTAACACAGTGGCTCCCCAACCAATAGTAAAAGGTAATGCAGGCCTGGCTTCTCCTAGTCACAACCTAGCAACAGAAGGAGGCGAGCTAGAAGAATATTTTGCTGACAAATGGGAGCACCGCCAGCAACATCAGGAGATAATGGCCACCAGCAATGGGAGTCAAGTGGGAACATCGCTGACAACAAGGGTCCACGGAAAGCAATCTCTTTCCCATGGGGCTGGAGACTCCTCTTCTCTACTAGAGACACTGGTCTACTGGGCAACATGGGCAGCAGGCTGATCCCTCTATAAGCACCCAGGCCTGGAAGTGATCTTCCCTTGAGCTAGAGAACCTCTTATCCCACCTAGAGCCACCAGGGAGCCTGGCCTAATGAAGTTCCTCTATCCCTTAGGTGGTGCCAGTAGACATCAGTGTAACCCTCAGTGAAACTAGACAACTCACGCTGACCAAAAGCACCATAAAGGCTCTGAAAATTAAACTTTTGGTGGAACCAGGCCTGCAAATGTAAGCTAGGACGCAAGCACTAAACCCAAACAGGATGACTCCCTCCCAGAATAGAAGATTTAAATAGGATCCAGGGTCTCCTAACAGAATAGCTAAAATGTCCAGGATATAATAAAAAGAATCACAAGTCACACCAAATATGAGGAATATCATAACTTGAATGAGAAAAAATAACCAACAGATGCCAACACTGAGTTGAAATGGATATTGGACTTATCTGACAAAGAATTTAAAGAAGCCATCATAAAAATACTTTAACAAGCAATTAGAAATTATTTTGAAACAAATATAAAATAGAAAATCTCAGCAAAGAAAAAGAAGTCATAAAAAAGAACCACAATGGAAATTATAGAAATAAAAAACACAGTAACCAAAGTAAAAACTCACTGGATTGGCTCAACAGTACAGTGGAGATGACAGAGGACAGAATCAGTGAACTTAAGGACAGAGAAATAGCATTCACCCAATCTGAACAACAGAGAGAAAATAGATTGTAAAAAACAAAAACAGAGCCTCAGGGACCTGTGGGACAGTAACAAAATATCCAACATTGGTACCATATGAGTTCTGAAGAAGAGAGAGAGTGGAGGTGATGGAGTATTTGAAGAAATAATGGTTGAAAATATTGCAAATTTGGCAAAATAAATAAATGTACAGAATCAAGAAGACGAGCAAATCTCAAAGAGGATAAACCCGAAGAAGTTCATATCAAGACACATCAAAACTAAGCTTCTGAAATTCAAAGACAAAAAAAAAACAGTCTTGAAGCAGCCAGAGATAAAGACATAGTGCCTACAAGAGAACACCAATTCAAATGACAATAGATTTCTTATTTGTTATCATGGAGGACAGAGGGAGTAGCCCATTTTTCAAGTGCTGAAAGAGAAGAATTGTCAAGAATGAATTGTCATCCAGTGAAATTAACCTTCAGGCATCAAGGGGAAATAAATATATTCTTAGAAGAAGGAAAACTAAGAACATTTGTCTCTAGCAGATCTGTCTTAAAGAAAAGCTAAAGCAAGTTTCTTCAAACAGAAAAGAAGGATTCCTGGATCATCAAGAAGGAAGAAAGAACAACTGAAAGAACAAAAATATGGGTAAATACAATACAGACTACCCTTCTTCTCCTGAGTATTCTCAATTATATGATGGCTGAAACAAAAATTGTACTATCAACTGATGCAGTTTTCAATGTATACAGAAGGAATATTCAAGACAAGTAAGAATTGGGCAGGGCAAAAAGACATAATGGAAGTGAGGTTTCCATACTTTGCTCAAAGAGATAAAACACTCCTACTAGTAGACTAAGATAAGCCACACATGTATATTTCAATACCCAGAACAACTACTTATAAAATATACAAAGTGATACTCAAAAACTCTATAAATAGGAGGAGATTGGGAGGGACATGAGTACGGTTATAAAAGGACAGCACAAGGGATCCTTGTGGTGAGGAAACTGTTTTGTATCTTTACTGTAGTGATGGATACATGAACCTACACATGCAATAAAATTGTGTAGAACTAAACACACACACACACACACACAAATAAGCACGTGTAAAACTGGCGAAACCCAAACAAGATTGGTGACTATATCAACATCAATTTTTTAGTGGTGGTATCTTTGCAAGATGTTATTTGGGTGAAAAGTATATGAGATCTCTCTGAATTATTTCTTACAACAGGGTATGAATCTACAACAAACCTCATTTAAAAAATGCTCTGCACATTTGAGGGAGTAGAGAAATGACTAAGATATCAAAGCTTAAAATTCATGTACACATTTGTCACAGAACAAGAGGGGGATCCCAAGTGCCATATATTCTTAAATTACCTGCACCTTCCCTATTTGCTTTGTGAGAGAGAGCAGGCAATTATAAAATATATAATATTCAGGAAAATTCCAAATTTTCATGATTTAAGATATATTTTAAAAAATCATCTTCCCACACATTCAAATAACAGGTTAATGATTCCAGTCCCTCCACTACTTTGTTTGTTAACTTGCAGGTATTTGTGAAACTGATTTTTATTGAATATAAGAAATTGTGTCTGTGACTCCATTAGGAAACAGCAGACATTTTTTTTAAATGCCTATTTCATCCTCTATCTCCTGCATGCCCTGATATATATGCCTTGTTCAGTTGCTAGAGGAAAACAGTGGGACAGAGATTTGTTATTTCCCCAATAGGACCTCGTGCTATATCAACCACTTTTCAAAGCTGTGATTTATTTAAAAAAATATTTATCACGCATTTCTTGGTTTTTAAAAAAAGAAGGCACCAAAAGGGAAAACCTCAGGTTTCTGCCATGATACTGTATGAGTAAACATGTTCCTCACCCACTGTGTTCAATTTCATTTCCTCTAACACAGGGCCCACTGACAGAGAGACAGAACTTAACAATTTTCATGAATCTTGGCAAAAGGAATCTACCTCTCTTTTTGTCAAATTTTTTTGTGGAAACTATATGATATCATTGAAGTCAAACTGAATTGCTCAATACATACAGATGTACAACTTTCATATTTAAATCATTTGCATGGAGTAAAGCTGAAAGTATTGACTTTGGAATCAAAAGACCTACTCTTGGCACTTACCTGAGTTCAGGTTTCCTGTGGATAATAATTCCTGATTTATTCCCATCTTTGGATTATGATGTGAAGTAAATGATATCATGTAGTATGTAAAGGGCTTTAAAATAAATCTACAAAGATATTATTAAAATATCTTAGGTTTGGAATCCTGATGTGAACCTTAATGTTTTAGTGCCTGAAATGTCTCGGTTGACTCAGCTTACCAAATCACGTGATATTTTGGGTTGTTTTATGATCACTATCACCCTTGACTAAAAAGTAGGCTCTGAAAAGCAGAATGTCTGCATTTTAATGTAAGCACTGTTATTGATTAACCATATGAAGCTAGCAAGTGGCTTCAATGTTGTGTGCCTCAGTCTGCAGAGTGTTAAGTGGCGATCATAATTGAGTGAAAGTATAAGAAACATGGTTTAGAGAACTGAAATATATGAATATATATTCAAAACCTGAAAAATTTTCCCAAGAACCAGGGAACTGACACAATTAATAAAGTGATTATTTTTTGTGTAAATTTTTTCCATAATTCATTTGCCAAAACAAAAGAGCTGCCTAAGGAGATTCTCACTGGACTGAGCATTTTAAACAAATCTTGCATCCACAGCATTTATCTTTTCAAGTTTAAAATACTTATGATGACATCTGTGGTTCTCTCTATCATAGCATTTCAAGTATGAAAAAATAAAGGAAAAACTGTAATAGTCCAAAGAGGGATAATATGACTCAGTGGGTTGCCTGCGAGCAGCATCCTTGTCTTGCTCATCTCAGCACCCTGCTCCATCACTATCCACACGGGAGGTATTCAGTGAAGGGCTATTGAACTGAGACTGAGAGCCAAACTCTGTCTGCAGATGATAAGAGCGGAGTGAAAAAGAACTGAACGAGGAAGTCCTCTTCAATATATCTCCACAGGCTCCCCCATGGGAGAGAAGTCAAAAAAAGAAGAAAGAAAGTGTCCCGTTTAGACCCTGTTGAGCATAAAAGAGCTAGAAACATCATGCTATGAAAATTTTTAACAAAGTGATAGTTCATTGGAAAATGATTTGAAATCCTGAATGAATGATCTCTGAAGCTATTGTCATGTTACCGTGCGGTTTCCAAATGAACACAAAAGATAGCAGCTAATCAGAGACGATCTGTATTATTTAAGTTTTCTACATAGTAAGCCTCAGATAGATAGTGAACCTGAACAAAGAATTGTGATATTGTCAGTTGAAGTGAATTCAATCTTAAAATAAAAGTTGCTTTCCTTTGAGAACACAGAATGTTCACCGTTATCTAAATATCTTTTGAAAAAATAAAAACTGAAACATTTCATTGAAAAACAGAAAGATTTTAAATATTACCCTAGGAATAATTGAAGAGAAGAAATGAGTATGTGTAACAAAGAATGAAAGGCAATTGCTGACCCATCCCAGAGATTACAGGTGAGCTAATGGGTTAAGTAGGCTGCTCTGGGTCCTGCCTCACCAGCTCTTAGGGGCCTGCCACCCAGGTGAGGGGATTTAATGATTCAGAACTCTGAGCTCTGGAGCATTTAATCCCAGCTGCAAATAAGGAGCACTGACCTTATTGAGTCGGAATCTATTAAATCGTACTTCACTCTGGATAAACATTATTTTCCCAATATACCATTGGTTCTAAATAGTTCATCTATCATACAGATGCATATTTGGGATTCATGCTAAGTAAAAGAAAAATTCCTAAGACAATTATTGGAGGATTGAGTCACATTTTATACTCATTTCTACCAAAAGTTACCTGCATAGTTAATATGTTGTATATTAATTACGTAGTTTTAAACTAAATTAACTTAATAACATTAGCACTACTGAATTTACCTGATGTTATTGATTTAAGAACCTGATAGCAATTTGGGCATACTTGCATTTAATAGTTTTCCTGCCTTACATGTTATGATATTTATAAAAGTGATCACATACTTCTTGCCAGAAACATTTTCGAGTATCTTTAAATTGGTTTCCAGTGCATAATAATTCATGTCACACATTAGCGTGCTTAAATAATAAAAAGCATATTTCATTATGTAATCACTTTTAAGAGATTATTAAAAGGCAGCAAATAACTTCATGGCTTTCGCAATTTTTCTTAGTTCACCTATTTGACCTAAAACTTCTCCAAATCAGAATTAGATCTCTGTGTATTTCCCACAAGGCCTTGCACATATTTTGGTACATATGGATGCCTGTTAATAATTTATTGAATTAAATTTAATAGGTGGATCATCAATCTTGTGCATATAATCTATAATTTTACATATTAACATCATTTTAGAAAATTTCACCTATTAAGCGAACATTATAGACTAAATGATTTTATCATTATAATTCACTATATTTTATAGACAGTACTAAAGGAAAAACCTACATCAGGATGGTAGATGTCATCTCAAGTGTCATCTTGGCTACTTAAATTCTCAACGTTGTTTCTGAAAGTACACCATCTTACACCCATAGGACTTTAGCCAAAACAATCATTGTATACATTTACACCTTTTTATAACACATTTGTTATCCAACCAGTAAGTTCCATTTTGTAAAGTAAATTTAACATCATTGAGGTGATGGGATTTCAAAAACCATAGACATGTCATCCTTCCTTCTCTTTGTTCTTAGCTCAAGTCCCTACTACCCAGTTGTCCCCACTTGATTCCTCTAGGGAATCCAGATGTGTGAGTACAATAAACCAAGTTCTTTCCATGGGAAACCTGCATCTAAGATCACTGCCCATGGCCTTTGAATCAGTGTCAAGTTTTATTGTGCTGCCTGCTGCCTGCAAATAGACTCCTTCCCCTGATTCTGACCTTGTTTGAAGGTTGCCTAGACCAGCACTCTGTTTTGTTTCCCAGCTTCTGCAACAGACCTGCTCTCTGCACATGGCCGCCTAGACCTGCGCTTACTGCCTACTCTGCTTTGCCCCTACTGCTTTCTCTAGAACTGACGACTAACCAAATTGACTCACGCAATCTGCTAGCCCCTGTTTTTTCGGCTGAAATCTCTACTATCCCCAACGGCAAGAACTAGGACTAAAAGTTAAAGCTTCAGGGAAATGAACTTTGTTTTGGTATACCACAATGAATTTTCTACTAATTAAATCTGTATTCTCATAAATCAGAAAGGAAAAATAAGTCAAGCTCTAATAGAGCTTCAAATGGGTCACAGATTCAAGGCTTAAC
Organism: Equus asinus; assembly: GCF_041296235.1. Lineage (NCBI taxonomy): Eukaryota > Metazoa > Chordata > Mammalia > Perissodactyla > Equidae > Equus > Equus asinus. Next base: position 4,081,362 of record NC_091807.1, read on the forward strand.
TCGTCAGAACTTACAATTGGTATATTGACAAGTATGAGGTCAAACATGCCTCTAGACATTGTAAAACAGATAAGATAGAGAAGGAAATGTAGCACTTATTCTCATTATAAAAGTGTTATTTTATTTGTTAATAGCCCAAATACTTCATTTGTTAATAGTATAATCATATACTGATTATAACCAGTATGTGTTATTTGTAATAGTACTTTGGATTGCTAGAAAGAAAGGAGTTAACACACACAGAATAAAATATCAAGATAGTAAATGCTTTTCTGTTTTGTTCCTTTACAATAATACAACATCAAACAATCTAAATCAATCTTCTGGAAAATTGGTAAAAAAACAACCTTTGCTCCAGAGCTGATATTTAGTCTACCAAGTTCCAGCCTGGACTGAATTTTTACTGAAACCATAGTAAATGGAGTTTTAGACTAGAAATGCAAACAGAATCCAAGCAATAAATCTGGAAACTGTGTCACTCTTTGAAAGAAGTTTTTCCAGTGGTAGAATTTCAATTTTTAAACCCCGGCTTTTCTTACTTCAAGTGTATGAAAACAAAAGGTCATTACTCTCATTCCTTATTTGTAATCTGTTATTATGAAACATTTAAACAAGTGAAATGTTACCATCCCTAAAATTTACTAAAAATTAATACACTTGGGTATGGAAAATTTATTAATGTGTTTGAGGGATGAATGTAAACTGATAGTTGTTTTCCAATCTTCTCGTCTTTGATAAGGCTTCCCTTCTTCCTCAGGGTGTCCTCCTCGTGATCTGTCCTGAAGAAAACTCCTCTACTCTTTTCTCTATTAAATTCCTAAAGCCCTGAACTTAGACCACTTACAAAATATACCTCTATCCCTAACCTACTATCACGTCTATAAGATAGCACTGAAACTGTTTGTCGTGTAACGTAACCTCCTAAAGATCTGAAATGTGCTTAGTTTTCTAGACTATTTCCCCATTCCTCCTCAAAATGCCTAATAATATAGAAACACATGAGTGTTTGTTCACGTATGTGTTCAAGTAATCCATGCCTCTTTACCTGAAGGCATACATTCCATCCGTGTGTCTCCAGGTCATACTTATCATTCAAGCTAATCAAAATATCGCTTTCTTGGTAAATTCTCCCATGCTGTCCACCTCCAACCACATTCACGTCTTCTTTTAGGCTTCCAGGGCAGGAATACACATGAAGCTCAATCATCATTTGTAGAGCCAATGAGAGATTCAAAGTGAATATTATATGGGCTATTGTTTATATGTTGATATGTACCTTTTGTCGTCTTAGATGGCATCTCCTGGAGCATCTGGCCATGGATGAGTCTGCTTCCTACTGCCCACAGTGATTAGCATAGTGCTCTGAATATAATTACCATTCTCTCTATTGGATAAGTGAGTGAATAAACAAGTGAAAACACAAATGAGAAAACAAAATGGCAGGTGTACCTGGTGAATCATCACATAGAGTAAGGTAAGTAAGGAGAGGATGATCCCGAAAAAATGACATGTGACCATGAGAATGAGGTTGAAAATTTTATGTTCTAATAGATTTCTTGCACCTGATAAATTTTTATTTTATAAAATTTGACTTAGAAGAAGTTTGCAGCTTTTGATTTTAAGTTCTAAATATTTAGATTTTTTTCCACTTATATACAGTCAAAATATCATTAATAGAGATCAAAATTAAAAAATAAAATATAGGGGCCGACCCCATGGCCGAGTTGTTAAGTTCTCGTGCTCTACTTCAGCAGCCCTGGGTTCTGATCCTGGGTGCGGACATGGCACCATTCCTTGGCCATGTTGAGGCGGTGTCCCACATGCCACAACCAGAAGGATCCAAAACTAAAATATACAACTATGGACTGGGGGCATTTGGGGAGAAAAGCGCAGGAAAAAAAAAAAAGATTGGCAACAGTTGTTAACTCAGGTGCCAATCTCTAATAAATAAATTAATTAATAAAATATAATAAATACTTTCACAATTCAAACAAAACATTTTTCTAAGACTCCATTCTAAATCTCTTTCTACATTTTAACAGAATTTGAATTATGTAACTGAAATTTTAAAAATTTGACAGTTGAGTTGCCATCCTATACTTTATAGTGCCCTATACCTGTAAATCTTCTAAATCTGTGGATTCAGACATTGAAAATTCACTCCTTCTCTTAAAGATAGTTAAGTAGTCTTATCTTACTCCAACTTCAACAATGCCATACATCAGAAAGAACTTTGTAAAGCCAAAGCAAATAAACTTGTCTTCTTTATATCTCTAGCTAACCACCTAGATATTATTATAGCCACGGATTTTACAATATGGATTTGCTTTGGGATGTAGGGTTGCATTTCAGTGGCTTAAAGTACAGGAAACTTCTTTAACGTGTAATAGTAAAGGACTGCTCAAGGGCAGTGTACATTATAGAAGCATCAGGGACACAGCTCCATCTTCAACTTGTGACTGTAAAAGTCTTCTGAGAGAAAGTGAGACTGGGGAAGCATGTGTAAGAAATCGTAATGGCGGAGACATACTGAAGCATACACACTTCAGCTTCCACTCCGTGTTCAGGCACATGGCCATACTTCAGGGGAGGCTGGCAAAGGCAGTCGAGCTGTACGCACAAGCTGGGGAGATATTGGTGAGCAGCTGGCAGCATCTGCCTTGCACAGTAGGCTTATTTGTAGCGCTATATCTGTATGCACTAATGCTTCTATATAAAAATTAATATAGATTTCCAGGAATGCTGGAAAACAGTAGACAATTTACTTTCACTAGCAGAGTCATCATTTTGGTGTGTTTTGATACAAAAAAATTCTGTTACTAAATTGTGAAAAATAATTATGAATCTATTCTTCATGAATATGTTCTCTTCAACACTGCCTATATTCAGCAAAGAAGAAATGTCTATGGAAGTAACACTATCGTTATTTTCTACTGACTGTGTCATCCTCTAAGCTACTAGCATGACCCTAGTTTTAGAAAACAGGATATGAATTATTGTTCATTATCTACTAAATTAAATTTTTGGCATAAAAAATATTGAGCATGGTTTATATCAATTATAAGTGTGCATTAATTGTGTACATATATGTGTAAATTTTTCACATGAATATGCAATATTCATTCATTTTAATGTTAATGTCAATTTGAAAGAAGATTCTATACATCTTCTTAAATAAACTAGTATAGCTTTAATTATGAAGAAAGTTCTACAATTTCTTTATAGAATTATAGAATCTTGTAAAATATGAAATCCTCATTTGAGAATTCCAAATAAAATTTCAAACTTTCACTAAGACAAATGTTGGAAAAGGAAAATGCTGCTGCTACCACACACACACCTCATTCATGTCTTATCAGGACACATTAATTTCATCTCTCTGACAATCTGCATAGTACATTTTGAGAAAGAATAAAAGTAATCCCAAGCTTGTAAACCATATATGATATATATATATATATATATATATATTTAACCCTGGGAATGTTTTCACTGGAAAGGAGAACATTGAAAGTAGAGGAAGTGTTAATGGCACATGAATGGGAGATCATATTTATTCTGCTCAAATCTATTAAACGTTAGAAGCTAGTAAGAAATTTATTTGTGTTTAATTTAGAGACTATCTTTGTGTTTGTTGCACTCTTCACAATTGTGTTGAGTAAGCTCAGGAAACAGTGAGCTCTGTCAAAAACGTTGCTCAAGTAGGAGCTACCTGGTCTCCTGCCAGGAATGTTTAAATGTCTTTCCCAGACTGCAGGAGAGTATGTCCTCAGTGACGTTTGAAGTCCCTTGTAATGACTTCAGGAATCTACCTTTGAACTTTGCTTAGGAGTAACACTTCTTACTTTCAATCATAAATTCAATTCATAAATTTATTCCATCATAAATAGTTCTTGATTTCAGTGATCAGGAATCACTAAGTCAACGGTCTATTATATTCTATGCATGCTTTCATCTATTAAAAAAACTTCAGTAGATTTTTAAGATATTTTCAAATAATGTTATACCTTAATTTTATTAATAGTATTATTGATCCATATTTTAAAATCATCTTATGTGAATTACATGTTGTGTTTAATATATAGCTCTAATTCGACTGACTTTTATGCTGAAAATATTGTCGTTTACAAGTTAATGATTCAACAAGAACTGCTCAGATAATCAAGTGTGTTCCAAAATTCTTTCTTTAGAAAATTAGTATACATCCTCTCACAATGGTTTCTCTTCTCCCATGTTTAACTATTCTCATCAAACATTGCAAAATCAAGAATTTAGGGAGAGCAAGGCATGAAGTCATGAGGAAGCACATACCCATGACTAGTCTACAGTGACAGCCTACCTGACAAAATCCATTTTAAACGAGTTAGAAAAATAGTAGTGCGTGACCAAATGTGTGTGTGTACATACAAAACTGCAGTATATAAAATATCTTACATAAGGTGATCCTCTTTCCCCAATGTCATCTTGCCTGGATAAAAATTAAGAGGCATTTGATTCTTATTAATTGTGTATCTATCTCTTCAAAAAATGGATTAGAGAGAAAAGAATATGCCATTTGTCAGATGGCATAAGAACACAGCAGGTTAGTTTATAAAATTCAGACCTAAAATGCCAAAAGATTCAACCATCTGCTGACCTGATATACTCTGGACTTGAAAAAAACTCCAGTAAATATACCATTCATAGTAGTAACATACCAATAAAACATGTCTTGCAAAAAAAGTAAGAAAGTCCAATTTTAGGAACTTTAGTCTTGAGAATTTTCTTTACACCTCAAAGTTTAAATAACTTCTAAATGTAAAATTTCAATTATGATTTATTAATTATACCTAATACTCAAATGCTGCTGTATATACAACTACATTCTAGTTTGGAGAATAAAGATCACATCTACTAGAAGCCTCATCCTAACCAGACACCACTCACTTGCTTTTACACGTGTCTGTTCAACGTTTAATATGGGCAGTTTCATGAGGGAGGATTATCAATAAGTAATCATCAAAATGTAATAACTATAAAATTCTGATGTACATTTTCAAAGAGCTTATATGGTAAAACTTTTCTTCCTCATCTCCCACAAACAAAGGTTTGTGAATATTTTGTTTGCTTCTCAAAACAATATTTCCTGAGGTGTTTGTCATATTATTTCTTATTTTCCTTGAGAAAAAATTCTTTCAGCATTTGATACAGTTCACAATTTGATACAGCTCACAATTTGCCTGGATTCATAGAACAAGAAAATGACGTGGTATTTGAACTAAACAGTTTCTGTAAGCTTTAATTCTTTCCAACAATCTACAGTATATTGGTCTCATAGAAATATGAAATTCCTTTTTTACATGCCACCATAAAACCACCATATGTAGCCATGTGGTATAACTCTCATCGAGCATTTATATCAAACAGACAAGAAGATTACATGTCATGCTACTATGGAAATGCGTAAACAAAGGTACACTGGGAGTGAAAAACATCTGCCTTCATTAGATAGATAAACCATCCTTCAGTCCTTGTGACCCTGTATCTCTCCATGGCCCCACACCCTGAGAAAGCATTGAATTGGCGTTTGTAGCAGAGAAGAAGAAAACAACCCAAGACTATGTTGTGTACATTTCTAATAATAATTGCAAATCTCATCTCCTACAGCCTGAAATTAGATTAAATTTTCACAGTTCTGCCTTAATTTAGGGGATAACCTAATTAGTAGGTGAAATAAATTCTACAGTACACAAAGTTTGAAAATCTAGGGACCTGTTAATACATTTAAGAATAGCATTTTTATATTTTTTAAATTCAGGCACAGCTGTAAAAGACATCAATATAATGTAGATTTCACTAATAATAGTCCCTATATTTCTGTGCAACGTGTCTGATATTTTTCATTGCCAATACATATTTGTGACTGAAAGTTTAACAACTTAATCTCGATCTTGCTTCCTTCCCTCAATTTCTCCTCTTCTTACTATTTTTCCCTTTCTTGTTGGGAGGAGTTGTGTGTGAATCTTCCAAAAACTAAATACTATGCCTGAAAAATCAGCGAATTAACATTGATCATGAACGTTGTCTCTAAAATATCTTCTTGCATAAATCAAACATTCAGTGGGAACGTAATAAATCTCAGCAAAAACAAACCAAATCACAACATACTATGTGGAATTTGAAGGGTGAACAGCCTACTTTCTAAGTTTAAATTAAAGTATTTCCTATACTGTTTGAATTTTCTTTCTTTATATCATGTAGTTTAGTTTTTCTTTATCCTAGTTATATAAATTGGTTTTTAAAAAGTGTGAGCTCAAATTATATGCTTTTAGGAGTCTGTCAATGTGCAAAAATGTATGGCACTCAAATTTTGAGTTTTATAACAGAGTTTAGCAAAAAGCAGACAAATTCAGTGGCTGTAAAAAAGAAGAGGCAACATATCTTACTATCTCACTACAATGGAAATATAAAATTTCAGAAAATTTTAGGTGTATATCATACTATATATATAGTATTATATATAAATAGTATCTATACAATTATTTATATTGCATATAGGTTCACACATTTATATAAATATACTTGTATGTATATATGTTGTATATATAAATAATTGTATAACTAAATAAATAAAAGGGGCAATTTAAAATAAGATAGGACAAAAATTCAATGTACAACTAAATGAGTGACGCTGAGAAGCCTAGGACGCATGAGGAGTGACTGATGAAAGCTAATTTGATAAAAGGCTTTTAGGAGTGAGTATAGAAAGGACTTTTATTTCACTAATTCACACAAGTAGTATTCCACAATTTACTGAAAAGATGTGAAGAAATATATATCAAATTAGCCATATCATGTGAAATCTCTAATAAAAGAGCACATTGTGTTTTATTGCATTAAGTATAATGGTTCAGCAGTAACATTGAATTCCTACTTTGTAGCTAGGTTGAAATGAGATCTACTGTAGCAGTGCCTTCTGAAACCCAGGGAGAAAGCACTGAACACACTACTGTTGCTAATTCTCAGGAGAGAAAACCATAGTGTGATATGGACCGTTTCAAAGGCTCCTTCCTGTACTTGCTGACTCCACAGCCTTCATACGAAGCTCTGAGATCTGCACTTACAGGCTTTGAGCTTGACTTGGCCTTGGAGACTGAGGCAGCCCAACAACCAGCCTACACTGTGGAAAAGATCCTGGCTCTCTGATAATGTGAGGACTGCATGAAAGGGAAGTGTGTATAAAATAGCAGGAGATAATAGGAAAAAATACGTGTTAGAAGTTATCCACTACAAAACTGTATTTTCTTTGAACATTCTGCAACACACTTAGAACAGCCCTACTATGCAAATACTTTCTTGGATTTCTTTACCGGACCAAAAAAAAAAAAAGAAAAATGCCTTCAAATACTTAATAATTGCTGCTTTTCAAAACAACCAGAATTCTGTTCCCACTGAGCCCCAGAGATCTTATGTTATCATAACTAGTTAGCCAAATAAAAGCAATAACCTGCCACCCAAATTGGATCTGGAAGTGGCAGTGGTATATTGTATTCGAGGATGTTCAGAATTCACAAATACAACGTAGGCAGAAGGTTGACACAGCGGGAGCTTTGGTAGCCATGCACCACGAGGACTACAGTGGGACTCAACTCTTCTTTCTTAGGAATATCTGAGACCTCAGGGAAATTAGGACAATTGAGATGCCATCTGAGATCTACAGGGCCACTTGTGATTAAACAAGCTAGAAACTGCGGATTGTGCTAGGAGCTAACATATTGATCTACCATCCACTTGTAGATAAGAATGGAATTGAAAGTAATCTTCAAATATTGAATGTCGTCATGCATTAGATCTGGGTAGATCTCTCTCTATGAAAGGATGAATGAGGCTAAGATGACTAGCTTTCTAAAAAAAAAAAAAAAACTGCTCTCTCCATTCAATATTTAAATCTGGGAGGTAGTTGCCCAGTGAAGTGCGACTTGTCTCAGCAACCATTCACTTTGGAGCAAAGCCATGTGACTAAATTTAGCCAATGGGATGTAGGTCAAGTGACCTACGTCACTTCATTGCTCAGGTGTTTAAGAAGAGAGAGCTACTCCAGTTTCTCTTCCTCCTTCTCCTGTTTTGAGGTGGAGGCTTCCCAGGCTCCAGGCATGACAACGCCACAAAACTCAGGCATTCTGACTCCCCGGACCCCTGCAGAGTGGAATGCCACAGACGCTAAAAATGTTTGCACTGAACACTATGTCAGAGACTATTAAAATTCTATTGCCTTTAAATCCTGAAATTTGCAAGTTTATTTGTTAATGAAGATAGATAGGGTTATTGTAACTAACAAAAATGAGTTAAATAAAAAACATTATGGGTCCTATAAAAATACTATTGATCAAAAGAAAGGGACATAATCCCAAATAATTACTTTGGGATTTGCTACAGGAACCAGAAAAATCATTAAACAGATGTTTAGAACCCTGGTAGGCTACAAGAAGATACAAACACTATTTAAAAAGGGCAGAAAGATACATAAGAAAAATAATCTGAAATATCATGAAAGCAGGATACAATAAAAAAATGGAGATGAAGATAGATTAAAAATACAAAGGAATTAAAGTGCAAAGTAAAGAAAGCAGTCAAAGCCACATAAATGTAGTGAAAAATGGAGACTACGATGTAGATAATCAACTTGAGAGAAAAGGGAGAGTACAGGCAACAAGACACACTGCATCTGGAGTCTGTGTGTGTGTGTGTGTATATTTTGCGTTTTTGTATATATACACATGCACATAGAAATTACTGAGAAAAATAATACTTTGACAACTGTAAGTAAAGACACACTAGAATGAATTCTATTGCTAAAATTAATCTGTGTTTTCATTCTAAAAGCTATTAAATCCCTGAAATGCAAGGAGCAATTTCATCACAACTCTGAGGATGAAAGGTTATAAGGCAAAAATTTTGTAACCAACCAATTTATCTTCCACATGATATTGCAACAGAATAAAATTCTTGGAAATGCAAGGTCTCAGAAAAATACCATCTATTTCCTTTTCTTAAGAAAACCGTTTGAAAATATTTTACTGCAGAAAGGAAGAAAATGAGGAGAACAGGCTGTCAATTATAGGAGAGCATTGACATGGTCTCTCCAGTCTAGGGGAAGTTATTCCAATTTTAACCAAGACTTATGCACAAAAAATAGTCATCATAACATTATCTATAATAATGAAAAAGTATAAATAAACAATATCCAATATTAAGAAACAAACTTTTGGATGGAATACTGAAAAGACTTCATAATATAAGCATGAAGACTTTTAACACAGGGAAATGATATAATCCTGATTGAAGATAGAAGGATAAAAAATTAAGTGTTCAGTATGGTATCGATTTTATGATAAAGAAGAAAAAATACCTAATGGAGTCTTTGGGATGATTTTTTTCCTGCTTCTTTTCACTTTTCTGAATTTTCTCATTTCCATTAGCTAAGTTACAATATATCTAGTTTAAAAACATAATGGCAAATAAACAGCAAATCATGTTTTTGGTACCTTATTATATGGTTATTGAAATTGATTATTAACTACTTGTAGAGCTGTTTAATTTATTTATATTGCTTTTTAGCAATAGACATACCACAAAATCCCGTTTAAAATGTGGAAATAGACAATGTGGAAGTAGATGAAGTTCCAGAAAAGAAAAGAAAAAGTTTGTATGTTAAAAATATTAAAATTCACTATTTTTAACTTCCATGTTACACAGGTGTAGAAATTCACTACAGTTCTCCTTATTTTGCAAAAGAAAATGCACATATCTTGTTGTATTTACTCTTTTACTGAGGAAATGTTTTTAAACACTCAGCTTGTCTGTTTCCGGGGGCTTTGGCAGCAGCATAAACACTCTCACCTGCAGTAGAGGACATCATATTATTGGGAAATATTTTCATAATATAATGATATATAATCAATAGGTGGTTTGTGTAGTTATTTCTGAGGATTATGAAGAAAACAGAAGGACACACCAACAAGAAGGATACACCAAATGTGACAGACTTGAGTGATGACATAATACTGTCTTGTCTGTGACGGTGACGCAGCACAGCAAAGGACACAAAGCTGTCAGTCTTATTGTTTATCTTCTACCTGAGACTAATAAAAGAAGGAAGGTGATTGACAGCACATAGACACAAACACTGTCTTAGACATAGTTATTACCCTTTATACATATATCAAAGTACCACATTGATGATTTTAAGGACCTCTTACTTTTCTAACTTTCTAAGATGCTGTCTTTACCTAAAAAAAAAAATGAAATTTATAGTTTGATTATATGAAAAGTTATACAATAGCCCTCTTAGAAATGGCTGCCTCTTGATTTACTATCCAGACTATAAATGTGTTCGTGTGTGTGTGTGTGTGTGTGTGTGTACATAGACATATTTATACGTTCAGGCAGAGAGAGAGTAGGAGAGTCCTGGTGAAAGAAGGCACAGAGGAATTGAGACAAATTGAGAAAAACAACAATAAAGAGAACACCTAGAATGTGGATTCCTTTTTCGGATATATGTTTCTTCCAAATAAATAAATTATTAATTAAAACACTTGTTTGAAACATTGAATATGTATGGAGGAAGTTCCAAAGAAGTCATTAAGTGCCTTGACTGATTTTTAAGAGCTTCTAATTTATTTGGAGGAGATTAAACATACAGATATAAAATATGTAGGTGACAATCACAAAGCAACAGGAAAACGAGTGGATGATAATGCAGCGTAAAATTCTTAAATCAGAGCTGGGAATAGAAAGCAATTAAAAAGGAATGTAATGAGGCTAGAAAACCATTTTGGAAACTTTGAATGGGGAGTTAGGCCATGGATGGGCAGTGACATGCAGTAGGAGACTAAAAGGTCCAGCATTAGCTTCAGCAAAGGGACCAACATTCTTAGTAACAGGGTAGGTGGGCCCAGAAAAGTAGCATGTATTTCGACATTCACAAATATAGCCTGCTCTGCCCATCCACGCTGATTTTGCCTTTCTCAGATAAATATACCCAGTCAACAGACACCTGCAAACTTGCCCACTCCTGGGCCTCTGCTCTCAAGTTTCCCTCTACCTGGGGGTCCCCCTACAAACCTCCCGGTTACAAATCCTATTATTTTGAAAGGCTATCTCTTTCATATTCCTTTAAATAGAAATTATACTTCCCATCTGGCAGAAATAAACTTTCCTTTCAATATCCAACTGCAAAGTTTTCAAAAATGTTTTTCCTGCAAATGCCTATATAGTTCAATATGCAGTTACTTGTTTGGGTCACATTTTATATTTTACCCACAAATATGCAGCCCATCAGGAAAAACTGATTCAGATATGCCAGGGTTTCCAGGTGAGAGGCTGCAGGGGTTCATATTTTGACTCAACACATTTACTGCAAACACATAGTAATACTAAAAACATAAAGAAAACAACAACAGACACACAAACTGGCCCTCCGAATAAAGCAAGCAGAGAAGCCCACATAACAAAATGGAGAGGGTAGCAAAGTGCTCTCAGACAAAAAGGCCAGGAATAGAAAGTTCTCGAAGCCAGGGCCTAGAGTGAGGCTCCCTGACTCTGAAGGGAGCTAAAAATAAAACTCACCACCGTCTGGGCTGTGGCTTCAAACAATCTGCAGGTCTCAGGCTGTGAGCACACAGGCGAAGCCTTTTACTCAAGACCTGAGCAAGTCGGCTCTCTAATAGATCATCATGCCCCGAAATGCCTTAAAAAAAAAAAAGTGGTTCTGGGCTGGGAGCCCAGGGAGCTAAGTGATAGGAGATAAGATAACATACAACCTCAAGACAGGAAAGAGTGTGCACAGGAGGGAGGATGGTGGGAGGGGGAAGAAAAAGAGGGAGGGAGGCAGGAAAAAAACTTCCCCCACTGCCAAAGAATATTCAAAACAAAATTGCATAAATACTATGTCTCAGTCGGACTAAGAATATAAAATGAGTATTTTAAGATGCCCCCAGTAATAAGTGAAAGAGTAATCTCCGTTAAAATCAAGCAAAGAAATTACAAAACGAAAACAGGCAGAAATGAGATAAAAAAACACAGGTCAACATAAAAAGAAGTAATTTTAAATATTGTTAGAATGTACAGTCACTGAAATTAAAAATAGAATTGTCAAATTTGTAGCTATTTTTGAGGAATTCAGTAGCAAATAGCTCAAAAAGACAAAGAATTATATTTATTGTGCACTAGATTATATATTACTGTACTTATGTATATCTAAATGACAGCAGTTGGACAAGCAGAGAGCCCCCAACTTATATCTAATACTATAGCATGTCCAGAAGAACTAAATGATGCAGTAGTATTATTTGAACAGATAATTGCTGAAGCTTTCCCAAAACTGAAGAAATACTTTAAAAAGGAAAGCTATAGGCTAATCTTTCATGAACATAAATGCAAAGAATAATAAGATACTTAGCAAACTGAATTCACTGGTATATATAAGAGATAATACATACTTACCAATTTGGGTTTATTCCAATAATGCAAGATGTTTATAAGTACAGAAAAATCAATGTATTTTGGCATACCAACAAAAATAAAGGAGGAAAAGCTTATAACTATCTCAAAAGATACACTAAAGTATTTTATGAAATTAATAGCATTCATGATAAAACTTATAAATCTTGGAACAGAAGGGAGGTAGTGATTTTCACTTTGATGAGGGTGATCATTCCACTTCCTGCCCTCTGAAGATCTCCTTCTCACCCTTCCTCAGCCCCTCTCTGTGGATGTGCTCTTTACTTTATCATAAGCTATGTGGGCAGCTCTTCCGTATTTTCCACACATCCTGCTTTCTGATCCCCAACCCACTTCTCCAGTGAAGCCCTCTGGGACTTCTTTAATCTAACCAGAACCTTAAATCCTGTGATCCTATGACACTTTCACTGTCATCCATTCTTTTCATGCCCCCACTTCCTGTCTTATTCAGCTTGGAGTTCATGGTCTGCTTTTTAAATTTATTTATTCAGAAAATATGTATTATCAAGTGCTGTTTTGGGTCCTTGGGGGCACATTTGCAACCTCCCCATCACTCATTTACTTCAATATCTTCTCCTGGCAAGACTACACTTGAGTTAAATAGAATTCAATCTACTCTTCTATTCATGCCTCTAATCTGCATATAAAATAATTTCATCTCATCTCATAGATTTAATGCCATCAATATGCTGCTAGCTTCCATATTTAGATCTCCATACTGGACCTTTTCCCTGAATTTATGACCTATATATTTAGTTGACTTGACACCTCTACTGAATGCCGAAAAAGCTGCTCAGAACTAACATTTCTAAAGCAGAGTTCTTGACAGCATTTCCTCCCCAAACCAGGTCCTTTAGTCTTCCAAATCTCAGTTAACAACTCCAGTCATATAGTCGCTTTGGCAGAAGAAATTTTGCCTCTATTTTTCACTCATCAGGTACCAAATCTATCAGCAAATGCTGGCAGCTTCATATTCAAAATATGTGGAAATTCACCACCTCTTGCCCCCTCTATGCTTTTCACCATGGACTGAGCCGCCCTGACACGTGGCCTGGATTGCTAATCATGTCTCTCTGATTCCCCCCCTTCAGTCTGTCCTCACACAGCATCCCAAGTGATCCTATTAAAACATGTCAGAATATGTTACTCTTTTGTTCAGAACCCTTCAGTGGTTCCTGTTTCACAGAGAGTAAAATTAGAAGTCCTTATTTTGATCTTCAAGGCTCTCATGATTTGGTCTACCGTCCATTCTCTTGCTACTTTATCCTTGTTCGTTCAGCAGCCACTTTGCCTTCTCTCTCACTCAAAAGCTACCCCTGCAGAAATGGTTGACTCCTTCACTCCCTCCAGGTCTTTACTCAAATTTCACATCTTCAGGCAGGCCTTCTGTCGCCACTATTTCCAAAATTTCAACCCCCTCCCTATCATTTCATACTCTCTTTCCATAAATAATTTGTGTATAAATAAATGAATAATAAAATGTCTACAGGTAAACAGTTCTTTCAGAAGAAAATGTGGAATAATGTCTTTATAACTTCAAAACAGAAACAGCTTTCTTAAACAAAATATGAAAGTACAAACCAGAGGAGACCATTTCTAAATTTGAGTACATTAAAATGTACAACCTCAGTTCAACCAAAGACGCATTAAAATGATAAAGGGCAGCCATATGCTGATTATTGGTGGCCTGTGGTTAAGATCCATCCTTCCACCACCATGGCCTGGGTTCATTTCCCCATCAGGGACCCACACCACTTGTCTATCTGTCTGTTCTCATACTGTGGTGGCTGCAAGTTGCTGTGGTGCTGAAAGCTTTGCCACTGGTATTTCAAATAACAACAGGGTCACCCATGGTGGACAAGTTTCAGCTTCCAGACTAGACAGACTTGGAAGAAGGACCTGGCCACCAACTTCAAAATAATTGGCCATGAAAACTATGAATAGCAGAGGAGCATTATCTTATATAGTGCTAGAAGGTGAGAGGATGCTCCAAAAAGAGCAGGCAGGGTTCCACTCTGCTGTACACAGGGTTGCTAGGAGTCGGAATCAACTGGAGGCACTAACAACGACATGCCAATTATATCTCAATGAAATTGGAAGAAGAAAATGGTAAATGGCAGGTTACTAACTAGATAAGATATTATCAAAACATATAACTGACAAAAGATTAGTATCCAGGACACATAAAAACAAATGTGTTAGAAAAAGGCAAACACTCTTAACAAAACTGGGCAAAGGATAAGCAAAGACAAGAGTAAAAAGTAGAATAACCAAGATTTGTAAAATAAAAACTGTCAAACTCATTTGTAGTCAGAAAAATGTAAATTACTTATTTTACACTTTTGGAATGGGCAATAATTTAAATGTTTGATAGTATAAGCAAGTAACAGCTAAGGTGTGGAATCACAGGATTCTTATACTTTGCTAGTAGGAGTATAAATTGGTATAAATACCTTAGAGAACAACTGGTGAATATCTAGAAAAGTTGAAGACATTCTCAATTTTTAACTGAGCCATTCCAAGTACAAGTAGATATGCTACTGAAATTTTTCTCACATGTACAAGAACATTTCTTATAATACTTTTAAAATGCAAAATTTCTATGGACACAAAATTGGTTTATAATTTATGGTATTTTTCTATGAAGGAATAGTATATAGCAGAGAAAATAAATGACCGTAAATACTGAATTAACATGGATAAATCTCAAAAACACTGCTAATGGAGAAAGCCAAGTTTCAGGAAGTTGCATACAATGCAATTTTGCTTATAAGGTTTGAAAGATGCAAAATAATATAGCTTGTTGATACAGACATATGTAGCAACAACATAAAACACGCAAGAAAATGGTAAGCACCAAATTAAGGGCCTTGACTATTTCTGTGAGAGAATGAAAATAACTTGATTAGGAATGAGGAAACACGGGACTTCTTTTTGTGGTATTTTATGTTCATATATAAAATCAGAAACAAATATTGCAAAATGACATAATCTTTATGATGCTGGATAGGGTGAACACTGATATTTGTTTCATAATTCACTATACTTTTTTATATTCTTAAAATATTTACAATAAAATAAAAAGCATTTGAGAAATGATATTCATCATCAAAAATAATTTATTCTTGACTTCTGGCTCCACTGAAATGCATTTCTTATGTTCAACATGGAAGGCATTCTTTCAACAAACTGAGACCAATTTTCAACATAAAATAATTAAATAAATATCTTATCTTAGTTAAGAATATGTAAGAAAAAAAGGCAGAGAAAATTGGTTCTCATTCACCGAAAAATGAAATTAAGTTCAAATGTGTTAGTTATATATTTTGCATTTCATCTTCTAGACAAAACAGTCTATAAAGAGTAGTTTCATATCAAGTGGCTCCTATCTACTTTCTATAAAGTTAAAATCTTCAATGGTTCATATGTGATGACAGACTCACTGAAAGTAATAATTACATAATGAAAAAAATGTGAGTTACTATGATTATTCTAGAAAAAAATGAGTATAAATTTATATTATTTCATTTTGGAAACAAATATTGCCACCACTGCCCACAATGTAGACTATGTTGGCACAAAGTTGGAAATATTCTGGAAAGATATTTAAATTGTTGCAGCTCAAGAACTTTCCCTAAGATTTCACCTTCAGTGTTCTATGGAAAGTATACAAAATACAAGACGCCAAGAGTTTAGAATTAGCTAATTAGGTAGATGTTGTGTCTTGCTTTTATTATGTAATTATAAAATTGTGTTTCCTTGATAAGCACTCAGAAACAAATAGCACTGAAGTAATTACAAGGAAAATAAGATATGCCCTAATTGTGAGGACCACAATGGTTATTCCGCTATTGCTAAATAAAATAGTAAAAGCAGAGTCATTGAAATAATATGAAACATCATTAGCTAAAGAAAATTTTGAGATTCAAATACACAGGATCATAACCAGAGTTGTTTCTCTGACCAAAATGAAAATAGCTTTGACAAGCAATGAATGATTGTAGAATTAATTTTTTCCTCATGCTATGTACTAATAAAAATTATAGCTCTGGAGTATAGAATAAACTAAGCTGACAAATGGCAGAAGTGTCAAAGTGGGCTGAGGGATGAAGTTGAATGCATATGTTTTTAATAATATACGGGGACATATTATATTAAATTTTCTTTCAAGTTATATTTTACTTATTTATGATATTATTAGCTTTGAATTATTCTCATTTATTACAAGAAATATAAATTATAACAAATACAAAATGGTCTATCTATCCCAATATTTTGAAAGATGGATAAGGCTTGATACCATGTTCCTTATTCCTCATTACGTTTCAGCACCTGACAAATATTTGTTAAGTTGAATTTCTCTTATTACTATCACCATGGACAAATGTCTAAGGAGTAAAATCCAGGCTAATATGTTTAAGAATACATAACCATTTCTTCAAGAATCTATATCTGCAGTCTGTACATGTCCCCTAACACCAGAGGATACATACAACTGCCCGCTCCATGTCTCCAGTTGAATGCTTAACAGGCATCTCCAATTTAGCACGCTCAAAACAGAATTCTCGGGCCAGCCCAGTGGCGCACCGGTTAAGTTCACACGCTCCGCTTCAGCGGCCCAGGGTTGCCGGTTTGGATCCCAGGTGCGGCCATGGCACCACTTGAGAAACCATGCTGTGGTAGGCATCTCACGCATAAAGTAGAGGAAGATGGGCACTGATGTTAGCTCAGGGCCATCTTGCTTAGCAAAAAAGAGGAGGATTGACAACAGATGTTAGCTCAGGGCTAATCTTCCTCAAAAAGAAAAAAACCCCAGAATTCTTGATCTTCCTCTCCGCATTTCTCCTCCAGAAACTTCCTCATCTCATTTAAATCAACTCCATCCATGCTTAGGCCATAAGCCATGAAATCATGCTGAACTCCTCTCTTTCCCTCACCTCCCACATCCAACTGTCAGCGTATGCTTTTAGATCCATTTCTGATTACATGTCAGGAATTTGACCACTTCTCACCACCTCTACTACTAACCCCCTAGTTCAAGCCACAAACATCTCTCACCTGGCTTATTGAGACTTCTAACTGATCCTTGTGGTTACCCGCTATAATGGTGAGTTTTATGTGTCAATTTGACTGGGCTACAGGATGCCCAGAGATGTGGTTACACATTATTTCTGGGTGTGTCTGTGAGGGTGTGTCCAGAATAGATTAGCATTTGAGTTGGTGGAATTTGTTCCCTGTCTGACTATTTGAACTGTACACTGGTCTTTTCCTATCCTCAGTGCTCCTGGTTCCCAGGCCTTCAGAGCCTGACTGGAATCTACATCACTGGCTTTCTGGTTCTCAGGACTTTAAACTTTACCAGTGGCTTTTCTGGGTCTCTAGCTTGGGAGCTCTCAGCCTCCATAATTGCATGGGCCAATTTCTTATAATAAATCTCATTTTACATATGTATATATCTCTTTTATGTATATCTATCTGTTGATCGATCTCTATAGAGATCGATTGATCGACAGATCTCCTATTGATACAGAATTCTGACTAACACGCCCCCTATAGTCTATTCTCAGCACAGCAGGCAGAGCTATCCTGCCAAATGGCTCAATGTCATTCTTATGCTCAGGACCTTCCAATGACCCCCCATCTTACTCAGAGTAAGACTCAACATTCCTACAGTGTCCATCAGGCCCTACACAATCTGCCTCCCTACTGACATTACTTCTGTGATCTTCTATCACCCTACTCCCCCACTCTGCTCCACCCACACTGGCCTTGCTGCTGTTCCTAGAATACAGCAGGTGCGCTCCCATCTCAGAGCTTTGCATTCACCGTTCTACTGTTCTGTGTGGCTTTCTCCCCTGATGTCTACAAAACAAGTTCCCTCACTTCCTTTAGGACATTCCTGACCATCTTATTCTCCCCAAATTGTCTATTCTTCTTTATTGCTTTACCTTTCTTCATAGAACATATGCCATATAACATGATATAAATATTACTTAATTACCTTATTATCTGACCTCTTCACTAATCTATAACCTCCATGTAAGCCATGATTTTTGTTATTTTTGTTCCCTTCTGTACCTCTTGCATTCAGAAGACTACATGGCACACAATAAGTAATCAAGATATATTTTTGGATGAACAAATTAATTTACTACTAAGTATGAAAATGTCTAAGAGCATACATTGAAATTCTTAAAATTATAGAGTTCAACCAAATTTCTACACTTTATAATAAATATATAGATGTCAATAGATTCGTAGCACAACAATCCAAACCAGCTCAAAAGATAATAGATAAAAGATCCATTGAAATATTAATAAAAATAGCACTTAGGAATAGGATATATTTTAAAATTTAATATATTAGTGGTTTAAATGGAAAAAGAATTGAATGGAAAGTTCATTTATGGAATGGAAAGAATGAATATCATAAATGACAATAGTTTCCTAATTGATTCATAAGTTTAACACAGTTCCAGCCAAAATGCCACTGATCTTTTTTCAAAAACTCACACAAACAAGAATAATATAAAAATTGGCATAAGAAGTACAAAGACAACGTTTGAGGTGCTGTGAGGGCATTTAACATGGGGAACTGCTCCAGCGGGGAAGTCAGGAGAAGCAGTCCTGAGAGCGTGAAGACTGAACCTCGATTTCGAGACAGAAGGTTAAGAGTCAACAAGACGAAGTGTTTGGGGTGGAGGATGATTCCCAGAGAGAGGAATTTACAGGAATGTTTAATGACATAAGAAAATGTTTGCATTACTTAGAAAAGCACAATATAACCTAGATATATTTTTCCACTGATGCTTACATGTGACAAGAAAACCACTGAAATGTCAACAGAGCTTGTGTCAGTGATGGGATTGTCAGTGATGCTCACTCATTTTTCATCATTTCTATACTTAGCAACTATAACACAATGGCTATGTTCCATTTTACATTAAAAATGTTGCACAATGCAAAGTTTTTGGCCAAGTCCTTCCAATATGTTCATCTTGTTCATAGGTATTAGATAAAAACTCTAAGTAACGCTGAGTTAAGCTCATTCCTTGGTGTATCAGGAGCATCCTTTGGTTTATTACCTATCAAATAGCCCATTTAGTTGCTGTTTCAATACATTATAGTAGTAATAATCCACTCCATGCCTGGCTTTGGCACAGGATTAATGTGCCAGTGTGAAGGTGCTCTAGTGGACTTTGCCATTCTATTGCTAAAGGTGAACTCAGCAAAATCCAGCAAGTCACATTTGCTAATCCTATAGACATACAGTATAAACTGTTGACTCGCCAGTTGCACATTGCAGCAAGTAAAGTGTAACTGCATTCAACTCACGTACTTCAGGTACTAACAGAATAGTTTATTATCTTTGCAGGTGCAGAAGCTGCCAACATTTCAACCATCTGGGCTTCCTCAGGGCAGTATACAAGTAAAATATGTGAATGAAATATGTGAGTTGAATACAGTTTTATTCATTTTTTTCCTGTTATGGGCTCTAACAAAACTGCTTTATATGTTTTGGAAAAGTAATTCGGTAATGTTAGTTTACTTTAGGAAGCCATCAACTTTCACTAATTTAAGCCCATTAGCGTTCTCACTAAATTGCTTGTGTCTGAATGATAATGGATGTTCAGATGGCATTTTATAACAAGAAAATGGTGGTAAATGCAATATAATTGAATAAACAAAAGTTATAATTCCTCAGGGGTTAATGAACAATCTATCTTTTAATGTATTTCAGCAGTTGCAATATCATGACACAGAGGTTCCCTTCGTTAGCAGTTAAGCATATGCTCACAACTTGTCAGAGGATTTCACTTTTAGAAAAACACACTAGACCCCTCATAGCCAAAGGCAGAGATTTCGTGAGGCTCCAGACTATCATTTTTCAAGTGCAACATGTTTATTTCCCAACCAACGGGTTGTCAGATTTTTTTCCAGTGCTAACGCAAAACTAAGTAAAAGGATTAGTATTGAAAGCTAATGGTAGGATCAATAAATAAGCTTATTATTCTTTCTACTTCGTAACTTATCATCCTTCTCTAGCCCCTGAATCTAGAAGAGTGAAGGGAACATAATAAGTAATAAAGAAATATTCTTGAATGAATAAATTAACTTACTGAGTATCTACATGGTGTCTAAGTATAAAATGAAACTCAAAATCATAGAGTTCAACAAGCCCTCTACACTTTATAGTAAATATACAGATGTCAATAGATTCACAATGTAATAAGGCAAATTAGCTCAAGAAATAACAGATAAAACATTCACTGAAACGTTGATAAAAATAGCACTTAGGAATAGAATATGTTTTCAAAATGTAATACATGAGTGGGTTAAATAGAACTGGAAAACGAACTACGTGGAAAATTCATTTATGGAATGGAAAGAGTGAATATTATAAATGTGACAATACTTTCCTAAATAATGTTTAAGTTCAACACAATTCTCAAAATAAGGGAACCAAAATGTGACATTTGTTCTGTTTTGTTCTAGCTGACAGTGCAAGTGTCAGTAAACAAAGGTGTTTCATGTCCTTTAATCTGCATTGCTGATGATGGTAAAAATTAAACTTAATTGAATTTAAAGTATTTTTTGTTTGTTTTTTTGAGGAAGATTAGCCCTGAGCTAACATTCGCCACTAATCCTCCTCTTTTTGCTGAGGAAGACTGGCCCTGAGCTAACATCCATGCCCATCTTCCTCTACTTTATATGTAGGACGTCTGCCACAGCATGGCTTGATGAAGGCTGTGTAAGTCTATGCCTGGGATCCGAACCGTGAACCCCGGGCTGTCCAAGCAGAACCTGCGAACTTAACCACTACATCCCTGGGCGGGCCCCTAAAATATTTTAATAATAAAGAAAACAATGACGCCAGGAGCTTCTGCCAAAAATACTGTCCAAATGCTGTTAAGCTCTAAGTTTGTGGGAATATTGTTATAAGCATTGATTGCATCTTCTCAGCATGAGTGTGTCTTTTTGGTTCCTTTAAGCTAACCAGGCACAGCTACACAGGAGAGCTGGCGATTTATAAAAGGGAAAAAAAATGGAGTCTGTAGTAGGCCCTGAGCACTCTGCTGCAAGGGTCCTACAAAACTTCCCTGCTCAACCCCAGGTCCCGGGGGCTTCTACCACCCGTTAGTGAGGATCGTGAACCTTGGTATCTGGCCTCTTGACTGATTTATTTTACTCTGTCTCTGACTTCAATGGCACGCATGGTCTGTCCCAGGGCATCACCTTGCCCATCTCACCCCAATGCAAAACGGGGGGCAAAGTTTGACTTAATTTCCCACACGTTGACTCTTCATTGTTCCTAATTGTGATTTATAGGCAAGCTTTTAATTTTCACTATATTAATGAAGACTAACGAAATTAGATAATTCTTCATTTTGTATTACAGAGTTCCAAGAGTTAAGTAATTAAATTGAGCTTTTTTTTCCAATGTATTCTTCAATATCAAAACCTAAATTAACATCTCAAGCTTTGTAATTTGCCATCTCCAAACAGTTCATGATTTGGCATAATTTGTTGATGCCGATAATCCTTGACTATGTTACTGATAGTAATTTAGTGATATAAATGACAAAAGAAAAGAAAATCTTAAATATTCTATGATGAACCTCAAGAAACAATGGTAGCATATAGTCTGAGGTCATCTATTTCTATTGGAAAAGTGTCCCATTATGTCATGTTTAATAAGTCATGCTTATAGCAGGTTTAGAGAAACTGACCAATACACAATCAATCTCTTATAAAACAGTACACAGTACTTAACTAAATGTGTGCTATTTTCCTTTATTGTAATCATAGAATATGTGGTTTATCATCTGTATATTTGGAGATAAAATGGATGAACAAAGATTTCTGACAATAAACCTAAAATATTGATGCAATAGTAGGTCAAAAAGTTATATCGTGAAAGAAAGATACTATTTTTCTAATGCCCATTTAAGTGAAACTACACAGGCTTTGTATTTTCTCATTACCAATGGCCCCTAGACTACAGCAAAAAGAAGAGAATTTCCATTACTGTGAGTAAAATGTTTCAATTCCAAGAATTATAAAAGAGAAGGAAGGAATTAAAGGATAAGTATGAACTAATGTAATGCGTTGCATTGATATCTCTCTTAACCAACCTGTATGACTGCTCAAGATTAAAATGCTTCTTAAAAATTAAAAAAAGAGAAAGAAAATTTTTAAAAATCCTTGAAGTCTTTATTGAAAGAAAAAATGACAAATTTTGCCAAATCCCTCTTGAATAAATCCCTCATCCTGTCAAAAATGGAAGGTTGGAAAGCTATACATTCCTGAATCAGAGCCCTGTGGAATTTACTATGAAATTTTAAATTAGCATCGGAAGAGCAACACCATCACCATTTGCATGTGACGACATGTGCATATTCTATTCTTCAGACTCCTCTGAAGTGCAGTGCAAGTAACTTCAAGACTCAGTTTGGAGAGCAACTTGGGCTGATGAAAGAGACCCAAGGGCAAGCTTGAGAGGCAATAGGTAGTGATTTCAGTGTGTTCTAGCAAGGATATTCCTTGCACATTTCAGGACTCCCTCCCCTTTTTGTTTTTGCTAAGGAAGATTAGCCCTGAGCTAACATCTGTACCAATCTTCCTCCACTTTATATGCGGGTCACCACCAGAGCATGGCCAATGAGTGGCATAGGTCTGTGCTCATAAGATTGAACCTGTGAACCCACGCTACTGAAGTGGAATGTGCCAAACTCAACTGCTATGCCACAAGGCTGGCCCCCTGGCCCTCTTAATTGTTGAGCTGAGGTAGGAAGGTAATTAATGGAACAAACTGTGTAGTTTTGGACAGCATTTACCTTTTATTTTACTGTTTCCTTGTTTTTAAATTTTCTATTAAAGAGATCTAAATATTAGATAAACTATTGTATATTTTCTCAAGCTTTCTCTTAAATAATTGTATGAATATTATTTATCTCAATTTCACTGCATAGTTTCTAACTTTCGTAACTTTTAATTTTTGTAATTTGTAACACTGTTTTTCCTTTCTCTCTCTTTGGGCATATTACGTATTTACAACAGGGATAAAAAGAAAGTAACCATGCATGTCAAGGCCATTTTAATCAAGTCATTCCAGCAACTTCATAAACCACAAGGGTAAGAGAATTATCTAGCTTATGTTTTATAATTTAATAATTAAGGCACTCATAATATTTGCTTAATTGCCTTAAATTTGGATTTTGGATTTTAAAATGAAAAAATGGAAATAATTTAAGACAATTAAATGCCCTCCTGATTATCATTATTTTATTTTTTTTGTCTTCCTCTATTTCTTGTTTGTCTTTGCTCCCCTTGGCCTCCAATGCCTGTTTTAGTACCTATACAATTGATTATGTGGAAAATGTAAATTCTTTCCTGCCTGTGATGCTGAATTGCTCTTTTTCAGCTGCCAAGTCATCTAGAACTTCCACTTATGGCTTTAATTACTGCTAATGTTCTAATGACAATGCTGACAGAGAAAGACACTTTTTCTTAGAAAGATTGTTTAAAATTAAAATCACTGGCCCAGTTGAGATTTTAAAAGAGTTCTTACCTACACCCAGGAATTTTGATAATTTTTAGGTTGAAAAGGAATAATTATTGGCAGTATGCATTTATTAATTCATTCAGCAAAAAAGTTCTGATTGACTGCTTGTGCCGTGTACTGAGGTTACAAGGAAGGAGCTGCCCAGTGCTGGAAATCATCGTAAACAAACAAGGATAATACAAAGTGTTTAGTTCTCTCCAAATGGTGTGCAAAGTACAATGGTAATTAGATTATTTTAGCTGAAACAAATGTCACAAGATACAACTTCAGACACAGAAGTTATTACAAGCTTCTTCTCTGTCTTTATGCCTTTATGTTGTCAGTTCCTAGATTTGTATTATCTTGACTTTTCTCTATCCTCATCCTATCCCTGTATATTGATACATTTTTTCTCTCCGTATTTTCTATGAAATATGAAAAAATAAAGCAAATTAGATGATTTTTTGCAGATTCTGGAATTGTTCAACTGAATCAATGTATCTCGCTTGAATATCCATTAATCAATGAGTACTTATTTAACGTCCATTAGTGTGTTACATATGGTAATGGATCTGAAAGAAGATTAAGACAAGATCTTTGTCAGCAACCAGTTATCAGTCATTTGGAGAGAGAAAAGACAAATAGCCATGTCTCATTGAAGTCCCTACTCCGTTTATCTATTCATTCATTCATGCATGCAACAAACATTTATTCAGGTCTATTGTGTACTTGGAGCTCTTACAGGTGCAGTATTTTATTTTCAAGAAAACAGGTTAGAAGGGCCAACCAACATATAGATAGTATATTTAATAAGCAAACCAATACAGTAGGCTCTTGGTGCACTCTGGACAGAGAAAATGGAAATCTAACTCATTACAGGAGATCAGAAGATTACACCTGAATGGAAAGCCCAGCAATCCTGAAGGCTGTTGCAGCAACACAGCGAAGCTTCAGACCAGCAGGCCCATGTGTCTGTATGAAATTTCCATGTAGACATATTACAGGAATCTCAAACTTAAGAAACAACTAAATGAACCGCTGACTTATTCAACCTCCCCTCCGCCCCGACACACATCTGTTCTCCTTCATTCTTTATCTCACTAGATAGCACCCCACCCACCTAAGTCGTTCAGTCTAGAAATCCTTGATTTCTTTTTTATTCTCCATCTCCTACACACACCAAATTGTATAGATTTTATAAATTCTATTTCCAAATCTCCTTTGATTCTGGCTACTTCTCATTACCCCCTCTGCCACGCCCTCTGCTCCAAGCTTAGCTCTTACTTATCTTTTTGGTCCCAGGTAAATGTAATTTCTCAAGAGAGCTTTGCCCTCACTGAATTCTCCCTTAACCTAAATTAGTTTTTCCTGTTGTTCTTTTCCACAGCACCTAGTCCTTTCTTTGTCAAGATAACACTTCCTACAATTTATAATTTTATTTTTGACTGTTTCTGGTAAGCATTTATTGTTTGTCACTGGACTATAAATATGTTGAAAGGAGAGAACTCTACTGTTTTGATTACAATTGTGTACTCAGTTCCAAAACCTTGATCTGGTACATAAGAGCACTCAATAAACATATTTTCAATGAATAAATGACCATCAATGTTTAAAATTAGGCATTAAAGCAAATAATGCAAATTTTCACTCTCATAGCAACTCAGAGAAAGTGAGTGCCAATGTTTTTCACAGTTGGGACTTCGAGAAGGGAGTCCATGCCCTGGGTGTCAGAAAAGGACTGAGGTTTCAGAGACAAACAGGGGGAGAGGTGTTCAAGTGGTGGGCAGCTAAAAGAAGTATCAGCAGCTGAAGCATGCGTGGTATTAAAGCCTGGTGGAGCAATGGAGATTCTTACTTGAGAAATGGGAAACAGAACTAAAATGATTAAAAAAGAAAAATGTGGGGGTGAGCCCAGCGGCATAGTGGTTAAGTTCAGGTGCTCCACTTCGGCGACTCAGGGTTCATAGGTTCGGATCCCAGGCATGGACTCAGCACCGCTTGTCCAGCCGTGCTCTGGCAGCATCGGACACGAAACAGAGGAAGGTTGGCACAGATGTTAGCTCAGTGAAAATCTTCCTCACACACACAAAAAAGAATCTGGAAGTGTAGAATGAAGTACTTATCAAAATAAGGAGGCTTTGGAGATTTTAGAGAAAGTTGAAAAAATCTGAAAAAATGTTTTAGGAAGGTTAACCTCATCCTGATAAAGAGATAAAAGCACTAGAAAGAGGTGAAGTGACAGTAGATATGATCTGCAGTAATAGGATGGCGTTGGAAATGAACAAACAGGTTTGGCTACAGGAAATATATACTCTACAAGTAGCACCTGAACAATTTAAAATCTCTAACTCTTTCGGTGTCATTTCTTTCATTTTTACTTTTTAACTGGCTAAATAGCTCACATTAGAAGTAGTTAATGCTGATTGTAACATCATTGTAAGTAAATATGGATTTATACAAACCAGCTGGTTGGTTTGGGAGGTCTAAAGTAAGAGGTACATGCCGACTTAATTTTTACTATTATTTTTGTCAAATCTAAATATTTTTGTATATATTGCTAATATGTACCTGGTTTCTGATATCTAACATAAAATATTCATTTTGCTGTGTGACAAAATATTTGACAGCAGGATGCTGATTTCAGGAAATTTATATTAAACTGTACTTGCAGTAGAAATTAAATTTATGAAAAATTATAAAGTAACCAAAATAACAGAATAGAAGTATATTTGTTTCCTTTGGATTTTACAAAGTGATACAGATTTGATCCTGAAAACTACTCTGGAGAGAGGAATTATGTTACCACCTGGGGGCATGGTAAGTGGCTGAACTTTCACTCTTGTTTATAAAATGACTTTACATGAAAAGATAAATAGTGGAACAACCGTCAGCAATTTAAGAGAGATCGCTCCAACAGAGAAGTCACAGCTGGAAAGAATCTTCACCTTCCCACGCTTATTTCAATTAATCATGAGAAACAATTGCCAAATGTCACCACTGTCGTCCAGACACTAAATTTAAACATGAATCAGCTCATTCAATGAAGAATTTTCTTGCACAAAATAATCCATAGCATAATTTTATTTTAAACAGACACAATCAAAATGTTTTAGTATATTCTATAAAATTCTGGGTGTAAAATGATTTAAAAGTTTACAGGGAAGGAAGGATTTTGAGGGTTTCATTGGAAGTGCTATTATGTCCTAGTTTTTATGCAAGAGAGGACTACTTTCAACTGGATCAAACGAGAAGTAAGACTCTTCCCGGGATAGGATTTCGAAAGGCCCTCCCTTTGCTGCGATGTGCTAGAGGCCTCAGCATCCTGGGGAGGACCACCAGGGCTCAGATTAGTGACACAGTGACCGTCCTCCATTCTTAATGTTATACAGCAGGCAGCCACGTTCGTGCAGGACATAGTGGAAGGACTCTTTGCTTTGGTGAGGTTTTCTCGAGGCACTAGGGCAAAACTTGTATTTAAAATGAAACTTCAGCATTTGAAGGTGCGCTAAGTAAGAACTTTATGCAAATTAAAATAAGACACACTCAAGGCACAGGGTGAAGCATCCTGGGACTAATACATCCTGTGACAGGAAAGTGCCATTCAAACAGACCAGATCGGAGAGCAGTCCCGTAGCCACACTGGTCAAGTTTGCCTTGGTTTCTTTTCGAACAACTATCTATCCTACTGTGACTGATCAGCACCGTGATGATAATCCCCTCAGCCCTCCAAAGGCAGAGCCTCTGGACCATAGCTTCCAGCCAAGAGCAGCCTTGTCTATTCACTCTAGTTTGCCGTATAAATATTGTCATTTTCTATCTGCGCCAAGACATGAAAATATTTGGGAAGCACTGAGTTAATGGACAGGAAAATATACAAAGTTTTCATTCCTTATTACGGAGTCAGTCATCCTAAACATTCTCAATAATATCCTGAATTTAAAACACCTTCAGTTATGTTCGTTTGGATTAGCGTGTCCCAAACTGAAACATTTGCCTGTTCAGTCCTCTTCTTGGTGATACTGTGTGTGCAAAAGCATCTGAGAACAAAGGCTCTGAGAAGTCCTGCATCTAATAAATTCGTTGTACTCTCATGAATCTAGTATGTACTAAATTTGGACACATCTTACCTCAGGGCACGAGCCCAATAAATTTCCACCGAAACAGAACTAAACAAACCAACAAACAATTTCCCTAGTTTGGAAATCCTGGTGCTAAATAAATACCTAAACTGGAGTGATTCTACACATGATGAGTGATACTCCAAACGTGGTGCTCCTGGTGAGCTAACTAGACAAATATGGAAAGCTGTTTTCACAGGGTTTATTTCTGAGTGTGTTATAGATATATATTTCCATGCACCTCATTAAACAAGGTGTGACTGTTGCCAAATTCTGAAACCAAAAGTATTTTTTGGGAAAAGCTTATTTTGAAATTCAAGGTATGTTTTACAAAACAAGAATGTTGATTTTGATTAAAAGCAATTCATTTCGGGTTAAAATCCTCCAGAAAATAGATCCATAAGAAATTTAGTAACCCAAGGTAACAGAATTACTTCAAACGGAGAACAGCATGCAATCATTACTGTTAAAACAATACAGTTCTCAGGAAGCATAGTGTCTTACTGGTCTTTCATAATACTACTAGACTGAGTCTAATCGATGAACTGGCCAATAGCATTTCCCTGCATATAAATAAGCATTGACTCGTGTTTAGGTAACAGGATGCAATACAGATGGCTGGCCATCCTGCCAAAATGCAGTTCCTTCCACCATTCTGTGGAATTGTCTCTGGGAGGCAGAAACTACCTTCTCCAGGCCCCTTTCAACGCTTTGAGCCATATGATTATGGCTCAGTAATTTTCTCTAAATGGAATGTGAGAAGTACAAACATTTAAATTCTCTGAGGCTCGGCATCCTCGCCTGTGATATAGGCTAACAAAAGGCTTCATTTCTAGGTTGATCACTAGGATTAAAGGAAGTAGACCAGTGCCTGGTACATAGTAAGCAAATGAAGCTATTCGTTAAACAAAATTTTTGAAAAATGTATTCAAATTTTCCTCCAGTTATTCTATTATGTGTATTTCTTAAATTCAGGCTCAAATTTGGGGGAAAATTATTTAAAAACATTATTTAGAAAAAATAATGAAATAAGACTCACTACATTTTTTCTTTATGGCTGTAAAAGTCAAGAACTCAAGGCAAAGCCTACATATGCTAATAAAGGTGTCTGTAATTAATGATTTCCAGAAGATATACTACTATTATAAAGACGTCTTATTCCATTAACGTATTTACCTTAAATTGTGTTAGAGAGCTTAAAAATGCACTGAGAAATCAAATTGATGTTTTCAATTTTTTTCATTTCTTTTTTTTTTGCATTTCAACTATTTTCTTCTGGATATATTATATGCTGAAAGTTTAAATGTTGCATAAAACCAAGAGAAACATAAAATGCATCTAGCCAAAGTTGTATTTCTTAAATATGGTAATAGAGGAAATTAGCAAAATCTTTGTTCAGTTACTCCCTAGCTTTCTGATCTATAAGAATGGGAACAGCAGTTGATTTATCAAATACTGAACAAAAAATTATTAGTAATTCATTTGGTGCCTATACTGAAAATCATGCTTTTTTTCTTTTGTAGTGGAAGACTGATCTGAGATAAATTCTTTTCATAATTGATGTACACAGTTTTTATTAACTACCCAAGCCATTCTAGATAATGCTTTGGAGTAAGGGTTAGCTAATATGTAATGAGAAAAATTCTTCACAGGAGAAACAATCACCGTTTTGAAAAATCTTACCATATTTAAGTTAGTATGCCGGAGTGGAAGTTGTTAAAGAGCTGGCATACTGGTTTTTTCCATAAGTGACATCAGCAGGTCTCCTGAGGACCATAGTGCCAGTATGGAATACACTACGACTTGCAAATAATACTCTGACTCATCGGGCTGTGGCAACACTGAACAATCATATTACCCAAGCAGATCCCATTCTAATCCCAGGTTCACGCTGGTAGGGCTCTCTATTTGTTTCCATGCCCAGTCAATGTGGCAATGGCCAAAGGGAAAAGTTGGCACATAATCTTGAATTAAATTTTCACTTTTATTTAATTGCAAATACTTATATTCCCTTAAAATTCAGTATTTTTGGCAAAATATTCCCTGAACACCTTGTTTCTTAAACTTCCAACCCACATGTTTTGGACATCTCCAACTTGGAGAGTACCAGATAGGAACAGAAGAAATTAAAACAACAGAAAATCTACTTGTTCCCAGTCGCTCCTCTACGGCTCTGTTTCTCAGTCATCCTAGAGGACAGTGGGTGCTTCTTATATATTGGTTGAATGATTCAGTAAATGAATGAATGTTGACTTTTGTAAATTACGCATTTAGAAATAGAAATTAAAATGCAAGGCTGGAAAAATTCCAAAGTCATATTTTTTTCACTAAAAATGTAGTAATATCTTTGTTAGTAAAACTGCTCTATTTTATGACCCTCTTAATCTGAAGTTTGACACCTAATATCAAAAATACAGGAGTAATAGCAAAATTTCATAATTCGAATGCCTTTTGTGTCCTCCTCTGGTCCTTTCCTACAGGAAGGATGGCCGGGGGTTTCCTTCTTCCCCTGGTCTCTTCCCCTTTCTAGTGGCCCAGAGGCAGGACCTTGGATTGCCGCCTGGACTGGGACCTTGGCTCTGTAGCCACAAGAGTTCAGTTTGAGTCCTAGGCCACCAGTGAAACCGGATTCCAAGAACAGCCAAGTCTCAGAGCCACCACCACCAAGGCTTCCCTGAAGAGACTTGAAGATCCCACCCAAATTTCTGACCGAAGTTTAAAAGTCACTTTGTTCCTTAAGGTTTGTTTACCATCTCTCATTACATACAGCAGACACACACGTGTGTGTTATTAACACACTGATATCAGGCATTATTAGGAGACTAGACTCTCAGCATTAAAGGTATTCATTTTAGATCTCTTTTTAACTGCGGTTGTTTTATATATAGCAATATACAGAAAACAAAGGCTGAATTTAACCATTGACTTTAATCATTTATTCAGTGAGCTGAATACTTACTTCAGAAAGTCTCCCACCTACATTGTTCTAAATATGACTGAAAATTGCACTCATTTTCAATTCAGTTCTTTCATTTGCTTTTTTTCCCTTCATATTAGTTCTTTATTGTGACTATCTCACTCACCTTAAAACTAGAGCAAAAAATATGCCTTTGTATTTTTAATGGTTTTCATTCTATTTTTAAAAAATTTTTCTCTACTCCAGAAGACCTAAAAAAGGAAATATTGTAACTAATATTTGCCAAAGGACACCGAAACATAGAGAACTGGAAACTCACCCTGTCAAGCCACGACCTGTTTTTCAGGATAACAAATTCAATGATCTTTTGTAATTGGCTATTATTCTGTTATACAGAGAAAAGTTTCTTTGAAGCGCAAGAATCCCTGATACCTGGATTATCTCATATATTCCTCTCAAGAACTCCATGAGGAAGACATTGCTATTACTACCCACTTTAGAGGGACGAGGACACTAAGGTTTAGCACGTGTCAGTACCCTGTCCATGGTTGTGGAGCCATGAGGAGGCAGTGCTGGGACCGCACGCAGAGAGTCTGCTGCAGAACCAGAGTCCTTGACCACCCTGCACTCCCCGGGGGTGGGGTGCAGGTGGACTTCTAACATCTACATTAAGAACATCAGGTTTGGTTTTTGCTAACTGCCTTCCATACACACACACACACACACACACACACACCTGAAGCATTTTCCAAAAGGATTTATAATAGAAACTCTTGCTGAAGCCTAATTTTTGGAAAGTTATAAAGCACATTTGCATTAGCGTTCCTCCTGGAGTCTGAGCTGCTGTTGTCACCAGGAGCATTTAGGTGATCTTCAAAGTCACTCCCGGGCTTGGGAGAACAGCCAGCTTCACTGTCTAGTAGTGATAGACCTGCAGATGGTTAACACTTTCCCCTTAATTCTATGAGGATATTTTCCTCATATTTACTAAACTGATGAGAGAGAGTCAAACTAGATATTTATTACCTTTGAAAATCAAGATAACGGGATGGTTAGAAAAATCTCATTTAAGCATTTATTTAAAAAAGCATTTGTACTTAATCTTATTTTGAATAATAAAGCAATATAGGATCAATTCTTAAAAGGATAATTAACCTTCTACTTCATGATAAAGATTTAAAGAATTACCATATAACCTATTGTAAATTCGCACTGAGGAATAAAAGGAGAGAGACAGAGAGAGAGAGAGACAGAGAGAGAGAGAGAGACCATATCCTATGAGATAAAGATAACTTTATAGTTGGAAGGCAATGATTCTCTTATTATTTTGATTCCATCTTCTCAGTGTCAGCTGAGAAAACAAAATAAATAATCTAAACAAAATGTAAGATTTCTCCGTTTTATAAATGTGATCTAAATATAACATAAGAATGGTATATTTTGGTTATTATTCCATGTTTTTCCAAAATGCATTTTTTAAAAGATGGTTCTAGTGTATCTAAATGTCACTGCAGCTTCTTCCAGAGTGGTAAACACTTCATCATGGTGTATGGTTTCCTTTCCCTGACTCCTCTACAAGTGTGCACAGGTCCTACTAGGGTATAACTACAATTATCCACTATGTTTGTTCTTACAGGTGGCACCTGTAATTTGTTGCTATGTGAATTCATGACTACAATTTTATATATATATATAATATTTTAATCTGCTATTTAATATATAGGGATCAATGCTAAATAATTTTTGTGTACTTATCCAGCCTAATAATTTATGAATCTGATACCTAATGAATTAACATGTAATCATTTGTGAGTCATAATCCTGCCTCCTGCAAGAAGTTAATGGTAAAGGCGAAATCATGACAGCTGAGAGAGAGACATAAGGATGAGGTCAACAAACAGCAGAGAGGCTGAATTAAAACATGTATGGCATCCTCCCTTTCTCCACAGTTCCTCAGTCGGGTCTGCAGAGAAGCAGGGGCAAGGAGATGCAGGTTTCCAGCTTCCTCATCTCCCTAAGAAGACGTGTGACGATGCCTCGTCTGTAGGAAAGGTTTCTGAAAGTAATTTAGGTTTAAGATGAATTTAAGTGACCATGGACAGGAAATAATTTTGGCTCAAGAAGATAGATCTCATTGATCCAAGTCTAGTTTTTGCTTGAAGCTTTGACAAAAAAATAGCAGGTGTCCCATTCTGAAAGGGCAACATTTCCTGAAAGAGCCTTGGAGAAAGCAGGCAAATATAGTCTGCATTCAGGCAGAACATTTTATTTTCTCTATCACTTCAGCTGTTGTTCCTCATCTCCAGAGGCTGCCAGCCACGATCATTTGGGGAGTCACAATGGATCTATTCTATTCAATCCTCTTGTGGGAATAGGTCATTACCCCAGCAATGTGGGACTTCCCAGAACAGATTTTCCTTCTAGTGCTAATTTGTTTTTCTCTGGAGCAATACGCAGAGGCACTAATCATGATGGTTCATCGTGAATGTTTTCTTGGTAGACTTTTTTTAACCTATACAGCAGCTGCAGGATCAGGAAATATACGCATTAAAGCAATTAAATTTAAAAAAAAACATGTAAAAGGCATAACATACCAGTAATGTGTGCATGATAGAAGGGTTTATTATAGAAAATAAACATACATTAAAATTAGTTATAAGACAGAAACTGTGATTTTACAAACTACATGCCCTGAAAATTTTCTAACACTATTATAAGGGCTTCTTAATAAAGGCATATCAACAAAATCTGAGAGACGAGACTAATTTTCAGGTCAATCAGAGGAAGCTGTGACAGATTCTAAGATTCTCTGCCTCACTATGAAACAAGGAAAAATTTATAATAATGTATTTCTATTGCTATATAGTATCTTTCTTCCTATATAGTTATTAACAAAATCTATTAATCTAAACAAATATCATATTATTCTGAACCTTAATTATGTGACATGTACTGGAGACATTAGATGTTCCCCCGACTAACTACTGCCCATATGGATTGATGGGTAGAATTAGAATCCAAGGCTGAAATGACAACCAGACAGATTCTTGCTTAAAATCAGCACTTTAGGACTAGCTGAATATAGTAGGAACTGTGGCCTTTGAAGGTAGGAAGTTTCCTCTACTAGAAATAGTCCAAGTTTGAATGAGCGTTTGCAAGAATGATGCAGAAATGAAGGTAACACCAGAAAGATGGTAGGTCTAGATAAGCTTTAAGCTCCATCAAATGCCAGGGTTCGTGTTTTCTAAGCAAGGAACACTGAATTCATACGGTGCTCAGCTTGCAGCTGCTTCTCTTCTCTGTGCCTCTCTTCTGTTACACTACTCCCCTCATCCCCGCATATATAGTTCTAGCCTGGCACTGGAAAATGCATTCAAATACCTGCCAAATGTATACCATTATCCGTAATGCTCGTGTTAGTTTTTCAATTGTCGATTTTCCCTCTGAAAAATTTGATGTTATCAAGTGAGCATAACATAATATTCAATTTAATCAATTCTCTAATTGGGCATTTTCTTTCCCTTCATTGAACCCCAATAATTATGTAATATTAACTAGTATATTATTATTACAATCTTTACAATATTGATTGTAATATAGAATAATACAAACCAATTTAGAATCATTGATTCTTGAACAGTCGTCACTCAATAATAATATGCACTGTATGCACAGTGGCTTTGCTCTTATCTATTATTTTTTTTTTTTTGGTGAGAAGTAATTAAAAGTTTTAAATCCCCACAGATGAGCCAGTTCATAGTTCAAGTCATAAAAATAAATATCAGAAAGTTAATAATATGCATGATATAAATATATAATGTGCTATTATAATTTTATACATACTTTAAAAACATTGAATATATCCAGCATGTTAAAAATTATAACTCATTATTATAGAGGTACAAAAAGTAGCTTGGGGGGCCGGCCTGGTGGCGCAGTAGTTAAGTTTGCACATTCTGCTTTGGCGGCCCGGGATTCACCAGTTTGAATCCTAGGTGCAGACCTACCCACTGCTGGTCAAGCCATGCTATGGAAAGTGTCCCACATAAAATAGAGGCAGACAGGCACAGATGTTAGCTGAGGGCCAGTCTTCCCCAGCAAAAAGAAGAAGATTAGCAGCAGATGTTAGCTTAGGGCTAATCTTCCTCAAAAAAAAAAAAAAAACAAACAACAACAAAAGTAGCTTGGATGTCATTTTATCCTAAGAGAAACTATGCGTAAGAGTTTGGTTCTCCAGGACAAAAATGCACAATAAATTTCTGAAAAGAGAATGCAGATATTTTGTGTCATATAATGACTACATGAAATGCTAATCAGTTTCTTTAACTAAATTGATGGACCAATGAGAATTCTAGTTGTTTTAAATAAGTCATTTATCCCTTTTAAAACTTGAAAATCAAATTATACTATTTTTTTAAATAATCAGAAGTAACTATAAGTACATAAGTACATGGGAGCATTCCTAATGCAAATGAAATTGCTACAAGTTACCACAATTTTGTATTGTAAGTCTTAGGTGAGGGCTTCTGGTGAACATCAAGTTGTAAGTCATGGATATCCTCATAGAAACAAAGAAAGTGGGTGTCATTTTTTTTTCTAAAAATGGAAGGGAAAACAGAAACAAGGCTCAAAAACTAATTAAACTTGCTGCAACAGAAATGAAAGCATTTTGGTGCAACTTATTAAAGTGAAAATGCTGTGAAATTAACAGTAATCAAAAGCTAATTAAGGTTGATGCATTAGGAACAGTCGAAGAATGCTTGATAACATTTATTGAACTAAAAAAACATGGCTGTCAAAAAAATGGACACGTGGAATAAAATGTAAGTAATTACGGAAAAAGGTTAAAACATAGAATGCACTGGTATATTATAACAAATAAAGAGAAATTGGAAATGTATGATTCCTAGCAGAATCTTGATTTTAGTTAATGATGTGTCTCCATGAGAAAAGAGATGGCAGGAAACGATGCACCGTTATTGCCCCCTTTTTCTACCTATAATCACTTGCAACTCTCAAGTGGCGATGATAAAGTAGTTCTTTTTTATTGGATGAATTATTTCTTAAGATCTGTAAAGAGTACAGAGCTATTTGCTTAATCTAAGAGATGGTAACGAAACTGAGTATTTCTCCTACATGAGGAATGTAAAGACAGAGGATTCTGATGTTTTTCTTCTCATTGTGGAATGAGTGGCCCTGACTTCCAGGTTTGTGATTGTGAGCTTTGATTGCCTTTACTCTTTCAGTCTCGCTTCCCTTCACCTTGGTTAACGTCAACTAGGTAGAAAGCTGAATTTTGTACATAAGGTAAATATGCCAATTTCAGCGTGCATTTATTGAGCTCTAAACCTAGGTGGCAGAATAGGTAGTATAAAGAAATAGGCCCAAGGTTAAATCAGAAAAAGGGCATAGAATAATTCATAAACACATGTTTTTATTGTTTAATATTATTTCGTATCAGCCTTTTTGCATAAGACCTAAGTGCAGAGAAGAAAAATAGATACCCCTTAGAATAATTATAGTAAATATTACAAAATGTAGGCAGGTATATAAAAACAGCAATTTCCGCGTAATCCAGAATAGTCATCTTTAACTGAATGAAAAGGAAATGGTACTATTTTAATAACTAAAAAAAAGGTTGATGCAGCCAGTCAGGAAAGAAAAACATCAAAGCAAATTTTTTATTCCTCCCAGACACTGAGCTACACAATGAGTGAGAGCAGCCGGGTAAGCAGGGATGCTAATTACGACACTACAAGCATGGCTGCTGGGTTCACTTCAGGAAAGAAGAGCTGTGAGGAGTGGGCATGCGGCACTCACCGTGGCTCTTAAACTTTCATGCACATGTATTCAAGAGAGGTAAAATGTGTGTTCTGGGGCCCACCCTCAGAGACTCTGACTAAGCAGGTCAGGGTGAGTCCAAGGCACCTGAAATTTTAACAAGCACCCCCCGAGTGGATTTGCTGTAAGGACCTTTCAATTACATTTTGAGCTGTAGGTTATAAGTCCCTTAAAGACAATAACTGTTTATTTACCTTTGTACCATCCAAGTCACCTTAGTCGCCTTCATAATCCGATCCTCATTCTATTATTGTAACTGGGCAAAAATAATTTTTAAAATCTTTGAGTGGTGTTTTATATGTTGTACAAATACAAAAATATTGTACACAGCCAATAAGTAATTTAGTTAAATACCTGGTGATTTTCAGTCTTGGCCGTACATCAAACTCACCAGGCGGATCTTTAAAATATTACTGCTGAAGCCAGGCTCCAAAGCAATTGAATCAGAATCTCAAGGGGTAGGACCTGGACGTCTCTATTTTTGAAATCTCCCCCAGGTGATGCTGAGGCACCGCAGAAATTCAGTCACTGACAATAGGGTAGTTAGAGCAATTTATCAACAGTAATAAATTTCTAATAAGAAATCTTGAAGTTTCTGATAAACTTAACTCCTCTAGGCTCTGGTTTACCCAGCACTTTCCCCTCCTCTACAATAGCACTTTCCCCTCCTCTACAATATGCTATGAGAGCAAGGCTCTGACATATTTTTTTTTCTAATTTTTACTCAAGTGCAATTTTAAATCCCTAGGTTAATTTCTCCCTTCTCCAGAGAAGATTTAGTTTCTCTTTAGAGCTTAATTAGCATGTGTGCTTTCTCAATGATTGCCCGATTCTGGAATCACACATCTTATCCATTAGGCTCCGTGGGGTTGCCCTATTCTAGACACATTTCAGCTCTCAAAGACCATGTCTGTACTTTGTGAGCACTCACCCCCAACCCAATCATAATTTAGCAGTCTAGGGCACAGTATTTCGGTGACCAAATACAATAGAATTATACCTCTCTGCTTGAATCCTTTTCATAAAGCAAAAATGAGAAATAAAAGTCCCCCTCTGTCCTCAGAAGCCAAATGATGTAAACATCACAAGTTGTTAGGAACTTTTTCCACCCATGTTCAGTAAGCCAGTCTCTATTTGGAGAGCATGAAAACAACAAACAGAAAAAAGCAACAATATAAGAACGAGAGAGCAAGTGGCATTCAAGTCCAAGGTTGCAGTTGATTTTGAGACCTTAATTGATCCCCATCCTTATCACAGTTGAATTATCAACATATCCTTATTTTATGAACCTGTAGCAACTTGAATTTCCATCGTTTGTGCCCCAAACAGTCCTGGGTGTTAGAATCTTGGTCTAAGGGATCTCCCTCTACTCCAGCATCCCACGATCATGGTGCCCTCCCTGAAGGTCTTCCAAGGAAAATCACACCACATAACAGGGTTCTGCCCTCCCTTTCACGGCATCCTGCTCTGCACCCCTCCTGGAGATGAATAACACCTTCATTTGACCACCTGGCTTTTCAGAGGCAACATTCTGTTATTACTCAAAACAGCTTTAAAATTTCAAGACAAAAACAAAATAGAGATTATCAGGTTAAAGTTCTTTTTTGTTTTAGAAAAACATAATATAACCAGAGGACCTAAAACAAAAATTTTATGGAAAATAATTGTTAAATTTTTTGAGTGTCTAATACATGCTGGCAAGTAGTCTGTATACTTTCCATTTACAAACTCATTTAATTTTCACAATTCCAAACTGAGTTGCACCGGGCCTCTTTGCTTAGAAGACCCCACGCTTGGCCTAAAGCTCTGCTGTCAATAGATTGGTTCAACGCTCTGCTACTGACAACTTGAAACCAGTCATGAATTTGGAATAAGGGGCCATACATTTTTATTTCCCCCTGAGAACTGCAGATTAGGTAGCTGGTGTTGATCCATGGATGAGTGTGATTACCATCTCTTTTTAAAGATGCAGAAACTTCAAGTTCCCTTTTCAAACTCACACAGCTATTAAGTGATGTAGAGTCCCACCCTGGCCATTTAGCTCCATTGACTAGTTCCTCACCACTATAAATGAGATAGCTACTTGAAATTCAAAATGAGCATGTAGAT
The DNA here is from genome assembly GCF_041296235.1 of Equus asinus. Lineage (NCBI taxonomy): Eukaryota > Metazoa > Chordata > Mammalia > Perissodactyla > Equidae > Equus > Equus asinus. The sequence goes on from NC_091807.1 coordinate 4,120,393, forward strand.
GAGGATAGCATAAAATATGGTTGTCAAAAAGAACGACTTGAAGATTATCTAAGTGACCAAATATTTCATCTGATTTATGTATGCCATTAATAATGCCCCAGTGAATTGGCATTGGTCTACCTTACACCAGTAAAATATATCTCATAAGGACTGTAGAGGGAGGATTATATGAATAATCAGCTATCATGAAGAAGATTTACTTCAATCTTCTTTTATCACAATATCTCAGTTAAAAATTTCCTAATATTACAACAGTTGCCGGCACATTTTGGTTAAAATAATTACCTTCCAGTAGAGTTTAATTTCAGAAGTTCTATGTTATGGTAAAAATATACCCTAAGGTAATGTGCCTGCAGAATAGAAACAGAGTAGAGTACTTTTTAGTTGAAAAGAATATTGTTTGTCAAAGTTCACTTAGATATTTTTAAGAAAAGCTTCATGTTGTAGTCCAAGATTCTCATGTGTATAGAACCTCAGAAATGATTGCTGAAGCACGTCAGTCAGTTCCAAAGAATGATGATAAGGCCAGACACACACTTGGCAAAACAAAAACAAAAAATGCTGCACAAAAGTGTTTCTCGTTCCCACGCACGCTCTGCTCCAGCCCAGTTCTGACAATTTAAACCCACCATGGTTAACTATTCCTCTTTAAGGGTGTGGAATTACTCTGTAATTGTTTCTTTTTCTAAGGGAATTTTAAGCAAAGGGAGGAAGATTATTACTTTAACATTTCAGTCACTTAAGACTATTATAAATGTCTAGGTGGGTTTCTAGTTCTGAAGCAGGCAAATGCTGCATAATCCAGGTGAACAGTTGGCATGCTTATTTTCCCTTTACGTCGTGGTATTGGTTCACTCCATGAATAACAGAGATCCCCAAAGTTAACTCAAACCCAGACACTCCTAATGTAGTTTGTTATGCTAATTTTAATTCGTGTTGTTTGGAGCATGAGAAATATTCTGAAATAAATCTGATTTGCACATATTCCTTATCTCCAACCATAAAATGTCCTTATTAACCCACCCAGGGGCACTAGATTGTTACCATTTGCTTTTCTTTTCTAACTCACTGAGTTATTCCATATGGAAACTGAGACCTTCATGTTTAGAGCTGAGGAAGGTAACAGTCTGATGACAACCATGATCAGTAAGTTCAGTTTCTTTCTCAAATGGTTAATTAGAAGTCACCTGAAACAAATTTGTGTACTCTCTGAACTCTACTCATTCCCTTGCTTCAGTGGGCCCGCCACTAACATGGCAATATCAATGCCAGTTTGCTCATTTCAAAATCTTTAAAGATATAAACTCTGGAGTCAACAGATTGAAGCCGGGTTTCACGTAAAAGGAAAGTGCCTGTAAAATGCCTGTTCAGATTTAGTCATGCAGGAGGGGTTGTCTTTGAAGTGTCCCTGGCCATCTTCTTCAGTGCACAACATAAATTACTCCAATTTGGTTTCTATTACCCTCTATTCCAGCCCCATTAAATCTTTCCAAATAGATATCCTTTATGTCACACACGTACAGTGAAATTCAAGGCCCTTTTTATCATATAGTTAAGGGGCGCCACATACTCCTCTCAAACGCGGAGAGTAGTTTCCACATTTTAAAGCAACAAATTAATCCTCACCTCCCTTACTGACTCTTGAAGAAGGAGCCCGGTCTTCTGGCCTTGACCAGCTGGCCTCTAAAAATTTCGAATTATCGTCAGCAGTCAGCAGAAGGTGGAATCAGAACCGGAAGCCATGCGTGACCACGATATCTTCTTTTCTTTCACTAGAATAAATTATTATCTACTCCAGTAGCAAATGGTCATTTTTACAAGCCTGCCTTCTGGGCTTTCTCCTTTGACTATTCTCAGCTCACTAGGCTGAGAGAAACACACTTCTCCGGCAACTCACTACACTCTTTAAAGGGAGTTTTCTCTTTCTCCTCTTTAAATAACTGATGATAAAAGGTCAGATGCTATCACTGTGCTTCAATCCCTTCATTACAAGTCAATAACATCATTTTTATTCCATTTGGTGCCTCAAAACTAAAACTCTTTTTCAACACTGACAATCTGTGGGCAGCTATGATATTTAAAATATCAGCCTGTATGAGAGTAGTGGGAAACTAGATTTTCATTGAGGGTTTTTAAACATACGCAGTGATTTTAGCTAGGACTTAACTAGATAAATGATGACTTTCAGTAGAAATAAAGAAAATAACATGAAACGACCTAATTAAACGGAAAATTAAAAGTTCGAATTTGATGCCAGAGAGAATATGGTTTAGTAGAGTCAATCTATATAGAGTCTTTTTTAAGCAAGAAATCTTTCTTTCTATCCATCTATCTACCCATCTATCTATCTATCTGAAACTTCCTGTACTTACAAACAAGGTCTCTAAGATTTCATTTGGGAATTATATTGCAAGTTTCTTTACTAAGAAAAGTGAGAAAAGACAAAGTACATAAGGCTCCTTAGGGAAAAAAAACAATCAAAATAAACTAACAAAAAACATTACGATTCTCTAAAATGTACTTGATTTATAGGGAAAGCAAAATCCATTCAGAATTCAGACTAAGTTTCTGTGGCTCTGCCTCACCTACAGGTTCACAGTGCCTAGCACAGCTTTTTGAAGTTCCCAAAATGAAAAATGCCCCTGTGAGCCCGAGTTCCAGGCGCTCTTTGATTATTTCCCTGCAGCTCCGAGTAAACAGTGATTAACAGGATAAGGCCATGTCAGAAAAAAACGAAGCCGAAATTGTAGTAGCTACTTCTCACACATCTCCAATTTTAAAGTGTAGCTTTTTAAAAGCTATCAAAATATGTCTATCAAAACATTAATCACAAGTATATGAAGAAAAAGAAAAGGCAAACCCAACAAAACTACTAGGGCTGCGGGCAGAGTACAGCTTTTCCTTTTTTTATTTTTGTCCACTGCAGTTTGACGTCCTTCAAGAAGTTAAACACGTCTTTAATTTTAATTTCTGTCATCTCAATGGGACCAAGAGGCCATCACATCCATGATTTCAACATTCGCACACACACACTTGAGTGTGCGAACACTCTCCCACAGACGCCCACACTGTATGAGTATCCAATTAGTTCATTTTAATTTCTTGGCTAATATTGTTAGGTTTCAGCTATGAGTTCTGTATGTGTCAGTTATGAGTTCTGTAACCGTTAACAATTTGCTGAACCTCTCTGGGCCTCGGTATCCTCAGGTTGAGGAGATTGAATAAGATGTCTCCTGTGAAAATGCGACACTGTGTGAGACATATAGAAATCACCTGGTGATTGTTAATTCCACTACTATACCACCAAAGCCAACCCTCTTTTCCCCTATGAGAAATGGGGAGAACTAAGCAAGAAGTACTTAATCCCACAAACGAGGCCACTGTGGTAAGCTTCCTGTTCCCCCTGTGCCCAGTAGATTCATCATGTTCTATTGCCTCAGGGGATGCACCAAAAGCCAAACTCAGAACACGGACCACAGGATTGAATAAGGAGTAAGTACTGACAAGCAGAAATATTTCATTATTTCTAGAAAAATAGTTGTCCAACACAGAAAGATCAGGAGACTTTAGTATATTAAAATAACACAAACCCACCATATGAAATGTGATTAAGTAAAAAGTGGATTTTTCTGTTTGTATCCCCAAATCTATCTCATTAGTTGATGATTTTTAAGCTTTATATTAAAACCTGTGTTTTGAAAGTGTTTTGGCTGTGCTATAGCCAGTTTTCTTAAGGCCACATAATTAAAAACTCTAACCAAAGTCCCATGTCAATCTTTGATTTGCATCTAGGATAGTATTTGTTTTTAGCTTGCTTTTCCTAGATTTCTGATTCTTAAGGACAGATTGCGTAACATTTATGAACATTAAAAGACTTGTGAGTATATAATAAGAATTTCCCTCATTTTAAACAAAGTCAAATGGGAAAATGTAAGTAAATACTAGACGCATGGTTTTTTCACCTTTGTTTTAAGAAATCTTTGACAATCATAGCATCTGTATTTTTGGACTTTTGTTTTCTTAATAAAGTAGAGATTTGATAGATGGTTGGTGGTTAAACACCATAAAATTTCCCAGTAGAAACGCATAAGCGTTTCTTTATATGGTTAAATGTATTTGAAGAAAATACAGAGCAGAAGCATTCACTATTCTTTCAAAATGCTTCTACTAAAAGAAGCCTTGGACAACTTTCCTTGTGAGGCATTTCGAGTGCCCCTCTCTGATCAACTGTCGCTTTAGTAGCCTCTCATCTGACTCCTACACAATAAAACAAATGGAATCTCTCAAGTAATAAAACAGGTTGAAAATAATTTAGATTTCTATCGATAAAATAATGTCCCCCTTTACTAAGAATCACTTGAATTTCTAAGGAAAATTTTATAATTTCTTTGAGAAATTTTTGATACTAGAGAAAATATGGTATTTCCATGAATCTACACTGCCCACTATATAATGCAGGGTATATACAATTCTACATGCACCTGAAAAAGTAATAAAAATGCTTATTTTATGAAATGTACTAGAATTTAGGCAGCCATTATAATTTTCTACTGAGTCACCACCCACTATAATATTTGTAAGAGATTGCAATTTCCACAAGCACTGCTGGAGGGCTATCAACTTTTTATGGTCATATATTTTCATATCATGTTATCCAAAAATGATTATTCATTTACTTAAATGTTCAATTTTATTGAATGAAAAGAATGATCTCAATGAAAGCTACTGTGATTTCCCTAATACTCTCGCTTTAAGGTCATTGAATCTGAGGCAGTGTTAATGGTGCTTTTCAGAGTCCTTGATGCAATTTCTAGCCGCTTATGTGACCTTCCATTTGGGGGTCAATTTGGGTAACTTAGTAAAATTAGAATTTTCTGCATAATCTCTAGACCACAAAGAACTCAATAGTTCCTGACTACATTTATCTTACAATCAGAATATAACAACGCTATCTCAATTCTTACTTCCACTTGATTTGTAATTGCAGTGATATTTCGTCAAAAGTGATTGCTAATTTTCAAGTAGAAGCCCAATTCTCCAAATGGGTTAAACAGAGCTCTCCATTCAACCAAAATAAAACTTTTAATATACATTTTGAGGTGAGTTAATAGTCTTTTACATTAGGATAAAGGAGTGCACAGTGAGAATATCTTTCTGCCATCTGAGTAATCAATGAGCCAATAAGGTTGTAAATCTTCCAGAAATTCCCTATGGTTCAATTCAAAGAAAAGTGTGTATTTTTCTCTGCCCCCTAGCTTTTATTTCCCCACTATCATTTGGTAACCTAGGGGGAATGTTTTCAACTTGCCATTAAGCGAAAGAGGAAGTATTTCACACCTTCTTTAACAACTTCTGCCTATTAAAACAACCCCTATTATATGCATTTGTGCTACTCATGAAAGAATAAGTGATACAAAAAATTGTTTGGGAAGAAAAATTAGAAAATCGCTACAGTCAGGAAAACCATTCATTTCATTATTATTATTTTAATGATTGAAATGTGAACACTGAGATTTTTCATTATTTTAACAGAAGTATAGTGCAAAGTCATAATTAAGTCTAAGTGCATTTGTTCATTAAATAGTACAGTGGGCAGCTCTGTACAAAACGTAAACAGGTAATAATTACACATGTGCCATAATTAACCCATTGGTACTATGTAGTGCTCCAGGTAAGGTGATTGATAATATACTTGGAATGTTTATAATTAATGTCATATAAGAATGAGAAGCTTTTTTAATTATGCTGAATTTCTGTAAAAGTATGTGATCATACAAAAGGTCAGTAATTATACTGTCTTGATACAATTACAAAATTAATCTCAGCTATATTATTTTACTTGCAAAGATATATTACAGGAATTGTGAAACATAGCAATTATTAATTAAAATAGTTCACACTCTAAATCATTTTGAGTACAATCTACATTTCTCATCAGTCAAAAAACTCTGAAAAGCATTATAGAATTGAGAGTAAGCTTTAGCACCTAACCTAGACGTCAAAGTATCCGCACACAGCAACTTTAAAAAAGAGTTCATTTAGAAAACATTAGTAAAATCTGTACTCCAAATCCTGCAGATGGCCCTTTTTAGGCCTGTTCAGTGAATAATTTTGTTACTCTCTGTGGCTGTGTCTGGTGTCACCATTTCCACCCCTTGCACTACATGCCGGAGCAGCTGCCCCTGTGGGACACATTTCCCCAGCGTCCAGGCCTCTGGCTTTCAACCAGCTTCAGCGGAAGAAAGGCGATGGCCGGTACCGGGGGGCGGGAGCAGGACAAGGCAGCGTGTCTGTGGGTTCTGGCAGTGGCTGCATGTTTGGTTACAGCTAGGTCATATGCCATCGCAGGCTTGGGGACAGTCATGCTTCTCGTATTGGTCGCTCCCTTAAGACTTTCACACCATTGTAATAGGACCTTCATTAAACCCTCTTAAGTGGAAACTTTCGAAGATGCTACGTGTTTTCTGCTATGATGCAACTACACGTTCTCATGGTCATTTTACTTTAAATGGTTATCAATTTTATATTGTTCTGAAACACCCAAACCAAGTATACCTCAGTTTATATTATACATGCATTTGGGTATGCAAATCATAGTTTTCAATACAAATTACTCTTCTTTTTGAAAGTTTTCAAAAACATTCATTATTCTCCCTATTTTCATCAATTTAACCCTTTCTTCTCACATTCATCTCCTCCTCCAAAAGTCCCTATTTCTGTTCAGAGCACCACATTCACAGAGGTTGGAGACCTGAAGTGTCATTGACTGTCACTGAGTCCTACCCACGCACCCGCTAAATTATACATTCAGCCAGTTTATTGCCAGCATATATGAAAGCTCTCAATGCTTCCCACAGCTGCCTTTTCTCCCCTTTCCCACTTGCTGGTTTGGGTCCTTACTCCTCTCAGTTGGATCACCTGGCTTTGTTCCACGTGGTAAGGACTGCCTCTCCATCAGCAAGCAAGCACTGGGGAGCAGAGGGGAGGCCCCAGGGCTGGGAAGCTGCTCTTTCCTCAGATGGTCTTGCTGCTCACATTCAGGGATGATTTTAGGCACTTGGAAACAGTTTAAACTTTACAATTGATTTTTACCTTCAGTCTCTTTAGATCTAACCGAAGAATTAAATGAGGCCCCGCCTGCTTTCCTTCCTCCTTCCCGCCCCACTTGGAGCTCTAATTCCTCATGCACAGGAGTGCAAGCTTGATCCTCCCAGTGCACAGGACCGTCATACCTCCTTCCCTAGGTGCCTTGCACAGCATATCCTGTGTACTGGGAGCTCACCTTGAGTTTTGTTGGAAAAACCCTCTGCCCATTATCTTCTTCACAAAAGTTCACTCTAATCTTCCCATTCTTAGCTCCATTTATTCCCCATGAGATGGCACTGTAATCTTCCGTGAGCAGAGGCTGTGAGGGAGGTCAGACTGCCTAGGACTACCTCCTGCACCACTGCCCACATTTCAAACTTAAGCAAGTTACTGAACTTATCTCTGCTTCAGTGTTCTTATATGTAAAATGTACGTAATGGTGCCTCCGTCGTGAGTACTATTTAAGTTAATGCTTCTCAGGCACTCTCAGCTGAAAGAGACTATCCACTATTTCCCCAGCACATCCTATGTGGAGAAAAACATGCCGGGATGGAGCATAACAGCACAAGGCATAAAAAGTTTTCAGCACTGTCTTAAACTGCAGCCCTGGCTCTGCCATCTTTTTAAGCCGATCTCAAAATCCATCTCTTGTTTTGAGTTTTCTCTAATCTCCTAATTTGATATAATTTTTCTGCCTATGCTCCCACCCATCTCTAGCAGTTTGTTAGATTTTCTTTCAGAAGATACTCTTATATTATAATTATATATGTTTCTATCTTTATACATGTATATGTAGATACATAGGTATAGATAAATACATTTCTCTGTAAGATTGTCCACTTTTTCAGTTCAGATAGGGTGTTTTATTTATCCCTTCCTGAAACTACAGGTTTGCTTAAAATGGGAGTATAATTGTATAATGCAATTTAATAGTGTTTTTAAATCAAATGCATACTATTTGATAGGCACTTTTCCAAGATTTTTGGTAATCTTAACCATGGCTCTGCAAAGTAGGCATTATCTTCACTTCCTACACAACAGTACTTCTCCAAGCTGTTCCAGTTCCAAACTGTTACCTGCAGCGAGATAATTGAAGAAGTTGAGAATAAAGGCTTAGAAACTTTGATAGCAATTTGACATTGTCATGACTTCTAAGTATGTGATCTGTGTCAGAAAATTGGGTTTGTGGCTAAAGATTTCTGTAGAAGTACTCTGGCAAGCTGCAACGGCAGGGACACGTTTTGGAGTGCTTGGATGAAGGCGCTAATGCAGACCATAAACTGCTTCATCTTCCTTCATCAAGAAAGTCTCATCACACAATAAAAAGATCAGGATTGTGGGGCCACCCAGGGGCATAGCGGTCAAGTTTGCACGCTCCACTTTGGTGGCCCAGGGTTCGCAGGTTCATCTCCCAGGTGCAGACCTAGCACCACTTGTCCAGCCACGCTGTGGCGGCGTCCCACGTGAAATAGAGGAAGATTGGCACAGATCTTAGCTAGGGAACTATCTTCCTCAAGCTAGAAGAGGAAGATTGGAAACAAATGTTAGCTCAGGGCCAATCTTCCTCACACACACACACCAGATCAGATTCTTAGCAATGTAGCAAAAAATGTGTGAATCGTGTTAAAGCTAATGCTTAAATGCAGGATTCTTCTTTTCTTTTTTTAAATATTGGCACCTGAGCTAACAACGGTTGCCAATCTTCTTTTTTTTTCTGATTTTTCTCCCCAAATCCCCCCAGTACATAGTTGTGTATGTTTTTAGTTGTGGGTCCTTCTAATTGTGGCATGTGGGACGCCACCTCAGCGTGGCCTGACAAGCGGTGCCATGTCTGTGCTCAGGATACGAACCAGCGAAACCCTGGGCCACCCAAGCGGAGTGCACGAACTTAACCACTCGGCCACAGGGCGGCCCCAATTGTTCTCTTTTTTATACGATAATGCAGAAGTTGCTCATAAATAACTGTACTTCATACTGAGGTACAAAAATTATACACGTGAAAACCTCTGTTGAGAATGTTTGAACAACAAAAATGCTCTTGTTTCCAGAAGAAATTAGTCCTTTCCCAAGTTTTACACATGTAAGTCAGAAGGCAAGTACCCCTTATTTGTCCGATGTATGTCATGTTTTCAAGGATCTTACTACTTACAAGGAAAGAAAGAGACATGCTTTGCAGTGATGGGTAAGATCAAAGGGCAAAGCAAAAGGCAGGAGCCTGGAAGGATGGAGTTTCTAGTGTTAATGACATGATCCATCAACTAAGTACCATTGTCAGTAAAACATGATGATCTTGACATTGTGCATTTGCAAAACCTTATCACAGACCATCTTACAATACTGATAGGGCATTTTGAACTGGAAATTCCACCAAGAAAGATCCACGTATAGAAATTCATGGATCCTGAATCAATTTCTTTCATTAAAAGAATGTATTTAACTCTAACTTTACAGGATAAATACTAGAACTAGCTAGTACTGAAGGACTGAAGCTGAATTTTGAAAACGCTGCCAAACTTGCCTGATTTTAGGTAAAAGTTAAAAACGAATATCTTAAGATTGATGAAATTGATTCAAACTTTCTTCTCTATTCCTGTCAACAAACTTGTCTGAGATTTCTTCCTCTCCTATGACTGCTATTAATGCAAGACACGTAAGCCATATAAATTATACATTATTCCCCACAAGAAATGCTATAGTCAATGCAAAGAGATTAGATAAATTAACAAGCCAGAAGCAAGCATATGTCACATTAAAATTTAAATAATTGATATATATGATGTTAATTCAAAGTGTGCATATAGATTTTTAATATGAATAATTACTAATTATTTCATAACTTTTTGATTAGTTCTGATTGCAGAATAACAAAAAAATTGCAAGTAGAATATTAATCTCTGTATTATTCCCAATACAGTCACACTCAATGGATACATACAGTTTTGTAATACTTTTCTTTCTTCACATGTTATTTTTGTAGAACCTAATAGTAAAAAGTTGGGACTTACATTTTGTATGCTTTATTATGTTTTCTAATAATCTATTTTTATCGTACTTTACAGAAGTGTCACTTGTGCTTGATTTAGGAAAAGAAAAATGGCCCTCCCCACAGAAGATTCGGGAAGTACGGACAGAATCCCGCAAATGAGGTTAGCTCCATACCTAGAAGCTTGTGTAGAAAATGCCTGTTGCATAGAGGAAGGACCCAAATGGTCGCAAGAAGATGAAACAGGTCCCACTACAAAGTGTGTTGTGTACCTTCCAACTCCCCTGGCATGCAGCAGAAACCAACAGCTCCCCTCCTTTCTACCTCCTGGAGGAGCACAGCATTAGCTAAGGGCAGACCAGGATTTAAGAAGGTTTTTGGTTTGATCTTGGTAACTCTTGTTATCATTTTGTTTTCTTCAGTGACAGGAGGGAACTTCAATAGCATCAGAGTAGGAAGTGCATGGCTCAGTCCCGTAACGAGTTGGAGGTGTTCTTAGAAGCTTCCATAGATGCCCAGGACAGATGTGGGATGGATCTCCTGCCACTCCCATGGCCCTCTGTTAAGGGCCACATCCCCAGTAGGGTCACTGGTGTCTAAACCTCCTCTTTCTGACCTTGCCGTCTCCCTGGGAAAGATGACAAAGTTTCCCTGCCTGGCTATACAGGATTTTGAGGGTTAACAAGACAGGGAAGGGCACCCTTAGGAGAGAGGCCCTTATCTAACACTGATAAATGTGAAGAAACGAGCTGTGTGTAGAGAACCACAATAGCATTGATTTATTTTCTGGATATGTATGGGAAGGTTCATCAGCATCAAAGGAAAAAAATGAAAGTCAGAATGCCTGCCACTTGTAAGTCGCAGGGTGAATCTTAGCCAATTCCTAATTCTATCACTGCAGGCTTTTCAGAATTATTATGTAGGCCAAATGTCACAATATATGGAAAGCTATTTTGTAAATTGATTTTTTAAGGAAAGGAGTATTTAAATTCATGATTCAAATGCTGTTTCCTCCTCACCTCCTTCACCTGTTGTTAGTGGTGGATTCCAGGGCTCCTTCCTTGGACCACTTCTGTCTAGATCTTCTTGGTAATGCCGTCCAGTCTGGTGCCACATGCCCACTCTATGTTTAAGATCTTTAACTTGAATCTGTCCCTGGATTCCAGACTCACACGCTCACTTGCCTATTACATAGTCCCCTCTTGTATGTCTAACAAACTCAAAGGTAACAAGGCCTAATCCAGGCCTTCCCCAAAATGGTCACCATCCCTACGCCCTGAAATCTTGCCTATCTCCCTTTAAAGTCTGTTATTTCAGGTGTTCAGACCAAAAGCCTTGAGATCATACATGACTCCTATTTCACTTTTCTACCCCACATTCTTGCCATCAGGTGGTCAAAATACTTTGAAAACATACAGAGAATTCCACATATTCTCTTCACTTTCATTGCTATCTCTCTGCTCCAAAGCAGCTTCATCTTTTGCCTGAATTATTGCAGTAGCCTCCTAACTGGTCTCTCAGCCTCTGATCCTCACCACGTGCCCCAAGAACGTCCTCCCCACACCAGCCAGAGCGCTACTGCCAAAACGTTCATGAGATCACCTCACTCCTCGGCTCAGCATCCTCCAGCAGTTTCTCCTCTTAATCAGAGAAAAAGAATTCTTCAACGGCGACAAGGCCTCACCTGCTCACACTCCTCCCACCCCCCCGCCCTTTCCACCCTCGTCCTTCTCTCCTCATTCACTCCGATCTGTACACACCGACTGAGCTCTTCTTCAAACGTGTGAGAGAGCTTCCATTTTGGGCTGCTTCTCTGCTTGGCTCACTCTTTCCACAGAGTCCACTTCTAGTTCTTTATCTTCCTTTGGGTCTTTGTTTCAATGGTGCTTTCTTAGTGAGGCTTCCTCTTATCCCTTATTTAAAATGGCACTTCCTCTTTCCCTTTCCTTAACTTGTTTTCTTCATGCATCACCCTTGGACAAACTATACATTTCTTTATTTATTATACTTATGGTGAGTTCCCTCCCACTTGAGTATAAGTTGAGTGAGAGCAGACTTTTGCCTATTTTGGCCTCTGTTATATCCAAACTGCCTACAACAACTCTTTGTAAAAAGCAGCTCAATAAATGTTATTGAACGAATGACTGAATCTTAATTAGTCTAAGACTCATGTAGAGTCAAGCTCTGAGGATATAGTAAATGAAACGTCCACTCATTATTTTGAATCTCTAATCTTAGGATCCCTTAGAAACTGAGAATTATAATTAATTTCCTTCATCACATCTTCTCTAACATAAAGTAGTAGATTAATAATATAATCAATTGTTTAGCTACTAACAATTAGACAACTTTGCTCCTAGTGTTAAAACTAGAAATTAATTTTGGCCGCCTGAGCACATCACCTAGCCTGGTCAATTCCTTGTTTGAATACCTTTCAAATATATTCTTTCTCTCTATTTCCTTAGCTCTCTTTTTGGTTCAGGTAGGTCATCATCACATCACACCTTAGTTGTAAAATCATGTTTATTTTCCTTTCGCCTTTCTATATTCAAAGACTCCTTTCTCATAGCTGTTAAAATACGGAATTTTCTTTTTGTTCCTTTCTCTAACTTTAAAAGAATTTGTACTGTAGTTGATGTGCTAAGGCAGGGAAACAAAAGTGGAGCATGTCATTGTTTTTCTTAGTGCTGGTGGAGTGGATTCTGTCTCCCAGTGCCCCTGTGTCCAGCAGAGCGGAACCCTGCCTGGTCTTTTCGAGCCATCCCCTCACCCTCTGGTGCCGTACCACACAATGCTCTGCTGCTACTCGTAGGGTTTTCACACTCATAGGGTTTTCATGGCCAGTTTTTTTGGAAGTGGGTGTTCAGGTCCTTCTTCCTAGTCTGTCTAGTCTGGAAGCTCTGCTGAAACCTGTCCACCATGGGTGACCCTGCTGGTATTTGAAATCCTGGTGACACAGCTTTCAGCATCACAGCAACTTGCTTCTGCCATAGAGCAACAACCGACAGATGGGTAGTATGGTTCCCTGACTGGAAATGAACCTGGGCCATGACAGTGAGAGCCCTGAATCTTAACCACTAGACCACCGGGGCTGGCTAGAGCAGAGGTGTAGCTACAGAGGGCAGAGGCACAGTTATTTTTGGACAATAAAATGTACTACAATGAGAATCCCCAAAGACGTAGAAAACACTGTTAGAACTAGTAAGAAAAGATTTAGTGAGAGGTAATAAACAAAATAGAAATGTACATTTTGACCTACTAGATATCCGGTCAACATATACAAAGGGACAAAGACCTCAGTTAACGTAGCTGCCAGCCTCAGGGCATCAGGACTGACTTTCATTCTTGCTCTTGCCAGTCGTGGTCACAGGGACTCAGGGGCAGCTCTGCAGATGGGCGAGCCTCGTCATCTCTTTATGAAAATCTCGCACCACAAGAGCTCAGCCTCAATGTGAAAGAACAGAGGCAGGAAGGGGAGGGAGAGAACTCGCCTTCACCCCCTAAGTTCTCTCACCCTAACTTAGCTCCTTTCCCCCAGAGCCTTTAGAGTAGCAACTCAGCCTCCTAATTAGAAACCTTCATTGCACATTCACCTTCAACATAGTTAGAGCACCTAGGAAACAGTGAGCTAAGTATTAGCATTTAAATACAGGGTGCCAGCTTTACATTGCCAGTAACTAAAAGGCCTATTCAGGTATTAACCATTCACAGTCACTCTCAGTTTAAAGGGAGTATTTAAGATCTCAACTTCCTCTTAGGTAGAAACTGCTTAAGACTGCAATGGTAGACTTTGTTTTGCTTTTCATTTTGTTTGATTTTTCAACATTAAGTTTACAATATTTTGAAAATCTCACAACTAACTCTAAGAAGAGTTTCAGCCTGCAAACCGGGACAGAGAAGCAGGTGATCCTTCACAACTCATTGGCGTATAGGCTGGAACTGAGACTAACTTACACACAGTCATCCCTCAGTATCTGTGGGGGACTGGTTCCAGGACCCTCTGGATACCAAAATCCAAGGATTTTCAAGTCTCTTATATAAACTAGTATTTGCATCTAACCTAGACACATCCTCCTGTATATTTTAAATCATCTCTAGATTACTTATAATACTTAACACAGTGTAAATGCTGTGTAAATAGTTGTTATACCGTATTGTTTAGGGAATAATGACAAGAAAAAAAAGTCTGTACATGTTCAGTACAGATGCAACCATCACAGGTCTTTCAATCCACAGTTGGTTGAATCCACAATGCTGAACCATGGATTTGGAGGACCAACTGTAATTGGTCAAGGTTGGTTCACAAATCACACACAAATCCATGGTAGGACGAGGATTCAAGCGCAGCTGCCCTGACTGCCAAGCCTATAAACGTCAACCAACCAACTCATCCACAATGTTTGCAAAGTTTCATGCAGTAGGATTTTAAGTTACTAAGAAGTAAGTGACTAATGACCAACTATCACCCCCAAAGGAAAACGTAGTTACTGGTCCCTAAAAGATATTTTTATCACAATTCACTATTTAGGAAATAGCCCATTCACTCTCATGGTGTGCAACTTTCAGCATTAAAAGTAAGGTGGGCTATCTGTATTTGAAGGGGCTTTGAAAGTCCAAACACAATATGTCAGGTCCAGATTCAAACTACTACCATTCTTTCTAAAATATGAAAGTGAATATTACAGAACACACAGATGAATCACTCAGCATTTCCCTTCCAGATTTTCCATTTGTACTTGACTCCCCACTCTAATCTCGATATAAATAAGCATAAAATCAGGAGATTTGATTCTAACAAACACCCACACTTTGGGACTAAAAAATGCTGCCTCCTACATTTCACAGCGCTGCAAAATGCTCATTTATTGCTGTTTCCAAGGACCCCTCACAAGAGCCTGCTGGGACTAAAGAAATAATAAATTAAGGAAAGTAGAGTACCTATACTAATTTATAACTCTTCGTGCTCACACAGTATAAAGCAATGCATTAAAATATTTATTCAGGAAAAAGTGTTTCTACATTGTGTGATTTTGTTTGAATAGCGGAGAAATGTCACCTGAAGAGGCACAGGGAAGGAAAAACATGCAGTATTTATGTATAAGAAATAGCCAAAACACTGAAGAAAACCAAGTGAATAAACTGAAAATCAGATCATATTCATTAACATTTTTTAAAGAAAACAAATTCATAATTTAATAGTTTTTAAATTAATATTGCTATTAATGAGTGACTGTGTGTGTTTTCATTTCTACATTTTGGTACTTAAGACCAATATTTTCAAGTGTACTTACAAAACAAGTGCCTTGGGATTAAAAAAAAAAAAGGCTGTACTCATTAGAGGTATCAAAGTAATAATATTGGAAGTAGAGGTTGCTTATTCATTTTGTACTTCATGTTAAAGTTATTTTCATAAAAATGTATTCTGTCAAGAGAGAAGAATATTCTGCATTAATTCTACACACTGAGCCTGTTGAATGGGGCCTTCCCCGAATATAGAAGATGTAAAATGTAGTGATTGCCTAGCTCAGTGGCCACACACCCCTAGTTATACCTCAAAGCTGAGTGGAGGCACGTGGTATAAGCTGAACCAATCCATTCTTCTCTTCTGGGATTTTGAAACTAGAACAGAGAAACGCAGTGTTTTCGAGCAGAATAACCTTCATGTCAGTATTCCAGGGTTAAGTTTTCCTCAGCCTCAAACTCAAAAAGACTAGCACCATTTCTACAATGCAGATTCACTGTAAGTGGGGATATCACTCTCTCAAAATTAGTCAGAAAAATGCAGAATGCACTAAAACAGTAAAAATTAAATCGTAAAACTTTAAACACTATGTTTTATTGAAAATTGGATTATAATGGTATGAATCAAAATTATGCAACTGCAAATAGAACTAAATGTATACGTTATGGACAATAGTTGTTGATGCTCTCAAGATTTTCTGACACTCACCAAAGAACTGTAATGATAATGCTATTTTGAAATTTACTAATAGTGTTAGAATATCTTAAATTCTCCATGGTCTCTGTGCTGATCCTCATTAAAAGGCTATTCAGCATAGAGACTGCATCAGTATGTCACCCAGAAATCAGGTCCCTGTGAAGTATACTGTGACTTCTCATATTTGACAAATAGCATACAATATTTTATTTACAATTGCTTCTATAAAGAAATTCATTTCATCGAAGAAGTATGTTTTCAGTCCTGCATATTTTCAAGTCAAATTAGTTTTTCCTAGGCTCATGGAGGATATATTTCTCAATTATTTGGGCATTTTGCATCCTCTACAATGAGGCTGATTATGCAACAAGCGGAATTACAGTTGCCTGTAGAATGCTTGACCCAGTACTCTTCCCCTATATCCTTCGCCACTCCCATATATATAGGTGACATATGACAACTTGCTACTTCAGGGCAAAATCCATGTTTTACTTATTTTAGTAATCCCAATGCTCAGCATGATTCCTGGTTGCATAGCAATATTTCACAAATATTCAAAGAACTGAACTGAAATTGTGACTTGGAAATCTTTTAAATATCAAATATGCTTAGATATTTGTAGATTCAGGACACTTAGTGAAGCCTGCTTTCTTTAATAACTATTAATTTCCCAAATTGAGGATCTGAACTATCACAAAAGATATTGAGGCATTTCCCCAGAATCTGGTTGGTCATTGTTTGCATTTTTTTGGTGTTTTGGGAGATGGAAATAGATGGCACAATGTGGGGACTATCCACCTAGGTTAAGTCTAGCCGTCAACCCACTTCTACTGCCATCAGTGTAAAAAGTGTCATTCCCCAGATGGTTTAAGATCATTGCAATAATTGCTGACTATGTGCTGACTCTGCATGTTTTACCAACATAGAAACAAACTTATAGAATGTGTTCAGAAACATATGATTATAAGACAAAGGAAAGCTAACTTTAATCAGGATGAGCTTTCTTTTAAGTAGTTCTAGTCAATGTGGAATGGACTTGTCAAAAATCGACGAGCTATAATAACTCCACACAACCTAGCACAGTGCCTGTTAATTACACAATGGAGGGCCAGCAGATATTTATTGAATATTTATTGAATGAATGATTAAACAAATACATAAGTTAATCATCAGAATGTAGAATAAAATATTTCAGTGTCGCAGAAATAATTTGTATTTTTGTTGGATTTTGCTAAAAAAAATGTTGGTGAGCAGCAGCGTGCGATAAATAAGAGGACTTAATTTAAGACCGTGGTCATTTTCACGGAGGTACCATTACTTGACTTATTTGTGATAAATTTCACTTTTATTTTTCAATAAAAACATTACAAAAAGTATTATAAAAAGTAGGAATATTAGTGAATGTAGTAAAAAGTAGTAAAATTAGTGAATTGGTGAATATCAAGTAGGGAAATTATGCTGAATTCTAAAATGTCCAAAAGTTAAAATTTGCTGAAAGCATTCAGGCACTTACATGTGCTTTTGAACATCAAAGTTCTGATCTTGACGCTGTCACAGCTTAACCTACCACATAACCAATAAAGAGTATAGTGTATATCATTATCTTTATGATTTCTTAAACTACACCAGCATAAAGAGATAAAGTAATTATATAATATACAACTGAAGATTTTGCTTATGCTTAATAAGAATGTCCAAAAATGGCATTATTAGTAGTAGATTAAATGAAAGCAAATTATTTCTTTAAGAAATCTATTAGCACACAGTTTAACATATACATTAAATTTGAGAAACAGAGCACTGAAAAAATTAGTATGTTTTGGAAAAGTGCTGCACTGTGCAAATTACTTCTCCCAAAAAGAACCAATTCGATTGAAGGTGGTTATGAATATAGAGTCATGGATGGTTTTCAATGGAAATTATCTCTACCTAAAATTGGGTGGGGAGAAATATCTGTTTATGCCTGGTAGGCTGTGCTGGGTATTGTTTGCTTATCCTTCCACATGTGCTCTTTTCCCTGCTCTTTGCCCTGAGACACAAAGCCCCCCTGGATCCCTCGACCTGTGATTCCCATTTGGGCTCAGCCCATGGAAGGCATTGACAAGAGATCAGAGGTGGGAGAAAGGAGGAGCCAACTTACATATTTCCACACCCCCTTCCTTCCCAACCAATCACAGCTGCTAACCAGCAGCCTCTTCCCAGCAGATTAGCTTCAGCAGCCTCTGTCACCCTTTCACCAGTTCTCTGCTGTTGCTAGCTCCTGGATGCTGAATCATCTTGACTAGTTCTCTTAATTATGTCTGTACATCTGTAAACAGTGTGTTCATTCCTCAGTAACTCAAGAGAAGCACTTATTTCCTACTGGGAAGCTGGTTCATCCTCAATTAAAATGTATGCATTTGCTAGGAAATCTGCTAATGCATATGAAATCATTGTGGTATGATGGGTTTGAAATATGAGATAAGATGTGTTCAGGAGATCTATCATTGAGAAGGTGACTTTGGACCTGAAAGAAGTGATAATTTCCACAAGAGAATTAAAAACCAAAAAATCCAAAAAGTAAGAAAGTGACGTCCTTATCAGAATGATGTAGCATGAAGTGAATTAGGCTTCTGAGAAAACTCAGATCTCATCACCCTTTTGTCATTTACCACTCAAGTTATTGAATCTGCAAACCTCAGTTTCTTCGTATGTAAAATAGGAATGCCTACTGTCAGTGTTGCGAATCCAATGACAAAAGACAAACATGTTGAAAGTTATTTAAAAATTGTAGAGTATTGTGTAACTGTAAGTTGCCATCATTAACTTCATGTCTATATTGTAACAGATATGATATCTGAACTTTTTAAAGAAAGCAAAAAGAAGAGTATTATTGGCTGCTTGAATACTTGCTTTACTGAGCTAATCTTTAATACTTTAGAGCCTGTCACACTGATTGAAGCCAGTTGTGGGGATACACACTGCCAGGTGGCCTTGGCTGGCATGGAGCCGAGACAACTTGTACCTTCATTTCAGGTTCATCTCATTTTTCTTCTCTTAATCACTCCTTGCTCTAGGACATTTTATTCATGTTCTGTCTCTCCCATTGTCCCCAGTATTAATGTAAAATTATCAGCAGAATAATTGGATAATTAACACCAGCAATTTTTGGCTATGCTCTTAATAAAATTTTATTTTCATTCCTTCAGGAATGAAATTTCCTTCAAAAAATTTTTGAGAATCACTGAAACCTAATTCAAAAAAGCAAAACTACTATGAAGAGAAATATCACAAAAAAGTAATGTATTTTACATTTTTATATAAAAACAAATACAAGCACACTGAGAGAGTTCTGTTGAATGCATACAGTATGTGCTCCTGGAGATGTTTGTTTGTCCAAGCCTTTTTTGTCAGTGATGGGAAGTAGTTGGAGTGTTCTTTGCTGAGCATTAAGTGGCCAAATTGTACTGTTTGTTTTCCCCCACACCTGCAGAGAAACAGACACAATGATCTAATTGACTTTTTTAAACTTTGTCTTGCCGAATACCACACCGCATTCATGGGTGTTTCAACAAACTCTGCTCCCTACTCTCTCTGTTGCCCTATACCTACTCTATTCCAAATGCTTACCTACTATTTATAACAGATGTGGTAGGATTTGTGAAAAAAGAAAAAGAGGAGGGCCGTAACTAGTGAATGTTGCCTAAGCTACATCTGTTCTTGGTCCCTCTGACCCATAAGAACCTGTAAATTTTCCTCTTAATTTTTATGTTCTGTTTAGATTTGAGGGTTCTTAAATGTTACAGAAAAAGGCTTCATTCAGAAACTATGCAGAAATTAAACTGAATTATAATTGAATATATGCTTCATAGGTTAATGATTTCTGGTTTTCAGGTGCACACAAAGTAGATAGAGAAATTGTTAAAAATGCGGTTCTGATCCAACCACCGGAACATCTGACTGGTGGGCTGTCAATGAACCCCTTTATTACTCTGCTAGTTGGTGTTAGAGGGAAGATTAAAAGTCACATCTTACTCTTCGTCCCTTATGCTACAATGTCCCCACTAAAGCTGTGCAATATAAATAGCAAAATTTCATTTAATATTCAATACATGTTTTTATGATGATGTAAGGTTTTCTCAGTTGGAAAATATGTACTCTACCTGCCAAGGCTGGGGTTGGACAAGGTCTATTATGGCATCTAAAGAGCAAAGCAGCATCTAGAACCATGCTTTCCAAAGTAGTAACACTAGCCACACATGGCTATTGAGTACTTGAAAAGTGGTTAGTGTGACTGAAAAACTACATTTGTAATTGTATTTAATTATAATTAACTTCAGTTTAAATATCCACCTGTGGCTGTTGGCTACAGAATCGTTCTGCACAGATACAGAACAATGTCATCATCATGGGAACTTCTATCGGGCAGTGCTGACTATAATGCATCCCTCTGTCTTACTTTATGTATGTCTTCAGCAGTTTAACTAAAAGGCAGCTGCATTAATTAAAAGATCAATGGCAGAGGCCACTTGGGTTACAGTTAAAGTGACCTGGGGCCCAGACACCTTTGTTCTCAGGGGCATTCTGGTTAAAACTAACACAGAGGCCACACCTGGATTCAAATCCCTTCATTACCAGTCATTAGCTGAATGTATTTGGACAAATTTCTTCAAGTGTTTGATCCTCAATTTCTCTATTTCTAAGTGGGGAAAGCTACTGATCACATTAAATGTGCTTAAGGTAGCAAAGCCCAAAAACACTGTCCTTTATTATACCTGAATGAAAAATATTACAATATTAGTTTCGCTCTAGCCAATTCTCCCCAGACACCTATCGCCCTTGTCCTTGTGAAGAGATTCCTGAATTTTCACAAACTCCTTCGGAGAGGGGTTCAGTTGAATTCTCCTTTGGCTGATCATCAGCAGCCTATTCACTGCGTGGCTTTTCTTTAGCTAACAACTCCAGGTAAACATGAAAGGCTTTTCCAATTCTAACTGGACCAATGGGCCGCCATCCTGAGTTCTTTGTTCAATCTTCACAGCCAGGACCCTTGGAGACCCGCATCTCCAAGTAGCGCGAAAGGCTACTCAGAAAGCGTCTCTGAGCTCATAGTGGCAGCAGCAACATTAACGAGAAGCTCTGGTTCTGTTCTGGGCAGCTTTCTTTCCTTCCTTCCTTCCTCCCTCCTTCCCTCCCTTTCTTTCTGTCCTTCTCAATAACCTAGGCCAGCACAGAAATCTAAGTTTAAGGATATAAAATTCTTGTGAGAATTGACTTGCTTAACCCAAAGCTTCTCAACCTCAGCTGCATTTTATAATCATTTGAAACACAATTAAAACACTGTGATCCTGCATACCCCTGAAAGACTCTGTCTGGAAAGCTCCCAAGAACTGGCAACATAATCTGAGACAGAAATAAGAATAGTGCTGCAGATGAAACCTTAGCCACCTGTAGAAGCTGGTGCAATCAGTGACACAGACAGCCCACTCGTTTTCTCTATTGTTCTCCTGAGCAGTTGTCGCCTGCACAACACGCACAGGCTTCTCTAGTCATGCTAACCCATGCTTAGCTTCCTCACTTAGGCACTGGCACAATGTAGCATGTTTGTTTGCTGGAGATAAGCCTTAGGATTGAGGAGGGCTAGGCAGGCAAATGCAGGCAAAAAGACAGTGTGGGAAAAATTGTGATATGGAATCTGCAAAAAATGCTTTCATTTTCAAACACTTCCATTCGACGTACACCATTGTCAAGGATCCATTCGGCTGCAGCTTCACATAGGAACCAAACCATTGACTTGTGAGGGAACAGACATGTTAGGTTGCCGTTCATGAAAGGGTATCTTTATTCAGTACTTTTCGTTATTCTGTTGCAACTGACAATTAGAACCACAATAGAGTTAGAAAAAGTCTAACATCAAAAACAGAAATCTGCTATACTATATATACACACACACACACTGGCTTTTTTCAATGTAACTCTAAACTATTATAGCTATTGGGAAAGGAAAAATGAAATAAAGCAAATGCATACTTCAATAGTTCATATGATCAGATGTATTTGGTATTTTGTAAAGACGCAGGAATATATTGCTAAATATCCTAAATATAACATGATGGGTTTTTCTCACCACAATTATCCCTCAGAAAAGAGGAGCTTCCTTATTTCCGAGTCTTTGCAAATCTCATATTACAAGTTGCTCTCTATTTTCTACCGGAGAGATGCACTGGCTTGAAATACCCTGAATCAATTCTAGTTTTACGTGTTCGACAGAGGATAACGTACGGAATGACTAAAAGAGGAAGCAACGACATTTCATACAGATTGTGTTTTTGTGCCTGAGGATTTGACCTCACAACTGTAGGTGTCACTGCAAACACGACCTCAAAGATCTCCTTCAAAAGCAGTCCAGGAAGTTGTTACATAGTGGAGATCACTGTTATACTCTGGTAGGATGAAGGTGGAGCAAAAAAATTGTTCTAATGCTATAAAAATTTACAGTTACTGCTTAAGAGAAATTTCTCATCGATCGTATCTTACATTTTCAAAAAAGTGCTGCTAAGCAAGATTATTTTATTAAATGGAGGGATAGAAATAAGCAATATTTCTCAATTAATACATGTTTTTATATTTGTTTAAATATGTACATATAATCAGACAAATTTGATGGTCTAACTATATATTAAATTGTGCCATGAACATTCCTAAAAGTCTGTTGTTCCCCAAAACATTTTCTTTTGTGTTAGACCATTGGAAAAATGAGAGATTTCCTTAAAATTGGAGTCACCTTGTATGTGGACATAAAGGTTTTAAATGTTTATTTATAAATACTTGTAATCAATTAACACTAAAAGCAAAAAGAGGTTGTCAAATTCCTGTGTGTGTCTTTTTGCTTATGTGTTTAGTTTTATTTAATTACTAGAACTTCATTCTTTGAAAAGCAACATAGATAACCTGATTTAAAACAACAACAAACTCCAAACACCATGAAGGGGCAAAGAAAAGTAAACACTAGAATATTTTTTTTTTAGGAGATGTGCCTTCTCTACTCCAAAATCACTAGTAAATTTAAGATCAAAACATGCAGCTTACATAATATTAGCATGATAAAACTTTGATATATTTTTGTTAGAAACCAAGGAAATCAAAAGAAATCTTCAAACTTCACTTTCTACTTACAAATCTTTCATAGCCATCAAACACCTCTGAAATATAAACTAGTTTATGTGGGTCATATTTGTGAAATTTTAAAGCAGTTAATAAATTAATAAAATCAACTTTTTACTCTTGAATAATACCCTTTCTTTAAAAAGGCTTAAAACTATCACATTAGATATTCCTTAGTTATTTCTCATAGTGCAAAGAGACACTTTATAATCTCATAAGTATGTTTAAAACTTTCTATGATGTGATAAAAACGCCCTTAATCAGAAGCATTAAATAATCAATAATGCTAATAAGGATTAAAATTGTATTAATAATGCTTTAGTGAATGTTTAGCAGATGAATGTTATAAAACCATTTTCAGACTCTAAAACATTCTTGAAGTGCAAAAAAAAAATCTCTGTGTTAGGAAGTCTTGTTAAATGTGAATGATTACGTATCAAACACTGATCAAAACACAAATATAGAATCACAATATTGGCCTTAAGTCTGGCCAATATTGAAGTCACAATCTTGGCTTAAAGTCTCACATAACTGTGAGGACTTCAACCCCTTCCTCCCATATGCTCCTATAAAAATGTGACCATTAGTGATCTCTTCTGTTGTCTCCCAGATAGCAAAATAAAACAGTGTAAATGAAGTTTAAATAATGAAGTTCAACAGAAATGTCAGCATTCCTACCCTCAATGGTTAATTTTATGTGTCAACTAATTAGGCCATGGTACCAAGGTATTTGATCAAGCACCAGTCTGGATGTTGCTGTGAAGGTATTTTTAGATGAGATTACATTTAAATCGGTAGACTTTGGGTAAAGCAGATTATCGTGCATAATGTGAGTGAGCCTCATTCAATCAGTTAAGAGAGAGTCATCCATAAGAGAAAAAGATTGAGGTCCAGCCAAGAAGGGATCCTGCCTCCAGATTGCCTTCAGATTTGAGCTGCAATATTGACTCTTCCCTGGGTCTCTAGTCTGCTGGTCTGCCCTATAGATTACAGACTTGCCAGCCTCCACAATCACTTGAACCAATTTCTTAAAAATCTCTCTGTCAATATCCATCTTTCATCTATCTACCGATCAGTCATCTGTCTCTATAGAGAGAGAGAGAGAACATTTGGCCCCTACCAACATACTCTACAATATATTGTGTTCATGTGTTTGTTTATTGTCTGTCTTCCCTGCTAGACTATACGTCCTGTAAGGGTAGGGATTTTACCTGTCTGTTCCCTAACTCTAATGCCTTGTACAAATATTTCTAATCAATCGTGCATCATATATCAAAGTTTAAAATACACTAAAGATTTCATTTTAAATATATAGTACATCAAAGAGGAAAAACCATAGCAATGCACAAAATATGGTGAATTCATATTTGAGGTGGAATGGGCACATTTATTGGACTACTTTGACTACACTTTAATTACTTTGACTACACT
Organism: Equus asinus; assembly: GCF_041296235.1. Taxonomy (NCBI): domain Eukaryota; kingdom Metazoa; phylum Chordata; class Mammalia; order Perissodactyla; family Equidae; genus Equus; species Equus asinus. The sequence continues at coordinate 4,144,974 of NC_091807.1, forward strand.
GATTTCAAATTATTTTACTGTTATCTATACAGATTCATAAGAAATCCAGATATTAGGACTATGCTGAATAGCTAATATAAAAATAGATATTCATATCCTATATTATTTAAATTTTAACTAAAGCAACAGCTCCATATTTTCATTACAGTTCATGAACTTACTTTCCCCCAAAAAATTTATAACAATGGATGAAGGCTTAGAAACTCAGTGTACATTTTTAGTTGTTTGCTTCAATTATATAATATCAATTTCCTTACTTCACCAAAAAAGTTTAATCAAAATTTCTCATCCAATTAGAAAGCTCAGTAATTCAATGATGTCCAGCTGAAATTGAAGTAAGTACAGCTTCTTACTTATTTTCAGTTTATTTTGGAAACATGGAGTTATTTAAACTTATTATGGGAATCATTTCTACAATTTTCACTTTCAAACCCAATTCATGAGAATAAAATGGCAAAACTTTCCAAAATCATATAGCATCTTCTAAATATATTAAACAAAGTTTAATAAAAATAACACATCCTATTGCCAGGAGTGCACAAGGCAGCTACAAGAACGAAAGGATCTGGCATCCAGAGAGAAGGTGATTGTTCAGAGAAGGCATGAAACTATTTTTGAAACAGAATTAGAACTGTTTATTTTATTAAAAAGTTGACATAGGTTATCTTTAGTGTTTATGACTTGCAAAGGAAAGTATTTAATATTTAACATGTTTCACTACAAGCAGCAGCAGTTTGGTAATCAAAAGGAATAATTTGAATCATCTCAGAAAAATAAATTCATTATAATTAGGATATTTTAGAATATGATTAAAACACTTAAAAGAAAATGTATTCACCTTTCTTGTCATCAAAGTACAGCGTCTGTTGAGCTGGATTTGACCACTGGAGGGAGGTGTTATCATTTTGATCAACCCTGCAGGTCAAAATTGCAGTTCCGCCTTCAACAACCGTTACATTCTGTGTTAGTGGAAACTGCCCTTGGCTGCCTAAAAGGGGATTAAAGAAAATGTTGATTAAATGAAAGTTATAAAATGATTAACTTCCCAAGAGCTACACTGGACTTAACTTCTCACTCTAAATAAAATTTAAACCAACCAACAACAAGAGCAAAACTATACATTACAAAAAGACAGAAAAATAATTGAAAATCTTTAATCAGAGGACAACAGTTTTGACATAACATTAGGACATCTTTAAACAACCTTACATGTTCCAGAAAAGCTTCATTTCTTCCTAGGCACACATAAGGATTTATGTTCAAAAAGTAACATGATTATCATTAATTTCCCTTGGCCGTGCATTAATTATATAGGGTTAGACCTGGGTCATCTTTGAAGATAAGGAACTGGAATAATTTTGGATAAATTGAACCCTCCAAAGAAGCAGAGAAAATACATAAAATACTTTCCCGGTAGCTTTTATCATCTTGAATAAAGTCTATGAAATATGAATACCAGAACTTTAGATTCAATTTCTGAAAAAAGAAATAAAAAAAGAATCCTATTTCACCAGGGTTTCTTGTACATGTAGCTGTTTTTAGAAATACAAAATGTATTGGAGAAAACAACATAAGTATTCTTCAAAAAGCGTTCATCTTGTAGAATATCCATCAAAATCTTAAAGTGATTACTCTAACCCAGGAGACAGAAATAATATTCTTCTTTATTCCTTTCTGTGGTTTCCTGATTTTCTCCAATGAATCTATATTTTTTTAATAACCAAGAAAAAACAGATTTTTAAATGACCTTTGTCAATTTGGATATCATTAGAATATAATCAAGTTTTCCATCTTCCTAAGTATCATACTAATTTATTAAAGTAATTCATGTAATAACTTTACTCAATAAGAGCACTTCTAATAGTTAAAACAAAATTCATGCACACGGAAATGTAATGCATAAATTTCACTCAGCAAGATGATCTGGAGATGAGCTCTGCCAAGTCTGGTACCAATTATCAACATACGTAAAAAATGACTTTCTAGAGCCAGGTTATAATACTATTATGTGAGCAAGATAGTTCATTAAGTCAAGGATAATTTACATATGCAAGAACATTATGATGACTTAATCATACCCATGAAATATATTTCCCTTTTCTTCTTTAGTTTTGTAATGATTCTATCATTACCACAAGCACCACTTGAGGTTGTATGGGAGCTATTGGCATAAAGAATCTTATTACCAAGAAGCCTGTTGATTGGCACCATAAGATACAGAAGAGCCTGAAGGGGAAAATTTCCTTCCAGACCTAAATGACACAAGCACAGAGGTTCATGACAACGTTACATAATTAAGTCTATCAAGTCTAAAAATCTAGTATCAGTAGCTTTGTCTCCTTGATGCCAACCTCTTAGAGTCACTATGGCAACTCCCCAGGATATCTCCCTGTAATCTTTAGGGTGGAGTTTTTAAATTGAGGTTAGGAGATGTCTGGACTAAATTCTTTGATAGTTGACTTGAAAGTCAACAGGAGCCAGAGTGGGCTGTGTTTTGCCTTCAGCTCAGAGGTGACCTCTAGCAGAGAACTATCAATCTTGTGCAGTGAGGTGAGGCAAGAAACCACATCAGAGAAAACATGAGCTACAACAGAAAGAAGGAATAATTACCAGAGAGATGGGATTAACAGCTCATAAATATGAAGCTCAGAATGATTTTAAGATACTTTGCTCAGGTTCCCAGGTATTGACATAATGCATAAATTCAGCAATCTGGGGGAGGACTGTTTTTTTTAAGTAATAAAAAGCATACAACTGTTAATAAATATACATAGTTCATTCCAGATGACAATTTGACTATCAACTGGTACATAAATAATACTGTCTGCTTCTTTAAAGAAGTGGAAAAAGAGCAGTGATGCTTGCAACAATTTCATCCACTACATTTGCAAAATAATTTTCAAAACATCCCCATAAGAAAATATTATCCTTCTCATTTCACAGATGGGTAAACTGACACTGGGAGGTTAAGTGATTTTTCCATGGTGAAACAAAGTCAATGAACCATTCGGAGTTTGTTCTGAAAGTTCAACATATTTTTATTTTTCCACAAAGGCTGCTGGGCCATAGTAACTTTATCACTATTTGCTTAAATGTGAATTAGATAACAATGAAAAACAAAGAATAACCCTTTCAACAACAAAACTTCAAATTGCATACCTAGCTGAACTATGTCCTCATAAATTTCAGTTCAGTTATAACATCAACATCAAATAAGAAAGGATGTCAATATTAACTGCCCTTAAATTTTCTATCCTATTCAGGACTTACTTTTGATAATTATTTTGGTCTTTTCTTAATTGCCCATAGAAGAAAGAAACTAAGGTGTGCATGCCTACATCTTGTCCTTCAGGTAGATTAGGACAGCTTCCCTCCATCTTCTCCCCACGTGAATTCTGACTTTAAAATATAATGATTTCAGTTCCCTGAGACCTGCAGCCTAAAATCCCTGCAGTCAAATAATTTGGTTTTTCCCAATAGAGAGCAAACTCATGTGGAGAATTTACTAATCCTAAATACCCTTAGGATATGTGGTTTCCAAAATCAATTCAAAAACCAGTATTGTAGGCAGTCAAACTTCTTCTTAAAGCTTTGAATTGCCTTTTACTTCTGCCTAAAACTTGGAGAGAGCATCAACTTAGCTGCTACTTTTCTCTTTTAACTCCTTGTGGCTCCAGGTAATCATTTAATTCAATCTCAGAGAGCCCCAAAAAATTACTAATTTTCCCAATTAGCAAAATTTGTATGTTACCAAATTAAGGATTCATCCTCAATGCTTCCATCAAACAAATATTTTGGAGGACTTACTACATGTCTTGCCTTCTGCGAATCAACATCTGAAAGATGCATAGAGGAAGAAAAACTTGCTGAGGAGTCCGCAAAGTAATCAGAAACTAGGAGAGAGTGTGATAGCAAGGGAGAAGGCAGTCTCAGTGTGGTACGGTACTCATTTGCCATCTACAAGGATTTCTGAAGTGCATTGGTCATATCATTTAATTTAAAATGATCCTTCCTCTGGCTAAATTCACCACCATCCTAGATTTCAAGGTAGTCATTCTAATTAAACAAGTTTATGATAAGACTTAGAGAAAACACAACTTTCAATTTGGAATCTTAGAAGCTGGTTATTTTTCCAGGCAACATATGTCCACCATTTTTCTCCTCCCCTCCTGGTGTCTATTTCCTTTTATTATTTGTGTAAACAGAAGCCTCTTTTACTTGTTTCTAAGCTAATTGAGAGTCAGGAAATGAGGGCATTTTACTTATCTTTGAATCAGCCACATTGCTTAACATTCTGTATTGTGGACTGGGGCTCTTAATAGGTGCTAACTGCCTAAAAAGAAGGATCTTCTTAGAATAGTGACTGGCCTTTGTATGGGAACTTGTGACAGAAGAATGACCAGAGTAACTCAAGTCTGCTGCATGTGTTCATGATCACAACAGAAGGGCAGCAGTAGAGACTAATTCTTCACCGAGAAAAAAATATGGAAAAATTAAGGATTTTAAAGATATATTAGTATGTCTTAAGGCATTTTTTTGAAAAATTCTACTTGAAATACATGAGGAGTGTATGTGAGAAGTTATAACAGATGGTGATCTGGAACAGACACATCCAGCAGCATTACCAGCCTCCAAAATGGGACATGAAAAGACAGAACTGTGCTAAATTTATACTCCAGAAGGGGAAAAAGAACATAGAACACAACTTTTCTTGAATATTAAGTAAAATAACCCCACCTAAGCCCTCTTAAGTAGATAGACTTCTGGTGATTGGAAGTATTTTGCCTTCCCTTCCTGGTCCAACTTCCCTTGCGTAAACAGCCATTTTAAATAGGACCATTCTTATGTTATCTCGTCCCTCAACATCACTAAGCCACTGGTGAATAGATGAAAAATCCAGCCAGACTCAAACTGAGCATTCACAATGTGCTAAGCCCTATTCTAAGTTCAGTTCCTTTATCAATGACTTAATCTTCATGCCAACCTTGTCATCATCTCCACCTTGAAGATGAGAGAACTAATGCAAAGAGACCTTAAATAACTGCCACAGTCACAGAGCTGGGCAATGCAGCAGCCAGGTTTGAACTCTTGCTCTCTGACTTCAGACTTCACGTGCTTAACCACAGAGCTGCTTTGAAAATAAAGGAAACTTAATTCTGACTGAACAATTGTTACAAAAGCAGCATATAGTTTGGAGTCAGATATTTCAAAGATGCATTTAGACCTTTTACATCTATTTTTAATAAGTGAAGAAACATTTGAAATGCAAAAAAAAGCAGCAATGTGCTAGAGTTGGCTCACACTAGCTCATGAGAGTCAACTGAGTACAGCTCTTCTCACTTCGTGCTCAGTGACACACGTTAGTAGCTTAAAATTGACCACGGTGGGAGTATTTTCACCAGGGAAATTGGCAAACGCCTCTAGCCAATGTTTTCCCCAAAGACCCCGTTAAACATTTATAGCATACCACTGAAAAAGCCCCCCTTGATGCCTCTTGTTGGGGCTGTTGCTTACATTTTTATCATAAATAATGGTTCGGGTGTTTTTTAATCTGAAAACAAATTAACTCTTTCCAATGCAGTATAGTTATTTCTTCATATTTTGAGTCTCTTCTCCAATCTTTTTTTCCCTTTTTCCTCAAATCGTTTTTCCAACAGTCCTTTTTCTCTCCCACCCACTATTCTTCCAATAAAAATTATTCAAACTATTCCCTTTTTCTATACTCTGTGGACAGTGATCTTGAACTGCTAGTTTTTCTTAGGCAGCCGAGTTTATTTCTAACTAGCATTAGTGGTTGAAAACCATTTAGGTTAGTTTCAATAGTTACACAAGGAAAATTTTCTAATCTATTACTGTGAAAGACATTTTAATAAGAGCAATTATTCAATATTCTGAAAAGCAAGCTCTCCTGACCTTGTCTTTAAATAGCAGACCAAGCAGCTGCCGTTACTCCTTCAATACTTCCTTCTGTCATATATTTAGGGAAAGATTGGTTCAAACCTTTCCTGTCTAGATTAGGAATTACCAACTTCAAAATCAAGTGAACTCAGTCTTGACTCCTGTTGACCTCAGTTAATTAAGAGTTTTCCTCCCCTCATACATTCAGGCGTGCCTTCACTGTCTGACCACCCAGAACCTAGCACTCTGTCACGTAGGACATAAAAAAGCAAATTCTAAGAGTATGCCCACCCTGACCTTGGTGACAGGCTGTCATGTGCCATTAGCATAGAGAGGCAAGAAGCAAAACAGTGAAGAGAGATCTTTGAAGCCAGCAGTATTGTTGAAGGAGAGCAGACCAGAGAAGATACATGTTTAATCACTGATCCCAGAGCATGACTCTGCTTCCAAAAACAGCATCATTCAAGCCTTGCTATCTCCTGAATGGATGATGAGTGAAGGTATTGGTTTTCTCCATCTCTCTTCCTGCACTAAAGATTAAATGTGGACCACAACAGTGGATCAGTGCACGCTGTGCATGAGTGCTTACTTACTGAGAGCAATAATCGCCTGAGGTATATCTAGACAGACAGGCAGAGGTTGAGGCTTTGTGCATATGAGAGGGACAGAGTTACAGTCCGTGATTTTTCAGGGAGAATGATCAAACTTTGTAGGCTGTTTATCAGGAACTGAGGACTCTCATTATTTTTTCTTCCTGAAAATGAGTAAAACTTTCTCAAAAGAAGAATCAGATTTTAAAACAGTGAAGGGGAAAAAATAAAAACAAAATGTGAAGATAATTTAAGATAAAGTTTTTCAATAAGAAAGTGTAAACTTCTCACGAGATAGGCAATGCTGTATTTTGACCCTTCTTTTTCGAATATATTTATCCTTAGTGAAAATGCCAACTTAGTCTACAAAATGATGTAATTCAACAGAATTGTTGGCACCTGAATCGAATAACATACAAAATGTTTTGGTTTGTTTTTAAATATTTTTGTGTCCTCTCAAGAACCCCATTTTAAATGGAGAATACTGGTCTCATTTTAAGGTACTCGTATTTTGGTTACGAAAAGCACAGATGCCAAATGGATCAGTAGATATAAGTTAAAAGTTCTTAAATACAAACTTCAATAAGAAATTACAGAAACAGGCAACTCATTTTTAGATGGAATACAAAGGTAGCCTACTATTCTTTAGCGTCTTCCCCTCAGCTGTTCTCAGTTTTGTGTTTCTCTCTCGTGCTCTCTTTCATCTGTTCCATCAAGTGGTTTGGGGTACTTATACAAAGAACCTGCATCTTAGAAAGTTCAAGATCATTCTTGTTGCTTAAACTAGGGTCTAAAAATATACCTAAATGCATACACAGCATGCTATTACTTCCACTAAATTACTGAAGGCCTTCTAAACAAATAACCTTCTAATGTGAAAGTTGTGGCTCAGTAGTTGTGTGGACTGAAACACATATTGCATCCTAAAGCCTATTGGACTGAAAAGCACAAATGTCATTAATGCAAGCTTATAATTCTCAAGAGAAGTGCAATGAATGCTCTATCATGTGAGAAAGGAAATTAGAGAAAAGATTAAGACAGATAACTAAAGGCAAAATGATTCCACTTTTGGAATGTCCTTCTGTTTTTCAAATACTTAGAATTCTCTAGTCATTTTTTCTCTATCGTTTCATAAGCTTTTAAGTGTGTCTAAAAAAACTTATCTGTTCTCCTAGGCTACCACATATAATTTCTTTTTCTTTGATTCTACTTCATCCTTTCAGGATTCAGCTTGCCTCTTAGAGCACAACACCTGGTACCCACCTTCCGTGCCACCCTCTCCCCAGCCACCATGGAGCATGGCCATCAGTCTGCTGCTGCTTGCCAGTTTCCATAGAGACAGGAAGTACTCTGGAGCCTTGTGTTCCATTGCAACTGCCAGACCAAGGCAGGGAAGAAACAAAGCTGGCGGTAGTGGGTCTTGCAAGGCCAGGAAAGGTTGGAAGGGCTTTCTCCTCCTGATATCAGCGTGTACCAGCGCCAAACTGGCAGCTTCAGCAGTTACAATCCTGTAGACCAGATCCTGGTGTTCACTACGGTCATTGTGAACCACCCATTCTGCTCCTGACTCCTGGATCAGAGACTCCTCTTGTGTATTCAAAGCTTGGCCCTAGTCCTTTGTTGGCTTCTGATCCATGACAAAAGGCTCTTTCAGATTTGCAGTGGCTCCCACAGCTCCTGACCCAGAGAATCATAATTCTCCTGTAAAAATTTCACCTCTCCTTCTCTTCCCTAGAATGTGATAATAGGTTTTCCTGGACACTCGTAGCAGAACAGGGGACCTATGGGATAACCGGTGGATTGTTTCCAATTGACCTACACAGTCACTGTGAGTAGGTGACCCAGTTAACGACATAACATTATATCAAAACTAGTTACCATTTGCTGTCTCTATGATAGGATTTCTAATTGGAGTTAATTCTTGATTATCAGGACCAGGGCTGGCCATGGAGAAATTTGTAATGTAGGTGAAAAATAACAGCAGTGCCTTCCCTTCTATTTCCAAAATGTTTTTATGTGATTGCGTACCTCAGCCTTCTGTATTACAAATATTCCCAGCACAGGTATTCTTTCTACATAAAGTAGGTTTCTCCGTTCATTCCACCAGTTTCAGATTACGCAGCCTTATTACAAAATTCATATTTTCCTTAATTTACAATATTCTAAGCTTCAGAGAATATTTATAAAATCCTGGAAAATTGTTTTATGGCTGCTTTATGTTCTTACTTAGTGGTTGTATTGCTTTAGTCCATTTTAAAACATTATCTGATTTTAAAAAAAATTCCCAACGTTATTTTAAACCTGTATCTGCACAAAATCAGTTCTTTGCATTCTTAGCTTGTTTTTCTGCTTATACCACTGCCAAAGTTCATGGTAAATGAACAGTTGTTAATGTACCATGGACTTAGTGGACTAGATTAAACGTAATTATATCTATCTTTACAACCAAAATAGATTTTTAAAATAAAAACATTGAAGTATATTTTGTTTTCATTAATTTATCTGTAATTCATTCATTTTCTAAAGTGTTTTGAGTTTTCTCAAAAATTCAAACAATAGTTTATTGAATGAGCACATACACGTTTTCAAGGAAAAAGTGAATTTGATTAATTGTTCACATTTATATTCACAAGGCTACTTTTCTTCCTATACAAAGATATCTTCAAGAATTGTAATGTGGAAAAATAAAAAGCAAGGGAAAGAATGTTTAAATGAAAAGGGAACTGTGTGTGTTGTAATGCAATATAAAAAGAATAAGAGGATTCAAAATGTATTTCTGTAACTGCAGAACAGGCTTACACGGTAATTATTGTGTGTGCATAAAGTCACTATATCTTTCTAGAATACTGCTTTCAGGGTGAATGAGCAAGACCTAGAACTGACGAGCTTTACTAGCTAACTGACGAACACTTGAGAGGCAACCTTCCTGAGAAAAGAAATTTATGACCACAATCGCAGTCGGGCTCACAGTGAAGCACAACCACGTAACTAAATTCTAAATTGAGACGTCAACCTGGAGGAAATATTCTGGAAAGGAACACACAGATGGTCAGACTCTTCTGTAGACAGGGTGAAGGATATAGTGCTGAGCGTACGATAATCAATCTTCTGGAAGCAAAACACGGGCTGAGTGGGACGTAACTATTTAAAGTTGAAGTCCCAGGGAAAAACTTCAACCTGAGACTAAAAAGAGGGAAAGTGATACGTATATTTTCTGTTTCATCCAGTAGGTTTTAGAAGGTCGATATATTTTTAAAAAGTAACAATATTGAACTATAATACATTTTAAAATATTTAATAACTTCAAGGAAAATTAAAGTCCCTAATAACTTTTCTAGGAGCAAACTAAATGAAAAAAAAAGTAAGAAAATAACACCAATATCATTAAATCCTAATTTCAAATACACAATTTTTTCAAATATACAAAATACAGCTAGTGAAATAAAGATGGTAAGGAAAGTTACAAATTGAGAAGATATTAGGACTTCAATCTGATTTTCATGCTGATTTTTCCTAATTCCAAATGAAAAAAATAATTATGCCAACTCAAATTAAGTGTTGTCTAATATATTGTTGCTGGTTAAGGATTTCAATTAGAGGTAATAGACATATTTTGGTAACATCTTTTTTTTTGGATTATGCCATATATATGCATACTCTGCAAGCATAAAATTATATTGACTATTATCCAAGTTGCCTATACATTAACATGCTTTCTATGTATTATTCTCTGCAGAAAATTTAAATAATTGCATTGGTGTTTTGAATAGAGATATTCATGTAAGAGAGCAGCATGGACATCTGTCCGGATTATAGCTCTTTGGATTATGGGATATAATAAGAAATTTGGGGATGACTATAGATATTAGATACATGTAAGAAAACATATATCAAACATGTCATTTAATAAAGTATAATAAGTTCATGTAAAGTATATGAACTATATATTTAAACATATAATGTTACTCCATTCTGAAACCTATCTTCCACATTCGTGATAAATTTTGCCTATAAAATGTACTTCCATGACATTAATTTCTTCAACAAATGTATATTTTGTGCCTAAAATGTACTTCACATAATAAGTGTTGGGGATACAACTGTGAACAAGCTAAAGATGATGCAAAGTCCTATCGTTAGAACTCACAACCTGAAGACAGGCAGTAACACAAGAAAACACAAATATATAAAGGAAAGCCCTGGCTGAGAAAGTGGTGACATTTCGATGAAACCTAAATGGCGAGAAAGAACCAGTGGTTTAAAAATTGTCAGAAGACAAGAATGCTAGAGAGAGAGGGCCAGTATTCCAAAAACTAAGTTAGCTGATGTCAAAGTCCTGAGCCAGAGGCAGGAAAGAAGTTGGCTATTGAAGAAACTAAAAACGATCCAATGAGTCTGGAGCATGAGAAGCTAAGGATGGGATGGCCCAAGATGATGTAGCAAAGAAGGACAAGGCCAAATCATGACGGGCATTTATGTCATAATAAAGAGCTTACATCTATTCCACATACAATGGCAAGGCACTGAAGGAAGTGAAATGATGCAGTATAGATTCTCAGAAGACACTATTTTTTTGCTAATTAATAATTACCCCTAAACCAAAAACTTTAATCTCAGAGTTCAATCACTATAAAAATTATGTTTACAATCAAGAACCTTCTTGAGAAAATATCAAAGAACCCATTCAATCATGGAATAATTTATTTGTGAAGGTAACTAATTTCTTGGTATTTTTATTTTACGCTGTAAATAATCTGGTAAATGGAAACCCCTATTTTACTGACTTGAGCTTGTACTAAAGCAGGATTGTTATCCATATTTCCATACACCTCTTACTCTTTGATAGGCAATTTATTCCATACTTCCACTCTAAAATGTCATTGCCTTGGGAAGTTCCTTCCTATTAATAATGGAAACTTCCATTTTATTGCTTGTTTTGAAGACTGCAGTAGTTATCTGAGAGAAAGGAAAGTATTGCTGGTAAACTACCTATGGATGTAAATATTATGTTTAAAATAGTTTTCTTTTTTAAAAGATATATTTCTCCGAGTGGATAACAATACTATGCTTTCAAATACATAAGTTCCCAAAAGACCACAAAAGTGAAGCAACAGAACATTTGAGTTTTCCCGTATATGAGAGCGCATTTTATAAACTTTATAAAACAATCCCTCCTTTGACTATCTTAGAAATAAATATTTTCTTTTCCAATAACAGAACTTTCTGCCCAAGGTAACCACTGGTATATGAACCTGAGACACATTGGAAGTCCTGGATAGCAGAGGCAGAAACGTGTATCACTCTTTATTCTCTAACAGGCATCAGATATTGCTTTGGACATAGTGGACACATATTTTTGAACAAGTGAACATTGTGTTCAAAATGATATCAGCTTAACTATTTAAATGTTGATCAATATGTAGCACTTTATGAATCAACTTGGAATATTCCCCAAGGAACAAGCTCCCTTTTGAAAAAAAATGTAATAACACAGTGGTTAATAGGATGTGTTTTTCACTGTTTGATCATTTCTGAATGCACAAAGATTTCATTAATGTTGATTTCACCCATCTTGTCCATGTTTACACGCTTTGATGTTCAAGTCCTTTGTAGTGCCACGTTAGATCTAGGGGAACAATGCCCTATGAGAACAAGTGGAAACTGCTGTGGGAAAATAGTAAAATGAAACTTGATACTTTGTATAGATTTGTACAGATTAAGTCAGCTCAAAGAATTATACTTCTGACAAGGCAGGGAAGGAATTAATACCATCTTCTCATATCCCTTTTTGAGGTTGCTACATTTTTAATCTCTTAATTCGAAAATTATAATGAATTGGAGTTTTTTTTGATGGAAATTATTAAAATTAAATGTCAATAAAATAAATTGAGGTGAAATTAAAAAATATCTCATCTGATTCCTTAAATTTGAAGAATGCTTGTTCTAGAGAGATGGCTCCAAAACGATAACTGGAAAAAATGTATCCGTAGCAAAGCTGATGGTCTCTTCATTACAACTTTGGAAAGAAAGGGTTAGCAGCTGGCTCCTGGTCTTTTCTCTAGTCTCAGGAAATCCTAAAAAGTTGACACTTGGTTGAATCATCCTTGCTGTTCAAAGAATTCATAAGTGTACATTGGATCTAAAGTAAATGAGAACTGGGGAGGTTGTTATGTACTAGACTACACACCTGCATTTCATTGTCGAGTTTGTTTACTGAATAATAAATTATCAGTGTTGATTAGATATAGTTGTACCAGAGAATAGGAACTAATGACACAATTCTGAGAAGGCTGTGTGACTAGGAAGGCAAAAAGCTGAACGGACCCCAGAGCTGGAGGCTTCTCTGAGGTGAGGTAGCCCAGACCATTCTCCTCGGGTAAGGAGTGACCGTGCGCACTCAGAAGCATTTCAGGGAGTAACAAAGCCTCTGCTAGTTGTTGACATCCTTGTGTGTCACTTGTCTTGTGACCTTTGGGTAAACTTGATATTGGATAAAGCTTATTATGTCTCATTGGTATTATCCTACCTATGAAACCAAGAATTGTGCTGCTGCTCTAGCACAGGGGGAATTGCAATTGATCAATTAAACAAAAAGTACCACTTTGGCATCGTCTACCTGCTGAAGCAAAGGCTCCTCCAATAAGAGTAGAGTAGTCACATTATTCATGCTCAAAACTGTTTTCATCTTGTTTCCTTTCCATATCCGATTAGAACTAAGTAGATTATGACATATTTCATGAATTCTATGTACAATTTGGGTGACAAGTTTTCATTTCAAAATCCTAGTCTTAATATGCTTTGATAGATCTGAAATCAAAGATGTGTGCTATGATAAATAGATAGATGATAGATTGTGCAGATAGACAGATATGTAGATATCTTTCTTTATATATATTTATAATATATAATAAACATAAAATGTATATATTATACTGATATATATTATTAGTAATACTTGATATACCTCATTGCTCAAATTTAGGTATCTATTGAGTGTTGCGTTTTTCAAAAATTTTAATAAATCCTTGGAAGGTACAGATTTTTCAAATTTAGGGCACTCAATAGGATGAGGCACACAGTCAGAAGGCAATTGCAAAAATGTTCCAAGGCTTTGGGGTATGGGCAGTGGCACAAGACCAAATACACACTTTTGAATGCAACTGCTTTTGAAATGGTAAATGTGTGTGTGTGTGTGTGTGTGTTAAAAATCAATAATTACATTTAGTAACAATTCATTAAGCTCACGTTTGGGACTATATCCCAACTCTCACTGCTGAAATCATTGACCAGCTAATCTTAAAATTGCCTACGAAGATAACTTTATAAAAAAAAAGTGGTACATATTTTTCCAACAAACTTTTTCTCACCAAGAACAGCAATAACCAATGCTTCAAGTTTAAGGATCAAATCTCTCTAAGCAAAGTTCTAAATGCATGGAATCCATAATTACTCAAAATGATCTGATTAATGATAAGATAATCCAATAAACTCTGCTATTTGTTAGAATTTGAATTTTGTTAGTCCTAAACACATAATTTATAATGCCATGACAGTTACTTTAAAAACATGTAATGCTTATTTAATGAGGGAACTTTGACATGTAACGTGCTTCCTTACTTTTTCTTGATTAAGCTTGTGTAGCCTGGGGCACAGGAAATATCGACTCCTATGGCAGGGTTGATAAGCATCAACTCTCCCTGCTGACTTGGGCCAGCAAGCTGTTCGTGAATCCAGCAGATGTTTCTACTATCTGGGCCAATGCAAACGTTATGGACCTTTTTTCCTTCATCTCTTCCCAGGAGCAAATGTTAACACAGTAGAAATTTGGACGCATGCCAAATAGGAAGCAGAAGCGTTGGTGAGAAAGTAGGGTACACTCTTACCCATAAATAGCGGTCATCAGTGGTTTCAATTGACTATCAAGCTATTCTTAATGGCTTATTTTTGTGCATTTGCTACTTCATTTAACCAAATCCCTGTCAGCCCTTTTGTTCTTACATATCAGCATTGATCCAAAACCCGTAAATGTAATCCTTGAATAGTCTAGTTCTTTCAAGACATAAACCAAATAAAAAGAATCTGAAAATATACATTGTTTATTTTCAATAAAATTTTTCTTATATGAATGGAAAAGCCACCTAACCATCAACTTGCAGTTTTCTAGACTTGATTTGTTTTGTTGATCTCATGTTAAAAAGTAGCAGTAACACACCCAGTTTTGATAACAATCTCTAAGGAAAAATAATTCAAGAGTTAAGCTTAGCATTCTTCTTTGAACATCATTCCCATTCAGTTGAATTTTAAGTGTACTTTCTGAAGAATGCAATCTGATTAAATTCATGTAGCTGTTCCTCACTCTGCTGCCATCTCCTCACCTTCAATTACACTGACCCAGTGGAGTGCCCATCAGTTTTGTAAGGTTTAGATTTTCATCACCTAAATTCAAATTCTATATTTTAGGATTCTATATTCTATATTGCTTCTACACAGGTTTTCTCCTCTAATCAACACACTAATTTAAAGGCAGAGAATGTTTTTGAAAGAGGTGAACCACCTTTCTTAGACTCTGAAACTATATATTTCCCCCATTTATTATAGCACAGCAGGACATATTTCCTGCTGACAAAGGGATAAAAAGTTAGGCAACAAATCTGAATAGAGAAATAACTTAATGTTCACTAATTTTCATGTGTTATAACATTGTTTATTGAACACCTACTATGAGTAAGTCATTAAATGCAAATGAAAAGAAATAGCAAAATGCATAACCTCACTACATAGTATAATAATTGACAGGAGTCGTTTCAATAAGGTCAGCATTAACAAGGTCCGGTAATACATCCAGTCAACTCCAAAAGCTATACTGAGTGGCTGCTTGGCAGAAGCCTGGTTTTCATTTGTTTGCATGATTACTTTAGAAACGGCATGTCGTTTCAAGTGAAGCAGCAAAGCATAAGTAACTAAAAAATGTTAACAATATTTTAAAATGCTTCCTGTGCATAGTACTTACTATGGGTGTGATTAGAAAAGAGACTCACTCATATAAATTTCCAGTGCCAAACATTTAACAGTTTTTCCCTGTTGTATTCTAATTGTTAGAAACTTAATTTTAAATTCCTTCAAGGATTTTGTGGGTATTATTTAGCTTTGTGAATGGGAATAGAAATTCTGGTCTAGAAAGCTGGCAAACACGGCCATGAGACAGAGGCACTATAGAGATTTAATTTCCTCCAAAAGTGTTCTTTGCAAGCTGTGCAAACAGTCTTTGGTTAAACAAGGAATCAAGATAATGGAGATTTTACATCTCAGTGAAACAACCACAGACACAATTCTTGGCTTTTATAATGAAAAAAAAACCTCAACAAATAGACTATCTTTTTATTCTCTATATTATACTTTAGAAAGAAGACTAGAAAAACCTTTCAGAAAACTCAGAATTAATTAGATAACAAATAAAATAGGCTCATACCTGCCCCATATAAGACAATCAGAAATACTGTGTGTTATGAAAGAAAGAGTGGAATATGGAACCTAAAGGGGGAAAGAGATGTTTAAATCCATATTCCAAAATGAACAAATCTTTCTGCCTCTAATTATTGACTTAATAATTCTAGCAACTATCAAGTAAAGATAAATATATTAAGTTAATCAAATATTCAATTATTTCAGTATTAGAATAATTTGAGGTTTAAAAATAGCAGCAAGTCTTAAAGACCAACCAATTAGATGAGGGACAGAATGGAAAGAAAGCAGTTGAGAATGACCTTGGGTCTCCAGATAGATTACAGAATAGATGGTGGTGCCACTAATAAAGATCTAGATACAAAAAAAAAAGTAGTACATTTGTTATATTTTTTTGTTTAGCAAACACCCCAAAACATAGTTGCTTACATCAACAACCATTTTTGTAGTTCACAGCTCTGTGAAGTAACAGTTTGTACTGGGCTCCACTGGGCAGTTCTGATCTTGGCTGTGTTCCCTAATACATCCGTGGTCAGTTGCCGGTCATCTGCTTTTGGGGACAGTCTGGCTGTCAGCTGGGGTGGCAGGCAGTGACTGGGCTTGATTTCACGGTCCTTGGGTCCCAAGAGCACAGCCCAAAGAGCAAGCACTTTCCGTGTCTCTTTTTGCCTCAAGTTTGTTATTGTCCCAGTGGCCAAAACAAGTACAGAGTCAAGGCCAAAGTCACTGTAGAAAGAGACTCCCCAGGGGGACAGGTATAGGGCAACATGACCAAAACGGCAGCTATTGGCTGTGGAGATTAAAATTGTTGATTATTGCAGAGAGAGTGGTATATCCCAAAGCAGGGAAAAATTTTAAGAATGAAAGAGATTTTCACACCTCAAATGTTGTAGGAAAACCAACTTTATAAAAGATCAGAAACATATCTAAAGGGACTGACCACCAATATCCTTAGGAGCTTAGCTACGGGAGATTAACTGAAAAAAATGAAAAAAGAAAGCGGAGCGCAGTGTTTTAGGAAGTGAATGAGAGGTGATCAAATGAAGATGTGAAGTGTAACCAACACTTTTCAAGAAACTTGACAGCAAGATTTAACAAAAAAGAGAGTATAGAGCTCGAGGAAGATTCTTGTTGTTTTATTGCTAACTTCATATAACTTAGCAATAATCCTGTATAACATTCATTGGGACTCAGCTGACTTCTGTCTGTTCTGTGGATAGTTATTTCACAAACATTTGCTTTGATCTGCCTGGCAGATCGTTAAGAACGGGAGCAACCAGCACCAGGGTTTTCCCGCTTCAGCAAAGGCGCTTTGAAACAGGTGCCCTATTTTTAGCTCAGTAGCATTATTGTTATACATCCAGTCAGCTCAGTCCTCTTACAATGAATGTGTTGGACTGATGGTCACACTTTTATTTTTTTTAATGTCAGCAATAACAGAAGTTAAACTAAAATAAAAATACAAAGTATTATGAAGGTAAATAAGAGTACACCTCACTTCATTTTGCAGATTTCTCTGAGATAACCTTGGACTTTATTTTGAAATTATTATTCATTCTTAAGTGCTGTGGATACCCAAGAAATATTTCTTTTTCTCTGTATAGTATGTTGATAAAATGCTATTGGCCCACTAGATATTCCTTAGTCGTTTACATCTTCAGCAGTCCAATCATTGTTAAGCTTCCCTTTACATAGATGACAGGAATATGCATTCCTATGTATGCAAGCACAAAGTATGCATATTAAATGAGGCAGGATGTAACACTGCTGAGTTCATCCACTTTGACTTTGAAGTTTGCTTCACAAAGACTGTTCCTCATTTCTGTGTGGTCTGGACTGGCTTCTATCACTTTTCTGGACCAGGACACTTAAAAAGCTATTCTATGAATTGGTTTCCCCTTAAGCTAGACAATTTGAGACAAAGTATTCTTACTGAACACCAAGTTTACACACTTACACTAAATGATGTAAATTGTGGGAAAACTCTTCACAAATCGAATTTCAGTTTGTCAGACATGTTAAAATGAGAAAGGATAAGAAGGTAAAAAGAATAGCAAAGAATATGGGAAAAGATGAGAAGAGCCTACCATGAAAACATGAGTTTAAAATATAACAAATATGCTTCTTGCAACTAGATACATTGTAATGTTATGAGAAGAATGTCATAAAGAATTTATTTATGAAAATGATAATTCTGATATACAAAATGAAAAATTTCCATTTGTAGATGAAAGCAAGAGAAAGAAATATATGCATATTTATGTACATTTTGAAAATAGAATAAGCACTGAATTTGAGATGGGTTAAAAGGAAACATGAATAAATAATGTATAACCTGATTTATACTAGAAGAACAAATAATAGGAATGAATTGAATTCTGATTCAAGGACCATATCAAATCAACTCGTATTATTAACAGAACTTTCAGGCATATCAGAGATATAGCCTACTTTTCAAATACTTACCATATAACTAAAGTTACATGGGATTCATAATTCTCATTCAACATGGGCATCTTTGGTTAAATAGATATAATTAGCATGATTGGTAATTAAGAGCAATTACCATTAGTGTTTATTTATTTAAGGTATTAGAATGCAAACATTTTGTTAAGAATGTCTTACTGCTTTTGTTGAAATAACACATTTCTCTAATGCACAAAAATATAATCCCTTATAATTAAGGGCAGATATAATCTCAAGGTGTATATTATTGTCATCCATAATATAAAGGTAAGTAATATATCTAAAAGTAAATAGCTAAGGAATGGCAAGATGGGAATTTCAAGCTATATATTACATTAAATAATTTTTTATTCAAAAATAATTTATTCAGTGTCCACCATATGCCAAACATAATGAGAGGCTTGGAATTTTACAACACTAAAAATGAAAATGATGATTTAAGTTCCATAGTGTACATGAATTTAAGACATTTAAGTAGAGGTTTTTAATAAAATAACATTTTCTCATGCTAATTCTCTCTCTCTTTTGTATTCTTAAGATTTGCAATGAACTTATTTTCAATTCTTAAATTAAGCAGCCAACAAGTCTCTTTTATTACAAAAGAGTTACAGATGTATTTTTCCATAAACACATTTAATTTTTCTCAATATAGGCAAACTATACTAAACCTAGAAAGAGTGATTATTTTCACATTTTTATTTTTTATCAATTTGTAATTAATAAACATTAATTAAAACTTTATTTTGCTGGGACAATAATTATGAAGGCACAATTATTGTTTTACTATAAAAAGTTCTTATGCATTTTTATTAGATACAAAAAAGGAATTCATAGATTTTTTAAATTGCTGAAATATAAGCAACGGGTTTATATATTGATATGTGCATTAAAGTAATTTTCTAGATCAGCGAATTCATGCTGGAAATGCTTGCCTGTACAGAATTACATTCCTCCTTTTGCTCTAAAAATCCTTTAATAAAAATCTTCTACTTTTTAAATTACTGAATTATTTTAAAGGTAATTTAGTACCTAATAACATGTAGACATGAATAGATTTATCTGAATAGCAACTGTGTGTTGGAGCATAGTTTTCTCATAAATGAGAGCATAATTCGTTTTGCATGTCAGTGAGTAAGTTTAATGTATCAGATTGTATGTAACTTAAATAATGGAAGATCAACCCTAGTAATCTTGTAAGACACAAATTCACCCAGTGTAGCACTAAATCTATTTTACAGAGCTGAATTTGGAGAAAGCAAAAATATCTAAGAGCTAAAAAACAGAAGTCGGCACCGACAAACAGAAAAAGTAGTTTATAAAATTCTGAATAAAAATGGTTATCTTAATAAGGCATTCTGAGTGGATTCTATTTTTCAGGTTTATAAAGCTACAATATAGTCACGACAATCCGTTGAATGTTAATGCAGATTTCTTGAACTACATCTTTAAGACCTGAGCCAGGTACCAACATATTGCTAATTCCTGCATTAATAGAACCAAAGCTAACAGGAGTAATGCCATTATACCACTATAGGGTAAAAAGCTTTTAAAGCAGGATAATTTTAATTGTTTTGCAGAAATACAAATGTACTCCTTTTGAAGATTTGAAATAATTGTAAAGTTTACTAAACAATTTTGGTGAATGAGCATTTAAAGGTTTGAGTCTTAACTTAATATTTGACACTCAGATTCCTTATTGTTCTACATTCATGCCTCCCTAAGTATAAGTATTCTATTTCTAAGTTGGAGTTTGTTTATACCTTATTTTGGATGTAAGTTTATTAAAATCACATAAAATTTCTACAGTGAAGGACTTATCTTCATCATTATGGGTGTATATGTGTCTGTGTATATATATACATATATAATTTTGTGTGTGTATGTATGTGTATTCTCTAGATTCAACTGATTGGTAATAATTTAGCTACACATGCAGAAAAATTGAATGGAAACTTCTTAAATCATTTTTGAGTATTATGAAGATTTATCACACTGGTCCTGGTAGGCCTATTAGGTATTAAATATAAACTATATAACTCTGCTGCTTTCCCAATGTTTTCATAGTCTTCCCAATCCTAACAATAATCGCCAATGTTATCCAGAGTAACCATGCCACATGATGTTATAATTGACTTAACTAAGATGATCTATTAGGATGGAAGCTTCATTATCTTTCAGGAAGATAAAGATTAAATGAAGCCTTACAAAAAAACACTTAAATTTTTTTTTTCCAGAGCTTTTCTCAGTATAAAAAAAAATATTAATGTCTGTAGCAAAAGACTGACGCAAATGTTTCATGGGGATAATTTTGCAACTGAAGTTAATAAAGAATGGGCATTAAACAAAATATACCATGCGATTGTTCATAAAAATGAAAACCATTTCTTGACCATCTTTGCATTAAAGTGCATCTTTGTTTATGCTGTTTTGCATATAGTGACTGTACCACCATACGTAAATGTTCAAAGAATCTTCCTCTTTAAACTGCTAAAAAAAACTGCCTTTCTGTTATTAATTGCTCCTTCCTTATCACTAGAAATCCCACCATGAATAATGCTGTATAAAATAACTTTAGGCTATTCACATTAAATGTAAAACATCCATATGCATATGAAATCAAATGAATAACATTTTCTCTGGTCTATCTAAACTGGGAGACTGTACATTTGTTTGTTGATAGACAGTGTCTGTCATGTTTGTTCTTAGAGTCTGGTGAGTTTTCAGATAGAGACAGAAAACTCCTATTTGGAGAAAGTAAAAGGATGGAGAGGAAATAGTGGTGTGAGGCTGAAAAACACAAGCAAAGAATCCAATGAAAGAGCAAAAGCTATGTAGCAAAGGTAATCAAAGGCGAGTTCCACAAGTACAGGATAACTTTCCAAACAAGAAGTATCAGCCCGAAAAATGAATTTTATGCTTTTCTAGCTAGGTATAACATCTTCCCTTTAAAAAGAAAATATCCAGTCTATTAAAGTTAATAATACCGTTACTACTTAAAAGAAATCACACCATGTCATCAACTTTTTTACTCATTCAATACATATTTATGCATATTATTTTAGTACTTACCATGAACAATGCATCATTCTTAATACTGGGTATCAGGAATGATCAAGATTGAAATGGACCCCAGCCCCAAGCAACTTAAAGTATGGGATGATCTGGGACATTAAACCAGTAAGCAGCACTCTGCTGTCTTTCTCTGTATGATATCCTATATAACTGATGAAATCTCAGACATCGATGTGCCTGGAAGCATTACCATGGGATAGAAGAGTGATAATCCAACTAAGTAAATCCTAAGTAAATGATTAATACATGTGTGTATTTGACCAATAAATTTAAAAATATTGATATATTTGAATATTCACACAAGTGAAATGTTTTTTAGGTGAACGTTTCTTTCATCCAAAAATATAGATTTGGAGATATGGGTGCTTTTGTAGCAGGGTAAAATGGACTAAACGTAGCATTTAGTGTCAAGTTTCTTGTGAAAAGACAGCTAGATCTTCATGAAAATTTTTTCTCCCTTTCCTGTCCTTACAGCCAGACTGCGATGCTCACCTTACTTTTCAATTAAGTGTAACGCTGTGGTTAAATGACTAAGGATTCTGAGCAGAAGGGGTTGTTTATTTTGTAGCCTTGACCCACTAAAAAGTCCCACAGCACTCTGTTATGTTCTCCTCCCCTCTGGCTGACAAGGATGGCAATCTAAGAGCTTTTTTTGTTTTTTTCCCAGAAGATGACAAAGCCCTCGTTAACCTGTTTCCCTGAATTTCTTTGAAGAGAAGGACCACACTTCAGGTCAGGAACACTCACCTCAGACCAATAAGTGGACAAGAAAAAAAAATAGCTCGAATATGTTCAAAGTATCATACAATCTTGGGTTTACTTGTTATAGCACCTAGCATTACCTAACTAATATATTTATCAGGACACTCATCCAAAAAAGAGAGTACATTTTTAGCTGGAAACAAAAATGAAAATGAGGATTTAGGGTGAAGAAATGAAGAAAATCGGAAACAAAAACAGACCAGAAGGAGACATGAATTGCTGAACATGAAAGACTGCCCTCTCGAAGGTGAGGGAGAACCCGGAGCTCAGCCTCTGCGCTAGACCGGGGAGGCGAAATGTGACAGACGCTTGTTGACACTCAACAACATTTTGTATTTTGAGGTCTGCATAAGTGTCCTCCTCCTCTAAACTCAACTTCTTAGTTAATCCCTGGATGCCAGTCCCCTGCATGCTGAAAATAAAGGAGGTTAATATTCCCTAATGATGACTCATTATTAACTGCACTATGGAATTCTGTAATGAAATATATGTTTGCTATTGGTCACCAGGGCCAAAGGAAGTGACACTGAGTTAGAAACACCCAAATGCACTTTGTTTCTGAAAAGCAATCTGTATCTTCATTTACTGCTTATATTCGAGAATTTCGGCATTCCATAATTTCTGCTTAGACGAACATATAACATATGAGACAAAGACAATTATACATACTTTCCACATACATACACTTAAATATACACTTCAGTAAGTCAAAGAAAATAATATTCATATGCAAAACTTTTAAAGTTAAAAATGATTGGAAAGAGCTTTAATGAAAATAAAAAGATCAGTTAACACTATGAAAGTTCTTTTTCCATATGAATGCAAGTGAGTGTCTTATCTCCCAGTTTGAAAACTGGTGCAATTTGTTTTATGTTTCATAAATGCTTTGGTTAGGAACAATCCTGCTAACCTTGTCTTCATTCTCTCCCCATGGTATTTCCATTTGCCTCCAATAGTGTCAGAGGTGCAGAGATCCTTTTCTCAATACATTTTACACATACACCAAAAAAAAGAGAAAGATACAATACTATACCAGCTTGTAAAGGTTCAGTGCATTTACCACCCATTTTGCTGAAAAAGTTCACCTTTCTTGATTTATGACATTCTGGTTCAACTTGGAAAGAAATGGAACCAGTTCTTTCTGATCATTGACAAAATACTCTTAGGAAAGATCAAAATCCCTTCTTCAGCTCATTATAGATCAGCTATCTAGATAGATGGAACATGAAGAAAGACAGATATTCCATTTTGTAAAAAAAAAAAGTTTTCAGAAATAATTCTATCAGCATGCCACAAATTTCTGACCTGTTCTCCATATGTTTTTGAATATTTACCTGCAAAGGGGAAGTTCTTTTGAATTCCTTTGTTCATTCTCACCTACCTCTCTTCATTTTTCCTAAAAATTTCCTTCAAATATATCCACTATGTTTAAAAGTGTGTTACACGCAAGGGTGGACTCAAAGGCTGAGGCTAGATTCATAATGTTCACTATAGTATGAATAATATTGGAAAGAGATATATCATACACAAATAACTTACGCTGCTTTATAAATAAGCTATAATTCCCCCATCCAGACAGTACAAAAATACTGAATTCTAGAATATTCCTTAAGAATCTTTCCAATTCATTCAAACTTAAGGTAGCAAATACATATTTTATTAATGCATCCATAGGAACATTAATTTTTATTCCACTTTTCTGAGGTGAGATATGGATTGATTCGTGGATTGACCAGTGAGTTTAAGAAGTTCAGGAAGTGCTGTTATTCTAACATGATAATTATTTAATGTCACCAAACCAATGAACTGTAGCCTATGCTTCACTGAACAAAATGCTTATAGTCTAATTTAGATTGATAAAGTGCCCACTTCCAGAAGTCACACCTTTGCCAGAAGAATTATTGTTTTCTAATTCATAAAATTAAGAGAGTTATCTTACCCCCTATGAGAAAGGGGTTAGAAGAGCCATAGAGGGACACATTGCAAATGACATCTATTGCAGACCATGGAGTCCAAGCCCTCCATCATTGCATTGCTAAACACAAAAGTTAAGAACATTGTATATCTGCCCTGGCTGTGCAGCAAATTATCAAAGTATATGGAAAAACATGACTGGATTTAGAGGAGTGGAAAATCGTTTGCTGATCTTAAATGAGGGCATCAGCAAGAAGGAAATGACCCCATTTAGCAGAAAATAGAGAATTACAGGGGATATTCCAGGTGTTACAGTTCAATGGTTTTATGTTTCCCATTATCTGCCATCCCCTTGCCACTTTTATCTGGAAAGGACTTTCAGATACTTCTAGAACAACAATCATAAAGCAATCTTCATATTTCATCTTACTATCATATAAAATTATTATGTTTGGATACATTGGGAGTTGTGCTTAAGCTTTAGTGGTTTGTATTACAGTGTGAAGATACTTGAAATTTTAGCCATCTTCCCAAATAAGCACATGGAGTTGTTTTTGTTTAGAGGTGACATTGAAGATTGTGTAATTTGACTTTGTCATGTTCCAGATAAGAACACTGAGGCCTCCAGAGGTGAAGTGATGGCTACCATGACGCAGCTAGTTCCTGGAAGACTTGTTGGAGGAACCAGGTTTCCAGGGTCCCAGTCCAATATCCTTTTTCTACAAGATCACATTGAAAGTGGCTGCAGAAAAGCTGTTTTTTATGAATTGCATATAAATTCACACCGAGCAAGCACATTTCATTTGAACTCATATTTTTTCTTTCCTTCTTTTTTTTGAGGAAGATTAGCCCCGAGCTAACGTCCGCTGCCAATCCTCCACCTTTTCCCAAGGAAGACTGGCCCTGAGCTAACATTGTGCCCATCTTCCTCTACTTTATATGTGAGATGGCTGCCACAGCATGGCTTAATAAGCGGCATGTATGTCCACATCCGGGATTAGAACCAGCAAATCCCGGGCCATCGAAGCAGAACGTGTGAACTTAACTGCTGTGCCACCAGGCTGGTCCCTAAAATATGTTTTAAACAAATATTCATATTACCTGAAAACCACTTGTTAATGAGCTTATGGAATGAATATGAGACTTAATTGATGAATTATTATAGAATCTATAAGAAAGAGGAACTGAAAACAAGAAGACACAGGATCCTCTGGGCAGTAATAAATTATAAGTAACAAAATCAACAAATACGAGGACTTACTTCTTGTGTTGTATAAAACTATTAAATGAACCAGATGTGAAAGACTAGATAACGTACATCAGTTTAGGACACTAACATACCCTCCGTTCGGATCACTTATCAAAGAGCATAGCTCTTCTACCAGCATCCCACACACTTTATTTTTGGTGAGACTTCCTGGAGGGGGTAGGGATGAAGAGGAAAAGGCACACGGGACTGCCTTCCTCTAGCCTGCTCCGCAGTGTGGCCACAGGCTTCTCTGTCTGTGAAATTTTGAAAAATTCACACTGTTTCTGTAACACCACATGAACTTTTAGGGGAAGTGGAAGTGCTACAAGGTCATGGTTGGAGGTGTCACCCACCCCCCTGGGCAGAACAGACATCTACTGCAGAGAAGTCCAAACATTGGGGATATAACAAGAGATCACAATAGTCCAGTCCACTGCAAGAAATTTAGTTACAGACAACTTCATGAATTAAATTTGCACTGATATTATGGCTACTCTGCAATTTCCATTCCTCCTTATTGATAAGAACAGGCATGGTTGCATGTAGTATGCAGCTAAGTATGTTACAGCTAGATCATGAGCATGAAGTCAGGATTTTACATGTTGAAACCTCTTTTGCTTAAGCAGACTTTATCTTTTCACTAAATGCCTTCGAAGCAGCCATCCAGGTTATTTATACATTGAGAGCAGCACCCTGTTGGCTCCTGCTCCATATTCACACAGTCAGCCATTCACAAGTTAGGAGCACATCCAGGTAAATCAGATAATATATTTAAAACTCTAGATTAAGCTTTAAGGTGGTCACTAACAGGATTAAATGTAGTAATTAGAAAATTTTTATTTTATGGTACTTATTTTGTCATCAGCAGTAAAATATTTGATACCTATTTATTGGGGTAAAGTGTTATATTTCAAGAAAGTTAAAAAATATGATACTCTAGCAGATACTCAATATAAATATTTATTGAATCCATTTGGTCTCCCATACTCTGAAGAAATTACTAATCTAGAGCAAAAATGATGGAAAAATACTGAACACATATTTATTGGATGTAATACATAAAGACATAAAGAGAATGTTGAGTAGATTTTAACACACAAATAAGGACACGTTATCAGATTGAATGAAACAGGAACAGAAATTTAAATTAAATCTTGCTCCACTCACTTTCTCTCAGCACTCAAAATAAGTACAGAGACACAAAAAAATACGAAAACTCATGACAAAAATGAACAGTGGGACTCATCACTGTATCACACTCATTTCAGGAAGATATCTGTGAACTCCAGGCCAAGAAACCCAACTGTTTGTTTTCCTCTTTTATGCGATTACTAGAGTAAACTCCAAGAATCAGAGAATTGGAACTTCTGTAAGAGTCTTGTTCTTTGTTTCAAAAGTGCAAGGTTTGCACAACTCTGAAATCTTAGTGTCCATCCTTCTACCGGGTGGTGGTTGCCGTTTCAAAGAACAGAACACTAGGAGAACTCCAGCTGCCTCATTCTTGAATTAGTTTAGTACCTCTTCTTCCATATCCATCTGAACATCTAGAATTAGAGTGACCATGCTTCCCGGTTTGCCTGGGATAATCCTAGTACATGCTGGTGTCCCTGTCATGGTTATTAACAGAGCCCCGTTTCACTCTCAGATTCTCTTTTGTTGGAGAATAACTTGTATGTTCACCATATCTACAATATATATGCTCTAGGTGCATAATACAGCTGGTGATATGGGGAAATGGCAGTTGCTTGCAGAATCAGGAAGGAAATGCCAACGTTTTAAACTAAAGTAAACACAGTTAATGCAGGAATTGCCCTTGTGATTGTTGAGTATTATCACTGTTTATGTACTTCCTCTGTTCTGAGTATCAGGCCAAAAGATGATCAGAGTTGAAGAAGATTGCATAGTAATCTAATAGGTTATAGTAGTTGCATGCCAACTAGACACCACTAATTGGTTCAGAAACCATGCACATCTTTTCCCTTTTGGGTTGGATATAAGGGATATTCATCTAATATTCATGCTGAAAGAAAGTGGAATGAAGGACAATCTGAGTACCCTGTTGGAAAGCACGGCTGTTGGATAAAATTTCCTCATTCACAGATGAGTGAACAAAACACAAATATAGGTGGAGACTTGTTATGCATAGCAACTCATCTATATGACAATTTCTTGGTAATATACTCAGACACGAGGAAGATGGCCTCAGTGAAATGGGAGAAGAATAATCAATAGGGTTATATGAAAAATCAAAAGCATAATGAAAATAAAATGTATGAAATAAGAAAGAAATGTAAGGAAATTCTAAAAAGCAGCTGAACAACTGAAATCTGAATTGGAGGTAATCCAGAGCATCTTGATTCTAGAAACCAAAATAAAGGGATTAGAGGAAAAATTGAAATCTCCCAAGAGGGTAGAGATAATATGACAACTGGATTAAAATAGAGGGAAAGCGGATGAGAGATATGGTGGATAGGGGCTGGGGCAAAACCTCAGGAGCATGTGAGGGAGAATCAAGTGTAATTGGGACTGTGATTATTAAAAATAAATTGTGAAATGAAAACTTACTTTATATGAAGACTGAATGTCCTCACCACCTTGTAGACAACATTAAGGAACCCTGAGGGGCTGGTCCCGCGGCCAAGTGGTTAAGTTCACATGCTCCGCTTCAGTGGCCCAGGGTTTTGCTGGTTCAGATCCTGGGCGTGGACATGGCATGGCTCATCAGGCCATGCTGAGGTGGCTGGCATCCCACATGCCACAACTAGAAGGACCCACAACTGAAATATACAACTGGGTGGGTTTGGGGAGAAAAAGCAGAAAACAAAAAAAAGGAGGAAGATTGGCAACAGTTGTTAGCTCAGGTGCCAATCTTTTAAAAAAAAGTAAAGGAACCCTTAATTAGGCAGATGCTAAAAAATGTTTAATATTTTAAGAATATATTTTAAAATCCTAGAAGCATCCGAGTAGGTAATTTTCCAAAGAGGCAGGATTATGACCTCTAATCAGTAGTAATTGCATGAGGACATGGGAGTAATAACAGCTGTAAGGCAGAGAAGATGTTTTGTATCCACTAAAGTTGTTCCTCTGTAAGAGCTTGGAAAACATTACTTTCTACCTACTGGGGCATGTACCAAACAACCAAGAAGGAGATAAATATTAAAGGTTTAAGGTTGAAGTCTCTGTGTTATAAAAAGATGACATTGTCTGTCATCCTTACCAAAGCCCACTCCTCTAACATTATTAGAAAAACAAACCAAAAAAACCTGCAGAATTCATCAGAAGGCTAGGTTTGGATGCTCTTTGCTAATAGTACCATCTTCAGTA
The DNA here is from genome assembly GCF_041296235.1 of Equus asinus. Taxonomy (NCBI): domain Eukaryota; kingdom Metazoa; phylum Chordata; class Mammalia; order Perissodactyla; family Equidae; genus Equus; species Equus asinus. The sequence continues at coordinate 4,173,711 of NC_091807.1, forward strand.
AATCACTTAACCTCTCTGACTTTGGTTTATCCATTTATAAATAGAATAATTACAATATCTGCTTCACAGCTTTGTTGTGAGCATAAAAGGAGATAATTAATATGGAAGTGATCTTATAACACTTTTGTTATACAAATGTAAGGAATTACTATTAATCACTTAGGGGCTTGCAAATTCTTTAGGAGGAACAACAGTCATTTTCACATTCCTTTCTGGAAATGACCCTAGTCCTGGTACATTGACACTTGTCCCTCACCAAATTCTTTATCTACTTGTTCCTTATACAGAACTTGCTTATTCATGATGTTTTCTATTTATAGATCAAACTTCCTTTCTCTCAATGGCTCCATTTCTTACTAATAATCAGTATTTCCTTTTAACTGATTATCTGAATTTTTCAGTCACATTACTTATTTCATTTTTAATTATATTTTAGAATGGAGTGGACTCCTCTGTTTATAGGGTATCTCCATGTACTGTTTTTTTCTTCTGGAAAAATGCTGCTCAAAAGAATTGGAAAATGCTTATGATATAGTAAAAAAGGAAACGATACAAATTAAGTACACAGTTGAGATGGAATCTTTTAATACAATGCAGAAAGAAGTAAAGAAACATGGTAACACGATGATAGTAGTTATCCCTGGATGGTAAGATTCTTTTCTTCCTTCTTTTTCTTGTTTCCTTCTATTTATCTCATAAATTACATAATCATAGAAAATGCCTATTAAGAATATAATAAAGGAGGGCAGAGTTCTTGCGAGCTAAGTCAGAGAATGCAGCAAAGAGAAAGGGAGGCAAAGTAGGATGATTATAGAAAGGGATGTGATGAGTAAGATTACCAGGTAATGCTAGTGATGAGGATGCAGGTGCTGACACAGAAAATAAAAGTAAAGCTCTTTGATGAAAAATTTTTAGATGGAAGCTGCCATTCTCCAGCCTGCTGTCTGAATTATGAAGCTATGGGAAGAAAGAGATGATGAAAGAGTCACAGTCAAAGCGATGGGAGGAGAGGATCATTTTGGCAGCTGCAGATCTGCAGTAGATTAGAGGAGGACAGTGTTTAAAGCAGGCCGGCCAGGGAGGAGTCGTGCAGTGGTCAAGATGAGAGACGGCCATATCCCCGACCTACTTAAATAGCTGTAAGAAATGTTTCTAAGAAGGCAAAGTTGACTCACTCAGAATAAATTGGCAAGATGAGAATAAATCACATGCTTCCACCAAAGAGCCACTGGAAGGGAAATTAATAAAAAGCTACCTTTGTATAGGGGAAGATGACATTATTTTCAAACAACTTGAGTACTGTGAATATACCAGTAAGTGGACATACAGCAGTTAAATGAAATGAGTCAGGGTAAGTCTTACATAAATAAAGAAGAAAGCACCACAACCCTAGTTGGTAAAACCCATATTATGAGTAGTTAGTATATGATATCAAAAAACATAGTTGGGAGCACTGCCTGCCTAACAGTCCCTTTTACATATAGAACAGATGTTCCTGCTTCCAGATCTCAGGCCGTTGCTCTCCATTCAATCTGTCAGCAGGACATTACAATTACACAGTCAGCTCTGTGATAGAAATCATAGGGAATTAGAAGTACTCATCCCTTTGAGGAACTCATACTCTTGTGAGGGAGCTCTAACAAATACATTTCAATAACGTCCAAGGATATGTATTGTAGGTTCCTTGTAATAATGAAAAATCAGAAATAACCCAAAGAACCATTATCTGAGATATCGGTAAATAAAATCTGGTTCATTCATATAATAGTACGCTATATTGCTGTTAAAATGAACATATGTAAATGTGTTAATATTAATAAATCTCATAAGATACCATAAGTGAGAAAAAAGTAAATACCAAAGTATAGGAATAGTTTACGATATAATAAATAATGTACTATATACATTATACATAGTGTGTATATACAGAGTATATAAATGTTAATAGTGTATTATTTTTGCTTTTATGGCAAAAGTAAAAAGAACAAAAACGTGAATTGGAAAGTTAAAATGGAGACACAGAGAGAAGGAAGGGGAACGCGAGGGGTGAGGAAGTGAGAGAGGAGAGGAGGAAAGAAAACACGCAATGAATTACTGGGAAAATACAGGGAAGAGTTTCAGGGAGGGAGGGAACCAGCGAAGGCTTGTGGTAAACGGGGACTGAGACAGGCCCTTAAGGATGGGACGACATGAAATGGACAAAGGGGAAGTGGAGGAACAGCATGAGAAACTGCTCAAATTTGTGAAATTAGTGCTCATTACAGTAAGTAGTGAGTACTTAAGCAACACATTGGGAGTTGTGGCAAAAGAAGTAACATTGGAGAAGACAGGTTAATGCCCAATGGTGAAGGCCTCGAGGAGGAAAGTGCTATCACCATTAACAAGTTTCTTTAACTCATTTGTCATTAACTTCCTATCTTCTTTACTAAATGGGGGTTTCCTGCTGCACTATAACGTACTGCTTCTACCACCTACTGCTTGTTCCTGCTTCACTTACCCGCATCAAGGACTTCCGGACTTCCGGTGCTATTTTAAATTACGCCCTACTTCTTTGAACAATCTTCTCAACTCAAATCAAGAAGTCTTCCTCTTTTCATTTAGTAATTCTTCAAAACTCAGCCTATCCGTTCATAACTATCTTAAGTAAACTGGGGAGAATGGATGCTGACGGGCACCAGTACCACCCAGATCCCACGTCTGGTGGGTGGCACTCATTCCTCAGCAGCTGAGAGACTCTCAGCGGAGCCATTTTCCCAGAATTGTCTTCAAAGAAAGCCAAGTCACCAATGTCACACTCCCCCAAGAGCATGTGGTACCGCATGAAGGACAACGTTTAAAAGTCATTCCAGCTCCATAGTCCTGGTGGGGTCAGCTGAGACCTTTGCTGTGCCTGCATTACAACTTTAACTTCTGAGCAATCCTGCTTTCTTTACATGCAAATCTCTATCTCAGAGTCTCTTCCTGTGGAACCTCACCTAGGAAAATATGCCAATTTTCTTGATCCTGTCTATCTGATTATATTACTTTGTAATTTTTATTACATTGCTTTTACTTAATATTTAATTTACTTAATAAGTAACCATTCTCAGATTCTTCTCTGGCTGTGTAAAATAGCTTACTGAGCATGTTCATTGTTTGACTTATGTTTAGATGTCCATCACAAAGGCGTTAAAGATTGCCAGCTCTTTGAGGGGAGAATCTGTAAGTAGTATAAGCCCAATCTGTATGGAAGACAACGTAATGGTGCTACCAAATAGAGCACAATGAGACGATCTTTTTTCAGATTAATGAACACATTATCCTGTTACTGTTAATGTCCTTCTCTGTAGGTTTTTATTCTACATTAACAGCTTCTATTCATAGGATTAACTGCTTTTACTTTGGTTGTTTCCTTACTAATACAAAGAAGATAATTACATATATATTTTTTCCTTTAAAGCAGCTACTAATTATTTTTAAAAACAGGTAACACAAATCTGTTTGAGAGCTTCTAAAAAAGAGATTTCCTTCTCTATTTATGTCCCAAACAGAAGAACACAGAAAGTCCAATCAATGATAATACTTGGCGGCTCAGCAAGGCAGAGTTTGGGGAGGTGCATGTGGTAGTGGAGTGTGTTTGCCAAACGTTTCTTAGGTGATGCTGCTGTCCGCTTCCTCTCCTGCCTTGTGGAGAGTCCAGCTAAAGCAAATGGACAAAGGCAGCAGCAATAACAATATAAAATACTGCCAGCAGGACTTGTGCATGATATAAATCAATTTTCTATTTGTTATGAAGGAGCAAGTCTGTGTGGTATAAGTAAGAGATGATGAGATAAAAATCACGTTAATTTTTAAAGGGTATAAACCCTTTTACAGTTTTGTTTTTTGAACTATGTGAATATATTATTATTTCTTAAATTTTTCTTAGAAATCTGGATTTAATCACTATTAATTGTCTTCCAAAGGAATATATAGAAAACAGAAAATAATAAAATATGCTGAGAAAATTGGTTTTAATATAATTTCTCTTAATGTATTATTTTTAAAATATTTCCAAACAACTATAAAAGGATCAAAATAACTGTATCATGAACCACAAAACTTATCAGCTGCTTCATGTAGACTCTGGAAAGAACAGCCCGTGTGCTCGTGCTGATGATGCTGCAGCACAGCTCCAAACGACACTGACTGCTGAGTGCCTCATGCTCTTTTGTCGTGAGTTATGCAGAAGATCCACACTAGAGCTATGCTGAGGTGCTAAGGTTCACGTCAGAGAGTTGTTTGTGACTCACGCAGAAGTAGTGGACAAATGCCGTATTTTTTCCTTTACATATAAGTTCAACATTTTGAGTAGAATAAGTGCCATCAATACCCAAATGGATAAACTGAAAAGCAACTGCTCCGATAAAATGATTTTCTTAAAAAAAAAAAGAAAGAAATATCCATCTTTCAAGGACACAGCTGGGAAAAATTTCAGAATAACTTGCTGTGCAAGTTATGCCTGCAAATCTCATTAACAGTAATGGAATTTTGAACGTAACAACTAGCACATTGATTTGAACATTTTCCCAACATGTACATTTTATTTTTAGAAAATCCTTTCTTTCAGAGTAGTGAGAGTTCAGAAAACTCTGCACTTCTCGCAAGTCTGACATTATATATGGATATTTCTTTTATCAAAATGAAATTACAAAAACACTCAAATGAAAGACCACGAAAGGTCTTTCTAATATTTTATAGAACGGTAAAACACTAACAAAAGAAGTCCTGGAGTCTCCTCATAAATTTACCTACTATTTTTTAAGTCTATGTATTTAGCACATGCTTTCATTTATCACAATAAATCTTTTATTCTCATAGAAAATATTTATAATAGAATTTAGAGAAAGTTCATGGAAAAAGAGTGTATACTTCTGTTGTTGAAAAACTAGCAAATAAACATCAAAATAGACAGAGGACATGACTTAATGTTCCCAAGGTCCTAAGTGTGGTAGAGACTGCGAATCATGTCCCAGTAACTGTTGTCTTCCCCAGTTTTATCTGGCACGTGACTCCCCAAATAAAGACGATATTCCAGATGCTCTTGAAGCTAGGTATTGAAGCTAGGTATAGCCGTGTAACTAAGTTATGGCCAAGGGAATAAAAGCAGAAGTGTTACGTGGCAACTTATGAATAAACAGATTATAAACCCCTTCTCTTTCCTACTGATCCCTTCCTACATACCACACTTAAAAGATACTGCCCTCTACCGACGGGGAGCAGAACCTCCAGCTCGGGGAACCGAAGATGTCTCTTAGGCATAAGGATTATTTTAAGCTGATTACTTTTTGACAATAGCAGACACAGGGGAAGCTCTGAAAACTGAATAGAAGTTACCCTTTTGTAAAAGCCATTTACATTTATAAGAGAAATCTCCATTTATAAGGGTGTCTCCTACTCTGTACCAGGAAGAGAAGGAAGACTCTAAATCTCTTGAAACTCTATAAATGAGAAAAAGCAACAACTTAAATCTGCATAACAACCTCACCCTTGTTTACTGTCACCTCCCATATCCGCCATCCCCTCACAACATGCCCCTTTGTCTTTAGCTCGAGATGATAATTAAGGCGGTGGCAGCGGCCATTTCCAAGCGTTACTCAATTTTCCTGGGTCCCTACAAGTTACCAAACTTGTCTTTGTTTTTCTCCCGTTAATCTGTCTTTTTATTACAGCGGTGTCTCAGCTAAGAACCTGGAAGGGTACAGGGAAAATTATTTTTCCTCCCCCAGAGTACAATGAAGGTATTGAGAGCAGGCAAATTCTAGAGAACAGTGTTTTTCATGCCCAGGTAAGAGCAATCTTGATTGCTTATAAAACAGCATAAATTACTTCATTATATTATGTGGTATTGTGTCATATTTATAGTGTATTTCATCATAAGTGAACGTATTTTAATTCTGTGTTAACTTTTCTTTCCCTGCTTGAATTTTGAATGGACATGTTTGGGGACAATTAGGACAATGCAGAAGAAAGCCAGGCAGGAATGAACAACTCTGACAGAGGAATTCAGTGTCCTTTATATTCAGGTAAAGATGTCTAACAATAACGAAAAGGAAGATCAAAGTCTGAGCATTTATTGTCTATTGACATAATTTTAAAAAAATGAAGTCAGCTTTGGTATGAGTTGAGACTCAAATAGTAAATGAGAATCTGAACACTGAATGAGAATCTGTCCCAAATAATAGCCTGAGCTACATACGCAATGGTGTTCTTTATTCCTATTATCAAAGTGGAGTTTATTAGGTCTGAGTAGTATACCTTATTTGAATAATTTATTTTAGGTTTTGTGTCTCACTCCCACTCTACTTTTTCATTTCTTTCTTTCTTTCTTTCTTTTTTTGGTGAGGAAGATTGGTCCTGAGCTAACATCTCTTGCCAATCTTCCTCTTTTTCGCTTGAGGAAGATGGTTGCTGAGCTGACTTCTGTGCCACTCTTCTTTTATTTTGCATATGGGATGCCACCACAGCATGGCTTGATGAGCAGTATGTAGGTCCACACCCTGGATCCAAACCTGTGGACCCTGGGCCACCAAAGTGGAGCACATGCACTTAACCACTATGCTACCGGGCCGCGATCCCCACTCCACCTTTTCTGATGCTCAGGACCATGCATTAAAGATAATATTTAGGGGCTGGCCTGGTGGTGCAGTGGTTAAGTGCACCCTCTGCTTTAGTGGCCCGGGGTTCACCAGTTCAGATCTGGGGTGTGGACACGGCACCGCTTGGCATGCCATGCTGTGGCAGGCATTCCACATATAAAGCAGAGGAAAACGGGCACAGATGTTAGCTCAGGGCCAGTCTTCCTCAGCAAAAAGAGGAGGATTGGCAGCAAATGTTAACTCAGGGCTAGTCTTCCTCAAAAAAACAATATTAATAATATTTATATTTTTTCTCTCCTTTTGGCAAAATAAAAAAACATGTGGGCAAGTTTTTCAACAGTCAGCAAGAACATTGAGACTTTTAGTACACAAAAAAATGAGGAATTAATGTGAGATTGACAAGTTCAAATGAAGTTGGCAATACAGATGGTCCTCGACTTAATGAACGTTTGACTTATGATTTTTTGACTTTATGATGGTGCAAAACTGATATGCATTTAGTGGAAACCATACTTCAAAGTTTGAATTTTGGTCTTTTCCCTGGCTAGTGATACGTGGTATTATGCTCTCGGGATGCTGGGCAGCAGCGAGCCACAGCTCTCAATCAGCCACGCCATCATGAGGGTAAACAATAGATACAACCATTCTGTTCTCACTTTCAGTACAATATTCAATAAATTACATGAGATATTTGACACTTTACTGTGAAACAGGCTTCACGTCTGATGATTTGGTAAACTGTAGGCTAACGTAAGTGTTCTGAGCATATGTAAGTTGGGCAAGGCCAAGCTGTGATGTTTGGTGGGTTAGGTGTATTAAATGCATTTTTGACTTATGATATTTTCAACTTAGATCGGTTTATAAGTCATAAGTCATAAGTCAAGGAATATCTGTATAATAGTCAAAGAGATTAATCCCGGGTGAGATTACTTCTCCATTGAAAATCTTAGTTGTATTCAGTAGTATTTGTTTTTAAATTTAATGGATTGCATTCTTAAACCTCTGTTTCAAATAAAACCAAACTAAACATTGAATCATCAGAAACATGCACAGATGAGACATTCTGCTGGAAATGGAATACAGTGTGTAATAAATTTGCCTCTGTTTTAGAGAGAAACATAATATTTAAAAGTATCTTAAAGTCGAGATAATGGTGAAAATATTTCTCTGCAAGGCATTTTTGATGACCATGATGAAGATCTAGATGTTTTCTGGACAAACATGGTTTAGATGGGGGTAAAATGCTAGTCATGTTTCTTTTTGAGTTTATAATTACCATCGACAAATATTTTTTGCGTCCCCTCTGTGCATGGCAGTATGGTCATAATGATCTGCACACTGACCGCCATCTAGATGTCCAATGCTAAATTAAGTTTCTCTGATTTATTTTCATTGCTTTATTTGTGCCCTGGCTCATCTGTTCTTACAAGCTGCTCTGTTGTGCTCCTACCAGCAAATTATGTGACAGTACCAACCTGGTGCTAATTTACTGAACTCTGTGCTACCAACAAAACACTTCTCAGTTTATATATATCCTTGCCCATTATTGTTTTTCTACCCGCTTTTGTCTCTAACTGAGCCCTGCCAAGCCAATAATATATCCGGAGTAATTAAAAAACAAATAAAGCAACTCAACTTTACACTTTTCCATCTGTTAGTCTGTGGTCGTTTACATCCTTTCCACACCCTGGTGAAATCTATAAAACCTCCACTTGGTTACTAAATCCGGTTGGCCTAAGATAAAACAATCCTCTAAAGTACCACCTAGAAAATCTTTTCAAACATAAATTTGAATACGTCCCTTACTAATTAAAGATTTTTCAATGAATCATAAGGATTAAATTGAAAATCCTCCTGTAGTTTTTGAATCATCTCTCACTCCACTCTCCAGCCTCATTTTCCATTACTCCATTCTCCGTACCCTACACTTTTTCTGTATCTTACATTTTCAACTTTAGGGAATAACCCTATCAATAGTTCTTAAGATCATAGAGTTAAAGAGTTGGAAATAAAACAGCAATCCATTTTCGATCACAGAGGACTATTCAATATTGTTTAATTTGGATCAAAATAAGAGAAGAGTAAAAAATTAGTAACATAATCCTAATATTTATGCTGAGATAATTTGAAGGAAAACCAATTACTTGATATCAGTCTGATAAATACTTTTTATATTTAGTATGGTGTCTCTATATCTGAAAAATAAATGTAAAACATATAATGTCAAGATCAAGAATATTAAGCAATTGCCACAAGATCTTCTTTTACAAATATCATTCTTGGCTTAAATACAATATGAAGTAGAATGATTGTGACCAATGTAGTTGAATTACCTAATTATATGTCTATTCAATATGTAATGTCTTCAATCATTATCTAGCATCTATTATAACAGTCTTGTCATTTAGAAATTACCTATGGTTTCTTATTGGCAAACCATAATGAGTGTAACAACATACTTTTCCATTTCCCACTTATTAAACAAATTTCATTGAAATCTATTTTTAAAGGAAAAAAACTCAGTAATTTAAAGCCATTAAATGTATGTCATTTCAAAATAAGAAATTGAGGTACCTGTGGAAAGATTCATCTTTCTGACTTTTTAGAGATTTATCAGATTTTATCAAAATTAATCAACTTCTTCAAAAATCCTTAAAAAAAACCTTATGAACAAGAAACACCACATGCTGAGTTGAAACAGAATTCTCAGTTTGTTCAATTATTGTGATAAATTAACAGCTCCTTTTAAGGGTTGAGGGAAATTAATTTTCTAATTTTAAAGCAAAGTTCAAAATCACAACACTAACTTCATCTTGAAGTTGGAGTGAGTGGATACTTAGTATCATAAGTTTATTTCTGCAAACACGTTTAAAAATTTCAAGATACAGGAAGACTGTTAGAGGCAATAAAACATACTTTTTGTGGCTTTTAATAAAAATAACTATAAGAGAGATTTGCTGAAATATTTATTCTCATTAATATTTAATGATTAACTCAAAGACTTCAGGCTTTGTTCTGTTTCTATAATTGCCTCAAGTTCTGCATTGTGCTCAGTGCCTTGTTATTACCTTTTCTTCTTCATTAAAAATGATGCTTCAGGGAAATACCTCGGAAAGGCTTGCAGTAGACCTTTAGTACTTTCTGTTCTGCCTAGCATCTGTTACTTTCAGGAACTGACTTTCTTCCAACGAGGTGAGTCGAGGGTGCCAACAGCCAATCATTTGGTTCTTCTCCTTCTTCGTAAAGGGGAACACAAGACTCACACCAGCATCTCCGAGTAGCCAATCCCTCTGAAATTGTGATTGGTCTAGAACAGACACATGACTCAAACTGGTCATCGTCTGCTTTCGAGGATTATCATAAACACATATACACACAGAAAGTCTTTTTCTAATTCTGACATTGGGAGAATCAATGGTCATGTAGAGAAAGAAGATCTGGAACTATTAGAATCCATCACTGCCCACTGTGGCCAAAGATCACCTAAGAATAAAGCAAAGTTAGAAGAAAGCGAAGCCAAGGTGGATGAGAAAGAGACATAATGGTGATGTTATTTGAACCCTTGCATCTAATCATGTCTAAAGCCAACTTCACCTTGGACTTTCTAGATATCTAAACCAATAAATCCCTTTTTATACTGTGGTATAATAAAAAAATATATTTGGTCTTTGTCCCAGGCTACCAACACAAGAACTTCAAAAACCCTTTGAATTTCCTGCATGATATGCATGTCTTTAGTCTTCATAATAAGCCCCTTTTAACTTGCTTGAGTTTATGCTAACAGGGTAACTTATGGTGGGCCCTTAGATAGTTGCAAGGAAGGTGCTGACCAAATGACTAGAGGGTTTGAAATTTCATTCACCCCACAACTTCCAGGGAGGAGAGGAGAGCATGAGATGGAGTTCAGTCACGTGGCTATGATTTAATCAATCTTGCCTAAGTAATGAAGTCACAATAATACCTCTTCAACAAAGGTTCAGGGAGCTTCCATGTTGTTGAATACATCAGTGTACTGGGAGGGTGGCACCGCAGAAGACAACAGGGAAACTCTGGGCCCACCTGCTCTCCACCTTTTATGCATCTCTTTCATTTAGCTGTTCTTGAGTTGTAACTTTTATAATAAAACTGCAGTCTTAAGTATAGTACTTTTCTGAGTTCTGTGACTCATTCTAGGAAATTTTGTAACCTGACATGGGGTCTTGGGAGCCCCCAAGTTTATAGTCAGCCAGGCAGAAGTGTGGGTAACCTGGGGAAACCTGAGACTTCCAGATGGCATCTGAAGTGGGGACAGTCTTGTGGGACTGTGCCATATCTTGGGGGTCTGTGCGAAATCCAGATAGTTAGTGTCAGAATTGAATTAAACTGTAGGACCTAGTTGGTGTTAGAGAATTTGTAATGAAAATGACACACATGGTTGAGGTGTTAGAGTGGGCTTTCTGTCACACAGAACTAAAAAAAGGTGAGTCTGGATTATTCATAATTCACTGTTAATTTAAATCCAAGTGTTTTACCTCCTAAGGGTATTTCTATTTCATCTTTCTATAAGCCAAGATCCCTTTTGAACTACATACTATTTAAAAGACATTAATGCTCTGTAGTGATATTTTTTTAAATTTTGTTGAACTGTTAGTTTCTCTTTTTAAAAACGTTTAGAAAGGCATGATAATATTAATGTTCATTTTATGGAGAAAAATGTGTTGTCACACATTTTGTGTCAGTAATGTGTTGTTGTTTTGCATTCTCACAAAAGTTGTTTGGGGTGACAAAGATTCTCTCCTTGACCAACCTCTACGTCTGCACTGCTTTTGGACTTCTGTGTTATTCTCTTCATCGCCCAATTTTAGCACAAATCCTGCTAAGTCTGTTTAGTCAGAATCTCTCATCCTCCATAGCTGAAGACCTAATCAGGATACTCATCCTCCTGCATCCCACAGGTGATGTCTGCTCATCCAGGCCAGCCTTTGGCCAGAATCCCCACCAGAATCCCTTCTTACCTCTGATAATTCCTCTTAGTAATTTTCTTTTCACTCACCTCCACCCTGCTCCTTGGCTATAAATTCCCACTTGCCAGTGTGGTAATTGGGGATGAGTTCAGTGTCTCTTCCCCACTGAAAGACTCCATTGCAGTGGTCAGTATACCTGTCACCGTGTCCCCCCTTGAACAAAGTCAGCTTTACTGTCTTCAGCAAGTGTCATGAGTAATTTTTGTCTTTAGCAGGGGAACTTGATTTGCATTATTTAGTGATCAAGTGGAATAAATGCTCAGAATGGAAAATCCAATGAAGTGCAAACCCACGGTTGCTTGATTTATATGGATAATGATCTTGTGAAAAACATAAGAAAAATGTATAAAAGGTATCACGGAGGATAAGTCAAAGACGATTCAATTAACCTTGTAGGACTGCAGTGACTCTCATGTGAGATGGTGACTGACAAAGCCCTGGTCTGGAAGTGCTGCACGCATGCATGCCTCATGATTTTCACTGCCCTGACCACACACTTTGTACTCATCCCTTCTAGTTTCTGCTTTCTCTGCTCAGATCGTTACTTACTAGCGCAGCACCTCTGCTGGTGTGGCAGAGAGCAACACTTAGGCAGGTAGTCTGGAAAGAGACTGACTTTTTATATCACTCCACACAGATTGTGTGGTGTATGTGTGCGTGTGTGTCCCTGTTAATCCATTGGCTGTTATGAAAGGAAAAAATGCCACTCATTAGAATTAGAAAAAATGCCACTCATTAGAATTAGAAAAAATGTCTCTCATTAGAATTATGCGGAATTTCAGTGGTCCTGCTTTTTCCCTGTTTCTCCTTCCAATCACAGTTTTTTCTGTTTCTTTTGTACTCTCCTCTTTCCCAAAATTGTTTTCTCATAATTATTCTGTCTTGCATTTCCTCCCCCTTCCTCCTTCCTCCTTTTGTCTCCTCCAACATCCCTTTATAATGTGCTTTCTTGCTTGCCTCACCAAAGCCAAGACTGTTTTACAACTTTTCTGATAATGCTACAGGATTTGAAAAGTTTTTGATGTGTTTGAATATTGTATATACACTATACATCTGTTGTATGTAGCACAGCTCCTACTATCCCTGGGAGCATAGTTGTTTTTTTTTTTTTTTTTAAAATTCTGTCATATTACAAGTAAAAACAATATTATCAATCATAGGAAGCTGACCTGCCTACATTTGCAGCTGCGTGACAGAAATAAAATCTCTGGGCATATCTTTTATTTGTACTTACCCAGGCACCATGGGCAATCCTGAAAAGTCTACTATGCATCTTTTCCAGTTGATTTGTTTTTCAGCCTCTGTTTCAGGTATTCTTTTCCTTTACCCACTTTAGTTGGCCAGTGTTATCCAGATTATTATTTACATTCAATGATGGAATGATTAAATTCTTTCTGAAAATTATTTTTATGACCTCAATTCTATATTTGCATGATGAAACTCTTTATTTACTTGCAGAATAAAATTCCAGGGCTCTTTTCCCTTCCGCAGGTGGGGCAACCTGGCTCTTAGTATTTGGAGTTGGGCAGTGAGACTGGAGATCGGCTCTGCGAGACAGGCGGCCTAACAACTGACGTTCTTCTCCCCAGGTAACTCTTGACCTTCCTTCCTCCTGGGTGACAATTCAAAAGTTTAACCCTTTAGTATAGCAGGAATCCAAATCCCACGTGTCGATGGGTTTTGGAAAAGCCGAACTTATTTGTTATATCACACACACGCGCATGCGCACACACGTGTGTGTGTGTATATATGTGCACATGTGTAAAATAAGAAGAGAGAGGGGAGGAGAGGGATTGAAGTCTTCCCTGTGATAAGTTCTATTTGCCTGTCTAAATGCACGCCCCACACTCTGCCGTGCTCCTCCAGCTTCTGCCTGGGCAGGCTGACCTCCACGATAGGCTTTCTTGCTCTGGCTTTAGCTTCAGTTCAACAAAGGCAGAACCCTCGCAGGACATCAGAGGACCGGAGGAGAGAGAGGTCAGAGTCTCACTTCCTGTAGGGGCCACCAAGCTGTCCAGGTCTCACCTCTGAAGGAAGACCTCTCTATACTGCTCCTCCTTTCTTATCTTGGAAGTCGTTACCTCTTCTTGCATCTTCAAGCTGAAGGTTGGTGATAACTTCCCCATTACCAATATCAGATACGGCACTGTGCCTTGTGACTTCCCTACACCCTGCCCACTCCTTTGTTAATAGTTTCTTTGTTAAATTCTCTTCAAGTTATCTTAAGTTGAGTGTTTCTTGCTGGGAACCTGATGGATTCATTCCATCTAAAAATTGTGACTGAGAAAAGTGACTGTAGATATTAGTCCTTATAAAGATTGTACACATTTACCGAAATGACCTCATTTAGTCCTAGTTCTGAATATGTATAAAAGCCGCCTGACACAGTCTATACATACAGAACAATAAAAGCAGACAGAATTTAAGATGGACTTACTCAAAAACATATGCCTTGATAATGCAAGAGTTGACTGTCAAGTTTTTAAAAGATCCTTTAAGAAATATATTAAGTGTTACCTTATGCAGATTTTGAATAGCAAATGGATACTTTAGGCTTGCATGAAAATGTCCAGTGCCTGCCTCAAATCAAAAAGTGCTGCCATATCTAAGACAACTTAAATAGAAGTGAAGATGTGCTATGGGAAAATCATGTTAAATGACTCAAGCAGCTTTGGTGATGGAAGACTTTGATGACAAAGTTATATGTGAGAACTTTGAATAAAACTTCCACGAAATATGTGAATAGAAATAAAGTACCATTTCTCAACTAATGGATTTTATAAGATACACTAATTTAAATGTCTATTATTAAATTGATCAATAAATATTGTAAGATGACATCTAACCATGCCAAGAATATCTTTAAGAGTTTGTTTAAAATCAAGAAAAATATTTTCCGTTGGAAAAATGAAGCTCAATTTACAACTGGTTCACTTTATGATAAGACATATGCATTTCTTTTCCTCCCCAAACATACTTGCTCAGTGAGTTTGAGACTCACTGACTAGGGCTAGGGTTAACATTAGGGCTAGAGATTAGGTTAGCGTTAAAGTTAGGGGTTAGGGTTGGTGGTTAGGTTTAGTGTGATGGCTAGATGCCCTTCCATGACCACTGCCACTGCCCCTTTCTCGTTTCAGCTCTGGGCTTTCTCCTTAGCTGACTGACTCCCCATGCTTTAGCAACTCCAACTTTAACCTACATTCTTTCCTTCCTGTTCTCAAGACTCCTGGTTAATTACTTTTTAAAAAGATCTATTGCATTTATTTTAGTTAATATTGAATTCCTCTGTCTCTGAATTCCAAATCTATATCTAATTTTGTAATGAGTCTTCTGAGGAAGAGAATTATAAGTGTTTACTTTTCATGAATCAAGTTCTTACTAAGCTTATTAAATTATAAGATGTGGTAAGTAGTTTCACATTTGAAGTTATGTTTGTGCCCCCATGGATAAGCACAGTGGAGCATGGTGGTACCTAGCTTAATAAATGAGTTGATAAAATGAATTTCAAATTTTTTCTCTCAGTGTCAGAGCTACATCAGAAGTCCAAAATTCCAATGATCTCGCACCATAGCATTTGATATTTTTTCAATCTTAAAATAGCTTTATAAAACTTTAAAATAGGTTTAATAAAATTGGTTTATTAAACTATAAAACTGTCCAACTAAAGAATTTGAATCGTCTTACCACTGGAAAAGGAAATAATGAAAATGCTTTTCTCATCTTATTTTCCATATGCATTACAAGTATATTTAAGGAACATAAAAATTGAATATTAGATATACTTGCCACAATGCCTAATGCTGTAACTCAAGTATTCTTCAGTGAAGCACAGAATATTTCAAATATGGCAAGAAATCAAGAGGAAGATTGTTTGTGTGTTCAGTTGTGCAAGCTCTAACAATTTAGATTTGTCCTCAAGTTTCCAAATGCAAGATTAAAGACAGAAGATAAATAGAAAATTTTGGAAAGGTTGGGGATGACCTCAGAAAATTAAGTAGCAGAGAAGACACCACTCACATTTCAGAAAATGCTAACTGGGCGTCAAAATAAACTCATTCAAGATGAAAACCCATCCCAAATGATGTGGAGTTGGCAAGAAAATTACTAGACATTTTCAGCAAAATGAAAATGTATGATCAAGGTTGAACTTTTGATATTAAATGGAAACAGAATAGAAAAAGTGTCTTAAGATAGTTCAACAAACTTCTCAGAGCTTACGATGCATATCTAATGGAGAATGACAAGAGTAAGGCAGGGGACAAGTCCTATCACCTTAATGGAACAGGTTTGCCCTTTACTCCTGACCATTAGTAAAGAGAAAACACAACAGTTTATACTACTAAAACAAAAGAAACTAATGCCGTAAACAAAGCAAACAAACAATAGCAACAACAGTAAAAAATTGATATTAAATGTATCTCTAATCCTTCTAATAAGCAAACAAAAAAAAATAATTTAAGTAGAAGTATTAGAATTGAAATGGAAAACAAGAATGGTAGAATCAGCTAGTGACATTTAATCTACTTCAATCCCCAGTGGATTCCTGAACATCTGCATATGAAAATGTTCTGGGCTTAGTTACAGTAGTTTTGCTCCCACATATGTCTTCTCCCCTGTGCGGAGGCACACAACAGAAATACACAAAACACGTTTATCCTTTTACTTACTGCATGGACTTTCCTGCTAGCATTTTTTCTATGTAATGCACCACAAATGTTCTAAGATACAGATATATCCTAAATTGTATCTTTTTTAGAACAGGTAACACTCTCCTTTTAGACTGGCAATTTATAACAAAATTGATCTGCACTTCATTAAAGCATTTAATAATGTGGAGATAAGTAGGAAAAAAATAGCTTATACTAGGAAAGTGGAGATATCAGAAAAATAATTATCATGCAAATTATTTTCATAACAATGAAGCCCCTACAATTCTATTTCTTCTAGGATTGTAACAAAGATGAAATGGGATAATGAGTGAACAGTCTCTGCACTTCGTAAGTGCTCAGTAACTGTTCGCTGTTACCATTTTCAGTATTGTTATTGTTGGTCTCATTTACAGCACATCTTGGGCTGCCTTCATCCAGCTGCACTGCTTCAATATTTTCGTAATTCATTTATTCAGAAGACATACAGTGAACACCTATGGATTACCAAGCACCGTATTAGGGACTATAAAGTTCTTACAGTTTATGACAGTAAGGGGACAGATAAGTAAAGACAACGAAGGGTGGTAATGCCATGAGTGAGGCAAGTACAGCGCCCCATGCAAGCCTATAAAGAAAAGCCCCCCAGATGGGGTGGGAGGAGGGCAGCTGTGGAAAGGGTGAGTCCAGGCAAGGAAGGCTTGTCAGATGAAGCGAAGCTGAGCCGCATGCGGTATGACTCACACAATCTCTCTCCCCTGGTCCTCTCCATCCCATGTGCATCTAGAGCCCTCATATTATTAGACTCAGATAAGTGAGCATTCAGCTAGAGCAGATACAGTCGGAGTTCCTGCACAAACACAGATACCCATCAGAAACCTGGGTAGAGAAACAAATTGACTAGAAAGGAGAGACAAGGACAATTTAGGCTATTTTGTCTGCTTAAGTTTCTTTTGGCAGGGCTGCGTGCTTTTTTTTAATGGCTGTCTAGACATACATGAGATAAAGTTGATTATAAGAAGAATTTAAATGAGCTTTTTAGTGCTTTTATTTTAAAAGCTAACAATATTGAGACCTATGAGCAGTATGACAAGAGAAGGGCTTTGATGTGTAGAAAAGGAATGTTCCTGAAAAGTTTCATACAGAAAAAAATCTACATAAAGAGTCCTCTTTTTCCCATAATGGAGTCATGCTTCAACAGAAAAAGAAAAAGAAAGTTCTCAATTTATAAAACAATTTCATACACATGAATTTTTCAAAACACATTGAAAAGATATTTGATATTATAGCAAAATGTTAAAAAATAATAATATTCCCTTAATTCAGATGCCCTTATGTCTTAAGGGGGAAACTGATTTACGTCAGCTTTTTAATATGTCCATTGCTGTGCCTCTTGATATTGGGCCCACACTAGTTGCCCTTTACACAGAATGTCATCCCATAGCACATCATCTACTAGAAAACATTTCCTCAAAATAGCTAATATATAAGAAAAAACATGAAACTGATTATGCTAGCAATTTTGATGATCTCAAGACTGGTTAAATATTTGTGGAACTAACAAAGCCCAAAGTTTTCATAAATTGGAAAAGTTTTAATTTATTTCAAACAATGAAAAAGTCTGCATATTACATCAGGGACCATTGATTTATACATATATATATACCTTTTTTTTTTTTAAAGATTGGTACCTGAGCTCACAACTGTTGCCAATCTTTTTTTTTGCCTTTGTCTTCTCCCCAAAGGCCCCAGTACATAGTTGTATATATTCTAGTTGTGAGCGCCTCTGATTGTGCTAAGGTATATTTTTTATTGCACTGCTGCCAGCAAACGTATTTAATATCCTTTTTTTTCAGTTTCAAGGCACTAGAGCATCACAGAGGAATAAGGTTTGGGGTTGAGCCCATGACCCTCATCCCCTCCTTTCCATGGATGTCACCTTCACTTTGGCCAGCACTTATCAATCTCACTATTTCCTACAAGTGTCTTATTCACCTTTCCCTTTTAAATAGAAGGAGGACATTTATTTCTACTAATATACAAACATTAAAAGAAGTGTGAAGTAGAAGATTATCTGTCGTGCAATATAAAGATTTGGGTTTCAGCAATGTATTAACTGTTTATTCATAGATAACCTTAAAATTGCTTAATATTTTTTAGTCACACATTCCTCATCTATAAAACTTCTCTCTCACAAGGTTGAATAAAGAATAATTTTTTAAATGTAAGTGAAAATGCTTGGCAAACCTTTGAGGGTCAGGTAAGCATAGGAGATTGTCTGCAGCCACTGTAACATGGTGGCATAGTTTCCAAGTATTATTATATCTCTTTCTTGTATTTCCAGATCCACGTAGGTCTCCTCTCACCCGGCCCCACTTCCTAAATCAGGCAGTAGTTCGAATGTTCAGTATCATGATACAGGAAAAACACACGTTCAAAAACCAGAGAAAAATGAAGTTTTCCTGGCTTTCATATTTTAAAAGCCTAGGCCTTAGGAGAAGAAATTTGGATTTAAAAAAAGATTTGGAAAGAATCCAGATAGAGGTGAGGTAAGGAGATAGGGCACATCCACAAGGAGAAAAATCCACCAGAGGGAGAGATACTGAAGTCGGAGTGGGGTAGTCACCCTCTGAGTCACAGAAGAAAGAGAAGCTCCAGAGTGTCCAAGGGATCCTTGAACAGTTCTGCCCGCGCAGCTCCTGGGCCGAATCAAGCCTCTAAAGCACACGAGGCAGCACTGTCAGTCTAGGGAGAGAGCTTTTAAGCAGCCTTTCAGACTTTCTGCCGTCCCTGCCTGGCTGAGAGCTGCAGGACAGAGCCACAGCCCCGCGAGGTGCGAAGGAAATGCAGAGAGGAAGAGGGAGAGAAGGGGGCGGCGGCGGGGGTGGGGGATGAGGGGCGGGAGGATGGAAGGGTGGGGAGGGAAAGCACACCGCAAAAGGGCGGCACAGAATAATGTTTCTCTGAATTCAGAAAAACTCAGTTCCCTTGTACACTTGTCTTTATGATTAGAATCCTGATGTCACAATATGAATTCTCCTTATTTTCACTTCTAAATTCTTTGAATTGAGGAGCTAGAGAACAGTTCACGAGGTTTCCTCAAATATCCATCAGTTTTATTTATATAATAAAATAAACCTAATTATCAACTGATATATTTCTAAAACCGGAAATAAGCAAAAAGGAATCCTGAATAGCTATAACACCTGTCAAGAAACGCAAGCAATTTCTACCTCGCTGGCCTCTGATGGTGCCAGTGGATTGCCCTGAATTGATTTGTGTACACAATGATGACCCAGTTGCAATTTTGCAAAGTTTTCCATCAAAGTGCTTAAAATAAAAATATCTTGTGAATGAAAAAAGGTCTAGTAATTCAGAAAATTTATTTCATTTGGTCATTGTATTTTCCTGACGCACATCCTCTGTATTTCCTGACAGTGAATGTTGTTATCTTTTCACTGCAGGGCAGGGACCGGGGGTAAGCTCGGCTGTGGGCTTGGATTCCAACAGAAAAATAAAGAAATCATGGAGAAATGGAGAAAGAAAAATAAATGAAAGAGACAGAGACTAACAAGGAAGGAATCTCAGAAAGAAAATACTTAAGACTGTGCAATTTTATTTCACATTAGGATTAATTTCATGTAAAATAATTTATATAATTTGCTATCATTTGTTATTACAGATAATCCTATGTTAAAACAAAATCAGTTGGCATAAAGTGGCAATAAATATATAATTGAGCAGATACATAATTTATAATTCAATTTCTTAATCTCTGAATATAAAACTCTCTGACATCAGTTTTAAAGATTATATTAAATTAAATTTAAAAAAAACATACGTACCTGCTAAGTCTAACAAGTGATATTGTCTTTCTGAAATATCTTTGAGAAAAAAAGGGACATTTTAAAAATTTATTTGAGAAGAACCTGTTGACTAACCATTCTCTATTTTCAGAAAGTTCAAGAGAGCTTAGAAGAATTCCAGTTAAATAGCTATAACAAGTAGTCAAGGAGATTTCGGAATCAAGAATATAATACTATTTAGCTATCAAGCTGGACAAAATACTTTTTTAAAAGTGATTATATCTGATACTGGCTAAGATTCAGGGAAGCAGAAACTCTTGTATTTGTGAATTTGTATTGGTAAAAATGTGAATCTTATTTGGAAGTAATCTGGAATGATGTAAAAGAAAACGTTACAAATCTTTCTACCATTTAACCTAGCAGCCTAACTTCTGGGTACTCATCCTATAGACATAAAGAGTTAGAATACAAGAACATATTTAAAATTTTGTATAATGGGGCAGGGCAGAAGGAAACAACGTAAATTTTCCCATGAATTGAGAAATATCTTTGATTATTCATATTATGCAGTTGTATAATATTCTGAATATTATACATATATTGTATTATACATGTACATACATATCTATGAATAATGTCTGTAATATACATCAATTAGCTATTTATTTCAGCTGTGGAGATAGGACGCAAACTATCAACTTTTGGGTACATATTTGTACATTATTTCTTGTAGCCTTCCTCATCTCAGTTAATGGAAAAGACATTGCTCCAGGGGCATAAGCTAAAGGCTTGTGGACATCCTTGACTTTTCTTTCTCTTGTATTCTGCCTCCAAACTGTCAGAAAATTCCACCGGCTGTCCTTTCAAATCAGACGCAGTTTCTTCTCACCAGCTCCATGCTAGCACATGATAAAAGCTACCATTATCTCTATCTTGTAATATTACATTAACATCTGCAGCCCTTTCCCCCATATGGCAACCAGAATTATCTTTTAAATGCATAAAGCAGATCACGTCAGTCCTCGGCTGGAAATCCTCCAGCTCTTTCTCATTGCAGTCAGTGTAAAAGCCAGTCCAGAAGCTGGCCTGCCAGGCCGTGGGCAACCAGGTCAGGTTACCGGTTGATTCTCCAGAGGCTTCTGCACCTCTGCCTTCCTTTCTTTCCTGCCTCAGTTTGCTCCACCCACACCTGAGCCCTTGCTCCCTCTTCAGCGTTCAAGCACACTCCTGCCTCCAGGTTTCTGCGCTGGTCTTTTTTTTTTTTTTTTTGAGGAAGATTAACCCTGAGCTAACTGCTGCCAGTCCTCCTCTCTTTGCTGAGGAAGCCTGGCCCTGAGCTAACATCCTTGCCCATCTTCCTCTACTTTATATGGGGGGCGCCTACCACAGCATGGTGTGCCAATCGGTGCCATGTCCACACCCGGGATCTGAACCAGCAAACCCCGGGCAGCTGAGAAGCAGAGCGTGTGAACTCAACCCCTGCGCCACCAGGCTGGCCCCTTCGGCGCTGGTCTTATTCCTGACTCATAGTGCTCTTCTGTCAAAATCCTCATGGCCCGCTCCCTCGCCACTGTCAGTTTGTCCAAATGTCACCTCCCAATAAGGCCTTACCCTGCCTGCTTCATTTACAAAAGCAATCCCCCACCTCCAGGCATGTCCCAACCCTATTCCCTGTGTTTTCCTCCTAATACTAATCTCCTTCAAACATAAGGACACCGTTTCCTTCTTTTGCTACATTGTCCTTTGTCTTCCCCCATGAGGACATATGTTCTATGAGAATAGGGATGTTGTCTCTTTTGTTGGTTGTCTACACCAATGAAACAGAAGCACCCGAAACAGAGCTTGGCCTAGGGTAGATGCCTCATAATTGTTTTATGAGTTAATAAGTATGGTGTCTAAGCTATTTAAAATATTATTTTATTAATATTCTTCTAAAATTATGTCTTGTGACCTAAAGCATGTCTTCCCTTCTTAAAGCCATACCTGGAGTGTTTTAATAAATGCTTTTGAATCTCTTTGCAGGTGATTTTAATCTTTGTGTGTAAATTGCTTCTACTCTCACGCTGCCTCATTGTGCTATTCAGTGGGTGAATTCCTATGTCTGAGTTTGTGAGAATAACGCTTGTAGAATATTCCACCAAATGCAAGGGAGGTTGTGAATTCCCTTTATACCAGGATCAATAACCATCTGAATTGGAGAGATTAAATTAGCCAAAGGCTGGTTTGGAGGCAGGAGGATAGATGGACAACTTCTGTGAGTCTCTTGTAGTCCTATACAAAGTGTTTGTTAAAGTTTCAATGAGAAAAAAGGCACTAAAATGCAAGGTAAACATTCTGCTTTAGAGTGATAGAGACAAATGGCCTTCTACAGCACAAGCCTTCTCAGAGATGGCATAGATCATCTGCATTATGCTTTTGTGTTGCCTGTGAAAAGGATGTGTGGAGAAAGGCACTACTTGAAATTCAGTTCCAATATCACGTTGGCTGAAAAGCTGTGCTTCTTAGTAAATCCAACCAAATACACTGACATTTTCAGAGTGCATCTGATACATTTCAATAATTAATTCTTAAGTCAAGAAAGAGCCAAGAAATCAGATGAAGAAGCACAGTAGGCTGAAAATTGCCAGTGGGAAGAGAAAAAAAATCAGCCATAGATAGAACCTTTTCAAGCTGAAAAGAGGTCAGTGGGAGACCACTGGGAACAAGGATGAAGCTTCAGGGGTTTTTATTATTGTTATTTACATAAACCACTCAGAGAGTAATATCAACTGCTCAGGCCATAACTTTGCAGAAATTGGTAGACTCAGAAAAAGAAAAATGCATTCACAAAGTAGAAAGGACTAAATCAGTGAAGTACAGATATAACAAGTAGTCGGAGGAGAAAAATCTCAGACAAAAATATATTCTCTTTTAAAGAAAACAGATTGTAGAATGATGGTTCTGGAAGGAACTTGAGAAGTGCTGCCCAAAGCCATCTGAACGTTTTATCTGTGCTCTATAGACGGCCTGCGTCTGTGGATCAGGGTGTCACAGGATTGCCAACAGAAACACTAAAATTACATTAGCAGCTGAGTATTTTTTAATGTGGAAAAGATAAATTTCAGATAGACAATTTCAGACATGCCGTATTACTATTGAGAGAAACTAACGTTGCAAAGGATCTGTTTTGCAAAAATATTTTTCACGATGTTTAAGGTTATGTTTTTTATTTCTGCTCCTAAATAATTACTGTTTTGAATACTATCAATAAAAATTGAAATGAAAATAAAATTTAAAATTTAAGTCATTGATAGTTAATTTAAAATTATCAGTTCGACTTAATGTATCATCTATTTCTTAAGGGTTTATCATGTGATTCTTAGCAGATACAACCAGATCATTATATTCGGTGACCTATTGAGAATATTTCTTTATGGTGGCTTTCAACACAAGGTCCTAGGAAAAGTTAATGTATATAGAAAGATATGGGTGCATCACATCTATGACATGCTTTATCAGGTGACATTCAGCCACTGAGAGTAAAAGAATACCTCTAAAGAATACCTGCGACCTTGTACAGGAACTGCTAGATGACACTATCATAATGTTCGTTTTGATCAAGGCCAAAGCCTCTAACAAGAAAAATAAAATAACAATATACTTATTTTTAAATTCATGACAATGTCAGTGTGTGCTCTTGTATTCTATAATCGGGTAACAGGAAAGAGAGAGTGTTAGATACCGCTAGACAAAGCCCTTTACATTCCTCGCTACTTTCACTGGAAAAACATACGTCCTATATCCCTCCAGGAATTCTGGGAAGTAATAATTTGTGGAAAGAAGTGTTTTGCATTTAGAAATTCACTGTATGATTCCTTGTACTTCGAATGATTTATGAAATAGTAGTTTCCAATTGTCTCTGTGAGCTACAGGAAGACCTTTGAAGGAAAGGAAATCATATGTACTTTAGCTCCAATTTTATTTTCTAAGTGAGTGAAAGAGTAAAATATACAACTGAAATGGGTGGAGTAACAAGTACCTTTGATTTTTAAATCTCAATTTGAATAATATAATGTGGTAGTGGCATAGAAAGGGAATTTTCCAAATGTGACATAATTTGACATTTGGCAACCAAATAATGTCATTATTTTTTTCTTCTGGGGAAAACAAATTATCTAAGACAGAAGCAAGTGACTTTCCACTAATGTACTTAATAATTATAGGAGAGATTTCAAAAATATAAACAGGGCAGCTATTGGCTGAACTTATTATCTTCTTATACTGAAATAGGAGATGATATCCAAACATCTTGGATGCTGAGGTCAAATGGTTGAACAATTCCAACCTCTTTTTTACCTAGGCTTCTATTAATTCCTATGACAGGTCTGAACAAAGCCTCTAACATAATCCAATTAAATCCTGTTAGCTGATCCTAGATGTCTCAGTAAGTCGCTATTTGAGAGGCACAAGGCAACGTAAGAGTGTCTGTCAATTTGTACAAAGGGGAGGGATAGTTCTTGTCCTGGTCAAGAATTACTGATGCCTACTTGGTCTATTCTGAACAAAGCCGCAAGGTCAGGTGAGTTTATAATTTAGCTCTGAATGTAAAGAATATGATTTAAAGGTGTACATACATATTGAGATCAGATGTAGGGAATTAATCAGAGCTTGGAAACTGCAGAGCAGCTGCTTCAGAGAGCCAGGAGGAAACTGGCTCTGAACACTTTCTTGTAGGGTCATGGGGGCAAATTCCCTGCGCAGGAACAGAATAGTTAATGGGAAGAGAGCCAGCTGATGTTATAGGGACTTAAAACTCTTAAATATGGATGTGAATTGTTATGGTAACTTGAAAAAACTAAGGAATCTGTTGGTAAACTCTGATATATTAGTACAAGAAGATGATTAGGGCCTCATATTTCTTATAGTTCCAAGAAGAAAAAAGGGAGTAAAACAAGAAGAGAATAAAAAGATGGTGCAATTGGTAATGATAATATAAGAACCAAAATGAAGCAAAAGTTAAAGGCAAATAACAACCCTGAAGAATAGTCACTATAGATTGAAATAATGGTCACTTAAGCAAACTTTTGGAAATTAATGCCAACAAGTATGAGTTCTTTGATCTCCACGCTTCCAGGAAAGTTCGTTGTACCTGAACTATTACTGAAGCTATTGGACCAAATGCTATTCCAGCTCTCTTTGGGATAAGGCATGCAAATAGGGCACACAGTTTATCGACTGGAAGAGTAAAACATTCTATAAGATAAAGTGAGTGGGAATAGCACAATGTATCTACAGACATCAAAAACATACGCAGACTAGTTTACCAAATTCCTTAGAAAATGAAATGTTACCAACTTGGTCATCCATTCCAACTAGATTCCAAATAGAATGTGTATGCAATTAATTCCTTTTCTTTGGTCTAAGTTGTTTGACCTTAACATTAATGGCATTTAGCTACTCTTTAATATCTAATACTATTTTTCATAGCAGATCTGTTTCCAAGGTAAAACTAGTGATTAAGCTAAATCCATTTGAAGAGTGAGACTTAAATGTGTTTATTTCATAGTAGAGATCACTTCTGCCCTTTGCATATGACTCTCAATAACTGAAAAAAAAGCAATTGTGTTGAACGCAGACTTGGGTGTTACATGTCACAGAATTTGATTATTTAAGAACTAAAATTTTTAAAGTTTGATTTTCTGACATGTCTTTGTTGCTTTTAAAATTATCAATAATAGATTGTCTCACAAGGTAGGTATTATCTTTTATTCATATTCAGACAATTGTTTAAATTTTATCTATTTCCAGTGCTTTCTCTCCTGTAACTATAAATGCTTTGATATTTAAAATTAAAACTTTTATTATCTTTCAAAATAAGAGCACTCTCTGACATTGTGTTCCCCACAATGAATGGAACTTGCATTTTATATGTATTTTCAATAATTTTATTGTCATCTTATTCATTTCCCAGCCACTTTATTATTTCCCCTTAAATTACTTTTTCTTTTCCTCAATTATATGTCCAAGTTAATTTCAGATCTGTCATTGATATTTGCACAAACTACTGATGAAGCTGAGGCAGTTATATAATTTTCAAGAAAACAAATCCTGTCTAATTTGTTCAAATATATCTTAGTGTATTCATCTCTCTACCAGTTTTGGAAATGATAATATGACTGACACCTTAAAACTCACTGTTCACACTCCAATTTACTTTAAGATGACATTTCCTCTAGGGCTTTCGGAGAACTTTTCAACAACAAAAGCAGGATGATTTCATTCCCTTAAAATTTGTTTTGGTTTGTAAATCGATACTAGTCCAAGTTTAATAATAGAATACATAAGCTGATAAAGCAAAGTTCCATTCCATTATGCTATTAGGAAGTCAATGATTAATGGGATGATCTAGGACAAAATTGTCATACTTATTTTCTTGGGGTAATTTTTTGCAAAAATCATATGTAGTCTTTTTTAATTAGATTCTAAATATATATTCATTTTTGTTGTTACATATAGTTTGTTTTAAATCATTGAGACTGATATGTCTGTTAAGATTTTAGATTTGATTTCAAAATATAAAATGCACTATCACTACTTTTGATTAGTAACTTACACATAAATTCAATAAATGTTTCAGAAATGAATAAATGAGTAGTTAAATGTGAATGAATTACTGTGTCACTAAATGCATTTCTAGTTGCTAGATTTTATAATAGGTCAATTGCAGTTTATAAGAAATGATTTCTTTCAGTACATCTTACTAGACTATAAGTATATTGGTTTTCTTCTGTTTTATTTTAAGGAATCTCCTGAATATGACTAAGACTTTTTAAAACTTGGGTTCTCCCAACTTGTCTGCTTTATTTTTTAAAAAATAAAGTAAAAAAAAAAGGAAAGGTGAAGTGAATTATGCTTAGTGAAATAGATATAGAAGAAACACTCATCAAACACATATTTTGCTCTAATAAATATGGGGTCAAATTATCATGCTGAAATGAACTTGTGGCCATGCCAGATATATTAAATAACATTTGAGCATGAAAAATCCCAAGGCATTTGTTACTTCCCAAAAGGGTTATAAGAAGGTTTAAAATCTATCTATCATCTATTTGTCTATCTGTAGCTATATCTAGATATATAGATATATATATACATAGCTATATTTCACCAAAACCTAAATTTATCCCTCAGTTTTATAAAGAAGTACTGACTTCCTGCATGAAGAGTAACATTTTATTTGCAGATAAGCAAATTTCAAGTTTTCAATGAGTCAACCATCAGATTACACAGAAACATCTATCTCCATTTCTAGGGGAAGCTGTATCCTGATATACACAGATATTAGCTGCCTATTTCCTAGTTTCCATTTGAATATGCTATCACAAACTAGTTGCACATGCTATTGTGAATATACATTATTGGGATTTCCAACCTCTGGTTAGGTAGCCAAGAAATTTGACAATCAAACCCAAGATGACTTCTGGCTGAGGTGGAAGATAACAACTTCCTGAACTTTTGGTGATTGTCCAAGACAAACAGTATTCCTGCCTTGTATCTAGACAGCATATTCATTAAGTAAACCCAATTCCCATCAGATGATTATCCCATCTTGGAGAAAGCAGATTACATGGAAAAAGTCTGGAATCTTATTGTGCCAGTAAGTGGTTTTTATTCAGCCAGGATAAGAAAAAACTAAAGTAGTGAGTTAAATTAATGAACCTTTTGAGGCTTATGCCACATACTTTATACTGCTTTGATGTCACTAAAATAACCTTATATTCAATTATAGTCAAGAATCAAATGTATAAGTAACTTTTAATCTGCTGTGTTCAAATTAGAACCAACTAGAATATACAATTAAGATGAGCAGTTTTTTAACCCTAAAGAATCCATCAGAAAACTATTAGAAATAATCAACAACTACAGCAAAGTGGCAGGGTACAAAATCAATTTTAAAAAATCAGTTGCATTTCTATATACTAATAACAAACCAGCAGAAAGAGCAATCAAGAATACAACCCCATTTACAACTGCAACAAAAAGAATACAATATCTAGGAATAAACTTAACCAAAGATTTGAAAAACCTGTACATGGAAAACTATAAGACGTTATTGAAAGAAATTGAAGAAGATATAAAGAAATGGAAAGATATTTCATGCTCAAGGGTCAGAAGAATAAACACGTTTAAAATGTCCATACTACCTAAAGCAATTTACAGATTCAATGCAATCCCAATCAGAATCCCAATGACATTCTTCACAGAAATAGACAAAGAATCCCAAAATTTATATGGAACAACAAAAGACCCCCAATAGCCAAAGCAATCCTGAGAAAAAAGAACAAACCTGGAGGTATCACAATCCCTGACTTCAAAATATACTACAAAGCTATAGGAATCAAAACAACATGATACTGGCATAAAAACACACACACAGATGGATAGAACAGAATTGAAAGTGCAGAAATAAAACCACACATTTATGGACAGCTGATTTTTGGCAAAGGAGCCAAAAATATACAGTGGAGAAAGGAAAGTCTCTTCAATAAATAGTAGTGGGAAAACTGGACAGCCACATGCAAAAGAATGAAAGTAGACCATTATCTTGCACTATACACAAAAGTTAACTCAAAATGGATTAAAGACTTGGATGTAAGACTTGAAACCATAAAACTCTTAGAAGAAAATATAGGTAGCACACTCTTTGACATTGGTCAAGTTAACAAATGGGACTACATCAGACTTAAAAGCTTCTGCAAAGCAAAGGAAACCGTGAACAAAATGGAAAGACAACCCACCAACTGGGGGAAAATATTTGCAAATCATTTATCACACAAGGGGTTGATCTCCAAAATATATAAAGAACTCATACAACTCAACAACAAAAAAACAAACCACCAATCTAAAACTGGGCAGATGATATGAACAGACTTTTTTTCCAAAGAAGATATACAGATGGCCAACAGACATATGAAATGATGTTCAACATCACTAATTATTAAGGAAATGCAAATCTAAACTACAATGAGATATCACATTGCACCACTTGGAATGTCTGTAATTACCAAAACATAAAACAACAAATGTTGGAAAGGATATGGAGAAAAGAGAGCCTTCATACACTGCTGATGGGATTGCAAACTGGAGCAGCCAATATGGAGAACAGTATAGAGATTCCTCAAAAAACTAAAAATAGAAATACTATACAAACCAACTATCCCACTACTTGTCTTTATCCAAATAACTTGAAATCAGTGATCCAAAGAGATTTATGCACCCCTGTGTTCCTTGCAGCATTATTCACAATAGCCAAGACATGGAAGAAACCCAAGAGCCCTTCTATGGGTGAATGGATAAAGAAGATGTGGTATATGTACACAATGGAATACTACTCAGCCATTAAAAAGACAAAATTGTCCCATTCGCAAGAACGTGGATGGAACTTGAGGGTGTGATGTTAACCAAAATAAACCAGAGAAAGACAAATACTGCATGATTTCACTCATGTGTGGAAGATAAAAAAATACATGGATAAAGGGCATAGATTAGTGGTTACCAGAGGGTAAGTGGGTTGGGACATGGGTGAAAGGGGTAAAGGGGCACATATATATATTGTGACAGACAAAAATTAGACTACTGATGGTGAGCACGATGAAGTCTATTCGGAAATTGATAAATAACAATGTACACTTGAAATTACACAATGTTATAAACTATTATGATGTCAATAAAATTACTGAAACAAAAGATGAGTAGCTTTTTATATGACTTCTACCATGTTATTTTTGACAGATTTTTTTTAATATAAAATTTCCTCCCCCCTGAATTATTTAGACATATGAAACTTTCCAATTATTTTAATTATAAGAATCAACAATACAAATAAGAACTATTTTAGGAAAAAAGCTATTATCTAACAGTTTTTCCAGTAAAACAATTTACAATTTTCTTTATAAATTACAGTTTACTTTACTTTCCCTTCTGTTCCACCGTACAACATAAACATGCCTTCATGTGGGCTAACATATTGACAAGATCAGCACTGCCATTCTAGGTTTCTGACTTTTGGTCTGCAGTTTTCATTAGAATGAAGAGAAATGAAGAATAATAAAGTATTTCAAATCGTTATAAATACTTAGAAGCACTTATTTAATTGATGTTTCGGTTTTGGGATTTTTTTCCTGCTAAATGTTTCAACTATATTCTTGAAAGAATTTTCTTTTCTTGCAAATCTGTCTATATTTCCGTGATGTTACCAGTAACCCTCTAGGCCAACCTACCATTTTTTCTCCCTTGACTACTGCAATTTTCCAGACAATTCAACTTCTCTGTTTGTCATCCATAGTAACCTCTTCGAATTTGTTCTTCATGAACACCCCCTAATCTCTTTCAAAGTATAAATGTGAGAATATCTTACCATTCCCCTTTTAAAATCCCTGTCTGGCCTCTCGTTGTTCTTAGAATAGAAAAAAAAAAAAAGGTCTGTAATAGAAACTTCAAGGTACTGCGTGGGATATTGTACATAGAAAACCCTAAAGACTCCACCAAAAAGCTGTTAGAACTGATAAATAACTTCATTTAAGTTACAGGATACAAAATCAATATATAAAAATCAGTTGTGTTTTACACACCAAGATCTACCAGAAAGAAAAATTAAGTAAACAATCCTATTTACAAGTGCATTTAAAAGAATAGAATACTTGGAAATAAAATTAACCAAGGAAGTGAAAGACCTATACCATAGGATGTTGATGAAAGAAATAGAAGAGGACACAAATAACTAGATATTCTGTGTGTCTGGACTGGAAGAATTAATACAGTCATGCGTCACTTGATGATGAAGATACGTTCTGAGAAATGTGTCTAGGCAATTTCATGGTTGCATGAACATCATAGAGTGTATTCACACAAACCTAGGTGGCATAGCCTACTACACACCCAGGCTATATGGTACTAATCTTATGGGACCAAAGTCAAATATGTGGTCCATCATTTACTGAAACGTGGTTATGCGGCACATGACTGTATTGTTAAAATGCCCACATTACCCAAAGTGATCTACAGATTAATGCAATCTCTAAATTCCAATGGCATTTTTCACAGAAACATAACAAACAATCCTAAAATTAGTATGGAACTACAAAAGCCCAAATAGCCAAAGCTATGTTGAAAAAGAACAAAGCTGGAAGCCTCACACTTTCTGATTGCAAAGCTATGGTAATCAAAAGAGTAAGGTATCAGCATAAAAACAGACACATAGATCGATGGAATGGGACAGAAACCCTAGAAATAAACTCACATATATATCGTCAATTAATTTTTGAAAAAAGAGTCAAGAATATATAATGGGGAAAGTATAGTTTCTTCAATAAGTGATGTTGAGAATACTGGACAGTCACATGCAAAAGAATGAAACTGGACCACTATCTTACACCGTACACAAAAATCAACTCAAGATGGATTAAAGACTTGAATATAAGACCTGACATCTAAAACTCCTAGAAGAAAACATAGAGGGAAAACTCTTTGACACTGGTCTTGGCAATAAATTTTTGGATTTGATATCCACTCTCATTTTAACCCCTGGCTCCCACTGATTCCTCCATTGGAACTATATTGGTTTTCTTTTAATCCCCTGCTGCCATTCCTTTGACCTGGGAAGTTCTTCTCTCTCTTCCTCACCCACTTTTTTCTGACTAGTTCTTCAGCTCTCTTCTGACCGTCTCTTCTTCCAAGTCTTCCCCATAGTCTTTATTTACTAAGATAAAATTACCTGGAGTAGGATTTCATTGTACCATCGTGCCATTGTTTCACATCAAGAAGTTTTCATGCTCACAGATAAGTATTTGATTAATCTGTATATTTTATACTAAATGGCAATTACCAAGGTCCCAATTAATTCCACACTGCTAAATCCAATGGGAAATTCTCAGTTCCTTTCTATCAAACACAATTAACTCAGTGAAACTTGAATTCCTTTTTGAAAACACTTCATTCGCTTATTTTTGATTCTTCTCTGACTCCTTTGCTTGTACCTCATCATCTGTTTGATCTCTTTAAGGACTGAGTATCTGAAAACACAGTCCTAAGATTTTTGTTTTCTCAAACTACACTCACACCTTAGATGAGCTCCTCTAATCTCATAGCTTTATATCCTATCCATAGATAACAATTTCCAGATCTTTTATCTACATAGCCAACTTCTACTGGTCATTTTCACTTGAGTGCTTAATGGGATTTCCAACTTCATATATTCAAAACTTAGGTCCCATTATTTTGCCATGTTCCTCCCAAAGTCTTTCTCAACCTGTAAATGTAACTTTGTCCTTCCACTTTTTCAGGCAAAAACAAATAAAACATCCTACACTTTGCCTTTTATATCATGTCCCATTTCGAGTCAGCAATTCTACTAGATACAGCTTCAAAAGACCACTTCTCACCACCTCCATTGCTACAACTCTAGTCCTTCCACTGCTATCATCTGTCCCCTGGTTTCAGGTGTGTACCTACATCTCTCACTGCAGTCTCTTTTCACCAGAACATCTAAACTGATCCTGTTAAATCAAATCAGCACATGCATCTCTTCTGCTCAAACTGCTAGAGGCTTTCCATCTCACTTGGAGCAAAACAGAAATCCTCACATGACTTGGGTTCTCATTGCCTCTATGACTTTCTGAGTACTCTCCTGGGCTCAGGCTCTTCCAGCCCCTCAGGGCTGCTGATTATCCCTTGAATAAGTTACACCCTTTTCAGCCTTCATGTCTTTGCTCTTACTGATTCTTCTTTCTGGAATGCCTCTCCCAGATATCCACGTGGCTTGCTCCCTTCCCATCAATTCTCTCCTCAAATCTCCCCTTATTCTACTCTCCCTGTTCAAAATGAGAACCTCCTCCCTTCTCTACTCTGCCCAAGCAATCCTATCTCACCCTTCTGCTTTATTTTTTCTTTAAAATGTCCATCGCATTGTAACACCCTACAGGGTATAACTTACTTCTTTTCTCACTGATGTATTTCCAGCAATCCCTGGCAATGTTGGATGAATGAGTGAATGAATGAATGAGTGAGTGAAAGCCCTATAAAGTAAAAAAATAAGGAATACTCACATTTTTTGTCCCCATGATATCTTAGCTCAGTATAGATGTTCAATAAAAATGTATCAAATGAAAGAACATATTTGTTTTACTCCCTTGCCAAGGATGTTTGGGAAGAAAAAGCATAAAAGGGATATCATATTACAAGGTCTTTCTGTGCACATGGACCATTAGCCTGGGCTCAGAACAGGGCCACATTTTATTCATCACTAAATATCAAGTTCCTGGCTCTGTGATCATACCTTATTTAATTAATAGCTATTTATATCTGGATATCATTGGCTATTCTAAAAGTCCTTTCTCATATTCTTTTGATGGTTATAACTCTATAAGGTTGGTAATACTGATATTTTTATCCGTATTTTACTGATGTGAAGACTGGAAAACAAGCAAATAGCAGCGTACATTCTAGAACCCAGGTACTCTGATAACCTTCTCCAAAGCCCTTAACAGTACAATTTGCTCATGATAAATGTTTTCTATCATACTGTCAATCAAAGGATTTTTCCACTAAAAATATATGCCTATCATTCCATCTGAATGACATATAAAGTAGAATTTATTTTTAGTATAATTTAACTGTTGTCCTTATAGCATTTGTTTTGAAAATGCCCCTAAATGCCCAACCATTACACATCGGTCACTATATGTCCCCTTATTATAGACTTTTTCTGTTGAGAACCTTGTAAGAAGCCACAAGCTTTGGGATTTTAATTACAGGCTTTCTAAACCCCCACACAGGAGCCGCAGAACAAGCAAATACCAATTTTACTGACATAATAGAATGACATGAACCAGTTGAATGAATTGGGTCCCAGAAGATCCTGCCTTGTGGATGAGATGTATTTAGATAGAATAAAATGTATTACAATGATTTATTTATGAAGGAAATGAGGATATAAACTTAAAGTAGCAATGTTTAAACTAATTTCTAATCACTGTACAAAGTTGTACCCTGTTTTGGTGGCAAATAAGTTATGTTTATCCACATATCCACAGGAAAGCTCACATTTGCATTTCAAGAAGAAAGGAGAGACAGGGGGAAATGCAGCTCTATTAAATCAAGTGAAAAATAATATAGAGAATCTAGAGGGGTCTTTCCATCCTGACCCATCTAGTGTGTTCTGTGCAACATGAAGAGGAACAGCTGCCCAAGAGTGAGTAATGAGATAATCCCCAGAGCAAACATGTGAAAACCTCTACACGGTGAGAAATGAAAACCAGAAAGCACAGCGAATGAAACTGCACTTTAAAAACAACTAAAATTATCTATATTTTGACCCACAAATCATCTTACAATAAAATTTTCATGAACACACTCTTTAGCCCTGTTACCGTCTTCTGAGTTCATCATTTCAGATCAGTTATGCCTAACGCTTTTCTAAAACATTACTCATCTTATTGAGAATCCAGCTCCTCACTTCCTGAGAGGGAATCAGAGAGGTTAACATGAGGTGAATGAATGAGAGATCCTGAAGAAAGAGAATGAAAAAGAATGAGAACCAAGTCCATTGGGAGAATATTTTCTTCACCAATATACCCAACCAGGTAGGTCCAATTTATTTGTTCTTGATAACAACTCATCATTCTGCATTACTCCCATTCCCAACCCCAGTCTACCTGGGTGGGTGGGACCTAGGTAAATACACTTAAATAAATGGGTACAATTTAGGTGAATGATAATGTGCATTAGTCAGATCTCTTTAGAGAATTTAATAGACGAAAAGTCTGAACTCAGGAATCAGTATGCCTGATTTGGAATTGTCACCCTGCCAGTCTGTGAACATATAACAAATTTCTTAACCCTTTGCTTCATTTTCCTCATTTTCTAAAATGAGGATAATTATAGTACCTATCTCAAAGAGTTTTGCAAGGATTACATTGGAAAACACGTATAAAATGTTTAGTGTAATGCCTGGCTCATAGGAAACATTCAAGAAATATTAGCTGCTACAATTTTATTCTTATTCACTTTTTTAAAGTGAGTACAAGGCTGAAATTATAAATTCTATCTTTGAAAATATTATTGCACTATCATATAACAACATCTTTGGCAATTTTTCTAGAGAAATGAGATGAACTGGAAGGTAGATTAAGAAAATAATCTTCTAAAAGTTACCATCTCAGGGTCTTCCACCTGGAGCCCTTAGCAGATACGTCACAGCAACATAATAAGCTTCTGGGTTCTCTTTGTATTTCTAGCATTCCCAACATATTTCCTGATGTGGTATAAATTAGTATAAGCTCCAATATTGATTTTCAGTGAGTTATTTTTGATGAAGATTTTATAGACGTTATGCAAGATTTTGAGTAATTCCTTACACTTTTTAAATTAAGATCTAAACATAGCTTCAACAGAACTTAAGTGATTTTTCAAAAGAAATTATATATAGCCTTATTCCTCAAACTTCACTGCTATTAAAATCATCTTACTTTTACATTTTAAGCATTACATAATCCTCTCTGTGACATAATTTTCTTAATTTTTTCCCTTGCTTTTTGACATCAGGTTGAAATTCTTTAATGACAGTATTTATACACTTTGAGTTTTAATATTTAAATATGAAGAAAGAAAAAAATGTGCATATACCTAGTGAATCATTCACATTATAAGTGTTTATTTTAATTTTGTAATAAATATAAACATATGAATGCCATCAGGAAGATGAAATACAGCTGATATTCATAGAAGAAGTTTCGTTTTTGGACTTATCTTTGACTACATGGTCTATTTTTCCCCCAAAACAATCATTTAAATAATGATAGTAAAGAGGATAATAACAGTAAGTAAAAGTTACTGAGTGATCACTATGTGTCATTTCCTAGGTAAATCTCTTTTTATACATTATCCCATATAATTGTCACAGCAAATGAACATTGAGTGAAGTTAATCAAATTGTCCAGGTGCTCAAATTTAGTAAGCTGAAAAACCAAAATTTGACCTATGTCTGTCTGACTACAAAATGGAAGTTCTCAATATATAGTGCATATTATATTGTACAAACTGAAATATAGGTGCTCCACTTAAGACAAAATCTCAGAATAGTTTGAAGCAATCTCAAAATTTTAACCTTTTGTGTGCCTTTCAAGTTACCCCTAAAGGTGTAATATGATGGGAAACCTGGAATACTAAATGTCATTCTTTGCTTGAACAGCAGACTTTCTTTTTTTCTTTTTTGAGGAAGATTAGTCCTGAGCTAATATCCACCACCAATCCTCTTCTTTTTTCTGAGGGAGACTGGCCCTGAGCTAACATCTGTGCCCATCTTCCTCTACTTTATAGTGGGACACCTGCCACAGCATGGCTTGATAAGTGGTGTGTAGGTCTACGCCTGGGATCCAAACCAGCAAACCCCAGGCCACTGAAGCGGAGCCTGAGAACTGAACCACTATGCAACCAGGCTGGACACTGAATAGCAGAGTTTTTATATTCACATCTGAATAAATCATTTTATGAAAATAAAATAAATCATTTTAATAATATTATATATGACTATTACTTAAATCCAGTAAATTCAAATTATGATTCTTCTCTAAACCACATATATATCTCAATTTAGATTGCTGAGTGCCCTGCATTATCTTTTAATTATTATGCAAAGTTCAAATAATTATTTTAATTTTTATTTGAGCCCTGAATACTGATTATATGACTAAAGGTGATAGCTAAGTAGTAGCTAATGGCTGGTATTCTAGAAATGACGTAAATGTTATCTCCATTATATTTGTCAAATTTTGAATCAGAAATAAAGCCTAAAAATCAGATTAAAGACTAAAAATATATTTACTGGATTAAAACGATTTAGAAATTTTGTAATTTTCTAGAACAGCATTAATCATCAAGATACATTTAGTCTATGTTTATAAGTTTATAATGGAATGGAATAAAAGCATTTTATACAAAGAAATTTTAGGACCACTCTAGGTTCCTTTTCTTCTATCTCCAAGTAGCCAAGCATTGATGAACTTATTTAAATTCACTGTGATATATGAATGCAGGCTACATTGTAGGGTGTTGAGAATTGAAGCAGGAGACAAGCTATAAACTTCTCCAGGAGTGAGCAATTTGAATAAAAAGGATCCATGCAAAAGCTACTATTCGCGTAGTAAAATGAGGAAATAATTAGGATAATAATTTTATCCCCATAAAATTAGGACAATTTGATAACTGATTGGTTATGGTAGGAATTAACTTGGAGGAATTAAAGATATTTGAAATCTTTTAAACTGGGAAATTAGGCAAATATTTGTTCATGAGAAGACTTACTAAATCTTGAGAGTTCAAATTAGCAGAGAAAAATGTTTATTTGTTTGTTTTTTTATAATTAAAGACTGTGTTGCCTTTTTTCTTTCTTTTTTTTTAAAGATTGGCACCTGA
This sequence comes from Equus asinus, assembly GCF_041296235.1. Classification (NCBI taxonomy): domain Eukaryota; kingdom Metazoa; phylum Chordata; class Mammalia; order Perissodactyla; family Equidae; genus Equus; species Equus asinus. Next base: position 4,211,231 of record NC_091807.1, read on the forward strand.
GCTAACAACTATTGCCAATCTTCTTTTTTTTTCTGCTTTATCTCCCCAAACCACCCCCGTACATAGTTGTATATCTTAGTTGTGGGTCCACAATGCTTCAGTTTTTACTAGTCGGGTGGAAATGTTCAGCAGGGTGATGGGAACATCAGATAACAGTATAGGAGTAAGAGCAAGTCTAGAAACGTGGTAACTGAGATCAACTGAGAAAACTTACAGAAGGAAGACCGTTATATTAAATGGTTCTCCTTTGACTGCAAGCAAGAGAAATCCATCTAGAAAGCTTAACTGAAATAGAGCTGTGTCATAGACCCAAAGGGCAAGGACAAAGTAGAACCTTAGAAATCCATGAGAACAAGGGACTTGAGCACCATGAAGGCACTCTCTTGACCTCGGACTCTTTGTACATCCTACTTCATTGTTCTTTCCTGTCTCAGACTTAATTCATCTTCTTCTTTAAAAAAAAAAAAATTTGTTTTTTTGAGGAAGATTAGCCCTAAGCTAACATCTGCCACCAGTTCTCCTCTATTTGCTGAGGAAGACTGTCCCTGAGCTAACATCCGTGCCCATCTTCCTTTACTTTATATGTGGGACTCCTACCACAGCTTGGCTTAGCAAGCGATGCCATGTCCCCACTCGGGATCTGAACTGGCGAACACCAGGCTGCCAAAGCAGAACATGCACAATTACCCACTGCACCACCAGGCCAGCCCCTTAATTCATTTTCTTATTCAGTCTTCATACAATATTCATGGTCACAAATTGTAATAAAATTGATTCTCCTTCTCTCCTTCTTCCTCTTGCCCCTTTCAGTTTTCCCTCTCTCTTCTTTTCCTACTTCCCAGTTCTAAGTTTTCACCGGAGGAATTTACTGGAACATTTGTCTTTCTCTTAACAGCATGAGGGATACTGGTTGTGGGTACACCATCATCTGGAAAATGATTGCTTCCTTTATTTTACAGGAAGTGACGTTAATCTCTCAAAGGGGAGGTAGAGAGCTGAACCAACACTGCAAAAAGCCACATTTCAGGGATCAAAGATATAGCCTGAATGAAACCTATAAGCCAGAACAAGATATAAAGGGAGAGAGAAAGAGGTAAAAAGTAGTTAAAAGAAAATCAAGTCTGTATAGAGACACTGAAACCAAGGGAAATGGAAAATCAAAAGAAATGATATATATTCAGTAGAAAAAAATGAGTAATTTGAGGATTGGGAAATCACCATTGGATATGACCATTAAAGAATAGTTGGTGATCTTCAGAATGGCAATTTCTGCAGGGATAAGGAAATAATTAGTTGCTACATGATTTGATGAAATTCTGATGTATTATGTTTATTATACTCTTGCCCTCAGAAACTGGTATAATAACCAACATATAAAAAAGGAGGGAGAGAAAATTAGAGTAATTTTCTATGCCATTACAAATCATTGCTAACTCGTGGTGAACTCTCTTTTAACCTAAACACCCCACAAATTGTTGTTTTAAGAATCCACTTAAAAATTTTATTGGGAAGATAGTGTCAAATTTCCCAGTCTGTGATTTCTACAATGCAATCCTTTCTCCTTAAAAAAGATAAAGACACATTCCTCTCTCCAATATACCAGAAGCTCCCCACATTTGGATGATTCCATAAGGATAAATAAATGAGATGTGATCATCTCCAAAACTTGCCATAGAAATTGGACAATAAAAGCACTGAGTAGTTCTATTATCTCTACATAATATACATCTGTCTCAAACAATCATTAGAAATAAAATTTCAATTTCTACTTGAGGCATAGTTCATTTTAAAGTCATTTCTTGTCTCCATAATACCTTACAGATGCAAAAATATAGGTATATAACACCTTGTAGATGTAAAAATAGTAAACTATGTCCTAAAGACCCCTACAGGCTTGTACGCAAGTGGAGAAAGGAGATACAAATAAAATGGATAGGTGTGGAACAGTAGGGCTGGTGATGTGGGAAGCACTAAATTGGGCACAGAAATATGTTTACGTTGCAAAATCCTAGCCAGCTTGAGTCCTGACATGACTTAACAGATGCCAGTGAAATAGTTCATAGCTGTAATCCTCCAATGGTGAATTGGTTTTGTGGGGGATCAGAATTGGCCACTCCAAAATGTGTCTCTTTACCTTGATTATTTTTAAGAACAAAAGACTCTGAAAGAAACTTTGACCTTCCCCCTAACTGCCTAAAAGAATTTAAGATAGAAGGCCTGTCCCCAGGACAGGCCATCAGCATGGATAACTCTGAGTATCTAGACTGTGAGGGTCCTTGTTTAGCCCATTCTCATCAAATTTCTGTCTATCAAAGATTTGTTTTTCCATCTCCATGTAAATTTCCTGCCGCCCCTTTGAAGCCCAAAACCACTATCCCCAATATCTTCCTTTGTGTTTAGCTGAAGATGGTATTTAAGGTAGCAGTTTTGGTCATTCTGACTGAGTTACTCACCTTTCCTGGGTTTCTCCAGTGTATACACATTATTAAACTTTGTGTAATTTTCTCCTGGTACCCTGTCTCACATCAATTTAATTTTAGACCAGCCAGAAGGACCTAGAGGGTAGAGGAATTGTCTTCCTTGCTTACAGTTTCCTATACATAATACTTTGTAATCTGTATAGTTTAAATTATTGTCCATTGTTTTTAAGAATTATCAAATGAACATCAAAGTAATTATTAACAGTTTTCTATAATCAAATGTAGTAATGACTTATGATCACTCCATTGCCTGTTACATCATCAAATTTATTTTCCTCCACTCTCATAAATCACAGGTCTTCACTCAAAAGGTGTCCTCATTATACTGAAATCAGTTGTACTCATTCCTGCTTCACACCTTTACTTATGATTTCAGATTCTTTTTTCCTATGTACCACTTTTTTCTATATGCATTCCACCTGTCCTTTAAGTAGCAGTTCAAGCCCCACCTCCCCCATAAAGCATTTTCTGAGAACAAGGACTCCAACTTTAAAATCTCTCTCTATAATGCTCTTTACACGGAAGCAGAGCAGATTTTATCACCCCAAAACCTGCCACTTTGGTGTGTGGATTATTTTGAGCTAAAGGCAATCAAACCCTAGCGGATTCAGCAGGAGATCTTCAACTTCCCCTAAACTGTTTAAATTTCCATAGGAAACGGGTCCTGTACAAAGAAGAGAGCTAGCACCAGAGATACCTTCTTACCTAGGAAACCTATCTGCATAACAGGGCAACCTTTGTTTCCAAACATCTCCTCCACCTTCCTGTGAAAGACTTCCCACCTCTGTGTTTCCCCAGACCCCGGGCCCTTTCCTTAGCTGAGGATGGTATATAAGCCTCAATTGCGTGGCTGCCTTTTTAGTTTTCATATCTTTATGGGGCTCCTGTACATATGTAATTAAATTTGTTATTCTTCTGTTAATCTGTCATATCAATTTAACTATTAGACCAGCCAAGGAACCTAGAAGAAAAGAAGGGAAAATTTTTCCACCCCTACAACACCCAAGTTCTATATCCCACAATTAACACATTATTATACAGTGTCCTTAATTCTTCATTCCTAAAACTGTACATCTTAATCTTTTATTATATAAATACATTATGTGTACATATTCATAAACATGTGTTCATTATCAAGTAATTTCTTAATGGCTCTGTAAATGTATTTCTTTTGTTCACAACCAGACAGAAAATTACTATGGCAAGGATTGGCTAATTCTTCCTGCACATTTATTGAAACAAGATACTAGGCTTGGTATGGAGGATACAACAAAGGGGAATAATAAATTTGCCATCTTGTCTTTTATATCTTTAGTATTCCATAAAACAGATATTTTGCTAGGAAAATAGTAGTTGCACACTAAATGCTTAGCCTTGTAGAGAGCAGTTAATTCTTTTAAGCTGAATCTATAGCATAGTTTTAAAAGCAGCTAAAAAACTAGAACTTGGGGGGTGTGGGGGCAAGGCTGGAGGGAGAGGATAAGAGAGAAGGGTGGCCTTGTGGCAGATTTGAATATGGGAAGCGAAGGCAGAGATAAAACCACCCAGTCATTCCTCCTGAGAACACAGGAAAATATTAGGCAGGGCAATACTAAATGATGAGGAGCCAGAATATTCTCTATAAGGAGGCAGGTTTGTGAGAAGCAAAAGGAAACTAGTGTTGTTCAAAATGCTACTGGCAGCAGGAAATCTCTAGTTGTTTTACATATTTTACCTAACTCAACCCTCACAACAACCTACTGAAGGTTTTATTGTTACTCATACTCTGTAAATATGAAAATGAAGATAATAGATATATGATCTATTACCTTTAATTGCAGTTTTGCTGGACAAGAATAAATGAAAAAGAAAAAATATATATTTCTATATAAGGAGAAAAAATTTTTTAAATACATAGATTGTTCTAGAAAGTATGAAATTGAAACACATAAACTATAAACCTATGATAAAATATCATACATATATTTGAATTCTTTCAAAACCTCTAAAGACTTTGATACATCAAACCAAAAGTCTTCTTTCAGGGAGACAATCTGGTATTAGACACATGCATCCTCTCTCATGATAATATATTTTCAGAATTCTAGCAAATGCAAACTTAATATGACTAGGAAATGGAAGAAAAGTCATAAATAGAAACCTACAGCTTATAATATTCAATTTTTAAAGGATAAAATTTTCTTTTCAAATAATTCTATGAAGGTATATTCAACTTTGAGACTTTCTATCAGCTTTGTTATGCTATGTTTTTTCCAACTCACAATTTTATCAAGGAAACTAAAGTCAAAAGGTAAAATGCTAGCGTACAAAAGCACTTTGTTCCATTTGGAATAAAGTGGAAAATAAAATAGGAAACAAACTAATAAACAATCATGCAAACACAGATATATCAGAAACTGAATAACTGAAGTTATATATTTATGGAAATTTGTATTCATAGAAATTTACGACTAATATCTATACACCAAACTAGTATTATTACCAACAGAATTGGCTCTATCATTTAAGAGAATTCAGAACGCTGAGCAGAAAAGTGAATCATAGTGAATCATGCAGAATGGACAGGAGCTCACCTTTAGCTTTATTCTTTGAAGCAGCCGCTGGTACCCAGGAAAGATTGCACAAGAAGAAGAGAACAAACATGTTAGATATTAGTCAGAGTCTCTAATTAGTAAGAAAGAGAGATATGTTATGACTATTAGTTAAAGTCTAAAAAGATACATTTATGATTATATGATCAACACACTTTATATGAATAGGACCTATAACAAAGAAAATGACCATTGGCTACGTTTTGTTAGTACATGACAAAAGTCCTTGAATAAGAAAGAGTAAAATAGATACAAGCCACACAGTACAAATTCCAAAAACCATAAGGCACAAAATTCTTTTTATGGACTGTCTTTCTTTCTCCATGTCCTCCTTAACTTATAAACTTTAATTAATAATTCAATAAAGCAATACTCATATATGCTTTAAATATATTTCATTTACTTAACAATTAAACACTAATCCGTAACATTTGGATAAATCACAAGGTATGTCGCTTGCATTTATTGAGTGCTTACTAAATGCCAGAGACCAAGGATGAGTACTTCCATACATTTTCCACTTATGACAACCTCAAGAAGTAAGTTCTCTTATCATTACATCACAAATGTGGAAACTGGGACATAAAAAAATCAGATTACCTGCTGACTAGGGCACAACTGGAAAGAAGCAAATTTGAGATTTGATACTAGGTATTTCTAACTCCAGAATCTGTGCTGTATGATACTACCTTACGCTATTAGGATTTAAGGCACTGAGTCACCAACTAAATTGCAAATATCTGGTCTGCAAAGATAAATCAAAGTCACATGCTTCATTAAACTCCAGCTATTTGGTGCTTGATTGACCACATAGCCATCAAACTAGAAAACTCCATACTTTAAATGGCATTCAGTTCCTACTAAGCAGTAGAAATGTAAGTTTATTTATATATAGCCATAATCACTATTTGGGGTGGAAGTAAACTTAATGAGGAAATCGGAACAGTCCTACAGGGCAGTTCTCTACGCAAAGGAAAACATCTAGACGAAAGGCATAATTAGATACCTCTAAACATTTTGAAGTGATATGTTCTATTTTGATTTAGATACTATTTAAAAATGAAGATTGACAGGGGAAGGAGTGCTTCTTCACTCTGTAAATGATGTTAAAGATGAAGTGGCCTATCCCCTAATTGAGAAATCTGTAGCCTCCAGTTCAACACACTGCCCTTCAGTGAAGTTTAATTTAGATTTTAGATCAAGTACTTATGAATCACACATGGAAACTTTAAATTTAAACTTCATTCTTTCAAGTTATTTAGAGCTAAAGGAAAACTTCTAGCAAGCCTAGGTACATGCCAGATTACTTACAGAGAATTTCATTTTTATCCACAATCATGGATACTATCTTACTATGTACATTTATCTTCCACCATTTGATTTTAAAAAAGTACATATTTTTAAAATAATAAGTATTTTTTCAGATAAAAATATATTAAGTTAAAAGCAGAATTATTACAGGAAACCTTGATTAAGTCCTTGCTTAAACCCATTCAGACCCTCCACAGCTTTAAAATGGAGGTAGGGCTGGAGAGGGAAAAAGTTCATATTGTTTGGAAGATAAAATGTAAACCAACTTAAAAAAAGCAAAGATCCAAACTTAAGCTACCAGCTGTTTGATGACATTGTTACTAACTGTGATGTACCAATTCATAACACAGTGTATAGCCCATTAGAATCCCTAAAATATTCAATATTCAAACCTAAATTTGAAAACTTATTTTTACCAAGAAATTAACTCCTATTTAGTGAATGAAATACTTCTACTTTGTTGTTTATTTTTACAACAAAATTGATACCTGCAAAAGATCAGAAGTGACAGATGTAAGGAAACACCTGATCCTTCTCCAATGCCTGCTACTGAAGGAGTAACCAATGTTAACGGTTTGCTAATGTTAGAAAAATTTTGCAATTCTTATAAAAACCAATAACATATATATTTTGTGTATTTTCTTTCCAAAAACAGGATCATACTATACACATTCCTTTGTAGTCTGCTTTTTCCACATTTTCCAGGTTAGTACATGGAATTCTAACACACTAATTTTAATAGCTGTACATTTTTCTATGGCGTATATGAAGTGTGGGACTATTTTCCTGTTGATAGACAATCAGGTTGTTTGTACTAATTTTTTTTGCTGCTACTGACAAGGCTGCAGTATATAGCCTCAGTTCTAGCCCTGGTATACTGTGGTGGTGTTTGGTTTCTGTTGGACAGATTCCCAGGTTGTTTTCATATTTCTATCCAGAAAACCACTGACAAAGGGGAAGACCTTAAATCTTACAGGTGGAAGGGTTGGGAACATTTGGAAAGGACATATGGAAGTGTATTGAATGCTCTAAAATAAGAGGAAACTAGAAAAAGAAAGAGAAAAGAAAAGCACGGAATCTAGTGTTCTAGATAACTGACACATTGACGCTCCTTGGATCTTTTAAACCACAAACTACTTCATTTAACTTTTCTGGCTGTTTGTTTTTCAATTAAAAATTGTTTTTAATCCCTCGGTACAATTTTAGTAGATATCAGAATTCTAACCATTAGGAATTATTTTCATTTTTTGTATTGTTTTTAATGCTACACAAAGCTGAAAGATTTATTTTCAGATTACGCAAAAATATTTGTCTCAGTTTCAAAGAAAATATTTCAATGCATCAGTACATCGACTTATTCACGTGAAAAGAAATTTCACTTCAAATTCATTCCTTAAAATTTTTAGCAGGAATCAAAGAAAAATTGCCAAAAACCTTTAGAAATTTTTGAGACAATAACTAGTATGAAATGTGTAACAGAAACAACTAATCTTTTATTATAATTAATCTTTTTCTTAAAAATTAGTGAAACATACATAGAGATGGCAAATCTTTACATTTCTCAGTGGAATGGAGGTGAATTATTGAAAGATCTTAAACATTACACGAAGACAGATGATTTTATTCTTAGGTTATTGGGTGGATACCAAAACAAAATAGAAAGGAAAACAGAACCTTTCTGTCTGTTTCTGTGTGTGTTCAGACAGCTAACACTAGACCAGGCTGGTTAATATAATTGGAAAGAGGCCAGGCTACAAGCCTTGTTAGCCCAATTATAATTCCCTGCATATTCAATAAAAGAAGCCAAGATGACAGCAATACTGTCATAAATGTCATGTTCAATACTTGTAAGATTTTCCATTGTCAGCACAGTCCAATTATAAGTCAATTGTAAAGTGCACATTGCACACCACCCAAAAGTGACTGAAAATTATCTTAAAAATGCAATTTTAACAGTTCATAGTTAAAATTAAAAGAAAGGAAGAAAAGGTACTTTGACCAGAGAAAAGTTTTAGATATGACATCAACATTTCTTCACCTTTATGATAAAAGCAGCAAGTTCTAACTATAACATTAGAGTTTTTCACACTATTTTGTCAAAGATCATTAATCGTAATATTAAATTTGCAACTGCTAATAATTATAATGTTAATAATGTGAGAACTTTTGCGTATAATTTTTGAAGAAAAATCATGTAAATTAATAATATAAATCCCAAATCTACTTACAGATGAATGCTGAATAGTTACTGAATATTAGGTATTATGTTAATAAGATTTATCTCTACAAATGATCAAAAAGTGAAAATATAATTAACTGATTACATTACCTATTTAGTTAATTAGTTTCATTTAATTGGTTGATTGTTTGATAGATATCACTATGTAACAATTTTGAGAAGCATTGGTGAATCTAAAACAGTGTTTCTCAAAATGAAGTACAGGGCATTCTCAGGGGAGATGAGATAAACTTTACCTACCTCAAAATTGATATGACCTAGTCACATTTTCCTGTTTTTTTAATTCCTATTTCTTATTTTGAGATTTAGTCATAACAAAATGGTGATATTTTTATTGGTATTTGCAATATTTGGATAATGTAGAACATACTGGATTTGTGGTTACCTTTAGAGGTGTTTGCTGAAAAGTTATTAAGCAATGAAACATTTGGTAAATAGATCGTAAAGACATTACTGGTATTTATTCACAGAGAACTAACGTTAAAGCACTATGGATCTTTCTGTTTCAAGATTATGTAGAATTTCTTTGAAATGCTTTGCTATTTTAGCCTAGTACTTTTTATTCTTCCTTCCATAAGCAAATTTATAGATGAGGGATCATTGTTTCTCAATAGGGAAGTAATATACTTAGAAAGTTCTTAGACGTTCCAGGAAGACAGAGGTTCCTGATATCTATGACTTCATATTCAGATATGTTAGGTGTTTCCTTTGCCCCAAATTTATCTGCAGTGAAATGTAACCAAACAAAACAAACAAAAACCCATTGCTGTTGGTAGATACTATATAATATAAATTTTTTAAATGTGAAGAAGTAACTCTTATATACATATATGCAAATTACAAAAATAAAGACAATACATTGCCACTATTACCTCCAAGAAGTACAATGAAAACTAAGAGATCCAAAATATTACAAGGCTGGGATCCAGGGAAGATAAGTGACTTTCTCTAGGTCACACAGCTATTTGGTAACAAACTTACTACCAAAACACCATGCTGGGTAAACATAGACATTTTCAAATCTACTACATCAAAATGCAATCGTTAGATATAGTATAGCAATGTAGTACTCATCAATCCCAGGTGAGTTTTACCCCTTTTTACAAAGAAGGAAATCATGCTGATTTTCTTTTTTTGAGGACGATTAGCCCTGAGCTAACATCTGCCACCAATCCTCCTCTTTTTGCTGAGGAAGACTGGCCCTGAGCTAACGTCGATGCCCATCTTCCTCTACTTTTACATGTGGGACGCCTACCACAGCATGGCTTGCCAAGCGGTGTCATGTCCGCACCTGGGATCCAAACCGGCAAACCTCAGGCCCCTGAAGCAGAATGTGCAAGTTTAACCACTGCACCACCAGGCCGGCTCCTGGAAATCATGCTGATTTTAAAAGGAGAAGTACTACTACATCTAATTTATCAGATGCTTCCCATATTATTACAGTCATTCAAGATATGGAAATTAAAATAACTGCATTTCAGGGCTAGATAGCCACCTACATTTCCCACTTTTTCTCCAATAATCCAATGCAAAGTTAAACATATTCTTTCACTAATCACTTGAGATTTATTTAAAATAACATCTTTCTTAGCTATCAACTAACATCGTTTAAACACGAGAATTTTCTTCTAAGTTTGTTAGAATTTGAAGACTTGAAAAAGTGTGACTTTATGTAATTTCTTTCACAAGTTTTTTTTTCTTAATAACCACACAAATTTCACACTAGGAAAAATGTGTAAAGATGATGCTAGAGAAAGAAATGTTTGCTAAAGGAGTTATACCCTAGAGGAACCAAATATTTGATGAGTGAAAATTTCTCTTCATACAAATACTCCAGCCAATAAAGAAAGAGAAAATAATCAAATTCAAAATCATCATTCTGCACTTCTTAACAAGTTCTCAAACACGGGCAGTGATCCCCATTCTTACTAACACCAGGCACTGTACACCTTCTCATGGAAGGACACAATACCACATAACAAGTATTTTTTCCAAAATAATCAAGTCTGGATAGGATCATGCCCCTGCATTTAACTTGCAATGTCCAATAAATACAGGGAACAAAAAAATACATCAAATCAAAGCAATTAGTCAAATCTTGAATGTGGGAAACCACACACAAGCAACTTTGGCCTTTGGTTCCTTTAGCAAATATATATCAGGGATAAAAATTAACAATCGGAGGGGGACCTAAGAGACATATCAAACGACCGCCGTGTGTAGACTACTTTGGATCCTGAACTGAGCTCTGGATATTTCATGGTATTAAGAAATTAGTTTTAATATTTAGGTGGGATAATAATATTGTGGCTATGTTTTTTTTGTCATTACCTTTTCACAAAATTAAATATTTATGAAAAATGACCTGTTGCCTGAGATTCACTTCAAAATAATCTTGTGATGTGTGTTGTTTATTACATTTTCTTCCTATTCTTGTATATGATTGAAATCTGTGATAATAAAAAAAATTCTTTAAACCATTCAATTAAATATCTGAGTTTATTTCTGTTTTAAATATTACTGATTTCTTGACACCAATTTTCCTATATGATTAAATGTAATAGTATATATAAAACAGCACAGTATTGGCTATATATTGGTCTTTATATCAAATGAGATCAATTTATCATGTGAGTAAATTATTTATAGTATGTGCAAGTCTAACAGGCAGCATTGAAATAATTTTGGTTTATGAACTTTAGTCTTCAAAATGTGAGATGTAGTAATTTCCTCTATGAAATAACCATTTTGTTTCTAGAGAGATGAAATGGAGGCTTTTTAAGCTTCCAACTACTTTACTCTTGTGTATTTTGAGAGTTAAGTAATCTATGTAATTCTTTTCCACATTTCCTCACTCTATAAATATGAATTAATTGTGTATCAAAATAACTGTTATTTTGTATTAAGAATTTTTCTCTCTACTCTTTCCATGCTTCTAGCACTGATAGTTTACATACAAAATATTTACACTACCTTATTCTATATTTATTTCTTTTGCTCTCAGGAATCTCTTTAAACTTTATGAATCACTACCAATTTATAAATCTTTTTTTTAAGCTATATACATACTTCCCTGTGGGCTTATGACTTTTTCCCCAATAAGTATAAGAAGAAGTTTTCAAGGCCTTGTAAAAATTGGACTCAAACTCATGCCTCTAGAAGAGACTATAAAATAAATGCAAACCCTTAGATGTATCAGTCATATATTATTATGAAAGCTTTGAGGCACTACAAGAATAAAAGGGTCTCAATAAATAAAGTACATGGGCATCCTTTGAAGTCATATTTTATGTCTGTGTTACTAAACCAAGAAGCTATTTTAGAAATACCCTGAATCTGTAACTGGAATAAAAGACAGTGTTGGAGATTAGTCTCATATCATTTTAGTCCCCAGATCTTCAGTGGCTAATGTTGATGGGTTAATATACATACTTTAGATTCTTGTCAACTACATGAACATGATTAAATTTAAAATTTTTATAAACAGATACTTAGAAATAACTTCCAATATCAGTGAGATTGGTCACATTTCTTATTTTCTAGATGTTATTATTTTCAGTTTTTTCTACTGAATTACTACCCTAATTAGAAGTTTTCTACTCAATAATTTATTTGAAAATATATTCTATTTTACTAATTTAAACATATTCAAAGTAAATAATACTTTTATGATGATAAGTTTATTGGTGTCAGTGCCGTGGAGTCGAACTTCTAGCAACCTTGTGGACAGCAAAGCAGAACCCCGCCTTGTCTTTTTTGGGCCATCCTCTCATCTTCTGGCACTAGATCAGACAATGCTCTGCTGCTATTTATAGGGTTTTCATAGCCAAATTTCTTCATAAGTGGGGGACCAGTTCCTTCTTCTTAGTCTGTCTTATTCTGGAAGCTCCGCTGGGAATCTGTCCACCCTGAGTGACCCTGCTGGTATTTGAAATACTGGTGGCATAGCTTTCAGCATCACAGCCAGACACAGTCACCATGGTTTGACACTCAACAAATGGGTGCTATGGTTTCCCGACTGGGCAAATGAACCTGGGCTGCAATGGTGAAATCACCAAATCTTAACCATTAAGACCACCAAATGCCCATAAATAGCATTGGTAAAATAATAAAGCAATTCTATATCCTTATGTGAATACTTGCTGACCCATTAGAGTTCTCCAAGTGTCATGTAGAACCAATAACGTTATGGCATCTACCAATAAGGGTTCCTATTCTAAGGCAGATGGTGATATGAGAAAAATCGTACAACATAAGCATTCTCTCTGCGCGTATACGCATATATGTGTGTGTGTATGTATACAGAATGTAATATTACGTAATCATTTTGCATAACCATATGCACATGTAGCAGTTTACTCAATTCATTTTATACCATTAGACTTTTTATTTTTATCTAAGAAGAAAAATGGCTGGATTCTGTATTAGTGTTGAGAATGGTTTTCAATTACAGAACCAGAGTATCACCTAATAAACACATTTTGGACTGATGACAGTTTTACAATAATTGTAATGGATTACTGGAAGGGAATCCATACCACCTGGGGCTTACACTCACCACAAGGGTTTACAGCTTCAGCTTCAGGAGGGTAGTGACAAGAGATAGGTCAAGGGACAGAAATGGAAAAAATTCTTGACAGAAATAATCAAATGATTTCACTTGACATTTTTTGAGAAGATGTATAACTAGAGAGAGAAGTGAAATTCAGGACCGTGTGCTGATTTGGCCTATAGCATTCAAGCAAATAGTTACGAATTAAAAAGAAACTCAATGATCCCTAAGTCCTAATTACTAGATAATGGGTTCATTCAGAATCTATTTAATCCGCTCAGCGTCATTCAGGTAACTTGTTCAACTCCCAGGGGATCCAAAGGCAAGTGTTGTGGTTTAGCCAGCAAGGTGAAGCTCCTCCATGCATAAGCATATGACCAAGAAATGTTTGGTTTTGCCTTAGCGCATCGCCCCAGGGAGGAGGTCCAGCAGGGCGAAAGGCGACCTCCAGACGGTTGTGTGTGACTCACTGCCTCTCCGGGGGACCCATCGAACTGCTGCTTCAGGTGGGGTCACGATTCCCTAAAATCAAGTCATCCACTCTACAAGAGCTCAGACCCAGAAGACACACACTTAACATACATTCAGTATTTAAGGCCTGCTAATTCAAGGAGCACTTAGATGCCTATTTATAGTACATCACTTCCATAAACCAAATGAAGGGAATGCCATCATTTAGAAATGCTATTTTCAAATTCTTTAGACAAGATCTCTCATAGATTTTACTGTAATATAATATAATTAAGGCTTGCTGATACACAGATACTATTTTACTTACAGTCTTAATAAGTGACAGGAGAAGAAATCACATTGCTGATTCAATTGTAAATAGGTGGGTAAGTGCTGGGCTGTTGATACTTGGTTCCAGTGAGTGTTATGGAGAATCTCAGTGGTATATTTTCCTATGTTCCTCTGCTTTTGCCTCCTAATTAACACTTTTATTTTATAACACGTTTATTTTATATCGGTATAGTCAGTGCTTTTTGTATAATTTATTTTCCAGAAAAATTTCATTAGGTACTATATAACTCTCTGGGTCAATAGATATTATTATTCTAACTTGATTGATATAATAATGCTAATCATACCATGAATGTTACAGTATAGACTGTGGTTTGAGAGAGATGATTAACCTTTTATTTAAGGCATAATAACAAATGTTGAACAATCGAGGATCTCCCATGACTACATCTCAATTCCACAAAGCAAGAGCAATATAGGTGACATTTCTCAGAGATACGGTGAAGGTTTCACAACTATCTTTTAAAATATACACAATAAAGCAAATTAAATATACCATAACCTGACTCACTCCAAGGGCATTAGATATTTGTTTAAATGTATTTTAAAAGTATTAACTAAATGAATTAAAAAACCAACATGACCTAGATTTCTGGGTCAATTATAGTCTTAATAAACAGAAATAGCAATTTAGAAAAAGACTGATATGGCCTGGACTATACATGTTTTTCATCTGAGTCAAATATTCCCTGAATGGAGTGTTATAACTATCATTATTTCAATATTTACAGGGAAGGAGCTTCCAAACCTATCTGTCTCAATTGGTAAAATGGCGATCATTAACATTAATTGGGTCCTGTGGAGATAGAATGGAAAAATGGTCTTCGAGTTCAGTTTTAGAAAACTATTTGGTATACTTGCCGCATCTCTGGTGCACCAGCTTTATGGAAACTTTCTTTAGAAGTTTCCACTTAACTTTGCCCAAAAGAGTATCTTGGGACAAAGTTACTTCAAACAGTGTTTGTTATTAAAGTATGATGACAAAATGGCAGAGAGGGATGCAGAGAGATGAAAACTCTTGTAATCACAAAATACATAATTACAATGTTCTAAGAAAGCCACTTTGTATTTTGCATATGTAAGCAAATCAGGTTACCAATAACATCATGAACTGTCTCTCATCCTTAGAATAGTGCGATATGTTAGGAGAAAAGTTGAAATATGTTAGATATGTTAGATGAAAAAGGTTATGAATACAAAGTAACAAATTAGATCTGAAGATCTACTTAAGAAAATCAGTATCATGATTTTATATTTACATTAGATTCAGGCAGTGTGAAATTACAGCCCAAACTGCCATTTGGAATGAGCTTTGTCACTTATGACAGGGATGAAACATTTTTTGATGAAGGCAAGTATACAGAAATCTATTCTGCATCTTCATTTTCCCAGTACCTCAAAATTCTGCCTAGAGCAGGTGGAAAGATTACTTCATACTGTGCTACAGGTAAGTTTGCTGCTAGTTTTGGCTTATAAGATAACGCTCAGCTGGTGTACATTATGTTCATTGTACACATTACATACTGCTGGTTATAAAGTTTTAAATATATATTTGTAAGTTAATCATAATGATATGAAACTTCATATTTTAATAAAATACCTAATTGTTAAAGAAGATCATAAATTATTATTTTTAAAGCTGGTACATTCTACTTTGGGGTCTTTGATAGCCACATTCACAATGAAAAAATCATAATAATTTTAGCACTAACTTTCTGTGTGATCACCTTGAAGGAAAGATATATTCAAACACACCAGTCTGGTCTAGAATGTAAATTTGAAAAGATAAGAAACCTATAAGAACCAACAACTTCACTAAATCAAGTTGAAAATGAATTCTTAAAATAAAGAAGCATTTTTTATAGACAGTGTTTTACCTTAAATTTTGTTGGGTTGATATTAGTAAATCTCAGTCAAAAGAGTAATTTAATGCTTTTTTAAGGTTTCCATATCTATCATTGTGTAGGATTCACTAAGAGACTCTGAGGTCAGACACTGTGAATTCCTAATTGTGTATGAGGAGATTAAGTCTTGAGGGACAGTACAAGATCTTCTCAGTACTGCCTAGCTACTCAGGAGAGGAATCTGGAAGGTTCCAGTCTTCCAACTCCTGCACAGGGAGTTCCCCACATCATACATCCTGACTTTCAGTACCCATGTGCTTGTTCCTCATGAAAATGTTTGTGTCGTGATGCTATTTTCTATAATTTCACAAACCATTTTATATGTACATAATGATATACATGTTGAGGAGCTCCAAAAGTTTAGAGAAACATATATTCTAGAGAGAAAAGAAAATAAAATCAGTTCTCAAGATTTTTAAATAGTCAAACTGTAAGTCAATTTATTCAGGTTGTTTGCGTTTGAATCTACTGTTAGGCCTAAAATCCCACCTGGTATGATTTCAGAGGATCAGAGAATCTCAGAGTTAGAATGTACCATTAAAGGGGATCTGGTCTGACCTCCTTCCCAGCGTTGATTATCAAATGCTGCGTACTCTAAATAGAAGTGAAGAGACAGCTATTCAGCAGCATAAACTGCAACTGTTCATTAATTTTAAAACACTAGAGCATTACTTAAAAATTCAAATGAGTAAATTACAGTTGAGCATTTCAACTCACTCTCTGAAAACCAGATCTGAACTTGAGTCACTCCCCTGTGCCAGTTTAAAGACAATAGAAGACCCCTAAACAGGATGTTTTTCCTAAGGTGCAAGCAATATTAACTTCCTTCGATATTTCAAATTTGGCAATAATTTTGAAGTTATAGTCCTTTATAATAAGTGGAAACAATATAACATATATCCACTGTTTCATTTCGGAGACAGAGTGTGAGGCTAATTCAAGTCCAGATAATCTAACAGCCATTGATTGAACATGTCCTATAAATTACAGGGATGCTGCTGCTGTGGAACAAAGAGTATGATTCATACAAAATCTCTGTCCTCAGGGATCTTATTGTCTAGAAAATGAAATGAATATGTAAACAAGTAATTCAAAAGGAGTGTAAGTGGAAAACTAGACTCTGTCATTAGCAGTGGGATTAAGTTTTAGAAAAATCAATCCACCAGCTAAACGAAGATGGTTGGAAATGTGAACACGAGAGGAGAGAGGTCTTCCCTGGGACTGCTGCACCAGTGTAGAGGCACAGAGAAGAGGAGATCACGGTGATGGGGTAAGGAGGGCTTTCAGCTTGCTCTGTGATGGAGCTGGATGAGAAAACGTGTGTTCTGCTGATGTGCTCAATCCACTTCTATGCATAATCTATGTGAAATGATCCATATCATGGTCATTCTGCTTTTCCTTCCAATAGACCCAATGGTAGATGGAGCAAGGAAGAGATGGGCATCAGATGCCACTTCCTAGGAGATCAACTTGCTGGAGGGCTCAGCTAATGCACTTTAGAGGCTGTAGAACACAATATTTAAAGGAAGCGTTCGCATGCAGGCAGGCCTTTGCAGCGTACATTGAAGCTGGCAACACAACTATAACTACTCCTCCTTAAAACCTCATAAAACCACCTCTTCAAAGAGATTTATGAATAATGCGAACTAAATAATTCATGGGATTGCAGATGCCAGTCCAAATAGCCTCTTCTTTTTCAAGGTTTCAGTTTGTAGAACTGTGATCAAAAGCCTTCATCAGTCACGATAGTCGCATTTGTCCTCCCTCCAAACAAATAGTATTTGCATGTGAATGTTTTTCATTGAAATGAGATATATAATATGCCAGCCAAGGCCTAACTAAAAGGCATTCTATTCCATTTAAATTCAGTCAAATTAAAGGCTGAATGCAACCTAAAAGGTCTACTCTCAGAACAGTAATTTGACACATCATAAATAAGAACCATTTTTTGTTAGCGTAGGTTCAGCACTTGTCAGAAAATTGTACACAGCCTTATTAACAAAGTGTCACCTCTTAGGGAGAAAAAAACCGTAAGGAAAACCTTGTATGTAAAGCAACAAAACACACAAAGCGTGTAATGTAGTGTCACTACTTCAAAGTTGACATTTTTCACTGACATTTACAGAAGAGGACAGATAACATTTTAACCTGCTTGAATGCCAAAAGAAATTGTCAAAATAGCTTTTTTGTTTAAAATTTAAACTAAAAATTATGCTTCAGAACAGGTGAAAACATTAATTGCCGTTTAGTTTAGAAAAGTTGCTTTAACTCATCAACTTAATTCTTGGTCTTGGATAGTGAGAACTGGAGTCACTGGTGAAAGTATAAACTAAAAAACCAAAACTGTGTTGAAAATATCAAATGTTTGGAAACGTTATAATGCATTTTTAAAGACCTCGATGATATAGGGACCTAAATTTTTAATAACGATTATGAACATATGTTATGACTAATTTTCTAGTTCTCATTGAGTAAAAGAAAATATCATTGAGTTACACCTATTGGGAGATTTTTACATGGAAACTGATAATTGCATTAGGCAAAAGACTAGAGAGAGCTGTAGTAAAATGAAAAACAGAATGAACAAATATAACATAGAATTCCCTTAATTTAAACTGTTCCACGCATTCGACCTTATTTTTTTTTTAGTTCCCCAACATTGCAACCTGTGTCTATTTTGAACATGTCTGTCTATTCAATCTTCTCCTGCAAATACTTAGTTCATTGTTGTTTTTACATTCTCACTAACATTAACAAAAACATTAAAGATTGTACTTTCACGGTGAACTGTCGCCATGATGGCTGTAAATGTTGACTTTATTTTTGCATCTACATCCTTCCTATGGACTGAAGAGAACTGAAATGCTTATTGTATAGGAAATACATGATACCCCAGGTACTGTACAGAAAAATCTCTAGACATCAGATATCCACACCCAAATTATGTTTGCATGCTTAGAATTAAATATCTGAAATTCTAAAGGCAAAAATAAAAACCCTGCAACTATCTTATCTCCCTCCCAGCAAGAGATAGAACGCCTAAAGTTTTAAGAAACTATTTCCCCAAGTCCTCTTTTTCACAAAATAGAAAAGCTTTCCAAAAAACCCTTCACATTTGATTATGGTGATTCTTATAAGATATCCCACATAGGTGGGGAATATTGGCAAATAAGAGGAAAATCTGGATTACTGATATTTTAAGTCTAATTCTTTTCAAGTGCATGCTGTTAGAAAGATTAAAATAATGATGAAGGAAAACTTACTCTTTAAAAGGCAAATCATACTGATAAATTGTTTTAAAAGTACTAAACTAAGGAGAGCTATATTTCTGCTTGATAAAAATTGTGGAAAAGTATAGAGGTTTGGGTGTCTCCAAGAGATAAAATTGAAGTGTTTTTCTGTGACTACATAACATTAAATTCATCTTTGCGGTCTTAAAATGTGCCTTCCTGTTTTCTGGGTTTATGAAATTTTCAGTATAGAAATTATTCCTCAGGTTAAGAAAAAGCAATTAGGTAAGAAAAGATATTAAATGACAAAGTAATACAGGCGTAAGATAAGGATAGTGACTTTTACCTTTACGGAAATTTCCAAACTACAACAACTATATTTTTCAACATCTATTTTGCAATAAAACTACATAATGACGTAATCTTCCTAGGAAATTGTATTTTGGTGATCAAAGAAAATAACGGTACTCTAGAAAAGGAAATGTATAAAATCTAAGAAATTTCATCAGAAACATTAGTTCTAAATCATAGCTGCACAGAACCGCTAGCAATTCCACAAATGCTTTGAAACCTTTATTATTTTATTTTGTCATTTTAGGGGCAGGTATTTGGTAACAAATCACATAGTAATTAAGTATTAATATAAAGTTATCTATGGAATATAAAGTATACTTGAACTTGTATAAGTATACATTCAAATACATATTTAAATATACATACTTATGTATCATTATAGCTATGCCATTCTATAAATAAATATCCATTAGAATATATTGGATATGACAATTATCTAAACTACTTTTTCCTTGTTCTGATTTAAAAAGTAATATACACATTTTAATAGGTTTCAAGTTTTCATCATGAAAATAAAAGGGAAATAAGCAAGGTTTTTGGTGACGACCTGTATTTTCTTCTCTCCTTATACCAACTTGTGAATTGCTTATTCAGATACTGAGAAATGTCTGTTTTTTCATATTTCAGTAATAGGTGTCATCAATTCTGATGCAGATGCATTCATATGTAAATAATCATCATAAACAAGTCAATATAGGGAAAATATCTAATATGATAGGGAAATTAGGACAATTCTGATGCAAAGGTACCGACTTTACAGGAAAAATACAAGGAATAGCTGGTGACAGAAAAACACACCCTATCAGTGGGAATGTGAATGCTAATGAGAGGAAGCCAAGGGATGGGTTACAGCGATGTACGTTGCAAGCAGACACTGATGAGGGCAGATGTAGAAAAATGATTATCAGCTTTAGACCCCTAGAGCAACATGAATGAAATCACATCCTTGTGTTCTGGGAAATAAAACAGGCAACTCAGATAGAAATAAAGAGAGGCTTTAATTATCTAAAAGTAAATTGGGAGCAGCCCATGATAATACTGAAGTGGGGTTATTACAGAACGCAATGTAGAGTTAATTCAGAAATCAGTTTGTTGAAAAACATCAACAGCTGGGTTTAATAATAGACACAATGAATCAGAAATGAATAAAACCTGGAGATGGAAGATTATCTGCACAACTCTAATCATATTATTAGATTTACTAAGGAAAATGAAATGACAAAGAATCTATAAAAGGAATTTATTTGTGTGAATTTAGTTTGAAGCAACACTTTTTAATAGAAAAATCAGAGGTCATACTAACTGTTAGTATACATATCTCAGGGACACTTTTTCTTTGTTTTATGCCACAATGAGCAAACTATATGAATGAGAACGGATTCACAATAAATAAAGATAAAATGTAAAGGGGAAAAACCCATATGTAACTCTAAAATAAATTTTTGAGAGCTAAATTAGACTCCAATTAGCTTCCTTTTTCTTAACCTTTTGAATGTGAGGTTTGGGGGCTCAGACACCAGATTCTTCACACAGTTAACAAATTTTTAATGAGCAAGCTTACAAATGGCAGGAGATTCTGTGGGACAAGATCCAGTTAAATGTCTCAATATGTGGAGCTCAAGAGAACATACAATGAAGGCCTGAAGAGCCTTCAGGAACTGACTCTTTGTACATATAGAAAAATTAAGGAAGTATCATGGAAAGAATGGAAATGCAAGAATAGGTTTTTGTCAGGTGATTGACTTTTTTTTTATTAAAATTGCCTACACAGTGTCTTTTGTCATGTTCATGTAACACATCTACTCACTAGAAGCATTTAACGCTAGGTATAGAACACCAGCCTTTATCACTTACTGATGTGAACTTGAGCAATATACACCATCTCTCTGAGCCACAAACTCTTCATCTCTAATATGGGATGATGATAACAATATCTGACTTGTAGAATTATCATAAAAATATAAATGAATCAGTATGTATATATAAAGCACCGAGAACAGAGTCTGGCACACACTAAGGGCACAGAAGCCGTGCTATTTTTATTACATTTATGACCTCATGTAGAACTTATGTGTGTCTTCTCTCTCCTTTTGTCGAGGGCTTGGTTTTCTCTGTTCACTGTGAGGACCCTATTTCCTCATACGAAATTCAGTGTTTAGTAGGCACTCAGGGCAGTTTTTGAATATATAAATAAATATAGGAATACCTGCTATGCATCCAGCCCTGTGCTTAACTCCGAAGAAACAAAAGATGAAAACAGCAAGATCTTTGCTATTTTTTCACTATACAATAATGTTGTTATTTTTTATGTCCCCTGTCCTTTGTATCTGCTTTGAGAGCATTCAAAAATATTTCAGCACACCTAAATGCTCTAAACAAAATGGTATAAAATAGTTAAGGCATCTTTCTAACATAATACTGAGTTATTTTGTTTTGCAAGAAAAAATTTCCCCAAGTAAAAAGTAGATAAGACACCATTGAGGTAACCTCTAACTTCACTTTTAAAGCAGAAAAGGAAAAAGACTAGCATACATGTAATACATAGTTGCCATATAAATAGATCTGCTATTAGACATATTTAGAGTTGCTTGTCTCCCCATCCCCACCCAGACTCTCATCTGGAGAAAAGGGTAAGACACCTCTCTCCCATTGCAGTGCCTGCTGAGCGGCGCTTTGAAAAGCTTCAGCCAGATTCTCTGAGAAATGTATGGTTGGATAACTCAGAGACTGGCCAGCGAGGGAGCTGAAACCCAAACATTTTACATGGTACGTAGTTGAGGCCAAACTAGAAAAAGAAAGGAAAATGGGTAGAAAGGGGAAAGAGGCAGATGACTAGGTTCTTTGGAAGTGCCTTGGATCCCTCCTTCCAGAGATGTATTTGTACTGCTTCCTGGATTCCTTGGATTTCCGTTCAATAAACCATTTATGGGGAACAACGTGAATGTGCCTCAGTTTCTTGCAAACAAAATGGTCCGAAAAAAATAAACCACGTGTGTAAACAGAAAGACCCAGGACTAAGAAATACATGTCATAACAGACATTAAGGCATAAAAGAAGAAAACACCCACCATACATGAGGTGGCTATGGACTCTGGGAGGTGTAATATTAACTCATCTAAAGTGCAATTTTGATGAGTGGATCTTCTAGGACTTAAGGTTTATTAAAAGCAAGTTGGTTCATTACAAAAAAGAATAATTAAAAATCCTGCATAAATTATTCAGGGTAGAACTGGCTAGTAGAACAATTCTTACAAAATAGATACAGTAGATGCTCAGGAAACACTTTACTGAGTTTTGAATGATAGTGTTGCTACATTGCATAGCACAAGACTGTATTAGGGAGACCAATGAGGATTGGGATCAGCCAGGTTCTGTTGAATGTGAATAGGGGCAGATTTCAAAAAAACGTTGAGTCTAGCAAAGCTTATGTCTTATTACTCAGTTTCTTTTCAACTATATACATTGTTATCTCTTATTTCAGTTAACTCTTTTCTCTTCATTGTCTAGGCGTCTGGTAGCTCGGTTTTATGTGCAGTTGGGCAGTAAAACACTGCAGGAACTGAGGATCAGGAATCACAATGTGTTCAGAATCCTCAGACTCTCCTTTCTCTTCTGCACTGCTCCGTACGTAGGAATCTGCCCACCTTCACCACATTTGAAAACAGAAGAGGCTTTGATAAGTCGTTTGCCATTGTGTTGGTAAACTGATTATTCTCTTAGTGTGCGTGGATTTAGAAATTTTGTTATATATATTGGATGTGTACTATAAGTCTTTAATCTTTATGCGGTAGAACTCTGACCTCATTAAAAGAATATGGCATCAAGCAGCAAAGTGGAGAAAACAGTAGGACAGGCAGAGGAATCCTGAATTTTCACTTCTCTTAATGCTAATCCTCTGAATGGCATTTCACTCTTTTGGGTTTGAGGGAAGGGCTCCATGACAAAAGTTTCTGGTCTCCTTTCTCCTGCCTTTTCACTGACTTGAATTAAAATATCACATTTGTGGCACAAGAGAAAGAGAAGTAAGATTAGTATGAGTAAGTAAAATCTCTGTAGTCCAAAATTTGAGTTCGAAGTATCAATATCAAGACATAGTGTATTTTGTCTCAAAATATACCTACATGTGTGTGTGTGTGTGTGTTTGCGTGAACTGCCACTGACAAGGCCCCGGAATGATGCCAAATCTAGTAGCAATGAGCAACTCTACTACCATAATTAAGGTCACTAAATACATTTCCATTAAAAGAAAATAGGACTTTTTCGATAGCTTTCGGGGGCAAGAAATGTACTTTCCAGAAAGCTAGAAAGTCATAAAAGTCTACTTATTTCATGTCAAAAGAATTGAAGAGGCACTCACTGGTCAAATATGGGACTGTTTGAGCAAGTACTCCAATGGATTAAAACACATTAAATATGCTTGAATTTATGAGCACATACTGATCCCCCAAACAAAGAAGCAAACATATAAATAAACAGACCTCTTTGTTCAGTTTGAAAGATGCCAGGAACCAACTAGTTATTTTTGAAACTGTCAAAAACAAACAAACAAAGGAATGAAGCATTTATCCTGCCTTTCCTATATGAATCGTACCTGAGGAATACAAATCATTGATGAAATTGTCTCTTTTTATAGAAGTATTTAAGCTTACAGATGAAGAGGAAATGATAGAAAATCAGTTTGCTTTAAACACAAAAAGAAATCTAGACGTTGAAAAGATGAAGCCTGATTGACCAGGAGTTGGTAATGTTGTAGCTGGGTCATGAAAATATATGCATCCGTGTTTGATGCTTTCATAAAAATTTCTTAAGCCTCTTAGTTGTGGGCCAGATAAAAGAATTAAAGTGAGGATGATAGCAAGAGGCTGAACAAGAACAGCCTAATAGAAG
This sequence comes from Equus asinus, assembly GCF_041296235.1. Taxonomy (NCBI): domain Eukaryota; kingdom Metazoa; phylum Chordata; class Mammalia; order Perissodactyla; family Equidae; genus Equus; species Equus asinus. The sequence continues at coordinate 4,235,580 of NC_091807.1, forward strand.
GATCCGCAGTAGAAATATAAGAAAAGAAAGTGGAAAATGAAGAATGGAATGGTGCAGAGAGTAAGTTCCTGACTGCGGCTAGCAGCCGTGGGGTGGGGTTCTACAGAGATGCAGAAAACAAAGATGAGATAAAGTAAGGAGTGCCTGTGAGGCTGAGAGGAATTTGGAGATAAATAAAGGTACATTTGCTAAAGTGGCATGTGGCAAAACCCTGTGCTATCCATAAGCTTAGGCCAGGACTTTTTTTTTTTTTTGTCAGCAGCAGCTACATGGAATGAGAGCTAGAGATTGATGAGGGTGTTTAGGCTGCTTAATTTTAAAACGGTTTATGATGAGGATTTTAGGCTGGTTACTTTTAAAACTACACATGAGAAGCAGGCTCCGAGGACTGGAATTTTGCTTGCCCTTTTGAGAGACATTTGCGTTTGTGAAGGAAGGGGAGATGACCTTGTAGGGACCTGAAATTGGCCACCCCAGGATCTGTCTCTTTGGCATCAGGATTGTTTTGGTCTGATTGCTTTCTATAAACTGGGACAGGGAAGGAGGCTCTGGGGAATGGAACTTGCCCTTGTTGGGACACATTTACATTTGTAAGGTAAATCTCTATCTGTAAAAGGTGCCTCCCTCTCTGTACCAGGAAGAAGAGGAGAGATGACCTTGTCCCTAGAAGCTCTTAATGGGGAAGGCAAGAACTTAAGTTGGTTGCTGTCTGGCAATCTCATGTAACTGGTTTAGGGTGGTGGCGTCTAACCTTTCTAACCTTTACTTAATCCGATTTGATTCTTGTCTAAAAGTCATGGGATCACCCAATGACCAGACCCCACCTGTGCTGATGCCATTTTAACTTCTTTTTCATGTTCTTTCCTTTGTCTTGTAAAGAGATGACTCACATACCTATGCCTTAAGTTTAGTCCTAACCCTCAACTCGGGGCAGCAGCAGGAGCTCTGACTGCCCGTGGGTCCTGTCCCCACGCACCAGCTCTGCCTGCCCATGGGTCCTGTCCCCATGCCAGCGGGGGCAGCAGCAGCGGCTCTGCCTGCCCATGGGCCCTGTCCCCATGCCAGCGGGGGCAGCAGAAGCAGCAGCAGCAGAAGCTCTGCCTGCCCATGGGCCCTGTCCCCATGCCAGCGGGGGCAGCAGAAGCAGCGGCAGCAGAAGCTCTGACTGCCCATGGGTCCTGTCCCCATGCTACACTATTCTCTAAATAAAAGAGCACTACTGCCAGATCTTGAGAGTCCAAGAAATCTTTCTTTCGACTCCTCGGCTCACCGACCCCGCATCAGAGATGATCAACTTATTTATCGTCAAAGATATGTATCTGTTATTGTATAATAGACCAATTTACCAATTTCTACAGATGAAAGAGGATTGAGCGGTGGCAATGATATGTAAGGAAAATGAATAAATGAAAGTAGAAGGCACCTCTATCCAAAGCTTCATTATGGATCTTGATAGAATTTACCAGTTTAGAACCTGATGTGCAGAGACCTCTAGGAGAAATGAGTGAAAAAGTAAGTAGTTATGTGAAATTCGTTAAATGATGGCACACGACAGAATGCTATGTGTGTATAAGAGTGGTGGTTTAAAAACATGCCTGCAAACTCTTTGACATTCCTCTCATTGAAAGAAGATGGGTCTACGCGCTTATCCTCTGAATCTGAGCAAGCATGTGACCTCTTCACTAATAGAGTACCACAAAGGAGATGCTACATGACTTCCCGGGCTAGGAAGGCCATGCACCCTCTGTCTTGCTCTCTAGAAAACTTGCTCTTGGAAACCTAAGCCTTCACATGAATCTGACTATCGTAAGGCTCTTGCGAGAGAGACCAAAAAGCACCAGACATGTTGGTCGTGAGAAACTTTCTTGGACTCTACAGACCAGCCTTTCTGCCAGCTGAATACCATTGGGTGACTTTCACTAGGGTCATAAAAAGCAGAATTCCCCAGTAGTGACCTGGGCAAATTCATGATCCTCAAAATCAAGAGATATAACAAAATGGCTGTTGTTTTAGGCCACTGAATTTTGTGGTAGATAACTAGGCTAGGAGAGATCACAAGGTTTGATCAGTGAGAATGATGAGTCAGATCTGTCTACAGTTGATCTTAAACTTTAGGTTATTATCAAATCAGTAAACAAGTGACCCAAAGATACAAATGACTGGGTAGATGCAGTGGTCCAGTGCCTCCCTAGTTCCTCAGCAAATCACACACGCTAAGTTGAGTGACTACTGCAGGTACAGGAGCAAAGAAGTCATCATCTCCCTATGTTTTCCTCCTATGTAAGCTTTAAATATAATATTTGAGCCATACAAAATTATGCAACACTCACCCACCAATTATAAACTATTATATAGTGAACAAGAGGCATACACCAGCAATCCAAGAAATAGAACATTACTAATAATTTGCATCTACCCAGATGCTGCTCATCTATTCCATACCCCAACCTCCCAGCCTTTTGCACCATTAGGAAAAGGGGAAGGCCATGTTGATATCTACCTATTGTCACATAAGCAAGTAATTGCTGCACTACACCAAGAATTTTACTGTTTATAATCCCCCTAAAGAGGCACAACAAAAACAATTATTTTTTATTTATCTCTATTCATCGTTTCTGTGTGCTATTTTACAGATATTCAAAAATAGGTTATTTGTTTTATGGTAACTAAGATCTTTAGCATACAAGCAATTAAAACAAGAGAATAAATTGGAATTGGATTATTTCTATTGTATTGTATGCCTACCCCAGCTGGAATAACTGGCAGTTTTCAGGATTCACAGCTGCACAGTCATTGTGAGGTTGTCTAGCTGCATGTGATTCTACACATCTGTCAGTTAAATCACATATATGAATGCAATATCTAGCATTTGGGAACATTATGTGGCTTCATGACACTCCCTAGAGGATTATGGATCTGGAAAACTATGAATGAATTACAAGGAGAAAAATATATTGCTTTCATCTATGACAGATATAATCTAGCTGCGATATTGTTCACATTATGTGAAGAGTAACTACATGGAGCTGCCTCATCCCTGCAAGCAGAAACTTTGACAGTAAAGCAGTGCTTGTGGCAATAAATAGCACTCCATCGAGTTTAGTTAGTGTTTTGAATCTCCATCTTGTAATATAGTCACGAAAACCTTAATAATATTGCTGTTTATGAAATATTCCTCACAGATAAAAAACGCTATAGTACAAAATCTGTTTCTTTAGTTTTTAAAATGAGGTGAAACATTTTTGAGCACATAATCTAGATTTCAAAGGCCACCTTGGCTATCACTTGGTACTTATGTGACACTATGACCCAATACAGACATGCACAAGATATTACAATCCTTGCTGATTGACAATACTTTAGGTAGATACCACACTTACAATAAATCTAAAGACAACTTCAAGAATAAAAACATTTTTAAACTTTTAATACACATCAAGAAGCCAAAGAATCTACTGAACCACTAACAAGAGTATTTCATATAAAAATGTTAATTATTAGGAATTTTGATTACTAAATAGGGGAAAAACTACATGATTCTAACACATTGTTAGAAAACATACATAACGTTTAGCTTTATGTGTTCTTATCAGACTACACCCCAATTATTTTAAGTGCAATATTATTCTTTAAAATACAAATTATTTGATAACTTGAAATCACTTTAACAAATATGTATAATCCATTTCCTACTATTCTACAGAAACAAGGAAGATATTTGAGAAATTTAAGTTCACCAAAGAGACCATAATTTATAATGCAATATAAATTATGATGGTGATAACAGAGTTAGAAACCAGGATGTATTGGATCAAATGTGGGGAGTGATTTATTTTCATTATGATGGTGGGAGAAACCTTTTAGAAGGAAAGCGTTGCGAGAGTTCTCAGTAACAACACATACAAATGGAAAGAAGCGTTCGAACACGGAGCCTCACCCCTTCCACTCTGACAGGGCTCTCAAGTACATGAGGACCGTGAGAGGGAGATAAGGGCCAGAAGAAAAATGAAGGATCATAAATGTTATGCCAATTAGTTGAACTGTATTTTGCAGGTTCTGGAAACATCTTACATGAACACCTCATTTATTAGGAATTTTTGGTTTTGTTTTATGTTTCTTCTTGAGTAAAGTATTAAGACAATCAGAATTAAGAAGAAGTTATCTTCTAAGATAGTACCGTGGTCATCAGTATGAAGTATGAAGAAAATTAGACCAATTAGGAGGTTCTTGTAATAGTTCAGACAAGGTATGATGGAAGCCCAAAATAAATTTTGTCAAGAAAAATGTAAATAAGGAAGAAAAATGTTTCTTTATCATGAAGGGCAAAGCAACACTCTTTTGGCTCATTTGTTCAGTACACATTTTTTCCCCAAAAATATGATGTGCTGCAAACTTCAAAACAAAGAAAGCACAACAAAAGGAGAACAAATGATGAAACAATGGTTTCATCATTTCAACAGGTTTAGAGTCCCTGACCTAAGAAAACTCTTTAACTTCCTACCTATTATACCGTCGATACATTCTTCCTGACTCCACAATGGGGAAGGCAGATAATATGTACAAGCGAAGTTTCTAAAATTTTATCAGTGGAAGTGAAATGTTAATAAAAAAATCATAGAAATGTGTTAATAAATCTAATGTCAACAAAGCATGTAACTTAAATATAAATTATTCACATTTTCTGAAATTAAAGAATCATCATTATGAAACAAATATGCGAGTCATTATTTTGACATTTTTTTGAGGGAAGACTATGCTACTGCGATCTGGTACTAGACTCCTGGGACACAACAATAATGGAAAAACAAAAACAGTAGACTTCAGGAGCTTAGAACCTAAGAGAGAGACAGACAATTTTCACTTTATGGTCAATTAGTTCTCATCCCATGTAACTCAGGATCTGTATAATTGAAATAACCAGAAAGGATTATGCACTCCCCTGACACAGTCAGGACACACCAGGCCACTCATTTTTGGACTTCCAGGGGCTAGCAAGTGCCTGGGGCACAGCAGGTGCTCCATACATATTCAATCAAATGAACAAATGAAAAAAATGCATGAATAAATTATTATAGTGGTACTTTAGTGTCTATTGGTATTTTTATATTGAATATTGAAAAATACATACCTTGTATTAGTCTACAAGGACTGTCATCTCAAAATACCACAGCCTGGGTGGTTTAAACAACGAAAATTTATTTTCTCACAGTTCTGGAGACTGGAAGTCCAAGGTCAAGGTGCTGGTGGGGCTGCTGTCTCCTGAGGCTGCTCCTCCTGGCTTGCAGATGTCCACCTTCACACTGTGTCTGAACACGGCTTTTTCTCAGTGCATTCACATTCCTGGTGCCCCTTGCTCTTCTGGTAAGGACACCAGTCCTGTTGGATTAGGACCCCACCCTTATGACCTCATCTAACCTCAATTACCTATTTAAAGGCCCTGTTTCCGAATACAGTCATGTTAGGGGTTCAGGCTCTAACTTATGAATTTGGGATTATGGGGGACACGCTTCAGTCTACAGCACACATTACGGTTTTTGTTGCATATTTTATTTGAATTGCTGATGATGTTGTCATAATAGATCATAATAAAGACAAACTGCTATTTGGTGTGAAGACAGACAGGTCAGATATCTTTAGAGAAACACTAAAAATTATAAAGGGTATGAGAAATACTTCCAGAATTTCAGAAAACAACCAAAAACCAGTCATCCTTCTCCTATCTATTTCTCAAGAAATCATCTTCCTTTCTTTGTAATTTTTCTATGCAGTTTAGAACAACTGGTGGGGTGGTTGTTGGGGAGGGTGGATGAAGAGATCCTTTCAATCTGCATCATCAAACTAAACTAATGAGCTTCCCTCTGGAAGATTGAATTAGAAGTGGAATAGTGTTGAAGTATGACTTCACTATTTCTCATCTGATGGTTAAAGAAACCATGAGGCCTCTGGTCCTGGGAATAGAAAGTAACTGGTGATAAGTAATGAGAGGGAAAGTTATTGAATCCTGATTGTGTAGAAACAAGATGCCTTAGATCAATTGACAGTTAAATTGATGATTTCATCAGAACAAACTGGGAGGACTGAGGGTTAAAATACTGAAATATACTCTAAAAATTGTAACATGCTCACTCTTTTTCTCAGTATTTTATATAACTGGGTATTTGACTTCCTAACTTTTTTTTTCTTTTAGTGGCTTCAACACCATTTAGTATCATAAAATCAAGATTTCATAAAACTTATGATTCAAATGACCTTAATAAACACAGAATTGCTGGGTAATGCAAAATGTGCACTGCATAAAAGCATGTTGGGCCTGGCCCTAACCGGTCAAGACATGGCCCTGGTGCAGGCTGGCGTAGTTTAAGGAAGGCTTGCCTTTGTTTCTCCCAGAGCCATCATCTTCGTGCCAAGCCCTACACCCATCAGTCTGAATCTGCCTGCCAGGGAGGAGGCACCTTTTTCTCATTTGCCCTATAGGATACTCGTAGCTCTGCATAAAGGGAATACACAGCCCAGTTTTTAGTGAAAATCGGCGATCAAGAGTATTGCCCAGGGCGCCAGCCCAGTGGCATAGCAGTTAAGTTCACACACTCTGCTTCAGCGGCCTGAGGTTCCCTGGTTCAGATGCCAGGTGTAGACATACACACCATTTATAAAGCCACGCTGTGGCAGCATCCCACATGTACAGTGGAAGAAGTTGGGCATGGATCTTAGCACAGGGCCAATCTTCCTCAGCAAAAAGAGGAGGATTGGTAGCAGATGTTAGCTCAGGGCTAATCTTCCTCAAGAAAAAAAGAAAAGAAAAGAATATTGCCCAGTGTCCTAGGAAAGTTTGCCTCTCCTAACAATCAACTGTACTTCTAAAAGACAGTAAGAACCAGGTAACACATTGTTTCTCTTTTTTTATCTTGGCTTGTAGGAAGCAAAATGTTGGTGGATATACTCAACTTTGCTCCTCTCATCAGCCAGCATTTCATGACATTGATTTCCACTCTATCAATATCTCTCCTCCCTCCATTTATGGCTTTTTTTTTCCTGTTTTCATTGTCTTTTAATATATTAACCAGTTTAACTCTTACAATTCCTATGCTTTCATTATAACATTCATCAGTTCTTCACCTAAGTTCAGCTACCAACCAGAACGCCATCAACTATATCTCACATAATTCTTGTCTCCAAAGTCGAGTCTGAAGTTGGACCAAATCTTAAGTGTTGACCTCTCTCTAAATTTCCTTTGCTTTTCATTCTTCCTCCTTTACACACATGGGCTCCACTGGCTGCCCCATTCCATCTGAATCTCCCAGATGTCCTCTAGAGGTAGAGACAGTCTGCTGATTCTATCCACCACTAATTTATCAGCCTGGATCCAGAGAAAGCTCTGCCATCTCCTTTCTCTATGTCCTTTCCCATGGAAGAAAATCGTGAAGGAACTCATCTCTAATCAACCGCCTACTGCATCTCCCATGTATCATTCTTCAGGGACTGTCAGCATAGAATCTCAAAGCCACCTTGGCTTCTCTTTTTGTCCAGATCCAATCATATCCAAATGCTATATTTTCCAATTATTTTTCAGAACCTGCTCTGTTTTTCCATTCCTGTTGTCCCAACCCTACCAAGCTTCTCACTACTTCATAAATGACTTTATTCTTGTATGTCATATGTGCAACTTCTGGGATAAAGCTTCATACCTTATTCATCTTCATATTCTCCACAGTGCCTGCCTTTAAGCACAACTGAATTTTATTAGCATTTCCTACATTTTTTGTAATTGACTCATAGATGTTCTATTTCCACTATCTTTACATTTTCTAATCAAATCTATACCACACACCTTAGAAATTCCTAAAGAACAGCTCTAAACATGCTATGACCCAGAAATTCCTTATCTTCAATGAAAACTTCATATTGTTTTCTGATCTAGCTGCAACTTGTCTTTCTGCACCTATTTAATCCATCCCTCAATAACTCCTGATAACCTCTGCTCCCCTCAACTGTCCTGAACTACTTCATCTTCTCCGTCCTCTAGGAGGCCTCCACTCTAACTAGCCTCATTTTGTATTTAACTGTAGACATACACACACACACACACTCACATACATATACATATATTACATATAAATACAGAATATTGAGCTATATTGTCTGTTTCATTGTTCTTGCATTGGTGTCCAAATTTTCATTATCTTATCTGTTCAATATTTTCTAAAATAGCTTGAGTTATAAAAACTACATTCAATAAACTGTACATACTTACTGTGTACAATTTGACACCACCCTTCTGCCTTTCCCTACACCAGCTTCCATCCCCAGGCACCACTGATCTTTCATTATAGTTCAGCTTGCATTTTATAGAATTTTACAAATACAATCAAAGAATATGTGCTCTTTTTTGGTCAGGATACTTTCACTCAACGTAGTAAGTTTGAGATTCATCCATGTTGTTGCATGTATTGACAGACCTTTCCTTTGCCTTGCTAAGTAGTATTTCATTGTATGGGTATACCACTATTTGTTTATCCGTTTACCTGTTGATGGACATTTGGGTTGTTTCAAATTTTTGGCTATTAAAAGTAAAGTTGCTATGAACATTTACATTCAAGTCTTGTCATGAACACACGTTTTCATTTGTCTTGGGTAATTGCCTAGGAATGGAAAGCTTGAACCATATGCTAGGAATGTGCTTAATTTTTTAAAAATTCCAAATTGTCTATCAAGTGGTTATAGCATTTTTCATTCCAAGCGGTAGTTTTTTGAGAGTTCTGGTTCCTCAACATTTTCACCAACACTTGGTATGTTTAGCCACTTTCATTTAAGATATTATAATAAGTATGCAATAGTATTATACTGTGGTTTTAATTCATATTTCCCTGGTGACAAATGATGGGAAGCCTCTATTCATTTGCCCATTTTTTTGGTGAAGTGACTGTCCAAATCTTTTACCTATTTTTAAATGGTGTGTTTGTTTTATTATTGCGTTTTGAGTGAATGTATATATTAGTATGCATAATTTATATAATAGTATTATATAAATAATAAACACCTATTATTTATATATTTTTATATACATATATAAACCTGGGGCCTATTTCAGGCCCCTGGTCCATGAGTCCCTATGTTTCATAACTGTTAGCTTCTGTAAAATCAGGCTCAGAGACTCACTGTTGAAGTTGAAACAGCAGAACTATGCATATCTAAGTCATCTGCACATTTCAATCTCATATTCTCACATTGAGACATTGAGCTCTTTTGCTTTGAAATGTCTTCCTTTTCCACTTAGTAAAAGAAAATAAAACACATCAAATATTACTTATTAATGTATCACAAAACTCATGTTACTTCCTTCTAAGAATGTGAAAATTCCAAATGTCTTTTCTTTCCTCTTGAACTATGTTATTTCTAACAAATCTCCCATTTTTGGATGAAACGGAAATCCATTCTATTTCCCTTTACCATATTTTTAATTACTTCTGTTTCACCATTATTTCCCGTTACCCTATTTTTAATTGCTTCTGTTTCACCATTATTTTTGTCTTCCCAATCTTTCATTTCTTTGTTTCTGTCTCCTAATTTATATATAAAGAAGATTATTAATAATTATGAATAAAATAAACATTGTCTAGATTAATTATATTTGATTTATTAAAACTGCATTCTTTTAAGTTTCTAACTATAAATCACTTTGAATGTTCTGGTCTACAAGTAAGTAATTGTAATTAATGAAGTTAAAATTCTATTGACCTAGTAAATGAAATTATCAATTTTTACTTTTATGACATATAATACACTATTTTAATTCAGTTAGGGTTATTTGAAATAAATATTACATTTTAAATAAATATTTGACAGCAAATTAAAATTTTCTAAACCAACTCTTTAGTATCACACTTGATTATATAAAATTGACAGAAGTGCGTATATAGATACTAAATGCTTTACATAATTAATTACTATAGACCATAAATAATTTTTAAGGTTAAGTATTCCTAGTCCTCTAATATTAGTTCATCTTGGCATAGAAATCAATATTCATTATCAAAAATAGTGTCACAAATCAAATAAACCTTGAAGATACATGTTGAAAATATATTTCTAAATATTTAATTAAAATGCCATTAACATTTTAAGGTCATCAACCATTGTTGTCATTTAAAAAGTACATATAAGTCAACTGAGATGGCAAACGTGGCCATCATATTGATTTTTGTTCAATATGTACATGGTTAATGTCATCAGAAGGTGAAGGAAGAGCTGAGGTAAAACTAAAACCAAAATAAAAGCACCAATGATAAAACTTTAACTGTAGTCTTCAATGTTAGAAATATATTAGATGCTAAACATAAGGCACTGTGTTGTAGTCTGTGAATTTATGCAGCTGGCATTTGTGCTACAATCAACAGCTGCTGTATACTTCATGTAGCAAAATATATGTATTTACATATATAGAACAGAAGTTGAGCTTACGCCTTTAAGCAGAAAACAAATAATAGCAAATTAAAATCTCTATAGCCAAATAAAATCAGTTGATTGTTTAAATTGAGGCCTCCTATTACAATCATTATTTTCTATCAGTAAGAAATAGCATGTTTGAATTGCTCTGCGTATTTAAATTATTCTATTAGAACATGTTTTTAGTCTTTAATTTTGTCCAAACAAACCCCCCCAAACAGCCAGTGGCTACAGTGGCAAATAATACATGTCTTCATGTCTCTTATAGGAACAGCCTAGATTTGGAAGCTAGTGATATCACAGGGAGAAAAGTCAGAGAGGCAAGGGGATGTGCCCAGCTGGCATCTGTGACAAACACACCACCATCTTTTAGACTGTTGGGTCTCAAACACTGATGTACACACAGGAATCACTGGGAATCTTTAAAATGAAGATTCTGGGTGCCAACAGAAATTCTGCATTTCTAACAAGACCCCAGGTTTTACTAATGCTGCTTGTTGGGAACCATTTTGAATAGCAGGGCTCCAGATCATCTTTCAAGTACACAAGACCCTAGATTTAGCTGGTCAAATGTGTTTGAGGCATTTCAGAGTCCAGCTGGGTCTCTCCTCTGGTTTGCTCACTGCTAAACTGATAGGCAATTGTCTTTAGGCATACGGATATGGAGTTAACATATAATCTGCAGTGGCCACATTTGCAAGCAAACACTCCTCTTGTACAAGATGTAGTCTGGGATGGAAAGGGGAGTAGATAGGGACCAAGCTCTATCTGCATCACCATGTTCAGTGAGAAATTCAAAGGAATCCAAGATTTCTAAATTTGAACCAATTCTTCCAGGTCACAAGGGAGATTTTGCCAAGACAGGAGATTCAAACATATTTAAAATTACAAGTTATTGGCATGATTTGCAACTTTTAAATATAAAGACCTACTGCATGTGGGCTTCCATTTGTTCTCTTGTTCCACACCTTGCAGATGTTATGGCTGGCCTGCCAGTGGGTGTGTTCACTTTGTATCATATTGCTCCACTTATATTGAGGAGAAATGATTCCTAGGGGTTGCTGAGGAGGGTAGCTCTCTGCTATGGTACACAGACACACAAACACACACAGAGATGCGTAGATCTAGACCTACTAATAATATATATCATATAGTCATAATGATTACTTATTTAAAGGATCTATTCTCTGAGTCACATCTTGTGGGAGTAGGAGAAAAAGACAATAAAGTAGGATATCTGGATTCCACTAACATTTCCACTGGTTTCTATGTACCTGAGGGAATCAAGGACACAGTTGAAAGTATAAAAAGACAGTTTTCCTACTGGCACCAGGTTGGTTCGTTATTTCCCTAGGCAATCTGAGCATTTTGTCATGTTAAATATTACTAAAATTATTCAGTAAAAAAGAATTTGACCTTCAGCATCACAAAGGATAAATCAGTCATAATTTGGAGAGCAAACTTTAACCTTATATTTTGCTTTTCATGTAATGGTGAAAATATAAGATGTTATAATATTAAAAGAATTCACAAGAACAAGTAGAGCAAGATCAATATTTTATGTCTGAGGGTTATTAGATTTCCACTAAGGGTCCTATTCATCAAAAAGACTCACACAGCTCTATTGCATTCATTTTGCTTTTAACCTAAGACAGGGAGAGCATCATATAAGCTAATCAGACAACCATAAAGAACAACGTCATGTTCAGATAATTCTGAATACACACGTTAGGGAGCTTTGAGGCTTTTAGATGGAATAAGGAACTGTCAGAACTATTTTGCCCCTTGCCACTCCTCCGCATATTTTCCCTTGAAAAAAACCCAGAAAAGTTAAATGATTTAGGGTGTAGCTCTTTCTAAGATATACATCTGTGGTCACATATACTTATTGTCTAAATGGCGCTCACAGTAGAAATAGTTTTATTCTGTTCATATGACTTCACCCACGCTGCATAAGTACACTGGGATAATAAACCCTGCAGCTCTTTTGAAATAACTCCTTTGCTTAATCATAAGAAGGAGAAAGTGTTGGCACATATTCAATAAGACATGAGATTAGTTTTACCTTTGGGCATGTTATTCTCACCCACCAAAATCTCCCAGACTTGAAGATATTTTAATTCTTCAAGATTCTACCGTGATTGTGGAAATTAAAAAATAAAGAACATAAGTCATTAAATGGTCCTCTTGAAACAAGATAAAAGAAAGACACTCAAAAATACCTTTAACAAAGTGGAATTCAGGATCTTCCTTGCATTAAATACAGAATCCTAATTTGGCTTTTATTTAAAAAGGAAATTTTGGAGTCAATCTCATTTCAGAAATTATTATCTAACATTAAATAAAAATTTAAAAAATTTAGCATTCTTGCAGCTTTTACTGTATCGATGATTATTTTTAACAACCTTAAATTATGTATTCAGTACATGCAATGTCGTCTGAAAGCACGTAAATCAAACATTATTCTGGCCTCTAACTTCAGTTGGGTGAACACCTTCACATACCACTCTGCTGGAATGCTTCCTGTAATGCTCGACAGATAATCTGAGGAAATGTGGAAAATTTCTATTAAAGAACTCTATCACATTGCAAAAATGTGGGGAGATAACCTAATAGATTACTGGAAAGGTCTAGACTTCCCTCTCTCTATTTAGAAAGGCAAAGAATTGAAAAATGGACAGATTTTTAAAGAATTATTTTCCTGTTTTGGTCAGTCAGTGAAGCTTGATCAAATTGGTGATTTATCCCCAATTTCTTTCTCTACCAAATATTTCACCTCTTTATTATTCTGGGGTGTTCAGTGCTCACTCCTGTAATGGCAAGTGGGTGCTCAGGCACACTTTGACTTTTGGCTGTATCATTTAATTTTTTTAGCTGAGCTTATGTAATAAATTTGTTGTCGGCCTGTGTATTTGTGTCACTCTGAGACACATGAGGAATGAAGCTGTGAGAACAACAAACCAAAGCACATTATTTACTTCATGGCTAAAAGCAACAGATCAACAGCTAAATAAAAATGCCTGTCTCTTACACATTGCAAAATCCATGTTGGGCCCTTAGCATATTTTCCTCTACTTCCAAAACAAGCCATTTATATCAAATAGATCAGATATTTGCATAAGCTTTTATGTTTCTGCAAGGATTTTAACCCTGAAATTACTAAATAATTAGTAAGAAGTATTGGACCAAAACTTAATTTGGAGTTCTACAATTAAAGGCATGACATTTAAAATTTTTCTCTGTGATAATAAGAAGCAAAATGAATTGCTAGAGTAGGAAAAATAGCAGAAAAAAACTTTCAGAAAGTTATCATGAAAATCTGAGAAACATTTGACTCCACTAGTGTTAGTTTCATCACTTGCAAAATGAAGCAGAGAGTTTTAGATGATTTCTAAGGTCACTTTCAGCTCTAACAAGCTTGCCATTCTAATATCATAAATCACACCTACCTCTCATTCACATATATATGACTTACAGATGATTATCATTTAGAGAAAGCTGCATATTTAAGGTATGCCACTAACTCTACACTTCCATTCAATATGTTCATTAAATTTTGTTATAGATGGGAAATTCTTCAACCTTAACTGAAGTACTTAGCTTAAAGATTAGAGAGAAAGTGCTTTCCAAAAGGCACAGTTTTTTTTTCTCCAAAATCTGATGCTCTTCTTCTTTCTCTATATTAAGTTAATGCTGAATGTAATCAGCATGCTTAATGGACTGTAAATTTCACACCTGCCTTCGGACCCTATATAGTGACATCATCTCATGATGCATCTTCTCTTCTATGCATTTTGTTTTTAATGTAAATTTTTTATTAATAGTGGCCAGTCATGAAAATCACTGCCTATATTTAGGCCGCAATGTGACAAAGTCTATTCTTGTATGCAGTGGTAGAATTTTTCATGACACGCTGAGCATTTATTTACAGGGGCTGTCCAGCATCTGAAAGAGCTCTGTTAACACAAACAAGACTTCAGGTTCTTCTCATTTACTGTCTGATGAAAATCGAATAACAGTATGCATGCCAATGAAGGACCATGAATTTTTCATATATTGTGTTCCTTTTCACTCCTCCAAATACCAGTATTCTCTGAAGTGGTTACACATTTCGCCATCAGGAAGCTTATCCCCGGGGTGGCAAGAGGCCAAAGGAACACAAGCTTGAACTGACCTTTTGATAAATTTGATTGCACCATTTTTGTAGCCTTGGAAGAATATCAGGCTAACTCCAGAAAGCAAGAAATTTATGAATCAAGAGAACGGAGAAAGAGCAAAGTGCTAATTGGGGAGATATTTTTGAATTCCTCTAAATTTAAATATTGCCTAAACTGAAGTTCTATTAAAATGATCTGAATGAGGCTGTATGTATACACACACAGACACACACAATTTGTCAGTTTATATCACAGGGTGAGTGACAATCATCTTGTCATTCAGTACAAATGCTGAATACACTAAGAAACATTGAAGAAAGTAACCTAACAAAATATTAAAGTCAGCATACTTCAGTCGCTGGAAAACATCACGTATGGGATATATAGCCATTCACAGAGGGTATTTTCTTTACCTATTACAATAGGAACAGACTATATATTCCTTTTGTGAAATTTTAAAAATCAATCCATTGTCTTTTCACTAGAAAAAGCTTAATCAAAATCCCACCAATTCAAACCAAGATGATTCTCTTAACTTTTACTTAAAATGATAAGAAAGTATGTATTAATCGTCATTTCTTAGAAGTATGAAGAATTTTTGCAATTTCACTGACCTAAATGGGACACTTTCACTTCACTTTATAAAATTTAATATAAATTCAAGGAGTGTTTGGAATGAATCAGAAATATTCTTTCTGGGACGTTTCCCTCTGTCTAACAAGGGCCTTTTAAAAATTCATCCTCTTATGTTAATGATAATTGAAAAGCTTTCCAAAGAAAACCTCAGATTCTAAAGGGTTTTTCTTTTCTTTACCATATTTTAAAATGTTGTATGAGTATTTATGTTATCTTCTCCTGGTATTGAATGGATTGTGATAATTCAGGGTCTTATAAATCATCTGAATTCTTCATATAGCAAAGTAATTATTTGCCCTACTATTTAAACAATTCACAAGTACTCAATAGAGAGGAAAATGGTACTTAGCAAGAATTTTTCAGGAAGAACAACAAAATCTATGGTTTTTATTCAAATTTCAAAATAAGGCTAGCTGACAACAAGTGATTTACTAATAGTGCTTATATAGAAAGTGCAGTGCAGCCCCGGGCGGCCTGCAGACACAGTGACTGCCTGACAAATGGCAGAGCTCAGGCTGGGTCTGTGATTGGAAACAATCCCTGAGTTAATCGGAAAGATTGTCAAAGGCGCTACCGTTCCCCCAAAGTGGAAACAGGCATAATGAAATCTAGAAATTGGATTCCTAGGAAAAACGCACAAGTCAAGTTAGCAAGAAGTTATTGTGTACCTGTTATGTCCCAATATTGTTCAAAGCGCTCCATGGGATGGAAAATAAATACTGTACTTATCATGTTCTCCTCATGGGAGTCTGCAATCTTATTAGAGGGAAAAGACTTATATCCATAAAACAATCAGAAACCAGCCTCATCTCTCACCCACACACACCCCGCTTCACTCTGGTCCTTTCCCGCCGGCTTTACTTCTACTCTTTGAATGTGTAATGCTCCCTCCCTCCTCAGAATCTCTGCACATGCTTAACCTTGTGAACTCTTATTTTTTCATTAGATTTCAATTTAAATATCGCTTTCTCAAAGAGGTTTCTCTGACACTTTCCTCCAATAGAATCTAAATTGACCCCTCAACTTTTATTCTTTTATAGTACTCTATATATTACCTTCCTGAGGTTTATCACATTTAATATCTATGTATTTAATTTAGTGGTTATTGATTTTATATCTGCCTCCCAAACTAATGACATGAGCTCTACAAGGGCAGAGACGTGAGTGATCTGTTAGGCATTATACCTCTTAACCTTACATCATGGTTTTCCAACATCATCACTATTGACATGTGGTACCAGATAATTTTCTTTTGTAGGGGGCTGCTCTGTGAATGGGAGGTTGCTTAATAGCATCCTGACTTCTACCCAATAGATGACAGTAGCCACCCCCTTCACGTGTGATAAACAAAAATGTCTCCAGACATTGTCAAATGTCTCCCAGGAAACAAAATTATTCCATCCTTCACTAGCACTCAACACATAACATACATTTAATAAATATCTGTTGAATGAATAATTGAATGAATGAACTGATACAGGCATAATACAGTCAAATGCTAGACCACATGTGCTAAAGTTAAGTTGCCAATTTCATAGCGTATTTACGGGCATTAAATGAGATAATGTGTAGGAGATATTTCGCTCAGTTCTTGGTAAATGTTACATCTTCAGTAAATAATTATTAGCAATTACTATTATGGATGAATTTTACTATTAGGTTATATGGAACAGACACGGACTATTGACTGTCATTATGGATTCTTAAACAATAATTTTGAAAGATCGATTTTACATGTTAATGTAGGATGATTAAAGGGTAAGGATCTCAAATATTAGTATCAATGGGAGACTAAAAGTGTGAAGAACAGTTAGCAATCAGCATGAAATTGGAACTATGACAGTACTAGTTGAAATGCACTGCTCTAGAAATAGCCTGGGACCCTCACAACTTCTAGGATAACCATGCATCTTAGAATGGATGAGGTCCTGAACTAGGAGGAGAGGCCAGTGAAGATGGCCTTCTCCATCTCCTTCACTCTCCTGCTGCTTTATGTTTCCGTGGCCCGTTGCCTGTTGAAAGTCTCTCCTAGAACATCAATCTCACTCCTATTCTCTGCTTTCAAAGAACAACGCAGTTCCCACCTCTCAAAGGAAATCTATCCGACATGATTGGCCCATGTGGATCTTTCACAAACCTGACTTCTCCCTTGTCAATTCCAGATAGTGTAGCCATTCATTGTTTAACATAATATTGCACCATTCTTCTTTGCTTGTCGGTGAGTTCCCGTGAGGTTGGACTTTGTGTCTGATTTCTTTGGTATTCCCAAGCACAGTTGTAGATGTAGACAGAAATAATTTTTTAATTTTATTCTTCACTTTCTGAAGGCAGAAAGTAGAAAGGATCCTTTCTTTCAAAGGTTGGGTAGTCCAGCTGTCAGAAGATTCATGGATTCTCACCATAATAATCAGAAATATGATTAGTCAGATGCTGCTTGTCTCTCTCTATTGATGGGTAGGTAGCTATTTCATCATCCCTCAGTATAAACTCTTCAACAATGCTTTGTGTGGCTACTCACATCCCATTCAGAATATCTCTTTAGTTTCCATCCTTTACTCCTCAATTATACATTTTACCCTTTTGAATTTGCTTTATATTTGTTCAAAAATAGTTCCTTAATTTATGTATATATTTTCCTGTAATCTGTATTAAACATTTCTTAGGGCTAGGGATTCACTGAGCTTCTTTTAATTATTTTTTATTCCACTCTTTGCTTCTTTCAATATAGCATACAACTATAAATTTAGTAAATATTTTATTCATTAATTTGAGGCTGTTCCCCCAATCATGTTCATGTGAAATAGCTTCTCTACCATGTTTTTCTTCTTCTTTGCACTAACCTGTTCTCATTGCATTTGGAGACCTGAATAACATTATAGCGGGAGTTCATGGGTAAATACCGTGAATGACAAAGTTGGAATAAATAATGAAAAAAATGAAGCCAAAATATATTCAACTTCTTGGCTTATCAAGTACTTGGTTGAATCCAACCAGATGACAGCCCCCCAAATCTGTAAAATCATTCCTTCAGTTAAAAAAAAACAGCTGCATAATCATATACTGTGCATAGAAGGCAGTTTAACACAAACGTTTTCATCAGAAACAAGGTCAATACATATGGACAGTGTCATGAAACTGAAATATTTAATCCAATTTTAGCCTACATTATCCGAAGGGTCCTATGTGATGTGGGCCTGGGCAGTGATAGTCCCATGACACTGTTCGTTGTGCAGCTAACATCTGAAAGTTGTGTATAATCTAGGATGCCACACTTTTAAGGTAAAAAAAGGGCAAAGGAGGGTGATGTTCAAGTGATGAACAGGAAGACAAGGAAATGTTAAAGCAACTGGGAATATCTAACTTGGAGAGATAAGACGCTTGAAAAGAAAAAGCAGTTTTCATATAGAGGAAGGATTGTAACATGGGAGAAGAATAACACATGCTCTTTATGAATAGACTGTAATAGGTGTAACTAGATTCTATGGGAAGGAACAAAATACAGGCTTGACACAAGGAAGTCGTTTCCATGGTCAGTGCAATATCAAGAGGGAAGGTCCTCTGTGATCAAGAAACATTTCGAATAATATTAATTACTTCTAAATATCACTACTCTGTCCTATGTTGCAACAATCAAAACTATATTTTTAATAAACAGATAAGACAAGTTAAAGAAAAAGAAGAGCATTCACACTTTTAACTCAAGACAGAATTACATTGTAAAATAATAGATAAGTTCCTAGAGTGATCTTATTATCAAAAGTTTCTCGAATAACACAGATAGCAGGGAGGCAGGAATTTTGTGCCAAACAGAATTCACGCTTTCTATTGGGGTTTGAGAGGGAAGTAGACAAGATGATCATTACACCCTCAGAGTCTAGATTTCTGTGATGTAAAACTAACTGATTTTAAAGGGAACATAAGGCTGTTTATTATAAAGGACAAAGACTCCATGGAATTAATGGGCTCTGTTTCAATACTCAGGCATGGAAGCCTAACGCAGTAGATCTATCAGTGGGAATCAGGAAGATGTCAAAGTGAGGGGTCTGCTGTGGTGTCAATAGCCACAAGCAGCCCAGTGAGTGCTGGCTACTGCAGTGCACATGAGTGCCAAAAGCCAAACGATGCTGCGTCTTTTATAAAAGGACAATCTCTCTAATTAGTCTGTAAATGCTGAAAACCTGGTACTAGTTAAAATATGCAGGGATTTCTATTTTTTCAAGTTCGAGCCATGCAAATTATTTCTTCTTTCCAATCTCCACTCCCCACCAAAACACAGACATACGAGAAGAAATTAATTTACTTTAACTTTTTTCAAAGTTCCGTTTAGCTGTAAAATTCTGTGATAACGTTTGGACAACATTTTGTCACAAAGGTATACCTCTGTGACTCATGAACAAATCTTCAGAATGGATGGTTTTCCCCAAAACTGCTATGAAATCCTTGGCTAACTTGACCCACAGAGACATCCTGGTTTGTCCCTTTCTTCTTCTTCATCCACACCAACAAAAATTGTTGTTAAGCCATCACTCTATACAAAACACTAGAAAAGATATGAGGAGAGAGGTATAGAACACAGAAGTCTGTCTGTTACATGCGTGTGCATGGAAACAGAACAGACACAACGGGACATATATGTATCACTGGGCTGCCGAAAATCAGTTCTCTAATCCCTGGTACAAACATACAGCAGTATTTATATTTGCTGCCTTGGTTTTGTTTTACATTTGCATTTTTCGTAAAAATGATTTGTTGAAAAACAAACGCATTTTTCAAAGAAGTTAAAATATCTGTATTTAAAATTAAGCACAGATTTTATGGTTAGTGGAAGTTTGGAACTTAAAAAACTAAATAAATTCCTGAAATTCTATAGAATATCAATTAAAGTTTATTCTGAGGTAGAAGAGCTAAATGTAACCTTACAAATGGAAACTTGGAACATTCAAATTTGGATAACTCTTTACATTATCAATACCAGATGTGCTAAAATTTATCTATCCTAATAGTATAAAGGAAAGCTTGTATGTGAATAGTTTTTCTTTGTTCTAATAATAGATGGAGTTAAGAGTGAGATAAATAAACAAGCATTAATCAAATATTAGCAAATATTTAGTAAGGTGCAAACAGAATCAGCTGTCTAGACATTTGTACTTTTGCTATACTCAGGGCAAAATTAAGGATGGCCTGGGTAAATCAAAATAAGACCCCAAACACAACTGCTTACTATAGGCATAAAGGGAAAGCATCTTTTTATAAAAAGAAATCCAATATATAAATACGAAATGTTCCTTAAGATGCTCATAATTCTATTCACATGAATGACAGAAAAGCAGAGGAGCTTTTCACCAAGAAGGATATTAATGTGGTTTGAAAGATTTCATGATGAACTTTTCAGGCAAATCAATACAAATCACCCAACAAAATACTGTTAAAACTCTTGGTAGACTCAGGCTTGGACACATTTATTGCTAACAGATCATGAGAACCATATTCATTACAAACAAATTAATGATTTTGCCTTCAGCTATTTAAATGATCTCATTTTAATATTTCAAAAACCAAGAAGTCACAGCAAAGTAGCTACATTATATATAAAGCTCTCTGAAGCCCAAATATTCCTATAGTAATTTTTCTTTTCTGTTTTTACTTATCTTCCTGGTGACTTCTTTGTAAGATATCTTAGAGATTTTGTGATTTCAATTTAGCCAGATGTATCATAGCTCAAATTTAAAATCTAGTAATTTGTTCTTTAGTCAAACATAAAATAAAAATAATAATTTCTACAAGACCGTTTGAACCCAAAACACAATATGAGACTCTCAAAGTATAATATAAAATACTAACATGGGTGTACTAATTAAAATATTTAGCTGTATTTTATAAAGTGTTTACTCAGGACTTAGAATTTTTGAAAATCATTTGAGCGTGTGCATTTCTAATCTCAGTAAAATAAAAATTCTAAAATTCAGAATATCCACTTCCAAATTATTTTTGGCAAACCACTGGTTTTTTCTTAAAGAAATATCATTTGCTTTAGGTATTTTGGACTGTAATCACCTTAGGATGCCATGGACTTCAAATTCACTATGGGTAAACATCTTGAATATTTATATTTTCCTTTACATCCCTTGTCAAGTCTTTCAGGGGTAATGAGAAAGGAGAAGCTCCGAATGATGCAGCCCTGTTTACCTCTCCCCAGCATCTAGCCCGGGATCCTTCTTTCCTTTGGCTGCAGGCCTCTTTCTGGTTACTTGGCTTGCTTTCTCCTGCCTCTGTAGCTCTGTCCTCCTGCCTTCCTCTGCTTGTCTCCTCTACACCCTTCTACCGTCTCTTCAAATATCACATCTTTTTTTTCCAGCCATTTTGAGATATAACTGACTTTTAACATTGTTTAACTTTAAGGTATACAATGTGATGATTTAATGCACATATATATTGCAAAATGATGACCACAATAGGGTTAGTTAACACCTACATCATCTCATATAATTACCATCAAATACCTCATCTTTAAAAATCCTTCCTTGCCCTTCAGACTAAGCATGTGCTTGTCACAAGGTGGAGGACTTTTCCTTCATCACACGGTTGGTAGTTTTTTATATTTACCTTTACTCACATTTTTGTGTGTACATTTACATTGACTGGTGCATTTTTGTGTGTGTGTGCTATATTTTTGTTATTGTCTGTCTCCCCTACTAAAATGTAACCTTCCAGAGTGTAGGAATCCTTTCTGTTTTTCTTGACTGTTATATTCCAACTTAACACGTTGCCCAGGTCTTATTAGGAGTTCACTAAACAAATGAATGACCCTGAGACACAGAGAATAGTGAAAGTTGCCCACATATAAATCATTTGAATGAGTCTTAGGTGGAAAGCATTCCAGAATCTTTTTATTTATAGGTTTTCTAGATAAAGTCTTTCAATGACAATCCTAGGATAAAGGTCTTAATTCAAATATAATATGGAGCATTTCTGATTTAGCATCCTCTTTCTCATATCGCACACATTTCACAGAAATTAAACAGCAATTAATTTGGGCTTCAAAGAGTTGGTAACCTACTGTAGGAAGTATACTGTCTTATTTTCCTCTTCTCTGACTCTCTCTCTGTCTCTCACCCTCCATCTTTCCTCCGTCTCTTCCTCCCTCCCTTCCTTCCTTGTTCCTCCCTTCCTATTAACATCCTAGGTGTGGGCCCTTCAGAGAGAGATGTGATATCTTTATCAATAATTCTGTTTGGAGTGGAGTTTCTTCAGGTGCTTCCTCTTCACACCTAATGGATGGAAAAAATTATTTTAGTTTTTGAGGAAGGTTTTTTCTACACCACTCTCTCTCAGTAATCTAGAGAAATTGCCAAGCAAGCACATTGCAAAGTTGGTGAATTTATCTATGGGGACACTTACATAAGGTTGAAATTAGTAAGCCCCTCGAGTCTATGCTATTTTTTCTTCTTAATCAGAGCTTTAGATGGGTAGTCAATGTCTTAGAACTGAGCAGACAGAATTTTCAAGCTGAATAATGTTGGCTCATGTTGTATGTATTCTTTTACACTTGGAAGAGAAATTGTGACTAAGTGACAGTGAGGTTTTTACTCACATGCTGTTGGTAACCTTCTGTCCCTATACACAGGCAGAGGGCTTTCTTGGTTAATAGGCTGGGTTTGTGGAACACTTGTCCCTTGATGCTGTGTCTGAGCCCTCAGGTCAGGAGACAGACAATTTACATCCATTTACTTGACATTCTTTATGCTACAAGGCTACCAGTTTAGTCCCAGAAAGCCTGACCCTAACGTGGTTTGATAAACAGGCATGCAAGAAATACTGCATTAACACAGTTCTTATATTCAGTCAAGGGGAAAACTGCATAAACATAAGGTATTATAACACTCTACACTCATTCTGATTTTACCAGGCTTTTAAACTGCCATTAGTGCTTACTTGCAAAATCTGATTCAATTTAGATTAAATTAAGAAGAAAAATTTGTGTATTTTTTCAATAAAACAGCACTAAGATTGTTGAAACATGTATTTATATACATACTCATTTCTCTTAACATGCTAACAAAGGAGAGGCATTTTATAACTTTTTTATGTCTGGCATAATTTCAGAGAATTTAAAAATCAATTGAGTTAGTGAATGTTCAGTGAACTAAGTGAATGTTTTCAATTGTAATATTTTTTGATTCATAAAAATTATCAGAAACTCAAGGGAGTAGTTTACCTTTTCTCCTCCGAAGGAGTATTGATCCACATGATACATCACTTTAAGAGATATTGCCATTTTGGGTATACACACACAAACACACACACACACACACACACACACACATACGCACACAATGGAATACTACTCAGCCATAAAAAAGACAAAATTGTGACATTTGCAACAACATGGATGGACCTTAAGGGTATTATGCTAAGCAAAATAAGTCAGACAGAGAAAGACAATTATCTTATGATTTCACTTATTTATGGAAGATAAACAAACATATAGATAAGAAGAACAGATTGGTGGTTACCAGAAAAGAAGGGGATGCAGGGAGGGTGAAAGGGGTAAAAAGGCACATATGTAAGGTGACAGATAAAAACTGGAATGTTGATGGTGAACACGATGCAGTCTATACAGAAACTGAAGCATAGTGATTACACAATGTTGTAAGCCAATATGGCCTTAATAAAATAATTTCTTAAAACAAGAGATATTGGTATATAAATAACTAGAGACCAGAGGCTTATTTTTACCCAGGTACTGAGTATCAGTGTTATCAAGTGGGGAGCCTTTAACCATATCATTAAGAAAACCTAAAAGTAAATTTTACAGTCATGGAGATTTTACTTGCCTGTTCATTTTTCTCTTGACTTCTTTTAGATGAACTCTATGAGACTCTAAACTTATTTAAACTTATTTTCCTATACTAATGTTTTGCTTCATTCATTCAATAAATGTTTACTGAATAGCTACTCTGTTGAAGATTCTCTGGTAGGTTTTGTGGACCTTGCAGTGATCAGAAGAGAAAACTTCTACACTCATGAAGCTGACTTTCCAGACAGTATATATATATATATATACTGGCCCCAACAGACAGTATATTTTTAAAATAGTAAGAGAAAACAAGTCAATATAGCAGATAATGTCAGGTAGTGCTAAGATCTATGAAAAAAACTAAATGAAATGTAGAGGGTTGTGGCCGGCCCGGTGGCACAGCAGTTCATTTCGCATGTTCCGCTTCTCAGCTGCCGGGGTTTGCCGGTTCGGATCCTGGGTGCAGACGTGGCACCACTTGGCAAAAGCCATGCTGTGGTAGGTGTCCCACATATAAAGCAGAGGAAGATGGACAGGGATGTTAGCTCAGGGCCAATATTCCTCAGCAAAAAGAGGAGGATTGGCAGTAGTTAGCTCAGGGCTAATCTTCCTCAAAAGAAAAAAGAAAGAAATATAGAGGGTAACGGGTGATACTAATTTAGAATGAATGATCAAAGAACGCATGTATGAGGGGATGAATTTTAGTCAGAGGTGTGAATAACTTGAGAGAGAACCATGTGTATATGTGAGGGAAGATTTTCCGTGCATAGGGGACATCAAGTACCAAGGTCCTGGGGGAATGAATCATATGATGTATTAAAGAAATAGGGAAAAGGCCAGTGTGGCTGGTGTAGATTTAGGGGAGAGGAAGGAAAGGTAGGAAATCATGTCAAATGCTGTAGGGTCTTCTGGACTTAAAGGCAGTGGGATGCAGTGGAAAGGGAGCTAGGAGTTAGAGCAATTCAGCTTTCCTCTTGCACTTCAGTCTCTTGACGACTTCTTGCCAGCCATATGTAAATTTGAAATAAGAGTAACTGCCTTGAAAAAAGAGCAGTAGTCAACCATAAGGAATTAATGCTTAAATTAATACATTGTTAGAAAATGGGTTCTCTGCTCTCTTATAATGATCAAGCAGTTAGAATTATCAGAAGAAGAAATAATATACAGTCTATTTCTTTCCTACCCCATGCCAAGATACATAGGCTTAGAAATCAAGCAATAAATATTTAGTTTGTCTTTGTAGTTGCAAACTACAGAGATTCATTCATGTTGGTCCAAATGATGGGCATTTAGTGTAGGTGTAGAGAAGAAAAAAAATGCAATTTAATCAAACACTGACAGTGGTAGATTCTTCCTTCTATGGGAGAATCATTATTAGCTCTAGGAACTGGCAGTTCTTTCGTTCAAGAAAGCACTTTAATGCCCGGTTTGGCTAAGAAAGGCCAAATCTTCCAGACTCTTAACCTAAATGGGATTGTCTGGGCATAAAGCTCACAGAATCGCTCTGCTCAAACAATCACATTTTGTCTTTTCTTTGTCAGACTGGGAGACAGAGAGGGGAAAGGTGATCGGCTCGCGGATGAGAAGCACTCAAGCAATTTGGTTGGGAAGGCAAGAGTAGAGTTAGAATGTAGAAGTGACCCCACAGTGCAGTCACCCTACTATTCTGCTATGCACAATGGTTCTCATGTCTCCGTTCTCTTGCTAAGCAGGCTCCCCATATCTCTTCTTTATATCATGTATCTCTGCCTCCGTGTTAACACTCCCATGCAACCTCAGATCGCACATGCCATCGTGTTGAATTTTTTTTTTACGTTAACATTTCATGCTCAGCTTTCATTGCTATTGATTTATGCTCTTGGTGCTTTTGTTTTTGCAAATTGCTGAGAAATTGAGTTTGACTGACTTGCATCTGAGCTGAGCTATGAAGGAATGAGGGAAAGTTGTGGATGGATGGAGCTTGGGAAATGGGAAGAATGGGATAATGAAATGTTGTCAGCAGGAAAAATAGGAATTTGGAAATCATGTTTAAGGAACAGTAAGTAGGATGGAACCTTAGGATAAGGGTTGTATTTGGGATACTCGAGATTGGAGAAAACAAGCCAAGTTAAGGCATACTTCTTAATCATTGATAGAATAAAAAGAATATATAAATTACTGTATGGTTTATTTCTACTTTGTTATTTGCTCCTGAACAACAAAACAAAATAGATTCACTTTTAATTAGAAAAAGTAATTCATACGTGAACAGGAACCTGAGAAAGCACAGGAAGAGTATTATTCATTTATTGTATACTCTTTACTGAGGACACATTTATGGGTTCTATATCATCTCCACTGGGACCAGAAGCAGATTGGTAAGATACACTAGAATTGGGGAATGTTTGTGCTGGAAAGGACCTTAGAGAACAGCTAATCCAATTCTTTTGCTTTACAGATGAGGAAACTGAAACCCAAGGAGAGAATTTGAGTTTATTGAGATCACAGTTAGTGGTACAGCTGAGAAGAGAACCTAGGAGTCTTCTGTCCTAAGAAGTATTCACATACACCATACTGCTGCTCCTTCATCATAATGACATAGATTTTAACCAAATGATAATAATAATAATCTATATATTGGAAAAAGTAGTCTGTGCTTTTTGTCCTGTGTTAAGTGCAGCTATGTTCAGTCGATGCTGCTTCTTTTTTATTCTGTTGTCTGTATATGGATTGCATTTATATTATCCTTAGGCTTGGAGATTTGTTATTCTAGGGTTGCATGAAAGAAAGAGATTCTATCCTTTTATACTATTATGTATGACTTTTATGTATTACTGTTGATCACACGCCTCTCTGTCCTTTGAAAGGGCTCTGAAAGGCTTAGGCATTCACAAGATGTTGATATCCTTCAGGGCAGAAATCACACATCACTCTTCATTCTGTGATGATCGTAATTGCTTTTGGACTGGCCATTGCTCAGATTTCAAGAGTGCAAGTAAAATTGTGTTCATTGTTTAGAAGATATATCTATGTGTTGCAGCTGCATAGTCTTTATACTCAATGCCTCCCAATACCACTTACAAAAACACCTTTCACCTTTTGCTGCTCTTTTCATTGAGTGAAATGCATCCAGCATTTTTCACATGTGCCAGTTTAATTTCTTTATGATGTCAGAGATAATTGTTTTGGCCTCCGGGAAAGAATGCGCTTTCTGCTACAAATGATGGCTGCAGAACCATCTAAGTAAAAAATGAACTAGTCATGAAGTCTTAGGTTTCTTTATCTTATCAATTATTGAAGAAAGAAACTTTCCTTAGCACAAGGAGAATACTAAAAATGTCAAGATGAAATGATGGGAAATGAAGTTGAGGGTAGGAACAGGTAGAGTAAACCAGTTTGAAGTCAACAAGCTCTTTAATGGATGAGATAGGGAATTTGTTAACCACATTTACATTTTATCAGGTGAAATTATTTCTGTTTTTAAAACAATGAAAAAGAAAATTGAATTTTACTATCAGGGGAAAAGTTGAGTTAGGTCTATCATCTATGAAATCCACATCCATTTCTTCTTGGAGAAATAAATGTATGTGACTATTACAACGAGAATAACCAGAGGCATTGGACAGAATCAAAAATATATAAACCGCATGCCATATGCATTTACAATCAAATAGATGAGTTATAAACCACCTTGATGACTTAAAAATGCAATAATCTCACTTATTTACGTCTAGACACTAAGTTTATTAGAATTTTTTGCTTGGGCACTAGGAAAACATGTTCAGCCTTTCTCATTCTCAGGGCAGATGATGATAAAGCTCGGTGCTTGTTAGGTTTGTCGTTTCTTATTTTTGCTGTCAGAAGGAGGAAGAACATGAAGCCATGGATGGAAAAAGATCACTTCCACCGGTGTCCACCTCTATTATATAAGTGGCGATTTTCTAAAATTCTTAAAGTAACTCAATACCGAAAACTTGCAGTAAAAATTACTTGACATTTAATTTGTAGGCGCTTCTCATAAGCAACTTTATCAAAGGTCCATTATGAGCCAACATTGTTAATATATAGTTAGGTTAAACTGGTCTTAAAATATAAAGAGTGGATAATGCCAGTTAACATTTATTGAGCAATAATTATTGACAAACGTGCTGTGCTTATCTCTTACCTTATCATGTCATTTAATACCCACAGCAATCCTTGGAGGGAGGTAATATTATGAATCCCATTTTATGGGGGAGGAAGTAGAGATTTAGAGAGTTAAAGTTAAAGTTACTTAGACAGTAAGTAGGTCTGACAGATGACACATCCTTCCCCCCCCCCCCCACTCTTTTGCCTGCCCTGAGTAGATTTAAGGCCTTTGGGGCAAGATTAGAGTAGCAGTTTATAAATGAGAGTATTCCCTTAGCAGTCACTGTGCCCCACTGAGAGAGAATTCAAGGAGAAAGATCTGGATTTGGCTAGAGTCTTCTGGATGATGTCTTTAGGTATGCAAATTGTGTTCTTCAGTCCAAGAAGAGTGCTCTTTACTTATATCCATTTTACCTTGAGCTACACTGTCCCAACTTACAACTATTAGCCATCTGTGGCAATGAGAACTTAAAATGTGGCTAGTCTGAAGTGGACGTGCTGTAAGTAGAAATACACATTGGATTTCAAAGATTTAGTACTAGAAAAAGACTATAAAATATCTCAGCAATGATTTTCATATTGATTACATGTTGAAATAACATCTGCCTACATCGAGTTCAATATTTTATTGTAATTAGTGTTGTCTTTTAAAAATACTTTCTAAACATGGCCACCAAGAAAATTTAAAATTATCTATGTGGCTCACACATTCCTGTTTTTCTATTTCTATTGCACAGTGCTGATCTAAAGTGCTTTCTCCCAAGTCCTCTGCTTTTAGGAGAGATTTAGTAAGCTATACTCTCTGTCTGCTCCTATTATGTTGATTTCATGAGGGAAACAGTATGTAAACTAGATTCGTCTGCTGTAAGAATGTGAGAGGTCTTGTTATTTTTCCCTTGTTCATTCTGTAATCGCCTACTTATTTATTCACTTACTATAATTTGCACTAACCCCTTATGACAAGAATAAATTTTAGAGTTTTATTTTAGAATGACAATATAGAGGAAAGCAAGGAAAACTATGTCACTCCCTTAGCCAAGTGTATACATAGTGGAAAGGAAACCAGATTAGTTCCTTGGGTTGCTGCAGAATAGACAGGAGAAGCCAGGTAAAATGTCTAAATCTGTTAAGAGATTTGGGGGCTAAATATTGTGGTGCTAGGACATCATCATATGTGGAATAACCAAAGTTGCAATGATTTCACGTTGGCACGGACTGATTTGTTTCCTCAAAGTGGTTACAAAAGCAAAAGCTTTTTTCCTATCATCAGTTAGGGATCAAGACCCCATCACTGAGACTTAATTGGGAAGACTGGGATGAGCCGGGGAACTAGGAGAGAATCACTTAACAGCTGGTGAGCATAAGAACTATAAAAATTTAATAAAAGTAGGGAAGAGAGGTACAATATAATCAAATGTATTAACAGTGCTACTGAAACAACGGGAAAACGGTCAATTATCAGAAAGACAAAGGACACTTTTAAAGACACAAATGACCTTAGTGAAAAGAATAAAATCGCTTGGCAAAAGGATTCTTCTATTTTCGTTAACAACTATTGGCCGTAAAGCAATGGCATAGCACAGCCTAGATATCAGAGTTAAATTCCTACCACTCACTTTCATTTGAAAGAAGCAAATTAAAAACAAAACTAGCTGTTATTAGAAATCTATTTTAAATAGCAACTAACCTTCAGTGTATAATAAAGAATCATTACAGATTAAGAGCAAGCTTGTACCCATTTCCTAGAGGTCAGTATCAATAATGATTCCAAGTCATTACATTTAGATGTTTTTAGAATTATCAAAAATTTAATTATATTTAGCAAATTTGGAGAGTTAAATGTATTTTAAGATTTTAGAAATGACCATTCCACTTATGATAAAGTGAAGATTTTTAAAACTGCTAAGCACTTAGAACATGTCAGATGTTGTTAAGCAGTATCTGAACAGAAAATACTTGTGTTTCATATCAGAGAATATGGAAAAGATAGGTGAAAATAACAATAACAGCTCCTACTTCATTTAATTATTCACAAATATTGGACAAGTCTCTACTGCAAGCCAGGGTCTCTTCAAGCTTCTGGGGATTCAGCAGTAAAAAGGGAGGCTGTGATAAAGAAAAGAAATGCTAATGGCTTATACCAGGGTATTGTTGTGTGGGAGGGTAGCGTGCATTGGATTGATTCTGGGTATATAAGGAAGGTAGAACCATTAGGAATTTTGTTGATGTATCTGAAGTAGGGTGTGATTGAAAGAGGTGTGAAGGATGCCTCCAAACTTTTTGTCCTGAGAAACTGAAAGAATAGGATTGCCACTATCTGAAAAGTAGAAGGATATGAAAGAAACACATTTTAGGAGAAAAGAAGGACCTCAATTTTGGAGATGTTAAATTGGAAATGCCTTTAGACACAAAGGTGGAGGTTGGTGGATGAATATATGGGTCTGAAGTCCAAAGGAGAGGCTCTCACCGTAGACACAAATATGAAAATCATCAGCTTATGGGTTATATTTAAAAGCATAAACTGAACAGTATCATCAATTAAATGAAAGAATATAGAAATTAGAAGGGGCCCAGATGCTGAACCAATGTCTAGATTTTGGAGAGTTGAGGACGAATCGCCCAAAGAGACTGAGAAGGAGCATCCTATCAGGAAGGAAGGAAAATCAGAAGGGTGAGTTTATAACAGGCAAAGGAGTAAAATATTTCCAATAGGAGTCAGTGATCAGCAGTGTAAAATACTTCTGTTTAATTAAGTAGATTGAGAACTCAGAATTTACCACTGACATTGACTAGAAGAGTTTGTGTGTGTGTGTGTGTGTGTGTGTGTGTGTGTGTGTGTGTGTGTGAGGAAGTTTGGCCCTAACATCTGTTGCCAACAGTCCTCTCTTTTCTGCCTGAGGAAGATTGTCACTGAGCTAACATCTGTGTCAATCTTCCTCTATTTTATGTGGGATGCTGCCACAGCATGGCTTGACGAGATGTGCTAGGTCCATGCTTGGGACTGGAAACCGCAAACCACGGCTGTGGAGGTGGAGTGCACAAACCTAACCAGTATGCCACAGGCCAACCCCTGATTAGAACAGTTTTGACAGAGTGGTGACAGTGGAAGGTTGGTGACTGTGAGTTTAAGCTAGCATGAAAGCACAGGAATAAGAGACAGTATAGACGACTCCTCCGAGGAGATTTCTTGTGAACGTACAGAGAGAAGAGAAGGGCTGTAGCTACATAGGCAGTAGGGCCAATAATTATATATTAAGGAGATAGGAATAACAGCATGCTTTTATTCTGATAGGAATGATTCAGCTGAGAGGCGAAAACCGCTGATGTAGAAAAGAGAAAGGGCAATTGCTGGGGCTCTGCAGCAGCCCCAGATGAGAAAATATAGAGCTTGTAACAAATTGAGGTGTTGATTTTCACCAGTAATAGTAGTGAGAGAAAAGGCAGCGTACACGAGCACAGAGTTTGATGAGTGGATGGAAGTATTGGTGGCACAGTGTGCAAAATTGAGTTCTGATTGCTTCTGTTTTTCTCAGTAAAATAGGAAGCAGAATCATCAGATGAAAGTAAGAACAAGAGATGTGCTGAAGGTGAGGAAAAGGGAGAGACATAACATGGTCACCTAACAGAAAAAGTGAACAGCGTGGGAATATAGTATGATTGCTAGAAATCATCAAGACTGATGGACCTGAGTTTCAAGGGATTCCAGTCAACATGCTGAGTGCCCATTTGCCATTTCATTTAGCTTCAAGGGACTATGGAATAATCTTCACGATAGCCTATGAGATAGGCTCCATCCCCACTGCAGAGTTGAAGCAATGCAGGAACACAGAAAGGATAACGAAATTGCCCAAGATCTTAGAATTAGAAAAGATTAGTCTCTGGATTCTAATTCATACGCAATTTGTACCAGTTACCACTACCATTACTGCTTCCATGAATTGTGTCTTCCATGAATACACTAAGTATCTGGTTAGGGCAACCAGGTGATCTCAGTGCCATTCACCAATATATGGAGTGTAGAAAGTGGCGAAGCTTTCAAGCATGGGAGCAGAGGAGCCGGGAAATTATTGCAATTTTGTACTTTTGTAGTGGCGGGATCCTGAGTTTTCCAGAAAGAGAACATGGTTCTGACTCTCACAATATTCATATTTTAGTAGAGAAACAGGCGATTAAACAATCACAGTATACCATGATAAGTGCTATAATTGATGTTCAGTGGAATTAGAGAGGAGTCGTGTTCACCATCTTTGGGTGAGGTGGGAAGAAAAGGTGTGAACAAACACTTCCCAGATGGTAAGATGGTCAGGCTGGTTTCTGAAGAATGAATACAAGTCCTCAGGCAAGAAAAGTGTGTGCAGAGGCACAAAAAACCTCACTTGCAGGGGCCTAAAGAGGCTCCATCTGGGAGGAATGGTGGAGGCGTAGGGAGGTTCAGGGGAAAGGTGGGCTGGGAACAGCTGGAGAGCTATTCAAAAATCAGAAAGAGGGGAGCGGCATGAGAAGATTTGCATTTTATGAAGCAACACTGGACTCAATTTGGAGGCTATATTGGAATGAGAGTGGGAGGGACTATTTGAGGCGTGATTATTACAGGCGCCTAGTAACTGGGAGTGAAGCAACAATTGTGACGTTGAAGAAGAGATTATTTCCTGACTAACAGAAATTTCTTGAAATTATGTTTCAATTTTTACCACATTGTTTTTTTTACCATTATCTCATTCTTGGTATATCTAGTGCCAAAAAAAATCATCTACATTCTCTGCATTTTAAAGTTAAAAAAATTAATTTTTTAAAATTAATTGTTAAAAAAGTAAGGGGGTGTGGGGAGGACAAAAGGGGCAAAGGGACATATACGTGTGATGATGGGTGGACACTAGACTTTTGGTAGTGAACATGAGGGAGACCATATGGAAGCCGAAATATAATAATGTACACCTGAAATCTACACAATGTTATAAACCAATGTGACCTTAATAAAATAATTTTTAAAAAGCAATTGTTTATCAATAAATAATAAGTGAACAGACATCAAACTCCTCCATCAAAGTATTGCATGTGATATACAATCTGATTTTGAAGAGGTAACCAACATATAGAAATTTAGTAAAGATTTAGTACAAGCTTTGAAATGTCCCCCCAAAATCCAAAAATATGAAATCCTTAAGGTAGCTATTACCTTAATTAAAATTGAGGTAGATATAAATAAACAAATAAATGAAAAACAAATAAAGTTACTTACTTTATAACTATGAGAGAAATAACTGCATATAATGGCATCTTGCTTTCAGTTAGACAATAATGTATTACATGTATTTATATTTACTGTCTCTCTCTGAAACTAAAATTTAAAATTAGTATTGACTATTTTGATAAAACTTAAAAAGAATGTTTGGAATGTCTATAACATTCAAAAGTATCTCCCATATGCTTTAGGATAATCTATGTTTTATTTTGTAAAGCTGCTGGAGATTGTTTTTCTTTAAAATTCTCTTCATTTGGTATCCAACCTGGTGTGGCCCTTTACATTTTAGTATGAAATAGTTTATCTAGAAGTCCTCTTTTCTTTACACAACTTGGCTTACGAAGAAGTCATAGACATTTTGTAACGTGAGCAACCCTGGGAGCCAGTCAGCAAGATGGGTTCCATTGCAGGAAGGCCCCACTGGATGCCTCAGAGAGAAGAACATCAGGCAGCAGGGGTATGCCAAAGGCAAACCTGTGTGTGGAGAATCTGGCCTGATTAGCATCTTTTTCTTTTAGTGCTCCATGATTGAGGTGCATTTCAAATTGAAACTCGTTAAATTTATTTAAACTAGGAGGTCCCTCATGATCTCATTTACCCCAAAATCTAAAAATCCATAAGTGGACAGTACCCCTCACATCCTTAAGGGGGCCAGTCCTTGAGCTAATATGTTGCCAGCCATATTGACATGTCACTGACTGACAGCCTGCACAGCATTGCCACTCAGGATATCTCCAAAATACCAAAGAAGAAAGCCCATGTTTCAGTGTTGATTTATTATCAGAGGCGAAGTTATTTCTCCTGAATCAGAGCTATGGAACTGCAAATTAATGATCCCTAAGTGAAGGATGACTAACCCAAGTTCACAAGAGTTAAAATTGACGCATGCAACACGATGAGCTTTCTCAAAGAGCTGGATTCTTAAAATCTCATTTAACAACTTTAACCTTCATTCTGAAAGTGACGTTTGCTCTGTAAACGAAAGTTAAAATTGAATGGTTGTACCTCTTGCTTCCTTTTTTTTAAAGGAATTTGATTATAATTTGTAATAATGTAAGGACTAGAGTCACAATTTTAAAGAGAGAGAGAGGGACAAAAGTGCACCATACATGCTGGTCAGTTTTCCCTTTGGAAATATCTGATCTTATTCTATGTCAAAGTCTATCTGTCCATGATGTTATTTTTAAACCTTGAAGAAGGAGGAAACTGATTGATCTTAAACGATTTTTAAAACCCTATTTTTCCCCCACACTTTGCCCATTATAAGCCACAGGGATCAACCTGCCCCCTGCTGATAAACTCCATAGTTTGAAAACACTAATCAAACAAGATAGTGAAATGATCAAAGTGTAGTAGTCTGATTCCTCCATTCAGCGCAGGACATATCTGTGAACTGAAGGAGAGCAGGAGATTTCAAATAAAGACTAAAAGAACTCTTTTAAAGCATTTCTTTTGTACTTGAAAATTTGTTCATTTTGAGCTATAAAAAACAGGAGAGCTAAAAGCCTAATAAATTCCTTTGATCTGGACATGGCAAGTTCTTAAAGAGAAAGTCTAAAAGGTTGCAGACTGTCTGCTGGTCTCTAAAAATTAAAATACTGCAAACCATCACCTCTCTCCCCCCTCTACCTCCTGACCCCCACCAACAGACTATATATTCCATCCATTTTAGGAAGAATAGAAACTGCTAGAAATGAGTAGAGTAAAATCTACACTTACTCAAGTATTTTCACTGAGAATACAAGAATCACTCACAGTTTTGCAGTTCCAGAGAAGGCACCTCTCAGCCCGAGCCTCTCCTGAAGTGGCACTGGAATCATTTAGTGTGAAGAGAGGGAATCAATGACAGGCATCTAACATGAATATTGACTCGGGGAAAGTTGATAATTTAAATTTGAGAATAGATTTTAAAGTAATAAGATAGGAACTGGATAAATGGAAGCATCCAAGCCCATAAGAAGGCTCTTAAATTCATTTTAAGAGTTGAAATCCTATGCCTGCTAGACAAAATGTGTCCAATGCTAGATGGGATTCTCACTTTTTGCTCTAGTCTAAACCGTTGCTACTCAAACTGTGGTCTACACAGAAGCCCATCAGTTCCATATTGGAACCTGTTAGATATGCCAAATTTTAGAACCTATCCCAGATCTGAGTCAAAATCCCCATTTTAGCAAGATCCTGGATGACACACATGCACATCAGACTTTGAGAGGTACTTCTTTGGACCAACCACCCATCACAAGTTTCATCTCTAATACACACATTGAATTTATTAGTAAATATAAATACTACAAAAGATTTTATACAGAACTTTATCTAGAATTCTGCACTAAAGGAGAGCAGAAAATGAAAATTTCTAATAGCATACATGCCTGACATGATTTTTCCCCTTGCATTTTTGTACATTCCCATGTGGGTATGTGTGTCCATATTTGCATATGTGCTTCTGCATTACTTTTTGGTTTGCCTTTTCAGTTAAATCAAATCCATCTCAAAATCTTTATTGAAAACTTTCCATGTGCAAAGTATTTTGATATAAGGGATAAAAAGATGAGTGACACATCATACATGTCTTCAAGTTTATAAAATGTTAGAAGACTAGATAAATAATTCAAAACAAATATATAGTTGGTTCCTTGGGTACCAGCCATAAATTGCAATATTATAAAGAAATAGAAGGGAAAAATAGTGCAGTAGGCATGTTCTGGTATGCCAGAATTCTTTCTTGAGGAAACCACCACTTCCACGGAATACAGTTATGATGAAGCTGTCGATTATATTCTCCAGAGGCAGACATAGACCCAAGCACAGAAATCATAGGACTATATCCTCCACAATGATTAGGCCAAAATTGAGCAAATGATCCAAGCAGAATTCATCAGAAACTTCTGAAATAATATAAGAGCCCTAAGAGAAATCAATGTTTTGTTTTGTTTTGTTACTGGAAATTTCAGGAATCAAGAAAGATGTTAATACATAATGATACGTGTATCGTTATGCAACAAATGTTGCAACAAATATTTATTTATAATAGTCTAAACATTTATCAACATACCATGAATAAAAGTCCACATACAGAATGAAGCCAATTAGAGACACCAGGAGATAGAGAGAAACAACTATAATGACATTATTTGAAAGCTTGAGTCTAGACATGCCTAGATGGAAATCCATTCCTAGTCTTTCAAGTTAGTAAAGCATTAAATTTCACTTTTGTTCAGGGTAGTTTGGATTAGATTTGTAAAACTTAGAACTGGAATATTCCTGCCTATCACCAGAACTAACAATTACAAAGAAGCCTCTATAAGAAGAGTATATAAGAGGAGTACACCATGGCCTGTTAAATGTATTACTTAATTTAATCCCTACAATGCCTCTACTACATAAATATTATTATCCTCATCTTATTGAAAAGAAAACTGAAGCTTTAAATACCTGGAGATTAAGTATGGGGAAATAATTATTTGGATCTGGCTTAATTTCCATCTCTGTTTGTGTTATCCATATGTGTGTCACCTTGAATAGTTTAATGAAAAAATTACCAAAATTTGCTATAAAAGATTTAAAGAGAGAGAGAGAAAATACAACCAGCTAGAAGTTTAGGAAAATCTTCACAGAGGAGATGCTTTCAATTTCAGCCCAGATGCAGTGGCAGAATTTTAAAAAGTTGAGAATATTCCAGGAAAATAGAACTGCATGAATAACAGCTTAGTATTACTAGATTCTGGACACATTCAGAAGTAATGCAAATATGTTTTGAACATAGGGAGAAAAAATTGGGAGACTGGACCAACTAATTGATACCATATTGGGTATCCCGAATTCCAAAGTGTTCAGTTTGGACTTAATTTATTAGGTAGTTGAAATTCACTGAAAATTCTTGAGGAGAGTCATGAGCTGATGAGAATTTTGCTTTAGAGTGATTGACTTGGTTAAGATGTGTAGCGTGGATACAATAGGAAGAGATGGAACACAGAACATTCACTTAGGAAGCAATTGTAATAGTCTGGGCTCATTTTTCTTAAGTATTTTAAAGCTGCATATAGATAAGCTATAATGACTGACAATGATAGATATGTTGATTGATCTATGAGGTTTTATTTATTCTGTTGTTATTTTTATAATTTTTGAAAGAAGAAAAAATGCTCATACAGCAACACACAGCTACAAAGAAATTTAAATAAACCCCCAAATAATAAAAAGTTAAGATCATATCTGCTTTGTTTTTTGTGTGTGTGTATGGGGAAGACTGGCCCAGAGCTAACATCTGGGTCAATCTTCCTCTATTTTCTGTGGGATGCCACCACACCATAGCTTAACAAGTGATGTTGGGGCCATGCCTGAAATTCAAATCTGCAAACCCCAGGCTGCCAAAGCAAAGTGCTCAAACTTAACCACTGCACCATCAGGCTAGCCCCATATCTGCCTTCAATAACAGAAAACATGTAACTTTTACTTGATAATTCACATACTCCAATGTTAGATGTGTGAGAAGTTCTCAGAATATCAGTGTTCCAAGGTGAGGAGGAGAGTGGAGGAGGGAATAAAAGCCTTAAATTAGTAGAGTGAAGAGGAGATCAAGAAGGAGAGGGACCTTTGGAGTGATAAGAAGGATCTATCTTCCATAAGAGGACAGACTATTGCAGCAGTTTTAAAATGGGGCCCCTGGACCAGCAGCATCAGCACTACATGGTAAACTATGAGAAATGCAAGTTCTTTGGCTCCATCTCAGACCTTCTGATAAAGAAACTCAGGAAATTGGGCCCAATGGTCTGTATTTTAATAAGCCCTTCTGGTGATTCTGATGTACTTCAAAGTTTGAGAGTGTGTCCAACTGGTTAGGACCGTGGGTCTGGGTTTGGATACATGATTCTTTTACTAGCTGTGTGATTTTAGGCAAGTCACTTATAGTGAATAAGCTTCAAATTCTCCATCTGTAAAAGAGTTCTCATTCAGTAGGATTGATGCAGGGGCTGTATGAAATTGTTCCTGGAAAGTGTCTGGTGCAGTGTCTGGTGCAATGCCTGGCATGAAATAAACACTAAACAATGATAGCTGGTGACGGATGGGTGAATGATAGGTGATAATTAGAGAGAGGGGTCACAGATTAAGGAATTACTAAAGTGGATTCCTGCTTCTCATTTTAGGCAATTAGAAGAACGCTGGTGGTTTTAACAAAGGGGAGCCAATGTGAAATGTGATTTTCCAAAATAAAGCATAAGAATTTCCTCACCACTTTGTGATTCCTGGTCTGAACCAACTGTGTGAACTTAGGCCAGTTTGTTAACTGATTTAGTCCTTAATTTTTCAACATAAAATGCTGCAAATTTACTTAATGATGTCTAAGATTTTTTTCCAACTCTACATTCCATTGTTGTCTCTCATTTATCACTAAAGCCATCAATCAATCAATTAACAATTAGGTTTAAT
This sequence comes from Equus asinus, assembly GCF_041296235.1. Lineage (NCBI taxonomy): Eukaryota > Metazoa > Chordata > Mammalia > Perissodactyla > Equidae > Equus > Equus asinus. The sequence continues at coordinate 4,274,392 of NC_091807.1, forward strand.
GCATTGTGATCAATAATGTACAGAGTACAAGAGTTACAAATATATAGCTTCTGATGTCACAATTTAGATTTGGAATAAGCCCATGAAAAATTAACTAGCCCTGAAGGCAATATGTGGTATTTCAACGGAGTGACAAAAATATACCTGGGGAAAAAGAACAACCAAATGCTGCCAGGTATAACTTTAAATATGTGGTCGCTAATCTTGAGTCCCTACTTCAAACCAGAATTCCTATATTTCTTTAGGACATTCATTTTAGTCAACCTTATCACTTGTTTTACTCTTTCCTAGATGACAGCCACGCTTCATAATTTCACTCAGAAGAAAAGAAGCACTCAGAAGAGAACTATAGGAAACTATTCAACGCATATACTCTCATTTCTGCCCAGATATACTTCCTTTCCTTCTGTTAAGCTGCTGGAGTAAATGAATTCTCCATACTCCTCTCTAAAGCCTCTGTTCCTCTTATGGACTAGTTCCCACACCCTCTCATCTACACAGGGATGTCACTCCAGCACCATTACCACTACATGATCAGATTCTCCTCTCTATTGGATATTCCCTATCAGCATACAGTCATAATCTTATTTCTCCTCTCAATAAACCCCTCTCTTGACCAACTTCCCCTCCAAAGAACAGCCAGTTTCTCTGCTCCCGCTTACTGCAAAACTACACAACATAGCTCCCTAGTCATTTAATCTTCAGTTTATCTGCTCCCATTCTCTTAAGCTGACTCCATTGAGGCTTTTGCTCCCACAAATCTACAGAGCTGCTCTTGTCAAGGTCATCAGTGTCTTTCAGGCTGCTGAATCTAATGGTCAATTCTCAGTCTGCATCTTCCTTAAACTACAGCAACATTTGACCACACTGATCCCTCCCTTAAACATGTGAAACACATTCTTCATTTGGCTCTTGGGACTGGTGACTTGTGATTTTCCTCTTAAGTTACTGGTTGCTCTTTTTGAGTCTTGCTGGCTGCCTTAGCCTCATCTTGAAAGTCTCCTAAAGCTGTGCTGTTCAAGTACTTGGACTGGTTCTCCAATAGAAATCACTCCTTAGATGATGCCATGTCTCTCATAAATTTAAAAACCATCTATATTCTGATTATTTCCAAAGTTCTAAAATATAATTTATATATAGAGATGCCTACACATTCACACATAGTCATACACACACATACAATCAGTATCCTTTGTATATTTTTGAAATCACTGTTTGAAAGCACTTTTTTGACTTAGCATAACACTATAATATTATTCCGCATTATTGCATGGACTTGCTTGTCTTTTCAAACTCAATTGTTAAAGGTTGTTCCAAAAGCAGGTTCTGTCTACTTGCAACATTTGTCATAGAAATGCTTCTCCATACCTCTCCGCCAGCGTCAGGGTCCCCTTAAAGATCTCAACTTCTTCTGGAGGGGCTTTGAGGAAAGGTTCGCCCCATGTGCCCTCGGGCAGGGAAGCTGAATTCTCCAAAAATAACCTTTTTCCATGCACAGGATATTCAGTTACCTGAACCATCACAATTTTTGAAGAGATAAAACAAGTAGCCACAAAAAAATAACAAATATATAGGGCAGAATATAAGTTCAATTTAATTATATAGAATTAGAGCTCCTAGGATTTAAAGAGAAAGGTGACAACTCTCCAGAAATGAAGAGATTTCGCAGAGAGGATGCAACTTTAACAAGCCTAGAAAGGCCTTACAGTGATGGCTATAATGGTTATTGATTGCTTTCTTGCTCTCTTTTCATTCTGATTTCTCCCCAGTCCTCTCTCAATCACTTCCTCTCCCACAGTTCTGGTTGTTGTGTTATGTAATGTGACACAACCTCTTCTGGCCATAGTTGACCAGTACCTGACCAAATGAAAGCTAATCCATAAGTGGACTGAGCCAACTGACTCTTAGAATTTGAACCTTGAGGCACAGAATGTGAATGAGCTCATAGCTGTCGCACCAATGTCAGAACTCTAGATGGTAGAACCATGATGTCCTTGGTGCTCTGAGCTGCCCTGGTGAGGTCCACTGTTAATCCTTTCCTTTAATTCTATGAGATCCAAATCCTTATCATAAATCCCCTTTCTCTTAAGGTAACTTAAGTAATTTCATGGTTTTTGTAACTAAAGGCACCCTAAAACAGTGATATCCAGAGCTATATGGTTATGGAACATAACAATAACTAAATGTTGCTTGTTTTTAGAATATATTTTCTTCACAGAATTCAAAGCTTGGAAGTTAGAACTTCCTGGGAAACAGAATGCGAGATAAAATTTCAGAAGCAATGCATATCTCAATTATGTTTTGTGGCTACCTGTTAACTTTTCTGTTGTATAAAATAATTTAGAATAATCATCTTAAGGACTCTACAAAAATATTACACTAACCAATGAGCACATATAATTATTTACCCTTAAATAAACAGAACAAACTCTTAAGAAACAGAAGTGGTTCTCAGAAAGTAGAGATTAATGTTGAGATGTCCATTATGGGGAAAAGGATGCTAATCTTTTCTCTTTGCAGTCAGTGAAGTAGTCTAAATTCAAATAACACATTTTGTAATGTACTTATTATCTAAATTGTTTTTATTATTGCTTTAAAACACACATTTTATTCCAAATGTTCTCAATCTCCATAGAGAAAGATGTTATATTGTAAAAAATAATTCCTTACTCAGTTTGGTTAATTTTCTTTCTGAATTAGAGGACAAGTGGAATATACAAAAACATAAATCACCAAAACAGCAACTTATTTCTTCTTTTTTACATGACATGAAATCCATCGTGGGAGGGAAAAGGAGGTAGGGGGGCTTTTATGAGTCTGAATTTATCAGTAAAACTATAAGAACCTAAATTACTATCCTTGACAGATTATTCACTTCCAAGAATATGACACAGCTTTCAAAAAAGCAAAATTCAAAACATATCAAAATAAAAAGTACTGGGGCTGGCCCTGTGGGGTAGAGGTTAAGTTTGCGTGCTCCACTTTGGCAGCCCAGGGTTGGCAGGTTCAGGTCCCAGGCAAAGACGAGGCACTCCTGGTCAAGCCACGCTGTAGCGGCATCCCACATAAAACAGAGGAAGACTGGCAACAGATGATTGCTCAGGACCAATCTTCTTCCTCTCCTACCTCGAAAAAGAAAAAGTACTAATACTTTTGTAACGTGTGTGTGTATGTGTGTGTGTGTGTGTAAAACTAAACCATTCAGGTGAAATCTCAATATCAGAGAAAGTTTTCAATGATGAATAGACTTCTTCTCAGAATGAATATAACAATCTATGAAAATTTCCTTAATAGCATATTTCTTAATATCTTCAAATACGTGATCCAATACTCACAAATTTTCTCTTCCATTTCAGTTTTCTTTCTAGTCCTAAATTGACCACCTTCTTTTCCATTGACTTACCAGATATTTCCATTTGAGTGTGTTACAGAAACATTAAATAAAACATGTTCAAAGTAGACCTCATCATCTTACTTCTAAATGATCTTTCACCTCTATTTTAGGTTTAAACAGAACTCAACATAGTGGTTTGTCCCATATCATAAATCATCTTTAAACAGTAAGGAGTGGCATAAAGAGTCAGGATTAATTTAAAGACTCTATAGTCTTAAACTAACATTTTACCTAAAAACACTGTAGTTAGAGATATTATACTACTATTCCTTACTTCCTGTGCATTCCATTAAACCTTTTCTGGTTCCCAGATAGGAAAAGAAAAAAAAAACCTTCAAGAACAAATTAAAATTGCTACATAAATAGAGTAAATACTAATTACAACCCTCAGTTGTTCAAAGACAAGAGAACAATTAAAACATCAAAATAGTGTCTACGTAAAAGATTATTTTAATAATCACTATTTATTTGACAGACTGGTATAACCTGTGTACTGCCTAGTGATAACGGTGAGACATCAAATAGGAAAAATATGTCATATCAATGAAACTAATTGAAAGTGAGTAGATGGAAAATTTTAATTAACTTTGTGAACTGGCTTTGTCTCTGTCAATTACCTAAATTACACTAGCAAAGCATGGACAAAACTCTGTATTCAAGTTTAGACAAGAGCACTGTGAAACAATTCCTTGATCGGCATGAGATAAATCATTTCAATTGCATATTAAATCAATCACTAAATGGAATTAATAGAAATGTAGAATAAATGAAGGAGGAAATATATATGCAATACAAGGGAAATGCTAAAAGTAGATTGAATTAAGCCCAGGAAGGACCTACTCGTATAAGAATACTAATAGACTGAGAGGCAAATCAGCTTCTGAGTTTTGTAGACCTGTGAAATATCAATCACAGGAGATGCGCAATGACTGCATACTGAATAGGTATCTACTTGACTTTGCAGTTTTCATTTTTTTTAATAAGTGGAGCCAGAGAAATGTTTGAAGATAATCAGTAATCTAAACATATTTATAAAATAAAGATGAGTCTCAACTATTTTTTTTGCCTCTTGTCCAATGTGAGGATGTAGGACACATTATTTTTAAATAGTATTTTCTTAAAATCTAAAAAATATTCATGTGTTGGAGTGTTTCTTCAAATACCCAAAATTACAAAATCAGTTACTTTACATTTTCTCAAGTTGCCAAAATAGATGAACTTGATTGTGTGGTGTGCTGCCTAGAAATATGATAAAGGTGTATTTTAATTTCTCTTAGTACTTTTAAAAACTTCAAATGGATTTCACAATGTATATATTCAACAAATTACTGGCACCTACTATGAATGGGGCACCATTCCAGGCACAAGAAATCCTACAACAAAACTTTTGAGCTAAATGGAATATTTTGTGATTATCTAGGTATTGTGATTGCAAAAAATCTTAATCTTCTGTGCTAACGCCAATGATATGCAATGGCTATGTCGCACTATTTTGAACAAATATTATAAGTTTTAAGCAAAAAACAATGCATGACTGACTGATTATCTGAGTTTTCCATACGTGTGTGGAGGGGGATGTTTTGAGGATTTTGTCCCTCATATTTGCCTTAGCTGATCCAATTCAATTCAGTCCTGTTCATATTACAGGTGAAGACACCAAAGCCTAAACAGTTAAATAGCCCAAGATCACAAGTCCAACTAATGTTAGTGAAAGTGCTAGAACAGAGGTTCTTTGATTTCCATGGATAAAATAAATGATATATTATAACAGACACAGCTTATATGTCTATAGGAGACCTATATCATACCTAATGTTTTACCAAAAGCCAAAGATAGACACTCCAAAGAATTTATTTATTTATTATTGCTATCTTTTAAATGGAGAAAAAATAGATTAGATGGATATTGGCAAAACACATTGGCAGCTAATATGAAAGATACTATTGTAATAATACTTTATCCCCTAACTTTAAATCTGGCCTGGTCTTCAAGGATAAATAATAGACCACCTCTGTGTTGTGCTTTGAGGGGCAACCAGAAAGACTACTACAAATAGCTCCCCTTCCACACCGTGTCTTGGTGCCCCAAATTCTATTCCTTTCTTTGCGTCTTCAAGACTTTTTAATGGTTTATTTACAGCATTCCTTCTTAAAATGCAAATTCACTTGCATAAGAAGCTACTTCCTTTTATGATTAACTAACATAGTTATGAGCATCTTGGGTTTTTTCCTCTAAATGTTCAACATTTCAAAATAAATAGTTTTTCTTTTGCTGTTTTCTTTCCTTTCTGTATATTTTCATTTAAAATATCATTATGCAATGTCCCATTCTTAAAAAAGAAAGAAACATTATGTCCATAATGTGAAGATATTCTTTACTTTTTATTTCTTTTTTATTTTTTGAAAGTTCATTTCAAACATTTATTATTTTATTATTATTACTAAGATTAATTTTATAAAAAGAATATTAACAAAGAAAAATTTTGGTATAAAAACATTTTTTTCAAACAATGCTTAATTCTCTAAGTAAACACATCTTTCTAATTACCTGAAAATCACTCAATGTCTTCGGTATAATTGTATCACAGCATCATTATTAACAGAAACCTGAGGAGAAAATGTCTGTTTTTTGGTTTTCTTTTTTTGAGGCAGATTAGCCCTGAGCTAACATCTGCTGCCGTTCCTCCTCTTTTTGCTGAAGAAGACTGGCCCTGAGTTAACATCCATGCCCATCTTCCTGTATTTTATATGTGGGACGCCTACCATAGTATGGCTTGCCAAGCGGTGCCATGTCTGCACCCAGGATCTGAACCAGCAAACCCTGGGCCGCCAAAGCGGAATGTGCGAAGTTAACGGCTGCGCCACGGGGCCAGCCACTGTATTTGTTCTTATATAGAAAACAAAGTGGGAAGGAAAACTATAGCACTGTTATCATATGCATAGTGTTTGCCTCAAAAGCCTAATGTCTCTAAAATATCATTTTCTGGAGAAATGTGTTTGTTAGATAGAAGTTTCTATAATTTTATTACTTTATTTCAAATAAAGATAGCTGTGCCAAATTAATTTAAAATTCAGCTGCTTTTATAATGCTTCAACAGATTTGTCATATTTCTAAAATGGATATGTGTTTTGAATAACATACTTAAAAGATATAACAATAAATATTATGGAAGAAAAAGTAAAATCCTTAAACAACAAATAAGAATGAGATATAATTTTAATTTTCCACATCAGAATTTCAAAACTATAGAAAATGGTGTCTGAATATGTCCCATAGAATAACTTCTAGTGGAGAGAAATGTGTTTATAATCTATATTTTCAAAACCCAGAAATAACTTTTTAATAATTAAGATTATTAAGCATCTCCCAAACTGGAATGCTTAAAAAAAAAGAAAAACAACTTTCTGAGGAATAGCCTCATATGACTGTGCTACTTTTCCTGGGGAGCCAGAGGAAAGTTTTTGTATAAACAAATGTATTCCATGTATGCCTATCTTTTGTATACAAAATGTATAAACAACATTTTGAACATCTTGGTTTTACCTCGGAAAAGATGAATTACCAAACTACCAAACAGATAGCTCATGGATAATAATGAGCTGCTGGTTTGGCAACTGTTGAAATGCCAAAGTTGTAGAAATACATACTTGGATTGTAAAAATGAGTGACAGTCACTTAGTTTCACATCTAATTTTGCCTAAGAGCTACTATGTTTACTTTTGGGCAAAAGCTTGATATCTGCGACCAAAACCCCATTCCTTAAGGGTAAACTCTGGAAGGATTACTGTGACTCTGACTGTTTTCTCCAAAGGTGCTGGGAACACTTGCTTGTTCCAAGAAGTCTGTTTTGTATAGAATCACTGTCCAGTTATCGTTATGGTCTGAAATGTTTTCCCCGAAATTCACATGCTGAAGCCCTAACCCTCTTTGAGACTGTGTTTGGAGATGGAGCCTATAAGGAGTTGGAAGGGTTAAATGAGCTCCTAAGGGTGGGGCCCTAATCCAATAGGACTTGTGTTCTAATAAGAAGAGGAAGAGACACCAGAGGTCCCTCCACCAAATCTCACACACAGAAGAAAGAATGTATGAGGACAAAGAAGAAGATATCCATCTACAACCCAAGGAGAGAGTCCACACCAGACATCGACCTTGCTGGCACCTTGATCTTGGACTTCCAGGTTCCAGAACTCTGAGAAATAAAATTCTGTTGTTCCAGCCCTGTTCCAGTCTGTGGTGTTCTGTTATGGCAGCCATGGAGACTAAGGCAGTGCTGTACTGTTGTCCTTTTCCTGAATCTTAAATATCCAATCATTTAGTGCATGGATCAGCACACCTTGAAAATCTTTTATGTCTAGGAATTGAAAAAATCCTGGATATACCTGACTTATCCATGATTAAACAATGACTCCATATATATTACAAATGATCTTTAAAAATTTAAATGATATATAACTTGTGTTATATGTAACAATTAATAGATAGCTTTATTCTCATAAAAGGAAAAAGGAAAATACTAATGTGTAGTACTATAGTATCACAAAGGAACAAAAAAGTATTACTAGGTTTAGAAAGTATTTAAAGTAGTGAGTCCCCTCCTGCCCCAACACAGTCAACTCTACCGTATCTGGAGTATAGACAACTCCCCTCCCCCATTATTTAAACTGCATAAACTATAATTTTAGTAAATCAAGCAAAGAGCTAATCAAGTTTTGATTTGCTAATTACTTCTCAATTTGATTAGAGCTGGCAGCTAATCATCTCTGGATATTTAAAGTCAATCTTTCACTCACACTTGCAAATCAAGACTTCAGTGTAAAACAAAACTGGGAATATAGCATAAAAGTTCTCTGTGTTATAACAAATAATTAATTTCTACTTGTTGCTACAATTTTAACAACAAAGAAAAATTTTTCTAGGATACTTCAACAAGTTGAATTATGCATGCAGTGTGCCATCCTGTGCTGGAGAATAAAAAAAAGGGTAAGCCGGTTTTGTACAATTTTGTGGAGCAGCCCACATTGAGCCAAGAAAGTGTACATGCTACATTAAACAAACACAATATAATTCAAATTCATAATTCCATTTTTATGGTCAACTTAAGTTTGCAGAAGAAATATCTGTCAAATTGAACCATAAACAATCAATATTATAATAGTTTTTCCAATTACAACCAATATTTTAAAGCATATTTAAGAATTATTAATGTGCCTAATACATATATATATATCTCCTTGAAAAATATGCCAAAGTAGGAAAAAGAATGTCACAGTCATTTAAATTCAACAAGGGAAAACATTATGATGAAACACTGTGGAGAAGGAAGTGAGGCAGATAAGTTGGTTCTAATTTCAGGGGGAAATGTCTTTCCCAGTCATTTCTCAAATACTATATTTAAATTGTGCCCTGTAACAAAGTTTCTATTATCTTTGTCACTTTCTGCTCCTATCACAATTATGCAACTTGAAACTTGCTTGACTGTACTGCGCTGAATAATGAATCATCTTTCTAGGAGTTATTTCATTAACACTACTGCCTCATTAATAGCATTTCCAAGCAGTACCTTCACTTAAAGGTGTAATGTTGGACAAGTATCTTGTAAAGGTAGGTTATCTGAGCAAATAATGGGTACAGTTTTTTTCCTAAAAATTCTATCATCATAATTTAAATATTTTATTTCTTTTCCCATATTCATCTAAGATCAATGAAAAGTGACACAAGTTTTTGTCTTACTATTTTTTTAACTTTCCATTCTATTCTTCCTCCTTTCTATGAGGTTGATATTTTTTATTTACTTCCATCTTCAGTATTTTTATTTTATTGTTTTCCTTATGTAAAACTTTAATATTTTAGTCACTAACTTTAATAGTAAAACAGTAACTCTTAGATTTATAGCTCAAATAATATTTTTATTGTGTCCAAATTTTGGCTTTATTCTACATTCTGTCCTGAATGAATTCCCTGGTGAATAACTAATTTAGCCAGAAATTAGAGAGTCATATTAAAAAATGCCCAGCATCGAAGTATGAGGAGACACTCCCCATACAACTTTGCAATGCAAACAGTAGTCTTCCATTAACCTTTGCCAAATGCATGAATGACTTATTTCTCTTTTTTTTGTGTTTCCATTTCCATCTGAGCTCTGTAAAGTGGATTTCAAAGTTCTCTTTTGAAAGTCAAAGGGCTGGAAAGCTCCAGAACTGTACCAAGTGTGCATGCCTCATTTATATCTATACTCCGGCCTCCATAACTGATATTCCTGTCCCTCAGAGGTCTAAAGAAAGTATCTTCTATAAAATATTAGATATAATTCTGCTAGATAGTAACTCAAGGTTCTTTTTCTCTTCTCCTAACAAGAGAACTTTCGAAAAAGAATTAACTTAAGAATAAGATTGTATGCTCCTTCAACCTGATTTTAGTCTTGTTAGAAAATGCCAAACTCTAATTATTCCCTCCTTCACATGAAAACCATGTTATTAGGAAAGTTATTCTGGAATCCACCTGTTATGAGATTTTCTCACCGCAGTTCTATGTGTTTTGAGATGCTAGAGATGAGAGTGTTGGGTAGAAAAGAGAATTTTATATAATAGATGGTTAACTGAACTAGCAAAACATAGCATTTTTTAACTAGTTTGTCTTTAAAAAAATAAAGAAGCAGTAACAGCCAGGGCTAGAAGTTGAAATGCATTAATGCAATACATTAAAACAATAACATGTTCATGACATTTAATACTGTAGTGGAGGTTCTGGTTTAAATTCTAGCATACTTTAAGTTATAAAGCTAGCTTTTATTTATTTATTTTTTTAGTAGCCCAAGTCATTATTAGGCCTCTCAGCTCAGGCTAATAATGTTACTCCTTGGTTTGGCTGTTCAAATGATGTTTAGTTGGGTTTGGAATGTAAGCAGAATAGGATGTAGATTAGACAAAGACTAAGGGGTCTAGACCCACCTTCTGAAGTTAAGTTGAAATATGACTCAAAGTTTTCCTTAAACTGCAGAATACACATTAACCCCAATGCAACAATCTTGGTTCAGACTTAATAAGCTTCCTCCTGGATTTCTGCAACAATTCTAAACTGATCTCTTTGCCAACACTCCCTTTTCACTCATTTATCGTCTATGGCACCATCAGACGGATCTTTCAGCGACTTGGGCAACCTCCATTGACACCTTGCTACCTTCAAGAAAACATCCAGATTCTTCAGTACACTATCTGAGTCTCTTCATCATCTGCCCCAATCCGCTTTCCCAGCTCACCAGTCCTAAGCTCCAGACACACCGAACCTCTTGTTGTTCTCTCAAAACGTCTGCCCTCTTATACTTTGTAACCCCCACACCAAAGCAGGGAATACTGCCCCTCCTCCTCATCTCTGGTAAATATCTCCCTATACATTAACTATCACCTAAACGTCATCTCCTCTACATAAACATTATCAAAGCTCCCATAATATGCTCTCATAATCTCCAAAGACCACGTTTCTGAGTTTTGAACCTTATTGCACAAGTGTTTGTGAACCTGTGATCACTTCTTAAAGCAAGGATTGTGCTTTGCTCATTCATTCAACAAACATTTGAGAAACTGTGATCAGTAGGGCATTATATTTAGCAGTGTAATTACAAAATTGAGATTTGGAATGTATCGTCTAGTGGAAAGACAAGCAGATGACTACAACACCTAGTGACAATTCTATAGTGGTGAAGCACTGGGTACCATGGGAGCACAGAGCAGAGGCAGAGACTTCAGCATGCCATGGGAGACATCGAGGAACGAAGTCCCATCAGAGCAGCTCACGCATTGCCTGGCACTTAGGAGGTGATCATTAAAGTACTTTGAATTAATTAATGACTATATCAATAGACAAAAGCTAACCTGGTTGCTGCATTTCTATTTTGTGTCAAATGCCTTGCTTTCTCAAGCTTCTGGACCATAAAGAGATTTGGGGGTCAGGCAGAAAGATTCCCTTTTCAATGTTTTATATTTCTTTTCATGTCACCTTTTCTTGTCTTTATCGAATTTACTGCGGTCATTATACATTTTATACCATGATTGAGGGCTGGGTCTATTAGGAGACTTTACCTACCTTCAAACAATTCACTTTTTATTAGAATAAACCTCAGTCAAAATTGATAGAAAAAAAAACTTTCTGATACCCTCTGCCTCTACCCTGAATCCTTCATCCTTCCGGATGTCATATTCTCTGTCCATTTTCCTCCGTGTCAAAATCCACTCTCAAAATACATTAGAAGAAAATATGTTCACTCTAAATTACCAAGAAAACAGTATCAAAAGTATTTCCCTCTTAGAAACCAAATTTAAAGGCAAATTATAAACCTATTTCCAAATTTCTAGAAAACACAAAGATAGAGCAACATGTTACATGACACTATGAAGAAACTAAGAAAACTTCCAGATGAGGCGCATTCTACGAGTTAACTTAATTTGATACCTGGAAAAGTAAATATGTGGTAAAAAAATAATAATAATTGTTTAACGAAGCCAATACCTTTCCCTGTGTCGCATATAGGTTGGCCCTGACTTTCGTGTGTGGCGTAACATTTTAGAGCAAACACATAGGTCCAGTGTGCAACGCGATGCTTAAGTAACGATGATACGTCACTCTCTCTTCCAAAACTTCAGGTGATCACAAACCATTTTAACACATCTCTATTTTTAAATGCTCCAAGGACATCTACCTGTTGTCTTCCACGATATTGTAACAGACTTTAAAGTGAAAAATTAAGATGAACTTATTAATAACATCTTCCCTATGTCATAACTTTTTAAAGGAAACTATGAATTTGTTTTCAAAACCATAATTTTAAAATTGCTTTTGGTTCTTCTTTACTCTTTGCATGGAATTTCTTCTGTAACTTCTACCTTTAGAGTCACAAACATTGCTGCTGTAAATGTGTTCTACTCAACCCTTCTTTCCTTTTTAAAAGTATTTTCTAAATTTACATTGTGGAAAAATACCTTGGAAACTCCTACTATAGTAAAAAAAAATCCTAATATCTGCCTTTTTTGTGTATTTTATATATGCATGTCTGTGAGTTGCTAACATTATATTTTGAGAGTAAAGACAGAAATACTGCCCTTTAGAGAGAAAGAAAGAAAATTCCAGGAAGGGAAAATATATATGGAATACTTAAGGCACTTAAAGCAAAATTTAAGAAACCTCAAGTAGCATTTTCAAATTTTATCTATTAAAAAATAATCTTCATAAAGGATAAGGTAAAAAAATATCTATAGTAAAAATACTGGAGAATATATTCTCTGTGCTAAGTGTAGCACAATATTTTGATACTCAGTAAATTTAAAACACTGACATTCTGTGAATTTCGGAAAACAAAACTGATAAGTAGTTCCACAGAAACATGTAAACTATGTGTAGAAAGAGTATTCCTCTTGTCCTAAACAACATAACTTTGGCCAAATAAGATTCAGCATTTGAACGTTTGCATAACTTTAGTTGTATCTATTTTGTGGAGATAGTTACTTGGTAGAAGAATTTAGGAAACACAAAAATGAAATATTGTAATTTGGAGTAAGTCCAGAATTAGAGTAACCTTCTTTATTCATAACATAATATTCTTTCACTGTACTTTGAAATTTATGCATTTTATATGGGTGTTTAAATTGCAGATTTCCCTTCAAGTTGAAATCTTCTAAAGAATATTCTTTTTGGTATTATTTGAGTGTTCAGGAGGCATTTGTAATAGCTACATATTCAGTTAATAGGTAAAAGTGATACTTGTAAATCAACATTCACTAAACAGTCCTTAACGGTTAATAAAACTCCTTAAAGGAGTCTTTTCGTCACAGGAATTGTGCCCTATAGAAATGCTATTTGCGAGATTCTTTTGTTTGTCTTTTTTTTAGGAAGATTAGCCCTGAGCTAACTACTGCCAATCCTCCTCTTTTTGCTGAGGAAGACCGGCCCTGAGCTAACATCTATGTCCATCTTCCTCTACTTTATATGTGGGATTCCTACCACAGCATGGCTTGCCAAGTGGTGGCATGCCCACACCCGGGATCCGAACTTGTGGACCCCGGACCATCAAAGCAAAACGTGAGCACTTAACTGTTGCATCACCAGGCCAGGCCCAATATTTGCAAGATTATATATTCCCTTGTTCATATATAGGATCAAGCATCCATAGCACAAAACACATGGCTGTGGGAAGCTTTGGTACCTTTTGATTAGACTTGATTCTATTGTGCTAGGAGATTTGTTGTGGCCTTATTTTCGTCTAGAGTTTTGTGATAAACACGTCATCTTCCATGTGTTATTTTTTATCGAGGGATGCAGTCCTGAATGGCAGGGAGATTGTAGGTTTTGAAATCAGGAAACATGCCTGCTTTTGAATCCTGTTATTGCATTTACTTTCTAGGTGCTCTTCAGAAAGTTATCACTTCTGGAAATTCAGTTATTCTGACAAAACAAGTTTAACTTCTTCCTATGGATTTTATGAAAATTAAATGCAAAAGGAATTAATTCAAGATCTGGAATATATTAAACATAAAAAAGGTTATGATTTGAATTAAATTAAGTAATAATTTTGATTAATGTTAAAGATAGTTATGCAATGTGATTTAATATCAACATGAGAATTATCTGTGCATGTCTTTATTTCAAGAGATGTATAACCTTTGTACACATGTATTCATGTTTCAGTGAACAGAGAATATACGTGATTGCACTCATGGCCAGGTAATTTGAAAAAGAGTACCAAAAAGTGGAGAATTTAAGGGCAATGTTTAGCTTTCAGAGAATTGTTGGTTATTCTGCCTATTAAAGAAATTATATAATGAAATATAAGAGGCATTCAAAAATTTCCTATGGAATGAACTAATAAATGCATATATTTCTCATTAACATGGTTTTCCTAGATTCAAATGAAAATAACTATCATACATTATAAACACCTAGATGAGCGTATATTTTATTTACATCACTGTATGCACTTATATTTTTGCCATATCGTAAAATAGATTCTGCATGATATAGCACATTAGTTTTTTATTACACTAATGTAACAAGAAAAACGCAACAACGAAATAGTGAGAAAGAAATCCTTAATTCAAAGATTTTTTCCTCTTAGTTGTAAGACTTAGAGCATGCAAAATGTTGAACAAATATCAAAGAAAACACTTCAAAAAAATGTTTTATAGTATGCAACAATCTTAGAAATACTACCAAACAATAGCTTTTAAAAGCTATTCCATGGGGCTGTGACTGGCCTTTGGAACATTTCCACTCAATTCTGTAATAGCAATTTTTTAGTCTTTTATAAGTGATTTCACCCTGAGGAAAAATGGAGGCAGCATGATATAGAGAATATTTCAAAGTTGGAAAAGGAGGAGCTATGTTCTCTTCCTGGATGTGCCTCTTACTGCCTGTGTTCTTGGGAAATTTTTGTACATCAGGCAGGACGTGCTTCCTATCATTTTAACGAGACTGTGTTTTAAAAATTAATGAAGCCAAACAGCAATGGAGATTTAAAACACGCTACGAAGGAGGAAACCTTAAGAAGCATCCACTACTCCCCTTAATTTTATCAACTGGCGTTTATTTAAGCTCTTACTATGTGCCTGGTACTGTGCTAAGTATTTCTCATGGATTAAATAATTTGATCTTCACAACATTCATATCACATAGAAACGACTGTATTCTTAGTTTCTAGAGCAGGAAACATGGACCACAAATTATTGGAATAAACTCTTAAACATATGTACCCACATATTAACATACACTTAAAAAAACTGTATTGATCTTTTGTTTCAAAATTAAATATATAAACAGAGTATCTACGGAATCTTTAAATTTTCTCTGTAGTTTGTCAAGAAATCTACCTTTGTCTTATCAGAAAGTTAGAAACTTGAAATTATAAATTTGCGTCTAAATTGATTGATATGGTGTATCACATGGAGAACTTGTTAGGTATATGTCTCTGACGTATATGCTCACACACACATATATAAAATTATATTATTCACAAAGAAATCTATTCTTTAAAGGCCTATATTGTAATTATTTTCAGGAAACAATGCTTTCAAAAATGGCCAAAGAATGTAAAAGGGCGCTAACTCAATTTTGGTTTGACAGCAATTTTGTAACCTTTTTGATATATGTTGCTACCCAGAGACAGTTTCTTCTTGGGAAGCTATCTAAAACCCATGTAAATTAGAGCCAGCAGCTAGAAGCAACTATACATACTTCTTTTACAAAGAGGCAGAAAGTGAAAATAAGTTGAAACAATATTTAAAATAAAAAGAAGTCCCCAGGCAATGTCTCGAATTCAGTGCATTGTTCAGTCCACTAGTCTCATAAAATATACATCTATATGAAACAATAAAATCTTGGAAGTCACACGATTGCAATCCTTTCAATATATTAGGTAAACTGTTGTTTTTATGAGCAACTTGCACTATGAGGAGAGGAGTGCATTTTTAATACTGTATTGAAAACACTAGGTTAATATTCACTTTGTCTTATGCCTTTCTTTTCTTCTGGCTTCCTGACATCTCTGCTTTGTCTGGAGTCTTGTCTGTGTGCCAAAAGCCCCTCACTGCAGTCTCAGACAAGGGAGACTTTACCCCACACCTACAGAGCCCTGGAATTCGGACTAAAAGAGCTCTCCTTATTTATTTACTTGTTTATTTTATTCCAAAACTTGATCATAGTCTTCTACAGCTGCTTTTTGGGAGACCTATACTTTATTAAAGTGTCCCTGCTCCTTTTTGTTAAAAATCAGGCAGGATCGATGATCCTCCAGCAAACACTGCTCACTGCTTTATCATCACTCACTTGGGAAGGTCCGTGTCTGACTGCTATATGGCACAAAATTGAATTTGAATGCATTTAAAAACATTTCAACTTTGGAGCCTCATTAAATAGTTTTTGTTCTTCTTTTTTTTAAACATCTATTTATCCTTTGTATGCAAGATCATTCTGTCCACAGATTGATGGGCCCTATGAAAGTGGAGACTATGAGAGTCTATGAAAAAAATGGCTAACGTACATCAGTGGTTCTTAACCCTAGCTGCATATTAAAATCACCTCAGTATTTTAAGGAAACACTTAGGGCTCTGCTCCACAACGAACAATTCTGACCTAAGTGGTGGGACCTGGACACTAATATTGCTTGAACATGCCCCCTGGTGAATCTGATATGTAAAATCAAGCAACACTGACATATTCACTGGCAATTTCATATGGTTCAACCTTATATCTTATTTACTTCTCAAAACTAGTATATTTCATAGTATTTTAAGATAATAATTATTATCTCCATTTTCCAAATTAGGAAATAAAAGATTATAGAGATTAAGTGACTCAATAATCACACCAGGTTATGTAATCAGATAGTAGCTGCTCTCGATTTGAAAACTGCAAATATCATCAAAGAAAGAGGTATTATCTTCACCAAGATAGATTTGCTAAAGAAGGAATGTAACAATCATATGGAAAAATCTGCAACAAAATTAGAGTTGTAAAGCTGGAAAACAAACAAAAAATTACCTATTTTTGTTTCCAGTTTTTTAACTAACAAAAAATAGATCATAACTTAACAAGAATAAAAATGAATTAATGTTAACATTCACCCACAAATATTACTCAACCATAAACATTATGATTAATCAAGATTTAATTTTCAAAAGACACTGAGTAAATTGCATTTATTGATATTGCTCCTGGCTATAAAAATTACTGTAGCAGCCAATAGCTTTGATGTATAACATACGTACTTGACAATAGTTTACTATACTGATTTTCAAACGTTCCATACTAGATTTCCAAGGTTTGCCATCTGAATTAACAATAATCTTTCAAGAGAGACAATGCTCAATTTATTCTATTTTCTACTAGGTTTTTATCTAAAATGGTATGACAGCTCATATTAAATTTTCGTGCAAACATAATACATTATATTTTCAGGAGATAAAATTTCAAGTCAACATTATATGAATAAAGAAAAGTTTTTTTCCCCTATTGTGACTCTAAAAAATTGACTGTGAACTTGGGGCCTGTTGTCGGCCCTGGAAAATTTCCAAAATACTCACAAAAGTTCACTATTATGGAAATAATAAATGCAAGACATTTACCTCATGGGAATCTCTGAGTGTGTTGCTGTCATGGGTATAGTCTAACTTTAGCTCTTTATAATTTCTCACTTATGGCTGAAGTTACAAACCATATGGTGATAGAGAAAATTAGCCATATTTTAAAGAACCAGCCAAAAAACTTTGCTTATTTCAGCCAAAATTCTCTTCCATAAACGTATCTGGTCACAAAACAGCTTATCAAAGGATATATTATTCTGACTTTGGTATTATTGCTCACTTGCTTAATTCTTAATGGAAGTCACTTAGGTTTTATAGAGAAAAAGCGAAGCATAAGAAAATCAAAGCTATAGCACAAATTTTCAAGTCTTCGAACTAATGTACTAGGCTCAGGTCAATTTGCTGATATTTGACAAATATTAATAAAATAAAAACAGGAATTTCCATGGTATTAAAATAGCATCACCATTGTCTATTGAGATTTAAATTGGACAATATTTTGACAAAGGTATATATTTTGATAAATATTGATGATTCAAAATCTCCCTGTTGTTTCTGTGGTTTTAAAAAGATAATTTTTATCAGTAAGAAAATATCACAAAAAGTATTTAAATACTCTAAAATTCAAAATTATTATTAGACTTTTATTGCTTTAAGACATTTAAGCAACTAGGTATCCACATCTTTTATAAGGAAAATAGCTTTTTCAGTGACAAATTAATTTTACGGAGAGACTAACTGTCTTGTTAAATTCTTCCTTACCTCTGGATTTCCCTTATCTGTATTTTCACATAACTTTACCTGCTGACTCAAGCTGAAGAGATATCTGCTCAAACTATTGAAGCTCCTGTAGCCTAGTTTGCCATTTTTCAAATTGGTGAAAGATTTATTTCAATATACAAATGTAAATATTTCAGCCTTAACATTCTGTAATCAAAGGAATAAGAATATCTTATAGATGAGTAATAGAGAATAAAATAGAATTTCTATTACATGTAATTCATTCATTATTCCACACGTTTATTGAGCTTCGTGTGTGCTAGTCGCTGTCCTAGGTGCTGGAGAGACTGTGTGTCGGACGCAAAAGGGCTAGAGGAGGTGGAAGATTTTTCAGATAGTGTGTTCAGGAGTGCCTCTCTGAGGAGATGATGTTTGAGCTGAGATTGAAATTATGAGACTGAGCAATTGTGTGCAAAGAAGAGTGATCCCTGACCAGAGAATAGCGAGGACAAAAATTCCTACAATGATCACGATTTTGGTGTTTTTGAGCAGTGAAAAAGAGATTCACCTGACACGAATTTTTTAAACCAGGAACTAATACTAAGAAATCTAGCCAGAAAGACAGGAAGTGCCCAGACATGCCTTGTAGGCAGAGGGAGGGGTTTGGATTTTTTTTTTAAAGGCAATAGAAAGCTATTAAATGTTTTTAAGCAGGAGATCTGATTGATATTTTAAAAGATATCTCTGACTACTCTGTGGGGAGGGAATTATGTGGAGAAATGTGACTAGAGGTGAAAACCTAACTGGCATTTAGCGATTTCAATAGGTGAATGTTAATTTTATGTCTTAGTAAGTCTAGTTTTAATCCCACACACTGTGCCTACTGAGTTATTCTAAAGTAATTCTCGAAATAAATTTTACATTTACTCTTAGTGTAGGGTTTTTCAAAGTATGAGGCAGGGACTATCTAAAAATCATTAGTTAAAAATGCAGATTCTTGACTTCATCTCATACTTTTTGAATTAATGTCTGGAGATGGAATCTGAGAACATGTATTTTTAAATTATCTACTCTGGTTATTTTTATGCACATGAACGTTTGAGAACTGTTGTTCTGAGGAATGGTTGTTTCTACAGCATAGAAATGGCAGCAATTCCAGGCAAGGAAGCCAACTGAAGAGGAACCTTGAACTCAATCTTGAATGAGAAGTCAGCATGTGCCGGTTAGAAGAGAGTGTGGTAAAAGTCATTTCCATGCAAGAAGATAGACTATTAAATATTATTAGGCATGGATCAGAATAGAAATTCACTGTGATTAGATCTCAGTATATTAGAGAAGTAGGGATGGGGTGGGAGAATGTGGTCAACCCAGGGAATATTTGAATCCTCCATATTTATGAATTTGTAGAGTGTGGCAAAAATCCAGGTCCCAGAGTCTCACGTAATCAGCATACCTTTAAGTAATAAAGGGTAGAAAAGTGTGTTGCAAATATCTAACACTGCTCAAGAACATTATATCTGTTTTACCCTCATTCATTATTTACATCACAGGCAGTAATGTCAAATCCCTACAGAGACCTGGCAGTACAGAAAAACAAACAAATAAGTGAACAAACAAAACCAACCATTTAATGACAACTTGATACAAATTAACTCTTTTAAACTTCAAAACCCCCCTTTGAAATAGGTGCTTTCATTATTCCCATACTATAAATGAGGAATATGAAAAGTTTAACAAAACGGAATTGTGTAACTGATCTTCTCATCTCTAACCATTTTTGTTACATGATTGTCGGGTTCGCCGTTTATCTGCGGAACTGGTGGAACGGGCGTCCACTGTGAATGTATGGAGTGGTAGGCTCCTGTATTAGCAAGGCATTGGATAACCTACAGGAAACCTCTGTTTAGATGTTTGCCTTGGGAAAGTTACTTATCCTCTCCGTGTCCAAAAGAACTTTCTTATTAAATGTCAGCTTCATAGTTTTGTCGAAAGATTAAATGACAAAATATGAGCAAGCCATCTAACATCATTCCTGACACGTAAGAGGCCCTAGATAATTGCCATTGCTTTAACCTCCCCTTCCTCTTGCAGACTGTTTTTAATAAAATATCTACTATTAATTTGTAACAATTCACATCTACTCATCTGCACAATTTAACTGATTCAAATATTGTTCTCAATGTTTTTGTAGTTCTCTTTATCAGCAGCATTTGCTGGTTTTTACTCCCAATTGTATCACACTAGTATCTGTTTCTTTTAGCAAAGACTTTGCCCACCCTTTTGTTGACAAAATCAGTGTTATGTTTCTGAAGCAAAAGTAAGTTTCAGATTTAAAGCTTGAATGGGAATTCAATTTTATTATCTTTTGTACTGTCAATAAAGTACTATCCACAAGATATTACAAAGTTTCTTTGAATTGTTACTTAAAAATTCGTATGTATGTTTATATATACTGTGTCCATAATATACCACCTGAAGTTCATAGAGATTGTTGTTACATGTATGTAGATGAACTCTTGTATCTGTTTGTATATGTTGTTAAACTAACTGCATAACTAAATTTTTTTAAAAAATCATAATCCTCACATCTAAATAGAATAATATCTTGTTTTAAATATATCCCTTTTATTATGTTTTCATCTTAATGCAATGTTATGCTACATTAAGAGACTAGGGAAATTCTAGAGTAATAAAGATATACTATCTCTACGGCCTTTAATTTTAGGAACATTAAGAAAAAAATGACAAAAGTCCAAGAACCAAAAAAAAATTGGACTTGGCTTTAAAGAAATCTGTGGATTCAGTTAAGATATTCCCAAGTAACCCCTTCGAGCTGTTGCTAGTTCTTGCTACAGGGTACCCGCAAGAGTTAAATATATAAATATCTATGCAAGTAAATCCTATACCAAGCCACAATGTATGTACGGAAGGAGAGAGTGAGAGGGAGAAACTGAGAGGCTATAAAAATACCTCATGTTATAGATAGCTATGATCAGTAAATAAAACCTGCAACGGAGTATTAGGAGTTAAAGTGCTGACATCCTAGATAGGTTGCAGGAGTGAAATATATGCCACTACATTTTTTGTTTAGCAGTAAACTAGAAATAAAAAGAACATAAAATTCTTGGGTTTGATTGATATGCCAACAGGATGACTAAACAGAGCTGCAAGTAACTGCTGTAAATAACATCAGGTACTTCTAAAGCAGAGCCACCTTCTGCAAAGGCAGAATTATTATGTAATTATATCTACTTTTCCAAGTTACAAACTATTCCCTGGCAGGGATCCACTTCTTCATTCATTGCGATTCAATATAATTTGAGCTGCTAAGGTAAAGTGTCTCCCGGCAGGAGGCTGCAAATGAATCCTGCTGATGCTTTTATTACTACCGATTCATACTGTTCGGCCCAACACTCAAACAACTCCAGCGCGTGGGGAAGTGCTTGCAAGTGGTTTATTTTGAAATAGAGCAGAGAACCACATCAGGATGAGAAAATCCGGGGAATCCAGTGAAATTCACCCCAACATGCAATCAGTTTGCTGTAACTGTGCCAGAGTTGATTGCATGCAGTTGTCCAAATTCTTTGAGTTTATATTTTCAATAAAACCTTTAAAATTCATTTCCAACTAAAACGAAAAATGAACTATTGAAAGGCTATTTTCTTTGTTGTATATACCTTATTGATTTTGGTAGTATTTTTGTTTTGCTTTGTTTTGTTGTTGGGTTTTTATCTCTTTTTTGTCCATCAAATTTAAATAACAGAATGTCAGAATCTTAGTGCATGAAAAAGGCATAATTATCTTCATTTGAGCACCTCTGTAGAAATCATATCTCAGATGCAGTAGCTGTATAGTTGGTCCTTTAATAGGCTCACAATATAGGATACTAACGTGGTCAAACCATTTTGATTCAAATAGGCTTTTTCTATTCTATGAACATTTAATTAACATTCATTATGGAAAGAATCACTTTTACATATCTATAAGTGGTTCTTTTGTGTGTGTGTATACATGTATACATATAAATACACTTATATGGGTATTTTATATATAATTGGATGTGTGTGTATATAGATACACACAAACACACACACACGATTAGAACCTTATAGGAGAAACAATCAAGACCTACTCCAAATGAGTGATCTTTAATGTGCATATCTGCAGGGAAGGTGAAATGGTTTCTGAAAGGAAGCAGAAAGAATTCAAAGCCAGCATCTGGAAGAAAGCCTCATTGTTCTTGGAACTGAGTTATATTCATTAATAGGAAAGTCATTTTAATGAACTTTGAATAATGTTGACTGTAAGTGACAGACACAAGGTTTCCAACCACTCACAAAACAATGGAGAGATATACAGTAAAAAACAATTTAGTGAAAGTTTACTGTAGTGCTACTATTTTAAAATGCTATGCAGGCTTTTCTTTAATAGGCTATGCACTAATTCTAATGAAAGCAATTTTAACTAAAATTCCTACACACTGTTGAATGAAAACTTCTCTGGTTTGACCCTATCATCTCTGCAAACCATTTGAAGCACCAGGGCCTTTAACTATGACATTTAAATATTCATCTACAGTAATAGGTTTCATTTCTCCCCTCAGTGATTGAAGCCAAACTATGCACTGACTTGATATGCCAGCCGGCGATTTCAACTTCTCTTTCATGTCTATCTAACTGCTTTTAAGAAAAGAAAGGGGAGAAAATGTGGGATCATTAACAATAAGAATTCACAATGCTAAAAGTTAGGGAAAAAATAGTTATTCACAGTAATAGTTACAGTTCCCGCAATTTACAGATTTTGAGTTAATGATTGATATTTTCAACTACATAAGAAACCTTCCTGCCATCAACATGAACTGACAAAGTAATTGCTGTTTTATTGACAATATTTTTATAAAATCAGGTAAAATTAAAAGAAAATATTAAAAATTAAATGATAGGATATAAATATCTCCCTAGAAATAGCTTCCACTACTTTCTGAGTCTGAGGAGACATAACTCAGTCATGGATGTCTTTTTTTTTTGAGGAAAAGAAAGATAATTACCCTTCATGGGTGAGACATTTGATTTACTCAACTGAGATTCATTTCATTTCATTGTAAATTAAACTGTTTAATTCAACATTTTCAATACTACCTGCTACTGAAGGGACAGCAGTGATGACGAAGAGCGAGTTGATAGATCAGCTATATTAAATAGGAGGTTTGTAGTTATTGGCAGAGGTGAGCTGTCACTTTGATATCATTTAATCTTTTCCTTACTTATGACCTTTCAATTTAACTAGGAAGTGTACTGCAACTGCAAATCTTCAAAGCACACGCTGTGTAAGGGAAGACTCCACTGCCCAGGTTTGTGTACAAACCAATTAGCAATATGTATTTAATTTCTAAGCACCTGCTACAAATCTGGCAAAAACTTATTTTTATTAAAAACACAATGATGTGTATATGTTTAGAATTGTTATTTGGCCTTATGAGTTTTAAATAGTATTGTATAATTTCAAAGAATTTTGCTTTATATACAATTTTCCAAAATCAATAGTAGTCAAGTTTGATAGATAGGAGAGTGGGATCAAAGTATCCATTGACTTATAATAGTAAATATAAATATTGAGAGTAATATATAAAGAACAGATTTAAAATCAGTGTTTCTTAACTAAAGCAAAACAGGGAGCAACTTTGTTTTGATATCTGTCACAGTACCTAAATCTGTTGTAAATTGTCTCTAGATCACAGCATAGGATAAAAGTTCATTATTTATATAAAGTTAAACACGATTATAGGCACCTTCCCTCCTACCCTAACTTTTCTCCATTTTCACCTTATTTGAAACATTTCCCATAATATTATGCATAAGTACACCTTCAGAACGTTGATACCCTTATCGAGCTGCACAGTTAGACTGCTCATCTCTGCAAGTCTAAAGGGTATATAAGTGCTTTTGTGCAGTGGATAATAGGATGAAATAAACACAAAGTATTCTTTTGAGTGAAATTATTCATTGCAAAGGTGACCGTGTAATACTTATCTACTTATGCCCATACATCCTTACAGATGGAGTTTAAGAAAATCTGTAAAAATAAAATATGATATAAGACCGAAAAAGTGGAAAAATAGGGGCCAGCCCAGTGGCATTGCTGTTAAGTTCACACGCGTTGCTTCAGCAACGCGGGGTTCGCCAGTTTGGATCCCAGGTGCAGGACTATGCACCACTTATCAAGCCATGCTATGGCAAGCGTCCCACATATAAAGTAGAATAAGATGGACACCGATGTTAGCTCAGGGCCAATCTTCCTCAGCAAAAAGAGGAGGATTAGCAGCAGATTTTAGGTCAGGGCTAAGCTTCCTCCAAATAAAAATGGCAAAACAAAAATAGAAATTTAATAATAAGATGATATCAGAGGAAATAAAATGTAGAAATGCATACGGAAGTCTGGCCAAATTACTCAAGGTAGAAAAAAAAATTGGACCTGAGTTTCCAGGGAGCAAAAATATAAAAAGAGGTAAGATACATCAGCAGCAGCAATAGCATCAAAGCTATTCATTGATCCATTTTAGGAGCTACAGGGATGATGTTAACTACCTTACATGATCAATGCGTTCTTGTTTATTCCTCATATAAATTCTGTGAGGAGAGTAGTATATTTTACAGATGAGGAAACTGAAGCTTAGATAGATGAGAAAGTTACCCAATATTGGGCTGATATTTAAACATCATCCTCCCCAATCTACTACATGGAGTCACAAGAAATATTGTTCATGAGTCGGAAACATTTTTCCAGCTGATCTTCATAGACAGGAAACAATGTAAATGAAGTAGTAGATTATAACTTCTACAGATCCCTAAAAAAAATTTTAAACACAAGTTTTTGTGATTTGTTTTTGGTATGTCCCTCTATACAATGCAGGGGTCTTATGGAAAGATGAGTTTCTCAAAAGCATTCTGTGAGGAGCCAACCTATTATGCACCAGGTCTCGAACTGTCAAATGGTCTGGTTGGATTTAGGGATAACATTATAAATGTGAATTTTTAAAATTAACTGGACTCTCAACAGAAATTGTTCAATTGAAGTTTGAAATAACAATTGCTGTCAAATAACCTAAGTGTAGGTAGTATATCTACACATATATTGTCTATATTTAAGCAAAGTAGTTTCTCCATTAAACTGCCGTGAATATCTGTTACAGAGTAAATTTTTATATAGGTACATAAATTAGTTGGCCTGCTATTTAGTGTTTTCAAATATGCCAATTAAATATTGAAGAATTATCAGGCTGGTGTGGTGGTGCAGTGGTTAATTTTGTACGTTCCGTTTCGGCAGCCCAGCGTTCGCTGGCTCAGATCCAGGGTGCGGACCTATGCATCGCTTGTCAAGCCATGCTGTAGCATGCATCCCACATATAAAGTGGAGAAAGATGGGCACAGATGTTAGCTCAGGGCCAGTCTTCCTCAGCAAAAAGAGGACGATTGGTGGCAGATGTTAGCTCAGGGCTAATCTTACTCAAAATAAAAATATATTTCAGAATTATGAAAATATAAATATTTTGGTTTTAAAGTAGTTGACCTTAAGCTGACATTTATGACAGTTGGCTACTGAAACCACTAAATACAGTCGGCCATTGAAACCACTCTTATAAATAGCAAGGAAAGTAAGCCTCAAAATAAAGCAATACAGTTAACGCTCTTTCCCTAGCAGACAGTTGCTTCAAATGATCCACAGTGATTTCATAATTACTTGTCTTAGAAGAAAAAGGAGACTACTATGAAATCTCTATGTATTAGACTTTTAGCCTACTCATAAAATACTCTTAAAATAACAGTTTAAAAGAGAACTGTGAAGGGAAAAGTTGTCTTATAATGTAAAGTTACTAGGTGATTGATTTTATGTGAATTGACATTCAGTGTTGTGTTTTCAAAATTTTCCACAGTTTAGGGACAGATAAAACAATTTCCTACAAAACAAGTAGTGAGCAATGGAGGAATATGCTGTCTCAGTAATCGTGTTCTCTTCTCTCTGATCTCCCCTTGTCTTCTCTCAGCTAAGTCCTCTTTGTCTGCTCTCAGCCCAGGGCCCTCACTCTTGCATTGCAGGCCTACATCACACAGTTTCTGTTCCTACAATCTGCTTCTTTTATATCTAGAAAGAGAAGACTACCTGGTATTGATGCTGATCCTTGTATGGTCAAAACAATACCTTTTTACTAAAGATTTAAGAATCTTTAGTAAACATCTTTAAAGTAAAGATACATTTCTTTTTTATCAATAGAAGTTAGAATTAGCCCTATAAAACTAAAAGGGCATATGCCTCCCACATCAATACATCAAGTTAATACCCAGTGTCATCAGATTAAGCCATCTCAGGTGCTAAATATTGAGTAGAAATTGTGTGTAGTTAACATGTGCATTGAAAAGAAGTGAAATGCTTTCTTACTAGTTGTCATAAATGGCATTTTGTCCACAATTCTTCCTTCCTTTCCAGCCAATGCTGTGGCTTCATTGTTTGAGGACTATACATTAATGCCCCACTGAGTTGGGGTGTGGCCATTTGATTTGCTTTGACCACTGGAATGAGGGCAGACATAAGCCCTACTGCCACACCAGAAACTTTAAATGTGTTTGTATGACTTGTCTTGGCCTGCTCCACTCGTGCCATTTGCCGTGGAACTCCTTGCTCCAGTAACCTGTTGACACTTCACAATGGACCCAAGAATGGAGACATGAAAGTCAAATCTGACCCCAATAGGCAGTCTGAAGCCCATCCCAGCCAAGTTCAGAAGGACCACAGAAAGCCTGCAGACACAGGAGTGAGAAATGAATTTGTTGCAGTCCCCTAGAGTGTTTTTGGAGTGTTTTACAACACATTGCTCTTGCAATAACTGACCACAGTGGTTACAAACAAATAAATTGAGGTTTTTCAAGCCCAGTGGAAAAAGGAGTGGGAAGTATGATGATCAAAGTCACCATCATAAGTACGTAAATTTAAATAGTGGAAGAAAATTAAGTCAGTATGTGTAGGCTAACAGTTGTTGAAGAGGAAAAGACAGTTAAAGAACAGTAAACCTTCGGAGGAAGAATCAAGTACAATAATCAACTAAAAGAACTTGTAGAAAATTACACATGAAAACTTTATGTAGAAAAATATGAAAAGAAGGCAAGAGAAAACATATACAGTATACCAGCAAGTTTAAAAGAACTAAACTACTATAAAAGTACATAAAGATGTCCTATCCTTAGAATCTATCTTAGATTTACAAGCTTTCTTTAATTTGGAGATGATAAATTAGTTTGGTGCAAAAGACAAGGTTAGAATTATATGTAGAATTTGTATTGGACCTATCACAAGGAAATACTAGATAAAAGCTTTACATTTAAAGACAGAATGATATTGTACGGCTTATAGAGTAAACTATTGCTATGCCACTCCTCCTTTCAAAAAATAAAAATCCCCCCAATCATTATTTGCGCTGGTGGGGGACATCTATCTATAAAATCTATTTGAAGAATTCAGACTTTGTTTCCATATACATATAACCATCATCTATCATGTAAGGTAAGTAATAGTTTGAATTTCTAATTTTCTAAGCTCGCAGTTTTATGTGAATCCACATCTTTCATTTGCCAGTTTTAAACTTAAATATACACTTTCATTTTGTAAAACTAAACCCTTAGAGAAGGTGTAAGCAATGGAATGCAAATGGGGACGTTTTCTGTGCCCTCGTTTTGCAGTGTTTACTCACTTTTCACCTTGTTATCTACAAAACATGGAAATGCTTAGGCAGGCACAGCACATCAATCTGACAAGATGTCATCACGCTCAGGCCAGTGCTGCTTTTGTGATTGCTTGATGTGTCAAAAACATTGCAATGGATTAAAAAAAATCTGAAAACCCTGTGTTCATTATTCAAATCATAGGATTTTCTCAGATTTCCAAGGGAAAGGAAAATAAAAAAGATCTGAAGCAATAGAATTTAGTAGAAATGATCCCTGCTCAGAATAAACGATTCTATTTTATGACAGGTTTTCACTGTTACAACAGAGTAGAGGAATTGCATTGAACCAAGAAAGGATGTATAAAGACATAACAAATTTCAACTATAAATTAATTCCTATTATATATACTAGGAAAAAGAAATCTAATAAGAATTAAATCAAATTTTCAAAGTTAGTTATTGATTTTAACAGGTAGCATAGTTAAAAATTATTAACATAGGAATATGCATTCCCTTAGAATTATACTCTCTTATTTCTCTTAAAATTTTTCATTTATGAACAGACTTTCATTATTGCCATTCATTAAAAAACAAACCATAGAACGTGAAAGCAGCTTCTGCACACTAGTTTATTAACACATCTCTGAAGAAAAGTTCATTATCTTACGTTTTTTTTTCTTTTTTTTCTGCTGAGGAAGATTAGCCCTGAGCTAACAACAATGGTACCAGTCTTCCTCCATTTTATACGTGGGTCACCACCACAGCATGGCTGATGAGTAGTGTTCGTCCACACTCACAATCCGAATCACCAAACTCAGGCCACTCACTGAAGTGGAGCACACCAAACTTAATCACTATGCCACGGGGCTGACCCTTCTTGATTTTTTAAAATATTTAATTGTAAAACAGTTTTTGACAATCTGACAGATACTGGTTGTGTACTCGATTTCATTACAATGTAACCAGAAAACCATTGTATATTTCTGTTGGAGCAGAGGCCAGTTTAAGTCTGGTGTATGATGACAGTACCATTATTAGAAGATGCCTCACTCTGTTGAAGAACATTGCCTTGAAAAAGCACATTTTGAGCTTTATTTCCCTTTTTAAAAAAAATCACAAAACAAAGAACATCTTACTGAAAAATGGAAGTCACTGGAAAGTAGATTTACCTCTAAATAACTTTTTAACAACTAGAACTCAAAAAAAGGACTCCCATAGGAAGTGGTATTCTTCCAAATTTTAGAGATATGTGACTAAAATTAGAAACTATCAGCACAGTCATATAAAAATATGGAATATCGAGAAGTGGTAAGGCTAGATAAATTTTATGACTGTTAAAAATTTTAATTGTAATACCCCAGAACCAATACGTTGTGTCATAATCCAGATTATATCAAATAATCATTGAAAAGATGTTTTGAGGATTGCACAAGTGTCTAAAGTTAAAATTTTCTTTTTAAAACATATTATTTTGTCATGTTTAATTCTTTTACAAAAATACTGGCTGGCACTGAGAGAATGGACTATTAATAGCAAAATAAAGAACCACTATTTTTAATTCTATATCTGAAATTATGGTTACTTCTTAATGGAATTTTCATCAATTTTGAGTTATTGCCCTTATAATAGTCCCAATATTATATCTATCTATCATCTATCTATTGATCCTCCTTATACATGCCGTATGTTAGTGTGTGTGTATTTATTGTTTGTTCGAAGAATTTTACACTATACAAAATTCTATTATTTTTATGTTAAATTTTATATTTCACATTTCTACAGTGAAATACAAGCCAAAATAATAAAGCCATCTTGTTTATTTGATTACATTGACTACTTTATGTTTTTGTTTCAAAACAGTACATGATATAAATATTTCTAGTTGTTCATTCTAATATCATCTCTTTAGCTTTAATTCCATTCCATGTGAATTCATCACTCTAGTACCCATGGACTTGACAAAAGAGAGAATATTGGGCTATTGGACATGAGTCAATTCTGCTTGCCAATAGCTTAAAATTTTGGCATCACATTTACAGTGTCTGTTCACACATTTGAACATAACTATCACTTTCATGAAAAGACATTTAATCACACTTTGTCTTTGGTTTTTTATAATAGATTGTCAAATGATTTTTATGAGTTGATGGGTGGGTTTGTGTTTGTCTCTTTAGAATCTCTGACAGTCTGGAATCTAGCAGATTTAGTTACAAATCGTCTTTGCTTTTATATGAGTCATGTTGATTTTATGTTCTACCTTGACGTGCATTGAGAATAGGGGCAGAGGGTGGTGGTGGAATTCTTCCTTAAAGATATGATGTATGATCACACTATTTAAATCTCTCTTTCTGAGGAATGAAAATAATTTTAAGAGTCTCCTCTTGATTATAAAAGAAATAAATTTGTAAAAAGACAAAGGCAAGGAGTAAGTGATCTTCAGGGTATCCTAACCCTCAGACATCCGTTATTAAGAACTCTGTCAATGGCGCTGACAGGTCAGATTCACATAAGAACTTGTATTCAAAAGACCCAAACTGAAGTCAACCTAGGACAGTAAGGGTGAGATGTTGGATCTGACTGATACACGCTGATCTGCCAGGACCAGAGGAATTCTTGAGTGAAATGGCTAGAATGCTGGTAAAATGAGGACAACAATGTGGTTGATTTAAAAGGATTATTTCTTTTCTGTCCACTCCTCCCTGCTCCCTCCCTTTCTTTGCTTTATTTCTTTCCTTCTTGACAGTTTAAGTTCCCACAGTGTCTTTTTTTCCCCTAAAGAAAATCAATTTCCAACGAGTAAATATCTGTAAATCTAAGCACTGGTGATAAATTGTTTTTATTTTTTGTAGTTTCAAGAAACATACTGCCTGAAATGATGCTTATATTTTCATCCACTGACCATCAATCCTCACGGTACCCTCAATGCTGAAGTAACAGACACAGTGATAGTGCCTGTAATCTCAATACTCTAGTCAGCATCCCACCGCGCCCTGCCTGTACTCTGGAATAGGATTTATCAAATTGAGTTTAATTTTTGGTGGCATCTTTGTTTCTCTGTTAGATCTTGAAGCTTTTAAAGGTCTAACATATGTTTTGTCTCTCTTCCCCTTTATAATTTAATGTGGTGTCTGGCCCTCTGCTGTTCAGTTAATCTTTGTTCAGTTAATATTTTTTCAATGAGATGCAGATATATGTATGAGAAAATGAGAATTGCTATCCTTATTGAGCACTTAAAATGTGCCAAGCACTCATATGACACCATTACTGTCATCATCTTGCCAGGCAGGAAGTTAAGGCAGAGAGAGGCTAAGTAAATTATCTAAAATTAACAATTAATAAGTTGGTTAGAACTCAGTCATAGTTACTGGATTCCATGCTCCTAAACACTGTGTTAAGCACTAATAGGTGTAATTAAACGAGTGGCTAGGACTCTACCACACATTAGGAAATGGCAACAGATAGTTTCAATGCATGATAAAAGTACTATTCTGAATATAAGCGTGAACTGGGTCTCAGGACACCAAGACATGCCAATTCACAGGAAGTATACCATTCCATCTGGATCTTCACTTCAGGAGTAAAGTGAGAAGAATAACCCGGCACATTAGTGTGGAAACTATAGAGAAAGTCTGGCATTTTGTAGCTACATTTATAACAATAAAGTCTTATTCTGTTAAAAAATTGGAAGAAAAAAGCAGTTGACCCAAATAGGATTCTCCTGACAAAGGAAGTTATCTGCCATGAGAAACAATGACAAAGCGGGCAGCATTTGCTATTTTGTTTTCTGGGATTTTTCAATGTCCTTTTTTTTTTTCCCCAAAGATTTTGTTTTTTTCCTTTTTCTCCCCAAAGCCCCCTGGTGCATAGTTGTATATTCTTCGTTGTGGGCCCTTCTAGTTGTGGCATGTGGGACGCTGCCTCAGCATGGTTTGATGAGCAGTGCCATGTCCACTCCCAGGATTCCAACCGACAAACACTGGGCCGCATGCAGCGGAGCGTGCGAACTTAACCACTCGGCCACGGGACCAGCCCCTCAATGTCCTTTTTTAAGAGGAATTCTTATTATTGTTATTAATAATAGCTAAGAGGATGGATGTATGAGATCTATTTCTGGAATCAGACGCTACAGAATCTCTAATTTCAAAGAATTTGGGTAGTATGATTTCTTTGCCTATTCATCTTTATATTTTTTATTATTTTTTTTGGCAGGGAAAGATTCATCCTGAGCTAACAGCTCTTGCAGTCTTCCTCTCTTTTTCCTTCCCCAAAGCCCCAGCACATGGTTTTATATCCTAGTTGTAAGTTGTTCTGGTTCTTCTATGTAAGCCGCCACCACAATATGGCAACTGACAGACGGGGGATGTGGTTCAGCAACCCAGGAGTGAACTCAGGCCGCTGAATTTGTGAGGACCAAACTTTAACCACTAGACCATCAGGGCTGGTGCTCATCTTTATTTTTAGTGAATATTTCTTCAGTTTCCCAAAATAGTTTTCTTTGTTTCCAGTTCAGTTTTCCATACCACATATACTCCATATCCAATGGACATACATAAAAATTACTTACATGATTTTTGAAATTTTTGTGAAAATAAGTTTCTTATTTATATATCCATATTTCAAGTATTTAAATATTCCTCTTTTAATAAAATATCTTACTACTTTTCACTGAAATCATTTAGACATTAACATAAGTGTTAAGAATGGTTAAGAGGTAGCTTTTCCTCCATGATCTGGAAAGCAAAATAAAAATTTGAACTACTAAATACTAGTGAAATATAAGAACACACACATGTGTGCATGCAAACATATTTGGGTCTGTAGTTTATTACTCCATTGTCAATAGCATCACTATATACAGAGTGCCAATATACAGTTTTCCATTAAGATCTGTGAGAAAACAGAACTGTATCAGAGAGTTCTTCCCACTGAAAGACTTACAAAACTTCAGAATCACTGTTACATAAAAAGATACATAAATGTCAATCTATTAAAATTTTAATACTAACTGAAGTTTTAACATGTTGTAATAAGCAATTTGAGAAGTTGATTATTTATAGGGAGAAGGAACAGTTGGAACTAAGGATATCCTATTTCACACAAAAGTGAAGCACTCAAATTCCCTGATTACCATCTCCTGAATATTGTTGATAAGTGAGGGCTGCTTCAACCACAAATGGAGATAAGAAATAAGGAGTCCTGTTAGAAACTTTGTTGAGTAGAATTTTAATTTTTGATAAAAAATAACAAAAAAGATAGTTTATGCATATAAACTATAGCAAGGGTTGATAGTCACTATTATATGTCTGTGTGTACACACATGCATGTGCACACAAATATGCTATTAAGGTAAAGAATTAGGTAGGTGAACCAAGCCTTTGGACTGGGAATACCCTCTGGAAATCAACTGAGTAGAACAAAGAGTGAAAATACAAAGATGGTTAAGAGTGTCTAGCAACAGTACAAAAAATACTAAATTTTACCAATATATAAATAAAACAAGCATCTTTTATTTCATTGTTGCTATTTCACTACTTAAATCATGTTAAGGACATTTCTAGCTATAGTGTAACTTTGCACTGTGAAAGCTGGGAAGGCCAACGTGATGCCTCTCCCCCGCTTCACATTGGGCTACTTCGTTTCATCCTATTCATACAATATGAGTCCCAACATCTTTTATTGGGGAAAAAAGGGTACCTCTGATGAGTAACTCTGGTCCCAAGATACCTCAAAATTCTGTTTTGAGACTATAAACTACATGAAACTGTGTGTACTCGTTTAGCTCTGTGAATTGCTTCACAGAGATTTTTAATATTGCGTTTAAGATGTTTTATGTTATTTATTATAAAATAATTCCTGTATTTTAAGACAGTCCCCCACAAAAGAATGGTTTTATGTTTAAAATTACAAGTAATTGTTTGATGCAATGATCGGGGAACAACTTTGCTCAATGCAGAAGAACAGAGTTGAAAGCCAAGCAAGAATTTTTGTTCCATTATTTAAAAAAAAGATTGATCACCTTCCTCTCCTTTCATTATAATCCGTAACACTTTTAATGCACCTCAGTGTTTCTATTTTAAGATAATTTATTTTATCTATTTTATTTATATTGTAATTCGTTATTTCTAGCCTGATTACCAAGCTAAATATATCTGGACTGTGTTTTTGTATCCATGTTGGTTGTTAGTGTCTCTGCTGTGTTTGGGTGATTCAATCTTCCACGTAATGGATAGAGTAACAGGTTCCCCTCTTAGCACCCAATGGCATAGTCATCACCAGCATTATGACGGGTAATTGCATTCAATTATAAATAATAAGTTATATTTGAATTGTATTACTTAACAAAATCTTGCTATAATGAAAAATATACAAATTTGTTATAATTTTTATTATTTAGAGAATTTAAATTATTAAATTATGTTATTTTGAGACAGTGCACATGGTGGAAAGATCCACCAAGTTTTAGATCACATAGACAGGGGCTCTTTCACTTAGTATCTGCTTGACTTTGCGTCCATATCTGTAGAAAAGTGAGAATAATATCAATTACTTAAGAATTAAATACATTAAAGTCACCTGATGCAGTGATAAAATATTCCAAAGCATCAAACTTAAAGCAAAATTTAATAATTATAACCATAAAATTATAACCAGAGGGAAATGTCTTTGTAGAAGTTAATTTTTTTAGCTTTATTTAATGTGGGAATTATATTTATGTGTTCCTTTGTGTGTCATCTACATGAATGCAAATTATATTTTATGCCATGCTTAAGATTTTGCTTTGAAAATTCAGAATGAAATTGGGTAATTTGGATATTAAAATTCCTTGTGAGCTGCTTTTATCCCAATATTTATCTAGTATATCAGATCTTAGTGCATATCATTACTAGTGATTATCAAATTTTGTCGATTTTTTAAAAATTTGGATCAGTTCAGTAATAAATGCCTGAGAAATCACAGCTTAACTGAACACTCTCCTATCCTGCATAACTTCACACAATCAACTCTGATTCATCAGCTATTACTAAAAGCCAGCCTGTCCTTCCCAGGGTGGAAGTTCAGAGCTCTCTACCTTACTTTATTATACTTTTCTAGTGGATTTCCCCAAATTTGCTGAGTCAATGATTTTCTTGAAATTTTATTGAGAACACTGTGCCTTTTCACATGGTCTGAAATGAGATGGAGAGCAATTAAATCATCTTTTAAGCTGTGTAAAGGTAAAATTACGTGAAGTCAGTCTTTTCAGCTTGTGACTATCTGTAAGTACTAAGAGTTTTTTGAATCTGTGGGAACTTGAGACCCATGGGATAACATCACGTGAATGCAGAATTGGTGTTGCAAATGAAATCTCAGGAGTTCAAAGGAATTATCTTAGCCTACAAAAGTGCCATCATTATTGGGGCTGGCCCCGTGGTCAATTGGTCAAGTTCGCGCGCTCCGCTGCAGGCGGCCCAGTGTTTCGTTGGTTCGAATCCTGGGCGCGGACATGGCACTGCTTATCAAACCACGCTGAGGCAGCGTCCCACATGCCACAACTAGAAGGACCCACAACGAAGAATATACAACTATGTACCAGGGGGCTTTGGGGAGGAAAAGGAAAAAAATAAGATCTTTAAAAAAAAAAAAAGAGCCATCATTATTTCTATTTCTAGTTTTCACTTCACATTTTTTCTGTCCTCAAAAAAATACAAAAAGAATGAAATTTATGTAGTTAGGAAAATAAATAAAATTAATAAACATTCACAATATCTGGAATTAATTTGATCCAATTCTGTCTGTAGAGGTTATCTTGTTTTTATTGGCATAAATGATTCTTATTCTAAATCCATGCTGGATATTTGAAGGCAGTCCAAATTTAGTGGTATGAGAGGTAAGTAGCTAGAAAGACTAGAAAGTTCCACAAGGCAAAAAGTTTCACTGAAATAGAAAAAAATTTCTAGAAAATATCGTTGTAGGAAATCAAAGGCTATATTTGTTCTTTTCTCTTTCTCTCTTTTTTCTTCAACAAGATGTAGTTAGAATATTCAGAGGCATGAAGACATCTAGGTCAAAGAAACAAATAAATAACAAATATGAAATTAGAAGTACATAAAGAATATGAGATATGTGATAAAAGATGTCTATGTATAACAATTAACTGAATATGAAAATTCTCACCCAGTAGTAACTTTTAACAGTGACCGTAAGTGCCTAGAGGAATGCCACACACTTCATTTAGCTAAAAGACAGTTATATCAATGGCTATCAGTGGCTATGACTATATTTTATACTGAAAGTGGACATTTAAACATTTACCTGAAAAGGCATTGTTTGCCTAGAAATAAAAGGGTCTGTTCAGTTTGAATGATGCCAACACAATAAAAGCAAAACAAAACAAAAAATTAAGTGGCTATGTAGACACAAATCCAACAAATTTCAACACCTAGACACTTTATATACACACGAAGTCAACTCCTTTTCACAGGAGAGGGTTGTAGATTCATAGGCATCTGGCATTCTAGAGACACAAGCCAAAGCAAGGAATCACGAACAAGTCGCTGGTACAGCCCACAGTCCCTGAAGACTGTTGGGATTAACAGGCACTGAAACTGATGAAGAAAAGAGTGCACGAATTTACGAAGGAGGTATTTTAAAGTGAAGGGGAGTAGAATATATGCAATTTTTTTTCTCTTTTGCTTTATTTATATTGCAAACCACTGGGACCGCTTAAGGGCTAAACAAATTCCTTTACAATCCATTACATTATTTGTTAACTGAAACATTATAATTATTTTTCTCAGAATATGAAAGTTATTTATATTAACTTATATATGTATATATATTAACTACAAAACTATATATTAACTACAAAAATCCAGGATAAGGGGATATATAAAGTAAAATGAACTCTTCTATAATGCCATTTAAAGAAGATTACTACTAATTGTGGATTTTTTCAGGCAATTTAAAAAAAAATGTATTATTATTATTTTTGTTTTTGAGGAAGTTTAACCCTGAGCTAACACCTGCTGCCAATCCTCCTCTTTTTGCTGAGGAAGACTGGCCCTGAGCTCACATCCGTGCCCATCTTCCTCTACTTTATATGTTGGACATCTGTCACAGCATGGCTTGACAAGGGGTGTGTAGGTCCACACTCGGGATCCGAACTGGTGAATGCCAGGCCGCGAAAGAGGAACATGTGAGCTTAACCTCTGTGCCACCAGGCTGGCCCACAGACAAGTTTTAATGCATGATTATGCTGCTTTAAAAAATTGAAACATAAAACACACTGTGAGATACCTGCCTTCATCAAACAGTGTATGGTAAACAAATATATTCATGCCAACATTATTTATGTATCAGTTGTTTTCAATATTTGGTTAATATAAATAATTTTGCAATGAACATACTTGCAAGTATGTCCATGAGCTACATGAATATAAATTCTACTAGTAGTAATGAAAATAGGTTCATTTAATGAACATTTATCTATTATGTGCTCAGCTCTTACAAAATCACTGTTGCAACATTTTAAAGACAAAAAACTAAATCTTAGTGAATTTACAAAGCATGCCTAACATTTCATTGCTTGGAAGTATCTGAACTCTGGCATGTCTGGCTCCAAGACGAAACATTTAACTACTATGTTCTCAATACTCTGATATTGATCAGAAAATGTAACTTATTCACACAATTCCATTTTTAATCTTTCAGTTTTTTCTTTTTATATTATCTAGTTTTGAAATAACAATCATTTGACTTCGTCTTAGTAATTTCAAAGATCCACAAAACCAGCTATAAGGAAGAAGTTTAAAAGTTATATTAGAGATTATTATAAATATCACTCTTAAGCCCAGAGAGAGAGAATCAGAATTTTGCCTCTTGAACACCTGCATCTTGATCATTAACACTCATAAGCTTAACTAGCACCCAGGGGTGTCTGCCGATGCTCCAGTGTTTCTGGATCTGATACAGGGGCCTCAGGCCTGAGCGGACAGATGAGATGCTGTGCTTCCACACAGTGCTGCACACTTGCAACAAATCCGTTCCTTTCAAAATCAAAGTCATAATGGGTGAAAAATAGCACATATATGTAAGAAATATTTACTGTAAGTTAATAAGTAATTCTAGATTTTTACTCAGTAATATTTCATTTAATTAAGCTGTATGCTTTTTTTTAATGAGTTAATGTTAGGGATTTTCAACATTAAATCTTGTATATGTCTGTCTAGCCTTTTTAAACAAAAAGTTTGGATAGACGCAATTGATAGCATTTTGTTGATTTCCTCACCCCTTAATATTCCGTTTGTATTCTCACATTTAACTTATCAATGTGCCTGTAAGCATTAGAAAAGAACTTTTCGCATCATGAATCCGTGTAACTACCATATTCCTGTGTGTGTTTATATCCTTTTCTTATTCAAACTATGAAATTTGTCATTAAGCCACAACCAACCTGTGAAATCTGTCATTCCCTCTCTATAATTTATAGCAAAAGACTCCATGATCAATTAGGACTGTACTTAAACACATAATCAACAGGGTGACTGGTCACAGTGGAAATTAAGAATCTTGAAAAAGGACTTGATTTCAGTTTAATAAGTCAGTTACTTTGTGGTAAATACACATCAATATGTGATTAATATACTGACTGAGATTTAACTTTCAAGCTAGTAATAAAAATTTGTCAATACAGCATTTTTTGTTTACCTTTTCTTACATGATGGTTATTATGCTTCAATAAATGCCCCTCATAACAAACCTATTACGTTACTAAGTTAAATTAAATTGCAAACTTACTTTCAATTTCAGACTACCATAGTTGATATTTTAACTTTTTAAACAATCTTTAAAATTTGGCATCATGATATTTAAACCTTAAATCTGTAACTCATCTCGTAAACCTAACATGCTCAACTAATTGGTTTATTTTTCAGTTCTGCAGTTGGATAACTGCTAAGGTATATACCAATGACTTTTAAAATGTACAAATGTTACTTATTGTATTAGAGCATTATTGTTCAAATTTCCATTATTTACACTAGCAGCATAAATAGTTCTAAAAATGAAATGTGAATACACTTTGCAACTCTCATTTTGCACGTAAATGGGGTTAGAAACCCAGGAACTATAGTTTACTAAATATGTCAACGTTTGCAATATATGGAAATTTATGGAAAGAACACAGTGGACTGCTAACTATGGCTGTGAGCTTAGTTAGTAGTGACTAAACGTGTCGCTGTGGTTGTTGTTACAGTTATAATTACCATTTTCTTCAGAAAAGAGATGTTTCCCCTATACTACATAAAATAAATATAATTTTTAATCAATTTTGGTCCTGTGGTCTTATCAATATACACCTGTATAAGTTCCTGAAAGGTAGCATGTGAATCAATCTTGATCTCTTTGCTAGACTTAAGATTTTCCATGAGCATGCAGCTCTTAAATGATGATTAAGTGGTCTATCCGCCTTTCCTTTTTGTCCTGGCTATTCATGAATGACTAGGATTGAGACCTATTTCTCCTCCCTGGAGAAGCTAATTTTTGCTCTGGTAGCTTCAAACTAAGGCCCTCTTCTGCACTCTAAACCTTTGTCTCCAATGTCATTTTATTATCTTTTTATCAATTATTTATCAATTATCAATAATTAATTATCAATTATTTAATTGGCTTCATCCAAAGGCAGCTGCCACATCTACCTGCTCTCCAGATTAATGCCTGTGTTCTCCTAACACACTCACATTTTCTTGTATAGTCAAGGTTCAAATTTACGTCCTCCAATGGCATTAGCAAATCTCTCTGTCCTCTAAGGAACATGACTAACTAGCAGGGCACTTTATCTCATCATATCTTTTGTGTTTACTGTAATACACTTTCCCCTGGTGAGCTTATACTCATTTCCCAGGGTATAGTTCAGGGATGGCCACCCTATGTAAACTCTCCTCAACTCCTCACTCTCCGACAGAATTAATTGCTCTTGCCTTGGTTGTTCAGGAACACTCTTGAAATTCCTGCTATGTGTTCAACAGTTTGTTAGAGCTGGTTTATAGGCATTTTTCTCCACTTTTTATTTAGAGTGCATCTTGAGGCAGGCATGACCTTATCCATTTATGTATTCTTTATCATATTCTTTTATAGGGAAGGCATTCAATTCTTGATAAATTAAAATCTGGGTTTTTTGGTGATGTGCTGAGGTCTGTTGTTAATAAATTATAAGCAGTGTTCTGGAAGATTGCCAGAAGAATTATTTTACAAGCAATGGAGACCTATTGGTAACATCATCTACAACATTATCACCATCAGTGAGACAAACGTATGTTTTCACTGAAAAAAAATTTGCATTTCACTTGACAAAGCAATGATCAGGTGCTCCAACATTTAACTAAAGCCATCCATTTTTGCTATATTCAAATCATGAAATGCATGTTGATAAGCATTATGTATGAAATTTTTCTTAATTCCCTGGGATATAATCTATTTTGATTACTTACAAACTTTCTCACGTCTTTTCCTTGTATTGTATTAGTTTTCATACGCCAGAAAATGAACCTTCAAATCTAGATGGTCAGTAGTGTCTGATAATCTCAAAGTGAGCAATAGCCATGCTTAATTGATCTATACTCTTCCCATGTTACATTCTGAGAACCAGAGAGAGGAGTAAATATTCTCCCAAGTTTCAACACTCATGAGGATGGGTAACACAAATAAAAATAAAAGGAAATTCAGGGCCGGCCCCGTGGCACAGTGATTAAGTTTGGCATGCTCTGCTTCTGCAGCCCAGGTTCACGGGTTCAGATCCCGGGTGTGACCTACACCACTCATCAGCCATGCTGTGCTGGTGACCCACATGTAAAGTGGAGGAAGACTGGCAGCACAGAAGTTAGCTCAGTGCTAATCTTCCTCAGCAAAGTAAATAAATACATAAATAAAATAAAATGAAATAGACTATATTAAACTACTCTACTGAAAATCAAGTAAAAAATTAGTCATGATCATTTTCAGTGTTAGTAATAATCATTTTCAAAGTATTTAAAACCTTCCTAATACTGGTATTTTTAATGTCACATTAATAATCTTAAGTTATGAATTTTCAAAAGAATTTAAAGGTGTCTTCAACACATTTACTACTGTTTGCCACAATGAAGTGGTTAAAAGCACAGTCAACAAAGCAGTATTATTTGAGTTTAATCTCAAAACTATTTCTTACTAGCTTGGTGATGATTCTTCAATATTCTTGTGCCTTAGCTTCCATCATATTTTACATGAATTAAATGAGTTAATACATATAAAGCAATTGTAAGAATGCTTGGTATATTGTAAGCACTCAAAATAATTGACTCATTATCCTGCTTTGCTTTTATTTTAATCCATTGCCTTGTATCTTTATTAATATCAACTGTTTAATATAAACCATTCCCTGCCACCATTAATTGTTCTAAAGATTAATTTAAAAACATAAACTGCCAGAAGAAATGTTTTATTAATTATATATAAGCATAAATACTGAAATATATTTAAGTACTTTGAATCAAATAACTACATAATAGGGACCATTACCACTTTGGTATTCAAAGACATACAGAAAGACCTAAGATGGCTTTTATTTAGTCTTTTAAGGTTCAGGCATTATGTTAGAGATAAACAGATATCTACAAGGTGGATGGGTAACTTTGGCTCATTAGAAAGCCCTGCCTTGAGTTCTGCTTAAAACAATCAGTAGTTTTTACATGATTTCTGCATATCATCTTATCATAGTGAAAGACTTAGATCAGGTGTTTGGGATTAGCGCGTCTAATAAACACATGGCAACCATGCTTCAGCTAACGCATGTGGCTCCATGCTGGAGCTGCTTCTTCCTACATATTCTCACTCTTCGTGAATTAAAAAAAATTTACATCCTTTCTTTCTCTATGATTGCTGCTTCTATTCTTTTCATTCTGTTTCTGAAAAAATAAAACTCCATGACAATTATCATCTTTTAGAAATCAAAACACAGGATAATTATCAGCTTAAAACGTCAGTTTGTACCAGCACTGCTGATTGAACATTAAAAACCACACAACAAAACAACACTGTGGAAGTGCACATATAATCTCCAAGTAGACTGGATTATAAAATAGGCTTATTTATTTCCTCACTTTTTTTCTAAACAAGATATTTTAGCAATGGGACGGATAGTGTTAATATTCCAATCCCAGGCTTTAAATAGCAAAGGCTTTTTGATTCAATTAGTTGACACTTATTTTTGAGATACTATCCTGTACCCATCACTATGCCAAGTTCTACAAGAATTGGGAATCTTCACCACTGGTACTAGAAGGTGAAATAAAGCTATAAACTGAGCTGTATTGTTTAGCGATTAACATAATTTTAACTTCGGATTTATTTTCAGCACATTGGTAGAATAGATAGAAATTCTGAGAATAGGGAGTTATTTTTTGTTGGGCAACTGTATCTCAAACAGGAAAGATCCTGGGAATGCAGTAGGCCCAATTTTTTTTTCTTTTTAAATGAATGAAAGTTTGGCACTGCTCCTAAATTTTTGGAAGTAATTGTCCATTATTGACCTGACTTGCTGGAGGATATTTCTCTCCTATTTGATTCTATGCCATGCTTCTCACAACCTGCTTTTTAATATTTCAAACAAGAAAGTAAACTGGGAGCCTCTGTTTATTTCCATATATTTGTTCTAAGAGCTATTGGTGGACTCTGCCTATAATTCTAACCATGACAGCAGCACATTTCCCCAGGACTAAATTTTTTTTTCCATTATATTGCCTACTATTAATTTCCAAATTATATGAAATGTTAGTTGATCTAATTATTAATAGGTCAAGAGTATTTTGATCATCATTTTTAAAAGACATTTATTCTTTCCCCTTTTTGCAGAGCTGTTATCGAATACATAAATTTAACCCAAAATATCAAGAATTATTGCCTCAATCTATCATGCACTGTTCTTCCTGCTTAAGGGCCAGAACAAAGTATGACCTTTCAACTGAAGAAGTAAAGTTAAATATATTATAGTGCTTTTTGTATTCAACAATATTTACTGAGCACTTACATGGACTAGTCAGGTGCATGTCATTTCCCTAATACCTCTCAGACCGCAGAAATTCAGAGTTGGTATATTGTGAAACAAATGTTAGGGAATCATCCCTGACAATTATGTGAATCCAGAGCAATTCCTCTCTCTGGTAAGCCAGGGATAGGGCTCCTCAGACAAGTTCGTGACAAACCAGGCATTCTGCTAGTGGAGATGGAAACTGGAGACTGAGAAAGAGCCAACTGTAAAAGCCTGAGGCAAATTCGGGAACACAATGTCAATAAAAACAAAAAATTCAGTTTAAATTAAAAAAAAGGCAAATACTTTTCATCATAATTTGGATAAGTAGTTTTGAAAATATGGAGTTGATTTAATTTGAATTGTACTTATTTTCAAACTCTGCTGAGAGCTCTCTGCTGAGAAAAACTAAAGCAAACCAAGAAAGCTTTTAAATAACTCTCTCTCTTGATTTTTCTTCCCCTCTCTTTTGGGATTTTTTTTGTTTACTGGATTATTACTTACCCTAACGTAAATTCAAATTAAATTTAACTACTAACAAAGCAACAGGACAAGAGAAATCTTAGCAATAAGATAGAACTTCAATTATCCTAGAGAGTAGGCAACAGTGTATAATTAGTTTGATCAGCATAAAATAAACCTTGAAGTCTCTTAAATAATAACCTACAACCGAATTACCTTGACATTTTAAGCTGACGTAGATGATATGTTCGGATTCTTTATCCCATGTATTTTACAATGCCATTCATTTGCATCTGCCCTGAATTAACAAAATTCAGCAATACTCATGAACTTCTTTATCACTGCTGGAGTTTTAAAAGCCAGTCAGTATTGTTCTTAAAATGCCCCACAGTGTAAATAAATAAAATGCAAACAAAATCAAGACTTTGCATCCTGGTTATTCAACCTAACATCACTGAACCCAGAAATTCAGAGCTGACGGAGAGTGATGATTTATACTAAATCTCCCCAACAGTGACTTAATTAATAGGCAGTCCTACTGAAGAGAATATCTCTTCAAGTCTGAGATATTTACTGAAAATATATACAGATGAGTATATACATTTTCAAAAATATAAATCTTATTTTTAAAATGAGGTTTTATCAGACAACTGGTGCAAAAACGAAACTGTGAACTAAAATTAATTAGTTCACATATGAATAGACTCATTACATGCCCACATAGTTTGAAAATAGAACATTGAAATACTAGGCAGTTTAAAGGCAGCTTTATATGTAGTGGCTAGGATAATACCTCTACCACGTATCATTTTAACTGTTAGTTGTGAGTTTATGAATTGAGAGAGGATCAGTTTCAAATAAATTTATAGTTGCTTAAATATTATTAATTTTTTAAAACTCAATTCTCTAAGGATCCCTCTTTAATCTTTCACTAACTTTTGCCTTCCCTGTGACACTTGCTTAGTTAACCTATTTTCCCCTTCCCACACCCCCAGCTATCAAGTAATCCATTTCCGTAATGGTTGCATGAACACACAAGAATCCCTTAGCTTATTATGTGATTCTGTCATCATATACTTTATTTATTCATTCATTTATGAAAACAGAATTTCATTTTTGCATTCTTTGTTGTCTTTAGTCTTCACCCCTTCAGCAAAGTTGTTGACTAATGACCATTTAATCATCAAATGTTAATTACTCTTCATTTTCCTAAACATCTTGAAAAACTTCCTTCTTTTTAAAACGCTTACAAGCTTGAGCAAACTATCTAACTTCTCTGAATTTCAGCGTTTTTACTTGTGAAAAAAATGTATCTGATTTTTAGAGATGTTAACAATAACTGAAACAATATATGTCAAGTAGCTACTGCACAACAGAAGCTCAATAATGGTAATTGTTATATCATTTGCCATTAAAGCCTTCTCATTGGCCTCTCCATCTTTAATCTCTCTCCCGTGCAGTCTTCAACCGTTCTCACTGCTAATAATTTGAAACTACTACCCGCAAGCTCCAATCTCTTCAATATTCCCTTCTTCCAATCACGCAAATTCAATCCTTCATTCTAGCTCATATGTGCACTATTCCCTAGAGATT
Organism: Equus asinus; assembly: GCF_041296235.1. NCBI lineage: Eukaryota > Metazoa > Chordata > Mammalia > Perissodactyla > Equidae > Equus > Equus asinus. Next base: position 4,319,376 of record NC_091807.1, read on the forward strand.
CCTCAGTGAAGCCAGGATGCTTCATATCTCCTTCAACTTGCACCTGTTACTTTGTGTTTGCTTTAAATCAGTTCTTCTACCTCATCACTTCAAAATCCTACTCATGTGTTAAGGTCTATCTCAGATAAGAACTCTTCCATGAAGTTTTCATTGATCACCTCAGTAAGAAATGAGTGTCCCATGCTCTGATAGCCTCAACACTCTGCAATACCTTCAAGACACTTTGCCCCAACCTGCTTCATATTGTAGATACCTATCCTCCTTCAGCTCCAGAAATCTTTAGATTTTGATTGTTTAATGTGCCTCATAGCACTTAAGACAATGGCTAGAAGAATGTAGGTGTCCCAAAATATTGTAATATATACAAATTTCTACTACACATGTACATCAGTTATTAAAATATTATTATATATGTGTTATGTAATTTTAATTTATGTATTTATTATAAAAGAATACTAAAAGGTTAATTCTGTTGAGTCACAGATTCTATATAAACCAAGCTATGCGCTCTTGGATTTTGCTATGGGTATATTAGCTTCAGCTGTTGGGATATGAGAAATGTATAGTCAGGGTGCAAGTGTGACACAAAGAATTCTAGCGTATGGAAGGCAGTGTGGGGTAGTAAATAGTGATTTAAGATCATTGGGAGGAGACCTTTACACTAGATAGATGAGAGTTCAATTCCTACTCTGATGCTCACTAGCTTTAAGACACTCAGTCAGTTATTTAAACTTTCCACACTTTCCTTATATATAAAATAGGGATACAAAAGATTGTGTAAAGGAGAAGGAGTTGACGTCTTCAGTGCTCTCAATACCATGTTCAGTCTACATTAGTTACATTTGTTGCTGCTGCTACTATTATTGAAGCCAAATTTTCAATTGTACCTAAGAAGAAACCATCTATAGAAAGTTGTTGGAAACACAGAATAGAAGACAGTTCTGCCTCACAGATTTTCTTGTCCAATTCTTTTTGAACTGTTAAAATTTCACAAGTAGACTCCTTCTGGGGCCATGAAGCTTTATTTTTTGAGAATTGTTACTCAAGAAAGAATTTCCCTATTAACACACTTGCGGTGATCATATGCTGTTGGGCATAGATCCTTTGCTGAAATCAGGTTTAGCAAGAAGTTGAGGATGGGAGCGGCACATCTTGGAGGACTGGTCACAGCGGAGATGGAGAAGTTTTCAAAGGTATATAAGAAGACAAATTTGTCTGCCTCACAGCTTTACCCAGAATTAGGAGTGCTGGGGTGGATATAAAGGAGATGGGGCTATGAGTCCTCATGGGGCAGATCCAAGGTGGTTCTTAGTTCACAGGCCTACGTTTGCAGAGGCGCTGCAAAAACAGAGATAAGGCAAAGCAACTGGAGGTCTGGGTTCTAATCTTCACCTAGCTGCTCACTATCTGTTTAATTTAACCCCGCTTATCCTGCTTATCTATCATATTATCAGTTTGGACCATATGAGCTAAAATCCCTTTCAACATTAGAGCTTGTGCACTGTCTGATTATACTGTCTTCAGAAATGACAGCAGTTCTTAAAGATACTCATACTCGCATTCTAAAAATTCTTCTCTTTTAGTCCTGTGAATATTTGTTCCTTGGATTAAATTTTTAAACTGTAAACATGAATGTGTGTTACTGGAGAGAGCAGAAAGAATTTGCCTTTCTGTGTTTTTATAAGGTCTTTTACTCGTACTTTTGTCATGTCCTTTATAGTTTATTCTTCTTATTATATGTGCTGGGGGCTCTTTAATTTCAACCTTGGGTTGTATACACTCATTGCTGGTATTTTTAGAAGCACTTTATGAGTACAAAATCTATTCCCTGTGCCCTCATCAATTTGAAATTACCATTTTAAGGCTGATTAAATAAGGATTAGTGCCAATGTTCTACTTATTAGGCTGTGTCTTCAACTGGAACTGATGATGTAGTATTTGTCAATAACTAGTTCACAGACTTAAATTCCACAAAATGAAACCTTTGCATTAGAGTCCATCTGTCTGAAAATTTTGAGGCAAGCTTCCATGAAGAGAAAAGCCATCTATTATATGATGATATAAGCATAAAGTGGCATGTATCACAGCTGTTTGATTACTGCTGGGGAGATGACTTGCATTCCCCCTAAGCCCTCTATCAGAATCCAGCAGTGATGGATTGAATTCCCCTTGCCTTAGCATGATGATGGATTACCTTAGGAGGATATATAAGAATGGTAGAATCTAGGCAGAAATTAATTAACATCACAATGAAAAGATGCTAACACTGATCTTTACCATGATATGAGATTGATCCATGGAGTTGGTGAAATATCCACTAAACTTTCTGAAAGCACAAATGATCAGTCATTCATCTGAGTTTTTTGTTCAATGACACCTAGTTCATTATTATATAAGACTCAAAATTTATATTGCTGCCAGATATCACCTACATGCACACATACCCACAAAGATTCCATATGGATAAACCAATATAGTACATTCTTGATGTAGGGTCACAATGTGCATTTGGCAGTAGAAGTCTTTGGGAATGACACCGGATAAGCAAAGGGAATGAAAGGATTTGGTGGCAGATATATGATGAGTAGATGAAAAGGTACAAGATAAGAGAAGAGATGGGATCAAGCCTTGGAAACTCAAGATAGACATGTTACTCAACTCTGAGCATCAGTTTCTCCAGTGTAAATATTGTCATCTGCTCTGCCTATTTCACTGGGTGGGCATGACGATTAAACAAAATACTTTAAAGCTTATAATAGATGTAAAGCATTAAATAAGTTATGTGTACACAAAGAGTATGGGATTTATCCTTTCTCTCTTACATATGATGATCAGGTAAATGAAAGAAAGGAAACCAGACTAGCAAAGTAAAATAAAACATTCTGAATATTTATAGTAAGATTCTAATTTCTTTAAATGGAGAGGTTTAAGAAAATATTTTCTAAATCTCAACAATTTTCATAACTAAAAATCAAAAGAGAAAGAGAACCCAAATTATATATTTAAAACACTTTAAATAGCAAATTTTCCTTTTCAAAGTGAGGACTAAGAAGATAGCCAAAAAACTTAGCAGATAAATGTTTTCTTTTTTTAATTTTTGCTGAGAAAGATTTACCCTAAGCTACCATCTGTTGCCAAACTTCCTATGTTTTATATGTGAGGCACCAGGAAGCATGGCCACTGACAGATGAGTGGTGTAGGTCCACACCCAGGAACCAAACCTAGACCAAAAAAGCAGAGTGTGCAGAACTTAACCACTAGGCCACCAAGGCTGGCCCAATAATTGCTTTCTTCATGATAAGAAAGTCCTTCAGAAGTCTAGTCTACTTTTGGTTGTATTGATTAATTTGGAAGACCCCATTTCAAAATGTGCAGGGAACTTTTAAAACATGACTTTAAGTATATTACTTGGAATTCAACTGTTCAAGGTGACATGAAATCAGACCACAATCAAGCATAGAGGAAACACAGAAAGTACTAATAAAACTAAAATTGATCTGCCTGGGAGATAGGGGATGAGCCAGTGAAAAGAAGTTAGTAACTAACAACACTGTACATCTCTCTTCGTCTTCCCCGAAAAATTTCTTTTTAGTTTAGTAACAGCAAGTGAGCTCCTGTGGGAATTACCCAAGAAGGCTGATAGAATCCTGTGAGCTGACACATGCATTTGCTCTTGGAATTGATGAAAAACAAAGGTTTATAGGCTAAGACGTTCCGGAAAAAAGGAAATGGAGACGTCATTTAAAAATGCTTTGTTTACAATGTTAAGTAGTTGAACAAGAACCCAAAGACATGAAACAGACCCTGCCACCCATACTCCCCAAAAGAAAGTACTGTCGATAGAGCTATTGGAAGAAATGCAGCCTGAGAACTGAGTTTCAGCATGATTCAGTCTCAAGGGTGAGAGACTTCTACTCCTTTATGTACTCAGGGCTTAAACACATATTTCGGATCCATTATGTGGCAGACATTGTGCTGGATGCTAAGGATATAAATGTAAGAAACATATGCTTCTTGACATTAAGAAATGTATTGTGTAGTAGGGTAAAAGACATAATAATTAAAGCAACATGATTAGTGATATAGCAGACAGTATAACCTGCTGCATAAAGAGGGTTTTGCTTATCTTTGCTTGTATCTCAGCAAAACCGAAAGACCGCCAAAAAAGCAAAAGCAAACAAATGCTTCAAAACTGAAACCAGAAACCTAGGAGGTTCTGAAGAAAAGCATCTCCTGAAAACAATGAATTTGAAATGAAAGAGAGTGAATACTATTGAGGGTCAAATGCAAATTGTACTGAAGGGATATTGTGACCGAACACCTTTGCCAGAATTAATTGCAAAATGTCACATCTGAAAGGGCCTTTGCAGATCTTGATGCCAGTGTTGCTGACACTTCCACCAGAGTATTTTTCAGAGTTCTACTATTGAACTGAGATTAATTTGGGCCATGAGAATCAAATGCGAGCATTCTATTATATATACCCGATTTTATATCACATGCTCAGTGACCAAGCTAAGAAAGACCAGTGTTCTTTTTGGTCTTCAATGAATGAATAAGCTAAAATTCTATATAAAATAGCAAATCTAGAAAAAAAGCAATGCCTCAAGTTTTTAGATGGTGTGCATGATTTGTTGTTTGATATGGAATGTGGAGACTACAATTTATTTTGCCAGAATGAATGAAGATTTCTCTCATCTTTTCCATTTCTCCTTCAAGCAATATTCAGTTACAATGTAAAGGTTGCCTGATAGAACTCCATTGAGCAAAAGCCAGTTAATTTAAAACCTTTTTGTCCTAAATTATGTTCTTATATTTCCTAGGGTAATTTGTCACAGAATTTTATAGTAGTCATCAAGATAATTAAGTTCGGAAACAGGTTCTAACAGCAGGGAGCATCGGAACACAAATTAAAAGGGTTTTAAATAACTACATTTTATTTAAATCCCCAACTGTACTCTCAAACAAATTTACCTTTGTAGCATTAACAGACTTACATTGCTACACTTTAATGAAAAATCAAAATTGAAAGCCTTTAATCATAATTGCTTTTAATTCCAAGTGAAAGTTTGAATTACAGTAGTAGCCATTGAAAAGAAAGGATGTTTGAAGTTGTTTCCTGCTGACAGTTTTAATTTGACTTGCTTTGAATTTTTTCTGGCTGTTCTACGATTTCAGCTGACGTGTCATCAATTTTAAGCCACACTTCTGTTTCAATAAAGTTAAATACATAAATAGAAGATGGGAGGATAACAACTAAAGAAAATAGAAATGGAAAAATTGACACAATTAAAGAAAGGATATGAAGAAATTTGAACAACATGAAAATTGCTGAGGCTAATGCATAGTAAAAGAATACAAAGAAAGAATTCCAAAAGATAAGTAGAGGAATCATAAAGGGATATGGTCTAGATAAAAAAAATTAATTAAACAGATTCAAATACACATTAACTTGGGAATACAGCTTTAAAAAGTTAGTATAAATTAGCCTAAAGAAAATAAAAAAACTGAAAAAAGATTTTATTGTCTACAAAAATGATGATTTTAAATGGGATTTCTGAGTTGATCTAAAATTGGAATTACTCAAATAATGATAAAAAGACATTCCATGGGATAAAGAAACATCTTAGGTGATGTTACAAAACACAGATATTCTGAAAAACAATTTACATGGATTAATGTGTCATGACTGCAAAAGAATAGATTATTTTCAATATTTCTAATATAAATGCCATTCTGATAAAGATGCTCCCTCAGTCCAAGAAAAAATAAATGCATATGTAATGAATACCGCATGCATAGTCACATTTCAAAAATATTATTTCCAAATATTCAGCATAGAAAGACACTGTCACACAATCTCATCTCTTTTGTATCTCATTTGAGAGCAAATGACATATACATATACATATACACAAGCATGGTATATTGATTACCTGTTTCCAATCAACAGGGAAAGATAAGTAGATAGATTAGGTATAAAGATATGGAGATTTACATGTAAACATAGATATATATATTAATATATAAAGAAGGAGGCACTGATTTCTAGGGCTTTTATCTCTTTCTATATTTAATCTTTATGTTCTCCAATTTTTGTGATCATGTCTGTGGAACTGAATTCAAAGTCAAGAGATATGATTATAATTGCTATTCCTCCCCCTAATCTAACTATTCTTCCATTCTGTTTTAGCACGAAATTGAATTAGATTGGCAAAATTAATCTTTACAATTCTATAACGTCAACCCAAATTTATACGCATTAATGGAGTACAGCAGTGATGCAGATAGAAAATTCAAATGCAGGATTTAAACTTTCAAAATAACTCATATTGATTCAAAAGTCATGTTTGTACTAAATTTGTATTCAGCTATGTGAGGTATTCTAAGAATTAACAATATTTCGAGAAAAACTATACAGCATACAGTGAATCACAAAGAGTTTAGAACACTGTTGTACTTGAGCATCCTAATTCCTGATCAACTCCTTCTGGATGCACATTCCAAGTTCAAAGTTCTAAGAATCTCAACAGATAAAAAGCACAAGCATTCTTTCTACCAAGTCACTGTGGGAGCAAATCAAAAACTTCCTTCCACTAGTTTTAGAAGCCTTAGCATTGGGTACCAATCCTTCACTCACTCCTTCTATCGCTCCAGGCTGCAAACACTGAATGAACACCTCCTCTATCTCAGGCATGCAAGGCACTAAGGAACAAAGCAGACGTGGTCCCTGCCCTAATGGAGTTCACAGATTATTTAATACCTTAGGACCTCAGCTAGTTCATCTGAAAATGTCCAAATTAATCTATGATTATTAAAGTTCCTTTTGTGTCTAGAATCCTTGATTGCTGTGGAAAAGCAGGCTAAATGTAAGGAGGAACAATGTTAATACATAGAAACGAGGGTTTTCGTGAACAAGAGGAAGTAGAAAGAGCTTTGGACTCTGGACTGAGTTCCAGCTCTGCTACCAAGTGTCTCTGTGACTTTGTGTCAGATGACTCTGAAATTACAGGATAGTACCAGACGATCTTTAAGATCTATTCCTGGTAAAAAGACTGTAATTCCAACCGTAATATAATGTTATAATTCAGCCCTTAAAAGATATCCATGTCCTAATAATAGCCTCTAGTCAGAGTAATTGCTAACCTTTGCTCTAATAAATATAACTTCTAAAGGAAGTAATTCTGAAAGGTAGGGACACAAAAACGATAAAAGGAAATTAGTAGGTTACATTGCCAAAAAGAATCCTAAGGTGGATAACACATCAGGTGTCTGCCCTAAATGCAATATGACAGTAAAGAAAGGTCATTGCTGTTGTAGGATACACAACAGCAAACCTGGAGACAATGGTTCTTCATTGTGTAACTCAGAACTTGAAATAGGAAATTCAATATGACAAAGTATTAGGAATGATTTGATTAAATCCAACAAATAAAATATACATTTCCTTGCAAATTATAGAGGTCCTCAATATATATTGATAATGTCTTTGAATTAAAATATATATCTATGCCTATCTATCTCTAGCTATACTTAAGTATATGCATGTATGTAAGATAGATAGACACGTACAGATATGGAAATTAAACAATTTCCACAAGGATAATTGCTGAGAAGAAAACTAATTGAATGCTGGGATTTTTAAATTATTTTTTCTGCTGAATCATCAGCACCTAGAATCGAAAGTCTGGCACAGTAATAATACCTTTTTATGTCAACTAAATAGACACATACCCAAGGCTGGCATTCAAGTTTTCTAATTACCAGAGCAGCGCTCTTTTCACTGTAACTTAGTGCATTTTTTAAAAGTAAATTATGATTTAAACTAATGGAATTTTGCTCCATATGTGGAATATTGAATGTTTTAAAATGGATATGTGGCTAGAGCTATTAGTTGACACAAAATGGAGAAATAAATGTTGTCTGAAAACTTCTAAATATCATTAATTCAAGAAGTTTTGGAGATCTTAGTATTTTGAAAGAGTCTGAGAAAAAGCTCATCTTTAGATGACTTCAGGGCTGCTTCCAGTTTCCAGGTCTCTAATCTGGTTTTTGCTTTGATTAGAAGATCTATGAGAGTTGCTAAAGCAACATTAGAGCCTGGCCTGAACACTGAAGTCGAGCTTGGATCTAATAGAGAAAAGTGTCTTTTTTTGTTTCTTAATTAGCACAAAGTCAGGGGGTAGGGGAAAGAGTCACATTTACAAATATCTACCATAGGGTCAGCCTTAAGTTTCCTAAAAATACATCTCCCAAGGCACCTGGGGGAACCAGGTTAGGAGACCAACCCGGAAACTCCCATATGTAATATAAAGATATATGGCAAATGATCAGAATGATGTTACAAAAAAGAGAACGTGTAATTTTAATTTCTTCAAACCCCCTATATGCAAGTGTTTAAAAGTAAGTGTTAAAGTTTCTCAACATTTAGACATATTTCCCAAAGTAAATAACAGTTAGGTGGTTTTAAGGAATATTAAATACGTTATGAAAACTACTATCATTTGTTTTTAGTAGATAGTGATTAGATTTGTACTGTTTTTATCAAAGAAGGGAAAAATCCTCTCATAAACTTTGCTATTTTTAAAAGATTTTTTTATTTTTTATTTTTCTGATAGCTTCACATATTTAGATACACTTTTGACAAAAATTTGTTTCATTATGGTTCACAAGAGCATGTTCTAACAGCAAGACTGAGTATCTGCAGCATTGTCTACATTTGAAGGAGTTGAAACTAATAATTTTAAAAGCAGAGATTTGTAGTTCCTGTAGGTATGGAAACATTTTAATTGCTTTGATCATTTGTTTTGCACTATCATGCAATCTCTTGAGAACTGGAAACTAATATATCGGTGTTAGACAGATAAAGCGTATAGGCAGGATGTAGAACAAAAATGTGATTTGTGAAAAGACAGATAGGTGTATTATACACAGATCTTTGTTAATAAACAGCATTTAAGATAGGCACACATCCAGACAAGCACGTTTACAGCACAGTTATCTCGATTATTGACAGCACTGCTGTAGCGCTAAGTAGATTTAGATGAATTTAAGATGATACCTAATCTTTCAAGTACCATACGGCTTTGAGAGTTTTACAAGCTTCCTGTATTGAGTTACTTCTTACATAATTTTTAATCTCTTGACAATCTTTTACACTTTTCTAGAAATGTGACATAAATTATTTCTTTTTATTTATCCCCTTTCCAAAAAACACCACAATATCTAATATACTGCTAGAATCCAGGGCAATACAAGGCTATAATAAACATACAAAGGAACTTTGAGGGGCTTCTAGTCTATTCCACTTTATTTACTTAAGAGTTGATTCAATAGATGAATAAATCAAAATAGATTAAAGAAAACAAAATGTACATATTACAATATATAACTATCTCCTATATCTGACTCTATATAACATAAAAACGAAGCAAATATAATAAAATTTAGGATAATTTTTTATTACACTGACTTTTTATGCTTCATAATCTGAAATCATGGTTGGAGCATGGCTTTCATTGTGAATAATCACATTCTAAGTCTGCACTATGTGATAGAACTGTCATAGATGGTAGAAATGGTCTAAAAATTCCTTGTCCAATGTGGTTGCCACCAGCCATGTGAAATAATTGCTCACCTAAATGTGCTTTTTGCGAGTGAAGAACTGAATGACAATTTTATTTAATTTCAATTGATTTAAATTTAAATATATACATGTGGCTAGTGGCTACTGTATTGGGCAGTGTAGTTCTAGATATCCTGTAAAATTTCAAGCTTTTTAGATATTTTTGTTACATCAATTGTCACTTTATCTTCAAAGATAAGCACAAGATTGGCTTTTTCTTTAGTGCACAATTTTTAAAACTGTCCATTGAAACAAATAATTACTGGCCTGGTTTCACATCTAAACAGAATGGTTTCCCATTATTATGTCCTTTAATGGAACTGGAAAAAATGATTCGCCACATATTTTCAATTGTCTCTTTTGAAAAGAGATAACATTTTTAAGCCACTTTTTTTTTTGTCCAAAGACTTTTGGTATAATATTAAAACACTGATCAAAAGACATGATTTTAGAACTATCGTTGCCCTTTTCCCTGCACGCACAAAACTTCACGTTTCTAAATTTCCCTCTCCTTAGCTATTAAATGCATAAGGAAAAAAATATTCCTGTATCATTGTATTAGTCAAAACTTGCTTGGTTTCAATTAAGACAAACCAAAGTGACCTAATCTAAGTAAAAACAGGGGAATTTGTAATAAGGATATACATGCCTTATGAATGCAGCTGAATGTCACATGAGAAGAAGGGAGTCTTGACTTAGGACCTGGAGGATCACAGGACTCCATCTAGTTCCTTCCTCAATAGGTAGATGTTCTCAATTCATGGGGAAAATATGGCTGTCCCACTATTTCTGACTTTACATCTAACCATTTTAGCTACATATGTAGGATATTTCTAAGTACCAATATCCACTTCCCAAGATGAAAATTGGATGAGGCAATTTGGATACAAAGTTAAACCTAGAACAATCAGCTAAGAGGGAGGCAGATAAAGCCTCATTGTATGGAAACCAACCCTGATGGTCAAGGAGCAGTTCTCAGAGAGGCAGGAATGGAATATTCACATATTTATTAATTCTACAAATGTCCATTGAGTGTCTATTCAAGTTAGGCACAGGTGTCTCAGAAATAGAATGATATAGTCTTTCCCTCATGAAATTTTCACTGGTGAGTTCGACATTCTAGTATCTTGCTTGAGGTCACAGTGTTCAAAAGCACATGCTTTTTAAAGAGGAAATTGCTATTGAATGGATCTAAATTTTCAGTTGTGCAAGATGAATAAGTTCTAGATATCTACTGCACAACATAGTACCTACAGTTAACAAGAGTGTATTTATTGTGCACTTAAAATCTTTTGAAAGAGGGTAGATCTCATATTGTTTTCTTACCAAAATGAAAAGAGGGTAGGGGGTGCAGAAGCTTTTGGAGGTGATAGATATGATTATTACCTCGACTGGGGTGACAGTTTGATAGGTGTATACATATGTCCAAACAAGTCAATTTTTATACAATAAACTTCTACAGTTTTTTGTATATCAATTATACCTTAAATCTGTTTATTTTTTAAAAAGCATATGTCTTTAGTCATGTTTTTGGAAGTAATACTTATTTTCTTATCAATATTTTTCTTTAAAAGTATTAATTATTAACAAAATATGAAATTCCCATATTATGATCTGGATTTTTTTATGACTTTATATGTTTAGAGCAATTTTAGGTTTAAAACAACATTGAAAGGGAGGTACAGAGATGTCCCATATACCCCGTGCCTCCTCACATGCATAGCCTCGCCTATTATCAATATCACGCATCAGAATGGTACCTTTTTTTATCAGGGATGAACACACATTGACACATTATAATCAACCCAAAGTCCATAGTTTACATTATGGTTCACTCCTGGTGTTGCACATTGTATGGGTTTGACAAATGTATAATGACATATACCCATCATTATAATATCACACCGAGTATTTTTCACTACCCTAAAAATCCACTGTGCCCTGGCCATTTTCTCACTCCCCTCCCCACCCCTGGCAACCACTGACCTTTTTATTGTCTCTGTACTTTTGCGCTTTTTCAAATGTCATATAGTTGGAATCATACAGTGTGTAGCTTTTTCAGATTGGCTTCTTTCACTTAGTAATATGTATTTACGTTTCCTCCATGTCTTTTCATGGCTTGATAGCTTATTTCTTTTTAGTGCTGAATAATATTCCATTGTGTGGAGGTTCCACAGTTTATTTACTCATTCATCTGTTGAAGAACATCTTGATTATTTCCAAGTTTTGGCTGTTAGGAAGAAAGCTGCTATAAACATCCTTGTCCAGGTTTTTGTGTGACTAGGTTTTCAACTCTTTGGGTAGACACAAAGGAAGTCAATTGCTGGATCATACGGTAAGAGTATGTTTAGTTTTGAGAGAAACCACCAAACTGTCTTCCAAAGTGGCTGTACCAGTGCATCCCCACCAGCAGTGAATGAGAGTTCTTGTTGCTCTACATCCTCACCAGCATTTAATGCTGTCAGTGCTCTGGATTTTGGCTATTTTAATAGGTGTGTGATGGTATTTCACTGCTGTTTTAATTTGCATGTTCCTGATGACATATGATGTGGAACATCTCTTAATATGCTTATTACCATCTGTATATCTTCTTTGGTGAAATATTTGTGTTGGAGGTGGTCATCAAGAGGACGTGACCACTGGTTGACTCACGTGCTGGACTCAGGCAACTGGAGACTTCTTACCCCCTTCCCTGACCTTGAAATGTATGTTCCACCCACTGTTCTCGTACCAGAGTTGCTGCAAGGATGCAGCCTTGAGAGAGTAATGTGTTATTGAAACCATTTGGACTGTATATGTGAGTGAATCCGCTTAAGGCTTCTATATAAACTCTCAAGAATCTGGCAGGTGGGTGCAGAGATCTACTCATCTTGCACTACCCGAAACAAGCCTAGTATGTAACTTCCCTTGCTTATTTTGCTTGCTACCAACCTGGAGTGGTCTGCCCTTTAGTATGGTCTCTCCTCGCCCTCTGTGTAGGGTGTCCAGTTTCAGTTCACCCAAGGAACTCCCAAGGATTCAAGCCAACAGTCTGTTGAGATCTTTGGCCCATTTTTAATTGGGTTGTTTTCTGATGGTTGAGTTTTAAGAATTCTTTGTATATTTTAAATAAGGGTCTTTTATCAGATGTGTCCTTTGAAAATATTTCTTACAGTCTGGGACTTGTCTTCTAATTCTCTTGAGATTGTCTTTCACAGAGCAGAAGCTTTTAATTTTAATTTTAATTTATTTCATCCATGGATCATGTCTTTGGTGTTGTATCTAAAAAGGCAAAGCCATACTCAAGATAATCTAGCTTTCCTCCTATGTTATCTCCTAGGAGTTTTATAGCTTTTTGTTTTCCATTTCAGCCTATGATCCATTTTGAGCTAATTTTTGTGAAGGGTATAAGATGGGTGTCCAGATATGTTTTTTTCATGTGGATATTCAGTTGTTCCAGCACCATTTGTTGAGAGGACTGTCTTTGCTCCACTGTATTGCCTTTGCTCCTTTGTCAAAGATCAGTTGACTCTACTTACGGGAATTTATTTCTGAGCTCTTTATTCTTTTTTTAAAAAAATTGTCTATTCTTCTGCAATACCACACTGTCTTGATTACTATAATATTATAGTAAGTTTTGAAGTCAAGTATCAGTTCTCCAACTTAGTGCTTCAATATTGTGTTGGCTATTCTGGGTCTTTTGCCTCTTCATATCAACTTCATAATCACTTTGTTGACATCCAGAAAATAATTTGTTATGATGTCAATTGGGATTACATTGGATCTATAGATCAAATTGAGAAAAAATAACATCTTGATGATATGCTTTTCCTACATCTATTGATATGATCATGTGATTTTTATTTTTTAATCTATTAATATTATGGATCACATTAATTGATTTTTGAATGTAGAACAACCCTCTTTTTTTTTAAGGTATTCTTTTTTGGTGAGGAAGATTGGCCCTGAGCTATAATCTGTTGCCAATCTTCCTCTTTTTTTTCTTTTTCTCCGCTTGCCCCAGTATATAGTTGTATATCCTAGTTGTAAGTCCTTCTAGTTCTTCTATGTGGGATGCCACCACAGTATGGCTTGATCAGTGGTGTGTAAGTTAATGCCCAAGATCTAAACTGGCAAACCCTGGGCTGCCAAAGCAAAGAGAGCGAACTTAATGGCTATGCCACCTGGCCGATCCCTAGAACAACCCTTGCATAGCTGGGATAAATCCCACTTGCTTTTGGTGTCTAATTCTTTCATATATTGTTGGATTCGATGCATATTCATGACAGACATTGGTCTGCAGCTTTCTTTTCTTGTGCAGGCATACCTTGTTTTATGGTATTTTGGAGATGTGTTTTTTAAAAGCCTCTTCATCAGCAAAAAGATTAAAACTCACTGAAGGTTCAGATGATGGTTAGCATGTTTTAGCAATGAAGTGTTTTTTAATTAAATGTACATTGTGTTTTAGACATAATGCTGTTACTTGCTTAATAGACTACAGAGTCATGTAAACATAACTTCTATGTGCACTGAGAAACCAAAATATTTGTGTGACTCATTTTATTATGATATTCACTTTATTGTAGTGGTCTGAAACTGAACTCACAATCTCCAAGGTACACCCATGATATCTTTTTGTGGTTTTGGTATTGTGTAATGCTGTCCTCATAGGTTAAGAAGTATTCCTTTTGCTTCTATCCTCTGAAAGAGATTGCAGAAAATTTCTGTAATTTCTTCCTTAAAAGTTTGGTAGAACTCACCAGTGAAGCCGTCTGTGCCTGGTGTTTTCTCTTTTAGAAAGTTATTAATTATTGATTCAATTTTTTTCATAACTATAGACCTATTCAGATCATTTATTCCTTCTTATGTGAGTTCTGACCATTTGTGTCTTTCAGGGAGTTGGTTCATTTCACCCACATTATCAAATTTGGGGGCATAGAGTTGTTCAGAGTATTCCTTTATTATTCTTTTAATTTCCATGAGATCTACACTGATGTTGCTTCTTTCATTTCTGATGTTAGTAATTTGGTCCTTCTCTCTGTTTTTTTTCTTAGTTATCCTTGCTAGAGACTTATAAATATTAGTGATACTTTCAAAGAACCAGCTTTCGGTTTTGTTGATTTTCTGTGTTGGTTTCCTATTTTCAATTTCATTGATTTCTTCTGTAATTCCTATTATTTCTTTTCTTCTTCTTAGTTTGGATTAAATTATTTAATTTGCTCTTTTAAAAAATTGTCAGCTTTATCAAGGCATAATTGGCATATAAAATTGTAAGATATTTAAAACATCCATTGTGATGATTTGATATACATATACATTGCGAAAAAATTGCCCTCATGTAGCTAATTAACACATTCATCACCTCACCTATTTATAACTTTTTTAAGCGAGACATTTAAGTTCTATTCTCTTAGCAAATTTCAATTACATAATACAGTGTTACCAACTACAGTCATAATGACTTGCATTAGATCCTCAGATCTTATCTATTTTATAACTGAAAGTTGTTACCCTTTTACGAACCTTGGTTTATTTCCCACAGCCTCTGGTAACCACTGTTTTACTCCCTGTTTCTATGAATTTGACCTTTTTTAAAAAAATATTCTACATGTAAGTGACACCATTCAGTGTTTGTCTTTCTCTGGTTTATTTCACTTAGCATAATTCTCTCAAGGTCTATCCATATTATTTCAAATGGCAGAATTTCCTTCTTTCTCATGGCTAAATAATATTCCATTGTATATATATATATGCAGTTATATGCTGCATAACAACATTTAGGTCAATGATGAGCCTCATATATGACAGTGGTCCCATAAGATTAGTACCATATAGCCTAGGTGTGTAGTTGGCTATACCATCTAGGTTTGTGTAAGTACACTCTATTATGTTCACACAAGGAAATTGCCTAACAACACATTTCTCAGAATGTGTCCTCGCCATTAAGTGATGCATTATACTGCATCTTCTTTATCCAATCATCCAATGATGGACAGTTAGGTTGTTTCCATATTTTGGCTGTTGTGAATAATGCCGCAATGAATATGGGAGTGCAAATAATTCTTCAATATCCTGTTTTCATTTCCTCTGGCTATATACCCAGAAGTGGGATTATTGGCTCATATGGTATTTCTATTTTTAATATTTTAAGGAAACTCCATACTGCTTTCTATAGTGGCTGCACCAATTCACATTCCCACCAACAGTGCACGAGGGTTCCTTGCTCTGTTTTTCCTAGTTTCCAATGGTGGAAATTTAGATTATTGATTTTAGATCTTTCTTTTTTCTGATATATGCATTCAATAACATAAATTTTCCTTTGAGCATTGCTTTCAATACATCCTACACATTTTGATAAGTTGTGTCTGCATTTTCATTTCATTCTAAATTTTTTTTTAATTTCTCTTGAGATTTCTGCTATGACTCATGTGCTATTTAGAAGTGTGTCTTTTTTTTTTCTTTAAAGATTGGCACCTGAGTTAACATCTGTTGCCAATCTTCTTCTCTCCATTTTTTTCTTCTCCATCTCCCCAAAGCCCCCCAGTACGTAGTTGTGTATTCTAGTTGCAGGTCCTTCTGGTTGTTCAATGTGGGACTCCACCTCAATGCGGCCTGGCGAGTGGTGCCACGTCCACGCCCAGGATCCGAACCAGTGAAAGCCGGGGTTGCTGAAGCGGGGTGTATGAACTTAACCACTTGGCCACGGGACCCACCCTGAAGTGTGTTGTTTAATCTCTAGATGTTTTAGGATTTTTCCAGTTATCTTTCTGTTATTGATTTCTGGTTTAGCTTCACTGTGGTCTAAGAGCAGATATTTTATATTTATTCTTTTAAATTTGTTAAGGTATGTTTCGTGGCCCAGAATCTGGTCTATCTTGGTGAATGTTGCACATGAGCTTTAGAAAAATGTGTGTTCCACTGCTGCTGGATGAAGTAGTCTGTAGACATCAATTATATCTAGTTGATTGATGGTGTTGTTGAGTTCAAATATGTCCTTACTGATTTTCTGCCTGCCATATCTATTTCTGAGAGGAGTGTTGAATTTTCAGACTATAATAATGGATTCATCTATTTCTCCTAGCAGTTCTATCAATTTTTGCTTCATGTAGTTTGACTATCTAGTGTTAGGCACATATAGGTTGAGGATTATTACATTTTCTTAAAGAATTGACCCATTTATCATTATGTAATTTTTTTATCCCTATAACTTTCCTTACTTTGAAGTTCGCTCTGTCTGATATTAATGTAGCTATTCCTTCTTTCTTTTGATTATTGTTAGCATGGTAGACTTTTCTCTATCCATTTACTTTTCATCTATATGGGTCTTTATATTTAAAGTAGGTTTCTTGTAGACAACATATAGTTGGGTCACGTTTTTAGATCTACTCTGATAATCTTTGTGTTTTAATTGGTGCATTTAGACCATTGACATTCAAAGTGATTATTGATATACTTGGATGAATATCTATCATATTTGTTATTGTGTTTTATTTTTTGCCCTTGTTCTTTGTTCCTATTTTTGTCTTCTACTCTTTTCCTATCTTTCTGGTTTTAATTGAGCATTTTATATGATTCCATTTTCTCGCTTTTCTTATCATATCAGTTACACTTTTTTCTTTTTTAACTTTTTTTAGTGGTTGCCCTACAGTTTGCAATATACATTTACAACTGATCTAAGTCCACTTTCAAATGACACTATACCACTTCATGGATAGTTGGAGTACCTTAAAATAACAAAATAATCCTAATTCCTTCTTCCCATCCCTTGTACCATTTATTTCACTTATATATAAGCATACACAAGCATATGTGTATACACGTAAATATATATACACATCTATAAGCATACATAATTGAGTACACTGTTATTATTTTTAATAAAATGTTATCTGTTAGATTAAAAAGAAAAATAAAAGATTTTATTTTACCTTCACTTATTCTTTCTTCAGTGCTCTTTCTTTATGTAAATCTTAGTTTCTGAACTGTATTTTCCTTCTTTCTAAAGGCTTTCTTTTAACATTCTTACAAGGCAGGTCTACTGGTAATAAATTCCTTCTTTTTTTCTCGTGAGGAAGATTGGCCCTGAGCTAATATCTGTTGCCAATCCTCCTCTTTTTGTTTGGGGAAGATGGTCCCTGAGCTAACATCCATGCCAATCTTCCTCTGTTTCATATGTGGGACACCATCACAGCATGGTTTGATAAGCACTGTGTAGATCCGTGCCTGGGATCCAAACTCATGAACCCCAGGCCACCATAGCAGAGTATGGGAACTTAACCACTATGCCAGTGGGCCAGCCCTTCCCTCAATTTTTATGTGTCAAAAAAAAGTCTTTATTTCTTTTCATTTCTGAAAGATAATTTCATAGGATGCAGAATTCTAGGTCAGTGGATTTTTCTTTCAATACTTTAAATATTTCACTCTCTTCTTGCTAGAATGGTTTCTAAGGAAAGGTCAGATGTAATTCTTACCTTTGTTCCTCTATAGGTAAGGCAATTTTTCCTCTGGCTTCTTTCAAGAATTTTTTTCCTTTATTTTTCATTTCCTGTAGTTTAAAAAGGATATTTCTAGGTTTTATTTGTTTGATTTAGCAATAATCCTGCTAATCCTGAGGTTCCTATATTAGTGGTTTGGTGTCTGAAATTAATTTGAGGAAATTTTCAGTTATTGTTGTTTCAAATATTTTTTCTGTTCCTTTTTCTCTTTCTTCTCCTTCTGGCATTCCCAATAAATGTATGTAACACTTTTGTAATTGTCCCACAGTCCTTGGATATTCTGTTGTTTGTTTTTTTTTTTTTCAGCCTTTGTTCTTTTTGCTTTGCACTTTTGGAGATTTCTACTGAGATATTCTCAAGCTCAGAGATTCTATCCTCAGCTGTGTCCAGTCTACTACTAAGCCCATCAAAGGCATTCTTCATTCCTGTTAGAGTATTTTTTACCTCTGTTATTTCTTTTTAGTTCTTCCTTAACATTTCCACTCTCTGCCTACACTGCCCATCTGTTCTTGCATGCTATTTACTTTGTCCATTGGAGCACTTAGCATACTAATCGTAACTGTTTCAAATTCCTGGTCTGATCATTTCAACATCCCCGCTATGTCTGCTTCTAATGCTTGCTCTGTCTCTTTATACTGTTTGTTGCCTTTTGGTAAGCCTTATAATTTTGTCTTGATAGCTGGACACGATGTACCAGGTAAAAGGAACTGCTGTAAACAGGCCTTTAGTAATGTGGTATGAAATGTGCAGGAAGGGGAAGCAGTTCTATAGTCCTATGGTTAATCGTCAGCCAGTCAGTGGTGAGCCTGTGCCTCTGGACTGAAAACTTTGCACGTTTCTTGGTTTTTTTCTCCCCACTGAGGTGGGACAGGACGTCTAGAGGGGCTGGAGGTGGGGATTTCCCTCCCCTCAGGTCAGTTAGGTTCTGATGATACCCCAGCAGGTTAGGCTCTGGATAACTAGTTTCACCTGAGGGCAGGCTTTGTTAAGAACGGAGTGGCTCTGGGATATTTCAAATGGTTCCTTTCACCTCCCTGAAGGGGCAGAGGTTATTTTTCTCTGATCACCTGGGAGGATTTTTCTCTGATATTTACTGTGGGAATCTGGTTAAGCTCCTGGAGGTAAATTTCACAATATTGTGAGAGCTTCCCTATGGCTGAGTCCCCCTGGAGTTTTTAACGCTCAGACTTGTCCACTCTGAGCATCCAGCATTTCAACAATTACAGCTCAAGTTTTCCTACACCAGCACTGGTTGTCAAGGTGGTTTCTGCTTCTGAGTCTCCTTTTGGGTAAGCCTCAACTCCCTGAATTCGCCTGTCTCTCTGATCTTGGGGGAACACTTTGCCTGATGTCCCTCCCCTCTTTTATGGGTCCAGGAACAGTTGCTGGTTCTTCAGTCTGTTCAGCTTTATAATTGTGGCTAGGATAGAGTTGCGACTTGCAAGCTTCTTACATGCAGAACCCATGATCTGAATTGAACTGAAAATGTTTCATACTTGATTTGTATATTAGTCATTTGGTCCCTTAGTGATAAACTCAGATCAAGGTGGGAATTATGGTTCATAAGAGACCTCACATGTGTTCTCTATTGGACCTTGATGGTCAAAAAATAAAATAAGGTAATAAAATATGTAAATAAACCAACAGAAAGACAGAGACACAGAGATAAGTATAGGTCAAGAATGAATGATATGCATTTTGCAGATAATTAAATACATATTACAAAAACAGAAATTGAAAATAATTATCCTGTGAGAAATCAAATAGCAATTAATTTAAATAAAAGCAAAATTTACTTTAAGTTGAAGAAAAATGCAAGAGATAACTTGGTATGGTGATTTCAGGAATCAAGTCCAGTGTTGTAAATAGAAATACACGATGAAATTAGTTTTATCTTTCAATATTTGCTTTAATGATTCACAAAATTCTCTCTGAGAGATGAGATTTTTTTTTCATTTTCCAGAGCCTCCTGACACAAAGAAAAAAGGTAATACCCGAAAACATCATCAATGAAGATATAATAGTTTTATTAAAAAATGGAATTACAACACACTGCACTTAAATATTACTTTTTAAAATTATGGAAAAAATTAAGATATTTGTGTTCTAGAGTTGGGAATTCACAAGACTGTAACATAGGAATCAGTAGAGAAAATGAAATGATCTACCCCAGAAAGCATTCGACTTAGTCTACATGGCTCCCGCTTCTCATAGAGAAGATTCAAAGTTCTATTTTCATCACCAGTTTTATATTACATTGGACAATTATAATCCAGGTTCTGAAGTGTTTAAAACAGGTTAGTTCTTACACTTTTCACCCACCTTACAGGAATACTGTATAATATTATGCCTAGTAGCTAATCGTTTACAATGACATTACCAACTGTGACTAATTTCTCACAAGCTACTCACCAAAAAACCACTTGCAAAATGGTAGGATTAAGATATTCCAAATATTGGCAGAACTATGGAAATAATGCAGCAATCAAAAATAGTTCTGTGAACTGTTTGCATATTTTGCCAGTCTAACCATGTTCTTCAATTGGACAATATTAGAATTCTTGGAATAATTTTCAGTGCACAAAGTAGACCAGTGAATATACTATTACATAACAGAGAGCTTTCTAAAGGCGAATGTTAGGGCACACACCTCCATCCCCAGCTGCAGCTGCTAACTGATAGATAAATCCCTGTGATTTATAAATCATCTATAAGTACCGGTGCTCTATTCAGACTCAAGAATTATTTGAATAGACACTTCAGTCCTGAAATGCATTAGTTCCTACTACAATTTATATTTTCAACCAGCAGAATAAATACAAGTAAAAAAGGTTTGGAGGTTCTTGGGAGAAGTACTCATTAAAGGAAATCCGAAAGCAGATTTGAGAATTTTCCCCTTTTAAATTTATTTTCCCAGGGTCCTAATAAATGAAAGCTGGGCTGCTATCCAGGTTCCAAGCCACTAGAGCCTGATTGTTTTCTATTTGTTTCAGTGTTTAAAGCCAACAAAAGCTGCATTAAAACTGACGGTGCCAAGTAGTAACAAGCAGACTTTAAGCATAGCTAATGTATGAGCCCGCAGCCCCAGGTTATAATATTTCAAATACAACAGAATTTGGAGGCGAGGCTCTTTGTCACTGTGTTTTGTGAACAAAACATTTTCATGATATTCCTTTGTTTACGAAAACACAAAAATATCTCCCTGATAAACAGAATGATGACTTGTATTATTCTGTTTTCTATATTTTTGCATTTCTATCCACATTTTTCTTATACCCCTATTTTCTTTAAACCGAAGTTTAAGTGGAAATGTATTGTCTCTTTCATACTTTTTTTTTACTTCAAACACACACACACACACAAGCAGACACAGTTGGTTTCTTCCTGACTTTGGAAAACATTCCTAATTTTAATCATTCACATCCCTGCCAGCCACTTTTGAGCAACAAAACAGCTCCCTACTGTCTCCACTCCGAAACATGAAAATGTAATTATTGCATTTAAAATGGCCACTAAATTCCCTGTAACTTCTATTTCTATATTTTCATTTAAATAAATTAAATTATTTTAGTAAATTAAGCCTTGGAATTTTTATATTTTATTATTTCTAATTTTGTTCAAGACAAAAACTGTTGTAGGCTAACATTATGAGGCTGTAGCCTTTGCACCAGTCGAATGGAGGATCTTTAAAAGATCTTTAAGGATTTGTACATGTTTTATGTTAAATATTTGTAACTACCTTTCAACTGTTTCAGGTTAATAATGAAAATATTTCAAAGATTATATATTTTAAAGAAGAGGGCTGAGAAGTCAGGTATTAAATCGCTGTTTTTGAGAATTTACATGAGCAAATAGGTAACCAGCAGCAGCCAGGATATAAAATAGATCTTTGGGACATTTCACTATAATCTACTTTTTCCCTCCACTCTATTTGCCTCATACAACTCCAATGTTAATCTTCAATTAACCTATATTAATTTATCTAATGACTAACAGAAATAAATCTCTATTGTGTTTCTGCAGTTGTGCCTCCCTCTGTTCATATTAGGCAAGAGGTGACAATGAGAATTACTTCGAGTATTTGGAAAGCGTCCTTGACCCAGTTAACAGATAATGCAAATTCTGTCATTCGATTCCTTCCGGCTTAGCACTCCATAATGTAAAGCTTTAAAGCCTTTTAAGGGATAAAATCCCTATTTGAACATCAGAAATTTGACAGACATTCCAATTTGTTTATTTTTATGTCAAATATTTTAGAAATTAGCATTTTTTATTTTATTAATCATAGCAGCACCCATGGTCTTATGTCTGTGCATCTGTTTATTCAGTCTACAGAAAATATCTCTTACATATTTACATTTGCAGATCACATGAAACAATTCCTTCGTCCATACCAAACAAATGCTCTCAGATTCTACAGGGATCCCTCACAAAGGCCAAAATACAGCTATGTAACTTTTGTAATGGGTGGCATATTAATAATCGTCTGATCCATTCTGTTCATTATATAGAATAAGAAACTATGGCTCTGGAATTTTAATTGGCAGAATTGGTACTTAAGGTGAGAAAAACAGGATGCCAATTTTATTTTTCTTTTCATTCTATTGCCTAGACGTTCAAGCAAATAGAATCTCACTTTTAAAAAGCTCAGCTTAGACTGAATATTGAGGAAAAAACCCTGAAAAATATAAGAACTATGTTTAAATGAAATAGGAAAAAATACTCTTTAAAACCAAGGAGCCATATGACACTGGTCACTGATAAGGCGCTAGGAGCTGGATGGAATACAGCCCTATGAAGAAGTCCTCTTAAATCTGAGACTCATAACACTCTTATTAAGGCAATTTCTCTTGTTATAGTCTTGCCTAAATCTATGGCTATGAGACTCTCATACTCACCACAATACACGCTTTTTCTTTTTCATATGAAGCCCTAGATATAAAAGTATTGCTGACCCAAAACTATGAAAAAGAGTTAAATTCCATCCTCCAAATTGTGATTTCAGGCCAAGTTTCTGTTTGGTTACTGATTTTGTGGTTATAGTTTTTCCTTCGATTAACATCATTGATGGTTTGAAACCAACTCCTTTACAATTTGGTGTTGAACAACTGAAATGAAACAACCATTAAACGGGTCAATTGTGTTGCTTTTGTCTTAGTAGTGAATGTGGAACTGTACGTGTTAAGAGAAACACTTCATCTTCAGGATATCAAATTCTTTGTAATAACGATCAATTACAATGAAAATCTGTGTTCATTAGAAACCCTCTATTTGCCTATAATTTTTCTTTTGGTGCTTGCATTACATGTTAATATATTTACTTATATTGTTTTCTATACCATTATGCTCAATGTACGATTAATTTGTACATTTTAATATTATAAATTTACTCTTTCCAAAAATTTCTGGGTGATTCAAATTCATTTGTTAAATTATGCTTAAATAATATCTCTTAAAATCATCATCTTTTCGAGTCTTTCTATATATTGCAATAGATCCAAAAAGTTACCTGAAAGGTTTTTATTTGGTTTCTTGTATATTTGATTGTTTGATCTAAGTCTTTTCTATTGTCTTATTGAATTTCTATCCACCGGTGCTCTACGTACATGCAAATTTCTCCTCACTAGTCCTTTCCATCAAACACAGAGATTACTTTCTCGATATAGAACTCACTGGGAACAAAGTGTATGTCACGAGTATTATTAGATCTTTTGCGGTGACTCACTCCCCTGCAGATGGTGCACATCTGAAGGGGCTCTATTCTAGCTAGGAAAGATCCAGCTGATGCTCTGAAAAATTATTCTCTCTTGGTGAAAAGTTAGCTTGCCACTGCCTTCCCTGCTGCATTATTAAACACGAAGGAGTGATTCCCTTAATCCCAACCATCTGCTCTTCCCCTACTAAAAAGTGAAAACATCCCCTTGTGTTTACAAACGTTGCTGCTAAAGCTTCACAAATTATAAGAGATGGTTGTGAAATTTCCGTATATACTACAAGATCAAAACAAAATTCTAGTCACCATAAATCTGTAAGAAATAAACCAAATTTATATCATACGATAAACCCAACTGTGTTTTAATGTAATGCAATTATATTTAAACTGCAGTCTCAGAATGTAAATTATTTTAGCATCTCAGTATAATATTTGCATTTTAAATATACTCTTACTTGTCCAGACTTCCAAAAGTACATACGCTAAGAAAATGGATCATCTTCAATTCTTTTTAATTTTCACAGATTCGTAGAGTGCACAGAATTTTAGCATCAGTAAAGGTTCAGTTTCATTGGAATTAAAAGCAACATAAAATATCTGACTGCTCAGATGAATAACAGACCCCAAACCTCTAAACTAGGAAAGCAGGGACAAGTGTCTCACAACCAAATTTTTGATTTTCAGGAAAGTGACTTATGTTGAAGCATCACTAGGCAAAAACAGTGATACTACTTTGCATCAAGCTCTTGTTTTTCTCACAAAAGGGACTGCAAATCAGAAGCGTCCTACTTTAACAGCTCCAAAATACCAATCAACGAACTAACCAAAAGCAACATTACAAGCAAAAGAAAATTTGAGTTCCCAAATATTTTAATTTCATGTTCATTTTTAAAAAACTATTGAGTAAAGTGTGACCTAAAAGTTCTTCCTAATTCTCTTTTGCTTATAGTATGAAGATATTTCAATTATCATTACATTTATTTTTGTTGAAGACCAATTGATGTAGCTTTCCTCTGGGACACAGTCTTTGTCAGCAGGCCAATTTCTATTTCATGAAGTTTATTCCTTTTGTGATTAGCAAATAATTTCTTATCACTTAGGTTCCAGACTCTTTCACCCATTTATTTTCTCGATGCCTTTCCTTGAAGTCTGATCCCTACAAGTCCCTTTTCAATTCTATAACAGTTCTGAAAATGTACATTCTAACTTCGAATAGAATTCATATAATTAGTTATTTTATTGTCACAGTACCCAGTAAATAAAATTATGCTTTCTTTGTCTTGTTTTCAAATATTCTTTCAGTTCACTCTAACATACCATGTGTTTATTTTTCTAGTCCATTTACCTGTCCCAGTGATTTTCTTGCTTTCAATCTGAAAGTCTGAATTATTTAGCTAATGAGTTCACCGTGGTCAAGCACAATGAAGCATTTACCTTCTTACAGCTTCTCCACTTGTTGCCTCAAGACTTCACTCCTTGATATTTATGACAAACTATTTCCTGTACTTTAACGTGGTCTTTGGGGACATGTTGAAGGCTACTTCAGTATAGCTATAACTAGCAAAGTATACTTCCCTAGATAATTTTCCAGTTCTCTGATTGCCACTGCCTGTTCTAAAAGTGTTTTAAAGTGGGTTCTGGTGAACTTTACAGACAGGCTTCTCTCTCTGTGAACTATCAATGACCACTAAGCGAACAGCGTCACGTCAGATTTATTCTTATCTAAACAAAATAGACATTCTCTGAGCCTATTCTTAAATATACCTTCATGAAACTGTCTCTGAAGATAGACTTTGTACCATGTTTCTTTTTTCTGATCCCTCGTCTTGCAGCGATACTCAAGTTTCCTACTTCTCTGCTTACGCCCGGGCTAACCCAGTGGCATTTTCCCTTAAATCCGATAAGTTTATTTCCATTTCTACATTTTATTCACTCCGATTAACATATTTTCAGTAATATGTTCTTATTCCTTCTTTATATTATTGCCGTTTTATAAATTCTCAACCTTAACTCTACCAAGTTTTATTTAATTTGGTCAGGACTTTCCTGATGATTGTAATTGTTTCTGTTTTCATTTTAAAAATAACAGCAATGCATATTGAAATAATTTAATAAGTTTTTCTTAGAAACAAAAAGAAAATCACATGTATATATCAATGTTAAAATTATTTTTCTTGTTTTTGTCTTTATATGTTTAATGTGTATGTTCAGATGTTATTGTCATATTTATACAATATATTCAGTCAAGGATGGAAACCAGATCCTTACCAGTGGTAAACCAGCACAGGGTACTGGTGAAGCACATAGCCCTGGTCCATTAGGAGGAACAGTTGTGGGGCTTGGAGTTAGGTGCCAGAAGCATGATCGTGGGCTGGTCATAGTCAGTGGTCCTGCAGCTAGTCAATAGTGGAACTGATTATTGCTTTGTGGTGCTTTCCACTGGACCGCAACTACTTTCCAAAGTGAAATTATTCAACTCAAAACCATTGTGTCTAAGCAATTCAGCTTTTAGAGTCAAGACCCCAAATATTATGGCAAGAGAACTAGGAACACATGGCTGTTCCCAAATGAGGTTGCAATTCTCACTTCTGGACAGTTCACAAAACAGTGAGGTAGTAAAATGAAATGTTCATTACATACCCCCATGCACACACACACTTCTCTCCTTTAGGGGATTCCCTCGCCACTTCCCTAGCCAAAATCTTCTCTCAGGACTGGTTCTTATGAGCCCATTCATACTAAACTGTAAGTGTCTATTATAATTTATAGCCTTTTAACCCTCCTGTGGTGTTTATAGTTTAATAGGAATAGCATTTTTGGAAACATAAGACTTAAAAGAATGAACTTTAACCAGTAAAGCGATTAATGCATCATCCAGGAGTGGGTGGAATGGACAGGCATCCCCCAGACTCTGGAAGTCCCCCCAGGAGGCAGTTCTATCTCCTCCGGTGTCCCACTTTTCCAGTCTAATCTAATTGTTCTCTGAGCAGGTACGCCATTTGCACATACCCTGGTGTTTGCCCTAATGCTGACATTTACCTTTGCTTACTGGCCTCGAAATGTATCTAGAATAATCCCTCTAGCCTACGTTGCTACTGGAAACATAACTTTAAGCTCTCTGATTTGCTGAGTAGGGCTGCATTAAAAAAAAAGTCGGAACACAGCAGAGCTAAAAAGATGATACAGAGGTACTTAGATAAAAACAGACAAGTTTGCAGCAGATCGCCTAACATATTGGCAGTTCTCAAATCCCATCTAAAATCAGATGAAATAAGCTTCAGAAAGTTATTTAGCATGAAGAATACATTATTAAATTCAACGTATAAAATGTTAATGCAGATCTGCTGGCTCTTAGCACTGCTTGCTTGCCGTCCTTCTTGCAACACTGGTATCATAAACTTAACTGGCAGTGTGGAATGAGCGTTCTCCCTCCAATCACCTAGCAGGTATGCTTTTTAGACATCATCTCTGCATCCTTAACCACACAGAGGTCACCTTCCAGCTCGACTGAAATTAAAACACCAGAGTTTTAGAACGAAATTTTTCTAGGCACCATCCACAGTGGTTAGGTTTTCAGCAAATGTTTGCATTTTTCTATTACCTGAATTTATGTTTTTTAGCAATATTTTGTGTCAATTACATTATAGTAGGTGAGGGGTGCATCATTGACTGTGACACATTTTATTTCTGAAATGAGCCAGCTTTGAATTTATATGTGAATTGATCTCAATTCACATAATTTTATGGGAATGCTATTTCTTGTTGTCGTTGTGTATATCTCCCAGAAGAGGCATTTCATGAGTGGCAAATAAACTCATGGAGTAGGGACAGCCATTTGGTCCCAGGTTAAAGCAAGAGCTGGAGGTGGGGGTCGTAAAGAGATGTGCACACTCAGGGATCATAGAATTAACTATTTAGTGTGATTCACCAGGAATTCTAATATTCCTCAATTTAGTATATGTCACCTTAATTTAGTATATATTCAGAGGCAGGTTATATCAAGAAAATTTTCCTATCGTGAGATCTGAACTTTTTACCTAAGACACTTCATTTAGTACATGGATGAGGTGACACCAGCTGGATTCTTTAATCCATGGGAGAATACATTATTTAGGAATATGCCCTAGTTATTCTGGAGCAAATAAGCTTTTCTTGTGTCCTCAATTTTTCATGATGGATTAAGTCTCTCATGGGTAGCTGTAGTTTTGACATCCTGGCCATGGTTTATGACTAACGTCCTATCTTTTCCCAGAGATAACCTCCTAGTAGCTTCTCCTGACAACACATTGTCTGCCAGGCACTACTCAGCCACTGTATATACAAAATCTTTTTCATCCTTACTGATTTTCACTGAAGTAGGTGTTACTACGTCCATTTTACAGATCAGAAAACTAAATCTCTCAGCAAGATTGGTGAACATAAGCTTAGAATCTTCAATTTAGAGGACGCAAATCCCCTCGTCACAATGAGTTCCGTGTGCTGTCCCTTCTTCATTTTGCCTCCCCTATATCTCAAGCTGCATGCTTTACATAGGTCCATACTCATGATTCATTATAGGCTAAAAGCTAATTCCTGACCTAGTGGAAAGCCTGCAGGCCTATGCCCCAGAGTGTGGAGACTTTGGTACTCGGTTGCTACAGTGCCTTGGATACCTTTTCTCTTTTGTAATGAAACAAAGTTATTCAGAGATCACGCTTAGTTAGCATTGGATTTTTAAAATGATCTGAGGTTTGGATTTTTTTTAATGGAGATTCATAATATTTTACATCACATGTAAACACATATGATGTGTTTGTTTATATTCCACGTATGAGTGAAATCATATGGTGTTTGTCTTTCTCAGTCTGGCTTATTTTGCTTAGCATAATACCCTCCAGCTCCATCCATGTTGTCACAAATGGGATGAGATTTGGATATTTAAAGATGTTTTTAAAGCGACATGGCCAAATTAGGGGATATATCTGTACTCCTTTTAGCTTTATTAACATATGAGTTTAAAATAATCATGTTTGTCATTTTAATTGATATCTGTAATTCTAAAAATGAATTTTATTCTCAGCTACTGTAAAAATTGAGATATATGTAACTGCACTTATTATGCATATTTTTTCTAATGAAATCTAAATGCGAAATGGCAGTTTTATTATAAAATATTGTGTTTGTAAATATTCTTTTATCTTACCTTGTTTCATTCACATTTTCATTAAGAGAAGCAGATACATTTGATTTTGCATAGAAATTCTGTGTGCTTTATTCTGTTTTTGTTTTTAAACTAGGCCTTTGCTATGATTTGCTTAGAATTTGGTTTATCCTGGATAAATGGAAAGTAATTCACCCTAAGAAGACCATGAAACTGTTTTGTCTCAGCAGGCTCCATTGTGAAAGCCCAGCGTGAGCCAGGCGCTGTGAGACAGGCCGCGCAGGAGCAGCCTGGTGCAGTACATTTTAAATGTTCATGATGACTCTCACGAGATGATGGGTGAAAAACTGGACAAATGTGAACAGCATGAGCATCAACCACACTTTAATTAGTGGTTGCTCCCCAGTAAGCAAAATCCCTAGAAGCAGCACAGCCAGGTTTAACTTTATTTCAGATGTGATTCATTAAGCAGTACCACATCCATTAAGTGAATGGTGACATTCCTGTTTACATGGCTAACGTTCTACCAAGAGCTTTCACCCATGTGTTGTCTCATTTGATTTTTACGATCGCCCTGTGGGAGAAATAAGGCATGTATTTTTCTCTTCATATTATAAGATCCTAAGGCTCAGCAGCAGAGTTGAGGTTGAAACCCACGTCTCCAAACTCCAAATCTTTTATTATTCTGGTCCTGGCACCATCTTTAAAATCAATCACATTCCGAGTACAGATATTCTATACCACAAATTTTGACAAATTTCTAAAACCACTAGATTTGATTTGACAAATTTTTCTTCAAGTTCATGTTCTGATAGAGATTAAATTTAATTGATAAAATCTTGAGAGTTCCCACAAGGAGTTAGCTTGGAAGTACAGATTCTAATCTCAGGGATAATGGTATAAAACCACAGCTTCTGGGGTAATTATATGGGAACTATCTGGGTAGTAACTGTCAGATAACACAAGCAAAGCCAGTCTCTCTCAGAAAACGTAAAAATAAAAATATTGTGCTTCCCTCACCAAGAATAATGCATTTCCAACACTATCCTGTTTCTCTCCTGTGGCTTTCTTTTTTTTCCTTTTTAAACAAACTTTGGCCATGTGAACATCTGGGACAAAAAGAGGGTGTTGCTCTTTCACACAAACGTGACCAGATATCTCCAGCTGGTGCAGGAAACTTCAATGTCACATCTTCAGAAAAGCAGGGAAATCCAATTATCCTCTTTTGATGACAAATACCATAACATATATTTACAAACACATGAAACTAAGTAGCTAAGTCTTCAAATTCCTTTGCGTTACTGTAGATAAGTGGATGGCAAATATTATTTGCATACTATTTGTATTTAACTTCGAACTTTATATCTTGGTGTAAAAATGAACTCACATAGACCTGATTAAGGTGGAGGGATTAATTTCCTACAGTCTACAGTATACAGAATGTTCTCAGTGGAATATTATCAGTATTCTACAGACTGCTTTCCTGACACCTGAATTTTTCTTATTTTTTATTTAAAATGTAAGTCTCTTAGAACGAGATCATTAAATATTATGACTAAAGTACACACATATTATGTATGTATATGTACATATAAATGCTAGATGATCATTAAGCTAAATTTACCCTAAACAAAAATAGCTCCTCAATTATGATAAATTAAAAATATGCCTGCATGATTTCAGTAACCAGCCATATTATATTAGAAAGAGACAGTAGAAAGTATTTGTGTGATGCTATAGGTCTCCACATGAACAGGTTAAGTAATCTAAATAAATACACACATTTAAAACTATGAGTGGTAGACATTATATTAGAAAATTTTCTATATCTGGAATCTTCAAATTTAATTATATTTCAGAGTCACACCACTTCATAATATGTTGAATCTGGCAAGCATTCTACTCATCTCTGAATAGTTCTTTTTGAAAAAAAAAAACACTTAATGCTAATATTTCTCATTTAAGCACATTGATTTCAAGGAATTCTTAATATATGGAAATAATTAGAAATGAGTCATGTATTACTCCTTTCAAATGTTGTTACTTTAAGCATTATTTAAAAGTTTTTTTGTCTCACTTACTCCCACATTTAATAATAATTTATTAAAAAATAAACATCTTTATAATCCTAATGAAGTCTTTGAAAGTTTAGGCTCAGTTGTCTGCAATGATTCTGAAATGAAGCCCTTTGCTCAGTTTCTGCCATGTCTTGGGATCTTTTTATATATTGAGTTGATTGTTTATATGATATTTTATTTGAGATATGCAAGATTTTTGTTTTAAATTTCCCCTTCCTTTGGCCCTTTACTCTTGCTTTAGTAGGAAAGTCATTTCCAGAAGGGATATCTTTAGCTTAAAATTTTAATTCTAAAACAATTGTGTGGATCTGGTTAATTTAGACTTTTCTAGTTAATATATTCTGTGTGGGTTTTAACCTCAATGAAAATCTAGTAAAATATCTAACCCTGGTTTTCAAAGACCATTTATATAAAACTAAGCAACTAAATTAATGAATGAAGACTTCATTAATCCAAGGAAGCCCCAAATCTACAAAGCCATCCAAATCTCAACCTCCTGAGAACTCTTATAAGAGCTGCTTCTGCTGTGCCGGAGACATGCAGGTTCAGAGACAGCCATGGAACACCTGAAGTTGGAACGGACTTTGGGACTTTGAAAGTGTTTTGGTTAAGGTTCTCATAAAGTTTAGGAACCCATTTAAACTAATTTCTTAACATATAATAAAACATTTGTTTTAAATAACTATAAGCATTTATTCAGGACTTCCTATGTACCAGATGCTGTCTAAACACTTGAGCACTTTATCTCCTTCAGTCCTAAGCACTTTTTTGGTAGGTATCATTATTACCTTTATTTTACGAATGAGGAAACTAATGCTTGGAGAAAGTAAGCAAATGACTTGCCAAAATTATCACCAATACCGATGTGATGAAGCAGAGATTCCACTAACCCGTCTAATTCACTTTGCCTGCTCTCCAGCATCTGTCCAAAGACTTCTCAAGATGACTAGCTCACTTGTGCTGAGAACCCCACTTTAAGTGCTTGCTACGGACTGAATCGTGTCAACCCCAGATTCATATATTGAAGCCTGGCCCTAATGTGATGATATTTGGAGAGGATCCCTCTGGGAGGTACTTAGCTTTAGATGAGGTCAGACGGGTGGAGCCTTCATGATGGCTTAGTGCCCCTATAAGACGAGACAGCAGCGAGCTTGCTCTCTCTCTCCTCCAGGTGAGGACACAGCAAGAAGGCAGCCATCTACCAGCCAGGAAGAGAGGTTTCTCAACAATGCAACCATGTGTCCTCCCTGGTTTCAGACTTCCAGCCTCCAGAATGGGAGAAAATGGATTTCAGTTGTTTAAGCCACCCGGTCTATGGTATTTTGGTATGTCAGCCCAAGCTGAATAAGACGTGCTCATACACTACCTTCGCAATAAGTGGTCCTAAAAATCTTTTAACTAGCATGCCAAACTAATTATTAATCATCTGCTTGAACAACTTCGGGATTCATTTATTTATCTAATTACAATTTTTGGCTCATTGCTACTTTTCATGCTTTGTTTTATTTTATTTTATTGGTTTTTGTTTCTTTTTCCCCAAAATATTACTGAATGAGTCTGTAATAACAACTGCAAACTAAATGCCATGATTTAAAATTCCTCTTACCCATACAACATACCTAAAACCTTCAGTTCCTCTTTCTGTGAAGCCTAAATGCTCATGAAGCTGGCTAACCACTTGCAATGTCTAATAGTGTCTTTATTTGGCTCTACTTTTGTCTAGAAATAGTCCAGGTAATTACCAAGTCACTGGTAATAAAGACATGATAGCCCAGCTTTCCACGTATAAACAAGTTTACTCTGCTCCGGGGATTATTGGGCGAGCTCTCAAGTGTTACCGGCAAACCTTCTTAAATGAAAGGTAATTGAACAAAGGATTGTTTGTAATTGTGTTGTAAAATGACTAGCTCTCTTGAAACATGCTTTCTTCCTCACAGGTGCCTTCACTCTCCTGCTTCATGAAAGATCTTTCCTTTTCCTTGAAGACATCTTTGACTTCTTCAGGAAGGATTTGTTCTAATTCTTACACATCCCTGCTTAGCACTCATGACAAGAGATAATAATTATTTTCATTCATTTAAGTCTTACCCTTTAGATATCAGCTTCCTTTCTAAAAGGGATGTTATAAATATTTGTGCATAGGCCTAGGGTTCAATATGTAACATCACTGTTGTTTATTGATCTGTCTAAGGAATGAAAGAATGCATTGAGAACATTTGTGTGTGTGTGTGTGTGCGTGTGTGAGGAAGATTAGCCCTGAGCTAACATCTGTGCCAATCCTCCTCTACTTTGTATGTGGGATGCCTCCACAGCATGGCTGATGAGTGGAGTAGGTGTCCGCCTGGGATCTAAACCCGAGAATCCCGGCCACCAAAGCAGAGCACGGAACTTTAACCACTCAGCCATGGGGCCAGCCCGAGAATGCATTGAAAATGTTTTGAAAGAACATTCAAATATAGATATTAATTACTACTAAAACAGATTTATATACAATGTAAACTTATGTGAATGAAATCATTCCAGAAAAATAGATGTTCCTAAGAAGTAGCATGAAAAGAAATAATTAAAAAAATAATCTATGGAAACATTCTGCATAATGATAATTTATTTTCAATAGTCTCAAAAAGTAAAAACAAAAGCCATGCTGGGTATGTAATAAACTACTCTTTTAAAATGCATGTGTATAGAAATCTATACCTTTATATATTAGAATGAATCTATATGTAACAGTAATACCAATAGCTAGAATATTCTGAGCCCTTACCATTTGCCAAATCTTGTTCTAAACTGATTTACATGTGCTGACTGACTTAATTTTCACAAATGAAATAGGATACTAACACAAGACTATTATAAACAAAAATTTAGACAGCATTTTGCAAGATTTTTATAATTGTATTTGCTATGCATTATAGTTTAACAAAAATATAAATTTGTTAAGGAAATATTAGGAAAGTCATTGACAAATTCCCATTTATCAAAAGTCTTTTATTTGATACCAGGAAAGATAGCAAAAATAGGTCAATATTTAGGTCAGTTATACCAAGACCCTCCCTGGAATAAATCATATCTATATCTGAAAAAGGAAATTTGATTAGTAATTTATTCAATGCTAATTAGTTTCTAGCCACAAGCCACCTTTACCACCCACATTACCCTTTCATTCCAATACCTTTGGGTTAGTTCCAATCTTATTCTGAAAGTTGTTTAACCCAAAATGTCTTTAGGGGATAATTTTCTAACCACCTTTTAAACTACCACCCACAGTTTCCCAAAAGCTAAGATGCATCAGAAAACGTCTTTCTTCTTTTTTTTTTTTTATTTCCTAAATGGAACAAAGGAAATATTAAAAGGTAAGTGACGTGATAATGTGATACTTTCTACTGGAGATATTGATCTTCTACATATAAAATGGAATTTGCATCTAAATTCTATGTTGATGGCCTTGTAGCAAACAATTGAAATGATTAAATGGGTCAGTAAATAAACTCAATTTCAAAGCTTCCCAGTTTTAAGTAATATGAATTATCTTAATTTGAAATAACTGATATGAATTGAAAAATATCATGGTACTGATTTTTTGCCATCCTAAAAATTTCAATATCAGAGCCGTTAACAATGATTTAGCTGAGTAGAAATATTTACCTATTTGAAGTATTTGTAGAACAAGAAATCTTATTGATGACTTCCTCCCATGTGTGTATGTAAACATACACACTATTGCAGGATGCATGTGTACACACACAAAGATGCACACACACATAAATACACAAATATCTAGTCTGAGAAATATGTTGAACCTATTTTTTTTTTCATGAGGCTATCCATTATCTTAAATGTTTTTCATCAGGAAACCGGTTTTTTATATTACCACTTTAACAATTTCAATAACTTAAGTTTTTTGGATAATATTTTTTACACAAAATTATCTTTCTAAAATCTCATATGAATTGAAGCTTTATTATCTATTAAATTCATCTTGTAAAGAAAGCATTACAAAATATTTGTTATATAAAAAGTGTGTAACATCTGATAGAGTTTTAACCACTGCCTTATTGTGAGGATCAAATGGCCTAAAATATTTGAAAGCACTTTGCCAGCAGTAAATGATTATGAATTCCAGTTTTCATTAGATTTGTAATGATGTGACTTCTCTTTCTCATTTTTCCTGTTAGGAGGCAGGTCAGGCATTACTATCTGCATTTGACGGATGTAGAGATTAAGGCGGCAAGGAGGGAAGGTTATCAGCTAGTTAAGGCAGAAATGAGGGAGAGTCAGTCTGTCACCCAGTCTCCTGATCACCAGCAATCAGTCTGCTGCCTTACACAAAAAGAGGGTGAACCAGGGACTTCTGAGCACTTTTGCTATTATACAGATTTCGAGTCTAATGGTGACAGTTACAATGAGATTTGGCCTCTGCTGGTTTCTTGGAAGTAGTCAAAACCTAATTAATATCAATATTTACTTCCATATTTACCTTCTACATCCTTTGGCCTATGGCATTGCTTCAACAACTTTGAGACTTAATCTGATCATGTATTCTCAAAATCAAAGTAAGTATAATTACCTGGAATAAATTAATAGCCATCTCATTCTGTTTTAACAAACTTGACTCTATCATTAGCAATGGGGAGCCAAGGATGCATTGACTTAATTTACATTTCAGACAAGTTGGTCTAGCAGCCTTGTGGAGGATAAATTTGCTAGTCAGAAAGACCATCTAGGAGGTTGTTGTAGACACACAAGTGAGAGATCAAGCCCTAAACTAGGGCAGTGACAGTGGGACCAAATGCACATGGAAGAGGTAAGGAAGAGAGTTAAAGAGAGTCCTAGAGTCAATGGATACCTGGGATTCAATAGTTTGCAAAGAAAATACTAGAAAAAGAACAAAGTGAGGAAGAATAAGGGTTTGTAGGGAGGTTTTATATTTTGAAAGGATTAGGTTTTAAATACTGCACATTATATTCATGATTCAAATCTATTTGCTCACATCTATTTATCTGTACATAAATATTGCAAATTAGTTGTTTTAGATATTAGCACTGAAACTAAAGGTACCTATAAAATCTTTGATTTATTTATTTACTCATTTATTTTAAGGAGAAAATAGGACACGAGTTGAACTTAAAACTTTTCCCAGCTTTAAACTTCAACATCTCACATTGTGTTTTAATGCTTATAAAACTGTGGTTCTTAATTTGAAACATTTCACACTTACTTAAATTTTAAGAGGTTTACAACCCTGTAAATTCAAAATACAAATAAATACAATGGAAACGTGTGAATGCCTTGACTCCATATTCACAGATGGAAGGGTATAAAGCTGATATCAATAGCAGCAGAAATTAGAAACTAAGCACCACTAATGTTAAATAAAGATGGCAGAGAACAGAATATCTAATCTAATTTAATTGAAATTTAAATTCATAGTATCCGAAAGAATAAGAGCACAATCATCGCATCTTCCTTTATCAGGGCACACAAGTGATATCAGGTTGCACAATCACATTCCTTTGCAAAGTATCACGATGCTATTTCATGAAGAATAGCTAGAGAAAGTGATGCTGACGAATAAATTACGGTCTCAAGTGCTTGAACTGCATATAAATTTACCTTCTGGAAGGGCTGTTAACAAAAGAACTCTAGAGTCTTGATCTATTTAGAGTGTTATAAAAAAATGTATGGCTTCTGCTCTGTTTTTAACCTCATTTAACTTACATTACAAACCATCTCTCTCATACCAGTAGGAAAACCTGTTTTAAAGGGAAATCCAATACTTAATCTCAAAATAATCCTGCAATCTATTTGTTGCTGTGGTAGAGGATTGGAGATGAGTGATGTGTCTTCTGACTTACCTTTTAGAATGCACTTTTTTGTGCTTTCAGTTTTGCTTTCAAACTACTATATAACCATCAGTGCATCTGACAAAGTTGACCCCTATCTGTCAGCACATGAAAGCTACAACGGGAAAGCTGAGGACAGTTTAACAGAGAAGGTTTATTTAAATCCTGTACTATTAGAGGATCTGTTCCACTGATTTGGGAAACCCAACGGAATATGTGTTTTCTAAACAGAATATACATTGTTTTCTTAGAAATGTCCTCTATTTGTCTGATGTTACACAGAAAAATTTATAAAAGAATTATAGCAGGATATTTAAAACTTTAGTTTTTAGAAAAACTCTAAAAATAGACTTCACAGATTTAAATGCTAAATTTAAGACATTTAAAACTGTTTTCAATAGAAAATATAAAACTGTTGTCATTAAAATGCTGTTAAGAGGAACTCAAATTTTTAAGTTAGTTTATGAATGATGAACCCACAATGTAAATTGGAAAATCCACTTTAAGTCAGCAAACATGGAGAAACAATTGATAAAATATTCAGATGGCTTATGTATGCTTCACTGTCTTTACAGGAAGTTTACCAGTCCATGTTAGAGACAAACATTTTTCCTAGACTTGACATCTAGGAGAATTTTGTTACAATGGTCTTTATTTTGGTTAATTAACAATAGGACGTTGTCCACAGTTATGTTGATTTGTTGCTCCGTCTTCTTGGTGGCTCTGGGTAAACTTTAAAGGACTATTATAAAATACAATGGAGGACATTTTTCACATGAATAGAGACCAAATATTTTCAAACTGATGGTTTGGGGAGAAAGTAAAATTTTGAAAGAAAATGTAAGTATTGAAATAGGTCTGCCAACTTCTCAATTTGAAAAGTTAGAATATTAGATCCGAATGAATAAATAAGAAGAGCCACAATGTGCTATCACTATTATTTTATAAAAGATGACAGTATTTCTAAGAGAATAAATATGTGTTATACCTACAAGGTTGTACGGGTATGTTTGTATATTTATACATATGAACATTGACATAGAATCTCACCATTTTTAAGGTAGCTTTGTGAAACACTGCTTTAAACTCGTCTTAAAAAATCTGCCATATCCAGGACTTTGACAGACCTATACGGCAGGAATTCAGATTGGATGTTTCCAGCAATTGTCAGATATTCTTTGTTCTCAAACAAAGCTGTCCTGTGGCTTGAATCTGGCGGGTAGTTTGAACCCTTTATCAGCTGAGGATGACATGCTTGCAGTTCTAGGATATTACCACTAGAGGCCAGCCTTGCCTATCTCCTCAGGCAAATGAGAAAGCGAGAGGATTTTCTCTAAGAAAATATCTTTTTATTGAAAAGATATAAATTTACTGCTTATATAAGTAGTTTTTATAATATATGAATTATATTTAAAACGAAGTTGACAATCTGGGGGATATACTAGGAGATTCACTCAATTCATTATTTCTCTAAATTAATGCAGTACCATTTACTGAGCAATTTTTTGGCTAAACACTTTTGACAAGTTGTGTTAAGACTCACAAAACTGTATAGGAAAAATACTATTCTTATCTCCATATGATTAGTGAGGGAACTAAGGTTCAGAGAGGTTAGAAATGTTCAGAGCTCTTCATATTTTGAATTCTGTGTACGTTTTGAGTGTCATCTTTAGTCCAAAGCTCATGCTATGCTGAGTTATTTGCAGTTTCCTGAAAAGTCTCATCTCACATATTCATGCATGCTATTTAAAAAATATATTTGTAATATATTCCCATTTACAGTTCCCCTTCCTTTCCCTCATTCAACGGTTTAATACCTTACTCTCCTACAAGTGTCATCTCAAACCATATTTTCTGTGGAGAAACCCATCCTGCACACATAATCATTAAGTTATGTTCTATAGAGTTTTCGTAAGTCATAATTTTCTATAACAATATTATCAAGTATGCAACCTCAGATAATCAATATAATCTATTTATACCACGTGAAAAGATACATCATATACTATCTCCTTTTATCTTGGAGGATAATTTACCAAACTATCAGATTATCAAGCTATTAACAATTGTTTTAAAAGAGTGTTATTGGCAAGCTACAGTCTCTTGGTTGAAAGATTCTGATTGAAACTAGGTTAAGCCCTCCCCCGCAAAAAGAATTTATTGGTATATGTAAATGGAAATTACAGGAGTAATCTCATTTAACATCCAGCTGGATCCAGATATCCATGCCTCTTTCTTCATCACCATCGCTACTACATACTCAGGTACTCAGGCTGGCACTGGCAGGAAAAGAAGGATCATTAACTTTTAAAGAACTAAATATCGTTACAGAAGGCAATTTTAAACAGAAGAGAGTGATGCTTACTCCCCTCAGATCCATGTAATCTCAGTGAGGCTCTCTGATCTGGTTTGGGTAATAGAGAAAAGGATGAGGTTCTGTGATTGGCTAGATCAGGGCCAGGCACCCCCTTCTGTGACCACAGAGCATGCAAAGTACACTAATGGACAGTTTTATCAGAACCATCTGGAATGAGTGAATGGAGAAATTTCCAATGCATAGATGGGACATTTAATGTCAAGAATAAGAGTTATCTACTCTACATGCATAGCTAAAGAAATGTATCATGCAATAAACGATTTCACATTGAGCATAAATTTTCTATTGTACATTTTACCAAGTTGAGATTTTTGTTTAACATGGACCCATTTGAATATTTCTATGCTGCCAAAACAGACGAAACAACTAAGTCCTTGAAGGTTAGTAAGGCCATGGGAAGCTGAACAGATTGTAGGTCTGTACATA
Organism: Equus asinus; assembly: GCF_041296235.1. Taxonomy (NCBI): domain Eukaryota; kingdom Metazoa; phylum Chordata; class Mammalia; order Perissodactyla; family Equidae; genus Equus; species Equus asinus. The sequence goes on from NC_091807.1 coordinate 4,359,052, forward strand.
ATTCAGCCAGGAAACACATTTTGCAGATGATCCTGCCCTAGAAACATAACAGGGAGACATTCTTGTGACTATGTATCATTTTATAGAATTGGAACAGTGCAATGGACTGACAATAAGTGGGCCTAAAATGAAGAGAATAAACCAAGTTGCTACAGGCAAAACATACTTGCAGTCTAAAATCCTCATTAGCAGCCAGGAACTAGAAGCCAAATTTTGCTACCTTAGCAGCACCCCAGCCAAGGATGCACTAATTAGACAAGGAGATAAACTGTGTTGCTAAAGCAAATCCATCCTTTGTTTATGATTAGGATTGAGTGACAGCAGTGGGTATCAAGATTCAAATTTCAGTCATCACAGATAAAGAACCAGGAGGTGTCTAAGACTAAAACGCTTGCCAGGACTGTGGACCAGAAATTGGGCCTTTGATTGCACTCAAACTGAACAAAGTCTGACCCCACATAGGTGGGGAAACTAGGTAAGGTGATGAGGTGGAGGGATGCATAGAGAGAAAAAGTGAAATATTGCATGGATACACAGGGCAAAATCTGAATAACCTGTCAGCGCTGTAGACAGCTGAGAACAGCAGAAGGTGAATTTAAAATAGCATTTACTTCACTTGTACATTACTACAACAGACTCTTAATTGGTATCAGTGACATGGTGGGGGATGGTGGGGCCTGTCCCTGTGGTTAGAAATGTCATAAAGACTAATACATTAAAATGATTAGACATTAATAGTGACAGAGATTCTGAAATGGATAAAGTAGGAAACAAGATCAGATCAACTTGTAGAGTGTCAGTAAATCACTGTGAGTATCATAATTTTATTACAGGTATTTTAGATCTGGACCATAATCCAACTACTTCATTTTATGGATGAAATATGTACAAGAAAAATTACTTTCTCAAGATCATATATTTATGCAAGATCATAACCTGGATTAGAATTCAGGAGATTTCTAATCCAGTGTCTTTCACTGTATTATACTGGTGGCAGACAACAGAAAAGCAGTCACTAAAAGCACATATTTTTCTACATTATATTGTAAATGATATTTGGATCTTGAATTAAACTATTATTTTTGTCTAAAGACAACAATAATTTTTCCATTTCTAGCAATGAGATCTTCTCTATTAAAAGATTTCACTACTGGGGCTGGCCTGGCGGCGCAGTGGTTAAGTTCCCACGTTCCGCTTCTCCACGACCCGGGGTTCTTTGGTTTGGATCCTGGGCAGGGAAGGGTGACATGGCACCGCTTAGCAAAAGCCATGCTGTGGTTTGTGTCCCACATATAAAATAGAGGAAGATGGGCATGGATGTTAGCTCAGGGCCAGTCTTCCTCAGCAAAAAGAGGAAGATTGGCAGTAGTTAGCTCAGGGCTGACCTTCCTCAAAAAAAAAAAAAGATTTCACTACTAAAAATCACTGCCTTTTATGTCTATTCCATTACAGCAGTATGTACATGTATCTAAATGTATGCATGTCTGTATGTATGGATTTGAAAAAGCTATTTTAATTCATACACTTTTATATAAAGCTTTGTAATATGAAAATTCACACAAAGTTTGGAATACAGCTTCTGTAAGCTGGCATGTTAGTTGCAAGATAAGACTGTGAAGTCAGCCTTACCTTAGACACAGGCGAGGTCAGAGCTCATTGCGTATTATGACTAAGCTTCTTTGTCTCAGGACCAAGCCTTTCACAACTATAGGTCAAGAAGTGTTGATGACTGTATGATATGGGAAACAGGCCTCCCTCACAAAATAGTCATTGACTTACCCATCAGCACCAGAAACTCATTGAAAAGATGACATAATCTATCAACAACTAGAGCTAAGAATTGCAATTCAAACATCTTTGGGGGAAATAACATTAACTTGAATTCTCAAAAAAGCATAAGAAAAGATATCTCAGTGTACAATGTGATGTAAAAAGTCAATATGCTATAGACATTCATCCATAAATATAGAACATCGAAATATGGATTTATAATCATTATTAATAAAAAGAAGATTTAACATTTTTAAGCCACCGATTTATTTTTAAACTTCCTCCTATTTTTTCTCTAATGTTTAAACATACACATACACACCCATGCCTACACACCTAAAACTAACATTTCCCTAAATGAATAAACTTCACAGAAGAGAAAACTGTTTGGAGAGTTATATTGCAAGTTTTCTTAAGTGTCAGAATCCAAGGCCATAATTCTATTTCACTAAGCTTTATAACTCAACTGAATAAAGCCATTTTGAGGAAAGGAGTTATATAAAATGAGAATACCTGGCATAAATTATTAATATCTTGAAAGTACATTCATATGGATAATTCATTAGTTTAATGTTTTTACTTTGCAGATTCATTGTTAACATTATTAGAATTTTATGTCAGATGAAGGTCTGTGTATGGAGTCATTCCTTGAGAATGGCACAGACAGAAGGACAGGGAGTAACAGACAGACAGCAGCAGGTTTTGTGCAGTAGTTGGGAAGTGTTTTCTGGAGAAGCCACCAGTAACGCTGTATATGAGCCCATACATTACCATGAGCTTTGAATAATGAACAAGGACAAGAACAACAATAATCATGTTGCTAATATAGTGCATATAGTAAAATAAAAAGCTCTCGGGTAGTTTTTTAAAAATCTCAATTCAAGTTTCCTTTGCTGGGCTGCAACTCTTACTTTTCAATAGCACTCCACACCTGATTAGATTCACAGACAATCTTGGTAATACTTTTACTGGAAGATGGCGTAGAAGATAAATTATCAAGTAATCATTTACTCTCCCCAAACAAGTTTTATTGATTTTCAGATTTTTGGCAATAGATCCTATCTGTAATGGAAGAACCCAGAATTCTATATTTTTCCCTCAAATAATAAGACAACCATCTCTAATACTGCACGGTATGTCCAATCACTGTGTTAGGTTATGTATTTTTCGATACTCTAATTTGTCTCAAAATCAGTTTTAAAAAATGCTTCCTATTATTGTGCTCACAAAAATACCATATGCTTGAAAATAATTCACGTTAGAGCAGAGACAGCTTTAATGCTACAATATAGACCTTAATTGCTCTGTGTGTTTATAAGACTGAAACTAGATATATTACCACAGTTTGCATTGGTAAAAACTGTTAGTTCAGCTCCTTAAAGGATTATTTTATTCTTTTTTGATTACTATATTAATTTCTATTTATTTGAGCTTCATAAACTTATTACTTGGGCTTTATAAACTATTTCCTCTGTAATATTAGGTACTCTCCCTGATAGCTCTATTTTCATGGGTATTGAATTTTAATACATGTTTATTTAGGCTTCTGTTGGGACTACAAAAAAAAAACAAGATCCCCAAAAGTGGATAGAAATACATGGGGCAGATATTGGAGAGCCAGATAGCAGATAAACAGCTTCTTAAATAAATATGTAGGCTGAGCGATATCGAGGCATTTTTTTCCAGTGACTGTTTACCTTCAGTTTTCAGATTAATCTGTCGAATCTTTAAACTACACTTATAGAAACAATCTAACTTAAGGGGTGATCATTAAGCATTTGTGTAATGTAGTCATTCTCTGAGAAAGAGCAGAACTATACAGAGTCACATATAATGAACTGTGTTTCCACATGATCGGGTCACTCTGCAGCTGGAGATGAAAGGAAATGTCCTTTGAATTTGAGTCAATCAACCAGCTTTACTTTGCCAGCCTAGAATTATCTAAAAATATTAAATAATGTCTTTAGAGACTGTGATATTCTCCCAGCAATTTCTCCCAACCAGCAATGCCCCTGCCTTGGATCAGGTCTTTCTCTCTCATCTGAATAACTGCAATATATTTCTAAGTAACATCACTGACTCAACTTTCTCCCATTTCATTCCATTTTGTTGCCATTAGAAAGTTTCTTCTTGAACACTGATCGAACCAAATCATCTACTATTAAAAACCTATGGTGACACAACACATCTATTAGAATGGCTAAAATAAAATATAATGAAAACGCCAAATGCTGGCAAGGATGTGGAGAGACTGGATCACTCATATACTGCTGGTGAGAATGTAGAATGGTATCACTATTTGTGAAACAGTTTAGTGCTTTCTCATAAAACTAAACATGCATCAATAATGCGACCAAGCAATTGCACGGTTGGGCATTTATTCCAGAGAAATAAAAACAGGCTCTCACAAAATCTGTATACAAATGTTCATAGCAGCCTTATCCCTAATAGCCCCCAAACTGAAAACAACCCAGATATCCTTCAATGGCTGAATGATTAAACACACTGCAATACCATTCTTACCATGAAATACCAGTCAATGATCAAAAGAAACAAACTGTAGATACATGCAACAACTTGTATGGATCTGAGAGAAATAGGCTGAATGAAAAAAACCCAAAAAATTCTAATAGCTACATACAGTATGATTCCATTTAGATAATATTTGTTAGTTATAGCCAGGAATCAGGAATGGGGGTGGAGAGCAGGTGGGTATCGTTATAAAAGGATAACACTAGAAATCCTTGTGGCGATGGAACTGTTCTGTGTCTTGGCTGTATCAATGTCAATATCTTGGTTGTGATATTGTACCCTAGTTTTGCAAGACATTACCATTTCATTATTTGTACTCTTTATCCAGTGGTGGGTAAAGAGTACATGAGATCTTTCTGTATTCTTTCTTAAACTTTCACATAAATCTATAATTATCTCAAAATGAAAAATTTGATTAAAACAAAAAACTCCACAAATTCCACAAAATCAAATATAGTAACGTTCAGAATACGGGCCTCAGACATTTTTTATCTTCAACACTCTTTACTTTTTCTACCTTCTCTCCTTACTTCTACCCTATAGTTGATACTTTGTCCGTGTTAAACTGTGAAAAGTTTCTTTCTTGCATCACTCTTGCAACACTGAACAGAGTTCACTGTGATTGCCTGTGCTGTAGTCTCTCTCCTTACAAATAAGTTTCAAGGACACAAATTCTACCCACAGCTTTTCTCCACTTCTCCTCCAAAACAATACATACTATCAAACATTTGCATTACAGCCACTAGGAAAGAGACAAGAGAAATTATGCAAAACAGTGAGTATTTTTTTCTCTAAGGAAGTTGTATAGTATATAATCTAGTTGTAGGGGAAAATAATCTCAATTTTAATTTGTTCATTTTATTATTTGTGCTCCACTAAAAAATAATTTAATGTTGTATAAAATTGTGTGCAATATTTCAATTTTAAATACATTTAAATGAAATGAAAAAATGTGCCAGAAGGAAAATAAAGTCGGCTAAGGTATCTTGCTGACATGCTGTATACTTCTCGCCTCTAGGGGGCACTGTTTATAATGTGTACTGTCATGCAGTAGTCTGATGAGGTGTGCACGCAGCAGTAATATGTTTTCAACATTTCTAATTACCAAGCACTATTTTGTATCCTTTAAAAGTGTCAGCCCATTTAACCGTCAATACTACGCTGTGAAATAGTCATTATCTATCTTCTCTGTGCAACAAAGAAATTGAGGCTCAGAGGAGAAATGTGACACATTCTGGATTCAAACCCAGGTCTACTTGACTACCAAGAGTGTACATTTAAATTCCTAAATATTGGAAATATATTTGGCTAGAAGTTTTGTAGGAGCCAATTCAAAGAGGAAAACAGTCACTTAAAAAGTCATAGTGTTCATTATATAAAATAAATTTGTTTGTGAAAACTGATATGTTCCTGAAACTGAGGACAGAGATTAATTTTCCCTGTTCTTCCTAATAGAAAGGACACCACTAAAACAATGGTCAGCATCCTCCATAGCATCCTTGTCATTTTTAACTGCAATTAACTTGGTCATCAAATGATGCTGCACAGATTGTTTGGAAGTATGAAAAGTTTGTAACCCCTACTTCAACTGAGCTATAAACAAAAATTCAACACATTCAGATTCTAATACACTGAGTAGATTTTTCAAATTTTGGGTCATTAAGGTGAGATGCTTATATACCTGACTTTCCCCTTAGCTTGCAGTCATTAAAAGCCTCAGCCCAGCAGGCGTGCTGAATCTCCATTCGCAGAGAGGACTTTTTCTGGTCACTGTCTTGGGTCAAAGTGGAAACAGTGTTCAACAAGGCATTTTATTCGTATGAAGGCTTGGACTAATGGAGTAATATATTCTGTACAATTAGCATTAGAACATTTCTATAAAGACTTTTTTAAATAAAATTCCATCTTCTTCTGAATTACAACACAATACGCTGCTACATAGCAACTTACTGTAAGACAGTTTCACTTATTAGCAAGTTTCCAGTGTTTTCTAGAAAGGAATGTATTGTTTAGGTATTAAGGTTTTCACACTGATCCATATCAGGGAAGTAAGGTTATATACACTCAACCCAAAATATAGGAAATGATTGTTGAAACTCAAGTCAAATTTTACAATGAAAAGTAGTGATTCAGAGGTTAAGTTATTCTTCTATAAACTTCTGTTTACGTAGGTAATATTTTTAAATATGTTTCTAGTTACTTACATTCTACTTCACTAATTGATTCATTTTTCACTTTCCTTTTGATTGTGTGGGGCCTTCTTTAAATGGGATTTAAAACAGAGGATGCTGTCAGAATGAGACCATGTATATACTTAATAGATTATCTTTAGAGTGGGGGAAAGAGAGTGGAAATTTTTTTAATAACTTAAAATATACTTCAAGGGAATTCAGTGGGTTCTTAAATTGGTTCCCAGTGTCTAAATCTGGTAATTCATCACTCACCTGGGAGACATCTAAATAAAATGCGTCATTTCTTCTTTTGTATTCTAACACATTTTTTATGGGATCTTATGTAGAATCTGTTAAAAAAAAAATCCTTGGAACTACATATGAAATATGTTTGCTATGTATATTTAGGGATTTGTTAGATATTTGCAGAATTAAAACTTGAAATATTTTGTCAAGCAATAATTTGACAAGATGAAGAATTAAGCCGTGTTTTTTCTAAAAGCGTCGGATCCTCACTAGCATTCAAACATTCTTACACAGATCAGTGAGTCTTGGGAAGAGAGGGTTTGCTGTCGTCTGCTGCTATTTCCATTTGAGCTATCTTCTATACCATCCATTTTGTTGGACATTTAAGTACTTATAAAAGAGTTGGAGTCCCTAAACCAAAAAGAAATGTAAATTTTTTAAAAAAAGATGAAAGGGTTGTGGAATGATTAAATGTAAAATAATTATAAGAAAAAGGTTAATATTTAATTTTATGTAATACTCCTCCGAAATTTTTCCAGTACCTAATCTCATTGGATTTCCAAAAGAAGGAATGTTTGAGTATTCCTATCTTAGAACTGAGGAGAAATTGACAGAGATATTGTCTTATCCAAGTTTACACACGTAATAAGTGGTAATTTAAAACCCACTTTTTTTTTTTCTGTTTAGGGAGAATAGAGACATGATTCACAAAGAGAGATGGGGATTTTTTGAGATAGATTTTTTTAGGGTAGAAAATTTGGCAGACATCAAATGTAATGAATTTACTTAAAAAATAAACAGTTTGGTGCTCTAAAATGGTTTCATTTATGTCATTAATAACTGCCATAATTTCTAAGTTTAAGAGGGAGCCTGAAGATGTTGCATTCCTTCAGCAGACATTATTAGCAAATGTCATTGCAGTTTTCTTCATATATAAACAGAAGTCTCAGGAGACAAGAATGAAACTTCTTACATGAAAGATTACACACTCTAAATGTCAGCCTTAAAATACTCTACACCCTTCTTCAAGATAGTTAATGCAAATATCCTAAAATGTACTTCAAATTATATTTCAAAGTATCTTTTTCTTCTAGACAAACAGGTTGGCAGATATATGCACAAGTTACAAAGCCAAACAACTCTATGAGCAATATAAACAGTGCTATTCAATGAGCATAAACAGAAGGACTCCATGAGGTATGAATCCATTGGCATGATACCATCTGCAATTAAGAACACCATAACCCAGCTAATTGTTTTTGTTCATGATGGTTACTGAATCCTTGTCCAGCTCCTAAAATCGCCAGATGTACCCGATTGGCATAAATTAGATCTATGCATATATGGAACTTCTTTTGAGTTATATGTCTTGAGTCCTATAGAATGTTTAAGTATTTTCTTTTCTTTTATCTTTCATCTCAGTACTCTTCAACAGAATATCTACTTAACATATAGTTCACAAATCTCAAAGTCCACATTTAAAAGAAAGTTATTTGTTAGGTGAGTTATTTCTTAACATCCTAAAGTAGTTTTCATTTCTCAGTCATGAGTTGGTAGATCAGTACACCTCGTATATATTTTGCTCCTCTCGTCTTATAATTTATAACATTTAAGTGTTTACATCTAGATTTTTTAAAGAATCTCTCAATATAATTTCCTGGCTTATAGAAAAACATAAACAAGTATGTATGCTCAAATTATTTCTAATGAGCACACACGTATAAATACACGATTTGATGTCCTGAAGATAAATTCATCACATATCTTAGTAATATTGTACAGTTAAAGTGTAGAATAAAGACTCGATAAACCATTATATCAAGCAATAGACCCTGGGAGTATCGATATAGGGACAGGACTGTGGAGAGTTAGAGACATTCATTATCTGAGTTAACTCCACTCTTTTGATATGATGGGCTATGGGAGTATTTGTGCTGGATTCTCCGCTAGGACTTCTCATCTCCTTGAGGCATATCTCATCTGTCCTGTAATTATTATCATTAAAGTTCAGCTGTTTTAAAAGAAAATGCATAACAATGTAAAGGTACTTCATACCACAGAATTGTACACATACAAATGGCTAAAATGGTAAATTTTGTTATATATAATTTACCACAATAAAAAAATGCAAAAAAAGAGAGAATGCATCATGCTTTCTAAGTTATTTACACACAAAATTCAACTAATAGCTTTGAACAATTAAGTTTTTAGAATCACATAAAGCAATGTGAATAAGGAGAAAAGACATTTCCAGTCCTGATATTACTTACCTTCTTATTGTAAAGGCAAAAAAAAAATTAAAACATGTAAATGTTGCTAATGGGATTCAGGAGAGGGCATTACTAAAATACTCTTGGATCAAATTAAAGACTTGAATGAATACAAAGCTGCTGTGATTCATTTAACATCTAGGTTCCGATGGTACAGGAAGCATGTTTATAATAATCAGGGAGGGCCCCTTCTCTGTGCTTCCCAGCATCTATAGCGCCACTGTGATCATCACAAAAGACAGTCCTTTAGGATCAATAGTTTATGTGGAAGGACTGAAAAGTCAACGCTGAGACTGAAAGCAGAGGGTGCCAATTCCAAGGCTGAGTTGTGCAAGGACAGGGTGCTTTCTTCCCTTCTTTCACAGTGAGGCATCTCTTTTACTCCCTCCTGTTTTTTTTTTAAAGATTTTATTTTTTCCTTTTTCTCCCCAAAGCCCCCCGGTACATAGTTGTGTATTCTTCGTTGTGGGTTCCTCTAGCTGTGGCATGCGGGACGCTGCCTCAGCGTGGTCCGATGAGCAGTGCCATGTCCGCGCCCAGGATTCGAACCGACGAAACACTGGGCTGCCTGCAGCGGAGCGCGTGAACTTAACCACTCGGCCACGGGGCCAGCCCCTACTCCCTCCTGTTTTGATCAAAGACCAATCTTCTCAACTCTCAGTCACCAAGTTGCTAGGGTTTTGTCACTTGTTTATACAATAGCTATAAAAGAATAGGGCTATTAAAATAGTTTTACCGGTAAAATAAACTTTAAAACATACAGAAAATAGTATGTCAGCCACTCATGAACCCAGCCCCAAACATCAAAATGTAAGCATTTTGCCACATTTTCTTCAGATTGTTAAAAATGAAATAAACTTGGTAGTACCCCTAGCATATGTATCTGTGAATTTTATTACACAATAGGCATCTATGATCATATAGCCTATTTATTTCAAAATGTCTATTAATGGTTTTGTTTGCTATAGTATGCCTGTTGCCTAGAAGAGTACCTGGTGTATAGAAGAGTCTCAAAAAGGGAATCAGAATTGTTGCCTGAAAGAGTGCTAACTCACTGACAGGTTATCCATTTGCAACTTTCTTTTTCACTCAATAATATGTTTTTCTTATTTATTCATGCTCAGGCTTTTAGATGCCACTTGCCTCATTTTCAGTTTCTAGTCACCTCTGTGCAAATCTGGAACATGCTATACATTTCCATTTTAGGTATAGTGTTTTAGTAGCTGCCTCTGTCCTTCAGGGTTCTGTATGTAAACAAAGATCTTGACTCAAAGCCTTGGAATTATGCTCCCTTATTTTTAAGTTTTCAGAAAAATGAGAATTGACATTAGAACACCCTGTGACATCTAGTGGCCCTGCAGAGATCTGGAGTTTTGTTCAATGGGTGATACTGGTCTATGCATAGATGGCAAGAGAATGGAAAATAGCACTTATCTATACTATGGTCCTTCCCTTTTTTAAAACTACTTTGCTTGCACTTTTAAGAAGAAACAAAACTGGTTGTTTTCCTCTAACCTTGAAACGTCTTAAACACGGCTATTCAAGTATAGGCGATCATGTATTTTCATCCCTGCAAAATGTAGTCCTGTTACAGTCTTATTACAATGACTGACTCCTGACTTAACTGATTTAAATTTTTCATGCCTTGCTTTAAAATACATTCATATTTTATTTAATTGAAACTAGATGCACATTTTAAAGACATGCTAAAATTTAAAAATACTATGCGAAAATAAATATCTACAGATTGCACAGTCTCACATCCCTGGGATTCTCCAGTGTTTCTTTTTCTTGTATTTTCTGTTGCCTCGTAATTGAGTAACATCAATTGATCAGTTTAGCTTTGGACTCATGTTTTAATTAAATTACTTTTTTTCTCCATGAAAATTCCCTGTTCTTGCAATATGTGGAATTATTTTCTAAGTCACAAAAGATCTAAAATGGTGTGTGGGTAGGTAGGTATTAGATTTCATATAAAATTTCCACTTTAATCTATTCACTCAACACCTGAAAATCAATATTACTATAAGCAGATTTTATTGCAGGTACTCAGCCAGATTTGCTTCTGTTTGAATGAATTTTATGTGACTCTGTCCTTCTCTTAACCTCAATAGAATTTCACATTTTTAATAATTTATTAAGTTCATTTGCTAGGTGACTTTTACATTGTGGCACAGTTGTGTTGCCTAATAATTTTCTAATTAATAGAATCTTATTTTTCCAGTGATATTGTAGCATCAGTTTCAATTTATATATTGAGCATGACGATACAATATGGTGCTGTGTTCACATTTCAAGGAAACTGATTGGAAAATGTAAAGACTTTATTGCCTTTCTTGTATAATAACTTTCTTGGAATAAATGTTTTTAAGTCATAAATTAGCTGTTTCTGCACACAAGATAACTTCAAGATGAAGAATAAAATGCAGACTGTGGCATTTTTACGTGTGGATAGTATCTGAAATGGGTGATGTAAGTGGATTTAGGCAACGGGTATGTATATAACAGGAACAAAGTCTAGTAACACATTTTATTGGCTGTCTTGTACATCTGTTCCCCCTTTAGTCCCAGGAAAAAAAAAAAGCAGGTAGAGGAAAATGATGAGTGTGTGTGTATTTTAGATCAGGCTATAAAATGTGGAGAGAAGTGTATTTTTCTAAGGAATTAATAAAAAGGTAACTAGCAATTGTTAAGACTCTACCGTGTGTTAAAAATTATCATAAACACATTATGCATGTTTCCGGATTCAGAATAGCTATTATTCTTCTAATTTTACAGTTAACAGTCACATGAATGTTCACAAGACTAGTTCAGATGTTTTTGATTCCATGCTCCTTCCCACACCATCTATAGTATTTAAGCCAAGAACTCATCCCATATTTAGTGAACACCACCTGGCTTACCAAGGTTGACATAAATTTATGGGAATTTCTTTAGCCTTAGTGTACCTCTATTTTTTTCACCTATAATCTGAGATGTTTTTATGAAATTATATTCGGATTTTTTTCTAATTGTTATCACCTCCCTACCAAATAGTTTTATTCTTTCTTGGTTATTTCCTGTTTTTAATCAATGAGAAATGTCACTTCTGTACAATTGCAAAGCTGACGTGTCAGCAGAAGCAAAATATTCAGTAAATTTGAGTAGAATCTTAAATTAGATAAATTCTAAGTGTCTGTATATTATTTCCCTTTAAAATGTTAGCACTTAGGGGCTGGCCCCGTGGCCGGGTGGTTAAATTCACGTGATCCACTTTGGCAGCTCAGTGTTTCACTGGTTCGGATCCTGGGCATAGATGTAGCACAGCTCATCAAGCCATGCTGAGGCAGCATCCCACATAGCAGAGCCAGAAGGATGTGCAACTAGAATATACAACTATGTACTGGGGGGCTCTGGGGAGAATAAGCAAATAAACAAACCAAAAAAAAGAAGTTTGGCATCAGATGCTAGCTCAGGTATGAATCTTTAAGAAAAAAAAATATTTAGCACTTAAAACAATGCCTGTCCACAAAGAAAAGGACAAGTATAATAAATTTTTATTGAATAAATGAATGAACAGATGGTTTTGTTCCTGGCTGTATCCCCAGGGCCCTAGAACAGTAGCTGATAAATAGAAGACACTTAAAAATGCTTGATATTTTCCTGCTTTGAACTCCTAAACAACTGTATAAAAAGTTATTGTTATGGAGGATCAAATTAGGAAATATGTATTCCCCCGGGAGATCAAAATTATATGTCCTCTGAGTTTAATTTTTTTAAAAATGTAGGAGTTCCCTTACCTACGAATTCCATTTCAACTTTAACTGGATGACATTATTGGTGGTGGTGGTGATGAAAATAAAGTACAGTGGTCCCTCAGTCTGCGGGAGATTGGTTCCAGGACGCCCGTGGGTCTTAAGATCTGAGGGTGCTCAAGTCCCTTTTATAAAATGGAGTAGTATTTGCATATAACCTACGCACATGCACGTCCTCTCCTATACCTTAAAACATCTCCAGATTACTTATAATACCTAGTACAATACAAATGCTTGTAAATAGCTGTTATACTGTATCGTTTAGGGAACAACAACAAGAACAAGTACGTAGATGTTCAGCACAGATGCTGCCATGGTAGGCCTTTGGTCCATGCTTCGTTGAATCCCCCATGTGGAATTTGCAGGTACAGAGGGCTGACTGCAATAGCCACTATTCCAAGGAGTATAAAATCCTCTAACTGAGCATGAAACACTGCACATCTTAAACATGGTACCAAGATACCAATGATTACTTGAATTTGGAATTTTTATTTAAAGATCATTGGATACTGTTTGCAATGGTAAAAAAAAAATATGAAACATCCTAAATGGACATTAAGGTGATTAAGTAAACTGTTGTACAGTTACACACCTGAGGACTACCTAGCATCTAAAAGCCTGAGCATGAATAAATAAGAAAAACATATTATTGAGTGAAAAAGAAAGTTGCAAATGGATAACCTGTCAGTGAGTTAGCACTCTTTCAGGCAACAATTCTGATTCCCTTTTTGAGACTCTTCTATACACCAGGTACTCTTCTAGGCAACAGGCACACTATAGCAAACAAAACCATTAATAGACATTTTGAAATAAATAGGCTATATGATCATAGATGCCTATTATGTAATAAAATTCACAGATACATATGCTAGGGGTACTACCAAGTTTATTTCATTTTTAACAATCTGAAGAAAATGTGGCAAAATGCTTACATTTTGATGTTTGGGGCTGGGTTCATGAGTGACTGACATACTATTTTCTGTATGTTTTAAAGTTTATTTTACCGGTAAAACTATTTTAATAGCCCTATTCTGTTATAGCTATTGTATAAACAAGTGACAAAACCCTAGCAACTCGGTGACTGAGAGTTGAGAAGATTGGTCTTTGATCAAAACAGGAGGGAGTAAAAGAGATGCCTCACTGTGAAAGAAGGGAAGAAAGCACCCTGTCCTTGCACAACTCAGCCTTGGAATTGGCACCCTCTGCTTTCAGTCTCAGCGTTGACTTTTCATTCCTTCCAACTTCCTCCATGCGGCGTGTCTGCCTCTCAGGGCCCGCAGCTCCTGTAGCTGTGTGTTGGCTGTATTTGGCAGTCATAGTATAAGAAATAAGCCAAGCGCTTGAATCTGAGTCTTTTTTTCCCCATTCATTCTTTCTTTGCTCTACATTTTTAAAGCAACATCTAGTACTTCAGCTCATTCCTTGGCAACTTCTGTGTTGCTTGGCCCACCATCAATAATGGTGTTAACACAAAGTGACTGCTGCCAGAAATTCAGGTTCTGTGGCTCCAGTGGCCTCGCTGGTCATCAAGCCAGTGCACCTGCTGCTGGTGCAGAATCAGGCTGTTGATAGAACTGTAATCCCCTCCTGGTTCACCAGCTTAGCTTTGAAAGCCACCACGGGCACGCAGGAATGTTTAATAGCAGGAGTGAAGACAGTCCGAGGAATACTTTTTTTCTATAAGCTTTCTTCTGCATTTTACTAATCCATAAACGATCACTTCTATGCATTTCCAAACTAGTGGAGGGATGAGTTAATTCTCCAAACTGGAACTACGACTCAAAGAACTTCTTCCCATTCCAAGACCCTGCAGCGGTCAACAGGGGTACGCTTGTATTCATTTCTTTAGGGAGGCTAGTAGGAGGTGTTTGTGGCAAAGTTTCTCTCAGACAGGAAATTTTGATAATTTCTTCATTCCTTAAACTTTCTATTTAAATTAATAATATTCAAAAAGTTGTCGTCACTGGGGCTTGCCCCATGGCCGAGAGGTTAAGTTCGCGCCCTCCGCGGCAGGCAGCCCAGGGTTTCGCTGGTTTAAATCCTGGGCGCAGACATGGCACCGCTCATCAAACCACGCTGAGGCAGTGTCCCACATGCCACAACTAGAAGGACCCACAACGAAGAATATACAACTATGTACCAGGGGGCTTTGGGGAGAAAAAGGAAAAAAATAAAAATCTTTAAAAAAAAATTAAAAAAAATTGTCATCACTGAATGGAGTTTCCCTCTTCTCACCTTCCGAGAAATCTTGGCTCATTTTCCAAGTCAAGAGCAAGGAAATTTGAATTATTGTTGGAGAATCATAGCTTAGGTAACAAAAATGATTTTCTAAAAAGTTGTATGTATGTTATGACGGCTTAATTCTCTCATTAAAATAAAAGAAACTCTTCTAAAAAACACATTTGCTATATAATTCCTCACCAGCCTCAGTCTCACGGAAACAAGCTATGGCTAATAAGGTTGTTACCATATATTAATTTAAGAGCTTAATAAAACATTAATAGTCTACGTCACCATAAAATATAGACTACCTTGTGATAAAATGGGAAACTAAGAAGATAGGTCATTTCCATTGAGATCTTGAAGAGGAAAATGTGCAGGAGCTTTTCATACACAAAAGAAAAATCTAACAAATTATTTCTATATATTCAGAGTAAAATTATAACCAATCAGGATTTAGATAAAACATTGATGTATAGATATGCTTACATTTAATAAGTAATTATACCAGATGTGTTTGTGAATTTATAGTATGTAACATATAACAATATAACAGATAAGGAAATAAATAAGGAGTAAAATCCAAAAAGGCTCAGAAAACAGACCCAAGCTATTTGGAAGGTATTTAAAAATACTCTAGACAATGTATGCAAAAACAAAAAATAGCATAACCAAGACAAAGATAATTCAATCTAACCTTTGTATAATCAAACGCATACTTATCAGTCTTTTCCTTGGCCTTTATAAATGAGTTTGGCTTCCTGTCTGTTCAAGAAAATCCATTTTTGGCAAAGGATTTATACACAAGAGATCTGGTTTATTTTGATAAAATTAAAATTTAAAGACCACTTCTCTCCATGATTGTTTTGGTGCCTGTAAGACTTCCAAATGAAGGAGATGCTTTAAACATATGGATGGGGTTAAGATGCCATCTGTACCCTGCATGGGACCTCATACATACTAAATGTTGGGTTGGCTTTTCAATCAACACTTCTCCAAACTGAAAAGTAGAAGAAACAGATATTCAAGGTTTGGTTATAAAAACTCAAGTTATTATTACCAAGTAGCTGCAAAGGATATAATGTACAAATATTCACATATTTATACAGAAGATATTCTAGAAAAACGTTACTTTGGAAAACTGATGGGATTATCAGGACCATAAATTTAAGTTTGCATTATGAATAACTCATTATGCATTTTATAAATCGGAGTAAGAGTAAAAGCATCATCATATTAACTATACTGGTATGATATTTTGAAAGCCATTTTGAAAAGAAAATTGATTCCAAATTTTATGTGGCAGAATCAACACTATTATTTCCTATTCTTTTCCATTCCCCAAATAGAGGCTCTTACCATATCTGGTGTTTGCAGCATACCATGAAATTAGCCCATCTTTAGTTTAAGGTACAAAATTTAGATGCGAAGCAATAAAGTCAGGCTCCTTCCTCAAGATATACTTATATTTCTTATAAAAATTTGATTCTATCTAATGAACAGCACATGAGTACTTATAAATTACTGATATAAACACCGTGGGATTGAGAAACAAAGAGAATATAACAATTCTACACACACATACACATATCAAGGAAGTGTTCGTGGTCTGCATTCGTAAGGTATAATTAGGACTGGTTTTATGAGCAGACAAGTAAATATGAGAAGTACCTGAAGGCATGCCATCTGCTCCTTTTCCTTAGTTTTCAAATGCTTTGTCTCAAGACTGGCTTTGTGTTTACATATATATTTATGACTATTGGATTAAGCATGAAATTGAATTTTGAGTAACAGCCACTAAGTATTATTATCATAACAATAGTGAAATAACTTCTTACGAAGGCTCAAGTCTTGTGGCCAGGGAATACGGGGGACAGGATGAGGGATGGGCTCAGTAATATTAAGTATGCTCAAAATGCCTGCAAGTGGCAGAATGGGAATATGTTTATTTGTGGCTTTTTTATTAAATAATGGAGATTGACTTTCCTACAATTAAGTGAATCATTTTATGTGTCAATATACTTATCAAAAAAGTACACAACTATCATTGTTACAATAGAATGCTTGAGTTGTGTGCATGATCTCACTCTCCCTTATGAAAATAGTAGAGAGGGATGCATTTTCCATTTAATGCTTAAGTAGAACCACAAACTCGGTTTTACACCAGTAATAATTATATAAATTATCTTTGGTTTTGCTAAGAAGCTCTGCTCAAAAATGGAAAGAAGACTTAACAAATAAAATCGACATGGCAAACACCAACTTAAACTTTTCTATTATTTTGAAAATTGAAAATCTGCTACTCAATAATTGTGCGTCATTTATTTTATTTTCATTCCTACTTCAGTTCTCTGATCTCTCTGTTCTGTCCAAATTCATGTATTAGAGATAAATTTCATCTTAGTTGCAATTAAAAAATACATACATATATACACATACACACACATAAACACATATATACATATATTTGTGTTACATTCATATGTTGTTTTTAACCCCAATTTTTATTCTTATTTATCGCCTTGGTTCATTCTTATAGGAAACCTTGAGGCATTAAGGTAAATCTGATTGTAGCATAATTTTCCCTTACCTTCCCTAAAAGGAAAAAAATGTACTTGTTGATTTATCACTCTCCATTCTGCCCACACTGATCTCTTTTTCTAGTTTATGTTATGCAGCCACAAGGTTACCAGAAAGTGACATGAAAACGGTATTAAAATAATAAAACCAATAATTCAGAGTAAATGGTTTAGGAGTCCTGCTTGAATACCTTTCAAATTCATTCATGAATAAAGAACCTTACTTTATTGGACTAAATATATTGTCAAAATCTAAAAATTTATTCACATTGACACTGTGAATTATTTTCTAAGTTCAGTAATTTTGATGCCTGTCCTGATTTGTAAATCACCATATAGTTGCCTAAGCATGCACAGGATATTATGTGCATTGTAAAACGATCGGTAAATGATTTCCTGTACTGTCGTTCCTAATGAGAGAATACAAAGTTATTCAGAGAGTTACAATTGTGAAATAAATCATTTCTCTGCTGACCTGGAGTAATCTGCGCTCTCTCTCAACTGAGTTGACGAACATTGAAATGAGGTTTAAATTTCACGATTTAAATAATTACTGCTAGCATTGTAAATTGCGTGGAATCTTACAATTTATGTATATTGCATAGCTCTTTTAATTTACCTTAAAACATTCTGCACAGTAATATTGTTTCATGTAAATCTATGGAGGTTTAAAAGGTTACAGTATAAGTTTTGAGGTTATATTTTAAAGTATACAAAATAAGCATAACTATGTCTATATGAATATATATAAAATATTACAGACAATACATATTACTCACATTTTAGGGGTTAGTCTGGGTTTTAGTTAAATATAACGATCTATAAACATTTAAAGATATTAAATCTTAAAAATAAATGTTCTAAATATAAAAGTAATTGAAATCTCTTTCCAATTTCTAAAATGAAAATTATAATCTGATCTTAAACTAGGTGTATGCCTACATATCTCGTTAACGAAAAATAATTGAAATGACAATATATAAATCCTGTCATATATGTATATATAACTTTGGAGAATTGATTTAAAATACTACCTCATGAGACGAATGACAATCTGAGGATGTGTTCAATAGGAAAGTATAAGGTATTTTTATGTCTCATATAATTTACTATTTTTTTCTAGCAAACATATTGAACAATTGAGAAGCATAATAGAGACTTAGAGTACAAATCAAAATAACATCAAATTTCAAAGTAGATTCCTTTCCTTCCGATTTCATGCATATCATCTTACAACATAACTTCTGGTTATAAAAAGTATGATTAAATTAAATCAATTTGAATCACACCGAAAGACAAGAAATACCACTATACACCCCATCTTCTTCTCCTGTCACTATTTTTGTCAGTATCCTGACCAAGGTAGTTATTTTAAATCAAGAATAATAACATCTAAGATGTTGTGGAAAAGGTATTACCTTGCATTGTAACTGCCAACCAAGCAACAAGAGGGTGGGGAAGCAATGTGGATTATTTTAACTTCCCAGAAAGCATCAAATACGTTGGTAATTATCTAAGACCATGTTCACTCATGCTCAGTATAGGATAGGTCACCTATAAAATGCTTTCTTTGTACATAAAATATTCATGCAATTGGTATAATTATTATGCTGAAATGACACTCCCTAATTCTACATTTTAATTTATAAGTAAAAACAGTGAAATCAGTGACATGTTTAGATTTTCCTTCTAATAAGATCATCGGATTTTAAGTTGAGTAATACAATGTTTTCAATTCTGTTTTTAAAGATAAGCAGAGTTAGAAAATTTCATGTCAATTTTAAAGGAAATTAAATGAAAAATTCCTGTATGCCCTTTTATTTAGATGCAAATTTTAGCAAAACTACGACAATTTTTCACCCTGTACATGTGTAAGAAATGTTGATTTTTAAATAGATAAAGCTCTTTTAAACCATGTTCAACTGCTATCATTCAATTTTTAATCTTCTCATTTACTGAGGTCTCAAAGATAATGCAAGAACATCTTAAAACACAGATAATATTAATTTTGAAGCATAAAAGGTAGATCAATTTACTACCTATTTACCACATTGAAATTTCATTCCAACATATATTGTAACTTTCCTTTTCACTCAGAACAAATGCTCTGCAGCTTTTCTCATTAATATAGTTATATGAATAATCTGTTTCATGCCTGTTGAGGATAAAGTTTATGGATGTTTATTCTTGAAGGGTGGAAGTGAATTTTTTTATAATACTTTTGAAAAATGTTCTAATAGTTTTGATAGTTTAGTACAGATCTAATACTCTTCTTAATTACCAGGGCACTGGGACCACCTTCATCCCCAGATGTCCATGTCAAAATGCAGATTGCTGGGACCCACAGTAGCCCTGAATCAGAATCTTTGGCAAGAAGAGCTCAAGAGAAAGTGAGAGCACTTTTTGAAGTGCTTTCCTGGGATTTATGAACACCAAAGTTTGGGAACTACTGCCTTATAGAATATTACAGTTTGGAGTGGTTTACATATTTCACACTCACCAGTTAAACAGAATCATAGTACTCTAATGTTTTATTAAGAAATTGAGGCTAAATTACGTAAATTTCCCAAGGGACAATAAAACATTCGTGTAGCAGAGTGGCTTAAATCAACTTTTCTCAAAATCAGCCAGGCCTACAGAACTTAACAAATATAAGTCCACGGGAAAGTTGTGCTTCTGGAAACACTTTCCTCCCATTTGTAGTTAAGAAGACTATGTGCCTCTTTTCTTTTTTATTAAGGAATGAGATGTAATGAATTATTAAAGTATCTGATACATAGGAGATGCTTGGTAAATAGTTAGCAGCAGCAGCAGCAGCATCATTAACTTCTTGGTCCTAATTTTAACTCGGTTGTGGAGAAATACATCTACATTTTCTTTCCTTATGGTCAGTTACCTACTGACTTAGCTACCCCTCGTATTGTTTATTTACTTAATGATTCTGGTAAATAATCTTACCGTAATTAGGTAAATAAGCAATTAGATTCTTAAGAATATAACATTAACCATTTATACCAAGACATAGGTACTCAAGAACATAAAATCTAAAACAAACAAACAAACAGACCAAGGAGGCATTCCTCCAGAAACACATAATTGTAGATTCTCTTTCCAATGAGGTTGCCCTGCATAATTTGCCTTCTTAAAAGATTTTCAGAGTGACTTAATTATTGTAAGTCTTATGGATTCTGATATTTCATAAAGTACACCTGTCTCCAATTTATTTTTTAAATGTCGTCGTCAAATGTCGTAGAACTGAGCTCTAATTTTAGTTCTGCGCCCTAATTGTTTGATCTTTAATGAGTCAATTATCACATTTAGACCTCAGTGCCATAACCTATAAATAAAATGTTTGGATAGTTGATGTCCAAAGTTTTCTGTGCTTTTAAAGTTTTAGTATTCTATGAATGATATTTATTTAGCCACGCACTTTTTGCACTACTTATCCCACTTACTGATTCTGTTAAAATGAAAAAAAGATATGAATGATACAAATTTTAAACAGTAATTATAATGTATCTCTCTTTACAATTTGAGAAGGATAAATTTGAAATCTCTCATTTCTTTGAAAAAACAGATGTGTATGCATGTATAATCACAAAAACATTATAATTTAATTTAGGATTTACAATCTTTCCCCCAAATTAATAACTGTAAGTAAAGCATAATTCAACATAGGAAAGAATGAATGATATTGTCATAGGGCAAAATTATCTAAAATAATGTCTTTACCTGGTCTTCAGAGTGTCTGTGATTTCTTTGAAATTATATACAAAGTAGGGACTTGTTAAAGAGAGGGTACAGGATTTTCTTTAGAATTTCAAAAAGGTATTCCAAATAGGATTGCTTTATGTGCTTACTGATATTAGGAAAGCTGAGTAACATTGTGAATAACACTTTCAATGATAGTTGTTTTGATTTTTTTACAAGATAGAAGAAAACGTTCTTTATATAGATAATCCTATGACTGACTCTTGAAAAGATAGCGATATTAACTTTCTGATTCATGAGATATCATGCCATGCTTGGAATTCAAAGAAATAAAGTGGAAAGAATGCATGCATTCATTTGTTCAATGAGTCAGCATATGATCAAAGGCCACTTATGGTACCCACCCAAATGGAGCTCACAGTCCAGTCGAGGGCACAGATATTAATTGTATCAGTAATTATAAAAGTGCAACCACAATGCAGAGAGAGGTCCTGGAAGCTATACGATCCAATAATAAGGACTTGCTAATCACAGATGCCAGTAAAAGATTTTCTAAGGAAATGATAATTAAATTCAAATGTAAGCCTGAGTGGGAGTTTAATAGAGAGGAGGGTCAAAAATATTATTATCCACTTTGGGAGAGGCATGTACAAAAGACCTGTGGTAATGATATGGCCACAAGGGACTGAACCACAATACGGAGAGCAGAGGGGAGCGTAGCTCAAGATGAGCCGAGAGAGGACGTGGAGGAAGAAGAAATCAAGACTTTTTAGGTCACGTTAAGAAGCTTTGTCTTTTGCTTCAGGATAATGGAAACTTTCTTGGTGGGAAGAATGTTTGTGGATGTACCAACTCTATTAGCTGCTTCTAAAAGTCTTGCATATAAGTTTAGGAAATTTAAAGAATAAGTTTCTTTGATTTGTGTTGAGCTAACTTACCAATAGGGAAGAGCTTATGTTGTCTACATCAGTGATTCCCAAACACGTGTGTATCAGACTCACCTGGAGAAATTGTTAAAACACAGATCACAGGGGTTCCAGCCTCAAATTTCTTCCTCAATATGTCTGGGTTAGGGTCTGAGAATTCACACATGTAGCAAATTCCCAGGTGCTGCTGTTGCGGGGACCACACATTGAGAACCACTGATTTCAATGAATGGACCATGGACCTCAAATTTGAATCTCTCTCCCATATCAGATTCTCGTGTGAGATCTTTCCTTAACTAGATCAGAACTAATTCATAGTTTATAGTCTAAATCCAAATTCAGATTAGTCTGAATCTAAAATACACAATGCAGTCTATATCTTTTCAACCCCAGAAATATTGGATAGTCATAGTACAAAATAATGAATCAAAGCATGAATGCTTGGGCCATTGGGTTCAAACCCTAATTCCACCACCTCAAGTTGTTTGAGCTTAGGCTCTCCACTCACCATTTCGTGCCTCATCCACAAAAGGCCATGGTAGTCATTGCCTCTTAAAACTATTGTGATGACAAATAAGTTACTATGTCACTTAGTACAATGCCTGGTGCATAGTAAGTGATATATGTGTTTGCTATTATTATTGTCTGTTTTTTATTTTATCCTTTTGTAGTAAAAAAAGACATTTAATTTAAATTTCTTCAATAACTAGAGTGTGAATGCTAAAAGTGTTTATTAACCTTTTGTTTCTTCTTTCATCAAATATCTCTTCTTATTCTTTAATGTTCATCTACTGATCATTTACTTACTATCAGTATATGGAAAAACTGTTATGTGAATATGTGTAGATATCTCCAGTTCTTGTTTTTCCTGTTATGAGTGCAATTGTTTTATAAAAGTGGTTCAAAATTATCTGCCCACATCTGTGTATTATGCATGTCTCCAAGTCAGTGTTTTCAAGAGACCAGGTTCTCCTATTACCTTCATCTTTTGTATATTCTCTATCTTAATATTAGTTTATATTCATTGTGACTTTCACATCACCACTGTTAACTCTGCAGGTTGCTCTGCCCTTCTGCGTATTCCTGGCTAATTTGATTCTGGTATCAGAGAATGCATTCCACAGATGTGAGCATGTCATTAACAAATACTTACCATGTGCTAATACTGACCCCTTGAGACTCTCCCTGCAGCTCTCCACTTAGACAGCTTGCATTTATGGATTATGCTCACTCGACTTTGTATGACCAGGTTTTCTTTCAGGTATTTATCCAATTAATTTATAGGCATCTATTATATAGCACTGTAACAAATGCCTTTATCAAAACTAAGTATTTGGTATCCTTTCGTTACTTTTATCTCCTAATTTAGGAAAGATGCCAAAGAAGGCTATTACAATGTATGATGTGACCTACTTTTAATAAATTCACATTTGCAACTTACTTTATTAGACACCTTTCTCCCCGGTGTTCACATTTGGACTCTTTAATTATATGCTCAGCCAAAGAGTTCTGATACATGAAGGCAATTTAGGAAGCAAGGAAGTAAAGCTCTGCAGACATTTCAAGATACAAAAATAAAGACAAAGGAGAAAAAAAATAGTATTGCAATTCTAGAAGGATTTGCCTTCCTGTAACCTTCTGCCTTAAAATTGTCTTTAAGACCCTAGGTTATTTCTAACTTTTACCCTTAAATTACATCCTGCACAGTCCAGACAGCCAGGACAGTCTCTCTCTGCTT
The DNA here is from genome assembly GCF_041296235.1 of Equus asinus. NCBI lineage: Eukaryota > Metazoa > Chordata > Mammalia > Perissodactyla > Equidae > Equus > Equus asinus. The sequence goes on from NC_091807.1 coordinate 4,383,009, forward strand.
TTTCTTATTATTCTTCTGATTGTTTAATGCATTGCAAATGGGAACTCTGGGACTCTAGACTTCTTTTTCCCCCTGAAACCTCTAAATAATTAATCAGAGCTCTCACTGCTGCAAATTCCCCCTTCATGTTGGCCAAGGTGGCACACATTTCTCCTTAGGCAAAGCCACAGGCTATAACAGTTTCATATTAGCTAAACATCTTAGACTATGGCATGTTATCTCTGAGATCACAACATGAAATCACTCGAGCCCAGTGTAAGAGGGTAAAATCAGGAAAGCTTTCGGATAAATGAGGGGATTAAATGGGAATTCCCAGCAAGCTGGCAGCAACTGGACATCCAGATCCCCTGTGATGTAACAAGGCCATACGTTTTATTTTAATAGTGCCACAGAGAAGGTCTGAGGCCCACAGCCCCATTCCACACACTGTCTAAATTGTTCCAAGGGACCAGAGATAGGTGGTGGCTTATTTGTTAAGTCCCCTTAGAAATGTTTACTATGGTCCTTTTTAATCTAAAAATAATACTATAGAAAGGGTTTGAAATTATTCTCCAACTCTTTGTACTCTCTGCATATTGGCTGTAGGTAAACAACAAGGGCCTTTTTCAGTAGGTTTTCCCACAAGACAGACGCAGAGGTCAGTGGGACAGACCACTTCCCTTCTCAATAATAGAGAATTATCAGTCACGCTGCAGCACTACTCCTGAGAACTGGGGAGGTGACTGACAGTAAATGAGTGGCAGTGTCCTTCGGGCAGGCCACCGAGTGACAGCAAAAGCAGCAGGAAGAAGGTAGTTCTTTGCGCCTGTATGCTCCCCGGTGTGTGGTTAGACAAAGGGCTCATTTTTCAGCAGTGTCTTAATCTTCCCAAGCAGAATTAAAGACCTTCTCTGGGACAGTCAACACTCTCTGTACTGTGTGTTGTTCTGTGGAACAAAGATAAGCTGTTTGGTCTTAAAAAGAATGCCTACAGCTCAAGTAAGCACACACCTACAGACTCTAAGTGTTTACTCTTGAATATTTGTGAAAGCACAAAACACACACAAACGGAAATGAGCCAATTCACTGGGAAAAAATATAGAAACTCCAGGGATTCAGTCTCCTCAGCAAAGGAATCATTTAGGGACTACGATGGGAGAGGATGTGAATTAATTTATCCCTGTAATCCACTCCTCGTCTCTTATCCTTTCCCGTCACAGCCCATACTTTCTGTCATAATAATACTGAATTCAGTCATTGAGCACTTATTGTCTGGTGAGCACTATGTAAGTCCACTATACAGAGCTTTATTTCTGTAGTCATTCTAGAACACTATGAAGTAGGAACCAATTTATAGACAGAGAAACTAACTCCTGGAAAGTAAAATACCTTACCCTAGTTAACACAACAAGTAATTGGCAGAGGCTGGATTACAAGTCAAGACTGATAACTGAAATCAGGTTCATGAAAACAAAGTCTGCTACTCCATTCTCCATTATATATTCCATATTGTGTAGGTTCAGCCCTCCTTGGCCCTGCCACTGAATGGTCTTGGGCTTACCTATCTTGGACAACTTGTCCTAAAAGCCAACTCTATGACCATGGAGATGATTTGTGATCTCTATGTTAAGATCTTTGCTGGCATTTTCAATGTCTATCCAAAGACTGGGAGTCTTAATCTTAATGGGCACCAATGATCCCAATGATTTGTCACTTACGTAAGTGACAAATACTACATAACATGTCAGAGAAAGTGGAGCTTCAACTTTGTAGCTGGTTGTTTTTATAGCTGTTACAAAGACTCATAACATTTTTTGAGCTGAAAAGGACCTAAGTAATCATCAATTCCCTTCCTATTTTAAAGCCAGAGAACTTGTGATGAAATCAAATACTGAGTAGGTAAATTTTGGAGTCAACAGTGTGACCACGGGTTCCTGATTCTTAGCTCAGTCTTCTTTCCACAATATCAGACAGCTTCTTAGGACAAAAAATAAAGCAAGTCTTGCTGAATTATTAAATGTTGCAAGTGGATTTGCAATATGTAATTACAGCTTAGGCTCTGATTTAATTATTTGGATAATTCACTTCATATTTTCTTGGTTAATTGCTGCCATCCATTGCACTGTATAATTCAAACAATCATAAATAGCAGCTTGAATTTTATGAAATCACCGTGCCAAAATTTCCAAGTGCTTAGCACTGAACAAATATTTGCAAAGAACTATCCATTTGCTGGATATTCTATTACAGATTTGCTATCACTAGCTTAAAATAATGCAATTTTAAAATAAAGTTTTGCAGCAAAATAATTTATTTTACTTGACAATTTTGATCTGTATATATATATACATTTATCAAAATCAGATATATCCAACAAAATATATTTAGTTTAAGTGTGTGAATCCCTACTTCCAGACTTACTAAAAAAGAAAAATGAAAAGCTTTCATTTTCATTTTAGCCACAAAAAGATTACATATTTGCTGTTGTTACTACCTTTGAGTCTCTTCTGCCTCCTAGGGACCCTGTGTACAGGAAAGCAAAACTCTGCCCAGTCCTTTTTGTGCCATCCTCTCACCTTCTGGTCCTGTTATCAGACAATGCTCTCCTGCTATTCATAGGATTTTCATGGCCAGTTCTTTTCACAAGTAGGTGGCCAGGTCCTTCTTCCTAGTCTGTCTAGTCTGGAAGCTCTGCTGAAAACTGTCCACCATGGGTGACCCTGCTGGTATTTGAAATGCTGGTGGCATATCTTTCAGCATCACAGCAACATGCAGCTGTCACAGAGTGACAACCGACAGATGGGTGGTGTGGTTCCCTGACCAGGAAATGAACCCGGGGTCGTGGTGGTGAGAGCACCAGATCTTAACCACTAGACCACCAGGGCTAGCTATACTTCATATAGTGTCAAATATAAAACATTGTGATAGAAAAAGATGGTGTTTGACATATTTCTTTCTGCTAAATATGCAGAGTCTTAGCTTATATGTCTCAATTTTTTTTTTGATGAGAAAGATTGTTGCTGAGCTAACGTCTGTGCCAAACTTCCTCTACTTTTGTATGTAGGACACCAGCACAGCATGGCTTGGTGAGTGGTGTGCAGGTCCACGCCCAGGATCCTAAGCCATGAACCCCAGGCCACCAAAGTGGAGCACTTGAACTTAACCACTATGCCACTGGGCCAGCCCCTCCATTTTTTTTTTTCTATTGACTATTCTTTGAATTATGTTGTACTCCATTTACTTTGTTTGGCCTCAATTGACTCACTTCTTTCCATTTGGTCGTGTGATCTGTGCTTCACCAGCAAAGAGGATAGACATTAGCAGGGAAATAACCTCATCAAAGCAGTTGTCATTTTAGTATTCTGCACATCCATGAGTAAACTGCAGCTGATAATCTGCAACTCAGTTTACTACCTGTCCATCATTTTTAGGTCCTTTTATTCAATTAATCTTCTCTGTGTATAATTTAACATTAGCAGCATTCTCTTTTAATCCTGTAAACACATTCTATTGTTAACAAATGATATGTTATATATCTTTAGGATATCTTAATTTGGGGGTTAACTAACTTTTAAAACCAAAGTGGAACAAGGTGGAGAGGATGAAAAGACAGAAAGCAGAAATTCCTCCTGCATCTCTTGTCAAGGGGGAAGTGAGGGAGGTGGCATGATTAGCTGTTTTAATTGTTTATTTGAATTCCCATCTAAATAAAATCTGGATGATGTTATCAAAGAAGCAACTCAAAATGTAAAAATTTCAGGCAAACCTTAGTATCTCTGCAGGTGATTAATTGCCTTAAAAAATGAAAGAGATGTCAAGATTGACAAACAACAGGCTTACCCAAGATTTGCTCAGCGTGATGCCAGAATTTTGAAGAACATCCTTATCAGATCACCTTCTTAGGTATGTAAAAATCTATATCCCAATGACTCTAGCATAAAGGCAATGGAGCAATAAAATTTAGGAAATTCCTAAGAGCTGTCCCTGTGTTATGAACTGCTGTGGTCAGGTATATTTTAGGTAAACACATTACTGCTCTTCATAGTACGTGCTACTAATTTGAAGAAAATAAAAACTTCCCCTAAGTGTAAATTTCTCTACACGTAGTCATCTGTTTTTGTACTGGGAAACTGGAAGGAAAAGAAACTGGACTGAAATTAGTCGGCATTCTTATCCATACATTCTCATTCCAAGATTTAGATGTCTGGTATGCTGAGAAAGTAAGAGACAGAGATCCTGGTTCCTAGTCATCCAATCTAGCTGATAAAAAGTGAGACTTCATCTTTTTTTTGTGTGTGTGAGGGTAGAGGGGAAAGAAAACAAGACTTGGAAAGCACCAGATCTCATAGTTCTGATCCTAAGCCACCAATTCTGGCCTGTGTGTGTTTGGGATGTGCAGCAGAGGTGACGGGTCTGCCCAAGGCTGTTCCACCAATCTTAGATGTATCCAACCTAAAAAGCCCTGACAAATCGCAATGCATCTCGGTAATATGAGACTGAATGGTTGAATAGCAGATCTTTCCATCCATCCTTCCTTCTTCTCTTCTTTATCGCCTTCCTTCTATCTCTGTTTTTTTTTTTTTTTGACATATATAACACATCATGGACAAGTTTTACTGTAGCTATTAGATTTTACAATTAATAAAAGTGGTCCATTGTCTATTATGGCCAATCTAGGAATTCTGCTCTGATAATAGATATCACATTAATGGGTCTGCTCTCTTGCATCTCTCTTCGATGTTTTGCTTGGAATTCTGTACTTTTTCTCACATAATACACTAAACAAGTTATATTTTTCCTCTTTTGTTTGCTCTCATAATTGTATTTAAGCCAGCTGAATGGCCTCCTTCAAAACCTTCCTGCTCTTTGCATTTGCACATTGGCCCCATTCCGAATTTGTCTCCTCTACATTTAACCAGAACACACCCAGTCAAAAAGAAGTAGGTGATTATTTGCCTGTGTCTTACTCAGTATTATTTTTATAAGCCGTATTATAATTTTATTTTCCAATTCAATTCTGCTGTTTTTATATCCAAAAATATTAAAATTGATTTCTTATTTAAAAAAGAAAAATTAAACATAATAATTTTAAAAAGAAGAGGAAGTTTAGAGCAGAGAAATAGATGCTATCAGGAAACTGGGATGCAATGGACTTTTAGTGAATACACAATGTTTTCACATTCTGTGCTTTTAGTCAAAAGATTTCTAGAACTTTAAATATGTGTTTAGGAGGCTGTTATCTACATTTTTGAATCTGCTTTACTTTTGTCCAGGTAGAGAACCAGGGCATCTGTTGCCATTCAGAAAAATACATTTCTTGAGAAAGTAACAATTTATGCAGAAAAATTTTACAAGTTCTTGAGTTCTACAGTTTTTCTGACATAACTCACAATAAAAAACTTTATGGTAAAAATTATCAATGGTACAATTTGACCGATATTGACCACATGGTTGTGAGAGCTGTGTCCCCTTGGTCCTCCAGCATGAGTTAGCTGCACAATGCACGCTTAAATAGTTGAATGGCTGGAATTATTATGTGGAACCGTAAAGTGTTGCTCACTTAACCATGGGATGGCTGCCACTATTAATGTTAGGTTTCATACATTTGATGTTAAAATTTTTTCTTACAATAATCTGCTAAAAGGTTTAAATGCTTCCAAATCCATTCCTTATTAGAAATAATAAAGTCATGTCAGCAGTTGGGAGGGTGTTTTTCTTTCTCTTTGCAGTAGCAGGAGGACATGCAGTCAATTCTTCTAATAGTTATGTCAACATATGTAAATACAAGCTTAACAAGGGAGCGAGGGCACAAACTATTTAAAATACCAGTTAGAATGAGATTGTTATTCTGTCATAAGACCGTTCTTATGGCTCTGGTCTGAACAGTGGTGTGGTTACCTGGGTTTTGAGGAGGCGTGAAAAGCCCAGTAAATATAACATACAAGTCATCTTGCGAGGTGAAACAGGTGAGAAGCTCATGAAGCAACAACTCTATAAAGAATCTTAATTTCACTGTCGAGGAGCCGTAATAGCATCTAGCACAACGCCTGGAATATAAAGTTTTGGTTTCTTAAAAACATAAATTGCATTAAAGTTAAAGTCAACTCCTTGATGGGGGAGGGACCAACATCTCAGGGCAGGGATGAGACTATTCTGGCAGTAAGATGTCCCTTTTCTCCTAGTACTGCCTTGTGGCTGAAACAGCTGAACTTTACTGATCTCCTACATTCCAGGGCAAGGTTAACTTTTTGTGACTCAGTGGGTGAGAGTCAGCTCTAAAGCCTAGGAGAGATGTCACAGGGCCTCTGAAGGTTTTTTAAGAGTAGTGAAATTTATGGGCTGCCCTAATGAATTCAACTCATGAGAAGAGGCAGGCAATCAATCACTCTGGGAGATGCTAGGTTATGTCTTTGTAAAGAGCAACTGAGTGAGAGCCACGACTATGCTTTCTTGAGAGAGGATGTGGAGAGGTTGACTTTTTAAATTACTAAGAAAATATTAATGGTGTACCTTCTCTGCTGTCCTTCTATCTGAATGCCCACTGTTTATTCCAATTTAAACCCACAGATAACCATAACAGATATTTAGGGACCTCTTGTGTGCTAGCCTCTGATTTTTTTTTTATTATTTTATTTTATTTATTTATTTATTTATTTGAGGAAGATTAGCCCTGAGCTAACTACTGCCAGTCCTCCTCTTTTGGCGGAGGAAGCCTGGCCCTGAGCTAACATCTGTGCCCATCTTCCTCTACTTTATATGTGGTACGCCTGCCACAGCATGGCGTGCCAAGTGGTGCCATGTCTGCACCCGGGATCCAAACCGGCAAACCCCGGGCCACCGAGAAGCAGAACATGTGCACTTAACCGCTGCGCCACCGGACCGGCCCCCAGCCTCTGATTTAAACGTTTTACATACATTATGTGATTATTTCTCTCAATTCAAGTTATTACTATTATTTAGAGGAAAAATTAAGTGCTCTAGGTTAGACAGCAAGTGGAGCCAGGATTTGAACCTATTCAGTCTAGCTCCATAGCCTGGTGCCTAATATCCTGCAGAACTGTATCTATTTTTTAATATATAGTCCTCTTATCTTTCTTTTCTAAATACTCCTCTGGTCTCTAGTCTCGTTTCTCTACCTAATAATGACTCATGTCTAAACTCTGTGTGAAGAATACTTTATACTTATGATAAAGTTACCACATAATACCTTCCATAATTTTTGTGAATATAATATGTATATGTATGTATGTCCATATAGACACGTGTATCTTATGTACATATATAAGACATACGTGCATCTTATGTTTATGTATGTATACACACACAAACATGATACATATAATGAAGATATAAATAAATATACTTGTGCTAAGTTGGCTGGAGAGTATTTGAGGGCTAGATTATATTTTAGTAATCATTTTATTGGATTTAGTATCTGTTATGGACTGAATTTATCACCCCAAATTCATATTTTGAAGCCCTAACCACCAATGTAACTGTATTGGAGATAGGGCATTTGAAGGGGTAATTAAGGTTAAATGAGGTCAGAAGAGTGAGCTCTATTCCAATAGGACTGGTGTTCTCATAAGAAGAGACAGCAGGAGTGTGCACACAGAGGAAAGTTCATGTGAGGACACAGAGATAAGACAGCCATCTGTAAGCCCAGGAGAGAGGCCTCAGGAGAATCCAAACCTGATGGCACCAGGATCACGGACTTCCAGCCTCCAGAACTGTGAGAAAATAAATTTCTGTTGTTTAAGTCACCCAGTCTGTGATATTTTGTTATGGTAGCCGTAGCAGATTAATAGAGTATTCATCGCAATAAACGCTTTCTATGGAATAGTTGTTTGACAAATGTTTGATAATTGCACATTAAAACCATAATGGGGATGATAAATGGGACTCATCTTTACACCGAATATAGGAGCTTGGAATAATCTTCTCTGTGTGATGCATATAATAGGACTCTGAAGCCACATCTAGACTCAAAAATACCGTGTTGTAAATTTTGATCACATTTCCACTGGCATGAAGGGTGAGGGTGGCCGCATGGATGAGCATGGTTGTCATCTCTAGCCTACAGATTTTTATTTACAGTCAATATCTTTTAAATACTCTCCGGTCTAACATGAAAAGAATCTGTTTGTCCTTAAAGATGTCAAGGAAATGTTGTAGGGTTGTTTACTGACTTCTATGTTCAACAGAGGCCTACAAAAGAGCCCAGAACCTAAAATACTCAAAGTGCTTTGCAGGTGGACTGTTGATAAGAGGATCTGGTGTGTTAGTCTTTGGAAAGTAAAGGAGATTTGGGGGCACCTTGTTTACCACAGGTGAGAACTTAGTATGGTGACAAACAACTTCATTCTATGGACTGTGATGAAAATGAATATAATCCTAAGAGATTTCATTTGGCTTTCAGGATAACATGAACAATATAATACTATGCAATTTGAAAGTGAAAATTCCATTAAAATCACACTCAATGGACGGATAGACTTATCACGAGGACGGTATCAAGGGCTTACTCCCAGGCTCTGGTGTCTGTTTTACTTTCTCCTGAGTAATCATCTCTACTCCATGAATCAGACATTATTTTCTCCAGTTATATTTCTTTTCTAACTCTAGACTTATATACTGAATTTTCCAAGTACTATTTCTACTTTGAAGTCACAGAGACAATTCAAACATTATTTCCCAGGTTGAATCTTGATTTTATCCAATTTCACCAATGTCTATTTATTAAACTTCACCTTGTCTATTTTTCCCTGTTTTAGAAAAGGTACTCGCATCCATCCAGTTGCTCAAGCCAAAAACATTGGTCATCTTTAATTGATTCCCCTCTCTTATCCATTCCATTTGATTTTCACCTGTTACTTCTAATCCTTGAAAAAAGCTAATGAATGGAGAAATATTATGACAAAAACAGAATCAGTCATTGAGAAGAACATGAACTATTTATAAATATTTGATTAAATTACCTGAATAGAGCTAAAGACAAATATATTAAAATGGAATGGAATAAGGAATCATAGAGCTGCAGCATGTAACACCAGTAAGGTGAGGAGTGAGGAGCTAGGGATAGAATTGAAGAGGAATTCTTGTACACTTGGTGTCATGAGAAGTGGGGAAGTAAAAAGGAGAAGAGAGAAAACTCTGAAAACTTCAAGGGCTTCGCATGTTCTGGAAACATTTCACGGCAATAACTGAAAATGAGAAGTCTTTAAAAAATTTATTACACCTTAAATATTCTATATTATTCATAAAATTAGGGCACTGTGAACTTTTAAAATATGTTGATTTATGTGTCATTATGATTGATCCTAGTCACATTGGACCTATTATATTCTACGTGTCAGCAGACTTCACGAAGGTATGAAATCACAGGTCAAGGATTGGAAAAATCTCACAAAGCTGTTTTTTTTGAAGATGTAATCTTAATTATTTTAATCTAAATGGTTGTCATTATGAAAGCTCTTTAAGTGTCATTTAAACCAAGGAGGTTTCATGCTTGTGAACTTATCACAGACATTTTAAGTCAAGACTTCCCTACACAAAAGAAAGCAAAGCAACTCATAATCCAAGTGTTGTATTGAGAGGATTTTCCTACTTACAAATAAATTCAGTCTTAAAAAAGCATACATTTCAAATTCTTCGGCCTCCCGCACACAATGTTATATATAGCTCTGCAATATGATGTATTCAACTCATGACATTATAGTCCTTAAAGGTCATGTGGCTGGTTGGGCACTCGTTCCTGTATCCCCGCCACCTCTTCTCACTTCCGCATCACACTGACATGGCAGAAACCCAAGTACATCCTACAGAATCAAATCTTCTACAGAAGCCTGGAATGTGCAGTGATTCTCACACTATGATTTTATTATAAGCAGACTAGAAATTGTTTCAACAATTTCCTGACGATAGTTTTCTTGATAAAAATTTCATACAACACAGTGTCTGTCATCTGACCCTGATCTCTAGACTCATGGTTTTTCATTTTGAAATCTTCCCCAGCATCTCAAATTTTTCAGTGATTGTTTTTTCCTTAAGCATTAAAACAAACACGAGCAAAGCAGGCTTTCTACTCATCCATTCATGAAAGCAGCTGTGATGAAGTGGAAAGAGCGCAGTACTTTCAAGACCTGGAGCGTGGGCTCAGCACAGTTTGCAACCAGTTAGCCTTGTGTGAGGAGCCTCTGCACCTCCACCTGTATCGTGGATCTAATGAGACTCTCTTCAGAGAGTTGTTGGCAAGCTGCGGGGATCACAAAGGATTTAGACACTGAAAGTGAAATGTTGCGCTATTAAAGGACTATATAGGTGAGAGTTCTTGTTGGAATTGTGTCTCATGGCATTTGAAGGAAAAATTTCCAATACTTTCTCTCCAATATGTTAAGTACTCATCTCATAACCCCACATCTAAGGAGGATCTACTGGGAAAAAAAATAAAAATTACAATGTATAAACAAATCTTACATGTCTGGGTTTCCATTAATAAAGGAAAGAATACTACAATTTTTAAATAAAACAATGTAGACTTTCTTTTGAATCAAGCTTTTTCTATAGATACCTGGGTTCAAATCTTGCCCATGCCACTTTGCCATCTAGTAGCACATACTAACTGCCATGTTAGTCAAACTTCCCAGTCTAAATTTGTCCCAACTATGGAATGCACATGTGCTCATTACTCAAGGTTATGATGAAGCTAGAGTAAGATAATGTTGTTAAATTTCTCACACATAACGAGCTCTTACTTTACAGTAGGTGACAGTATTTTATATGGAATCAGAAGACGAAATCATTAAAGCAAGTTTCTGGCCTATTTTACCTAACTTGTTTAACTTGTTATAATCCTGACACATTAAAATACGAATGAGCTACACTCACTCAAACTGTGTGATGATTCTGTTTGTGGAAATAAGAGCATTTTCTTCTTATATTAGCATTGTGTTATCATACACACACACAAACACGCATACTTGTACTGTCACCAATCTGCCTTTATATAACATTTTAACACATTCAACTCTATACATCACATCAATTCAACATAGCATTTGGAATTTCATTTGCTGCTAAAATCGCAAATGCAATTCTGCTAATCTCTTAATTTTTAACAGTGTTCTAGCAATGCTAATCCCTGCCAAGGTAGCTAATTCTATATATACTGAATAGTTTGAAACCTTTTAAATACTTGTTAAAAAGTCATGGTATTAGAGATTTCAACATTCCAATATGTTAGAATATGTACAATTTTACTTACTTTAAAACACATTATCCCTTGAGAAAACATTATGGATTGTGAGAACCAAGCACACCTTGTTTCTTATCATACAATTATTTTATTAAATAAAGATTCAAAAAACAATTCTTAAAAATTTAAAAAGTTATTTACATAACATTTTACATAACAAACTATGAGAAATGAGAATATTAAAATTTCAAAAGTACAGTCACAGCAAGTGGTAGGCAAGGCATGAAGATAAATCAAATCCTACTTTTTGCCATGCTGTGAAAAGACTGCTGGCTTTTAATCATCCTGATTTGCCATATGTAAATTCCATCAAAAAAGAAGTTTGGTAAATGTTATATTACAAAACAACAGGAAGCAAAGCTATTTATAAACATAAATTAAAATATATACCATAGTCGAAAGTCATTAATAATATTCTCCTAATCTCTATGCATATCTCTCATATTTACTAAATCTTTCTTCCACTTTTGTGTGAAAACAATAATGTCTTAATCACCAGATGTCTGCCTACATACTCCTAGTTACTCAAGGTCACTAGAAAATTTCTCAGTGCAAAAGCTACAAAAGTTCCTTATTAAGGAAACCAGTGAAAGGAAAACGCACGTAGGAACAACCTCAGATGAGGAGGATCTCATATAAAACTTGACATAATCAATAAGAAATAAGAATCATTCTTGCCAAAACTTGGAAAGAAAGAATATCATTCTTGATCTGAAAAAAAAACCCCAGCAATTAAAAGTACCCCCCAAAAAGGCCAATCTTGAACATAAATATCAATTAAAAAACAAAAAGTAGAATATTTAGCTGCTAAGGCATTATCAAGCCAATTACTAAGATTTATTATGCTTTCTTTTTTATTGGGCTATTTAGCGTTCCTTTGAATTTCCTTTTCCTAATGAATCCCATGTTATCCTTTCTTACATTTGAATATTCTTCATTTAACTAACTCTCTCTTTTCTTGAACTTTTCTCATATTATTATCATTTTGCTTCAAATTAATGTCTCCCTTCTGTCAGTTAACCACACAAAATGTGAAAGACCCAAAATATCTTTGCTTCCTTTCTATATTTTGTTTTCTAAATACCCCAGGGTTTCCTACTGGTCTGAGCCTCCTCCACCACCTTATTCTTTCTCTCACGCTACAATTTCCCATGGCATTGCTGGGACAAACAATACTCTCTAGGTTTTACTCTCTTTAATAAACCATCCAGTTATGCCACAAGGACCACAAGAGGACACAAGTCAACAGCCCTAAAACATCATTCCTTCGACACACAGCATTAGCATGTGATAGCCAACTGACTCTACAGGGTTACTCTCCTCCAGAGTTGCTTTTTCCACCAAAGCGTGCTAATTTCCCTTCTGTGGCTTCCAGGAATAAATTCTTGCCTGCAGTGTCATGCTGTACATTTCCCCATTCCCTAAAGCTGAGAGTCAGTGGACAGAAGGAACGGAAGCTGCTTTGAAAAGAGGAAACGTGGCATCCTACCAGGGAGACACACAGTACCAAGTATCACAGGGGTAGACGACATAATTATCCTTATCATTCCCCATGACCAGAGGCAATGACAAGAGGAAACACACTCCTTCAAAGGGGATGGCATCATGTCAGATACAAGGAGTTGCCACAAAAGATACTTGCAAAGAGATGTTTTATTTATATCTACCTCAGACTTGCAAACAGAAATTGCCTAATTCACAAACTACTGCAAACCACATAGAAAACTGAGTCAACATTCACAGCTGTCTATTTTAGATGGACAATTTTATCATAGAGAGTTTGCTATTTAGGGTTCATGGAAGGGTTGGTTGCAGATTGCAGAATTCCGAATTTCCAACATATCCAGTATTCATATGTGCATAAAGTGAATCCTGTCATATCTGTCTTCTGATTAGGAGAAATTTAATGCTTCAGCTCTTTGTAATGTTTGTTGTTTTGTTATAACTGGTGTGTAGATTGAATGGCAGGTGACATTTCATAAGATTTAAATAAAGTAAGAAATTAATCAAATTAACATACTGCTTTTCTAAAGTATAATGAGTCATTTGCATATAAAGTGCAATCGAGTCTGTAAATACAAAATGAACTTCAAATTACTGAGGAACACCGTGAACTGCATTTGTTACATATTATAAAACAGATAGGAAGAAAGAGGCTTGTAAATACTCCAAACTGATTTATGATACATTTTGGGGCTGTAATGGCAGGCTTAGCTGCTGTAATACCCAGCATTCCCTGCATCTGGAGAATTTATGACTTCAATTTGACGTAAACAACAAAAGTAGCCATTTCTTGCAATCACTTTTCTACCTGGATCTGAAAAATCACTTAAGGCTCCCACTCTGCAAGGAGAGCCCAAGATAGGAGAAGATGGGGACCTAGAAACATATTTACATAAAACATGAATTACATAGAAATTAAAAGAATGGAAAGCAAAAGTCAAGAGCTACTCATTTTTATAGCTCTTAAAAATGTACTTTAGTTAATAGTTTAGATCAGAGTTCAGCAGATGTCTTTAGCAAAGGGCCAGATAGCAAATGTTGCAGGCTTTATGGGAGATACTGTTATCTGTCACGACTACTCAACACCGCCTTGTAGAGTGAAGCAGTCATACATAACACTTAAATGCATGGGCATGGCTGTGATCTCATTAAACGTTATTCACAGTAACAGGCAGTGGGTTGGGTGTGACTAAGGGGCCATAGTTTGCCAACACCTGGTCTAAAACAGTGCTGCCCGATAGCACTTTTTCTGATGATAGAAATAGTCTATATCTATTATAAATAGTCTATTTCCTGTGGCCAACGACGACCTAAAATATGGCTAGCACGACTAAGGAATTGAACTTTTAATATGTTTTATTTTAGTTAATTCAAATAGGTACAAGTGGTCAGAGGCTACCATATTGAACAGTACAGATTTAGATGGCTCAATACGATAGTAACGGTTGAATAACAAGAGTTATGGAACATTAACATTCCAAGATAATGGATTGCTTTAAGAAATCAGATATCACAAATTCAATACATGCTGCTTAAACAGAAAATAAATTCAGTATTTTCCTAAGTGGATAGTGAACTTTTTCCTAAAGAATACGAAAAGGAAAATATCAACATATGGTGCACATCTGAGTAAGTATAAAGATTTCAGATTTGGTAGGGTTGAACTGTAATGCATCATTTTGCATCTTAGCTTCTTTGGCAGTGGCATTTCTAAACTGATAGGCTTAGAATATTTCACAATAGTAACAAGAGATTTGAAGAAAGGGAGGTTTCCAGTCTAGCTGTAGAAAGGTTTGCTCTTTTCCTAGAATTTAAAGACTTATTCCAAATTAAATAAAAGTCAACGACCAGAATTTAAACTAACTTTCTGGTATCCAGATGGCCTCCATGGTACATGGCTTCCGATCTGGCTAAAGATCAAACTCACCTTCTGCTTCTTGTTCTGCCTCTAAGCTGGCCCTTGATTATAGCTAATGACCCTTGGCTGTAATAATTCCTTAACATACTGTTTGTCCTACTTCTGTCTGGATTCACAGGGCTTTACTTCTTTCAGGAGAAAAACATTTGTAACAATCACCCTGACTATATTTTTAAACAAGGATGCTTGATTTTTTTTTTTAATGGTGATGGTGTCTTGGCTCATACCACTTGCCATATGAATAAAATTCATACAAGCCGAATTTTCATTTATGCCTAAATTTCATGAAATCTCAGAAAATCTGTTCTGTCGGAATCAAATTTTTGTTTCCTCAGAAATATTTTAAAAATTAATTTTTCTGTAGATGTCAATGTTGGACATTGTTAAGTAAGGAAATGTACATAAATCAGTTTCTCATATAAATCATTAATCAAGCTCACCTGCTCCATTATAGATTACTGCATCAGAAAAGACTACCTCTATTCTCATTTGGTCATCACAGAACAGGAAATATATGGTTTGCTTATAAAGGAAACTCTACATAAACCAAGTTGCCTTGGTGAGTCATTCATTTATGGCCAACATGCAAAGAATCAGTGTCCCTGAGATATTTTTTTTAAGGCTACAGTATTGCTCGAAGAGTCAATGAAATCTAGAGTCACTATTCATTTGCCAGCAAACGTTGACACTTCTATTTTTAAAATCATGAAGCAGTCTTCACATGGGTAAAGATTTATGAGCCTGAGTAACTAACTAGAGGAGAGGAGAGTTAGTTAATGGATGGCTGTAGCTCACAAGTAGTGATGTACTCTACTGGGGTATTTGAAGATATTTAAAATGTAAATAGTCTATGAAATGCACTTATCAATTCAAAGAAAGAACAAAAGAAGATGAAAATCTTGCTCCAGGGGACAGGGATGGTGCACATATGCTTATGAAGATAGTGCTTTTCTCAATTTCACAAATTTGAAGCCAACAGTAACAAGTACTTTGAATTATTACAGTTTGAGCAGGGAAAATACTGCTTATACTTTCTTCAGTATTAACCTCAAAACCCTAACTACATTGCTATCTCTTGTTATTTTTCTCATTTACAAAATATTAAAACATCATCGTGTACCATTTTAAAACCAATGAAACAACAGTAAACGCAGCAATTAGAGGACTGGCTTACAGAAAATGCCTACTTTGCTACGTTGCATAGATATTTTTCTGAACTCTTTACTTTTATTTCTTTTCTTTATAGATCATTGGTACATCTTTGGATTTGGGGGAAAAACATCACTTTCTATGGGGATTTTCCTAGCTATAATTATTGGATATAATATTTTGAGAGAAGGAGATGAGAAAATAAATAGCCTGCAAAAGCCAGAAAGTTACATATCCATAGCAAGTAGAATGGGGAACCTACTTTTGCGATTGTTAACAGAGATACTTAAATTAAAAATATCCCTGTGAAGGGCTGGCCCATTGGTGCAGCAGTTAAGTTTGCACGTTCCTCTTTTCGGTGGCCGGGCGTTCATTGGTTCGGATCCTGGGCACAGACATAGCACCGCTTGGCAACAGCCATGCTGTTTTTTTTTTTTTTTAACATATACCAATTGATAGTGAAACCCACATAATTTTAATTGCTAAGACAGTATATCTTCTTTTCTTCATGGATTTCCTTATTAATAATTATTTATTATGTTCTTTCTATGTGTCAGACTTTACCTGCTGCTGAGATTATGATCGTAAACAAGAAAGATATAGTCCCTGACCCCACAGAGTTTACCAGGTGGGAAAAAAATCATTACACAAATAAATGCAACGACATGTTTAATTACATGTTTTGATAAATGCTGTGAAGGAGAAAAGCAGGGAGTTAACAGAAAGAAAAAGAGGGGCATTTAATTGATAAAGTATTGGAATTCAGAGAGGGCATCTCTAGGAAGCAACACTTAGGCAGGGACCTGAAGGTGAATTAACCAGGAAGAGACAGAGCAGGAACATCATAGGTAAAAGGTATACAACGCCTTTCCCTGAGGTGGGAAATACATGCCAAGAGCTGCGGGAAGGTCACTGTGGAGAGGAGGAGTGAATGACGAGAGGGGCTCCACACATCCCCACAGTGATAACAGTAACTGATCAGGGAGAACAAGCTGAAATATGCCTTCATTTTATTACAATAGGCAATCACTGAAGAGTCTGAAACAGAAGAACAGCATGAGTGTTATGGACTGAATGCTTGTGTGCCTCCCCCTAAATTCATATATTGAATTCCTAACCCCCCAATGTAAGGTATTTGGAAGTGGGGTCTTTGGGAGGTAATTAGGTTTAGATGAGGTCATGTGATGGGTCCTATGTTGGGATTAGTGTCCTTAAAAGAAGAGGAAGAGACCAGAGCTTGCTCACTCTGCCATGAGAGGCACAGCAAGAAGGCAGATGTCTGACAGCTAAGAATAGAGTCCTTACCAGGGAACCAAATCAGTTGATACCTTGATCTTGGACTTCCTAGCCTCCAGAACTGTCAGAAATAAGTCCCTGTTGTTTAAGCCACCCAGTCTACGGCATTTGTTATACCAGCCCAAGCTAAGACAATGATCTAAACCACAACTTATAGTTTTGAAGAATAACTTTTACAGAAATTAGAATTTAACATTAAGTGAATAACATACTGGAAGAGCAACAAGGTTGCACATATACTTGGGATTAATTAAATCAGTTGCTAAATGAATTGATGGATGCAAGACAAGACTGGCAGCTCTCTTTGCTCTGGTCCCAAAAGAGTAGTGTATGTATCCAAATGCCAGCTTATCTACTGCATACCTATTTCACCAAGTTTGAGAAAGCCCTAGGAGCATAAGGTTGCCAACTATAAGCAGAAATTGTAGGTGTATTTAGAAAACGTCCAACCACTAGCTTCTCACAATACCATTCCATTCGGCTAGTTACAGGGTGTGACTCAATCTGAAATTCCAGGTTTGGAGTTAAGATATCACTTCTTTATCTCTGGAACCTAGAAAAGACTGGGCTTGATAATCAATACCAACTCTTACTTTGTATTTGATCTTTAATAAGCTATTCAATTTTTTATGAACTTTAATAACTTCATTTGTAAAATGGTACAATAATACTTTCTTGACAGGGTGCTTGGAAGATGAAATAAAATGATACATGTAGAGTTCTGTAATGCTTAAAAGTTTATTTAAGAAAGCTAACTATTTCTCTGGTTTGGCTGTCTTCCTATAAAAACGTAGAAAGATTTTGAAAATAAATATCATTTATAATAATGGTTAAGGGAATCATCTTGTGCTTTTTGGTTCATTGTTTTGTTTTGCTTTCCCTGAGAATAGACTTCTATGATTAGGAATAAATAATATTAATAGAGATGCTGTAGATTTAGGGTCAGCGTGGGAGAGGTATCTGACATGGAGTCGCCAAAATCAATATTTTTCTTCTGGCCTACTTTTGCCTCAATGACTCTTTGCTTTTACTATAATAGCAATAATAGTCATTGCAATAGTAAGAGTAGCAGCATTAGCTGTGGCAGCAGTCATAGCTAACTCTTACACGGTCACTATTACATAGCAGGCCCTCTTCTAAGCATAGCAACACTCATAAGTAAGTACTTTAATTACTTCCATTTTATTACTAAGAAGGTTGAAACACAACGAGGTTAAGCAATTTGTCAAATGTCACATGGTTATTTAGAAGAGGTAGGCTTTGAACCCAGGAAGCCTACCGCAGATTCTGAGCTCTTAAACACTAAGCTATAAAGAGAAAGAAAGATTTTACATGCTTGTGTCCATATGTGTGTGTGAGCATGTTGATGTTTCTCCAGTGTTAACTCTAGAACTAAGCTGCTCTAGGATCTTCTCCTCCAGGTGGCATGGGCGAGCGAGGCAGCAAATCCATGTGTGGCACTTCCAGTACTTGCCCTAGTTACGACAGGAAGGTAGTAGGAGAGGTGCCTGAGGAGAGAAACGCGAACAAGGAACAAGATAGACCCTGAGTGCTTGGCCAGTGGAAAACGTGTAAACAAGAATGGTGGCACAAGATGGATTTCTGTGCTTGTGAGATTGTGGCAGAAGCGGCATGGTCTCTAAGTGCAGAGAGACGTGGAATCAGGCTGAGAAACACAGGCTCAAAGACCATCTGTGAGAAATGGATTGTTAAAACATTTTACCAGAGAATATTTGACAGAAAAAGAGATCTACTCAAAATAGACTAAAACAAAATGTCACACGGAAAGGGCATAAAAGACTACTATTAGGGGAAAAATGTGATCCTTACTATAATGATTCAGAGTGCTGCTTATGCAAAACATCTGAAAATACTGCCGTGAAACAGGAGCATGTGGTTTTAAGAGTGGTTATGACATTTGCCAGGCCTCTGAAATGCTGCTTTTTTTGACATTGTCAATTTGTAGCATGCTTGACAGAAATTTATGTTATATCATAAAGAATAACCAAAACATGCTGAATCACTAACTATAAAAAGTGACAGCTGTCTCTTCATGGGTGTGCATCTTGATATTTTTCCAGCCTTTAACTAAGAGTCTTTTGAGAGTACAATAGTGAAAAACAATATTTTACGGGAAATAATCACAGTTTAACATAATTTTATAATTAAAATTAAGTCCACTTACTGAGAAAAGCATTTTGAATATGTATTATGATGTAGAGTTTATGGAAGTAACAGTACATAACTATAGATTCCATAGAATTTTAGATATATTTAGGGCATAAAATAGCAAATGGTAGCGCAGAGTGTTTGAAAATCCTGGTATTACATTCATATCTCTAAAATTAAAATATTTATAGAAATTAATTTTTGGAAAAGAGGCTTAAACTCTGTAGAAAGAAGTAGAAAAAAGCATGGTTCAAACTGAACTACGTTCAAATCCTATAGACAATCCTATTTTGTACTTTCATCCATGATTATGTATTTTATGGAGATTCAGTTTCCTTAGCTACAAAATGGGGGTAGTAGTTTATTTTTACATAGTTTTGAGATGG
Source organism: Equus asinus (assembly GCF_041296235.1). NCBI lineage: Eukaryota > Metazoa > Chordata > Mammalia > Perissodactyla > Equidae > Equus > Equus asinus. The sequence continues at coordinate 4,402,663 of NC_091807.1, forward strand.
TAAATTATAATACATGCTGCTATCTTGTGTATATTGGGCGTTCGAGTTTATTTAAATTGATATAGAATCACACCCATTATCATGGAAAATAAAACAAGCATTTTAGAGGATCTATATTGAGCCTCATAGTATGCTTGGTATTTTGGGCTTCATTATAATCTTGTGGGCTTGGAATTATTAATTAACCTTTTCATATGAGGAAAATGAGTCAAAGACAGGCTACCTTATTTGTTCAGACTCAAGAGCTACATTCCTGGATTTTAATCCAGGTCATCTGACTCCAAGTCTGGTGTTCTTCCTATTATATCTGATTACTACATAGCATTAAATTTTTGTTTGGTTTGGCTTTAAATCTACTTCCATAACTGCTAGTACAAGTAGGCCTGGGATTTGGGGAGCTAAACTGTGTGTTTGTGTGTGTGTGTGTGTGTGTGTACGAGAGAGAGAGAGAGAGAGAGAGAGAGAGAGAGAGAGAGAGAGAGAGAGAGAGAGCTCGCTTCCCATGAGGTTCCAGCTTCCAGCCAGAGCACTTGCGATGACTCGCAATTCGCATGGAGAACTCCTTTACCCCTAATTTATTTTAGATGGCTTAAATGCAATAACAAGAACCAGATTTATGCTCCCACTGGAACAAACAAAATGTATGAAATAGCAGTTTGCAAAACATTGTTTATCAAACAGTGACAAAAGGACAGTGAGCCCTGAAAGATGGAAAAGAAATGAGGTGAGTCCTTCAAATGCTCCAGTTGACTATATTGAGATAATTTCCATGTTTAATCACAGGGGTAAGAAACCTATAGGACTCCCAAGGTGACCGTAGTTCTCAGAACAGAGTGCTGGAGAAAAGAGATAATTGAGGTTTTGAATAAAAATTATAACAAGATAGTGTGAGGTTTATAATATGTAAAAGTAAAATGTGTGACAATAAAAGCACAAAGGCTGGGAAAGGAGAAGTAGAAATACAGAACTGTAAAGTTCTTTTTCTCTATGTGAAGTGGCATAATATTACTTGAAAGTACAGTTTGTGGTAAGTTAAAGATGTAAACTATAAACCCTAAAGCAATTTAATAAAATAACAAGAAAGAATTATTGGTGATAAGCCAAAGAAGAGGAAACAATGGAATCATAAAAATATTCAATTCTAAACAAGCCAAAAGGAAAATGGGAATAAATTACAATAATAGGAAACAAAAAAGAAGATGATAGACTTAAAGGGTAACCAAATCACAATCACATTAAATAGGAATGATTAAAAGGTAAAGATTGCCCCCAACCAAAAGATAAAGAGTTACATTGGAAAAAAAGGCAAGACCTAACTATATGCTGCCTACTAGAAACATACTTCAATAAAAAGACACAACTATATTAGAAGTGAAAGGATGAAATAAGACATGGTATGCTAACACTAAAAGAAGGAAGCTGGAAAGTGCCACAGCCTAGAGAAACCTAAGAGGGCTGACTACTCACTGTAATGTGGCCTCCTGGAGGGGATACTGGAATGGACAATGACGTTGTTAAAACTAAGGGTCTGAATAAAGTATGGACTCTGGTTAATAACAATCTGTCATTATGGACTGGTTTGTTAACGCTAAGAAGTGTACCATACTAATGGTGGATGTAAATAAAAGGAGAATCTAGATGTGGAGTAGACGAAGCCTCTCTGTGCTATCTTTACGATTTTTCTGTAAATCTAAAATGGTTTTAAAATTTATTAAAAAAAAGAGAAATAAACATGAAATAACCATATTAATATTAGACAAATAGATTTCAGAACAAAGAATATTATCAGGAATGAAGGTCATTTCTTAATGATGAAGGTGTCAGTTCATCCGGAGGATATAAAACTCCTAAACATTTATGCATGTAATAGCATAAGTTCAAACACTTGAAACAAAAATTGATGCAACTGCAAGAAGAAATAAACAAATCCACAATCATAGTCTGAGATCTCAAAACCCATGCTACTGGGGCTGGCCTGGTGGCGCAGCGGTTAACTTCCCATGTTCCACTTCAGCAACCCAGGGTTCACCGGTTCAGATCCCGGGTGTGTGTGCTATGTGCTGCTTATCAAGCTACGCTGTGGCAACCATCCCACATATAAAGTAGAGGGAGATGGGCATGGATTGGCACAAGGGCAATCTTCCTCAGCAAAAAAAGAGGAGGATTGGTGGCCGACATTAGCTCAGGGCTAATCTTCCTCAAAAAAAACAACCCATGCTACAGACCGAATATTTGTGCTCCACTCCAAATGCACATGTTGAAATTCTAAGTCCTAACGTAACGGATTAGGAAGTGGGGCCTTTGGGAGGTGATTAGGTCATGAGGGTGGAGACCTCATGAATAAGATTAGTGCCCTTATAAAAGACCCCAGAGAACTCCCTTCTCCCCTTCTGCCCTGTGAGGACACAGCAAAAAGATGGCCATCTATGATCAAGGAAGCAGGTCCTTACCAGAGACCAACTCTGCCTGCACATTGATCTTGGACTTCCCAGAACTGCGAGAAATAAATCTCTGTTGCTTATAAACAATATTTTGTTAGAGTATATTCTTTTAGAGTAACCTGAACAGACTAAGATAACCTCTTTGTCAATAATTGATTAAACAAGTGACATGATACCAGCAAGAATATAGCAAATTTGAACAATTCTATTAACCAACTTAACGTAATTGACATATTTGGAATATTCCACCCAACAAGAGAAGACAACACATTCTTCCAAGTGCACACAAAACATTTACCAAGATAGAACATATAAGAGACCATAGAGCAAATTTTAATAAATTTAAATGGATTGAAATCATATAAAGTATATTCTTTGATCAATGGAATTAAATAAAAAATCAAAACCAGAATGTTTTCTCAATAATTCCCAAATACTGGAAACTAAATAGGACACATCTAAATAACTGAATGAAAATGAAAAACAATATATGATAATTTGTGAGATGCCACTAAAGCTGTACTTAAGAGGGAATTTATAGCACTAATTACCTATATTAGAAAAAAAGAAAGTTTTCAGATCAATGACATTGGGTTTCACCTAAGGAACTAGAAAAAGAACAAATTATTCACAATGTAAAAAGAAGAAAGGGAGTAAAATAGAAAACAGAAAAATAACAAAAAAATTATTGAAACTGCTCAATAAAATCAATCAACCCCTGGCCAATACTACTTTGGAGGTGGTAACTCAGAAAGGAAAGAAATTTCTAGTTTAATTAAAGGTCGTTTCTTGTGGGTCATCTCTATAGTGTTTTATGATTTCCTTATAACCTGGATGTGTGTCTATATCACGGCATTCATAAATGAAGAGCCTCTTCACATTATATCTGTCCCCAACTAATTAACAATGCATTAAATATATTTTTGATGCTACCGACCAATAAATAATCAGTTTAATTTTCTTGTTGGGCTAAGTTGTACATATGCACACTGCTCATTTTCTGCTTATCTACAAACAGATCAACAAAACTCTACTTTACCACAAAAGTCTACCTTCCCCCGCTGTTTCCTCTGTGGCCACACCTTTCCCCATTACAGACTCAGTACCTTCCTATACTCTAATGCTTCTTCTCCAGAAAAAGAGAGCAGAAAAAAATATCAGTTTCTTATACAGTGATGGAGACTCCCTCTTATTGATATGTTATTTCTTTTATTAAGGATATTTGCAATTGAAGCTAGAGGAAAAACTGCAGGTAAGCAAGTGCCTACAGATAGGTATTTTGGAAAAAGAGGACTTCTCCTTGCCAATGAAAATGAGTGTGTGAGTGTCTGTGTGCACATCCAATTATTTTGAGTCACCATTTCATTGATTGCTTAATATGTACATTAAGTCCCTAATCTATATAATTATATTTTCATGTTCAAATTGTCCAGTGAGTTATGTTTGATTATTAACCCCATTTTACAGATAAGGAAAGAAACACATAGCTCAAGTATGTGCACAGCTCATGTGCAAATATAATGAGTCTAGGAGTCTGATGGAGACACGCCTAACTCAAACTTCTTCTATGATGCTGACTTCCTTACTCTACGCATGATTGATGAGAAATTAAAGTATGTTTGGTCACTCATTAACTCAAATATGTTGGAGGCTTTCTACTTCCAAGACGCTCTGTTCCATGTGTGAGAAATAAATCCAGATGCATGGGAATCTGTTCTAACCCCCACACTGTGTCAAGTAGTTTATAACTCGCATGGGATATATGTACACAAATGAAAGTTCAAGCTAGCTAATGTGTGGGGATCTGGTCGGAGGGGTTGTCTATTTATTGCTCTTCCCTGAGGTTTCCTTACTTTTCTGAGGTAAGTGGGCCACCAAGAATGCAGTCCTATTTCCTGATAATATCTGACTATAGTATTGCATACTGGTTCTTTGACTTCTTACATTAAATCTCTGGGATTTTGAGCTTTCCCTGGGGCCTGTTTCTCTCCTTTCTTCTCTTCTCTTTCCCCAAGGATTCCTGATGCTGGGGATCCAGGGGCTACCACTCCTGTGTTTGTCATCCCTATTGCCTAATCCTTTGGATTTGGACTTCTTGACACTTGCCCTTCCTATTTTAAGCTTCAGAAGATAGTAACTGTGTTTGTCCATTGTTCCTACTTCAGGCAACAAGTTCACAAGTTCACTAGAAATTTGTAATTTCTTTGTGGAACAGAACAGAGAAGTAACAGAATGGAGTCCAGTGGCAGTTAATAGATACGGTCTATAAACCTGTTTCTCCAGAACTGGACTATCCAGACTTATTCAGAGTAGTAACAATTAGAATGTATTGTCATATAAAGTTTAAAAATATGAAAATTTGTTACATTACTTCTTGGCTACAATATTAAATTTTTGATGATTATTTAATGGAATTACCTCTATGCTTTTAAAAAATGGCATAGGGGCCGGCCCCACGGCCGAGTGGTTAAGTTCTCATGTTCCGCTTCAGTGGCCCAGGGTTTTGCTGGTTCAGATCCTGGTGACAGACATAGCACCACTCATCAAGCCATGCTGAGCTGGCGTCCCACACAGCACAACCAGAAGGACTTACAACTAGAATATATACCTATGTACTGGGAGGCTTCTTGGAGAAGAAAAAGAAGGAAAAAAAAGAAGACTGGCAACAGATGTTAGCTCAGGTGTCAATCTTTAAAAGAAAAAACGACAGAAATTATCACTTATCCTGCACCTACTTTGTGGAATGGACTGCATGAAGAATTTCTACGAATGTCCATTAATTAACTTTCTTAAATATTATTAAAGAAGAAAACTAATTATTATCAGGAAAAGAAAAAGTAACTTTTGAAGTATTTTCAGATTATATCAAATTGTTGTTATGTATATTAATATATAATTGGGCAAGATGTGTGTGTATGTGAATGAGAGAGAGAGAGAGAAAGTAAAGAGAAGAGAAACAGGCAGGGAGAGCACGTGCTGCTATATACTCACTGCCTGGCATGAAATAGAAGGTGAGTAAAACCCGAATGAATAAACAGAATAGTGAAGTAAGTGACATTGGTAGGATGAAACAGATGAGAAATCTACAAAAATATAAGGGAGACAACAAGAAATATTGTCTTTTACAAAAGAAGGGTATTTTTCCATGCCCCCAAACCTTCCCGCTGAGTCCGGGGAAGAGCGTCTGCTGACTAGCACACTCTGGAACAGGCTCTCACCAATTGGGGACCCCACCTCTGGGGGGCTCATTTTCCCATTGGTATGATGGGTTCAATGCAGTATTCTTTTCAACTCCTGAGTATCACCACAAGACTACAGAAAAAGGTACAGTGTTCTATGTCATTTCCTGCTCTTCAGCTAATTTTTTGAGTGACCTTCCATAAATCTCTTAAACTGTCTGCCACAATTCCCTCACCTGTCAAACGTGAATGAATTCTATGAAGTAACTGAATATGTAAATTAGCTACAGGGTTTTAAATTTTCTGCAGAAGATTGGTTATCTTAAACACCCATTGTGCTTTAAATAATAATTAAGGAGCTTTAAAAATCCATTTGCTTACTTTTGTTAATCTGTAATTACTTTTCATTTTCAAAATATTCATTTACAGAAAGGAATTACTTTCAGTGAAAGTCATGTGCTTATAACCATTAAAGCAAACAAATTCTAAACAATGCTTTATCTCAATAAACAAAGATGCAAACATAAATGAGTGACCTAAGTCATTGTGCTTAACTGCAAATGACATTAATAAGCATACAGCTATAAGTAGCTGATAGCACTTAGTGTAAAAAAAATATATATAGTTAGCTAAGATCTTGGAAGCTTTCATACAGGGATATGTAGCTCTTCTGTGGAAAAAAATCTAATTCTTCAAGAAGAGACCATTTATTATAGATGTTTTAGTTGTTATATAATGGATTTGCCTAAAAATATATACCTGTGGTACATCCAAAGTTAAGCAGAGAATGTAAACAAGCATGCAGAAACCTGTCCTAAAGTAGCCACATTTCTTCAGTTTTCTAGACATTTTGAGGAAGAGTGAATTTACATTGGCTTTTTCTAGACAATTGTTTTCATTTTCACTGTGTTAATGGAAAATTGATTACATTAGGAACAGTAGATCACCAAATAATTTTATGAGTTAACATAGGAAATCAGATGGTATATCATGCACCTTGGTGGTAATAATTAATCCTTTTTGAAGATAAGTTACAATGTACCACATTTTTAAAAAATAGAATAGTATATATTCCCACTGGAAACTGGAAATGTCCAATCTAACTTAACTATCAGAGTTTAGCATATTAATAATAGTACACTAGGTGGTATTTCCAAAAATTTCTAGTTATAATTTATCTAAAATCACTGATTTTTTCCTTAATCTATTCATTTAAAGGAATTTATTAAGATAAACAAGTTAATTAATATTACTTTTTCCCATCTGACCCAAGCTAGAAATGGCTGATGAGTGCTCACTAGAAGATGAATCCATGCAAACATCCAATGGTCAACTCTTTACACCTATGACTCAAGTAGAAAACTGGATCATTTGATCTACCTAACAAGCTAATCGCAAGAATTTATTGAAACAATGCAAGAAAAGTTTCTATGTCACAGTACATGGTAAAGAATAGGTGCTTAAAAACATTAGTTTCTCTCTTACTTGTTGGCTATGAAAATTCAAAATTTGCATTGTACATTATGAAGTAAAATGATTAATATACTTATATGCATTCTTGAAAAAGTTAAAATATTTTGGTAAATAAATTATAAAATATGTTTTATTTACATTTGTTTTATTCATAACTTAAATGCAAAGGGTATTATATATATGACAATTTCCAACAAACAATATATAATAATCTTCAGACTCCTGTCTTTAAAAGGATATTTTGATAAGTCTTGGAAATTATATCTATAGAAAATTCACAGATAATGTAGTTCACTCTTGGTTCTAAATGGAAGAGTTAAAGTTTGTATCTGTATCAATGCCCTTTAATTAACCATACAGACTAATTCAGCATATCATGCACAAGAAATTGAAATGAATAAACACATGGATATTTCATATATGTCTCCAGGGACAGCCGCACTGTTGGCAGATTTTAACACATATGATTGAGAAAATTAATATTAATTGTTAACAAAAGTACACGAACTATTTTTCAATATATTTTGCATTTTTACTCAGTGAAGTAGAACCTTTTTACATTATGTAATCTCTTTTCAAATTCAGTGGACATAAGAAAAAAACCTGTACTGAATTGCTTTGTCTATCTTCTCTTTATATATTTAAAATAATTCCAGGAACTTTGCCAGTTATACAGTATTTCCTCCAAATAGAAAATCAAGTTAACTATGGGTTTACTTTAACTCTGTAGCTCAATATTGTTTATCTGTTTCTACTGAATTTTTTAATCATAGACTTATTGTCTAAGCTCTCCCTAGAACTTCAACTTTTCAAAACAAGTACAAATTTGATGTCATGCAATAAGTAACATCTTAGTGAAACAGGCTAAAATAGCAACAAGAATAATAACACTTAACCATACTAACAAGATGTAAATCATTCAATACTGGATTTTCACCATGAATGTGTGAAGTAGGCATTATTCCGAAATAAAGAAAAGAAACTAAGCCGCAGCTTAGTTAGTGGAAGAACCAGATTATATAATAAAAACATAATAATTAGCTGATAATCAAATTTAATGTAATTTAGAAGAAAATCAAATACTAACTTCAAGGGGAAGATGTTGCTTAAATACATATTTATTTCTTATCTCATTTTTTAATGATCACCAGATATCTTTTATCACTATAGTTGACTGTGGAAGGCAAATTTGATGTTCTTGTGCTACAACACACACACACACACACACACACACCACCACCATTTCTGATTAAGATTGGATGTGGACTTGAAACCTCTTCTTAATAGAGCCAGTACCATTCAATTGGTATGATCAAGGAGATGAAAAGTGTCTACCAGGCCTAATCTATTACCTAATGTCATGTTATAAATATATCCATAATACATACATCATATGATATTCAGTGAATATAAGAAGAATATAAATAGTCCTGAAGTACTCTGTAAGATATAATACAACTTTCTTAGTTACAGGAAGTGGTAGTAAGAAATCTAAGATGGTCCCTACATTGGCTGAAAAATACTTCCTGAATATATCAGATCCTAATTCCTGAAATCTGTGAAAGTTACTTTATAGAAACAAAGAATCTTTGCTGATATGATTAAATTGAGGATCCTGAGATGGAGAGATTACTCTGGATTACCTCAGTGGGCCTTAAACGCCATTGCAGTGTCTTTACAAGAGAGAGGCAGAGACAGGTGACCACAGAGGCAGAGATTGGAGACATGCAGCCACAAACCAACGAACGCCAGCAGCCACCAGAAGCTGGAAGGGGCAAGGAATGGGTTCATCTCTAAAACCTCCAGAGGGAGCATGGCCCTCCTGACAGTTTGATTTGGGCCCAGTGATACTAATTTCAGACTTCTGGCCTCCAATACTGTAGGAGAATAAATTTTTGTTGGTTTAAACCGACAAGTTTGCGGTATTTTGTTGAAACAGTCTCAGGATACTGATACAGATTTTGATACCTGAAAGTGGGGTGTACTGTAACATATACCTGAAAATGTGGGAGGGACTTTGTGATTTGATCAATTTAATGGTTAGAAGCACAAAATTTTTGAGTCATTTAATAGACAAAGTCTAGACTATTTTAAACAGAATGTTGGTAGGAATATGGATGTTAAAGATGCTTTTGTGGAGGGCTCAGAAGAAAATGAAGAATATGTTATATCAGGAAGTGAAGAAAATTGATTCTTGTAGTGGCAGAAAATGACTGAAGTGTATCTTGTAGTCATGCACTTGTCTTTCAAAATATTAAGATAGTGCACTCACCATCATTAAAAGAGAGCTACCAAATCGGAAGAAAAATAAAACACTCTATTCCTCATACTCCTAATTGCCGTCCTCCTCTTCCCCCACTTGATCCAGTGGTTGGATTAGAGCTTACATAATAAGAGAGAAATGATATTTGGCTCCCTGATATTAGTCTCCCACTGTTTGAAAATGGGTGCAGGTAATACATAACCCGCTGTCTAAATAATAACCTTTTATTTTTCTAGTTGTCATTAAATAATTTTTATTAAACAAATAGGAAGTTTTTGGAAATCTTCCCTGATACTACCTGCATAACTGTGCAGTTAAAAGAGCAAACTAAAAGACTAAAAATTGGATTTTAGAGTCAAACATAGCTATTCTTACTTGTCACGATGATGTTATAATCCTAATAACATCGACAGCCCAAGATTCCTGATGTAAATGAATGAGTAATTTAGGCTGAAATACAGAGAGCATGTTTTCAGCTGAGATTCAACATATGGATGGAAGTAGATTCCCACTGATAATGGCACTTGGCTTAGAAATAATTCATACTAGAGGTTTCTCATTTTTCGTTAATGGAGAAGCATATCAATTTACAAAAAATGTAATTTTTATGCACTGGTTCAGTATATGAATCCTAGAATGGATTCAAAATAATTTCTTAATATTGTAATAGTCTGTGCTCTGAAATAAGAAAATGAATGCTTTTGAAATAGTTCCAAAATTCTAAGTATTAATGCTAACCACAAGTAGTGGTAGCATCAATAATATTATGAGAAGCTTTTCTTAAATTGCTTTATGCAGGAAGAAAAGTAAAATTGAAATTCAAATTGTAATGTTAAAAAAAATCTAACCATCATTCTATCATCATTTTTGTTTCCTTGAGCTAAGAGATTAGGTCATTATATATCTATGACTTATGTAGGTAGGATCCTATCTATAGGACAATACCAAGAGCATTCTTTTGAACTTAGAATGACCAGAGTGGTCTAGTTGTCTATATACTAATATATTCTTAGAGAATTATGCATGAGTGATAATGAAAAAACTGTCAAAAATAATAGAAAACAAGTATTCTGCAATATGAGTTAGAAAAGTGAAGGAGGAAGAATGGGTTAGGGGAAAATATATACTGGAAATGGTGTTAAATAATTTTCAATTAGTTTAAGAATTTAATCATACGTTTATTCGGTTGACAATTTCAAAACAGTAAAAGAAGTACAATTTTGGAAGTAAGATTTTTTTTAAAAAGTATTTTTGTCCACTTAGAAGTTATTTGTCCCAGTTGCACCATGTTTTTTATATCTCATTTTTTTTAATAAATAAAAGACCTCATATACATATTTATCTTCTGTTCCACAATTAGGTTGCAACTCTTTAAGAACAGATCTCATGCTTGTATATCTCAGCAACCTGGCATAGATTCTGAGTGAGAGAAAAACAGCTACATTAAATATTTACAGCTTATTAAGAAAACAACATATATGATATTAATGGTTGTATTTCTAAAATCTCTGGTAATCTAATAGAATGTGATGCTGAGCAATTACTTTTAAAGGATGTCATTCTTTTTCATTTTTCTGTACATCTATATATGTGTGTATGCTTCTGTCAACCTATCTAACTTTCCTTGCCTCGTTTGAGAAGTTTAAGATAGATAACTTTTAATAAAAGAGTTGTGAAATTCCATTATGCTTATATTGTATGAAATCTGGCATGTAGTCAAGATAGGTCTTTTCTCTATAAGATAATCTAACAAACGAATCTATGACAGAAATACAAAAGTATTCGCAAGTACCTAGAATCATGCCAAGCAGTACCCTAGGTAGAGGGGCATCACAAAGGGAAATGGGACACAGGACCTCCACTCAGGGAACATTTAAATGAATGGGCCAAATGTTACCATCAGTTGCTTATTCATGTATAGCTTCAAACATTTGAGGACTGTGGCAATGAAGCCAGGATGATCTGAACATTAGTAAAAATTTCCTTATGAATGCATATCCACTGCCCATTTGAAATTTTAAAGTACTTAATCATTTATTATTACAATTACGTTTGATTTCCTTTCCATAATGAGAATGACAAGTTTGTTTAAAAATTAAAGCTTCCACCATTTTCTAATTACAAGAACACAAAGGCTAAATTGCCTTATTTTATTTTTAGAATAAGGAACTATGCATTGACATTGCCTCATAACTCAGCAATGATAGAACCATATTTAAAGAACAATACATTTAACTTTAACAATGGGATGATGTATGCAACCTACCCCAAAGAAGCACTTAGGTAGAAAAAGAAAATCCAAAAGAGAATGTTTATTACAGTGTCATTAGTTTTGCTTCCATATGCCAAAGGACAGTACATCTTTGAATGATCTCCACAGAAAAGGAATACATGCTTCTCCTTCAGTGAATGTGATTAATAGAATGTAATAAAAATATACTTTATCATATTAAATTAATTATGTCTATGTTCCATGAAACCCCCTGTAACTTCAGTGGAAAAGTAAAATCATTGCTTACCAAAATAGAAAAGGATAAAACAGTGAAGAAAGAAAAGTTAATTTCAAGCTTCAAAGAAGATATTATACGTAATGGAGGTTAAAATAAAATTGAGACTATAAAAGCAATTAAGAATGTCCCTTTAAGGAGCATTGCATGAGAGATTGTGATAGCCTCAAATTGTTCATATTTGCATAGAAAAGGTCACAAGATATCATTGGGGTTGTTAACACTGAGCAAGAGACTTACTTAGAAAAGGGGAATCAGATGCACATTCCATTATAGGACATCAAGTCTCCTTAGAATTACAATACATGTAATCGCTATTATGATATTGCATAATTTTCATATTTTTCCTAGCGCAAACACACTTTTGCTTAGTATTTACAGATACTTTTCTCCCAGAAAACCCTTGATTAGTACTTGCTATTCCTCAGTGTAATCACTCTTATATTTATCCTAAATCCCTGTGTGTTCCAATATAAACCATGAAACAATTATGTTGGTTTTTATTGTGTTGCAGCATATTGAAAAATGTGAATAGAGAATCAAATAAACAGTAGTTTCTGTCTCTGGGTATTTTTCTCATTACAGTTCTTTGCATAATGTGACAGGTTTGAAATACTATGACAAACATAAGAAAGAACATCATTCTGATAACATACATTGATGTGTTTTCATTAATTCTCCAAAAGCATTAAAAGAAAGGATTGCCAATTGAAAAAAATGACTCTAGATGCCCTAATCATGAAATTACTTTATGTCAGTTTAGGAAGTAATTGATTCAAAGAGTTTTCCCATTGCTGTCCTTATAAGACACATACAATTGTTAATTATAATACCTGTGCATACACAGCAATAGCATTCTTTTGCTGAGGTTATATGCCATGAGAGTAAATCAAATCGTATGTTGAATTTCAAGGAAGAGCATCTGCTTGGACTACATCAAACAACAACAGATGCTGCTAAATCAAATAACTATCAATCTGAGACTCATGATGTCATTGTTGGGTATTCACATTCAAAGGAGAGCCTCAAATGGACAAGAAACACGTATCATGAAGTCTGGAATCCTAACAATGAGTAAAGCATCAACTAGTGGGACTCCAACTAACAACAAATGGCAAAAAGTTTGTTCTACTTTTTATTTAGGAGAAAATACTAATGACGATAAAATAAACGGAGGCATCAGATGATTAAGAATATGTTGTTGTTTTATTTTTCAACATGTGTTTGTTTTGGCAAAAGCACCTATACGTATATCTTTCACTCTTATAATGTTTTATTAGACCATTTACTGCAATGGACCCTGATACATGGCATAATTCTGAGTCAAGAAGAAAGACTAAATTATATTTCTAATTCTGCAGTTAAAGAGAAAACTATGTTAACGGATTTGAAAAATATTTTTCATTACAAAAGTTTAAAAGTAAAATGTTTTCTAAGATTTATTTAACCAAAAACATAAAGTTCTTCACTTGAATTTGTTTTTGAATATGAAACAATAGGTCAAAATATTTCATTTTGAAGTTATAGAGTAGTTTCTGAATATTTCTACAAAATTATCTATATTTCATTATCATTATAAACAGTGGTCACACTGACAAAAATTTTGAACTTTTTTGTCTTAGATATATTTTGATATGAAGGAAAATAATTTGAGTTAAATTTGTATTTCAAATATAACTATAATACCATTCAAACAAATATTACTAAGCCTTTTCAGAGAAACACATAACTGAAAGCATTTAGAAAGTTTCTCATACTTGCTTACCTTGCAGACATTTATCTATGCTAACAGAGAGTCCAATTTAATCCATTAAATATTATTTCCTAATTTAAAAAGAAAATCACTTGTTTGTAACAAAGAATCCCAATGACAGACATTAAAGGAAAGGCACAGAGAGGTAAAAAGGGAATAAAACAATAGCCAAAAGCCTTTTCTCATCTCCATAATCCACTGCTATAATGGCTTAGTTGTAATATATTCACACTGATATATTTTTTAAATCAGTATCAAATTAAAACATTCAGAAAAGTATACATTTTAGCATGATTATTAGAAAATGAAATTAAAATTTAGCCTCTCTGCTTATAAAATAGGGTTCAAGCATTCACTTGGCAGGAGAACACCCTTGCTGTATCATTAGAACATTATTTACTTTCAAACCATTATAACGAATGATGATGGCCCTTCTTCTAATTAAAAGTACTTTGTCCTTTTCTGAGATAATGAGCCTTCACCTCCCCTTTCAGAGCTCCAGGGCTCAAAACTACTACATTCTAAAGCCATTTGGTTCCTGAACCATCAATTTGTTTTCTAGAGGAACTAAATTTGGTTAAGCATCCCTAAAAATGCCTGCCTAGACTATACAGAACAGGCTCCTACAAACTTGAATTCTCCTGGCCTCCAATGCAAAAGTCGAAGAAGCAAGCTAAATTTAAAGGAATCGTAGGCACACTGTTATTTCATTTTTAAGTAAAAAAATTTGAAATGAAGTAAATATTTCCTACAATATATTAATTTGAATGCTACATGTGTATCTAGAAGGTGTTAGAACTCATATTCCCTCATAACTATGATCAAATTTGGCTCTTTGAGCTATGCATACCAAAACAGCATGTTTAACTATGATTTGATTTACTACAGAAAAAGAAGTATTATGAATTTTACAGACTATAACATATTTCTCTTATAAAAATGATTAACTTATTTTCCAGAGAAGTTTCTTTCATGTGTGTTAACTAATCTTCAGAATGATAAATAATATTGATTAATATTAGTGTATTTTTTCCTAGTTAGGCCTGACGTTTAAAATGTGTATACTTTAAAAATGATATGTGTAACAAATATCTTCTAGTATTTGAAAATCACTTCTCTGTTATATTTCAATTTATTTTAAATCCAATATGTACTGCAAATATACTAATTTGCATATTGACAACATAATTGTTTTGTATTTAAAATCAATTCTGATTTGCATTTCTGGCTTCTTAAAGTGAGAAATGCCCCAAGAACATTAGAAGTTAATAACTGTCTTTAATACTCTATCTGATACACAGTTTCAAATGTTGCAAGTTTATAGCATTGACATCAGAATAATACAAAACTGAACATGTAGATTTTGTACAGGCATTTTCAGTCTTTAGTTCCAAAAAGAAACTTGGTCTTAAACATTTTCTTACCAAAACTTCATATATATTTCCATACTGATAATTGCTATGAAAGTTAATTATATCACTTTTTCTTGTTTTACCTTAATGCAGTCTGATAATACCAGGAATGAGTAAAGTGCTTACCTGAAACAGAAAAAAACAAAACATGCTGTTAGCTTCAAAGGAATATTTTCTGAAGTTTGCAGTGGACAAAATAAGACATGGCCGATAGACAATCACAACTCTCATTCCAACCTCTGTTTTCCTTTGCATCTAGAGATATTTATGGTTGCGACAAAATCAAATGGAATAAGTTGTTTCCGAAACTGCGTAGGCAAAAGAGCCTTTTCAGATGACTTGGTGGTAAGTACATTTTTATTGAGTTGAAGACATCTATTTTTGTCATTTCTTTTCTGCCTCCGGCATACAATGAATCAAATAAAAAATATCAACAAAGGGCTTGTGGAATTGTATTACTTCCCAAAAGATCTCAGAAACATCCTTACTACAAATGCAATGTTTGTGGTTCTACTACAATATCAATCATACTGTCCACAATTACCTGCCTGGGAAACTTTGGAATACAGGTCTGTTCAAAATCAGGTTCAGTATAAGGAAGTGGAAATAATGAAGTGTCTAGAGATAATGCTGTGTCTATGAATTACATATCACATTACATGTTTATGTGGGGACCTGGAATTGGCCACCCCAAGATATGTCTCTTTGGCATCAGGATTATTTGAGGCTGATTGCTTTTGATAAACTGGGACAGGGAAGGAGGCTCTGAGGAATGGAACTTGCCCTTCCTTAGGACACATTTACATTTGCAAGGTAAATCTCTATCTGTAAAAGCTGCCTCCCTCTCTGTACCAGGAAGAAGAAAGGAGATGACCTTCTCTCTAAAAACTCTTAATCAATACCAAAGGCAAGGACTAAAATCTGCATTTTATTGTGCTAGTCTGGTAACCTCCTGTAACTGACTTCCCTCCCCCTCCCAACGTTGGCATTTCTTAAGGATTAAGCATCTTTCTTTAGGCTAGGAACTGGTTGCTGAGCTCACCTGTGACCGCCCAGCTCCAGACAATCCACTTGCCTCCGGCTATGCCCCCTGAGACAGCAGACCATTACCTGCTGTGTCCATCAAGCACTGTGCTGACAGGGCAATCTTGTAACTATTGTGGGAGGGACGTTTCAGTCACATGTGAAACACCCCGTTTGGGGGCTATATAACCACTCTGTGCGCCCCACTTCTTCCGTGCCCTTTCTTCCCTCGGGAAGAAAGGCCCCGGGCCATGTTTCCTCATTAAAGCTTTGTTTAATTTTCTCTTGCTATTCTGTCTCAAGTGAATTTAATTCGTTCTCCAGCCAGAGGAACCCCCATTTGGGGAGAGGAAATGTCCTCCTCCCCTACATTTACATGCCACATACATATTACATGTCATATGTCTATGAATTACAAGCAAATACTAGGTCAATAGTAAGACTAGAAATGTTACTTTTACTTCATACTAGTAAACGTAGAGATAAAGCTAAATAAACTATTGGAATCTCTTTAAATAAGAGTGCTCACGATCCTTAAGAGTTGACATTTTCCTATCTTCCCACTCATCTTCAAATTTCAGAAAGGAGCCCGAATGTATACAGCACCTCAGTTTCTTCCTATGGTGGGGCTTGGCTTTAAGCAGAGGTAGTTTACGTACCCGAACTATGAGGTGAGGCGTTCCAAAGTTTTCATGTGTGAAATATCAGTATGGTACCTTATTTCGGGTTGTAAATGAAAAAAGACACATTGAAAATTCTAATATAGTTGAATTTGTGAAATGATTAGCTACTTATGCTTGTACATTCCTTAGGAATCTGTGTTTTATATCGTATGTTTTAGACCAGAGCTTATGAATCCTCACTGGATTCTTTATATTTGTATTCATTCTTTTTTGAGTGCCTACAGGTCAGAAATCACATTTACTTTTTGACTCCAACGTCTAGCACAGTGTTACATATGTAGAAGAAACTCAGTATGATTTTTGTAGAATGAATAAATAGATGAAAGAAAAATTGAAATAATCACATAGAAAAACTAAACCCCGGAAGTTAAGCTATTGTTCAGTGAAATCCAGGAAAGCTGAACACTAAATATGCAGTGTGTTTGTCTGGTTGGTTATTAGGCTTTTACTTGGTAAAACTCAGAGAACAAAATTTCATTAAACTTTTAAAAATTAAAAGTGGAAAAAAACCAACCGTGTTTTGTGGTTCAATAAGCTGGAATGCCACGTCAATAGGACATTAGGGAGCAATTTGGGGTAATTTTAGGCATGTAAAACAATTCTAGGTTGCTATTTACCAATAAAAATGTAATTCAGTTCACATAATGTCTGTTTTGAGAGGCAGAATTTCTAATTGGAATATGCTGATTTTCCAATTTACATAGTTAAGGCATATTTGCACATTTTAGATAAGTCGAAGTGTCCTTGGGTGATATTTCTCCTTGATATAAAGCTGGGTAAGGACAGGTAGCTTCCTTTGTTTTCTTTGTATTTATCTTAAAGGGACTTCTGAATAATTCTAAAGAAAAAAACAAGATTCTTAGATAGAGATACACATAGGTTTTTATAAAGGAGATTCATGAGGGGCCTACAATTATTTTCTACCTCTGTTTTGACCAATTACTGTACGTTGTATTTTTTTCTTAGTCTCCCCACGGAGTTAGTTGCACTTATAAGTATTTATTTTCTTTCTCTGCTCCATTATGCATATTTGTGATAATCTGGGCAGTGAGCCCAGATTGCTGTATTTTTTGTTTATTATTTGCAGACTGTCCTAGATTCTTTTGAAAGGGCATATTCTAAATTATTATTCCCCTAATTATAGGAAGATTGGCACTCTGTGAGGTTATAATATAAGAAGATCCTCTCATTATTTCATAATGAGCTAAATACTATACATTTTTTTAGGAGTGATGCATTATACAGATAGACAATTTTAATTTTAATATTATTAACATGTCTAGACTGTTTCCAGGATACAATATAATTTTAACTGTGTCAGGTGATTGTCTAAAATCAGAAGCCTATCTATAAACTATTTTTTTCCATTTTTGATGTAATTATTGATTATTCTCACATGTTCTATGATATTCAAGATTTGGGATTGCTAACAAACCATAACTTATAATGCAGTACAGAGTACCCCTTCCCTCGTGAATGAAAACCACAATTAAATTCCTTTAAATTATAGACGTGGGGTTTAATACTTAAATGCTGAAAACAATTAATGTAACTTGAATCCTTTAAATATGTCATCTAATTGTGTCTATACCTATTTTTTAAAATGCAGTGCCTAGGGAAAGCTAAATAGTATATCAGTTTCCTGAGCAGACTACAGTAGCCTCCTGGGATATAAATTACAATGTCGTTTGGACCATGATAGTCATAATGATACCGGCAGGCATTATGTTTCCAACATGCTCTGCTGCCTGGCTCTTATGGACACCTTGTGCCAGTAGTTCATGGTGATTTCCACTTTCCCTTATTAAGGTTTATTTATATACCCTCCTACTTCCTAGGTGCTTGAATAGATGCATAAATAAAAGATTGTAAAAACTTAGATATGTTCTACATAATAAATGTGAAACAGCAGCGTCTAGGGAGGTTGAGTGATTTGCCTAGCATCATACAGATCTTGAGTTCTAGTCCAATCGTCTTTCCGCTTTACATCAGAGACCATCATTCTTTTTTCTCTCATTCAAAAGAAAGGAATTCTTTATGAAAACATCAAGTCAAATATAATTTAACATATTCACTGCATACTTGTGACATATATATATTCAATGCTAAAATTCAAATAAAAATAATTTGGCTTCATTTGGACAGTGATCTCTAGCAACTCTTTCTGGAAAACATACACACACATACACACACAGGATCAGGTTCTTCATTGCTGTTCAGAGAATCCACTCTGCTCAGCAACTCAATTACTGATTTTCTCTCAAGCATTAAAACCTCTCAAGTTCTAAACTACTGAACTTAAGTCACCTCTTATTATGCTCAAAACAAGACCAAAGAATTTTTCATTTTGCATTTATATGATTTCCACAGAACCTGTGTAGGGGAGGAAGACATTTCCTCTACCCTCTCTGGTTTTGTTTGGCTGGAGGATGAATTAAATTCACATATGACAGAATAGCAGGAGAAAATTAAACAAAGCTTTATAACGTGTATGCATGGGAGAGGCTCAGGTAAGCTGAGCAGCTCGCCAAAATGGCTGAAGCCCCTGCATTAAATATCATATCCAGCTAAAGACAAAGGAGGATGTTGGGGGTCGGGGGAGTCAGTTACAGAGGTTACCAGACAAGCACAATAAACAGGAATAAGATTATTATGCTGAGTTAAGTCCCGGCATTCTGTATTGATAGGAGTTTCTAGAGATAAGGTCATCACCTCCCATTCTTCCTGGTACAGAGAGGGAGACAACTTTACAGAAGGAGATTTCCCTTACAAATGTAAATGTCTCTTAACAAAAGGGTAAGTAAATTCTACCTTTCAGTTGCTTTCCTGTCTGCAGTGTATTAAAAGCAACCAGCCCCAAATAATCCTCATGCCAAAGAGACATATCTTGGGGTGGCCAATTCCAGGCCCCCACACCTGTAATCTCAGATAAAGAGATAACAGTCTCCCAGGCTTAGTCAGTTCCCATTATTCCATTTTTCCTTTTGAATTCTTTTATTCCAGAACCCTTTTCACTCGAATTGAGGTCTTTATTGTCACCCTAACCCATCTCAGTTCACCTTCCCAAGTAATGGGAAGTTGAAGGTTGGTTTGTCTTTTGAAAGCATACTCTCTGTTTGTGAACTAAGTTCGCTAACCAACACAGCTCAACAGGGTTTCTCTTTACAGAATGCACACTATGTGGATCATAGCATAAATCAGGGATCAGCAAACTACCTCTGTAAAGAGTCATAGTTTGCTGACCACAAGTATTAGCTATTTTGAAAAAAATGATCTAATAATATCTAACTTATCAGCTCATCATGTTGTGGCTATTAAGTGAAATAATGTATCATAGTTATATTAAATGAAATTAAGTTATATTAAGCGAAATAACATAGCAAAATGATACAATACAAGAAACAGCACGTCCTCCTGGAGATCTATTTCAGGAGTGGCCATGAAGACAACCCCAGGGTTTCACCTCTTCGTAGGTTATTTCCTGATCTGTATATTGAAGGCAGATGGACTGGATAATCTCCACAGATCTTTCACACCGGAACATGGGGGGAAGTGTTAGAAATCATTACTATTGATAAAGAGACTCAGTGCTGTGTAAAAATGAGCAAAAGTACATACCTAGGGCAAAATTCAGCAGTTGTCTATAACTCTGATAACTGCTAAACAATAATTGCACTTTAAAAAAACCTTTTATTTCTAATTGCATATCTGGATGTTGTCATGAGTGTAAAGCTGGTTTTTGGTTAAATTATCCCTAAGAGACAGATGTACTTTCTTTGATACGTTTTTGAGATAACGAGAACCTACTGATATGTAAAAATCCATAAATACCACATTGCTGGGGAAGTTGAAGGAGGAAATTCTTCTTTCTTTCACTCACTCTTTAACCACTACAGAGGCTCTACAGCTACCAAAACAAATATCTTGACTAAGATTCTATTCCCTGAAGGAGAATATTATCTAATGGAGGGCAGAGATTTGCAAAGTGACAAATTATATGGATTTTAATAGTGTTTGAATATAAAGAATTCTTCATAATAAAGACATTATCCACCTTGTTCTGTTTAAAAAGAAGTAATTATGGGTCTTTTTCACAATAATAACTGTTTACAACTACACCTCCATAGCACAATTCAAATAGAAGATTTGAAGAAATACCCTTGGTTACCTTCATACATTTATCTTGCTACTATAATTAATTTTTATATTTGTTTTGGATAAATTATCTGGCAAAGAGTTTTTTTATTTTTTATTTATTTTTTGGAAGATTCACCCTAAGCTATCTGTCACCAATCTTCCTCCTTTTTTTTTTTTCCTTTTCTCCCCCCAAAGCCCCAACATATAGCTGTGTATAATTGTAGTTCTTCTGGTTCTTCCATGTGAGCCACCACCACAGCATGGCTGCTGACAGATGGGTGGTGTGATTCACACCTAAGAACCAAACCAGGGCCACTGAAGGAGAACACGCCAAACTTCAACTGCTGGGCCATCAGGGACGGGTCTTCCGGCAAACTGTTTTAAGGTAAAGAGGTTGAGTGACAGCATGTCTGTGTTTGGGTCTATTTTAAAAATGTTAGGCAACTCATTATATTTTTAGCACTTTAATTCTATAAGGATAATTTTACTTTTAATAAAAAGAAATGAATTGTTGTGCAAAAACTATTGGAAAAAATCCCTATCTTCGTATAGAAATTTATCAATTAATCTGTCATGGAGTATATATCAGTTAAACTATCAATAGCATAAACGCAAAACTCAAAGCCCAAACTGATTTCAGGATAAGTATCAGAAGAATTTTGTCCAATTAAAATACAAGCTTTGAAATTATTTCCTTTCAAGTTTGTGCTCTGTTCATTTTATATTTCAATGGGAAGTCTGACCTTCTATTATTGAAAACCATCAAGACTAAGGCTGGAAAGTTAGCCTTGCATATCCTGGTCCTGCTCACACATTCTAAATAGATGTCAGACTTATTCACATCACTTGGGCTGGTCAAACATGTTTATATCATTTAGATCTTCTCTGAATTTGACTTTGCACCAACTTTGAGAGTTACAAGCTAAAGAGCAGCTAAATTGAGCCGAACAAAACAAATAGCACCAAGCAAAGGAGCCCTGAAGTCCCGATCTCCTCCTTTACTTAGTGCGTGCTGCTCTTCTCTCCAAACATAACCACCTGATGAACAAAACTACAGGTAGCAACGAGTGATGGTGAGGGACAAATGCGCGAGGATCAATTCACTTCTCACAGGTATTCAGTGGCCCTCAACCTCTGCACATCTCTACACTAATGCTAGAAATGTTATAATTATTTCAATAAAATTTTGTCATTCATCTCAAGTGAAAAAAGTAGAGCAGATTTTACCGCAATAGAGAGAAAGAACTGAATATAAGCATGGAGGATTTGTAAGATAAGAGGAAAGCTGACTTTAGATGAAAAAAAGATGAAAGCATGAACTTAAGACACGCACAATAAATCAATAGCACCAAAGATCTTTCTTTAATTACTGTTTGACTACAGCTAACATATAATTTCTGAAAGAGGATGAAAAATCAATTACTACATCCTTAATGTTTCAATACTTACACTGTTGAGCAATTAACTGTACTACTTATCTCCATGATACTCCTCTCCCTGACTAGTACACAGATAAAAATTTGTATAAGCATAGAACGTAATATATCTGTAATACAAAAAAATCCCTTAAACAATTTTTACACTGTCTCCCACGTCTCTTTTCATTTATTAATTTGTAGTTCTCAGTGTCTAAATGTTTTTAAACCTTATGATATCAACTGTCAAAATCATAGAAGCAAAAGGAAAATTAAGAAATAAAATAATCATGATTACTACTCTATGGCAGAGGTTCTATAACTTGGCTACAAATCCTAATCACCTGGAGAGCTCCAAAAACATAACCAAAACACATCGGCATGGTCCCACACCAAGTGTTTGGTATTTAATTGATCTGATTAAAGACCATTCATCTGTGTATTTAAAAAATGCCTCAAGTGGTTCTAAAGAGCAGCAGAGATGAGAACCATGTTCTAAGGTCTTAACCTTCTCAAATGTGAGTTCCGTTTGCTTGCTGTTACTGTGTTAATCATTGATTCCTCTCTTAGTCACTGCACAGTCTTCACAACCCACAGTAAAGAAATGCATTTTGTGATGTGTCCCTATGAACGCATTTGCATGTAGGAATATATGCATGTATATATTTAATTAAAATGCAAGTTCCATAAAACGATAATAATTCATATACTTGTGTATTTTCTATTCTCTTCTATTTTTTTGATGCTGGCCATAAACATCTAAACTGTTAACATGACTCCCTAATGGGTCACAATCTGCAGTTTAAAAATTACTGCTCAGTTCTCATTCACATGAAACACACTCTGCATGAACATAGTATACTCCAAGAAAATTAGAGAAATATAGGACAGATTATGTATTTGTAGACTCCAGAACACAGTCATTCATTGTGTTGCTTATGTATATAATATTTCAAAAACTAAGCTTCAATGAACATGTGTATTGACAAGGAAGTTGTGAGTTTCTTTGCTAGAACACCCTACACACCATGCACCATCTAGACACATCGCACATTTTTTGAAGACAGAAGTGGCAGAACATTAAAGATCTAACTACATATCTATCATTTGACCAGATTGATTATCCAAATAGATGATGTGTGAAGAAATATACAAGGATGTTAGCAATGCACAATTATGTGTTCCACTATTACATATTGTCTAACAATAAAATAAAAATAGGCAAACTACTCAGGAAATACATTTCTTCCAAGAAAGAATGAGAGAATGATGCCAGCTTATCTAGGTTGTATTATATTCACATGAAATAAAGGAAAAATATATACAAAAGAATGAAAACTTTCTACCACTAATTTCTAAGTAATGACAAAAATCTTATCTATACATAGTTCTTTATGTAAACTATGAAACCCAGTAGACATATTTACAACTTGTCCTTAAATGGTGACATAAAAATTAATGCAACTATTTTGATAATGCCTTTGGTTTCCTGATCATGTTTTCCAATAGCAGCAAGGTTATGCAAAAGCAGAAATATTTTGAAATGATTGTTCCCTTAAAGAAACATTTAAAAATGTCTTACTCAGTGGTTTAAATATTTCTAGAAATCTACTCAGTTTTCTCAATTCTATTATTTTTCCAAATTACCCTTTTTTCATATAAAAATATTTGAGTAAATAAAGTTTTTGGCTTAGGGATATCGTTAAATATGTGTGGCTACAGGATCATCTAAAACTTGGGCTGGGAACATGTCTGAGGATCTTTTTTTTTTTTCTTTTTGGTAAGATTGGCCCTGAACTAACATCTGTTGCCAATCTTCCTCTATATTTTGTATGTGAGATGCCACCACAGCGTGGCTGGATGAGCGGCATGTAAGTCTGCACCTGGGATCCGAGCCTGTGAGCCCTAAACTGCCGAAGTGGAGTGCACAAATGTAACTGCTGCCCCACCAGGCCGGTCCCACTGAGGATCTTTTTAAAAGCTGGATAATTTACAGGTCTAATAAAAGAAAACACAAAAAATATCTCTGTGTTCTATAGTCTCTTTTTAAAAAGTCACTTAAATCCTCAATAAGAGGTTATATCATAAAGGAACAGAGGAAGTACTTACTGTTGACATTAACAGTAATTGATAAGGTTTTCTTGAATACTTTCATAGAAATGCTGATGTATTACATTTAGGATTACTAGTTAGCTCTTATTTCCTTTCAACTTTTGCCTCTGGATAAGCTCAACTATTCCAAGGAAGAAACACTGATCAAGTACATTTGTCATGCGAGCAACTATAATAAGGTAATTCCTCATAGTCTGTCAGAGTTTTATTCTAGAAAGACTGCGGCATTTTTATCCTTACTTAAAAATCTGCTGTCACTCCTGCTGAAACTTTGGTAGACATTTGGGACATGTTTAAAAGCCCTTTCAAACTGATAGTGGCAGATAATTAAGTTATCAGCTATCAAAGTTCCTTTCTTTCTTTTTCTTTTTCCTACACTATGTATGACTCCATGAACCCATCTGGCTAGTTTAATCTGACCTGTTCACAGAGCGTGATCCCTTGTTCCCTTCCCGTTTTCCTCCTTAATAGTAGCCAATGACCAAAGTAATTCACAGTGACAAATGAAGCCTTTCTCAAGAGTCTAATTGAGCAATTTTGTTTTCCTTTGCAA
Organism: Equus asinus; assembly: GCF_041296235.1. Classification (NCBI taxonomy): domain Eukaryota; kingdom Metazoa; phylum Chordata; class Mammalia; order Perissodactyla; family Equidae; genus Equus; species Equus asinus. The sequence goes on from NC_091807.1 coordinate 4,427,614, forward strand.
GACGTGAAATCCACAACATTCTGAATTCCATTCACTAAGGTGGCAAGAAATAGTGGTTACGAGGAAACTAGGTGGATTAAGGGTTTCTGAAGAACAAATAAATAAACTCTGCCTAGGTGCACCATGTTACATCTCAATGATATTTCTTGTCAGTCAATTCATCTACTCAATTACTCACTCCATGCGTGTCCTTTACTTGAAACCACTCTCAATGAAGTTTCATTCTTATGGGCACTTTATTCAGTCCTACAATCTCAGTTACCTCTCTCTCATTCTCTCTTTCTTTTATGAGACTTCCTGCATCTTTCAGTATCTAAATTTCCACTTTTTTTAAAGAAGAAATATATCACTCTTTTGCCAATTTTATGACATCCCTGTATACGACCTTAGACATAGATTTTTTTGCTTTAAGGAGAAGAAAGGAGATCTCATAACATATATTAATTTGGCTTCCTTCTCAAACTTATTTACAATATCCTCATGTAATAGTTTTTATTTCATTTACTTATTATTGAACCCAACAGCATGTCCTCATTGATACCAAAGTATTGCCAAGGTAATTAAACATAGGATATATGTGTATACGTATGTATGTGTGTGTGTGTGGATATATATATATATATTTCTGCTAAATGTAAAAATAATGTAAATCTGTAAAAAAGTACAGACAAATGATGTGTTTTTTATTCTCTTCTAGCAATTTTTATTTTTTCAAGCTAATAATCAGTGTAATTTTGAAAACTCCATAGACCTCTAATGCTTTGATGATTCTTTGCTCTCTCACCCAAAAATATTTATTGGGTAACATCTGTGTTCACAGTATTGTTTTCATTCCAAGGAAAGCTTGGTAAGCTTCTTTAAAAAATATTGGTTTTCCCAACTTCACAGGGGACAGAGACATAGGTGAAAGTGATTTACTCTGCATCAGATAGCTGTCCACATAGAAATGACAAATAAAAATGGCAAGTAATAGGATATATTGGAGTACATGAGGAAGCCATTTTGCGTAAACCTAATTTTGCCTGACCTTGTCTTTCCAAAAGGGCCTGACTGAGGCCAGTGAGCATGCATTGTATATCTGCTTTAGATATTCCCTATGGCAAGAGCAAAGGCCCTTGACATAAAGGTGCAACTTCCCTCCTCCTCCCAACGTTGGCATTCCCTTAAGGATTAAGCATCTTTCCTTAGGCTAGAAACTGATTGCTGCACTCACCTGTGACCACCCAGCTCAAGACAATAGACTTGCCTCCTGCTACGCCCTCCAAGAGAGCAGACCCACTACCTGCTGTGTCCATCAAGCACTGTGCCGACAGGGCGATCTTGTGACTATTGTGGGAGGGACATTTCAATCATATGTGAAACGTCCTGTATGGGGGTATATAACCACTCTGTGCACCCCACTTCTTTGGTGCCCTTTCTTCCTTCGAGAAGAAAGGCCCCAGGCCATGGTCCTCAGATTTCAGCTCAGAATAAACTCACCCAAATTTTCATTTATAGATTGGTTATGGATTATTTTCGTCAACAGAATGTAAAGCATCACTAACATTCTGCTCAATTTTTTTTCCCATCTCTTAAGGAAGAGAACAGAGTTCAAACTTTTTGAGCATTTGGAATTTAATACTGCCTTCTAAATAAAATTGATGTCAAGTTATCCTAATAAGCACATTTTCATAAATCCTCAGTATTTGCTTTGATCAAATACTGCAGGCTTTATGAGGTATTTTTTTGTTTTTTTGTTTTTTTTGCTAATTTTACTGGAAAAAAGTAAAACTGAATTGAAATAACTACATGGATACCTCAGATTTCTGGTTGGTTGCCAACTCATGAAACATCATTTTCGGCTTAATCCCTCCAAACATGTTTACAATGCTTGAAAATACCTAATCTAAGATCACATATAAATGCAAGAATCTAAAAATAAATGGTACCACCATTTAATATTTAGTATTTTAGTAAATTTAACTGTTTAGAGTTTTAATAATTTGTGTGGGTATGTACAATATATACATATAATTTTGCTTATAAATTTCTTGAAGTTTGAGTTGTAAAGAGGGATAAGCTCTGTAACATTTGTGGCCAACTGGCTCTTAATTCTATTTTTTTCTTTCCTTATTTTTTATTTTCGCCTTCCCAGCTACCTAAGGGCATTTCCATATTATTAAAAGTGCTTGAATACTCCCATTATTTCATTATAACTCTAAAGTCTCAGGGAAAAATAATTATGTCACTTACAATACTAGCCCATAATTTTCTTTTCCTCTTCGTTCCTTAAATTTGTGTATACTGACAAGTAAGTTAAACAAAAACCCCAGAGGCCAAAAATGTGTTATTATAAAATACCATTTTAAAAAGCAATTGTAAAACTAAATTGTAACTGCTACGGAATATCTTCCTTGACTCTAAGTATTAAGTTTTTGATTATAGAGCTGGAATTATCAAGAGAGAATCACCCATTCTTGACTTTAACTCTTTAAGGGCTTAATGGAAAATCTTCCTTTGAAAAAGATCTTGAGGAATGTAAATGATCAGTTGGCAAACATAATCCCAATAACAGGAACTACTCAAGTCAGCTCAAAAATAACATTTCTACTACCTATCAAAAATGTGTCAGAAATGGAATTTATTTCATCGAAACCAATAAACCATCAATCGTAAGACACACCATAATTTTATGCATCACTATGAGAAGAAACTTCATCAATTAAACTACAATACATCATCTATCATCAAACACATCCCAATTTCAAAGACTGACAATGTTGCGTCTTAGAACTGATGAACTATAACATTCTAGCCATGTGATTTTCTTAGAAAAGGAACTCTTAATGATCCCTGAAGTTTAAATTCTCTGCATTTTTACTCCCCCAAAAGAAAAGTTTATAAAAGCACTGGATAGTTGGTACAATTTTGTTCATCAAACTTTTCACAGAATTTAGGACAAACTGAACTGGAAAGCATATAGAGGTAAAACAGTTTTGGGGGTGCTATACTCAAATAAATCATTATCTCAGGACTCTATTCACAAATATACCTACTGACCAATAAATTACAAACGGAACCTATAGGCTGAGTCTTTCTATTGTAATATTTCTAAATAGTATTGATAAGCCTAATTAGAGAACCATGCAGCATTCCACTCGCTATATCAGTCTTTGGAAAATTCCAATTCTACCTGGTTTTCTGAAAGATTTTACCAGTTCTTCTCATACAGTTTAACCTACATGACATATATTTTCCAAACTCCAGTAAGGATTTCCAGGATATCAAGAAAAGTAGTCTTAATTTGTAACTTGCTAGAGGAATCTGTAAAATAATGAAACTTTAAAGAGACCTCAGAGATGCTCCATTGACAATGCCCCTGCTACCAAAACCATCAGGAAAGAATTAAGTAAGCACTTTACTTCCTTTTCACAAAGGTATCTGAAAAAGCTTTGTGGGCCCAGACCGAAGGAATATAACGTCTTTATTAGAAGTATGTTTTTATTTAAATAAACTAAAATCAATGTCAATTTTCACATGCAGACAAGATGAATTTTTATTGCCAAGACTGCCAATGAGATTGCCAAATTTTAAAGTTGAGACAATTTATGTCTCAAAACAGTAAATCCACCAAGGGAGCCTCAGGGCAAGTTAATCAGTAGGAGATCTGTAAATATTTGGCCTCGTTGCCATGAACCAAAAATCATGGTGCCTGAAAAACAGGACACTGTCAGAGTGTGAAACTCACTAGAGAAGAACTGAAATTTCCTGTGAGAATGCTCCATCTTTTGCTGTGATTATTTTTGGCGCTCTGTCCATCGCACTACATCCTTGTGAGAACAACAGTATGTTATGTTGCTGTCATCATTGTGGTTGTTGTTAGGGTTTATATGGTTAGAAGAAGTAACAAGAGCATTCCGGATCTGTGAGATAATTAAAATGTTTAATCATAGGAGTTCTAGCTACATTCAAAATAGACCATTGCAGATACTATGAGGTCACAATTGGTACTCGGTATACATACATCAAAAGTGTTGCTGTTAGAATAACACTTTAAAAACCTTCAAGATCTAGTTTCACAAATCTAACATACACGAAGACACTTTAAGTTCTTAATACATAAACATTATGCAAATATCAGTTATTAGCATTACCTTTTTTTAAAATGATACAGAGGACTCTTAAAAAAAATAAAACTGACTCTCTGAGTAAAAAACATATATATGTATTCAATTTATATATACATACGTACAGTCAATTCTCATTATTCATGGTAGTTCTTTTCTATAACATCACATGGACACTGAATTAGTGAATACCAAGGGGGAAATACAGAGTTACGCTCCTGTGAGCCTTAGGTCACAACATTTTTGTCAGTCAATTAATACATAACCTTGTTTTATGTTTGTTTCTGTTTAAAGGCATCTTATTAATATATGTTTCTTGTAATTATATGCAGTATTTATTTATGATAAACCACTAGCTAAGAAGGGTTTAACATTTTCCTGACTCTGGGTAACATGACCACACACTTCTTGGCTTTCAACCTAACAACAGTACTGTTTGCTGTGCTGTTTTTCAATCAGTTGCAGTTTCATGAATCTATAAATTTAGCCACATTTCCAACTTTACCATACTATAGATGTTCCTATGGCACTTTGCTGAATGCCTCAAGTACATATCACAAATGTTCTCTTCCTTTTTCTGGTTGTACCATATTGTTGATTCATTAACATGGAATTTGAGGCCGACAGCACTATAACTCATGAGAGACATATTTTCTCCATAAGGCACATCATGACCTTCTTGCACTTAGAAACGCTAGCCAGCACTTCAGCACAATGCTTGAGGGCCATTTTTAACAGTGAAATCACCAACAAACCAACAGAAAAATGCAGAAAACATGGCACTAAATAGAATGTGAAAAGGACACTTTACAGTATGAGAACTGAGAGAAAAGGCAGGGTGTCATCTTATTTGACCCTAGCTGAGAACGTGCCCTAGTCTGCAGATGTCCATGAATGAGCCTAAAGGCACTGTGGCTAATGATTTGGGGTTTACATATAAATTTTAGCAAGTAGGAGTTTTCATAAATACAGAATCTGTGAACAATGATGATGGATAATTATAAATGGTTGATGTTTTTCTAAAAGTTGAAGATAATAATTAAAGGCCAATTATCTTGGCTTGTTCCCATCTGTCCCACAGCCCTTGACCTTCCCCCATCTCCTCTCTAAGAGAAAAAAAGAGTTTAATATACAAAAAAAAAAAGATAGAATTTTAGGAAATCCTGCGTGTTCGTCCATAAAATATATACAGTTTAGAAGTTATAATCCTAATTCAATAAATAATTATAAAATGATGAGAATTACAACGCTTTTAAAAATTATAATAGCTTTTTAAACATGCTATTTTGGCTTTTCTAATATACTCAAAAATTAAATGAATACTTTAAAATATACTTTTTCTATTTTTACTTTTATCTGAATGAAAGTTCATTCTTTCAATATGGAGACACAAAAGCTTATAATTCTTTAGAGCTATTACTTTCCCTAACAAGAGGAGAGACTAGAGTCAAATAATTTAGCTTCATTTTCTACCAATTTCTTCTCATACTTTATACAATAGGAAGGGATATTGAAATCCTCATGTTTTTGCAAATGCTAGTCACTCTGATGAGAATAGTTTCAGTCCCTTCTCTCCACCAGATGCACAGGTTCATAAATGGTCCCTAGTTATGGTCATATTAATTGTCCTAATGGCCAAAACAGATGTTCTGGAGACACTATCTATTTTGACTTCAAATAATAAAGAGTCCGACTGGATACATAGACGTGGGTTTTCTCACTCTGCTTTGAGCTACACAAACGGAATGAAGTAACGTGCTAAATCACTCAACAAATAATAATTAGTCCCAAATAACATAGGTGACGCTAAAAAATGAGCTTTAATTCTAAAGACAACAAAAAAATTCTTCTATTTTTAAAAATGGTTAAACTAGAGCCAGCCCTGATGGCCTAGTGGTTAAAGTTCGGCACGTTCTGCTTTGGCAGCCCAGGTTCGATTCTGGAGTGCAGAACCACACTACTCTTCTATCAGTATCCATTATGTGGTGGTGGCTCACACAGAGGACTAAAGGACTTGTAACTAGAATACACAACCTTGCACTGGGGCTTTGGGGAGGGAAAAAAAGAGGAAGATTGGCAACAGATGTTAGCTCAGGGAGCAACTTCCTCAGGGAAAAAAGAATGTTTCAACTATCATAAAATGTAATTTCAGAAGAAAATGTGTAAAAGATTAGTGGATATGGTACACTTCCTTAAGTCTTATTTATCTTTAAATACTTTTAACATAAAGAAATAAAACATCTAATGTTCAATGAATAAATGAATACAAAAAGTGAGTGTTCTACGGATTTCAGAAGAGGGTGTAGCATTAACAGATGAGGAAAAAAAACACCGTTGCTTATTTCCTATTTTGTCCTGGTTTTCTCAAAGAGAGAATATCAAGATAGAAATAATAGGGAAAATAATTTTTTAAAGGATAAATTTAGTTCCAGATACGATACTTCAAAGAATTTTCAGTTTTCTAGTCCAGACAAATTGCATAATAGGGTGTTACAAAAATTACAGATGTGGTTACTGATAGTCTTTCAGATACTAGAAACAAAACTTATGGTGAGAGATATTTCAGGTGACTTTTTTCAATTTTTAAAATGAGAAGAATAGTGGATTTTAGATACTTAGAAAATAATCAGTAATTGCCTGGTATCATCTTAGATTCTTTAGGGAGTGAATCAGGCCCCACATGAATTGTTTCTTGTTTTGTGTGGATGTAACTAAGCTAATATATTTAAAGAAGATGCCATAAACCAAACTACAACTTCCAGGTTGTTATAAATAATTTTATCAATTCTCTCTGATATCCTGGTGAATAAGATGATGAAATGTGAGCTGGAAGGTAGTAAAACAAAACAATTCCACAGTAATTGAAGAATTTCAGCAAAAAATGTGAATTATTGCATCAATATAAATCTGAAGGGGCCTCTGTTTTCTTATTTTAACCAGCCTTTGACAAAAAAGCTATGATCATCAAAATTTCTTAGAAAATTCCAGAATAAGGAAAAAAATCATATCAAAGTGGGGCCAGCCAGGCAAGTTCCAAAAAGAAGCTTATGATTTCATGAAACCCAGAGTTTACAGAGATTGGAGGATTGAAATGCTGATTGCAGCAATGGGGAGGCTGTCAAATGTCTTAAGTCATTAGCTGCATTGAAACACTAATTCTTTATATTTAAAGGTAGGAAAGAAGACTGTTGAAGAGTCTGGTGGTATTTACTTTAGAAAAACAGAAAATTTAGAAGGAGTTGAAAGCACCCTTCAAATATTTGAAGGAGTTTTCTAAGGCAGCATCAGGAAGCATATTCCACTTCAGTCCTAAGCATATATAAGTAGGACAAATGTCTAGAAGCTACTGAAAAGTATATTGTTCTTCAACTTCATGGAGAATGTCTAAGTCCAAAAGTGTCCAATAGGGATTGGGCAATTTGGCAGAATATTGAACTATTTATCAAGAGATGAATATGAGAAAAGCTAAACGACCTGTGTTTTAGATGGTTCAAAAAGAATTCCTCCAATGAGGGGGATTATTTCTAAAGATCATTCAAATTTTCTTTTTGTTCTCATAGCATGTAGGGGTTTTCAACTAACAATTATCATTTGCAAAGTCCATACAATCCAAATTATACTAATCTTTAAGAAAATGTATTTTAGTTATGATTCACAATGTGCAAACACATTTCAGAGAGAGTATATTAGTATTGGAAAGGAAATTAGATAACTCATAAATTTCGTAATGATAATCATGCTACTAATTGCACTAGTAATAATAAAATAATTTGTGGTGACTAGTCTCTATTTGGAAATACACAATTACTGGGGGAACTAATTCCACTCATTGCCAAATTGAGAATCAAAGAGAACAATCTTTAAATAAATTTTCTAATTAATGAAGTGGTTGGATACCACATGAAAGTTTTTCAAATAAATTATATATAATTATTAGCTTTTCACAAATATATAAAGTCTTTCAAATTTTTCTATAAAGTATAGATAATATAAATAATATTTCTACCTCTAGAGGGGAATATGATATGTTAAAATAAGCATATATACAAAATTAAGTCCAGAAATAAAGTCAATAATCTTTTTATTTCCTGGAATGAATGAATGGGAAAAGTGAAGACTTTTTTAAGTTGGTGAGCATTATCCAGCATAATATTTAAACTAAAACAGAGAAGAAGAAAAAAAAATAAACATTACTTCCTAAAGAGAGAATTTGTTTTGTAATGGCTTGCAAGAGGCAGTTAGAAAATATGTCTGCACGGACGAGCAAAAGTTCATTACTGGTTTCAGAGATTTATGGAGACTGCTTATCTGTTAGGAACTAAAAAGAAATTCTAAAGTTTTTTTGAAAAGAATGTACATTTTCTATGAGATATTTCAAGTGGGATGTTCAGACTAACATTTAAGAGGCTATTTAAAGATGACTTGGGAGTTCCTGGCCCGTAATCATGTATCTGGTCTCAAGATAGGATAAATCAGTAGAATAACAAAGAACAAGCAGGCACTAGATTCTTAGAGAAACAAGCAGAATGACCCAAGGCCAATCCACGCATGCATGGTCTGAACTGATAATTCTAGAACTTTCCTTTGGATTCCTTTGGGCCACCTCGCATTGCACTTTTACCTAAATGAAAAAAAAAGCAAGAATGTGAGTTTATCCCCTGTGCGAGTTTTACAAATCGTTCCAAGGTCATATATAAATGATTTAGGGGATTGTCTGTTACTTTAAATTACGCGCCTCACCAATCCCTTACGAAAATGCAGACCATCAAGCAGGAATTGAATAAAGATATTCAAGGAAGAAGAGAAAATTAACATTACTTGTAACTCTGAAGAGCCTGTCAGTGTCTGCTTTACCACAGCTGTCATCCATTTCTCTTTGACTACTTGTGGGCTACTTAGTTGGAATTATAATTAAAGCCTGTAGTGTTTAAAGTCACTTGACTATCACCTGAAGATTTACCTGATTAGGAAATGTGCCACTTCATGTTAACAAAAATATTCCACAAACACACATGCATTAGAAAAAATGGCACTACCAACTACTAGTTGGTATACATGATGGTAAAATAAGGAAATATAATACTTTTAAAAAATATAACACATGTCTAATGCTTTCTTTCTCCCTGTTCATCCTCTAGTTGATTCGCATTCTTATCAGCAGTGTGACATCAGCAGAGACCTACAAGAAAATTATAGCAATGCATTTTCCCTAAGGCCACCATTTATACTATAAACTATGAATGCATTATTATGCTGCCACTTTGGTTTTGAAGAGCTTATGTTAATTAAAGGCTAAGAAAGCACACATACAGCACAATTATTTTTAATTAAGATTAAAATAATGCAATATGTCAATACAGTCCTCAGTGGGAAAGATGGCTTAATGTGTCACCTCAATTTCTTGTCTATGTAGTACAGCCATGTCTAATGCTTGTTTTTAGCTCCCTACCTTTTAAGTATGTAAAACTCAAGGTCAACCAGAGATCAATTTTATGCCTGAGACGGCGCTGTATACAAGGAATTATGGAGTGAATATTAGACAGCAAGGACTATCCTTTCTGAAATGGATACAAAAGTGTAAAATACAAGATTCTATGTTTTAGGAGTTTGCAATCATTTTGTGTGACCTCTGAATTTGTTACTAAAATGGACAGTAATTATTTTTCTATAGATTTAAGTCAAATAATAAAATAGTGTACAACAAATGAATGAGAACCATGTTGTAAAACAAATATTTGATTGTGCTATTTTAAGAAGTGGCAAAATTCAGATTTTTTTCCTGCAATTTAAAATTAAGGAACTGGGAGTTAACTTTTGCTTTCAATTTAAAAGTAAGCCCAACTAATTTGCTACTTCTTTTCTTTTTAAATTTTTACAAAAATGAATATTACATAATTGAGCAAACTTTGTTTCTTTAATTTAGAATTACTCCAATTTCCCCATATCTGGTAAGTTTATTTTTAAAAGTCTAATTTTGCAAAGTATTCAACAAATACTCCTATTCCAAAAAAGACTAAAACCTCCAACTCACGGCATTTCTAGGCAATAAACATTTCAGCCTTGCTGTTGTGTTGTTACATGTGAGAATTTATTTCTCCATGAAATAAGATTTGTCATAAGTATTTAAATGGCAGTTTTCATAAAAAAGGGAACTTTTATAATCTATCAGTTAGAGGAAATCATACCTCACACAGAGTCATGCTTGGGTGACATTTTCTTTTATTCCTGCCAGAAGTACAAATCTGAGGGTTGACAAGAAATCTAAATGTTTAATTTTGTCACAGCAGCTACCCAGTAGACAGGCAAGGCAATGATCTCATTCCTGAGGACAGGTGAGCGACAGAGATTCCTCAGGGAACTCTGAGGCTGAATCATTTAGAGCAGCCTGCCCAAATTGATGTCGCTGGGACTCTAGTAAAATGAAAAGACAAAGTCAAAAGGAAAAAAAGTATAATTAAATTTTTTTTTCTAACAATTTACTTCACTTTATGGCAACTTTACACCTGTGCTTGTCTGAGTGGCAAAGAAGTTCTATTTTTAACATGAGACATTGCTTCTTCAAAGATACTCCAAAACAATTACATAGGGGAAAAAATGTGAAGTGCCAGATGAAAAGCATGAAATTCAATAAACATTGATATGTACCTTATAGATAGAGTATTCATCGTATTTAAACTGGGCACTTTGGGAAGGATGTAATTAACAGCTGTGTCAGAACAACAGGAGAAAACAGAACACATTGGGGGATAACAGGAATCACAGGTACAAGGAAGAGGCCCTTTCAACTTTAGTTGGTAACCACAAAAATTTATTTGGAAAAACCTTAAGACCACAAAGTTTCTTAAAATAAATCTAAATTATTTTATTTTATGCTGTTTCTATTGGATGCTAATATATATTGAAATGATATTAAAATGATTGTATTTATGAATGTTACTAATATTGTTTGCAAAAACACATTTTGGCTTACCCAATAAAAGAGAAGAACCAAGATTAAACAATTGGCTTTGGTTTTTTATTGAAGAGATTTTTTTTGCCTGGGTAGCCTGCGGCCATAAAGAGTGGCTTCCTTTCTAACCAATCTCCCCTCTACATCCTTCTTGATTGGTTGATATTTCCTTATTTATACAGACATAGAAATATAATTAGTCTAGTACCAGAATAAGAACCCATATGCTACCATTTTTGTCTTCCCTGTCTGCTCCTATGAAATCTGTCACGCACTTCGATGATGCATTTATTGTTTGGCAAAATGTAAGAATCTTCAGTATTGCTTCCTTTTTTATGCTAATTTCCAGATATAATCCCTTATTGATAGTAGCTATTAATTAAATATAATTTTCAGTAATGAACATTATCTTTGGTAAGTTAGTAAAAATAATATGCAGATAATTCTATTCTGAATGGAATGTCTCTTTACTTGGAAACAATCTATTAAAAAAAAAGTCTTGCTTACTTGTGTGTTAAGAGGAGAGGAAAAAATCCAATAAAGTGTATCATAAATATAAAGTTTTAATAAGTTAAATAAATTATTTCTGGATTACATTTTAATATTTCTGTTTTAAAAATGCCTAGGTAAGGTGCACATTGTAATTTCTTAAAATATAAGACAGTAAGGATTTGTTGTTGCTTTTTTTTCTTTTTGAGGAAGATTAGCCATGTGCTAACATCTGCCACCAATTCCCCTCTTTTTGCTGAGGAAGACTGGCCCTGAGCTAACATCCATGCCCATCTTCCTCTATTTTATATGTGGGATGCCTGCCACAGCATGGCTTGACAAGTGGTGTGTAGGTCTGCACCTGGAATTTGAACTGGCAAACCCTGGGCTGCTGAAGCAGGATGTGCAAACTTAACCGCCACACCACCAGGCTGGCCCCCAAGGATTTATTGTCTTTTAAAAAATATTTCCTAAAAATACTATGCAATGAATAATTAAATGTTGAACTACGTCTAAAAGAGGAATTTTCTTTCCCCATTCAGAGGTGCCTGGTGTCCTTCACAGAAGACTAGAACGGGGTATGCAGACGAAACATTTAAGCAGCTAGAACACAGGATGTTTGGCCACACTTGGTGCATTGCCCAGAACAGAGGAAGCAAAGGAGACATAATTAAGCTTCCACACAATTTAAATAAACTTTCTAAAATGTTTTGAAATGTAACTTCAAAAGTTGTTTGTGCCATAAATGCTCACACGACGTTATACTGTATTTTTTGGTTGTTTTCATAGCTGTGATTTTATTGGAAAAAAATTATGAAGCAAACTAATTCCCCATGAAACAGAAGCTATAATTCTACGGAAAGAAGTTCAAGTTAAGCCAAGTAAGCAACTCTCTTGACATTTTTATTATACTTTTTTTACCACTGACTTATTACTTAAAAAAACTCCAAATCCAAACAGCCCCAATGTATCCATTCCACTCAGAATGGCATGGGTTTACCCCAGCTGTCATTTACCTGCAGATATGGTTGGTCCATATTCTCTCCTTCTACTGCTCTGTCTTATATTGGGCAAGTGCTTTCCATGTTTGCTTTGAAAATGAGCAAAATAGCACAATCGTCACACACATTTATCATCTGCACAGGGCATTCTGCAAGTTTCGGGTAATATGATGCAGTACATGCTTTAATGCTCTGACTTAAAATGACAAATGGTAATCTAAGTATTAGGAGAAACATTCAGAGCAAGAAAAATTATGTATTTCTTTTAAATATCTAAAAATGCATTTTAAATAAAAGTAAATTGTCTGTACCAGCATAGAAGTGGCCTGTAAATGGTTTTCTTATTTTTTTTCCTGCAGCTATCTGAATTCAAGGATATATGTTCTATCTTATTTTTCTCTCAAAACTAAAAGTTGATATTTTTCTTTGGTAAAGACAAGTAATGGCAATGGTTCTTCCAAGGTATTTATTATGAGTACACCTCAGAAATGTTCAACTTTCTATGTTAGATATCAAAAATAAGAGGGGATCATTGAAACACAGCAGCCTTTTCATTAAATAGAATACTGAGTGGAAGGAATACTGTGATTAATTGAATTGTTTATTTGAGTTAAAAACATTTTCAAAATTTTCTGGTTCCTGAAATTGATTTTCCCCCAACATGTCTCTTAGCACATATCTTATAAGTCATGCAGCCAGACACAGGGGAGCTACGACTTTGAATTTGAAGTCAGGGGACTTCAATTTTGAGTCTGTCACCTTAGGCGGGTGACCCTGAATCTACAACCTTAGGCAGCTGTCTAGTCTATCTGACTTTAGTTTCTGCCTATGTATGATAGGAACACCAACACCTATTCAAATGATTTTGGTGTGAATTAAGTAAGAAAATATAACTAGAAGTGGCTTGTAAAAAGCAAAGGACTTTAGGAAGCTAAGGTATTACAAACTTCGCTACTCTATCAGATGATTCAGAATTTTTCTAGTATTTCAGAACTATGATTCAGAGCAACAATTCTCATCATACAGGATTTCTCTGATGACTATAAAAGGATATGAGATTTGGTTGATCATGTACTGACCCTAGGAACACATGGGTTATTTTTGTAAATAAAACCTTCATATTAGCTTGGTTCTATATTACTTGTTTGTTTCCCCTAATATTTGGAGTATATCCTCTTCAAAAATGAGAAAAAAAGTTTTTTGAGGGTCATTATTTTTCACAGTTCTTTTTTTCTGAATTACTAATGCTGATGTATTAGTTGCTGTTATAGATTACAAAAAGTAAGATTTAAATAGCGTATTTTAAAAAGACATATGTTAAACAAGAATTTATTAAACAAAAAATTGTAACATCTCGATCATAAATTTTTAGAATGCATCTACTATGCTATCAACATCTTAGTTTACAGAGGTATAATGAAATATAAATAAATGAACCCTCTTATTTTAGGAATTCTATTCTCCACTAGTCTAATGGCAAAAGAACAACTTTTTATTTTAATTAGTCATTCATGGTAAGAGAACTTCATTTTGCATTGCTGTAAACCCAGATACCTTCAGTCTTCAATTCCAAGTTACAAAAATGATTTAGAAAGTGATATAAGATAAGATTTATACTCCTCTTTCTAAAACACTTGTTAGCTTTAATTATTCTGAAATGAAAATATTAAAACGAAAGCCTTTCCTTTGTTGAATAGATAAGATCCTTGAGCAGCAATTGCACAAGATTCTCAGATAGTACCCATGGGGGGCCAGTCCTGTGGCTGAGTGGTTAAATCCATATGCTTCATTTCGGTGACCTGGGGTTTGCCGGTTCAGATTCTGGGTACAGACCTATGCACTGCTCATCAAGCCATGCTGTGGCAGCACCCCCTATAGAAGAACTAGAATGACTTACAACTAGGATACACAACTGTATAGTGAAGCTTTGAAGAGAAGGAAAAAAAAGAGGAAGATTTGCAACAGATATTAGTTCAGGGCCAATCTTCCTCATACGCACACACACACAAAAGGATAGTACCTATGGAAAGATATATATAAACAGGTATGTCCTTCTGAACAAACTTAATAGTGATGCAGAGAAAACAAAATTTCTTTTTTTATTAAATTAAGGTCCATTTCAATTAATTTTAAGGTGTCCTACATGTATGAGGTACAAACAAGCCTGAATCGTCCCTTGGTAATACTGAAGCAAAGAAGAAATACCAAAATCATCTACATCATCTCATCAACCTCAGAAAGGGCTGCCTCTAAAACTACCAAAAGCAGACTAATAAGTATTTCAAAAGTCCAGTCATGGCCACTACAGTGAATGTGTCTGAAGATGTTTAGCATCTGTCCTAAAGATATGTTGAATTTATAATTTTTAATATAAAATTTTGAATAGAAATTAAAATGGTCTTTACGTTGTTTTATTCCTGGTGGAATAAAAGTACTTAGATGTTTGGAAAAACTAATTTAACTTATAAGTGGACTTCTTTTCCTCATTTGACAGTCAATATCAATTCAAGCAGGGGAGAAATTGAGTAGCCCTCAGGCTTCGTAGATTCTGCCTTACCCTCACTATTTTGTGTGTGACCTTTAATGTCTTTAACAGAAAAAAGTAGGGTTCTTCATTATATGAAAACAGAAAAATAGCATTTCTTTATTACTTTTACATAACCTTCTATAATTACTTTATTACTCAAGTGTAAAGTATTTTTAAAAATTGTGTTATTGATGAGCTTCTGGATAATATCTTTCTAAAATGAATGCAAATTAAAAAATAGGAGAAATTAAAGAAACTGTGTCTAGTGCAATATGGAGTGTGCAATTTGGACGGGCAAAAAAATAAAAGCTTACACTAACCAAGGAAGGACTGATGGCAAATTAGATCTTAGCACTGATGATAGAAGAAAAGAATAAGGTGCCGTACCTCAGGTAGAGTGTGTTAGGCATTAAATGCATCGTTCTCTGATAGTTTCTTGCATTCATTCCTGTAGTACACGCATGCACACACACACACACACACACACCCCTATGCACACGTTGTAAAGATTCCCTTGAAAATTTCCAGTCTTGCATCTACTGATTCCAGGGGGGAGGGACTTGTTCAAGCATAGCTCAGGCAAACCAGAAAGATCAGAATATGTTTGGAAGCCCAGGCTTGGTGGTACCATTGACTAGTAACATTATGCTAATGAGGAATTAAGGTAAGAGTTGGTGGAAATTGAAAAACTTGAGGCCAAAAAGTTTTGACCTTTCGAAAGAGATCTTCAGCTCTGTAAATCTGTGACTAGATGATTTCCTGCCCTCGAGGAGCATCGATTCAATGATGTAGAAGGGATGGTCCCCCACGAATTTTTATTTTTGATTAAAACTACTTGTGTTCTATTTCAAAGGAAAAACTTAGGGATTATGTTTTGACCTTACATTCCTTTGGATTTGACATATTCCACAGAAATTCATGCTTGAGACTGGCATTTATTAGCTTCTATTTTTTTAGAGTTCAGTAAACTACCTAGATTCAGACGTGGTTCTCTCTGCCTACTGAAAGTTTTCTATCACAAAATAACTGTAAAACATGTATTCCAATTTGTCTCACTATTGTACGTATACAACAGCAGAATAATCAAATCTGTTGGAGACCTTTTTAACAGAACCTATTAGAAAGCATTTTCTATTCTGTAGTCAGTTGCTAGGACACAGTTTGATATCATAAAATAGAGAATGGGAAAGCATAGCTTTTCCAGGATAATAGTTAAAATTTTCCAACTATTTAAAGTAACAGTGGAAATAAAATTTAGATTTCATCTGTTTAGGCATTTCTGCCTGAACTAGATTAGTTAACACTCTTTCCTCCCAAGCTATTATAACACGTTGTCGATATGGAAATAAAACATATTTATGTAAATAAGATTGTAACAGACTTATAATTTGAATTTAAGTATTCCCATTATTGGTTAAAAACGTTTCCATTTCTTATTATTGTTCCCACCCATAATCATCTATAAAAATGCATACCATTGCAATGTAAACTACACACAGTATAAAAATTAAAATGACATTCTTTTTCACGATAATTCTTACAGATGAAAGAATAATACTTTCAAGAAATTATTTTCAGAAGATAGTTTAATGACTAGATTATTTAAATACTTTGCAATACAAAAAATTATAAATCATATGTTTCACTGAGGAACAAGTGAGTTTTACTTCAAATGCTCCTATGTTTCTGCTGTGACCCTGATGTCATCACTTTCTACTCTGCTACTCTGTTCTTAACTCAGCAGCAATAAATAAGAGCAAGTTTTGAAGGTCATTATTAACTTTAAGTATGAACTGTACTGCATGTAAAATGCTGTTTCTGATGCTAGCAGAGCCTTTGAATTCTGAAACACTACATTAAGAGGTTTTGTATTACCACATACTCATCATCTTTTTTCCATAAACATCACAGAATTTCCAATGAATTACCCATAGGCACAGAGTTAAACATGCCTCCTGGGGTAAAACCTATTATTTCTTCTTTTTATAATAACTCTTACAGAAGGAAAAAAATGAATCAGAGAGCTTTTTAATTTACAGGTTTTATTTAATTCAATAGTTACTTTCCATGTCAGTAAAATATAATTATGTTGACAAGAGGGTAGTTTATAAGCAATTAATTTTGATTTTGCTGATGTCAATTTGAATTCTGAGGGTTCAGTGAAATATATAGATGCTATTGCTACACATAGATGCTCAAATAAATGTAGGCTACCACACATGCAGGATGTTGATGTGTTTGATTTATTCCAATGGATACTTTTTTTTTTCCAGTTATCAATCACCTGCTGGTGTTCTTTAAGGAATATTTTGAAGCCTATGTCTGAATATGTGTAGTGAACCATGAAGGAAGAAGTTAACAATGCTTTGGGCTGATTTTCAAACATGAATTTATTTAGAGTGGCAAATCCAAAGGGTTATAGAGTCAGGATATCTTTTCTTCATAGTGCATAATTTATTCTCAAAATATGGGACAACAGTTTTAAGTTTTAAAATATATGACATTTAGGAATTTATACAGCTGAATAGAAGTTACATGGGTACCTGATACATCTGATTCCTCTTTGTGTTCCTAAACCTATGATGATGCTCAACATATAACAAATCCTCACCAAATATTAATTGGATGTCAAAGCACATTTTATTGTTAATCAGCAGGTCATAAAAACACATACTGGTTATTAATCTTATTTTGCATTTTGAAAAATATAAACTATCTATTAGATTATTCTAGACTATAATAGTCTAGAATAATACAACAATATTTTTAAAAGACTCTACTCTGTTTTTATTCTTTAAATGTTACTATACTGTCAAGGTTCTGTGAGTATTCAAGTCCATATAATCATTGCTATTCCATATTGGCAAAACGTGTGAAGAATGCTTGTTTCCGTAAAATACAGATCAGAAATTCAGTCTGTCACATGACTACATGACTATGGGAGATGCACAATTCTAAGTTAGATTAAATTTGAGTTTTTAAAAATAGTTTGACAGGATTTGTAAAGTCAATAAAGAATTAAGGATAAAGAATGTCAAAGTAATTTATAATAGTGGCATTTTTAAGATCTGAAATTAAACTCCTTGCCCTTATGCTGACAAGGGCAGTGATGGTGAAGGGGTGAAGGTGAGGTTTTCAAGGTATTACAGTGAGAAGTTGTACAGAGTTCACTGACCTCTCCGCCTTCCCAGGACACTGAGCCTGGGCTTTATATGAAGGAATGTGTATGGGCTCGGGGCCAAAGATGGCCACTTCGGCCCTGACTCTAAGGCACACGTTACAAAGAATGTGTCCTGCATCATGTTCCTTGTCTGGGCTGGCCACTCCAACGGACACCTAACTGGACTTTAGAAACATCCCATCAGTGGGAACAAAAAAGAGAGAAGCACCTCACTTGTGGGAACAGGAAGAAATAACTCAAAATATCTAAATGTCTAAAACTCTAAGTCAGAACCTAGAGAAATCTTAGGATAAAAGGGAGTCATAGGCATAGAACAACTGGAAGTCTCACTGAGGAAAGGACACTTTGCCTCAGATCCGGACAATCCCCACTCCTGCCCGCCCACAGACAAACTATTGGGACTTCCCAGGCTGATTGTGGTGTGGATGTTCTAAGTACCAATTTGTTGTTCTTTGTTTCCCCGCTCCTTGTTCTGTTCCTCTTTATCAATAAACTCTGATTGCTTAAACAACCAGGTAGCCTTGATGGTACCTGTCATTCCCTGCCCTTTGTGGCTGCAGACAACAGAAGTAGACTCTATTTGAATGCGAAAGTGGGAGTTAAAAGGAAAGGCAGTTATCAGTCACATATCAGACCCCCTAAAATGCAAAACCTTGTCAGCACGAATGCAGCTGATGGCACTTCACAAACACAAATTTAATTTTTAAAAATGGAAGGTCATACAGTTTGATTTGGGAAAAGGGTAGGCCTCTAGGCATGGGGTATTAATACCTTGCCTTTATGGAAGTTTATTAATTAAAGGTTTAGATAATTTCTCTTTCTATTAAAGGTTTATATAATTCTAAGAAATGCATATCCATTAGGTTATACACAAGGGAGAAGGGAAAAGGGTCATTTTTGCATTAATATAGAGCTAAAGCATCACAAACACCCGGAAAGCGTCAGTGTAAGTCAACGGCACCTCCGTAGGGTTGTGAGATGCACAATAATAGCTCATAACCCATTCCAAGAACCGTGCTCAAACACCTCCAGGAAAGCAGAAGTTTATAGCCTGGTATCTTTGTTAAAGTTGTAAGTGCAGAGGGAGAATCCGTATCTCATATACACATTGGATTTGCTTTCCGTCTACTCTAGACCACTGAGGAGGAAGCTTGGATACTTTCCGAGTGGACTTCCACGAATGGAAGAGGGAGAAAAGAATCTCAGAACATTGAATAGCTTAAAAACAAAAGGAAGTAGATAAATTTAGCAACTCAATTTCTTGGGAAATTATATACCTTAGAGTTTCTTAAGACAGAAAAATACCAAAAGATAATGGTAACTTCTGTTAATGATTTACAAAATAATAATTCAGGGAGATCTTTAAAAGCAAAAATGCCATTTGTGTAAAAATAAGAATAACACTAATTTCAAACATGATATAGGCTCCTTATTTAAGGTTATTTAACATCAAATAAATTTCTTCTTTTTTTATATATATCTGACTATATGACATTAGAAGCGCTCATTATTAGTACACATATATATATCTGACTATATGTCTGTAATATATATATGCACCAGTTGAGCATACTAATAAATACATGTAGAATTAGAAATGGTTTATAATGTGTATCGATGTCTGAGACATTTAATAATTTATAAAATTGAATTAATTCTCAAAATATGTAACGTGATCTAACATATGATTAACATGTGGATCAAAAATCAGTAATAGAACATATATACACATACACATGTATATCTATATAGATAGATACACATATATGTATGCAAAATTACAAAAGAAATGATAGTTATTTCCACACTAATTTATGAATCATATAAAATTAAATTTCACAAATTCAAAAATACAAAATTTTAAAACTTACTAGGTGACATTGTTTAAAAGGTAAAGAGTTTATGTGTAGGGTGATGAAAAGTTTTGGAAATAATTAGTTGTGATGATTGCACAACATTATGAATGCAATTAATGCCACTGAATTCTATACTTAAAATAGCTAAAATGGCAAATTTTGTTATATATATTTTACCAAAATAAAAAACTTAAACATGACAAAAAAAAATACTATGCTATATGATGTTCAGGCCAAATCACATTCAGGGGACCACAGACAGGGCAGTTTTCTAGTGCCTGTTCATCAAGATTGAATATGCTTGCTTTCAGAGTCTAAGAGTCAGACCAAGAGAATGATGTAATTATTTATAATTTCCTTAAATATTTGTGTATCTATAAAATACTTCAAAAAGCTTGCTAGGGGCCCAGACCTGTGGCCTAGTGGTTAAGTTTGGTGGGCTCTGCTTTGGCGGCCTGGATTCACGAGTTCAGATCCCAGGCATAAACCTACACCACTCGTTAGTCATGCTGTGGCAGCAACCCACATACGAAATAGAGGAAGACTGGCACAGATGTTAGTTTAGGGTCAATCTTCCTCAGCAACAGATAAATAAATAAATACCATAAATAATAAAAAGCTTGCTAAGGCATACATAAGTTGTCTCAATAGATCTTTAATATTTGCAAATGAAAGTTCACTGTTTAAATATCAAAATAAAAAAATAAATATTTCCACTTCCATTGCTGTTTCATTCAAAGTATATGTTAAAAAGCTATGGATTATAAAGATTAGAAATGTACTTTCTAGTTTTTAATTCCTTTTATATAATAATAACTTCGTGAGTCTTAACCTGAGACACGACAATTTCTTTCATTATGAACCATCAATAAAAATGCACAAAGTTCTCTTTGAAAAATATCCAACTAAACACCGCATGCAAAATGTTTAAACAAATCTTTACATAAACTCCTCACAGTCGCAACTTGCCTTACTCCAGTCACTTATCACACAGTAATATACTTTTCAAATATAGAATTATTCATCACAATCAAGAGTAGAAAGTCAAGCTGACTGCTCGGTAGGCCAAGACCTTTAAAATCAATTAAAGAGAAGGGAAACTGAGAAATGGCTTTAACTATTCCATTATTTTTGAAAGTCCCGGAAAAACTCACAGAAACCATTATGGAATAGTCAGACCCCCAGAAATATGACTGCAACCCAGTAAATCCGAAGCGTTTTATTCAACACACAACTTGGAGCTTTAGCGGATTTCCATCGCTCCCCGATCCGGGAGAAGCAGCGCTCTGGCTCCTGGTAGGAGCGGCGCCTGGACGAACTCGCACATCCACAGGAAAGCTACACACTCAGGAAATCAGCATAGGGAATACTAAACGTGCACGCAGAATAAAAGAAATATTTTGAATTTCAATAAACATTCACAGAAATGAAGTCTTTTTTTCCCTAACATGTATTCTAATGAGTCAAATCATCGTGCACGCTTTCCCCTTTCACAGTTGTAACGCACGAAATGGCCCAGCAGGAAGGGCATCGGCGTACACTGTCCCGCTGATCTCTGTTTATTGTTTGCATTTTCAATTCTTTCTGACTTCTTTTGAAGTGCAACTTTCTCCCCAATTCACAAAGAACACTAACAACATCCGTACAGTATTCATCGGGGTATTTATATTTTAAGAATAGGAAACGAAAAAAAGAGTAAGTTCTTTTGAATACCTGAAAGAAGAAAGTTTCACTTTGGTATCTTGTGCTGATGGAAATTCTAGCACGAGAATTTAAATATGCTTGAAAGAAACTGACATTGTGCAAGGGGATATTAAACCTTTTTCTCCTAAAATCTCAGTGGTAATTCTTTACATTATTATAGAGCAAAGCCTTCTCACCCCCCACCTCCCGTGTTTACGGGTGGGAATCACAAAAGCTTTATCAATTGGAAACAAATCAAAATGCCCTTTCTGACTTGTTAATGAAATCTTCCAGTCTTTCTTTTCACCATCTTAATAGTCATGCTGTTAGTAGATTGTACTCAGCTAAGAAAGTTATTCATTTAACTAAGAATCCATTCACTCTTGTAGAAGTCACAGAAGAGGCTTAAGCGATATGAATAAAAGAAGAATTACTTGTCTGCCAATATGGGAGCATTTTCTTAGATCATTGGTGATAAATTTAACATTTTAACATGTTCTTTGACTTATTTTGATCGCATATAAATACTAAACATTCCGGATTGATTCTATGTCAAATACAAAACATAAAAATATACTATGCCCATTATATATAACTTATATATGTCGTATACATATAAATATATAATAGTCATTAAAAAGATTAATGTATATATCATCAGATCTAAAATTTGCAAGTAAATTTATACTAAATTGATCATTCAAAACATAGCTACACTTATTTATATTTTGCTACCTCCTCTTGTATGCAAATATAGGCCTTTAGATCATAAGATGAAAGATGAATCAAGTTTAGACTCCAACTGTGCTGAAAGAGAAAACATACAAAGCTTAGGCTTTATAAGAAAAGAACGTATTCTCACCAAAAATAAAGGAGAGCTTTGTTGATACAAATATCTTGAAAAAACATAAAAGTAATCTAAAACAATGCAGGAGATATTGAAGAGCTTGTACATTTCTACAAAAATTTGCTATTCAACTGTCCCAAAAAGCTGCTATTCTATATTTTGTTCATGATTTAACTGGGGATATCTAAACAAATAACCCACAGTAAACTGCCTATGTTATTATCCTTCTCTCCAAAGGCAAAAGGACTTGGTCATGAGATTCTGCATAGCAAGTAATATATATTATATGATATTGACAGGATTTTACAGATGTCTACTCAAATAAGATTGTTATGTCTGAAGACAGAAAGAGCAAACCCTTCATCATACTTACGGGACAAGTACGCCTCTAAATTCTTTACGGGTTCTTTAGCTTCTTTAATCATCACAATAAGTCCATCCTGTTAGAAACAATTATCCGGCCCGTTTACTGAAGAGAAGACTGAGGCCCATAAGTGTGAGGCATTTATGTGAGTCCCATGATAACTTGCCCATGATAACAAAGTAGAAACGGCAGAGTCTAGATATGAATCCACGCAATCCATGCTCTTGACTCCCTTAAATAGTGCCTTTTCTATGGATTTTTAAATATGGTCCTAAGAATGGAAATAATGAGGTTGATAAAACAAATAAATTATGGAGTTTACAGGGAAATTAAATTTATAATGGAGAAGTGAGTAAAAATCACTTACTTAAATTTTCCTTTTGACAAGTGCAATCAACGTCAGAAACATCCAGCGGTATAGACAATGACCCAAATAACAATACCTGCTCATATTAATCTCAGCAGTTTGGCAGCCTCCACTATCAAAGTAGTAAAATTACCTTTAGCTCAAAACCATGAATTTATATTAGGATTATATTTGAAAGCTCTATTCCCTTTGTAGGCTTTAAAAAGTTGGCGTAAAATATATAAGTATCCTTTAAAATTATATTCCCTCCACAACACAAAGTTTCATGGTAAACTGAAAATAGCAAGACCCCAAATCAAATAACCAGACAGTTTACTCTTTGTTTATGTCCTAAATTCAACTGGAGTCCAATCAGAAGTTTTGGAATTTGAAGGAAAATATATTCTTTTTTAGAATTTATGCTTTCATAAGTTACTGCCTAATATAGTGCCCCTTAGCTAGGTAATTAGGACAGATCTACTAAACAGAGAGTCCTGACAAGTCTGTCCCTTACAGTGAATTATAAGTCAGTAACTCAACAGTTCAGATAAATGACATTGAAGATCCATCCCAGGGAGCAGTGCTAGAAATACTTTGAGATGTCATGAAACTACATGGGTTTGGAGAACAAACAAATCTCTATTTGAATCCCTTCTCCAGTGCTATCTTGCTTTGTGACCTAAGGGAAGTTAATTCACCACTTTGGCCTATTAATTTTCTCTTCTGTAACGTCAGAAATAGAAAAATCATCTTTGAAAGGTTGTTGTCAAGATTTTATGTAATAAGGTTATACAGAGCAATGAATACAGCCTGGCATAGCATAGGTGCTCAGTGCAGCTTGGTTCGCCTTCATCACTCTTTTTATGTGAAACTTCTCCTGATGATTGTCCTATTGACGGGAGGTTCTCTAACCAATAGCTATCTTTTCAACTATGCAATAGATAAAATACTTTACACTTTATATATGTGGCCAAACGAATGAGTGATAAATGCTTATGAAAAACATGGCATAAAGCTGGGCACTCTGGAGGTATTTAATAGCTTCAATAACAACAATACACTATTTCCTCCTGCTGCCTTCTCCTTGGCCAGGTCCGACACCTTTCTACCACCTTGCTTCTCTGGCTTTACAATTCATCAGATTTCAAAGTAATCTCAAGACATTAGGAAAATGAAAGCGTTTCATTTCAATAAACCATTATAGGGCTCATCTCTCATTAAACTTGTTTCTGCAATACTTAAATTCCCTAGGTTGCTTCTTACCCTAGGAAATGGATAAGTTCCCATTTTTTATTTAATTTTCTGGTCAATTCTTCCAACCAGTTGTGAAGACGAAATGAAGTGCCAAATCCCATTGCCACTTAATCCAACAAAAGTTCTTTCTCACTCAAACGCGTCTTGTTCAATCACTATATTACCACACTCATATTTTCAGAGACATTATAAAGATAGATAACGATTCAAAGATTTAAAAATAAAATCATTAATAACAGGGCTCAATTCTTGTATAGAAGGAAAGCAAACGCTGTTTAACACATCATTGTTGTTGAAAAATCTCAAAAGTTTCAACGTCATTATAAACATTTTACATTTAGTGAATAGATTTCAAAACAGAGAACTTTAGACTGTATCGAATGCTTCTGCTTTTGGATGCCACGTGTCATGCTGCAGAAAAGGTTTAACAGAGGAGTGGGAAGGAGTTAGATAAATAACTGATATGTAAAAGGTCTCCACGGTCACGAAATGATTCTAAAATAATAATACTATCTAGAACTTTTGTTTCAAATTGTCAGATAATTACAGAAGATATTAAAGCTTTATTAGAAAATCCACTTTGGGGTTCAATTGTTTAATATTTCAAAATAACTCGTATGTCAAAGTATGGTATCCTGCTCATAATAAGTTTTCCAACTATGTTTTTAAAGTAAATAAATCTTTAAAATAGCTAAGAATTTTAATGTTTTCCTACTAACATCTACTGGAGTGATTTATGGGGAAAGAGCCAGATGAAGCTCCTGTTATATTATTCAGGGGTCAGACTATTTGACCTGTTTATTGTACACATTATCCAGAGTTCTTTCCTCATCGCTGCAGAAGGTAAGAGGAAAGTCCAGGGCAATATCTAGATAACCTAGAAGACATCATTAAAAGAATTGTTAGAGAAAGATATATGCTTCAGAAAAAGTTCACCTGACAAAATCATTCTATCATCTCATTCTATTGTTTTATCATCATCATAGCACTTGACCCTGTACAACATCATCTTATTCCTTTGTTTTGTCTTGTCTTTTCTAAATGTAAGCTCCATGAGGACTACAGAAAAGAGTAATAATAATACATACATGGGAGGAGGATCTAGCCTAGTCTTGCATAATCTATAAAAGGCGCTATACGTATTCTAAATTACCTTTAGTCATGGTTCACTGTATTTAGTTCCACCTCTAAGAACACATAATTTTTTGTATCATATTCATCACCTCATGCTTAAATCTCTCCCTTCATTGGATATGTAAGGATGTTGACAAGCCAAGTGTTGAAGTAAAGGACTATTAATAGAGAGTTTTCTATAAATAACTAATGCCGCTATGTAAAAAAGGACAAGACCAGTTAATCATTGAAATGCAACTTTTAATGCTTTTTAGCCATTAAGAGAAAAGAAACAGATGGGTTTTTGACAGTGTGGTATTCTTGCCCCTTGAGGTTTGGGAACCACAAACCTAATGGTTACGCCTTCAGGCAAACGTCTTAACTAATCAAGCTACTAATCTGCCATCAGATGTAACATGCTGCAAACCATGTGAGTTGAAAATAGAATGTCATTAAAGAGGTTTTCTATATGGTCATTTTGAATTCTGCAATAAAGAAGAAATGACTGTGAGAAGTGTTGTGACTGCCCAGTAAATGGATGGGTGGGTGGGTATGTTTATATAGTCTTTGCTATTATGAAGCATATCCAAACTCTTAAGGTTTTACTGGCATGTTTAAAAGGATAGACAAGTAGGTAGATGGATAAAACTAGCTGGGTGTATTTTTCAAGGATATAGAATTTTAAAGCAGATTCTGCTCCTTCTGTGGGTCTAAATTATTTTACAAACCAAACATTAAAAATAGTACTCTACTCTATGTATGACAATTGATTATTAGAAATGAAGGGATAGATTTTACCAGGTTGAGTGTTTTGCAAAACTTGCTTTTCTCTGTTAACTTTATAACGCACTGGTCAATCGTTGACCTTGGAATGCGATGGATGATGTGTATGCCGTATAAAAAAGCCTTGAAGGAGAGAGTGACTAAGGGACAAAATGCAGGCTGGATTCAGTCATCTACTCTCTCCTATCTGACATTTATACACTCTCCCTGCCAACTCCCCTATATTCCTTTTTAAAAATATCACTTTTTAAGGGGATAAATATTTTTTTCAATATGTATACTGTTTAAAAAGAGATGAAGGGGTGAATTCTTTAGCATATACCTATAGCTAAATACTGGGAAAATGTTTACACCTAATTGTGAGGCTAGAATAAAAGTTCAAATTGTGCTACTTGTCTCTTTCTCATTTTTATAAAGATTTATGAACATTTCTCAAAACTTTGTGTGTTGACATACTCATACAACTTTACCAAATAAATGAAATTTATTTTTCAGAATGTCAGATCTATTAAGGTAAATCGCTTTTTAAAAATACCAGACATCTCAATAGATGGATGAATCATTTGAGGTAGGGTATAATTAGATTGAAATACAGACAATCTGCAGACAATTTTCCTTCAATGATTCATTATTTTGTCTTGTTTAGATGATAGGCAGGAACTCGTTTTTCTGTAATATTTTTTTCTTTTTAAATACCTTGTGTGCAATTAATATAACAGACATTTCAATCTGAATATTTTTTATATTTCCACTTCTGCAAAATAATAAACCCTCTCAACTGATTTTAATTAAAGTAATAAAGTAATAATAATCATCCATTTAAAAAAATAAAACAAATAGAAACAGTGCCTAGTTCTTAAAATTTGTTTCGTAAATGTACATTTCCACTAATTTTAGAAGTTATATTTCGTTTTCTTCTCATCTGAGCACTTTAAGTGATTAAACAAACATATTATATTGCTTCAAGAATATTTATAAATAATTAGGTGAGTCTGTTTCTATAGATTAACTTAGTCCTTATGATTCAATGCATTATTACATAAAATCCATGATAGTTTAGCAAAAATTTACACTTATTCTAGGCACATAAGGAATGATTACATTCTAAGACTGTATCCAAATCAGATAAATGTAGCTCTTATTTGGGTCCTCAGATGCAAGAAAGAGAAAAGATGACAGTCTTTCCAAAATTTCTTTCCATTACAACGGTAATTTATAATTCAAGACTATTGCAGAAATTGCTTATCCTATTTGAAATAAAATTTAATGCAACACAATATACCAAATGGTAAAATCACAGAGTTGGGGGCATCAATTAAAGTCCAGGTTCCCACTAGCCAGAAGCTGGGCAATGCCCAGGCATACATTGATTTCTTCCTGCTGCAATTAGATAACTGGGACAAACCTCAGTTGCAAAAGTCTGAATGCCCGAACTCTATGCTTTTTGTAGGTTTTCTATACTTACTAAGCAAGTATTAAAATTGCCTAAAATAATCTGTACATTTGCCTAATCGTTATACAGCTCAGATAAACATCTGAGAAACAAATATGCAGGAGGGGAAAATGCTCCACTCATTTAACTAGAAACTCCTGGCCTTCTCTTTGATACTCTTCCCAAGCAAATTTATTTTCTCAATATCTAGGTAGATCAGAGAGTTTTGTAGGTGTGTGCCAGGCGTGTGGTACTGTGATGTCAGCTGGAGCTACACATGTGAAATCTTTCCTTGAACTCCAAGGAAGATGAGTCTGCAGTTTGGGAACATTATCAACAAATGATACCTCATATTTTCATTTCTTCTTTTCCTCCCTGGACTGAAAAAAATAAAAGAATGATAGTTATACAGTTAAGTTAAAGCTCATTATTAAACTTGGCTTTAACCAAAAGTATCAGAGAAATGTGAATGCATGTGCACAAAAATTATGAAAACTAGCACTGACTCCTCTCCACTAACGACCTTCTCTCCTTATTCTTTCACATTTTAGGAACAATCCTTACAAAATGAATTGTAAAACAATATTAAGCTTCGAAATAGAAATTGCTTCTTCCACATTTAATTGAAATTATATAGGAATTCTAGATCTAAGGAATGTCAACCTTGCTTATGTGGTCTAAAAGGAGCAAAGAAAATAAAATATATTTCTCCTTATTTTAAACTTTTTGATTGCTCATATAGTCTAGAAGTAAGATGGTTCGAAGTCTGATGCAAAGGAAAGCTGAGGAGCGTGTGCTACACGGTGGCTCTCAGACACCTCCATCAGCAGGGCCTCACCTTATGTAAGCCCCTGGTTAGGATAAACAGTGGTAGGAAGAAAGTAGTTTGTGTTTACATTTTTAAACAATATTCCCCCTCTAAGGAACTGGAAAATTTGGCAGAATACCAGCAGAGGTTTTCACGAAACAACTTTAAATCTCTGATTAAATATCCCCAAGTTATCTTAGGATACTGTTTTTGAAAGTGTTCTTTAAGGCTTTGAGGTCAAAATGCTTGATTGAATAGTATATACTTTTACTTTTCTTCCCTCCGCTAAGCCCCATGAGAAAGGTAAATGATGTTCTAAAAAGGCATAAACACTCAGGTTTGGGGAAAAGGAGAGAAGAGGGCACAAATGTAAACTGGAAAACAGAGGGACATGTAGTATATTACTTATCAGATCCTTTGAGGAAACAGCCTCCTAAACCAGTAGTGGGCAAAGTCGAGAACCAAACTGATTGACACAGCAAAATGTCCCCGGGGCCTGGGCTTTGGAGAATCGTCACCACTACAAATGGAACTGAGAGCGAAAGGGGTTCAATATTTGTTCAGGACAAAACTGCCCCTCTCCCATCCTACCCATGTAAAAAAGGGTTGATGTTCTGGTAAAAGTGAACAAGAGAGTCTCTGAATTGAGAGAGAGTCTAGGCCAAAGTGGACTACTGCAAATGCCTATGTATCGTGAAGGCTGAAACTGAATTATGACTTCAAAGATTTAGCTATCCTCCTGTGTGGTCTCTTTTCCATTTTATATTTTTCATTAAATTGTGGGGAGGTGATCCAACACGATGAAAAAGACATCAGAATAGCAAACTAAAGTAACCTGTTAATTAGCTCTATGGGACTTGAAATAATACTCTCAGTGCCTAACATTTACCAGGCTCTGTTCCAAGAACTTAGTCTGTATTAATTCATTTCATCAGCATCATCCAATGAAGCACAGGTTACTATTATTTTTGTCTTTCAGATGACAAACCTGGGGAACAGAGAGGTTACAGAGTTTCTCCAAGTGATAGAATCTGAGATTTTTATCCAGGAAGTCTGGATCCAGAGTCTCTATACGTGAGAACAACATTTTACTGCCTGGTGGGGGAGAATATGTACACTAAAATTGAACCAGAGAAAAACTGAGAAATAAAAAGACTATGAATAAACTGCCCCAGGGCTTATCAGCAACAGAGATAAATATCTATAATTATCTCCAGAAGGTGACTAACTACAAGATAAAATTTCATTCGCCAATAAATATTTCAGTCATTATTTGAAAAATCTGGAATTAGATTGAAATAATTCTATGTTGGTGAAAAGACACTTATTTGTACCCCTTTTCCATGTATAATTTTGTCATATAATATTATTTTAACCACTTTAAATAATATGATCTTGTTGATTTCAACATGTTAATTTTTCCAAAATATTTTCCATCATAGACTACATTGATATGTTTTGTTAACAAAAATTATGTTAATATCTGTACCCTCAAAACATGATCTACCTTTTCTTATCTTTACCATTACCAGACACTCATCCAAATCACAGAAATGGGACTTTAAAAATATCAACCCTCTCTGATGCACAAAATGATGAAAACAATCAAAGATTCTAATTAGTGTACTAGGAGCGTATCAGCTTTCCTTGCCAATTTTGTTAAATGTTTATGTCTTAAACTTACTCCTCACAGCACCAATATTTTTTCATACCTTGGTTTTGTAATAGGAATACCTTTAAATGTTACGTTTGATATATTAATAAGAATAGTTTCTCCATATTGATAAAACTATCTATAGATATGACCTTCCTCTTGAGTTCTGTTGTTTTTTAGGTAGTATCAACTCGTACTTAGCCTGGTCAGTCATATTTTTGAATTCTGAAATCATGAATTTTGATTCTGAAATTTGTACTTCCTATAAAGTATTATAATTTAAAGTGTATGTAATGGGATAATTATGAAAACGGATGTTTTTCAATTGCCTAAGGTATATTTTCAAAATATTTCCATGAAATAGTATCAAAATTACTTGCAAAAGATCAAATATACTCTTGGATTCTAAATCAGTATAATTTCAAAACAAAAGTGCTTTACTACCTCTGTTTCACGGGTTAAACAATGAAGTTGTCATTCTTTGCCAAACATTGTTCAAGCCTAGTTATACCCAATGTTTTAGGATTGAGGATTAAAATTTTGGTAAACCTCATTAACTGAAGGTCACTTGTCACTTGCTTTTGAAATGTGAACATATTTCCTTGATACTGTACATGGCGGAATTTCCAAAGCAGAGAGCCAGTTTGAGTAGCTTCCAGAAACATCTCTTTGTAACACCTTCTTAACTGCAACTTCCTAATCACTATGCAGAAGATTTCACTGCCTAATTAAAGGACTGGTGCAGTGATGAAGATAAAGAATACAGAGCAGGGCTGCAAGCTAATCTACAAGCAAAACACAGGAGCCACTTGTCAGGAGTAAGGGCATATTTTGTTGACAGCTGTGTCCAATAAGGATGAGTTATGCGGTAAATATTTAATATGAATGCATTTCTGCCACGATTCTTACCTCCATCATTATCTCTTACTGTGCTCAATAAAATAATTAATATAGTCCTTTATTGAAGTTCCATTTTAAATGACAGGATACTCAAAGAATAATATTCAGTTTCAATGGAAATGTAACTCTCATTTTAGTAACTGACAATATATAAATCCAACCAAATAAATGTGTAGCTAATCTAGTTAACTATTCAGTTTATTGGTAAGATTCTGTTTTGAATATATGAAATAGATACAGTTTTAATTACAGATAAATGATAGACAGTATTGACATAACTGCCATCATTATTGTGTGAGAAACTGGTGGCTCGATAAGCAAATGAAAATTTAGCAGGAATTTACAGAGGGAGTACACAAACTGATAGAATAGAAAGCCCTAAAGTTTAAAGCCAGATACCAATTGCTAGCTCAGAAGCACTGTCAAGTTACTTAAATTCTCTGAGACTCAATTTCCTCATCTATTAAAAAAAAAGGGGGGGGGGGTTAATATTATCCACCATGTGGAGTTTTTGTGAGCATAAATAAGATTTTATAAAACACATGGGGCACACTAGGCCTTTAAAACATGTTATCTATCTCCCCCAACATGGATAACATGATAGCAGCTCCAAATTACCCAAGCCAAATGAAAAGAATAATGAACATTTTAAACACAATTGAAGTTTATTATCTAAAATATTTCATATTTAGATTTATAATTTCAATAGATATATATTATGTTTTCTAATATAACCCAGGTTCTGTAAATGTCAGAGGCAATGTCATAATAAATAAGATAGAGGAACACAGAGTAGAATCATATATGTCTACATCTATGTCCATATATCTGCATCTGTATCTATCTTTCTATCAACACATCTGTGTGTGTGCATAAAAATCTAAATTTCACACATTCCCCGGAGCAAATAAGAATAGTTAAGAAAAATATTTAGCATAACTTAAAAAGAAAATGTTTCAGTCATCAACTAAATGAACAAAATAGACAAATAATTGAGAAAAACATGCAGTAAATATTAAGTTAAAAAAAATTTTTGAGTAGTAGTGGAAGGCTGTGGTGTAATAATATATTATTAAAAATAAATCATTCCATTAAAATATCACCAGAGGAATCAAGAAAAGTCTGGATTATTTTAATATACTTCAAGCTTCCTTCATCAAGTTCTATACATCCTTTAAAGACCCCTCTTGCTATACTTACCTAAGGATTGAAAGCTAAATTTGAATTTAGACTTCCTTAAATCCCTAAACCAAAGATAATGTAAGAAGAATAAAATGACCCATTATATCAGGATTGGGAGTTTCTTCTTTTATCTACAAACTGATATTAATCTTTAAAATACAGATATTACAGGGGGCCAGCCCCGTGGCCCAGTGGTTAAAATTCTACACCCTCTGCTTCAGCAGCCCAGGTTCGCTGGTTTGGATCCAGGGACGTGGACCTACTGATTTATCAGCCATGCTATGGAGGCATCCCACATACAAAATAGAGGAAAACTGGCACAGATGTTAGCTCATGGATAATCTTCCCCAAGCAAAAAAATAGGAAGATTGGCAACAGATGTTAGCTCAGGGCAAATCTTCACCAAAAAAAAAAAAAAAAAAATTACAGGTATTGCAAAGATTTTTTTCTAACAAAAATAATGAATTTTATATTTCCAATGCCAATTAGTTATATTTTGTCTCTGTCAGTTATAGAATAAATTTTCTCAATAACAGCACAAAAGATACTAAAAGTATGATCAGGAAAAGGAAATAGGGGTAGATTTTCCTTAAATAAGCTATGGGGATGTTTATGTTCCTTTGTTTACCAGAACATGAATACTTTTAGAGGAATGTAACTTTAAAAAATTCAAACACCCTGATGATTTGAGTAGGTTGATACTTCATGTTAGGCTTTTTTTTTTTTTTCATGATATGGCACAGATTTCCTACAGTCCACCTAAATTTGGTTTTCCATCTCTCTGTAGTTATGTATTTGTAGTAGGGCAGATGGCTGCCAGCTTCCAATGAAGTTAAGTGTAATTAAGCTTTTGTTGATAGAATTGAGCAGAAGTGAAGGCATCACTTCTGAGTCTGAGACTTAATACTTTGATATTGTTTTCTTCCAAGGTCTTTTCCACTTCCTGGAAGCTGGAA
Source organism: Equus asinus (assembly GCF_041296235.1). NCBI lineage: Eukaryota > Metazoa > Chordata > Mammalia > Perissodactyla > Equidae > Equus > Equus asinus. Next base: position 4,461,045 of record NC_091807.1, read on the forward strand.
CAATGGATTCACCAAATTGGGACCATGTGGAGAAGAAGACAGCATCTGTGATACAGCAGAGGGACAAGACAGATGAAACCTGCATTCCTGAGTGATGATGTGAAACTGAGCCACCCCAAAGGGAATGAAACGCTCACTCACTTTAAGGCTATTGTCTCAGAGAGAGACATACAAATCTATGCTATTTAAATCCCTATGTTTTGAATTGTCTTTGTTAGAGCAGCTTTAGCCTCTGCCGTAAATAATATAGGCAATCAGTGAGTATCACATCGAGTAAAAATACTTTTGAAAGTCATACCAACATACTGTTTTTTTTTCTTTGTAGGCAAAGATTCTCCCTGAGCAAACATGTATGGAAATCTTCCTCTTTGTTTCCCTCCCCAAGGCCTCCGTGTGTGGTTGTATATCCTAGTTGCAAGTCGTTCTAGTTCTATGTGAGCCCCCACTACAGCATGGCAACTGATAGGTGGGTGGTGTGGTTCCGCAACAGGGAAGTGAACCTGCACCACCAAAACGGAGTGCGCCATCCTTAACCACTAGGCCATCAGGGCTGGCTCCCAACATCCTGCTTTGTTAACCTTTATTCCTAGGGCAAAATTATTCCAGACCAACTGATCTGCGCTTGCTAAGTCCTCGTATGAATTTCTACATCATCACCTCATGATGTATATATTCTTTGCATTGTTATTTGATTGTGAAAATGCTAACATATTTCATATCCATAAAAAGTTTGTGGGTTCTTTGAAGGTAGTGTTAAATAACGATGTGTCTCATTCTTCCGAGATTCTGAAATCTAAACCTATTAAATACTTCCATTTTATCCTGGGTGTAATTCAAATAGGCAGTTTGAATATAAATAGACATTCTTAAATCCAGTGGAAATTTGACTTGTCACTTTCCAGTACTGAGGATTGAGTGGTCTAGCTGAATTCCTATTCTGCTTCCCTCTAGCATCACCTCCTCTTCCAAAAATGCTCTTTGCCTGGCTCCCATGCTCACTCACCCCAGGACCCAATGCAACAAGAAACGAATTAGAGTGTATTTATTTGTCCATTGTAATAATACTTATTGAGAACCTTTTAAATGTCAGACACAGTTCTAGGAACCTATAATACATTTATGAATAAACAGAGCCCGTTAACTCTTGGAGTTATGATGCTGTAGTGTATTTTAACTTATTTGAGAGGAAGATACTTCTGGTTTGGATGCTTTAATTTTCACTGGTGATATTGCATGTACACCATACCTCCTCTCTCATCATGAACTTCAACCTGGCCTTAAATAGCAGCCCATCTGATAGCTTTTCTTAACTAAAGTCGCGTTTTTGGTTCTTGTCTCTTGCTTACAAAGTTCCTAAAGTAGTGCCCATTCCTACCTGATTCCCAAGTAATAGCCTACAGATCAATTAGATGCTGTTTAAGTAAACCCAGCACTAACCATTTCTGTTATTTGAATTAAACTTTTCGGTCCCTTTGGATACCATACTCGAATGGCATGCCAACCCATAGGACTGATTTTTTCTGTTACTTTCCATACTTGTTTACATAGACAAGCAGCTTGCTGCTTGACTCAAGTTTAATTACATTCCTAATAGACACATGTTGCCAAGGTACCATTATGTATAACACTTGAAGTTAAATTATTACACTATTTTAACCCATTTCCACAAATAATTTTATAACGCTGTCTTATAGTTTATGCTGCATAGATTTCTGTAAAGATTATTTTTTTTACTCCTCCTACTCCCATATCAAATTTACTCCATGTTCATCAGAAGCAGTGGGTATCCTGTTCATATATCCATGGTACTCACTGATCCCTTACACTTTGCATTTTTACTGCAAACTCTTGCAACATTAGGCCTAAAAGTTTTTCCGACTTGCAGAGGCCTGGACTATGTGGTGTGGCAGGCTAGAACGGCAGGAAATTAATGCCCCTCCTCAGGAAGAGTCTTCGACCAATGCCAGATGGGGAGGTGGACCAATATCCACTAACGCCCAGCTTCCTTAGCCATGCATAGGACAACTCTGAGCTGGTTCTGCACCTTTTCCCAGGGGTTTCCAAAAAGCTTGAGCTCCGGTTGCCCACAGTGGTAACCTGCTCATTAGCACATCTCACTTTAACTTCCTTCCCTTAACAGAATCACTTCCTTATTCTATAACCAGTGCTTCCTGGTGTCACCACCCAAGTCAGTTACTCCACACAAGTCTTCTGCATCAGGGTCAGCTTTTGGGGAAACTGAGACTAAGACAATGGTTAAGATCAAAAGATGTGTGTGTGGATATATTTGACCAGTCCTATTATGTCTTTCAACACACTTCTCACATGGGAGAGAACATTCTTTTACTCATAATTAGTAGTTTCTTAACAATACCAAACACTTATGAACTCAACCACTACGCCACCAGGCCAGCCCCTCAGCTTTATTTTTAACTCACTAATTCTGGCTTGCTACATTTGTACATAAAAAGAAGACTACATATCTTGTCGCCAACATAAGGCAGTTGTTACAAGAATTTAGATTGTGTGTCTGTCTAGGAGGGTTTTTAACCCCAACACATGTACTGTAACATTGTTTTCCACATAACATTTAGAGAATTCTAAAAAAGCACTGAAACTGGCAGTTATTCAGTGTTGGCTACAGGAGACCAGTTCTCTGCTGGATCAAAATGTTAAGTTAGTTCCAAGAAAGAATGTGAGAGGAAAGTAAAAGCAATTTTTCTTTCTTCTGAGCTCTAGGAATTCACATTTTCCCAGAGTGGCTGAAAACATTCTCTATCAGCTGATACCATCCAATGGGAAAAATCTGTTGAAAAAGAAAACTACAGGACAGCAATACACATTTTGTTTAAAAAATTAAAATAAAAAACTAAATTTAATATTATTTTTATTAGCAAAATGTTTAGCTCTTAAACATGCCTCACCTAAATATTTATCTTCTTATATTTATCTATGCAATTAATCAGATACTATTCCACAGATCACTAAAGTCTAATATTTTCCATTGAGATTAAAACTATTCATGTTCTATGAATTAGGATGACTGGGATGGGGGTGCAGTGGGTGAAATAGACTTGATGACTACTAGATGAGAATGCGGACAAAAATGGTAACTACTTCATTCTTCTACTGGAAATAAGTCAAGGCTTTTTTCTAATGCATGTCTTATCATTCCACGTCTGCTAAAAATAGTTTCACGTGGGTATATTTCCCAAAAATTCATGCTCTACTTACTTAATGTTGAAATAATTTGGAAAAACTCCTCCTGAAATTAACCTTTGATCAAATTATAACCCTCAAATGACAAAAACGTATAAAATTGGGGAAGATAAATTTAGTCTGAAATTACTGAAAGCCTTCATTAAGCCTTAATATATGCTGTCAGCTTTAAACTAAATAATAGATGAGATTTTAACATAATCAGAAGAAAACTGCTGCTACCTGCCTGTGCTACTGTCACAATGAAATTGACAAGATAATTTTGAAAATAAGGCCTTCTCCAAGTTACTTCATGGATCTGACAAGCGCACAGTATTTAGAATTATAGCTGTTCATACAGAACAAGATTTATCTACAAGGACTTAAGATAGTTCAGTGGAAGATCAAATATATTCTCCTTTCAAGAATGTAGTGTTACTTGCTTTAACAAATAAACACAAGCACTTCATATGTTAGCAATTCTTTGCTTGCAAAAAAGATTCCATTTTCTGTCCCTTCTGTAATGGTCTTCAAGTAATCTTTACAGTTAGGTAACCTTTAAGTAATCAACAAAGTCATAGCCTATATATGTTACACTGAGTTATTGTGTTCACTTGATCTCTTAAGCTTTCCCTTATATTATTAAAATATATAACTCTAATTATGACTACTAATAGGAAGCACTTGACTAGACCTCTCACTGTAGGGAAAGAGCACAAAGCGACAAAGAAAAGCGGTACATCCCTAAAATCTTCATGTATATGTATTGGGATGAAGCTAAAATTTAACCATAAAAATATTCTTACTTTCCTTTCCAATTCTGTAAAATATAAAATACCCAATAATTCATCTTCTTATCCAGGTGCATATAACTCCTGAAAAACAGTGATATGACTTCAGGTTTAATACACACAAAGTTGGAGTTGCTGGGGAGGTTATTATGAACTAGAAGTTGTTTAGTTATATATAACATGTGTTATTTGGCTTTTTGCATTCCTCAGTTATTATTTTGCTCATCAACTTTTACTTCTCAATTTCACTACGTGCCCAGATACCGAGGGGTGGTGGCAATCACTAATGATTATTCCACCTGAAACCAGGTATCTCTAGCTCTTTGAAACAGTATTTAAGCAAAAGTGTGTTCCACCTCCTACACGACAGTTCCTCTTGATATTACCTTATTAATATACACAAAAAACTAGAGTATCTTAGAGTCAGTTGATCATTGAGTGGTGTTGGAGCACAGGTTAGTAAAAGAAACAGAGAATACTACTATAAGACATTTAATAAACCAAACTAAAGTTATCTATGTTAGGATTAAAAAGTATTTTCTATATCAAAACACTGAATATGACTTCATATTTGCTTCGAATGCAGAGCTTTAAACTTGTGATATCCATATATCATAGTTTGTTTTTCAAATGATAAAACTAATAGCATCCTCTTATAAACTATGCTGTTAAAACGTAGTGAAAAATCATTGCTATTATTCTTCCATCTGCCTAAAATGGCACAGGAAAGAGACACAGCAGGAAGAAACTCATGAACTCACCTGAAAGTTAAATACAATAGACAGGTCACATTTTTGAATTGCCAACTTTGATGTGCCTTTACTTCTATATTACAAATCATGTCATATTCAGAAAGTTTAAACGTTGAGGGATCTATTGAGTGCTGTCCCTGATCTTCAAGAAACCTGAATTTCCAAAGAGACATACAGATGGAATTTTTTTTCTTTTTGTCCCTTTCATTAAATGTCTCCAAGCAAAAAGTTCAAGTTGGAGGGGCAAAAAGAAAGTTTTAGGAGCTTGATCTGAAGTGATCATTTTTGTATCAGAATAGGAAAGAAAAATCAGTTTAAAAAAAGGAAATATAATCACATTTCAAATCCATCTAAATTTTATACACATGTGGAAAGATATGGATTTTTTAGCATGTCATAGTCATTTATAAATATCCAAAGAGATTTAGTAACTAGGTCTCATTACTCACCAAAATTCTCTTCAGAGCTTCACATCCAGAATGTGCTCATTATGAGGGGAAAGTAAGATCATATGCTTCATTGCTCAAACTCCATCTTGGACGAATTACATATTGATCACCAATGTAGGGAAAGGCAATGCATGATGTACCAAAGTTAGAGTCAGATTTGAATTGGTATCAGATATTATCCTTCAATAACATTAGGCCTATGGAAGCAATATATTTAAAAATCTGAGGTAAGAGCAGACATGGAATTTATTGCAATTTGTGAATCTTGCTATTTCATTTGGCAGGAATATAAATAGCCTAGTAGGATAGAAGCTTTAAAAAACTAAAGAACTAAAAATGAGAAAAACAACATTGAACTTTCGGTTTTTTAAACCTACTTATGAGATATCCTGTAAAATAACTTCCTGAGTCATTTTTGAAGCAAATGTTTGTTTCCAAACGGCATGTCTGTGCATTCAGGGATCAGGGCTGGAGGCTGGAATGTAGAGAAGATACTTTTATCTCACTCATGGGTAGATATTTATTAATATACATTTTGAAAATTTTTAAACAATTAGAATTCCTTCCTATTAAAAAGAAAACATAACAGTAAGATAATGTGAGTCCACTGGGCCTAAAAAGCAATGGATCTCCAAGTTCATTCCGGAGCCTCAGCAGACTCTGAGTCAACAGGGAATTCTTGGCCAAGAGTCACTAAAATACTGGAAAAGCATTCCTTGAGAGAGGTAGACTTGTTCAGACCCACCAAATGCAAGCCAGATATGGTCACAGTTACTTTCACTTCACAATCAAGACATATGGGAAAAGCCACTGTTAGCATTCCACAACCCCCAGAACTTGTTTCACATTCACAAGGCCCATAAAATGGGCATAACTCTGGAGGTCTCAGCAAAGTCACAAAGTAGTGGCACAAGAAAGTCTGTGACTTCCATATCTGTTGAAATAAACCAGCATTTGAGAATACATAATCATAAGGTCTAAACTTGCTATGTGTTACATTCTAAGCACTCTATATGTGTTAAATAATTAATCCTCCAAACAGCCATAGCATGTGGTACTATATGCTCCTTTTACAGATGAGAAAGCTGAAGTAAAGCACGGCAAAATAATTGCCCTATGTCAGAGCTGAAAATCCAACCAAGGCCTCTACACACAAATATCTGTGGAACTACACCTACAGGGTTAATATGGAGACAATTTTTCAGCAATGTGTTCATAAGATTACTTTCACAGTACACAAGATTTACATGATCTGATGCTAGTTACCGGGAGTGTGCAAGCATAATGAAGACACTACAGTTCAGTGTTAATGCTTTTGAAGCTTTTACTTGTCGATAATTATAAGTAATATTTTAGACTAGGATTAATATGGAATACTAGTTTTACATAGAATTTACTGATTGGATCTTTCTGAAATAATTTTAGTCCAGAAGGTATTGAGGTATAATGTTAGTGTTTTGTGTATTTACAGTCCAGATATTGAAATGATTCAGAATAAAATTAACTCAGAGTAATTTTTGCAGTAGGATGAGTTATTTTGTGGAAGTCAGCATGAAATAATGCCTATCACAAATTTTAAAAGGGGCCATCACCAAATAAATAAAGCAAGTGATTAAAAGACACGTCAAACCAAGTTAATTTTTTAATAACATTTGTGGGTGACTCCCTTTTCAGGATGTGCCCCAAGAGATATAGTTTAATGGACTCTCCATGGTCTTGGTAGATTTAGAAATGTGGACTATCAGATTGCTACATGTGCTCTGGTCCTGGGGGAGCAAATCACTTGAGTTAAATTCACATGAGGCTAATTCCAAAGCTCGAATGCCAATGCTTCGAATTATATTGGAGGGATATCCTGGGGTTTGACAACTGGGACAAGTCATCTGCAAGGGCATACCCTCCTGGGTAGGTAGGTTCTCTGAGGAGACGAAATTATAGATTAGATGTTTCTCCTGAGAACACAGAATTAGAACAAAGGGAATTGAATGGTCTTAAGGGATCATTTTATCAGACAGTGGTAACCTGATTAATTGCCCTTCTCGCCTGTTCTGCTGTGTTTCTCTCTAAATAACTGGGCCAAGGTACTGTGGAATCAGAGCACCTTTCTCCAGCTTATTTCCACAGAAACGGTAGAAACTCCAGACCCCTAGTAGTTATTACTCGCCTCGACACTATGATGTCCAACCTTCGCATCTCTTTATTAAATTAATTTTATCTGAGTCTAATATTTCAGGACACAGAATTTGATGTTGATTAAATGGCAATAGAGGACAGCGAGATAGTCAATGAAAGTTTAATTCTTTCTTTCTTTCAAAGTAGAGAATTGGCTGTGTAAAATTTGTGATTTAGGAAAATTTGTTGATGTTGTTGAATAGAATGGATTAGAATAGGACAGGATTGAAAAATGAAAGATTATTATAAAACTCAGCCCAAAGGCATTAAGAACTTGAACATGGGTTGTTTAGGCAATTAGGAATGGAAGATAAGGAACAGGCATAAGAAACATTTGGAGACAAAGTTATATTTCTTTTCTCCTTAGTTATAACTGAGTACTCAGAGCCGTAGACTCATTGCAGCTAACATTTTTTTTCTAAGCAAACTGAAATATCAATAAAGAGTTCAGTAAAAATATCAGTAAAAGTGTATGCTATAAGAAGTTGTAAGAAAGACAGTAACAGTGTAAAGGAAAATGATTTTAAGTCATTTTAAGGTAGTCTTCACTACCTTCCCTCTTAATATGATCTCTGCTTGTCTTTGTTAAACTTGCTGACTTGTGTCTGAAATCTCATAGAGATTACCCGACAAAGTGTAATATTACAGGTTGTTGGGCTGACTGGGTGAGGAAGCAAGCCTTTTTATGTGTTAAGCTGCTGTGCTTAAACTTTCTTTAAAGTGTGGACCTCTCACGCCAAAACAAGAGCAAATGCTTCTTTGATAAAAATTGAAAATGAATGGGGACAGATAAATGGGAAGTTTCTACTTTCTGCTCAGTTTTGCTGTGAACCTAAAACTGCTCTAAAAACTAAAGTTTATTAATTACAAAATAAAACAAATAAGTTGAAAATGGAATCACAGGCAAAAACAACACAATCTTTCCTCTCTCCATCGCCAGATCTTTTTTGCAGTGAGGACAGAGCTCATATTCACTGCAACAATGAAAAATTTATTCTCTCTTCTGCTTCAGTACTTTTTTCTAGAGCGATGCTTCTACCTCACAGTTTTGCTCCCCCCCTTCCCACCAATCTGAGCTCCCTTCTCTCTCCCCGCAACTCTCCAGTTATGTGAGGACAGTTCCTATGGGGTCTTCATATTTTATAAATGTGAACACATATCATAAATGTGAAGAAAGTACAGCAAAAACATTAAAGAAATTTTATAATAGATATTTTCCCTACCACCTCCCTTTCAGGGGAATGGGGATGCTGGTGGGGTAATGGACATATTTTAAATATGTGTGTATGTATCTACATCGATGTAGATACATACATATAGACACACAAAATTAAAAGCAATTCAAAATTCAATAGTTAAAACTGATGTTTAATTTTACTCAATTTCCTATCCAGTGTTACCAAAATGCTTTTTATATCAAAAGGATCATAATGGTAAAACAAAATAAGAAATGTTCAGTATAGAAATGTAAAAGTACCTGCATCAAAACATGGATTAGAGGGCACGCCTGCATCCTTTCAAATCCTCTTCAAAAACTTAAGAATTTCTTGCATTCTACAACTTCAGTTACATTTTGGAATGCAAGGCAGCTTAAAAATAGCTTTTGGAGGTCTTTTAATTATAGATCAATAAGTGTGTCTGAGTGCAAAATCAATTATTAATTGATGTAAGCTGAAAAATTGCTGTATTTTATAAACTTACGTTCTAGCTTCAGAGTGGTTCTTGCTTTTTTGGTCATAAATTAAATGAATAATGTAATCTTTCTGAATTTCTAATGTTTCACTATTTTAAGCAATGGTCACCCTTTACAGAGACCCTGAATTAGTTGGAAAATGCTGGACTTTGATCATTGTAAAGTTTAGTATGAAAATTAAGGGAGAAATATAAATGTGAACTTCTGAGACAGTAATTCTGCAAGCTGGATTTCTATAGTTCGAGGTGTCAATACATGGCGGAAAAGAGTTGAGGTAGAAGAAATGAAAATATTTTCCACATTATCTAATATTTTCTCACATAAAGTCTAAAAATGATTTATCTTTTGGTTAAGTAAATCTCTTTAACATACTTTAATTTTTTTCCTCTGGCAAATATAAAATAGAAATAAAGAGATGAAACAATGCAGCAACAAAGGGCCGTGTTTGGTGGACATAAAAACAAGCATCAAAGAGGAGAGAAACACAAGCACATCTTAATTCACACTATGCATAAATGGCACCAACAATCAAAAATGCATGCAGAGTTCAAACAGACTTGCTTTTTAATCTTTCTTCAAAAGGCAAAGCAATGAATGACAACCAAATATGAATAAACTGAAAATGAATCAGCAATAAAACAGTGATACACGGTTAACCATTTGAAATGTTAACATTGCAAGAGAAGGAAGTCATAAATTGAAATGATGCTGTTTTATTCCAAATAACTGCTTTAAATATAGTTTATTTCAGCATTAGTTAGGGTCACTCTAATTTAATATAGATTAAGAATCTGGCCTTTTTTTAAGCCTCTCTGCTAATACCATTTCTCAGTTGCTATTTGGTACAGAGCAGCCATTTCTCTCCCTTCTCCTGCTGGCAGGGCCCACTACCCTCAATAGAAGCTGGAAATACTATACACTCCAATTTCTAGTCTCTTGCTGGTAGAGTAAGGCCATCAACCCATACCTAGGAAGTGTGCTGAATATTCTGGGAAAAGTTTGCTCTCTGTCAAAAGGAGTGGGGAAAAGATTATTTCCCCCCTCTTGGTTTTGAACAATGTCATGAGAGGACGACATGCTTGGAGCTGCTGCAATCATTTTGTTTGAGAAAGATGATACCGAGAATCTTAGAGAAGATGGGTCACTGAACCAACCAGAAGCACTATTATTTAAGTGCTTTTACTTGAGTGTTCCTGTACAAGAAAACAATTAACTGAGTACCAGTTTACCTTTTCAAAGAAATTCAACCTTGCATCTATCCTAAATTATTTGGTCTATAGCAACAATATACCTTATATAGTCATGCCCAATTTTCTATAGGTTACATGGTACAATTCCTTTAAATAGTTTGGAACATTGCAAGAAAACAAGTTCCAGTCGAACATAGACAGTGATTCATCACAAAAGCAATACAATGTAACAATGCAATAAAATTCACCTTTCCGAGATTGCCTTCTTTTTAGTACTGTTTTTCTCTCCACCAGGGTTTTCAAATGTATTTTTTTGTTTTATTCTACAAATAAAAATTTCTTTCTTTCTTTCTGTTTTTTCAGAATTCCAATTAAAAAAACAGGAAAGAATGTTAGGGTTGCCCTGGTTAAAGAAACAGAGGGTAGAGTCACAGAGCTTGCTCCCACTTGGCTCCCAATCCTTTCTCCTTTCAACAGCTCCTAAAGGACTATGGGAAATACACTTTCAAAACCACTCCTCTTAGTCCTAGAGTGAAAGTGAAAAGACAACGAGAAGAGAAATCAAATTGATCTTTTACCTACATTCAAGGAAAGAATGGCAAAATGCAGGCCAATATGACCTTTCCTAATTCTCAACTTTCTAACTCAGGTAGTCTACAGCTAACCACAGGGTATCAGTACAGATCTGCTGAATGAATGAATAAAACTTTCAGACCACTATATTGCAGATTGAGGCCAGATTTATTGTCGTTTTGGTACCAGGACTTTCCATTATGCATTGATGTCCTTTCCACAGGAAAAGGAGTGGTACAACATAAAATAAGAAGCGCATATGTTTGTGAAGCCCCTGTCAGGTGCAAGGAATGCATGGTGCCAGGCATTTCCAGAGATCAGTGGATACACGAGATCCAGTCTTTCCCAAGAAGAACATTGTTTAGTAGGAAAGGAGGGATCCTATAGGTGCGGTCACAAGATATGAAGCAGAAAATAAATGCCACAAGAGAAGTATAAAGCACTTTAAAAGTTCAAAAGAGCAAGTGTTTGTATCATGTAAGGAGGACCAGAAGCAAAGAGATAGCTGAGATTGATCTTGAAAGAGGGATTGAATTTCAAAAGGAGAAATGTGAAAGAAAGAGTTTTTGATGGAAGGGATGATGAAGTGCTTCTCAGTAAAATAGTAGACCACTTTTCCTTAAGCACAGAAAACAGAAAGAGAGCCAGGGGAAATAAAAGTGGAAAAGTACCTGGGCATTATATTTTGGGAATCTTTGAGTGCCAAAAGCAATTCTGTCATATCTAGACATTCCCCCAAAGTATGTCCACAATCAATTCAAAATATCCAGTCCATATGAAGAATTCGAAACATTTATCCACAACATAAAAATAAATTAAAAAGTCATCCTTTGATTTTATCATAATCTCTAATTCAGCAGTGTCCATTAATAAAAACAAATGCTAAGCTTGCATTAGAATGCAATTTATAGTATTTATAACTGAGTCTTAAACTATCTGATTTATCAAGGTCCTTAAGAAATAAAATAATGGTTGGTATGTTGATACTTTAATTGTCGGTAAAAACCTTGAGCATTTGATGCTCATTTTTGTGTAGGCTGAGTCTAATGTTAAACTAGAGAAAGTGGGATAAGGTAAGACATACTATTACTACTTTAACTCTTTCTCTTCATGCTAACACTAGAATGTTAACATATGAGATTCATAATAGATCTTTTCTTTTCAAGAATCTGAAAAATGGTTTGGGGATAATTAGAAATAATGTCAAAAACAAGCCTGACTTTCAGCAGTGCATCTCATTAAATGGCATGTGTCTGGAAATGAAAATTGTTCAAAATTTTATAGGAATAAATTGCTCTGATTTATCTCTACACTACAGCATCAGCTGTCTCTAAAGTGGAAACATCTATGATTGTCATTAAACAGCCTGTTAACTTGAACTCTGTTTATTCCAGACAGAAAAATCTAAATCCAATGAGATTTGGTGAGGAAAACTCATTTTTTCATTAAAAGGTCTAGCATTCCTGAGTCCAAATTTTTATACCACTTTGTATATGTCAACTTTGTCCTGCATCTGAATAAAGTTGGCCTGTTTTGGGACTATTTCTTGGGTTTTATAGGCAGTATCACAATGAAATTAATATTAGAAATCGAAGTAAAATTTATATCTGAGTAATCAGTAAAAAGTCTTGTTAGATAATACTTTAACCATTTGAAAATATATTCTGCATAAAAGTAACAAAGTAAAAAAAACAATTTTTTATTGTTATTGTTAACCTTTGGTAGAAATTTAATGTTACATTCATTATTATTAGCCATGTGAATATATTTAAATTTTATATCAGTTTACTACTTTATTATATATACTTTCAAAATGGGTTTTCAATAAATTAATCTACACTATAGAAATATCAAAACACAAGCAGCAGAAAGGAAACCTAGAGCAATTTTGAGCACAAAATTATATCTGTACATCCTGGAAGTCCAAGAAAAAGGGAAGCATGATGAGAACTATTTACCTTATAATTAAAGGTTAGCACAAAATTCATTACGAGACACCAATCTTTTCTTTTCATCAAAACTCCAAAATAATTTGATGTTGGATATGAAGATAAGGAAAACAAAATAATATTTTGTGGAATGTCTTAAATAGTATGCAAAAGGCTCATTAATATTTTTATATGGCCATCTCTACTCACATATGAAACTTAATAGCCAAGTGTTATATAATACTGTCTCTGGTATTGTGTGGTCTAGAAATCTAACTTTATAGTGACTCAAGCAGGTAGAGGATCAGAGCTAGACAATGGCTAAGAATGGCTGCCAAATAGACCATCAATCTCAAATACCGATTGTCTCAACCAAGCTTCAGGCTATCTGGATAATGGATAGTTCAAAATGGTGACTGCTGATACAATGCAATGCTAACTTTTTGTTATAAAAATGCTTGTAATCAGAAAGTCAGACAATATCAGCAGAGGTGTACTTCAGACGCACTGACAAGCATATCCAAAACACTCCTTTGAAAGCAGCTTCTGATCTCCCTAAGGGTCAACATTAGTTAGGTATAGATCCAAAGTTCTGCACCATGAAGCATGGAAAGAAGGTCACTTGATGTTGTCTGATTATTTTTGCCTGTGGCAGTCATTTTTTATTTCATGTATTTTTAGGTGATATCGGTCTTGCTTGGGTTAGTCTGGGTATTTTATCTACTCTATCTTTGCTATCATAAGGCAGAATATCCCTAGAGATTGACCAGTATATCTTTTAAACACACACACACACACACACACACACACACGCACGCATGCACTATTTTATGCCTGTGTCAAAACCAATCACACAATTATTTGAGGCTTATGGACTTTGTATTTCTGCTGGCTGCTGTCCAGCACTTGAAAGAGAACTCAATCATTAATGGAATTCCCCTTCTGCTGAGAAGACCCTTGGTGAAGTTTCTAGTTGCATCTACAGGATCCTGTGATATTAAGTAAGCGTTACAATGGATGTACTAAAAAAGAGCATCCATACGTCACAGAAAGTAAGAATTGTGTTAAATTAGTTTCCGTTGGAAGTCTTTCTTTGCATATCGTTACCCATGCTATCAAGTCCGTCCAGGCCTTAGGCTTATGTTCTTTAAACTGCGACATTTTTCTACTTATCATCTTACAAGTTCTTTACTGGAAAAACTGTGACAGCACTTTCTTTGAAGACATCAGTAGGTGGAGGTAACAGAATATTGTTTGATCACAGTATAAAACCTGTTTTTGTCACTTAATTACTCATGCTATGAAAGATGAAGGTAATAAATGTGACAAAATAATAATTAGTGCAATTAGCAACACGTACTGAATATTTCCCTAAATACCCTTTTCTTTTGAATTCAAAGGGAATTTTAAATCTCCTACATTTATGTTTTATTGTGGCTTTAATTTTTAAACTTTTCCTTTTTTAACTAAACTAACTTAATGAGGTAGATTATCCTCATGGAGAAACTACTTTTGGGGAAACATATATTGGAATTTCGTTGAGTTGTTCAGGATGTTGTTTAGACTACACCTGTGCTGACCACAGCGTAGCTTATCTGTGCAATGAAGTTGTTTTGATTGTGAATCTGGGTCCCACAATCTGCAACGATTTATACCAACCAATACAGCCTTCAAAGCTATGGTAGCTTGGAGTCAATACAGCATCTTATGAGGATATAAACTACATTGTGTAATTATCTTTAACAGCCCACGTCATGATTTATGATTATATATTTATGTGTTAATATTTATTTAATGACTAATATACCCCACTCAACTGTAAGTTCTCTAAATGCAAGAACAATGGTTACTATAGGCAATGCTTTAGCACTTCTGCTTGGTTCATAGTGGGTGCTTGACAAATATTTGTTGAATTAATCAGTATATGTTATCAAGTGAGTTTTTTTATGTCTAAATTGAATGTGAACATTTATTTTGTGGTCAAAGCATGTCGACTGTGTCATTTTGATGTAGTAGGTAATCTAACACTTACATTTGATATCAATGGACATTTTGATTCTACATCTTGTTTCTATATCAAACATTATGTTCCTTTTGAATATGTTATTTTGCCCCTTCAAACCTGGGAGTGGTAATGGCTTCCTATTTTTGTTAGATCCTTGACCATTAGCTCTTTCATTTTCTCAGTTGCACTCCTTCAGTGTGTCAGCTGTTTCCTTAGTGGGACTCTGACTACTAAAATTAAAAGGATTAATTATTTCTCCCATATTTTTAAAAATTAGGATGGCAAGTTTAGTTTTAATTTCGATAATCACTTTTATTTAATTAATTTTTTCTTGGTTGCTCTTTTTTATTTTTTTGGTGAGAAATATTGTCCCTGAGCTAACATCTGTGCCAATCTTCCTCTATTTTTTTGCATATGGGATGCCACCACAGCATGGGTTGATGAGTGGTGCACAGGTCTGCACTTGGGATCCAAATCTGTGAACGCTGGGCCTCCAAAGTGGAGCACACGAACTTAACCACTACACCACCAGGTTGGCCCCTTGGTTGCTGTTTTTAAAATGTTTAATATTACCTACTACATATGACAATTTTTACCATATGGAATATTGTCATTTTCAGTTTTATTGTGACTATTTCCTTTCATGTATTCCTGAATTGCTCTCTCATTTAGATCAGTCTATTATATTTTAAATCCAATACTTTAATATGCCTCTCATAACTTTTATTTATTTATTCATTTATTTATTTACTTTGAGGAAGATTAGCCCTGAGCTAACATCTGCTGCCAATCCTCCTCTTTTTGCTGAGGAAGACTGGCCCTGAGTTAACATCCGTGCCCATCTTCCTCTGCTTTATATGTGGCACATTTGCCACATCACGGCTTGACAAGCAGTGCCATGTCTGCACCCGGAATCCGAACCAGTGAACCCCAGGCCACCAAAGCAGAACGTGCCTACTTTGCTACGCCACCAGGCTGGACCCTCCTATAACTTTTAAAGTTGTACATCAAACAATTTTTAAGTAAGTAAAAACAAATACATATATATATATTCTGCATTATTTTTAATCACATATAATCATTTTTCATAGTCTTATTTACTACTATTAAAATTGAGATGTCACTAGTTTTCAAGAAAATTTTGGGTTACAAATATTCTGGAGTGTATTACATTGGAGGGGAAACTAAAAAAAATTGACGATAAAAATGATTAGTACGATAATGACAGATAATGTAGAATATTAAGATGTGTAGCAGTAAGGATATAGGTTTATAACAACTACAGAAAATATATGAATTGAAGATGGTCTGAAATCAAGTAGAATATAACTACTAAAATCATGCTAATTTAAGAATTGCCTTTAACACACTAAAGGAAATAAGACACAAAAAATAATACTGATATATGAAATTTATGTTAAAAGAGTTAAAAGTAGTATGAGATTTTTTAAAGAAATACTCTTTTATTAATTTTTATCACTGTTAGAAAAAAGCATACAACAAAATATTAAATGAAATAGTTTCTTAAACTCAATTACCTGCTTATATATACTAATAAAATTATTTTATAGTAAAGAAGTAAAGGTTAACTATGTGGTGTTTTTATACTGACATTTTTGTGATCTGTGAAATTCCAGGTCACTTTAAATTTTAAAAAAGTTATTTTGGCTCATGTTTAGTTTCAAAATGACTCTTCTAACCAAAATTTAAAAGTGTGCATTTGTGTGTGTGTGTGTGTGTGTTGCTAAGTCTGCATGTTTGTGTGTGTATATGAGTGTGATTCGTCCTTTCCTTAAAATTATAGGTAGTGACCATACTATCATAGTTTTTAGGCGTTTTTTTGGTAAACATTTTATTATATTCCTCAAATGGTCATTGTTTAAAAAAGAGAACAATGTGCCGTAAATCACGTCTGCAGCAACAAGACAACTTCCAAAATTATACCTGACTCTGACATTTCATCTGAGGATTATCTCTTGGGTTGAACTAGGGGAGAATTTCTACAGAGTCCAACAGAATGAGAAATTTTAAAAAGCTCTTTCAAAGAACAAACACTGATGGCTTGGTACAACTATTTCGTCTTTTTTTTTTTTTACATTGCTTTAAACAACAACAGTGTGTGTTAAATGCATTGGAAAATAGGCAATAAATTAACAGAGATTAAAACAAAACCAAACAAAGCGAAAGAACGAAAACAAAAGACAGAACTGAAAACAGCATGCTATTCTATAGACTTTGAGGACCTCAGAAAGTTTCCTTCAGTGCATATTTTTCTTCTTCTACTGTATCTTTAAGTATCCCTTGTTACTCTCTCTCTTAGTGTTGCTTTTACGTCATCTCAAAGAGAAGAGGAAGAAAGGGCAAAAGCACTTGGCATGATACGGGAAGTCTCGAGTACCAGCCCTCATTCAGCTACTCATCCAGCATATGACACCTTGGGCAAAGAAGCTGATACTCCTTAAGTCTTGGATTTTTAATCTATAAAATGAGCTCTAAAAAGAATTTCCCTAACAGTATTGGTACTGTTCTAAGGATCAGACAAAACAATACTATGAGAATCTTTTGAAACTGCCGCATGCTAAGAAAAGTAATGTATTATTTGAGTGACCAGAAGCACGTGAGAAAGTGGTGTTGAATGTAAATGATTTTTCAAGTTGGAATGTGAGGAAGCATTGCTCTCTAATTTAAAACCTAAGTCATATAGACTTGCCAGAGAGTGAGCTAGTGAAGCAGTTATCTTAGAAATTGAGTGCTTTGGACTGCACATAAGTACTTTAAAACTCTTTTAAATAAATGCTTCCATATCACGCATTTCCCAGGATGGATCCCTGGTGAAATGACACTTCACATTAATAGCTAAATTATTGACCACTGTTAATGTGTTCCCAAACACAAAACAGATTGAAAGATTTTTAGAACAACATTGTTGGGTAGTAATTTAAATAAAATGTCATTTTAAAGACATTAGCCTTGTGCACAGAATAGCGAACACCACGCTGGTAATTCATTCATTCACTAACTAATAAATTATCAAGAGCCAACAGTGTGAATGTTGCTGTGCTAGGCACTCTGAGAGTTTCAAAGAAGAGTAAGACAATGAGCTTCTGGACCAGAAAGGACTATACCATGTGTCTGCAATCCCTATTTTATACGGGAGAAAGGGAGGTGTGAGGAAGCTGTGCAAAACCTTTGTGGGCTTTCAGAGGCAGGACTGTTACTTCTGGTTAGATTAACAAGAATGCTTTCTGAAGCAGTTGTAAAAATGCAAGCTACAGATGGTTATTAAACACTCATTGAAATATTTGCCTTTTCCAGAAATGAGTGTTAGTATGATCATAGTAATTTTGGCATTACTTAATTTTGTTTTTGTCCGTTGGATTTCCCTAAATACTGCCAATTTTTAAAAATTCTTAAAATATAGAAGCATTCACATTCTCTCTGAATAAGACTGCATAATCTATTAATCAGCTCATTTCTGAATGTTCATTTTGTGTTGAGTACCTTATATCAAACATAAATAAAATGTAAATTAAAAGGCCATAATCTATTTTTCTCTAGATGTGCAAAAAAAAGCATGTGTTTACTCTTAAAAAATTGGAACCCTAGGCTTTAATTTAATTTTCGCTTATCTACCTGTCTTTGTAAGCCAGGGGAAAAATGTTGGGAAGAATCTAGAGTTTATTCCAGAAAAACACAAAAAATCTTACTAAATTAGCTTAGCTGTTTACATGTTATCTCACTGAATCTTCAAAATGATTCCAGTAATTATGTTTAACCAAGAATTAAGGAAATTCAGAAACTTGCCCAAGTGGTATAGCTGGATTCAAATCCAGTGCTGGTTGAATTAGAAGTTTATACCCTTTACACTTTATTTTAATTCTTTCAGGCATGACAAGTGTCAATTAATAATGTGCTGTTACACGGTATCTAAAGAAAAACCTAAACTATAGAGTTCTAATAAATTGAATTTGTTTATATAACGTTATGATTTATTTTATATAAAAGTACCAGTGAATCAATAGTCAGAGGATTTATAATTATACTTTTGTGGAATAACAGGATTTTAGAGCATCTAAATATCAAATTTCAGGAAAATATACTTTCAGATTTAGTAAAAATGAGCCATTCATTCTATATTTTTATTTATACTTGCGTTATTTTATTCTTTCATTTATTTACTCTGCATTTTATTTCTAAGTTCTAAATTTTTTGTTAGTCTGAACAGCAGATCTAAATCTATCATTCAACACAATTGTCTGTAATTTAATTTGAAATTGAAACTTGTGTATATGTATTTGTGTGTATGTGTGTATATTTGTGTGCAAGATTATAATAGATAAAACCAGATAAATTAACTTTTCCTTGGGTTCCAGCAAGTAGATATGGTGATACATTTGTTTTCGTGTATTTATTGAAATGCATTTATGAGATAGGTAAATTAGGT
This sequence comes from Equus asinus, assembly GCF_041296235.1. NCBI lineage: Eukaryota > Metazoa > Chordata > Mammalia > Perissodactyla > Equidae > Equus > Equus asinus. Next base: position 4,480,240 of record NC_091807.1, read on the forward strand.
TATGATTATATATGACATTTTAAAACGAATTTCACTCCAGATGCTTTTACCATGTTCCCTACATAATGTAGTCCAAATGCGCCAAGAGTTAGCCTTTGGTTGATGGGTTTTTCTTCACTGATTTGATGTTTTGGTTTCACTGGAACAGAGAGGTTAATCGTTTAGATCTTCCCACAGGAACCAGGCAAGCAGCTCATTTAGTTTGATGGGAACATCTTTTCAGTCTTGTTCTGTTTACCTATTTTCTGACCTTACTCTGACATCCCAAGCCCTATACTTGCCATCTGTAAGGCAAGTATTCATTTGAAATAAGATCCCCTGGAACCAATTTGCATTGAAAGTGAGGCAGCCTGGCAAGGTAAGCAAAGATCATTGGACTGGGATAAAAAAGTCTATTATCAACTCCACTGAGAGACCATTGGAATCCACTTTTATCCATTTTCCTTCATTTTTTCTTTATTTGTAAAATGAGATATCTGGATTAGTTAACGTCTAAAGTTTCTTTAGTCCTATAATACTCCTGTGAAATTATGACAATTTTAAGAATTGACAGTCTGTTGTCTACATTTACTTTAATATAAATGTAATATTTGTCAACATTTTTATATAACTTCTATATATGAAGTGAGGAGCCAATTACAGTATTCCTCTACGTGCTAAAGAAGAGTTAATTTAGAAAAAAGAAAATATATTCCATATTTTAAAAAGATGTTCTATCTGAAAAAGACTTTTTACAATCAGGGTTTGGGGTCATGCTTTCAAATATTCTCCAACTTCATGCTGTAACATAAAACTATTTAACACTCAGGGAAACTCCATTCAAATTAATCCCAAATGTGTACAAATACTGGTGATGCCTCTCTTGACATTGATAATTCATACAAATGCACTCTGACATAATAAGATGAATACTTTCTAAACCTCCATGAACTATTTCGCTAGGAGGAGCTATCTTTTCTGTAAAAAAATCTCCATCCAGACCCTTATGAACCAATTTTATCTTTCATGAAATATTTTTAATGCTTTAAATAAAAGGCCTTTATTTAATAGTCCTAATGAAAAATTATAAAATGAAATTCTGAAGACTGTTTTATCTCTTTACATACAAAATGTCCATGAGCATCAACACAAAATGGTAGAATAACGCAATTATAGAATTTTTTAATTTTAGAGAGCTAGAGGACACTTGAGCAGTTAGTTCAAGCTTCTTGCTTTATGAATGAGACAGCTGATGCCTATGCAGATTAAATGATTAAGTGACTTTGACAAGGTCCTGAATCTGTTTGAAGGCATGAATCAATATCTGGCACTCTGTGTACATACAGACACACATATACACACAAACCCCCCCCACACTGGCTACTTTAGAGGGAGAGTCACAAGTTTGGCTCTGTTATACACACAGAGGCACACTACCGTGTAAGATAGAATTTTTCAATTTTTCAATTATTTGTTTAGAATCATGAAGACATCAAAAATCCAAGATAAATGGTACACACTGACAATTTATATAGCTTCATAAAAATTCAAAAGAACACCAATTATATGTGAAAATGGAGTTAGATACCTTTGCTAACATTATGTACAATTAAACAGTCACTTCTTGTTTGTTTCATTTTTTGTTTTGTTTTGTTTCTTTTCTTACGTATAATATTTGGCACATAAAAAGGCCCAGGATATCAAATAAAATTTTGCCTTGCCTTAAAGACAAATTAGAACCATTGCAGTGTAAACCACATTGGCCAATGTATAATTAGTAACTACAGTTTGGCCTTGAGCATAATTTCATAGAGATGATAGAAAGAGGATACATTCATCCCATATCCTTAAACATAAACAAATATTGAAAAGCCTTTAGACTCCTGAATCAGAAATGCTTCTGATTTAGCACAACCGCCTGTGAGGTACTGCTGAATGAAGTTTGCTCAGTCACAGCACTGGGGCATGTAGGTAATAAAAATTCTGTGAGCATGCTTGCAAAGTATAAATGCTTAAGCAATTCTTTGTAGCCACAACTTGTGGTGTAGATGGAATGCAATCTTGAATAAACAAGATGAATGAAGTGAAGGGTAACCACTGCTTTATCATTCTTCATGTAGACTACAGAATCCATTGCCTGTATGTCTAAGAGGCAAAGCTTTATGATTCTGAACAATGAAACCATATTCACAACCACATTTAAAAGCAAATTAAATATTAAATTTAGCAGAAAGGATATATTGAATGGAATCTAAAATCAAGTAGTTTACCATAGAACTAACATTACATTAAGGCTTTCTCAAACTATCACATCTAAAATATAAATGGCTACACTGATGGTCTAAAATGTTCTCATAGATGTCATATTCCATGTCCACATACAGTTTCCCCAATAGTTTCTAGGATGATGCAGATTTCTGTATTTTGGCTCTTGTCCTTGAATCATAGATCTTCTCCTCCGGGGCCAATAAGGCAATTTTAAAAACCAATTCAACCCATAGCATAGTTTCAAGTTTTATTGCTGTATGCGTTATAACTATGAAATTGACAAAACATATATTAAGCTTAAGTCATTTAAATATTTAGCTGCCAGAAGTGATGTATAAACATATTACTGAAGAGGCACTGAAAATCTTTCATAAAATATTTTAATAATCTTTTTATCCTTATCTTCAATCGCTAATTCGTTTTCAAATAAGGAAAGCTGGGAAGCAGAGTAAATGTTTAACTTTCTGTCAGAGTCAGTGGTTAAATGATGCTACAAGAAAGATTTTCTGAAATCAGAGGAACTTATCATTCAGAAAGATCCCACTCACCATGCTCTTCTATGCATAAGTAATACTATGAAAGTACAATTATAGGGCATTTTTATGTCTTTTTATGAACCTTGCTGAATACGTAACTCTTCCATAAATTTTAATTAAATTAATGCCCTAACCTCTGATGACACCATTATTTTGTATCACTGAGTAAGAAAGTTCATCATTCCATTCATTTATTAATTCACTCATTATCGAACGCTTTCTATGTTTAAACACTGACAGGGACACTAGAGATACAAAAAAGGAAAAAGAAACTGATATCTGTCCTCAATCAACTTACAGTCTACTAGAGAAAATAAGAAGTATCAAATAACTGGCACGGGGTAAAATGTGTAAGATGCTCCTGTGAGGAAAAAACAAAGTACGATGACTCTCTAGCGTGCACAGACCTCACTTGCAATTATTAAAATCAGAGAAACATTTGTGGAGGTTTAGGATCTGATCTGCACTTTTGAGGATGAATATATTTGAAATACAATCTCATATATCATAAGCATCTTGTAATATGTTTATATAACTGCATGGTTTTATGTTGTTTCAAACAAAGAGTTCTTCTCATTCATTTAGTTAGCTTTTTAAAATGCTCAGCTCGTGGTTACCTTTTCCAGGAAGGTAACCTGTTCTCTCATTGCACTGTGTTCATACTTCAACCCTAGCCCTTGTCAAGATGCACTTAATCATCTCTTCGTTTCGGTTTCTCCCACTGTGAATTCCTTGAGATGGGAACTCTTTTATGTTGTCTTCTTATTTCCAAAATTTAGAATGTGCCTGGCAGATTATAGGTATTCAATAAATGCTTGTTAATGGAATGAATAAATAGATAAATAATCTGAGTTCCTCAAGGCAAGAAAACATTTACTGTTGGATTTTAACAAATATTAATGGAATCAAATTCTCTCCAAGATTTACAAATGTGCATAGTATGATATTATATTTGTATACAACTCTTTATCTATGTAGATCTCATTACAGGCAACATATTAACATCTCAGTGACAGAGTACATTTTAAATCTTTGCCGGATTAAATTTCACATCCTTGGCATGTCTTCCACAACTTTGCAGTGGAATTTTTCTACAGATTTAAATGCAAATTTGTGACTATGAACTGCATATAGTGTTTTATTAATAAATTTAACTATTTTTAAAGCAAGAAATGGGAAGCAAGCATAGTTTAATGAAAAGTTGCAAGCACTAGATACAAGCAGACCTAAATTTGCATTTTAACTTAGCATCCTAGCTCGGTTTCCTTAGGCAAGTTATTGAAATTCCTTAGGTTTCAGTTCATTCATCAACAAAATGAGCATACCAAAAACTACTTTTTTTCAGGGTTGTTGCAGGGACTCATTTAATAATAGCTATAATAATGATGATGGTGATATTGATGACAGTTGGAGGATAGGAATACTGGTAACAAATACTTATCACTTACTATGCCACAGGCATTGTTTTAAATACTTACATCTACTAACTCAGATTCAACAGGAATATGACGTGAATGCCTCTCTCTTTAGACTGCAACCCCCTGCCGGACAGGGACAAAATGCAGTGCATCTATTTTCTTCTCTAAGGCTTTATATTAATTAATTTAACAAATAAAATTGTGCAAAGAGCTGTTATAGTTGTGGCAATATAGCAAGTTTTATCTTGAAAAAAAGCCTCATGAGGCTCATTTTCTAAAATAGGGAGACATGATATATCAAACCATTAATTGCAAATTATGTAGTATGTTATATAATGATAGATTCTACGAAAAAATTCAAGCAGGAAAGGAAGATATGAATTGTGGGACTGTGAATTGGGGACTGAAATATTAAATGCTGTGAAAATTTTATTTAGAAGATGTCATTTGAAGGAATTGATCTGTAGGGATATGTCAGAGAACAGCATTGCAGAGAGAATAGTAAGTGTGAAAACCTGGAGGCAAGAGTGTATGTTTGAGGGTGTGTGCATGCTTGTGTGTGTGTATGTGTTAAGGAGAGGCCAGGATGCCAGTGTGGCTAGAGTGAGGTTACCAAGTTGGAAGACTAGTAGATGACTCTGGACACGTAATAGATCCAATTCTAACATTTTTGCTAGATTTTAGTTTTTACTGGATTGAGATGAAAAGCCATTGGGAAGCTTTAAGCAGGGCAGTGACCTAGTCTAACTTATCTTTCACAGGAGCACTCTAGTTGCTGTGCTGAGAATAGACTTAGAATGGCAATACTCAAGAGCAGAAGCCAGAAGATTTGTATGTACTTGTGCAGTAACCCAGAAAAGACATAAACCAGAGCATAAGTTCCAGATGTGTGAAGATATAATTTTTAAAAACTTGTTATATTTTAAATAGAGCCAATAAGATGCTTAATGTGTAGTGTGTGGGGTGTCAAAGAGAGAAGTTAAGCTGCTCGGACTCAAGCAACCGGAAAGTTGGAGTGACCTATACTGAGGTTGGGAAGACTGTCAGAGGAATTGGTGGTGGGGATGGGAATTAGGAGATAGTTTTTGGACTCATTAAAACTAGGATGCCTATTAGACATCCCCATGGACATGCTGAGTAGGCAGCAGGGAAACGTCTGAGCAAGAGACATAACTGTGGATGCTGTCAGCGTATAGATGAATGTTAAAGCCATGAGGCTGAAAAGGATCATCAAGGGATCACAAGGCAGAAAGGGGTCCAGGGGCAGACATCGGGTGCTCCACTGAGAGAAGTTGTCATGGAGAAGGGACATAGTAATCAGCTGTGTGGAAAGTGCCAACAGGTCAAGTAATATAAGAAATGAAATATGAGAAATAGAAAAGTAGATTTCACCGTGTGGAAGGCATTGGGGATCTTAACAAAGCAAAATTAGAAAAGTAGTGGGAACAACTGCCTGACTGGAAGAGGTCTGAGAAAGAAAGAGAAGAAATCACTAAAAATGTCCCTTTTGAAGAACTGGGCTGTAAATGGCTGTAGAGAAATGGAATGGGCCTGGAGAGGATAGTGGAGTTGCACAGTAGCCATCAAAAAACTATTGAATTGAATCAAAATATTGGTTTGATGAGTGTTATTTCCCTGGAGTTTGTTCCACAGCATCAGTTTGTACGTTATGTTATCGTGTAATTTATGGGCAAATTTACAGTAGGCTTATGACGTGCATAATTTAAACTTACTTAATTCATAATTTAACTAAAACATAACATAACTGTGCAGCACACAGCCTTTACCCCATATTTAAGGTATACAAGAAATCAAAGTTGAAATCAACCCAAGGTCATTTATTTTGGTGTGACTTGTTAAACAATTAAGTCTGCTGGTTTGCTTTACAAGATGTAAGGTGTTTATTTATAAGATTGACTAAAATTATGTACTTACCATATTTCATGACATAGATTGAAAAGCTTTCTACTATATCTATATACGCCTTCATGCTATGAGTCAAATACATCTGGACAATAAGAAGAAATGCTCAACAAGCACTCTCATGAAATGGCACCCCTATTTACCTTTCTTCGAGCAATGCCTGATGTTATAGCATATACTTGGACATCTTTCTTACTCTTCCTATTTCTCCTTGAAAGTTCTCCAAAATATTCATACAGGCTGTCTTACGTCTTTGACAATATTACAAATATATCCTTATTTCACTTCCCTAATAATATGTTTACTACTTAAAGGACTGCAAAAACAAAACAAAACAAACAGAAATCTTAGACTCCAAACTCTGAAATCGGGCCTCCTGGCTGAGGGCGACAGTCACGTTGCCGATTGACCAGAAAATGCTGCTGATCATTCAATAGCTAAAATCTCTTTAGTGAAAATTAATATATATTTTTTGGAAAGCATGATTTTTAATATAATATGGGCTTTTATTTCACATTTTTTATATTCTTAACCATTACTACTTCTTCTCACTCTGCTTTGAAGCAAAGGAGAATTATCTATTTTCCTTCTTAATACATGTAAATACGTTTGTTAATGTACTAATCGATGTCCTTGACATCTTGGCAGGCTTTTTGATTTTCTCTAGTCATTTACTCTGCTATATTTAATTAAATGACATGTAAGTATAGATTACTGTGAACTATTTTAACAATTGGTTTAGATGAAGGGAAAGTTTCTGTCGGCATGCGAGAACAATAACAATGAGAGAGGAAACAAGGAAAAGGAATTGCGAGTCCTCAAGGAATTTTACAGTGCCAGCCGAGAGAGGAAATAAGAAAAAACAAAACTACTATGACATGACTAAAGCAGTCCATCTTTTAAGAAGGGCATATGGGGCCAGCCCAGTTGTGCAGTGGTTAGGTTCTCACGTTTCGCTTCTAGGCGGCCCGGGGTTTGCCAGTTGGGATCCTGGCTGTGGACATGGCACCGCTTGGCAAAAGTCATGCTGTGGTAGGTGTCCCACATATAAGGTAGAGCAGGATGGGCACGGATGTTAGCTCAGGGCCAGTCTTCCTCAGCAAAAAGAGGAGGATTGGCAGTAGTTAGCTCAGGACTAATCTTCCTCAAAAGAAAAAAAGAAAGGCATAAAACTTTCTTGAACCATCTGTATAATATTATCTGAACAAACTCTGGTTGATGGGCAGATTTTGTCTGCTTCAACATGCTTTCTCTGTTTTTGTGTACATAAATTAATATTTACAGGCAGCAAACATGAAACATGTAATACGGGATTAGATTCAGAACTGGTCTCTGTCTCTGCGTACGTATATTTCCAGTCGATTCGTTATTCTTTTTTACTCTCTCTGCTTACAATTTGCCCTCTTCTCTTTGCTCCTTGCTTCCTCATCTGTTATGTCTCCCCATCAATCCTATCACGTCCACATTGTTTAACTTTAAAGTTCTCTATCAACTCCATGTGGTTCTTCATATATTTTCCTCACCTCCACTGTCATGACCTCCTACCTGATTCCAGTTAATCTGCTTGATTTCTTTTACATATAATTTTCTTTTTGCCACTACTATGTCTCTCTAGCTGGGAGATAATTGCCTAGGAAAAATCGTTTTAGATATTTGTAGTTGTTTATTTTCCCCTGGTGCTTAGGCAATTGCTATATTTGGGGCATTTTGGAACAAGATTATAAATCCAGAAGGTTAATAGAGAACAAAAATCAACTTCATATTTATCTTTGTGTGCAGTGCCAGCCAAGATAAAGATAAGGAAATAAAATTTGGTATGTTATAGTCAAATATAACTCTGTCTAATATGAAAATCAACCAAAAAAATGTGAAATTTTTCGTGGATGTGAATTTCATTGAAGATCATCAATCCGGAAATAATGAAATTACAAATATTATGTTTATTTGTTTTGATAATAATGACAATAACATTAATTATAAGTGCACAATTTTGAGCATTAATGTGAAAAATATATCGATCCATGAATCTTAATGATGTTAAGTGGCATTATTAATTATTAATTAAGATTGTTTTTAATGTTATTAATTTTACTGATAATATAATATTGAAAACTGAGTGTTTAATTAATTTGAAAAATATTAGAGTTATTTAAAAGTTATGGAGATTATAATCCAAGGAAGAAAACACTGAAAACAATAACATACATAAAATATTTGACTATTTGTGAGAATTATGGCTATATGTTTATGTACATGAAAAGAGAACAATAACTAATGTTTAAAAGTATTGACTATCAGAAAGTAAATTAGTAAGAAATAATGGAAACGTCATGTAATGTCATTGAATACAATTTACATAGCGCTTTTTTCCTCCTAAGGGAACCAAAGTGCCTATGTTATCATCATGTATGTTAGACAGAAAATAAACCTTAGAGATCATGAGACCCTCACTATTTAGAGGTGACCACACTGAGACCTGAGGTCGCATGATTCTTCAGTGGCAGAGCAAGACTAGGACTCAACCTAGTGATGTGTTTGTTGCCCCCAGCTGGCTTTTCATATAGGTTTTTACACTCACCATGTTTTTGTAAAGTCGATCAATACAATTTTAAGATGTAGAAGAGTTCCTAAGAAAGGCCAAGTTCAACCTACTAATTTTATAGACAGAAGCCTAAGACCTGGAGAAGCCAAGGATCAAATGCTCTGGAGGGGAATGAGAGGCATAAGAACGAAGTGGGGCATGTTTCATCTCTGGGTTTTTACAACCTTGAGTAGCAACTGAGTTTCCTAATTATGACTAGAATGAAAATGACACCTTTTTTGGACTGGGAAACAGATCAAGTGCTATCCTATAATTCCTTCAGACTCAGACACAAGTTCATGCACCTCTGCCATCTTTTCTACCTTTGCCACTCATGAGTTCAGAAAAAGTGCTTCTGAAGAAGCCAGAGAAATACATTAACTCTAAGGCACTCTGCCTTATAATTGCAATGCACTAGTCTCATCTTTTAATCTTAAAATATATTGCATGTAAGCATTCTCCTAATGGAATTGCATTAGGTGAATTTCTCCAAAAGTAATGTAATAAAATGGAATAATTAATTTATAAGAATGTTTTACATTAAATAAACCCACCTTGCTTTTACGTTATCCAAGTAAGAAGATGACTTTGAGTCTGACTTTAAATTGCTTTAAACTTCTGATTTATATTCCTGATAACTGCATATTTTGATTGGAAAATTTCTAGAATGCAAATGTCATCACTACATTGTCCTTTTTTTTTTTTTAAAGATTTTATTTTTCATTTTTCTCTCCAAAGCCCCCCAGTACATAGTTGTATATTCTTCGTTGTGGGTCCTTCTAGTTGTGGCACGTGGCATGCTGCCTCAGCGTGGTTTGAGGAGCGGTGCCATGTCCGCACCCAGGATTCAAACCAATGAAACACTGGGCCACCTGCAGTGGAGCATGCGAACTTAACCACTCGGCCACGGGGCCAGCCCCTACACTGTCCTTTTTTCAATACATTTTTTTTTTATTTGTCTTAGTAGATTGTTCATGAAGCTTTTAGGGGGAGTCAAACGGCCCAAAATGTGTGGCATATTGAAAGATGAAATTGTTGATTAAGTGAATTGAATGAAATAATTTTGGTATGAGAAATTAAAATGATTAAATATGCTGATTTTCTGTTAAATCATTGCATAATTTTAATATTACATAGAAAAAATATAGAACAAAAGATAGAGGGGCCAGCCTGGTGGTATAGTGGTTAAGTCTGTGCTCTCTGCTTCAGTGGCCTGGGGGTTGTAGGTTTGGATCCTAGGCATGGACCTATTCAACTCTCATCAAGCCATGCTGTGACAGTGTCCCACATACAAAATAGAGGAAGATTGGCATGCATGTTAGTTCAGCGACAATCTTCCTCACACACACAAATTGTTTGCAACTCTTAGAAAAGGTGATAAATAATTTATATTCTACCAATATTTCACATTAATAAAGTCAACTTATTAGTAAGTCACATGTGAACTTTTCTCCTATTCCCCCAAAACACAGTTCCCAAAACTCATTTCAAATTCCTGCTACATATTAACTAGCTATTGAACTTTGTCTTTGTGAACAGCAGGTATTAAAATGCAACCATACACATCGAGAAATAAAATAAAACATCTATTACCCTGTCCTTTATGACTATTTTTGTATACATAGCCCATATAAGAATTAAAACAATACCTATCCCCCTCTGTGGACAGAAAATATCACAAACAGACAAAGAAACAGACTCAGCAAGACAGTAAGATCCTACTTAGCTTTTAAATGGGTCACATTAATATGAGCAAGTAATTTTGGCACTTAAAGGGATCACAGCTCAGTGATTTTACTTTTGTTTTTAGAGACCACTAAATTAAGCAGAGTGGTCAGAATCTCAGAGGATAATATTGAAACCAGACTTCAAAATGACCTTTAACTTTAGATATTATCAGAAATATATAGAATGAAGTTTCATTAAAATAAACAGACAAACAAAACAAAAGACACTGTATAAAACCAAAGCAGAATGACAATTTATAATTTGGGCAGTCGATAATCCTCACAGGAATGTAGTATTCAAAGTGCAGGTAATAATATAAATAAAACAATAATTTGTTTTTCCATAGCTGTATTCCCAAGATGTATAACAATTTCCAAAACATACTGGCTCTTATTTGTTGAATGTGTGAGTGAAAGCGTGAATGTATGGTTATATTAAAATTTGTAGAAAGAATCTTAACTTTGACACAATATTTTAATAAGAGCTTATTGATTTTCAGTGCTATGTATTTAGTTTGGAGGTCTCAAACTAGGAAAAAAAAGGTGAAAATTAAATTCTTAAGCCAGGTTAAGAGAGCAGTAACAGAAATTATAAAATTAAGAAATCAAAATTGAAGTAATAATTAAATTACACACTGATTTTAGCTGATAAAAAACATCAGTTAGTGAAAATCTTTAAGAATATAAACTTAATAATAAAAGAATAATTACTGAAAATTATTTCTTTCTACTGAAAAGAACAAGAGGAAAACCACTTTGAAGAAGATACTAGGAAAACTTCTTAAGTGTGGTCCTGCTAAAATTTAGCAAAGGCAAATTTGGCAAACTATAAATAAGTAAATATATATCATCGTTTGTTAAGCACATTTACTGATTGCCTACAGATATCAGGAACTGTAATAGGCACTGGAAATACAAAGAAAGCTTAAAGATGTAACCCAGACTCAGGGGTCCAGAGGAGTGATTTTGATCCCAGCAGGAGAATGAATTAGATACTGTCTGAGCGCTGTGATGTGTGTGTGCTGGTTTGATTCTAAGCATCATTTCCTGTAGAAGTTCTCTTTTATTCATTCAAAATAATGCATTTCACAGAGAAATAGTTAAACTTGTAGCTCTAAAGCACTATTCAAAGAAAACTGATTGTTAGTCTAGCTATATTTCTGTATAACCTATAATTGGAAAAAAACAATTCCATTCTCCAGGTCTATGGGGCCATATGCAAATCAGAATTCATCTCCACAACGGAGTTTTGTGATTTCTCAGCATAACCTATCTTTATTTGCTAGTTCCTTACCTGAAAGAGGGTTCAATAACCCCCACTTCTCCAGTGCTCTGGCAAAGGAGCAAGAGATTGCTTTCCAGGCGGGTAGTCACAAGTAAGCAATTTCAAGAATCCTCTAATGAGGCAATCCATAATGGTTTTCCTAACTGAGTTCGTTCACCAACAACAGGGGAAGAAAAAGAAGTAATTCTAGCAGCCTCTTTGAAGGAGGAACACACACACACAAACCTACCTATTCCTTGTGTTGAAAAAGAAAGAAGACGAATACATTGATGAAACCATCACTACGTAGGGTTGTCCTGGACAACAGTTTATGCAGATCATTTGATATATTCTTTAGGCCTTGGCTAAATGTGTACTTCAAAGAATGGCTACTTGTTTTAAATGAAATTCCATATTTAATATTTTTATAGCTTAAAAATCCTCCTTTTTGTAAAAAAGAGATGACCCAAAAAGAAATTATGTGTTTATTTTAAATTGAGATCTTAATGTGCATCTCTTTATATTTGTAGGTATATGTATATATACATAAATTTTCAAATCCTTTAAATCAATAGAATGAAATGCATCACCTTACGTATTTATTGTAGGTGCTTAGAATTTTTTGCTCTGTTTGTCTCTCCCAAATGAATAATTAACGTTATGACTAGAGCATAGTGATTCGTTTTTTCCCAAGGTAGTGTTGGAAAGAGTGCTATGAGATGACTATGACTTTGGACATACAGATGGAAATGTTAACATGATGTTAAAGATTTCAGGACTTAGTTTATATTTTATAGATGTACTTGTAAAGCTTAATAATTGCCATGAGGAATGCTTTTAAAAATAAATAAAATATTACCGTCCTTTCAAAGTCACCTGAACTAGTCACCTACACTTGTAGGACTGGGGTCTGGAATTTACACTTTGAGCACACTCTTTTGGTGATGTTTCATGTACACTAAAGTTCTGGTACTACTACTCGAAATAGTTCTCATCTCTTCCTTCAATTCATGAAATAAAACCTCTAATGATACTTATTACTAGTATAAATTTTCATAGGCGTCTAGAATTGGAAATGGCCACAGAATTCAACCATCCAAATCCTCTTCACTATTTAGGGGTGGAGGGACTCACTAAATTTCTATTTACAAACTTGAAACTAGTAATTTGTAGTTCTCCAAAATACAGGCCCCCCAGGCAACAATTTTCAAGTTACCTCTTCCCACTGCTGCTGCTCTGTGGCTTCTTCCAACTCTACGCTCTCCTTCTACCACAGCTCACTGAAGACAGTGGCATCTTACTCCCATGGTCATACCTAGAATATGCCACAAGCTACAATGGAACTCAGTTCCAATGGCATCCTTGAGGTCAATTACCAGTTCTGGGACCAAGTCTCTCTAGGTCTCTCAGTCCTTCATTCCCAATATCCAAGTTCTTCAAGTTCATGGAAACTTCCAAGTCCCTTGATCTTCTATTTTCTCCCAATTTTAGGGAAACCACTTCCAGGCATTATGTTTTATTCACAACCAGGAGACTATGTCATCTTACACGTCAACAATGCCCTCAACTTTACCACTGACTTCACGCCACCTTTCCTCCTTCCTAGACTGCTCTGTAAATCCTCACCCCTTCATTTGTCCATTTAGGCTGAGGAGAGAGCATGGCTGAAGAAAACTATGCAATTAAGTATAGGTCAACGGTTTTCAAACCCAGCTGGTCCTTCAGCTATCTCAAAAATACTTTTATTTCTTTTTGCCCGACTCAATAGTCACTCCAAAATTTTGGTGCCAATATTAAACTTGCCACTTGTACCCCATCCAAATTCTCAGTAGACAAATTTAACTTGATCCACTTACAGATAAAACATCATCATCAGTAACCATATTTCCTTTCATTCAGCTTGGTTAGGTTCTGAATTAGCCCTTTCATCTCAGGGTCCTTTCTATATCAAGCACTCTCGCACATATTTGCAGCTTGACTATGTCTTACTAACTCATTCCTCTCATCATAGACATTAATTTGAATGAGGTATAGAGGTTACCCAGGCAGGAATGGATGTGTGTGATATGTTGGGAAGGAAGGCAGAGAGAACATTCAAGTATGAGAATGAGCATCACTAATTGAACCATGTTAACTGAGCATGAATCTTATGATACAGGCTCTTTACAAGTGTCTTCCTGAAAACTCTAAAGATGGCTGTTATCCTAATTTTACAGAACAGGCATCTGAGCTTCAGGTTCTGCAACTTGTCCAATGGAGTAATAATAGCTAATATTAATTTCGTACTTACTACTTATTAGAAACAGTTCAAAGCACTTGAAATTATTCAGTAATGTAGTCTTCTCAATAAATTATTAAGTCAATTGTCATATAATCCTCATTGTATCGTTGAGGAAACATCACCCAATCAGAGCTAGTACTTTCTCTTCCCTTAATAGAACATATTCTTAAAAGCATTGTCTAGCTTCAAGATCTCTTCTCCCTCACCTTAAGTGTACTCTTATCAGCTGACGTTTTTGAACCAAGTCCCTTCGCTGTCACAAAGGTACAACACCACAGCATCCTTGCTTCTAAATCTATTGTTTCTGTTTCCTTCTAGTCTCTCTCCCATGTGCTTACTCACAATTCTCAGGTAGATTAGAGTATTAGTCTCCTACCAATCTTTTTATTGTCTTCTGAGTGTTCCTTCTAAAACAAAAACATGATCATAATTGTTTTGTCCTTGTTTTGTTCACCACTGGATTCCATTAGCTCAGGATAAAATCTCCCAGGCAGGACATAAAAGTACTCATACTCAAGCCTTCCTGAGCTCCCACTTTTCTGGATTTGTCCTCACCTGCCCATGCTTATTCTCATACTTGAACCTTCTCTCCATTTTCCTTCCCAACATATCACACACACACACACACACCTCTGTCTAGCTAACCCTATACATTATTCACGTTATGTGATCCACCATATGCTCGTTCTCATCTTCTCCATCTAACCTCCTTTACAAAGCAACCTATTCATATTTTGTTCACTTTAATCAACTTTCTAGATCAGAGCTCAAGAAATTTTTTTGTAAAAGGAAAGATTTTAGGTTTTGTGGGCCTAGAGGCAAAACTGACCAACAGTTTTCTCAGAAATGCTCATAGTGTGTTTAAATTTTACATTTTACATTTAAAAATGTAAAAGACCACTTTTACCTCTCAGGACATACAAACATCAGCAGTGGGCCAGATTTGACCTGTAGGATGTAATGTGCCAAGATTTTTCCTAGATTATAATTATTTTTTTTTAATTTATCTCTCTCTGTCATTTCACAGTGTGAAAGTAGGGCCTATATCTTTTATCTTTTTAATTTTTAGTGATTATCTCGGTGGTTGGTACACATTCATCATTTAGTAGATGTCAATTAAGTTAAAGCAAGTAGTAAGTGATATTTTATTCCTGAGTCCATGCCAAAAATGCAGTCAACCATTTCATTTTATAGATGGAGAACCTGAGTCAATAAAAGTGTTAAAGTAGCGTGTCTACATTTATAGTAAGAATAAATATAATGCTTACATTTAACAATATATGATCAATGCATGACAACACAGTCATTAATGCATATTTCTTCCTCACTGAGGCAGAGGTTGTGCTATTCCTTTGTTGATCCTGGGCCCGGCACCCAGCATTGAGTCACATAATTTATAATCATACAATTGTTTTCATCATGTGGTGAATGAAATGCTTCCTAATATATTTTTATCATTGTATCGTAAAAGAACACTATGAGGGAGATGTTATTTTTATATTATAAAGGATAAAACTGAGCACCAAGTGTTTATGGACTTGTCTAATACAACACAGCTTGAACATGGCAGTGTCAGGACACAAACTCAGTCTTCTGAGCACATATCCAGGACCTTCTCATTATAAATTCACTGCTTCCATACCAAAATAAAACATTTGTTTAACTCTTGAATGAAGTTCTTCAAAGCTCAAATGATATTTTATTGCCAAAATGACAGTCAATTAAACCAAGATCTTAAAACTTTCCAGCCAAAGGAATAATGTTCTCCCTGTCTGAGTTTACAGTGTTTATCAGGGACTTTAACTGTTAATGCCCCCTAAAAATGCTTTTCAACTCAGCAAAAAGAGGATCTGTCTTGATTACGCTTTTAAGGTGGTTCCTAGTATTACCAGTAATCTGAGTAACGTAAAGAGGCAAAATAATATAAGGAAAAAACTATATTGAGGCAAAAGGACATAGAAATGGGTGATGGATGCAGACTGTCACATAAATGCCTTTCAATTAGTTCTGTATAATGTATGTTCCTTTAGTAAGGCTGATGTATTGTTTTTCAATTTTTGCATCTTTTCTTTGGTGAGAAAGTTTGTTTAGCCATCACTGACTATTTAAATGTAAGAATATACATTTTTAATAAACTGGTTTACTGTGTGCTTTTTATTTATTTCAGTTTAGATATAAATTATATACACTCCTATGGTCAATATGAATTTTATAATATGAGAAAGCCTTCAGTGGTTCACAGTGAAACAACCAGAATTACATTAATAACGGTACGTTTTGTATAAGGTATATTGAAAATTACTTATGGAGTCCCACTAGGAGCATAACAATGAGTGAGCACCTTGCTACAGCTGAAATAATGCAAAAGCTGTCCCTGAGTTAATTAGAAAAGAAACAACGTCTTCATGGCTTCAAATGGTATATCACAAATCTTGCAATTTCATTGGAGTTTTAGATTCACAAAGTACAAAACAAAGGTTTCCGTGTTTCACTTCCAAGAACTGAAAAATGAATATTTACTTAATGTTAGAATTAACCAAAGCAAAATGTAATTAACCAGTAGTAGGAACATGTTTTCAAAAGCCTATACATGGAGGTTTAAAAATATTCAAAATGATGACAGTAGTTTTTGCATGAAATTAGTTATTTGGTGGAGATAATGCTGGTACTATTGTGACTTTCATAAACTGCTGGAAAACAGCAGCAGTTTCCAAGGATGATCTGATAAGATAGCTGTTACAATCCAATGAAGAATTTCAAACACAAACCACACCTGCTGTGACATTTCCTAATATTTAAGTAAAATTCAGAAAGTGATGACTCTCAAAACTGAATGTTTTTATAAAAGGGATTAGGATATACCCTGTTGACTTTTAGGCTATTAATGGATTGATTGGCAAGCTATTATCTTTTATACTCTCAAGAAAAGGCTAAATCCTAGATGCTTAACTTATCAAAAATCTAGAATCTATTAAACAAATTTCAGGGAAGAGAATGGTAGACATTTTAAGTTCTACTATTTGATCTTCTAATCAAACAATTTTGACTCATAAAATACATCAGCAACAACCTTCTAGCCACAGTCTAAATTCCTGGACTTGTATAAAATGAGCTATCTTTGGCTTGATATTACTATGTAATTTTATTGGTACACCAGCCATTTATTCAGCTATAGTCTCCCTATTTTGTGTTTCCCCAAATGTCTTTTACTATTTTTCCCCCAATTATGGTAGTTACAAATTTATTTTCTAGCTCTAAAATATGTGAATGATGTTACAACTTAATAGATGATTCTCAGTTTTAGGAGTTGCTAACAATGGTTCGGGAGATGAAATATAATTTATATACATAAATTAATCATATATGTGGAAACTGTTTCATGGATTATTCTCTTCCTAGAAATAATTTGATAAGTAGGGTGAAGTATCGTAATTTTCAAAGCCCAGGCCCACTAAAATTTAAAGACATGACTCTAGGAAAAACTATAAAGAAAACCAGAGATTAAAAACATAGTCTCAATCTCTCCTTTACACAATCCTAACATGTTAAGGTATTTCTTTCTGGGAGCTATGTCACATTGCAGGTCAAGCAGGAAGTTCTGGATGTTTTCTCAGACTTTTTCTGCTTTGCAAAAATTTACTGGGAAATCCTATTAAACAAAGTTGTTAAAAGATAGTCTGAAATCAAGATATCACTGCCGCTTAATGTCTGTACATGATGACGTTTTAAAAAATGCTGAAAATAGGGCATGAAAAACAGATAAAAACACTGCACTTCAGCTCTTTTAACTAGCCATTACTGTTCCCAAGAGAGAATCAATAAGTCTGGTAATTTATAGCTGAACATTCTCTTTTGAACTGTATATTATTTTTTCTACTTAGAATTAATTTGTTTACTACGCATGAAGGAGAAGGTGGGCAAAGGGCAAAGGCACTGATTAGAAATGCACCAAGTGCTTCTCTGAGTAAACAGAACATGTTTGTGACCTCTTATATGTAACCCTAATGAGATATATATTTTTCTTATTTGGAGGAATTCCAAATGAATTCTTCTTTTGATTTCTTGTATTTTAGCACTCTTTGCAATATTATCTTTGAGTGTTGTAGTTCTTATTAAATGGAATCCTAGATTAACCAGCATTTTATGAAATTTTGTCAAAATATTACTGTGAAGACTAGTATACGATAAGCAAATATATGTTATTTAAAATTAATTGTATTTTCAAAAGTTTATGAAAACACTTTATAAAGGCAAGTATGTATCACTTAAGTCACAAAAGTGACAAGTTTTAAACATTAGAAATCACATGAAATCAAAGAGATTTTTAAATAGTCATAGGGAGAGCACACTTGCCCAGTAAGGACTCGAGAAGCTACACATTTGAGTATATTTAAGACATTTTGTGAAGACATTTCGGATTTGATAGGACACATTAGCAGTCTTCTTCCACAATAGACAAGTGAGATGTTAAAAACCACTAAGGAAGCCAGATCTAGCCCAACAAAGGAGATGATATTTGGGATAAGTGGCAAGAGAACCGGAGCATTTTATTTCAGCTCTGTCTTAACACTTGTCACTTAAGAGATATGCTATTTGTATATCTACAGCCATATCTATATCTATATATGTTGAACTCTTCCCTTGAAAAAAGCACAATCAGATATCTTTGTACACTTTCACATAGTCATTCATTTACTCCTCCATTCATTTTT
Organism: Equus asinus; assembly: GCF_041296235.1. Lineage (NCBI taxonomy): Eukaryota > Metazoa > Chordata > Mammalia > Perissodactyla > Equidae > Equus > Equus asinus. The sequence goes on from NC_091807.1 coordinate 4,498,929, forward strand.
GTGTAACGAGGAACCCAAAGTTCTGGGTAAAATTATGTTACTTGCCAATCCCTTAAAACAGCTGAGAAGTTGGGAGGTGGAGGTGTTAAGGAATTCTTTACATTTAAGGAATAACATGAGCATTGTTGGAAAGGAGTAGATCCAATAACCTACTTCTAGGCTGTTAAGGTCTAAACCATTACTGAATTTCTTCTACCTAAAAAATAAATCCAAATATTCAAAGCAACTATGTTGGCACACTGTTCAAACTTCAGTCACAATTAGAAACATTTGGAATGTGATCTAGTTTTCCTGTTATTTGAGTCCATCTTACCAGGCCACTTAAGTCTCTTCCACGTTGTAACTTCACAAACTTGATGCTAGCCGTCGTTACCTCTTTGTTCTTCTAACTCTATTAGCCTTTCCACACTGACCTGAAGTAAATTTAATTTTTTTATGCCACTCTTTTCAATTTATTTTAAAAAGAAAAAAATCCTTCAATTCATCAAAACAAAACAAAAATTCTAATACAACTTAACCAATGTTTATAATAGGATGACTGTGATGGTTAATATTATGCTTCAACTTGGCTGAGCTAAGGAATTTCTAGATAGCTAGTAAAACATTATTTCTGGGTGTATCTGTGAGAGTGGTTCTGGAAGAGATTAGCATTTGATGTGGAAGACTGAGTAAAGAAGGCCCCCTAACCAATTTGAGTGGGCATCATACAATCCATTGAGAGCCTGAAGAGAATGAAGAGGTGGAGAAAAGGCAAAATTGCTCTCTGTTTGAGCTGACACATCCATCTTCTCTTGCCCCACTGACATCTGTCCTATGAGTCTTAGGCCTTTGGACTCAGACTGGATTACACCACCAGCTTTCCTGGTTCTTCAGCTTGCAGACGACATATCATGGAACTTCTAGGCCCCCACAACTGTGTGCACCATCATATAAAAAATCTCTTCTTATATCTATATATCTATATATCCTATTGATTGTGTTTCTCTGGAGAACCCTGACTTATACCATGCCTATGTCACATCTCTAGCATGTCATATTGTTGGCAATCTGGGTCGTATATGATTTGATTGATATTTTCATTCAGCTTTTGCCCACTAGGAATGTTTGATATTCTGATTGTTTTACTGTAATATTTGAGTCTCTTCAGACATAAATTAATTGCTATTTGTACAATCCTCTCTATAAAAATAAGCCTTTTTTTTTTTTGAGGAAGATTAGCCCTGAGCTAACATCTACCAATCCTCCTCTTTTTGCTGAGGAAGACTGGCCCTGACCTAACATCCATGCCCATCTTCCTCTACTTTATATGTGGGACGCCTGCCAAAGCATGGCTTGCCAAATGGTGCTGTGTCCACACCCGGGATCCAAACCAGCGAACCCTGGGCCACAGAAGCAGAACGTGTGCACTTAACTGCTGAGCCACTGGATCAGGCCCTAAAATGAGTCATTCTTAAAAGTAATATTGTTCTTGCTCATCCGTAAGGGTATAGAGAGAGAGATTCAAGTGTTAGAAGGAAGATGAAACAAAATGATCTTTCAGTTTCATTCCAAATAGAATTTTTGTTTTTTAGAGTCTACTGTCTACTTGTTTTCAAATATAACACAAAATAAATATTCTTTTAGTCTCAAATCATTTAAATTACAATGCTCCTTTGAGATTCTGATAAGAATCATTTTAAAAGTCTGAGCTCAGAGGCTGGCCCTGTGGCCAAGTCGTGGTTAAATTCATGCGCTCCGCTGCAGGCAGCCCAATGTTTTGTTGGTTTGAATTCTGGGCGCGGACATGGTACTGCTCATCCAACCAGCTGAGGCGGCGTCCCACATGCCACAACTAGAAGGACCCACGACGAAGAATATACAACTATGTACCGGGGGGCTTTGGGGAGAAAAAGGAAAAAATAAAATCTTAAAAAAAAAAAAGTCTAAGTTCAATTTATTGAAAACTTCTCTAGATAAATAAACAAAATATATTTCTTACAAAAATCTCTCTAATGCTGTGTTAACTCATTGGCAGTACTCTCCACATTAGCATATAATGATAATAATGACTTCTCTTTATTGTGATTTTTTTTTGGTGTGGAAGATTGTCGCTGAGCTAACATCTGTGGACATTTTCCTCTATTTTGTATGTGGGATGCCACCACAGCAAGGCTTGAATGGTGTGTAGGTCCACGCCCAGGATCCAAACCTGCAAACCCCAGGCCACTGAAGCAGAGTGTGCAAACCCAACCACTATGCCACTGGGCCGGCCCCTCTTTCTTATTTTTAAAACACAATCTACTGGCAAGCAGATTTTACTCCTGCCAGGAATTGGGTGACAAAGGACAGGGCAGAAAAGGATTGAAAGAGGGTTCAGGCAGATACCATAGGCTCCTGTAAATAAAAGACAAGAGCTGAATCTGATAGGGAAGTAGCAAAGTTTTCAGAAAAGGAATGAATGTCTGAGACCTGGCAAATCTGCTGAAGTGGAGACGAGCAAATGGTAATAGTGTAATTAGATTCATACACAAAATCTAAAATTCTGTAAATGAAACTGAGACTGAGAGAATGCATCACAACCAGAGCTGTATGTCCTTGAACTTTAGAGGAACCGCATTGGTCTCAGGGACTAGAGGAATTCTGGAGAAAAAATAAAGAGACAAACACCCAACAGCCTCTCCCCTAATTCTATTTCCTGGTTAAGAGATTCATGATTTTGCTCTCAGACCATTGGCTTCACAGGAAGGTGAGTCCTTCCGTGTCTCAGAGGTGAATTTAGATTGTTCTGGGTTGGCCTAATGTGATGCTTCATTCCCTTTTCCTACCCCTGGATTACAGGCATGAGCTAAGATTCATAAATTAGTCACACATCCCGAAAATGTATACAACTATGCAAAAGTCTTCCTATGTGAATAGTTCCATTAAACATTAATATGAGTAAGAGTAAAAGGAAGCTATTCTATGGAAGTCTCTTAAAAGCCTGATGTGTTATTTTAATTGCAAATGAATAAGTCAGCTTCGGGCATTCAGGAATAATAATGATTTTTGTTTTTTTAAGAGAGAATTTTTAGTAAATTTCAAAACTTTGAAAATATCACCAATTGTTATTACAATCCTATTTGGTTCATGCATATTTATAAACACAGTCTAAAAATTTTATATGTGCAGATTATAATACATAATTAAATAACCTTTTTAATTAAAATGTGAAGTGAAAAATCTATGTACACGCAAAAGCTTACCCTGAACTCTAATGTCAGCCCCTTAGGGAAAGAGCAAAGGAGACCCCAACTGAAGTGATCAGTGACAAGCAGTGGACAAACAAACTTTCTAGGGTTTTTCTTTCCTTCTTTTTTCTATAAAACAATTGCAAAAGAAAATGTCAAGAAGTAGATTAAATGAATCTTTGCTTTGATACTTCATGCCACCATATTAGTTAAACAGAAAAGGAATTATATGCCATTTTACTTGCATAATTGCTGCTTTTTTCTTTCTTTGTAAACCACTCAATTCAAATTAACCTACACGCAGGCTACATACAGCAATTATGTGATGGTGACCAATTTGTGAGTGAATACGGTAAATGAAACAAAATACTGTACATATCAGCAAAGCACAAATAGTGTGCTGAATTTTGAAAATTATTAATTATAAATGAAAAGAAAAGAAGCAAGATCATCAGGTATAGGTAATCAGTTTCCTTGTACATTTGTAGGACATATGGAAAACGTACTACAAAAGAATAATTCTTAGTAATCAATATGCAACTTGAGAAGAAAGATAAGAAAGCAAATGTTCCTCATCCTTCTTGGGCTTTGAAAATGTGATTCTCCTTTGTGAATTAATTTCTACATGTTAAACAATTAATTTGAAGAGATGGCAACCATAATTTAAGTAGGCTCCTAAATATTGCCTACATTCTTAAATATAGAAACAGTTGTGTACAGAAATACAGTAAAACAACAAGCAATAACTCATGATCACTTTTAATGCCAAATTCTCCATTTTTAACAACAAGAACAAATACAAAGAGTATGTAATAAAAGAGGATGAAATAAAAGCAGCCAGCTCTCTATGAGGTAAAATCCACCCAAATTCCCCAAATTCCCCAGCTCTGCTTGTCTTGCAGCCTAAAATTCTTGGCTCATGGACACACCTTTTCTCAGAGTCACATTATAGCATTCATTTTCACCTCCAGTCTGATGTTCCTGTAATCACTAAGTCTGAAAATACTGATAGGAATTCACACAGTGCTTTGGGTGAAGAGTATATGAATTTTGATTATTCTGCTAATTAACAACAAAAATTATGCAGCTATTATTAAGCTTACAGCAAATGAGATTCTGTGAAACCAAAGCTGTTAAGACGTCTGTGTTTTGTAAAATTACCCCCCAATTTTTCCCTTGTCTTTAAAAAACTGAGAGCCAAATATAGTACTTAATATAAGACAACATAGGTACCATGAGCATCAACTCTTAGACATTGAAATAGAAACTAAAGAAATTTCATTTGCTTTTTCCAATGTCATGCTTTTTTTAACAACAATTTCCTCTTTTTTTTGTTTAAAATAAGCACTTAGTAATGTGATTGACAAAATGTCTTATGACTCTCTTAGATGCAAAGATTTTCTATGTCCGTTTTTCAATACTTTGCATCAGCTATCACCCGTTTCTGACCATTTCCTACTGGAAACTTGAAAGAAAAAATGGGTCCTGCTTTTGCCATGAAGCACATTGCAAGTTTGTTTGCAGAACAGTAGCTTGGGCTATCGATTCTTTTCCTTCCAATAGACATACGAATAGAAACCCTACAATTTTCATCACTATTTTACCACATATTCGCTGTGGAAATTAAAGTCACCTATGTCCCATCTTCCACTTTTACACATTCTTTTCTAATACAAAATGGAGAATTTTAAATAAATTTAAAATACAGTTTAGAGATTAATGATTGAGAGAAATATCTTTCCTCGGAAAATAATATCCATCTTAGATATGGCTAAGTAGATGCATCCATGAGGTCAAAAGAGTGTGCATTAGGGGTTATTTCTGATTTGAGTGCAGCATAAGTTTGAAAGAAAATTGAGTACCAGTGTAGATATGTCAACTAAGAAGCAGTCCTTCTTTCTTAGACTGCTTTCCTCCAGGAAGATCTTGGGAAGAAACCCTGACATGTGCCTACCTGTCATAACTGGACCCTCTTCCCACTGTAAAAACCTTATTTCTTGAAGCTTTAGCAGGGTTTGTTATCGATGATTTGATTGACTATAGGGGTTCTCAAATTGCAGTCCAGTGTGGAAACCAACAACACTGGCATATCTCCTGTGAGCTTGTTAGAAATGCACATTCATGGGCCCTGTGCTGCCCTATGGAATCAGAATGCTTGTGGAAGTAGAATGTCAGAAATCTGATTTTGACGACTCTGGGCGATACTGACATACATCAAAGTTTCAGAACCACTGGTTATGTAGATGCCAAGATTAATGATAAAAAGGCAGTTTATCATTATTATGATGATTATTATTAGTTAGTGTTGTAGTAGTTGTATGTCTAAACGGATTCTGAAATATTATTTTCTTGCAATTATACAAGGCACATGCAAAATAAGCTGTAAATGTTAAGCAGCAGCTGTCATGATATGATAGAGGAAATTCTAGCATAAGAGGAGGGGAAAAAATGTCTTCATTTCATCCAGTCTTAGCTTCTATTATTCAATATTCAAGACTCAAAGTGGTCGCTCAAATTTGGCATTGTAGAATACGTGTAACCCAAGAATATCAACCCATATCAATAAGTGACACATCTTTGATCCCATTTTTTTTTAAAGATTGCGACCTGAGCCAACAACTGTTACCAATCTTTTTTCCTTTTTTTTTCTGCATTTATCTCCCCAAATCCCCCTGGTACATAGTTGTATACCTTAGTTGAACGTCCTTCTAGTTGTGTCATGTGGGATGCCGCCTCAACGTGGCCTGACCATCAGTGCTATGTCCATGCCCAGGATCCGAACCAGCGAAACCCTGGGCCACTGCAGCAGAGAGCACAGACTTAACCACTCGGCCATGGGGCCGGCCCCGACCCCATGTTTTATTCACAGTATATGATCAGTATTATGTAATGAATGGATGTTCTACACGAGTGAGGCCAGTCTTGACAATGTGGAAATATGCATATCCATATGATAGAGCAATCTAAAATAGTGGGCTGTGAAATTGCTGATTATACTTGTCTCAGATCTGTGCACCCTTTGTTTTCTAATCCTTCTCATTCTTTCTCTCAAAATGAGCCAGTAAGATTTAAAAATTAGGAAGGTGGGTCAAACATAGCCATAATATTGAGAAAATGTATAGATGGAGAACCTACATGCTCTACCATTGTCAAACAGGCACTATCTTTTACTTCTAAATTGTCAGAAGAGGAACTGTTTTCTATGACCACTTCAGTAATGTGCAGCTCTCAGGCAAACACACTTTAGAAAGGGGAGAGAGTGGAGTTTAAATTTTAAATCTGAGAATCTGAGTTCATTTATTTTTTCACTCTGTTCCTGAATGTTTCAATTGTCACAAGAATTACTCAAGTCACTGCAAATTTGAACAAGTCATGTATTTTCCTTCTTTATAAAAATGTCTTTTAGATAAGCAGGATACAAACTAAAATAGAATGCCAGTAAGCGAACTGTAAAAAATGTTCTTATCACATTGTCTTCTTGCTGGGTCCAACTCTCATCTAAAATAGACCTATAACACTTGCCGTAACGAACACTTGCCTGGCTTATTTTTTTAATTAATGGAATTTATTTTTTAGAATACTTTTAAGTTTGCAGAAGAATTGAAAGAAGAGTTCCCATACACCCTTCAGTCCCATTAATGTCTGGCATTAGTGTGATACATTTGTCACAAGTGATGAACCAATATTGATACATTATTATTAACTAAAGCTGATAGTTTACATTTGAGTTCATCCTTTGTGGTGTACCTTCTATGGATTTTGACAAATGTATAATGACATGTATTCACCATTTGAGTACTACAGAGAAGAGTTTCACTGCCCTAAAAATCCCCCAGTCCAGTTTAATGTCGAATTATGTTATACTGGTAAAGATAGTTTAAAATCCCTTTGGGATAAGGATAGGAGATATTGAAGGCTTGTCCTTTACTGAACTCTAAAGAATGTTTCCAGTTAAGCTTATACTTATATGAAACTGCATGACAGAATGGGATAGTTTAGGCTCCTGTATATTGCTACTTGTCTTAGCTCGAACTGCTGTAACAAATTCCCATAGACTGGGCAGCTTAAAGAACAGATATTTATTTCTCATAGTTCTGGAGGCTGGAAAGTCCAAGATCAAATATACCTCGCCAAAACCTTGATTTTGGACTTTCCAGCCTCCAGAACTGTGAGAAATTGGAGTATAGTGTGAATGAACGAGAATGAAATAAAAGGCAGGATTTGCAAACAGGTTTGACAAGTGAATTTAGTTGGTTTCCGTGCTGATTTTGTCTAAATACTCTATACAATATGCAAAAGAATGTATGAATACAAAATTTAACTTGTTATGACTTTAGAATTTAAAACTGAAAGCTTTACTGCTTCTCTTTTTTACTGCATTTAATGAATTTTTTAAATAAGTTCTTCAATTATTTACATAAATTGGATGTTTTTCTATATGTATGTATATAATCATCTCATGCTGAATCTCAAATTGGAAATGCACATCACAGATTTTTATAACCAATGCCTTTATTTGAATAAAGCACAATTGAAAAGTAAAGCTGAGATAGTCAAAAGTAAAGACTTAACCTACTTTTCATTATCCTTTTAACTGAGCATAAGATTAACTTAGTATAGTCAAGATATTGAGACTGTCTGGGATAGAGGACATCTTCCTGATGCCGTATTTAGCTCCAGAATTGTTAATGAATGATGGCTTTCAAAACGGAATATCTTTACCCAATTTATGTATTTCATCTGTATGTATATACATTGATATTTATAATATGATGCGGTACTCTTTAATTAAAAAAACTAAATTATGCAGCTGTACTCTAATGATCTTTTTTCACATTTCAGGCCTGTCTCTGACTTCTTTGTTCTCACTGCTCATTTTGGGTTGGGACATTGGGGGCAAAGCAGAGCCCTCAAGAGCAGTGGCAATGTAAGATCGCTTGTAAAATGCGTGGGGCCATTTCACTCACCCGTCTCTGTGGTATAAATCATTGTTCCTCATGAATATGTGAGGTTTTCCTATTTTCCTAACATCCCTGCAAGATCCACACTCAAATAATTCTTTATTTCCATGGGTCTTCTGCCTCTAACAGTATTTAAACTTTTTAAATTAAAAACATTGTTAGTGAGTTAATAAATATAATTGTTTGATCATACTAGTGAATAAAAAATAATTTAACTGAAAGGCTATTATCAAAAAAGCATAAGAATAATCAGATGATTATTATCAGATAATGATTATATCTAAATATTATATTTAGTCCTTGCTGCAAGTAAGAGAATTCCCTATAATACAGAAAATTCTGGAAATACAGTTTGTCAGAGGTATATACTTTTTTTTAAAATACATTTTAGACATCTTGGTTTCATTGATATTAAAAAACAACAAAATTTTATATTTAGCATATGGCCAACTAGCTATTTTATAAGGAAATAATGTATAGGAAAAGTTATTTTTTAGCAAAGAAATATTCTGGCATTAAAAAAACATTTATGATTATTTTCTGTCCTCTGGGGAGTTCTATTTTAATTCTTTAGCTTCTAAATGGCATTGGCATTACTATGATGTTGCTTACTCTAGCATGAAATGCCACAATAAATAATATATTATGCACTGCTCCCCCCACAAATTTGCAATAATTAAATATTCTTGTTGTTTCATCCCTAAGAGAAAGTCTAATGTATTTATGTATGATGCTGACAGCACATCTCTCCCTTATAAGCTTTGATCCTACAGCAGATGAGTCTTAAATCCCTTATTTGTATACAAATCCTAACCTTAAAATCAAGGCATTAGACTAAAAGTTTGTTTGAAGTACATAGCTTGCATTCAGAAATGCAATTAATAGCTCTCAAAAACTTGTGCTATAAAATGTGCGATGTTGGTAAAATTTAGTAAAGCAGGTTTAAATGTCATTTAAAATATCCTAACATTAACATCACATGAAATCCAGGGGAAAATTACCTGAACAATCTATCTAAAAGAGTTATTTTTATCAACCATTTTATCTTGTCAATTCATTTGTAGAAAAAAATAAAGTTAGTGGAATGGTTTGATAGATTTTTTTTTTCATTGAATTTACTATTTTCTACGCCAGAGTTTGCAAAGCTTGGCCATTTGCCCACTCGCAAGACTTCCTGAATCAGAATTCCTGAGTGAGAGGGCCCTGGAAATGCATTTAAACAAACACTTTTGGTGACTCGTATACACGCTAAATAGAGTGTGAACCATGGCTTTAGACCATACATCTAAAGGTTTCTAAATATTTAGTACCAAAAATTTCTCTTTGTACATTTGCTGAAGATGTAAAGTGTAAGTAAATTGACACCAGGTTCCTTGAAAGCCAATGAGAAGAGCTTTGTTTATAGATCTGATAATCAAATATTTACACATATATAGTTAAACACAAGGTTTTATGATAGAGCAACACTGTATATAGCAAACCCTCATTGGTTCAGAAGGCGGTTCTTTAAAATTAATATCATACCAAAACTGCATGGTCAAATGGTGGAGACATTTGCACTTTAACAGCTTCTTTCAGTTTTGCACAATTTATTTTTTAAAACTAAAAACAATATGAATAACTTACCATAATTTTTCAGGATAATAATACAAATTTCAGCTGAAGACTCAAAACAACTTGATAGAGTTCTCAGGAAAAGGTATGCCTCTAATATATAAACCAAATATCTTATACTTGAAGGAGAAATAACATTGCCACTTCACTCTCTCCCCTAGTAACACATCGACAGAAAGAGGAGAGTTTCAGAAGCTGATGAGAAATGACAGGCAATGTAAAGTAAAGTTTGAATAGAAAATGTGAAAACCTTGAGGTGGTTGCAAAAATCCGTAGGAGAACTGGTAAAGTGCTTATTAGAATTATCAGCTTAAAAAATTCCATGATAAGAATGTAAAGCAAAAGCTGCCTCTGGATTGCTTAGCCAGCAAAAAGAAATGAGACTGGGGATTGAACAGTGCTCTTTAGATTGAAGAAAAAATATCAACATGTGTAGGTTGAAGAGAGAAAGAGAGGGGGGGGGAAAGAAAATCTAAAACACTTCAAAAGTTTGGGCAAAACCACCCCCAAACTCTAGTTTTACACATATAGTAAACATTTTACTGCACATATCAAAACTATACAGTTGCTCTGATCTTTGAATGGCCACAATTCAAAGTGTTGCTTTTCTCAAGTAGTTTTTTTGCTTCCTTCTGCAGGATTTAGCTAGGTAGATTTTTGTTGACTCTTGTTGGAGTCTTTAGCTTTGTTGAAGACCTTTTGCCCTGGTGCTAATTAATTAGGAAATTAGTATAGTTAGAGGATATTGCCTTAAAGGATCTGGTATGATCAGCTATGATCATGCACTAATATCACAAATGAATTATCTTGTCAAAATACATAGCCAGTCTCCTACCCAGCACCTGAAGCTATAAAGCATAGAATTTTGTTTCCATACCAACACGTATGAATGAAATGAAGCCTATCTACTAATGCTTTCACTATTCTTGTCCATTTTGTTTTCTTACAAATATACTTTTTATTGCCTTAATCACGTGCACAAACTAAGGAAAATGTACTTGTTTCTGAATATGTGCATATATAATATATACAAAAACAGGAAAAAAAGTAAATTGCTGTTGCTAAAAAGCAATGAAGAAAATATGTACTGGCTCCAAAAACCTCCAGTTTATTCTTGAAAAGACATCTTAAACAGCTAATTTTTTTTTAAATTTTGTTTTAGTAAAGAAAACCCACATCAGTCTTGAAGCCTATGACTACCATTTCTCAAATTATACATAATTGCAGTGTGATGCATTTTGCTAATTACCTGTACTGTGTGACCTTAAGCAAGTTTCTTACTTTCTATCAACCCCAATTTCTTAATTGTGTGTTCTTCTTTTTTGTTTTATTTTCAACAGCACAATGATTTTGCAGCAACGGATATTTCTAATCTCCACTAGAGCTCCATTTGTCCCTTTATTAGAGACTATACCTGGTAGATTTAACTATGACTTTCCATTAAATTGGTAATAACAAAAGTATAATGGAGAGAAAGTTGAACTAGCTTGGGGCTGGGAGACCTCAGCTGTAGTCTCAATGCAAAATGGTCATGTGTCACTAAGGAATTCATGTTATGATTTTGATTGGTGACCTTTTGTCCCCAGAAACTCTGCCAGTTCTGAAATTCCAGAGTTCAGCTATACAGTTCAGTATATTGTTAATTTTCACTTAAGAAACCACAATTCCAATAAAATTCTTTTGATTCTAAATTCCCTATTCTTTGTAAACCTTTTACAGAAAATCATGGTATGACATCTTTCTTGAAATGATGCTTTTAATCTAAATTCTGTGGTGTAAAGGAGCTGGTTCCTACCAGACTTGTGAGACAGCATTGTATGCCTCAGTTCTCAATTCTGTGTTAGTCATGCCAATTTGTTATCTTGAAACCAGCCGTGGTTGGAATATTTTAACCGTAGAATTGGGTAAATGCTATAAATCAGGACCTTTTACCTTTTGAGAGCCCGTTGTTATAGACATTTATTAGCACACCACTTGGATTGGACCTAAACTATGCTTATGATGCCATTCAGTAGGGAAATCTATATTTTTACTGCAGATATTTTTATCCTAACCTACAATTTGGTGATCAGCGTCTCAGAAAATAATGACCCCACTTGTTTAAATAGGTATATTTTTAATCAAAGCACATAATTTAACACACTAAAGTATATTGAACTTTTATTGATCTTTATAATAAATGTTATCAATACTATAAGTTCTAACCTTTGAAGTTTCTATGAACATTTAACTCAGCAGGTCAAGCACAGTGGTTTGTTGGGATTTCCAGTCATGTTCACGAATTCTATTGCAGCTTAGTGCAAATTCATCTTCCCCTAGTCTTCTGTGAGCTTCCTAAGCCATTATACACTCTAATAAGACCCCTAGAGTCACCTCCTTTCTCAATCACATTGCTTTTTCACTCCATCAGCTACCATACAATAGATCAGTTTACATCAGTATGTCTTCTTGGTACCATTTCAAACTATATATAACGTACAATAACACATTTTCAGAGGCAGAATGAATTATTGTACTTCATAGTGCCCTTGTCAAAGTATTGCATGAAGAGTTGTCCTTTGTATTGAAAAAGGACACCTTTGCATCCTTTGAATGGGGTTGTCACTGATCAGGCTGTTGGCCTGTCCAATTCTGTCTGCCATTAGAAGTCGATTATACCACCAGCCCTCAGGTAGGTCACTGGATCTGTTGTTTGATGCTGCTCTCCCTTTGTGGTTCTCCCTCCTTCCTTTCCTAGCCAATCTATAATATTCTTCATCAGAATCATTATATTTCTCCTGCACAATTGTTTTTATTCTGTCGCTATCATCAACAAAGAGCGCTAATTCATGATGTGCTTCAGTATCTCTGAAGAATTTATTTTCCCCTCCTTCACTCTGAATGGCCCTTTCCAGTCTATAACTTGGCTATTGCTTAAAGAAACTTGTTCTTAATGGAGTTAACCATTTTTAATTGTTTTGCAAAATCAGATATCATATAGTTTTACCCAATTCTTTGTTTTCAAAGCAAAGTCCACTAAAAAATTTCCTCAATTAAAATAGAAAATATGGAACTGTGGAGGAGATGTAGTAATAACGCATAGGCAAATTGCACAAAAATGGCAAATATAGGGGCTGGCCCCGTGGCCGAGTGGTTAAGTTCGCGCGCTCCGCTGCAAGCGGCCCAGTGTTTCGTTGGTTCGAATCCTGGGCGTGGACATGGCACTGCTCGTCAGACCACGCTGAGGCAGCATCCCACATGCCACAACTAGAAGGACCCACAACGAAGAATATACAACTATGTACTGGGGGGCTTTGGGGAGAAAAAGGAAAAAAATAAAATCTTTAAAAAAAAAAGGCAAATATGTTTGAAAGAGAGCTTGATAAGAAAAAGCAGCATATGATGATATGCAAAAAGAAAGAGAAGAGATGGGTATAAAATGGAAATGAATGTGAAACCAGATACGATGGTCAACAGTGCACTTACCTAAAAGTTTCTCTAATGGTAGGAGAACACTAGATTGGTTTAGCATAACTCTAGAATCAACATGAACATTTTTTAAAGTCATGTGGTGAGAATTAAAATTCGCAAATCGTGGGATATGATGGGCCTCAGGGGTGGCATGCATACGAACGCACACACTTGTGTTCTTAATTATTTTAACTGGGGTTTGAAAGGAGAGCATAAATTGGAATAGCTCTCGTCTATGTTTTTTAACTGCTGAATCAAACTTAGTAACGTGTTCCTTATTGTCCTTCTCCCTTTACATAGAGAGCACTGATTATGAAACCAAGGAGGATGCAAAGGGAAGGAATCAACAGGCTGGAAGGAGAGAAGGAGTAACTACAGAGAACATTCAGGAGATGTCACTGGTGCAGAATCTTTATGCAAAGCTGTTCAGGAAATGAAACAGGATGTCAATAGCTACACATTTTCTATTCTCAAAATCTACCATCAATTCTTGATTTTCTCTCTGAAATATAGCTGTCTTCAGGTAGAAAATTTGGGACCTACTAACTTCTGACATATCTACAACATCACATCTAGTCACAAGGTCCAATCAACTTAATTCCATAAATATGTCTTTATTCAATGTTAGCATCTTCAGTGTGCTCTTTATCATCTTTAACCCAAGTTAAGACAACAATTTATTAACAGGTCTCCCTTCCTCTATTCTCTTCCTTCTCTAATATCCTCCTGTATGCTTCCCAAATTAGCCCTGTATCATTCACATCTGATCACATCACTCTTCCATTTGACTTCCTTGGTGATACATTACCACTTGCAGTGTAAAGTCCAAATTTCCTGGTATAGCACAGAAGTCTCTTTACAATGAGGTACCTGTCTACATCTCTATAGTACCATTTCTCCCCTTAACCACTTGGCAAACTTCTCAACTCTGAAATTCATTAGAACTCAGCTGAAACATCACTTTATTTGATTTCCAGGACTTAATATGATGCTGACTAAAATTCCTCGAATTTCAGAAAAAATTTCCATTGTATGGTCTTCATTTCCCTGAATAAAACCTTATAACATCAGTTGTACTCTTCCTCTGGAAGATAAGAAATCATCTGGGATATTTACCAAGAATCATGTGAAATATTTGTAACTTAAAATGTCAAAGAGACTTTTGCAGAGCTTGCAAACATTATTTCCATAATATGGGTATCTGGATTCAGCCAAAAATTGTGTTTCAGGATATGAGAGACAGCCACAAGTTGACTTTTACCTAATATTTTCTGCTTATTTATTTTTAAACTTTTTAGAAAAACTATTAGTTGTATTTTTTCTATTCCTCCAAACAAGGCTGTGATAGCATCTAATTGGAAAATGGCACTTCCTCAAGGGGTTTCCAAATATGCTTGCTCTTTCAGATGTAGGAAAAAAGAAAATAAAAAGAGATGCCCTTAAGAGACAGAAAAGGCCCACCCTCTAGTGAGAGAACATATCCTACTTCATGCACTGCTCAGAACGAGGAGGGTAACTGTCACTTAGACAGTTGTTGTGTGTGTGCATCTCCAAGACTAGGAATTGTGGCCAATCCAGCTTGGTAGGGTGGCAGAAAAACAAAGAGGATAGCTCTGTAGTTTGTGCGGTAGAAAGTATTTTTTTCAAGTGTTGTGCTACTCTATTTTCTCTTTTCTACTTTCTCAAAATTCAAAACATACCAAATTCAGAAGTTATGAAATAACTATTCCATGAAAAAGATATACTGAATTTTTAAAAATTAATCTTGTCATCCATTACAGAGCTATATTAGAGTCATCTTCAACTATTACCTGCCTGGCTTTTACATAGAAACTCCCAGGCATTTTTTACTCATCTAATTGAACACTTATGTTTTCGTATTTTCTTCTATGCACGAGGCACTCTGATTCTCCCTGCTACATTTAGGACACTGGATCTTCCCACTCTCCTTACAAATGTGTCATTGTCCCATTCATCTGAAAGAAAATGTTCCTGAACTATATGATCCACTTCTGTCTTTACCTCAGAATTTTCCAAAAGAGCAATCTTTTCTTGCTACCTATACTTCAATATTTCTATTTCACACCGAAATCCTACTATCTCAATTTTCTCATAAAATTATCACTCATTAATTCTTCACATCCTTATGTCTGTGAAAGAGGTAGCAGCTACTGATGACTTCCTCTTTCTGGACACTCTCTAAACATTATGGCTCAATAGCTTTCTTTCTGACAAGAAAGCCACCCAGGCACGATCTGGTAAAGAAGAAAGGATTGTTTGTAGGAAATGATGCTTTGGCTTAATTTTGAAAGATTAAGAGGAGTTCACTAATAAAAGATGGGGGAAAAGTGGAGAGTATATTCCATGATGGTAGGAGTACTTGTATAGATTCTGAGAGAACAGGAATGTGTTATCTATGAGAGTTTGCAATAAAGCCAAGGTCAACACAGTATGAGCAACTATGTGGAGAGTGACACAGAATGGAACTGGAATGGTAATGGGCTAAACTGTAGAGAGCTAAAGGGACTTATCACTAATTTGGGTCTATATTCTAAATCAATAAGAAGTCACTGAGTAGTTTTAACAAAGGGAACAGAATGATCAGATTTTATTTTTAATTAAAAAATCTCTCCTGTGTGGAGAAGAAATTGGAGGATGAAAAGAAGTGGCATAGAAATAGCAGAGTAAGAGAAATGCAGGTCTGTCAAGAGATGATGGTTCTAGAGAGAGAGAAGTGGAAAGATGCGGATTATATGCAGGAAGTAAAATTGACAGGCTTTGTGATGGAGCATGAAGGAAAAAGCGATGTCAAGATGATATCTATGTGTTTAGAGGGTAGTCTCATTTACCAGGACAAGATTTGGAGGAGAACATCATGAGCCCATTCTTGGCCATGAGACGAACTCAATTAAGCAGTTAAATATGTGGTTCTGTAGAAGAAAAGTAAGAATGAAGAGGATATAATGCAAACAAGCATGGAAAGAGTTATTATTATAGCTAAATATTAGATTTGGTTTTGAGTTTTATCAGAGGTGAGATTGACAAACAATATACTTGGATTGAATAGTTGTTCAATTAAAGAAAGCTCAGAATTTCTTGTGTAGAAACATTTCTATAATTTTATAGGATTTCTTCAAGTGAATGTTTATGATACATACAAAAATGGACAGTATCTTTTAGTAAAAATTTCAGGTATTTAGTAAGTATTCTTGAAACAAATTCCTGATATTGCCTCTTCTCCAAAGCAAAGGCAATAATAAAGTCCTAGTGAAATAGCTTCATAGAACAATTAAGAAGATGCAATGCGCATATGCCACATTTGTATAATCAATACAGCGACAAGCTGAATAAAAATTTAGTGAAATAGAAAAGTGTCTCTTGGATGGTCCCCCAAAACCAAGTACTTTAAAGACTTTTGTGCAAGTGTTTTTTATAGTTAATTTATTGTTAAATTATTTTTAAGGCCTTAAATGTCTCTCAATACATATACAACGGCTGATATTTATGCAATGTTCCACATAGAAATTTAGAGGTCAGGGACATAGAATTTCATTCTATTTGAAAATGTAGGATCTTTTAGTAAGTGGTAAGTGCTAGCTCAGAAAAGACCTTTCAATTTATTAAGGAATGTCAGTTTCATAATTACTTTTGTGTCAGGCCGACATTGAGCAAAAAAATAGATTCTTGAATTTGTTAACAAATTTGAGTCAGAGAAGCAGTGTCACAGAGGTGTTAAGGATTTGAAATTTGACAAACTGGAGTTCAAGTTGCCCTTCCGCCAGTAGAGGGCACCATGGATGGTTAGTTCACATCCCTGGTCCTCAATCTCTCCTGCTGCAGTGCCAGGACAATAGGAGCTGTGCCAAGAGGATAAAATAAGATGATCATACAAACCTCTTAGCTCAATGTGAGGAACAGGGTAATGACTCAATTAAGTTATTTGTATTATTAACAATCAGTAATACTAGGTCTGACCACTAAAGCTCCTACAGTATAAAGAAACGTATGAAGTGTATAAATAAGTGTATAAATAGTATAAAGAGATTTTCTGTAAAAAATATTTAATGATTTTCTAAATGGATGCTCTATTCCAACAGGCCTTTCAGAGTGAGCAATTGCAATACTACACCCAAATAGCTAACTTGTTTTCCAGGTTCTTTAGTATGACGTATTTAACTACTGGAAATGTCTGAACGTTTGCATTAATGATTTATCCAACAGTTAGCTATTTCTTAAAATCACTCCCACTTTCTGATAAATTGTCACAGCACAGGCATATATCCAATACAACCAATATGTCTATCACGTCTAATACAACTTTAAAATAAGATCTATCTAAACTGCTAAAATGTTTTTATCACTCCAAAATTTGTCAAAATCATTTTCTCTCATGTTGATTTTGGCAGTAACAAGCTTTAAAAAAGCTGAAATTTAGTAAAGATTTTATTCAAATTAAGCAAACAAGCTTGGTGCCTGATAGTAAATTTTGTGTGTTTATATCACTATAATCCCAGAGTAGTATGCAGAACAATGCCATCAACATCCTACTCCATGCAGATGTCCCCAAATTTATTGGTATTTTTACATTGTAGAAATATTTAATCCAAGCAGTTGGATTTCAAAATAGAATTAAAAGGTTAACTTCACTGAGATTTGCCTAGAAGATTGACTTTTATTTCTAAAATTTATAGAAATTCATAGTTTATAGAGAGTTGGGGGCAATCAAATCAATATTCCAAAAAAATGAGTAGTTAATTCTCACAATCGTTGGACATCCTTTCCAGCATATGCTGTGAGAAGGTCTTTCCTAACTGTTCTCCTTTATTCTTTTCCAGAGTCTGAGTTTACTAAAAATATCCAATCATTTTTTCACAATTGACTGTTTCTTATGAGAAATGTGAAATGTACACACACATACACAATATACAAATCTGTAAGTAATCACTAAACCTGTCATTAGATCCCAAAGGTCAAAAGATGGAACAGAATGGAAAAGACAGACATCTTACAAAGGGAAGGAATACTATGCTGAATGAAGGGGACGACGGAAAGGGCAGGATGGCCTGATGATGACGTGGATAATTTCCGAGATAAACTATCAGTCTTTCAAAATTCTAAAATTCCAAACCAAAGACAAGCTTAGGAGTTAAATAAAACAATTCAAAACTAGCAGAATAAACAAAGGTGCAGTCTATATTTTTAAATTTGATTACCTATATCTACATTTCAAATATGCATGCCATATATCCACATACAAAATATACGTTATACATAGGACATAACTAAATTTATTAATTTGATTCCCTCACCCATGTGAAATTCCATGCTTTTTTTTTTGCATCTCAACTGGTGCAGGCCAATGTTTGAATATTTGAGTAGTTTGTTCATAATATGTAACTCAGCTACAGAACTTGTCAAAAAGTACAGTATTTATTGATTTTTTAAATCCAATGCATTTTTAACATGTCATATCAACACAGCCTTTGTCCTCAGCATTCTTCAGCTAGACACATGTGACAGCTTTGGATGTTGTGGCAGATAAGGGCATGATAGAAATGCTTTGCTTACTTAGAATCTTCCAAAAGTTAGAAATCTAAAAACCAAGATTATGACTATATATATTTATATTCACAGAAATAAACTGGAGTGTATGCCTTTGAGGGTCTAATAACATCTAAGTGGGTTACATTAATAAAAATGCTTCTAGTTAAGTGTCCTGCTGTTGTTTCCTTACTAAGTTATAGGCAAATTGCACATCAGAAGGATCCGTACGGACTCAGATGATCAACTTACTTTTTCTTTTTCCATAAACGTGTTACAAGAAAAATGTACAGATATACTGGTATACCACATTAACTACAGAGGAATTAGCTACAAGCAGCACTGTCCTTGAGAAAGAGGAAGGGAACATCAACATACGAGGATCCTACTGAAGGATTTGGTCCAATGCACTTTCCACTTAATTTCACCATTTGATATGCAGTAAAGAACCACATCGTTAAAATATAAAGATCACAGTGTCATTTAATTCACATAGAAACAACTCAAGCAATATAAAACCGACATGGGATGAGCAGTTAAAATCTAGTAGGGCTCTAAATATACAAAAAACTAAACTATTTAAAGACACCCATGCATCTTTTGTTGAAACTTAGTCTGTTTGAAAATCAAACACAGAATAACTACTAGCATGTAGCAAAAAATCTTAAAACGTAAAGTTCCATCCTAGCGTTTCAAGCATTGTACTGTGAGATAATAATGATGCTGAAAATATGGTTCCTAGCAAATCCTTAAATTATTCATTACACTATCAAAATAGATACTATAAAGTATATCAAAGTAGATACTGTATATATATCTATTTTGAAAATATATAAACATACATATGTGAATATTAGACAAGACATTAATTTGAAAATAATTTACTAGACCTTCAAGATGGGTAAAATACAATTGTTTTTCAAAGTTCTTGTCCCAAGGGATTGAGATGATTGCTTCTTACACTTCATGGCGGCAAACAGATTTACGGGTTTTGATCGTAGCTCCTAGTAGAGGCCTCAGCATTGTGAGGTATTACTTGAAGGACCGTGTGCATTTGAAGATGGATGGGCCCTGAGGAGGACCTCTGCGGCGCTCCCAGCTCCACTTGCAAAGTCATAATTTGTTCTGACATTCTGTTCATTGCTTTGGTCAGTCCTTCTATTTCATATGTTTAATAACAAATTGATGTTTTTTAAAATATATATATGAGGTGCTTCAAAATTTTATTGAGAAAAATATTTTTCTGTGACCTATAAAAATGTAGAATATAGAGAACAATACCTTACACAGAGTAAAAAAAAAAAAAACTAAGACAGAAATCTATAAAGGAGATAAGCAATAAATAACATATGAGTAAACCTATTGAGTTTGGTGTCCCTTCAAGTACTAGCTTAAAAGGAGCATAAATACAGGTAGCAATTGGACTCAAACAAATTTATCCAATTTTTGAAAATCTATCTACTATTACTGTGGCAAAATACTACCATTTTCTGTTACTGTTAGTGGCTAATTAGGTGGAAAATATAACGTATTTTTAATGTAGATTTTTTTTATTTTTGAGGAAGATTGGCCCTGAGCTAACGTCTGTGCCCATCTTCCTCTACTTTGTATGTGGGATGCCTGCCACAGCATGGCTTGATAAGTGGTGCATAGGTCCATGCCTGAGATCGGCGAACCCCTGGCCACAGGACTGCACGAACTTCACTGCTGCTCCACCGGGCATGCCCGTAATGTAGAATTTAAGGATCTAAATATATTGATTTGTTGTTTACACTTATGTTTCTTCTTTTTTTGTATGTTACTGTTGTTGGTAATAGAAATGGTATTTGTTTTAAACATCTCTGTCAAACTTCAATGATAGTTTAATAGTGGATCTTTTATTTAAATAAAAATATAATACTTATCTAATTCTAGAAGGTACAATGAAGTGGAAATAAGGTATTCATAAGAATTATACTGAATAAATCTATATTTGAAAAATCTCCTTTTAGGTATCACACTACCAAACTTCAATAAGTGCAATTACAGCATCAATTAAATAACAAACTAAAAACATAAATCAAAATTACTTTAAAGAGAGAAAACACAGTCAAATGTTGTGCTGTGGCTGTTGTGAAAGCTGATTTAAACCTGCTTGTGACCCTGGATCCTTGAGGCCCCCCGTGTGACCCTCCTCCTTCCTGGGGGCCCTCATGATCCAGAGGAGCCCCGATTCTTTCAGGCGTCTGTGGGCTGCGTGTGGAACAGCAGGAGCCAAACGATCACTTGGAAAAGCTGCAAGTGAAACTCAGCTTTCACGAGCATTTGTCTGTTGTGATCATTTTCTTTCCTTTCCTCATCGAGCTTTCTCTCAGCCGACAAACCTGCCCTTGAACTCTCTTGAACTCTTTTCTCATAGAGAAGGATCTGGTTTTGACAGAAGCAAGTGGTTCTTTCCAATTCTTTGTCCTTGTCTTCGGCCTTCTTCCTGGAGAATCTGCCCTTCTGATGCGCTGAGTTTGTGTTTCTGTACACTCGGGGAAGTTTCTTCCGTTTCTAAGCCATGAACGTATACCTCGGTGGATTCTCTCTGAGGTTTCATTACGCGTCTTCACGGACTTTAGGCAGCATTTGAAGTTGCAGCCGAAGCTGCTGAATCTCACTGTTAGGCTGTGAATTTTCAGACTTAAGATGCTTGCTTAGTTCGGAGACTTTGTATTTGTTCTGTAAGCTCTTCATTCATTTGATTTCTTCACATAACACGTGGATTTTTTTTTTTTTGTTTTTACCTGCATGTCTTTTAAAGGAAACATTTAAGTTAACAGCATCAGTGAGTTCAAATCAAATCCTGACTGATACTCTAGGTGGCTTCTATGTCCTGATCGCTCTTTTTCTCTAATTCCAAGTTGCCATCGCATGCTCTTCTCTAAAGAGATCAGGCAAACTTAGGATATTTAGTAGGGTTTCAGTCAGAGTCCTCATTGGCTCTCTTTATCATTCATGGCCTGTTTCACTCATGGATTTGAGGTTTTCACACATTTCTTTCTGGCCCTTCAGTTCCTCCACACTGCTTCCATCCTGCAGTTTCTTGGGGAGTATTTGTAGACTTTTCTTATGGTGAGTGTTTCCATTAGAATCTTCAATTATTTTCCTCTAATGTTGCTCTACATTGCTCTGAGAAGCCTTCCAGATGTTTTTTCATTAGTCACTTGGGTCTGGAGGAGTTTTGATGCATCTTTGAGTGATTTCCTCTGCCCTTGAATGCAAGCCATCATCAGTCCATGAAATGAGCTAAGAGACTAGCTTTTCTGTCCTCGTTTAAGAAAAGTCTACTGTGTCCTAAAGTGAAGACCTGTTCAGGTTTTTAGTAAGTGCTGCCAAACCACATGTGTAACTTCAGAGTGCTGACCCCACCATGGAAGACTTGAAGGCTTCATGGGCTTGTGCAACTAGGCCAATCTTCTCGCTGACTTTTTGTTACTTCTACAGGGCAGAAAACCTTTTGGGTAGCACCTTTCTCTTCTTGAAGTGTGTCAGCTCTTAAACATAGAAACCACCACAGCAGTACATCCCAGAATCTCCCAGAGACCTGGGACTTGTCTCGAGCATTCAGACAGCACCAGCAGGGCACTGCATGGATGCTCTAGAACAATCTGGAAAGATATTTTTGTGGCAGTCAGCAGGCCCTCCATGGCTCTGAAGGTCTGCCGCCTCTGCCTCCAGTTGCCACAACTGACCACACAGAACCGTGCAGAGTATTCCATTTCTGTCAAGTCAAACAACTGTCCAGCAACCAGGACAGACCATCACTGGAGCTGAGATCAGGGAAGGCCATCCAGATTCTAGAAAGCAGTTCTCTCTAACTTTGCTCTGCTCATGGCTCAAACAGAAATTACTACATGTACAGTGCATTTGGGGAAGTGGAAAGTGCCGATTGCAGCCAAGAACAGGCTGGAGCTCAGGGTTCCCTAGGTGCCACCTGGCCCTACAGCCAACCTAGAGGATCAAAGCAGTGTCATGCCATACCGCTTCTCTGCACACGAGCATGTCAGGGCATAATGGCGGACCCACATCCCTGGGTGGAGCTCATTCCCCTGATCTAAAGTTTTCTCCTGCCACAAGGAAGCCTGATCCTACTACCAAAGCTCCCAGGGGTCTCCCCTCTCTGAAGGAGTCATCTCTCCTTTGTGTTCGGTCAGTGCAAGCAGGCAGGGGAGAGGACTGAAGAGTCTCTCTAAATGTATTAAGTAAGAGACCTGGATTTCAATTGTTTTATCTTAGGAGAAATCAATTGAAACTGGCAGGCTCTTAAAATTTCATGCTTTCTGTGGAGCCAGTGTGTTCCCATTCAATCTAAGTGTCCCTGGACAGAGATGACTCTCCTCTGAGGTGACACAGGGGCCCAGGATCATGTCCTCATGTGGTCCATGCCTACCAAATTTCCCCCGGGATGGTCTCTAATCTACCAAGTCATCTTCAGAACTGTGCCTCTGAGGAGGAAGCCATCCTTCTTTTGGGTAAATTTGCCACCTTTTATTTCTTTAAACCAAATCTCATTCTCCTAGCATCTCTCTGACAGACTGAGGCTCAGAGGTTTCTCGTCAGTCACCTGGAACTCTGCCATGAGCACCTCAAACAGAGGACACTTACCAGTGAGAGAATCATTAGCTGAGGCCAGTCTGGGGATTGTGAAGTGTGCCAGGGTCCAGGCTGCACGTCCCCTCTGTGAATGCGGCGAATAGGAATGTTCTGGCGAGGCTTAGTGACAAGAAGAGGAGGTGGCCAAGTGCCTGAAGTAATAATTGTTTTGTTGTTGTTGCTTACAATGCATTTAATTATTTCAAAAGGAGATCCCTAATAAAAAATTTATAACTTGTTTCTGAAAGTAAAGAATTTGGCCACTCTTGGAGGTAGGGAGGAAGAATCTGGAAAGGTTAGTCCAGATTCTTTAGTCTCAGGTGATAGGAACACAAGGCAAGTAGCTTAAGCTGAAATAGGGAGCTCAGGTAAGGATATTGAAGGAGGGGCACAGTAGGGAAGTGCTGCAGGAGGCAGGCAGCCCTGGAGCCCTGGAACTTCCAGTGGGGAGGTGGGGAGTTCGGCTGGGGGGGGGGGGCGGACTTGCTGTTCTCAGGAGTCCCTTTGTCTTGTCTCATCCCTGCCATCCCTAATGCATGTGAAGAGAGCCCTTTTTGGTTTTGAATTACATTTTCCTAATGGTGTGTGATGTCGATCATCGTTCTATGTGCTTATCAGTCATTTGTACATCTTCTTTAGAGACATGTCTATTCAAGTCCTTTACTCATTTTTGAATTGTATTGTTTTTTTGTTGTCAAGTTGTAGGAGTTCTTTACATATTCTAGATATTAGTCTCTTATCAGATATATACTTTTCAAACATTTTCTCCTTTTCTATGAGTTGTCTTTTCATTCTTTTGATAGTGTCTTTTGATGTACAGAAGTTTTTAATTTCAATGAAGTTCAATTTACCTATTTTGTGGTTGTTGTCTGTGCTTTGGTGTCAGATCCAAGAAATCATTGCCAAATCCAATGTCATGAAGTTTCTCCATATGTTATCTTCTAAGAGTTTTGTAGTTTTAGCTCTATGTTTAGGTCTTTGATATATTTTGAATTAATTTTTGTATATGGTGCAATGTAAGGATCCAGCTTCATTCTTTTGCATGTGGATATCCAGTTTCCCAGCATCATTTATTGAAAAGACTGTCCTTTCACATTATTTTATTATCTTAAATGATAACCATCAAAGGACATTTTTATAATTTTAAAAAATGATGAATAATACTAAAATTAGTTTACCTACGTTTATAGGCTATATAAGATGGAATTTTATATATGGGACTACCACGAAATTTAGACATTGCAGGATCTGTTGCTGCCATTCATTTAAATTATTAGTTGAAATAAAATTATATTCACTTAAGGAATTTTATTTACCAAGAAAATGATAATCATTACCAATCCCCCAGGAAATATTTTAAAAAGTTTATAAAGTCACTGACTACTTTTTCAAAGGAAAGAGGCTCGAGTAACTGGTCTTGCTACTATAGTAAATGCAAAGCTGGCGGGGAGTGAAGGAATTGTGATATTAATAATAACATATATATTTGCCGAGCAAAATTAAATTTGAGCCTCTCCTACATTTACCTATTAAACAAACACCAGACATTAAAAATACCCAATTACATACAAATAATACTTAAATTCTCAATATCGTTAAGAAGAAACTATTTTAAAACATTGGACTATTGACTATAAAATCAATATTGAAAAAATAATAGCATATTTATTTATAAATGAATTAATTATCACTACTTAAAAACTATAAATTAGTATTATTATTGTTGTTAGTGCCATTGAGTCAGTTTTGACCTGCAGTGACCATGTGTACAGCAAAGCAGAACCATGCCTGATCTTTTTGAGCCATCTCTTACCTTTTGACACCATGTCAGACAATGCTCCATTGCTGTCTGGAGGGTTTTCACGGCCGCGTCTTCAGAAGTGGGTGGCCAGGTCCTTCCTCCTAATCTGTCTTAGTCTGGAAGCTCTACTGAAACCTGTCCACCATGGGTAACCCTGCTGGCATTTGAAATACCAGTGGCATAGTTTTCAGCATCACAGCAACAGGCAAAACCACCATAGTATGGCAACCGACAGATGGGGGGTGTGGTTCCCTGATCAATGAAAAGAGCCTGGGCTACAGTGGTGAGAGCACTGAATCTTAGCCACTAGATCACCAGGGCTGGTTCAATTGATATAACCACATGTTTTTCTCCATGGCAGACGAGCAATTAAAACATGAACATAAATTTTTTAATTGCATAGAATGTCTAATCTTGAAGAAATATTAGAAATTTTTCTAAAAACTCTTAAGAATAGCCTTTCTTCATTGATGTATAATTTGTATAATTGTAACTCCTAAATGATGTAAATGTCATACTGATTCCTTATTTTCTTATGGGAATGTTAGCTTCATTGGGAGTTTTCTAGTCAATATTGAAATATTGGTCTTATTATCAGACTGGCTGTACTGAGCAGTTTATATATTCCTTTATATTTTTACTCTTCTGTAAAAAGAATCCTCAAACTTTTGCATAGAGGCATATAATTCTGTACGAAGCAAAGTTTCAACCTCATCTGTACTGTATTTTAATGCTGATATTACCTTCATTTATATTTATTAAATAACAGCTGGGAATTATAAATTTTGATTTATACCATGCTTCTTTATTCCATACAGTATTTGATTTACGCTACGCTTCTTTAAATCTGTATTAAAATCAATCTACTTTAAAATAATTACATTAAATTTAATTATTTTGAAGACTAAAGTAATCAATTTTTCATGACTTTCTGAATACGTACATGTATTCGTTATTATGCATTCTTTTTTATTTGGCTGTTGCTGTTTCCCAGCAATAAGACAACATTATAAAAAAATAATCACAAGCAACTGCTTCTTTTCCTGACTTTTCAAAGCATCATATGTTGAATTTTAAGATCTCTTAACAGAAAAATATGGGAAAGTTGATTTGTGAAGATCAGTAAATATAAACTTATAACCGAAGACTGTGTTTTTGTCTTTGCATGAAAGTCATCTCCTCATAATTCTACGTGTTAGATGTCCTGAGCATTTCCAAAGGAGAAACAGGAATGAGGAAAGATAAAAGAACTTAGCAATAATAATACTTTACAAACTCTTTCCTCAAAACTCCTTTCTTCCCTCTGAAACAGTGAATAGCATATAAATAATGATACATACATAAATCATGATAAATGAAGTCCGAGGAAGAGAATACAGAATCTGGACTGGCTCCAGTAAGACGCTGTTCCAGGAGCACAATCAGCCCCATTAAATTGATCCAGATTATTTAACTTTGAGTGTCAGGACTGAAAGTATAAAAAAGTAAAAAAAAAGTGTTTTAAAATGAATACCAAATTTAAGGAGCATGGTAATATTCTTAGCCTCCTAAAGCCTTGAAAATAAAGTGTTCTAGCAATAGGTAAGGTCAAATAAGTCACCATTTTTAAAAATAATTTAATGGAGATGTAAGTAACAAAAGAGGTTACAATTTATCTTTAATTTTTTAAAATTTAATATCAGAGAACTCCATTAACAGAACACTTGAAAGACAGATTCAATATGTTCTGTTCTAAATCATCTAATCTCTTTCTAGTATGGTAACTCTTCTATGTGTTTCTACAGAGCTTCCTTAAGAATTTTCTCCCTAAGCTGCTATACAGCTTTTGGCATACTTGCGCTTATAATTTTATGAAAATTCATGGCTCTTAAGAAAATCTGAACCAGAAGCCTATCAAGTATCTACCTTTAGTGTTGATCTCAGTTCATCACAGAGCAGTCTTGTCCCCTCACCTGCATGTACTTTAGGAATTCCTCCTTGTTTGTTCCACCGTCACTTCAAAAATAATATATGTAAGTCACAATCTTCATCCTCCTCTTCAACCACCTTTCCCTGTGGGCCTCAATTTGTCTGTCAAATTTACTGTCAGATTCCAGCTACCCAAACTCAAAACCTTAGAGTTGCTTTTTTGACTCATCCCTTTTCTTTACTACCTACATCTAGTAAGCCATTAATTTTTGTTAGTTTGCAGTCTTACTGTTCTTTTATAGTCTTACTTCCCATGAGCATCTTAGTCTAGGATTGTTTCACTAATACCTGGACCATTGCAATAATTTTCTAACAGGCTGTCTTGCCTCCAGTTTTTCTGTACTTCAACTCAACCTGCACGTTGCGTCCCTGAAACTGTTCATGAAACTCAGCCTTGCAAGTTGATCAAAACCTTATTTGCTCCCAATGTGCTAAATGGAGCATGGAATCATTGTCCAGATAGTTCTCAGTAAGCTACAAGGATGAGGCAAAATTTAAAATGATGATAGTTAATAAGGATAAATATGAAGGCCTCCACATAGATGAGAAAAACATTAGCTACACAACTATGGATGAGGAGAAGCTGGCTGAACAGGAAATTTGTGTTTTGTTTTGTTTTTTTGGTCTAGGGTTTGAATTGACTGTAAGTTCATTTCATTGTGTCATTGCATAAAAAAACTGCTCACAAAGAGAGTTAATAAAATTTTTGTGTCCAGAAAAATAACTTCACTTTATTCTATACCGGCCAGGTTTATTTGAATAGTTCTTTTAAATTTAGGGGGGTGTTTTCAAAATCTAACAATAAGCTGAAGGTCGTCAGTGGAAGCGTTATTAAAATTAGAAGGATGTATGTTCTGCCTAAAGAAGAGAAGACAGAGGGATCAAAGTAACTCTGTTGAAATATTTAAAGGCTGTCATACAGAAGACAGATCGAGTTTATTTTGTAGACTCCAGAGAACAAACTAAGATATTGGTGAATGGTTTTTTCTGTCTCAATATGAATTAAAAATAGATAATAATTGTAACTGTTAGTTCCCATAGCCTATGTCACACAGTTCTGGGTCTGCATTCATAGAAAAACTTCAGGTTAACGTTATCAGGAATGTTATTTCAGCTATAACAAGTGGGAAATCATCTGTATGAGTGAAAGTGATTTCTATAATCTTTTTTTGCAAACTTTGAATATTGAGTTTGGATGTTAAGATTTAGCTTAAAACAAGATGGCTCACTGATAGATCAGGACGGAATCTAGCATGGTACGCTTACCCAGGTCAGTCCCTCAACCATTCTGAATAATTAGAAGTGCAGTTCCAGAGTCCAGGGCCTTTATTAGTTTATCTTTTTAAGTTATTTTGCAGAAATATTATTTCTATTCTAGCAACAATTTAATGTCTTTTTTTTCTTCATAACTCCGAATTTTTTCATTTTCCAACTGTAATACCCTTCCAAAATGTAATGGGCAATGTGCAAAAATAGCGTTTATGGCATTTGCAATTGTACAAACAGAGACTGGTATTTCTTCTCTCAAATTCATTGTAGTCAAATTTCACAGAGTTGGGTTGAGAGCCATCTGGCCACAACCTCTTCAGCCTTTTCATCATGAGTATTGATATGGTTACTCCAAGTGGCTAGGGAGAGATTTTCATCTCCCTCCTCCCTGCATGTGTGGATTCTAACAGGTCTGAGCAGATCACAATCTCAGGCAAACAATATATAAACAAATGCATAACTGATCTGTATTTAAAGGGATGAGATGGGTATGCTTGCCTACTAGAACTGCCTGCTTGGCTGGCATTTAGAACAAGAGGTTTTAATGTCCTTATCAAAACCAAGATTACAGAATACAGTACAGTATAATTCCCATCTGCACATCTGCATTACTGAATCTGGACTCTTCATTCTCCTTTAAGCAAGCCATTACAAGTGAGGCTGAAGTACTTACTCCTACTGGAAAGAATCTCCACTTCACTTGTCATTTATTTCAGTCCACCTATTCCTACAAAATCTGGGTGAAGTCCCCGCTTCCAGCAGAAATTATTTTCTAGTTACTCCTAAACATCAGTGAACTCTTCCACCTTAAAAGTCTTCTTTGTCTTCATTATATCTTATTTGGAACCAATTTTCTTTTACTTTTTAAAAATTTTCATATACTTTTTTTTATAATTAAACTTACTACTTTTCTTCTTTCCTTCTTTTTTTCCTGTCTTCTTATTTTTAGCCATTGTTTCTTTTGTTGATCTTTTCATAAATATGTTAGGATCTAGTTATAGAGACAAGATCCACAGATCCCATCCTCTAGGAACTCTCAATCTACTGGTAAGGAGAAATAAATGGCAAATTTGGTGTGAGTATAGGTACTCCAATGGAGTTATCAACAAGCGCTAATGATGTCCAGCTCCTACCGGTCCTAGGTCCTAGTTCTGCTCATTACGCATTGAAATCAGACTTGATTTTTCACAGGTAAATATATGCATGGCTTTCCAGAATATCATTCCCCTTCTTCCTAACATTACATGAACACAACCAGATAGCTGCCCTAAATAAATGACAGCGACGGCGAACTTAAGACAATTAAAAATTGATTTTTACAATTTGTCTATGCAGAGAGGAGACTAATATGCACAGGAATTCATAGAGCCAAGAATTTTTAAATTATTTTAAGTTGGTTGAGACTTGAGGATGTTTTTAAGCTTAAGTCAAGTCACTACAGCAGAGGCGATTTATTATTGCCTATGAACTTGAATAAATTTTATATTTGTTCTCTTTTCAGGACAAAGATTGGTTAGTTTAGGTTCTTCGAGAAGCAGACACCAAAACAGGGTTAAACCTACAAGAGATTTATTGGTGGAAATGTCTGTGAAGCATAATGAGGAGGGGGAAGGAATAGGCAGGGGGACTCTTTGCATCAGATACAAGTCAGACCTCTGAGAACTAGAAGGGGAAGGAAGGAGGATTGGGTAGCAAGAGTCTTAGACTGCAACACAGTTCTAAAGAAGTTTGCGCTAGGCTGAGACATGCATGTATAGAAGCATCAGTGAATACCAGGGTGTGTGATCTTCTTATTGCCTTGGAAAGGAGAAAGAAAACAACCAAAAGATCCATGGTTCAAGTACAATTGATTAAGTCAGTTAAGAATATTGACAAAGAACTAACCAAAGATTCTGAAGGTTACAAGTTTTTGAAATGTAAATGAAGGTAGTGTTGATTGCTTCTTCAGAGGGGAATAAAGTAAACAAACTGTATTTTAATAATTAAAAAAAAATTCTCAGAGTACAGCATGATGCCAATGCCTTGCATTTGATATTTGATAATTATTCTCTGAAAAACAAATGTATAATCCAAAATTTTGCCACTTGTCTTTTATTTTAAGTATTTTCATGGCATCCGTTCATTCCTTCCTACAGGTATTCTCACAAGTTTGATTTACTATGCCAATTGTGGCTTCAGGAATCACAATGCTGACCCATTCATCTACTTTACAAGAATTCATAAAGTATGCATGCATTTTAAACATTTATTTGCCCTTTTATCAACACTTCTCTTCACAAAATCATTAAGCAGGAAGAGTAGAAATGACACGAAATGCATTTATTATCAAAGTACTTTGCAAATATCAAACTAATGGTTAGTGCTACAAACTTGGCCTTGAAATTCTGAAGGCAACCCTTTGTTTTTCCATTTGGTTGCACACACATTATTTGGGATTTAGTACTCTTATGATGCATAAAATCATAAGGAGGCAAAAGGAAAATATTTTACTGGAAAAATGTTAAGGAGAATCAGAAAAGACAGAAAATATTTTTAGCGACTGTTAATACCCTGGCAAAAGAAAAATTTGAGGGGCACAGATAGTATATTTTGAATCTAGAAGATTGGGACTTGGGTTAGAATAAAAAATATAGAGTATATATAAAATATTAACAAAGAATACAGATGGAAATACAAGATACAGAATAAAATGAACTAGCCAGGTCATTATCAAGAACAGCTCACAAGTATGGTGATGAATGTGTCTTACTAGAGACTTGAGAGCTGTAAAGGGAACATGGAAAGATGGAAAGGAAAGAATAACACAGTAAGGTCACACCAAAACTGGTTAGGACTAAGGATTTCAGAAAATTGCTGTAATTTAATGTGAGATAACAATTGGGAAGGCAATAGAAATATATTTATGTCCACAGATAAAACAACATACCGATGGCATTATTATGAATAAGAGACATGACATGTTGCTTTTTTCCAAACAAGTAAACATTAATACATATATACTACTGGGACCCAATTGGATTAGAAACAAAAGTTGGAAAAGTTTTGTGAGGAGATGGCTTGAAAATATGTTAGAAAAGTGTATAGTAAGGGGGCCAGTCTGGTGGCACAGCAGTTAAGTGTGCACATTCAGCTTCGGGGCCCCAGGGTTTGCCAGTTCAGAACCTGGGTGAGGACATGGCACTGCTTGTCAAGCCATGCTGTGGCAGGTGTCCCACATGTAAAGTAGAGGAAGATGGGCACGGATGTTAGCTCAGGGCCAGTCTTCCTCAGCAAAAGAGGAGGATTGGCAGCAGATGTTAGGTCAGGGACAATCTTCCTCAGAAAAAAAAAAAAAAGTATATAGTAAGGAATTTAGCCTCGACCAAAGAGAGGTGTGGCTTTTATCCTTGGCTCTTGGGAAGTAACCTCTAAAACCTTGAAATTCCCCAAATGATAGGAAGTGTTGGTTATTCAAGCTGAGCACCTCTTAGCAGACCTTATAGCTTATGCTAAAACAATGCTTGAGGTTGAGGCTTGCCTCATGTAACAGTCTTAGGATGGGGGCTGGCCACACTAGAAAGACAAAGCATACAATTTAGGGTGGGGGCCTCTGACTCTGTGATATCACTTCATCCTCCATAGAGGGTGTAGAGGGTGCTGGAGGTTGAGTTCAACCACATGCTCAATTAACTAATTATGCCTATTCAATGAAGAACCAATAAATCTCTGGACACTGAAGTTTCAGTGAGCTTCCTGGGTGGCCACACTAGGTGCATATTGGCATACGTTGATGCCAGCAGGGTAATGTGTCCTGAGGACAACGGAAGCTCCATGTTTGGAGTGCTCCCAAACTGTCTTATAGGACTCTTCCTACAGGTTCTATCTTATATCCTTTCCTTGTAACAAATGTAACCAGGAGTATAATACGTTTCACCAGTTCTGTGAGTCCAGTGAATTATTGTGCCTGAAGGTGGTCCTGGGAAACTCCTGAACTTGCAGTTGATTCCAGAAGGAAGGGTGATCATATGTAGAGTCT
This sequence comes from Equus asinus, assembly GCF_041296235.1. NCBI lineage: Eukaryota > Metazoa > Chordata > Mammalia > Perissodactyla > Equidae > Equus > Equus asinus. The sequence goes on from NC_091807.1 coordinate 4,531,371, forward strand.
TCCTTCTAACTTTGTAGTTGAACTCTCATTCCTTACAGTTGGGGTCACAAGTCTTAAGTAGACTTGGCAGTCTGAAGGACTATACCATTAACCTCATAATTTGGCTAACTCCAGATAACAAAGAAGGAGAACAGTCCTGAATTTCCAGATGAGATCCGTTATTATGGAACACCTAGGTTTGAAGCTATGTTTTGGATGATAAGAATATGGGCAGAAAAGAGTTCTTCACTACAAGAGCTTAAAATGTTCATATGCAGAAAAGGTATTCTATTTATATAAGTAGCATTCAAGCATATTTATATATGACAAATATATACATACACACAAAGGTACACACAATGAAAATATGTTAAAATATAGTCACTATCGGGGCTGGCCCCGTGGCCGAGTGGTTAAGTTCGTGCGCTCCGCTGCAGGCAGCCCAGTGTTTCGTTGGTTCGAATCCTGGGCGTGGACATGGCACTACTCATCAAACCACGCTGAGGCAGCGTCCCACATGCCACAACTAGATGGACCCACAACGAAGAATATATGTACCGGGGGGCTTTGGGGAGAAAAAGGAAAAAAAATAAAATCTTAAAAAAAAAAAAATATAGTCACTATCCCATTGAAAGCTACATTTTTATTTAAGAATAAATGTGAGACTACAAATAGGACTTAATGTCTTTTCTCTTTTCTGTGGTTAATCCTTTTTTTCACATATGTATTTCATTTCATCCACTCAATTGTAGTCTAGGTGCCTAGAACAATACCATCTCCTCCTCCTTCATCCAGAACCTGTTCAAGAAATTATTTCCTGTCCCTCATGCATCCTCTGCTCAGTGTTTCCTTCTAAATGGCCTCCTTTCCCTGTAAACTTGCCTAACGCTAATCTGTAACCTAAACACTTCTATTCCATCAAGCTTCCACGCCTCTCATTCTTTTAACATCAGAAAAATAAAACTTCAGGTTTACTCAAATCCTTTATTGTTCTTGGTAATCGAGATTATATACACATCACCTCCTGTATGTTTTGTCACCACAGAGTCAAGATATTCCAAAGTGGCCATTAACTTTCTCACAAATAAAATAATTCTCCTAATTTTAGGTCAACTCAAAAACTTCCATAGTTTCCTTTCAACCAGAGAAAAAATAAGGTTTCCATAAAAATTAAAAAAAATTTTGGATCAATACAGCTCTTGTCATTTTACATTTAATTAGTTTCCTACGCCTACTCATCTTTATCCCATATAGCTGTGTTTGACAGCAATTGCAATATAAAGCACTTAAGCATATATTCTAGAACTAGGGAGATAATTCCAGCTTGTATTACTGACTCTGTTTAAACTTTATCATTCTATTAAGGTGTTTCCAGCTTTTGTCTCACGGTCTCACAAATAAATCACACTTCTCTACCTAGCTCTTTAAAACTGGCACCTCTGGTGGATTGTTTGTGCAGCTCTTCTTTCGCCCGGGTACACTTAGATCACCCACGAATCCAAGATCCTAGTTTTTCTTCATGTGTTCTGCAAATATCAACCTCGTTTAAAAGTGGACCTTTATTGAATCATTCAAGGCTGCCCTGACATTTTACACACTATTTGTTATACTATTTATAGCATCATATTATTGGAACAATTATATTCAACAATATGCCCTTCTACTTTTCTGATTATGAGTATTTCACTTAGCAAAATTATGGGCACAAAGTGGACCTCCTAGAATAATTTTTGAATGATTGATCAATCCAATTACCCTATGGTGTCCTAGAAACATACCAAGGTGCTACATCATGCCTAGAAGAGAGCATTCCAAAGCTGAGCTTTAAATGAGAGAAACAATGTGCAGACTTTGTTTTAAGCAACACCTGAGAAAACACCCCAATGTCATGGGAAATATATCAACTCTCTTACATTGCAGGGGCAAGGATGTCAGGACTTCTGTTTGTTCAGTTCCCCTAGCGGGTCCAGGTTAAGCGCTTTCATTAAAATTTATCTTGTCTTTAAGAGGCAATTTACCGTAAAATCTTTTCTAATACTTATTAGTTATCATGGTGTGCCTAGAGAAAAGAAAAGCACTTGATGCCTTTCGAAAAGGGACCAGATGGATGAATATGATTTTTCTGTGTTTTTTAATCGTGGAGGTGGGTTGGTTGTCAATTTTGATTTGATTGATGATTCTCCCTTTTCCTCCTTAATTGGCTGGAATTTCCTGGCTATGGTAAGGCTGGACTAGCTAAAACATCAATCACCTTGGCAAATGCTGTTCCCCATAATCAGAAACAGCATATAATATGGTTGTATATCCCGTACATTGTATAGCTTGCCTTGGTTTTCTGAACAAAGATATTAAAATGAGGACTATTGTCATCTGAAAAAGATGTCATATATACATACATGCACACATATATGCATATATACACACATATATGTATGTAGTCCTTTCTTAAAACATAATTTTTCTTAACTTCTAAAACCACAATTTTGAAAGCTTCAAGAGTTGTGCAAATAAACCAATAACTTTATTTGGGTCTTTAAGGAAATAACCTATTCTCAGAGCAGTTCCCCTTTTGAAAAATTACTTCTTCTCTCCTAATTTTTTCTTATCTGCAAGATGATCTGATTCAAAACCATTAATAGTTTCTCCAGCAACCAAAAGTGGGAAACAAAGGATCTTATAAAACAAAAACAAAGTGGCTATGGATAGACTCCAGCAGCTTGGGAGCTATATCTGACCTTCTGACTTTAAATTTCTGTGTCCATATATCACATACATGAAGCAAAATGAATAATTTTGGAAGGGATGATGACAGAATTTTTAATTATTTGAAAAAAATACCTATAGCATTATATATGCTTCAAAATGATAGTGAACTTACATAATTACAAAGTATAAAATCTGATTTTTCTATATTTTATATACGAAATTGCATGAAAAATATAGAACCAATTAGTACAAATTTTCATTTTGAGAGTTCTACCTCCAAAAGTTAATAAACGATTTTAGTGTTTTAACCACTCAGTTGTTTATTTGCTAGTATCAGGGAAAAAAATCTGAACAAACACATATTTACCACTTGAAAATAAAATGAACACCAACTTCGGCTAAATAAAAAGCATATAACTCTGTTCGATAGTAATAGCATTATATTTCTAGGCAACAAAATGATAAGAGCAGTAGACAATTAAATTGAATTAAAGAGATTTTATTACCTTTTCATTTTATTCCTGCTAAATAGTATTTGTTTATTTTTCTACATTATCTCCTCTTAAAAAAAGATTTGTAGTAAGCACGCCATGTAAAATAGAGCAGCTGATTATATGATACCAGAACCACATGAATGACTTGGGGAAAATTCCCTTTTCCAGACACCTACACTGAACCTAGGACAGTGGGTAGGGTTGGCTGCCAGGCCTGCTTTCACTCCTTTGCTACTTTCTAAGGAACCTTCATTTGTCTTCCTTTGCCCCAGGTACTCCCTGAGACTCATTCCATCCCAGCTCCCAGAGCTTGCCCTGATTAAACAACTATCACACTAATCCTATTCAAGGCGATTGCTTTAGGAACCCCAACTTTAGCCGGTAGGTATGACCTGCCTATGGAACTGTTATTTTTTGCAGGGTGAGGGTAGAGTTAGAGACAAGTGAATGAGGAAGATAGAAACCTACTGAAGAGAATGCGTTTCATTCCAAGGTAAAGAAAGAGGCTCCTTGGTGCACACTGGCTGTGAATAAGGAAACATGTTGTCCCGGGATTTGTTTGCAGTGTTTTCTGTCAAGTATGTGGATATTTTCTCGAAGTTTTACTCAATAAATTTGTCCATCCCTCCTCTCCCCACCACCACCCTTCTCACTCTTTAACAGTAATCTTTATTATGCAAAAGAGAGTATTCAAAGTTCTCTGATTTCATTATCTCCTTAATCGTTGAACCCTGGGGCATTGCAACCTCCAGTTGCCAGATAAAAAACTGAAGCACTAAAACTTTTAAATACTTTGCCTACACACTGCTGGGGAGAAGCACAGCCAAGCTTTGAAAGCCTGTTCTCTTATTCTAGCTTCAATGAGATTCCACATGGACGAGGATGAACTAAGAATTGGGATCCAACACTCAGAGCGCCCACAACACTACCTTGATTTCGTATGCCATAGCTTGCTTAGGTGCCCTGTCTACTTGCCCCCCTGCCCCATCAACTACTGGCCAGTTTCCAGATGGCACTAGGCCTCTGGCTCTCTTTTGTCCTCTTTTCTAGGGGATCATACACCCCACAATCTCTGCTAGTTTATGGAAGATTTACTGACTAAGGGCATATCTCTCTAAGTAATCACCTCCAAAAAAGACTTCCAAATTAATTAGCTACCTTGAATTTATCTGTGCTCCATCTCCAGGTATGGAATCGCTCCTGAAATGCCTGTGGCGTCTGCTCTCTGCAGCCTGATGAGGACCCAGGCAAGGGTGCAAATAAAGTATCAAATAGTTAAGAGAAAAAAGAGATTCCTTCAACCAGCAGCTCCTCATAAAGAAAATTTAACCCCCATACAAGACAATTTTCATATGGACCTTGGTCCTATATTTATATTGTTTGTTTTAAACATAGTCATTAATACAAATTAGAACATCTTCATTTATCCTTAAAATGTGATTACAAATGTGACATACAAAATCAATGTGTGTATTACACCCAGTAGAAACTTTTTCAGAATAGCATACCCAATTTTACATCATAGGGAAAATGTTGTTCAATTTATACGATCTTAAGGCATCCGGTTTATCAAGAATGTTCTCTGTCCAAAACATGAAAACACCTGTGAAATAGTAAAGTGTTTCTTAAAGGGTATTTTCAGTTTCAAAATAAGTCAATGTTCCACATAATTAAAAAAAAATACATTCTCTCTCTCCTGGGGAAAAAAATAGGGATCTCTCAAATAAATAGCTCTTAACAATGTGAACCTGCCAAAAAATCAATTCTTTCCTCTACTAATATTCATTTGATAGATTTTACTACATCATAGCTCAACCTCATAAAACAAGGATGAACAAGTTATTTACCAAAATACATCCATGATTAAGTTTTATTTATTTCTGTAAAGCCATAGGACATGCACTTCTAAACATTAACAAATGGGCCATGTCTGTGATTCTCTCTCCCGCTGTCAGCTAATCTATACCTTTTCCCTCCCTGCTCCCTCTCCCTACAAACATAACAGATCTTGCTTTTGTTTTGGAAAATTCAGCATATTGTTTCTGTTCTTCACTGGCCAACATGTGTGCAAAGAAATAAAGCTTTTATTAGGGAATATAGGACGATATTTGTATGCAACTGGGTGTATAATCTTTCCTTTTCCTGAAGCAAACGTTTGATAAATTTCGCTACATTGGAATTTAAAACTTTTGCTTATCAAAGGTTATAATATAAAAAGAAAAGACACATCCTATGGGAGATAGTTGCTATATACATATGAACAAGTATTTTTCCTGAAAAAACAAATTGACTTTATCCTGTAAATTTGAATATTGTTACATTCTTTAATCTAGCAATTTCATTCCTGGAAATTATTGTATATGCACATCATTTATAAGCGTTTTCAGAGAAGAACAGTTTAAAGCAAACAAACAAACCTAGAAACAGCTTAAATATTCCTCAAAGAAGGAATGAATAGATAAACTGTAATAAGTTATTATAGTCATTAAACAAAATACTATATAATAGTGAAATCAGTCAATGAATAAATGAATGAAGAAATCTCCAAAAGAAAATACTGAGAGAGGAAAAATGAGTGTTGAAGAATATAATTCAGATAATAAAAAGCTTAAATATAATGTATGTATAATGAAAAGGAAGTGAATGATAGGAAAAAATAATTAAGAGTAGTTAACTCTGGGAGGACTGAGAACACCAATGGAGAGAAGCATGAGGAGAATTCAATGGTATGGTAATTAGTCAATTATTTAACTTGGATGGTGGGTAAGAGTTTATGTAGCTATATACATTTTTATGTCTGATTTTTTTTTTTTTTTTTTTTTTTGCTGAGGAAAATTTTCCCTGAGCTAACATTCACTGCCAATCATCTTCTTTTTGTATGTGAGTCACCACCACAGCATGGCCACTGACAGATGAGTGGTATAGGTCCACAACCAGGAAACAAACTTGGGCCACCAAAGCAGAGCATGCTGAACTTAACCACTAGGCCACTGGGGGTGGTCCAAAACATTTTATTAAAGGCATTTTTACCATAAAACAAAATATCTTTCACAGTCTGGTATATGAATTGCTTAGAATATTACTCTAGCATTTTTCTAATAACCTGAAATTTCATATTTTCTTATGATTGTGCCTAATTTTTCACTTTTAAATGTTGACAGCTTTACTGATGCAGTTTTTTGGTAAAATTTTAAAAGGATATAGAAGTACAATAAATTCAAAATTTCTTCCTCTTCATTTAAGATTAAAAAATTTTGACTTCTATATTATTTGGTGCTTGCCTCCATTATATTATTATAGTTAAGCCACTAGTAGATACTAATGATGTTGTAAAAATAAGGTCATTTGAAAAGTTTTAATTTCTGTCATTATGTTTTAATTTTTTTTTTTTTGAGGAAGATTAGCCCTGAGCTAATTACTGCCAATCCTCCTCTTTTTGCTGAGGAAGACTGGCCCTGAGCTAACATCCGTGCCCATCTTCCTCTACTTTATACATGGGACGCCTACCACAGCATGGCTTTTGCCAAGTGGTGACATGTCTGCACCCCGGATCCGAACCAGTGAACCCTGGGCCACCGAGAAGTGGAATGTGCAAACTTAACCACTGTGTCACCAGGCCAGCCCCCTATGTTTTAATTTTTAAAAGTGATGTGATTAGTAGACTTGAATATATATTGCTATGCTCTAGTAAAATATAATATCTTATTAAAAAACACAAATAATTTCAAAATATATTATGGAACAATTCTTAAACAAATGCAAATAAAATAGATACCTTGCTTCATTAAGTAAGTGAGATAATACAAGTATAATATACCAGGCAAATATGTATAGTAACCTTGAATCATAAAGTGGAATAAAGATAAGAAAGCAAACTGCCTTTGGACTATGGATAGAGCTCACTCTTGCTCTCTGAATGTTATTTCCTCCTGTCTCTGTCTAAGGCCCATCCACTTGTTCATTGTCTGATGTGACTCCTGACCTGTCTTTATCGTGCTGTTTACCCTGATAGAGACCTTTTTTAAGGATAGACCTCTCTGGAACCCATCTAAGCACATCCCTGTTAATGCTCCCCTTAGCCTAGAATCGTCAGAACTGATTCTGAACACAATTTACTTTTTTTTAATTTGAGTTGATGTTATTGTTTTTGCTTGTTTTATTTTGTTTCATAAATAAGGAATTATCCTATTGAAGTTTCCAAGGATGTGTATATTTATACAATAATTCTTTGACAGTCACTCTGCAACGTTTGAGAACTGACTCTTTATTCATAATTGATCATGCTTAATCTTTTAGCACTGATTGCCATGACAGAAAACAATAAGCTTGGCGAGATTAAATAGGCGCATTGCAGGAGGTTCCTGCTGATTCCAGAGAGAATGGAGCCTGTTGCCTCAGCGCTCCTGAATTGTGGCACTGACTTATGGCTCTAATACCTTCATCACAGCAAATGCAAGTTGTCTGCTTTGGAGACTCCCATTTTAAGTAGGTTTTTTGTTTGTTTTGTTTTGGTGGTGTTTTTTGGGGTGGTGGTGTTTTTTAACAGCCTCCTTGTGATGAGGATAATAACAGCGTCAATTTATTGAGCAATTTCTGAAGCTTGTTAAACTTGTTCTAATGATGTTGAATGAATAGATTCATTTAATCCTGACAAACAACCCACCAAGTAAACATTGTTATTACCCCTACTTTACATATGAGAACACTGAGTCCAAGAATGGTTAAGTAACTTCCCCAAATTGGCAAAGATATTAAATAGCAAGATGAGGATTTGAAGCCAAAGTGCTCCTAATTATTCTGAGTGCGGAATCCAGGAAGGGTGGCACGTCTATGCTCGCCTCAGAGTGGAAACTTACATGACCCTCTGTCTTCCTGTGATGTCTCCTTCCTCCTGAACAGAATATTCATAAAGTGTCTGCAGCAAAATTAACATCTATGAAAGTCCCTCCTGCCTTAGCCACCTTCCAGGGAGCCAAACTGTCATTTATAGAGCTGAAGAAAGGCCAAGTAAAGAAAGCCTTATCTTCTCCAACCCTCTGGTACTCTTTCCCAGGCTTGCTTTCCTGAGATCTAGGCAATGGTTTTCTGAGCCTTTCCAAGATATTGGCATTTTAGAAGAGCAATGAAGATCAGAAGGCCAAGGGTGTTGATTTCACTGCAGCATCGCCCCCTGGATGCCGAGGATTCATCATGCATCCTGTAGGCTGCTCAGGCCACTGACAGGTCCTACGGCAACCTGAAAGTGATGAACTCAAACTTTTACTTCGTTGAATAAAGTGTAAACTCTCCAAAAGATTTCATTATTGGAGCCGGCCCAGTAGTGTAGTGGTTAAGTTCACGTTCTCTGCTTCAGTGGCCCGGGGTTTGCAGGTCAGATATCAGGTGTGGACCTATACACTGCTTATCAAGCCATGCTGTGGCAGCATCTCATATACAAAGTAGAGGAAGACTGGCACAGATGTTAGCTCAGGGACAATCTTCCTCACCAAAACAAACGAACAAACAAAAATTTCATTATTAAAATCACAGCTTACTGCAAACCCACTTTTAGCAAAGTGCTGTGTGTCTTTTAATGATAAAGAATGAAAATACATAATTATCTTTTCTAAAATATTACTTTAGTATCTAAAATAAATTGCTAACACATATTTTATACTTAAAATATATATAGATAGATAATTCAGACATTGATTTGATCATTCCTCCATCAGTATCAACTCTCAAGTGATCTGAAGCCAAAATCTCACAAATCTAGTACAAAAATTGAGTATGGTTTTCATCAATTACATGTAATGTTTAATCATCAGAAAATATAACAAAGTTGGTAATTGTGCACAGTACTGTCATCTTTATTTCCAAAACTGCAGACTGTGTCACTCGGAAATCAGTTCCAATCAGCCATTTTTGTCTTTGCATGCTTTATATGATGTTTATTTGATACACATAAACACAAGTTCTATGTTCATAGATAGAATAAGATATATGGTTACGGGTTTTAGTAAGTATGAATATTTACTATAAATACTGGGTCTTCATTTATTTAATGATTTCATAGCTATACTTTCTCATTTTGTATTTATTTTCTACAATACTGTTTGAGGATGGAAGCTCTTACCCTTGCCTTCTAGTTTCAAGATTACATTATTTCATTAAGCAAGTATCAGGTAGAATTCCTCTGCGCTATTTTAATTAAATAGAATGAAATCTGTTCTACACTTTTTTTGAAACTCTTTTTGATTTTACTATCATCTTAGTATCTGTCTTCAAAAGAAGTAATTGATTGTCTGAATCAGAATAAAATGTGAATTGCACGATATCTAGAACTAAGAATATCAAATATTTACAAATATCTACATTTAACTTAATATTAAAATATGAATATATTAAGGTTTAATAGGATTTTTGTCATCCGATTATTTGGAGGAGCGTTTTTGTGCTCCAATTCAAAAACAGAAGAGGGAAGAAAAACAATAGACTTGCAAAAGTAATACATACGTTGATATTTTTTCAATCATATTCTTGAGTTTAACAAAAGCCGTCATACTTAATTGAAATTAACTTTCTTAATAGTTTAAAATTAGATCCCATATTAAATATGCATATTAAAATAGCTTTATGTAATATATATGTGAATTAAGTTGTATACTCCAAAACTGTGGTAAAATGTCAGACAATATTTTTCTGGTTCATACAATAGGTATTTTTGCTTGAAATTTACACTGATTATAAAGAAAAAGTATCAATACCTATGTTTTATATATATTTTAAAAATCTTATGATTCTCTTTCATAAGACATTTAATATTATCTTTATGTCTTGATTCTAAATCATTAGTATAGAATTACCTGGCATATATTTCCTACTTCCTACTTTTCATGGTTGTCGGGAAAAACTTTATGTTCTTGAAAACTTAAATACTACTGATATTTTCATAAATATTTATATTATATTAATTGCATACTATATTAATGTGCCTAAAATATCATTAATCTACTTATACCATAATCTATGTTTATCTACATTAATGCACATCTATATATCTACAGTACTTTACAACATATATATGATATTATAATCTATATTGATGTGCATAAAATAACCAAGACGATTTATTTAATATGAGGAAGATGTTTCAACTCTACTCTTTGAAAGGAGACCTAACACTTTGCTTATCATTAAACGTCGTATTTTTCAGAAATACTCATTCATTCAGCTGCTGCTGACTGCTACACATAGATTGAAAAACAGGAATGTTTGCCACAGCTTTCTTCCATACAACATTCATTTTCCAAAAGACGTCAGAGAATAAGATGGGTCACAGGGAAGATTGAAAGCTGAATGTGGCATCAACTCCAGTTACAGAATAAAAGCCACTGTTTTAATCTTTATAGTGTAATAGTTACCATTAGTATAAAACGAATTTGACGGAGCACCAAAAACATAAGTTGAATAAAATGCATTTTTGTTGATGAAAAAAGAAAACAATCTCGTGGGTCGCAATTTCTTGATCCTGTGAATTCAGATTCCTTTGAAGGGTTTAATATTGATTCGTGGAGTGTCTTGTTATTACTAAAAGCTATTCTCTTTACTCTGATGCTTTTCTCTTGCAAGAAGGAAATGAGATTATACAGCTGATATCATTAAAGCAAGAGCAAATTGCATTAAGATGCAATGTTTTGAGAATTGAACATGAAAGTCAAAGAGTTTGCCTCCCCATCTAAATTTCTCAAGCCTACAAAACGTATCTGAGAACAAACTCAGATCAATTCCCAAAGGGAAATAAAACATCTGACCTTTACTTTCAAAGTTCTTTTGCTTCAGTTACTTAGGAAAATACAAAACATTTACTTTTACGTTAATGTAAAATATACAATTTAAAATAAATGGCACTACATGTAAAGGATTACGTTACTATAACTTTAAGTTATAGATGCATCCAAAGCTATCTGGTGTGACAAGTTTTACCATGTTATTTAGATAACAGTGTTTTCTGGTCAGGAACACTTCAGCAATCTTCATGAAATTGTGGTAAAATAAATTTACAACATAAACCTTTTCGGTTGGTTTCAGATATTGAAACTACTTGCTTCTGTTATTGTTATTATTCTCCCAAATGTAGCCAACCTACCATCCATGCTGCTTGCTTCTCAGAATCTGTACTTTAATCATTCCTCTTTACTGAATCTTATCTTCATTAGTAACAGCTTTAAAATATCACCTTATCATATGTTAATGTTATATTACATTGATGGTTGCTCCTAATAAGTATTAGCCAATGCCCTTTATTTCCTGAAAATAACTTAGTTTACTTTGTTTATTTTTTGAGTATTTACTCTTTAGGACAAAATGAAAGAAAAAATAGAAGAACTCTCCCCTTTTATACAATTTTCTCAGTTTTTATGAGAGAATCAGGAGTATCCATTCAAAGATTTATACAGAATACCTACTTTGTGGCAGGCACCATCCTAGCTGCTGGGGATTTGACGGTGAACAAGATAAATATGGCCTATCCTCACACAGCCTATTGTCACACGCATGGTGTGAACTAATTTAGAAGGTGCAAGGTTCTACACAGGGTGCTGAGAGAGGCATCAGCAGGAGCAGCAGACTTCAGAGAAGACAAGGGAGAGAAGATCTCTCTGAAGAGGAAACATTGACACTGAGGTGAAAAGAGAGCCTCCTAAGGGAGGAAGAGAAATTAGAAAGGTTTTGGGGGCCGAACAACTTGGCATGTTTGAGGAAGGAAAACACCAGAGTAGCTGAAGCAAAGGGCAGACTGACGTGCAATAAGGTCAAAGACAAGGGCAGAGCTGGACCACACACAATCTTATTTTTCATAGTAGGGAGTTTAGGTTTTACTTGAGAGAAGGGAAAACATTCAAATTAGGAAGGATGGTAAGAATGGAGATTTATTCAATTTAAATTTTTGAAACACGACACTGAGTGAGCAACAATGATAGAAGAACATTTCTAATATTGTTCCATGGAAAACTAGCCCCACAAAATGACTGCTGAAAGATTTAGGAATTACTAGATACCATATTATCCTTTTGGACAATCACAATATTTATTACTGTCTTAAATACAGACAGTCCTATAATGCCAAAAGCAGTTCAAATTTTCACTCAAATTCCCAAATAAATCTGACCTCAAAATCTGCTTTTCTGATGGTATCTGGCATCTCTCGCTGGGACCACACTTTGGAAAATATTCATACAGAAAAAAATGATCAGTATTATTAAAATGTGCTACATCATTGAATTGTCTTGCTGTTTCAAAATTCCTGTAACTACTGAAAATTTAAATTTGTAAAAATTTACGTTAATTATAAGAGTGTAATTCATTCATTTATATATACCTTACATTCATCCATTTATATACATCTAAAAAAAGTCACTCATTAGGTCATCAACCCTTATTAAGACATGAATGGGATAATTTTTCCATAAGCTGTATTATATTTCATGTTCCCATTTGGCAACTTTGGCATTAAATGTGGATAAAGTAATGATTTTCATAAGGATGTCCAGTATTAGAATGTTAGGATGATTTTAATTAGTCTCCATCACAAGATGGGGTTACCTGTGTACTTGTCCATGTGAATTGCATATAAATCCTGGAGCATCACCTATGAATTTAAATCAGAAAGCTCATCAACTTCTGTTGGCAAGGTGAAAGATAAAAGCCAAAGAAGGTCCTTCCCAGCCTCTGTCACTAATGATAAATAGCATTAACTGCTTCTGTAGACACGAATGCTGCTATCTTGAGAACACAGGCAGCTACCAGGAGAACTTTACAGCTTCACTAATCGTACTTTTGTTTGTCACAAAATGCAAAATAAAATCTCAATAAAGAAGCAATAAATATTAGCATTTATGAACAAAAGAAGGTCGCAAAATATGTAGATCTCTAAATAGGCAATGCATTCTTCATTGACCAAATATCATGTTCATTATTATAAGCTCTTATTACAGGAGATAGAAACAATACAAAATAAGAGAAAACTAAACAAAAGCTGGGACGTACTCAGTTATGTAGGAAGCATTTTCCGTTTAAAGATCTCGTGACTATAATAAAAACAAGTGCTTGAACGCTGTGAAATATTTATTTACTTAGAGGGACTTTCAGTAGAATTTAATATTTCAAATTCTGTGATAACAAAAAGCCAAACTTTTCTTCTAGTTCGTTGAAAATCTTGCCTTTGTGGCATTATATTTTAAATTCAAATATTCACTCAAAATTCTAATTTTTTCATTTTGAAAGCAAAACATTCATACTGAATAAATTTAATAACGTTGCTCATAAAGTTCAAACAACATGTGTGATAATTTTGATATTTAATATAGAAATAGCCAACAATGTTCTCTCTTAAAAACATATCAAGAAGGCACATCATTATTGAACTAAGAAAACACTAGAAAGTTCAAAATAAAGAGTGAACTATCATGTATATCTTTTTCCAAAATACATATGACTATAAAATTTGTGATATTCAGCTTATTTTTCATATTTTTAAGCAAGAATATTAAGTTCCTATTTCTTTGAATGATTTCTATTATGTTCAGTGGTTTCAGTTTCTTTTTACAGTTTTCCATTTTTGTATTATATTCCTAACATGTTTCACTCTAATTTTTTCTCCTCTGCTACTTTTCCAATGAGATTAAGAGGATATTTGGAGTAGTTTAAATTAATCAACCGATTAGTAAACTGTGTTCCTAATTATTCACAAACCTTTTCTCACAGTCCCTGCTGTGAGTATGTATTAAAAATACCACACGGTTACTTCTGTTACTAAATCCCGTTGGGATGTAATTAGTAACGTCAGGTTCAAGCTCACGCGCAGTTAGGTAGCATGCATATAATTTAGGAGACATGTATGACCAATCAGAGCATGCTTTTTAAGTACACACCTAAAGCACAAAATATCTAGTGTAGATGATCTAGAGTCCAAGGGCTTGAGTGTTTTTTGATAATCATTAATTTTATTACCTGTAAAATGGGTTAATACCTATTTCATATAGTTGCTGTGAGAATTGTAACACACACCTACAAAATGCTTAACATAAAAATTGACCATAATATGTACCCAGAGACTACTCATTATTATGATTTACTTAGATAACTTTAAATGTGGTAACTGAAATATATAAAATAATAAGGGAAAAATCACAAATTCATTTATTCACTGGTACAAATATTTTGTACAAATACCATATAATTGCCTAGTGAATACGGTATTGAAACATTTATGGTGGGAGAGGTTAATAAAGCTAAGTTATCTGGAGAAAAGAATTGAGAACAAACTTTTATAATATTACAATTTATATAAATAAAAAGGTTATTCATACAAATTGAGAAAAGAGAGAGCATGTTGTAGGTTCATTTTTATTAGACAATAAATCAGTTGAACTGATCTCTGATTCAAAATCTGTTCTTTCATTATTTTTCAATTTTTATTTTCAGCTTAGACAATCTAAAGACCATTCTTTCATTTCTGTCTTGGGAGCTGAGAAGATACTGAATTTGTCTTTATTGGGAAAGAAGAGAAAAGGAGATTGGAAAAAAAACCCTGAAGTTGTGTAGTGGAAAGAACTTTAATTAGAATCAAATAGATTTGGCTTCATATCCCAACTCTATGACTAACTAGTGGTATGAATTTGGCACAACACTTAACTTCTCTGAACTTGAATTTTTTCACCTTGAAAATCTGAATAATATATCTAAATCATAGCATTCTTCAGAAGATTAGAAGATATGTATAAAAGCACATAGTTAGCAATCTTTATTTGGCATTTAGTAATGTCTTCAGATAATGTTTGTTGAATAAATGAATGATTATATGTTGTTTTTACCTGAGAAACCATCAAAAATCTGGAAAGTAACAACGTGGAACTAATGAGTTGGAAATGAGTATTTAGCATTAAAAAAGAATTTCTAGTATTAATTCTCCTAAAATATGTGGTCGTCCCAAATGTGGGCCAACATCCCTGTGTGGTAAAATCCTACTCAATTTAATTGTTTCTATCCAGTTAAAATTGTCTCTAGATGATCTTTAGAAATTAGTGTGGGTAGCTACAAAGAATATAAAAACAAAATGCATAAAGTTTGATCACTGCACCTTGTAGACTTATACATAGTTTTCTCCCAGACATATTTACTTTTGGAAATTCTTTTTAAACAAGAAAGCAACTTTTCTTACAGTCTTTCTTTTGATTTTGCTGTTTCTTTAAATAAAACATTTCTTCCAACGCATGAGGTATATAATGTCAAGATACATTTTGCATCACTTAAGGTCAATTTCTTTCCTTAAATATTTTGGAGCTTTCCAGTGGTGATTTCCTTTAGGACTACTGTAGGGAATTAATTTTTGTTTAACACAGGAACATTGGAGGATTTGTCAAAGAATGATGGGATAGAGTCAATGGATTACCCAGGCACTTTTCTATACTTCTTTAAAATAGTACCATTTCATAGCTTCACAGACTAGCGAGGGAATAACAAAAAATTAAGTCCAGAGAATGTGGTTACTTTGTCAAAATGACTACTGTGTCTCAGATAGATAGATAGATAGATAGATAGATTGATTGATAGATAGATAGTTATATAGAGATAGAGATATCAATTCTCTATCATTAAGCTTCAGTCCAATTCTCCATCATCAATCTTTGAGAACCTTACCCATAATTACAGTCAAGATTTCAGTACAGTAAGTGAGAATTTTAACTAGAATTAAGATGTTTTAAAAATTCTGTCTTCCTTCAGTAACCTTCAACTTTAGAAAAAGATTGTTACCAAAAGAGTATTTAGAATGAAGAAGGGTGTATGAAAAGAAAAATAAATCATAACTGCTTGAAATGTTATTTCTTTATATTAGATTTACTTTTTCCAAGATAAAGTAAGACAAGCTACTGTTTTTGGCTTAGTCCTTTTTTCCTGATGGGGTTGGACATCGGTTGGGGCAGAGGCTGCCTTACATACAACCTCCACTAATGCATAGGGTGGGCAACTGAGACACAAATAAGCACACTGAGGGGTCTTTAAATAGGGAGAGAATAATGAATGATGTCATTCCCTCCCTATCATGTGTATATATCTGAACTTTCTGCAAAAAAATAATTAGAAGCATATTATCTTTCTAGTGAGAATTGCTTGAAAAAAGGAGGCATGAAGGTATTTAACTTATATTTCTAGAATGTATGTGTATACGTATGTAAAATATATGGAGAAGGCAAAATAAGTGTGGGTTTTACATTGCTAGCTAAAATGTTTCTTTCAGGTACATATATGAATCTCTTCTATAAATCTCCTCTGATAATAGCTACTTATTCTATTACCATGGAAGATCAAGAATTGACTGACTGCAGGGAAATGTCTGGAAATAATATTGGTCCACACAATGCTTAGCCCACTCCTCTCTAATCACATATGTGTACAATAGCTAAAACATCACTTTCAACACTATATTTTTTGCTCTTCCTTGTAGCTATTGTTGAAGATGAAATTAGATCATCAGAAGCTAGTGGTCTGTGAAGGACACAATGCCTCTCTATCACCGTTGAACAATAGTTAGTGATGTAGATCCCAGAGCCTTGAAACTGAAAAGTTATAACTATTCAGGATCTCTAGTCATATACAAAATTCAGTTTATAATAGCTTTAATAATTTCTAAATTTATTAAAAAGACGTCTTTGCTAAGGGGTCACAAAAATGTACCCAAATTAATTTTTGTGGATAGTTCATTAGTGCTTTTTTAGTTCAATTATTTCCTCAATGTTTTGCCTATACCTACCCCAAGATACAAATGAGAACATGCAGTTGCAACCCTCATCACATTTTTCAGAAGGTTATATTAGTTGATTTCAGGTACTCTCCAACTGCAGAGTCCTGATTCTTGACTCTACTGGGGTGTGATTATTTGGTATATGTACACATGCAGTTCAAACCTTAAGGACTGGCTGATAGTGAAAAAAGATTGGTATAACACTCCAATGTGGAAGCACACCATATTATTGTAACTTTTCCCTAATTCTTACAGCAATTAAACATTTAATTAACCCCCTCAGTAAAGAAATACTTACTGATTCCTGCTTATGTGCCAGGAATTGTCCTGGGAGCTAATGATATAAGGGTAAATAAACACAGTCTCTGGCCAAGGACCTTATGATCTTGATTTAAGGCTCCAAACAGTGGACAAACAATTGCAAAATAGTCTTAACATCGTGGAGGCACACTGAAAGAGTGATTTACACAGCTTTGGTATTATCGTATTTTTAAGAAATATTCTGCAGGTCAGAAGAATGTATTTTATTCTTGTTTTGCATCCCCTCTGTATATAACCTTAGTGTCAGATAGGTGCAAAATAAACATTCATGGAACCAAATTAATAACATAACACATTTGGCTTCTGTGTTGGTTAGCAAGAAATAAATACTGACTGCAAGTAAATTTAAAGTAGCTTACATTTATACAATGGTTACCCAATAGGAAGAAAAATCTCCCTCAAAATTATGTTATTAAAATTATATCATGAGGGGGGGCCTGCCCAGTGGCATAGTAGTTACGTTTTGCCCACTCATCTTCAGCGGGCTGGGGTTCATGGGTTTGGATCCTGGGTGCAGATCTACACACTGCTTGTGGAGCCAGGCTGTGGCGGCATCCCACATATAAAATAGTGGAAGGGTGGCACAGATGTTAGCTCAGGGACAATCTTCCTCAAGCAAGAAGAGGAAAATTAGCAACAGATGTTAGCTCAAGGACACTCTGTCTCACACACACACATAAAAATATGTCATCAGAGGGTGCATGAATGTTACATATATGGATATAACAATTCTGATATTACATATCAAAATCATCCATTATGAATTGGACATATCAATTTAAGATATATTATGATATATTTATTCTCTGTCACAGAATATGTTTGCTTTGAGAAATCAGTTGGCAATACATACCAGAATACTATGTAAGGAAAAGCCAATGACATGGCTGAGCTGTGATAAATCTTAAGGCTAGTTAATTCAATGTCTATTTCAAAGAAGAGCATTGATAGAAGATTAAAACTATTCTTTCTGTACCCTAATCATGATATCTGCTGTTTGGTAAAATCTGAGATTCAGTTATAAATAAAAAGAAAGATAATAAAATAAAAGATTGCTATGAAATATTATAGTGAGACTATTAACTCTTCTAAGAATTATAGTCCATTCATAGGGTGACAGATAAAAATTTTAGTAGTGATGTTTGATATTGAAGTTTTATTTTTAAGCAAGAATTTTAAGGCATTTAAAGCAAATGCTACTGTTAAATTAGTTTATTTTTGTCCGAATTAATTACTATACAAGTACCTATAGTCTTATTTATACAATATGGTGACATCTCTCCTGTGGTTAAATTTTTCTGGTAAAAGCATTAGCACTTTCTCCTTTCAAAGATTATAAATGAAAAATTACCACAAATAACAAGCCTAACAAAACAACATTCTGACTGTATTGTCATATTTATTATAAAACACTTGGTTCACTGCATTTTGGCATTTTATACAACTGGTTCTGACAGTGATTAACATGGTTTGGGCTTCTGCAGTTTCACCCAAGAGAAATAAAACACCAAAATCTCTGCAGGTGTGTAATGGGCCAGAGATTTACAATCTGTTCTGCAAAGTCAGACTTCAAAGACTTGAAAAAAAACCCCTAAAGTTGGCAATGCCTCTATCATCACTATTATTTAAGGTATTTTCCGTATTTCAAAAGGCTAATTGCAAGATTTCATCTCCAATTTGACTTCCGTGCAATTCTCTTCAGAAGACAATTTTCATTATGCATTTGCACATTCCGGGTGAACAGACAGCACCGATATGAAGCAGCAAACTAAATAATTAAGTATTTACTTGTACTTCCAAGGAGACTTCACTTAGTTGAAGTCATTGCTTCGTGTAACTGATGCTGAGAAGTCGTTGGGAGGGACCACGGTAATTACCAAATGACAATCAGGCAGCAGCACCTGGGCCAGGGCAGCCCCGGGACAAGTGCCCATAATTGCTTCCATGATTGCTTGGTGTGAACTTAATATAAAACACACTCAATTAGGGTCAGAACGCACATGATGATTTCAATTATGGGAATGTTCACCTTCCTGAGAGCTGCTCAGAGAGAAAAAAGTTCAAATAGCGCAATTTAAATTTTTAAATGTGAGAGTTTACCCATTTTAGTGGATAGCAGGTTTACATGTGCCTGACATAGAGTGCAAATTGTTCCATCTTTTAGAAATTTCCAGTTACGTATTTTGAAATGTCATCTCTGTAGCTTACCATTCCATGAGTAAACAAACAATGAATAAACAACACAAAGGAGTCTCGGTTTAATGACATGTCCCTCAGAAAATCAGTGGTGGATTGCTTTCTTTACTTGAATTCTGTTCATAAATTTCAGTGAAAGTACCCAGTAATCTCTCTGTCAGCCAAGGCCATTACTAACAGAAATGAAATAAATTAAATAATGGGCCAATATTTTTAGTCAATTTAACCACCAAAGGTTTCATTGCTATATTTTGCCTGAAGTATAGTTCTCTTTCATTCAAGTGAGTTTGTTGAAAATTGTCCAAGTCATAGATGCACACAATTAACCGTATCAGTTAGGGTGGCAACGAGAAAAGATTCCTTCCATTACAACAGATTGTAGCCTTCATTCCAACACTTCCCATCATTTCATCAACCTTGTTTAAAGGAAGGAATAATCAAAAAATAAAAAGGAAAAAATGCCTTCCAAATTATTCTTGACCCATGAAGAATGCTTGGATGCTATATATGCATGTAAGGTGAAAACCATCACAATACTACAGATTTTTAAGCTTTGGTTTTGAATAAGAATAAAATATTCATTTACCAAAACTGTCTTAAAAACATAAACAAAAGATCTAATTGCAAATAGTCTACCAAATTTGCATTTGTATGTAAACAATAACATTCTGCCATTTACCACTGTTATACAATCCTATGCTTAATTCTCTTTTGTTTCTTCTGGGGTTTCCTAGTAGGAACCAGCATGCAATCCAGAACAAGCATCAGAACCACAAGGGTATGTTCCTCAGCTTGGTTTCCTGACCAAAGTTATTGCATCGTATCTGCCAGGATGCTTTAGCAAGTTTCCATCAATAATGTTAACCTGAAGCCAGCATTGACCTACGTGAACTTGAACTCACTGTAACATTTTATTACAAAGACTGGAGGCTGCAATAGTTCATTGTTTTAAAGTAAAAAAAAATAGCTGCTTTTAGATTTATATAAAAGCCATAATTTATGTAGTGATGTTAATTTCGAGGGTACGATCTGCTTTAATCTCTCATTCTGCTTGCCATTTTGTGACAGAAATGCTGAAGCTATCTGAAGGTTACAAACAATATTCACTAATAACGAGCTCTTATGTCCTTGTAGGTTTCACTTTGATGGATATCCACAGTGTTTCCCCATGACATAATTCTACTGAGGAAAAACACGTCTTGAAAACATAGCTCGTGCTTTCACCTTCAAATATGTGTGTGTGTGATTTTGAAAATAAAGTGTGATTTTAAAAATAAAGATGAACTAAAAAGGAGAAATAAAAGCACATTTTTGTCATAGTCCTATAATCATTTTTATTACAGGTACTGCCAGATTTAATTGGCAAAAACAAACATGCTTTAGAAAGAAGAGCTGACATAGTGGAGTGTATTCTTTTGATTATGTATTGTTTAAATCCATCCTTTTAGTCATAAAACAGTAATACCAGTCTAATGAGACAAATACAGTGCCTGCTTTCTCTGAAAAAGCTATTACTTTGAATAAAGCCTTAATATAAACAAGTCTCCACATTTCAATGTCCATTTTGGTGGAGGGCTTATAGTTTATCTCCAGAGTGCCTTTTCATGTTCTAGCATTACCCCTTGGTTCATATTATATGGAAACAACCAAAGACACACGTGTAAGGTCTCTCTCAAATGTTTCTACTGTCCACGTAAAGATATGGAACCAAAATACCAGTCCTTTACATAGTAGATAGTAGTCAACTACATATGTTAGGATGTGCGTATTTTGTATGAAGTCTAAACTGGGTCTTCCAATGAGCCTCCTGAGTTGTTAGCATTGGCTGCACAAAGAAGCTTGGTGATTGGGGACTTTAACGCTAGTGCAGCAACATGAAATGCTGAATCCACAGGATTTTTCATCAGAAGTTAGTATTCTGTTTGCATTATATTTTGTTTCCATGGACTTTCTCATAGAGTTCAATTAAAAAATGACCTCATCGATTTACCTCTAACAGATGTCTATTTCAGCAAATTATGCACATTAGTTATCTTTCTCAATGTATGCACACTATGAAACACTCTATACAAGGAGGATTAAATTTGGAAATTGTGTGTAAGATGATCACAGAAACCCATTATTTGTTTAACAAGTTTATGTTTCCATCTCCCATGCAGTGCTGTGTAACCTAGGATTCCACGGACACACGGTGAAGCACAGACAGAAGACAGCTGTTCTGACTCAATAATATACAAACTTTAACTTTATCCATGACACCATGTCAGCATAAACGATTCACTGGAAGTATGCAGTGAACTCAGTAGAGTTGCCCTGAAAAATCTCAACATGGAAAACTTACCCTCCTTGTAGATATATAATTGTATGAATTTTGATGTGTCCTTAACTACGTATTTCTTTTAATATTGTAATATAATCATCTCAGTGTTAGTGGAAATGATGAGATGCTAGAAAATTCATAACTGTATAAGACTCTGAAAATGTGAAGGAAATACCTTTATACACGTACAATAACAACAAATCTATAGTAAATAATATAAACAAACAGGATAAAGTTCGTTCCAGTACACGTTTTGTTAAAAACGGGAGGACAAATTGAAACTTCCATTTTTTCCTTGCCAAGAAAGTGCATCTCATTATGTAAAGGAGTTTCATGCTGATTTATAGGTGAACATATAGAGAAGTTATCAAGGACAGTCTTTCATTACGTTTTTGAAAAGTAGTTTCTAAATATATGCATGTCATTTTAATGAAAAGAGTGATGATAGTAATTTCTAAATGACCTACAGATGTGTTTATATAGCACCTGCCTATCTCTATTGGGCAAATTTTTCATTTAATTGCACATTTATCAAATGCGGGAGTGTGGGCAATCGCAGATACAGTTATTTGATCTAGCAATTCCTTCAAAAAGGATGTTTTTGATAAGTGAAATATGGAGACCGTCTTGAAAGGGGGAAAAGAGACTTCCTCTTTTATTCCAAACTGTGGTATCTGAAAAGTAGAACTGTTTGGAGACATTCCGCCTGCTTCAGCAAACATGCGGCTCTCCCTGTCCTGGGGAACATCTGGTTTTAAGAAGGTGAGATGTAATTACTGCAGGGAGATCTGAGCTATTCCATATGCCTAATCACATTGGGCAGGTCCTGCAATTGGCTGGAGGTCCAAACAAAAGTTTCATGGGCTTAATTGTTCTTGAAAAGCATTCCCAAAGCCGATGTTATCTCAAATCCCATCCAGAATTGTTGGTCATAAAAAGTTATTCCCAAGAGCCTTTTCCAGATAACTGAAATCCACTCTTTTATCAATACCTTCAGAAAATGTTAGTTCCCTTTGAAAAACAATACATATGTTCTTCCTCTCTTAAGTCCTATGAAAGAGATGGCTAGCTATCTCCCAAATATTCATAGGGAAGGGTTTTGGTGGACTTAGCTTCTCAGACAATGACTATATTTCCTTGCTTCATTTATATCCAGACATGGTCTTGTGACTAGTTCTTGCTAACATGGGGTTTTTAAGAAGGGCTGGCTCTTCTTCATTTTATCAAATCCTTCTGCTGACTGGTATAAAAAGATTCCAAGACTGTGCAATGGTGGAGCTGCAAGATAGAAGGAACTTGGAATCGGGATGTTGGAAAGCCACTCTGGCATGCAACACTAATGTTGAACTGTTAGGTGACAAAGAAAACAAGCTTCTATTCTGTTGAACCACTGCAGTTTGGGAAATTATTTACTTTAGCTGCAAGTGTTATTCTCAGAACATCAGCACTATCAATAAGTCTGACAGTTATGGCCCAGAAAATCCATTCAATAACTATTCAGTATTTGCTATAGACCAGGAACTATGCTAGTCCCTTGGAAGAAAAGAGGGCTATGATGCAAGTTTTTCTTGTGGTCTAAATAAGAAAGAGATGAATAAATGCAGATTTATAAATGATATAGTGTGTGCTGGGGGAGTGGGTGGGTAAACCTTCAGGTGGCCCCATGAGCAATAGCAAGGAATGAGATATAGTACGCTCAGGAAGTGTTACTGCGGATGGTTCTCTGTAGCTCCAGGATGACTCTGACTCAAAGGAGTGGTTTGGTGAGCTCTAGAACAGGTGAAAAACTGAATCAAAGGGAAACAGTTCAGAGTTGAGAAGACCAGTTAGTTACTCAATACTCTTGTAATGCTCCAATAAAATGTAATGAGGGCCCACACCAGGGCAGTGGTGAGGGGGCGGATTAATTGGATTTGGGAGAGAAGGTGAGACAGATTTAGCTGACTCTAAATGGTTGCACCAAAAAATAAATATTCAAGAAGAGGCCACTTTAGAAGGAAATACGACTAATTCAGTTTCATAATATTAAATTCCAACTGTCCATATGCTGTAGAAATTGTGATGACCAACCAGCAGTTACAAACATGAATCTTGAAAAGAAAATTTGATTATGGAATCAGATTTTGTGGTTTTGCTTACTTGTAAGTTTATAGCTATGTTTTGAATATTGATGTTGTCAAAGACACTACCTTCTAATATAAAAGATAGATCATATATTTTCAAACTTATTTTATACTGCTGTTGTATTAGGTAACAAAAATAGATGAGTCACTAGTATTGTTACTCCTAAGCTTTGTCAGAAATCCATATAAGCTTTCTATGTTCTGCTTACTAATGGCTCTCAATGCTATCTTTAGTAATGAACTATAATTCTTAACCTGATTTTATTGAAATCACTTGTACTCTGGAAACTGAGGGAAATTCTTTTTGGTATTTTCATTGGCTATTTGAAAAAAATGTTTTCTATTTATCTTTTTATGTGTGTATACTTTTTCAGTTTAATTTCATACAAAATATAACTATTACCATATTATTGAAGCCCTGGATACAATGGCCTTTTAGCAACACTGAATTTAAATGCTTTACTGGAGTGTTGCCAATATGATTCCCTAAACAGGCTTTGATAATCTCCCTGATAGAATATTATTTATGCTTAAATATAGCAATTTAGTTTAATTTTAAAAGGAAATTTTTGTTTTAACAGATCTTAGGTCACATTTTTTGCAGTACTTTCAGAATGCCAGGCACAATGGACAATGCTACAGATCCCAAGTTCAATAAAATAGTGTTCTCTCAACGTGCTTACTGTCTATTTGTGGAGTTATGAGAATATTAAGCCCGTCCTTTCCCCCTCAAAAATTTATGTCCACACTGGCCTAGAACAAAGAGAATCAGAAAAAGAATTGGTAGTTCTCACCTAAGCAAAGAGGACTTTGTTATCAATACTATGTCAGGACCCTGCTTTATCCCAACAAGAGAAATTTCATTCACTGACTCATAACTTGGCCAAGACTATGCTCTAAGACACATCTTGGTATGTCTCATTTCAATAGGTTTAGTCCTTAATTCATTTCCATTCCATACGCATTGCCCTGTCCCTTGTTATCCCTGTGCTTGTCCCATGCCAGGGTACCTCTTGATAAAATTGTTCTGTTCAGCTTTAAAGACGCAATTCAATGCTATGTTGAGAATGCTTTCCCATGAATTGGATTACTTTGAAAATCTCAACAAACGGATAATAAGAATAGACAGAGATTAATCCATTTCTTTTAGAAATGCTGCCTTTTAGTCCCAGGGAAATATGCTCATTTGCATGGTTGAAATACAGCATACTGAGTTCCTTAGCCCCTTCCACCCTTCTCAGTCAAGCCTAACACCCATGAATCACTGGCAAGTGTAAATGAGGCTATAAAAGAAGACGTCCTGGTGGAGAGATGTGCCAGGTCCCTTAGGACTTTTGAGACAATGATTTATATTTGTTTGAGTTTACACAACACCACTGTCACATTATGAAGTGTTCCAGAAATGACCAACTGCTAATCAGCAGTTGATTTTGCACAACTTCATATTAAGTGCAACCTGCTATCTACAAGCTTCTATCCTATTTGCAGCTTCAATTTTTCATTGAAATCAATGTTTGGTTAACCAGGCACTAAAATAGCCTCTCTGTCTTAAGTTATCCATTTCTTACCACACATGTATTATGCTCCCAATTTACAATTAACAGCATGCAGTGAACATGTCTTCATAATGAACACTTCTTGTGACTGTTACACACAAATAGCTTTCCTAAGATTGGTGCTCAATTTCTTCCAAATTTGTTATCAATTTTATTGACTATGCAATTTCTTTCCTTTAGTCGATCACTCTTTAAATTGGCTAGTTTAATGCATCACAGCAAATGATTTTCAGAAATCATTAGGCACATGAAATGCATATTCAGCTCACACAGTTTTAATTGACCCCACTCACACCTACCAATGGCACTCCTAGACAATCTGTCTACTTTGCTGCTCTTCATTTCATTAAATGCTGAATATACAAGCTCCTTATAAAAATCTTTTCCCTGGAACTGAGTTATATTATTTCTTCGGGAAAGACTGATACGACACTCTGCTGTTAATAAGACTGGCCTTGGTTTAGCCAAGAGTTCTTGGATAAGTACTTCTAGAAAGCAAAGCTGAGGACAGTTTACAACAATGGTTCTCCACTGGGGTGGGCTTGCTCCTGAGGAGACATTTGCCCATGCTTGCAGATGTTTCCAATTGTCACAACTGGGGGAGAGGTTGCTGCTGGCATCTAGTGGGTAGAGAACACAGATTCTGCTAAACATTCTACAATGTACAGGTTAGTCTCTCATAGCAAAGAATAATCCAGTCAAAAATGTGAATAGTGATAAATTGAGACACCCTGGTCTACAGCTTCTTATAAAAATGCATTTGAATGATGTAGGGCTGGTTATAGAATCTACTGTGAAGTCAGAGAAATCTGTCTGAGTTCATGCTCTGCCATGCTCCCTTTCCTCCAGTTGATGGTACAGCCTGAGTTCTCTGCCTGGTTAGCATCCTATCTTATCAATCTTCCCTGAGATAACCCACTCCCTTGGCATCGCTTTTCTTCTTCCCAATAGTAGTTAATAACTTTAAATGAGGCAATCCGTACTGGGTTTTTTGTCATTGATGCATTTACTTAGGAGTCCTTGAGGGAGTAGACATGGCAGTTTCCTACACTGTCCTGCCTGCTGGGCTCTGGAATGTGAGTGCATTTTAATATGATTCTTGGGAAGGAAATAGATATAGGGGAACAGATTTAGGAGGAAGATAGACAGGCTTAAATTTCTAGTTTTGCCAGTTATCAGGTACGTGATATTGCAGAATTTGAGTTTTCTATTTATAGAATGTAGAAAGTGATTCCTTCCCAGTAAGACTGGTGTAGTAATAGAATGCAATATGTTTAATATAATAGGCTATAATAAGTACTCAATAATAAATGTTAATTAGCTTCCCTTTGAGAGATGGTCTGAATCCAAAGAACAATTTCAGTAATAAGAATTTGGTGAAAGTTGGAAGAAATGTAAATAATTTTGTGAAAGTCAGGTAGAAGGAATATATATTCAAAGATGAGTCATAGAGACACCTATATTAAAGTTCTTTCTTCTGAGACAGATAATTTTTGGAGTTTCAGCAAGGTATTTTTTTTCTGGGTTTGGCTGTGATCTATACTTTGCTACTGAGAGTGATGGAGAGTGTTGGCAAACAATTTTTAAAATTAAGCCAGTAATAACTAGATCACTCTTACTTTTAGGTTTTTTCCACATAAGTTGAAGAGTCTATGTGAAATGAAATAGAATATTTAGTTGGGAAAACTAGAACAAAACTTAAATTTAAAATGATCTCAATGCAAATATAAATGTTTTTCAAAAACCTTTTCCAGTAGCCTTTATTAATCACAGAAAAACTTGAGCTAACTAATCTCTGCACTTCCATGCCAGCAGAGAGTGGAAGGTGAATGGCATCATGAATCCTCTGACTCACTGTATCTTCAAATTGATTTTGCAAAATTTTTATCTTAGAGAAGCCATTTGAAATTTTCCAACACTTTAGCTTAATTTTGCATTTATAAGTAGCCATTTTCTGTTACTGTATCAAAGGTCCCTTTCAAAGTCTTCATAAAATAATAGGATTGAGCATAACAGGTATAAAGCAAAAACTAATTGCAATAGTAAATTGAACAGAATATTAAAGGCATAGCACTAGAACACCCTAGTTGTACTGCTTTCATCTGTGCTCCAGAACTTGTCAATGTGCCTTGCAAAAGAATGTGTGTAATTCTGTTTCCCATACCTTGTGAGCTACTGAAAGTCAAGAACTTACATTGTGCTCGTCTTTGAAAATGCAGATCTTATTCTCTTATTCCTCCACTTAAAATCTTTCACTGGCTTCCAATTTTCAAAACACCAGAGTCCTTCACAGGCCTGCGGTTTCTGCACGGACTGGCCCCAGACTAGCTCTCCAACCTCTCTTCACTGCGTGCCGGAGCTCTGTGCACCAGGCAACCTGATGTTTCCTCAGTTGCTTGGAGGGGTATTGCTCCATCTCATCACAGCTCTTCTTTCTCTACCACTTCTTAGAATTTTTTCCTTAAATTTTTCTCCATGCTGACTCCCAATCATTCCTCAAGATTGATTGTAGAATTCACCTGGTCATATAGGAACACATCCCCGAACACTGTGGCATCTGAGCATTCTTACCTAGCCGGCTCTTTCACTTTGCTACCTCATCTGTTGAAATTATCTGATAATTTATCTACCTCATCCACTAGATAGGCAGTTGTTGAGGCTGGCAGTATCTATTCAAACTTGGGTAAAAAACATGCTCCATAGTGTTAGTTGAAAGGAACTATTTAATTCAAAACATGGTTTAAAATGGCCTATTCAGTGGATCACAGCATTCATAACTTCACCTAGGTTTAAAGTTGATCCTCCATTTTTATATCAGAATGCCTTATTTCCAGCTCGTGTTACAACAAAGCTGGAACTTGGGCAGCTGTCACACAGATTTGTCCAGAGCAAGTTGAAAACAAATAAATGATTAGCCCACTCTTTTACCTCCACTTGAACCACATCAGCCCCTTCACTATTGCTCAAAAACAGTAGACCCACTGCTCCCCATGGGTCTTAACACTTGCCAAAATATTCTTTCCTTAGATATTCTTGTGGCTATATCCAAAAGCTACCCTACATAACATCACAACCCCCATCTTTTCCTTATTTTATTCTCTCTTTAGCTCTCACCAAATTACATCCTACACATGTGACTCATTTGTCATGTGCTATCATCTGCATCCCCATTTACAATGCAAGTGTCTTGAGCAAAGTGAGTTTTAATCGTTTTGTCCCTGTTCTACCCCCTGCACCTAGAATAGTCCCTGGCATATGGTAAGTATCCAAAAACTCTTGTCAAATAAGCAACTGAAAAAAAAGCTTGAATAAAATTTCTTGTGAAATTACACTAAAAGAAATTAGTCCAATTTCTGAGGGCCAGGAATCTAGACACAACAGTAAGTGTAACTTTTCTGACCTTAGCAAAAGAATGTCTCTCTCTCTCTGTTAGGTATTTTTTTTACAATGACATATGTATTTAAAACACACACTTGCACACAAAAACATGTGCATACACTTATTTCTTTGCCTCTGAAATAGACTGTGTTTTGATTTGATATATTACATTTTGACATATGAATAACTACTTTTCTAAAATTTCCTATACGAACTAAGAATTTTCCAAATACAGTCATACTTGGCATAATGACATTTTGGTCAACAGATCACTTATATGATAGTGGTCCCATATGATTAGTACCGTATAGCCTAGGTGTGTAGTAGGCTATGCCATCTAGGTTTGTGTCAGTGCATTATATGATATTTACACAACAACAAATCACCTAATGACACTTCTCAGAACACATCCCCATTGTTAAGCGATGCATGACTATACTGGTTGATTTAGCCACTATAAGATAATTTACTGTTTCATGTCATTCCACCTAAAGATGAAAACCCCTTTACATTATGCCATTTAGTTGAATATAAATAAAGGTATGTTCAAAAAATTGACATGACAAACTCTGTAAGTAGGTCTGTTTTATTCCTGATTTATAATCTCCTTCTAAAAAAAGATCGTATTAAAAAGTAAAGGATAATATTGTACTTAGATTTAAATTAAGAGAAAGCAGTACATATGTAATTACTTATAGTTGTATCCCTTCTTAGTGCCAATAATAATCTAACATTTATTGGAATTAAAAGTTAAATATTCTCGGGGCTGGCCCCGTGGCCGAGTGGTTAAGTTCGCGCGCTCCGCTGCAGGCGGCCCAGTGTTTCGTTGGTTCGAATCCTGGGCACGGACATGACACTGCTCATCAAACCACGCTGAGGCGGCGTCCCACATACCACAACTAGAAGGACCCACAACGAAGAATATACAACTATGTACCGGGGGGGCTTTGGGGAGAAAAAGGAAAAAATAAAATCTTAAAAAAAAAAAAAGTTAAATATTCTCACCTTTCTTTGAAAAAAGTTAACATTTTTACTGTATAATTCAATGGTTAAATCTTTGCTATAAAACAATGATAAGTAACTGCTTAATCCTTCACTAATTTCAGGTGCATTGATTTTGGAAACAGTGCTTTTAAAAAAATATTGAGTGTAAAGGAAAAATAAGCAATAAGCAAGCACGATGTCTAATGAATATGCTTTTACCATTGACATAGAAATCAAATTTCACAGCAATACTATAACCAAAGAGATTTTGGAATGAATGCTACTTAAGAAAAAAAGATCTAAGGAAAATAAACAAACAAAATTCCTAAATAATTACTCTCTAGGATAAAATGACTCATTGAAAAAAATATTTAATGCCAAAAAAATATAGAATTCATCAAATTAAAAAATATAGCACAGAATTATTTCCCTGAAGCTCTAGAGCTGTGTGTGTTTATACGTGAAGAAAGGAGTAAGGGATAAAGTTGGAGGGGCAAGAGCAGAGATAAAGGGAAACGTAAAACTTATAGAATTGTCATTTTCATAAAGTTTCTTACATTGCAGTTCAGAGGGGGTAACTGGCTAAGTGTGATTCTTCTCTGAAGTGTTCTAATAGAATGGAATCCCACTGTGTTTTCTTTTCAGTTATAAAAGCCACTGACTTCAACTTCCCTAAGGGTAGCCTGAGCTTTAAATTCTTCTAGTCCATGAGGTAATGACTTTTCTCCTTAATTCTTTTGTGTGTATGTGTGAGGAAGACTGGCCCTGAGCTAACATCTGTTGCCAATCCTCCTCTTTTTGCTTGAAGAAGATTGTCACTGAGCTAACATCTGTGCCCATGTTCCTCTATTTTATGTGAGAGGCCGCCACTTGAGTGGTGCTGGGTCTGCACCTGGGATCTGAACATGTGATCCCCAGGCCACTGAAGTGGAGCGCGCGAACTTAACCTATGCCTCTGGGCCAACCCCTTGCCTTAATTCTTTAAAGCATAAAAGATAAACAAAAATATTCAAATATTATTATTCAGAAAAAATGACAGATGCAAAAAATCATTTTATTAAAAGATCCCTAGGAATAGATTAGCATTAAAACTATCAAAGACTGATGAAATATGTTCACAATATAGAGAGAAAAATAAGCTCTCAGGAACTCATATGTGTAAAAAGAAAAAAATCAGTGTAGACCGGTTTGAAAAACTACTTAAAGACTCACTAGCATTAAATTAAAATTTTGTAAAGCTTAGCATAACTCTATGAACAGCGGCATAGCATGTTGTCTGACCATTTGAGGAAGAACAATTCAAGTGTACTAATAACCAGAACCACATGGATGCAGTAGGTCCAGAGAATATACCATCATTTGAAAAGCTAAGCTGGATTTGACATGGTCATTCAGTCATTTGAGGCAGAAAGTGATTTTCTTTTTAAATCATAAAATTACAAATATCAAAAAGGCGTGTAAGTGGTCTGGATGCCTCGGAAGGAGAACTGTTATTTTACCCTCCTGCCATTCAGAGTCTGTACATCACCTTCCAAGTCAGGAAACAAGACAACAAAACAACGACAACAACAACAACACTATTGAGTTCTGAGATAAACCAAAAATAAATCTAGTCAGTCCTGGTTCCCCATATAAATGAAGCTGTGAGGGTCCCTTTTAAGCCTGAATCCCCAATCAAAACCATCTTTATCCCTGAGTTTATAACATGAAAACACAAGAAATTTGCTGTTTTCCACCATTAACAAGTTAATGTAAGCCTGTTAACTTAGATAATCTTGCAGTAAGTTTCCTGTGTTTTTATTTAGCAACAGTTTTACTCAAGTCTGACTCACAACTTAAAAAGAAAACTGCTTTTGTTTTCTAAATGCTTTTGTCTTCAAGTGTTACTTTCACAAGACAGACGATGACAACACTTAATGTGTATAGATTGTATAAAGTTGCTTTGGATATATCAGGATAACATCATTATAAGATAAATTACAGTGCTTTAACTATTAAACTTTCAAAAACCATTAAATTACACAAACAAATATGAGTTACATATACCTTTATATCTAGGGATAAAATGTCATAATCTTATATCTGCTTTATGTGTAAAAGTGTTTAAGGAAATAAAGTCAACTTCTAGGTATAGCTTACACAGTATTTCTAATAACTACTGTTACGTATTTTAGTATTTACATATATATGTATGTGTGTGTATACACACACTATCTTTTCATCATTTTTCTAACAGGGATTTAGCACTGTGTAAGTACACAAGAGAGTAAATATACAAGGAAATCAGTGACCCACAAGTTAGGCAAAATTGTCTCCACCATTTTCATATAGTCTCCCTTGAAAAGATGATCCCACCCAAGACAACAATGTTCTAAATCTCATTTTAAATGGCGCTGCTGAAAGATAGACAGACCCAGGCCTCAGAAACCCTGAGCTACCTCAGAAGCTCTTTCCCAAGTTTTCAGGACTGGACGTATTTGCAGGCAGCTGAGCAATTCCCACGTCCCCTCAGCCTGTGCAATAAACTTTACACATGTGGGAAGCGTACGCTTGTCAGGTCTTACCCGGGCAGTCTTTCAGAGCCTGTGTGCTCCCTAATGAAACTGAGCAGGTGGGTAAATATTCAAAGTCGCTTGAGAGACAAAGCTTAATGGAGTTCATGGAACAATAGAGTGAACGTGAAGAAAAATGCAGCGATAATTAATTCCTTTTACCAACACAAGGCCCTTCAGCAATCTAAAGAAGCACCAACTTCTTTAATTATCAGTTACTTTAATTATCAATTACACCTAATTTGATGTAATATCATTTTGATGTCCTTGTTTGACTGGAAAGCCTATATGTTAATTTAAAAATATGAAATATTTCCTCCATTGTGGTAAGCAATACAGAAGGCAGGAACCATCTTCTAAGTTCACACTTCATTTCAGCAGAGAAAGAGACTCTCTTTCTCAGTTCAATCATGCCAAATTTCAAAGTATTTTATTTGAGTAAGCACCTGGAAAATGGTTCAGCAATGCATATATATATCCAATGTTCACACACCCTTCTGAGGAAGGTACTGAGTCACAAACATGAAAAAGTAGAATCAGCTTATTAGATCAAATAGTTTCTTCAGCATGTCTCAGCTTTGCCTACATAATGATTTTTTAGGAACATTTTTTTCTTGTTCTTTGAAAATATTTTCTGTTTGATTACAGGTATACGCAAAATATTGCCAGCCTTCTTTCCACATTAACTCATGTTTCAAGTAAATACCTCTTGTTTTAAATTATCCCTTGTTCCACAGGGGCTATCAATCCACCTTTCAAGACTCAAGTCAGAAGCCACCTCTTCTATGAAGTGGGAGATCTCCTCCTTCCCCATTTTTTCTTGCTAATAACGCAAACCTTCTTTTCCCAGAGAACAGGAGTAGTCTTTTTGTCCCTACTGAATGGAATACTCTGGAAGGCTACAGATATGGCTGACACCCCTCTCCATGCCCGGACTCCAGTTTATATTAAATAAAGAGTATTTTTTGAACTTTTGAATGAAATGATTGAATAAATGAAAGGTAGATAATACTGAGATAAACGATGATACAGTAGTGTTAGGAATGGGGAAAGAAGAGACCAAGAGATTTTTTTGGGAAGATAATTATGTAAAAGTATCCGGTGGAAAGATGCAAAAGTGCTGGCTGTGGAGGGTTGGGAGGTAAAGGAGGAATAAGTCAAGGTACACAAGGAAGAGGCAATCTTATCAAAATGAATGTAAGATAAATATTTGATTTTGTGAAAATTAATTTAAAAAGGGACCTCGTTATTAGGCATATATTTTGTTGTAACAAAGCTGCATCAACATTAAAATAACTTGTATTCCCTTTGGATATGAGACAAATTCATACAAGAGAGGTCAGAAAGCATTTATATGAATATTAGTTGAGAACTAGCACCTTCTAATCCTGCACTCAGCCCTGACACTAAGAATAGAAACCACACCTTACTATATACATCGACATTACTGTATGCTGTTTCTCTGTCTTCATTAGCGTGACTTTATTCTTCCAGGAGTCTCCTGCCCCAGCAAATGTTTAATTGTTCATTATAGGCACCTGCAAGACCTATCTACTCTTCAATAGAAAAAACCAACAGGCAATTTTTCCCAAGATTCTTTGTTTCCTGGCTTCAAATTTCTCAACTTTGTTTTTCTACCAACGTTGGCTGTTGTATCACGGTCTTTACCCAATTCTAACCAGCCCCATTTTGAAAGACCCACTCTGCCTTACCTTCTTATCAGCTAGTTATGTCGGCAATATTTGGGGAGTAAGCTTTTGACATGTGCAATTTACATTGTATATTAAAGCAGACTTTTGTTTGTTCTAAGACAAAAAAAAGCAAAGAAAAATAAACTAAAGACAATCATTCCCAGAATCTCACAGGAACATTTCTTTCTCCCACTCTAATGCTGAATGTCAATATAGATTGTTGAGGAAGACAGAAAGGGAAAAGGGGGGAATGAGAAGTGGGAAGCCTTAGCTTTAAAAATGAGTAGCTAGGACAATGAAGGCAGTGAACAATGATACTCTGAAAACTGCAGTATCTGTTTTTAATGTCCTAGTTCCAGCTTCACTAAGGTTCACAAACATATGAAGAAACTGAGGAGATTGGAGTAGGTAAGAAATGCCATTCAGAGCAAGACAGCTTCACTTAACTGTTTCCTTTATGGTTAAACATCTGGATGCTAGACTTTAATAAATGCTGCAGGCTGAATGAAGAGAAACAATCTCTGGACTTTCCAGAGAGCAATTGAAATCTCTGAATAGGAGATAAAAGATGCCATTTAGAACAGTGCAGGGAATGATTGCATTAAAATGTCTTGGGAAAGATTTCCAGAACAGAGTGCATATGAGGTAACTGTGAAAAAACAGGATTACACAGAAAAGTGTGATTATGAGAAAGGATAATGAATGACTCTTGCTATAGCAAATACTAGCATGTATGTAATAGGGTGAACTTTTTTTCTTTGTATCCTTTGTACTTGAATCAAATCAATTGAAGAAATATACTGAAATATATTGAAAAAATAAGAAATTATTTTTCATGAATGTATCAAATTATGCTACTTACAAATAAATAGAATATAGAATATTTTAAAACCTATTTAAAATATTCTCTCTTAAGCAGGGTTAATAGTGTTTCATGAATTTTTGTATTAACAAGACCTTATCACTTCTCAAGTTTATGGGTAAAACTCATTCTTTAACCTCTGACTGCCTAGTGCTAACTGAGCTTGTTGGGATCTAAATTATTTCACAGCTCTCATTGTCATGCAGATTGAAGCACACATTTGACCAGCAATTCGTAAAGTAGGATGGACCTCTGAGTTTGCATTTTTGTTTGTGTATTTATTTTGTCTCATTTTTTTTTTTTTAAGATATTTGTTGGAAAGCAACTTCACTACTAAAAGCTGACTTCCCAAGAGGCATGAATTTCCTGTGCTAAGATGTGATCGTTCATTTTCTGTGTCGCTAACCCAGATATTCAGTCAAATATTATTCTGGGAGTTTCTGTGTGATTTTGGATGAGATTAACATTGAAATTAGTAGGTTGAGTAAAGCAAATTGCCCTCTGTAGTATGTGTGAGGCTCATTCTATCAGTTGAAAGCCTGTATAGAACAAACAGGCTGAGTAAGAGAATTCTTCCTGCCTAAGGACCTTTCAACTAAGACATTGACTTTTTCCTGCCTTCTGACTTGAATGGAAATATCAGCTCTTCCTGCATCTTGAGGCTGCTTTCTTCTGGACTGGAACTACACCATCAGCTCTCCTGGGTCTCCAGCTTGCCAACTCACCCGGCAGACCTTGGGCTCACCAGCCTCCATAATTATGTGAGCCAATTTGTTACAATAAAACTCTTTATATATAAATATAAATATCCACGCTGTTGGTTCTGTTTTTCTAGTGAACCCTGACTAATGCATAAGGTCGATTAACAAAGACCTTCATGTTTAAACTAATTTACATAATTAGCTAAAAGGCTAGTTAACAAATTGAGCTAGCATAAGTGAAAACATAGAAAAAAGTAGATCTCAGAGAGAATGGGGACACAATTGATTACTTCTGATAATAGAATAAAAAGGAATGGGGTATTTTTGCAGTTGATTGGGGATTGCAGCACAGGACGCTGCACATCCTGTGACAAACCTGATACCTTTGGAGGAGATAGTGGGATGTAGGAAAGAGAAAGTGAGGAGAAACTGAAAGATGGCAAGGATCCATTCGAAGCAGGAGCCAGTGGAACCTGATGACTACTTCTCCTTTATAACCTTGCCTGACAACAGCCCGGCTTGGAGGTAAGCTCCCAGGAAGGAAACGGTCTTGAAGGTACAGAGGTAAATATTTTTCCATTTTTGCAGTAAAAGGTCCTTCTCTATTTCCGGCCTTAGTAAGTCCTCTGGATGTTGGCCTGTGGGTAGAGTCATCAATGTCCTACGGTCTACGGCACTCTTAGTATATGACAGTCATTGCGATGTGGTATTTAGGATTTTTTTCTATAATTTTCAAGCACTAGGAAAATAGTGTTGGGATACGGAAATATCTTAGGAAGATTTTGAAGTTTATAGTCCATGCTTCACTGGGCTTTATTCAACATCTCTTCTCAGTTTTGACAGTCTGCTTTCTGCATATGTACGTGGAGTCCCATTTCTGCTTGTTGAAGCACAGCTTAGTCAAATAGCCTGAACTGTGGAGTAAAACAATTCGGAGTTTGAATCCTAGCATGGCTGCTTTCTCTGTGTATAACATTGGCCTGTTTATTTCACCCTGTTTTTCAGCCTCCACATTTTTAAAATGTGGGTAATAATATTTCCAAGCGCTATAAAGATAGCAGATGAAAATGTTGTAGCAAACAATGCGTGTTCACGGTATCCTGGTCAGCCCAAAGTCTCCCATGGAGGCCCTCTCCCTGTCAGCCCAGCGTCTTGGCTGAACTCTGCTCCTCAGCTCCCTTCCCTTCAACCTCCCATCTTGTGTCATATTGGCTGACAGCCTTGCTCGTGGGTTGGTTATGATAGCTGAAAAATATTTGCTAAGGCTCTCAATGGCCTAGAATTTATGTCTCCTAAATACAATGTTTGCACTTCATTTTTAAGAATTTAAATAGATAAACTAATCTGACACAAGTATTGTACTAAAAGTGATGTCTTAATAAAATAAAGGAAATAAGGGCCTGGATATGCCTTGAAGTATACCATTTAATAGCCATCCATTTTATGGCTAGGTCCTTCCTTTAACACCAATTGAAATGTGTGTGTGTGTGTGTACGTGTCCATCTGTGTGTATAACACTGGTTGTAAGAATACAATTATGTTTCAGAATACCTTCACTAAAAGACAAATTGTGAAGGAAGCAAGGAAGTGGAAGTGGTAGTCTTTATTACAAGAAGAAAGAATTAAGCCCAGTTTTCAGGTTTTCAATTTTGACTAAAAATTAGTTACTAAACAATGTACAAAAGATTCAAGGAGCTCACGGACGAATCTCCTCTTGGGTTTCCAGACTTATGTAAAAGATTCTGGTATTTTTCATGTAAAATACGAATTGGAAAATAAAAAATTAAGCCTTTAAAAGGTGACACATCCTTTCAGATCAGAAGCATACATTCTTATGACATAAAATCAATTTTCCTTGTTATCTGAAAGTTACCTGAAATATGATATTACATACATTTTGGAAGGTTTGAAATGACGACACATGCAGTCATACTTTGCTAATTTCCACTCCTCTAATGTAAAAATTTAATAATTCTCACAAAATCCTCCAAGGTCTCAACCCTCTTCCCTGAAACTGTTTCAGGAGAGGATTTTGTAATGAAGTACTTAAAAAACTTAAATTTTGTACAAACCTTGATGTGAGTAATTTTCCAGATTCTACAATAGAGTATATTTAAAACAGATTCTAAACCAAACCTGAAGTTTGAGAGTTTGAACAAATACATTTGTTTCATTCTGACATATAATGGTCATAAGTATGAGTTAATTTGAGTAAATATTAAAAAGTTACAGTAGCGTCCTAAAAAATTAGCTATTTGATTTCTTTTAAGATAGTTTGCTTCTCTTAATTTCTTAATGGTATTTAAAAAAAGATTACATCCCAAGCCGCTTGATCATTGCTTTTAAGTACAATAATTTGTTATTTCTTAAGCGAAAAGGACTAAAGTATACCTCTAAGTTATAATCTAATTACATCAGACTCTTTCCCCCCTGTTTTCATTTGTTATTCTTTAATGTACATACAGTACAAATAATCTGAGTCCTGTTTTATTTCTCCCTAAAAGTAAAATTTTGACCCTATCAATTTCAAATTTAGTGTGAGTAGTAGTTGTAATATTCCCAAAATATGGAATTGACAGGAGTTAGAAAAAGGAACATACCCTTTGGTGTTTTTATAACGTATATTTTTTAAGTTTTTAAGATTTTTAAAAGAATTTGTGGATACCATTTTCCTAATTTCCAATATCTACCCTTTTCCCACTGGTAGATCACAACCATTAGTATGTGTTTTTTTACTCATTAATGACTATGTGTTTCTTTTCCCAAAATTAAATGCACAAGGAGTATTAGGACCCACCACCCTTCCTCAATATTGTTGTCCTTAAAAAACAGGATCTTGTGGGGCCGGCCCAGTGACGTAGTGATTGAGTTCATGAACTCTGCTCCAGCGCCCTGGGGTTTGCAGGTTTGGATCCCAGGCCAGACCTGCACGCCACTCATCAAGTGATGCTGTGGTGGTGTTCTATATGAAAAATGGAGGAAGGCTGGCACAGATGCTAGCTCAGGGTTAATATGCCTCACCAAAAAACCACCAAAATAGGGCTTTGTGGCAAGTTTTTCACTATAGACAACAGAAGAAACTATAAACTCTTGTATGCCCTGAGAATCATTATTATGCATCTGACCTCCTGAGCCACTGAAAGTTTTTTCGAAAACTGTGTGGCTTTGCATACTGCCTGAAATAGATATAAACAAAGACAAAATAGTGTTTCATCTTATAAGTATAGTACTCTTATCCTGTGAAAAGTTTAAAATAACACAGTAGTAGATCGATTTGTCTACCTTGGTCTTTATAGGAAATTATTTAAAACAAATTCAGATGGTGG
Source organism: Equus asinus (assembly GCF_041296235.1). Lineage (NCBI taxonomy): Eukaryota > Metazoa > Chordata > Mammalia > Perissodactyla > Equidae > Equus > Equus asinus. The sequence goes on from NC_091807.1 coordinate 4,570,340, forward strand.
TGCGAAATTTGCATGGCCACTTATCAGGGAAACTGAGTTTTAGTAGAGTTCAACACTTTAAGTGTAGATTTAAATTATAGATGCATCTCCTTTAAACACGATTTGGCTTTTCCACAGTTGGCTGAAATATCTTCCCTGTGATTTGATGCTATGATTCGTGCTTTTTTTCCCCCAAGCTTTTTTATTATACAGTAATCTCAGGCTTACAGAAAAGTTAGAAGACCACTAGGTAGAACTCTTGTATGCCCTTCATCCAAATTTCCCAGTTGTGGACATTTTATACTATTTATTTATAATTTATTCTCTCTGTGTAAATGTACACATGTTGTTTTCTCTGAACAAGCTGAGATTATTACAGACACAATGTCCCATTACCCCTGAATACCACAGTGCAGATTTTCTACAAACAAGGACAATCTTGTATATAACCAGTCCAATCATCAAGATCAGAAAATTGACATTTATCCTTGATCTAATTCACAGAGAAATTTAAATTTTACTGTGTCCAATAATTTTCTTTACAGCAAAAGGATCCAAACCAGTCACACTTTGCATTTAGTTGTCATGCGTCCAAGGTTTCCTTCAATCCCGAAGAGTTCCTCAATTTTCCCTTGACTTCAATGACCACAACATTTTTTAAAATAATTGCAGGCTAGTTATTTTGTAGAAAGTCCTCCAAATTGGGTTGTTGGATGTTCCCACATGATTAGCTTCAGGTTAAGCATTTGAGCAGGAATACAACAGAAGTCACACTATATTCTCATTGTATCCTATCAGGTGATGTACACTTTTGATTTTTCCTACAGAAGATGGTAAATTTGGTCACTTTTCTAAAGTGTGATATTCCAGGATTCCCTCTGTAAATTTACTCTTTATTCCTTTGTGATTAATAAATATTTTGGAAAGAAGATCCACTGTAGTTATATAGTTTTCCCATTCTTCATCAAACTTTCACCCACTGATTGTTGTATCTGCTGATGAGTTCTGACAAATCTGTCCTTACTATTGTGGTTACCAAGTGGTGTTTTTCTAATCCCATCTATATTCATTAGCTGGTATCTTTCTGTAAGAAAGATTTCTCTTCTCCCAGTGGATATATTCATTTAATTATTTACATCAGTATGGATTCTTATTTTATTCAGGAAGGTTTAATCCATCACATCCATTATTTATTTTGATGCTTGAATTATCCTTTACTTGCCCAATGGAGGATTACCATTCTCTGATCCCTTCCTTAATTTCTGACACAACATACTCTAGGCTCATCTTGTACTTTTCCTACCCTAGCCCAAGAATATGTCATTTCCCCAAGAAGAAAGAGAGATCTGGGTGTTAGATGTTGTTTTTAGCTACTGAGCTCTCTCTGCTCCCAAGCCCTTTCCAGAGGGAAATATATATATATATATATATATATATATATATATATACACCCACATACATGTACATGTTTATATCTATAGTTATTTCTATTTCAATCTATATGGAAAACCATAATAAACATGGATAAATTCCAAGTTTTCAGAGCTTATTCAAGCTTTCCATACTTGTAATTTATTTCTCCAACTGTAAGAATTCTGGCTCACATTAGCCTCAATATATTTGCTTAATTGTTTAATTACCCTGTTTGTAACCAGTCTCTTAACTATGCCAGGCTGCCATCTTCCTTGCTGAGTGCTGACCTCAGTAAACAACCACATGACTTGGCTACCTTCTTTGTTTGGTTCCCACACTTTCTAGACATCTTTTAAAAAAAAATCAGCCACTCCTTGGAAATCAGAAAGAAAAGAAGGAAGGAGGGGAAGAGGAAGGAAGAAAGAAAGGGGGAATGGAAGTAGGAAAAGGAAGGTTGGAGATGGAAAAATGCTTGTCTAAAACAGCCAGATTGCCAATGAGTCTCAATTTCATGTCCCCACATCTTATAGCACAAGACAATAAAGAGTAGAATTCTACTGTCCTCTGGTTTCAAGTTACGCTTACTATTTGTCATTTCCCAAGTGTCCTACTTGCCTTTTGTTCAAGCTATCCTTGCCATTTTTTCTTGCTCCTGTGTCATCTTCCTTCCATGTTCATCTTCTTCCTGACCACTCTCCAATTTCTTTGAACGACTTTCCTGTATTTTTGTTTCTGTCATAATCATGTCCATTTCATTCCTTCACTGAGGTTGCAAAATCATTAGAGAAAAATAACTTTCTTTCTGGAATTTTAGTATCCTCCATAGCATTTATTACAAGCCTTAAATGGTAAGGGTTCGATGTTTCTAGGCTGTGTTTATGCTTTGGAATGATTTTGAATGACTAACTGGTCCTCATAAAATTATAATTTTGAAAACTTAACATTTGAAAATTACTAAAAATCACTTTTGAAATCAGGCCTTGCTCTATTTTTTAAAAGCCAGGTATCTTATTTTTTCACCAATAACTGAGTATCACATTAAGGAAAAGAAAGTGAAATGGTTTCTGGAAGCTGTACAAAAATTATCTAAGAGCCCAAATTATTTTCAACAATCTTTCTCTCTTCACAGGAATTAGGTCTTGAAAAAATGTATAAAATAATTTGCTCGTTAAAATACTGCACATTGTGTTCAGATAGATAGATAGGCATACGGGGTGGCGCGAGGTGGTGGGCAGAGAGCAAAGGGAACATTAAGCATTACAGGTCGTCTTTGTTGATCTGTTATTCGGAAGAAGTTAGACATACTTACCATGAAATCCTCAAAAATAATTATAGTATTTGCTCTTCACAGTAGAACCAAATTATTTAGTGAAATGACATTTCTTTCAAATTCACTTCCCAAGCTAAATTCCTCTATGCGTTATCCCAAGATGTACGGGAATGTCATGGTTCAGGTATGTGCACAGAATTTCATGAATCAAATCTTTGTGTATCACTTATGTTCAGAGGTGAAAATTTAATACTTTAAAACATATCTCAAATTATAGGGAATTCTAAGTTTTAAAACAAATAATTTCCATATTTATTCATCACTACCTAAACAAGAATTAACAAAAACTATTAAAAATTTTACAGCTTTGAAGTTTCAGAAGCTTAAGTTTGGCTCATCACCATTATCAAAACAGAATGAGATGATTTTAACATGGACTGAATTTTCACTATGTAGTTGACCCTGAGCTGCCCTCTCTCTCTATATATGTACACACATATAAGTATGTGTGTATGTATGTATATGTATGTATATATATAATGTGCATATATATATAGTGTAGCACAGCATAGCGCAGTATACAAACACATATATAACTCTTAATATTTACACTAGTTTTTATAATCCTGGTGCCAATTTTAAAGACAAGAAGTAGCTATCACTAAGGCTTATTGGGATTTAAGCATTTTAGTCCAACTTCAGAGCCCTTGCTCTTAACTGCTAGACAATAACGAATCTCTAAAAAAGTACTCAAACTAACAATATTAAATTTCTGTTGAAAAAGCCGTGAAAATATTTGAGGAGACCTAAATAAAACGAGTATTCAACTTTAAGTGTAAATAATTATAGAGATAAACCAGTTTAGAATAATCATCTTTCATTTAGACCTATCTTCAGAGATATTATCTGAGCCTGTTTTATATATATATGAACTACGCATTCTGACCAGACGTTGTCAGACTGCTGAAATGGGGAGAGTGCCCCTGAGGAGGTGATCGTAAGACCTGGACCTATCCCTAGCCACACCGTGTCCTAGGTTATTGTTCACTGTAAAATTACACAGTTACAGTTTCCTTAGCAAAAAACCCTCACTCATTCAATAATTACAGTTCATTGTTTACAGGCAAATTAATCTACGTATGGAATGTGCAAGCATGTCAAAGCTAACAGATCTCCTATAAGCTGACCAACACAAATACTGGGGAGTGAATGTGTGTTTTGAATTGTGAACATGTCTTTTGAAATCCATATTTTATAAGCCACTTTTTGCAAATAAATAGAGAATGTATTTGAGTGACTATCATGCTCACTGTCATGCCTGTGGTCTTGTACCCTGAAAAGCCTCTCATTCCCCATTCACTTATACTAACCAGTCAAAGTCCAAATTCACTCTCATCTCTGCTCTAAATACTTCCCTGCTTTTGCATCCTAAAAAATAATCACACACTTTTGGACTCAAGTTTTCCTTTGTTTTGTTTGAGTATCCATATAATTATTTTAGCATTTAATATATACTACTTCAAGATAGCTCATGTCTTTTTTCTTTACTGTTACATAACTTTTAGTATAATCATGCCTTGTCTCTTTAAACTTTTATCTTTTTACAGGCAAAAACTCTGCAAAATATTTCCAGCAGAGTATCTAGCAAAGAGCTAAATATACAGTACTTTCTCAATAAACGTGCCTTGAATTTAATCAAATAAAAAAGTGAAAAAGAAGAGGTTAAGAGGAAGAAATAGATACAAAAACAAGAGAATTCAGAAAAAAAATTAAGTACACTTTGATTGTCCAAAACATCCATGAGCATATTTGGTCCATGTCAAATGGTTTTGGACAGAACCAAATATCAAGGAGCTTTTGACTTGGACCCAATGTCTTATGGACATTTTGGACAGGACCAAATATGACCAAATTTAAAGAACATTTTGGCATGGAGCAAATGTCTTATGGGTGTTTTGGACAGGACCAAATGTCCTGCAGGGGAGTCTGCCCAAATATAACCAACAAGGGTCAAAGACCCTCCCAATAGCTCCCTTCCCCAGTCTGATCTCTCAGGCCTGAGGAAGAAAGCTTAGTCCTTTATGAAAAACATAAAGATCATGCTTTATATGCATTTTATTTATGTGGCTCCTTCCTCAAATAAGATTTTTTTGTTGTGTCTTGACTATCTCTAATCCAATATCTGACTAATAAGATATTGATTGTTAATTAATGTGATATATATATTTCATTTTATTTAGTAAATTCTTCTAATAATTTTATAATTCCGTACTTTTAAAAAGTACTTTTCCTATTATGAGGCAGACTTTCTCTTTTCCATTATGAGCATTAACAGTTTTTACTACTTACAAATTAGTTCATATTTTTTCAGGTGATCAAATTTCTTCTTCATTAGAAACTATGCATGGGGGTCTATGTCTTAATTTGTATCTCTAGTGCCCAGACTAGTAAGCGACGTATAATAGCTTCTATAAATGCTTATTGAAGAAATAAATAAATCTTTATTTAAGCTCCCTTATTCCTCCTCTCTTTAGATGTTGTTACATTCCAATTCATTTTTAAGCTTCATATACGCAAGGAATATTGTTCATTCTGCTTTCTTATTTTACATAGGATTTATATATGATTCCTTTAACAATTCTTCTAACCTCTATTTCCCAAAATTTTGCTAAGGACTGGAGGGACATAGGTCATCCAAACACACATTGCCTTAATGTGTTTGGAGTTCACAGTCCAGCGTTTGGTAAAATAAGCTCTCTTTTGATAATAAAGCATCTTTATACTAATTAAGTTTCACAATGTCCTTTAATTTTTAAATGTGTTTCACTTTCTCCTCATCCCTCTCTTTAATTCAATGCCTTGATATAATAAGCATTTGTCTAAAAATTCTAATTAACTAGAACATTTTCAGATTCTCCATTATCAGTTTAAAAATTTTTCTCAAGTGTGTTTGTGACCTGTGTGTTACTGATTTATTTGTATCACTTTATTTCTTGGCAAACTTTGAATGATGGAAAAAAGACAGATGACTGTGGCATAAATGTAAGAGGAAAAAAGGAAAGAGCATGGAAAAAAAGGAAAGATTTGAATTGGGGTCTAAGACCTTCAATACAGTAAGACTTTAGAATTTACAAAAATGTAAATCCTAGCTTACCGCTGATAAATTCAAGCTTTTCACTGAAGGTAATTTGCAGGTAGAGGGAACTTTGCAGAATACATGCAGGATGAGTTAAAAGTTTCATCAATGACAGTAAATAACAAAATAATTAATCTCCAAAGACAGTGATGATTATTCTTCAAGGATTTCATAAATTCATCATCTCAGGAGATTATTAAATTTTGTAGATGAGCTTTCAAATAAGAATAAGCATGTTAATTGACAACATTTCCCATGGCTACCAGAGATACTTTTAAAGAGATAAAGCCTAAATGGTTGTCTATTCATTTTTATCAACACTGAAGGTGATCAGAAAGGTTCTGTTATCCTGTTTTCAATAAGTTGAACCAAAAAAATAGAAAAGGCTTTGTGAAATATACATTCAAGACAATAGCAGTAATAAAGAAACAGAGTATTTTGAATGTGTACATTTGTTAGTGCCCTGAAGTCAATTCCAATGCCTAGCAGCCCTGTGTGCAGCAGAGCAGAAGCCTGAGTGGCCTGTCAGTACTGTCTTCTCATCCTCCTTTGCTCTATCCTATCGGACAATGCTCTGCTGCTGTTCACAGGGTTTTCATGGCTGATATTTTTCAGAAATGGGTGGCCAAGTCCTTCTTCCCAGTCTGTATTAGTCTGGAATCTCACTGAAAACTGCCTACCATGGGTGACCCTACTGGTATTTGAAATACCAGTGGCATAGCTTTCAACATCACAGCAACATGCAGCCGCCACAGTATGACAACTGACAGACGGGCTGTGTTGTTCCCTGACCAGGAAAGGAATGTGAGTTCCACTGGTAAGAGCGCTGAATCTTAACCACTAGACCACCAGAGCTGGCTAGTGTATATGTACAGGTATACCTCCATTTATTGCATTTCACTTCCTTGTGCCTTCCAGATATTGTGGGTTTTACAAATTGAAGGTGTGTGGCAACCCTATGTCAAGCAAGTCTATGAGCTCTGAAGGCTCTGATGATGGTTACCATTTTTTAGCAATAAAGTATTTTTAATTAAGGCATGTGCATTGTTTTTTTAGACATAATGTTATTGCACACTTAATAAGCTAGAGTGTAGTGTAAACAAAACTTTATATGCAGTGGGAAACCACAGAATTCATGCGATTCACCTTATTGCAGTATTCGCTTTATTGTGGTGGTCTGGAACTGAACCCACAATGTCTCCGAGGTCTGCCCATATCCATGTACATATGTATGTACGTGTACACACACACGTAGACAAAAGGTTGGCGTTTGATTGAATTAGCACTTAATCTAGACATAGCCACAAGAAAAATAATGTTTTTTAAAATCGCTATAACTTCTTCCTGTGGAAATTGCAGGGAACATTATGTGGTTGTAAAACTTCCTGCTAAACATCGTATAGTAGAGGCTTTATTTTTAGTGGTTTGATTTCTTTATAAAGAGTTGCAGCCAAATGTATTCTACTATCAGAAATTCAATATTTCCTAACCTACGTACTTTGAATTACATGCAATACGTTTTAAAAAAATATGCAGCACGAAGGGGAATATTTGCAAATAAATTTTAACCCTTTATTCAAATTAATATCCCCATCTCTACTGATTCATTTGGTAGAAAAACATCCACATGCTCTTTGTGTTTCCAATTATCTTGACTTTTCTATAGAAAAATAAGAAATATATTCCATTTCCGTACTAAAAAGCCCTAAATATCATATTTTACCCTTAATGGTGACACTTATTAATGTTATATATTGCAGATGTATCATAGATTATAAAAGTAAAATGATTGAGAGATCTTAAAAATTGAGCAGTTAGCAAAGATATTTTTTGAGCAAATATTTATTGAACACCAAAGAAGCATTGGTTATACAGCTTTCCATATTTTTTCACTACTGTTACTGCCTCAGAACAATAGGGCTCTGAATTTCTTTTATAGAAATAATTACCCTAAACCTTGGATAAATTCGACTTGTAGTCAATTCTCTAGAAGCTATTAGCACAGCCCAATGACACCAAGTCACTAAAGGTATTCTGGAAACTCAATTACTGCAACAAAATTAATCCAGTTACTTGGGATAATGCCTATAGGTAATGTCTGTGGTACCTGAAGAAAACATGAGAAAAAAAGAAAGAAAAATAAACAGTAAATTGAAGGAAAAAAGAAAAAAGGAAGGAAAAGAAGCAAAGGGCACAGATAGAAAGAGATTAAATTGTTTGCATAAATTTCTACTCCTGAGGGGACCATGAGAAACCATTAATGAGACATGACTCTAGAAACTAGAGAAAGAAAAATAGAAGAAACATTTCACATTTATGTAATATGTGCTATAAGCAATGACACTTGCTCTATTAAAGGTGTATTCTCATTTCAATATTTCAAATCCATTCTTTACACTGGGCTCATTTATCTGCAGTATATTTTCTTATTCAAATTGTAATAGCTGACATTTGGTGCATATTTACGATGTGTCAAACATGGTGGAGAGTGCTTTGCACATATTTTTAGATGGGTTTATTATCTTTATTTTACAAATCAAGGAACTAAGGCTCACGGAAGTGGAGTTAAATATTTTACACAGCCTTCTCACCATACCATAAAGTTTAGCTATCAGACTTAAACTTTTCAGCATGGTAAAAAGGAATTTTAAATGATCTCAGATATGTAAAATTCTTCTTGGCCTGATCTACCTTTTTTAAGTGGAGACAAGACCTAAAGACTTGTTTAAAACTTAAAGATATTGTTTAAAATGTAACCATCCACTATTGATAACCTCCTGGTTTAACAGACCTAGGCATAATACATGCAACATGTATGAGGTACACTCAACTGGATCTCCTTGTCCTACTCAAGAACTAAAATTTCACTGGGATTCTTGAATAATCTAGAGCCAAAATCTAGTGCCGTTCTTTCTCATAGTCATTGCATGGTCACTCGGTAGTCATATGCACTGGAAAGAATACCAGGAGCCAGAAAAAAAGAATATTTAAGAGTCAGAAAAAAGCTATTTTTTTTCAGATTTTTCCACTTCCTAGCTCATGACTTTGGCAAATTCAATAATCTATTGATGAAGAAGAAATTAACACATTGAGAATCTGCTACATACAGGAAAGTAACACCTATCTCACAGGGTTTTTACTGAATTAAATGAAATATTGCAAATACAAAAACCTTATTGGAATGGTATGCAATATAAGTTGTTATAGTAATGATGATAATTATTATTATTACTATGTTCCTGCTTTTTCCAGGGCTATTGCACAGATTACTTCACATGAAGATTGTGCCCAACTAATATAATGTTAAACAAAATTAAAATATATGCTCAGAAATATATCTAGATAAAAAGGTGGATTGGATTAAACAGTCACTAAATTGTTTCCATTTAACAGATGAAAATCAATATTTATCTAATAAATATCTTTTTTGTATACAGTTCACTAGACGCTGCCCGTGACATGGGACACACAATTTTAATGTGAAAAAGCTTCTATGTAACCAGCTGATAAGGCTTGCTGTTCCTGGAGGCACACACATCTTCTATGCAAGTCATTCCTCTACTACACTCAATCAATTAATTCAGTCTGATAAGGAACGTTAATATCACTTCAGAATAAGCAGGCATCTGTTAATAGATCTTTCCAGATATTTGGCATATGCAGAGGCGCTGATGGAGGCAGTGATGCTTAAGGCAGTATTTTGAATGACTGTAACAAAATGCAATATGTTTCAAACGCTGTAAATATCTCCCTCCAGTATAATGTTTAGATACTAATATGGAAATGGTTCCAAGAGATTAAAAATATGTGAGATTATATGAATGTCACAACACTACTTATAAATAGGATCTATAAGGCAAAGAAACTATGAAACAAGGGAAATAGTGAAGATGGAGAAAATGAAAATTCTACTTTAAACAAACACTCATTTGGCATGCCCATCTGCGCACTCTATTACTCGGGATCCAGGCTTACTCTTTAGGTGTTTAGAAATTGTATAGAAAGAAAAGCAAAAATGCTTAGCTCTTGACCCATTTGCTTCATTTATACTGAGGCTGCACTGTCAAAGTGACAACTAGCATTTAGAAAGAGAGAGTTTGACTTAGTTTTCTTGCTAAGTCCCATTTCAAGAATACAGCAGGTTCACCCTAGGGCAAACATCCTATGAAGAGCAGTTCCTTGAAAGTCAGAGAGAGTAGCTAGATTATGCCCTTCAGTCCCTAGGCTTTTTATTTTTATCTCAATTACAGTACTATAGAAAATATTTGTTTCCATGTATTTTCCGTACCACCAATTTACAGTGATACATATGACTAACAAAACTGTTCCTTCAGACAACTAATATATTTGCAGGAATCTGGGCTAAATTGTAAACCGTTTTACCATTTGCCCCTCATTAAAAGTAAAATTAGATTTAAGCCATATGATTTGCACTGTGTCACACATCAGAATTCGGATAAATTATCACATTATAATATGAATGTTTGCCTGAGTCTAAAGACTTGACCGTTTAACATTTTAATTTCTTGGCTTTTAAATCAATTGTACTGGCCAGTGCAGTGTTGGGGTGAAGTGATAGATGAAGACCCAAAGTACTAAGTTTGTATTCACTTAAACAGTCAAATTTTGGTAATGAAACATACACATAAACTTTATTCATAGCAACTGTCCCTTTTATTCTGATTCTGATCTTTTTATCAGATTTATGAAAAATTATATCTTTACAATTGAAAGAAATTATTAAAAACTCTAAAATCTCTTATACATAAAATTTTAATTTTTAACTCTCTGAAGGTAAACCATGACAATTTTGTATTTACCTCAACACAAAATTCTGCCATCTCATAATGTTTACTACCTGAACAAAAAGCACTGGTATTAGATGCTGAATATAATAATTTCTAGTTGGCTATTCTAAGTAATTAATTCAAGTTTATAGTTGACAACACAAGTCTTACATTTCACAATAAAAAATTGTTTCTTTGCTTTGTTGTTAATATACAATTTTTACAAAATCCTTTTATAAAACACTGAAATTAGAAAAATCAACAATTTGCCACTGCTTTATGACAACAATTTGATTTTGATGGTCTAAAATATAAATTAACATGCCAATACAATTAACATTATTGTTAATTTAAAAATTACTAGTTACAATTTAACTGGCCTAAAACCAATAAAATTAAGACAAGCTAGTATTAAAATTTTTGTTAATAGCCACAAGAATAGCCGCTTTTGTTTCAGTTAAATTCAAGAAAATATCAAGAGATGGAATTGAAAAGTAGGATGAAGCAGCTTGTGAAGGACACAGTGTTTTCCTTGGCACTGGAGAAGCACTCAGAGGCACCTTCAAGGAGGTGCAGATGAGAAGTTTAGAAATAAACATTATTGGCCTGGAGTGAAAGCAATAATGTTGAAAGATAGGACCTGATCAAATAAAGATATGTTTAGAAATTGGGAGCTATGAAATTGGGTACCAGATAGAATATGGGTATCTGATTGATTGACAGTGAGGAGGAAGGACAAAGATGTTCAAGACTTTTAGTTTAGAGGTTTAGTGCATAGCAAACGATTCAACGGTGAATGCAGAGAGGACAGTTTGTCTTTGTGTGGTTTCCCTCTTGTTTCTTACTCTTGTTTTAATTTATACTGCCTAGGAAAACAGAAAATGAAGAATTTGCTTGAACAGATAGACTCTAAGATGCTCATACTGCGTCCAAAGACACGTGCCAGTCAGAGAGACTAGTGAACCACTCAAGAATTGGATCCTGACAGAAATTATAGATCATGGGAATCATATGAATGGACCAACTCCCTACAGAAGAGCAGGAAAATCATGAAGACCAGAAGGTAGAAGCTATAAACTTGGTTACATCATCTTTTAGGATTCAGTTGGAGAAAAAGATGACTCTTAACAAGGAGAGAATAAAAATGTCTGATTAGCATCAAGGAGGAGGTGGTGGTAAAACCGAACAGATTATTTAATGGAAGGAAGTGCCAAATGCTAGAGGGATGTGAAGTAAGAGGTCACTGATTTGAAAATTAGGAGCTAATTGATATCATCTGACAGTTTTGTTTTTTTTTAATGCTGGTGGAGAATGGAAGCCAGAGTGCAGTGGGTTGAGATGTCAATTGAAAGTGAACATGTCAAAATAGGTTAGAAATGGTAAAATCATTTGTAGTTTGAAAGGACAATTTATTCTCAAGAATATTGAACGCTTTCTCTTTGTAGTTATTTTATTTACCTGCTTTGCATCTTTTTGTGCTATATCTTCACAGCATAGAAGTAATCTCATAAATAATTGTTTCCTTTTTTCCCTTTTGGGCTAGGTTACTTCTCTGCCACTCTGATTAATTGATAGTTTTGTTTTTAGTAATTTTTGCAAATATAATTCACCAAATTACAATGGATAATCTATTTCTGGGATCTCCTTTTATATTATTCTTTCCCTCTCAGGATACAAACCACATTAATGATCAGGAAAGTAACACCCTCTAATGGCTTCTTCATGTTTTATTTTGAATTTAATGTCAATATTCAAGGGGAAACTAAGTACTCACAATCGAAGAAAATTAAAATATTAAAAGTTTGGATATTTAGGTAGATAATCCTATATTAAGGTCCTCTTTTAGACATGACTGTGTATTAACTTTTGAAAACAGGTAGAAGAAAACATTTGTTTCTTCTTTAAGAGACGATAAAATATAGCTAAGTTTTAGAGTAATTTGCTAAGGGGTTAAAATAAAATAAATGTTTAAGGTCAAGTCAACGATGTATTAATGCATGTGTATGCTACTTGTTATAGTTGAACTTCGATTTATCATCATCATAAAATTAGGTTAACCAGTAAAAATATACTATTACACTGTGATACAAATATTTTTGTCAAAATCTTTCTATTGTGCCTTTCCCCTGAGATGGCAATTGCTATGTTACAAACTATCCTGCAGTCAAGGTCTCCCATTGAAATAAAACTTAAATTATTCTGATGTCCATATGTCATTTTTCAGAAGTAAGCCTGAGACGTCATTAGCACTAATGATGTGAGGCTGCTTTTTGTTGATACCTATTGCTATTTAACGACCCAACTACCTGAGGCAGTTTTGATAACTTGAAAAAAATGATAGAAAATCATCCAGCATTTGCTTCAGGAAGATCTGATTACAAGTGTTGACTAAGCAAGCCTACATAAAAGGTTTTTTGCTATCCTAGCAGAAATGATGAAAAACATAGGCCTTCAAATTATTTTTGTTTGCTTCGAATGCAAGTATTTGGTATTATTTCAGTTATAGTTAATAAAAAATTGTTTAGTTTTCCTCATATTTAAGGGAAATGAAGGTAGTATTTTATTACCAAGATGTTAAAAAAAACATTCACTGATGCACACACTTATAAGGAAATGAATCTTATGTGTTGAGATTTTCTGTCTAAGACAATGAATGCAATGTTGCCATAAACACATAGAGCCCCTAAATATACCACTGGGACAGCTAGTATTTGTCCTGCATTATTACCTCTTCTCAGCTTCCCTCAGGAGATGATACCCTCTTATGTGCTAATGATAAGCCTTTATAAAGTGGTTTCCTTAATGAGATATATTGACCCAATCAACTACCTGAATTTCAGCTTGTGATCTGGGTCTGCAATGTTGGAAGGCCATGTGAAAAACATTTTCAGTGGCAATTTCAAAACTGCAGCCAGAGTAGAAAAACATGTTTCTTCAATAATAAAAGTTATTTAAAATCATTAACCTAATTAACATTTTCACCTGGTCTTCATTTAATGTGCAAACAAGCAGTTATGACAATAATTACTCAAGTACAAACTGAGTGGTCAATTAGATACACAATTACCCAATTTGCATGCACAGAAGTGAATTTTATCACTAAAAGTTTCTAAACATTACAGATATAATATGGATATAAAGTTTAGTCTGTAAGCAAACCATACAACCTTTGCTCACCTTTTTTCCAAATTCTGACCTAGAGGCATTATCTCAAACTCAATATTAGAATGATTCTCTCATATTATGAATAATGGAAGAATGTATAGGTATTTTGACAAATTAAGGTTATTTTTATGTATATTACCATTACAGCATATGATAATTCCATACGATCGAATTCATTCATACAATCATCCATTCATTCTTTTATAATTAACACATCAAATGCTGATTGAGTCTTCTATCGCAAAGGTTACAAAGTATTGAAAATGTTCAAAGTGATGGGAAATGAGAATAATCCATAACTCATCCAATGATTCAAAAGTATCTATCAATTATCACTGTGTAGCAAGCACTGTGTAAAGTAATGAGAATAAAAAAGATTTCATTCACAGAATTTTTACTGAAATCCTTAATCCTACTTGCAAACTAGCAATGGGTGTTTCATGTACCTTTAACTATCTGTCTAGGAAGTTTGAATTTCCACAACTTTTTATAATACAGAAAATGCAGAAAGTATGGAATTCAGTTTAGAAGGACTCCAGAATATATGTTTTACATGCAATTTTAGCTATTTGGGGAGTAGAGTTTTCACTTTAAAGTAGCATACATATTTCACTTCATTTTTTGTATAATAGAAATTGAAAAGAATATAAGTCCAGTTGCTCCAAATTTATAGACTCAGGTTGCATCCTGAATGAATTTCAGTGAATCTCTCCCCCATATTCCACTATTTAAAAGGTCTAGCCCACAAACTCAGGGAAGGCTGCCTGCCATCACAACTTTTCAAGGATTCCACTGGACCAGGGCTTTCCACAGGTTTTCATTTAATCAGTTCTAGTTCTCTCTACGATATTTCTCTAGTGTATCACACTTTTAAATTGGAATATTTCATTCTCCATATGCTACAGACCAAAACTCATTAGACAACCCAAAATATTTATTACTTTCTCATCTAAAAATTTGAGAGCCTGCATTTCTCAGGATCCAGCACTGGAAAATAAGGTTTATCCACTATTCCACTATTGACCAGTTTTATGTCTGCGATTACTTTTTGAGAAATCAGCCAGGATGTTTGGGACTTTTATTGATCCTTTCTCAGGCTTTGTCTCAAAAGACAAGAATCAGCTGTATGTTTAACAGCCAGCATTTCATGTAGAATTCTGGCCATCGAAACTTCTATCTGCACAAGAATACTACCAAGAAAAGCAGCTCAGAATAAGAGGTCTTCTAACAGATGTCAGAACACTTTATTTTCAACTTATATCTTAATAATGGTTACTATAGCTGGGTCATGGAGTAGGTGTATGTTTAGCTTTTAAAGAAACTGTCAAAGATACTGATCTTTCCTGATGCTTTCCTCCATTGCTAAAGAACTTATTTAGGTGCAAATAATACTGCAGTATTATTAAAATAATAATAGTAATAACTGGGTTTCAGAGATTGGGGCAGCTCTTCAATGACAATATTCCCAGAAAGCAGAATCAATGATTTGTAATATGTGCTATTATTTTTAGTACATACAGTTCTAAATCTTTCAAAGTTTAACAGGTTATCTGATTCAGTTTCAAAGGTAACCATTTTATCACCAACTTTTCTTGGAGAATAGAACAGGTAGGCACACTATGCAAAATTAAATACTCTAATGTTGCCTTGAAAACATTATTTTTAACTGTTTGAGGAAGATTAGCCCTGAGCTAATATCCGCTGCCAGTCCTCCTCTTTTTGCCTAGGAAGACTGGCCCTGAGCCAACATCTGTGCCCATCTTCCTCCACTTTTTATGTGTGGGACGCTGGCCACAGCATGGCTTGACAAGCAGTGTGTACCTAGGTCTATGCCCAGGATCGGAACCTGGGAACCCTAGGCCACCAAAGTGGAGAGTGTGAACTCAATGCTATACCACCAAGCTGGCCCCTTGAAAAGATTATTTTTAAAGTAAGGTGGAGTTTTAGGTGATAATTCCTTTCAATATTTTCTAAACTAAAATTATTGAAGATATTCTTAGTGCAATAGTATGCTTGTCAAATTCATCACCATTCACGCATCTGTTAATGTAGGACCCCTTTTTTCTGGGATACTTCTGTTCTCTTTGTCCCTCTAAACTGAGATTGGAAAGTCTTTTATTCAGAAACATCTTAGTACTGGTCCTTAATCTTCACAAGAAGTTACTCTTATCTTCTAAATCGGTCGAGTATTAAACCACATATTTCATTGAGAAATACAATAATTTTGGAAATTTTTGATGATTTTTAATAATTTTATAGTTTTGAATAATTTGAAGATTTCATCTGTCATTTCCTCCAGATTAGCGGTTCTTAAACTTCATTGTTCAGGAGAGTCACCTGGATTGCATGTTAAAAATATGAATCTTTTAATATTGAATTAATAGATCAAGGTTGGATCTAGGATTTTTTATATTAAATAAGTGCTGCGACTAATTTTGATGCTTGTGGTCAGGGACTTACTTGGAATATTAAGTATATGTATAATGTAATCCATTCTTGTGTTACAACAGGATTCTGTGCAGTTTCTCTCTGGCATAAATGCACTGACACTGAAGACAGTGTAGCAAAGTAAATAGTGGTATAAATAGAAATTTTGTTGTGTTTTATTTTTTTAAGAAATTTATTGAGATATAATCATAGAATAATAGTTATACAGAACATGGCATAGATTCAAACTGCATAATCAATATACATCATGAAAACATCACTACAATCAAGATACTGAACCTATCCATCACCCTAAAAAGTTTCTTTGTGCCCGTCTATAAACCCATGCTTTGCCCCTCATCTACCCGCATCCTCACACAACCCCTGATGTATCTTCTGGTACTATTGCTTGTTTAAATTTTGTAGTCTCACGGAAATGTAATCATACAGTCTCTTTGCATTACACTCATAATAATTTTGACATCTATCAATATTGTTATGTGTATCAATTGTTTGTTCCTTTTTATTGCTGAGTAGTATTCTTTTGTATGGATAAACCACAATTTGTTTAACCTTTCATCTGTTGATGGACGTTTAGATTACTTCCAGATTGAGACTAATCCAAAAAAAATACTGCTATGAACATTTGTGTACACATCTTTGTATTGACATATCTTTCTTTTCTCTTGGGTAAATAAGTGTGAAATGGCTGGGTCATATAGTAGATATTCATTTAACTTTTTAAAAAACTGACAAAGTTGCACCATTTTACATTCCCACTAACAATGCATAAATATTTCAGTTTCTCCACTTTGTGTGCACACACTAAGTATGGACAGCCCATTGTAATGACTAAAATTAAAAAGTTGTGTCTGTTTGAATATTTTTAAATGGTTGGTTTGATTTATTATTGAGTTTTGAGAGTTTTCCCTGAATTCTGAATACAAATCTTTTATCACATACAGCTAAAAAATATTTTCCTCTATGTTTTCTATGAGAAGTTCTTCAGCTTTAGGTTTTCATTTAGTAATATTTTTAAATACAGTGTGAGGAACGGATCAAAGTTTTGTTGTCTATTTAAGATATGGATTTCTAACAGTTTCAGATCATTTGTTGAAAAAAACACTACTGAACTGCCCTTGAATCATTGTCAAAAATCAATTGATCATAGACATGTGGGTCTATTTTTTGGTTTCTCTGTTCTCTTCCATTGATCCATTTGTTTGCCTTAACAGCATACCACACTATTGTGATTATTATAACTTTATATTAAGTCTGTAAATCAGGCAGTGTTAGCCTTCTACAGTTTTTCTTCTTTTTTAAAATTGTTTTATTTGAAGTTCTTTGCTTTTCCATTTTATCTTATTTTATTTTATTTTATTTATTTCAAGATTGGCACCTGAGCTAACATCTATTGCCAAGCTTTGTTTTTTTCCTTCTTCTTCTTCTCCCCAAAGGACCCCCAGTACATAGTTCTGCATTCTTGCTGTAGGTCCCTCTGGTTATGCTATGTGGGACGCCACCTCAGCATGACCTGGTGAGCAGTGCCATGTCCACGTCCAGGATCTGAACTGGGAAAACCCTGGGCCACTGAAGCGGAGTGCTCGAACTTAACCACTCGACCCCACGTTAATTTTAGAATTAGCTTGTCACTTGTTAAAAAAAATTGCTGGAATTTTCGTTAGAATTGGATTCATTCTTAGATCAGCTTTGGGAGAATAAACATCTTAACTTCAAGTCTTCTGATCCTTGAACTAGTCAATTTATTTAGGTCTTCCTCACTTTCTCAGCAATGTTTTGTAGTTTTCAGTGTACGGGTCTTGAAAATTTTTGTCAGACTTATCCCTAGTTACTTCATACTTTTAATATTTCTATAGACAATATTTTATAATTTCTGTCTGTCACTAATATACAGAAATATAATTGATTTTGCTTGACATACTAATTGTTGTGGTAAATTTTTTTGCAGATTTCTTCAGATTTTCTATATAGATAATCATGTCGTGTGTTAACAAAGATGGCTTTTCTTCCTCTTTTGTGATCTATACATCTTTTCTCCCTCCCCACCCGCCTTTCTCTCTCTCTTCTGCTTCATTTCATTGTCTAAAACCTTCAATACAATGTTGAAAAGAGGTAGAGCAGACATCCTTGCCTTGTGTCTGATTTTAGGAGAAAAGCATTTAGTCTTTACCTTTAAGTATGATGTTAGCTATAGGTTTTTCATAGCTGCAATTTATCAGGTTAAGGAAGTTTTCTTCTATTCTTACTTTGCTAAGAGTTTTTAATCAAAAATGAATATTGCATTTTGTCAAATTCTTTTTCTGTGTTCATCGAGATGGTCATGTGCTGTTTTCTCTTTCTAGTCTATTAATATCGTGCATTACATCGATTGTTTTTTGAACATTACATCAACTGCGTTCGTGAGACAGACCTCACTTGGCTATGCTGTATTTTCCTTTTTTATCTATTGACTTTTCAAATATCTTCCCATATTGATTTCTACTTTAATTCTGATGTGATTAGAAGGCATGGTTTGTGTGACTTGAATCATTCTATATTTATTGAAGCTTGTTTATGGCAGAGATATGGTCTATCGTGGTAAATATTCCATGTGTACCTAGAAAGAATGGGTAGTGTTCTATCGTTAGAGGAGACAACTCAACTAGTATATAATGGTGTCCAAGACTTCTAGATTCCTGCTGATTTTCTGCCTAATTGTTCTATCCATTACGTGAGAGTGATATTGAAATCTCCAACTGTAATTGTGCATTTATGTATTTCTCCTTGCAGTTCTATTAGATTTTGGTTTCCATATTTTGAAGCTTTGTTTAAAGGGGATAAATGTTTAGTACTTTTAGGTCTTCTTGATGAGTTTACCCCTTTAACATAGGAAACGACATTCTTTAACCCTTGTAAAATTCTTTCTTCTGAAATCGCATGTGCCTGACATTAATTTAGCCACTCCATCTTTTTTGTGATTTCTTCCATTATAGTAAATTGTTTCCATCTTAGTAATTTTCACCTATTTTTTAAATTTAAACTTCATTTAAGACAATCATTTCCATTCTTAAATGTAATATTTAGTGGTAAGAAAATGTTTAAATATTTTACTATTCATCTTTACAATATAAAATTGATTGTAATTGCAGAGATAGTTAACTGGTAGGTATAAAATGTAGGTAATTAAAAAATATATCATATCTCCTGAAGTTCTATTTCTTGACAGCTGCATCAGGAATTCACTGAAGCATTAAATGTGACCAAAACAAATTTCTTATCATTTCATTTTAAAACAACCTTGATTAATAATAAAATGTAATATTTGCACTGCTAAAGCTAAACTAGAAACACATATTTTAAAAAGTCTTAGATTTGGGGCCGGCCCGGTGGCGCAGCAGTTAAGTTCGCACATTCCGCTTCTCGGCGGCCCGGGGTTCGCTGGTTCGGATCCCGGGTGCGGACATGGCACTGCTTGGCAGCCATGCTGTGGTAGGCGTCCCACGTATAAACTAGAGGAAGATGGGCACGGATGTTAGCTCAGAGCCAGGCTTCCTCAGCAAAAAGAGGAGGACTGGCAGTAGTTAGCTGAGGGCTAATCTTCCTCCAAAAAAAACCCAAACAAACAAACAAAAAAAGTCTTAAATTTGTCATAGGAGCCTTTTTTTAAAAAGTTAAGGTTTTGACTTTTCTTTCTTTCTTTTTTTTTTTTTTTTTGAGGAAGACTAACCCTGAGCTATCTGCTGCCAATCCTCCCCTTGTTGCTGAGGAAGACTGTCCCTGAGCTAACATCTGTGCCCATCTTCCTCTACTTTATATGTGGGACAACTACCACAGCATGGTGTGCCAAGCAGTGCCATGTCCACACCTGGGATCTGAACAGGCAAACCCAGGGCTGCCAAAGCAGAAAGTGCGAACTTAACCATTGTGCCACCCGGCCGGCCCCACTGACTTTTCTTAAAAAAGAAAAAAAAAAATCCTGTGAGATATATTTTTAAATGGTTTTAAATAGTACTGGGTCAAATAATATTACATTAAAAAACTAGAAGGCTAAAAAGAATTTTGAATTCTTGTTTACTTCTACCTATGTTTTGGGTGAAACTGAGAGATCTCCTTACTTACCTTTCAACACTTTTCCTACAACCTATTAAAGCTGCTTTAGCATCCTAAAAATAAACTGTCCCTATGAATTCAATCTTTGCTTTTGTTTTTAACATACCATTCTCATAATTTTATCCCGTGACATTGTGTCTAGTAACCCTTTATAATTGATCTTTATTGGTGAAAAGAATGTGAAACTAACTTGGTATAATTTGTGATAGGAAACACAAATATTTCTACTACAATTTCTGCTACAATTACAATTTCATATAAACATCACCCCAACTTTATTTTTGTAAAATTTCCGAAGTGTTTTTTAATAGGTAATAAGTTTGGGAGTATTTATAAAGACATAGCCTCTCTGGGAAAAATCCAGGTATATTTCCAACTTTTTTAATCTCAATTAATTCACTGTATTCATATTAGAAAAATGAATTGGGTAATGTAGAAATGAATAAACAAGGACGTAAAATATATATGCACCAGTGGTGCCAGTGTTGCTGAAGCACAGCTATAAAAATTTAAAACGCATTTGCCCTCTCAAGTACTTTGAAAACATTTTATAATAAAAAATACACTAGAGTTTAAACAAGGTTTCAAAAAAACACATAATAATATAAGGAAATGTGTGATATTATTGGTAGAGATAAGTGTTATGAGTTCAAAAGACAAGGAGCAATTCATCCAGTTCAATATTTCTATTGTACAACAGAAAAAATAGACCGAGAGGTTAGGTGAAGTAGCTGAGATCAGACTGCTGGTTAATGGCCCAAATATTTCTAGGTGATAAGGAGGTCCTTCTGATTCCAGGCATCACAAAAATTTCCAGCGATTCTTTGAAAATGTAGGGTTTCTCTTATGTGAACCTGAAATAGAACTGCACTAGGAATGACATTACTTCTACAAAATATTAAAATAACCATATTATCCGCAAGACGAATTTAATCAGGAGAACTATGAGAATTGGTTATCACCTAAATAGAAGCCAATAAAATTGATTTTTGTATTTTTAAAGATTAAGAAAATCTAATAAATATTACTAAGGAGGAAAACTAAAACTCTAATTCTCAAATACTTCTTATCATTTTTCTTTCAAAGGGACAGATCTGAAAGTGAATGTTGTCATAAAATATATTTTTAAGAAAACTATGAAATTCTAAACAGTTTAATTTAAGAATTAGTAGTTGTAATATATGCAAATACATTAAAATATTTAACATATTTACAGTTAAATGTCATAATTATATAATAATATACATATATATGTATGTACAAATATATATTAAAATATTTAACATATTTACAGTTAAATATATCTTATAGTTATATAACAATACACAAAAATGTATGTATAAGTACTTATACATACATATATATGTATATATTTATATAAAATAAAAAATAAAAGTGTACATTTGCTTTTTACCACAGCCACAACAAAATGCCACAAAACAGGTGGCTTAAATAACACAAATTTATTGTTGCACAGTTCTTGAGCCTAGAAGTACGAAATCAGGTTGGTTCCTTCTGGGGACTGTATCTCCCCCTTTACCTTATAGGTGACTGTCTTCCCCTGTGTCTCTTCACAGTCTTCCTTCTGTGTGTGTGTCTGTGTCCAAATTTCCCCTTTTCGTAATGTCACCAGTCATACTGGATTAGAGCCCAACCTATTGACCTTATTTTAATTTACTTACATCTGGAAAGATACTATCCCCAAATAAGGTCACAGTCTGAGGTAATGGGGTTTAGGACTTCAACATACCTTTTTTTTGGGGGGGGGCACAATTCAACCCATAATATTGGATTATGCTCATATAAAATTATAGTGTAATATAATATGAATATTTTTGTACCATCAGAGAAATAGTGCCAAATCAATTAATATTTATCTACCTATACAAATCTCCTAAAGAGGCTTTCTCTAAACTTAGTATTTTCCAGGTTCAGTCTATCTACTAAACATTTTAAACATTTGATTCAGATATTCAAGGATCGCATTCCATTTCCTGATTTGAGTTTGAAACATCCAAAATTTAATCCTTTCCATTTCAGAATTTGTGACATTTGAGGAAATCTGGGTTAAAAGTTGACTGATTTGGAAGAGAAAATTCTATCATAATTTGGTCATCCTGCTGTATCCAGTGCAAATTGGACATGTGGAAATAACCCCAAAATTGTCACTGGTTGTGCTGTGGACTTCAGAGCATTCCAATTAGCTCCAGAAGGTCCCAGCAAAGATGAGGCAGGTTGAAAGATCAAGGTCAAATTTTAATTTTAATTCCAGCTTTATACAAGCAAAGATGTACTTACTTTAATTACGTTAAAGTGATAATTACCTTTTCTCTAACCCATTTCCTCTAAAACACCTTACATTTTGGGATCATGTATATCATTACATATCTGAAATATGATGTATATATAACATATATACATATATATGATAAATGTACACATATCACAAAAGGTTTTTTACTGTTTAAAAGTCTTAGGCTTTTTGTTGGTTGGTTTTGTTTTGTTTTGTTTTCTTACGGTCACAACAGGTTTGACCTGTAAGATATACAGAACCTTTTAGATATGTGTTCATAAGAAACGCTAAGAGTTTCGGAGAGATAACATGTTATGAGACCCAAGTTACTTGTTACCAGAGAACCACACACAGAATGGCACTAAGTCATTTTCCCAATTTGAAATAGTTGGCTAAAATGACAACTAGAAAGTAAATCCCTCTCTTCAAGGATGTCATAAGAAGTCTTTTGGCTGAAAACAATCACCACAGAGATTCATCTCGCAGGATTAAAAAATATTTCTATGTAACTTAATATTGTGTCTAAAGTTTAGCTGTTAAAATTGAGAGTATAAGGGAGCAGAAGGGTCCATGCAAATGGCTAAAGTAGCAGCCAAAAGGTCACCTACAAATGGCTGCTCTTGGAATGGTTTTACCTACTTCAAAAGAGAATTTTAACTCATACTTATGAGATGGTGTATGAATTACAGAAGAACAAGCTGAATGAAATCTATAAATAAAATTAGGATTTGCAGTTATCATCAAGAGAAAAGAATAGTAACAATTAGATAAAATAGCTAGTTATTTTCACCGGTTTAAAATTTAGGCTACAGAATAACTTTGTTATATATATATGTGAGAGACAGGTGGAGACAGACAGACAGAGAGATAATTCCTTGTTTCCTAAGTCATATTTTTAAAAGCATACGATTTTAGAATTGTAGAAGTATAGAATTCTAAGCTATGACAAAGCAATTCTTCTCACCCACAGCAACTTGTTTAATTTTAGATGAAAAGGCAAAGCAAAACATTAAATTTCTGTGACCTAAAATTGCAAAGAAGATTATAAAATAACAGACATTTATATGTCAACCCTAATACTTTGTCTCAAACAAGTCAATCTAATCTTTTTCTGGAACTTTCCAATCATCTATTATTCCTTATTTCTCCTCCCTTCTTGTGGTGATTGTGTTTGCGCTACTAAAAGCTATAAAATGGCTTTCATTACCCCTACCACCACTCCAAAAGCACTTGTGTTTAAGCCATGGTAAAAACACACTTTCAATGTTTAAATTTCCTAGGAACATAAGCCTGTGGACATGAACAGACTGCAGGCCTCCTTATTGGGGTACTGGTGGGCAGGGTGGGGGTCAGCGTTAACCTTTCTGTTAAACATTTACAGCTGAAAGGGAATAATACTTTTACACCTTTGCCAAATTAGCCAAATGAATTCATTGTGAAGAATCATTCCAAAATTGACTGTAATTATTTTATTTTTGATTATTGATACTATTATTGATATTATAGAAGTTGTGAATATTGAAAATATACTCTCATTTATTAATTTGACTTATAAAATAGGTTTAGTCTCTCATTGACTTTATGGAAATAAACTCAGGTTATTTGAGAGATATTTTGTCATGTTTCCTAAAAGAAAGCTGAATATACTTAGGCTACACTTTCTATGAAAGGCTGTTCAAATTAGTCAACATTTTCTTTAGAATCTGCTGTGTTCTGACCAATATATCTATTCTTAAGTAAACACAGAAATAGAATCCCTATGTTCTTGTGGTGAAAACTTCTTTCCAGTTTCTAAGATAATTCCGTCTCACTAGAAAACAATGGAGGTTTTAGAATCACTTAAATATATACAAATAACTTGAAATTAAGATTGCTTGCTCAGATATTGAAACCATCTGAATCTCTGAGAAATATTTGTCATGTTCTTTTAGCCTTAAAACATAAGTTATGTGAGGAGGAGGTAGAGAAGGGTAAGAGAGGACATATTATATTATTCCTACTTAAACTTCAGTTAATTTAATAATAAACATTTATTATGTTTCAAACATGAGGTCTAAGTTTTCGTAATTCACTTTCTCACACTCTTAACTCTAGATTCAAATTCTCATTTATTCATTTGCTTCTGAGACTAAGATGTAGGTCTCTTAGGGAAAGGCCCTGTGTCTTTTATCTGAACCTCAGAACCAGGCACAATCACTGGAACACAGTGGACACTCAGGAAATACTGATTAAGTGGAGAAATTTGAAAGGAATGGCAGAGATTGATTTTAAAAATCAGCATGCCTGATAAGTGATAACCTACTCAAGGTAGACATTCACAGTTAACTTCTTCATGGTTTAGAAAAGTAGTTCATTGATGTTCAAATACCACAAAGGTGAGGGTGGAAAGAAGATAAAAATGTACTGAAGAGGTCACAGGAGAAACGGAGGAAATGAAAGAAAGGGAAGAAGGGAAGGAGGAAAGAGAGAGGAAGGAAAGAAGGAAGGAAGGAAGAAGGGATGGAGGGTGAGTGGGAAGAAAGAGAGAAAGGGAGAAAAGGAGAAAGGAAGAAAGAGAGAAAGAAAGAAAAAGAAAAACTAACTCTATTGAATACGTATCACACGCTGGGAGGTATGCTTAACACTCACAAGCTTATTAACTGATTTAATTTGGAAATCTGAAAACCATTCTATGGAGGGGCGTTATTCTTTTCTTACAGATGACCTTGATGATCTGAGGTCACAAGACTTCTCCAGCGTGAGAGCTAGAAGGTAACTATCATTCCAAACCACATTTCTTGGCTTCACAGCATGTACCACTGCCACTGTTCCATACTGAACATAAATCAGCCTGTGCTGCCAGACTCTTCCAGGTAAGATACATCAGGCAAAGTTTAAACTTTCTTGCTTTGATTTTTAATTTTACGTAGACTCTGGCTCCGTGCAGGCCCAGCAGCAGAGGGCAAAGTCTTGCCAGGCTTGCAGGAGAGAGCACATTGAGATAAACTGAGCACACAGTTAATTAATGGGAAATAGGACTGTGACACTGCTGCTGACTTCAAAGGCTAGACTTCATGCTCCAATTTCTGTGGAAGCTGGGACAGTGGAAATAGGGAGAAGATGCTCATGGAATGTTTTTAACTATAGAGATCTGCAAATGTAAATTGGAATACAGCCAAGATGAATATAAAACAATTTGTTAAGAGAAAGAAAGTTCTTACTCTTTTCAACATAGAGTCATGCTCATTTAAAATATTATGTCCAGGTGATACATTTTGGGGATTAGAGTTAAAATAACCTAGGAACAAATTATGTAAATAATAATTTGTCATAATTTATTTATAAAAACATATATTTTAAAGAAAGTACAGTTTTGCTCATATTTAATTCACTGCTATTTCTGGAGAAGTATGGATGAAAAGGCTCTAATTTATTTAAGGTGCTTTCCTCGGAGTGCATACAGAGTCCTAATCAACACTTGACTGTATTCAGTTGACACAACCATTAAGAAGAGTCAGGGCGGTACGTGGAACAGTGTAAAAGCTTTGAGCTTAAAATCTGACACTTCATTTTGACACTCGGTTCTGTTACTTAAGAGCTCTTAAGTGACTTTGCGGAAATGATTTAAACATTTTGAGTCTCAATCTCATATACCATTCATAATAGTAATAAATATGTTTTCCTCATAAAGAAAGAATGTGAAAGCACTTTGCAAACAGTAAAGTCTTAGACAAATCTCTATTGTCTTGCTATTCATTTATTGAGCAAATACTCCTTGAGTACCATTGTTTGTCCCAGCACGATGACAGGCACAGCAGTTACACAATAGTCTAAAGTCCTTGTCCTTCTGGTTCTGAAGGCTAGTGGGACATAGACAGAAATATGGATTGTCTTTATTAGCAGCAGCACAGCCACTATTATTGATCACCTTCTGCACACTAGGTACTCTGTTAGGAATTTCCCTTACATTAATTCACACCATGCTCTCAACAACCTTACTGTCACATATTTACCCTAATATTGCCACAAAGGGGCTACTATGGGAGGAACTGAAGGCCAGCTTAATCAAGTGTGAATTTCAGGAAGATCACTGTCACCTTTCTAGAGATATGGAAAGGGTCGGGGAGATATTGGGGTAAGGAAAACAAGTTATGATGCTGTTGTTTTAGCATTACTATGAGAGAGATGTTTTCTAGAAATAGAGAGAGAATGATTCTAAAAATATATAGAACATGGGATTGATATGATTTTGTGACTGGATATTCTAGTGGTAAACATGGGATCCAGAGAGAGGCTCATATAACACAGAGATGTGGAAGGTGGATGGAAAGATGTGCTTCATTTTGGACATGTCTGTAAGGTCTCCACGGCATGTGCAAGCAGGACTGTCAGATGAGCAGTGTGATACACGGGTCATGGGTGAAATCTGAACTGTTGAGTGACAGGAGATGACAGCTATGACACAAGCTGGAGGAACACCAATATAACAGAGCAGAAGAAAGTGGAAACTGCACATGAGTCCAAAAACAGTGTTCAGACAAGTAGGAGGAATCTAAGAAAATACCTGGACAAAGAAGTTAAAGGAAGGAGTATTTTAAGGAAAAAAATATAAAAATATATTTATAATTAGAATTAAACACTGTCAAATAGGTCTGGTTTAAGAAAGGTCTTAGAGATGTCACTGAATTTAGTCAAAAGGAAGTTGTTGATAACCTTAGTGAGATATTTAGAGGAATAGGTGGGAGAGAGGGGTAGTAAAGAGAAATACAGACCAAAAGAAAACTATTTCTCTACTCTCTATTTACATTTCTGACACTAAATGTGTGGGGTTTTTTCCCACACCAACCAACTCTCTGGACAATAAGTGGGTGTCCTACAGTTCAATTCTCAAACTAACTAACCAGAGTTAGCCCAGACCCCACAGGTTAAGGGCCCAGTCCCACAAGACTGCCCCCCAGTTCAAATGTTAATGGCAGGTATGGGCCTCCTCTACTTCTGACTGACCAGCTGAAAACCAAGTGTTTCTATGACTCCCTCCTGGGGCTGGATAATTTGTTAGAAGGGCTCACAGAACTCAGAAAAGTGCTTTACTTACTATTTTTGTTTTTTGATAAAGGATACAACTCAGGAACAGCCAAGTGGAAGAATAGACATATGGCAAGGTTTGTGAGAAGGCGTGCGGAGCTCCCCTGCCCTCCCCAGATGCACCCTCCCTGCATCTCAATGTGTTCAGCGACTTGGAAGCTCTCCAAATATCTTCATTCAGGGTTTTTATGGAGGTTCCATTATGTAGGTATGATTTATTAATTCATTGGCCACTGATGATTACTCAAGGCCCAGTCCCCCTCCTCTCCCTGAAAGTCAGAGGGGAGGCTAAAAGTTCCAACCATCTAATCCCTTGGTTGGTTCCTATGGCAACCAACCTCCATCCTCCAAGTGTCAATTTATTAGCATAAACTCAAGACAAAGGTGCTAATTATCAATAACAAAATATGTGACTCTCATCCCTACCATTTAGGAAATTCCAAGGGTTTTAGATGGTCTGTGCCAGGAACTGGGAACAAAGAATAAGTAAATATTTCTTATTATATCACAGGTAGAGATTGATCAGATTTCAGAGTGAATGACAAGTGAGGAAATGAAGACAGCAAGTACAAACAACTTTCCGAGAGTATGAGGTCCTATCGAGAATCAAGATTAGAAAGGCTAAGAAGGCTTATTAAAAAAATGGGGGAGGGGGATTGCTTTGTCCAAGTTGTTCAAAGTATTAAAATGGTCAGGACCAGTCCAAGGACTTGGACAAGCTCAAGTAGAGGAAAAGCATCACAATGAGAGAAGGAAGACGGTAATTGTCCTTGGAGTCATTTTTGAATTTTACTGGCTTCCCAAAGTGTCTGGTTATGTAAGTGATTTCATGATTTCTTTTTCAGGATTAGTCCTCATTCAACAAATTTGAACTTCTTATTTCATCCAAAAGCTTCCGATCCCTGCATCTTTGGGAAGGCCATAACGCCCGTCCTGATCTGGGCTCCATCTGGATGTCCATATCATCAGAATGGGTCTCAATGATTAGTCTTGGAGGCCCTTTTCAAGAGCTCTGTGTGAAGACAGTGATTTCTTTATAAAGGGAAGGAATAAAGAAAATACTTTGTTTTTTTAACTGAAGATGTCATATACAGGACAGAAACCAATATACTATCTGTCCCTATCTGCATACTTATCTATTTACACTTTCAGAATGGACATTTCTACTAACAATTTCCTGAGTCTAGTGACAATTCACAGGCAAGGGATTGTGGCATTATGAGCAAATACTTTATGTCATCAGGCTGCCAACAGGAAGATGAAACACTTTTCACCAAAGGTGTAGACGCCTCGTGAGGAACGCCGCTGCCTGTGAATGAGATAGCATTCCTCTGCAGGAGGTGTGTGTTCAAGTGTAGAGCTGGAGACTCAGGTATCAGGTTTTGTATGGGAAGACGAAGACTCGATTAAAAGATGACAGCTAAAATGACATCTTGAGGAAAAAAGAACAGGACATGCTATCTAAAACATGAGAGGCAAACAAAGCTAGCTATTTTAGAGACACTTTTTACATAATATTGAATATATTCTTGTATTATTATTGAGATTACATAAACTTGATGGAAGACATTTATATTATACTGCAACTATTAGGTGTTTTGAAATGTGCTTTGACCCTTAAATAAGTAAGGTGCATGCACATAGCATTAGTTAAAAGTTAATCATTTAGTAGCCTAGAGATAATTTATCACAAAATTCTTGATATTTTTGTTCACTGGGTATATATGTAAATGGCATTTGTATGCATGGGCAAAACTTACCTTACTGATTCTAGTTTATCAAATAATACATATGATTTAGGAGACATTATATAAGATACTATTCTAATGCTATAATTGTGAAAAGTATAACGGAAATACAAATTATTTGGTCTAAAAATACATAGTATTTATACAATGAGATCTAAAATTTAGCACTTTTATATTTTATTTAGTACTTATTATTCTGTAATGTATCTCCTTAGGCTTCATTTCCTCTTAATTCTGAAAAACAGCATTCCTTATTCATGTACTGAGTGATCAAAGACTCACACGTAGCACAATTCAGATTATAAAAACAGATCTAGAGATTCATAAGCCCAATTCATGTAAAATTTATAGGCTCAAATCTTTGTTTTCAATATTTTCTTGGGAAAAACATGAAAAATGAAATTGAGGACAACATGGTACTTCATATAATTTTTAAAGAGGAAGTATTATTTTTAACTGTTACTGCCTCTGTAACACGAGTTAAAATAAAGATAAATTGTGAATATATTTTAAACAATATAGTTTTTATTTTTCTTGATTTAAAGATTTTGTCACTTAAAATGCACATTTTATCATCTTAAAACCTATATAAGAAATTCTTGAATTAAAATGTTATTATAGCAGGGGCTGGCCCCGTGGCCGAGTGGTTAAGTTCGCGCGCTCCGCTGCAGGCAGCCCAGTGTTTCGTTGCTTCGAATCCTGGGCGCGGACATGGCACTGCTCGTCAGACCACGCTGAGGCAGCGTCCCACATGCCACAACTAGAAGAACCCACAACGAAGAATACACAACTATGTACCGGGGGGCTTTGGGGAGAAAAAGGAAAAAATAAAATCTTTAAAAAAAAAAATTTAAAAAAAAATGTTATTATAGCAAATGCTGGGAGAATTTAAAAGTAATCACACAGGAATAAATCTCCACTGTGGGAAATTTCATTTTCATTTTCAATGTACTTCCTTTTAGAGATATGGACTATGATAACGGGTATCTGAGATACAGTAATCAATGTGATAAAATCCTGGAAAGTATTATGAATGAAAAATAAATGAGCTAGACCCCACATGGAAGTTACAGAAAACAAAATAAATGCTTTATCAGCACTAGAGCAAGTTACATTACTGAGGGATTGCTGACACTGGGAAAGATAAGGCATTAATACTTAAAGGGAAGAGTGCCAATATATTTTATTATTTTTGTCTCAATATAAATGCATGTTGAAGTCTGAAACTGGAGTGAGTAAAGTGGAAGTCTGTTGGCCTGTTGTGTGTCTGCTACATTGTCAAGACTGTCTCCTTGAACCAACCCGATGTCCGGGGGCAACTGCCGGCAGCTACAGAAATCATGCTACGGAGACTGCCTGCAGAGAGAAAACTTCTGTACTGGAGCTTGTGTTAGGGGAAAACTACCAAGTATCTAGCGATGTCAGTCAGTTTCAAAACACAGACAATACTGCAGAAAAAGGAAGCTCATATTTTTGCTTTGCTTGTATGTTAAACAGAGCATATTTTTTTATTATTCAATTTGATCAGCATTTGATCTAATTGAAACCCTAGAGCAAGGTTTCTCAACTGTGGCACTTTGACATTATGGACTAGATAATTAATTGTTATGGAGCATCTTCCTGTGCTTTGTAGGATGTCTAGCAGCATTCTGGATCTCTACCTTTAGATCCAGTAACACCCCTGCTCCCAAGTTATGACAATCAAAAGTGTCCCCAGACATTGCCAAAAATACCCTTGGGGACAAAATTTTCCCTTGTTGAGAACCACCATTCCGGAGTAATTATTTTAGTTTCGTAAATATGACAGAATTTTGTATTGATTAATTTTTACCTCTGGCTCATATCTGTATAAAGGAAATTTTAATAATACTTATTTTAAGGGACTGACAAGGTATAAATGACAAAACGGATGAAAGAGTGTAACATTTTATGTACTAAATATATGATAGCTACTATTACCAATTCACTATTAGAGCTTCTAGTGTAAAATATTATCATATCGTGCTATTAGCTTTTTTTTTTTGTTTTTTTGCTGAGGAAGATTTGTCTTGAGCTAACATCTGTGTCAATCTTCCCCTATTTTTCAGTATGTGGGCTGCCGGCACAGCATGGCTGCTAACAAAGCAGTGTAGGTCTGCACCTGGGGACTGAACCCACATCGCCAAAGCAAAGCACACTGAACTTCACTTTAGGTCACTGCGGCTGGCCCAAATTTTTATATCTTTAATTTTTATTTGCTTTTAACTTTAAAATTGGTTAAAAAAAACATACAAAGTTTCTCTTTTAATTTTTTATTTTATTTTATTTACTTATTTATTTTGGTGAGGAAGATTTGCCCTGAGCTAACATCCGTTGCCAATTTCCTTGTTTTTTTTTTTTTTGCTTGAGGAAGATGGTCTTGAGCTAACATCTGTGCCACTCCTCCTCTACTTTCCATGTGTGCCAGCACCACAGCATGGCTTGATGAGTGGAGTAGGTCTGCACCCAGGATCTGAATCTGCAAACCTGGGTTGCCACAGAGGAGCATGAGGAACTTTAACCACTCAACCACAGGGCCAGCTCCTTCCATTAAATTTTATTTATTTATTTATTTAGGAAGACCCCGAACTAACATCCGTGCCCACCCTCCTCTACGTTATATGTGGGATGCCTGCCACAGCAAGGCTTGGTAAGCAGTGCATAGGTCAGTGCCCGGGATCTGAACAAGTGAACCCCAGCCTGCCAAAGTGGGATGTGCAAACCTAACTGCTACACCACCAGGCCAGTCCCCCTCTCCTTTAAATTTTATTGTCTTATAAAACACACTCTTTGAAAGAAGACATAGTTTAACCATGCAATCTGAAGTTAAGAACACTAAAGTTGGCACTTTAATAAGTAAATTCTATTATTCATTTTGTTGAATAAAATACAACATTAAATTATATCACATTATTATAGAAAGAACCTAATGATGGATATTTTAATGGAAACTTACAGATGATAGCTTTTCTTGTTAAACTAGCACTCTGAATCATTCTACTATGGTCCACCCAACTCAATACCATTTCATTATTCACAGCATTTTCTGAATATTCTAAGCCACAGTTTTAAAATTCCAATAGAACAAGGGTGTTTTCTTTACTACAATTTTAACTTTTAAATATTCATATGTGAGGTGAATCCTTGAAGATTCTGAAGATATACTATGTCTTGGTCTTTTGTTTTACTGATAAGAAATCTACTGTTAGTAAGTAATCTACCTTTTCTCTGGTTTTCATTTTTTCTCTCTTTCGTTCTCTGCAATCTTACTACAACGAGTCTACATTTAGGATTTGTTTTTATTTATCCTCTTTAGGACTAATTGTGTTTCTTCAAATGTAGGATTCATATTTTTTTCTTTTTTTCAATTCTAGACACGCGTCTGCTATTATCTTAAAATATTACCTGTCTCTCATTTTCTTTCATCTCTTTATACTTCTTCATTCTATCATTCATTCATACGTCTTTGCCTCCTGTCATATTCCCCCTCTTGACTTCTCAGTGCTCTATCTTTGTAATTTCTACTATCTTTCAATTTACTAATTTGCTCTTGTTTAACTGTTTAACCCGTAGTTTAAAATTTAGCATTGATGTCTATATTTTCAAGTCTAGAAGATAAAATTTCAAATATGGCTCTTTTTTTAAGTTATATCTCCTTTAACTATTTTTTTAATTTCTTTTATCTTTTGATGTTAACCATTCTTATTCTATAGTCTCTTTCACATTATTCTGTTATCAAATGTTCATGCTATGTTAATTATTTGTTGAGCTACTTTCCCTCACGTAGTTTATACACTGCTATTATTTTTCTGTGTTTAAAATTTCTTCCTCCCTGGGAATTTCACTCAAACAGAATCATAGCACTTCTTTACAAAAATGCATCTGCCAGGTCCCTAGGGAATTCTCCAGCTCCAGGTGAGGTATGATGTTGGTGTCTTAGCTTGTGCTTCTTGTACCTAGCAGATTAAAAAAGTTCAGAAAACCACACTCGTGCTTGCTGTAGTTTTGATTATTACTTGTCAAAGATAATTTTTTTTTTAACATTCAGAAATCCGGGAAAGTAGACAAGCTTCTTCCTGACAACTGTATTTTTCTTATCACGTCTTTATAGGTGTAGGGGTCCCAGGTTGACTCCGAAATCTGTTTCATCTATCCACTTCACACTACCCTAAAATCCTGCCACCTCTATCTGTCTTAGTATCAAAACTCCAGCCCACAGTCTGTAGCTGCTACATGTTTGTGGAATACACATCTAAACTCTTTGGGCATTAGATTGTGCCCTTAATACCCTGGATATAAGTTCTTGTTCTGTTTGGCCACTTGAGGATTTCTCTTACGTTCTTTTGAGATTGGCTGTATTAACTTGCTTTTGTTATAATTGCTCTATTTTATGTAATTTATTCCATTTCTACATAAAGAGAATGGGAGCTAGTATGTGTCACTTCAGTTCACTATGTTACCAGAAGTATCCCTCCCTTCCTTATTTAAATACACAGATCTAAAACTTAACATTTTTTGGCACATAAGTTTAAAAGTAAATAAATTAAATAACAAAGAGATATATTTTATTATAAATAGAGGCCAAGAGGCATTATAGGCCATCATTATAATATATTATGTGAATCTATTTGACAACAGAAGGGAATAACCTATTTAACGAATGTTTCACAAAAGCACTCAAAATGTAGATGCCAATGTGCTAGAGCTGGAGGAAGCCACAGTGGAGATAAACAATGAAATCTTTGTTTCTGACAGAGCCAGTCCCTCGTTTCAGCTGCATACTGAGCAGAGGATTAGAACACCTCTGCAGCTAACCTGTAAGGATGAATCACTATTTAATTACAACTCAATCTATATATTCCAGGAATGATATATTATAATAAAAATTATTGCAAAGGAAATATATTTTTTTTAAAATACTATATACTGCTAGATGAGTAAAAGAAGGGATTTGTTTGTATCATTTTCAAAGCATAGACATGAAATATTTGAAGAAAATATTCAGATGAGGAAACTGATGTCCAGAGAGATTTAATAATAGAGACAGAGAGAGACACGAGGGGCTCAAATTATCTTACTCTTTGTTTTATCAGAAATTAACTCACTTAAGTTGGAGTTTTATAGAAACCAAGATGGATTACTGTTAGTATACACTTTTGTTAATATCACTTGTTATTTGTTTCTGATTACAGTTAGACGACAACTTGTATTTCTCTTCTAAATACTTTCCTTCCTGACATGTGTTTAATTATATATACACATATGATTCTCTTCACTAAATAATGAATTACTTGCTATGTCAAAATTTAATTATTTAAGAAGAAATGTATATTTATGTTGCCAATATATTTTCAAAATTTGAAAAACTGTAGATTTCTTAAAGAAAGAAATTTGATCTCAAATAAAATTGATGAACTGAATGCTGTGCCATGGTTAAGTATGCGCACAGAACTCACAGTTTTTTCTTACCTAGTATGCAAAAAAAAGTATTTCTTGGTAATATTTGGAAATAAGAAACTTAATATTAGATCTTTATTCCACCACAGTAAAACTTATTTATATCTGAGCAGCAGCTTTCTGAAAACTATTCAAGAAAGCCACACATAGCCTCAAATATTTGCTACGTCCTCTCTATTCCCTATTTTTGTCATACTTCAGTTACGTGCTTTGCCATTAATTTTTGCTCTTTCAAATTTTTCAAATCTTGTTTTACTTACAGTGGTTGTTATGAGTTGCATTGTAACCCATAAAAAGATAAGCTGAAGTCTTAAACCCCAGTACCTCAAAATGCAAACTTATTTGTAAATAGGGTCATGGTAGATGCAATTAGTTAACATGAAATCGTAGTAGAGTAGGGCAGACTCAATCTATTATGATTAGCATCCTTATAAGAGCAGAGAACACAACGTGAAAACAGAGACACACAGGAGAAGACAGCCATGTAATAAGAGGCAGAGATTGGAGTGATACATCTATCAGCCAAGGAACACCTGGGGCTGCTAGGAGCTAGAAGACGCAAGAACGAACACTCCTTTAGAAGCTTTGGAGGGAGCATTGTCCGGCCAACACCTTGATTTCAGACTTCTAGCCTCCAGATCTATGAGAGAATAAATTTCTCTTATTTTAAGCCACTGAGTTTATAATACGTTTTTGGGGCAGCCCTAGGAAACCAAAGCAGTGTCCTTAAGAGAAAAGTAAAATTTGGCTTGTATGTCTGTCTTTATCATCAATGGAAAAACGAACTCAACAACCGTTTATTTATCTCATTTTTTTTTTGCTCGGCTCCCATGGGCATTTGCCTTTGGGAGCACACAAAGCTAAATTCAAGTTATAGCTAATTTTTTCGATACATATTGCGTTTCGTAACCAATTATATTAAGAGGGACAATATGTATCCAAAAGAGAATAATAAAGCAATCTATCACCCAAGGACTAGTAAAGAATTACTTTCCATCCGTTGTGATGGTTTTTGTATACAGACGCGAGGGCTTCATGTGTGAGTTCAGCCGTGGGACATGATTCAACCAGTCGCTGCAGTTGTATAACAATCCAGCAGTCTGGTTAGTGGCCATCACTGCATGTCTTGACAGTAGATACCATCTCCTTTGCTCAAGATTGCAGGAAACTAATGTTTGTTCTCATCCAAAAGGCGTATTTGGCCAAAAGAAGCGAGCTAAAGATGTGGTATCCACAGAGAATGTTTCCTTTAAGCGGAGGAAAAATGAGAACAAAAACACCCTGGAAATATTTACTGTGGCTAATAGGAGAAGCATTTTAACATTTTAAATATTTGTAACTTTGCTTTAAAAAGTCTTGGTAAAGTAGTTTAGAGGAATAAAAATAAATAAAGCTCAACTCTTGACCCAACCAATCAGATTTCCTCTGAGCTACACATGTGTCTGTTGCCAGTAGCAGGTAGTCACCACAGCATCCGTCAGCTTTTAGAAGCATTAGAAGCTTCCCAGCGAGCTGCTTGCCTAGAGAGGAAGCGAGGCTCTCCTCATTAGCACATGATAGCGATCCACAGGGTAGCCAGCATTTGATTAGTAATATAAATTGTTTGGGCCATTAGCTGTCACCTGTTATAAAAACTTGTGTGGTGCTGTTTAGCTTTGGACCTTCTTTCCTGCTGTCAAATTTAGTTAAACTGTACCTCTAGGATCAAATGTCATAAGGGGAAATGCACAGTCAGAGCAGTTTCATAAGACTTCCTCCTGTAGGAATCCTGGTTGAAAACTAAATTAATTCTTAATACAAATATTTTGTACTAACTTCACAGCTCCCTAAACCTTAGGATAGAGACAATATTTATTAATAATGTCCTGAGGTTTTAGAGTCAGTATGCACTCTTATAATTCGTTTTATCTCTTTTGAAATGGCAGTTGCTATAAATTGACTTATCCCCTTTGATGTCTGAAGTTGCTGTCAGAGAACTGTTTTAATTTTAATTTGGGGTAATTACATTAATGCAGGTCTTTTGTTAGGTTTTACAGTGAGTATTAACAAAGTAAACTTGGAAAAAATACTAAAGCATCTTTTTCTATTAATGTTCACCTAATAATCAACACGAGCACTCCAAATAGAGAATCATCTCTTTAGAAACACGTCTATGGATAATTCACAGTAAGTAAAACAATGATCTCAAAGCACACCTCGTCGTGCTCACACACACCCATTTTACAGAATGAAAGATTTGGAACTGGAAAGATGAGACTTCTTCAATGTTTAGCCTATTTATGCCTCTTCGATTGGTAGGACCATGTATTTACACATCGTCAACCTGTCTCTGCCACACAGAGCAACAAATTGTTACTTTAAATTTTAATATAAAAATGGCATTCTACTTAATAAATTTTAAATTACTTTAATCTTTCAAAACTGTCATTATAATTAAGTTCTCAGCCATTGATGTGTAGAAGGAAATATGGTCCTTTTTATGCGGTGCTTCAATAAGATTGGTAGTTTACCAATAAAGAGATGATTCAAAAGCCGAAGATCGGATTGTCAATTTTGAAGGCTTAAGGTCAGGCAGAATGCTCTCTCTAATGAACACGCGAAGGAGTAAAAGAATATCAGAGGATGAATAAAAAAGAGAGGTTTCTAGAACAGGAATTCACATACTAGAATGAAGAGAATTCTAAGTGTCCTCTGGTGAACAAAATATCATGGTGTCCACTCTGATGGAGTACAGACTCTTGACTAAACTACGGAAACACAAGCACATAATTAGGTTTGTGAAACTTTTATTGCTTTATCAATTTTAATAATTCATGATTATTCACTGCTGGGGAACTTATTGTGATTTCAGACCTGCAAAAACGTTTTAGACTTTTAAATTTTCCTGGGGAAAAAAGTCCATAGAGTATTCTTTATCTTCCATTTTGTTTTGTTGTGAGATTTTGATGACCCAGAACAAAAGGTACTTGATTTAAGAGGTAGAGGGACAAATCTGTTTATAAGTCCCAATTTTGAAACAAAAATGATTATAAGGCCAATGTATCCCAACAAAAATATGCATGCTGGTTATTTCAGTGCTTCAAATTAAGATCTAACCAATTTTAGGTTTTTAGATTTACCAATGACTGAGAGTTCTATTATTAATGGTATTTAACCAGAAATATCTTTTGGTAAACATGATTTCAGTAGATATTTGGGAGAAGTAATTCATGTATATGCCTGTTTATTAGAAATTGTTGGGGGATGAAAATGCATGGCCAGCTGATACTGACAAAGTTATTTTCTTTATGACGCTCCTGCCTGCTGACAGTTCTGGCTGATGCCTGGTAGTGTTTTCCAATCTGCAGAAGAATCTTTTTTTCATGTTATTGGCCTCCAGCATAGTTTAGAAGCATTCACTTTTCCCATAGACTCACTATTCTCTTATCATTATGAGAAAATATTTCAAACTCTACAATACAGAACATATATTTTTTTATAAACTAATAGAGAAAATTCGCTTCTCCCATCCCCCCATTTCCACAGCCTGTTTTCTCCCAGGCTCTGAGAAAGAAGTGGTGATATTCATACTTTTGAGCATCCCTCCACACTTTGAGAGGGCCATCTTGAGGCCCCACAGTGACACTAAAAGGAATGGAAATGGGCAGTATTTTAGAATGTAAGCAGAAAGGACTGATACATGGTTGTGCACACCTGTTTTCCTGTGCTCTTTTTAGCTCTCAAGAAATTATTTGCTCCAAGTTTTTCAAGCTTTTATATAAATGTTCAAGGTCCTCCTCTGCCTAAAGTAATGCAGTAGGGATGATTAATGTCAGATTCTACCATTTATGAAAATGGCTTTGATTATAGAGATGAATTTAACAGGGAAAAGGTATTGAATATGAACAGGTGCCTGAATACTTGTGTTGTGGCTAAGTGAAACACCTGCCTCTCATAATGTCTTTTATTTTTTTTGAGGAAGATTAGCCCTGAGCTAACTGCTGCCAATCCTCCTCTTTTTGCTGAGGTAGACTGGCCCTGAGCTAACATCCGTGCCCATCTTCCTCCACTTTATGTGTGGGATGCTTACCACAGCATGGCTTGCCAAGCAGTGCCATGTCCACACCAGGGATCTGAACTGGCGAACCCCGGCCCAATGAAGCGGAAGGTGCACACTTAACCAATGTGCCACTGGGCCAACCCCTCACAATGTCTTTTAAAAGTACTGTGCCGACCAAACAACAGTCAAAGTTCTGCTGCTTTGCCACTTCTGGTTTACCTGATATGACCTGACAGAGACGCCAAAGCCCTCCGTCCTCCAAAGTGTCCAAGCCCTGAAATTGTATCCTCAGCAAAATGTCCCTTTTCCCTGTCTCGGAGTTAATATTTTCACATACAATATTCCCTACTAGAGCAACATTTTAAGTTTGAAACAGGAAAAAGAGGATGAATTTATCATTTTTCATTCTCCCCTGATGATGGAGATAGAGCAGTAGCTGGTAACATTTTCTAGAGCTCTACAAGTTGAAAGGACTCTTCTATTTATTACTAAAGCCCTTTCTGGTTCCCAAAAGGATGAGGTACTTTAAAACAAAAGAACAGATATACTAAAATCATGAAACTTAGCTCTAAGAAGAATTTACTGCAAGAGTGTCTGTCTAAGGGACATTAAACACTAAAATGGACAGTATCTTCAATAGCAGTTTTACAACAAGAACAGAAGCATTCCTCATATGGCCATTTCTTGCACTGACCTTTGATAAGAAGCCAAGGGCAGGATGACAAATCATAGTTCTGTGAAGGCATTTCTGAAGGGGGCTAAAGTAATACAGTCCTGATATCCACCATTCTGATGATCGGACTTGATACAGAGATAAAACCTAGAGAACCTAGAGAGATGAATGGTTGACATGTCCAGAGGCTGCCAAATCCTCTGGAATTTGAATTGAGTCAGTGCTCGGACCATTGAAAATGGAGACTTCTGTTGGGCATTAAAATATTTTTTCTGCTTTGTATATTTTAGAAACCCTAATAATAAAAGCAAGAGAAACAACAAGGAAATTAATAATAGTTGACATTTAATGAGTGCTTGCTAAATTCCAGGTCCTGTGCTAATTGGCATGACTGACTTAGGCTCACAACAATCTCATGAAGCGGGTACTTTCCATATCATATCCAATTTACAAAAGAAGAAACTGAAGCTCATAGAAGAGGTTAAGCAAATTGTACCTGCTCACCCAGATAGTAAGTCCAAAAGTTGGAATTTGAATCCAAGCAACCTCCCGCTGGATCCTAGTGGCGCTACCCTATCTGAACTTACGTTATAATTTAGACAGTGAAATCATAGGTGGGAAACTTGTCTCTTTGTTACCAAATAATTTAGCTCATATTCTTCTTCAGTAAAGATTCATTTAATCTCTTCATGGAAGTAAGCTCCAGAAGTACCTTTAGACACAGTCATGACTTTCAAAACTCAGCTTGAATCTACCCTAATTAGAACCTAATTTTGGCTCTTTGCACCAGTTCATTTTGAGAACTAAATTGAGGTCTTTGAAGGCAGAGACTTTATCAGTATCTGTCGAAGGTCGTCAAGAAATGCTTGTTAAATGGCTCCAAAAATCATTTTTTCCTACTTTCTTGTGGTTATTGAGAATACTTCTGTATGCTGCAGCAAGAAAGAAAGCTTCAGAGATGTAGCTGCCTGTCTTATTTTGTATGGTAAATGGATATGTGTACAGTGATCTAAGAATTCAACCAAGTTACTGAGTAAATACATTATAAGATATGTGCATGTTGGTTGGGGCTGGCTAGGAGACGATTCTGTTTTATATCCAGGAAAGCCCTTTCTTACTCATACTAATTTTATCGGTGGTATTGGGATAAGAACTCTGAAAGGTAATTACAATCTTGCTATCTATATTGAGTTAATGGCTCTATAGAATTTAATAATTGAGCAATGGATCCTACAGAAATTTAGTCTTCTCATTGAGAGAAGACATTGAGTAGCTAATTTCAATAATAGGCTAGTTGTACATTAACCCTTCTTGAGGTCCTTCAAAATTTTAAATTGACACTTGTTTGATACTTACTTGAGGTGAAAAGAATATCAGTGTAATGAAGGGGTAAATATAGGACTTGTAGGTCTGTAACTTGAGGGAAATATACATATGAAAAAAACTTGAATCTATGAAAAAATAGTTGGGAAATTTTATGATATGATAGGATTGCTTCAAAGCTTGGTGCCCTCTTCAATAAATGAAGCAAACAAGAAATATGGAACAAATTGTCTGACAAGAGAACATCTTTGCCTAAATGCTTATGCAATTTAAAGCAATTAACACTAAAACAAAAATAGTTACTGAGTCTTGGTTGAATAGTGTCTGGTATCTTCAAGATATGTGATTGTTTAAGAAATGTAAATGCATGTTTGTACAGAGTGAGGCTGGGCAAACATCACAGATTTAAACATTTTTGCAACTAAGGGGATTTTTTTGAACTTTTTACACTTTTGGAAAAATGTGTAATTATTGCTAATGTCAGCATTTAAAAACAAATCAATATTAATGCTAAAAGAAAAATTTAATATTGTGTTTCTAAGTTAAAATAAATAGCTCCTTTTAGCTAAGTAATCCTAAATAGTATTTTCCTTTGAACATTTGATTTTCCCGAGTTGTAAATATTTATGCATAATTAATAATATTAAAATTGACCTATTTTTTCTTATGAGATAACAGAAGGGTGAGAGATCATGTGACCTAGTAAGCTGGGAATTGTTTCCTTCACATCACAACACACTATCTTAACAAAGAACAAAGAAGCACATTTGAGATTTTGACATCCCAAACAATGAAATAAAATTGCAGTATTAAAAAAATTTAATTATAGTAAAGATTGATTTTTTTAGTTCGATTGTTATTCCAATAATAAACTTCTGCAGATTATGATGAAATGTTTAAAGAGGAGCTTTGGGAGAAGGTATATTCTGGAAGATAAGCCACTGGTCTAGGAATCAAGGAACAAAGAAATTCAGTGATGACTTTAGAAATAACTCACTTCTTCACCTTGGCCAAGTATAACTTCTCTTTGGCATTTATTGAGCAAAAGTTCACACTAATTTCTAGGTTTCTATGTTTCCTGAGTTTATTTTAAGAAAAATGGCCAAGCATAACACAAAATAGTGAAACTTAAATAATAAGGCAAACAATGCTGGTTTAAAATATAAATATACATATGTAAAGTAATACATAAATTTAAAGTATTTTTTGTTACATAATTTTAATTTCAATTTATATATGACTGGAAATCCCTCCCCTAAAAATTATGAGAGTTGAAAAGCACACATCTATATATATGATGTTCAAGAACAGGCCAAAGTTTCTATGGGGGTAAAAGGTGGAATAATGGTTGCAACTGGGAGAAGAGACTGACTGAGAAAGAGCACACACGGTGTTAAAGTACTACCTCTTGATCTGCACATATACATAGATCTAGTCACTTGTAAAAGGAATTAAGCTGTATATTTAAGGTTTGGACATTTTAATGTAAGTATATTATAATTAAAATAAAGAAAAAGTAAGCATCTTGTGTGTGTAAAGTCTAGGCATAAAAGCAGTGTTCCCTCCAGTATATAGAGTATTTTTGTGGAATTAGACAAAAGCACTTCTGGTGAGATTCAGCTTCTTGGGCACAAAGTTTGTGCCACAGAAAAGGGCAGGGTTTCAACCCCCATTCACTTGGATGAGCCCACACAACAGTATATCTACACTGCTGCATAAAAATAAATATTATTGAGGAATAAACATAAAAACATTGGTTTGCATGAGTTTATGTCTTAAAGTTTGATGAAAACTGTCCCACGTCAAAATGTTTTAGAATTAGTAAAGAGAAAACATTTTTAATTTGCTAAGGTAATATATTTTAATATGCAAATTTTGACCTGTGAAATTAACTGTTATTCAGTATTTGCTCCGAAAAAGAGACCTATATAGAATACAATTTCCTTCATAAGATTAACATGATCAATAATCTCTTTATTTGGTTAGTAACCATAGGAAAGTTATCTTTATCAATACCACTTACAAATAAGTTCTTTAACAATAAGTCCTGCAGTTAAATAAGATATATTTAAAGTAGGGCTAAACAGAGTACAGCCAAAGATTAATTAAATTATTTTTTTTGTTGACAATTAAGAGCTCAGATTATATTTTTGGTGAATTGCTGTGGAAATTTGTGATTGGAACAATTTTGGATACGTCCCTTGATAGAACAAAAATATCTTGAGCTACCTTTGGATAATTCATCAAAGAGTACCTTCAACTCAGAAACTATCATCAGAGGAAATCTGGGGTCTTCATTCTAGCAATCATTTGTGAGATCCTGGCCCACTGTTCTGGAGATCTTAGGTGTGAGGCTCTCTCCAACTTGTTGGTCAAGACTGGCAAGCAGATTCTGTGGTGTTGAGTGATGGTACCTTCAGTGCTGGATCCTGTCAGATAAGTTTGTTTTCTTAATGTAGTATCTTCATTTCAGAAAATAAAGAAGCAAGCTGTGCATGTATTTATATTTGTTAGATTTGTTTACTTGGACTGTGTTCTAAGTAATGGGCTTAAGTAATTAAATTTCTTAAACTTGAATAAATTAGGACTCTACTGGATGCATTGTGAAATCCCTGAAAAAAGATATAGAAGATAAAAAAATTAGAAATTAGCATTCTCATTTTGCATGATGGTGATGAAATTGTTGAACCACATTGCCACAATTCTGAATTTGGAAAGGTTTATATTTATAATGTTACTCCACTTTGCAATTTAGATTGAATAAAATATAGATTTAATAAAGATGATTGTTGGTAGCTAGTGGTTTTAATCACTGAACTGACTATCAATTTAGTATTTCTATTATAATTTAGTTGTGTAATCCTTCAGGATTAGTTACTTTCACAAGCTTTATTTTCTAACTCTGAAATTTGGCAAGAAATTGCTTCTATTAATTCTATTAATGGCTGTCTGTACTTATAAAAATGTATTACAGGATCTCTGGTTAGGTAATTCATAAATATCAAGTTTAACTCTTTTTTTTTTTGTATAAACAGAAAGAGAAGAATAACGTGGGAATTTTTTTCCCTTTCAGATAAAAAGAAATTACTTTAAATTTTAAATTCCAAATATAGCTAAGCTATTGAGGTAAGAAGAAAACTAAATAATCTCATGATGGATTTTTTAACAGGAAATTTCTTAAATGTCTTGCTTTCAGGACTAAAAGAAAGGTATTCTCTACTAGAAAAGTCATTTTTTAAAATTTCATTTTGCATCATTAATTTATTTACTACCACAAACCTGGGAGGAAAAAAATGTTTAAAACCTAAAGTGAATGTAAAGAACATAGTTATTTGGAGACATATAAATAATACACATGAAAAGATTTTGTAAACTGTCAATTGCTAGAGTAACATTGTCTTTCAATAGCTATGATTTTTATTACTCCAAAATCATTATTAGATTCATTGACAAATCATTATTTATCACCTACCTTGGACAAAGGTATTGTGTTTTATTATGAGAGTGGAGACTTATAAGTAAAAGCCTTGTCCTTCAAGGACATACAGTATAATTAGGAAGAAAGAACATATAAAAAGAAGGTACATAATAATAGTTATATATGTGAACTGCTGAGGGTGTGGAAGAGGCAGTAAATCGTGTAGGAT
Organism: Equus asinus; assembly: GCF_041296235.1. Taxonomy (NCBI): domain Eukaryota; kingdom Metazoa; phylum Chordata; class Mammalia; order Perissodactyla; family Equidae; genus Equus; species Equus asinus. The sequence continues at coordinate 4,614,889 of NC_091807.1, forward strand.
ATCAGAGTTGGGGGTCATGATGAAATCAAGTTATTGGTGTCCCTATGCAAATCACTTCTAAATGTTGTATCTTAAAGAACAAAGTTAAGAGTATGGTCAGTCAAAAGAAAGGTCAGTTATTACAAGCATTTATTTTTCCATCTTCATGTGCTGTGCATTTCCTGTGGAAAACCCATGCCCTCTTGTGGACAGGACTATTAGTTTTACGAACTTCAAAGGTGACCCCATATTTTTCCTCTAGTATCAATCAGCATATGTTAGATGCAGAGTTAGGGCTGTCAGTACCGGATTTTTAGTATCTTAAAGGTCATCAAATTAACACTTTAAAAAGATAGATTTTTTACACAATTTCATAGGCATAATCCCAGCTTCTAGAATTTTCTAATATACTAAATGGATTTTCTGTGTAATTGTGATTTCCTGTTTAAAATTTCTAAGACAAATTATATGAGCATCTAGTATTCAGTGATCACGTGAAGGTGTAAGGTAAGAATAAGACAGTTTGCCCTCCCACCTACTCACTTTTCACTGCTGACAACTACAGATCTCTAGACTTTGAACATCTATTTTCATGCTTTTTAGAATAGCAAACCTAAAACAAATCGAAATATCTCTCATCATCCTAAACCAAAAGTGGTTAAGAACTTAAAGTATAGAGTAAACATATTTCTTAAGATATGTTTTTAAAAAGGGAATGAAATAGCCCCATCTGTAAAAGTCTGTATCTCCGAGACTTATATGTGGAGGGTACTAGGATCGATTCCTCCAGTCTCAATGTCTAAAGACCTAGACTAAAGCTTAGTAATTTGTTTGTTTAGGAGTGTTCATTGACATTGATGTTTTTACTTTGTGATTCTACTTGCTAAGTAGTTACATTATCCAAATTATTTAATTCTATGCATTACTTTATATGTCTGTCAGATTGCAATGAAAGCCTGAATTTAATGTTTCTAAGCAAACAGCATACAAGAATTAGCATCACTCATTAAACTCTCTAGTCCTAAATACTTAGTTTTTAAAAAGGGAAAAATAAACATTCATTGGGCTTGACATTATATAGACTATTCAATACCAAGAGAAAGTCAAATGTTCTCTCTCCTTAAAGGATGTGCTAGATAATATATATCATATGACCTGAAGTTTACAGGCAGAAAGCATTTTACATTGGTTTCTTATTCAAATTTTAGAGATTTTTCAAAAGCAATTTATGTAGGTACAAGCTTCTTAAAATGTCCTTTGGGCACATCTGTCTTCCCAATTTCATCAATTCAGCTGAATATAATACCCATGTCCCCAGGTAAAAGTCATGATGCAATTCTATCAGACAGTTGCTGTACTTTCCACAGTGTGGGTGTGAGAGCTAATTTTGTCCTTAGATTCAGAAGCTTCATTAACAGTCTTAACACATTCACTGCAGCTTTCTAAACCTTTCAGGCTTTAACACTTACGCTACTGAAGAACTGGGGAGAAGGAAAAATAGAATGTTATCCTTGTTTGGAAAACACATTCCTCTGATTGGCAACAAATACAGCTCTTTTGTGCACTTCCAAATCTCAGTTCCAACAATGTCATGCTGTGGAAGCCTTTTGGCAATGCACACTTGATACTATGAGAAAAGTACGTTTACACAAACACACACACACACAAATTTTGTCCAAACATAAATGAATAAGAGACAATGGCTAGACTCGATTATAGAAATTGTGTATAGCCAAAAAAGATCATTTTTTTAAAGTGATCTTTTGCTATTGTATTTTTAAAATCCAGGTTTCATATTACCATAATTATTCAATATTAATATTAATTTATCAGATTTCAGTGATTAATATTCCTACCAAAATGCTGTCTGGTTTCTAAATGAAAACATTTATCAAAATCTAACCTTTGATTCTCAATATCTATATTCAATAACGATGCCAGTAAGTACATCCAGTTGTTATATAGATTTTAAGGGAGAAAAAGGAAAATTATTTCCTTAGCAATTACAACAAGCTTTGTCAGACTCAACAAACAGATATACTGGAGTGATATTAAAAAAACATTACATATACATATGTCATTCTACCCACTTAACTACTAAAAATATGCCATAATTATAGTTAATACAGTGTCCAATTTAACCAGTCCAAGCTTTAGGTTACGCATATGAAAAACATTAGAGATGGTCAATGAGAAAGTGTGAAAATTAAAATTTATATATATTAACATTTCTACAATTAAAACCATTCAAGATGGAGAGAATATGTATGCAAATATTAGTAATTGCTTATTTTAATTCTTCTTGTCTATGCTGTTCATTTTCTTAGACAATATAATAAAACCTCTATCTACGCAAAATCATTTTATTTTTGAGGCGACATACTCAGGATTTCTATGTTGTCTCAAGGCTGTAAACAGAAAAAGTGGTTGGGTTTTGGGGCACTAATGTAAAATCTGGGAAATATCTTGGAAATCGGCTCAAATGTTTAATAAAAAAATTGAGTAAAGCAATTTCAGATATATCTGCAGTGAAAATTATGAAAAAAAGAAAGCAGGCTATTCATATTTAAACATTATGTAATCATATACGAATAACCAAGGACATAAATAGATTGGATGATAGAGGCAAAGAGTTCCATTCAATTTGTGGTGTATACTTTAATGCAAAGTAATTTAGTTGTTTACACGACGATGACACATATTAGAGCACACTATTGAGTCTGATAACATCTCATCTCATTTTCTAGCAAAACATTCTAAGGAACCACCACTTAAATTGAAGGGAAGAAAGGATTTTTAAAAAATACACATTTCAGAAAAAGATATGCATACAAAAAATTCAGTTATTACAGTTTCACATACAACTCTCCTTTCTATTACTTTTTGAAACCTAAGTTGCAGAAATGTTATTCAAATTGCACTATTTGGGGAGTGCTTTTTATCAAGGGTATCAGGAGACTTGACTCTACTCACAGGAGATAACTATATCATAATAGGACAGTCGTACTACTCCTATCAGCTACTTTGTAGACCCGTGAAGTGCAGTATTCCACAGTATTCTACAGTCACCACGTTCTCTACAAGACACCTTGAACTCATACACAGCAGAACACTTTAATTATGGAAAGCAGATTATATGTAAATAATATTAAATCACATGCAAATATAGTTCTAGGAATCATCTTCTATAGCTCTTTTTATCCTATGGATTATTGCTTTTGTCAGCATTTTTGGCAGCTGCTAGCATACACGCTAGCAGACAAATGGTAGCAGGCATTAAAAACTTCAAGGGAAATTTATAGGAGAAGATGTTAAACTTGAGAAAATTCTATTTATAGTCTCATCCTCTTCCTCCCTCCCCTCACTTCCCCTCCCTATATCACCAAATAGTTGGAAAGACTAATATTATTCCATTTTTGCAGCTATCTGTCTTGGCCTGGCCTATGCTCTTTGTAATTATAGACCAAGAAGCACAGGGAAGAACTACACGGAGGCATCTCTTTCTATTGGCAAGAATGGCAAGGGCTGTGTCTACACTGACAGTCAGTCTGGGGAGGATGGAGTGATGTGATACTTCCTGAAATGTAGGCCTCTTGCAGTGCAGTCTAGACTATGTCTTTACTTCCCTCTCCACTGTGCTTGTAATAGAGCTCTTGTCTCACAGCAGATGCCCATCATAGTCTTATTAATAAAAGGGAATAACCTAGAATTTCTTTCTGTGATTCTCTCTTTGATAATCACTTCTGTTCTATGAGATCTTGATTTTCTTATTTCTTATTTCAGCCATATGACTCTCAATTTTGCTTTCTCCCTCATGTGGCACTCCACTTCTGATTTCTTGATCCTGGATCTTTCCTAGACCCCGATTAAATTATAGCTGGTCAGTAAAAAGGCCAAAATCTTCCCCCAACAATAAGCCTGGTGTCTAAAAGAGGTCTGGCAACCACAGGGTGCCAATTTTACTATTTATAAACACACTTCTCTCTTACAGTGAATCTCGTATTTTATATTTCTATAACCAGTCAATTAAAAACAAATGGTAACTGATATGAAGTCTCCATATTCATGAAAATTGCCAGGTAAGAACTGTTAAATAAATGCCATCTATATAACATCATTTTATGAAAGAGAGCATTTTAACACCAAAGAATTAGGAAAGTCAATCTCAGAATAATGTATGTAATGCTTATAAATGGAGCATCATGTGAAATGTACAAATGCGTTTATTTTTCTCACTTTCCTGCACATCTATGGAATGTTCTCCAGAGATGTGTTCTGGTCTAGAGACCAGTTGATGGGAACCACTGGTGTAGGGCTTTGTGCACTTGAATTACATCTTGTAACATAGCGAAAAGAGACTAGACAAGAAATCAGAATGCTTGAGAGCAATGAGCCTCAGGGTCTTCATTTGAAAATGGGGTTCAACCATCTATTACTCATGCCTTCTGTGATAAGTAAATGAGAAAAATATATGTAAGAGACCCCTGTAAATAATGGAACACTTTGTTAATCTACTTAGTTATTAGTGTTGAGGATATTGGTCATATTATTGGAAATATATGTTGTACTTTGTGTCCTCTTGATAGTCCATATATAGAAGATACAAAAATATTTTTTTCAGGGTCTATCTGAGTCTTTAGAATGCAGAGTAGATAAAGGAACTGCACTGTAATGATTTGGGGCTGAATCTTTTAAAATAACCTCAGTTCCATGTACTATAGCTCTCATGCTTCTGGAACAATCACAAGTCAACGATATGAACCAAAGGAAAAGCAATGAATTGGTTCTTTTGAATTTGAAGACCCTCTGTTACCCACACCTCCATTCCCCATGTCTGTAGTAAGTGGGCTGTGGGGAGGCCTGGCACAACAGCTCTAAGCAGAGTCTTCACTTCAAAGTGGACTCACCTGAACTAGTACATTTTAGACTACATATTGACATCTCCTGATTCACACCACATGTTGTATGTCTCCCTCAGCTCTAGACTCTTATTATCCCCAAAATATGAGATGTGAATATTTGCATATATTAACATCACAGAATAGGAAGCAGCTTAAGAATTCCCTTCTACTTTGGAATTGGATTTATGCAAGAAACTGACACGTCTGCATGATGCCATCTGATAGTAGAGAACTATAAAATATCCTAAATATTTGGAGGTATAAATAGAATGTATTTATTTCGGCCATATATATCACCATTCCTTAATTCATAGATGTTTCTACTCCTTCTCCAGAAGCTAGGTCTATAAAGCGGCATTTTTATTTACCAAATAGTACTTGTTCTGAAAATTAATATAAAATATCTGTTGCATTAATAAAGGCACTCAAAGTGTTTTTTATAATATTTCTTTGTTTTTTTAGGCATAATAAAGCAAGAAATATACAGATAGAGTTAAGGTGAGAAAATGATGTTTGAAAATTATAATAGTGCTCCAAAGAAATATTGCAACAATACACTCAGTATTCTGGTGGATAAAATTGCAATAATCTACTCAGCTTTCTGGGGGATAGGGGAGTGTTACTCTGTTTGGAGAAAACTTAAAAGATCACAGTAGCTGCTCACATTAAACTCACTGTTCTAGTTCTGGATTTGAAATAGTTTGCCTTAAAGGTGTCTTTTCTCTGGTATTTTTTGTCAATGACTACATGTTGTCCTTACAGAGTTTGTGCTTCAAAATGAGCTGATTTAACAATTTAATTTCAGCATTTGAATATGTCCTCATTTTATCAATTAAAATTTTGTGTGTGTGCACGTGTGCCTCCTTATTTGTGAGATTCTGATCTACAAAGGCAGCTCATTCAAAAACTATTTTCTTAGGTGGACATGTTCAGCTAAGCCTTAGGGCTGGAAGATAAGAACTGGTCCTTGCCTTCAAGGAACTTCCTCTCTCTTGATTTCTCTTTTAAATGCCTTCCTCCATCCCTTCCTGTTTGGAATCCCCAGGCTATTCAGAAACCACTCTCACAAAAAATGCCAACAAGATCAACCAATCTGCAAATACACATACTAAGTATATATACATTTGCAGGGAGGGAATAACACATACTCACATGGAAATAGCACTAACTGCATCAGTATCACATGCAGGAAGCAGACAGTCAAGTCTCCTTGGTGTCACAGGAAGAAGAGTTCCCTGCGGGCTGGGCTGGTCAAGTGGAGTCTCACCTTCCTTCAAGGGGTGCTCCTATTCCACCCTCTGCTCCTCTGACAAGAACTGAGAGCTCTCTCTTGTGTGTTCAAGTAAATACCTGTTAAGCTACTTCACTGTAAGCATCAGCAACATCACACTGTTGGAGACACTCAGCATGGTCAACCTGTAGATGAAACCTCTTCCAGTCTCTCAGCTCATTTGACTTAAACCTAACATGAGAGTGGATGTAACCACAGTGCACCGATGTGCAAATCCGTTTTTCTTTCCAGCCATAAGCCTAAACAATATGGAAATAAACTGGAGGGCAATCTTTGATTAACAGTACCCAGTAGGATAAAGCCCATATTTGTTTATCTTGTGTATGTGTGTGTGTTATGGGGAAAGTTGACGATACTTTTATTTTTTGATCACTCCCTTTCAAGTCAGCCAACAAACCTTTATGAGCGTCTCCTACAATCAGGAGGTTTGTTAGGCTCCTGGGTATACAGGAGTGTTCAGGATATAGTTCTTGCCTTTAACAGGTTTATATTCCATTTGGTAAAAATAGTTTATAATTATGCAAATAAATAAGTTATTTTCAGTGGAAGATGTGTTCTATGAAGAAGATATCACAGGCAATTATGAAGGTTTCTATAGGGAGTTAAAAACAGAGTAGCATCATGAGTGGTAAGAAGAAAGTAACCATGCAAAGACCTGTGGCATGGAACAGGGAAGTGGGGGAGAAGTCCAAGCAAAATAAAAGAGTCAGTTAAAGGCCCAAGAACAAGTGAGCCTGCTGTATTCTTAGGAGTGCTCCCTAAAGTTCAGTTGTTTGTCTGGAACTCCACTATCCTGTCTAGTTCTTCCCAGATGCTCCCTATTTTATTACAGGAATCATGCTCAAAATTGGATGCACTACCTAAAACCAAGAAGCCATGCAACAGAGTCTGAGCATCACCACTACCCTAGAAACTCTTGTACTTCTCCATCTCCCCACACTAGATGTATACCCTTAGAGATAAATGTTAGCCCTCATGGAGCCAGAGTTCACCTCACCCCTTAATGTTACAGTTCAAAGCCTTGTGAATAGTATAGTTACATCCATCCATGAGGTTTTTTGGCATCAGAAACCTGGGTATAAATTCTAGTTCACATGATCTTAAGAAATCACTTAACTTCTCTGACTCCCAGGTGTAACAGGAAAATTCTGCATGCTAGTCTATGTTGGTCTATATCAGTCTGTTTAATAAATCTTATATTAGAAAGATTATAAACAAGGTAGTGTGGAGCATACAAAGATTGATAAGATGTTGCCTCTGCCCTAAATCTCTGCAGCATCTTATAACAGTGATAAAGAACATATAAAAATCACAAAGACTCATTAGAAAGTAACAGCACCATGGAAAAGGAATCAATAAAATGGAATTCTAATTAGAGTATAAAAATATATTATTTTTTATCTGGGGACTAGAAATGGGGAAGATTATCTTCACGTATTGGACCTTGAATTATAGGGTATTTGCAATTTACATTCAGCTGATGCAAGTGTACACCTATATCCATTTGGAAGAAATAATGTGGAATCTAAGGCACAGAAGTGGGAAATCATGGGGTTTGTTTAAAGAATATTTCTCTACCCAGTTTGAATAGATCTTAGAAATAAAAGGGAATAGTGAGAATGAAGCTAGGAATGCAGTTTGGGAGACTGAATTTTATTTTTTAGGAATTAGGAACCCTCAAATCTTTTAGATTAAGGGGTGACACGTTAAGGTGTCCTTTAGTAATATATTCGTGTTTCTGGATGCAGGAAATTTTGTTGTGGGGAAAGATGAAGCCTAGAAGATCTGGTAGGATTATCTGATTATACAACATGTTAATGAGCAAGTACAGAATATCCATATAAGGAGAGCAGGGGTGACATTTCTTAAAATAGATAAACCAACAGTGTTTATCATAATCACTATATTAATACAGTTATACATAGTAAGGGTCTCTATTTAGAACTTTAGAAATTATTAAATTTAGATATGCATTATTATCTGTAAATAATATGTAGTATCTACCAATTCTAGTACGACTTCTATTCAAAATATTACTACTGAGTTCTTGGCTGTACTTTATATCTCATGAACACAAGCTATAGATTTACTTTCTTAACGTTACCATTTTTCTTTCTGGACTAATGCTCTATTTATAACTGCATATAGGGGTTGACTATTTTGATGCCACATTGTACACATTTCAAGATTTTCAAAAAATATTGACCATCCTTAGTCTATTATGGATATTAATTATAGTAGATAAAAAGTACAGACAGTGTCACCTATTAATTATACAAGATTTCATCCTGAGCTCTAGCCATGCACTTTGAGACATCAGACATGCTTTACAAAAGAACTTACACCCTGGGTCTACTGCTTCCTAATTTATTTAACCTCTCTAATTTTGTGATCTTTAAAATGGGATGATTTTAGTACCCAACGAATAAGATTAAATGGGTTAATAAAAGCAAAATTATTTAAACAATCTTAGCACTAAGTGGTTGTAAAAAAAAAAAAGTATTTGTTATTATATACTGGGCACTATCTCCTCCCAAAGTGCAATTTTAATTTGTAATAAGTCTTAAAATTTCAGAGATTGAATCTGATAAGGGGGTAGGCAAGCCATACATTGCAGTGACATTATTGCTGAGTCTGTAGGAAACACGCTGAAGGAAAAGTTAGCAATTAACAAATCAATTTAGACTGTGTCTACAGTTAACTGAGATCATATACACTAAAGGAGGTTCATGTTAGGGCTTGACTGGCTGTCTACATTGACAAATTAACCAGGTAATTGACATTTCTTATCTTAATGGTATATGTAAGCATATAGGCAAGTCCTAGACGAAATGCCAGGCAGTATTTCAAGCCTAAAGTGAATTTCCAACCAAACGTGCTGTAGTTTTCGCTTTCATTAACCCATTGACATTCCTGTCGCCAACCTCATTAAAAAAAGAACTTCCATAGAGATTTGGCAGAATTAAAAGAAAAGGCAATCTATGTACTTCAACCCTCCATAATTAGTAATGTGGAGACAGTATGCTATAATTTGAATGAAAGTCAGGATATACTCAATGTCTTCCTTGCTCTGTAACTAACTACATGTGTAAATTTAAGCAGGCCACTTCAGTGCATCTTACTTTTTTCACTTGTAAAATGGAAGTTGAATGGATGATAAGAGAAAGGTACCCAGCAAGAAAAATTCACAGGCAAGCACTGTGTTTTAGGATCCTTCCTGCTTGGCAAAATGCATGACACATAGTAGGAAGCAACAAAGATTTACAGAACCAAATCTAAGGCTTCCAGCCATAAACGTGTAAGGTTTGTACTCGTCCCCTGAAATGTTGGCATATCAAGGAAGCTATTTAAATAGTGAATGTACTTTCTAGGAAAAAAACAAGAAATAATCGAGAAAACAATAATAGCCAAGGTGGTCAATTTAATCTATCTCTGGGAAATTAGCCATGACGAATAAAGAATATATTGGTAAAGCAGAATACTGGAGGAAATAAAACTGACTCTAATTGAGATTTCTTCAAAGGAATATGCACCTAAACTGAAGCAGCCAAATTTGCATCTGAATCTTATCTTTGACTTTTGCATGTGTGCATACAGATCAGGTATCCCCCAGCTAACTTTCCATTTCACCACGCAATTACTTGAAATATGCCTGTAATTGAATATATCACAAATTCTACAGATGCAATTTATATGCCAGCATGAAAACTGCATTTCCCCTAATTTTATAATATAAATGAATTTAACAATAATTTTATGTATTTTAATACATTTAAAAATGCTTACATTCTTTTTACACTATTTTCTTTGCAGAATATATATATATATATATATATATTTTATGTGTGTATATATATATTTAAAGCAAAAACAACAATAGTGCTAACAAAACCATCTAATTCAAATCATCCATGGAAACATATATGAAAAAATTACGTATCTCAAAGCTGACAAATGGTACTGGTTGCAGATTGTTCTATGGAGAAGTCATCTTTACTCGTAATTTGGCACATACACCTGTCATTGAGGTGACTGCTCTCCTTGCACTACTTCAAATTCTCACAGTGAGTTTGTAAGGTGGAAGGTGGCAGCAGTGTTAGAGGTGAGGAAGCAGAAGTTCAGAAAGTTTATGTGTTTTCTCCAGCTCCCACAATTAGCAAGAGCCTGATCTGAGATTTAAAATCTAGGACTGATTGAATTCTATGCTAGTGATAATTTCTTCTTATTGTGTGAACCTAATTTTCTTTTAGGAAATATACAGGAAGTAATACTTTAAACGCTTCATGCAGCCATACTCTAGAATTATTAAAGTGGAATACTTAGTTCTCAATTTCCTAATAAGTAATAATGGCAAATATCCAAAAGAATAAAGTCCATGCATATTTGTAATAAACAATCAGAAGAATAACTTTGTTGTTGTTTTGATGCCACGGGGCTAATAAACATGAACGACTAATCTACGTTTTTAGGAAACTGATTCTGACAAGGAAACGAGAAGAAATCTCGTGAGTTTTCAATTATTATTACTATAATTAGCAAGCCAAACAACATCATTTCTCCATTAAGATATGGGCTGAGTAACACAGAATATGAAACTGCCTGATAAGCCTATTCATAAAAATAAATGTAAAATTTCTTTCACGATTAAAAATCAGTCTGCACATCCTAGTCAAAGAAAAAAGTACTACATTGTGGAACAGTCACTATCAACTAACTTTAAAAAGAAGAGCCTGGATACGGATAGAGGGTATCATCCCAGCAGTTTACAGTTTGGAATCTGGAAAGGATTAGATGGGAAACAGTGCAATGATATCAACAGCATATTGAATTAACTCCTTGTTGGTTTGATTACATTTTCTTTTGATTTTTTTATTCAAGATGTTGCCACCAATTCAATGGAGAGCAGAGTGGCAGTAAATCTGAAGTTATTGGTCCAGTTAGATTGTCTACTTGCTCTACTCCAACGATGGAAATCATAAAGAGCAAATTTTTGTTGTTGTCGTTGGTGAGGAGGACCATGACTGAGCTAACATCTGTTGCCAAATCTTCCTCTTTTTGCTTGTGGAAGATTGTCCCTGAGCTGACTCTGTGCCGGTCTTCCTCTATTTTGTATGTGGGATGCCACCAGAGCATGGCTTGCAAGCAATGGATAGGTCCACGCCCGAGATTCGGGCCTGCACCCCCAGGCCACCAAAGCAGATTGTGCGAATTTAATGGCTCTGGCCTTGGGCCAGCCCCCATAAAGGGTAAACTTTAAGAGGGCCTCTAAGAGTTTGTCTGGTTGTTTCTGGTTTAGTTCTTAAGTGGAATTTCCAGGACTTCAAGTTACGAGCATTAAACCACTAAAATATATATCTGAAATCATAAAACTTGTTTTTTGCCTTTCCTTATAGATTAGCATAGACAATATCCCAAGCCTCTAGCCCAAAACACATCATAATAGAGAAAAAAAATGTAATTTGTACTCAGAAAAACAAATTTCAAGATCAGGCCAATTACTAGCAATCAATTAACTTATTTGGGCTTTGATCATCAAGCGAAAGGTTGAAAGATATAGCTAAAGTGCTTTCTAGATTCAAAACTACAAATTAAATAACAGCAATCTTTGGAATAATAGTAAGTGGAATTTTGTTTAAGGAGGTTTCTGAGTTACTTTACATGAATAACACTACTTCAATGGTAAAGGTAAATTCACACAGTTCTTGATCAATTATCCTATTTCAGATATTTGGTATTCATTTATTTAAATTCCAAATGTCACTCGCCAAATTTGAATTAAGCCATTTTCTGTCCTATTTTACTTTTGTTACTCCTATCTGCTATACTTTCCTAATTATAAACTAGTACACCAGTAGAAATTTCTCTGACTTGGACAAAAACAAAGTACATCTCCGTTGGGGACATCCTCCTCTTATAAATGTTGTATCTTAACATTTTCCCTGGGTTTGAAATAAAGTTCGATTTAAAGTTTGCACAGGACCTGGGAGAGGTTAGAAATGCTTATGTGAGTTTGTAATCCTTCCTAACTACAAGGGCTACAGTGCTGGACCACGCTGTTGGCCCACAGATCGTAGAGTTCTTACATTTGCAGATTCAGCTGTGTGAAGATTCGGTAATGCAGGCTTACCCAATAATGCCCATGTCTGCCAGTTTATATGGGGCTACGTTTTGCTTAGTTTGTTTCATCTCAAAATCTTTCTTCACTACACAGCCTCAAAATTCATTTGTGCCTTTCATTTTACAATATCTAAGTTTAGGAAATGGTATTTCCATTTTCAGGTTTTGGTTTCTACTCCATGACAAATTCACATAAGCTAGACTCTCAAATTCAATCTTTACTTTTATTCATACAGTTCTCTAAAGTTCTCCAACCTCCCTTTAATATCTTAGAAGTGATATTTGATTAAATTATAAATACATTTAATATTCCACTACCTACCCTTCACTCTGGATGTCAACAATAACAAGATGTAATCTATTCCTGAGATGAAACTGGTGAAATATCAGTTTAGTGGTCCCTGTATTATTTGCTACTAAGATTCTGCTCCTTTTGATTTTTTGTAGAAACAGGAAGGACCTTATTCATGTTGATTTTGCAACCATAATTTTATTTTTGCACTTATTCTAAATTGCAGTTCATATTTCAGCAACTTCAGTTACTTCTATATCCAAAGTTAAATTACCTGTGGTCATTCAGTCTAATTACAAATTTTTCCTCTCTACTTTCTAACTCATTCCTGAATATAATCCACATAACTTTCTTTATCATTTAGACAGTTTTTAAGTGCTTTCCCCACTCTGCTCGTCACAACATATCTCTCTGTATATGCCTAGGTCTTGGTCCTCAGATCACGTCTTCTTCCACACTCGCTTATTGATCTTCAGCCATTAATTTCAGCCACGTGACTTTTATACCATATATGGGCTGAAAATTCAGAATCTTATCTCCAGATAGAACTTGCCTCTAAACTCCAATCCTGTGTATTCAACACCTCCATTTGGGTGTTAAATAGGTTTCACAAACCATGTTTATCCAAACCTCAAATCCTGATTCTCCCACTGTCAATAAATAGCAGCTCTGTGCTTCCTCCAATAACCCTGAAACTATCTCTTCACTTTCTCTCATACCCTACATTTATGGCATCAGCAAATCCTATCTGTATTATCTTCAAAATATATCCAGTATCTTACTGCTATCCCATCTCAGTGATACCTCTTTGCCCAAGGTGCCATTATTTTTCTCCTGAATTATTTCAGTAGGTTACAAACTGATCTGCTTTCTCCCTCCATTGCCCTCTCCCTACCCCTCTACCTACACCCTAAATATGACACAGCAGCCAGATCTTTTCACAGTGCAAAATCATGTCATGCCTCTATTCAAAACCTGGCAAATCACTATCCATTTCACTGAGGATAAAACAAGTTCATTTAAACAGCTTACAGAGTCCTGCAAAATCTGTGATGATCTGCCATCCACTACTCCCATACCCTTTCCCTGACTTCTACCTCTGTCCCCATTATGTCACTTACTTCATCAGTATCAATCTCCCATTCACCAGCTCAGTAGCTTGGATTATCCTAACTAGTAAAAATTGGAATCCTTTACTGAATCTTGAATAAGTCAGGCAGATTCCTGTCTCAAGATACTATCATTTGCTGTTACCTCTACTGGAATGCTCCTCTCTCAGCATTCCACAGAACCTATTCCATCAATCAAGGGGTCAACGACCAAGTTCTCAGGGAAGAAAATTTGGGATATATTGTTAGTTTTTTAGTTATACATTCATCCTATAGAGTTTAATCATCTGATTTTAAATTTTAAAATTTATTCATTGGGTATAATCTTCCTTAGGCTCTAGAATATGATGTTATTAATCCCGTGGTCAACTTTTACCAAACTATTACAATATCCACTTCTTCATCTTCATAGACGCAACACCATAGGAAATTGTTGTCACAGCTTCAAAAGTCTATTTTAGTACTTTTGACTGACGTTTCTGGACAAATTCTTCAGAGGCTTTGATATGCTATTCTCCAAACTCTAGGTTATGATTTGCTCCCAATTTATTACTTAGTTGTCCTCAAATCTCTCACTAACCCTTGTTCTACTTCATATTAAATCGGTTCAGTTTAAGACACTAAAAACATAATGTGCATTGCACATATAGTCTAAACAGTAGTGAGGCAAATAATAGCATTCATTTGTTATATGGTTTCTTTTTTTTAAATTCAGTTCATAATAGTTTACATGAATGTGAGATTTCAGTTGTACATTATTTCTTGACTGTCACCACATAAGTGCTCCCCTTCACTCCTTGTGCCCACCCTCCCCCTCCCTTCCCCTGGTGACCACTAAACTGTTTTCTTTGTCCATGTGTTTGTTTATGTTCCACATACAAATAAAATCATCTGGTGTTTGTCTGTCTCAATCTGGCTTAGTTTGCTTAACATAATTCCCTCCAGGTCCTTCCATCTTGTTGCAAATGGGATGAATTTGTCTTTTTTTATGGCTGAGTAGTGTTCCATTGTGTGTCTTCTTTATCAAATCTTCTTTATACAATCATCAGTTGATAGGCATTTGGATTGTTTCCATGTCTTGGCTATTGTGAATAGTGCTGCAGTGAACACAGGGGTGCATATGTTACTTTGGATTGTTGATTTCAAATGGTTTGGGTAGATACCTAGTAGTGGGATAGCTGGGTCGAATGGTAATTCTATTTTTAGTTTTTTGAGGAATTTCCATACTGTTTTCCATAGCAGCTGCACCAGTTTGCATTCCTACCAGCAGAGTATGAGGGTTCCCTTTTCTCTACAGCCTCTCCATCATTTGTTATTTCTAGTCTTAGTGATTATAGCCATTTTAACAGGTGTAAGGTGGTATCTTAGTGTAGTTTTGACTTGCATTTCTCTAATGATCAGTGATATTGAACATCTTTTCATGTTTTTATTGACCATCTGTATATCTTCTTTGGAAAAATGTCTGTTCATATCCTCTGCTCATTTTTTGATCGGGTTATTTCTTTTTTTATTGTTCAGTTGCATGAGTTCCTTATATATTATGGAGATTAACACCTTGTCAGATATATGATTTGCAAATATTTTCTCCCAATTGGTGGGTTGTCTTTTTGGTTTGATCTTAGTTTCCTTTGCCTTGCGGAAGCTCTTTAGTCTGATAAAGTACCACTTGTGTATTTTTTCTTTTGTATCCCATGTCTGAGGAAACATGGTATTCGAAAAGATCCTTTTTAGTTCGATGTCAAGCAGTGTACTAACTATATTATCTTCCAGGAGTTTTATAGTTTCAGGACTTATCTTCAAGTCTTTGATCCATTTTGAATTTATTTTTGTGTATGGCGGGAGATAATGGTCTACCTTCATTCTTTTGCCTGTGGCTGTCCAGTTTTCCCAGCACCATTCATTAAAGAGACTATCTTTTTCTCCATTGTATATTCTTGGCACCTTTGTTGAAGATTAGCTGTCTGTAGATTTGCGGTTTTATTTCTGGGCTTTCAGGTCTGTTCCATTGATCTATGTGCCTGTTTTTGTACCAGTACCATGTCATTTTGATCACTATGGCATTGTAATAGATTTTGAAGTCAGGGATTATGATGTTTCAGCTTTGTTCTTTTTTCTCAAGATTGCCTTAGCAATACGGGATCTTTGGTTGCCCAAAATGAATTTTGGGATTCTTTGTTCTATTTCCATGAAGAATGTGATTGGAATTCTGATTGGGATTGCATTGAATCTGTAGACTGCTTTGGGTAGTATGGACATTTTGACTATGTTTATTCTTCCAATCCATGTGCATGGAATCTCTTTCCACCTTTTTATGTCATTATCAATTTCTGTCAGTAATGTCTTATAGTTTTCATTGTATAAGTCCTTCACCTCCTTGGTTAAATTTATTCCTAGGTACTTTATTCTTTTAGTTACGATTGCAAATGGAATTGTATTCGTGACTTCTCTTTCTGTACGTTAGTTATTGGAGTATAGAAAATCAACTGATTTTTGTAAGTTGATTTTGTACCCTGCAACTTTACTGTAGTTGTTGTTTCTATTAGTTTTCCAATGGATTCATGTAGCTTTCTATATATAAGATGATGTCGTCTGCAAACAGCGAGAGTTTCACTTCTTCACTTCCTAATTGGATTCCTTTTATTCCTTTCTCTTGCCTGATTGCTCTGGCCAAAACCTCCAATATTATGTTGAATAAGAGTGGTGATAGTGGGCATCCTCGTCTTGTTCCTGTTCTCATGGGGATGGTGTTCAGTTTTTGCCCATTCACTATGCCCATCAGTATGATGTTGGCTGTGGGTTTGTCATAAACGGTCTTTATTATGTTGAGGTAATTTCCTTCTATTCCCATTTGGTAAAGAGTTTTTATCATTAATAGCTGTTGGATCTTCTCAAATGCTTTCTCTGCATCTATTGAGATGTTCATGTGGTTTTTATTCCTCAATTTGTTGATGTGGTGGATCACGTTGATTGATTTGCAGATGTTGAACTATCCCTGTGTCCCTGGTATGAATCCCACTTGATCATGATGTATGATCCCTTTGATGAATTGCTGAATTCGGGTTGCCAAAATTTTGTTGAGGATTTTTGCATCGATGTTTATCAGTGATATTTGCCTGTAGTTTTACTTTTTTATGTTGTCCTTGTCAGGCTTTGGTATCAGAGGTATGTTGGCCTGGTAGAATGTCTTAGGAAGCATTCCATCTTCCCTAAATTTTTGGAATAGCTTGAGAATGATAGGTATTAAATCCTCTCTGAAAGTTTGGTAGAATTGTCCAGGGAAGCTGTCTGGTCCTGGGCTTTTATTCTTTGGGATGGTTTTGATTACCGTTTCAATCTCATTCCTTGTGATTGGTCTATTCAGATTGTTTGTTTCTTCTTGGTTCAGCTTTGGGAGGTTGTAAGAGTTTAAGAATTTACCCATTTCCTCTAGATGATCAATTTTGTTGGCATATAGTTTTTCATAGTATTCTCTTATAATCCATTGTATTTCTGTGATGTCTGTTGTTATTTCTCCTCTTTCATTTCTGATTTTATTTATCTGAGCTTTCTCTCTCTTTTTCTTTGTAAGTCTGGCTAGGGGTTTGTCAATTTGATTTATCTTCTCAAAGAACCAGCTCTTTGTTCATTGATCCATTCTACTGCCATTTTTGTTTCAATAGTATTTATTTCTGCTCTGATTTTTATTATTTTTCTCCTTTTCTGACTTTGTGATTTGTTTTTTCTTCTTTTTCTAATTCAGTTAGTTGTAATTTGAGATTGCTTATTTGGGATTTTTCTGGTTTGTTAAGGTGTGTCTGTATTGCAATGAATTTCCCTCTTGATATGGCTTCTGCTACATCCCATGTGAGTTGGTATGCTGTGTTATCATTTTCATTTGTCTCCAGATATTTTTTGATTTCTCCTTTAGTTTCTTCAATGATCCATTGCTTGTTCAATAACATGTTTTTAGTCTCCACATTTATGTCCCATTCTCAGCTTTTTTCTTGTAATTAATTTCTAGCTTTATAGCATTATGATCGGAAAAGATGCTTGTTATTATTTCAATTTTCTTAAATTTATTGAGGCTTGCCTTGTTTCCCAACATATGGTCTATCCTTGAGAATGTTCTGTGCACACTTGAGAAGAATGTGTATTCTGCTGTTTTTGGATGGAGTATTCTATATATGTCTATTAAGTCCAACTAGTTTAGATTTCATTTAATTCCACTGTTTCCTTGTCGATTTTCAGTCTAGATGATCTATCCATTGATGTGAGTGGAGTGCTGATGTCCCCTGTTATTATTGTATTATTATTAATATCTTCTTTTAGGTTTGTTAATAGCTCCCTTATGAACTTTAGTGCTCCTTTGTTGGGTATGTAGATATTTATAAGTGTTATTTCTTCTTGATGGAGTGTTCCTTTGATCATTATATACTGCCCCTCTTTGTCTCTCTTTACTTGTCTTATCTTGAAGTCTACTTTGTCTAAGTATTGTGACACCTGCTTTCTTTTGTTTGCCATTAGCTTGCAGTATCATCTTCCACCCCTTCACTCTGAGCCTGTACTTGTTGTTGGAGCTGACGTGTTTCCTGGAGGCAGCATATTGTTAGGTCTTCTTCTGTAATCCATCTTGCCACTCTCTGTCTTTTTATTGGAGAATTCAATCTATTTACATTTAGGGTGATTATTGATGTATGAGGGCTTAATGCTGTCATTTTATCACTCATTTTCCAGTTTTCCTGCATTTCCTTTCTCTCTCGTCCTGTGTGTTTTGGTCTACCCATTGCATTATGTAGTTTTTTATGATGGGTTTCTTTGTTTTCTCCTTTATTTATTTTTTGTGTCTCTGTTCTGCTTTTTTGTTTAGTGGTTACCCTGAGGTTTGTATTCAGAATCTTGTGTATAAGATAGTCCATTTTCTGATGGTCTCATATTTCCTTAGTCTAAACCAATTCAGTCCCTTTCTTTCTCTCCTCTTATGTTTTCTCATATCTTATTGCATCTCATGTTGTGAGTTTGTGGTTAAAATGACAAGATTATCTTTGGTTCTGGTGCTTTCTTTCCCTTTAGTTTAATGCTATAGCTGAGTATTTACTATCCTATTCTGAGTCTGTCTACCTAATTATCTCCTAACTCTGTGTTTTGTGACCCCTTTTTCCCTTTGGTTTTTTTTTTCAAGTATGGTGGCCATCTTGAGGATTTCTTGTAGGGGGTGTCTCATGGCTACAAAGTCCCTTAGCTTTTGTTTGTCTGGGAAAGTTTTAACTTCTCCTTCATATCTGAAGGATATTTTTCCTAGATAGAGTATTCTTGGCTGAAGATTTTTGTCTTTTAAAGATTTGAATATGTCATTCCATTCTCTCCTAGCTTGTAAGGTTTCTGCAGAGAAATCCATTGAAAAGCTGATGAGGGTTCCTTTGTAGGTTATGTTCTTCTGCCTTGCTGCCCTTAGCATTCTTTCTTTGTCAATCATTTTTGCCAGTTTTACTACTATATGCCTTGCAGTAGGTTTTTTTACGTTGACAAATCTAGGAGATCTGGAAGCTTCTTCTACACAGATTTCCCTCTCTTCCCTAGGTTTTGGAATTTTTCTGCTATTATTTGTTGAACACACTTTCTGCTCCATTCTCCTTCTCTTCTCCTCCTGGAATACCTACAATTCTTGCGTTGCATTTCCTCATTGAGTCATATTTCTTAGAGACTTTCTTCATTTCTTCCTAGTCTTTGTTCTCTCTCCTCCTCTGTCTGGAGCATTACAATGTGTCTATCTTTGGTTATGCTGATATTCTCCTCTATGGTGTTCACTTGAGCAGTCAGGGAATCCGTATTTTGTTTTGTCTCTTCCATTGTATCTTTCATCTCTAATATTTCTAATTGATTCTTCTTTATAGTTTCAATCCTTTTATGAAGTAGCTCTTGAACATGTTGAATTATTTCTTGACCTTCTCTTTTACCTCATTGAGTTTTTTGAGGATAGCTATTTTGAATTAATTGTCATTTAGATAGCATATTTCTCTATCCTCAGGACTGAACTCTGGGTGCTTATTGTTTTCTCTCTGGTCTGGAGATTTGATGTAGTCTCTGATGTCTTTAGAAGAGCTAAGTCGGGTCTTTCACATTCTGATATTATTTGGTTGCAGTTACCACCTATTGCCACTGGGTGGGGGTGGAGAGCTGCAAATTCTGAGCCCTCTGCCTTCAGCTGAGATCCCAGGCACTGGAGTGGTTGTGGCGTGATTTGGGGGAGGTGCACTTTCTCCTGTACGCTCTCTGGGGTTTCTTGCTCTTGCTATCTGGTCTCCTGGGTTGTTGGCTTGATGAGGTCACCCACTGCAAAAGTTTTCACCCAGTTAGAGGGCTTCCCTCTAGGCTGCAAGGGCCCTAGGGAGTCCTTGTTCCAGCAAATGAACGTCCCCTTCCCCACTCCTTCCTTCACAGATCCTCCCGTGGTCACAACCGCAGCCTTTAGGATAGGGAGTGAAGTTCTCTCTTACCCCATTCCAGCTCCACCAAGGGGGGCTGCAGCCTCTCCACCCTCCATCCTCAGTTGGTGGCTGCATGTCTCTCCAACATTTTTGTGTTGTGTTAGGATGTCCTCTGTTGGAGGATGGATGCCCCTTTTCATTATATGTTGGGGGGAGAGAGTCCCAGGCCAGTTCACTCTGCCATGATGCTGACGTCACTCTGTTATATGCTTTCTTTATAAAGTATCTCACACTTAAATATAGTCATAGCATTGCTGAAAACCACAGTAAAAGAACAAGTAAAGTGTCATGTTCCTCCAATGCATATGTTGGCATACACAAGTAATATAGCACTATACAAAAGGAATATCAAATGTACACTAGTCATTTGGTATATAATGACCCTTCTGCTTGTTTTATTAAGTGAAGCTAGGAGTATCACTATTTCTTAAAAATAACTGTTTTCAATGCATATGCATAATATATGTGCTATCTTTACATTTACAGAATTAAGTGATAGTGGATTGGATAAGTAGAATAATTTGCAGATTATAGTATTAGAAAATCATATTCTTGAGAATGTCAAATTTCTGGGGAAATAATAATATTTGTTTTTAACTTTATAAAATAGCACTACAGATATTAATAAATATAATAATTCCAGAAAAATAGGATAAAAGTTAGAAACAAAAGAAAAACCTGCATTGCAATTTTTGATATTTTTTCCTTTGAAAATTTGGGCTTAAACATAGTTTTAAAATATGAAATATAGCAACTTGCCAAACATATTAGAGAGAATCATTATTCAATGGATATAAAATTTAACTTGCTGTATGAGTAAATATAAATCTCTAACATAAAATATTCTATATAAATATCAACACCTGCCACACTATTTTTTTAGGGCTTATAGAAGAATCTTGTATATTTCAAGCATTTAATTCCTGTTGTTTTAATAAGCTGGAAATATGCAGAATGAAATAGAAAAAGAAATATTCTTATTTTGAGGTATAGTCTTAGCAAAATATGTCTTTATAACAGTAATACATAAAAGACTAAATAGAATAGCAATTCAATTTTAATTCTGTTGAAATCTATATAGATTTCATTTTAAGGCAAAATTATATTTATATCCTAAGTGGACATTTTGGCAAGCATGGACTCTGGTTTATATAATATAGCTTAAATTTTTAAAAAAATTGACAGGTTTTCTTATTGGAAATGGTCAGTGTTTTATAGTAGAAAGTTTTATTCTATATATGTTAAAATATGAATTTAAAAATATATATTTTATGTATATCATATAAATAACATTTCAAGCTTAGACTAGCTAAATTTTGGAAGGATTCTTCAGGTAAATATAATTTGCCTTGTAGTTGAGTAGGATTTATTTTCAGATTTTTTTTTCTTCACTCATAGAACTCTCAGTGTAATGAGATTTTATAAACAGAATGACAAACCATTTAAATTGAGAAATGAGCAAACAGGTGTACAGCTTGTGCCTAATAGGCCTTTCCTTAGTTTCACAGTCTGATAATTTTCTTTGCATACTGCCTTGACCTGATTATTCATGACTTTTTGCATAATGAGAGAAAGCTTTTAGACATGTTAGGTATGACATACAAAATCTGCAGCTATTCAACCATTCTGAGAAGTCCTGGTTGTTTTTTTTAGGTAGATTTAGCAGTCAAATAATAATTTGATGCAACATGATTAAAATGTTGAACCTATTTAGTGAGATCTGTGAAAACACAAAACATCTTAGAATATTCCACTGCATCATTGTATGCATAAAATTATTCTCATACTTGCTGAAGTGTGTTTAAACAAGCCGTTGACACAGTTTACCACTCTTTCAAAAGTTCTCTACAGCATAAAGTATTTTGCTCTATTTGATCTGTTACCTTTATCCATTATTAAAAAACAAAAATTGAAGGGGCTGGCCCTGTGGCCGAGTGGTTAAGTTCGCGCACTCCGCTGCAGGTGGCCCAGTGTTTCGTTGGTTCGAATCCTGGGCGCGGACATGGCACTGCTCATCAAACCACGCTGAGGCAGCGTCCCACATGCCACAACTAGAAGGACCCACATGAAGAATATACAACTATGTACCGGGGGGC
The DNA here is from genome assembly GCF_041296235.1 of Equus asinus. Lineage (NCBI taxonomy): Eukaryota > Metazoa > Chordata > Mammalia > Perissodactyla > Equidae > Equus > Equus asinus. Next base: position 4,637,138 of record NC_091807.1, read on the forward strand.
TTTGGGGAGAAAAAGGAAAAAATAAAATCTTTAAAAAAAAAAAAAAATTGAAATAATATTCTAGTCACAAATATCATTTGTAAATTGGACTTTGAAATGTATAACCTCCTGGGATAAATTTGATTAACAGATCTTAAAAATACTTAATGATAATATGCCTACAATTTTAAATAACATCTCAATTGGGATATCATTTATATATTTGTATCTTCCTTTTTCACATAGTTTTATTAGATTATTTTACATCCTTAATTATTCTTTCTAACTCTGACTTTATAATTCTGCCATTTATATACACAATGATTTAGATAACCAGCTCTCAATTTTTTGTCATTAACTTATTATCTATTTTTGCTATTCAAAATAGTGCTGTGGTGTTCATCTACATCTCTGATTTTTCTATTATCTTAAGTTACTATGTCAAAAGGGTTAAATATTTTATGTACTCTTCACATACATTGGCAAATATATTTCTGAACTGTTGTACTAATTTATACTCAATTGTAGATCGTGGAGAGTTGGATTTAAGATTTCCTTTAGCTTTCTTTTCTTTTTCTGGACTCGTTTAAAACATAGTCTTTTTGTATCTCTTGTCAGTTTTTACTTGTAATTCTTTTTTACTTTTATATCCTTATTCTTTAGCCAATGATTTTCATGTGAAGTACAAAAGAGGCAAATTTTCAAAGTCCTTCCATTAAAAACAAATCTTTAATTTTGTCTACACTTTGGTTTTTATTTTGACTGCTTTGCTAACTATATAATTCTAGACAAAAAAATACTGCTTTTTCTGATATCAATAAGATCATTGTTCAATTTTAGTAATTTCTTAAACTGTCAGGAAATTTAGGAATTTTCTTTTTATCTTTTATTTCTTTATCTATTTTGTTTTTTTTCTATTTCATTCTGTTTCCATTCACATCACTGAGCACTGGTGCACCTTTTCAACCTGAAGAGATATACTTTACCCTTGTTCACAAGAGATTGACTGATTTGTATTTGTGCAGTAAAAGAAATATAAGGAGTTAAATGATTCTCATCTGACAGCACATAGCATAGCAATGTTCAGTGAGAGAATTTCTTCACTGAAAATTTCAGGATAATGCAAAATTCAAGAAGAAATTTACAGGAGCAAGTTCATTCATGCAAGATTTACACTTGAGTGAGAATCTATGGTTAGAAATGTGGATCTGGCAGGATATTACAGAAGTGGTGGCTGAAGCCATTCAATAAATTAACTTTCCAAAGAACTTAAAAAAGGAAAATTAGAGAACTAAACAGTAAGCCTTGGATATGCCTCCATTTAGATGGTGGAATAATGATAGCCCAATGATAGCCCTGCTTCACTATCCTTAAAAGCTTGTATAGCCTGAGCCTATCATTGCAGCTTTTGGAGATTAACTTAAAAAAAAAAAGAGTAGAGATCCTCTGTCATGTGATTGTTTGACATACTGCAGGTAAAGGGTTATGCCAATGCTTGGCCCTTAGCGCTTGTTTGTTTTTTTAAATATAATCATTTTCTGTCCATTCCTCTTGTCACCATCCCAGTTCAAACATTATTATTTTATCACTGACTAATAACATAATGTTTTGTTGATTTTTTATTTTCATACTCAGTCTTCCTGTTGGCTCAACATTAATATTCATAAAGATTAATTTGAACACATGAATATCCTGTTAAATTTTTTTCAAAGAATGTACTAAATGAAATTTTAAAATTTTAGCCAGATATTCATAGTCCTCCAGAATATTTCCTTAACCCACCTTTTCAGTCTAATCCACCATCACTCCCTTATACATTCTCAATATTTGAGTCAGATTAGACTGCTTGCCATACCCGGGCATGAGAACAGCTTCTCCACCTACAATCCTCTATGCATGCTATTCTTTCTTTTTAGAATACACTCCATCCATTCTTACTGATATTTGTCCAAGATTTTTTCCATAAACTATGTTGAATTAGGTTATTGTACCAGCTCTTAGAGTTTACATGTATAGCATTTAACTCAGTTCAATTTATAGTATTGTTATTTTTAAATGCGCTTCAAAGTGGATGAGAACTATAAACAAACCATATGTGGCCAAGTGGGAAAACTAGAACTAACAGAGAGAAGGTACAAGAAGACAAGTTTCTGCTAAACATAAATGAAAAGTTACTAGGAGTCAAAGATAGATTGCAATCCCTTGAGAGATTAAGAATTCTGAAACAGAGTTTGGGTGATAAATTGGTAGAGATAAAATAGAAGCTATTAAACTCATGGTATATGGTTGATCTAAAGGATTCTTTAAAGAATCTTCCAATTTTGCTTTTCAATTGCATTAAAGTACATAATTTCAGTGTCAGGGACTGTTGAAGCCAGATCCTAGGATTAAGGACTATGTAAAGTCACAGAAATGTATGCTTTGATGTAGTCAAGAGAAAGAATTCAAGCTTAATTGAACACCAAGCTTAAAGGAATTGTGTTTGTGTGTGTGCATGCACACTCTCCTCTGTGTTTGCTTGTTTTGTTTTTGCTTTATAGGAGATACTGGAACAAGCGATTATATATCTTAACAGTTCATTGTGTAACATTAAAACTGTTTTTGTGAGATATCATTGCATAACAAGCATCTTGATGTTTTTCCCTGAAAATAGTGATGTGCTTTGACTAACCAACAGAAATGTTAGTAAATGGGTCACAGCTTGACAAGGAAATTTTAAATTATTTAGAAACACCAATAATAGTCCTCATTTTTATACGATATTATAGCTCAAACATAATGACTCTAAGGTTCTTTATAATAAGTGTTATTTGTCAAACAAAAAGGTCTGCTGTATATCCAAAACTCAAAAGGAAAACCAGCTTTGAAACTATGAAATCAGGATCAATTTTATGTTAATTTATTATTTTTAATGTATCCTTGGCTTCAGTAAAGAAAACCAAAAGACTTATGATCATTAGTTCAGCATCTAGGAAATCACTTAGCAAATACGTGTATTCAAAGAGAACGTTTGGCAAAATATGCAATTGTAACAATTTGAGAGCAGAAGCCAGATCAGTGGGAAAATGCGTGTAACTGAATGCTTAATCAAGATGTTCAAACCCATTCAAAGTTTGTGTGTATAGATGGATTTTATATTTTCATTAAAAAAGAAAAAAGTGCAATCCAAAAAGATGTACAGATCTTATATATATAAGACATTTTTGTGGAAAGCAGGGTACTCATTTCAAAATGAAACAAAACTAAAATTAATCATAAACAAAAACAAACCCAGCATATACATTTACTACTAAATTACTCCTCAACTTATGTATTATGTAAAAATATTTTAGAAATTGTGTTAGGAGCTTATAAAGTACCCTTTGCAATTTTTAAGTGTGCAAACTATAGCAGTAAAGCATCTAATATCATCACTCGACACCAGCTTAATATTTGCACAAATGTTAAGAAGGAATTCAACAAGGCAGTTGCTTACATGAGAATGCCTGAGTTACTCTTTTATTTCAAAGCCTTTACTAGAGCTTTTAGACAGAGAATAGAGTATTTGAAATGGCCTTAATGTGTCTCTGCACTTCTGCTTCAGTCAATTCCCCTGCCTCCTCCTCCTTGCTGATCAGATTCTATAGCTAGGCTTCTATGCCTTTCTCCTAGACTCTAAGACCCTTCCCTCTCAGTCTTCACGCATTCTCTGCCTGGAGTCTGCCTGTACTCAGGGACCCAATTCCCATGCACTTTTCCTGTTGCTTCTTAAGTGCTGCTTATTCAGAGTAGCCTTCTCAATCTTTCTAACCAGGCTACTACCTGTCTGAAACTTTTACAACTGTAGGCTTTTCAGTAGTTTATTTGTGTAATTACATATTTAATTCCTTTTTCGATTACACCATGAAACTCCCTGAAGGCAAGAAATTTGTCTATCATGATCACTGCACTTTGCCCAATGGCTAAAGCAGTAATTACTTATTGAGTGAAAATGTGAGAATGATGTGCAAGAAGTAGAAATGTGTCCTATCCTATAGTACTGGCATGAAGTAGATGATCTTTGGCTTACTTTGTCAACATCTCATTTAAGAAATTGATTCGGCCCCACAGGAAAAATATTAAGAATGTTTTTGTTGCAATATTGTATACATGAGCTGGGTCTAAGTCCTAGTTCTGCCATTTACAAGCTGTGTGATCGGGAAAAATAATTTAATCTCAATCAGATTGTTTTCTTATCTTAAAATGGAGATAATTATACTTAACAGCTGAGATGAAATGGAAGAAGTTAATAAAACACAATATAAAGCTATCTCTCTCTCTCTCTCTCTCTCTATATATATACCTAATATATCTTCAAGTGAGGTAAGAGTTAATATGAAGGCAATTTTGACTTCCGTGCTTGAAAAATCCAATCAAGAAAAATATTTATAGTTCCTTTACCTTCTTTCTTTACTAAGTTTTGGCTCTCACCTGAGAACAATGCTTTCCCTGAAATTCTCCCGTGGCAGTTTTTCTTCCAAAATCACTAGGCCTGGAGAGGGGCATGTGCTCTATCTTGTCAGTTCCAGACCACTCTACTCTCTCCTCCCTAATGTCACAAGATTTAAATCTCATTTCCTTACACCAAACAACTCACAGTGCCCCACTTATCTGGTTATCTTTATTTATCTTCATTCTGTGAAGATTTTTAGCACTAGACTCACTCTTAGGTCCTCTTCACTGCTGGAAGCCCCTTGGTTGTTTAAATCTTCAGGAAGACCAACAGTCCCTCAACCACTTCTTCTCTATTCTTGTCCCTTTCCCACCTTGGACACTCACTCCCACGGTCTTGCCTCAGACCTTGCCTTACCTATAACAGCAAACTCTTCATCTCAGTTTCAAACATCCCACTCTTTAATCACACCTCCTTTCCCTCCAGCTCAATTTCTCCAGTAACTTGACTTCAACAAGTTAATTTAACTGCAGGTGGACCTACAACCCAATGAACCTGCCAACATTCACTCCCACATGTTCTCACATTCCTTATTATTAACTTCAATTATATGACCATGTTTTTAATCACTACCTTGCAAATACCTTCAACTTTCTTGCCCCTTCTCAATTTTGTCATACTTACTCAGCCAAATCTTAACCACAGTTAAACCCAACTCTAAATCCATTCCATGCCTGCACCCACAGAGCTAAACATGACTAGAGAAAAGCACATATATGAATATGCTCTTCCTAATAATAAAGATCCTTCACTTCATGTGCCTTTAATGCTTCAGATAGCAATATTGCATATCCAGAATCTACTTTCTCTCCCTTTCTCCAAGTGAACTCTTTTCAACTTTTTGTCTCACTTGAAAACCTTCTCTCCATTTTCACTTTTACCTGATAACCTTGCTTCCAAAGCCCTTAGACTATAAAACAAACCAGAAAGGAACTTCTACAAACCACCATTACCTCATCTCCTGCTATCCTAAATCTATTTCCATAGATTCAGATATCTTTCCTCTTAGTAAATGAATGGCCTGTGCTCTTATCTCCAGGTCTGTGCTCCCTGCCTTATGTGTCCTAAAATCCATCCCTTCTAATCTGTTCTTGGACATCACTGCAGCAACCCTCTCCTCCCATGTGCTGTAGGACATCATCACTCCATCAATCTGATCCTCTCTCTTTCCTACATCAACAAATATTTTAAATTGTATTATTCCAACAATTTTAGACACACCATTATTTCTCCTATCTACCTCTATTAAACTCGCTTCGCTCTCCAAATATTGCTTGATTTCACTGTTACCTTCTCAGCAAAACTCTTAAAAAGAGCTGTACTCACTATCTTTAATTTCTCTCCTGCCATTTTTTTTTAACTCACAACATCACTGAAATTGCTCTTGTAACACTTACCTGTGGTATTCACATTGCTAAATCCTATTTTCAACTCTCAGTGTTCATTCTAGTTGACCTATCAACAGCATTTGACCCAATTGATCTCTTGCTACACCTTGAAACAATGTCTGTACTTGGCTTCCATGATCACCCACTTTTCTCGTTCTTTTTTCCACCTCACCAATGGTTTCTTCTCATTCTCCTTTGATGCTTCCTCCTTATCTTTCTCTCCTATAAATATCAGAATGCCCCAGAGCACAGACTTTGGACATAATCTCTTCTGATGTACATTTCTCCCTTGGTGATACATTCACTATCAAGGCTTTAATTACCATTTTTATGACAATGACTCATAAATTTTGTCTCCCATATAGACCTCTTCTCTGAGGTCACACATCCAAGTCAGACTATGTTCGTCTTCTACTCAAAATCCTTCGATTTCATTCAAAATTACCATTCAATGGCCTATGAGCATCATTAACTTTGACCTTATTATAAATAATAATCTCTCCTTTATTCACTCAGGTCCATCCACACCGGCCTCCTTATCGTTTCCTTAAACATGCCATGCACAATCTTGCCATGGGGCTCTTTGCCATTTCTGCTCCCTCTGACTGTATCTTCTTTTTCCAAATATCCACATGTGACTCACTCCCTCACCACCTTCAGGATTTCATTCAAAATTACCACATCAGTGAGGCCTTCTCTGAACTCTAACTGTCCCTCCTTCCTTTGACTTCTTTCCTGATTTTTTTTTTTTTTGTTATTCTCCATACTACTTACTATGCTCCATAAAATATATTTCACTTATTTATTTTATTTAGTGTCTAAAACCTCCGTTAGGTCAAGTATTTTTGTCTGGTTTGTTCAGGGCTGTACTCCAATGCCTGGAAGTTAAGAGATTCATAAGAATTTCTTGACTGAATGGATGAAGAAGCACATGAGAAATGTTGACTTACTAAGAAGGAAGCTCTTCACAACATTTAAAGTGATATAATTTAGTAAGTGCAGATTTAAATGTGGAAAGTAACACATAATGACCATTGGTACTAACTTTCAGTTGCTTCATGCTAGTGCTGAGGCACTGAGGAGGTGAAACACCATTTGTATCACTACTTGATTAGGAGTCTTAAATAAATTCAAGATTCTGTATTTAGTATCAACCTTTTATTCTTTCCTCCATTTGAGAAAAGAAGCATTTTTATAGAAAGTTATATGAATAAAACCATAAAAACTGCCTTTTTTCTTAACAATAACTTGATTTTAAATATTTTTCTTTTCATCAAAAAAGAAGTAAATGTGATTTAAAATGATATATAATAACCTTTTTTCATCAAGAAAAATGTAGCACAGAAGTTGTATATGTTTTTACTAGCAAGATTATTTCATGTATGCTTGGTTTTTCACATTATATTTTTACTGCATTTAAAAATTTTTTATTCCTAAAGTGAGTAAGCTGTATTCTCTTTTCTGAGGCTGCTGGATACAGCGGAAAGGACATTACATTTTGGCTTGGAATCTGTCATTTCTATGCCAAGCTCTGTCATTTTCTAGTTCTGTGACCTTGGATCATTCACAGGAACATTTTTTTTCTTTCATATGTAAAATGTGGACACTTGCCCAGCCTTCCTCAATAGATGGTTATGAAGCCAGATTACTTAGAACAGCAGTAATGATATGATGAATTATAGGGTATACGATTTTTAGAAGAAAATTAATTATATATAAGGGGATTTTCTTTAATTTGCTATTAGGTATTTCATTTTTTTCTTTTAGTAATAAATCATCTATTTTAGGACGATCAATAGCAGATGGTTATCATTCTTTCTTTTTATGATTAGTTTTATTTTAGAATTTTGTCTTTGGTGAAATAAAACTCTGACAATGCCATGTCAATTCCCTGATTTTATTTATTTAATTTAAAAAGTATGTGAAGCTCCAAAGTCTGGAAATGACTAAGTTAATTTAGTGCTATTCAAATTTTGACACCTGGGCCTGAAAATTTAGAGGTAGAGACAGGAGAGATGGTTATTATTCTGGTTCTGCCATTATAAAGCATAATGATCTGAGGAAATTCACTTGTGACTACTGTGCCTCTAATTTTGTTTATATCAAATGAGGAAAGTAGATTGGAGGAATTTGTAGATTCCTTCTGGTTCAAAACTTACAACTAAATTACACTATATCACTTTCTATCTTGATGTTTCCTAACAAATTTTTGAGTCATACTTCAATGTCCTAAAAGATAGTAAGACATTCTGATAAGCAATTATTTCATAAAATTTTATTATGCCATTTATTGGTACAGTAAGGCTTATATTGATCTCTGGTAATAAATGTTTTAAATAGATAGAAGCAAACACAAGATTATAACAAAACAAAAACAAACTTATACATTGCTTTATCATAGAGCAATATTCAAATCAGAGCGTGAAGTCATTCTGAACTATTTTCCAGTCAGTAAGCTATTTTTCTCAAGACCAACTGCTAATCATTCATCTCTTCAGATGACATTGATTTTTAACCGGACACTACAAGGTTCTAAAGCTTCATATGGTGCTCTAATCAGAGTGATTGTGTAACAAAAAATGTGAAAGAGTAACAGCAATTAATCTTCCCCAGTTTGAAATGGAAAATTGAAAACAAACTAGAAAGTTTGAATCCACAGGTCAAACATGCCAATGATCATTTTCATTAATTTTTTCATGTTCACACTCATTGAAGGAACTTATGCTCAAATGTTTTCATAAAATTTATATTTGGGGCGGGAGCAGTTAGAAAGAGTCAGTGCTTAGATATGAGATTTTGTTTTCCTTCCATTTTAGTCATGTTACAGATACTCGTGGAATGAGTTGCAACCAGAAGATTAATTTGTTCTAACAGTGAAATTTATGCCCCGAGACAGCCCGTGGAGACCCACTATTTGAGTTCTTTCTGTTTGCTGGGTGGACATGAAGGTTGGTAGAAGACCAGAAATCACTCAGCCTTTTCTCCCCATACACGGCCAGCTTCACAGATCTGAATGTTGATCAAGCCAAAGACCGAATGAAGCATATGACAAGATAACACAATGACATGCACAGCAGCTGTGAAGCTTATAAGGACACCCAAATAAAATGAAACTAGTTTTCTAAACAGAACATTTTAGACAAAGTGGCTGTGACCTTGTACAAAATATTAATCTTTACCTGCATCCCAAATACAAAATATGTAGAATGTAGCACACACACATACACACACCCACACAGGCAGTTTAATTTCCGTCTCAGACAGATACGGTGGGAAATCAGACCTTAGAAAATTTAAATAAAATCAAGATTTTCCTTGATTCTTAATATAACTCTAAATATTCTAGAAATTACCTGAAAATAGTCATTGTATAAAGTATTTAATGGTGAATTTCATTTCTGAATTTGTCAATAGGACTGACCACCTTTTAAAAACTTTTCATCTCAGGCCAATAAATCTAGTGAGTGGTTTAGGAGTAAAATTTGTGAGGTCATTCTATGGAGCAAGTAAACTTCTGCAATATGTCAGATGCAATAGATTAACCCAAGCTCTATGGTACCTGAAAAAACTTATTATTGATAAATGAGGGTTGTGCTCCTATTTTCCTCAGAGACCCAAGAGTCTTTCACAGAAAGGTATTCTTTTACCTGCAAATGATATTATTGGGCACAGCATGACAGGAAGACAATTTGGCAAATAATACATTATAGTGTAACTGAAATATTTTAAAAACTACAAAAAAAGATGAAACTCAAAAGACAGACGTATAAACAGAAGAAGTGTCAGAAAGAAGGAAATTAAAAATATTCATTTTCCACTTGAAACAGATGGTTTGCATTGATTTGGCCTCAAAAGAGAAAGTGAAAGTGAGGGTTGTCAGGGCCATATGTCTTTTTATTGTCTCTCTGTCACATGGAGCATAGTGACCTTAAGAGGAAACTCCCAGAGTACTAGTGAAATGATGCCTGACTCAGTGCACAAGACACAGTGAGATGTTAGTCCGCTGTCCAAAGCAGACACTCTGTTTATCCACTTAACCGAGAGGTCCTTGTGGTGGGAAGCTACAGTTTACACATCATATTTTGAATTCATTTTTTCCTCAGATACCAGATTTATGTTAATACTTTTATTGTGGCATTAGTTCTTCAACATTTGAGACCAAGCTTGATTAATTTACCTTGTATTTGGCACAATTTTCCATATTAATTTTGAAAACTAAAGGATCTTATTTTTAATTTTATTTCAAGCAAAAAACTGAAAAGCTAAACCTCAAGACAATGTTTATTTTATAAAACAGCTACAGTGTAAATGAATAATTATAGATAATTACATAGGAGTCAGTATTCTGTCAGATCATCTTACTAGTGTGTTTTAGAGATAAATATTCAAATTATTTATTATTACATTTCTAGTTTTACTTTAAATTATAGATTTTAAAATTTTACCGAAGCATTTGCACTTATTCTATTTATTAGCATGACAATACCCTTAGGTATTCTTTAGTTGTTAATTCCTGCCCAGAGCAACAATTTATTTTATTTTATTTGTTAAGGGTAAGTCCCTCTACTAGATTTTTGTTGATATTGTTATTTGCTTTTTAAATATCAAATTAGATGGCATAAAATAAAATTTGATTCATTTAGTGGTATGGAGATTGGTTTCTTACAAACTAATGATTAACAATATCATTAAGGAGTAATTCAAGGAAAAACTTTTAATATAATCAAAACAGAGCATTATACAGCAATACAATATTTTACAATATATCTTCATATTCCATTTGATTACTTGAAAAGAATTTTCCTTCTCACAGAAAATAGCTTTATTGATTTTCCTTAATTTTAATTTTCTTTATAATGACAAAAAATTCTGGCAGCAGGGCAGAGTTATCACCAGTCTTGGAATCATAAAATCTGAATGTGTGACTCTCCTAGGCTTCTGGTTCCTAATCAGTAATATGGAATTCAATGAGCTTTTATGTTTTTGTGAGGATCAAATAACAGCATATATGCAAATCTGCATTAAAACTTTTAAACACTTTATAAATTTGCGGTGTTCTTTGCTTAGATTGGATGTTTACAGTCGTCCCACCTTATCCACTGATTTGCTTTCGGCAGTTTTAGTTATCCGTGATCAATGGAGGTCAAAAATATTAAATGAAAGTTTCCAGAAATAAACAGTTCCTAAGTTTTAAATTGTGTGCCATTCTGAGTAGCGTGATGGAATCTGCTGCCGTCCTGCTCCGTCCTGTCCAGGACATGAGTCATCCCCTTGTCCAGCAGATCCACGGGGTACGTGCTCCCGCCGGTTAGTCCTTTAGGAACCATCTCAGTTGTCAGATCCACTGTCACGGTATCCCAGTGCCTGAGTTAAAGTAACCCTTAATTTACTTAATAATGGCCCCCAAATGCAAGAGTAGTGATGTTGTCAATTCGCATATGCCAAAGAGAGGGTGTAAAGTGCTTCCTTTAACTGAAAACATGAAAGTTCACAACTTAATAAGAAAAAAGATCATATGCTGAAGTTGCTCAGATCTAAGTAACTTTTACTATAGCATATTGTTATTATTGTTCTATTTTATTGTTAGTTATTGTTGTTAATCTCTCATGGTGCTTAATTCATAAATTAAACTTTATCATAGGTAAATATATAGGAAAAAACAGTATTATGGGTTTGGTACTATCCAAGGTTTCAGGGATCCACTGGGAGTCTAGAAATTGAAGAAGTTGACTATTAAAAATATCAATATGTGGAGCATCTATTTCCTTCTTTTTTTTTTTTTTTTAAAGATTTTATTTTTTCCTTTTTTCTCCCCAAAGCCCCCCGGTACATAGTTGTGTATTCTTCGTTGTGGGTTCTTCTAGTTGTGGCATGTGGGACGCTGCCTCAGCGTGGTCTGATGAGCAGTGCCATGTCCGCGCCCAGGATTCGAACCAACGAAACACTGGGCTGCCTGCAGCGGAGCGCGCGAACTTAACCACTCGGCCACGGGGCCAGCCCCTATTTCCTTCTTGATTAAAAGAAATTATGAACATCCTATACTTTCAGTACTTCAAATTTTCATTTTTGAAGGCAGGATTCACACTGTATTTAATCTGGCTTAATAAATATTAATAAATAGTACAAATGTGCCAAAGAAGGTAAATCCTATCGAAAATCATTTGAATCTAAAAGTAATTTCAAAATAAATAAAATTATTTGTATTTATGGGAGTGAATGCGGTGTTTCAAATTACTCCATCCTGCCACAGGTTTTGTACATGTTTTTCCCTCTGACATCCACACCCTTCCCTGTCCCTTTTTTATTTTTCTTTAGTAACCAATTCATCCTCAGCTGTTAGTTTGATCATCATTTCCTCAGGGAAATCTCTGATATTCCAGACTAAGTCAGATCATGTCAGTATAGATTTCATCATTTACTGATAACATCTGTGTTTATTAATTTTTTTGGTCTGATTATCTGAAAGCTTTTTTCCTTACTGGTTATAAGCTTCATCATATCCATGGCATTTACGTAGCACCTAAGACACTGTAGGAATTTTACCATTACCCTTTAAGTAAATGAATTTACAGATGAATAAATGAAGTGCATTACTAATAACAAATTAGGGCATTTATACTGTGAGATAAATATAGTCTGCCTATTTCCAAAAAAGAATTTTAAACCACTGATACTGTATATATTAAAATTACAAATTGGTTATTTCTATGGCTAATAAGCTCTATTCAGGATCAGTATTTGTCTATGCCTGATAATGAGTCCTCAGTTTTTATCATGCATATTATTAGTACATTTAACTAATGTTTTTAAGGTATTATATGCCAGGCTCCTCTCTAGGTGATAGAGAGACAGTAAAATTTCCTGCCATTGTAGAACTTATTTTCTACTTGGGGGGGTCATATAATAAATGAAACAAAAAAGTGAATGATGGATATGTGGAGAAAAATGAATAAATAAAGCTGGCAATTTTAAATATGGTAGACTAAGAAAGCTTCTTTGGGTGAGTGACATTTGAATAATGATCTGAAGGATGTGGGAAGTGAAATAAGGAAAGATCAGAGGGGGAGCTTTAAGGCAGAGGGAAGAGCAAGCATAAAAGAATAAGCAAGAATAAGCCTTACATATTTGCAAAACACCAAAGAGAGAGGGAGGGCAGAGAGGTCCTGAATTCCAACTGCAACCAGACCAGGCCATATTTCAGATGCTACCCAAAAAAAGCTTCCATATTTTACCCAGCATTTCTCCTGTGAGTTGTACTGAAAGATGAGAAGACAGCTGAGAATCCTACTATGCAGACAAATTTGCCTTTGTTTAAAATTATTTATTCATTGCTAATGTTTCAACTTTACTCTAGATTGAAGCTAGAATGAAGGAATAAATTCATAATTTATTCAAAACACTTTTGAAAAGATAATTGGCTACACCTTTATTTAAATTTAGTATCCTTGTCTGGTCTTTGTCTAGGTTATAATGTTAAATCCCCATGCACATTACTTGAAGAGAAAGTCTCTAATACACTGGAAGATTTCTCTATATAATTAGAGTACTGCTGTTGATTACTGATGAAGAGCCGCTGGTTAGATTTTTAAATGGATGTTTTCATGCTTTAAGTTGACTAGCAATGTCAAGTCATTGATCCGGTGTTGGTTTTCCCCTCTATTTCCCCTTCAAAAATCATCTAGCACTTCTACAATATTAAAGCAGTAAAATTGCTGATTACCCCAAGGAATGTCATGAAAATAGATCATTAAACACAGTTCAATATGAAATACCCAGTATCTGCTCCTATATTTCTACCTTAATAAAATTATATCTTGTATTTTTAAGACATATGCAGAGACAGTTAAAACTTTCCAGCCTTGACTTTGCTTAGCTAGATCCTTATATAAAGGAGTCTTAATTTTCTCTTCATCTTTAGCTGATATGGACGAATCACTGAGAAACCATATCACTTTAATCTAGCATCACCCTTGTATTGTTTTCAATTAATAGTAGTATTCTGTGGTTGACAATATGAGGCCTAATTATTAAAAACAAGTCTATTCACGTGCCAGACTTCTCTCATAGTCTGAATCTATTATCTATACTATAAATCACATATTTAGTTGAATATGACTCAACGTATTTTAAATTGAACAGTCAGAACATCATTTTCTCTTCCTTGTATCATATTTAAATCAATTTACTTTAATTTGCAATTTAAAACAATTACAGGTAAGAGTGGTATCTCCAGGTTTGACAAGCTCGACTACAAGACTGCAAAAACCCAACGGGAAATGGCAAATGCTGATATTTATGGCATGTTTATCCACAAACTCCATTCCCTATTGTTAGAAGAGCGTCTCAGCACCTCCAGACAGGTAGCACAGCATAGCCTGATAAAGAATCGAGCCATTTATGCATTCAGAAAGTCAGTTTACTCTTTTCCATTATTGAGACTATTTTCTTTCAAACCTTAGGGCATAGAAAACAAGTTAGTGTTTGAAAAGTTGACAATTTTGGCTCTATTAAGGTAGAAACAGCTACCTTCCAACATGTGAATGAATAATAAAGTCTCTTCAGACTTAATACTGGAGGGTAGAGAAAGGAGGTTGGCAAAACATATATTTATTATATGATACAAAGAAAGTAGTTTGGCAAAACTGAAAGCTATGAATAGGAATTATTCTTCCCATTTAAAGTTTCAAAGTGCTCTACATAATACAGTGTAATTTGGAATCTTCTTCTCAGGCATTATAGTTTGAAATGTATCTTTAGGGAAAAGAAATCCGTAAAAGTTATTCATAAGAAAAATAATTTCTTGATAGTACATTTATAACTAAAGAGGTATAAATAACTCAGATAAGTTAAAATGAATAGAAACCAATATTTTTATGTAACATTTTAAAAAAAATGCAACAAATCTTAAATTTTGTCATTGTAATCATGATATGCCATATTTAAGTTAATATGGATTCTGGACTTTCTTGCTATAACCTAGGTAGATATGTTTCTCAAAACAGGAGCCAAGCAGTACCTACTACTGAGTACTTACCATGTTCTGAACGTTGTTCTAAGGGTTTCACATATATTGTCTAATTCCCAATGATGAAGGAGTTTGTGACTCAGAGAGGTTAAATAACATGTCAGGAAAACAGTTAGGGTTGGTGTGTGATTGTGTATCTCTTTGGAACTCAGGATTCAGTGACAGTACCTTAGTAGCATGAACTCTGCCACCCTGGTAGTATTTCCCACTGCAGAATTTGGCAAATATAAATCAGGACTCTATTTATATTTTATTGATTGTCTTAGCTCTAGACTTAGGAAAGTAATGAAGAGGATTTAAAAATGCAGATTAAATTTATAAGTTTCTGTAGCTGTCACATGGGGAATAAGCACAAATACATTGAGAATATGTTCTTACAGTATTCAAAAGCTATATCCAATTCAACAAGATGTCATTCATGTCATTGACTAATGACTGAAGTTCCAATATATGTTTTCTTTGTTTCGTAATCTCTTATTCATTACTGTAAGTAAAAATATTAGCCAACGTTCTTATTGAAAGTATGCTTATTTGTGAAATGCCACAATGGTGTGGCTGTGGGCACCAGAATTGGGCAAAAATTAACAAAAATATTTGGTGAGAACAAATTGACTACTTGTACATTACAATAAATAATATATATTTTATTGTTACTCAAAAGTTGTATGCTACTCATTCTTCTGCTAAAAAGAAATTTGTAATAAGCTTATGTATGTATACATACAGATATACTTTTTCCAGAAAGCCAATTATCAAAAACACCACTTATTTTCCCTCAAAGATGGTGTTTCACACCATGCTGTGGTGTCTTGCTTCAAAATAAATATAATACAATTAGGCCCACCCAAAATGAATGGTGCTGAGTAACACAAACTAGAATCTTTAATTTGCCTGGTAAACAAAAAGAAAATGTTCATTAATTCACACTTGGCACCACCATGTGAAAAGCTGATTGTGAAACTATGAGGCTGGATGGAGAGAAATCTAATGTTTGGCACATTGTGGACAAGCTACAACCTCTCCAGCTACAGTCTATGCAGGAGCTTAGAGACTGTGACATGTTCAGCATCAGTATGTGCACTTACAGGCAGCTCTGAGGCGACCAATATCTGCTAGGACAAATTAATTTTTAAAAAGTTAGTTGTAGAGAATGAATAGTTCCTAGATGGGCTTCAAAAAGAAATAAACATATAAAATAGTCTAGGAAGGAAGCCCAGAGAGTGCGGTTAAGCAAATCCACTGTCCAAAACCAGCTGAGTGAAAGAATATGTCCCAAAAAAGAACAGGGAGAAGTAATGTTACCCCTGATGTTGTAAGAAGTATAGGTTTTTCCCATGTAGTTGAACTGGACTCTATGAAGAGTAGTGTTTTATCCATCGCATGGTGTAAAACATTCCGGAGGCAATCACGTATAGAAGAGATGCAGTTAAGATGAAGACAAGTTCCTTCAGCATAGTCACTATGTCTGGATTGGGAAAAATGATGAGTGTAGCTTCAAAGTCTGCTTAGTTGATGACAAATACTCAGAACACAGGTTTGGAGCTCAGAAGATAGAAGCAGATAATGAATATGAATGTTTGCACAGAGTTTTTAAAACAAAAAGCACGTGTTATAATTTTTTCCCAACTGTGGTTAAAAGAAAGGAGCAAAGAAAGCTCAGTACATAGAGGGATACTTTGAAATGAAAGAGACAGAGAACCTATAGAACCCTTACCGCCCATTTTCCTTCCATATTTACCCCCAGAATGAGCTTGAAATTGGAAGGGAGAGAAAAAGTTTAAAACTCAGGGACTTATAAGAGAGAGAGGAGATGCTAATAAAACAAATAGGCATTTTGAGTGAATTTAAGCATCTAGAAGGTTATATTCCAGATTTTTTTCTTTTTTTTGCTTTATCTCCCCAAACCCCCCCTGTATACAGTTGTATATCCTAGTTGCATGTCCTTCCAGTTGTGGGATGTGGGCCGCCGCCTCAACGTGGCCTGACGAGTGGTGCTATGTCCCTGCCCATGATCAGAACCCTGGGCTGCCGCAGCAGAGAGCGCAAACTTAACCACTCAGACACGGAGCTGGCCCCTAGATTTTTTTTTAAAAAAAAACAGAAAGATAGTTGCAGATATGAACAGAGAGTCACTATTTTCATTTTTTGGAAATCTCAGAAAAATGGAAAAGTTCCAAAAGACCAGAGATGCTAAGGTTTCCAGTTTGTAAAATGGACAAATAATAAATACTACAAAGTAGAAGAAGGTGTTCTTGATGTCATTATTGGAAAGAAATCTGATTGTATTTCAAATATTGTATAAGTTTCTTTTTAGACAAGGTTAATTCACTCCATAAGGTGTTAGTGCTTAACAGCACTGACAGTCGGGTCAGGGAGACCTGCCTTTACATCCTGCACTGCCACTGATTATCCATGTGACTGCATAATAGATTCACCTCTCTAAATCTTACTGTCCTCAATTCTAATATAAGCATTATGTTTACAAGAAAGTTAAACAATATAACATGGATGAGAAGATTAGGTAAAATATTGCATGAGAAGCACTTGGTTAAACAATTAGGTTTCATTATTGATTCAGGTTATAAATATATATACATAAATCATATAGTCATATATATGTAGCATATATATCTTCATTTGCATAGATCATGGTATCAAATAACTATAAGGATGAATAAAATAGTAATAATATTCTGAAATAATGATTGTATATATACATGACATGAAAATGATTTAACATATATATATATATGTTTTGATTTTATCCTCACTTTGTGAAAATGTCTGTGCAGAGTTTATTTTTTTTGTTTAAATAGAGGTGGCTATTCTTGGAGGAGCAAAGTGGGAGGCAGAATTGTGTGTGGGAAAATCCCCAGCATCAGGATATTTCATTCCTAGTTCTGTATTTGCAAACTGTGATTTTTGGCAAATTATTTAACTCTCAGAGTTTCAATTTCCACACTATTGAAGGAGGATAATATTGCCTAATTCATATGGTTTTGTGAAGATAAATTTACAGCCTTTATACAAAAGTACGTTGTATACTGTGGAACTATTCAAATAAAAAATATACTTAATTTTAGTTTTGCTTTTTTTCCAAAGGGAATTTATTTTTTTTTTAAAGACTGGCTCTGAGCTAACATCTGTTCCCAATCTTTTTTTCCCCCTTCCTCTCCCAAAAGCCCCCTAGTACATAGTTGTATATTCTATTTGTAGGTCCTTCTAGTTGTGCTATACGGGATGCTGCCTCAGCGTGGCTTGATGAGCAGTGCTAGGTCCACGCCCAGGATCCAAACAAGCGAAACCTCAGCCTGCTGAAATAGAGCACACAAACTTAACCACTTGGTCACAGGGCAGCCCCTAATCTTAGTTTGATTATGGGTTTTTCCAAGGAAATATGCTAAATTCAGCTTCATTGAATAAATAAAGTTTAATATCATTGAACAAAGAATCTATATCAAAATGGTTTTATCAGTCATTGGTTCTGTTTTCCTTAGCATATTAATCAAAGATTGGACTAAAGTCAAAAATATACAATCATTAAGAATCTACCATGCTGGATGCCAGAATTAAGATTCAAAACTATCTCAAGTATTGACAGAAAATTACAATATACAATGCAAATAAGATTAGAATTGTAAAATTGGGTTAATTGCCTAATGTGTCATTTCATTCAAGAGAAATTGGGCCTCGTTTGAATCCATGCAGTTTAATTTCACCCAAACCCAATACAGTTTATTCCTGTAGTTCTAATGGCAAATGCATGCTCAGGCTTTAGTGATATATTATGGACCTTCTAGATGAAATATTTTTGCAAATTCATTGAATGACATGATGAATATGAAAAGAGAGAAAAATGAAAATATATAAAATTTATATCATATTTTTAAGATTTGGAAATGTTTAGGGGCTGGCCCAGCGGCGCAGTGGTGAAGTTTGCACGTTCCGCTTCAGCGGCCAGAGGTTCACAGGTTCGGTTCCCGGGTGTGGACATGGCACCACTTGGCAAGCCATGCTGCGGTAGGCATCCCACATATAAAGTAGAGGAAGATGGGCACGGATGTTAGCTCAGGGCCAGTTTTCCTTAGCAAAAAGAGGAGGATTGGCAGCAGGTAGCTCAGGGCTAATCTTCCCCAAAACAAAAAGAAAGCAAAATAAAAGAATTTGGAAATGTTTAAACTAAAGAAAAAATCCCCCAAAGCAACTTGATTATTTTCTTGAAAATCTCAAATGATGCCGTGAAAGGTCAAAGACCAGAGTTAGGCCTAATGAGCAGAAACTCAGATTTAACAACTTTCTGATAAAAGTTTTGTAGTATTAGTGAAAGATTAGGGTTTTTTCCTTTAATTTAGAGATATTTGAATTGTCAAAAATACCTGCATGCTTCTCTGTATGCTATATAAGTTAATATGAACCTTAAAATATCCTTTCTCTAAAATGGAGATGTAAATACCATCTCAGGATTATTGCAAGGATTAGTGGATATAAAACACATGAAATACTAAATTTAATAGGTAAACATTCAATCAACATTAATTTATTATCTTACAAAAGGCAAAATTAGGATATTCACTGAAGGTCATTGAAAAGTATTCATAAGAGTTATTAATGATAAAGGGAAGAGAGAGAAAAAATGATGAGAGTAGTGATTCATAAAAGAGATGTTATGTTTACAGTGAGTGGGAAATGGGTGTGATTATTATTAAGATTGATCAGAAAAGTCTAGTGAGAGAGAAAAGCAGAGAACACTAGAGATCATAGAAAAGGAAAACACAAAAGTCAGATATTTTTCTTCATCAGAAATGAGAAAAGTCAAAATTATTTTTTGCAATGTTATTCAAACTGGAGCCCATGGGCTATCCATTGTTAACATGTCAGATTTCTGAGAACCTACTGCAAACTCCACTGGTTAGAGACATTCTCTTGGATTCATTTTAGGGCCTGTAAACCACAATCATGGTGTCACCAGGTTTAGCAAAGAATTTGTTACTAACAATAGCTGAAAAACTATAATTTGTGAATGATTTACTTTGTAAATTGTTTAGAATAGATTTAAGATTATACTCATCACTGTATTCACTGGGTTGCTTGAATGGGAGAGGAAAAGATAAAATGAAAATAGTACACTGGAAATTGCACATAATGATCTTTCTTACTAGGTGCAGTCTGTAGTAGTCATGGTGCAAATGTGACTGTCAAGGGTGGGAAAGAAACAGACTGAGAACCACTGCAAACACCAACTATTACTTGTGAGCTCTCTTACATGATCAATGCACTATAGATGTGACACTACAATATCTACCATTCCTTATAATGCAAAGAAAACAATCAGCACTTCAGGAATTTGTTTAGTTATATTAAGGATTTGCCCGTTTTCTTTTCCTAGAAGAGAAGATACACTAAACGCAGAGAAAGCCATCAAACTACAATTTTTTTTCCAGCTGAATCCAGACCTTTTCTGAAAATTTTCAAGAGACAAAGAGGATGTCAAAAAAGCAATTAAAGAAGATTTGGTTTGGAAAGTGTTTCTTTTGCTTATGCCAATAACCAATATAATAATCATTGCCTGAATTCTTTGGCTTTTGCTTTATGATCATACACAAATTAATAAATCAAACTATAATAGCTGACCTAGTATAATCACATATATTCATGCCAAACTAATTTAAATAGTTTTTTTTCACATTCATTGTTATGATTACATGGATTGTTGTATTCCACTGAATTGGGGAACATTATTCATTTCAGAAAGAATGTATTTAAAATTTGCTGGAGTAAAACAGATTTTTGAAGAGGCAAGCTAACCAAGGAAGGAGTTTCTACATTTCTGTCCTAAATAGTATTCAAGTGGCTTTAAGAGTTCACTTATCTTCAGAAGATGACTAACCTTTTAGATGATGGCTCTGTGCTAGCAAACCTTGGCACAATGATTTCAGAAGGAGCCAAGTTCTCAAAACACAATTATATGTTATTATTTTTTCCATCTTATGTTAGACCCATAATCAGATTGGAAATCTATAGTCAGTGATAATGGAGCACTGAGACAATTGTCTATATCATTTAAGCCAAAGAAACACTTTGATTTGAAATTCTGTACCTAAATGATTGAGGCCAGAGTGCTCCTTTGGTTTGAATGATTTGGATAATTGTTTCAGTTCTCCGCTTCATCTTGCTGGTATAAATTGCCCAAAAGCAAATGTATGAGCTACCATATTCATTCAGTGCAGTGAAAATATGTACATATTTTGTGGCATATAAAGTTTGCAAATGTTTAAAGAAAAATAAAACTGAAAACTACTGAAGGTACCATTTACATATTTTCAATACCTTCTTTACAGAAAATAAATTACAGTATGCAGGCTCACCCATGTTCACAAAATTGCATTTTAGTGTAGCTATTTATCACTAAACTATTCCTGAAAATTAAACTATTCTTAAAATTTCGTCATCACAAATGATGAAGAAACCAAATCTTCTAAATTAAACATGATTTAAAACAAAACAAAAATTCACTTAGTGTCGCCAGTTATCAGGGTAGAATACTCATAAATTGTAGAACCAGAATATATGAAGAAATATGTACCTACTTTGTTGCCACGCTCCAAGATCAGGGCTTAACGGTGTTTTTGCTGGCACGTATTATGATTGCTACGTACTAAATGACACGCAGAAGCCAACTACACTTCCCACAGTGGATCATTGTCCGTGTTTTAGTTTCCCTTTGTAAAGCCTAAGTTCTGATCTGTGCCCCAGGCACTAAGGCAATCAGTGCTGATGGATGACTAGAAATGGTTTCTTTATTCCAGTCCTCACTGAATAGAAAGTTTCCATTATCTCGTTCACCATCTTCACTCTATCAATTTGACAGGGGCAGGCAGTTCCACACCTCAATGCTTTCACTCAGAACAGTATTCTACTTATCTATCTGCTTCTAATATAGAAGAAAAATGAAAAATAATAAAGTCTGGAGAAAACTTCTTGTTTGCACACATATAAATGTCATCTTTCACCCTCCTTTTAATTGTTGTTCAGTTTTACCTGGAACATAATCTTTTAAAACAAAGTAGCAGAATAAAAATGTCTGGACAATAGAGCCCAATTTCTAATATGTTAGGTAAAATAAATCAAGTTTTACTTACTGGAAAAAAAAAAGGGCACTATCTTCTGCAGCCTTTTTGATCCTAATGGCTATGGTGCTTTTGTTCACCTTTCAACGGTTGGATGGCATCTTGGCTTCCCCCTGCTGCTTAGTTCTGGCAACCTAGCAGCTTCAAGATTCACCCAATATGCACATATTGGGACTGTCTGAGGTGTTTTTTTCCCTGCTTTTGTGAATATGGTCTATCTCTATGGAGAAGAAGAGCATGCTGGAAAAAAGGCAAGGTGTGAACTCGCCTTTCTCTGGCAGCCAGTCAGTAGGCTTGTGAGAAGAAAAGCGTCCAAGGTAACAGCACAAGATGTCAGAAGGAAACTTTTTAAAACAAAAAATGGGGAAAACCATGGAAATCGCTTGGGCATTAATTACCAGAAATGACCATTTATAACATTTTATTCTCTGCCAGAAATTTTCTGAATGCTGCAAAGAGACTGTTCCAGTGTGCACAGAGTCCACTCTTTGCAGGAGCAAGGTCCAGCCTCTAAATATCCTGGATAATCAGCTGTGCACAGAGCTTGGCCCCTCCACTTGGCTATGCGCCTCATACATGGGTGGTGACCTTTAGGGAATCCGAACTCAGGCCATAAGGAAAGAGAATCTTTCTTTCCCTGCCCTTTTCTGTACCTTGTACATTTCCACATATATTTCTCATAATTGCTCCTGTGAAATAAAGACCTATTTGAAATGGAAGGAGGCTCTTATGGTTTAGGGAAAAGAGCATTACATTTATAAGCTGTCAAACTCTGAATTATAACCTGAAATATTTAATTGGTTACATGTTTGTGCAGTATCAGTTATCTCTCATCTCATTTTATTTTGGTTTGTGTCACTACAAAGATATATAAAAAGGTTTTAAAAATCTCTTGAAAAGAAAAACAGAGTTATAAAAATGTGCAAATGTAACAGAAATCACTTAAACTCTCATCTTCAATATAACACTGGTGAAAGAGAAATAGCCAAAGGTACCACATCAGCAGGCAGTGACCATGATCCTCTGGACTCTAACCCGGGATGGGACACTAACCAGACAATAGAATGTTCTAAGTGCAGGTTTCCCTTCTGGCAAAGAAGAAAAGCAACTCAAAATTATATTTTCAGACACTGAAGACAACACTGCTAACTACCTTCAAAACTTACCAAATACGCAAAAGAAAGATAGATAGACTTTAATAGACGGAGTAAATTAGTGTTTGATTTTTGCCGTTTTCCTCTCTCCTCCTTAGCCATATTACAGGTTCAGTTGTGCATATTTGTGCTGTCTAAATTGACAACATTAGTGCAAAGTGGTTTTTAGAAAGAGTGGAATACGCTGTATGGGTGCAATTATTAATGCGTGTGAAATAATAAATTTGCCTTATGGTAAAGAACTTCAGACAGTAGTATTTTGAGGTTTTTTCCCTTCATATCAGTAAAAGCATTCTGCTACGTGAGTGCTTTGTACATACTTGGGGTCAGATATAAAAACATGGTTTACTACAAAGTAACAGAGTGGTTAAGAGCGAAGCTCTGGAGGGTGCCTGGGTTCACCCCAGCTCTGCTGCCTACCGCTGGGTGAACATGGCAAGTGAATTGTCCTCCCTGTTCCTCAATTGCCTTATTTGTGAAATTGGACTAAGTAATTGTGCCTTCCCTTAGAGATGCTAAGAAAATAAAGAATTATATCTGTACAACAGTCAAAACAGTGCTTGGCATATGGTGAACCATGTATCAGTGGCACTAAAATAAAATATATTTTCAGAAGACAGTTTTTTTAGTGAATTCTGATGTATATCTATTTTTTTCCAAGAAGTGGCAGAAGAGAATCAAAGTCAAACCACAGGAAATAAATATAAAAGTTTTTACAATGTGGTAAAATATTACTTATATCAGTCCCATGTCAGAAAAGTAATAGTATAACCAAAACTGTTACCAAACGGAAGGTGTGCGCTAAATAGGCAGTTAAGCGTTTAATATATTTTAATGAGCCTTTATAATCTTCGAACCTTGGTGTTAATCAAAATTAGACTTTGTGAGCATTAAAAGGACTTGTAAATAATGAGATTTCTGAAAGAGCGAAGATAACAATGATTGAGTAATCTCTGGAGTTCAACAATTTACATTTAGGGGGTAGAAATATTTTATAGCATTTTGTGGAAAGTCAATATCCAAAAATTCATTTTCTATTGATTTAGCTCAGACCTTTGGCCTCAGAGTTACAGCTTTTTGAATAGGAGCTCTTGCTTAGTTTCCACAGGTGCATTTCCTCTGGCAGATTTATATGCCTCATAAAAGCTTTATATAGCTCATAAATGTAGACTTTCAATCCTACAGGTACTGCTGATCTGGAAGTTTTAGTTTATCTTTCAGGCTGATGAAAAAGACACATCCTTGTTGGGAGATGCTACTACGAATGACAGATAAATAGTATAAAAATGGAAGAGAGTGATGCTGATGAGAAAGGGCTGGAGAGGACCAGTGAAGAAATCCACAGGGAGAGCAAGCCCTGCTAACCTGGAGCTGCAGGGCAGGAGAGCTTCCGCAGCGAGAACCAGAGAAGGAGCGAGTGCCTCTGGGTGAGAAAGCAGGAGCAAAGAAATGGAGGAGTGGAGCCAGTGGAAGGGGAACGAGCCAGAAACTTGCACTGTATATGTAGATTTCCTTATAATAACACGTATTTTTTCTCAGGATAGACTAGGGACCTTCACGTTATCAGGCTAGCACAATTAAGTTTTTTTTTTTTTAAACTGGTGGGTATTTTCAAAGTATCTATTACATTAAAGGCAGACTTTTCTAGGAAATATCCATATAATAACAAATATCAGTAAATATTACATATGTGGTGAGATAGAAAGAGCGTGTATACTATTTCTCTGTGTGGGAATTAGGATTATAAAGAGGACAAGACTCGAAGAAGAGATAAAGACTTATTTTTGCAGTCCAGCAAGAAATAAAGGCTGTAATGGGTACTGGCAGTGGAAATGTGGCAAAAGATTGAGATATATTTGGGATGTGAAATGATGTATATAGCACCCAATACATACCAGAACTTTCTAAGAGTTTTACATACATCCCTTCATTCACTTCTCACAAGGCTCCAGTAAGGTAGGTATTATTATTATCCCTAATTTACAGGACAGAAAATGGGTTTGTAGAGGGTTAAGCAACATCAGCCAGCTATGAAGTAGTGGAGCCATCATTTCTGGGCTTCATGTATGGCTGTTGGTCATTCATTCCACGAGCAGAAATTCTTCTCCTGCTCCGCTAATCAAGTCCTGGTGTATCTGCCACCTAAACAAATGATGCTTCTTCTGGCTTGTTCAAAGGTATCACTTGGGCTAATGACAACTCTTCAGAATGTGGACCCAGGCAGTCTGACAGGAGATCTAATTTAAATGCCATGTGAAAACACACAACATATGGGGAATGAAGGAGTGTGAGGAATCAGAGGAGACTCCCAAGTTTCTCTTTTAAGCAAGTGGGTACATGTTAGTGCTATTTACAGTGAACAATTTAAAATTTGGTGGGTGGTTATGATGTAAATTACATCATACAAATTAAAATATATACTTGGGATATGTTTTAATATAATTTTATTTTATGTGTACAAAACCCCAGTAGGGTAGGAAAAGCGCCTTCATCCTTCACAAACTTACTTTAAGTCCCAGAGGCTGGCTGGCACCAATCATAAGACCTTTTAGGTTTAGGGACAGACAGAACCGTCTCTTATTACTAACATGGTCCTGTACTAATCCTCTGGTCTCAGCACATCCTCCTCTCATTTATGAACAAACCCTTTATTAAATTCTCCTCAACCACAATTTGTTATCCAATCTGTTTCTTGACGTGCCTCTGATCCGCACAGTATCCTTGTTCCCAATTTACAGCTAAGCAAACTCCAGGTCACACAGTTAGTAAGTTCAGTTCAGTTTGAGACGTACATGATGCTAAGCAACCAAGATATGGAAGAGGCAAACCTTGAGGACATGAGAAAAAGTTTTATAGAGGATCTTAAAAGTTCTAGAATTTCATCAGTTCAACAAACAGAAAAGACATTACAGGCCAAGAGCCTCCTGCGTGAAAGCAGGGAAGAGTAAAAAATAAAGAAAGACTGAGGGAACTACAAACAGGCCTTTGCTGCTGCCTTGCAGGGAGCCAAGGATGGTAGAAAGTGCACTTGCAAAGGTATCCAGGAGACCAGATAACAAGAGAGGAAAGAGGGGGTAGTCATTAAGCAGCTAAACCATAGGATTTTACCAGGAACATAAGCCTGAGTGAGTGGAAAATTTAACTTGATTTCCCAAAGCCTGATCATAATAACACAATAACTTTGATTTTAAAGATAGTAATATGTACGTACACATTTGCATACATTTCCTCTGCAATCATGCGTCTATTGTATACATATTGATAGGGCATAGCGCAGTTATGAATCTCTGTGCTAAGTGAAAACTATTCGGCGAGTATACCTAAAGCTCAAATACTTTGAATGTCTTGAGTGCTAGTGAGCAAAATTTTAAATGTAGAGTGGTATTCTTTAGAGACTGTTTTGTTTCATTTTTTTAAGTTTTTTACTGTAAAGATTTACTATAATCTTTAACGGAGGTTAAATTTTGTGACTGCATTAGGAAAAGAAATAAAACATTATCTTAACATATAGGCTTGCATGAAATCTCAGAATTTGCACAATTTTGTTTTTCTTAGCTTGATAGCACTTTTACATGATGACAAGGTCATTAAACTAGGTGACATGTTTTGTCTTTGTTAGCAGTCTGATTTTGAGAACTACTCCACGGCATAAAGGGCAGATGATAGAGCAGATGATGCTAGAAGGAGATGAGTTCTTTACAAAAGGGATACAATTAGCTTCAATGACAGACATGGAGAGGGTGGGTTCTGGAGTCAGATTCCTTGAGAGAAAATAGTGTTTAACTCTGTGTGTGTTTCTTTATTTAAACGATGGCAATAATAATAGCACCTACCTCAGTGTATATGAGGATTGATTGAAGCAACAAGCATGAAGTACTAAGAATAATATCTGATAGCACCATCCAAGTGTTATGCATTATAATTAAAGACATTAGCACATTAGCCGTCATGGTTTTAATGGTATTAGTTATTACTTTTTAAATCTCCACTTAGAAACAAACACATGATGCAAGCAAACTCTAGAACCTGTGACATCCAAGATTTGAATAAAATCCCACGTCCACTTCATTCTCACTTATCTATTCCTTCTTCATTGTTACAAAATTACTTGGTAGTGTCAAGTGAGCCTTGGTAATTTTAAAGATGACCTACGAAATTCCACTTTTCCCTGAGTATATCTCAGAATAATTGGTGTCATGTGTTGATATAAGCAATTCAAATTGGGTTTACAGCACTTATGAAAAATTGTATAAGCTATACCTGTCTTTGGTTGGTGGATCAAAAGAAAAAAAATTGAGATGCCTAAGGCCATGATCAGACAATACTTGCCAACTTTTCTCAGTATAGGCTAACTGATTATCCTATTCCCCAAATCTTATGAGAGTTGACGGGAAATGCTGGCCTTGTGACAAGGGGATTGAGAGTGCTAACAAATTCCAGATATGGTAGTGGGAGATATTGACTCTTATGAGAAAAATCTATAAATTACGAGGAAAAAGGAATGTCATTCCTGATGGCCTGATAATCCTTCCAACTCTATAGTTAGAGAATACTTTTTAAAATATCCTCCTAAGTTCTCTCACCATTTCTTCTAGACTTTGAGCGCCATTTGAGTAAAATAACTGAGAATTATTTAAAAATATCGATAAGTAAAACTCCTATGGTGGTAACAAATGTGATTTTTCTGCCTTTATTTGAGTAGATAAATAAGGTAATTATTAGGTTCCCCTGTATCCTAACCCCATAAAGCATACTGATTTGCAACTGGTTTTGTTTTTATATTTCTTCAAAGAGCATTGACTGAAGGAAGTATATCAGAAGTTGAGATGATGTATTTATGATGACACAGAGTTTTGCCTATGGGATTAATTAATTGCTTCAACTAATTTCAATATGGTTATATTTCCACATTTAGTTTAGTAGTTTAAGAATAATCTTATCATAAAGAACAAGCAAGTTCACGATATTGGTAAAATAATTTATTGAAGTTTCTTTTCAGTCTAAATTGTCTTTTGTCTTTGAACACACAAATCAAGATTTTTGTCTCTCTCTCTAATATTTTTGTCTCTGAATTTTCAGGTTGGCTCTGGAGACCACACAATATGTTATAATACATTTGAGGGATTGCCAGTGAAAAGATAGTATCTTAAAAGAAAGGATTAGAGAATGTAAACTTTGGGAAATACTTATTAAATGAAACTGACTAAAGTACAACTTTTGCTGAGAGGCAGGCAAAGACAAGGTAGCTGACACTAATAACTGGAAAATAAAAAAGTATTCAATGATAGCTATATTTCCATTAGATAGAAAAGTGAAAGAAACATGATTTAGAAGCTAATTGGACATTGTAGGCCAAAATAAATTCCTAAAAGAGGAAGAAATTAAATGTCCAAAATCCAATCATAAAAAATTATAATAAACTAGAACAAAGAGCTTTTACACTCACTGGAACACTGGTACACCATAAAAATCCTACAGAGTAGAAAGAGCAACACAAGGAAACACATGCCCCTCCAGCACACTAGGAAATTCATCCCTAAGTCTGCCATTTTTATTCCTTTGGTTGGATTCAATATACTTAATAAACATCTTCCCACACAATTACTAAAACTTGGCGTACTCATAAATAAGAATTATCAGAGATTTCATACATATTTAGTATTGTACAACCAAAGTAACTGTCCATCTTTAAAAATAGAGATCTTAGCTTTTGATCAATAACATCATTTCAGTTTTGTTATTTGTGTTTAAATTAGTATTTTTATCAAATTCCATAAACACCAAGAATATATCCCTAGTACCATGAATTCAACTTGATACATAGTAATTTTAGCTTATTTTTAGACAATTCCTTTCATTCACAGAATATATTACAATGAAACCTCTGAAAATATTGTTTTTGTGGTTAAGAAATGGTTGAAGATTGGCAATGTCACGTGACTCTACCTAATACTTTTAGTATATGTTTGCTCAACTATATAGTTGTGTATTATTGTATACATAATAACAGTACCATTCACAGACTCTTACATTTATTTTGAAGTATCTTTGAAAAACATCAATACTTTTATTCTCTATTTATACAAAGAAAAATAAAATACTTTCTACTTTCCTCAGTAAAATATTGGTAGGGTTTTTTCTGGATGCTTATCAAGTGCTGGTTTAAATAAACAGGATAGTATTTCTTAGCATAAGATAGCTTACTGCAATTCCATACTTACATGTTGAATGAGAGTTTGTAATACTCCAAATAAATTCTATTTCCTGTTGACGTCTTTTACTGAGGTATCATTGATTTATAATATTATATAAATTTCAGATGTACGTCATTGTATTTCGATTTCTGTGCATGTTTACCACCCAAAGAGTAATTACCATCCATCACCATACACATGTGCCTTCTCACCTCTTTCACCTTTCTCCCTCCCCCGTCCCCTCTGGTAACCACCAATCTAACCTCTGTATCTATGTGTTTGTTGTTGTTGTTGTTGCTGTTGTTGTTGTTTGTATCTTCTAGTTATGGGTGAGATGAAACAGTATTTGACTTTTAAAGGCAGGAGGTAGTTTGCTTTTACTATCAGAGGCTTAGATCACGTTAGTAGAATGATTTTTCTAAGTAAATTGTTTAAGAATGGCTAGAATATTCTTTTGTATTGTGAATAAAAAGAAGAGGCAAATGTGGTGAAGTAAAATATGCTATAACATATATGTTTGGAATTTATAAACTAAAATAGTCACCTTGACAAAATACTGTTAAATTAAAAATGTTCAGATGAAATAAATTTATTTCAATTATGCTCTTCTATGTGACTGTCAATATGATCATTATAGAATTCATTAGAAGTTTAATGAGGATCCGTTAGAGAGGCTCTCTTTTGTCTTCAAGTTAACTCTCCTATTTGATTGGTAAGTAACTTGAATGAGAACTATAACTAATAACTCTGAATATATTAACACAAATATCTGTTGAATCCATTAAAAATTCTCAATTATCTCTTTGTACACTTCTAGAGGGACTGAGTAAGTGAGATTAAAGAAAAATTACACCAAATAATAAATTAAATTGTATAGATTTTTAAAAATTTATGATGTGGTCTGTCTGTATTTTACTTTATGTGAAAGTAGATCTGTGCAATATTATTTGGTTTCGAATGAGTCATTTTTTTCCCCACTAGACAACGGAAAGATATTCTGACAACGAGAGAGAATATTTATTTAAGACACTGTTGGATAAATTAATATGGACAATATAAATATTGATTCAATCCTTACTTAACTAGCTACTAAAACCATCAAATGTTTTGTGTATTTTAAATTCTCGTATCTGGCTTTTTCCCAATTGTTTGAAAGTAGTGAGAATTGCTTTGTGAAAACATTTCAACAACGCAGCTACTATGGAAAAGGAATAAAGAGAAGTTAGAAATATTCTGGATGAGGCTAACTAGTAAGATTTTTATAATGTTATTAACCCACTTTATCTTAAATATCTTAGATCATACCTAATTAGAATTAGCTAAGTTTGAAAAATTGCTAAAAATTGTGTTTTGGGGAAGAACACACTACCATAGGAACATTTGATCTAATAAAATCAAATAAACCACAAATGAAAATACTAAATTACAATAATATAGAGAAATAATTTGGTAATAACAGTTTATTTTGTCTCACAATATAATATAGCAAGGAGTATTCAATTATACTATGCAGTAGCAAAGATTAAATAGGCATGACAAGAAATTTTTTCTTGAAGCTAAACAATTACCCTACAAATTAAAGACTTTTTCATACACTCTATTAATTCTACAGTATTTCCTGTTCAAAAATCACGTTGCCTAATTTTTACTGTTTTTAAATCCAGATTAAATTCAGCCTTCTCTATGATTCAACACACTTGAGAGTTGGTGAGATTTGCTGAGTACACCAAAAAATGAGATCAGAAGTTTTCCATAGGTCAATGGATTGATTCCATTTATTTTAGGAAACTTTTTATTTATCACCAAATTATAGACTATTTATAAGTAATTCAACCCTGAGTATTACTTCTATTATATCTTTGATCTACTTCTGATTTAAATTTTTGTTCACTGTCTCCCATCCTTATATGAAGATAGTGAATGCACAAACACATGGCCTGGCACAGTGGCACGCTCATAGGAGGCAGTTATTCAACATTCATGTAATGAATAATTATTTGTTAAATGAATAAATATGAATGTGAACACTGTGGGAGTTCATAGGGGGACATGAGAGAAAGTTCAGAAAGCAATTGTGCTTGTACAATGCAAGAGGATTATTTTCATTTGGTTTAAAGTTGTAATTAATATTAAAATATTTAAAATACTTTTTTATGACATTTTAGTTTTTGATGGAAAATAGAATAATGCATAAACAAGTAACAGTTGTAAAATATGATAGACTGAGAATTTTTCAAATGTTGGAACAAGAGGATATATTTTTATGATGTTATATAGATATGCATTTTTGGTTGAATTTAATAATTCTAACGAATAAAACCAATGTTTAATTAATTATGTATATCAAGAATCTTATATCTGTTTTAAATAACACATTGAACTAACATTTCTGTTGTACACACTATAGTTTTATAATAGATGCTTGGCAACTATTTGTTAAATTGAAACTCATTATGAATACTTTTCCATTCATTTTCAATTACCCATCATGATACAGGAAGAAAATAAAGTGGCTAAGTCAGCATCAGCAAACATGCTAGAAACCTGCCTTTGTCAAAAGGAGAATGAAGAACAAAAACAAACATAATTCACACTATTCAAAATTAATTGTCCATTTCTAAATAATTAGGAAATTGCATTATAAGGATAGACTTACTGACTTAATTTACAATAATTTGTGGAAAGATATCATTAAATCAAGTACAAAAACCTAATTTTGTATGTTTAAGTTTTTTTTTAGAAAAAGACAAATCCTTTGGAATTATTGTATAATTCTAAGTATTTGTCTGATATAAAAACAAACTCTACTACTTCTAAAATCCTCTGTAAATTATAGCCCAATTCTTCTAATTGTAGTTAAAACTATTTAAACTACATTTACGACACTTTCAGTGCAAATAGAAAAAAATTATCATTCATATATCTTGTTTCATACCTTGAGCAATTAAATTCTTCACTTACTGATTTTAGAATAAATATTTATTCTGCTTTAGTAATATATAGTAAAAACTAACATAACACCATACTTGTTCTATTATAGATTTTTTGGTGTGTGAATTACACTGAACTTACTATAGTTCAATGCTTTAACATCTCTTCACTATGCCCTTTTCAGAATATGATTTAAGTTAATCATGTTTTTACACATACCATTTATTCTATCATCTCTAGTATCATGTGCAATACTAATTACAATAATGGGCTCCTCATTATTAATTGTTATATCTTAACCATTTAAACTCAATTTCTTCATGTTAGATAATACAAAGTCAGATCCTATTAAACATCAATATATTATGAAGAGATTAAAATATAAGTTAAATTGATTTTGTAAAAATCAATACAAGTATAAAATACAATATTAATAAAAATCCAAAGACCTGTAGCAATAAGCTTTTTCTCTTACACATACAAATATCTATAAAAAATATAAATAGCAAACAAATTTCAGAACTCTAAAGGCAATTTAAAGTGGAAGTAACTTTCTCAGAAGTTATTTTTCTTGAGTCTCTTACCCACTGAGAGTAAAGAATTGAACTCTTACATTTCCTTCACAATATGTTATGGCTAAATTATCAGATGTATGGTCTGATCAACTACTATAACCATTTTTGAAGTATGTTTATTAGAAATCTGTTTAACTTCTTACAAACTCTGATTTATTAATCATTAAAGAGGCTCTCCTCTTACCAGATAAGTTTATATTTTTCAGCTCTTCTGGAGATTCTTTTTCATTCCAAATGACAGCTGTTAAATACCTCCTAATTTTAACTTAAATGCTATTTAATATTATTGATTTTATTCAACATACCTTAGTACCAATGAAACTTTTGAAAAACTTGAAAAGTAGCGCTTAAAACACACACACACTAACCAAGTCTATTTACATTAACAATCTCAGCTTCTACCCTGTATAATGCAAATGTAGGGAGGAGGCATGGACTATGGAATAAAACAATTCTGGATTTTAATTCCCTGATTACCGCTTACTAGCTAGGAGATTTCTGGCTTTTAATTAACCATTAAGAGCCAGTAATATTCAAAGATATGTTATTAACATCTCTCTTGTTTGGCTCTTGGAAAGCTGAAAATACTGCAATCAAAGCAAGTAGCACACTGTTTGGCACATGGTAGTTAATATACTATAGCTAATATGTTTGTAAATAGTCATTTTTATTTGCAAGTGATTTATATGCCATCAAATTTGAGGAAGGAAGGGAGAAGTGTAAGAGGTGACTAGAATAGCAAAGAGTCATTTACCCCTAAATGTTGATTAACTGGTCTCTTCCAAGGGAGACCACCTAGAGAGTCACACGTGTGTGGATAGATGGAGAATGGAAATGAAAGCCTCAGGCTGAATTCCCATTTACTGGATTCTCCAACTGTTTTATGGTTTTATTGCACGTTCTTGAATCCAGGAAGCTCTGATCCAGACTTAGGAAGAACACTCTGGGATCATTTTTCCTTGATGGTTCACATGGCAACTTTGTTATGGTTGCCCAGATTTCCCTAGTTATGTAGAGGACTGTCTTGTTTTCCTGGCAAGACTCCTGCTTGTGAAGAATCATGTGGAAACAGCTATTGTGTGACTTGAGATCAACACTACTTTCTGGGTATTATTTTTGTTACTTGTAAAATAGATAAAATAATAGAGATTTAGCCAATGTATTTTATTTATGGAAAACAATCAAACCATTCATTATTTCTAGTCATCTTCCAAATTTTAACACTTGGCTAGAGTTTGTAAAAAATTATCAAATCCTATTAATATTTCTTCCACAGTTTAAAAAATTTTAGCAAATTAATGCTCGGCTACATGATGGTGGGGAGCATGGGAGTGAAGGCCTTGCTCAACAAGTGCATATAATGGAATCAATGACCTCAGAAACCTCTGATATCCCTAGGGTCCTATAAAAGGAGCTACTTAGTGATGGCAGCCTGCAGCGGAAAGTAACTAAATCGTATCTGAAGATTTATGCTTACACTGTTGCTCTAAATTACAGCTTAGAAAGTAAGAAATAATGCCTAAGAAATAATAGTTAAATTGCTAGAAACATAACCCAAAGTGTTGCTGTAGAAGCTATGTTTTCATGATACTTTTATTTTTTGCAAGGTCGATAAAAACTGAAATTAAACTTTACAATTTTATCTAATATTATTTCATCTGAAGCTGTCAGAGATAGGTAAATAAAGAGATTTGCATATTTGGTTTAAATACATTGAACCAGAAGAAGTTCAATTGATGCTTATTTTAAAACCTTTTACCGTGCAATGTTTTTTGGCTGAGGTTTTACCTCTCTATTCAAAAGGACCCAAGAGAGACATTATCCTTCAGTCAAGCACACGGCCCTTGCACATTGCTGAAATTTTTGCCACACTATTTGTTATAATAAACTAGAGACTGGAAAGATGGTCAGCATGATTAGCCATGTACCCAACCATTTCACAGATAAAATGACTTTTACACATATCTAAAATGAGATCCACATTTAAGGTAAGAGAGCTTTTTTTAGCAACATAAAAGACTCAGATTATTACTCTAGTGTAGAAAACAGTCTAAAACTTAGCTTCTGATGTTTAACAATATCTAATTACTATAGTCCTTTTTTCTGTTACATGTTGGAGGAAGGGTTACACAATATGTTTGGGATTTAAATATCAATTTCATAATTTTTTATATAAATATTTGCCTATTAAAATATTTAAATAACAACAATCAAGAAAATTGAATTTGATCTATCAGAATAAATTATCTGAATTTTGTTCTGACAGTAACTAACCTGGGAAGAAAGAATTACAAAAAACACATGAAGAGGGCAGTGGGACCATTCCTAGAAACTTTAATTCTAATATAACTGGGGATGTTGATGTTTTTTCCTGCCTTTATTATACACAGCTCTCCACAGGCTATATATTCACATTGGTTTGAGGGGACATTAGTTATAGCTGAACACTCTCATTCCTCTCTCCGTCTGGACAGTTGCGTGAACAGGCTCCTTCTTTCAAGACCAATGAGACAATGCATGCAAAATCACTTTGAAGAGCATAAAGTGCTTTACAAATGCAAAGTATTATTACTTTCAGACAAGTAATTATTGCTTTTACTGATATAGAAGCACCACTTGACAATACCATCATATGAATAATAGTTCTTTGGAAATGACCTTCTAATCAATTGGGCACGTACCTATGTGATAGGTAGTATAACTTAAGTTACATTATCTTACTTTCCTGATGAGACAAGACATTTTGTAAGAACCAGATACATCAGGCTCTAAATATACATACTGCCTAGTATTTTTCGTTGAACAATATATAGAACTCTAGAAAATATCATTAATTAAACAAATCATTCAGAAGTATTTGTTAATAGCCATTTAAAATCAAATATATGTAATGCTACAGCAATGCAGTAGAAATAATATAAATGTTTTGTAAAGAAAAAAGAGAAAACTTTTCTCTTTAATCCAAATTACTTTTGTTAGTTCAAAATATCTCTTTCTAATTATATATTTATTTGTGCATTTGTGGGACAAGGCAAGTCTATTCTTTCTGAATGGGTACATTTTCTTTTTAATTTTAATCTTACTTATTTTAATCTTACTTATTGATATTTCAATACACCAATATATGTTATTTTAACTCATTTAAAATATAATTTTAGAGAACATATTATGAGTTTTCTGGAAAAAACAAGGTCAGTGACATGTCATAATTTCAGGTCTTTTGAAGAGTTATGAGTAATGAATTCCATCACTAAAACAAAAAGAATGAAATAGCCATATAAAAATTGGAATAATATTGAATATCACTAACAAAAGTATTTTTTTATGAACAAATACAGATTTGAGTTGTCAGAACCGGGATCTTGTACCATCTCATTTAGGTTCTGACTTTATGATTAAAAAAAAATTACAAGTGTATCTACAAAGTCAAGATAACACTAAAACCTAGACGTCTCCTGAAATAAAGGATAAAGTAAATCTTCAGAGGACTAAAAAGCCAATATCGAACAATCTCTCATGAGCCTTAATCTTCAAAATTTGTTCAGTGTTTCAAAATTTGGTCACTTATTACATTAATTTCTTAAAAATACAAAGATATGTGATAGTTTTAATACATAGTCAATAGACTTGAAACAATAAAGGAACGTTATATTTTCGAAAAGCTGAAAAGTGAATTTCATGATGTTTCTTTCAACAGTGAGGTTTGTATTTCCAGAATAAAATCAAGCTTATTTACAAAGTGGGGATTATATGGCAATACTGTGCTTTTCACTCCTCCAAAACCACAAATTTCCCCTATACTAAAAACGAGAAACAAACAATAAAACTAAGCAATAGTAACAACAAAAAGAAACACGTTAAACTTAACAGAAAAATAGAGAATTTAACTGTTATTAATTTGACTTCCAGTAATGTATTTTCACCTGGATACTTAAGGAGTCTCTTTGGAAAAGTTCTATACCTCACAAGTTTACACTACTTCATGAGAATACTTAGAAAAACTTGATAGAAAGACTCTTCTGATTCCCAAATTTTCTGTGTGAAATATTCACATTGAACTGTGATGTCCTTAACAGCATAAAAAATAAGATGCTTGACTAAGGGATGTTAATTTGGGCATGTAGCTGTGCTGTTATTATCAGCTGAATCACCATTCCCAAGACATTCAAAGAAATATCTATAGAGGGAGAGGGATTGTGCATATTTTCAAGAAAATGTCTTGTACTTCAGCTCTGGATATAGTAGACTCCTTTAGCTTTTGTTTCACAGAATAAAATTCTCCAGAAATGTAAAACTTTAATGAATTATACCACATACCTAAAAGAGATGAGAATATCATTTGTTTTATTTATAATTTGAATAAAATAAAAGTGTTTTTGATAATATATCAAATAATAAATATCTTTATAAATTTTAATGATATTATCTAGTGGTATAATTAACCTAAATTACTTATCACTATGTTCTGTTGACCAACTGAACATTTAAACAATGATTATTGCCCATTCTTAAACAATAAAGAACATTCAATTGCTTGTTATTATTCCAAGAGTCTATCTCATAAGCCAAGTATATTTTGAATGAAAATTTTCATTGAATTAAAAGTATTTTAGGAATGGTAATTCTTCTGATTATTACATGTCAACTTCAAGCTTCCTCTTCAAACATGTGCCTTGTATAATTCTTTTGCCCAGAGTATTTCTTTTCATAAAACAGAATGGTCTCTGAAATCAAAGCCTTATCATGTATTTTCTGAACAATGAATGTCCTGTCACCATCAGGGCTAATCTTTTCAATATTCTCTTATTTTTCAAGCACTGGACTTTTGTTGATGTTACACAGAGTTCATACTCTTAGGTTTATGGTGCTTAATAAAATTTTATTCCTGCTCTACTGTCAATCTCAAGAGTAAATTAAATGTATCCATTTATAATTAAACACACAGATGCCCAGGAACTCATTCTCAAATAACAAAAGGGGTTCAATTCCAACACTTAGTTTACTTTTCTATATACTCAAAATTTATGCTACTTCATCTAATTTTGAAACTTCAGACACAGATGTTTATGAACATTGTGACAACATTAAAGTGATGACAAATTTAAAAATAATATGCTAGCTATTAATCAAAACAAACCCTTCCTTGTCTTTTTTAGGTGTCCTAGCAGACTGAGAAAATAAACAAGACTTGGAAATAGCTTAATCTCAGAAGAGATAACCTTGTAACTTTGCCCCACCAAGAATCCTATGTCAAACTCAGAGATGAGTTCCCTATTAAAACAGATCCTCAAACCATTCATTTTGTCATGTTAATTTGCTCCAAAATAAGAACCATTAATCTAGGTGATGAGATTGAATATGTTATTGATATTGGTCTAATTAAATATTTTATGGATAATAAGCATTATGTCAAAAGTTGAGATGTGAAAGCACTAATATACATTTACTTAAAGTAATTTCTATGACCTTTACAAATAATTTTCACAAAATAAAATAAATACATAGTCCTAACACAAGTAGATCATTTCAAGAAATAGCTCTTTTCATCGTCAAACCAATTTATCATGTCAGAAATATAAGGCTAGAGAAATAGAACTGTATCCCTTCCATCCACTTCAATGTATAACAATATATTCAATAAAGCAACAACATAAAATAGTTATTTAAACTTTTATCTAAATTATTTATCGTCATCAGTCACTTAAATTTGGTAGTAAAACCGATATTACACTTTATGAATGCTAGAGAACCAGAGGCAGACAAAGAAAAAGAAAAAAAAAATTCCTTACAAAATGGTATCATGCAATTATGCCAGAAATCTCACTCATCTATACTATAAAGATTCTTTCTCTGGAATATATTCTTTAAACAATGTAATTTATTAATGCTATAATCAAATCTTAAGAGAACTAATACTTTAATTTTTTACAGATTTCCAGCTCATAAATTTCAATGTGCACTAATAACCTCCATGAATAAAATTAATATTTAATAAAGAAGACTTTCCTGACATTCAGATTTCATTGTAAGAGCTGTTTTCTCTTTTGAAATGATTTTTGAAGAATCACTTATTTAAAATACTTTTTAATATCTTAGACCAAATCAGCATT
This sequence comes from Equus asinus, assembly GCF_041296235.1. NCBI lineage: Eukaryota > Metazoa > Chordata > Mammalia > Perissodactyla > Equidae > Equus > Equus asinus. The sequence goes on from NC_091807.1 coordinate 4,676,092, forward strand.
TGTCAAAAATAGAACTTACAAAGGAAAACAATTTCCTAATTCTACAAAAGCTCTTTTAATCAAATAATTACAAAATTTTTCTAACAGAATTTTAAGACTAGAAAGATTCATTCATTTTCTCTTAAAATCTTGTTCTTAAACATTAAGCCACAGTTAAGCATATTTCATTTGATCTATATTTAATATTACATTGGTTAAAAAATGAAGTCCATCATATTTTCAAGACTAAAAATCTAAATTCTAAAGGTTTTTCTTAAATCAGTAGTTTTATTTCTAGATTTTAATATAATTTTATTTTTCACAATTTTACAGAATCAGTGTTAACAGCTAAAATATTCAAAATGATATCTCCATTTATGTTTTTTAAACAATTTTGCATCGGAGATAACATCCACTGCCAACAGATATGTCAAAGCCAGTCATTTGCATTCAAGTATAAAGCAGCCTAGTGTACTTACGTGCTAGTTCTGAATGGCACAATTACAAAGCTTAAGAAGAAGAAAATATTCTCCCCCTCAATACACGTGTCTATCTTCAAATAGCTTTTAAATATTTGATCATGACTCCCAGTGATAGAATGCCACAACTCACCAATTTATATTTTGCATAATTCAGCACTCACTCTGGTATTTTAGCCAAGTCTGTTTCTTTACTTACCCACAGGGCACTAATATAAATGTATATAATGCTTCATATCCAGGAATTCTGATTTTAACCTTCAGTTACTCACCTATAAGAGGAAGAGAGAGAGAAGAAAGATAATAGTTAGTATTAAAAATACTCGATGTTTCATGTTATACTCAGGGAACATCATGACATAAAAGGCTGTTCCTTATTGATATATACTTTGATATGTATATTTATATCACAATTCTGCAAAAAAGCATATTTGAGGATTTTACATTGTTAAGATTTTAGGAAGATCTTTATTTTCTATGTCAACTTACTTGAAAAACCTAAGTCTAGCAGGAAATAATCAACTTAGCTACTGAACAAAGTATCTTAATATTCTAAGTGCATTACATTAGACAACATTTTATTAAATTGATCCATTAAAACAAATGTTCTAGTCAAGCATTTGTTCACTGTCATCTAAACTGTTGATCTGGCTAGTTGACTTTTCCTTTTGGGCCCTTCCCTACACTCAAAGAGCTCAGAGGAAAGACAGGTTGTCCCAAGGGAAGCGATAACTGCACTTCTCTAACCTCCGGGAGCTGAACCACCAGAAGATGCTATCCTTCAGTGGTCTGAGACCACACTGTTTTCTTTCCATAATACTATCTACACCATTTTTTTTTTCCGGCCATAAATAAGCACTGAAATGATGAGAATGATTTGGGCTGAAAAATACAAAATTTGACATAAGAAGCGAAAAATAACCTACAGAAGTTAGTAGTTTAATATATACGCATTAAAAATGGGATTCTATTCCCTTCTAGGATGTAAATTTTGGCAAACTGGTAAGATTTTAAGAAGAAATTTAAAGAGTTACAGGGTTCTTTGGTCTCCTCTAGAAATTAACATAATAGTAGATGACTTTAGAGCCAAAAAAAATTTACATTGTTTTTTTTAGAAAAATAGTTACATTTCTTCAACTTATGATGTACCAAGCCAGAAGAAAGATTTTCATAAACATTATTGCAGCTAATTCTCAGAATAGACCTTTCAAGACATGTTATTTTTATTATTTCTATTTTCAAATTAAGAAAATACTCAACAATAGTAGTAAAGAGTGGAACTGGTATCAGCACTCAAAGTATTTTCTAAAAAAATATAGTCAAATAAAAGAATCCAAAGCCAATTTTAAAAGGAGAATGGTAATTAATAGCATAACATTAATCACTTTCCAAACAACTAAAATGATCGTTAAAGACCAGGATTTTAAGAACCTCCCAAAGTACCCCCTTTAAAGTATGTCCTTACTTCATGTTTATGAAAATAATAGTGCAAGAAAGTATAAAATTTGGAGTCTTGATACTTGGAACCAGCTTTATTTTATAAGAAGCACAATCTTTTGAGTAATATTTTTTAAAAAGAGAGAGATGAAGAAGGTGCTATGTAAATATTCTGATTTAGAAATGTTGTGCTGTTTATATGACTTATAGGTGTTTACATTTTTATTATATTGGGATCAATTTAATCTGTCAGACTAATTTTTTAATTATAAGATGCTTCTCAACTCTGAGCAATTTTTCCATCATATGTAGAAAGAAAAGTTGTTATCACTGTGAGGTAACATAGGTAAGCATTCCAATATCTTTACCTGTAAAACTGGGAATATCTCCATAATTATTTTCTTAGAAATCACTTTTAAACCACTAATCACTGCAATAGTGTATTATTTAAATACATATAGGCAAATTCAAACCTAATAGATATTGATAACTATCGCTAAGAGTTAATCTTACCCTTCTAACAGTCCTTCATTCCCTTCATTCTGTCTAATCTAGAAGGTAAGAGCTTTGACTCTGGAGTTTGGCTGGCCTGAGTCAGAATACTAATCTTTGGCAAGTGGTATTTGTGTGGCCTTGGGCAAATTACTTAATAGATCTACGCCTCAGTTGCCTAATCTTAAAAATGTCCATAATAGTCCTTACCAAATAGGATTTAATAAATAATAATTATCTATTCAACAAACATTGCTTAAGGGCCTTGTTAAAATACTGGGTTTTATATAAATATCTGGAGTTGCTCAGAGTCTAGCACAGTTACTCAGTCATGTGAGAGGTTCAGCTCCTAAAAGAAGGGATTATCTATTTCTTTTGTTTCTGGAGCTCTTCCTGCTAAGGATTCGTCTGCCAGTTGAGGTCTCCATTTATACTTATACCAAACTCATCAATGACTTTTCTCATACAGAATCCATGAATACTCTAAAATCGCTTACTATATGTATAGAGGAGGAGCCAATGACGGTTGGCAGGAAAGACTGATTTGTAGCATAGTTTGTTACGTGTATGTAAGGGTTCCATTCCTATGTCCCCAAATTATGTAAACTATATAGAAGTGATTTTGCTAAAAGTATTTTAACCACATTAAAAGTATACTTAAATGGTAAGTAACAGCATCATTTTCACTCTTTGGGATTAATTTTCCAAGTCCACATGTTCTTTGAAAGTAAATCTTAGAAATATATGCAAGTAAAACATCTAATATAACTTTGATATCAAAAAAGAAAAACCTACTCCAGCAAAGATAGTTTACTTTTATTCAATGACTCTGCTCACTTTGTATAGTTAGCTATGCCTAGAAGGGACATCTTTATCCCTCTCTCAATTACAATCCAAGAGATGATACAGAAATGAGAAATATTTAGAATCCAAATAATTAATATTAATATATATAAGAACACCTGAGGTGAGAAAGGATCCTTGATTCTTTTCAGAAGGAGGTCAGTAGGCAGCTAGTGATACAGATGGATGATTAGCTGGAGCAACTCTGAATTGCACTTTTTTTGTCTCCCACATTGCCCTGGGAATAGCATCATTCATCCTGAAAAGATTGTGAGGCAGCATAATGACAGGGACCTCCCTGTGCTGGCCCGGATTCACCTGAGTTACAACAGGGTAGCAATAGAACCTGATGTGGCTGGAGAGCAGGTAACAACAGGTGCGGGGCAATGAACCCTGAACATCTACAGGGACAACCCAACAGAATCTCCGGAGAACAAATAAGAGCTTTCAGCACAGTTGCCTACGGGGTCAACTTTGAACATTCCACTTTACTCATTTACACCATTAATTACTTACCAGAAAATACAATAGAAAATAAAGTTTGAGATAGCATTACAGAGAAGAAAAAAATGGTGAAAATAAGAAAATATCTCTAAAAGAATATACAAGTTTTTTCATCACTCAGAAAAAGACTCCAAGGCATAGAGGTCCCAGGAGGCCAAATGTCACTCAAACTTCCATGGTGTCAGGCAATAACTGATCAAAAAGCAATATAGCAAATGACTGTGGTCAGAAAATGTTCAGTGTTACTACAGTGGAAATGTCAAAGAGCCATCCACAAGAAGGATTCTGTATTTGATTTCATCTTGAAGTGGGATGTGACTATTTTTTCAGTTTAGAGATTTGGCCTCCATCTCTCTTTGTCACAGATTGTAGATTAAGGGAGATGAGAGAGACGCCACTAAAATAATGCAAACCAGAGAACTGAGGTTTGAGAGACAAAATGGGCACGATTGCCATACCCAGTGTTCACAACACAGACAGAGCTCATTAGTTCAGATTAGCTTCTGGATTAATGCATTTTATTCTACTGTTATGCTATATATGGTTGTTTAACAAGAACATCTCACTTTCCGTCTGTGGGGTTAACAGTTTATCATTGTCTCGTGAACATGTTTTCACATGCGCAAAACTGAAATTACTGTTCCTGAGGAAAGTTCTACATCACATAATAAAAGTTTAGATAATATGAATCACCCTAACTGACCAGTATTCACTACATGTTTATCGTTTCTTGGCACTTTAGGATATTTACAACATATGGAAAAGATTCCATCCTTGATATAGTGCAGTTTGCAACTCTCAAGGCTATAGCACAAAAAAGCATATATTTGTACAAATATGAGTGATCATTTATATTTTTTACAGTTTCACAGTTTACAAAATGTTGAACCTGTATATTTTTCACTTCATTCTCTCTAACAGTTAGTGAACTGTGAATGATAATTATTCCCTTTATACAGCTGAAGAAATTTGAGGTTTAGAGAGACTAAGAGGTTTGTGGCAATGCATCCGGTATGTGGCAGATATGAAGATTCAAACCCAGGTTCACCTAACTTAAAATTCTATAAACACACTGCTATATTACACTGTTCATTTACTATATCCATATATAGACATTTTATGAAGGTAAAGAGAGGTTGCAACGGTGGATGGTGGAAGGTAGCATATAGTGGTCGAATGCTAAGTGTAGGGGCTCTATAATCAAAGTTCAAATCCTTGCTCCACCACTTACTATCTGTAGAACCTTGGAAAATTGACTAATTTTTTTGTAACTCAGATATTTTATCTGTAAAATGGGGATAATAATAGTGCCTAGATTGAGTGGTAAATTTTGAGGATTAACTGAGGTAACCCATGCAGAACTTCAGAACCATGCTTGGCACAGAGTGGTGCTCCATAAACGCCAGCTAATATTTACTGTATATTCGTTTGCTAAGAGTGCTAATAATGTACATCTTATTTGTAGAAGTAATTATATGATTTTATAAGTAATGATTTTTACTATTGATCCAATATTTTGAAATTTTTTTATATAGAGACTTTATTAGTATTCTATTCATATTCCCTAATTTGACTAATAATAACATATTTGTTGAACAGTTCAGGATTAGTCATACTATCTGTAATGTTTTCCAGAAAGAATCTTCCAAAGTCACTGGGGATTTAATTTCTAGCCCTTGTTTTATAAGAACCATTATCAATAAATTAAAAATAAAGAAAAATTCATGTTGCTTATCATATTCAATAAAATTAGTCAAATCTTACCTACTCTGCCTCTTTAATATACATAAAGCAATGGGAAAATTTCATCATTGGGCAGAAAAATAGCCAGTGATAGATTCGAAAAACAGAGACTGTATCAAAGTGTTTTTTGTTTCATATATATTTTCAATGGATTGTATTTTCTAGAGAAGTTTTAGGTTTACAGAGAATTACACGGAAAGTAGAGAGTTCCCTTACAACTTTTCTTATCCCTATACAATTTCCTCTATTATTAAAATTTTGTATTAGTCTGGTACATTTGTTACAATGGATTAACCAATACTGATATAATATTATGAACTAAAATCCACAATTTACACTAGGATTCACTCTTTGTGTTGTAAAGGTCTATGGATTTTGACAAACGTAAAATGTCATGCAGCCATCATTATGGAGTCACACAGCATAGTTTCAATGCCCTATAAATTCCCTGTGCTCCAGCTATTCCTCCCTCACTCCCTCCCTCTGAAGCCCTGGCAGCCACTGATCTTTTTACTGTTGCTATAGTTTTGCCTTTTCCAAAATGTCATATAATTGGAATTATATCATAAGTAGCCTTTTCAAACTGGCTTCTCTTTCTTAGCAATGTGTAATTAAGGTTCCTCTGTGAGTTTTTCTGGCTTAATAACTCATATCATTTTATCACTGAATAATACTCCATTGTATGGATTTATCACAGTTAGTTTATACATTTCACCATTGAAGGACATCTTGGTTGCTTCCAATACTTGACAATAATGAATAAAACTGCTATAAACACTAGGGCACAGGTTTTTGTGTTGACATAAATTTAAGTAAATATCTAAGAGTGCAATCACTAGGTTATATGGTAAGTTTGTTTAGTTTTGTAAGAACGGCCCAATAGCTGCACCACTTTGCATTCTCACCAGCAATTAATGAGAGTTTCTGCTGCTCCACATCCTTACTAGCATTTGGTGTGGTCAGTGTTTGGGATTTTAGCATTCCTAGGAGCGTGTAGAGGTGTCTCGTTGTTTTAATTTGCAATTCCTTGAAGAAATAAGGTATTGAGCATCTTTCCATAGTTTTTTTGCCATCTGTGTATCTTCTTTGGTAAGATATCTATTCAGATCTTTCTCCTATTTTTTGATTAGGTTGTTATTTTCTCATTGTTGAGTTTTAAGAGTTCTTTTTATATTTTGGATTCAGGTCCATTGTCAAGTATGTGTTTTGTAAATATTCTCTCCCAGTCTGTGGCCCATCTTTTTTTCATATTTTTTAAAGTTACAGAAAAGAGACTGTGCAATGATCTGATTATCCAGGTTAAAGAGCAGGAATAAACACAAGCTGAGGGGCTGGCCTGGTGACTTAGCAGTTAAATTCACACCTTCCGCTTCGCGGCCCGGGGTTTGCCAGTTTGGATCCCGAATGCAGACATGGCACCACTTGGCAAGCCATGCTCTGGCAGGTGTCCCACATATAAAGTGGAGGAAGATGCGCATGGATGTTAGCTCAGGGCCAGTCTTCCTCAGCAAAAAGAGGAAGATTGGCAGCAGTTGTTAGCTCAGGGCTAATCTTTCTCAAAACAAAAAAAAACAGAAAAACACACAAACTCAGAGGAAACTTCTCTGAAGATGTATCATGTTTGCATGAGGAACATAATCTTCTACATAAAGTGCTGCCTTAGTATTTTCTAAAATTTTTCTGAGCTGTTGAGGTTATGTTGTCTCTATGTGCCTTCCTCTGACAGTTTTAAAAATAATTTATCATAACATCTATTAGTAGCTTTGCAGTATACCAACCAACAAAAGAGAATTTCGTGCTCACATTGAAAAAAAATTATAGAACAAAACAAAAAAACTTGACACACCACAAAAAAGGAAACCAAGGGGGTAGAACTGAGAAACTAATATGCTGATATGCTCTAGTTTAAAGAACAAACCCCTTGATCATTATCACCTGCAGAAAAAGACTTAATGCCATCTTTTCTCCTAGTTTTTTAGAAGCCTGGCTCAAAGAGTAACAAAAGCTACCTATCTCTACCTCTTTTTTTTTTTTTTTTTTTTTGATAACTGTTCAATAAAGCTCCCGAAAGTAATCGCCAACCTCTGCGTCCTTTATGGGACCCAGGAAGAGAAATATCACCTACAATATCTTAGAGTTCTTGACATGTGTTTGCCCACCCCTGAGTTCATTTTCCTTCCTTTTCTTATATTCATCCTCTTCTTTTCTTCCTACTTGGCATCTTTTTGATTACCTCCCTGTTTAACTACACTCTGCAGAGCTCTCTGAAATCTAGAAAAGTAAGTAGCTATGGAAATCTAAAGACATGATGCAGCAATGTTATAGCTGATTCCACTATAGAGCCTGTCTCTCATACGAATTAGGGATACATTTCAAATAAGGAAAAAATATGCATTGAATGATTGGAAAAATTTCCCAGTTGTTATGAGCTGAATTGTGTCCTCCAAAATTCACATGTTCAAGTCCTAGCCCACAATAACTCAGAATGTGCTGCATTTGGAGACAAAGTCTTTAAAGAGGTAATTAAAGGAAAATTAGGTCGTTTGCGTGGGCCCTAATCCAATATGATCAGTATCTTTATAAGAAGACAAGATTAGGACATGCAACACAGAGACTGAAGGGCAGCCAATGCGAGGACACCCTGAGAAGGCAGCCATCTGCAAGCTAGGGACAGAGGCCTCAGAAGAAAATAAAACTGCCGACACTTTGATCTTGAACCTCAGATCATATCAGATCTTCAGATTTGGAACTGTGAGAAAATAAATTTCTGTTGTTTAAGCCAACCAATTTGTGGCGCTTTCTTACTTCAGCCAGAGCTGACTAATACCTCAGTGTTCCTCATGTGTCTACCTATCAGTGACAAGAAGGTTCTAAATGATATGAGACTAAAGATTATTAAAAAACAAACTAAAAACCCAACTCTTTCTTGTACTTAAAATATTTTTAAGAGGATTACGCAGGGTGCTAATTTCTCCAAATTTCCCCTGTATGAGCAGTATGTGACAGTTAATACTGATGTTAATGAGACGTAAAAATAAAGAACAGAAGTAGAAAAGGTCTCCTGAAGCAGTTGATGGAGCTGTGCCTTTCTCTCTGCACCTGCTTAGTTAGGCTTTGTAAGCACAAGGCTATTTGTTACATAACTGGATAATGACTTAATTTGAATGAGTTAACAATTTCACACTGTCTAAGCATAAGGTGAATACTAAGTAAAATCACTAATCTAATATCCTCACATAGGTCACTTTTATTACCTATAATAAAACAATGAGAGAAACTTGCACTTTCAAATTCAAACACTCGATTACTTGCACTAATGGAGGGGATAAGAACCATAGATAATCTGAGACAGTGTCATTTAGGCTTAGCTTTGGAATAGATTTTGTATTCTCGTTCCTTCGTGTTTGATAGCCTAGGGATTCACATCCATCCAAATAATAAAATTACAGTATTTAAAACAAATACCGGAATCTCTGAAGCCTACCACCATAACACCTGTGCCTAGTTTATTCATAATGTACTCCTTGCTGAGGAAGCAAGAAATAAATTCTGTAAGTTTTAGGAAGAGGAAATAAATCCTATAAGTTTGTAAATATGCCATTTATCAGGCCATGGCAGGGCCTGGGGGAAGAGGATCCTCTGGTAGATTTCCATTGCCTAATCTCTGCTAATGTCTGTGGGTTGATTTCCCAGCATTACAATTACTGATCTGAGTTAAATATGGGAAACGTCATTATTTCATGAGACCCAAATGTCTTTCTCATCAATCTAATAGCACAGGGTAGTTTATAGATTAGTTATCAATGCTGGAGAATAATGGAGTAACCGCTTCCAAAGAGAGAAGATGCATGATTAGTAAGTTACAGTGGTAACAGGTACAAGGCAGCTGTACACCTTTGGTATAGAAAATGCAACATTCCATTTCAGAAGAAAGCTTAAATACCAACCCCAATATCTTCTCCACAGAGTGTCCAGAGCAATCAATATAAAACACATATCCTGCTCTGTCAATCTCCACCTAAAATCTATACACGGCTTCTCTTTGCACTTAACAGAAAAGCCAAACTTTTTCTATGGCCAATTTCTAGTTGATATGACCCTTTACTACCAGTAAACACACTTTTTAAAAGAATCTAACTAAAATTTACTGATACTGTAGGTACCAGATTCCCAGGAATATAAATATAGGTGAGAGAGAGAGAAAGAGATAGCCTGATCCCATAACACTTTCTGTCCAGAATGGGGCATGTGAAAAATAGAGAAATAATGATCATCCAAGAGAAAATATTTTAAGTGTACTAATAATCTTGAAGGGGAAAAGTCACATTTACTTGAAAGTCCTATGAAAGAGGTGACCTGAATGATGGTTCTAATAAGTGTTGCAGGAATTATGTACACATAGATGGACAGGGCAATTTAGGTTGAGGGCATAATTTTAACAAGGGTGGTAAGACCAAAAAACTCAATGAATGGGTTATACAGTGTGGCTAGTGCATAATAATAAATACTAGCATCGTATAAGCAGTACAATATGTTTTCACAGATAGTACATAATTCTCATACTTACCAAATAATTTAGGTATTATTATCTCCAACTTACAGGTGAGTAAACTGAATGAAATGTGAAGGATCTAAGTGGCTTATCCTTCCAGATCCTCCAAGAAGCAGACACTAAGAGAGGATTACACATGCAAGAGATTTATGAGAGGAAAGACCTGTGTCAGTTAAAGAGGTGGGACCACTAGAGGCTGGGACAATCAGATCGTAAGGCAAGTCCCAGCCTGAGTGAAGGGAAGAGGAAAGCAGAGAAGGTTAGTGGAAGCCTCTTAGAATGCAGTGCTGTTATAGGGAAACTTTGGCAATTAGAGCACAGAGACTGGGGTCATAGGTCAGTTGGTTCCTGTAGAGATCTGAAAGGAGTATTCTGATGGCCACCACAGTAACAAACCCAACAAGGGACTGACCTGGTATTCCAATCAAGTCTATGCTTTGAATTTAACCAGAATACAAAAACAAAGACAAAAAAAGCATACTACGGACATTGTCTTCTGGACTAAATCCTTCAATAATAAGTTTGGCCTCTAAATATTATTCATCATTAACTTAGTCATGGCAAAATATTGATTTCCTATGATCTAGCAATTTCAGTTCTGGGTATTTATCCAAAGAAAATGAAAACACCAACTTGAAAAACTATATGCACTCCCATGTTCATTGCAGCATTATATACAATAACCAAGATGTGGAAACAACCTAAGTGTTCACTGACATATGAATGGATAAAGAAAATGTGGTATACACCTGTACAATGGAATATTATTCAGCCATAAAAATGAAATCCTGCCATTTGCAACAACATGGATGGAGTTTGAGGGCCTTTTTACAAGTGAAAGAATCAGGTAGAGAAAGACAAATACTGTATGATCAGACATGTGGAATGTGAAAAAGAAACCCCTCATAGACACAGAAAAAAAGATTGGCGGTTGCCAGAGGTAGTGGGGTGGGAAGTGGGTAAAATAGAGACATCGTGTACAACGTGGTGACTACAGTTAATAATACTGTATTGCATATTTGAAACTTGCTGAGAGTAGATCTTAAAAGTTCTCAACATAAGAAAAAGAAATTTGCAACTATTACGGTGATGGGTGTTAACTAGACTTGTTGTGATCGTGTCACAATATATGCACATATGGAATCATTGTACACCTGAAACTAATATAATGTTATAAGTCAACTATGCCTCCAAGGAAAAATATTAATTTCCTGTTAAGTTTTCTTCTTCTTAGGTTGCATTTACTAGGATTCTTTATTTTTCGATCCTAAAAATTTTCAAACAGTAATAGAATTTTAGGTTTCAAAGGCCATGTAGAGGTCAATTAGTGCAACCCGCTCATGGTACAAATGAGCTAATTCAGGCCATGAGAGATTTCATGCCCTGCTCAGAGTGACTAAAAGAATTAGTGACAGATGGGATTGAGCGCAGATGTTCTGACTCCTGTTTACGGTGGTTGTCATCACTTACCATTACTTTTTTCCTCCCATTTCTTCTTTTTTATTTGACTTCACTTTCCTTCTATTAATTATCTCTATCATGATGTCCTTATAAATTCATTTGTCATACCCTACTTACAATTATATAAAAACTGGTACCCATAAAGATACAGCCTAATTTCTGTAGTACTATTCAACTTTCAGAGTTTTCTCAACTACTAGCTTATGTGATTTTCTTGTTTTTTGATTTACTTATTGTTTGTTTCTCTATCAGGCCAACAACTATGAGAAATTAAATTGAGTGAAAGGAGTTTGGAATATTGGCAATTAGCTGTATCTAGTTTTTCATTTTTGTGGTCAATCCATCTACCAATGAAGCACATCGTCTCTTGAATTTGGCCTCAACTGTGCTAAAAGAGCGAAAGTTGTGAAGATGGAGTTTAGTAACTGCATTTTCTTCTTTTTTTACCTGTTCATTCCTATTCCTATTCCTATTCCTATTTTGTTTCTGAGAATAGTCTTTCAAAACTATGGATGCAGATGAACCACATGAAATTGCTGCTATTCAACCACTTTGGACCTATAAAACTAGCAATTTCATACTTTTCAACTTAACAGATTCCTGTCTTGAAGATTTGGAACATTGAAACTTTTGAGAAAAGTTTATCACAAGGAAATATTTCCATTATTAAATTCACAGAACATCAAAATCACATGAGTCTGTAGAGGATTCCTCATCCAATTTTTCACTCTGGGCATGAATTTCCCTACAATATCCCAGGCAGGTCACATCATCTGCTCTTTGAGGACATCTAACAATGACAAAGCATTCTAATTTCAGATGGCTATAATTTCAGGGAATTCTCTCATGCTGAATTTCATGGTAACTTTGTCCACTATCTCAGTTATTTTTTATGCCTTACAGATTCAGGTTAGAGTATCATTTACAGGACAATGTGTTCAATACTTTTTAAAAAATGCATTTTTCCTAACCATTCTCTTCTTAAATTTGAACTTCTCAGTAACTCTGATCATTTCCTCCATGGTATTATTTAACTATTTTGGTCATTGTCCTATGGGTGTGACCCAGTTTATCAATTTCTCCCTCAAAATCTGCGTCTAGTGACTGAACACAATAATTCAGATATGACTTTACATGAGGAGATTTAAATGTAACATGACTATGGCATTCCTTAGCTTGGCCAATATCGAATATAAGAGTTATCATCAGATTACCAACATATACTTTGTTCAACTGTCAGACACCCAGATGCTTCCAAGATTCTGAACTATATGTTTGACATTACAGAGACAATCATAAAAAGGTTTGATTTTCTTCACTTTCTATTTAAATGTGTTGGCATTGACAGACTTATGTCACATTTAGACAGTGGTATAGAATGCTGAGTATATTGCTCTTTGTTTATATCCTGAGGAAACATGTCACCAAATTTCCCCCAAAAAATTATTTTACATTAAAGGCCACATCATGAATACCATCATCAAAATTGGAACTAATTGGCTCTTTTCTCAGTTGAAATCCAGGAACTGAAAAAGACCTAGAGATTGCCTGAGGCTTGTAGGCAACATCTTAAAAAGAAAAAATACTAGTATTTTGTTGGACTACTTATATGGATTTCTTGTGTATTTCACTAGGGGTGTGGAAAACAAGAGCTTATATTAAAAACTATTAATGAAAATTTGGGACAATTAAACAAATGGATGTAAAACAACATTCATTTTATCAGCTTCTTAATATCTCAAGCTAATAAGACAATTTCACATGCATATCTACTCATACAAAACTCCATGAAGCTTAAGATACCTTTAGAAGAATTCATTTGCCTCAAATTAAAGGTAGTTGTATTACAATAATATCACATCTCTACTTGCATTATAGTCCCAGCACTAAAATGTTCTTGGCCAATGTGCTCTTTCCTTAACCGACAAGTGTATAATGTTTTTCAAACGGAAAATAGTTTCTTTATACAGGTGAGGTGAACAGTAGTTGTTTTGGTATCATGCAGGTTATAAGAGTATTTTTTTAAATCAATATCAAGGTCACAATGTAGCATGTAACCAGTTTTATTCACTTTTTTGACTAATGACTACAATTTTCTTTCACGGTAGCATACAGAGAAATGTGGTTGCTTTTAAGGCTCATTCACTGTATTAGCTCTCTTTGAAATACATGTTGAAAGAAGATACTAGGATTTTAAATAAAAATAATGTATATTTAGGCAGGGTTGATGGCTACGTTTAAAGCGACAGTTACCTTAAATTACTATTGGGCACATTGTGACATAGCAAGAGCAGTTCTGATTTGAATTGAACAGTTTTGAAGTGAACATTTTAGGTTATGACAAGGTCAGTGTATTTTTGGAGTCTGTTTCCTTGGGCATTATATTCAGGGGTGGCTGAGTTTCTCAATCCATTAAACTTTACTAAAAAATAAATTAATTAAAATATAAAACAAAGCTCTGATTAGGAAACAATGTTTCCACTTCATGGAAATACACGCATTGTTTGCATTTGGAGTGACATACTGTACTATTCCTTTCTGCACTCCCAATATCATATTATTCTTTTTATCAGTAATTCAAAACCACCACTATAATATCTCCTATGCATTCTATGTTCTTCTCTTTCAAATTGTTGTTGGGCTAAGTCTTTAAGGTTTAAATAAAACAATCTTACATTTTCCACAATAATCTTCCTATATTCAAGTTAATCATTGCTTTTAATCTTTTTTAATCTCATTTTTTGTGGAAGTAAGGTAGGCTAAGTTGCATGAACAATCAGTCAGTGTAACTAGGCTATACTCCTGCGTTATCAATAGTAATTTAAAATATTTGTGATTTTGAAAATCAGCATCACTGCATAAATGGACACAAGTTTTGTATAAAATATCCAAGATATTATATATACTGTACCTCTCTGTGCCCTCAGCTACCTCATCATGATATTAGTACATTGCTCTTGATTATCTCTGAAGGACTGCCTGGAGCATTCAGAGGGTATGAAGTGATGTCAGCATTTAAATACCGGGCTGATAGCCTCTGCACTGGGGATGCAGTCCTGGAAATAGAAGAGCAAGCTGCATCAGAAATGTTACTGCATCGTGGTTTGGTTCCTTGCTTATGTGTTCTAGAGATCTTTTATAACCATTTAAACAATTGGGGAGTTTGGGATAATGCTTTTGTTCTTCTCTAAATTATTTTTATATGATTTTAATGGTAGATTTGGCTAAGCCTGGAATATGATTCAGTTCCAAGTAACCTCTCATTTACATCAAGCTAGCGTACAATTTCCATTTTGACAATTATTTTTGAAAATGACGCATTGCATTTTGTATAAGCTATGGCTTCATTTCATAAACAAATTATAATATTACAAATAAAATTAATTGTTATTATCAAATGACCAAAGACATGAGAGAAGCAATCTGTTGCATCAAAATCTGTTTTGATGGAAACATTTGAAAACATTTGATTTATAGATATACAGCTGAATGCCTAATTTCCAAATATACAACAAGGTTCTTTAAAGAGGAAGAAAAGGTTTGACCAATATATATATATATATAAATTATATAAATGTTTAAGTAAGTGTCATTTCTTAGTATTGATTGAAACATAGTCTTCTGAAAATGGAATAATATTCTATTATCACTATATTTAAATAATTTCTTTTCAATTCCCATTTATATTTGTCACAGTAGTTAAACTCTATTTCTTATTTTCCTGGAAATTGAGAATGAGACAGTCTGTTATAATTTGAAAGTGTTAAGTTTTCAAGGACAAAGATAACATTAAATGGGCATAGGTGATTCCTTAAAAGTCTGTGATTTCTCTGTTTTGATTTGTTTTCAACAATTGCTAACATCATGTTGGTATTAAGTGTTATAACATTTTCATGCAGAGAAAGAGTATTTGCTTTTATTTAAAAGTAAGGCCTCACAGATTTAATACGTAAATAAAGGTGCATTGGTATTAATATTTTCTAAAACAATTCCACTTTAAATTACATATTATAATAAAATTGTTTTAGTTCTAAATAGACGCTACTTAACGTGATTTGTGTGTTTGTGAATTAAGAAATCCCTAATACTGAAGTGCTTGCAAACTTCAGCTCTTAGTTTGTTTCACACAAATCTATCATGACCTGCATTTTCTGATACTTTTCTATCTTAATTTCAGTTCTATCCCTGCATTAATGAAATTGGCTATGTTTATTTTATGGCTTTGTCAAATAAACATCAGGAATCAATTCTTTTATAATTTTATGTTAATGCTATGATAAGTATAAAATAAAGATATATGTATAAGTAAATGAACGCTCTTCAATATAAGCTATTTTATTTCCTGTTTTCTAAGCACTCTGATCTTTCATGGACTATCAAAAAATTTTAGATAAATATGCTTTTTCATTTCATTTATTAGAGAATCTTAATCTTATGCATCACATAACTATAAGGAATAATATATTGTCACAAATGAATTACATATTTTTCTTCCATAGGAAAATGTGATCAGATAATGCAAATAATAGAAATATCAATGAAAATTTTGATAAAAAATGGAAAATCTTCTCATTATAATAAAATTTTCATCAATATTTTTATCTTTCTGTTATATTTTTCTTCCTTAGGAAGAGGATTTATTTATTAAAGTTGGACAGCCCATTAAAAATTCTCTGCATTACACAATGATACAAATAGTTAAAATTCGACAAATAATTATAAACACAATCTGTATAGGGGGATAAACAATTAATATTTTTGGGAGGGCAAATCTGTACAATTTCCTTTACAAGCTCTTATTACTAAGATTTTGACTGAGACAACAACCAGGGCAGCTATACATTAACCTAATATTGGTGTTAATAGGCTGACATTTGGTAGCTTTTTGTCAGTCTGAAATACTAGGTTTATCGTATCAAAGGATTTGAACTTTTGGGGCATCTTGTCTATGATCACTGAATTTGGGGTGAAGAATATAACAGTGATTATCAATTAATCCCTGTAAAGGCAATTCTCAAATTATGCATGAGAGCCTTAAATCCCACTTGGAAATAAAACTTTATATAAATTATTTTAAAATATGAATAAGCTTACCTCCAAAAGTAATTTACAAATATATTCTTTATAATTTGGGGAAATATTTTCCCATTAAAACATTTTAAAAAGATAGTTATGATTTCAGATGCCTCTATATAAATTCTGCTAATGTCTTCCAAAACAGAAGCCACCTAATATGCATATTGTATGATTTTATCAGGAATAGCTTGCAGAGTTCCACTTTAAGATGTCAGTTCACACATGGAAGATAATCTCTCTCCTCTCACATTTAAGAAAAATTACATAGGATCATCACAAAGCTATTGTTGATACCTGGTTCTAGCCCTTCTACAGAGGACATGTCTCCAAAAGAGATGCACAAATCTATGGTTTTCTGAAAAATTCAAGTGTCTAAATAGACAAAAAAAAAAAAAAAAAAAAAAAAGAGAGAGAGAGGAGATCATTTCAGTTTCAGGAAGATTCATAATAAACGTCTCCCTAGCATTTAATGGAATATGAATTGAGGCAGACTCCCATAGTTCTTTAGACTTGCCTTGCAGTTAATTCCCCCACCCCCACTTTTTTGGTAGGAAAGTAATGTCTTATCTGTACAGTCAAATGGAGGCAGCAGGACGTCCCTTTATTGCATCATGTCATATCGCCTTATTTGCTATTTGGACACTTTCAGTTTTAGGTAAATGTAGACCCCTTAACATGCATGGACTTAGCAAACAGTCTGGCAACATCTCTGAAAAAACCTCATGTGCAGGATGACGAAATGCAGCCTAGATGTGAGTAAAACTGACTGGATTGATAGGCTAATGCAAATGACTAAGCTGAAGGACAATCTAATTAAGGGACAGCATTAATGTCAGACTGGAGGAAAGTAGCTAAAAGACTTCAGAAAATGTTGTTCTCCTTTAATATATTAATTAGCAGTTAATTGTCTTCTTTAATATATTAATTAATGAGAAAAATAGCACTGTTCTTTGCGATATTTGATGGAAAATAATGCTAGACGTAATTGTCAAAATGCCAAGAGACCAGAGTCTGGTTTCACAAAGTTTTCAACCGACTAACTTGATCAGCCAAATAAATCAAAATGTAGTGACTGATGCATCTTATGACTTAGTAACACCAAAGTGTCCCATTGCTTTGAAAACTTCTAAAATAGCATTATGGCAGTGCTAGACATTTCCCATCTGATATTTCCTTTCAAATTCTATCTTTCTTCCAGGTTTCCATGACCTTCAGGGGTGAGAAAGAGAAAAGAAAAAGCATTAGAATCCTCACAATAATCATGATGTTTACTGGATAGTCCATGTTCATTTATCTTCTCTCTGCCATTTTGTGTTTTATCTTCTATGAGCCTATCAACTATATTTTTTACCCAGAATTGCTTGATAAGCTTAGGCACTCTCTGTCTAGGATCTGCTCAAAGATTTTGGACAGTACAGAGCTAGTATTATTCTAAATCCTGTCAAGTTACTTCACATTCAGACTAACAGAAAGTGAATGCAGTGTGCAACAACGTGTTTCAAACAAGACATCTTTTTGTACAGAAGCCTAAAGAAACCCAATTGGTGATTTGACCAACAGAAATAAATGCGTTTGTGATCCTTGATGCTTTAATTTTAGAATATAAATTGAAGTGGGGGGGCAACATCAATGCATTTTTTAAATTATTTTATTTCTTTCCACATAAATTTGAGAAACAACACTGACAGAGATAGTTTCATAAATAAAAATGTTTGAGCATTCTAGAGAATTCTAAGGGACAATTTTGTATTTGTTGCTGAGTTTCTTTGTGATCTTGAGAAATCAAGTTAACCTTTCAGGACTTCAGTTACTTTATCTGTAAAATAGATAAAATATCTCCCTTATAGGACTGTTATTGGGGAAAGTAAATGCATACAAAGAGCTTAGTATACTGCCTGCCCAGCATGTGGATAAATGCTTGCTTCCATCCCCATATCTGAGCCAATATATTTAGGAGTCTGTGTTGTCGAGTAACCTGAAACTGTAGGCCTTAAGTGTCTTTTTGAAGAATGAGAAGTCATGAATACTATGGTAATATTTGACTCAGTTTGTAGTATTTGTAGGAAAAAATCAAAACATCTTCATTTTCTTTAAACCTGATCATGAAAAAAGAGCTCTGTACATGCATAAATTTCCTAAAACCAAAGCATTCCATTTCTTTTCTATGTTTACAACTTTCAGAAAGCTTAATCTATTTAACATGTTCAAGATCCAAAAGAATATTTTAAAATTCATGACATAAATATGTAGTACAGGTTTAGGAGGTGTTAGGATGAATACCAGAGAGTGTTCTCTCTGATTGGGAGCAGCATTTCTTATCTGGAGTGACATCAGGTGACACCCGTGAATGTTATTTTTAAATCATTGGATATGCTTGTTGTTCCAACTGCACCAGCACCTGGTGAAATATGCAGCTGAGGGGACTTGGCAATTTTAAAATAAGTGAATCAGAGATTATTTTTAATTTCAATTTCAAATGCTATAATCACCTGTATTTAATATTAGCCATATTTAGACAAGCTGCCTGTCTCCACTTAAATGTATCCTCTTTACCTCTGTCATTCTGCAAGTCAACATTTTAACTGCTTTCTTTCAATATGTAGATTTGTCTTCTCCCATGACTGGGTTGTCACTAAAACTGTCACAAACTAATTATTTATGTATACCTGTTTATTATTAAGCCAGTAAAATCTTCACCCCCCTGACTGCCTTTCTCCCAGGTCACCTTGTGAGCCAAACTTTGCATTTTTCAGTTAGCTGTTCGTTTCCTATCTGTCTGCATGTACCTTAGAGCCGCTCCACTTTCCTTATGGCAAGTCTTATCTGACTAAGTCACACACCTTCCAGTACTGCTATCCTTTTGTTATAGTCCTACTATTGTATTTTTATTAAAACATTTCTAGTAACATCACTTAAAAGGGTGTTACAACAAAGTATCCCTAAATCACGAAATTAAATTTGAGTTTTTAAAATACCTGTGAATTGACCTAGAGCCCAGAAAATTTAGGTCATTTACAGAAGGAAAACTCAAAACTCAAGCATATCAGTAATGTGACAAGTGCAAGGCAAGCCACTCTTTTTTGAGATGCTAATACTTAGTGCCTTTAGATGACATTTGAGTCATCGTACAATGTTAGAGTATAAACCATATATCAGGCATTGTGTTGGCCATTGTCAGGGCAGCAAGAATGAAAGAAACAGTTTCTACTCTTACAAGGGTCCTACAGTCTACTGGAGGAACTGCACGTATATAAATGACAAAAAGGTTAATAGTTATAATAATAATACCAGAAATACATGAAAAAAAAAAGAGGGAAAAATGAGTTTTCTTATGCCTTGATTTTTTTAAAGTCCTTCCAAGAGATATAGTTTATTAATTTGTAAATTTGAACTTATAATAACTACAATAAACCAAATATTTGTCAAATTGAACTACATTAAAATTATGCCATTGGTTGTTTTTTTTTGAAGAGACTTTTTTGTTTGTGTGTGAGGAAGATTGGCCATGAGCTTACATCTGATCCCAATCCTCCTCTTTTTGATTGAGGAAGATTGTCTCTGAGCTAACATCTGTGCCAATCTTCCTCTACCTTATGTGGGACACCTCCCACAGCATGGCTTTATAAGCTATGCTAGGTCCAGACCCAGGATCCGAACTTTAGAGCACCCAGCCGCCATTGGAGTGGAGCAGGTGAACCTAATCACCGCACAACCAGCCGGCCCCTTGAAGAGACTCTCTTTGTAATTCATCCGCTTAACTGAGTTTAAATGACTTCATTTCTTTTTCACCATCTTTAAATCATACTTATTATTCTTTTTCAGTTGCCATTAAACCAGTAAGATACTCTGATTAATCAAGAATGTTTGAGTATACTTTATAATTTTGAATTATAATTTTGAGTTTTAGAATTGGTGGCTGCTAAAAGAATAGCAGTGAAGTTTGGAATTTTTGTGGATGAATGATTGTACCAAACAGCTGATATGAAATAAAACAGGAAGACATAAGAAGAATTTTTAGATATCATACACGTATATCCAAAACATAATGTTTTACTTGAATAAACTATAGTTCTCATAAAAGGAAATGTCAGTTATTCAATATATAAGGCAGAAATGCCTCTAAAAAATGAAAATAAATATTCAGAGGACAAAGCAAATAAGCAGAGATGGCCTATTCATTTATCCATCTCCAGAGAGATTTGGAACAGACAGTTTGTATTAATATCATTGGGGATAAAAAGGGTTATCCTTCACAAAGGAAATAAGAACCAACATTTATCATTCTGATGAAAGGTTATGTGTTTGCATTAAAACATGTTTCATGCAAATATTTAAACATATGGCCTGTAAACTCTGAATTTTGGAATCACCTGCTATTGTTTAATAGTAAAATGATTATTTGTAACCATTATATGTGTGTGTTTTTCCAAGTGACCAATTCTGCCTGGTCGCCCCTTCTCTTTAATGTCTTTTTATAGGGTCTTAAATATTATTTTCCTAGAAGAGATCAAGACAGTGACTAGATTCCGTTTCACATATTCTGCTTGTGAAGTTAATTAAAATATACTTCTAATCCAAGATTTTTTTCTTAGAAATTCAATATTATTTATAATCTTCAACAGTTTGCATGTTCATGAGACCTAAAATTATGAAAATGCTTTTTTTCAGTAATATCAAAGCAGATATAAAATAGATGAGATTAAATGAAATGGAGAGTTTATAACTGGAAAAAGGACAATGAAAAATTTAACTTTTGAAAAAAAGTCTTAACTAATTTATCATGATAGGCTAAAAAAAATTACTTAAATAAGTTTATTAAATGACCTAAATTCTTCTACTGTGATTTGTTTGTATGGTTTGACAAGTTAAGATTTCACTTGTAATAAAAAAAAAAACTGACTTCAGAGATCAAATAGTCCAGCGTCCGTTTTGACAGATGAGAAAAATGAGGTTAAGAAAAATTAAGTAATATCATCCATAACAATGAAACAAAACAAAACAAATCTGGGCCACAGGTAAATGCCAGAAGTGGAAAACGGATCATCAGACTCAAAATCCAGAACTCTTTGACTATACCACATTGGGATTCAAGTGTTTCGTTTTGTTTTACTGGTCTTCATAACGTGTGTGTGCGTTTTTTCTTTGTTTGTTTTAGGACTGTTTTTGAATAAGTTTGAGCTATTTCTCAAAGAAAACTTGTACATTATGGAGATTAAAGGTCATGAGAGTCACAAGAAGACCTTTCTAAAGATGTGAGGGGAATGTCCCGGGCTTAATAATTAGAGGGTGAGCTTGAGTTTGAAATCAAATATTCTTCTAATGAGTCAGTCAGCTGCATATATTTTCCTTGTAAATTTGAAGGGCGTTAAAATATATTGTCGCTGGAAAATAGAAAACTTTTCTGAAAATATTTTACTGGCACAAGTTATTTTTATAAGTAATCTACGATCTATTCCACTTACTGTGATATTCAAAAATTCTTCTTCTTATTTTCTTTCTAAATTTAATTTGATGTCTAGTTCTAAAATGATGACACATTGTGATATTACCCTCTTTTTTATTTTCATAATTTAAAATCTCCAGGTCTCAATGGAAACATTTTAATATAAATTTCTACATGGCTACTACACAAATACACAGAAAGCTTCTGAAAAAAATCTAACAGAAAAAGTATTATAATAATATTAATATTTATAAAATATAATGGTTATCTATGGACCTAGGTGGAAAGTCTTCAGAATTTCAGGAGATGTGTATGTAGTCTTTCATAAAGTACAGTTAGAGTATTCAAAGGGATGTGTTCATGTTATCTGGAAAAACTATGAATTTGATCAGTGATGCATTAGTTATTAATTGCAAAATCATTTATTAAAAGTTTTCATTGTATTTCCAAGAGTTATTTTCTGTCATTTGGTTTAAACTTGTCCTATTTCTGAATTTAAAAGTCCCTATAACTTTCTTCTGCCAAAGGGAAGGACTTAGTCCAAACTCTTTCGCAGCACCTCCAAATTTTTGTTGAGCTGTCAAAATATCAAAATAAGATTTCATATGCAAAAATATAATCAAAACTCCTAGCACAATGTCAAGCGCATTTGCCTAATTAATGTATTAAATTCTCGATATCAGTTCAATTTGGTACCAGGAATGTTTTTGAACATTGTGCTAGATGCTGTGGGGAATAAAAATAAGTAAATAAATTAAAAAGATATTTTAGTCTAGGAGGAGTTCAGAGAGTAAAAAATAAATTAATTAGGGCATAATCCAATTTTGGAAGTGACCTATGGTGCATAAAATAATAAGGAAGAAGGAGTGATTAATACTCTGTGCTGGTTAAGAGTGAGCTTCCTGGAAGACATAGAACTTAAGTAAAGTGTTAAAGCCCAAATAAGATGTCACTGGCAAAATCATGGGAAGAAGATAATCTGAAGTGGTTCCATATTATTGGAGTGTAAACTGTGACAGGTAGAGTGGCAAAGTACATAGTATTAACTAGCAAACAGTTAAACAGGGATTTATTTCTACAATAATTTGGCATTGAATGAATAAAATTAAAATGAGCTAGAAAATGCAATAAATTAATCTAAACGCGTTTCCTTATAAAATCTATACATTCTATTTACATTGAATGTCAAAAACCGTATCTAAAGAGTCATAATTTTTTAAAGCATACGATTTTTTTTTTTTTAAAATGACCAAAGAAAATTCTTAGGGATTTCCTTATGCTATTCTTAACCATACTGTGATATAACCACACAAGACAAAGATTTTGTTCATTTCAGCTCTAGTGAAACCATCACTTTTCAATTTAAAGAAACCAAATTATTTAAGAATTTTATTGTCAACTTTCAATGATTGTATCAAAACTTCTTACAGGTATTTCTAATTTTATAAGCATCATCCGTTGACTCATTATCCATTATGCCTGCTATTAAATGAAAATAGGAAAAAAGATATTTTAAATGGGCCATAAAAGATAATCTTATATACTTCTCTCAAAAAACCTACAAGGTAGGCCTTATTAACTTCTATTTTATAGATGAAAAAACTGAGTTTCCAATAAGTTAGAGACTTGCCTAAAATCACATATTTTAGCTAAAGTCTCCACACAGATCTTTATGCTGTTCTCAATCCTAGAAAGAGCAATTAGGACATAAAAATAAATGTTTCTAATTATAACATCAATTACTTGCATGTATCTTTACAGTTTACTAACCACTGACACAGGCACTGTGCAATTTTATATGCCTGAGACACCCATGAGTTTGACAGATCAGAGATCATAAAACATGCACTTATCACGAAGCAGCTGAAGCGCCGGAGCCGGTCAAGTCTTCCTCTAGAGTGTGATTCCAATGTGCACACATCTCCAACCTAGACTTTTCAGGACTAATGATAATTACTTCACTGTGGACCGCTTCCCCTACTTGATCACCAGAGGCTTGATGTTAGGAATCTTATATACTTCTTATTTCATCCTATTAAACCATTAAATCTGTGTACTGCTATATTTATCAGAAACACAATATGGTTCAGTTCCTCCATCACACATGCTAGAGATTTGTAAATTCAATTCACCTGTATTCAAAAAATCAAAACGTTTGCCATGAACTTGTACAATGCTAGACACTGAGGGCAACATAAGGATGAAACATTATGTTTACTTTTAAAAGTTTGTAAATATTATAAGTCTAATAAAAATAAAGTTTTGAAATATCTAATGAGAGAATTATTTTCTGTCTTTATGTTTGTCAATTTCTGACCATCTCTCTTTCTCTGCCTTTCTCTGTCCCTTTGCTTTTATATCTCTCTCCCTTTCACGCACACACACACACAGACACACACACACAAACACACAGAATTAATTCAGAAGACACTTTTGGGCCCCTTCTTCTTCCCACATTGCTAATCCCTAGTTAGAACATCACAGAAATACCTCAGACATGTTACAACATGAGTATAAGTAGTTAGAATCACCAACTGCCCATTGTAGATCGTTTAATATTTTGTGCACGCTAAAGTGCATGTTAAAAAAAACAGTTTGGTAGTAACAAATGTAAGACAATATGAGTCATAAACAGATAACGTATTGTAATGGATCAGTAAAGATCAAATGATGGAAAATCTAACAGAAGTTAAACCTATAAATAGCTGGGCCTCCTGCAGTGGAGGAAAATTTAGCACATAGCAATTAAAGAAGAGTGAAGACAACATTTAATTCACATGGGAAGAAATAAGTGAATTTATCACAGTGCAGTCAAGAACAATAAAAGAATCAATATATTTCGTTATTCACATATTATAGAAGTGATTAATGCCTACTATTGTGAGTTTTATATATTTATGTTTATATATGCATATATATTTGATCAAATTGGCCAGTTAAAATTAAAATGTAATCATAAATCAACAAATTACTTTTTAAAAAATCAAACTACAAAACCATCTATGAAAATTAAATTATTTTCTTAAAGTCTGTCACTTGAAGTTAGCTAAATCATACTGCTAGTGTGATTTATACCTAAGGTTATAATATTCACTGAGGGTATTATTGCAATGCAAAAAAAAAAATGCTACTAACATTACTGTGACCACATAAGAAAGGTAAATTAGGTTGTGAATAGTCAGAGAAAGAGCGTATACGACCACATAAGAGAATATAATTAGAAAGATATCCCTCCTATAGTGTGCACCAAAGGGCGTTTTAATATTGCTAAAAATTTTATATGAACAATTATTTTGCAAATGTGAACTGATAAATACATTATAAGCATAAAAATTCTAGGATATTTCACAATATTATTGCTTCTCTAAATACTTGAAGAGAATGACAATTATAAAATTACAATTTCAAGTACTATTATACCCAAGACCCTGTGCTAAATCCTAAAGAGAATAAGCATAAAAGAGAAGCAGAGTTGAATAAGTCAAATCACTGGCAGCATTGGGGTAACTAATAGGGCAAGACAAGACATCAGGGAAATATTTACAGAAGTAAGCAGTGATGAGAATTTATGGGGAAACCATTGCCATCAGAAATCCAACCCGCCCTGAGACAAAAGACTTCATACAGATGGTAAGTCTGCGTTCGTTTGCAGCAGCAATAGGCCCTTCAGACATTGCGAACAATCACCTGGGCAGATTACACTCTTAGCCGTATAAACACATATGTACTCCTAGGGGCACCACTTTCTTAAAAAAAAGTAAAATATAGGGCAGCACCATGATAAGAAATAGATAGACATTATGATATTCGGAAAACATAGCACTAGAGTTAGAAAATTCTCTTCTGCTGACTTGTGTCATTAACATTAGACACATGGAATCCCAAAAAGGGCAGAGTCCTTATGTGTCCAACTTTGGTATCTAAATGAATTAGAGGAAGCAGCAGAGTGGAGTCAAACACGCTGGGATTGGAGTCCCAGTTGATTAACCACCTGTATGGTTATAAAAGGAACCTAATCTCTTGTAGCTTCTGTTGCCTCCTGTGTAAGATGGAGACAATACAGAGGTACAAGTTGGCCTCAGCCTATTTATCTTCTTGCTCTTATATCACTAATGTCAAAGAGTGTCACAAAGTATACACTAAACAAACAGTTTTTTGAATAAAAATATGTATAAAATTCCTGGTTCATTGATTTCCATTTGTAGACTGTGGGTTCAGGTTACCTCTTTAAGTTTCCATCATACATTGCACTGATCACAACTCTGATTATAAAACTATTTATGCAGCATTGTTTTGCTTTTCCTTTACCTTTATCTAGATATAAGTCTATGAGACCAAAATCCATGTTCATTTTTTTCAGTAACTCAAAAAAATCTATGTTCAATGTGTAAGGTAAGCACCCAATACATTTGATTCTCCTTTCTTTAAGATTGAAAAAACAAAAAGAAACAAACAAACAAACAAAAACAAACAAAAAGATTATTACCAGATTATTAGGTATAGTAGACTTTCCATGATCGATAACTGCCAATGGTTGCCCTAAAACATAGAAAAGGTTTTCCCTAGGCCAATTAAAATTTCCTTCTTTACTAAAACTCACAAAATAATCATTTTACCACTTATACTTTATTTTCACATTTACGTTTTTTTTTTTCTTTGAGGAAGATTAGCCCTGAACTAACATCTGCCAATCCCCCTCTTTGTGCTGAGGAAGACTGGCCCTGAGCTCACATCAGTACCCATCTTCCTCTACTTTATATGTGGGATGCCTACCACATCATGGCTTGCCAAGCAGTGCTGTGTCTGCACCTGGGATCTGAACTGGCGAACTCCAGGCTGCCAAAACGGTACATGTGCCCTTAACCGCTGTGCCACCGGGCCGGCCCTACATTTACATTCTAATCTGAGTCATTCATTCATTAACAAACACTGAAGTGCCTATTATCTACTGGGAAATTAAAGCAAGATGGTCCTTGCCATCATGCCCACAGTTTAGAAGGAAATTGAGTCATTTGATTTTCAAAGAACCTTGAGATATAATTATGATAGCTATTTTTAGCTTTGATGTACAGATTAGTGAACAAAAACTTAGAGATGTTTAAATGACTTTTCCCAGATGATAATTAATAGGTGTCTGAGTTTTCTTACGTATTTTCACATCCATTAGCAAACAAAACAAACCTTCATGTACCTCAAGATAGAAATCAATACACTGCTTTATTTTATCTTTTCTAGGATAAACCATTTTAAATCTGTAAACCTCGTTATGACTTTTCTATATCCTCTTAGCTTTGCTGAATATTATTAAAGTTAAACTACTCTCCTCTGCTGTTGAGTTATAATTTTAAAATATAAGCATCTTATTGCAATAAAATAGGTATTTGATTATACTTTGAGCTGCAGCTCATGACAAACTATGATGGAAGAAATCCAAAAAACCAGTAGTCACTAACTTTTTAGAATTTGAATATATTGAGCAAGCTATCAGAAAATTATAATTTATTTTTATTTTTGTTAACATAGAAGAAAAGCTTACATAGAGTGTTTGCCCATAACAGTCAATGCATGAAGCCACCTCATAATTTTGGCTCTCATTTTAAATCATGTTCAATAACAACATGTTTAAAATGAAGGCAAGCTGTCATAAGGCAAGCTGGGGGTAAAAAGAGTTTGGCAATTAAAAAGCTCCAGCACATTTACCAATCTGAATATTCAAGAATTGTAAATCATTAATCATAAGTAAACCACCTGCTGGGGACACTGTAACCCAGCGTAAAGATTTGCCATGTGCTTAATTGTCAGTTTCAGATTGAATTTTTATCCGGGGAACACCAATATTCCAGCTGATATGGGCGAAGCTTTTATTAATTTTGAAAATAAAAATAATTGTATTTCTCACTGTATTTCAAATATTGCAATAATCCTGTTTGAAATGACGATTGTTTCATACGCCATTACATTTTTATCACTTATTAAATAGCTCACTATTACAGGTGATGAGACAATATTTAAGCTTTTTACATGTTAAAACAAATCTGTCATTTCAAGCAGGAAAGCGATGGACTTGCTATAAACCTAAGAGGTTTAGCTAGTCATATGCTTGTCACTCAGTTTTCTTAGCATGTGTAAATTTATAGCCTACTTTGCTATGGGCCACAAGCTGAATTCTGACAATAACTAGATATTCTTAACTCAGTTCTACCAACATTTTTGTGTGTGTGTGAGATTGGCCCTGAGCTAATCTTCCTCTTTTTTGCATGAGGAAGATTTGTCACTGAGCTAGCGTCTGTGCCAATCTTCCTCTGTTTTATGTGGGATGCTGCCACAGCATGGCCTGAGGAGTGGTGCCAGGTCTGTGCCCAAGATCCGGGCCTGTGAACCTGGGCCACCACAGAAGCGGAGTGCAACCTTAACCACTACACCCACAGGCTGGCACCCTCTACCAACAATTTTTGAACCAAGTACAAAATGTGTGTGTTTGTGTGTGTGTATTTGACTGGTTTTCATGGTTTATTTATATGGTCAAAAACATATTACCTCTATTTATTATGAAATGTCTAAGAAATCCTGGGTGAGGATTAACTGGTAAGAAAACTTAAAATAATTGCAGTTGAATAGAAGAAAAGAATCTCCTTCTTCATCATGCTTTATGCCACAAAGCCAGCTTAAGCACTTCCTCATGACAGACGTGCATCTTGCTAACCGAGAGCACAGAAAACACTGGAGTCTCAACCCCTTACAGGTTAGGTCGGAGCTCAGGTGGGAAACACAGAAGTTTCGTAGTACCTAGATCTGGCCTGACGGGATTCAGTGAGACTGACTTCTCCCAAAGCTGCTCACAGAGTGGAGTGCAAAACCCAGAAAGATAAGGGACATAATTTTGACTAATGAGAGGCAGGAGACTTGAAAAAGCCACTGCATCAATTTCTTGAACTAGAATCCAGAGAAATTAAATAACTTATACTACGTTACCCAGCCAAGCTATTCCACTACGATATGAATTCCAAATCTATCTGTACAAGCGAAGGTTTCCTGATGTTTTGAGCTTGTGCCTTTTTGATATAGGACACACTCTGAGCACTTTTGACACTAAACCCATGCTTCAGTATGTTTCCCACCGTCTCTCAAAGTTTAGATTGCATTAGGAAGACTAGTAGGACTTGTCAGAAATGTAGAATCTGAGGTCTGCCACAGTCCTCAAGACACTTTTATTTGCACTTGATGATACCAATGCAGGTAATTCTCAGATTAAACTCTGAGCAAATGTCATATGGTGCTCCTGCAATAATGGAATTGCATAGCTTATTATACTGTATGGAAAACTACTGAGAAATCTGCAATTCCTAGGTAGCAAGCATGATCATTCTCATGCGTGCTGATTCTGAATTCTCTGCGCCAAGCATAGATTTCATCGGGCCACAGCTTCTATGATCTTCAAGCTTCCCATTCATCTTCATTCTATGTCATTTTTTAAAACCTATGTCTACTGTTTATCTATATTTTTCTTTCACTCCACATTACAGTCAAATATAGGCATTTACTACATTTCGGTCATCAGACAATAACTTCTTTCTTCCTAGATATTCAAGATAACCACTATTATCTCATGTGGCCTAGCATGTACTCATTGGCCTGTTTGGTCTGCCCAGATTGATTGTTCCTGCCAACCCACCATCCTGGTTCTTTTCTAAATGCATTTCTGATCATGCCATCCTCCTATATAAAAGCTCTCATTAGTTCCCCAATGTTTCAGAATAAACTCATTAGTCTACAAAGCCCTGTGTGTTCTATTCTTTCTCTTGAACCTGATTTCGTGATATTCTGCCCCACACTCTGTCTGGTCCTGACTAAATGAAACATTTTAAGTCTCTCTCATCCAGCATATTTCTGCATGTAACAGGCCATTGCAAATGTTTTTCTCCCAGAACCCTACTTTATGATAAACCCAGTCTTCTCTTCATTCACCAACCCACCCTGCAGATTTTAGTTCCTAGACTGCTTACGTAGGGAGTCTTCTCTGCTTGGGTAAAATTCCTGTTAAACAATCTTGCAAACTGGCCAACACTTTTCACAGCCACAATTTTACGTTTTTGGTGCAATTATTTAATTTGGTCAGTCTTCCCCACCGGACTTTGGGTTCCACGGGGTAGAGACTATGTCAGCTTTGCTAACCTGAGCCCTCCTTGCCAGTGCTTGGAACATTTTAGGTGTTCGGTGCATATGCTTGTGGAATATGTGAAGTATTAAAAAGGTTGTTGACATCCCTAGGGAATTGGGAAGTAATCCACAGACAAGAGGGCGGCAAATTTTGTAAACTGGTCATAAGATGCTTAGATTTCTGATGTAGAAAGATACTTCACAGCAATTGGAGACGGCACTGGAGCAAGAACAGACTGGAAGTGAGCAAAGAGGTCAGAGAGCTACTGTATCATTCTAGGTTAGAAAGAGTGAGAGTCCAAATGAGGAAAGTGACAATGGGATCGAATGTTGGGGAGTGGAGATACTACTGATTGAGAGAAATAATGGAGTCTCTGATAAGTGTGTATGAATAAAGAAGGAAAATGAGAAATCAGAAAATCCTATAATGTAAGGTGAAGCAGGTTTTGGAGAAAAGTATAAATTCGTGGTTGAAAACTGAGCTATCCATGAGAAGCTTTTACAAGTATTATGAATAGGTCTGCTGCTCAAAATCTCACATCTTCAGCATAAAAGTGGACATTGAAACAAACGAAAATGAGCTATCATAACCTGGATACCATCCTTCTTCTAACAATTCAGTTCAAATAAATGGAGTCATACAACTAATTTACAAAGCTCTGTGAATCCTATCAAGAATATCTCATCTCTACCATAGATACCTGATAATTTAATACTCGTTTTGCCACATCAAGTTTCCCAGAAATACAGCCATACCACTTTATTTACACTATAATGATTTCTGGAAACTTGAACCCTCCTTACTTTGGCCAAGAAAGTCGGAAGTATTTCCCTTTCTAGAGAGCTTCTCCATCGCTTAAGCCTACTGCATGGAATCCATCATTCATTATCCTGCCACACTAACCTCCTTAAATGCTGCTTTCATCTTAAAAGAACTTATAATGGTTCTGCGTGTCTTGCACATCAAGTCAAATTTGGCATTAAAAAGACTCAAAAATATGCCTATCTTAACTCTCTGTTCTCCAACATGAAGCCTGCAGTAAGTTAAATCTTATGGTTACATGCCTGCTGCTTTTCTCTCTTCCTTTTCTCCTGCGCCATGTTAGTCATGTCAGTACTTTAAGTGCATGATAAAAATCATACTTCCCTTCTCCTCCACAAATACTTCCAGTCTTTCCCATTCCACATTAAGCTCTGCCTTTTCCCTTTCTATAACATTCACACATTTATTTGTAAACTTCTGATATACATTTTCACTTTTAATCCTCTTTGGGATTGCTTCCTACTCCTGACTTCTTGGCATCCCACACAGCATGGAGCAAGCATTTAGCATGTGCCAGGTGCTCAATATGCTCTCTTTGTGATGACTAAGGGAAGATGAGCTCTGTGAACACCTAAGGAGAACAATGAAAAAGCCAGAATTTGCTGCATGATTTCATTTTAATGTCAATGTGACACAGAAATCCACTATTGAGCAAAACAAGGAGATGACTGCCATTTTTACCAAATAGTTGAATTCTAAAAGAGTTTTGTTTAAAAGTTGAGGAAGAAGCATTAGAATTTCCCAGCAAAGAACTACTTCAGATGTTGAAAATTCAATTTTGTGTGTCATAATTGCACCATTTAGTATACCCTAAAGTTGATTTGATGCGTTTCTAATTTCTGCCCTTATTTCTTGACAGTACAATGTATTTTTTCTTATTATGAATGATTTATTATGAGTTGTCAATAAATATATCATTTTACAAGTAAATTCCATTTCATCTGAATAACTGAGTTTATGACACATTGTGACAACAAAGTTAGTTTGAGCTTTATGTAGTTAATGAAAAACAGCTGCGTTCATCGTATTCTCTCTTCAGAAGCAGCCCTTCCATGAGATGAATTTGGTAGCCCTGCATGGCGAAGCCTTCCAGAGACTGCAGATTTGGAGCTAGCTCAAAATAAACACCTCTGGAAATTAACAAAGCAATGTCTCTGATGACTTGGAGTTAGGAAAATTGTATCATTTAGCAGCTGTCTGATTTCCGCAATGCCTTATACTCCAGCTAGTCGTGTAACATATTGATACATTCATGTATTCACTCATTCATTCATTCAACAATTATTTAGAGAGAGAGTAGAGTGTAAACCAGACAAATCCTCTGCCCTTACGTTCTTTCATTCAGTACTGTGGATTTACATCAGCCACCATGACTTTGTAATTAAATCACAGTCTACTCAGAGCACAAATCTGGGGCCAGACTTCATAGGCCCATAGTTTCTGCTGTGTGTAAATTACTTCACACATTTGTGTCTCAGTTTTCTCATCTGAAAAGTGGGTATTATAACAGTATTTTGTCAAAATATTATACTGAAGATGAAATGTATTAATGTTATTAAAGCACTAAGAAAAGTTTGTCACTTAGTAAATAGTAAATAAATGTTTGCTACAGTTGTATTTAATTTAATGTTATAAGATTATTACGAGTAATGCGTGTTCATTGCAAAAGCTTCTCCCTGTTGATGACTTAAAAATAAAGTATGATCTATCTAAAAATATGTGAATAAAAGAAAATGTGAGAAGGAGCAGGACTTTGGAATAGGTTATGTAGAAAGAAAGTCACGGGCAACTCTAGAATGGTGTAACTTTACGTGGCCATTAATTTTCCAAAGATAATGATTAGCTTCCTGGCCTACCTCTGCTCTAAGGACTTCTATTTGCTCATATATGTTTTGCCTATAAAATATCGTTCATCTACATTGATTACAAAGCACAGTAAAATATATGTTTCCCTTTTAAAAGAATAAAATTTGAAATATGAAATAGTTGCTACATATTTTAGCTCTTTACATATCTGCATTTTGACTCTTTTTTAAAGATCAAGTTAAATGAACACCCGGGGTTTTCTATGTACTTGACTAATTAATTGGCTCAGTTACCAATCTCATTGCATTTATTAAGAAAACTTTATGAGAACAATAAATCCTAGTTCATCAAGGGAAATTAAAACTTATAGAAGTTGGTAAGAAACAATAATCACTGCATCCTGCAAGTTGAGGACAGAGCACGTAGGGGGACACGTTCCCTTGTTATATTCTGCGATTCAGACTTGACGTACATTAATTTGCTCAATACCCTCTGACCATTTCTTGTTCTCTGCCATCTCTACAAACACACTGCTCAAAATTACCACCTTTCTTTTAAATACCTTCTGGTGTTGATTTTGTGTGAGTTTGGGGAATAATATAATGTCATGGGCAAATTTCACTTATTAATTTTTATTAATTCATTTTAAGTTCAATTGGAACACAGCCATGACATTCAGAATGCAGCACTTTGCAAAAGGCAGAGTATCAATTTCAACCAGTAAATGTACCTACTAAGTCTCACATTTAAGATAATTTGGAAGATATGGTTTTAAAACTTCGCAGAATATAGAAAAGAAGATGTGAAGTGGGAAGAAAAAACATATTTATCAAGGGGAAAGAAGGACATAACCACAAAAAAGAGAGAAGAAAATCTTTAGCTTTAGAAGAGAACAGGCATCAATTAAGAGCTGGTGGTGCTGTGGAAGGCAGCCTCTAAACGATCCCCACTGATCCTTGCCTATGAATATTTATATTTTTTTGTAATCCCCTCTTTGAGTGTGGGCTGGACCCAGGGACTCATTTCTAAAGAATACAACATGGCAAAAGTAGTCTGATGTCATTTCCCAAATTAGGGAAGTCTCTGGCTTTTGTCTTCTCACCCTCTCTGACTCTCTCTGACTCATGCTGAGGGAAACCAGCTGCCAGGTGTGAGCTGCCCAATGGAGAACTGATGTCTCTGGACAACAGCCACCGAGGATCTGATAGGTGCCAACAGCCGTGTGATCCAGCTTGGATGTTGAGCCTTGAGATGGCTGTAGCTCCCGTCTACACCATGACTGCAGCTTTGAGAGAGCCTCTGAGCCCAAGGTCCCAGCTAACGCTTGCCTAGATTCCTGACTCAGAAATTATGAGATAACAAATGTTTGTTGTTTCAAATAGACCATATTTACTCCACTTATCCAGAGTTATCTATGCCTACGCAATCCTTGCATTTTCTGTTAAAATAGAAAGCTTCTGGAGGACAGGCAAAGTAATGCCTAACAAGTTTTGTACATCGATTATTTCAGAACATAAATGTGTATGGATTATTTAATGTGTTCTCTTAACGAACATAAAAGTATTTTCTATCAAAATGAGCTACTGATTTGAACTTTAATTACCCAAATAATTGCTTCTAATTCCTGGTTCACTTTAACTTTGGATTATTGGGTATGAAAAATTATTTATTCAAGGTTAGGGTTCCTTCCATTTGTCACTTAAAAGAAAAAAGCTTATAACCTAAACTTGAAGAATGGAAAGTTGAAATCTAAAATCCTCTGTAATCTGTCAGAGAAAAACATCTCCCTTTCAAATTACAAGAAACCAAAAGCATGAAATGTCATTCTACATGGTTTCACTTACAGTTGATTCCATAAATTGTGATTAGTTTGAATATCTGTTATATTAATAACTTACTTTCTGCATCAACAGATGCAAACTTCAAAACCCTTGTCTATTTGCTCTTCATTTTTAAAATACTTCCTTAAAAGATATAATATCAAGGGCTTTTAACGCTTAGAAAAAGACAGATAACCAAATGTAATCCTATAATAATATTCCTGTTCAAACTAGGTTATATTGATTGACATGTACCAGATATTTTTATAGGCATACAAATATGAAAAAAATAAACATACACATTGAAGTCCACATACTCTGAAAATGTCTGACTATGCAAACTACATATCAATATAGTAAATTCCTATACCTATGTGATAAAAAACAATTAATAGAAAATATCCTGAGCAAATTCAGAAATAATTATATCTATATATAATTATCATTCTCACTTTTTTATCAAATACATTTTAACTACAATGGGCCAAAAACCTACTATTGGAAGAGAGAAACTTATTTGATAGATACATAGCAATTTTGTGATTACTTCAATATGCAGTTTTTAAAAGATTTCTCAGATATCTTTCAAAATGGTTTGTGTATACACATGCATTAAAATGAAAGCAGAGAAAAAATAACTTGGCAAAATATGACGGCATAGAAAAGTCGTGCAAAAGTGTTTTAGAAATATGTGTCTTCCACTGGCTTCTGCCATAGAAATTAAATTATATCCAGTGCAAATTATAATTATCAATTATTGTTATCTTCTAAATTATTTAACATATGAGTTAATATTTCTACATCAAAATTTCAAGCACTGGTATGTTTTGATATGTCTCACCAAATTTTATAAGTTATTGAATCTAAACATCAATTGTAACTCGCATCATTATGTACTAAGAAGAGAAAAATAGTGCCTATTAAACTCTGATACACCAGAGATTTAAGATGCTTCACAAATCCAGATATGCTGAAATGTGAAAAAAGTGCATGATATTCCAATGAAATATGATAATTATTTTATATGTCTATACAAAATAGTCAAAAAAAATTCAAGGCGGGGCCACCCTGATGGCGCAGAGGTTAAGTTTGCATGTTCCACTTCAGCATTCCAGGGTTCGCTGGTTCCGGTCCTGGGTGTGGACCTATGCACCACTTATCAAGCCATACTATGGCAGGCATCCCACATACAGAGGAACATGGGCACTGATGTGGCTCAGGGCCAGTCTTCCTCAGCAAAAAGAGGAGGATTGATGGCAAATGTTAGCTCAAGGCTAATCTTAAAAATAGTCTCAAGGTCTGCAGAAGTTTTAGGAAAGAATATGTTTATGCTTTTAGAAAAATCCACTAAAATCATTTTTTAACTACCTTTTTTTTAGACAAGACTTTCTATTTATGTACTTGTAAAAATCCACCTTGGTTTTTAATGAACATCAATTATACTTCAATTTTTCATATTAGTCATGAAGAAAAATAATTTCGACTCCTTTACAGAACTGCCAATTGCAATTTACCTTGGCTCTTTCAGGCAAGAGAAGGTTTATAATCAACAAGTTGAACGTTTACTAAATGACAAAGGAACAAAATTATAAATGAATAATATAATCCAATATTTTCCTTCAAATAAAAAATTATTATAGTTTTAGTAAAGAAGTTCCTAAAAAAATATGAAAGGACGTTTCTTTTTTGTATCTGAGTTATATTATTGGAAGGACTCTTAAGGTGAACATAAAAATTGTTTGTAAAAATCATTAATATTCCATTGTTTGTTTCTTTTTAGATTTTTTAATTTTTCCTTTTTTTCTCAAAGCCCCCTGGTACATAGTTGTGTATTTATAGTTGTGGGTCCTTCCAGTTGTGGCATGTGGGATGCCACCTCAGCATGGCTTGATGAGGGGTGCCATGTCCACACCCAGGGTTGGAACTGGTGAAACCCTGGGCCGCCAAAGAAGAGCGCGTGAACTTAACCACTCGGCCACGGGGCCGGCCCACTATTCCATTGTTTTAAAATTTCAATGAATAGAAAGTCTCAAAGTATTGGGAAGTCTTTAGAATAAAAGCAGGTTAAATATTATGCCAAAGGCCTAGAAACATAGATATGATAGAATATTTTCTCCTAGCTTCCTAAACCATGCAATTTCACTGTACTGTTAAAGAAAGGCTGCCTGTTTTAACAAAAGGAGCTGACTTTGGGTTCTAGCTGTGTGACCTTGGACGATATAAGTCCTCTGGAGATCAACTTCCTTAACTGTGAGACACACATCCCTCACATACTTGTTTTTTTAGGGTTAAATAACATGTATAAAGACTCTAGGTTAGTGCCTTAAGTTTAATTGCTGTTCATTGTGAAAGGAACTTGCATTATTTTATAAGAGCACCACGTATTTGTCTTTCAACAAATACTAACACAATAGCAATTGACGAACTTTTCAAAATATATTAAAGCAAAGGAAGTTCATCTTCCTTAAATACACTCTTACAGAAATTATCTGTCCCTTTTAGGTCTACATTATAAACATGCAACCAAATACAGCTACATACAAGGAATATATCAATTAGCCTCGTCACTGTCCTTTAGGGGCCACTTGGGATTTTCTGGAGACATTTCTGATTGTCAAGACTAAGGAAGGCCTACTACTGGCATCTAGTGTGTGTAGGCCAGGGATGCTGCGAAATAGCCTAAGATGCAAAAGAGTGTACTCAAAACAAGGAATATCCTGCCCCGAATCTTTATCGTGCTGTGGCTGAGAAGCACTGCCCTAGGTGTTTCTGTGGGCAGCCATTATACCATGTAGAAAAACAGCTATAATGAAAGAAACAAGCCTGAAAAGGTAAAAATGTATAGTCAGGGTTTTATTGTTATTAGGAAAAATAAGAAAAAAAAATTAGACTTTTAAAAAAAGAATTTCCTAGTGTCATTTGTTATCTGCTTGTTATTCACTGCTTTTTAGATTACGAGGTATTCTAGTTTTTTCTTTTCAAAATCAGGTTTGTGAATACTAGCAGTTCGCTGTTGTGTGGGAAGGCAATTATAGGCTCTGTCTTAGACACTCAACACTTGATAATTTCAGTGGAATTTGTCTCATTTCCCACCCAAAAGGAAAAAGAAGAAAATAGCATTTATATGGATCTAAGGATCTATTATCTGTCAGGAACTGCCATCACGTTTTGTCCTGGTTTAAAAATATACATTTTTAACCTTCTGTATTGCCAGAAACTATGCCCCTGAAACCATATTCAAATGCCTGTGTCATATCAAATTCCAAGCTGAGATACACTGCCTTCCCATGCCAGGACCTTCTCCTACCAGGCTTTCTACTGAATGCTATGTAGATCAAGCTAAATTGCCATGGTACCATCCATCTAAAAGCTCCAGGATGTCTTTTGTGGTTGAAGAATAATCACTTACTCAATTCAATTCAACAAATATTTATTAAGCATTCATTCATTCTTGTATTTTTTCCCTTGTGGGCTTCTATCCTTATGAGCAGCTGAAGAACCAAATGACTCTCATTTATTAAAGACTTTTATTTTAACGATGCTTAAGTGCAGTTCACAGCTCTTCAACTGCTCTTACCAAATCCTCAGAGGCTCCATTGTAGAGGAAATTCTCGTTCCATCATACAGAAACAAGAGTAATGTGTTCCCTTTTCATTTTGTCAAAAAAATATCAGCATTATAAGTAGGGGAGGGATGTGCAGGGTAGACATGGTATGTCTAAATACATCATTATATATTACTACTATAAATAAGCTTATTTATATACTCATATTAAATGTGAATTTACCTGTCAAAATGCTATATGTGTCAAGTGTTTGTACTGCATGTTATGTAGGAAAAAAGAGCATTTTTTAAATCACCTTTTAATTGCTCCTGCTTTACATCCAATGTTGAGATAATACAAAAGTCTGTTAAATGTTTTAGGAAACATATGCTCCTATTTCCAATAAGGACAACCACATTTTTTCCTTTTTCTCCTGAGAAGCAGAAAGAAGAGATGCCAATCTTAAATATTCTTTTTTGGATCAATATATAGATAATTCCTTCCAAGAACATTAGTCATAGGACTGCTGGGAACTGTCTCCTGATTTATCCCAGCCAAAAAAAGATTGAGCATCTTCTCTAGAGAACCCTTGTGGATTTTGTCTTTCCCAGTGGATTTTGTCTTTCCCACCTTGGGATTCAGAAGAGTACTCCAGTACATTCTCTTGGGAATGTCAAAAATAATAGCCTATCTGTCATCTGTCTTGGAGCCAGAGTTACGTTTCTCTTATAGGAGGCTTTCTGCTTTAGCACTTCATAAGGTTGTTTCAAAGTCAACGTGCCAGGTCTGTCAGAAAGTACTACTGAGGATACCACAAAGCCACTTACTTTCCTTTAGTTTAGGCAAAGCTAAATTGAACTTTTCAGGCAGCCTAAAGTTCCAAACAGAGCTCATCCTCCTGGCTGTGAAGGTCTGAGGTCTAGGATGTTCATCTTGACCAATCCAATATTCTAGACTCTTCACAAACATAAAAATACAGGTTTAATACAATCATAAATGATGCGCTTATGCCTACACAATAAACTTCCTTTTCTACAGCATGGCATTAAAAGCTCTTGTCAGTTGGGTTTCAACCGAGTTCTCTAGTGCTATTCCCTCCTGGATGCATGAAAGGAATTCCTTTATGTTCTGTTTTTTTAGAGCATGGTCTTTTTTACACTATACTCTTTGCTGATATCTCAAACACCTTTTAAAAATATTATTTTCCTAAGGAGAGGGAGCATATCCTGCTCATTTTAATACCATCCATAGTGCCTAAGATGATAATTTGTACACAGTAGAAATTCAGCAAGTGTTTGAAGGACTAGAAATAATAAGTGAAATGAAACAAAACAAAATGGTATAATCATTACAAAAAGAAAAAAAAAATGAAGTATAATATTGGGTCATTTTTCAGCCCTGAAAGGTAATCAGTTGTGAAAGGAATGCTGGCGTTGGGACAGTGGTCTTTTTCTGCATTGTCTCATTCACCAAAAGACTTGCTTACACCCGCGTTGCTTTGCACACCACTGACTTCTTGAAATAACATGCTCACAAATCTATTGAAATTCTTATAACAAAGGCCCCTTATAATCTCTCAATCAAAAATCCAAATATCTTTCCCATTTCTCATCTTTGTCAATGTCCTTGCTGTGTCTGTCGCTCAAGCATACATCTTAAGTCACTTTCACTTCTTGGCTTCTGTGACATCTTACTTTCTCATCTCCTTAACTCTCTGATCACCTGCTTTACTGTTTTACTCATATCTTGTCATTTAAACACCTAAGCATCTATTTATTTTTACTCTTTATCCTTATACCCTTTTTCCAGCTAACACAATGTTTTAACTTATCCATTACTTTATGTATAAAAGGCACAGCCTTCACTTTTTCTAAAATTCAGGTTTCACTAAGTAAGTGTTTATTAAATTAATAGTATTGAGCGAATCACTCTCTTACTGTATCATCACTGTCACAATAATAAGAAAAGTACCCCATTCCTTATCTTGAAACTGTGTTCTGCAAATTGGACTTCACATTATAGACTTGGCAATCTTCAGGGTTTAAGATAGTATTAACATCTAACAGGCAAATATTGCTCTTTTCATAATGCACTGCTTAGCTCAACTTTACATGAAATAGTAAGATTTTTAAAGAGATCAGTTTATTATCTTGAAATATAAACATACACAAAATAGCCACTAATTCAAATGGCTGTGTCAATGAAAGAGCTTTCTGAAGGCCCTGGTGGAGTCGGGCTAATCATTGGGTTAGAAAGCGTCTCAGGCATGGAAATCTGTGCATCCGGCTCCTCCTGGCGCTCAGCTACATAATACTTTGAAATGGAACATAATGCTTGTTCTTTTTTTTCTTTGTGAAATCTTTAAATAAATTTGGAAAAGATATTATCCTATCATGCTTTCACAGATGAAAATATTTCAGGACTGCAATTGCAAATGAGAACAACAGAATGTATTGCACAAACATACGCTATTTTTATCTTTGTTAGTCTTAATAATCACATGCAGCACTCATTTATAGAAGTGAGTTTTTCATGGAAAATAATAAAAGTATGTTCATGGTTCAGTAAATGAATCTCGGATATATAAGCACACTTGACAGATTTTAGCCTCTAATGCCTTAATCCTTCCCCAGCATCACTGATGCAATCTATGAAAAGCTAAGTATTAATTTGAAAGTATCATTTTTGTTTACTTCATCTGGAAAGGGAAGATTCACAGCGCATCTTGCGTAAATTGCAATTATACATAGCATACTTTTTAGAACCATTTTCATGTAACACTTTACATAATTGAATTGTATTCACTTGACTTTTTTCATGGGAATGAATGATACAGTTGAAACATGAGTCACTAAAATTAAGACAACTTGGCTTTAAAATAGCAACATAATACTTGTAAAAGTTATCAGAAAAAGATAATTCTTCATTTCAGATTAAACATGAGAGCTGTACTGGAAAAATATATTAAAAATTACAATGTTTAAAGTATTTAAAAATAAAACAATTGGTATTTTAAAAACGTTTTACTTTGAAATAATTCAAGATTTACAACAGAGATGGAAAGATAATATAGAAGGTCCCATAAACCTTTCATCCAGTTTATCCTAATGTTAGCATCTTACAAAACAACAGTATGTTTATCTAAATTAAATTTGATGTTCTTGGGTCCAAGCTGATCATATTGCATTTAGCTGTCCTATTTCCTTAGTCTCTTCCAATCTGCGGTTCCTTATAATTGACACTTTTGAAAGGTAATAGTCAGCAAAGTTGGAGAACATTTCTTAATTTGGGACTGCCTAATGTTTTCTCATGATCGGATGAGATTAGGGATTTTAGGGAAGAATACTACAAAGGATGGAAAATTACTTTCCCATCATACTATGCTATAGGTACAGACTCTAATGTGACATTTCTGGGTAACTTGGACGTCCTGGTTAAGGTTGTATCTGCCAGGATTCTCCAATGTAAGGTTATTATTTTTCCCTCTACAGACTCCATCAGAAGTGAGTCACTGAGTCTGGCTCTCACTCGAGAAGAGAAGAATTAAGCTCCTCCTGCTGGAGGGAGTAGTATCAAAGAACTGTGGGCATGGGCATGTGTAAAAGCACCACAATAATTAATAAATATTTT
This sequence comes from Equus asinus, assembly GCF_041296235.1. Taxonomy (NCBI): domain Eukaryota; kingdom Metazoa; phylum Chordata; class Mammalia; order Perissodactyla; family Equidae; genus Equus; species Equus asinus. The sequence continues at coordinate 4,717,881 of NC_091807.1, forward strand.
GGGGGAGATACTTGAGGCTATACATATATCTTGTTTCTCCTCATAGATTTCCCACTAATTTAGCATTCAACTTACTATTTTATGTCCTAGGAATATTGAGAGACAGAGAGAGATATGTATGTATATGAATATATATGATGTATATCTGATATTTATACTGATATATATTATTTAATATGTAATATTATTTAAAATAAATGACATTAAAATATATAAAGAATATTTATATTCTTTTAATTCTTCTTTTAGCCATTTGATTTATATCATCTTATCCTCATATCTCCTATAGAATTCTTATGTGGTAAATTGAGAGCAATGTGTATATATAGAGATATACATAAGATGGGATAATTAATAAAATATTGTGAAAGAAACCAATGGAAAAAAAATTTGTTGATACACTTTTTTTTTTTTTTTTTTTTTTTTTTGAGGCAGATTAGCCCTGAGCTAACTACTGCCAATCCTCCTCTTTTTGCTAAGGAAGACGGGCCCTGAGCTAACATCCGTGCCCATCTTCCTCTACTTTATACATGGGATGCCTACCACAGCATGGCTTTTTGCCAAGCGATGCCATGTCCGCACCCGGGATCTGAACCAGCAAACCCCGGGTCATTGAGAAGCGGAACTTCCTAACTTAACGACTGCACCACTGGGCCAGCCCCCTGTTGATACACTTCTTGATGATCCTGCTATGAAAGTTTAAGAAAATAGTGAATAAAGTAAATGTGAATTTGCTCATGGAGGAACTTCAACCAGCATAGACTAAATTTACACTGAATAGTCCCTTATTCATAGAGAGATTTTTCTCTAGTATTTTCAAAGGAATGATACCTCTACATTCAATTCTCAATTTATATGATATCTCCTTAAAAAGAGTTTCATTAACTCTTCAGGTATATTAGCCTCTGCGAAGCCAGTCTCTCTCATATAGTTCTCCCTCATAAAACTCTTCTATTTCCTCACAAATAGTATCTTATTTATTAATTATATTTTCTCATCTCAATGGAAAGTAAGCTCCAGAAGACCGTGGATCTTATTTATCTTTTTCACCTCTTCCCTCAACATGGAGGCAATGTCTGCCACTTAGTTGCTTCTCAATAGATTTTTACTCATTAATTGAATGAATGAATGAAGAACTATGAAATGAGTCTCTTGGGAGAAATTTTTTGTAAAATCTCCAGTTGCATTTCCATTTTATAAAAATCAACCTATATGACTTTTTAAGTGAATATGGCATGTTCATTTGTACCCATATTCCACTTTGCCCTCATAAAATTGTCATCAAGTTATTCTTTACGTTATCAATCAATTTCTCTATTCCAAATTGCTCCATTAATTTAACCCCTTCACGTGAATTTTCAGTTTCTCTTTGTTCAATTACTGTGCATTATTTTACATATGACTTTTTCAGAGATGCATCATAAACCCTCTGTTTTTCCTCTACCTAATTTCCATGAAATTTTTCCATCACATTCCCTTTTAGGGGCTAATCACTTACACTCTGGAAGTGATAGTATCATGAATTCCCTAAGGATTTGTCTCTCTCCCAGCCAAGACATTCTTCTGGATTACATTTCAAGAAGTACTGGATGGTAGATAAAACTCTGAATCATATCAGAAAAAAATAGCACTATATATTATTAGGGTAAATTGTCTTCTCATTCTTCACTTTTAGACAGAACAATTTATATATATGTATCCCTAAAATTTTGATACAGATACTGTCCAGTGTCAATTTCAATCTAAGTCTCTCTCAGAGTTTTTGTTTGAATCCAGTCTCTCCTCAAGCTCTGCCATTCTGCAATCAGAGGGGTATTTTCTATTTATATCTATAAATCTTATAGAACTTTGTGAATTATAAATAGCAATAGTGAAAACTAAGCGTTTAAATTAAGGGGAAAATGGCATCCAAGTGTTTAAAGTGGACATCTAAGTGTTTAAAAGCAGTGTGGGCTTTTTTTTTCCCCTTTTTTCAGCCTGAAAAGATCTTCTCCAGTTCTATGCTTCTCTCAGGTATCAAAAGTCATCTTCTCAATGAGGCACTTAACACCATATAAGCTACTATATATTGTATGTTTTTACTGTGTTTATTTGTCTGTCTGCCCAGTAGACAGAATGTAAGATAAAAGAGAGACAATTATTTTATCATGTGTTGTAATATAATATCAATAAATCACTACTTATGTAGTTTTCTGTGTTTCCAGGACTGTGTTTTGTACACTTGTGTATCCTCAGTGCCTATAGTACTGTTTCTCATATCATAGGTGCTCAATAAATATTTGTGGGAATATAAATGTGAATAAAGTGCTAAAGTAATCTCTCAAATGAGTGAAGCTGAATTTGTAAAATTGGTCATATCAACATCCTATTAAATGAGAAAGATATTCTCCAACATAAACACTAAGATTGTTGGTTTAGAATTGTATCTTCAAAATATAAACCAAATGTAGTTGTGTGTTTCAGGTTATATTACATATATTGACCATTTTGTGTCAATTTCTAAGCACGTCTAGAAGCAAACTATTCAAAAACTATCTACTAAAGACTTCAGTATTTGGCTTGAAATAGATAGTAACTCTTTCTAAGTATTTCCTACTCTTAATTTATTAAGAAAAATATAGTATCCTAATAACATGACCCTAGACGCTGCATACTCAGAAAAATTAGACAACAGAAATTATGTGGAAAATCATATTTTTTACACTGAACTTGCATTCATGTTAAAAAACCAAACCATTTCATATATCACAAATGCAAGAAGGAAACCAAAAAAAAGGAAAAAAGAAAAGCAACAAACAAAAACCCCTTCGCAAAGACAGAATAGTTGTCATAAAAGCCATGTATTAAATCTTTATAGGAAGCTATGTTCTTACACAGAGTTTGTTTCTTTAATTCCAGTAAATTCATTCAAATCTGGATATGTGTGTTTCCTACCCATTGAGTACAAGCAACACATAGAAAAGGAAGGATATTGACGTAGATCATCTCATTTACTGCAGCTTATAGAGTCAGTTGAAAGGCAATAAGAAGAGTGTCAGCAGAAACAAAAAAAGAACAAACATAAGTATTTAAACATTTTTGCAATATGTGGAGAAGACATCCAGACACTTTCATAACTAGGTAATGCATCACAGCATTTTCAAAGAGTTCACTTACACATTAGTAATAACTGAATTATCAGGAGAAGTAGAATTATATTGATTTCGTTTTTCAGTCATAGAAGAGTGTAGTACCTTTTAACTGATTTGTGTCAAACTTGGGAAAATGTTTTGTATTTAAAAGTTGTTTTATTTTTATTATTAAAGTGTAGCATTCCAATGTAAATGGTGTAATAGATGTTATGTTCCTTCTGTGGAAGTAAAATTATCACAGCTTTTGTTATACACAAGAGATCTGAAGAGCCACTGAAATATACATTAGCCAAAATGCTACATTTAATGCTCAATCTGTATATATAAAGGGGGAGGAATCATCCTTTATGTTTATTTACTATATCTCCTGGACTTATATAAATGTGTTGTTAACATTCCTAGATTGTAGCAAACTGGATATGACATTACAGACATTTCTGAATATTAGTACAAACAAATCATTTGCATGTCTAATAGTAAATCTCTAATCAAGAGCACACTACGACAAAATAGCTGGAAAGTAAATGGGCACTCACTCACATACCCAGAGGAGAACTTGCCTCCCCTACACCAGGAACAGCTAATGGAGTCTTTCTCCCCAAGTGGTTTTAGCATATCACTTAGCACATAGAATAGCTGAAAAAGTAAAATGATTGTATCTTTATATAGAAATGAGTCACAACACACGAACAAACATCCCTGTTATATTAAAACTTCAGGCAGCTCCTATTCCCTAGGACTTGTGAGGTCTAAGCAGAGCTCATACCATCTTGTATGTACATGTCCTCCCTCAGCCAAAGTTCAAGTGACCACAGATTTATGCCCACAGAGCCTGATTAATGGGAAGCAAGACTTCAGTTTTTGAAACACATATATCACGTTTATTTTTCACATCAAAGATAGCTATTATGTTTTGCTTCTCTACATAAGGTGTCATCTCATCACTTCATATTCATTTGGTCTCAGAAACTCAAATTCTGCCAACTCTAGTGTTATATGTGTTTCTAAAGTAGAAAATAATTCTTCCAGCTTTATCTTTTGTGATAGTTTCATCAAACAGATATCAAAAGCCTACTGAGCATTAGTCAGGGACAGGGTGATTAGTTTCTCTCTTTATGGATGGGTAATTAATATAAAAAGGATAGAAAAAATCCTTAATCCCATTACACTTGATCCATCATTTAGCAATGCTTTTTGACTCTTCAAGGTAAAACCTGCATGTGAATTTCCCTAAAGCAATCAAGTCGTCAGTTTCAGAAAATTATAAAACCCCACAGCAAACTGCACATCACTGATAGAAAAAAGTGAGCTTTCTGACGTTCGTCTAAAAGTATCTCATTGAGTAAAACTGTTTCAAGATGTCACTTTTAAAATTATTCCTAATAGAATTGACCTAATTTTGCTTTAGCTTATACAGCCCAAGAATAAAGGCAATACCTGCATAACAGAAAACATAATATATCAAAAGAGGGCTAGATGTGAATCTACAGATAATCCCCATGAGTTGGCAAAGGTTCGTGGCTCATAGAAGTGCACGGACTGTTGCAAAGTGACTGAGCATCCTATTACATCATAAAGACAAGCTTTTCTCAGGCTGCTCAAGATAACAATTCAAAACCCATTAAATGGATCTGTCAAGATTGTATATGGCTCTGATCCACAGTTTTTAATGTTAATGATTTGTTTTCTTACCTGTGTCCATTTGCTAATGCTCCATGTGTCACAAGATTATGATATGATTCAGATCAATGGTAGTATTATTTATATAGTTTATTTGATGTAACACATTACACACACACACTTTTATTGGAATTTACTGTACTCTCATTACTCCTCTTTTTGTATTATTTCATTTTTCATTGGAATGAACAGTTACCTCTGCTTTTAAATTGTGGTAAGATATATATAACATAAAATTTATCACTTTAACTATTTTAAGTGTACAATTTTATAGCATTAAGTAAACTCACATTATTGTGCAACCATTACTATTATCCGTCTCCAGAACTTTTTCATATTCCCCAATTAAAAATCTGTATCAGGGGCTGGTCTGGTGGTTCTGTGGTTAAGTGCGCATGTTCCACTTCTGTGGTGAGGGGTTCACCAGCCCAGATCCCAGGTGCGGACACAGCACCGCTTGGCACGCCATGCTGTGGTAGGCGTCCCACATATAAAGCAGAGGAAGATGGGCACAGATGTTAGCTCAGGGCCAGTCTTCCTCAGCAAAAAGAGAAGGATTGGCAGCAGTTAGCTCCGGGCTGATCTTCCTCAAAAAAAAAAAAAAGTCTGTATCAATTAAACACTAACTCCTCATTCCCTGCTGCTCCCAGCCCCTGGCAATCCACCATTCTACTGTCTGTCTCTATCAGATTAACTACTCTAGGAATACCATATAAGAGAAATCATACAAACATTAGCGCTTTTGTGTCTGTCTTATTTCACTTAATGTAAATGTAACATCTTCAAGATTCATCCATGTTGTAGTATGTATCAGAATTTTCTTCCTTTATGATTAATATTTCATTTTGTTCATATACCACATTTTGCTTAGAACTTCATCTGTTGATGGATACTTGAGTTTCTTCCACCTTTTGTCTATTGTAAATAATGCTTCTATGAACGTGAGGGTAAGAATATCTTTCTAGTCTCTGCTTTTGCTACTTTTGCATATGCGCTCTGAAATGGAGTTGCTGGATCATGTGGCAATACTATGTTGAATTTTTTGAGGTATTATTATACCATTTTACACAGTGGAAAATGTGGGAAATATTTCCCATTTTATTTTTTAAATTCCCACCAGCAATGCAAAAGGGTTCCAATTTCTCCACAACCTCACCCACACTTATTTTCTGTTTTCTTGTTGATTCGTTTACTTGCTTTTTTGACAATAGCCATCCTAATGGATGTGCAACGTTATTTCGTTGTGGTTTTATTTTGCATGTGTCTAATGACTAGTGATCCTGATCATCTTTTTATGTGCTTACTGGCCGTTTATATATCTTCTTTAGAGGAAAGTCTATCCAAGTCCTTCGCCCACGTTTTAATTGGCTTTTTCATTTTGTTGTTCTTGTTCTTGAGTTGTAACAACAATTTCTTGACTATAGAATCACAAAGCAAGTTAATAAATAGGAGACAAATGAGGTCCTATTGTCCCCACTTCCTGATCCTGACACGTCATCATCTTATTAGATGAAATCAATCTTCTACCTTCCCTTTTCCTTCACATTACAGTTAGACCTGATCAACAATGAGCGGGAAATACTTCTCCAAACCTCATAATGTCAATACTGAAGTTTAATAAGCTTAAAAGAATAGCTAAATTTTTATAGTAAATTTATTTTTATATTAAATAAAGGGTACTTAAAAGACAAAATACTGAATATTATTTGAATTCAATTCAGCTATTTGGTTCTCTTAAGTTCACCCTTATAACTTTATTTGACTGCTAAAAAAACCCTTAATTAAGAAATGAGGCAGCTGCTGATGAGAAATTTCAACAGAAATTTTCTGATGGGGAGAAATGAACCCACATTAACGCAATGGAAAACAATAAACAAACAGTGAATCTCATTTTTTCTGAGGATTTCTAGCTTGAAAGCAAATAAATAAATGTACAAAGAACACAAACAACAAACCTGACAGTTTATCCCACTCATATGTACTTTTCACATTCTTACAGGGCATGAGAGCACTTCTCAAATATTTGAAAGTCTATTATGTCAAAGAAGGATTAGATTCCCATGTTTCTCAAGAAAGTAAAGAGCCAGTGTTTAGAAATTAAAATGAGGCAACTTCCAGCTCAATTTAATAATGAACTTTCTAATCTTGAGAACTGCACAACAGTAAGATGGGCTGCTCTGCAAAAGAGCAACGTGCATTTCAAGGGTAAACCAGAGAATCAGGAGCCAGGAGCATCACAAAGCGTTTTTTTTTATCAAGAAGTTAAAATAGATGATCTCCTAAGTTCCTTAAAAGTTCTGTGTTTTCTGAATCTAAAGCTCTCCTAACTATTATGTGAAATATAAAAAGGCAAAGTTTTTACCCTAAGAACCAAACAGTATAAGTCAGATGTAAACAAAATGATGGCTAACAGCAACACAACTAAGATGCATAGGTATGAATGCTACATACTAAAGAATCAGGCATTATTTGGGAAGAAATTGGTTTTAAAAACAGATTCTGCCTGTAGCTCCGGTCTTAAAGCTTGACCTGTTCATATCACTGCAGGGCTCAAATGCCTCATTCTCTTATGCTTCAATGGATTTCCTTTAAATAAAGTAAAATTCCTTGCTCTTTAACACATCTTCCTAACATATTTTATTCGTAGACTGCCAAATATATATGTACACATGTATATGATAGTCCAGAAATTTCTCAAACTGTCACTCAATAAAAAATGATGACTCAACATCCTAAAATGACAGAGACATATCATAGTTGGTCAAGAGGAAACTCAAGAATCTTTAGCAGAAAGGTTGAATTAAATGACTCAGTAACAGATCAGAAAAAAGAAAAACTTGCTCAAAAATAAAACATACTGTTACATGAATGAACTAAAATTATTATTCATAATTTACAATTATATAAAATTCTCTACTTTGAAGAATTTTGAATTGATTTACAAAATGGTCTTAGAAATCCTCTACATAAATTGTAAAGTAACATTGTCTCCTCCATGTTCCACATTCATCCTATGATTTGTTAATTCCTGTTCATTCTTCTGAAATACATAAACTACATATATATGTATGAAATATGTATATTTATATATTATTAAATATATATTTATTTTACATATATATTTCAGAAGTTGAAAGTTTCAGAAATTGAATATCTATATTATATATTAATATCTAATATATGTATTAATCTGTGTAGTGTTTCATCTCTCACTGCCATTGTCCTAGTTCAGATCTCTCAGTCTAAACTAACAGATCTTGTACCCTGTGATAAACACAGTCGCCAATAGCAGCAGCCTTAGAGCAGCTTCCAACAGCAGCAACCCTCATCAGATGACTACTTACAGTCATCCTTTAAAACATTCAATGTCTAGCCATTGCCTAGAAAATAAAATTCAAACATCTTAGCTTCGTCTTATACGACTCTCACAATTTACTTTCAGAACTTTTTTCTTTACTCCACACACCACCACCATTCCCAATACACGCCTTACATTTATCAGTTTCTGAGCCTTTGCTCTTATTGTCTCCTCCACCCAAAATTCTTCTCCTCATCACTTCAACCAATCAATGTCCTATCACTTTCAAAATCTTTTAAATGCCACCTTAACCACTTTTCATTTAGGCACATTTTCTCTGAGCTCAACCTTTTGAAATTAATCACTATTCTTTAGATTCTATAAATTTTATGTATTTTATTAGAATAGTTGTTTTTATAATGCCTTTCTGTTAGGTACTTAGTCTCTTAAGGGAGATGACAACCTTTGATTAGTTTTTGTGGTCCCCTTGTTTCCTTTATATTACTTTGCTAGTAAGTGATCAAAAATATATATTGAATTGGGCTCTCTTTTTTTTTTTTTAACAACTGAAGAAACAAAAGTGAAGACTGTTAAAGTCTTGAGAAGATTAGACTGGGCATTACTGGGTGATGCTAAGAATAGAAACTGGGGCTCACCCATGACTGCAGTCTGGTGATCTTACCATTAGAGAATATTCATCCCCAGGTAACCCAATTTTTTTTGACAGCAGGCATTGCTCCACAATTGTAGTACAAAAATAATTACTTAAAGGCACAGTAATGTGAGACCAATTTATTAGCATAGGGCAGTTAACTTTAGTTTTTATTTGTTTCCATTAATTGTACAAGAAAGTAAAAGATAAATACTGCTAGCTTAAAAGTGAAGTTTATCATGCAATATCAGCTGTAGTTATATACTCTTCTGGGAGTGTAAATTCAGACAAACCATGAGGTTTTAGAGACACAAAAATAAGACGAGTACTGTATATAACATTTACATGCGATTTTTGCTTGAGGCTCTCCATCACACCATGAGGTTGCCCTATACGGTTTGTTTTATTTGAAATTATATTTCAATGACTAAGTAAAATATTCATATTTTTGTTAAGTTGTTGCTAAAATAAGAAAAAGATATAGCCATCCATACAAAATTCTTTCATCTTTAAATCTATTGATAAGGATGACTACTTACATAGCGTTGCCTAAGAATGAATAAGAACCAAATATAGATGATTAATCTGAGTATTTATACATTTATGTGTCAATAAGCAAGTAGATAAACCTTTCTGTGTCTCATCTCTATAATAAGGATGATAATGCTTACTTCAGTGGAAGGTCATGAGGATTAATTAGTATGTATAAAGCACTGTAAATGAGAAAACCTATTTTTGACTGTATATATGTATAAGGATGTATTATTCCACTCCTAATAAATTTGCCATTTTATCATACTGTACTATCTAATAATAAATCCTTAAAAATACAGCACATATGAAGAACAATGACTCTTTTTTTTTAATGGAAAATTGTCAACATGCTTCTGAGTGAAAATTATCTTTAAGCCAAGAGCCACTCTCAAAAATCTTTCTAGACTCAGCATATTCCAATAATGTTGCCTGGGTTATTTTTGAGCACATTATAGTAGCTAGTCAAGTTAAGAATTCTAGGGTGTAAATCACCTAATGTGTCCTTATAGACTCAAGCAAACCCGTCAATGACACAGTGGACGATGACAAGCAGATTTCATTAGAAAACACTTGCAAGTAACTTCAGCTTATTAGCTTTAGAAAATTTTACCTTTGTTTTCCGATATGATTAATGTATATTTTTTGAAAAATCAATGAAAGCAATTCTTTCAGGGAGTGAAATCTTGTCATTTAAGGTCATTGCTCCCATGTTGTAGCATGGTCTAGATGCAAACTTTTGACAATCTAGGCAAATGAATTGACTGCACAAAAGTTCCAGGCTTTTGATACTTGTGTAAAGCAGTGAAGTTGTTTACCAAATTATAGTAGTTTTATACACTCATGTGGTCTTGGTGGCTGGAAATAGCATTAAAATTCAACTCTGTTATATAAAGGAACTTGACCAAGACTCGTAATTGAACACTCAACTTACTCAGGTAAATGGACTTAGTGAGAGGTAACTTAGACAAGAAGCTTTTCCCCTAAAAGCCGATCTGTGTCAGTTCCCCTAAAAGCAGATCTGTGTCAGCTCCATAAGGACAAACAAATATACAAAGCCTCAAAGTTTGGCACTTCTGAAAAAGAGCAGGAAGAATTTCCCTTGGAAAATTTTAAAAACAGATTGTTACCAATCTACCATCAGATTCCTTGAAAAATCACAATATTTTATTCAGGATATATCTAATTTTCTGCAGCATAACTTACTCTAAAATGCTTCAGGGTAAATTGCTTGCAGAATGTCTTCTTAGGTAAATAAATAATTTCAACCATGTACAAAGATGTTGGATAAATGCCAATTAAATAGCAAAGGCAAGCTTAAAAAAACTGTTGTTCCTGTTGTTTGAAAGTAGTTGACCTCAAACTATTATTTGTGAAAGTAGTTAGATGGTAGGGCCATTTTTCTGTTGAGGGTTCTTAGTTTGTAACAATAGTATCATATTATCAACACAGGAAAAATCACATCTTTTCAATTTTCTATGGCAAAGAAGTATAATTTGCTCAAAACTTTCTGTGAATGAATAATTCTGACAAAAAAAGTTTCCTCTATAAAATAGTACTATCATAGCCTTACTTGAACTTTTTTCTCAATACCCTGAAAATCATTATAAGTTTTTAGCAATCTTATTTCAAAATTCCTTTGGTAGTTTTCATAGAAAAATATGAATTCTGAGACATCTTACTTTCTATGGGGAAATCATCTTTCATCATTTCACATTATAATTCTTTTGAAGAGTGATAAGATTGTTTGTGCTTCAAGAAATATTATTTGACTACTTAAAAATTACTTTATAGATAATACATTTAATTTAGTATCAGCATTGAGTTAAGAAGGGGACTCTTAAAAGTGTGATCATGTAAATAAGCATAGATATATAGACCCAAATTTGAAGGAAACAAAAATATAACAAAATTTTCCTAAAATTCAACAGTTGAAGAAAAAATTCTAAAGTTGTTGGGTTTGTTCATCCACTTTTCAAATATGTATTAAGTGTTTGCTGCATGTTAGAGAATTAGACAGACGTGGAATTTGTTTTCCTGTAACTAATACTCCAGTAAAATATACAAAGAGTAATGAATGTGATGGCTTTTATAACAGGAAAAACAGAGGTCATATTGAAAGTGAACGTGGGATATATTCAGTCTCACTTCAGAATCTGTATAGCATATTTATCTGGAGCCCCCAGAACATGATTGAGATAGTGAAGAAGAAAATGTTTACCAATTAAATAAAATTTAAGCAAAAGATGTCATTTTAAAGAATACTAAATATAATCCAAATGAATTTGTCTTGATTTATACAATAAAATTGTTTTTAAATGTTGTCTGAATTACGTTTCTTGAAATACTATATAAATGATGAAAAATTAGAGAAAGTAAATGTTAAAATAATTATAATGCACATATTTACTAGAATAACATGTAGGTATTATCAATAATGTTGTAAAAATTGACAATATGGAAAATTAGGCATACTATAATATACTTTCAGAAAAATCACCTTATAAACATTACAGTTAACATTATCACTCATTATGTAACAATAGGAAGATTTCATTGATCTTAGTGCTTTTCACTGTTGAGGTCTCTAACTCCATGATAAAAGGACCCTAACCCTTGTTATTAGACTTTTACACCTGAATTTATACCCACTCTCTTGTCTACTTATCTTCCAAAAAAGTAAAAATACTGCTAAATAATGATCTCTAGAGATTATATGATATTTCCAAATTTTTATGTGGAATTTGGAGCTGGGCATATTCAGATTTATACTGCATTTTTCCACTTAATAATGCATTATTGGAGGGGAAAGTCATTTAATTCCTGGGTCAGCTTCAAAACTTTTGCCTAGAAGTCATGCTTTATGCTGGAATCTTTTGAAACCATCCGTTCTTTAAAATAAGAAACACAAATGTTCATCTGAAATAAAGATTAACCTCACAGCCTTAAATATATTGACAGAGGCTTTAGGAAATAATCACTTTTTATCATGTGATAATAATTGCTATAATTATTGGTTAGTAATTTAATTTCTATTTCTAAAAAGTCTAAAGCATGCTTCAATAAGTTTGAAAATCTGCTTTTGAATATTTTTACTAGATTTTTTCTTAATTGAACATTTGTATACATATGACCATATAAGTAAATAAATGTATTTTAATTTTATTCTATGCAATCTAAATAAACTGAAGCTTGCTCCAGGAAAATGAGGATAAAATTTCATGGTATGATTGGCATTTTTACCATACCAGTATTTAAAATAATGACATTCTTCAGTATTCCTACCTCTCTTGGTAAATAAGCTCATGTCTTTTAAAAATAATATTTAAACATTCTGATATGCAAATAAATGGGAGAAATAAGACATTTTGACTTGGCAACAGTAAGCAACCATTAGGAATTTAGAAGAATTTAAGCTTTTAAATTATTATTTTAAATCCCCTAAATCAACATTTTGTGAAGACTAATGGTCGTTTTTCAATGTTATTGGCTCTTGCTCAGCTATATTATAGTACAGAAAATTTTGATTCAATAAAAATTTGTATTTTGCTATTTATTACTCCTCAAAGGGTAAAGTAACTTTTACTATTTCTATAACTGAGAATAGAACAATTCTTTCAATATCTTTACTCTAGAATCTAGAGATTCTCATACATTATGCTTTCTATCTCATTACAGAATAATTGAATTTCTATGCTATATATAAATTTTAAAATATATTTTGAATAAGTAATCCACAGTTTAATATAACACATGCCATACCGAATTAAATGTTTAAAAAATTACAGCACATGGGATAGTGTGGGTAGAGGGTATTTTAAATCTTTGTCTTCTAAAGATAAGCACACTCTATTTGTATTGCTTTGCTACATAATTTAGCAAATACAAAGGCAGACTCAACATAACAGAGTACAGCTTCAGGAAGAGTTATCTGGCACTGATTTTAATTCCAGCTCTGCAAATGACGTTATGGTCTCGGGCCTGTATTTCAAACTCCCTGTGCCTTAAAGAACTATATATAGCTAAGTGAATCTACTTCACCAGTCCGTTGGGAAGGAAAAATGAAAGAATGCCATTATAGCAAGACACTAGACAAATTTAAGATACAATCTATCAGAACTTAATTTTATTTGTTTTACAGTGTAGCTAGATTTCTACATCTCATAGGCCAAAATTCCCCAAGATAGTTGTTACAAATCCAGTGAGAATGTTACATTCAGAGAACTATAATTACTGGTTAGTAATTTGATTTTCCTAAGAGGCAAATACTGTATCACTCACTGTCTGAGACAAATCGTAACCAATTTTAAATGGCACTTGGACATTTTACAAACTGTTGCCTCTGTTTTTTAAAAATTTAACTTCTTCAGTTGGTATAAACTATGCATTTTAGAGGATGGTATTTATCACACATACCTAAGCAAAAGGATTCCTAAATATTTACAAGTTATTTCTATTAGAAGTATATGTCACAATAAAGAAACACATATTAAAACTGTGTACCCTTAAGTATATAGTACATCAATGTGAAAATGCATTTATTTGCTCTTGCAAATGTATTGAGTAAAGCCTAAATCAGTATAGCATTAAGAATAATTTTAAAAATAGCTTGGAACTTCCTTTTAAGTGCATTCATAAGTTCCTAAGATTTTCTTAGATCAGTGAGTTAAGCATTTCTCTTTAAAGATTTGTGAATATATTTAGCTTTATTTAGAGAATAAATCACCTTTGTGGAAGCAATATCATCTCATGGAAAGGATGTAGTATTTTAACATCTGTCCTTTGTGATGTGTTTTGCATATATGCAAAGATAAATGTAGTTCAAGAGCTCTGATTACATGAGCTAGAAATAAATTATGGAACTGGTGAGCTAGCTTACCATCATCTTCAGTTAGTAGATTTAATACACAAAATAATTTAAAATGCTCTTATATTCTTGGATTCTTTATCATATGATTATTGACTTTTGGACTTTTGGGGTACTTTTCAACATTTTCCATTCTATGTGATATCCCAGACTATTAAATTTTAAAAAACATATATATATATTATATATTACATATATGAAAAAACACATTTAATATTCAAGGTAGTGCTTGCCTATTTCTATACAACACATTTTGATGAAAAAAATCTCACATGCTCTCATCAAGTTTGAAAGCAAGGTTGTCATTTAAAAATGGAAATAAATACCTCATGTCAAATGTATTATTCTACAAAAAATGTATAAATATCATCATGTTTAAACATGTGGAAGATAAATCTCCAAGTAAGGGCACATCCTAATGTGTCTATCCATTTGGGGCGGAATCTCAATCTAAACGAAATAATAAAGCAAGTGCAGAGATTTGCCTATACAAATCGAGACATGTCTGATTACATTCCGAACAAGTCTCAAGAGACATATTCCTACACCATCCTTTTCCCAGAAACAGAGGAAACTTTAACTTTAAATACGGGAATTCAGTGAGGCCAGGCATTCCCTTGATGAACTGCTGTTTCAGGATATAGGATTTTGAAAATAAGATCCGTGCTGATAGTTGATGAGGGTCAACAGCTAGAGTCACAAATGGGCCCAAACAGGACCAAAGACTTACCCAGATATCTCTCAGTATTCCCGATGTCCCTTCTTTCCTTGAGAGAGAAACTATGAACTATATCTTAATATTGTCTGTAATTTCATCTCCTAAAATCTGTGAAAAAGGCAACACCAGGCCATAATAAACATTTGATGGTACTTGCCAGTATCTACCCATTATCATTTTTCTCCATCATAAGCCAGCTCACCTGCACATAGCTGTCTCAAGATTGCACATGAAAAGTATATAAGGTAAGTAAAGAAGGGACAGAAATCCAAGGACAAAATAAATCTTCTGTCTATTCATTTTACAGTAGCAGTTTCTTCAAATAAAATATGCACACAGTTATTGGTATCAATTTTCAAGTACTGAAATTGGTGCCAAAGTTTTTGACAACATATAAAAATGACTTGTAAGGCATATGTGAATACAGATTGCCTTACAAATTAAATACAATGAAGGGCCAGCCTGGTGGCCTAGTGGTTAAATTTGCACACTCTACTCCAGCAGCCCGGGGTTTGGAGGTTCGGATCCCAGGAGCAGACCTACACACCACTCCTCAAGCCATGCTGTGGTGGCCTCCCACATACAAAATAGAGGAAGATGGGCACAGATGTTAGCTCAGGGACAATCATCCTCAGCAAAAATAGGAAGACTGGCAACAGGTGTTAGCTCAGGGACAATCTTCTTCACAAAAAAGTAAATAAATAAATACAATGACTAAAAGTGAAGAGACAAATGGATAAGAACTTTTATAGTCTCTATGCTTTAACACAAAGCAATTCTCATTTTGAGGAGAAAGGAGTATGTGGAAGTGTAACATATGTATTTTTTATATCTTAAATACACAGCTTTGTGGTCTGAGGTCGTAAAGTCCTGAGGGTCCATTTTGCTCTCTAGATGAATTACAAATTCTATATCATTCAGTCTGTCCACAGCCTGACAGCCACTGACATATCACTTTATCTATAGCATAGCTAAGAGGTACTACTCAGTGTTTATTGGACTTTTTCCTATTTCTATGCTTCAGTTCACGTGGTTCCTGATGACTAAGCTACTTTTCACTCCCCTTCCCACCTTGCTCTAAAAGCTTTCTACCATAGTTTTAAGATAAGTCTCAAATGCCATCTGGCAAATACCTATTTACTCAGCTATGGATCCCAACAAATAAACTGTTTATAGTACATTCAACCTACAAAGCCTTTCAGAGACTTCTATAGTGTTTTTTAACAGGGAGCAGAGATTTGCAAATCACAAAAATGCAGTGACGTATTATTGGCTTTTGCTGATGATATGATCACACTAATTATAAATTTCATAATGTTACAATTGAATATGATATACAATAACATGGCTATGTTACATAGAGAATGACAGTTGAATCACCATCATGCATACTACTTCAAATTTACATGGTAAGTTTGAGACTGAGGTTACTTGAATTTCCATTCATTTATCAGAAACATAATAACTAAAATGTTTAACGTATTTCTTTCAAGTGTCCTATATATGTCTATTTTCTTTAAAATATTTCTATCCCCATACACACAATAAAACTATCATTTGATATTATAGTGAAACTATTTATACTTACAAATATATTGTTGCCAAGGATACTGTCAATACATATGATTCACACAAGAATAAATCTTGATAACTTTCTGCAAAATAATTTTGCTCTGTAATTCAAACCTATAAGTAAAAGCTGAAATTCCAAGATTAAATTCCAAATAGGACTATAATATGTAAACTGCAGGGACATTACTACTTAAAAATACTATGTTAATAAATAATGTATAAATCTCACTGGACTTCTCAGTGACCTGTATACAAGCCCTTTTGAATAAACCCTAGAGACACAATCTTCAACCAAAATTTTTTTTAAATTACAAGTATCTATGAACCAACTTCCATTAGTCTTTTGAAACCTCAAAATAATTGTCTTTCGAGTCAAGTCTAGTGATAGCAGACTCCTTAAATTAAAAGGTAAAATCAAGAATATTTAGATGTGTAAAGCTATACAAACATACAGAAATTTTCTGATATGTTTGTAGATATAAAAAAGCCATTATTTCCTGCGTGATGATCAGGAACAATTGGTAAGCACTCTATATAAATTCCTGTAATTAGAATTATTTCCACATAGCCAAACTCAAGTGTTACAATATACATATTTTCCCTGTAGAAGCATTTCTTTGATCACATGTTTATTCTTCCCCTCCTCGTAATGACACAGGTTTTAAGATCTACTAAATGCCTAAACTCTAAGACTCCACCCACACCCCAGAATGGAATCAGGAACATACCTGTTATATTAACTGCTAAATACCCAGCAGTTAGAACATAACCTGGTTCATATAATGAGCTCAGTGAATATCTGTGTAACAAATAGTTGCTGATTAAAAAATAAAGCTACCTAGTTTTTCTCTTTAGTTTTAGTCAACATCCTGAGTTAATAAATCCTTACCTCTCTTCCTACCTATATCAACAATATGACTCATAGGTACTTTCTCATGTGTTCTCTTTCAGCAGACAAATACAACCCCATCCTAGGGTTCCTGCACTCGTTTATTTATTTTGCTGGTCCCTCATTGAACCCAGAATTATTGACAGCATATTCTGTGCATTTCACATGGAATTGAGTAGACTATGTGAACACTGAGCCCGAAACTGTGGATGCCCTGGACTTAGATGGACAGCATGCCAACCATGCTTCCTAAGTGGGGATCCCAGGCCTGGCAGAAGACCCTGAGCAAATGGACGGCTCAGGACATCCCTTTGTGATATGGAAATAGGAGGGAGCATTTCTTATGACCTCCTCCCAGAATCCACATAAGCACTCTGTCAGGTAAAATGAGCTATTTGACATCTGCCCCTCCAATTCTCCCAGCCAAATCATTGAAAACTTTTGCTCAACATTTTTTCCCCATTAATCTAAAGCAAATGCTTTAAAACTTGAATATACTGAAATTCACTTCAGCAAAACCAATCAATAAGTGCTGTGATATAAAACGTTTTCTGGTTCAGCTAAAGTGATCAATATTAGAAAATAGGAGAGCATAGTTTTTATAACACAATGAGACAAATAGAATTAATATTTCACCTATATGATATTTAATGGGACCAAGACAAAAAATGACCTTACCAAGATATGCATCTCTCCTGTAGCTTTACAAGCTCATGCTGCCTCTGAGACAGACTCACTCCACAGAAAGGAGCCATTGGCTAATAATTTAGGGTTCATGTCAAAGATATAGCACAAATTATTCAATTATTTTCACTTTACTTTCAGGACAGATGTAATATTTATTTCCTCTATCTCCCATTAGACACAAAACTCTTCCAGTTAGTAAATTCCTTAGTTGGTTATATAGTTCCTCAGAGTCTCAATCCTACATGGGAAGACTAATTATTGCATAAATGTCAATTCTCTGAGGACAAATTTATGAGATTTGTGCAGCTGGATAAAATAGCAATTGAGTATTTTAAACTTGAAGTAATGTTTTTAAATTTTGTCTGAAAGAATAAACAGGAGAAATATTCAAGAAACATTTTGAGAAGGATCATGAATAGGAGGCCTTCCGTATCAGATATTTAAATATCTTATTTTTTTTAAATCTACAAAAATGGGCCACAAATAGGTGATCTTAGAGATGATCCTAATGTAAATGTGGTCGTGTGTGTGTGTTTGTAAGTGTTCGTGTTCACTGTATAAGGAAAACTAGCAAATCAGTGAGAAAAGCATAGTTTTGTTTTTCATAAGAAAATTAGCTTCATTTGAAAAGCCAAATTACATCCTAACTTTCTATTCATCGTAATGAATTCCAAATGGATAAAAGTGTTAAATAAGAAAATTAAAACTACAGAAATGAAACTATAAGAAAAAGATGTGCATAACTGATTTTAAGAATGGAAGATTTTTTTTTTTGAGGAAGATTAGCCCTGAGCTAACATCCATGCTCATCTTCCTCTACTTTATATGTGGGACGCCTACCACAGCATGGCTTGCCAAACAGTGCCATGTGAGCACCCGGGATCTGAACCGGCGAACCCCCAGCCAGCAAAGCGGAATGTGCACATTTAACTGCTGCACCACTGCGCTGGTCCGGGGAAGAAATTTTTAATCATAAGAGTACAGGAGAAATTTCTCTATTGATTATTGGACAACAACATAAATAATAAAGCTTTGGAAGTACTGAAAACCTTCACTCAGAAAAAGGAAGAAATTAAAAGTATCGGTAATGTTGCATTTCAATAATAATAAATAAAACAATATTTTGGTGCCATTTTCAGCTATCAATTTCCCCCCGTATGTATGTATATATGTTTTTGTAAATAGATATATGTCCACATCTATTTATCTATATTTAATCATGTTAATGATTATTAAAAAAAAGTTAAATTTCTCAAAAGAATTTTAACTTATAAAATTTTCCAAAAAGCAACTTGTCAGAGTTATGAAAAGCACCTGTAGTTTTTGTTAATGGATATTCTTTTTGCTCCAGTAATTCTCATTCTAATATGACACTTGAAATTGTAATTATTTATATAAAAATATGTTTACAAAACTTTAAATAGTATGAGCTGTAAACAATACTAAGAGTTAGTAACTTATGTCCTGTTACTATGAGAGGCTATGACACAATCTCTGCACAAATTATTTCTGAAGTCTATTGATAAGGAAGAGTGTTAACAACACAAATGATTAAATGAAAAAAGTATAAATTATGTTCATGGTAAATTGTTATATGTATACACATATGCTTATCAATTTGAGTGTAAACTATTTTGTACAAATATCTCTCTCCCTCTCTCTCTTTTCCTCCCTCTCTCTCTCTCCCCACAAAAGCAGGTATCTTTCTCTTACATACACACATATATAGACACAACAAAACACTAAAATAAAAATACTGTTAATCCAAATTACGAATACAGGTAATTTTTCTTCCCATCTTCATAATTTTCGTCTCCAAATGACCAATTGAAGGATATTAAAAAACTCTTTTTTAATGTAATCACATTAGAAAGAATGTATGACAGGAGGTTATCTATGTAGTGAGCCAAAAAAGATGGACATAAAAGGAACTTGGTGGGGCAAGGGGTATGACCTTAAAACTGCACAGTTATTAAAGGCTAAGAAACAAGAAATAACTGACAAATCTGCTGTGATGAACAGAATGAAAAGTTGTAAGCCAATGCAGCGTAGGAGAATGAAATAGCCTCCATCACCACAGGTACAGTCAAAAGCAGGGCAATGTGTCCACGAGTGGTTCCCGTCACCACAGTCTCAGTGCGTCCACATGGAGGTTACTATGACTACATTCTCCTTCGGGCCTCCAACCTTGCAGATGCATGATGCACCCACTGGCCTAGCACACTCACATGTGTGCACAGGTATAGCCTACACTCAAGAGTAATTAAGGATGTGGAAGTTAGGTGTGAAAACAGAGTCGAATTGAATGGTATGATACAGACAAGTATTAAATAATATGAAATAGAGTTAGAATAGACTATTATTAAAAAGCTGAAAGTGAATTACTAATACAGAAAACAATCATTAGGTCTTCTGTCCTCAGGGGAGAAGAGAAAATAAGAAATGGGACAGAAATAATTTAAGATTTACAAAATATCAAATTTGGATTGTAAGGAATTTTTTAAATACTAAAATTGCCATCAACAGACATTTGAAATCAAATTAATCTTTTCCTAAAGCGTATAATATTCAATAACCTAAAAGCTCTTCAATATACTCAACTCTTCATTCCTAATATTACTAAGGATTGTTTTAAATCTAATCAATTTTAAGGTCTATAGTAACTGGCTCAAATAAATCTGCCCTGCGGTATAAACCTGCAACAAGGCAGGCCATTCCAGTCACTCGGCTCATATTTAGGTTATTAACATTTGACAAAAGGGTGTGTATCATATACTCTGGACTGAAATAATAAAGGGATCCTAAATAGATGGAGGTCTTTAAGTTTCAGGAAACAATAATAGTGGGAGTAAATAAAAGGGCAAAACTAGTAGTGAGAAGGAGCAATGAGGTAGGAACAAAACAGGAGTGAAAAGCGAATTCCGTAATCATCAACACGGGCACTTTTGGAGGGAAGGGTTTCACAGGGGAGAAGCAGGGCCAGGGATACAGTGATGCGTGAGCAAGGAAAGCTCAAAATTAAAAGGAGCAAGAGAATTTGTGCATGGTTAGCTGAGCAGCCTCTATAGCACTCCCCAAAGCAGGGACAGCAGCGATCTGCAGACGATGCTGGGGCTGGCTGTATAATTTCGTACCCATACTCATTTGTTCTTTGTTACATCCTTGTGTTCCACTTTATCATTACTCTGCTCATTGAACCTGAAGTCAAATTCCAAGATGTGAGCCTCAATAAACAAAGGAGAACTTTGCCCTTTCCTATAATTAGATGGGTGTACCCACATTACATTCTACGAAGGTTCCTTGCCATCTGATTTACTTTCTTAATGGATTGAATTTCAGTAAATAAACTAATTTAAAATCCGAGCTCAGGAAATTGGTAAGGGCAATTATCACACTTATATGCCAACTATTTTATAACTTAATAAGGAAAGTATTTGCTCCTCAATGGAAAATCTCTGGCTGCTCAAGAAAAATTGTCAGATAAATTTAAGTGATTATTTTATTACAAACACCTACATTTTGAATGTCCTTGAAAAGTACATTATTTCTATATGTGTGAGCTTCGTAATGTCTTTTGTACACCATTTCCCAGCAGCAGAAAAACCATATACCCCCACCTTCCTCCTCTAACTGCCCTTTATTCTTAGCAAAGGCCCTTTATGAAAACCCCTTTAGTACTCCAGGGTCACTACTTATTACGGTAAATACAGACAAAAAGGTCCTGTCATCCTATAAAACCTTTCAGTTTCTGAAAGCTAAAATTTAATTCCCTGCACAAATTCAAATATAACTCAAGAATAGAACAGCTTCTCTATGTAGTTGATAGGATTATGACAAAAGGGTAGAAGAATTGATTTTCAACTGAAGTGAGAAATTAAGTTAACCTTAACCTTCACTCGGATATACATGCTGGTATACCAGAAAAGACCATGTAGCCTCCTTCTAGTTATCAGAAAATTCAACCGAGCAATATCCATTGTTAAGACAGTGTGAAAAATAGAGGGGGAAATAGTTTGTGCTCGAGATAACTGTGATTCTGTGATACTGTGGATTTGCTATTTAACAGATCCAGACTATGTAATTATAAATAATCATAGGCAGATGATTTAAACTAGGTGGACTAAATGGAGGGGTTCATTTTTAATTAAAGGTAAACATATTTATAATGCTACTATGTGCTCCAAGGCACTCTCCAGCAGAACAACTGCACAGAACACTTTTTGAGGGGTTGCTGGTCTCCCAAAGGGTGGGGGAGATCTCGGAGGATACAATCATCCTCTCTCCACCCGACTTTCCCACCTGGCAGAGCTGGAGAGAAGTGAATGAGAAATAGAGCATAGGCTTCTCAAAGAATGGCCAAGTCACTCCCAAAGAAGATGTGCTCCTTAACCTGTAAGGGGATTCTTCTTATTCTTGCAAGGGTATTACCTTGTAAGCTATCAAGACTCCCTATGATTCTATGGTGATGACAGCTTGTGGTATTCAAGAAGAGATAGCTGTACTGACCAACAGAACAGCGTAGAGCCCAAAGAGAAACACACCCACGAAAGCAACTGGAATGTATGACAGAATTCCCACCGCAGCTACGTGGGGAAACAGGAACTATTCACAAATTGAGTCTGGGATACGTGGCTACTCGTGTTAAAGACCAAAATTACAGTCCTACCTCCCACCATAAGCAAAATACCAATTAAAGGGGAATTGAAGTCTTAATTATAAAAAGCAAAATATTATAGCAGCTATTAGAGGAAGATGATACCTTTCTAACAACTGAAATATCTTAAACAAGACAGAAAAAAGCACTAACCATAAAAAATTATAAATTTGACTATATTAAAATTAAGAGCTTAGGCTCATCACAAGCAACCATAAAGAAATTGAAAAGACAGCTGCAAATTGGGAGAAAATATTTGCCATACAATTGTTGATGGGAGTTCTTTAACTTTCAGGATATTAAAAATTCTCCAGTTGTATGTGCTGTTAATAAAACTAAAATGCAGTGCTGTATCTTTTTAAACATTACGCTTTTGTGTCCAATAATTATAATTTCTGTGTGTCACTTGCAGCATAACATAGCAAAATTATACATAACATGTCTCTGGAAGTTGAAAACTTAGGTTACTTTTTAACATTTGTTTAGCCACATTCTTCATAGCTCTGGAGACGAGCAGCTCGCTGCCTCTCTTCTCACGCAGTGACGGGCGAATTGCTGTTACTGCCGCAGCTGGTCCTTCCTCAGCAGCCTGATAAGCTCTGCTATCTGTCCAGCTCCACTTTGGAATCTGAAGAGGGCTCAGCTGCCCAAACAGCTGAGAGAAGCAACCTATGTTGACCTCTTTTTAGGCTGATGTTTTTTGAAACTGACATGTCTGTTTACATGCTGTGATATTCATTAAATGACCTGTTTAGATGAGCTTGGGTCAATATTATGCCTAATAATAAAATTATGATTACTGCAACATCTGAATTATAAAGTTTATAACTTTAAGTGTGAACATTGTTCAAACAACAACTTCATGTGATTATATTTCTAAAATCATTTCCAAGTTATATGAATTAACAGTACCATTCTACCACCATATGCATATCTAATTATACTTGGTGGTTAGTGATTAATATTAAAAATACTTCAGAGCCTTCCTATTACTAAATTTCATATTTTAGGTCTTAATTTCCATATGCAAATCATATATTTATAACTTGCTAAGTAAATGAATAGAAATAGTATAAATTGATCAACATGAATGAAATTCTTAATCATTTAATGTCCTGAACAAAGGTATACATAGGTACATAAATAGATACATGTTGATGCTATACTGACGTTACATTCAATTGATCTATATTGTTTTCGCACTTTGGCAAATTAATAAATATCTTTGAAGGTTGTGAAGAGTTCAAAAATTACAGCATTAGGAAAACTGTCACCATAAAGAAGAGAAAACCAACGTAGATAAGTGAATAGTATTATATTAAAGAGAAAGTTAATATTAGTAATCATTATGCCAATACACATAGTGCTTAGCACACTGCAGTTTACAAAGGGTATCCATGTAGCTTGATTAACAGAAAGTTTAAATCCCAAGATATATCTCTAGAGCTCTCTCATAAAAATGACTCATTTTCTCCCTTCCCATCCTGGGCATTTGTATTACTGCCTGAACAATCTTGTCACCCCGCTAATGAAATTTCTTACTCCCTACTAATGTGTTGCTTCACTTAGTTGTTGTGCTTTTTTCGCCTCAATCCATTATCTTATTCAAGTCCAATCCCCTTCTTTTCAGTGTCTTTATGTGCTCCTTGCTTTCAGGGTTGTTTATAAGGAATAACAACTCGCAAATCAAACCATCATGAATGGAAATTCTGAAGTGTCACATAATACAATCGTTCTCCAACCTCGGTGAAAGAATGCCTTAAAACCACTTATTTATGTTATATGTCTTTCAGACAGAAATCTCATGCAGGTTATCTATACAGCCATGCATCTAAAAAACTAATTTGGAAATTTAACAATTCATGATCGAATTGTAGTGAGATATTTTACTTGAAATAAATGAAATTTCAGATACAATCATATACAATGTAACAACACAATAATTGTTTTTATAAATCAATTATAACTTTGACAAAAAATATTCAACATTAGTTATTCCTAAAATAACTTTTAAAATGTAATTATTATGATATATGAATAAAGCCAAAAGAAAGTTAATAGATTTAAAATACTTATTACAGAATAATTTTCCTAGGTTGTAGATTCTACTTGCTTTCATTTGCCAATGCATAAAACAAAGGTGTAATTAAAAGTCAACAAAGGAATGATGATGCTTGGATGAGACATTCATCAACAAGAGTCACCACAAAAATGTGTTAATTTATACCCTGATATAAAGCATAGAGACACTTAATACAACTCCTATTAATATCACGAGAGTCCAACAAGAACCTTATCTGGTTATTTGGGTGCTGCTTAAGATACCATGGATGCCAAGTGTAGTTACTAACATGGTACATGCCAGTCACTGTTCTAAATGTTTACAGATATCAATTCACAACAATCCTAAGTATAAATATTAATCTCCTTTGTCAGATGAGGAAACCAAGGCAGAGAGAGGTTATAAAACTTGCCCAAAGTCATACAGCTACTCGGTAACAAAGCTGGAATTCAAACCCAGAGAATTTATCTTCATTGTCTATACTTAACCTTTTATGCCAAACTGAAATAAATTTTATTAGTTTAATATCTGTCCAGATAATCTCTTTGGCACAAAGTTTTTACTACTGTCATGTCAACATATCAGGTATTAAGTAGATTAGGTAGACAATGGGAAAAAATTTAAATGTTCCATATAAATCACATTTATCCAAAAGGTCACATATTGTGAAACATCCTATGTTTCTTTATTTTCATGTATGTGCACACGAGTAAAAGATGCTAATTACTGTAACTGGATTTAATTGCCCACAAATCAATTTAAATTACATCATTCCATTATTTCTACTTGTGCAAATTATTGAGCTCAACAGGGATAATTCTCTTGCCTATAAATCCAAAGAGTGGCAGACGACACTAATACAAAATATTTATGGTCTTTAACTTATTTAATTTTCTCTCCTACCTTATAGTTTTCCAGATTTTATGATAATCCTGAAAGTTAGTATATTTGACAAAGTCCCTATTCTTTACCACATAAAAATCACAAATAATAAAAGAGTGCTATTTAATTCGATACATGGACACTAGGAAACATAGAAAACTAAGAAAAGCAAAATCTTTATTTGAAACACAGGGAACCTGATATAGACAGACAGATGGCTTGGTGAGACATATATTAATATATATGTAGCATTGTTCTAAGAGCTTGACAAAAATCAACCCAATACATTAAAAAATAAACATATACAAGGAAGAGAACTAATCAAAGAAACCTGGCAATTGTAGTAATGATTTTCTTTCCCACATAAACATTCATTGATGTAAATTGAATTCAAACTTAAAAAGCATATGGTGTGTTAAAGCAATGCCACTCAAAAATTTCCACAGAACATTTTTCCTTAACATAGAACAGTAAACATTCTTTACAAGTTGAAACTTGGCTTCAAGTGGCCCATTTTATGTGAGAACTCATATCGTTGGGTTAAGTTGACTTCTATAGAAAGATATACAAGATTTATCCAAAGGCTTGGCATATACTTGACACATGATCTTGTATGTTCCAGATTATATGTACCTTGTATTGAGAAATTCTGTTATGAGTGATAAAAAGGCTTACTCTCCATTCATGGTTCCACATCTTTATATCATTTAGCAGCTCTGTGTCTATTGGTATCTATCTTGAAATTTTTAGCAGTAATTATCATGTTTGAAATTGATCTATCAAATCACTTAAAATAGAAATTCTTGAATCAAATGAAGGGAATATATCTCCTTGATCTTCAAGTAAAAGCATTTATTCAACAATAAATAACATTTGTCAAGCTCTAGCCCACGCATTGGAGATACAGCGTTGAATAAAACAGACCAACAAATCTTGCTCTCACAAAGCTTTTCCTTTAGAGAAGTGAGAAAGACTGTGTGTGTATATGTCTGTGTATGTGTGTGTATAAAACATAGACTATGCTAGCTAATGATAAGTGCAATGGAAAATAAAGTTGGTAAGGAGGACAGGTGATGTTGAAGTGTGTCAGGAGGATGGTCTGGCTAACAGACTGTATTTTTGAATAAGGCCCTGAAACATTTTTGGTGCAGTAGAAACCCACATGGACAACAAAACTTTGAGAGAACAAACAGAAAGTACAAAGCACCTAACAAAGAGATATCTGAGCTGTGTTCCTGGCATAGCAGAGACCAATGTGACCTGAGCAGAGAGGGAGGCGGTAAGATGTAACTGGAGATAAGGTCAGAAATAGCCAGTTTGCCTTTGGCCTTACAGGCCATTGGAAGGAATTTGGTTTTCTTTGAGTGAAGTGGAAACCACTGGAGAGATTGACCCATGGAATTACATGTTCTGACTTACATTTTATCAGAAACATGCTGGCTGCAATGTTGAAAATAAACTGAACAGGGAAAAGGATAGAAATATGAAGATCATTTATGAACTTAGGGCAATACTCCAGAATAGAGACGATGATGCTACCATAGAGTTAGTTAGAAGTTAGAAGTCAGTCCTTGAACTTTTCTTGAAACAGAAATGATTGTTTGGGGACTAATTTTATTTTTTCTCAAAATGCAGTGCTCTCATCATTGGTACAAATATTTGTGGTACACCATTAGAAATTCACTACAACCAATGCCTTTTAGTAATCAGATGAAAAAGATCATTGAAAGAATCTCTCAAATATATATTTGTTTTCACAATGGAATTACTTACTTTTGTGTAATCTTACTTAAAATTATTTTATAATACCAAAGACTAAAACAAAAACACTTGGCTAATATTTAAGTTGTCAACCCTTGCCTGTTTTCGTACTTTTGTTTTGCTCACCATCAACTAACAGTTCTTGGCCTGTAATTGTAATCTCTTCCCTAAGAGAATTTACAACATGTCTTTAAATATATTATCAAATGAGATAATGAGATAAACTGGAAAAATAATTACTTTTTAAACACACAAAACACAATCTTTGCCTTTACACTTCAGCGAACCCCACTAACTGGTGGACAATCTGTTCATTAAGGTCATTGTCCTGATTTATATTGACTCTGAGAGGCTGTGCAGGAATTCTCATGGCTGGTTAATATAGCTGAAATTAACAGATTGACTCTGCCATGCCCTATTCATTTTCCATGAAGAGATTCAGTTAAAAGGTGCATAGCTTATGATTCTTCATTTTACAGGGATGAAAGGTAGATCATCATCTAAATTTGATGCAATTTATCCTCACTTTAACTCATTGGGAATAATTAGTTCATTTTCTTCTTCATAATAACTGTAAGTCTATAACCATTTAAAGTATTTCAATAAAAATAATCCAAAAATATCCATGGCAATTATACATATTGTAAGCAATGGAGTTGGGAGAAAGTTTCCCATCTGCATTCATAGTGCCAAGAGGCTCTCTGCCAGCACCACATCATTTTGGACAATTTCCATTCTTCATTCATATTTTCATATTCCTAAACATAAAACATGCTTAGTAAAGTAACTGAATGTTAAGTAAAAGTTCCATATTCAAATCAAGAATTGATATATTTTTAACTGGGTTCATGGCATATATTAATTTGTTCAGAAAGCTATATTTAAAGGTCAGTGACTATGTCGCTAGGACAACAGTTCAAGAGAGAAGAAAAGCTTGCTCTCAGCATGAAGGTTATGCAGGCTGTGCCAAATACTCTTCTGACACAGGGAGAACTGCGCTTCCTTTCTCCCTTTGAAGTGAGGTGTAACTATGCAATTTGCTTTGACTGAAGAAACATGGGTAGAAGTGATGTGAGTTTCTTCCTGTCAGTAGCTTTAGAACCTCTCCTGCTTCACCACCGCCCTCCCTCCACTGGAATGACAGTGGAAGCTTGGAAACACATGCTGAAGTGGGCTCCCAGGAGCCTGGATCCCTGAATGGTGAAAGTGAACAGATTCTTCTTCCAACCCATGTTGGGCAATCTAGCTTGAGCAACAAATAAACCTCCATTGAGTTAAGCCACTGAGATTTTGGAGTTGCTAATAGATTCTCGGGGTATATAGTTGTAACCATACAGATACAGCAAGTAATCTTATCATCTACTAAGGGAAGCAGGTGGTAACAAGACTAGAGGAAGTAGCTATATTGAGATGTGAAAATGTGCTAAATTGCCAAAACACAAGAGACCGTGAGGCCAAGGGGAGTTCCAGATAATTGTGAGTTTTATCTGATGGGAGCTTATACTATTTTTATTAGCATATCTCCTTCAATCCATATTTCTAGAGAATATGCTGGAACAAAAAATGGTTGGAAGTCTGTTACAGTTGTCATAAAAATCTTGTAGATAAAAGCATATTGTTATCTTTGAAACACGATATGTAACAGGGTTTACTCTTGAGAAACAAATAAGAGGCTTTTGTCAAAGGATGTCAGAAGTTTCCAGAAAGCATTTTTTCCAATATGAAACTATGACTATTACTACTACTCAAATAGTAACAGAATAAATGATTTTGCAATTCTTTCTATATGCCACACTCTGTTCTAAGCACCTTACCTGTCTTAAGCATTTAATTCTCACGAATGGTATCTGACCAGTAGGGGACTGTTGTTATCCAAATTCAAGAAACTGAGGCACAAATAGTTTGGGGCATTTGCCTGATGTTATACAGGTAGTGGCTAACAGAACCGAGATTTAAATCCAAGCATTCTGGCTTCAGAGCCTATGCTTTTGAAAACTGTAATCTATTGCTGCTCAGTAAAGATGAATAGTTAATTTCTTTCAATGTCTTAAAAAAAATAACCAGTTCTTATGTGAAATCAAGGGTTTGGTGGAAGATGAAGCCAGATAGAGGAAAAGGACAGACTGCATACTATGTAATCCAGGTATCTATTCCTTGCCTAAATTTAACTCCATTGTCAAGAAGTCATGGATGAAAGACAAGGAGTAGACATTATGGGTTTGTGTAAGTTGGTCTCAGCAGGGAGCACAGAGCTCTCAAGAGCAGAATCAACGACAAGTCTCTGGGTTCCACACCCCTAAGGAGTGAGAACAGCTAATTTAGATAACCGAAGTCTATAATTAGCTAATTAAAAGCAAGCCTGTGAATCCTGCCAGGTTAAAGACAAGACGTGATATTCTGCCGTGCAGCTGAGAAGCAGCAGCAATTTTAAAGGACATATGACCCAGAGAAACTGTTTGGTTCTAAGTCCAAACTGTCTAACCAACTTTGTTGTCACTGGGCATGTAAATTTTAGCAAGTTACTTAACCTCTTTAAGCCACCAAAAGCTCAACATAATAATGCTTCCTCCGGATCAATGTAGAATTAAGTGAGAGAATGTTTGCAGAGCACTTGGAAAACTGCCAGGCACGTTCATAGATAAAACAGGTTTATAAGGACAGTGTTAAAATGAGGCTTGAGAATACAGCTGTGTTTTACATACTTATTCTAATATATGGTACCAATTTATATATTTGGGTTAATTTTTGCATGTTTTTTGCCCTGTGACTTCCATTTTCTCCATAATTTTCTCACTTTCCGCTTGACTTCCTAAATGCTTGTTAAAGAAACTACATCCACCCCGCCCTTAGAACCTCCTTACAGAAAAAGTTGTCTGCTAGTAAAGAATTTAATTTGTATTAACTTATACTAATATTACTAACTATAAACTTTCTAGTTTTTATATCTCAAAGAAGATTAGTGAATCCCAGTTGCACTGGATAAGAATAATTGTGCTTAAAATGCTGCATAAGAATACTTATAGTAATTTATATATAATTTTATACATGTAAAGTATGTAATTGTTATGTAATTTTATGCATGACCCAACAAAACCTGGTAGAATGGGAGCCTTTTAAGAACATACACATTGCTTTCTGAAGACTAAGCCCACATTTTTAATCTGATGGCTTTCTGGTTCCTGAATCTTAGCTATAACCCTGGTGTATGTCCTCTCATATTAGGCAATTACACATTAGTGACCATTTGCTAAAAGCCCGCCCCATCCACTTGCCTTGAACTCTATTCAGCCTGAATCTAATTCCGTCATCTGTTCTGTTCAGCCCCACCTCACTGTCCTCTTTAATTTCCAGATATCTCCCCACCAACGTCTTTTGCTTCCCACATTCCTTCCATCGCACCGCAGGTAAGATGCTTCTCCCTTCTCATAAGTAATTTAACTCAGGGAAAAATGTAATAAATATGATTACCTCTCATTTCAGAGGAGAAACGGATCCCTCAAATTCTTTCTCATTTTTGCTGAAACTGCTAAATCCCATAAAAATGGACAAAATTCCTCATTAGTTAACTTACATTTTTACTTTCATTGACTATTCTATAATGCATCTTTTGTCATACTTTCCTTAAGCTTCTGTGGTCTTTCTTTGCACGGTAACCTATAGCTCTTATGAGTAAGTTCTACATATAACAAATATATGTATGATTTGATCTAAAAAGAAAAATCCACAGTATCCTATGCTCATCCATCATATCCATCCACACAGATAACTGCCCAACTTGCACAAATGGATGCCAGCATTGGATATGGTAACTTTCCTTGTAATGAGCTCAAAAGGCACTCACATTTACCCTGTTGCTTCCACTTTTCCTACCATCTTTCAACTTTCCCCTTAGCTTCCTAAATGTGGATTAAAGAAACCACACTTAGCCTGCTTTTAAAGTCATTAAATACTCTAGCTTACTAGTTTTTTTTTTCTAAGACAAAGTAACTAAAGCCAAGGGAATATGAATGTGTTGCTCAAAGTGACACTTACTAGAATAAATTCCAGTATCCAGTTATCCCATCATGTTGCACTGTCTCCTCTGGGATGGTGGGATTAATGTGTGAAGAATACAATACCCTTACAGAGACAAATAGTTTTTTTTTTTTAATTATTTTTTTTTTTGAGGAAGATTAGCCCTGAGCTAACATCTGCCACCAATCCTCCTCTTTTTGAGGAGGAAGACTGGCCATGAGTTAACATCTGTGCCCATCTTCCTCTACTCTATATATGGGACACTTAGCACAGCATGGCTTGCCAAGTGGTGCCATGGCTGCACCCAGAATTTGAACCAGCAAGCCCCGGGCCACCAAAGCAGAACGTGCAAACAACCACTGCACCACCAGGCCAGATCAAAGACAAAAGAGTTTTGATGATTACCATTATAATTTCTTAAATTATATTTATCAGTATTACTGACACCCCAAAACTTTGTCCTGATGATTAAAATCATTGGTATACTAAAATATGCCAATAACTGCAACTATAAATTCCATCTGATATAATATAAGCATTGAAAACTTAGGAAGAAAAATATCTTGTTAGGTATTAAAATTTAGTTTAACTTGATATTTTTACACAATAATCTATGGATTATAAGTCTCTAAACGCAAGTGCCCTACTGGTCTTAGAAAATGAAATGTGAACAATTCACTAATATCATATACAAAAAAAACCTAAGAGAAACCTCTAGAGAATCATTGAGTCTCCGCTTGATTTTCTTGCCACTTTGACTGCTCTATGTCATTTCCAAAAGCAACGCCTTTCTCACTCTGTAACTCATTACTAGGAATACATAACAAGTATAAAAATATATTTCTGACACTGCAGATAAAGTGGGTTGGTGCAGTTTTCCCTGCTGGGGACAGAACTCAACAAAGGAAAGAATAGTTGAAAACAACGACATGACTCACTGAGGAATTCTGACTCTACCTGCTGAATGACCAGGAACCCAAATCTACTCTATCCTATGAATTATGAAAATAAATTTAGCTTTTTTTCTCTGATATGATAGAAAGTAGTCAACATAGGAAACATCCCATCTATTTCAGTCTATATGAATGTACATTCATATAAAATAAAGTAAAACCTTCTAGATATATACTTTAGAATTAAGGAAACTAATAATTCTGTATTTGAATATTCTATAATATTCATTAAAAGTTTTAATGTATACATATATTTGATATATTCATAAACATATTAATTTTTTGTACTTGCGCAATCAAGATTTAGCCAAATTTTCTTGATATTCTAAAATCACATCAAATACCTTCCAATACTAAAATTATGGTAAGCTTTAAAATAAATGCCTCAAAATCAATCAGTAAAATTATTTCTGTTACTAAAGACTGTCATGCATTTAAATCATGGCAACTTAAAGTTAGAAATACTAAATCATTTCAAAGTCCATTGGTAAAAACATTGAAAACTCAAAGTTGTGTTAATTAGTATTTATGTTCTGATATCATGTAAATATCAAGGTTTATACTAAATCACCAGGATGGAAAATAAATACTTGTAAAATTACTCAAACACCAGAAAAAATAAATCAAAATTTGTTTTACATCATAAAACTACAAGAACCACCAGAATATTCAGTGAAAACACATTGCTATATTTAATTAAAAAATGCACAAGTATTTGTGCTTTATTTTATCCACTAAATGCATTCTTCTAAATCACTGTGGATCTGGACAAATATTTTTGACAATGAAAAAGAAAACAGCCCCGGGAGAGTGAAAAGATACAAATTATCATAAAATAAAGTTTCTTTATAATTGTTAAATTTAAAAAAAACTAAATTTCCTCAGTTTTAGAAATTAAGAATTCCCAATTGCTCATTGCTTTGAGCATATAGATTAAAAGAAATCTACTCCATTGATTTAATTGGTATCTTAATGATGTCTCATCCCCTCAGGAAAACAGAATCAAAGCAATTCCAAAGATCTCCTGGGTAGATTAGATTAATTATTTACGCTTCCATGTTATGACACCCCAATGTAATCCACAGTTGGGTTTTGAAAGCAAGAGATATTTGTTATTTTTCTTAATTGCTATTGTTACTTAGTCATGGGAAGTGTCTTATTTGCATAATTTTTTAAATATAAAAATTCTGGCCTATTACAATGGCAACACGCTAACATTGCTACAATGCAAACTGAACCTCACAATTCACATGATACAAAGTGTCAAAAGGGGTATGTTTGGAATGTGTTATTACACGTGTCTGAAGCATTGCTTAAAAAAAGAGTCTGTTCAAAACGTGGTAGCTCACTTAAATGTAAAATCGCACTTTTGTGGTAAGTATTCACCCAAATGCATGTTGAAAATTAGTTGACTCTTAATTAGTTATAAATAAATCTTAGTTATATTCATAAATAACATGAGCTATGATTTTTTAACTTGAGGATACATTATAAGGTGAAATATAACTAATTTAAAACATCAGGTCCAGTTATTAACATTTAAAAGGCAATAAATTCACTTCAGTGACTCTAACAGCCTGGAAAAAAGAGAAATAGTGTATTTAGTGCTTTCAGAAACATTGTTTTAAAGTTAGAGGTATTTAACCCAGAAAGGTGTCTTTATGTTGAAGAAAAACAATATATTGAGCATATTGCTTTTAGAATACAACTAACATTATTTTAAAATACAATACCGTATTTCTAGACTTTTCCAACATCATGTAACTTAGGTAAAATGGATAGAGAAAAATTCAAGTTCCTGTCATTGTGCTAACAAGAGAAACACATATTTCTGTTCAAACATGGGCACACAAACACGCACACATGCATGCAATATTCAGTACCTAATTGCCACTAGATTGTTAGGAAATATGAAAGCTAATTTTTTAAGTATTTATTCTACTACCACCCTGTTACTATCATTTCCAGCAACTCCTTTTTATTTTCGTCTTACACCTTTGGACTGTTAGTTCCTCATAATTAACCTATATACCTTTAACTACACATAAAAAGTGATTGTAAAACTAAACAGAATGGCTTAAAACCAGCATTTCAATCACTGTCAACCATCTCTTTCTTCCTAGTTATAAAAGTCTATTACTCAAATGTGTGAACAACCACACTTAAAACCATTTTCACAATAAAACACACCAATGGTTATGTGGCAACTGCAGATCCAATTGAGATTTGCTAATTGCTATAAATCTCTAGGGGAGTTATTCTTTACTTGATGAAAATATAAGTTTTTAAGATTAATTAACATTTCTGGATAGTGGCACATACTTTAAACAGAAATAAGCACTTAAAATTAGAGGTCTAAACTCAATATTAAAGCTTCCTAGTAGATATTTGTTTCTTGCTGATGAAAATATGAGAGAAAAGCACATACGTTTAAATTAAAATGAACAGTTTCATGAAATATTGCTTTTGTTTTGAAAGAACACTTCTTCGGCAAGATAGAGATACTCTAATTTTTACAGATGATTAATTCCCAGTCCCATTCTCTGCTTTTAGGAGCTAGCTGTTGGTAGAAAGAGTTCTGGTAAACTCCTCACCCATGTCCAGTCACTTAAACTTACTGAGGTCGGTCTTCATCACCTCTAACAGAGGGAGGGTATCAATTTCTCATTACAATGATGAACACTCTATTGTGCTTTTGGTTGTGAAAGGATTTTGAAATTGTACAACACTATACATTTGTTAGATAGCAATATTTTTAAATGTCTAAATTCATGTTTACATTACAGAATTATATTGTGCCAATAGAAAAGCAAATGTAAGTACCCCTCACTACATAAGACCATAATTATAGTTTATGATAATTTTTGTTATAGAAGGAATAAATTCTAGAGAATTGTGAAGTTATGAAATACTTGGTTCCAGGGGCCAGCCCGGTGGCACAGGGGTTAATTTCGCAAGGTCCACTTCTCAGTGGCCTGGGGTTCGCCGGTTCGAATCCCGGGTGCGGACACGGCGCTGCTTGGCATGCCATGCTGTGGTAGGCGTCCTACGTATAAAGTATAAAGTAGAGGAAGATGCGTACGGATTTCAGCTCAGGGCCAGGCTCCCTCAGCAAAAAAGAGGGGGACTGGCAGTAGTTAGCTCAGAGCTAATCTTCCTCAAAAAAAAAAAAAAAGAAAGAAAAAAGAAAGGAAATACTTGGTTCCAGAGTTTTACTTTATCACTGATGGATGAAGGATACAGGGTTATGAGTCTTTTAGTTTGAAGTTGACTTTTCATAAAAAAAGGTTTATGGAATAGGAATTTTATAATTCTATAATCTGTACAAAATATTATTGATATCGTTTGCCTTTTAAAATGACTGTAAGTTTTACGACCAAATATTTTTGGTGTTTTGTTTCATAAGAATGCAGCTAAACGATTTAATCATGCGAAATTTTCAAAACCATATGTTATTTTGTATCTCCTTATATACATATTTATATTTACACATGAATAAAAAGATTTTTCCTCAGAGTCACTGCAAAAATTGTTAAAATTAATAATGTTTATCATGAATCAAATTAAGTTGTAATAGGAATCATTCATTCTAAGATATTCAAAGTAAAATTTCTTAAAGTCATAAGAAGGCAACATAGCGAACAATATTCAAGGTACTGGGAGATCACAGTTTGTTTCATTGGAAATTATATACATGTTATGGAGACCCAAACATAGTTTTACTAAAACTAAGTGAAATATTTTAATAGTTCAAATATTTTACGTTAAAAAAGTTATAGAATTATAACCAAAGAATTTATTTTGTTGCTTTATTTTCAAATTTACTTTAAAATTCTACATCAAAATTCTAGCTTGTCTTTTTAGGACAATTTATTAGCTGCATTTAGTAAGAATTTTAGAAGGTTACTCACCACATCTTCACCAATAGACATCTTAATAAGATTTCGTTTGACTGAAGTTTTTTTTTGATTCAACAACCAAAAACACAGGTAGTTGTTATTAAACAACTGTAATTAACTCTGCTAAAATTACAAAAATTGCGATATAAGCAGCTCGTAGAATAGCTACGTAGCAGTTGATAATAAGGATGATTTATGTGGCAAACATTCTCATACACTATGCCACGGGAAAAAAAATCCAAAAATATCTCCTAGTTTTGTTTCTTCTTATGTGAGGTTACAGATGAGTATTTTGCACTTATCAATAAAAGTTATCTAAATGGAACCCCCTTAATTAAGGTATAATTTATTATTGGATCCTTATAATTCATGAGAGGGGCCTAATTACTGAATACTAATATATACTACTTGTTTATATCCAGTATTTTCAAAATTTGTCAATTCTTAAAATGTGTTTCAAAAGTAAAATAATGTAACAGATTAATTCATATCTCATTATCTTACAAATGAGCAGAAAATAAAATAAGGCAAAAGCACTTAAAAGGGAAGTTGGAAAGCTAAAACTACCAAAGGAATACCCTCTAAGGGGTAATTTTGTAAACAGAATCTGTTACCTCAAGCCCAGACCAAAGATCGTCTGCCAGGTGCCACTTAATTAAACTGGTACTTATAAAAGTAAATATTCATCCAACTCCTCAATGCTTCTGAGAAACAGGCTCTCATTAAATCACTCTATTCTGGATTACAACAGATTCAACAGGATGAGTTAAAGGTTTTCTAGGTGGTTACAGAAGCGTTTTGCTCTTACCGTCAGTGATCAAGTGCTATTGTAATCCAAAGTCTAACTCCAAGGAAAAATTACAAGTTTTGCCAAGTTACTAGAAACTGGAGATCAGGCTTTGTTGACTAAAAAGGCAAGCGGCGCTTTATTGTGATTTATAAATATATCCTTGAACAACTGTTTTTAAAATAAGGATTTAAAAAAATTGCATACATTTGTCCATTCTCATTCCAGAAAAGCATACTCGTCATAAATAATGTTTCTAAAAATGTAACAATAAAATCATATTTCAAGTATTCTTTTATTATACATATGTCATAGTTTAGATCATCTTCAAACTCTATAATAACTATTTATATTGTAATTCCAATTTATCTGATTATTCTGTGTCTCTACTGCCCTGAGTTTTTTAAGCAGCCACATTGTTCATTCAAATAGTCTAGTTATTTAGTAGAATTCAATAGAGTGGAAGTGTCTGTGGGTATTTCCTTCAGCCATAATACATCAGTTCAGAAGAAACATACTATTTTCCAAGTAACAGATTTAAAAGGAACATTTTCATTAAATCATTTGAAAGGAATCATCACCTTTCAAAAAGGTCATTATTGTGTAATGCAAAGTGGCATGATTAGTTAAGCCACTGATATTCTCTGAAATATTAAGACTATCAACGGTAATGTGTGTAAGGTGGCTAACATGGAGCCTGAGGTATAGTAGTCAATTCATTTACTTATCTGTAAAATATGTATGACAACATTTGTCCCCCTCATAGGAATATTATGAATACCCTTTGAAAGATGGAGAAAAAAGTAGGAAGTGCTATACAAATTAATGAGATTTATTGTCTTTTTAAGTGCTTTAATGTAGGTCAGTAAATGATGAGAATGCACGGAGAAAATTGAATAAAAAATGTGTCTTGTTAGGACATAACTGTTTAGGAACAGCAATATTTGTATGTTCTCACATGCTTTCCATCTCTCTATCTACCTTTCTATCTTGCTTCCTTAAAACTCAATAATTTCTAAGAGTCAAGGACATTTTCTAGTTCTCTTAAAAATCTTCATTGAATTTAATTATTATCCTTTTTTGTAATTTTAGTGGCATAAAGTTTTTTAATATATCTAAATTAAATTCCTACCACTGCTCTATGAAAATCATGATAAATTTTTATATATTAATAATGTTACATCTAAGAGTTCATATAGATTGACAAATTACGAGAAAAGTGATTAACAATTTTAACTTTCTATTGGTAAGTTAAGGTGAATGAGAAGATCAGATAAAAGTCTTCTTATGAAAACAATGGATTTCAAGAGTCTATAATTAATTTAAAACATTCGGTGATATTAGGACTAAAATAAATTATTTTCATCCACATACTCTATGTGACCAATTATTTTATACAGGGACACTTAATCACTTTATCTTGAAAAGTTTTCAGAAATACTGCATAATAAATCACTATGTTGTATCTAACTTCATCAATATTAGATTAAAAAAATTACATGTTACTTACAGACTGACCTTAATTAGAAACTTTGGACATTCTGCTGAAAACATCAGTTGAAGACTTCCTTGGTTCTACATTTGCAAATTTTCCTGGGCTTTGGCAATTCATCTTGTGACACTCAGATTTTTTTTAAAACAGTAGTAAGGTTACAATAAAAGTGTGGAGAAACCAATGTTATTTAGCAGTTTAAAATAAACTATATTTAAAATATATCTTGGTGAGGAGAAAATATTCTTTTGAGTAGTGCTGTATTGTAAATGAAGGAGTAAATTCCCCTTGTGGGGTCTTTAAGGATCACTCAAACACAGCTGCAGAAATGTCACATGGAGAGACATATCAAATTAAAGGATTTATTTTATTCACGGGTCCTAGAAGAGGGAGGTGTGGCACAACCACACAGGGGGCCAAATGGAAGGACCTCCCAGTATCTTTATGGAGCGGGGGCTGCGGGGGCGGGGGGAAGTACACAAGCAAAAGGTGTGAGGGGATTTCATTGGTGTGTTTAAATGTCACTGTGGCAGTCAGGGGAGTGCAAGAAGGAGAACTTGTAACCAAGACCCATCTTATCACACTGTTGCCTCTGGTTAAGGGGGTTAGCAGGGGGGTGAGTACTCAAAGCCTGCCAGTGGGGATGTTGAGGCATCAGCAAAATATGAAATTTTTGAAATTTTATAGTAGAAATGCCAACTTGGTTTGTATTCAACAATTTATCCTGACCATGGCAATAAGCACAGTTCTGGGGAAACACTATTCCTGTATCGTGACAGAGAAGCCTGAAAGCACAAGTAGAATAGAGGTGTCGTAAAATAGATCAGACTCATTTTCAGATGGGCGTATGCTGGGTTCACTATGAGTCTGTGCATCCTTTCACCTTTTTGTTCAAATTGCTTTCACCTGATAATCAAAATCAGAGAAACAAGAACAAAGGTCGTAGGTTGTGTTCTCATGGAGGAACGAGGTGTGCAGTTCTTGTAACAAGCAGACAGGCATGTTCCTACTTTTTCAAAGTAAAAATCTGAGAGTAACTTTGGAGAGAAATTGAAACAAATGGTAGAAAACCAAGATGACCCAGAAAAATGGAATTTTCTAAGCATAGGAATAATTGAAAAATTACTAGCCCACGTATCAGAAG
The DNA here is from genome assembly GCF_041296235.1 of Equus asinus. Lineage (NCBI taxonomy): Eukaryota > Metazoa > Chordata > Mammalia > Perissodactyla > Equidae > Equus > Equus asinus. The sequence goes on from NC_091807.1 coordinate 4,757,554, forward strand.
ACTTGCATATGTAACCTAGATCATCGAGTGAGGCTGCAGAAATGCAGTGGTCAACAGAGATCGGGAGTTTGCAATTCCACTGTGTTTTAGAAAATTCTCAAATTTATTAGAAAATAGTAACTGAGGGAAAATGTAAATTGAGCTATATTCATTTACTTTTCTATTTTTAATGTTTCCTTAAATTATTTCTTTTATTTTATCATTTGTATATTTAACATTCTATTCCTTTCTGATATGGTACCTGAAGAGTAATATTTGCCTAGTAAATGATTTTTTAAAAAAATGAGTGAATGATTACTTGTCTATAAGTCACTGTGGACTGAATCACTGCATGCCTATTAGCCACTGTGTTACATTTTTGCCTTAAGAGCATCACTTGCTAACAGGAGGTACATCATAGTTTGCTTTTCTAAATTAGTAAATTGAAATAGGCAACTGGTCAAATAAAAACATCAACTTGTCATCTACTGATTATCTCAATTTGTGGACATACAGTTGCTCGGATTTAGAGGAACAAAAAACTGTTCTTCTCCAAATTACATTACAGTGAAAACTAGTCATGGTGAAAGTCATGATTTCTCATATTTTAATTATTAAAGTATTTAGATTGAGAAACCTACAATTATTAAATAATAAATTTGATTATGCCACAACTTGAAGGACCTATAACTAAAATATACAACTATGTACCGGGGGGATTTGGGGAGAAAAAGCAGAAAAAAAAAACGAAGATTGGAAACAGTTGTTGGCTCAGGTGTCAATCTTAAAAAAAATTATTATATATATAAACAATAAAATGTTTTAAAAGCCCATGATGATTGTTTTAAAATATCTAAAACTAGGTCAAGAATTGAATTTACCACTGCATTAATCAAAAAACATGATTTCAATGTATTTGCATTCATTCATACATTCAATCATTATCCAATATATATGGCACATCATATTCAATGGCTAGCAGAAGCTGTAAGAGAGGGACAAAGTTAGCCATAAATAATTTACTAAAATGTTAATAATTTTGTTTACAATGTTAATTTGACTTGATAAGAGTGCATGTTATAACAATACACTATCTTTATTTTTTACTTCCTTTAGTGCTATCCTTTGGCGATTTCCTCTTTAGACAGAAAGGATCATAAATAAAGATATCTACACTTATAAAACTATTAATGTAAAACATCAGTCTCAACCGAGCTAGTCCCTGAATAAGTTGGCTATTTAATTCACATAATCTTAGAGATGAGAATAAGTGAATTAAATTTAAAGGTATTGCCCAATGGCTAACATAAGCTGGCATAGCGATTCTCATTCCTTCCCCATTCAAACCAGACCCAGCTACATTCTGATACATGGATTAAATATTTGGAAGGTATCAACAAAATATTCCTCCATAAACCTCCTGGTAGAGTTAACATTTATTATGGGTATTTCCTCAGTTATTAACTATTTTGTGACATAATAAAAGCATGGGTATATGTATTTACATACTAGCTTTGTAACAAGCACATTGTTTTCAATGTTCTAGCCGAATTACACGCTGTATGGGATTCACAGAGTACTTGAGAAAAATAGAGAAGAGGTGGCAGATAAAAATACATTATCATACTGTGTGTAGGGATTTCTTAATTGGTTTAGGAAATTTCTCGCACCAGCATCTTTTTCCCCTAAAACTCCTCAGGTGTTTGCTGATCATATGCTGGCATATGTTTGCAGGCAGATGCTGGTCAAGGATCACTTACATGAAGAGGCCATACGAACTGAGCCTTAGGAGGTGAAATAGGTCATTTATAATGTGAGTTTAATATGAATCAAACTACTAATCTAATATGACATAAAGATTTTAGAATATTTTTATGAATTTGGTAAATTATAGGAAAGGGGAAATTAAAGTGATATGGTCATTTTTGGTTAAATATATAATTGCCTAGATATAGGAAATGAATGGTGAAAATAAATCAAACGAAATACAAATATTATGCAGTTGAGGGGGCAAACAATCAGCATTAAAAAGAAAATCCAAAAAAGAATTTAAAGATTATTGTGTAAACAAGATTCATGGTTTTTTTCTTTTATTTTGACTGTACTAAAGAAGACCACCATTTTCAGGGTAAATAAGGTAAAAATTCCTGTTTCCCAGGTGCTCTGTTGAGCTACCCTAACTTAATCTTTCTTAGGCCCAAGCATTGAATGGTGTCCTGGGCACAGGCCAGGTCCAGGTGCCACTGTCACGATACACAGCACCTGAGGACACATACTGTCATAATACGTGTCACCTGAGGATACATATACTTTAGTCTGTCAATAGAACATGAACACACATCCCCCAAAACAAAGGACACTTAGAGCTGGAATCACATGTAAATGCTCAAGACCAAATCTAGCAGGTAACTTCATTTTTAAGCCTCAATACCTGATGTGTACATTCCGACAAATCATAGTTGATTTTGGGGGAGGAACTGCACAGAAAATAAACTATATGTAATGATAATTTCTGTCTCACCAGTAAATAAATAAACAGACATATTATAAAATAGTCTTATATAAAATTCTGCTTTTATTTCTTATAGCAAAAAAGAAGTTTCTGCTGCACCCTCTTGAGGAAACACCAGATTAGCCTTAACATGTTCATTTATCTGTTTTATAGATATTTAACTCTTGTGGCTCTAACCCCAAAACTGACTCAAAAGAAGGTTGGAAGAGGAATTCACTGGTATCTATTTATGACCTATAAGTGACCTATCTTGACAATACCATTCACCTTCTGACCTGTCATGAGGTTTGTTGGAGAAACATAAGGCCTTTGACACAAACTACACTTAGCCTGCTTGCATACGCTATTCTGTCTCACTGCCAAGTTTGTTGCAGATATTAAACTATGTGGTTATTTTTAGGCACACCATTAAATATTGAAATTACTTTGAAGAATCTAGATACATTCACTTTTATGGCCAAGAATTAAATATAATTTCTGGAGTTCATAATAATAATCTTCTTTGCATAAATGAACCTGATTGTGAACTTTCTCTCATGTTGTAGGGTCAGTGAAGGAAAAATATGAAATACAAAGTGTGGCATTGTAAATGGCCTATATTCCTGGGGCAGTTGAACTCTCAGAAAGCATCTTACTTGGTGTCAAAGGTCTGCAGTCTAGTTTTAGCTTGGCTATTCATAGAACTGTAGAGAGCTTAGGCAGGTGTTTTAAATTTAAAATTCAGTTGCATTATTAATCAGTAAAAAAGGTATATGAATTAGTGCTGTTCAGTATAACTTTCTGCAGCGATGAAAATGGTCTGTATCTTTACTGTGCCACTGTAACACTAGCCACATGTGGTTCTTGAGGACCTGAAATAGGCCTAATGATTGAGGAACTAAATTTTTAATGCAAATAATTTTTTTTAAGATTTTATTTTTCCTTCTTCTCCCCAAAGCTCCCTGGTACATAGCTGTATATATTTTTACTTGTGGGTCCTTCTAGTTGTGGCATGTGGGACGCCGCCTCAGCATGGCTCCATGAGTGGTGCCATGTCTGCACCAAGGATCCGAACCAGCAAAACCCTGGGCTGTTGAAGCGGAGGGCACAAACTTAATGACTTGGCCACAGGGATGGCCCCTAAGGCAAATAATTTTAAGTAATTAAATATAAATTTAAATAGCAACAGGAACCTAGTGGACACCATATGGACAGCGTAAATATAGATAGTATTTGACTATATCTGTTGGAAAGAGCCAAAAAGATCATGGGTAGTTATGATAAATGTGTCAGCTTTGAACGAGTCTCGAAAAATAAACATGTTTCGTATAGGTAGGGCTATCCCTAGAGAAATGTATACCCTAAATCAATCCTTAAAGATATAGGGAAGCCCAGGCTGATGCCTAACCTAAAAGAAAAATCAACATAAAGTCAATTACAAGTATCAATTTGAACAGGAAAATAGAAGCTACAGTGTTGCAATGTCAAACCTAAGGAATTTTAAAAGGAAATAGGATGTTCAATTCTCTCCAGGTAGAATTATAAATAAATTATTGATTGTATATGGAATTCAGGACTTTTTAAAACTGAGCTGGCTATGAAGCCTCCGTCTCTCCTGGCTGTGTCCCTGTCAGAAGCTAATATCCCATGATGGGGAGCAAATCATACAATATCATTCTTCACGTGGGGCTGATATTTGGCCTATGGGTCCTACACAAGGGCACACTTCCCAAGAATTCCATATATCCTTACACTTGATATTACTAAAAACACGTCATTTTATAATTCAAGAGGACATTACAAGGACCACAACTCTTTAACAAAATTGACCTAGTTTCTATTAAAAAAAAATCCCCTAGTACGTCTACTCCATTGAAGCACACTGTTATTCAGAGATGGCTTAATAAAAGTAAATGTATTTTAGTGCATATGTGTCCTATGCATTTGAAGCACAAAGGCTGGTTTTCCTTCTTGTATTATGTTTAGAAAATGGATTTTCCATGCTTAAAGCCAATATTAACATGTTATTTTATCATAGTTAAAGGTCAACAATTTATATCATTTAGACTTCATCATGGATCTACTAAAAATTTTCCTTAAAAATAATGTTCTCTGGGGCTGGCCCCGTGGCCGAGTGGTTAAGTTCGCGCGCTCCGCTGCAGGCGACCCAGTGTTTCGTTGGTTCGAGTCCTGGGCGCGGACATGGCACTGCTCATCAGACCACGCTGAGGCAGCGTCCCACATGCCACAACTAGAAGAACCCACAACGAAGAATACACAACTATGTACTGGGGGGCTTTGGGGAGAAAAAGGAAAAAATAAAATCTTTAAAAAAAAAAAATGTTCTCTGAATCTTCCTATTTATTGCATAATGAAATCATAATTTTCCTGACAGATTCTTAGTATCCAAATAACATGCAATGCATGCACATACTATATAGCTATTTGCATAATGAAATTAGTTTTTAAACTCTTGATCCAGGTGCTTTACCTCCTCACTAGAAAAAAATAAATTAACAGAATAACTGACAGCAATGAAATCCTTCATCTAAAAATACCAACAAATAGGAAAGATAAAGCAACATATGTAATAAGCAAAAGTGTTATAACATCTACTCACTTTTTGTGTTTGTTGGATCTGTCTTAGAAATGACACAAACTGGTAATAATATACTATCATATTTAATATGTTATAAATTTAAGGAAAGGCTAAAGACTGATGAAGACAGTCATAGTAGTTTTCTTAATTTTAACTCTGTATGCCAGATATGGTTAAATACAAAAAGATACTTTAATGGGAATGAAAATAGTAGCATATTTTATAGCATAAAATAAAAGACTCAAGATAAATTTTTTAAAAAGAGATAGAGTGTTAAAAAAATATGCATACAACTTTGCAAAAAGAAAATGTTTTCTTCCATTAAAAATTTTAGATTTCAACCCCTGAACTACCTAACTTCTGATTTTTTTCCATAGCACTCATAACCTTAAAATATACTATCCCGTTTCTTTGTTTTGTTTATTCTCAGACTCTACCCATTGGGAATGTGAGATTTGTCCCCGTTTAGTTTACTGCTGTACTCCCAGCTCCTAAAGCAGAGCATCGCACATAATAAGGGGACAATAAATATTTTTTTAATTAAAAAGTTTAATTACTATCCACACTAATTCTACCAATTACAATGTCAAGGAGAAATACGCTTATATACAAATTCTTGAGACTCTTTCAACAGTGAATCTGTCCATTTACAGTGACTATACATGTAAAATCCAAAATCCGTAAAATCCAGTACTAAATGCGGCTCAAAAGAGTAGTTCACACAATTTTTATTTGTTTAAATGATAGCCTATGCTAATGTATACATGATATTACAGACTCTGAAATTAATTACTCCAGTGCTAATATCTAGAAAACAGGGAAATATAGATAGAAAGCAAGATACTGCAGGGGGTCAGCCCGGTGGTACAGCCGTTAAGTTCGCACATTCCGCTTCAGTGGGTTAGCTGGTTTGGATCCTGGGTGTGGACCTACGCACTGTTTGGCAAGCCATGCTGTGGCAGGCGTCCCACATATAAAGTAGAGGAGGATGGGCACAGATGTTAGCTCAGGGCCAATTTTCCAAACAAAAAGAAAACTACTGCAAACATTACACAATTCTCTTAAAACAAAAAGAATGACATTTACACCCAATGGATAATTCTGATTTAAGAAAAAAAGGGTTTCAAGTTTTGCATTATAGGAAATACTTTTCCTTATTCCAAATCATTTTTATTTATTACAATTAGAGCTAAATTAAACATACACTAAGGTTGTGTGTCATTATTTTGACACAAGATACATGCATGGTGCACAGAGCAATATTTTTCAATCATGAAAGTAATCTTATTTCTTTATTTTCTTGGTCTCAAAATCAGTATGAAACAGATCAGTTTTTAAAACCGAAATAACTCAATAGTTGTCTTATTTAAAATTAAAGTTAATATTTTATCTTTGCATATAAATATTTGTTATATAATCTTTTATGCCTATAAGAAAATCAAGTATCAAACTAATGACAAAAGTTAGGATGTATATAAATAAAATAAACAGGTGAACCCATCTACAGAATCAGTTATAAATTTCAGCTTCCCATTATTTTGAACTTTTCATAGATTGATTAGTTATATATTTTATTAAAGTTCTAAGGTATTTTTTCTATATTCCTGCTCTAAATGTGATGTAATTGAATAAGAATGATGCAATATCTCACACAGAAAAGTTTTAAGGAAGAATGAGAATATTAACCCTTAATTGATGATTTTATTTTTCAAATAACATTTTATAGATTTCATATATCAAATTTTTCATAGCTTTTTAGAGAAACTCTCTTTTGAGGAATTTCAAAAGTGGAAGCGACTTTTTTTTAATGCTACAGTTCTTCTTATTAGTCCGATGCAGTGTTTCTTCCACTTATTTTAAGTCTCCTAAGTAAGTTACGGAATATTGGCAGGCAGTAGATAAACCACAGAAGCATTCGTCTAGGCAATGTGACTTTAGAGTTCCTAAGCATCTAAGATCACGCTTTCCTCTGAAACCCTTTTTTTTTTCACTTTGTCACATCTATTACGGTGTCACCTGCATGAACTTTTTAAAAATATGCAAACTCAACATGAAACTTTAGACTGCCGTTTCTTCATTAATGTAAATTGGTTCATCATGTTGCTTTCCTTCTAACTGATGTCTTGAGTTCTGGGACTCTGAGGCAGATTTCATAACAAAATGAAACTACGGGCATATTCCTCTACTTAACATGTGCCCATGGAATTTGGATATTCTTAAAATGCACTAAAACTAAAATGGTCTTTAAATTTCCATCAGCTTGACTAGATTTTAGACAGGCTTCTTCCTGACTCTAGGATCTGACCTCTCTTTTCTTAAGAAAACTTGTAATTTTAAATTCTTTCTCTGCCCCTTTGAGTATTTGTAAATCTTTTTAAAAGCCTCTTATCAGTTTTACCACCTAAGAATGTCTTGTTCAAGGACCTGGGAGCCATCCTTTGAAATGCGGTTATCAAAGAAGATGCTGCCCACATCCCCCAGTCTCTGTTGGAGGACAGGAGCCTAACCTTCATGGACAACAATTAGCACACACACATGGCCCCTCATAAAGAAAAACATTTTCAAACTGAGGAAATGACTCAATGTGCTCCACACATCCCATTGATCAAGCTCCTCCCTAACATCCTCCAGGGCTTTTTTTACTAGCTCATCCCAGCCGAGCCTTAAAAGTCCTCCCACCAATTGTTTCAGTAGAGTTGAGTGCAGACTTAGATATGGCCTCTGTTCACTATTGCAGTAGCTTTGAATAAAGTCCTCCTTGCCTGCTTGACTTTGTCTTGTACAATTTCTGCTTTGAAACTACCTATGTTAAATATAAGATCTAAACACAACAATCACTTGCAACTTTGGATAACATCACGTGATCATTAAACATCTGTGGGGTAGGACCCAAGGGATATCAAAAAGAATAAACCTAAATAAATAACTCAATAAAAAGTGTAGAGGGGCAGATTTTAGTTAATTAATTAATTAATTTAAGTAAAATCAAACAATTTGCCTATTGTGCCCATAAGCTGCTGAAGATCTTTATAAGACTTTTGTTTGTATGTTTCATTTATGTACTTCCCAGGAAAAAGATTATTCACATTTAAATAAATGCATAAATACTTAAATTTCTTTAATGACTTGGATAACTTTCGGGTCAGCAAAATTTATCAGATTTCTTTTAGAAAATAATCATATCAATTTTTGAATGATTAGTTATCTGGGAATTGCTCCTCACAAGGACAGTTAAGATTTTTTTGGACCTTTAAGATTAGCACAAGTAAGTGATATTAAGTACTACCTACAACAAGAAAAGTAATAATAAAGTAAAAAGTTTTTAAAGATAAATTTGATGACTATGAATTGAAATGAGGAAATATCCTAAGTTTAAAAAAACAATGATTGATAATTGTAAAATATTCAAGAAATCTTCTTGCTTTGCCTTTTAACTGATAAGGACAAATAAAGACACTATTTCATAATTTTATTCTACCAGTGATATCACTCTGAAGCTATTGACAAAGAATTAAACCAGGTCCAACAATGCCTTGTCAGTTAACTTGTCCAGAAGCTGGATTTTGTTTTCTTTTTTTTTTCATAAGGAGGAAAAAGGCATGGGAATCTTAGTTAATATTGATGGAAAAAATTCAGAACAGTTTAATAAACATTTATTGATTATTAATGATGTGTCAGGCACTACTAGGTGCCAAGATAACAAGAATAAAACACCATTCTTTGTCCTGAAAAACACACTCATCAGGTAGATAGTCCAATGGAAAAATTGGATTGTTATATTGGGGTAAATGCAATGTTGGATATCCACTGGATGATAGAGGAGAACACTTAGCTTAATCTGATATTTAATGGAAGGTTTTCTAAGAGACATAATTCCCAACAAGAGCTAAATCTGGGCAAAAAATAAATAAGAGCCAAACAATGATGTCGGAGAGTGTTTTAACACGACATCGAGGTATTTTCCTTGAGTGACTAGGTGGTGCTATCAAACGGGATCAAAGAAGTATTGAAGAAAATAGGTGAAAGTTGATGTGTTTAAGAAGTCTGTGGACCCCCAAGTGGGTATGTCCAGCTATAAATGCATATATGAACAAAAAAGTCAAGAAACAGCCCTTGATTGAAGATGTGGGTTTGGGAATCATTAAAGCCATTCATAGCTCACGCATAAAACATGAAAATAAATGAGATAGCCTAGAAAAAAACAAGAATAGTGAATTTGAGAGAGAACTGTGGGCAACCTCAACATTTAAGTGCTATGCAGAGCAGTAGCGACAAATGAAAAGTACATGGAGTAAATAATATAACAGAATTCCAGAGACGAATAAGTTCTAGAAACTCATGCCTGGCAAACAGTATACATTAGAGAGGTCTAGTAAACTGAACGAGTGTTCTCACTAGATTTGGCAATATCAAATCACTGTTGAACTCCACTTTAGATGTTTAACTGGAGTGGTGAGTCCTGAAAAAAATTGCAACATGTTGGTGAATCAATTAAATCTGAGAGATTAGAGACGGTGAATATTGTTAAAGTGTATACAGTTAATAAAAGGCTTTTTATTTGCAGAGAAGTATGGAAAGAGGAGATAGATTCTTTACATACAGGATGAGAGAAACGACTGTAAGAGTTAGAGGTCAAAGATAAATGGAATAGAGGAGAAATTAATGAAATAAAGTCCCCAATGACGAGAAAAAGGATGAGACCAAGCGAAAATGTGAAAAGATTGGCCTTGATTAAGAGAAGGAGTGCCTCATCCCCTGTGAATGAGATAAGAAAGTGAAGATAAATTGGAGATAAATGAAGATGTCAATACACCTGAAATGAGGAAGAAGAACACTAAATTAGTTTATGCTAAATGACTTTATATTTTTTAATTTGTTGGTATGCTGAGAGTAAGAAAAATATGGGATGGTAGGAGGCTTAAGAAGATAACTAAATGACAGATATAGTCAGATAGGGAAATTGGAGAGTCGTCCAAAGAAGGTAAAATTGAATGGGATTGAAGACTAAACAATACAAATTACATCTAAATTGGTTATTGATGACTCTCTTGTCCTTTGTATAGCTTAGGTCATCTACAGACATCTTTGAGTTACTACCTCATGATTACCTTCTTTTGTATGCTAAGCCAGAGGATCTGTTCTCAGGTCTGCGCTTCCCCATATTTTTTCTCCCCATCTCCAGCAGACCTCTCTCCGCCTGCCTCTTGGCTGCCGCCACCCACTCTTTATGTTCTCTTTTCCTCAAGATCTATATGAGCGAGTGATCATTTCTTCCTCAGTATTTCCTTCCCTGATTTTTCCAGAGACAGTAAACTAGTCTTTTATAAATTTTCAGTTTTACTTGTAATGACTATGGAAGAACAGGCAGCATACAGCAAAAGTTATACATCACACTCGTCTCAAAAAGACAGTAAGCGGTTTGCAATTACTGATAGCCAGGAAGAAATTATGAACGGATACCACCTAGCATTTTTCCTTCTGCCTTTATTACCAGGACACAGCTCATTAAAAGAATACCTTTCTTCTGTTCTCTCACTCATGAAAATTGAGGCTTGAAGACATAATCAAGGCAGAACAACAGGTGTTCCCTTGTCTCAAGTACCTCATGTGCATCTCGAAGCATCTCTGGATTCTAGGTAATGATGACTTTTCCAAGGGGTTTAAGCTCCTTCCTGGAAAGATCACTTTTGAAATTTGCCTCACAGTGTGTTTCACTAGAATTGCCTTTTATTACAATGAAGACTTGTCAGGTGATTGTGCACTGCTGAGATTTCTGGAGATGCAGAGCCATCTATCTTCGAGAGCTACGTGCGTGCCTGCCCTAGAGAACCTCTCAGCACAAGTGTGTAAGGCCCAAGTAAACAATGACATTAACCTAACCCTTCAAAAGAAGGACAGTGAAGTCCAAAAGTTCAGACAATGGAATAGAATATCATTGAGAAAAAGTGGTCTGCTCTATGTGAAAGTCCATTACTTTCCGAGAAAGTCTAATAAATCTTAGATTTTAAACAACCAAAAGTTCTTACTGAAAAATTGTATACATCTACCCTAGCCAAGGGAGGTTATTTTCATTTATAAAAACAAATGGACATCATTCAACTTCTTTGACCTTTCCACAAAAAGCATAGTTATACGGAACGCATTCATTTGTTTATTACAAAATCAAAAATGCAATGTGATGTTTTTAAAATATCAATTTTGAATTAATATTTTACATACTCCAATGGGTATTTGTTGACTATGTATCTTGCATAAATGTATACCAAATGTTGAGAGAATTAACAGCTGAATAGGTTAAAAGCACAATGCTTGAAGAATGTACAATCTATTGAGGAAAAAAATTATTTAAGGCAAAATAGCAAAAGTTCTAAATAAAAGGATGGAATAGTGCAGGAAAGAGAGCTTGAAGAAAACACTTTGGCAAAGGGACTGGCATTTCAGCTGATGCAAAGTTTGGAAACATGGTTCAACATAGGAGGCAAAGGGAACAGGTTGGGAAGTGAATGGAGTTTTCTGGAACTATGAAGAGCCTCATGAAGCTTCATCATAACAGAGTGGAATCATCTGTCATTTCAGAAGACATAAATGAAAATTCCCCAAAGAACATCAAAAATACAATAACAATTAACTTCATATATAGGAGGAAAAGATATAGTGACATAGATATCCCCTGTAAGTATTTAAAACAAATTTTATACTAGCCCTATTATAGAATACATGGTAAATGAATTATTTTGGTTTAAAAAAAAATACTTGATAAAAATACCCTAATCCCTATTAATAATCTCTAAACAACTTTTTAGTGAAAAACAATTCATTAGCGACGTTATGTTTGTCATTTTTAGTCAACCGTAATGCCATGTTAAAATCTGACAAATATACCTCAAATAGATTAAAAAAAAGAAACACCCTAAGGCTTATTGTGACATTCCAGCCTAGAGCACCATAATTGATAGCTCATGACATTGCCATTTTCAAGCCATTAGTTACACAATAACTATGTTAATTGAGTTTTAATTAAGTCAGCCATATTCAAGATTGGAATATTTTAACTTTCTTTCAGAAATAGATGATATTTCATTGGGTTATCTTTACTTATAACTATTTTTTAAAACATCATTTACTGTCTTTAAAAGATTGAGAACTAGTTTCAACCATCATATTTAAACAGAGAAATGCAAAATTTACATATCCTGTTATTTGTTACTGAAACCATTCATACAGCACCATACACCAGAAAATAATTTCTAAGGTAAGGACATGATTTTTGTGATGATTATTTTCTAGAAGCTTGATATAAGCAATCATATTTTTTCACTAATATTGACTCATATGATACAATAATTTATCAGTAATTAGTAGATATATGAAAGCTAACTTAGCTTTGATATCTTGAGAGCTAGAAGTTAATCATTCCAGTTTTCGACTTTTTAAACTAGTGCTAGAGGGAAATCATAAATAGATTTACTCTATGTAAGAACATGTGCACCTTTTTACATAAAGTCAGTGGTTTGTCAATTACTTGGATCCTATTGCTAATGAAGATAAAGTCATGGATGTGTTAGTGATGTGGTTCAGTTAACAGAATCACCTATGCTCCCATCCATATCAACAGACACTCTGCTCTAAGATGCATACACGAGGGACCAGATGAGAGGGAATGATCTATTTCAGCACACACTTGTCATCACCATGAGCTCACAGGTGTTTGACTATCCGCCACTAGCATTATTTCAATGTGAAAAGAAAAGCCCTGTGATTGCGATTCAGAAGACAGGAAAGCAGACACTGTGAGGATAACAAGCACACAGTCATTATCAGGTATAGAAAATCTACTACTAAACATTAAGATTGTACTTTAATAATCTTTTAAATTGTCGTAATAAACTTGGGGGGTAGTTATTAACTAGATGTTTACAAATGAGGAAAGTGAAGGTCAGAAAGATTAAATCACCTGTTCAAGGTCATACAACCGGTAAGTGCTTTCCTTGGATCTTGAACCTAACTCTATTTGACTGCAGAGCCCGCGCCCATTCTATTCTTCTTCCCAGGAGGGAGGAACAACAAACCAATGATAGGCAGTAAGAAGCAGGTAATAAACTCACATCTATGCTCCCAGCTCATACTGGCCTTATAAATAATAGATACGCATTAAAAATATTAATGAACTTTCTACTTTTAATGTCCTGACATAATTCAGACCTTAGAACAGTATTATTGAGGCGACAGTGATAATTCTAATTAGCGATTCATCTGCTGCTCTTGAGGGTCATTTTTAAATTCTGCTTATTAACTTACAGCATTTCCCTTCTCAGATTGACTGTCATTTCCAGGAATAAGTTAAGGTAGATCAGACCTTGTAGGATAGCAAGAAGTAGGACATTATTAAAAAGAGCATGCAAGTAGTTAAAGAAGGAGTAGAAATTTATCAGAAGTAAATTGGCTATTAAATCATCATTGGCTGTTCCCTCATTTGAAATTTTAATCATTCCAGGTGGATATAAATGAAATAACATTTAAGACTTCATTAAGAGTTTGGAGAATGCATAAGAATAGTAAAAGAGCCTGTGTAAAATATTCCAGTGTGGTTACGGTAGGCCCCATTATACGAAAAACCTACACATGAAAATTTCTATATATTAACTAATACCTAGATTACCCCAATCCTTTCCCTTTAACATATGAATGGTCACAGAAAAAGCAGAGTGTTTTTTATGTGCCAGGTACTATATTAACTGGCTTAGAAATTATTATCCTCATTTCCCATACCAGGGAACTGAGTGTTGGAGGAGCTGAGGAACTCGCCCAACGTCACACAGTGAAGTGGTGGAAGAGCAAGTGTTTAAACACAAACATGTCTCACACCGTATCTGATGCTCACTAAACTGTTGAAGTCAATTAATGACAAGAAGCACTACTGAGTTATGTCTGAATTCAACAATGAAAGAGCCAATTCATCACACTGTAGCCTGGTTCTTTTCAGAACCACAGAATTCTTGAGCTACTTCTGGGCTTGTTAATTATACTTCCAGTGACTTCAAGGTCAAGAATCTATCTCTGAAAACTGTGTGCAACCAAGACCTAATTTTTTTGGCATCCTGAGTAGTCCAGGGCAGAGTGGCCAGAGTACCTACTACTTGTTGTTTGGCTAAGCACACAACCCCTCCTCATTTGCCCACCCAACTCTGAGGATGCCCATCTCCCATGTATCTGCACACCAGCCTTCACTGAAATTCATACTTGCATCTCATCAATTCAGCTCAAGGGGCTTCCTATGCTCACTCATTATTTACTCCTCAGCCTCCCTACCCATCCATTCCCTGATGGACTAAGCTTGCAACCCTAACTGTAGAGAAATGTCAGAGAGAGGATTTTTCTCAGAGCTCAGTTCCAAAGTCTTTGTAGTTCTTACCAGAGCAACTAATTATGGATCTCACAGTCATGTGTTATCTGGCAAAAATAATATCACACAAACATATCACGAAAACTATTCTCTATCAATATTAGGCTTACTTATTTAGTTTAGGAAGGAATCAAATTGGAAAGGAAATTACCTAAATGTGTAAGACTAAATTTTAGTTTTTCTCTCATGCCATCACCCTGCTTACCTACAATTATTGAAACTCAGAGACTTGAGAGAAACTTATAATGAAGTTACCATTTAACTACATAATATCATAAATTTAAAAATAATCCCTCCCTCTCTACTGTCATTTCCACAGTGGTACAGATGGGAAAAAGCCTGGCTTCACATTAAACTCTGGATAGGTAGGATAGCCTAATTGCACTGAAAAACAAATAAATAAAAATAGTAAAAAAAAAAATTAAAATAATGTTTCTTTAATTATATTGAGAAATATATATTGTAAACATTTTAGAGTATAAGTTTAATATTCAATATCAAGATTATGCACTATTGTTTTGCTTTACCTTTAACTGACTTTTGTTTAAAGTGAAGTTCTTGAGAGAATGGTCTTGTTGGCTTATTTCTAAGAAAGAGTGTTATTTTGATGGACCCCTTTTTCTCTACACTATCTGCACTCACTAAAAAATATAATGGCTTCTACTAGGTCTCAGGCATCTTATATTGTTCATTTAATCCTATCAATAATCCCAAAAGGAAGATATTAACTCATTTTCAGTTAAATTGCCCAAGACCACTTAGCCAAGGCCTGTTTTCAACCTGAATTTTGTTTATCAGCTATAAATTAGTAGAGTAGCAGAGCCAAACCTGTTGGCATCTTTTGTTCCTCATTCAGTAAGAGAGAGACTGATTGGCACTGTGCCTGAAACAAAGTGGTCACTTAGTAAATGAATGAACAAACTCATAGCTTTTTCCAGGAGATGGAGGGGACATCAAGATAGTGGAAAACAAAGGGACACAGGGAAATCCAGGCTGGAGGAGAAAGTACCTCAATTGAAACACAGATTTTGTACAAGGTTTGTCTACACATAAAAGATTTGGTGAGCAATCCACCTCAGGAATTTATAATTTAAGAAGTTAATTTAAATATATATACATACATATAATAGAAACTTTACAGCTATATACAATAATATAGTTTTTCTGAGCTGTTTACACTATTGTAACATATTAATTTTTTTGCCTTTTTAATTGGTAAAGAACATTCTAGCTATAAAGGGATAAGTGTGGTTTTGAGAAATCCTAACGTAATTAATATTGTTAACATTTGACATGTCATGACTGTTCAAGAGAGCCTAATGCTTTCAATATTGTTTTGCATAGAAAAATTCACCCTGAATGCAAAAAAGAATATAAATTTTTTGAAATAGAAACCTTTAGAAATAAAGTGCTTCATATAAAATATTTCACAATTTTCGTAATAATTCACACACTAAAATGTTGTAAGAATATAAGAATTATAGGTCAACTTGATTCATGGGAAAATCTCATGATAGTCGGGTTTCCTCCTACTTTTTGGTAATTCAGCTACACAGAAGTACATGAAGAATTCTGAAATGCTGGGGAATCTGGCATTTGTTTTATTTGTGATATTTGTCTGGAATATGTCTTTGGTCATGAAGTTTACTTACAAAGAGTATTTTAGCTCAAGTTTGTAGCTCTTAAACGCCAAAAAAGAATTTGATCCTTTCTGCAGAATTTTCAAATAAGAGGCAACATCCTGGAATTCTGTGTGTAAATATACCAACTTTGTTGTCTATGTGACACACACTGGGCAGCATGTATAAAGTCGCCATTGGTTTTGTGAATGTTGATAAGAAAGGATGAACGGGTCTGTGATATGAGAGCATTTTGTGAAATACGAGGTATGTTGTTCTATGTTGAAAGAGTTACCCTCAGGAACTCTTGTGCTACTGTGCTACCTCTCTGTAACTTTGAAACAGAAACTCTGTGGATGCGTGGTAAAGGGATGCTTTTTATTAGTAAACATTGTTAAGAATTTAGAATTTAACAGGAGACTGTATATAGAAATCTAAAACTAGTCATTATTTTTTAGATAGCTGCTCTAATGGAATTTCTTCCCTTTCCTGTTCTGTTTCAATTCATTTCAGCCATCAGAGAAGTACAGAATCCTAAAAGGGAAGTGGAAACAACAATTTGGCTGTTATTGATGTGTTTTAGTAATGTTAAGATAACATTGAAAGTTGGGGGCATTTTCAAAGAACACCAATACATATTTCCACCAAAATCCTTCTGAGCTCTTATATAGACATAGAGAACAGGCAGATCAGTATCTGCTTCCTTTGTGAGCTGGAGAGAGACAGATTGTGGCTGATGAGACATTTGGAAAACCATTCAAATAAGAGGCTTTGAGATCTTTTCTCCTTCTTCACCTTCCTGTTACATCCTTCTCCTCCTCTTTCTCCATCAAGATAATTAGACAAGTAACTGGCACTCATACCTCAAAGCAAATGAGTGTAGTTTTTCGAAGTCAGAAGTGTGTACCTCTAAATGAACAAACTAGAAAAGCCTTGCATTTCCTTAAATATGCCTTTATTTTGACAGTCCAACAGTGCCACCTTTTTAAATTAAAGCATGATCTTTGATCTATTAAAAACCTCTTGTATATTTATACCCTTGCATTATAACATGTGATTTCCAACAAATAAATTTATAATTTTAAGGATTCTCTTCTTTGTTTGCCCTTCTCTTCCCATTTTGAGCACTTTGTGAGTTTTAAGTAAAGAGCTGTAATTGTAAAGGACCGAGTAGGTGTTAGGTTAAGGAATGAGGGTGATGTTTCTCTCTTGACTCAGTTTGGATCAAAGCTGGAGCTACAAAGTGGGGAAAAGAGAAAGAGAAAATGGAGGTGATACCCAACTGCTCTTTTTTTTGCTTTGGAGTTTTATCTATTTGAGTAGACATCCTAGTAAAACTAGGATAATAAGGGATTAATGGGACCATTAGTCCCAACTAATTGTTCTTTTTCTCCTCTCCTAAAAGCTATTCTTACCTAAATCATTTTCCTCCCAATACCATAAGGCAAACTCTGACTGAGATTACAATGATCTTCAACATCCTCCTCAATGAGTACTTGTGTCTTCCTCAATGTCTCTTAGATCAGGTATTGATTATAGATAGTGCCCAGATTTATTGCAATGTGTAGGTAAATAAAGATTGTTTTAAAGTGAATTATCTTTTCTTACAGCAAATATTTTAATACAGTACACAAAGACTCAGTATCAAAAATTTCATAGGCATGACACACAAGATCTTACAAACAATAATAAAATTTGACACTGATGTTATATATAAACATAAATACACTATGTAAATTGATTATACCTGGTGTTCTGGACTAAATGTTTGTGCCTTCCCCTCAAATTTCATATGTTAAAATACTAACCCCCATTGTGATGGTATCAGGAATTGGAGCCTTTGGGAGGTGATTAGGTCATAAGGGTGGAGCCCTCAAGAATGGGATTAGTGCTCTTATAAAAGAGACCCCAAAGAGCTCTCTTGCTCTCTGCTTCTGTCATGTGAGGACACAATGAGAAAACAGCTGTTTGCAATCTAGAAGAGGGCCCTCACAAGAACCCCACTATCCTGACACCCAGATCTCAGACTTTCAGCCTCCAGATCTAAAAGAAATAATTTAAGTTGCCTATAAGCCACCCAATCTATGATATTCTGTTGTAGCAGCCTGAACTAAGACACACAGTGAACCAATATACCAAAAATTGCACATAAAATCACACTTTAATGTATCATAAATTTTATTTATTTTAAAATAATACGTTAACTATGATATGTGATTAATTAAGAATATTTTCCCCTTTTTTCTTTAGAAACTGAAAAGGTTTGGAGCCTAATGTGATATTATCCTTACCTCTTCATTTCTCCCTCATATCAAGAATTTTAAACAATGCTATCGTTTTCAGAGTTACTCTCCAAGTCAGGCTTATTCCTTCCATACCATCCCATTGTGACTCACTAAACCATTTAAATGAGTTCATGGCTAAGGGTTTTAAACACAGACATCTTGAATCATTACTTTCTATTTGATCCCTTATAATCTTCAAAATTAGCCTTTAGTAGGGTACCATACTCTTTAGGGACTGTGCCAGTCTATGCCTGATGTCTCAGTATATGTACTAACAGCATCTTTGTCATCCTGTTTCATTTTTGATATTCTGATTTGCAGGATACATTATATGGGCACTCTGGTTATGGAGAATAAGAACCCATACATGGAATTTTTGTTGACTCTAGGTGTTAGCTTTCTGCTAGGACAGTTGGTACTTATGGATTAATTGTTTACATAAAACCACCAACAGGTTTCTGCTTTGTTTTGATTTTTTTTTTTTAAAGATTTTATTTTTTCCTTTTTCTCCCCAAAGCCCCCCGGTACATAGTTGTGTATTCTTCGTTGTGGGTTCTTCTAATTGTGGCATGTGGGACACTGCCTCAGCGTGGTCCCATGAGCAGTGCCACGTCCGCGCCCAGGATTCGAACCAACGAAACACTGGGCCGCCTGCAGCGGAGCGCTCGAACCCAACCACTCGGCCACGGGGCCAGCCCCATTGTTTTGATTTTTTTAAGTAACTTGTTTGCAGCCACTCCTCCTCCTCCCATCTCTTCCCTGAGTCATTGGCCAAAACCCAGCATGCTGCTGAATTACATGGAAAAACTGAAGAGTAATAAACTTGTAAATGAAAACCACAAAAAATAGATGCTGACCATATTAATATATGCTGAGCTGGTGTAATAAACTAGATAATAAACTAGTTCGCATGCTTCTTAGTTCGGGTCTTAATGAACTATCTAGTTATGTCCTTTTTAGCATAATAAAGGCAAGCTTAAAGAATTATCTTCTTGATTCCAGCTTGATTTCTTCTAAGGATACATCCCAAAAACTTTTCTTTTTTCCAATTACTTTTCAATTTAAAAATAAGGGTAGTTGTTTCTGAATCAAATAATGAACTATGAGAACTTCTTCTAAAGTGTAATATCCTCAAGCTACTCAGTCTGCCTTTTATTTATTTTTTTAAATTTTATTGTAGAAAAATATACATAACATTTACCATTTCAATCACTTTTAAGTGTCAAGTTCAGTGTCATTAAGCACATTCACATTTTAATGCAGCTATCACCACCATCCATCTCCAGAACATTTTCATCATTTCAAACTGAAACTCTGTACCCATTAAACAATAACTCCCTTTGCCCTCCCTCCTACCCCCTCGTAATCACTATTCTACTTTCTGTCTCTATGAATTTGACCATTCTAGGTACCTCAGATAATTGGAATCATACAATATTTGCCCTTTTGTGCTTGGCTTATTTCATTAGAATAATGTCTTTAACATTTATCCATGTTGTATCATGTATCAGAATTTCATTCCTTTAAAGGCTGAATAATATTCCATTGTATGTATATACTACATTTTGTTATCTATCCATCTATCGAACACTTTGGTAGTTTCCAGCTTTTGGCTATTGTGAGTAATGCTGCTATGTACACGGAAGTACAAGTGTCCGTTTGTGTCCTGCTTTCTATTTTTTGGGGTATATACTTGAAAGAGGCTTTGCTGGATCATGTGATAATTCTACATTCCCTTTTTTGAGGAACTGCCATACCATTTCCACAGTGGTTGTGGAAAACATTTTACCATCCCATCAGCAATGCACAAGGATTCCAATTTCTCCACATCCTCATTAACACTTGTTATTTTCTTTTTTTTATTTTTGTGTAATAGTCTTCCTAACAGGCATGAAGTGTTACGTGACTGTGGTTTTCATTTGCATTTTCCTAATGATTAGTGATAGCGAGTACCTTTTCATGTGCTTAGTAGCCATTTGTAGATCTTCTTTCATTCTTCCTTTTATTACCAAAACTTATGAAATACTCATGTATACCCATTGTTATCCTTTTTTGCAAAACTCTTCCATCCTCTCTACCCACATACCTCTAACACACATCCATATATTCCAGAGAATTTTTATTTAAGTACTAATATTATCTTAAATGCTGGTGCCAATGGAAATTCTCAGCTGATGCCCTGCCTTTTAAGAATTCGACAGTGACAGCACAGTTAAACCATATCTTCTTTGTGACAATCAGTTGCTAACTTACGTCTTTGGCTACTTCTCTCTCCCTGTCATAACTCCTCCTTTTCCTTGTACCTTATGTAGATACTTCCAAAGGATTCACCTACCGTAAGCTCTCCTCTCTGTCGTAATTCTTTTCCTCCATAAAATTCTCCAAATTTAAGACTTATCTAAACACCCAGTTGTTATGGTAGGCTGATGATTTTCCCCAACTTCAATGAGTTACTTATTCAATGCTGATTATAGATTCTACTCTCTTTTGGCCATTTCGTCTCCCTTTTCCCCTCTCCATTCTGCCTGGTTAACTGTATGGGTTCTTAAGCTGCCTAGAATTCACTGCTTTGGCATATTCTTTGATGGGTCAAAGCTGAGCTTCCCCAACATCTCTTTCTTTCGCACTCTGTGGATTTCTAAATCTTAACCTACACATACTGAATTGTAATTGCCTGTTTAGTTGATGTATCTTCCATTAGATCACTGATAGAAGGGATTTGTGTCTTATTAATCATTATTTTCCTAGAGCTTAGCACAGTGTCTATTACACAATAGAGTGCAATATTTATTTGTGAAATAATTGAATAAAAGATTTGTGTCCAAATAAAGTCCCTCTTTTATAACCATGTATTGAGATGTTCTTTCTGGATGATTTGCTAATATCTCAAACCAGGGTTCTACAAATGGAAAAAGTATCTTCTTTTCCAAACCTGTACCTCCTCAGTTATTGCCTTTTCTGATACTATTAGTTTTATTGTCCTGGAACTCTAAGTTAAAATCCCCATCTCATCATTACTTTCATCTGCTCATCCCCATTTACATGTTATCATTTGCTATGTCTTATCAATGTCACCTGCATAATGTTCCTTAACTGTAGCTCCTGCTCTCTATTTCCATTGCCTCTTGCTTTCACTTTAATAGCTCACATATTTTGTCTGGACTAATATAATGGCTTCCTAATTGTTCTTCTACATTTCATTTCTTTAACTCATCAGCTCTCTATTCTGCCAAAACAATTCTCCCTTGTTCAAAAACAATTTAGTGATACATATTTCGCCTCAAAAATTACATGTAATCTCCTTAGTATTCTAGCTCCCTACCTCCCTCCCCTTACCTCTACCCAATGTGGTCAAAACTTTTCTTTCTCAATCTGAATTTCCAGTAATCTAATCCAAGTACTCTTTACTTCAAGGATTCGATGTGCTGACATATCACCACTTATGTGCCTTTGCTCACATTCAAATGGGATGCCTCTTCCCACGCTAGATGTCCAAAGTCAATCTGTCATTTCAAGCCAAAATCAAATATTTTCTTGTCTATGGGACTTTTCCTGTTTCCAATTCAAGTGCAAGCTAGAATTAATTACACCTTCCATTGAACTCTCATGCAACTATTCTGTCTTCCTTGTGACATTTGGCAACTTACAGTTTGAAGTATTCTTATTTGTGAACGTGCCATTTTCTTGTATATATTGTAAGATCCTTGCAGACAGGATCCTAAGATTATTATATTTCCTCCTTCAAGATGAATTATACAGGAGACTAGCACACTGAGTTTTTTGAATTGTTTTTGTAGAAGCTCAATCATTATTTCTTACACAGGTGAATGACTGAACAAATGCTGAATGAAATTTTACTTATGGTTGCACTGAAATTCCTCCCTCTTTATATTTATATAATTTCTTTCTGGAGTCTTCCTGAATCTTTTCTTATGAACTGCAGGAAACCCTCATCCTAAGTCTTTAAACTCTTCTCTGATCTTTGATTCCTGCTTCTGCCTACATTACAGCACAGACATTTCCGTCCAGTAGATAATTAAAATTATCCATTAAGAATGTGTTCTTCCATGAACTCAAACAATTTTACTCATTGTAAGTGCTTTTTATTTACCCTGAACATTTCCAAGGTAGCTTTCCTTATTTCAGGTTCTGTTTCCTAGAAAATTTATGACTATCCACTATTGCCCAACAATAGAATGCAGACAGCCTGTATTCTATATTTGAATTGTTGTTCAAAAACAGTCTTAGGTAACCCTATCATTGACTTCCCCTGCCTAGGAACTAAGACTTGATTACTTTGTGGAAACATTTATGTAGGCTTTTTTCTTCCTTCATCTTCTTTTTTTACGTAAAATACAATGGTGTAGGAGGTGATACAAGGAAAATCTGTCAAAATTATGTAGCAACCTGAAGTCCTAGATAGCTTCACTTATTCTATAAATTGAAACATAGAAATTCAGTTCACAGCAGCCCAGATGTCAGGTCAAGAATTGCCATAACTTTAATTACTAAGACAATTTTACCTTTTGAAGCTTGGAGCTTTCCTGCCTAAAAGTCAGTGCAAGAAATAAGTATGTTCTGTCAGCACTGAACTTTTCCCAAAATATTACAGCTCTTGCTTGTTCCTCTAGAGAGAGGGCTTCTCTGAGATTGGGAAGGAACATTGTTCCCCCATTATACACTACAAGAGAGATGCAAAGATCAGCAGGAGGATAAAAGGGAAATGCTCCTTTTTTGTTGTGATTCTGTACACTGAATAGCAGAATCTTTTCCTATGGTCTCTGTGCTTCTAATTGAAGTAAATTATCCACTGCTTTCATAATGCAAATGCCTCATCAATTATTTTTGTCTCCCCAATAATATTTATAAATTTTATGAAATTTTCTCTTTATCAATAACTCACATATTTATTCCTTTAATAATATTCCAAGAAAATGTGGATCCAACAGAAATGTCACAGTACTGTATCTAAAAGATGGCACCTTACATAAGCTCCATGGCATAGGAATGGTAAGGATTGGAGTTCAAAGCCAAATTAAGCTTCATATCATGAGAAAACAGCACAGGCCACTTACTATACTAGAAAATATCAGGATTCCAACTGCTATCCTGATTTCTGAATAAGAATAAAAATCAAACTTTAAATTTTTTACAGTGTATTACTAACGTTATCTCATGCATTTCTGGTGTCCAAAGCATATATAGTACTCCTCTTTAATAAATCATTCAGAATATCAACACTTCATGAATTTTCTGGATAAATCATCCATGATTAAATTACATACAAGTATTTGCCAAAGGCCCACTTAAGACTTTGCATTAAATAGACAACATAAAGAACATGTTAATTATTAATTGGTAGTGGTCTATGTTCCATTCTTCTATTAAGAAACATCTCATGTTTACTGCAGTATTATTCACAATAGCCAAGATATGGAAACAGCCTAAGTGCTGGCAGTGGGTGAATGGATAAAGAAGATGTCGTATACATGTACAACGGAGTATTATTAAGCCAGAAGAAAGAAGGAAATCCTGCTATTTTGGACAACAAGGGTGGACTTTGAAGGCATTATGTTAATTAAGGTAAGTCAGACAAAGATCAGTGCTGCATGACATCACTTACATGTGGAATCTAAAAAGCCAAACACATAGAAACAGAGACTTTAATGGTGATTATAGGGGGTTGAGATATGGGGGACTTGGGGAGATGTTGTCAAAGGGTACAAACTTGAAGTTAGAAGACCATAGTGATTATAGTGAACAATACTGTATTATAAACTTCAAAATTACTAAGAGACTAGATCTTAATGTTCTCACCACAAAAAAAGTAATGATAACTATGTGACATGAATAGAGGTGTTAGTTAACACTGTGGTGGTCATCATATTGGAATAAATGTATCAAATCAACACATTGTACACCTTACACTTATATGTTGATTTAAGTCAATTATATCTCAATTAAAACCAGTGAATAGACAAAAAATTATTTTTCTTAAACTTATTACTTCACCTCTCTGAACAAATGCCTCCTCAAAGTGTAGTGTGGTTACCACTTTCAGGCTAGGTTGTACCTAACACGGGGATTCTGGTATGTCTCTGCGTCCAAGAGCTGTAACAAAGCCTGTCAGTCTGTCTACATGAGAGACTGAGAGGCTTCCCCAAGGAGGACACATTTGAAGAAAAATAAAATATTAGGCCCCATTAAAGAACACAAATTTTTGTTCTTTGGATGTGGACTATGATTTTGAATACCATGTAATGTCTCTCCACATATTCCTCCCCTGTTCCATCCTAGGACAAAAGAGTTATGACTCAAAATAGAAAACATTAATTTTACCAAAACTCAAAGACATTGACGCACAAGGTATAATGATTAATCTTCTTTATAAGAGAGAATATTGAGAATCATGGTAGAACTCAATTCAGCTTCACATCTGAAGAACTCAGGTACAACCGGAGTGCCTATGACAGGACATTACTTAGGAAATAGAAAAGTTTTGATTAGTTCCTCACGATGGTTCCTGAAGAAATGGGGCAATATTTGCCAGAGTTCAAAGTGCCTTGAAAAGGGAGCAGTGGCATCTCATGGAATGAAGTGCTGCAAGGCTTCACAGGCGGGACCAGACATCCATGCACAGAGTTCACACAGACACTGTCCACAGAGACAATGCACACGTTAGCATATAATACCTGGGAGGAAGGTTTTAGCAGATGAGCAAGAAACTGCAGGTTTCCCTGGCAACTAGAAGAATTTCTTCTTAGCACAAGTGATACATCTCCTAAGAACTTCTAGAAATAATTGTTTTCAGGGACATTGCAACGCCAAGGACCTTCTAACAGGAGGAAGAGCAAGAGCCACTAAAATAAGATTTACCACCAATAAAGTGACCCTATTTAAAACTTGTGTTTAACTGTAGTAACTAGCTTATCCCAGGCAACTTGTGGCAATTATTAATTTACTCGTTTGAAATATGGGGGAGAGAAAGGAGGGAAGTAGATCTTATGTTATATTTATGCATGCCATCTAAAATCTAGAAACTATACAGTCATCTGTAAATCCTTAAATAAACTCAGTGATTTACTGGTTACAATAATTTGCTTCCCATTTCATTTTCTTGTAAGTGTCAACATTATTCAACAAAGTTAGCTCCCTTAATAGACTGCCATTTCTTACAAAGTTAAGTGTCTGCAATCACCCGGAGATCCATATGACTTTAAGAAGAAAAGGCATTTCTAACTCAGTCTTTATTAGGGCAGACCTGAGTTCCAATTAGGAAAAATGGACTCCTGAAGAGGTTAGTGGGCACTTTGTGTCTCATCTTACCATTGTAGGGGAGGAAAATTATTTTCCCTCTACCCTGTCACCATTCAGAACCTGCAGAGATTTCAAAGGTGGGTTTCATCAACATTCTGTAGTATGGATTCAAGCAGCTGTACATAATAAAATCTACAATGCTACTCACTCAATCATCACCCAACTAATGCATAATTGAAGGTGTCCAACCAAAGTAAAGACTAAATATCAGACTAAACTCAGGAACTCCATCAAATTAGAGTATTATGTTCACTAGCCCTAAACATAATTTTATAAACAACATTTCTAAGCTGTAGTCCTGCAATTCTGACAACAGTTTAGGAGTTTTTTAAAGAAGTACTTTTAACAAAATGGATTAGACGCATGCATTTCCTACATTATTATCTATTTTGTTTCATGATTTTAATAGGATAATAAACCTAAGATGAAACATGCTCCTATATGATATTAGACTGATAATTAATCAAGAAAATTTAGGTTTACAACTGTAACATACTCTACACATCAAGACACTCCAATGGTCTGCTTTTCGTCTTTTGGAGGGCTGTAACATAACCATATCCTGAGAGAATAATGTGCTATTACAAAACAACAGCAGAAGACTTGCAACATAAAATAGAATTCGATTAGTTTGTTGATCTGTATGACATTTTATTCTTTGCTTGAGTTTTTTTCTAACGTTCAGTAGTTAAAATGAGTTGCACTTGACAAAAGGATATAAAACCCTATTTGATTTTTTAAGACTACTTTATTCAGGATCTAATTTACATATGACACTATTGGAAGTAACTTTTGAGTTACTTATACTTTAAAAAAAATGCTGACTCTGAAAATGCAGTTGATGAGGGTTTTTCCATTTCTTCTTATTTGTGATAATTCTTATTTATAAAATCTATGCAGCTGCAAGACAGCTACTCTGGAGTATGTTGAAGTCCCCTGTATCTTGGCATTTTTAGGAAAAATAATTTAAAATTACAAGTTAAAAATGCAAATTCACTTTAATTCTTGATTATGTTTTTTTATGTTTTAAACATATTTTGGTAAGACTTACAGAAAATGTCCTATGGTACACTAAGTGTGATCCAATGAGATTGAATTTATTCATCAACTTTCAAATCTACCACACCCATAAAAAGCTAAATCCTAGTTTGGGTTTGAGGTATTTTTTTAATTGTTTATGAAAAATAAGGCATATTTTGGCAAACGTTTAATATTTAGCAACAGAATATAAAACAAAATGTTATAAGGAAATAAAACATAGCCATACTAATTATTTCAAGCTTGAGAGAATGCTCTGCCCTGTCTAATATGGTGACCTATGACTGATCAGTTATGTAGACAAGCAGAACTTAATTAGACATGTAGAACAAATGTGATTTAAAATAGCAACAAAATCACTTTAGCTCCGTGGCTATTTCAAAAGCACGTTTAGATCCTGAAGCGGAAAAGAAATAGTATTACAAGCAAACCATGAAGCCGTCACCTGGGAATTTTTTAAAAATAGTGGAAGAGCGTTTTACCTGGGAAAGAAAATGTAGAGCAGCAGAAGCCCTAGGAGAGAATATTAACAGGCACCCAGGCTCCTCTGGACTAGAGCGTGGATTGCTCCAGGCTCCCTTAGTCAGCAGGAAGGCAGAAGGAGAAGCAGAGCAATAAGAAAGACAGTATGAAATAAACAAAAATTCAATTCTAAACTTCAAAGATGAGCAATGATAGATATACTTGAATGTAAACTCATTATTGCTCTGGTCCCCTCCTTCCCAAGAAACCTTAAGAATCCAAAACCTATGCTGTCATTTTAAGTTTCGATTGCTCGCCTGTTATATAGCCACATGTGCAGAGCATTTGAGGAGAGAAGAATCACAGGAGAGAACAGCTGAGAAGCCAGGTTTTGATGCACTGGCCTAAAATACTGTCTTCGGTAATCGGTAACAAAATTTCTTTTATAAATTATTTAAAAAGAGGGAGAAACCTATATTAGAATCAATGTGGAAATCTAGGCTGGGTTGGTATGTACAAATGTGTTCAACCACTGTTTCAGAAATGCCCAATTAATGGTAGTGAAGCAATGGGGCAGAAGATACAAGCGTTCTTTGATACTTGTTAGAAGAAATATTCAAAATTTTAGAATGAACATGAAACAGGCTTACCAAAATTTTAGGTAACACTAAGCTCATTTTAGAACAGACTATAGTTAATAAAACGTGAAACAAAATCAAAACAAAAAAATAAATAGGCTGGCTGGGAATAGTTAAAAAGAAATTTAATATAATGCTAATTTTTTGCAGTTATATTAAAAAATTTTTCAATTTATAATATTACAGAGCAGAAGTGGCATTACTGGTAAGATTTTATGGGAGGCAGGGCCAAAGTGGGGTTTTTCTTGTTAATGTGTAGCAACAGATGGAGCTACTGAAAATTTTAAATCAGTCTCAGGCTACATGAATAGTTATTCTGGATCTTGAGAAGTTAGAAAATTCTACTGTACTCTGTTCTGAGCAAATCATATCCGAGAACTATGCCCAGTCCCACGCAATCAATTTGTCAATTTGATGATATTGAAAAGTGAGTACATTTTCAGAAGATGAAAGATCTTCAAAAATAAATATTTAAGAAAATTTTATAGGACTATCAAATGGACTCATAAAATTAAACTTTAAAGGTTCCCAGGGAAGACCTAATTTAACCTTTTCACTTACGGGGGAGATTGACTTAGAAGTTATGGTCAACACCAGGAGCAATAAGAGATACATCTGACTTGATACAGTAAAAAGTGTCTAACATTTGGAACTCTCTAAACATGAGTTTAGACCATTGACTTTGTCTTTGTGTCCTCACCACTTTGTGCATCATAAATAAATGCTAGCTGAAATAATCAATTATGTGGAATTTGAAATAACCAAATTATTAACTTCCCAGTATAAAAATATAGTAATGATAGACCTCTCAGCTCTTAGACTTTTAATTTACTTTAATGTTCTAACAGTGAATATTTGGGGAAACTTCAAAAAAAATGTTAAAGCAAAATATGTAAAATATGCCTTCTCTTCTAAAAGTAGGAAGAACATTATTTTTTAACTGGAAATTAAGATGAAACTAGGTGATGAACATTTTTGTATAATTACTATGTTTCACAAAATTACATCCCGCAGTCTTATACAAATAAAATTCACTTCTGGATTAGTTTGGTTAAGTTTGGAAAATAATTTTCAAATGTGCTGTAATCAAAATGGGAAGTATTTAAATTTTGTCTAAAATTTATGGAATTTTCTCATTAAAAGGTGACAGTCAATCAATCAATCGATAAAATAAAATAAATCATTGCACATTTCATTAAGTAAATACTTGTACATTAGGTAGCCTTACTGTTATAATAAAGTCATAGTACAGTTCTTTTTTTTTAATTAATGTTACGATAGATTACAACCTTGTGAGATTTCAGTTGTACATTATTGTTAGTCATAGTACAGTTCTTAATTAGTAAGTTATTCTTTAACATCTAGTGTGAAAGAAGCAGGCTATTCATAGATACTTTGTATTTCAACAATGTTCATTTCTCAAAGAAAAACAGTTCATTTGAAAGTGTCTTGCTGTTTGAGAACTTTGCAAATCAGTGATCTATAAAAAAATCTTTGAAATGTTATTTTTGAAAATGCTTTACATAGTCTCTTCTATGGGAACAGACAATGTTGTATAGATGTACACTTCACTAGCTTTAGTATCTAAACATTAAGCCTCAAAACTGGACTCCATTGCATTACAGGGTCTCTGTACTACAGGGTCAGATAAACTCAATAAATCTTCAGTAGGAGGGCTGTAGTATAAAAATGAAAACTTAACCAAAATGAAAATAGCTGTGTGCATAAGAAGGATATCATGGTAGATATTAATAAGCAGTGTAGGAAAAAGCTATAAAATTAGTAGTTTGTAGCCTTCCAATCCTCTGGCATCATATCAGAATTCTTATACAAGTAAATATCTCCCTTCTGAAAAATGAGGAGAAAATAAATTATAGTAACTAATCTCTCCCTTACTTCCAAATTCAGTATATAAGAGTTGAAAAGCACTTTTTCATCATTTAATCCACGTAAGAGGTTTTGAAACTAAGGTTCAAAAATCACTTCATGATTTATACTCTTTGGTAAGTGGCAGATTAAAGACAGAAAGTTAAGATTCCTTGCCCGAGTCTGGTACATTATCTCCTTACTTGCACCCTTTGTATATATTCTGTAGCTTTTGGTTTAGGGCAACATTGAAGCTAAAAACAGGACTTTTGTTTGCTTGACGGTGATATTCAGTATGGAAGAATAAAGAATCAGGAATTCTATAATTTGTCTCTAGCAAGCAATACATTGTGCTTCCTCTCCTTCCCACCCCAGAGTGCCCTTTAGATGCTTCTATCATGCAGACAAAGACTAATGCCAACCACAGTTGTGCAGGTAGGTGTTGAACAGCACCATGTCAATCCTTGTAGTTTAGAAACCAATCTCATTTCTTAAGGTGCAAAATCATTCTCCAATTATTTACAGCTCGCATTTCTCCAATTTATGTTTTGCTAAGACAGAGTTTATTCCAGATTCCTAGGGTATAATTTAGATCCTACTAAATTGGAAGTTTTGTGAATGAGGCTCAGAAATAAGCACTTTAAACAAGCACACGAAATGATTTTGATGGAAAATAAAACTTGAGAATGATGAACTTAGAGGTTGTTATGTATGATAAGAAAAGAAGCAACGTGGATGAAAAGACAAAGGGAAAACCATCAAATTTTAAGATTATCCTCCTCAATGGTATATCAGTTTGACAGAGCAGACAATGAAGAGATGGCAGTGAGGCGGGGGGGAGGAGGGGTGGGATCATTATTACGAAAGAAAATTTGCCAGTTGCAGCTGTACATAAGATCAAAGACATGCACACCAAAACCCTTAAAAATCCAACTGGGACTCCATACAAAGACCTTAGCGTACGTTAGCATTTTCAAAATCTTTCTATCACTCCAAACATAAAAGGTAAAACTAGTTAACAGAAAAAATAAGTTGGCAGTCCAAATTCTCTAGAGATTAGAGAAAAAAACAATAGAGTAAAATAAGATGAATATGAAGATGACATTAACTATCTAGTAGAAGTTATGTATTAGTAAATATCATATACTGTGTTGCAGAGGAGTACGAGGAAGAATAAATTCACTGAAACGTAAAGATCTACATCAGCCCTGGGTCTGGGAATAGTTCGCATCTATGTTTGACAGGAATATTATGCTGTTCTTAGTATAAAATATATACAAAACTATTTTTTCAAAAAACCCACAAAATTTAATTCACTGCACTAACACTTTAATAGATATATTGACATTCTGACATGTTAAATATAGATAAATTAACACTGAGCCCAAACTTATAAATCAAATACTTCTTTACCTGATATCCTAGAATGAACATCTAGAAGTATTTATGAAGAATCTGTCTTCCTGTAGAACAAATCTAATTAGACAGACATCAAACAATCCACATTGATCTCTCCCCTCTCAGATCTACCACACTAATAGCAACATAGAGTTTACTACATAATCTCTAATTGAAATCATCCAGACAAGGAACTTGAGGAGCCTTTAGAGAGCATCTAGCCTACCCACCCAGCATACTACAAATGGAGACAGTGAGGCTGAGACTTTAAAAGACTTGTGGAATTCCACACTTGGGTCTGTGAGTTAAGGTCTGCTAGACGTGCTCAGGAAACTCTAGCACTGCACAGCGTGGTAAAAGGAGATTGGGGAAAAACCGAACATGCTCACTGAGTGAATGATTTTGGAAAACTGAATTAAACACATTTAAGCAAGTTTCCTTAGTAGGAGTTTTCAAACAAATTTTTTGGCCAAAGAAGGTTTAGGTTAATAGATATGTATTAACTTGTATGTGGGGAAAATGTACCTTTTTGAATTTGTTTTTTCTAGTCACATCATAAGCTCACTTAAATAAAGACTATTCATTCCTCATCAAACCTAGTAGTGTGCTTCATAAATATTTCTTTAAGGATCATTTACATATTATTAAGCATGAATCCAGTCACACAAATGAAACAGAGGTCTAGGTGTTTAAATAGTAAAATAAGAGAATGTCACATAGTTTCTTTGTCTACTAGACAAATAATGTGACCCATCGAGTTAACCTAGGAATGCGATGCTCTAGTTCCAAATGATTGGAGCACACCATGGGATACATACCTGAAGAGAAGTCTGCTGGAGACTGTTTTCTCTCAATATGCTGGAGCCCCATTACTGTGCTTTTCACTGACTGCAGGCGCCAGATTTTGATATGCATGCACAACTCAGGACTTTGAATAGAATATAATGGAGTAAAAACTCTGTCATTCCAAACAGTGGATGATTCCACTTATAAATGGAAGATAAACACACGGACAAAGATAACAGATCAGTGATTACCAGGGGGAAAGGGAGTAGAGAGTGGGCACAAAGGGTGAAAGGGCGCACCTATAAGATGACTGAAAAATAATAATGTACAACTGAAATTTCACAATATTGTAAACTATCCTAATCTCAATGAAAAATCTGTCTTTCCAGTCTTTCCATGTACAAATAAAATATTTTAAACAATTATTTTGAAAACCACGTGGTTAATAAAGGCATCAATACACATCCATTGAGTATGAGTTTCCATATTCTATAAATAATCCACTGAGAAAGGATAAATATATTTCAAACAAATTTGGAAGAAAGGAATGTCAAGATATTGTCTAATAAGTCAAGAATTCAGATAAATGGACCTTTAAGATTCTGACACATATTAATGCTTAATTTATGTTGGAAGCTAATCTACTTTTAAAAACATTCTCCCATGAGTACTGGCACCTCAATTTTTCCTTAATAGTGAACAAGTAGCTATTATACATTCAGGATAACATATTCCATAAAATAGTTAATATGGCATTCTTGCCTCGTACCACTAGGAATAGTCTTATCATTTAAATGCATCTTTGAGCAAAAGTACAAAGTTCTGAAACTCAAACTATAATTCTCTAGAAGTCAGTGATTGCAAGCAAAATATGGATTTCATAATGCAATTGTTGATCAGTTTTCCTGAACTATTTGTTGTTGTTTTCAATTTTCCCAGCTGATACAGAAAATTACTAACATTGTAAAGAAAACTCAATGAAACTACTAACCCATATTCAAGAAGAAAATGTTCTTTAAAGTGGTTTTTTTAAATACACATTTTCCCGGCAATAAACCACAGCAATGTTAATCTGTAATACCCCTCACTTCTGCTTTGTATGTCTAGCTGTGTGGTTACATGTATGCATATGCATGTGTATGCACGTATATAAGTGTATATACATTTATAAAATGGTTGTTCGCTAGAAAGGAAATAATTCACTCTCTTGGCAGAACAATATTACTAGCTGAATATAAGCTTTAACTCATTGTCTTGAACTCATTAAAAATTACTTCATAGGTAATTGTTACTATATAGGTATAACGATTGAATAAGTCCCTAGAGGGAACTTATTTATAAAAGAGTTTTTAAAAACGGATACATATTTGTTTCCTACCCAAACTGGGAGAAGAAATACAAGCACACTCTAGTCTTCTCACTTTTTTACATTGTATCAGCTCAGTTGAGAAGTGTGAGTAAATGTAGGACTCTATTTTAACAAACTTGGCAGACATCAAATTTGCTTCATTATATTTTAATTTCATTTTAAATGGAAACCTATTACACCAGTGTACAAATGGGGATATCACTTACAGATTCATCTCAGGAGCTGCCCTAGAAGCACCTCTCTTCCTACCTAGCTTTGCTAATTACCTTACCTTCAGTCTCTTACCTGTCAGCCCTCCTGCAGGAGAGGACTCATTTCCACCCCCCTACCACATCCTCTCGTCTCCCAGCGCACTCACCCTCCTCAAGGAAAGTCGGCAGAACCACTTTCTGAAAAACCTGTCTAAATTTTAAAGTCATAACACTTTCCCTTTCATAAAAATAAAGCATAGTGGTTATAGGCCTTAGTGTAGATCTTTTATATGCAGAATTCTCCATTTAATAAAGTCTGTAATGGCCATAACAACGACATTTTTGGACTAGTGCTTGGAAACATTATTTTATGAAAAAATTTCTTCTAAATTTGATTCTTTGATTTTCCTTTCATCAATAGCTTACTAACCTCACATAACTTCTTTATTTCCCCTTTTAACTACTAATGTTGTGTTTAATAAGTACTATTTATAATGGAATCAACATAAAACTTAACAGTCCATGTGAAGATGTATTTTCTTGTATGGATGTGTCTTAACCTGATCATCTGGCTTATTATGAAAGGATAAAATCCTGTTCTGTGTTAGCAGCAGTGAAGTTGATGGCTACTTTAATAGAAGTACAGTGCTATTATTTATATTATAGCAATGCTGGATCTTTGAATTTTGTCTAGGGACGTCCAGGAATGTAGCAAATTTTAATTGAGAGATTAAATAGACGTTAAGGAAAGAATGTTCCATAAGAAGGGAAAGTTTGTGCAAAGTCTTGGTGTAAGAAAAGGCATATAGTCCACATAAAACAGGAAAATAAAGCCTGGCACAACTGTAGATTTCAAGGAGGAGAGAGACGAGGTAAATGTGAAGCAGTTGGGAGACACTGGAATACGCACAATGTTGTAAAGCTGGATTAATTTTAAGGGCAAAGGGAAAACAACGGAGAGTTTTAAACAGTGCAGTGTCATGATAAACATTGTAGCTGTATGGAGAATGAATTTTAGGTGAGTGAGAATGAATTTTAGGTATACAAGAAGGGATTTGGAATCAAGATCAAGCTGTTGGAATAATATGTGCAAGAGGTGAGAGAAAAAAGAGAAGCTGAGTCCCCAGATTAAAATTCCCAACTAAGAAGACTAAGCTGATGTGCAATCTAAAGCTCTGCCCATAACCACCTGCCTTACCCAGAACAATAACTCACACATTCATTCATCCTGCTTATTGGACATCCACCACATGAGCAATGGCCATGGATCAGCAGCAGTGTGAGATGCAAAGGATGTGGTAGTGAACGTGATATATATATACACTTCAAAATTACAAATTAAAAGAGCAGACAGACTTTCAAAAATAGTACAAGTTATAAATTATGGTGAGCTAAAACAGAAATTAATAATCTAAATCAAGATCATGTTATGATCTGTTTCGTAAGATTTTATCGTTGTTGTTTAAGATTGATGAGCTGTAGTGGAGAAAAGTTTTGAGTGTGTGAAAACGTAGACACATGAAGGGAAAAGCAGAGGCGAGTTAGGTGTCAATAACCTAAGTAGTGGCAGTGGAGATAGGAAAAGGGGGCAGATTTGAGCTACATTTAAGAAGTAAGAGCAAGGAGAATTGAAAATAATTTGGATGTGGAGAACAAGAGAAAAAGGAAAAATTAAAGGATGATTCCTAGGACTCTGACCTGGAAATGAGGCCAAACAATTTCCCGAGATGGGGAAATTTCAAAATAAATATGCTTGGAGTTTTATACATTGTTCAGTTTGGACATGGCAACACTACAAGATACAACAATGGAACTAAACTTTTTAGTTGACCTAGTTTACAGATGCTTCAATTATTTCTGACTGTTAATAGCCATCAGATTGATCACAAAACAATGAATTATGGGAAAGGCAAACATTTTATCGTCTATAAAAGTGTCAGCCATTTTGGTTCTTTTCTCTAATTCATAAAATATCCACATATTCTAATTATATAAAATGAAAT
The DNA here is from genome assembly GCF_041296235.1 of Equus asinus. Classification (NCBI taxonomy): domain Eukaryota; kingdom Metazoa; phylum Chordata; class Mammalia; order Perissodactyla; family Equidae; genus Equus; species Equus asinus. The sequence goes on from NC_091807.1 coordinate 4,792,998, forward strand.
ATTAACCTTTAGCCACAATTAGTGCTATACATCAGTTTAACGTAAAGTTAATAATGACTTAAATTTTTATGTGTATATTTCCAATAACATATACAATTCTTCTTACATGGAAGAAGGAACAAAACCTGCTTACTAAAAATACATTGTGATGAAATGTTGCATTTATCAGAGGTTTCATACAAAAAGTTATGTAAACTTAATAATAGGTTTCTGAGATTTTATTATGCCTCTCCATCTTCCAGCTATCACCACAATAAAAATGTTTCTAAGCACAGAGTATATCATTTAGATGATTTAGGGACGGCTACTTTATAAGCTACAAACAAAAGAGCAAAAGGGAATACATTATTAAACATATATAAAACGAAAATAATTTATTTCAAACGTTAAAATGGTAAATTTAATTAAATTGGGCCATATTTTAAAAATCTTGTCACATATACAACTATTTATTTAATTACCACAAGTTTTCTAGAATGAAGGGACACATTACATTTCTTGAATTGATGTTTAAATATTGTTCTCCATACACATTAGATGTAACTCAGTGGCTGAAACAAAAACTATAATCAGATTTCATCAGTTAAAAGACTTAGAAATTCATTATAGTGCTATTTAGAAGATAGAGAAATATTGAGATAGGACATTGACATTATTCAGATATTTCTAGAACACATATTGTTTTATTTTTTAAAGAATTTTTAGCCAATATTTCTCAATTTAAATCATTGAAACTTTCAAAATATTTAGGAAACTTAGTTCAGCAGAGTTTATAATAAATCCATTTTAACACACAAATGCAAAAGCAATTTAATGTTTATATTTTAAAAGTTAGGAAATTTGACATCATATTTTGCTTTCACTATCTTCAGACTATTGACAACTATTTTTATCTTCATAATAGCTCTCAATGCTTAACATACTTAAAATGTTTTCTGCATGATAATTCTTACCTATAGCTACAAGTTATTAGGTTCCTGTTCTATATAAAATATATAGTCCTGAATTACAGGTATGTTTGCTTAAAGCTACAGGATTTATTCACAAATTATGTATAACTAGATCACTTAGTAGTTATTGCAAATCCTTCCAGATTTGTACACACAGGATTTTTGACCTCAGCTATCCATGGTGCCTTTGACAAGTCACTGAAGTTTTGACTATTTCTCATGCTCCTGTGTTTCCCCAATAACCCTATCTACCTTTCATTCCCCAATGCCTTTAGACTAGTGTTTTAAAACTTGATGTGTCTAAGAATAATATGTAGATTTAACAGAGTGGCTGTTTGATCGGTTGGTATTGCATCTGTGCATTCTGCCTTTTAGCATCATCCCAGGTTAACCTACTTGAGATCCTCATTCACACTTTAGAAATACTGCCCCAGCACCCTATGAGTCTGGAGCAAATGGAAACTTAGCGCTCTTTGGTTGGAGAGCACAACACTTACTATAGCTGAAGGCAGATATTGGAGAAAACAAATGTGCCAATAGGCTAACAAAAATTGTTTTTATCTTTTCTGTTTTTATTATTAGTGCATAGAAAAGTCCACTATTAATTTATGACACTAATATTCGCTAATACAGCAAAAACAAGGATAAACCTAAACAAAAACCAAGAAACATTTTCATAAGAATTCACTTCTGTAAATGATCATCATCAATTTCAACACTTAATTGGAATTATCATATCTAATATTGCATATGTTACCAGACTGAGAGACAAGTTTGTAAAATGTACTCATATTATAAAGGCGTGTTACAATTAGCTCACAGAAAATGAAGATATCCATTGTGACTATTTTTACTATTCACATAGATTATTTGGCAGAATAATAAGTAAAATTGAGAAAGTTTTCAAATCAAGCAGAAATAAATTTACATAAACTCATATGCCCAAAATATGAAAGCTATTTTGTATATAAGCCTACTAGGTACAAGTTCCTCTTATAATCCATTTAAATATTAACTCAATATATGTCTGATCAAAATTGACAAAATGTTAGCATTTAGGAATGCTGAGCCAGTTTACAGCTCTAAAACGCATGGAACAACAGCAGTTACGTGGAAATCCAGAGAAACTTCCTGTTCCAGCCAACAGAGATGTGGAAGGAAAGAGAAATTGAATCTCTTTGGCACATCAACATTTTAGTGCAGAAAAAGGAACATTTTTCAGTATATGAAGATAAACATAGTACAAATAGACAAGAAATGTGGGCAAGAACAACTCATGCCGTCCTAGTTTACTGTTTTCTCTAGGGGATTAAGAATTCAAACCCAAAGCTTGTTTTCAGTACAGACAGTCTGAGAGCTTAAAAGTAAATAAACGCACCCTAATTAAGACAAAAAATATGCTAGTTAATGGGTGGAAATACTACTGTTGAGTCCTTAGACCTCAAATACTATTTTCTAATAATTGAAATAGAAACCTCTCTGACCAGGTCTAATCCTCTGATATAAATTTAATTACAATATATTGAAAATCATTTATATGAGTCAAAAGTTCAGTTGATAATGAACTTTTGGACCAAACTGCTGAACTTGGACACAATCTGGTGGAAAACAGGCATTGAGGAAAGAATTTAAATGACTTGGATGTGAAGAATGAGACACTGCATCAAGTTTTTACATACTCAAATTGCTTCATTGTAGTTATGTTGCAAAATACTCAAGAGAGAAAAGTGGGACAATTTTCTGGGGAATCAAGACTGGTCTTTAATATCTGGAGAAGAGAGTTTAATTCCAAAATTTACTAAAACATTTTTTAACATAAAAAATCATGCCTGTAGAACTAACCACATTTTCAAAGTCCAAGATTCTGCATCATCATCAGATTTCTTCAGAATATAGACAACCTCCACAAGCTCAATAGATCGGAATAGGGAGAGGATTGCCTAAATATTACTGAGTAAAGTTTCAGTTAATAATAAGGTAATTATACTGAATGTATTCAGCTTGAAGACCAACGTTTCAGATAGTCTAGAGCTCTACATTTTAAATCACTTAAAGTCAACAACAAATTCCCATCCAATAGCCAGGTTCCCTAGGTGTCTTATATATCTCCCCTGCTTACTCCGTATGTCTCATAATGATTACTTCAGGATAAGAATGCTACGGAAGCACACTTTCATGCCAGTTGAGCGTACCAGTTAAAACACCTCTTAATCATGAAATCATCAACAGAGAGAATAATTATGTGTCAGTTTCATCATTTCATAGGTAAATAGGTGTAGTATAATGCAGAGCTATCTTTCTTTATAAAAAAGAGATTTTTATGTCAAATCACTATGTCAGTTTTGTTTAATAATGCATACTATGTGTCATAGGTAATTTAATTTTGACTATGTGAGCCTTAGCTAGCATCTCAAGATCCTTTTTTTCCTCTTTCTGTTTATTTGATCCAAATAAAGACATGTTTGCAGTTGTTTCCAGGAGCCTATGCCCTAATCAGGACCAGTCATTCTGCTCTTACTCTACTGACTCTGAGAGTGTTACCATATGTGCCAATACAAATAAATGATGTTTCAGACAAACTTCATTAACGGTGCAAAAAAAAAAGTAGTTTTTCAGATTCTTGCAAGCCTTGTATACTTTTTCATTTTGCTAAATATAATTACTATGTTTAGCAGTTTATCACGCCAAAATGCAGTTGGTGTTTACCCACAGTTTTAAAATTATACACCCGGTGCTCTAAAGGATTTTGTAATTAAAGGTTTCCAAAGGTTTTTACTCCTTGGATACATGGTTTTAGAACTTGTGTCATTTCATTGTGTATGAGGAAAGTGGCAGAAACCAATAAGAATTCAGTGCTTTGGCCAGCAAGTAGAACTAATCATACCGGAAACGTGTACACCATTTACAGACAGAGATGTCAGAATGGAAGTGGAGGTAGCAAGAGTGTCACTCAGGAGTAGACAGAAAACTCTGTTTAATCTACCTGGTCCTCAGGCTCCTGATTTATAATAATCAGATGAATAATCATCATTCAATACACAAATATTTACCAAAACCCATGATGTGCAGTGAAGATGTAAAAGGAACAAGACACAGTTTCTGCAGTCAAACAGGCATTAACAGTAAATAAAATAAATGCTACAGGAGAAGTATGTAGAAAGTGGGAAGAATATGTTGGAAAAATTAGAGAGAGCTTAGCTGCTATTTGTGTCTAGGCTTCCTTACAGAATATGTAAGAATGCGTGAGGAGATGATGCTATGCAGAGGTATAGAATTTTTCCCTCTGAAAATAATGAATAACTCTATGTATCAAGATGTTTGCACTCAATAGTCACAGAAATCTGTGAAATTTCTCAATTACCCAGAGAGATATACAAATGATTTATCTAAAAAAAGAATTATTCTGAATTAAATAGCTAAGGACTGGAGTAATGTCATTAAGTCCGAGACTACTTCATAATATTTGCTTTATTTATCAAAAGAATTCTTTGTGGTAAACGTTCAAAATGAACTGAATCTGGGTAAAAAGAAAGTATCATTCCTAGCTCTATGGTGATGCTAGAAGGTTAATAACTAATATTTATAAACTTCATTCAACTCTTTCTTGTTTGAAGTGAAATAATTATATTTGCTTGCAAACATATGAATAGAATAACTTAAGGCATAACTGTTAGATAAGATTTGTTTAGGGCCCGGCCTGTGGCTGAGTGGGTAAGTTTCAGTGCTCCACTTCGGCGGCCCAGAGTTTTGCTGGTTCGGATCCTGGGCGCAGACATGGCACTGCTCATCAGGTCATGTTGAGGCTGCATCCCACATAGCACAACCAGAGGCACTCACAACTAGGATATACAACTATGTACATGGGGGCTTTGGGGAGAACAAGAAGAAGAAAAAAAAAAGTTTGGCAAGAGATGTTAGCGCAGGTCTTTAAAAAATAAATAAATAAATAAAAATTTAAAAGAGGATTTGTTTACATGGTGCCATACATATCCAGATAGAAGTAGGAAAAGCTATAATTAATCAGAAATTTTTCTTATCCTATACCAACTCTACAGCTATTTAGAAACATATGGATATCTGGTATCATGTAGTTAAAACCCTTGAGACAGTCAGTAAACTACTCACTGACCTTTCCCTTAACTGAGATTCACGGACGCAAGGATCATCTTTTAGATCTTACAAAAAGGATTACCTTTTCCTGCTGTCATCAGAAGTTTTTGACCTTTCTGTTTCCTCCCTCGAGAAACAGCTCTAGAATTCCAATTTTATCTTTATATTTTCAGTGTACAAGCCACAAAACTCTGGGGTTTTTTTCTCTTTAAGCTAAGCACCATCCCTCTACCAGTCTGCAACATTTTGCACTTTTGTGATTCTGAGAAAACGGAACACAAACATTTATTGTCCTCAAATGCAAACTAAAATTTGCTTATAAAGCAAAAACACCAGATAAAAAGTGTTAGTAAAGATGTGACTTTGGCTATGCTCTCATAAAATGCAGATTCAATGTATTTTTAATAAAGCTTAGGGGCCGGCCCTGTGGCCCAGTGGTGAAGTTCACAAGTTCCGCTTCAGCGGCCCAGGGTTTCAGTGGTTCGGATCCTAGGCATGGACATGGCACCGCTCCTCAGGCCATGCTGAGGCGGCATCCCGCATAGCACAACCAGAGGGACCTACAGCTGGAATATACAACTATGTACTAGGAGGCTTTGGGAAGAAGAAAAAAAAGATTGGCAACAGATGTTAGCTCAGGTGCGGATCTTTAAAAAAATAGTAAAAATAAAGCTTATCCTTCTATGTATCGCTATTTGATCAGAGGAAATAAACGCATAATTTCTTTAAAAATAATTATCATTGAATGGACTGCACCAAGCAGCAAATGCCTAGTCCTCATTTCTAGAAAGACTTGAGCAGGGGGAAGGTGAGATGGGAAGAGGCATGGAATTCATTCCCTGGGCACTTCTGTTAGCTTTCTTTTGGACTTCTCAACAGAGTCTGTGTTGAAATATAGAAAACATTTTGCCTGCGGGAGAAAATAATATACATAAAAAGACATCTAACTAATTCTTTTTTCTCTATGAGCCATTTCTGGGACAGAAAGCTCATTCTTGAGAATTTTTAATAGCAATGTCTAGTATCCCATATTAATATTTTTCTTATTTGGTACTATGCTAGAATTTTTCCTCATTATTTTAAAAGTTGCATTAAAATGTGGTTAGAGACAGTGGAGTCCTCTTTTTATGTAAGTGTTCCAAGTGGAAAGAAGGAATGTTTTTGCCTTGAACATCTTTGTGATTAATCAAAAAATAAAATCCAAGTCTAGACTGTTCCCATTGCAATGATGTTCAATTTTTAACCCTTGCTTCCAATCACCCCGCCCATCGCGATGATCCTCTACCCGTAAACATTGTACTTAAATCTTCCCAGGTGACTGTGATGTGCTGCTCATAGGCATACTGAAAAAATGCAAGAAATAGAAAAGACGACTGGCATGATATTATTTGAGGTATTAATTGCTGGTGCATTAAATATGATACATGCTATGTCTGCTTTGTCAATTTATGTTTTAAGGCTACAACAGACAGATATGAAGAGAGTTCTGGAAAGTACAAGGAATGATGTAATGGTTAATGGGAGAAAAGAAATAAAGACTTGTAAAGAAAACAACAATTGAGAAAAGATACACAGCAAAGTAGTACGTCTCCACTACTATTAGCAATTATTCCCCAAAATGCTTTGTAAAATCTTAAGAATAAACCAAGAGAAACCGAATATTGAAAAATATACCTAAAATATGGCAAAGATTAATTGGTCTATCAAATACAGTGTTTTTCAATTAAAGTAGAATGTGAGCTACAAATGCAAGCCTCATATTTAATTTTAAATTTTATAGTAGCCGCATTCTAAAATGAAAAAGGGTGAACTTTTATTAACATATTTAATGCAATCTATTAAAATATTCTCGTTTTACCATGTAATCAATATAAAAGTTATTAATGAGATATTTTACATTCTTAATGTTTCATATCAAGTCTTCAAAATCTCAGTTTAGACTAGCCACAGCTGAATTGCTTATTTGGCTAGTGGCCACCGTATCGGACAGTACCGGTTTAATATGTTCCTATCTTGAAGTTGTTTTGTTTTTTTCCTAAACAAATTGTACAGAAATGGGAGTTAGATACTAAAAGACCTTAAGATTAGTTGCCATTGATATGTCAACATGAACAAAGGCTGTTCACTCTTTAAAAACTAAAAGCAAACAAAATTTTCTTTGGCTAAAGGCAAATTTTAGTGTAAGCATTTCAGATATTCTAAGGGAAAAATAAAAAATAAAGTTAACCTCTGGTATACATAAAGAAAAACTTCTAAGGATTCTTTTGCTGTGTAAATGGCTTTGAAACCATAAGCATGGATCATGCTATTAGCATTGACTTGCAACTGAAGAAAAGCCTAAGGAAGGCAGAAAGCATATCAGCTCAGTAGACCAGTCACAGAAAGAGCTATGCCTTTCACATCATGCAGCTTATTTCAAACCGAGGACTGACAATCTGCAAGAGTTGAAAACAGCAGGGCATATAATAATTGGGTACTTCATTGCATGCTAATGACTCAGTCAGTATATCAGTAAAAGTATTTAATGTGGGTAGAAATACGATTGACCATTATAGGTTTATTTTTTAATGGGCTATTTCTTTCCATAGGAACTTAAATTCAATGCTAACACCATTCTCTGTTTCCATGGAATTCACGTTGTGCCGTTCTATGATAGTAAAGCACATAAATTCATAGACGTTTGTGTTTACATGCCTTTATTTTCCTTGTGCAATATTTTATTCATAATATTTGGAGTCAAAAAAGGAAGACAAAGGGGAAAAATGAGACAGGAGATTTTTTAAATGTAGCTTCTTGGGAGGTAGAGAAAAACATTTTGATTATTTTATTACTGGCTTGAGTTTCCCAAAACTATATACCATAAGATACCAAGAGGAGATTTTTAGAATAGGACATCCTAAACTGCATCTTAAGGAGTGAGAAACAGATGCACTTGATTAAGAATTGTCTTTCCTAAGGGTCTGATGCCTTCATATTCAAGACCATGTGTGTAAAAGGAGAAAACAGGATTTCAAAGATAATGAAGGTGTCCATAGCCTTACCCAAGTTTAGGTGGGAGACATAAGGGAGGGCAAAGTAAGGTTTGTTACATAGAATAAATTCATTCTTAATATTATATTCTTGATTGGAATTGAATGAGAAATTCCCTGATGGCAAAGAGAAAGGTGAAGGGTGGAAATCCTCTTTTCATTCTTTAGGCAACATCATTTTTGCAATCCTAATTTTATCGATTCTGGCCTTATCATAGTAAAGAATAGACACACATATCCCATGTATATGACAAATAAGCTTTGATATCTAGATGACAGACATTATATATATATAATTTATATATATATTTTTTAGAGATTTGGAAACACACAGATGGCTATAATCAACTAAATACAGCATTCTCAAAGTTATAAAGGCTATTTTAAACACGAAAACTACAACTTGGAAAATTTTTGCATAAACATCTCTCTAAAAAAATTCTTTAGGACATATGTAGTTAGTTGGATTCCCCTGAATAGCATGTGTTTGAGAAAGGGGTAGGGAAGCTTTGCGTGTGCTGCCAACATTGCTACACGCTGCCCCATAATCAAATATGCCTTTGTTCTTTCAGATTATGTTTTTCAGACTGTAATGTGATGTACCCTTGTTCAGGCTTTTACTGAAAATTACTCACTGCACCTGTGCAAAAACACGCCTACCCACGTACCTTACAGACTACACATCTATAAGAAAACTTTCATTGTTGTGTATTCAAGCACTCAGGCACCTAGTTATTGAGTCACTTCTATGTCGCAGGTCAAGAAATGTGCTGAGTTTCAGAAAAGATCAGCGATTTATGCCATTAACTGAGAGGGAAATAACTACGAAGAGCAAAGGGCTTTGCATTTTTCAATCTGTAGTCACTGTTCTAAAGAAAGAGCGTGGCCTTTTAGAACTGTGAAATAACTTTGTCCTTCATAAAGAGTCACATTATGTCCATGTATTGCAAAATAACATGTCCAGTGCTTTGGAGTCCAGCAAGAATCTCAACTACTTTGTAAAGGGTGCAAGCAGTTTAATTTATCTAGTAAAAATATAAGACATAATATTTAGTAAGGCACTAAGCAAAGTATAGATTAATCTGTTGAATATTATTTCTCCTTTCCCTCCTTACAATACTTTTTCTCTGCCTGAGGTTCCCAAGACAGTAACTTACTTTCAATGTACATAGAAATATGAGGTAAATATGAACCAAATGAGAGAAGACCTGGATGTGATCTGAATTTGTGATTTACTAATTTGGCAAACTTGAGCAAACAATTTAACTTCTTTTTTTCCCTTCCCTCCTCCATTAAATGTGCATAATATAAACATCCTAATAAAATCTCAGAATTGTTGTGATGATAAAAGACGTGATATTTATGAAAGTTTGTATGTGTTGTTAATTCTCAAGAATCTATCACAGTGGTTCTAAAATCAAGTTGACAAATACTTAGCAATGATATAGTGGGAGCTAAATTGGCTTTTGCTGTGTACTCAGGACCCCTTTTACCTTATTTTTTGAAACACTCTTTGTTTCTCTCTAGACAGATCTGCATTACAGACAAAGGTACACCCTGTGTTGTAATCATTCCAGGTGTCAGCTTTGGAAGACTCTGCTCCCCAAAGCCCTGAGTGGAGATACTAGACTGAAGCAAGGAGCTGCAGGCTGGCCAGAAGCAGGCTTTCCTTCACTCTATACCCACAGCGGGACATTACTTATCTTCCTGTCTTAGTCTACTGGGACTGTTATAACAAAATACTACAAACTGGGTGGCTTATAAACAACAGAAATTTATTTCTCCCCGTTCTGGAGGCTAGGAAGCAAAGATCACAGTGGGAGCAGAGTCTGCGTCTGAGGGAGCCCACTTCCTCCTCAGCAGCCATTTTCTCACTGTGTCCTGGCAGGGTGAGGAGGGCACGGGAGCTCTCTCCGGCCTCTTTCCTGAGGGCTCCACCATTGTGACTAATCACCACCCAAAGGCACAACCTCCTAATACCATCACCTTGAGGGTCAGGCTCTCAACACATGAATTTGAGAGACGAAAACATTCAGACCATGGCACTTCCTAAACCGAAAAGGAATCATTGAGCTGATTAAACATGGAAAAATTGTTGACTAACTCATCTTCTAAATAGAAGTTAAAGAAAATCGTTATCCACAAAATGTAGAAAAACTATATGTGTACATTTTTTGTCATTAGCCCAAATGTGATAAAGTACATTCAAAACGGAGTCATAGAGTGGAGGACACTACCACAAATTGTGTCCCCACCAGGTGTTATGCACTGTGAACTGGCTTTAAACATGGTAACTTATTTTAGTTTTAGACATAAGTTAACTGGGCACCTGGAAGTTCTGAAACTTGCTGGTGGTCAGACAGGAGGTGAGTAGCTAGCTGATTACAGCATCACCTGTCTGAAACAACAGTCACCAACACAAAGGAAAAGTAAATGATTAGATATAAAATAAATCTGAAATAAAATGCAACCCAATCAACATTACGAACATTTGTACCTCTCATAATACACACAGTATTGTAATTTTGATGAAGGAAAGAAAGCAAAAATTCTATAATATATTTGAGATGACCAGAACTATGATGATACGTAAATATTACTTGTAATATGAAGTACAGGTAGTGACTCGAACTTAAACTCAGAAACTTTCAAATCTTCTTCATTATGACGAAATATTTCTAATTTCTCTGTCCTACACATGTAATACACTGTCCCAGATTTTATTCCAACAATCAGTTTTACTCTAAGGAGGAGAATATGAAGCATGTTTTTAAAACATAAATATTGTTTTCAAGTATTTAAAAAAAGATTTTATGATACTAATTTGTTTTATGAAAGTAACCTACTTCAAGATTTTTTCATATAGAACTAAAAACACCTGGTCATGGAGGAATAGCACAAGGATAAGTTCATCTAAATTTAAGCAGCTACATCAGGAGTGAACAAGTCAGCAGTCATCTGAGAATGTTTTAAATTCAAATATATAATAAAAACTTTTTTATTTTTATTTGCATGTGCCATCAGCATGAAGAGAGAGAATAAATGATGAGGTATTTCAAAAATATGCATATAATATCCATTGAGAAAGGAAACTGAGGTAGCATTAAATTTATTAAAATTTTTATTTTGATACTTTTACTGACAACTCTGAACTTAGCTGTTGTTAATGTCTTTGATTATATGATGTGTAATCTCTCTGATGTATGTATAATTGATGCTATATCCTTGGCATTGCCTGACTTGAGGACATTATTTGGCTTTTGTTGAATTTCTGCTTCTCTTTTAGCTCTGAAAGCACTTTGACACATCAGCTACACAGAAAGGATATGTATTTGCTAGGATTTTGACCAAGCATGAATCTACAGTTTGCTAAAGTGACTATACAGTGAAATATTCACATAAAATTGGAGTGAAGAGGTATGTAATAAAATTTCTAAAGGTATCTGTCTTCCTATATATATACATATATATACATGCATATATATGTATATATCAGATTGTAAGGAATAGTCTGACCAGCTAAGAAACCGACTAAGGTATGAGGAAGTCTGCAACCAAGTTAACTGAGGCATTTGATTTTACAGTCCATTTCTGGGCATGCAAAAATTCTTCCAACATTTCACCAAAATAGTGTAATGATATTTGTCTGGGATATTTAAAAAATTTCTTTCTTGACTCTCCAAAACTTACAATTATCCCTAAATTTTATTTTGCAATACCTTTTACCTTTTTTGGTTGCCAACAGTGTATCAAAAAGTCAAAATGTGGTGTGTGCTTCTTCATCGTCCTTCCTTCTCAGGTTTACATATCTGAACAGCTTCCATTATAATGATGATAGTCATTTTGAGTCCATGGTTTACTGTATTCTCTAAAAGGTTACTATTTATAAAAGTAAGTCATTATAGGAAAAATGTAAATAAAATTGGGAGATATTTTAATTAAAGGTGATGGTCCTACTAGTATCCCCAGAATATAACTGTATAATATGTTATTTTGTTATTTATAGCACCAAAAATGCTAGAAAAATTTACAGAAATGGAAATTCCGTGACCTAGGAACAGTGACTGTTTTGCTGTTAACATTGTCTTATTATCACCTGTGTCCAGGAAAGATCCTCCACAAAATACGCCAGCCTTTATAGGTAAACGTCTGTTGTGCATAAAATAGTGTAATATGTACATTAAAATTGCTTTATCTTACCAAATTATAGATGCTTTTATATATTTAAATTTCTACTATTTCAAAGAAATATCTAGGCTTACAAAAGATGAGACCACTAAGAATGGATTTTTTCTTTTGGAGGCTAAAACAAATTATACCTAAAAATCTAATTTATGCAGACCCCATTTGGATTTGCTGTATTTTTTTAGTTACTAATAACACAATATAACCATTAAGCAGAAATCCATTGTGGTAAAATCAGATCACTTAGAGCATTCCCTTTTCATATGGGTGGTTATAATATTATAACAGCAATGATGCAAAACTACATTGTTAACATGTCTGTGTCACATTAGACACCCCAGAAGTGCAGACCACCTAAAGTTTATTTTAAGAGCCTAATGGCAAGTGTGACAATGAAACAAAGCCTTGTGCCAGGAAAGAACACAAGACTGCAGAGAGCATTAGGTGATGCCCTGTACACACTGGAACATGCCCAACGGGGGAATGGCGAAGTCTTTCCCTAATAGATTGTAAAGGCTCATTTTAAGAAGGAAAGAAATAATGGCGCATTGCAGAGAACATCTATTCACTAGGCTCTTGTGAATGAAAGTTATGAATGTAAAATTGGAAGACAGTTTCTGGGCTTTCTGCAGATAAGATGTCTACATACGAATGCTCTTTGTTTCAATGATTCCTGTAAAGCTTTACATTGATGATGTAATGCTACAAAGTGTCCTTACCCCAGCTTTATATATAACTCCATACAAATGTATTATACAAGTTGCTATGTTAATCCAAAATTGAACATCTTTGTTTTGTTCTTAGATCTGAAAAGCTGGTGAGTTATCCCAAACCACAATCACAACCTTCTAGCTGTGGCAGGAATGAACGGTTTATTTATATTAATGCCACATTGTTCAATATGATTTATTTTCTGAGATATCCACAAAACACAAAGGAATTGTTATTGGTTGACTATTAAATATGGATTTTCTGTTCTTTCTCTTTCTGCAAGACAACTTTTAAAAATAGGATCATTTAAAGAAAGGCAGCGGCACAAAGAGCTGAAAATGCTTAGAGGATAGCTCCTGGGCATTTATGCCTTCCTAAATGGCTCTGTCTCACTAAGATCACTGGCAGTGTTATTCTGAACCATATTTCCATACATATTCCATATAATATTTGATGCACATAAATCTGCATTAAAAAATTAAACCCTGAAAACAGTCAATGGAGCAAAAATTGTAAAGGTAATTTATCTGTTTTTCTTGGTCGAGTTTTTGTGTGCACCAACATGAAGCCACGATTTTACTTCTACACAATAGTGAAAAATATATCATACAATATTATAGCTTAATTGTGCTGTACTAAAGAATGGTATTTCATATAATTTTGCTTAACTTAATTTTCATTACATAAGAAGCTGCTATTTTTCTGTTTTTATTAACACAACTATAGCATAGCACTTGGCAAAAAAATTTTATTACATGATTTTATGTCCAAATTGAATTAAATATTTAATCTCATGTACTTTTATATGAAGAATGCATTTGAAAATATGTTTAAAATTTAAAAATTTATATTTAACAAGAAATTTTATATGAGAGATCTACGGGTGAATTTCAAAAGAAATAATAACTGTTTAATCCATATTTGTAAAATAAATCAATGGAGATTTTATAGTTTTGGTTTACGAATATTTAGTCATTGCCATCTCAAAATGAATCACCAGTGATTTTTACGGTGACAGTGCACATGTAAAATGACAAGGACTAAAAAATTTAGTACCTGAACATGGCAGTTATAGTAGGGCTATATGATAAAATAAGATATCTGGAAAACATATTGATCTCTAAAGATAATTTTTAGCAGTCAGAGAAAAAGTGAGAGTGTATCTCATCAGTATGTCTTCCTACAAGATCCTTAGTGACTCTTTCCAATAAAGAAGTTTCCATTATGATAAAATGCTTCATGATACAGGAATATTGCAAATGAAACGCAGCTAGTAATCACCGAACACATGGCAACAATTTTTAATTACGTTTGACTTTGGCCAGATGCAATGGATAACCTCTAGGTAAAGAGCTCTTGGATCTATTAATGATCCTGAGATATCCTCCTGCTTCCATAAACAGAAGCAATATTCAGAGGCTTAGATTTGATTTCCCAAGGAGTTTTGATTGATGCATTTTAAATGAAACATATACAATATATTATAAAATTGTTAAAATTGATACCTATTTCAACATATTTTTCTTTCTTTCTTTCTTTGTAGTTTGGTAGTTAATAACCCAGTGGCTAGAATCAAATTTCCTAAGTTAAAATCCTGGCTGCTACGAAAAGGAAGAAGTCTTATACCACCCCAAGAAGAATAAGCATAAGAGAAAGAACGTTAAGCTGGCTGTCCTGAAATGCTATAAAGTGGGGGATGAGAGTGGCAAAATCAGTTGCCTTCATCAGGAGTTCCCTTCAGAAGAATGTGGTGCTGGAGGTTTTATGGTCAGCCACTTTGACAGACATTACTGTGGCAAATGTCTGATCTGTTCCTTCAACAAACCGGGAGAGGAGTAAATTGTGTGAACTAACAACAAAATCCTGGCTGCATCACTAACGTGCACAAGCTAATTACCTTCTCAGTGTCTTAATTTTCCCTTAAGGTATTTGGGGGGATAATCATAGAACCTGCCCCATAGGATTTTCATGAGGATGAAATGAGATGATGCATGGAGAGCATCAGAAAAGTACTTGCCACACAGTAACTACTTAAACACTTCTTTGAACCCAGAGAATCTTGACATTTTTTTTAAAAACTTTTTTAGATTAGCATTGTTTTAGGTTTACTACAGAGAAATTTCTAATAAGCTACAGAGAGTTCCCATGCACCCTGTACCCAGCTTCCTCTTTGTTAACTTCCTATGTTACTGTAGTACATATGTCACAAATAACAAATCAATAGTGATACGTTATTACATAAATTCCATATTTTATTCAGATTTTATAGTTTTTCCCTAATGTTCTTTTTCTGTTCCAAGATCCCATCATTGATATCATATTACCTTTAGTCATCACATAACCTTAGGCTTACCTGGTTATGTGATGAAGTCTGTGAGAGTTTCTCAGACTTCCCGTGTTGTTCTTTTTTGTTGTTGTTTAGCTAACCAGGACTTTATTTTTTTAGGGGAGTTTAAGGTTCACAGCATAATTGAGAGTAAGAGATTTCCCATTTACTCCCTGTACCCACACAAGCCTAGTCTCCCCATTATCAACACCCCCCAACAGAGTGGTACATTTGTTACAATTGATGAAACTCTTGAATTTTTCTTCTAAAAGATACATCATGTCCCTTTTTTTGTTTTGCATACTGATTAAATAATACCTCCTGCCTTCACTGTTAAGCATTGCCAACTACTGCCATGGTAATGAAAGTCCATTCTTTTTTTTGAGGAAGATTAGCCCTGAGCTAACATCTGCTGCCAATCCTCCTCGTTTTGCTGAGCAAGACTGGCCCTGAACTAACATCCATGCCCATCTTCCTCTACTTTATACATGGGACACCTGCCACAGCATGGCTTGCCACAGGGTACCATGTCCTCACCCGGGATCCAAATCAGCGAACCCCAGGCCACAGAAGCAGAATGTGTGAACTTAACCGCTGCGCCACTGGGCCAGCCCTGAAAGTCCATTCTAACATGCTTTATAACACTACCACATGTGATGAGGCCTCCATGGGCTTATCTAATGGGCTATGTGGAAAATATTGCTGGCATGTAATAAGCTTTCAAGAATTTACTGTCTTAATTGAGTCGTTGAGTTGGATTTTGAGAAAATTAGCTTGTTACACCCTAATTGGACATTTTTCCCCAAGGAATAATTATTACTTTTGGTAGGTGAGATTCACTTCCAACATGGCTTTAAATATCTAATTTTAAGTATACTTTACGTATGTGCGCAAGCCACAATTCGTTAAATAATGCTAGCATTACATTAAAAGGGACCCACCTAATTTTTTTTTCCATACTGAACGCTAGTAAGTTAAAAATTATGGTCATTTAAAAAATTAGAACCCAGAAAACAATAACAACAGCTACCACTTACTGGAAACAATCTTTTTCTCAAGTCCTTAACTTGGCTTACTGTAGAGAGAAAATGAATCCAAGAGTCTTAGTATTTAAGAAATATCAACCTGATTTATTTCTTAGTTATGTCTATTCTGAAGTGCAAACCTACGACTGTTTTGAACAGACTTAACCTAATGGATATTCCAGCAATAGAGGTGATATTAATTATTAAATGGCACTTCATTTTTTGATTAGTTTTCACTAGTATTAATGGAAGTGCTCTTTTAGTAGGATCATCATGCCTCCCAAAAAGGATTTAAAAATTCAGCTAATGACTTTAGCTTTATAATAACAAGCAGTTTTAAAATCATTAACTTTGATTTAATCAATCATCACTATTTTTCTCCATTTTCTTTTCAAGTACTGAACTACTACTCTTTGTTTAAGGAAAGATGAAAGATCACTTTTCACTAGTTTTCTCTGCAAGATTTATAATGTACTGCGACTGGAAATTGTAATCGACTGCATATAAGACAATTTTATATATATGAACATATGTAAATACACACACATACATACTGGGGAGAGTATGTGTTATAATTATAAAAGCAGAAATTGGTTCTAGTTTCTCACTCCTAAAGTTTTAGAGATTCTTATATTTACTACCAAATTATGGAGACAGTAAAACAACAATAAGAACAAAGCAAACGGGGGAAATTAAGTAAATGTAACACAGATACACGTTAAAATGCTCTGACAACATCCCTGCAGTGAAATTTTTCTTTATCTTTTCTGTCATGAATAATTTCTCCTATCCCCTGGAATCCTATTAAAATTTGTGTATTTCATAAAGAAATTTCCACATTCTGCTTTATATTACCATTTCAAATATTCCCTTCTTAACTAAAAGCACCCTAATTGCAGGTAGTTATTTGTTTTCTCATCTTCCATGGTTAACAGAACTCAATTATTTGTAGAAGAAAATCTAAATGTAGCAGGTTATATCATTTCCAGGCTTTGCTAAACTTCTATTGGTTCAAATTATGATTTATGGCCCTTTATGATATTAAAAAAAATGGTTGGACTGGAGCACTAAATTAAACCTATTTTAATGTATTTTACACCCATTTCTCTCAATATTGGAGTTCTTCACTATCATAAGTTCCCTATTCATTGTCTCCAATATTGGCTATACCAATTTCCTCTCATTAATTTCTTCATTGTCTCCCCATTATGACTCTGCTTTTATGGTGCTCTCTGGAGTGCAGAGCCTTGCAAATATGTACAGCATCAGATTGCTCACTGAGCTTTGCTAAATTGCATTTTGCTCCCAGTGGATGGATTTATTTAAACTTTTTTTGAAAGTGTTATTTGAGAGGAATAGCTCTGAGTAGGATTTTTAGGAATGGAGGATAACTCAGTGATGCTTATTCCATTTTCCTCATAAAATAGAGGAGAAAATTCTCAATCCTGGATGCGTGACTTGGCTTACCTGAGGTTACACAGTGACAGAGATGAAAACAGAAATTAGGTCTCCTAGCTTTCTCTCCAATGCCCTCTGACCCTGTCCACTTCCCAGTGGACACGCAGTGCAGGAGATAGCTGGCCGATTTAAACAGAATTATTATGAAATAGTTTCTCTTCTACAGGGTCCATCTTCTGTTCCTCAACTTGCAAATTCAAATTGTAGGAAGCTATTTAATTGTTATTTCAACAAAAACTCACTAAACATCAGTTATGTGCAATACACTCTTCTAGCTGCTTAGTATTTGTCACTGAAGAAAAGTGATAAAAATTTCCATCATCTTGAAGCTTTGAATATCCTATTCAAGGGAGAAAGAACATAAACAATCAACATTTTTTACAAAGAGTAAATCATTTAGGATGTTGGCAAGAGATAAGTTCCAAGGAGAAAGCGATGAGAGCAGGATAAATGTGGAGCTGGGGGAGTGACTTTTCCACAGCAGAGTTGGAGTAAGCCCCTCTGAGAAGATGGGATTTGAACAAAGATTTGAAGGAGCTGTGGGAGGCAGCTGTGCTGACATCAGGAGGAAAAACCGTGTAGGCAGAGGAAACAGACAATGCAAAGGCCCCAAGGCAGGAGAGAATGCAGAGGGCTTAGGGGACAGGGAGCTTTATTAAATCAAGATTCACTGTGAAATTCTGTATCCACTAGTCACATGTAGCCAGCCCTGATGATCTAACAGTTAAGATTCAGCACTCTCACTGCCAAGATCCAGGTTCGCTTCCCCACACACCACTCATCTGTCAGTTGTCATACTGTGGCGACTGCATGTTGCTGTGATGCTGAAAGCTGTGCCATCGGGATTTCAAATACCAGCAGAGTCATCCATGGTGGAGAGGTTCCACTGGAGCTTCCAGACTAAGCTAGACTAGGAAGAAGGACCTTACCATGGCACAAAAAGGAAAAATAGACAGGGCAGGGCTCTGCTCTGCTTCAGTAGGAGTCAGAATGGACTTGATGGCACTAACAACAAAGTCACATGCAGCTACTGACCACTTGAAATGTGATTAATGCAATGGAGGAACTGAATTTTTTGTGGGTGTATGTGAGGAAGATTGGCCCTTAGCTAACCTCTGTGCCAGGCTTCGTCCATTTTGTATGTGGGACGCTGCCACAGCATGGCCCAATGAGTGGTATGTAGGTCCACGCCCAGGCTCTGAACCTGCGAACCCCAGGTCACCAGAGCGGAACACGTGAACCCAGACACTCTGCCAGTGGGCCAGATCCCGAATTTTTAAATTTTACATAATTTCAATTAATTTATATTTTAAAACTGAAGTACTTGTCAATGTGGATGCAGATATTACAGGAAATAGTTTTGGTAGTCAACTGAGTCATTGAAAAAATTTTAAGCATATTTAAAACATCTTAGGTATGTGAATCTACTTTTTCAATGGTAAATTTTGTGAAATATAACTAATAAGTAGCTCTGAACAAAATTTAGCATATAAGTCAAGAGGAGCAATAATACAAAATATTCACCAGATTTCAAAGTTGAGCATAAAAAAATGTAAAATAGCTAATTAATAATTTTCAAGATTGATTACATATTGAAATAATATTTGGATACATTGGTTTAAATAAAATATATTATTTATATTAAATAAAAATATATTTTATTAATGTAACTACTAGATAATTTACAATCACATATGTGTCTTTCATTACGTTTCTTTTGAAAGCACTATAAGCCATGGTAAGGAAACTGGGTTTCCCTATGAATGACACAGGGGTCTACTGGAGGGTTTTCAGCAAAAGAGTAATAAGAGCTATGTTTTGGTTCTATTTTTTAATTAATTATTTTGAATAGCTGTCATTTATATCCCTTATGTAAATTAACATCTCAGTAGATTCATACTTTGTGTATATTGCAATATAAATAAGGCATAATTTGGTTAACTGAAGAAGTGATCTTTCTCTCTCCCCAATTGTATTACTTACAGTGTTTATAAATTCATCTAAGCACGAAAGAGGAGGCTAGCCCACATAAAAGCTGTATGTTATCCCATTCTAACTCACCTGAGACCTGGACAACATGTGCCACCATCTCCAGAAACAAAACTCAGAGTACCTTCAGGTCTTTATGCTAATCCCCAAGTAACACATCAAACAAATGTGCATACATTTTGTTTTTGCAATCCATGAGTCAGAGAAATTATTTTGGACACATTGCCACCACATCTTAAATATTCTCTACACTAGAGCCACATTGGAATTAAGAAGTTAGAGTCAAAATACAGCCTACAAATGTGGGAAAAAAATCTTCTTTTAAATATTTAACCAGGGGAAAGAGGTAATTTTTAAGCTTCCAGTTATCTATAACAATCTAATAATTAGGAATTTCAAGGTTCCAATATCCTACAATGATTTCAATGTGCAACGTGAAGATTTAATCCCAAATGACGGCATTCAGAGAAAAAAAAAAAAACTTTGTATTTGTAAAGCAATCATTCTAAGAAGATTTTAAGTGATAAAAACATCCCTCTAAGGTAAATCTGTCAATAATTTACAAGTTCTTATCATGTAATTTTTAAATTTTTGCCTAAATTCAAATTTTTATATTGGTTTAGAAAGGAAAGGAGGTAGGTAATCAACAGTTAGAAAAAGAGACTATTCCTCTTAAATGTATTTCTGTTTTATGCACAAAACTAGCATTAGTGTTAATGGGAGTTAAACACATAAATCCATTGTGCGTCAATAGAAGAGTGGAAACTATAATCTATAAAATGAATGAATTAAATCATTATGAGTAATTCTTTAGCACATGACCTCCTCTAAGTTCCATCAAGTATATAGTCTGACTTTTGGAATGGCACTTAAAAAGGTTTTACACCCTAATTGAACAGCCATTCACTGGGCTTATTTTTCACTTAGATCTCTCCTAATACCTGTGAAGTAGGGTTTTTAAAATAGAAGACTGGATGGTAAAAGCAGTAATTTCTCATCAGGGAATATTTAATAAGTGGAAGCTGTTAGCCAACTAAAGGACACAAAATAGATTAATCTTTCAAAGATATGTCCTTTTGGGCTTATAAATTGTTCAGTCTTCAGGGGGAAAAGTCTCTCTGACTGTTGTGTAAGGATAGATTTACATTTAATATTATTGCTTCATAATACATGAGGAAAGAATATTTTAGTTTTTTCATAATATCATTAAGAGTATTTGAAAATAATCATCAGAGGTAGAAATAGATTAAAGATTATCCAATTTGTGTAATACTTTATTTCTTACAGTTCGTGATATATTTTAGCTTGAAGATGATGCTATGAAAGCTAACTTTTTATTATACTATATTATTTTATATATATTTACATATATATGTATAATATTGTTATCATATAGAAGAATATCCATGCCCCCTGTTTGTGGTGATAAAAATAACCAGAAAATAACCATAACAGAGCTATGATTTCTAAATAAACATATCTCTTTGCCCTAAGAAATGACCACATATCAACAGCTTTTACAAAGAATCATATGCAACACATAACAAAAGACAGTTAGATTCTGATCATCAGTTAAACTTACAGTCTAGGCTCAATTCACGAGAACTTTCACAAATTATATCAGTTATTTGCTTAAATTATCTATCCCCTTTTTAAAAAAATACATATTGTCACCATTCAAAGGTCTTAAAGTCAATGTACATATGATTTTATATTCAACATAATGGAACAAACTCAAGACCACCTATAAGGTAATATATGGGAAAACATTCTAATGCATCCTTGAGGTCATACTTTTTAAAAAGAATATAGAGTTGAACACAGGAATCTTGATTTTGATAGGATAAAATTAGAGAGCACTTCTGGGAAGTTACTTCCCAGGCTTTCCTATTTCTTTATCATGGGCAAAATTTACTACATAAGAAATTTAGTTATACAAAAATAACATGCCCTCCACCACGTTTTATAACATCTTGCTCCAGCAACTGCCCCTGAGGCCAACCTTTCTCTCCTGGCTTTCCCTCCTTCTTTTCTTCCCTCCCTCCCTCTCTCCGTCCTTCCTTCCCTTTCTTTTCCTTTCACCCTACCACACATAGTTTACTTTTTAAAAAATTATATCATTACATATGTTTTCTATTTTGTAAACAATAACTTTTTAAAAATACTTTCATATTTGTTTATTGATTATTTAACATTGCTTACAGAGAGCTTACTCCATGCTAGTCACTGTACAAGACATTAGAAATATTTTTAAAATATTAACAAATAGAAGCCTTATGAATTTGACAGTATCATAAATTTCAGAGTTCATCAAAAAATGAAAGTTATATTTTTTCTGAAAACTCATAATGAGATTGTCAAATTATAAGTAAAGTTACCATATTGAGTCAGATGCATACATACTGAGTCCAGGAACTGCTGTCCATCTCCCTGATGGCAGCTTAGAGGACAGCTCTAGTCAACGTCTCTTAAGAACCACTTATGATGCTGTGGTTATACATCTATTCAAAACATTCTGAATTAATTTATATTTCCTTTGTAAAGCACATGTTGGGAATATTAGTCTTAAGCATTTGCCATCAGTTACAGGAAGTGATACACTTCATTTCTTCAATTTAACCTTCATTTTATAGCTCAGGATGTAGTAAAAAAGACTGTTTCCTACTAGTACAGAAATAAATTTTACTTGAAAACTGAAACCCTTAACAAGGTAATCTAAACTCTGTTTTTCCCTAGGTTGAAGTGTTTAGAAGGTAAGAGATGAAATAAATTTTCCCATTTAATATTCTAAGCACATAGTTCTGGGTAACCTAGAGGAATAGAATCTAGCCTTTCCATAAAAATAATCTGATATGAAGTAAAGCCATGCTTTACACTTTAGAAACTGCGTTAAATGAATAAAAGAGAAATTCACACTAATTTTCTCTGGTTTGTTCACATTTCACATTCAACTATTTGAGCATATGTTGAAAAATCAATAATTTTGGCCCACACAATCACCACATTTTGCGATAAAGGGCATTTCTCAGCTGGGAAAAGAGAAGAAGAGTGCCAGTAGATAAAATCAGATAGGGTGCATAATAAAAAAATATAGTAAAATGGCAACATTTAACGTACTCTGAGCATTTACGTAGAACACAATACTTTCAGAGAAAGTTCTGCTTGTCTAAAATGAAAGCTCAATCATTTTAAAGAAGTTGAACAGAGAATGGTGGCTGGTGTGCGACTAAATTAGTATATGTTATGAGAGAAGTATGAAATTATTAAATTTGGCAAAAAATATTAAAAAATAAAACAAAAAGATGATGGTAAAAATCCAAGTCCTGGCAAAAATTAGCAACGTATAGCACAGGTTACAGCAGCCATCGTCAAGTTTAGGATAATCATATCAGCATATTCAGACACACTCCTCCTCAAAAACATTAAACAGCACCAATGGTTGTGTCAGGTCCGGTCATTAAGAAAAATGATATGGAGATCAGACCTTCAGATACTCTTTTACTACCAGGCTTTACGGAGCTGCACTTTGTCAAAGGTCTGATTGACATCCATTTCTTTGGAATAGCTGCTACTTATAAATAGTAAATACAGTGCAAATTACAAATAGTGAAGACAGTTAAAAAGTAAATATTCTAATTCAGGATTAGTTTTCCAACTCTTGCCTAAAAATTATCATCAAATAAAAGTTTTCGTAGTTACTAGAAAGCATAAAACAACTAAACAACAAAATATTTCATGTTGAACTTGTGCTTAAAAGAGTGTCTTGACTCCATTACAAAAATTTTGAGTGGATTCTGCTCACTTATTGTATCACATTTTTTATAATTACACTTGTATATTATGCAAAATTATCTGTGTGTTTTGGCAAAAAAATATAATTTTTTGGCAGAGGTAACTTTTTGAATGGAGGAATAAAACAAATGCAGTGTCCTAAAATTGTAGGCAAATCAAAAATGAATATTATAGCACTATAATAACAGCAAAGGAACAAAGATTTAAGCTAAAATGGTGAACTCAAAATCTGAAGTATCAAATTTCTTTTTTTCTCTCTTCCATTATTCTTCCCCATGGGGAACATCCAAGTTTTGCCCACAGTAATTCAGAAGCACTGGTCCTGAAATTGAGGGAAAGGCATCAACGGCCATAATTGAGCCATTCACTCAGCTTTCCTTTGAGAGCATGTTTGATTGGCATAATACAAAAATAGAACCCACATTTAGAAATAGACTTAAAACTACTCTTGAAATGGGGACTAAATGGTTCATGAGATTGATGAGACAAAGATTTTATTACTCCAAATCACTGGCTTGAGTCTAGCTTACACGAAACACAGGACAATCTTCAGAAAATGGTATGGTATAGAAGCTAAAGTCTCCATATAAAGAGATCTTTCAACAAATGCTACTTTCAAAAACAAACAGCAAGCACACAAAACTTTGCTTGAAGCATATTTCCTGTATCTTGTAGGTGTTCTTAGAACATTTTAAATATTTGTGATTAGAAAACCATTTCACTCTGAGTACTTGCACAGATGGTTCCCAAGCCATGATTACATCAGGAATCATGTGGAAGATCATAGACATCACTAAGTTAGATCACACAGCACCTGAGGAACTGCTGGAGAGCATTGTTCTCAATGTGTTTTCTGACTAAATAGGCCTTTGGGATTATTTCTTATTTCCTCAGTGCTCTAAGTCCTAACTTTGTGTTTCCCAGTTTAAATTTCAATCTCCAGATCTAACTTAATACATGGAGCTCTCAAAGCAATGTGGCCTGATCCTGTCTCTTATGAAGTCCCAGCTTTATGTGTCTGGAGTGCAGTCCTGCGTTGCTGTCCTCTTCCAGTTTCTGTGGCTCATTAGCGTGCATCCCTGACCCTTGGTGGGGGGATGAATAGATGGTAGGACAGATGGACTGATGGTGAGAGTGATGAATATTAGCATAGTTTTGTCTAGGGAGGGAATCAATGTGTAAATAGATATTCCCACCACAATTTCTCCATTGTTAAAGCTGCTAGGAAAATATTATAATTGAAAGCTTGCTTAGTATCTATCCAGGAGAATGATTCTCTAAGGTCTGATATAAAAACAGTATCTAGAAAAACAAAGAAAATATTTTCTTTCCTTGAGCTTCTATAATCTTTTTCCTTTGGGAGTTTGCTGACCTGAATCAACTCTCCTGCCTCCACCCTCCCAAACAAAAGAATAAAAGAAAAAGAAATAAAACACACATGCACACACACACAGGCACACCCCTCAGGAAGACATTTGATAGTAAAAATGATTAAATAAATAGTGTCTAATCATGTCACAATGCCTTGTGCAGCAAATGGCCGACATGAACTTTATTTACTTCTCACTTTATTGAAAATTACAATAATTGAATTTCTTGGGAAAAACAATGTAAATAAATATTTCAAAAATAAAAGGTAGCTTAGACTAGCTCTGTGCATAATGCACAAACTGGTTTCCCTAGATGGGAAATAATTATTTGACACAAACACCTGAAAGAGATGGTAAATGGAAATGGAATACCATTGACAAGGTTAGGATCCTGGGAGCAGACCTACACATCACTCGTCAAGCCATGCTGTGGCAGCATCGCACATACAAAATAGAGGAAGACTGGCACAGATGTTAGCTGAGGGCCACTCTTCCTCAAGCAAAAAGAGGAAGATTGGATACAGATGTTAGCTCAGGGCCAATTTTCCTCAACAACAACAAAACAACTCTTACAATAAATTGATTAGAAAGCTAATGTTTCACATTATAATCAAAGCCAAGACTTTTTTGTTCCTCCTTTGAAAAGTATGTCTTTGGAAAGCATTTTTCCCAGAATATTAAACACACACACGTAATTAAGTGCACATTGAAACCTGAAGGCAACACCAATAATATTAGTTGCACTTTCCTAAAAGCAGTGACACTTTTATAAACATTTAATATCATGAGAATTCAGATATCAACTGCTATTAGGACAATTCAGCCAAATAAATGCAATCACCGAAAAAAATTTTAAAAGAAATGTAACCAGTATGTCAATTAAAAAGGGAAGAGAAGGTTTGTAACCAACAATTTTCTTAAGCTTGCTTTCAGACTAACCTAGATTAAATGACTAATACCTTATCTTAAATATCAAAACAACACTAATATAATGCTATGAAATTAAAAACAAATCTCCCCATAGCACTAAAGATCTCAATTAAATGAGACAAAACATGATAATCCAAAAAAGGACAAATGTGGAATGATGTAAGAATGAATGGCTTAGTCTGTACAAGATACCTTAAGGAGAAATTGAGTTAGGTAGAGAAGTTTACAGAATATTTGCAAAGAGGGCTTACTTTGAATGCAGTACTAAGTATAAATGAAAAAAATCAACAAACAAATTTATCCGATGTAGTTCAACAGATTGGGATGAGAACCTGGCTGTAAGATTGGGCCTTATGTGAAACTCATTTCTGAAGGCATTGCAGGAGCTGGTTCACAAGACGGTGATGCAACACAATCTAGTGTAAATTCAAGTACGAATGACAGGCCTGTTATCTTGGAGACAATTAACAGAAAGGTAGCTACCACTGCATTAGAAATATTCAACGATTCAACTCATAGTAAATAGATGAGAGTAAGAAGTCTCATAGAACATCTTAAGTAAAATATGAAGGAAATAATCCACCTTATGGGAAAACAGATGATGTAAAAGTGGTGAATCAAAATTTAAAAACAAACAAAACAGTGAATTGTCCATATTCATTATTTTCTTTTTTAAAAATTTTTTTGTAACAGTGCATTGGTTGATCACCAAACCCCATTAATGAAGCAGATTGGAGGAAACTATTAAGAAGAAGTTGGAAGTAGTTATGACTGAGGTGTACCATAATTTCCAGTTAGCAAAATTGGTAACTCTTTTTCTGCTGGAACTTACTTATATTATCTTTGAATTTGCTATTCTCAAGCCATACCAGAGCAAAACCTCTCTGGCTCACTCCTATGTTCTCTAACATTCTAGCTAGGTTCATCTGCGTGGATTAAAAAGTTACTTAATCTTACTTCAAATAAGAATTGAGTTAAAGTAACATGGAATAAATGTCATAATAAAGAAATACACGGAATGCTATGGGAGCATAAGGGAAACTGCACTCTTGTGCCACTGTATAAGACACCACAAAGGAGATAACAGTTAACTGGGCTTTGAGGCAACAATGAGATTTTAGCAGGGAGCATTGAGGTAGTATGAGGAGGATGAGCAGACAGCAGGAGAAGAGTGTGTTTTGCTCAGATGGCCATCCTGTCAGAAGAGAACTTCACAGCCCAGTGGTGATACATACATATCAATATATGGGCGTCACTACTGTGTGTGTGCTTTGCAGGGAGGAGGCTTGTTGTGTTTAGGAGGTGAGGCTGAAATGATTGGTTGTGCCAGGTAATAAAGTCAAAACATTCATTCAACAGTTTGAACTCCAAATAGTTTCTGAATATGGTTGAATATCATATCGCTTTGGGAATTTTTAAAAATATCGATTCCAGGATTCCATTTCTAGTTGGGGGGCATCCAATTTCTATGTCTCTAATGGTTAGCCAGCTTTAGGAACACCTGCTACAGTCTGTGGGCAATAGAAAGCCAGAAAAACTCTGAGATGGCCCTTACCTGGTAACTCTGCTTTTCTGCTGTGCTCTGAAGACAGTGATGATCCCCTTTGCTGCCCTGCACTCAATAAGTCGTGATGAAGCTCACCTCTTTAGAGCTCACTTTCCAGACTACACTGTCTGAAGTAGCCTGCCAGTTACTCTATGTCTCCTTAGTTTTTTTCTTTGTCTAATTTATTGTAGCATTTTAACTTGTTTACTGATGCAATTATTTGTTTGTTTTCTGGTTCCATCCCCAATCCATCCATATATATATACACTCAAATGAAACCTCAAAGAGGGAAAAACATGGCTAATTGCTTTTATTGCCTATTTGCCTACCCGCTAGAACATTACATGGCACAAAGTAGGCAGATAATAAATTCTTGTTATGGTTTAAGGAAAATAATGTTATTGTTGAAGGTAAATAATTGTTTTATATAAAACAAATCCGGCCCAAAGTAAAGTTCTGTTTCTGTTCTGTGGTATGCACAATTTAAGTTGATTGCCAAGCAAATAATTCCTTTTTGACAATGGCCAGAATGAAGTACATACACATTCTGTGGCCTGGGCTACCCGCTCATGAACAGAAGAAGGATCAATATCAACAGCTTTAAGATTAGTTTTTCATCATTCAATATTAGGCAAATTTGGATTTTGAAAAGGCTGAAGAAAACAATCATTTAGATCTTGAAGTGCTTTGAAATCATTCTTTGAGAGAGCAAATGTTAATTATGGGCTTGATACAGTTTTTAAGCACAGTTGTAAATCAAGGACGTTTAGAGCATGAAGGTGCATTTCAGATTTTCTGTTCAATCTATTTATTTTACAAATGAGAAATCTAGGGAGCAGAAAGAAAAATGATTAAAAAAAAGAGAAACCATTAATAGCAGTTAAACCTCGATTATCAAGAGCTAATTAATGTAATTTTAAATTGAAATGGAATATCAATTCAATGTATTTTGGAACGGAACAGTATGAGATGTAGACTAAAATCATAGCACTTTTAGGATACATAATATAGATTCAACTTGATTCCATTCAGTAGACCTATATGAAACGAATTTAATATCCCCAAATTAAAGGCAATTTATTCAAAGAGAAATATCAAAGTTATTTCAGATTACAACCACTATTGTATTATTTATTTTCATGATAAATAGAAGTTTACTAATTGAAAATTAAAGGAAAACTTAGTATTATCTATTAGAAAAGAGCTTTACCACCCCTGTTGGGTAACATGACCTTATTTTAAAGCTCCATGTCTGTCAAAATAAGGATAACATTCTGAATCTGCCTTTTATTGTGTTCTATAAATACTGTGATATGAAAGCAGCATTTTGAAGCAGTAAGAGAAAACATGTAGGTACACTGGCGAAGAGAAAATGTGCATATTGCCTGCAAAATTCTAATAAAATGATCGTAATTAAACCAGTACAACCTGTATCTCATCTTGCCAGGAGAGAAGTTGTCATCTTTTTTTCAATCAGCCAGCAAGGAAGAGGGAAGGATAAAACTACATAAGGTGGTCGTCTGAGCAACGAGCAATCAAATATATATTATTGTAACTATGCCTAAATACTCCCTAAAAATTATCATTTCTCTAAAGTTTCCTTAGGTAGGAAGCTGTTCTCAAAAACAGTTGCCCTTCCCCTTTATGAACAAAGTGAGACCAAAAAGAGGCAAGATTAAGAAAAATGGTCATTATGATCACAAACTCTATGAAAATATATAGCTCTATTAAGCAACCACAAATTATAGTTCAGAGTAAAATATGAGAAAATGTCTTTTATTATCTAGTATAAGATTTCATCTTCACTAAAACATAAGTTCAAAACTTATCAAGGAAAAGAATAGATGATTACAAGGGAAAGGTAGATCACGTGATACTTCTGGGGCAAAAACATAAACAAGAAGAGGAAGAAAGCCCATGGCAGAATGGTGTTAATGGTTCACTTTTAGAACATGTCCTCTTCCAATATTCCTCTTTAAAGAATATCTCAAAATCTTAATTCTTACTGGTATGAAACAAAGTACTCTTTGGAAAATGAGTGACAGCAGCAATATTAGTCCAACTCTGTCTCATACTGGAAACAGGATGCATAACAATTGATACAAATTTGCTTCCTGCAGCAAGGTTAGCAAAGGCAAAGAAACGCTCTGAGAATTCCTTGGGGAAAAGAAGCAACCATACCAAAAACAATTGAACAGATTATGTCAACTATCCAAAGAAATTGGTTTTCCTTCAATATCTTATCATTTCTCTACACAGCACGAGACACAGAAAAGCAGCAATAGCTTCAAGAATGAAGTGTGGAAATCTACTGGGGAGGGGACCTGAAACGTACTAAATATATTTGTGGCAGAATTAATTCCAACACCCAGGAGGAAGCTGCTAATGCGTTAGAGTGAGCTGTCAAGTGAAACAGGAAATTTTTTCCATGCATTTTCTAATGAGTTTCAATACACCCCCAGTATTTATTTTAAGACATTCTGCTTGTCAAGGTGGAACTCCTGTTCTCATTTTCAGATAATTGAGTAGTTTAAAAAAATCTTTATTCCATTTCAAAATATTAATAAAATAGTCCACTTCAAATACAATTCCCTTTGTCCCAAAGGCACCTGATTAATTTCTTTTTAAAACCAACTAAAGTAAGAGAGCCCACTGAAAGTTTGCACCGTTATTAGCTCTCTTTTCTTTCATTGTAACTCATGATTCAAATTCCATAACTTTATCTTGTTCTATGATCCAAATACTTGGATATTTCAAAATATACAAGTTTGATAGTCAGTAAGATTTATGTCATCTCATATGTGCCTGTGACAATGACATTTAGGACGTGGCATTAGTTCTATATTTCTAAAATGCTCTGTTTGCAGATTATCACACCAAAAGGCTTTTTGTTGATTTTGTTGCTTTGGATCACTGGAGATTAAATTCAGAAAACTTATATCCCAAGGTAGAGTGAATTTGATTTAAATCAAGACATTTAAAAAATCATTTAAATTATTAGTCAAAAAGATTTAATTTAATTTCATTTCCATCCAAAGCTTATTGCAGTTTGATGGAAATAGAATATGTAGTCTCCATGACTCAGAGATCAGTTCGTTTTACTTTAGAAGTATAGAACAAACACTGTAAAGCTTTTTCCTAAGTAAAGCTTCAGTTATACTGAAAATTGAAAAGTATTATTTAGTAGTACAATATTAGGGTTAGCTGTAGTTTATGCTTGTAAATACATTTGGAGTTTAAATCAGGTCAAGAGATTCCTGAATACTGTGTTACTTATTCAACGTCCTTTTGTTCGTTATGTAATAGAAGATTTACAAATTTGAATTTTTAGACACTTCAATTCCTAAAGGATGCCTCCATTTAAATCACAATAGTCCATAGTAGACACTGGAAATGAGACACTGGTATAAAGGTAGTGAGTGCTCTGAATGAGTGACATGCTCAGTAACAGGGTAGGCTAGAAAAAATCTGTCCACTCTCAGGCAGAAAATAAGGATGCCTGGCTTGGAGTGGGAAACAAACAAAAAGTTGTGTGAGGCTCTTATCGTGAATATGCCCTCATGTTTCTATCATTGGTTCTCTGAAGAAATAAACGTGCAGCCTCGGGGGGGTGGGGGAATAGTTCGGCGTAACCAGTAGTACAACAGGAAGCCAATTTATAGAAATTAAAAATGAATGTGGTACTTAATATCTGACATATTTCTGATATGATTTGTAGGCTGAGATTTAGTTTTAATACAATTCCAAAATGAATACAAGCATAATTGTCCTTAGGGATGAGAATGTTCTGAACTTTCATTTTATAGTAATACTCCACAGTTGTCTCATTTAAACTAAAGTTCTGAGTATTCAAAAACTGAAAGAAAAATAAAATATCATATTTATATATTTTTTGAAACTTAAAATATTGCATTAGTACATTTTTATTCCTTATATTAAGTTTTTCTTCCCATTATATCACTTATTACAATTTTTTTAATAATTAAGAACTTTTTCTTGTTTTGAGGAAGGTTAGCCCTGAGCTAACATCTGCTGGCCATCCTCCTCTTTTTGCTGAGGAAGACTGGCCCTGAGCTAACATCCATGCCCATCTTCCTCTACTTTATATGTGGGACGCCTGCCACAGCATGGCTCGACAAGCATTGCCATGTCCACACGCAGGATCTGAACTGGTGAACCCTGGCCACTGAAGCTGAACATGTGAACTTTGCTGCGCCGCAGGGCCAGTCGCGAAATAATGAAGAACTTTTGAAGAAAATAGAAATTATTTTCAAAACCAAATAAGAATTTCAATAAAAGTCAATTTTATTGCCTCTGTCCTTTAAGTCTTTCCACTTTATTTTAAACAGTATATTTTCAATTTACTTAAAATTAGTTAGGATAAGAATAGATGCAAAAATTATTTTAAAAAATACATATGCTTAATTACTGGTGCTATTAATAGTCACAAAAAAGATTATGAAAAATTTTGATCAAACTGTTTTTCATGTGCATATATTTTGTTTTGATTTTTTAGGTCTGCAATGCTCTACCAAAAATAGTACTTGTGAGTGAGATTTTTTTCCCTCAAATATTAGAGATAGAAGATTAAAGCATAGTATTGATCATACAAGATTTGTTTCACTTTGCGAAAATTAGGAATTAGTTACAATGGCAACTGACTAGACGTTTGGAAGCAAGTTGTGTGTTGGGAGCAGGCATCTGGATGTGTCTACATGCGTGTGTGTGTGTGTGTGTGTGCGTGTGCGTGTGTGTAAGCTCTTAGTTATAAACTGGAATTTTCAACTCTCCAGTGTCTGATATCCCTTGAAAGTTTGTCTTTTTCTTAAAGTGTGTTCTTAGAAAAAAAAGTTCTACTAAAAGATTTTTAATGCTGTCTCTATCCCTTGTACCACATGATTCTGAATGGAAGGAACTACACAGCTAAGAAAATCAACAAACAAGCAATCAAAAAATATGACAAGAAAACCCACTTCATTCCAATACCAAATACAAATAAAACATATTGTATCCTGTGTTGTATCTGTGCTTTATCGTTTTCACAGGTTCATCAATGGCCTGAGATGCAATAGGAGGTACTACTTACATTTGGAGTGGAAGCATAAGGTAGTAAACAAAGCCCTCTCTAGCAATGATAATTAAAACTCGCCTCCAGATTCAGTTAGATTGTCCATGGCTGTCCACTGTGACTTGCTTACAGGCTATAAGCCAGTGCTACCCAGATACATCCTTGAAGAGACCTAAAGGAAATAGACCGGCTAGGAATAATCCAAACTTGGTGAGATGTCTGTCCTGCTTTGCCTTTAATGAAAAAACAATCATTTTTGACTAAATATTATATAAACTCTATCCCCTCTGTATTTAAATAGCCAAATATTGACTGCATATCTAGTATTGCCAGTTGGTATCATCAGTATGAGGCTCTGGTTTAACACTGTTATTTTAGGTACACGGAGACCATTTATATGCCTCCCTTACATGGATTTACTGTGAGTATAACTGCGTATAACTACTGAGGATAACTCCTTATAAATGCTCTCCCTTGCATGGTCTGACTAGTAATGAGAATTCTAACTTTTTATTGGCAGTAGCATTATTTTTTTCCATTAAAAGAAACATATTAATAGTAAATACTATACTGGAGGGACATAGTTTTCAGTAGATATTACATCTCTGTTATTGCTGTGAAAGTCAGTGGGAAAGTATGATTTAACTTGGAAATATTCATTTTTAAAAGAACACTTCAGAAACAAGTATCTGTCATTTCTGGTAGTGAGTTTTGTTTCATTATTACGGATGAATAGTTCTTCAGTAAGGGTTCCTAGCTCAGTAACCCTCTTTGTGCATTTTTTGTTCCATGTATTCTCATGTATTGCTATTGTGGATGGGATTATATTTCTATTATATTTTAACTGGTTATTGTTGATATAAAGTAACATTATTGATTTGAGTATGTTGATCTTGTATCTATCTACCTTGATGGATTCTCTTATTAATTCTAATAGTTTGTTCACTGATTCTCGTGGAATTTTCAGGCTATCATATCATCTGCAAATAATTAACACTTTTTCTTCTTCTAAATAGTTAAATAATTTATATCTTTTATTGTAATTGTTCATTAGCTAGATCCTACAAAAAAGGTTGAACAATAGCAGCAATAGCACACTTGTATTGTTTGGGATGTAGAGGAATTTCCATTACATTTAGAATTTAATTTTACATTATCTGTTGCATTCTAGAGAATATTATTAATAAATTATTTTTCTAAGTTATTAATAGTATTTTAACAGAAATTTATCAAATACATAATATAAAATAATCCTTCATTTAGCCTACAATTTTAAAATTACTTTCTTTAAAAATATTCTTACAATATAAAAAGAGATTCCCATATGAAGTAAAAATGCACAGTGTTGGCTATCATGTAAAATCTAAAAGCTGGGATTTGCATGCTTGGATTGAAATTTCAGAAAAATAGGAATTATGGGAATGATGATATTTTCAATTAATGAATTGGATAAAAATATATAAGGCTTAAAATAAATGTTTTAAAATAAAAATCTTTCATTCACCACCAAGTAACTCCAAAGTAAATTTGTTTTTAAGTTTTATGATTAGGACATATTTCAGCATGTTTTAAGCAGGAATAAAACCAATATTTATTTTTGGCAACAATAAAAGCCTGAAGAGTACCAAAAAGTATCATGCATATTGAGTCAGGATCTCTGGGAGTGTGACACAGGAAATCAGAATGACTGAAATAGAGAGTTCCTGAAATTAAAGTAGCATAGTGAGATATGAAGATACAGAACTGACTCTTATCCCTGTCTCTTCTTTTAACTATATATACATTTGTGGTTTCATAATTTATTTTCTGTGGACGATAATCAGCCTATGTATAAAATAAAAATTGAACCACATGATTTAAAGTATTTAAAGAGCAAAAGGGGGCTGGCCCCATGGCCGAGTGGTTAAGTTCACAGGCTCCAGCAGCCTGGGGTTTGCTGGTTCAGATCCTGGGTGTGGACATACACACTGCTCATCAGGCCATGCTGTGGTGGCATTCCACATCGAAGAACTAGAATGACCTACAACTACAATACACAATTATGTACTGGGGCTTTGGGGAGAAGAAAAAAGAGAGGAAGATTAACAGATGTTAGCTCAGGGCCAATCTTCCCCACCAAAAGCATATTTTAAAAAATAAATAAGTAAAATAGAAAAAATCATTAAAATGAAATTGTTTTCTGATGACCCAAACCCATTTATTTTCACTGCTTTTCCTAAGGTGAATCCATAAGACTTTACAGAAATTCACAGTTTTAATTTTTCTATCTTTACCTTGGTATATTAATTATATAATTATCAGTTAATAGAATTTAAGCAGGAATGGAATAAAATTCTATTCTAAAGCTATACCTAAGATGGAAACACTGATATTACTTTTAAATCATTGTAACAAAAAAAACTTACTAAATACGGACACACCAAAAATCTCAAAATTGGATGAGTACATGCAATTATAAGTAGATTCATATATATGTGTGTATGCATACATCCACATATCTATGCACACTCATATATCCACATGTACACATATATTTTAATGTCTCCCTCATTTTTACTTCATGTTGGTCTAGGAAGATTCTCCTTTTATGTAACTATTTTTGTTTTTTCTTGTCTGCTAAATTTATAATATAGTTTATCTGAACAAACCAATTTTGCACTTCATAAAATTTACAGTCAAATAATTGCTCTTTCCAGAGCTTGCATACATGTCTATGTGCAAAAACACATAGATAGCAGAGAGACAGAAACAGGGAGATAGAGAGAGAGAGAGAGAGGTAGAGAGATAGAGAATATAATAATTCCATTCAAGGATTCTATGAGAATTGTTCGCTGCACCAATTTAAGACTAATGAATCTATCTAATTTTAAGAGTCAGAAGACTTTTGAAAAATATCTAATAGCTACTTGGGGGGGGAATTCTGCAGTAAAAGTACTATAAACAAAAAAGAAAAATTGGAGAAAATTCAATTGTATTGGGAAAAAAGGCTCTGCAATAAAAGATTCACATTCAAGACACCTGCTAAACATCAGTCTTCCAGAAGCAAGATGTGAATCATGAACAGAGGAGGTGACTCAGTTCTTTTGTATTAGAAGGCATCCTTGGCAACAACTTACGGTATTAACACTGTCTTACTCAAGTTTGTCTTTTGATAAAATTATGTGGTAAATTTTCTGCATCTTACTTATTTGTAAACCAGCAACTACATCCTGCTCAGTTTTGAACATTTAAGGATGGACAGGTATGAACATTGTAAGATGTGCTAAAAATGAAGAAAATAAATAAATCCAAATCACAAATGCTATTAAATCTTGAAAATCTGGTTTTATACGTAAATAGTAATTAAATCAAATATTTGTAATATTACTATATCCTAATATAATCATTTAGTTAATTTTTTTGCTATTCTGATGCATATCCTGAATTTATGTAAGATTGAACATGGCATAAAACATTTTTTTAAGAAATGAAGAACTGTAACACTACATGAAGCAATAGGAAGATCCGATAAGAACAAAACATTTCAGAAAGTGATGAGTTTCTAATTAATAACTATCCTTAAATGACTTTTTCTGACGTCGTTTAGAGATTTTTTTCACTGAAAATGTGTTGTGTGGATTTCACCAAGTATTTCCTTTGATTTGATGGGTGAGCGTGTGTGCATAATAAGTGTACTCATATATAAGTTGTTGACAGGGCTTGAATTTCATCTGTTTAAGAAATCTGTCAATATATTCTGTTCATTTATAGCATTTGCCAACAATGAATTCAAGACACCAGAGCTTAGCAACCATAGTTGCACATTAGAATTACATAAAAGCTTTTAAAAACCTGACAGCTGAGAATTATCCCAGACTAATTTACTCTGAAACTCTGCATGTAGGGCCTGGTCTGGGTATTTTTAAAACTTTCAAAGGTGATTATATTGAGCAGTCAGTATTTAGAACCACAGATCTATATATTTTATTTACTTCCTTGCCACAGCATCCACCAAAAGTCAACTAACAATATCAAATAACTTAGAACCATAAACTGCTGTTCTAGGATCTAAAATGTATCAGATGATTTAACTCAGTTTAAAAAATCTTGTAATTAGAAGTACATTTAATTAACTGTTGAACACTCCTCATGGCTGTGAAAATATTTTAAGGTTCTAACCCTTTATATAAAGTTACCAATGTTATGGAGATTAATGAGTACTCAAGTCTAAATGTAACATCCTCCAAAACATTGTCAATTAATACATTTTTTCCATTTTGCAATTTTAGTTATAGAAGATGAAAAGTAATTATAGTAACTAATTATTAATGACCTTAATGTGTAAGGCACTGTACTAGGGGATAGATTACATATATTATCTCATTGAATTCTCACAACTGCTCTGTGGAAATATTAAGTACAAAATAAATTGTTTGGGGTGAACAACTTTCCGTACATGACAGGGGTGTCAGAATCCAAAGCTCATATCTTAAACCTTAACTCCTGTGCCTTTTTATAGTCATGAAACCCTGTTAATATCAAGATTTCAATATGT
Source organism: Equus asinus (assembly GCF_041296235.1). Lineage (NCBI taxonomy): Eukaryota > Metazoa > Chordata > Mammalia > Perissodactyla > Equidae > Equus > Equus asinus. Next base: position 4,830,021 of record NC_091807.1, read on the forward strand.
GCTTATAATTATACGTGAATAAAAATTCTCATTGTGAAAATTATCCTGAAAATTTCATAATTGCAAACATTATATACATTCTAGTTCAAACTCATTCCTTCATCTTAAATTAGAAGAAACTGAGACTTGGAAGTGTTTAAGCAACTGCCTTTAGAGCACATCACTAATGCAAAATAGAGTTAAGGCTATAGACCATTTCTTCTCACTGTCCATCCTGTGCACTTTCCAGTGTCCCACACTGTCCACTCTCATTCCGATGAATTAGTACTGCGTTTCTTTAACAGAGGCTAGCGTTTAAAAAATTACCTTGCAAAGGTGAAGTATCAATGGATATTAAGAAGAGAAGTGCTAGACATACACCCAGGAACTATCACTTAAGGAAAAATTAATTTGTTTGATAAGTTTCACCTGAGCGGCTCAGCACTCTCAGGTAAAAATGTTCACGTTCATTCACCACATTGACATAGCTGTATTTTATATTCACAGAGAAGTGAAGAGCACACAACTTATCTTTTGTTACAAAACTTAGCAACAATAATTTGATTTCAAACGAGTTTACAATGCAAAGTAAATACAGTGCTGCTTCTCAAACCTTACAGGACCATGAATCACATGGGAATCTAATTAACATGCAGCTTCAGATTCCGTAGCTCTAGGCTAGGGCTTGGGATGCTGCATTTTTAACAAGCTTTTGGGTGATGCCAATGCTACTCACAGTGTGGTCCACGGATCTCACTTTGATTAGCAAGTAACAGAAACATATCACACCATCCTACAGCATCATTAACTGGAACCTCTATTAAAATTATTTCTAAGATAGAAAAAAAACTAACAGAAGACAAGCAGGTGTAGCTAATAGAAGACAGGCAGGTGTCTTCAATGGAAGAAGTTTTGCTACTCTGCTACAATGGACATCCAGTGATAAGGAGCAAATAATTCAGGAATTACATCAGACTCTAAAAGCTGTCAGAAAAGCTCAATAGTAGACATACTGCCAAAATATGCATATAAAATATGTAAGAGAATCCTCACTTGAATTTAAAATGAAAGCACTTAGTGCATGTGAGCTTTCAATAAATCCTACTTGATGATGACACTCACTTTCTAATAATGTGGATGATGATGGGAGCAAAGTAAGGCATGCGTGCAATTTCATTTTATTAAGTTGATGATATGTCTGAAAACAGATTTTTCATGACTCGGAAAAGAAAGTTTCGAAGGACTACATTGAATAATAAGCATGCCAAATGAATAGTTTTGTGTCCTTGATCCCTATGCTGTGATTAAGCCCTAAAACATGTTGTCATACTGGTTTTTAAACAGCTTTATGAACAATCAATTGAACTCTCAGTTTTAAGACCACATAGTCCTTTCTCATTTATCCAAAGCTTGGATGGTTCTGCTTGCCTTTTAGTTCATTATTATAACTAAGAACGCCCTGAAAGAAATGAACAGAATGACGGTGCTTTGGGTTCATGGCAGAAGTACAGTGACAGGACCCATCAAACACAATACTTTAAAACACTTTCAGTGCGTTAGAGACAAAATGAAAACCCTCTCTGCACTTAATATTAAGTACATTAAACATTCTTATGAGGCTCCTCCACCGCTTGCTATGGTGTAGTCATAATCACTTTTCATACCACTTAAGCCTCTCAAATATTTAATAAATATTTCTTTCTCAAGATCCATATAGACTTGGGGTTATTTACTCAAGTACATCAAGCATCACAAAGAGAAGCAATTGTTTTATGTTTTTAAGCAGTGTTTCCAAGCAAGTGTCATTTATCATCAAGAGTACTTGCACATCTTTCCCAAGATAAAGTCGATGTCTATACATTTGATGGCCAAAATGGCCACAAGAGCTCTTCTGGCCAGATCTTTTCCAATCAAAAGCATTCAGGGGTTTCCAAACACGACGTAAGAACAGAGAACATATTTCTCCTTTCCAACTGGTATCACCTGAGTTCCAAACGTTTTAGTCAGACTACTTTAATAACCTCATAACTGGTTATTCTAAAGCCAGGCTTAATCTATGCCAGATAATTCATGAGTAACCTTTCTAATGGGTAATCGTATGACTCACCAACTCAGAGCCCTTAATCATTCCTGTTGCCCATGGAATTAAGCACAAACGTCTAAGCCTAACAAAGCGCTATCAGAGATCCTCCAATCCTACCTCCAGAATTCTGTCTCAGTTTATTGAAGTCACAACTTACTATATGTCTTACATTCTTCCTCCTTTCCATTTCCTCCAGCTGTTTCCTATACTTGAATGACGTTTTCTCTGCCTCTGCCAATTCAAATAATTCCCATCTTTCACACCTGTTTTAAATATCACCTCCCCCACCTTCCCCCATGAAGCTTTCCCTGATTTTCCAGTTAGATAAGCTTTTTTTCTTTTCTTTCATTCTTTCTTTTTCTTTACTTTCTACGTTTTTTCTCCTTGCACCCTTATGGCACTGTTCTTAATTCAAGGAACCTTTGTTATATCTGCCTTATACATAGGCTCTTGGTAAATACTAATGACGTATTTAAATATATACTTCTTACAGTAGATGATTAGTGTGATAATTAGATAAGCATTTTGAAATTACTTAGCTCTTTTAACAGAAGAAATATCACAGACGTTTCATTGAAATCATGAGGAATACAGGAATCTGTTCTGTTAAAATAAGAAATTCAATTAACTAAAAACATTTCCATCTGAAAAGAGATCTCAGCGTTTGATTGGCTGTCCCAATTAAACATGAGGGTGGCAGCCATTCCAGATGGTAAAGACATATTTATAAAAAGTTTTACATAGAGAACTTCAGTGTAAGAAGGGACATTTAAGTTCATCTAGTTTGAAGCAATAGCTGAATCATTTTTTTACAAACATTTATCTGATCCCAAATTCTGCTTAACCCCTCCACAGGCTGGGAATTCACTACATCTAGAGCTGCCTTTTCATTTGAAGAATAAGCCTAATTTCTAAGATATTCTTGTTTATACAAGGTTGCTTTGCCTCGTTTGTCCAACATCATCCTCTAGAATATGACTCATCTGTTTTTCTCAATAGAGTCCTCTAATGTTTGAAAACTATGATTCTGGTCAACACAAATTTTGTCTTTTCCTTACTCTGAGTTCTTATAATTAATTTTCAGGGTTTTTTTTCCCCTTCATCTTCTTGGTCACTTTTCCTGTATGTGCAAATCCAGTTTGTCAATATAACTTTAAAATACAGTCTCCAGAACAGGGATGGGCCAAAGAGAACAGAGTAGAAATAGCATTATCACCTTTGTGTGACAGGATTTTATACTATATTTACCCAATGTTTCCATTAATGTTTTTGACAGTCTTGTGATACTACGTTTGAGCTTATAATAACTCCAAACTTTTGGTTTAGCTCTAAAAATTTTGGCCTTCATTATATAAATGAAATCATATTTTTCTAGCATAGCAAATACTTTTCCTGTCACTAGTAATTTTGAACCATATTTGGTATCCTACTGGGAAATACTTGATATGAGTATTTGTCTTCCAGGATCTTAAAAATGTGATTTTATTTCTTTAGTACAGTACTGGTCTCTTCACACTAACCAAAGTTTTTGCATTCAGAGCCAAATGAGCTATTCTGAGCTGTGCCAAGGAAGCTTACTGTAGCTATTCAGTGAAATTAGAAAAAACAAGAAAATTTGTCACCCCTTATAATGCAGCACTAATTCATTTTTCACGTTTGAAAAATGTAATTATATGGTTTTTGTAATATAAAAAGACATTGCTGTATATACTTAACATAAACATTTTGCAAATCTAAACTAATTGAAATACATGTTTTAAAAGTAGAATGGTTTTTAAATTACAAGTTATATAAATTAGAAATTCAAGGAAACGATTGAAAAATCCATTTTTGTTTACTTCAAGGGCAAGCTGCCTTTTAAAAATAACTTCTCTGTTCTATAGAATTGTGAGTTCATTTCTTAAAGGAAAAAAGTGGCATCAGATTAGAGTAATATACTGTAAAATTAGTGCCACTGTTAGATGGGGCAAATAGTTACCTGACAGAATGGGATATTTTGAAGAAGAAAACGCTGGCTAGAATCAAAAGAACTCCCAAATGAAGTTAGAGAAACACCATTTTCAATTCAATTCAATAATCCAATTAAATTTGATTTAATTGTGTTATCCAAATATTTATGATACTGCCCTATAAAACCCTATTGTGGGTTCTGTGGGCTAGGGTAACAATTTAAGTCATGCAATGTTTGATTTAAGTCAATGGTTATTGGGTGGAGAAGAAGACTTGGATAATTTCCACAGCCTCATCCATGTTATCAAAGATTCTTCAATTCTTATATAACCTTAGCTTCAGTGGCATATTTACTGTCATCATTATCCAGTCAGGCATTTTCAGGCTCTGGGAAGAAAATGATGTAATTAGAAGAAAATTTCCTTCATTTGCAGAATTTCAAGGGGGAGTCTGCATGCCAGGTGTTCTACAGAAATAATTTATTGGTTTTACTTGTCAGCCTCAACTACCTGTTTTCCTTATTTTTTAAATGATAAGATCAAATTAAAACAAATACTACTCTGGAAGAGAAACAAATTGACAAAATGATGAAAGTTTGCTTCAAGGAGAGAAGGACAGAAAGATGTAGGGCGTGCCCATCACTTTGCTTTCAGAGGAGGAGGCAAGCTATTCCTGGGTATTTTACATTCAGATTGACAAACAATCATTGGTGGTGATACTGTCATTTCTTCCACTAGTACTCTTCCTAAGATGCTGCCAAACCACTAGCAACCCAGCCCCCCAAAACATGGGATCTTGGATATTCATCTCAGTTAGCTATACTGTGGAAATAGTTTCGACCTTAATAAAAAGAGATTTCTGAAATATCTGCAATGATAGTTTAAACCAACAACTGTTCCCTATTCCAACTAAAGTACCTATATGCATATATCTGAAGATTTCCCATTTAATAAAACTGCAAGGTATTTATGGGGAGGGAAAAAAAGAAGTCTTCTACACTTAATTGGTGAAGATCTCTGTTCTAATAGATATAGCTAAATAGCCTCCATAACGTTTATTGAAAAATCTGCCCCCAGCCGTGATAAATTATTTTGGGGGTGGTAATATGAGGCAGGACTTAATTTTTTTAAACTATAGTTAGAGTCACTTAATGACCTTAAATTTATACCTAGAAGGACTTGTACAAAGTTTCTGAATGTCAGGGCAGCTCAAGTGACAGAAGAGAAAGTCATCAAGCCATTCTGAATCCCAGAAGTCTGGCTAGTCTCCATATAAGCTTTGGAAGGGCCTGGAGCTTTTTTCACTCGTTCCTTTAAGAATAGCATGAAGCAGGCTGGCAGGCTTTTCGGCAGCAGTTGAGTGAATTCTGACAGTCCTTGTATACTGCCTCATGCCAAGTCTAAACTGTCATGAGGGGGGGTTTATCCCTTCTGCCTTGGTCATGTGTACCTGGAATAAGTAACTTGAAGAATCCAAAGCTTCTTGTCATTTCTCTTTAGACAGCAATTATATGTCACAGTCGTAATTTTTAAAGGATTTGAGGGAAGAGTGAGAAAGGACAATTTAACATAGTTTCCACAGTTTACATACCTCATTACTAAATTTTCAAGAATATAGACGTATGTGCAGATACAGTTCATGGCAGAATTAACCATAATTAGTTTGAATAACTGAGAGTAACTGGATTCTAGCAATGTGTCTGCTACCTAGACGCCTGTTTGGGTAAGTCATTTACTTACTAGATCTTTCACTTCTCCATTTCCTCAATTGTAAATTGCTTATAATATCTACTTTCCTACTTAATGGGCTTTGTTTTTAGTAACTAATGAGATAAAATATGCTTAGCAAACTGTAGAGCTCTCTGCAAATGATCGTTAATTTATTATAATAAGTCATGAGGAAATTCTCAAATTACATTCTATATTAGCCCATGCCAAATTTTGAACTTTTGGTCATTTTCCAGAGTTTTATTTCTTGGGATATATTTTTATTTATTTTATTGTATTTGTCTTGTATTGTACTCTAGGTCAGACCTGCCCAACTAGTGTTCTGCAAGTGAGATGCAGGTGTCCTTCAAGGTCCTGATGCCCTGACTCCTTGGTGTAAAGGCGGTTTGAGCCTCCTTCCTAGGCATTGAGGCGTGAGCAGCCTCCAGGCTCCCACAAGAGTTATCAGAGCCAGCAGGTTCCCATCAGTGAGGATGATAAGCAATGTCCAGTAACCCATAGCTCTCACTCCACGCTCAGTGTGGCCTGGGAGACCCTCCATTTCCTCAACATTTCCCTCAGGAGCCCTCTAAAGAACACACCAATTCCCGAGAGGACTGGCGAAGTGGCTGAAGAGTATCACTCTTAGTGGTCAAGAGAGGGGGGCCAACCCAATATGTGGCTAGTGGAGGGATGGAGAGATCAGCTGGGGATTCCTCTTAAACGTGGCAGCCCTGAATCTTGGTCTTCAAACAAATTAGGAAACTGTCTCCACTTGCTGCTGATGTGTTTTTTGTGGTGTCCAAAATAATTGTAGAGTTACAGTTCTAACATTGCATTCAAATTCTGGATATCAGAGATTTATCAATATTTTGAATATTTGATACTAGATTTATATTGGATTAGAAACTTGAAATCTGAAAACAGATATTTTGTTTGGAATTTTAAAAAAATTCAATCTATTTTATCTTCCCCAAATGCTTTTTTTTTCCCCTGAGGAAGATTCTCCCTGAGCTAACATCTGTGCCCAGTCTTCCTCTATTTTTTATGTGGGGTGCCACCACAGCATGGCTGTAAGAGGTGCAGGTTCCCACCAGGGATCCAAACCCATGAACCCGGGCCACAGAAGCAGAACACACTGAACTTGACCACTACACCACCAGGGCAGGCCCCAACTGTATTTCATTTTTATTTTTATCATAATATTTAAGATGAAGACACATACAAAATTTTCATCAAGACTCAGATAGCCCAACTCCCTTTAGTATTAACCAGTACACAAAAAAATAAAAAAAATATTTTCCATGTTGGTTCTCATGTGAAAAAGTTTGGGCAGTACTGCTTTAAGATTATTGAGGGGTTTTACCATATAAATTATTTAGTTGCACAAAAATATTTTAGGGATATCATTTAAAAAGACATTTATCTTACTAACTATGAAATGTACATTTTGTCAAGCACTGGAAATTCTAAAAATCAGTTTTCTTAAGGCTCTTTAATTGACATTTACCCTTAACCTATTCCTTTAAAAGAAAAGGTTTTTATTTTGCAAAAAAAAAATAATAAAGAACGGTTATTTAAAATTCATGTACTCTGCCAGGATAGAAAATTTAAAAAGGAAATAAAAATAATTTATTGAACATATATTCTAGAAACTCTGCAAAGCTTTCACAGAAATTATTTTACTTAATCTCCACAGTGTGTTTGAAATTAATTCTCTATTTTCATACAAGGAAACTGAGGCTAAATAACCCAACAAAGATTAGACGCTAATTCTTGGAATAACCAGGATTCAAATCCTGGAACTTCTAACTCTTGTACTGTGTGATCTTTAGCTCTCTGCTATTGAAAATAGCTTAAACTGTTAACATTGTATGTATGTTACAGTAAATGAATATTATTACACATATTAGAAACTTATGATACTTCTTTCCTCACACCAAAGAAAACATTTTTTTAATTAGAAAACATATAGTAGTTTAAAGTGGCAAAGCAAAAGTATAATACAGAAACTTGCTGTCTAAATTGCATCTTTTAAATGCAAGAGTACAGAGAGGAAAAGAGCTAATATTAAATCACTGAAAATTATATTACTGCAAAATTTGAATGAGAATTTAATTATCTACTTAAGAGTCCCCCTACCATTAGCTTTCAGGAACGACTGAACACCACATCATCGAGGTGTTATTTATTTTTTAAAGCTGTTTCTCCAATCTAAATATAGATTCTATGCAGAATTGCTAATGATACAATCAGATCACAAGGAAACAAATCAATTGAATTAAAGAAAACTTTAAATATGCAACCAATATATGTTAAATTCTCTTTATTACTTCTCACACTCAGATGCTTGAAAAAGTATTAAACTCATTGCTCTACCACTTCTCTTTCAATTCATGAGACCCAGGAAAGATGACTTCCATCCTTACACTCTACTGAAACTGTTCCCACTAAAGTCTCCAATGGTCTAAGTGCTAAACTCAATGGACTGCTTATCTGTTATCCTCATCATAATGAACCACTGCACTATTTGACATAATTAACCATTTCCTTCTCTCTGTAATTTTTTTCCATTCCTTACTTAATATCATGTGGTTCTCTTCTTACTATCTATCTATCTATTTTTTTCCTAGTGATTCTTAAACGCTGTATTCCATATATTCAATTCTTGGCCATCTTTTCTTTTCAGGTTTCCCTTGGAATACTCCTCCCCACTGATTTTCCTTATGCCCAAAACTTAGCTATCATTGTGGATTGTGAATGTTCTCTTTCCAATCAAGACCACATTTTAGACCCTAGATGTGGCTGGCTACTAGTCAATTCTCCTTATGTTTCACAGAATCTTAAACTCAGCTACTCCTAAATGGAACTCATCATCCTCTCTTGGACATTATGTAGAATCTTGGGAGCTCCATCAATATCTGCTTCTTTAGCACACCATGTGTAAACAATCACCAAGCCCTCTCAATTACACATCCTAACTTTATCTTGAGAGCTTTCGAGTTCTGTTTCTGCAACCTTGTTGCAATTGTCCCAATTCAAATCCTAAGGGTTCTTATCCTGATTATTGCAACAGCCAAACTAAATTTCTTTTCTCACATTTGATCCTTGCTATGATATTTTATTTCTACTTCCTAGGTAGTCTTTCTCAGTTGCCACTATAATAATTTTATCGCTGTATAGTCCAAACTCTTCACAGTGGAATACAAGCTCTTGGAAATTGTGTCCTTGCCAACTTTCATACTTCATGTAAGTTCCATACATCGTGAAGTACAATTTTAGGCACTTTATCTCTTGAATCTGAACATATTTTTCATCTGTCTATAATAGCTTCCTCCATCCCCTTTGTCCACCAACTCTTACTCATCCTTCAAGGCAGATGGCAGAATTCATCTATTAAATAAACCACGTCAAATTCCTCTCCCACTATCTGTAACATGATAGAATTCATTTGTGAACCAATGACTTCTTCTTTATGCATCATTTTATCACTTAGCACACTAAATCTGAACTATTCTCTAAATGAGTTGAGAGTTTCTTGAAAAAATGTTTTTGGATTTGTATTTTTCCTGAAAGTACATAACACAGTGCTTAGCATATTATACATGTCCCATAAATATTTGTATACCAGATGTACATAAATTAAAAAATGGGTAACAGACCATAAATTCGTAATTTTCTCAAAATTCAATCTGTATTTCATAGTCTTCTTGATAATTCAAAGATGGTTATGGCTGAGTTATAAGTAACTATATGTAATTTGGTTTACAAAAACTGGATATAGAAGTTGAAGTAAAACACTGGAGCATTTTATAATATTTAACCAGTCACTTAGCCTCAGTTTTCTTGTATATGCAAAGGAATATTAATTTCAAAACCCTTTGTGAAAAGGCTGGCCCCGTGGCCGAGTGGTTAGGTTTGCGCGCTCCGCTGCAGGCAGCCCAGTGTTTCGTTGGTTCGAGTCCTGGGCGCGGACATGGCACTGCTCATCAGACCACGCTGAGGCAGCATCCCACATGCCACAGCTAGAAGAACACACAACGAAGAATATACAACTATGTACCGGGGGGCTTTGGGGAGAAAAAGGAAATAATAAAATCTTAAAAAAAAAAAAAAACCTTTGTGAAGATTAGTTTACGTAAAAATATTAGCATTGTGTCTAGCATACTGTATGTATTCAGTACATTTTACTCGCTTTTGCAATTTTTTCCCAAGACAGTACTCTGATCGCAAACTCTTGCTTCTTAACTTTCTTTCAATTTTTTTAAAAAGAGCAATACATAAATTTCTATGAGAGTTCCCCCCATAGCAAACATCAAGGATAAATTGAAATAGGTTTGAGCAACACCTTATTTCCATTATTGGAGAGGCTTTATTATCTATGACCAGAATTGTAGAACTCACTCTTAGGATTTGTATTGCAATTTCCATTTTAAGACCTATGAAACCCATAGTAGTTTATAAAGCAAGAGTAGAAAACTGATTATCTTCTCATTAGAGTAACAATTTTTTTGTGTGTGTGCTCTATGTATGAAAAATTGGTAGGTTAGGAAGAACAACAGTATGGTGAAAGTGTGGCCAACAAGGACATCATCGCTCTACAGCAGAAGCAAATGCAGTGTCTCTGGTGACAGAAATAAAGAAAAAGGGATGGAGCCAGGGTATATGGTGAGAGAAAATTGATAGGATTTATTGCACAAGGGAACATGATATAATAAAAGTTGACTTTTAGACTATGTTGTTCAATCTTTTTTTGATGTTACTTAACATGTAGCTTATTAAATATTTATATTTAATTGACTCCATGTTATAAAAATAAATCTGGGGACCAGCCCCACATCCTGGTGGTTAAGTTTGGCACACTCCACTTCAGCAGCCCGGGTTCAGTTCCCGGGTGTGGACATACACCATTTATCAGCGGCCATACTATGAAGGAGATGCACACACAAAACAGAGGTAGATTGGCACAGATGTTAGCTCAGGGAAAATCCTCATCAACAAAAATAAATAAATAAATAAATCTGTAGAATGCCTTATTTCTTATTTTTCACTATTGTGGATAATTGGTAAGATATTTTGGGGGTTATGGAAAAATTCTCACCTAAATTTGTGATGTGCTGCTCATTGAAAGAGAATATACATTCTAACCATTATTTAAGCTAACATAACAATAGTCTTTACACGTAATTAATAGTATTTAAATGTAATATTTTCATTATTTAACCCTATGTTAGGTAAACTTTTGAATAAATTTTTATAACATTATTCTATCCATGGGAATTACTGTAGCTAAAATATAATTTAAAAAAATATTTTCCATTAATTTCATCATTTTTCTAAGTTACATTTAGTTATTTTTAATAGTCACATAACATGAGGATTTTAAATGTTATTCTAAAATTATAGTCTCTGTAAATTCATCCTTTGATTTGATTTATACTCTTAGAGATAAAGCAATTTGCATTTTTCTACTAATTAGAAGATGCTTAGCTGAAAAATTTAATTATAACTGAATATTGGCAACTGATATACTGCGCTTTACCCTTTAGAAGATACAATCAACAGAACAGACCAATAACTGTAATTGACCCCTTGGGTTTTTGCTGTTGGTTGTGGAAATGGTAGTTCAATTTCATGCCTAGGGTCACAATGAATTAATGGATTTATCTCTTAAAAAAATAAAAGCAATTCATAACAGATTTTGGAACATGGCAGCTGAAGGAGAAGTAAAGTTTTGGTTCACTGAATCTTTGTACAGATTTTGGAATAATGTAACATGATAAGGTCCTTTGAATATTTTAAACAAATCGCCACCAGAGGCCAATTGAACAAGTATGACTTATGACTGACAGTGTAATCAGAATTATTAAACTTCCTTAAAAATAATTAGACCTCTCAGGAACAGGATTTGTGCACATTGTTTGCTACTTTCCCAATGCATAAACCACTACTTATAATCAAAAGGCAGATAATATGGTTTTAATTAACATAACCACCTGTCCTGGATTGTTCCATCTTCTCACTTCTCAATCTTTTGGGACACCTTTTCAACTGGAAAAGACATTATCAATGTTCTAAGATGATTATTTAGGAATGCTGCTGAAAAGACCAACACTAAAAATGCACAAGAGATTATGGAACTTGTTTTTTAGTTAAATTATACGAACCTTTTCCTAATACATATTCTTTAAGAGAAAAGATTAAAGCCATGCTCCATGAAACTGATACTACATACCTGCTTATATAAAGGGGCATGCTGGACATTTACCAATATATACCCTTTTTAAAACAGTTTTGAAATATGTCATCAATTTTGTTACCTACCTTTACTTGATTGCACGTTGATAGCAAAAATAAAAATATGCACACACTTCCCACATATGCATACTTTCATTTATAAAATATACACAATTACCCTACCCATTCATTATAAATACTATAAAATATAGATAAAATCAATTTTAAAATGGATGATGAAAATAAACAGAAATAAAACTCCTAACATTTTTTTCCTGCACTAGAACAGATTGTCTTGTACAGCTCACACTGTAAAACACAAATACCTACAGCAAGAAGCATACCACTTATCAGCGGCCAAGGAGGGCAATGCATAAACAAGCTAGACCAAAAACTGGACATCTTTTGAGGGGTTATGTGAATAGAAAATTCTATTTCCTACTGTTAAATTTGTATTTTATGGAAGTAATATCCAACAAGAAATTGCCAGGTCAGGTTTTCCATCATGAGTTCCTAGAGGGAAACAAGAATGCCAAGTAAAACAATTCTTGTGCCACATTAATGATATGTCCAGGTTCAAGATTTCCCCTATTCTCCATGAGTTAAACTAGGGTAACTGAAGGTAGATAGCAGAATAAATATTTAAAAGATACACTGAACTGCAACATCAAATAGAATAATAAAGGAATGGGGTGGTGGGAAACTATTGTAAAAAGTCCAGCCTAACAGTCAAAGATTGGGTAGCTTTTTAAAGAATATCATCTGCACACTAGTTATGTAGAAGCAGGATGACATTTCAGAGAGTGCCAGGCACTGTATGCAGTGACAGCTCTAATGAACCAAAGGACATTATTTGTATGGGTCCACTTTTGAAGAGTGTTGGAAATGTATCAGTTTGAGGGATTATTTTTTCTAATCCATATCCATTCACTAGCAGGTTCTCTATCAGTTGAGATTCTTAGAAAAAAAAAGATGCTAAAACTTTTTTAAAAATGGGATGTTCTTAGCTTAGATGCCAAATATCTACCCAAGAATTTCACTGATTTTTCTTGGCAACTGACTTTCCTGGATCCATCTCTGTCTGATTGGTAAGTCTTTCCTAAAAGGTAAAAACAGTGTACAATATCTCAGCCCAGAAAAGACTTGGCAGAAAGTATAAGAGAGAAATATAACCTACATCAAAGAATATCCTTACCGCTGAGAGGAAGCAATTTTAGAAAGTTGATACACCAACCACAGCTAATTTCTTCTGGAATGTATCCCTCAGTAATGGAGAAAGGACAGACCCTTCCAAGTGACCTGAAATCCTTTGCCAGAAGCAAGTTTCATCACTCAGTGCTATAACTAATCATCACCAAGCAGAAGAGCCAAACTGCTTTGGGGATTACATTTTAAATCTCAGATTCTCGAGCTCTTCTTTGGAGATTAATTCCATTTTCCAGTGAATAGATATGCCCTGTATTGAGCATGGGTTTGGCTGGCTGGTATTAATAGGAAACATCTTACGCCTCACCCCTATTGAACACACAAGCCCTTGAATCTATTCATCCCAAATTATAGGCACAGGAGCCTTTGTATTAGAACGTGGAAGATGAGAAGAGGTTTCAGTGATCAAGAAGCTAAGGTACAGCAAAGTGGTGGATGGAATGGTAGATGTCCTTACTCAGGTCACAACAATTTTGAGGAAAACACTGATAAACCCTTGTGTTTACACTATGAGTCTTTAGCACAAAGAGATTTAAAGGTTCAAGGACATGGTATGGTTTAAAGTGGAAAAGAAAGTCCTCTTCCTATTGATGACTGGAACTGAGCTCTTTTCTGGTACTCAAAGAATTAGAAGTTTGAGAGCATCCAGATATAGCTCCATTATATATGGTGCTCCACATGGTGCTTGATGTTGACAGATGTGTTTACAGGCATATATGGCCACATACTTCCCGTTAGCTTATTTACTCAAATCACCAGTAGAGCAGTTCAGAAGAGGACTGAGACAGCTACCACTCATATGCAGTGATCAAGCTAGGTGGCATTAGGGCTGGACAAAACCATTCTGCTGCAGTGAACACGGAAAGAGACACTTTCACATACCACTCATTTAAGAAATAGTAGAAAAAAAACTATTCCTTTGAAATTTGGCAAATAATAGAGATGCAAAAGAAATGAAACTTGACCAAAAAAAGCTTAGTCACATATTGCAGAGCTCCTAAAAAGAAATGAAAAAAGGCAGAGTGGAAAAATGTTAAGATGTCAAAAGAAAATCAAAATTCCATAAACAAAATCTAAAATTAATTTAGTGCTCATTAAACAAGCATTGTCACTGCCTTATTTAAAGTTGAGCTTCAATCTGAAAACATGAAGTTGAAACCAACAATTCAGTTTTAAGCTTGAAGATTTCTTTCATGCCTGAGACAAATAATAGCTGGGTTGAAGCAGTTGTTCTCAAAAGAAAGCACAAAATTAATGGGCGCTCAGTCTCCCTGTCGCCATTTGTTTTCTTGATTTGTAAGCAACACACCTCTGAGTATGCATTTATGAGAGTGGATATGCAAGAATGGAGAGTTGCTGGAGAAATTATTTTTGGCCCCTGATGAAGAAGAGTGACTGATAGGGTAATGTAGGGTAATTACATTCTGAAGGAATGTACACCAATATTTAAAGCTTATTTCCTTTCAATATTATGCATGTCTGAAACAGATCTTTATTCTCCTTCAAATGTTCCTTTATACTTGGGTGCCTAATACACCAAATAACAGGAAATAAGCCAAGTGACAACTGTCACTTACTTTAAGACAGTTTTTTTCTTTAAATTCTGACATTTTCCATCATTTTTACTATTAGCCTGTGGACCTGGCTGGAAAGTCACTGCCTGTCTGCCATGACACAATGAAAGTACGAAACAGTAACACCATTTTCTTCCTGCCAAAGATGACAAACCTTCCAAAGGGATAATTTCTCTCTGGGGATAAAGCCACAGAAGGCTCTGAATCGAATCGGTTTTAAGACTCTTCTGAGCCTGAATGCCAATTATGCATTCAATAGTGCAGGAACTACTATAGATGACTAAAGCCCCTCTCCTTGAGGTTAGAAACAAGAGCTTGCTACCTGGAAGACAAAACAGTTTTTGAGAACCACATAGGAAAGGGAGAAAAGGAATAAGATTTCAAGAGCCTAAAAGACACAAGAATAGGATATTATAAACGCGTTCTCTCATTCTCTTCTCTTTACTCTTCCGACTCCCACTTCTGTCTATCTTCAAATCCTTCTGTCTCTCTCTCTCTTCCGCAAACACACACAGATAAACTCAGTGGAGAACAAACTGCTCATTGTGTGAATAAAAAAAAATCTGAATAAATATAAATATACAACTAAAATTACACCCTGATAAAAATTTAGAGATTAAAGAGCATGCAAAAAGATGAAATATAAGGCAGATTTAAGTTGCTAAGCAACTTGGCCTTCTTATGAAATCAGATATAGCAATTTGCTTTGGCAAGACTACACGATAAGTTTAAAGAAACAAAACCAGTTATTAGTTTGAGCTACTAAGTAATTAAAGGAAGAAGAATTAAAAGATTGAACTGAATTAAGTCAGTGTTTAACATATAAGAATACAACCAATTTGTCTCAGAGGCCTGAGGGTCCAAACTGATATTTAATTACAAGACAAAAGATGACTGTCAATTTGACAAAGGCAAAAATAGATTAAAACATGATACTATATTTAAATCTGATCTTGTACAATGAGTTTTGACTTCATGCCAAACTCTTGTAGTATGGTTTCTTACATCATGTAATAAAATGCTCATGTAATAAAGTCTCCCTGAACACAGGTTCCGATTTATATATTCTTTTGGCTGGGTCTAAAGTATGCCAACTCAGCAGAGATTAAAGTGCTGAATATAGTGAACATTTATCACATTGTTTCTAAAAGAATGAAAATATGCATTATTATTAAACTTTGAGACTGTGCTTGTATTGTTGCCATCAGCTACCACAATCAGAATGCAAAGTGGCCAAACATCTATTCCAAGGATGGGTAATCTGCTCCTTTATAAACACCAGATAAAAAAGGATTAAGCCTATTGTTTGTTCGAGATGGCTTACTTCTCCTCTAGCAACTAGCCCCTTGCCTTTTCTTCACTCGGGAGAATATTTGGAAAAGGAAAACAAGAAGTGCTATCTATAAGTGTTGCTCACTTTCAGAGGCTAATCTGCATTAATGAGTCTCTATCGCTTCAGTTCCAGGTAACAGCAGCAGTGGAACAAGAATCGACTTGTTGATTCAAACAAACAAACAAGCAAACAAGCTAACAAAGGCAAGGAATAAATAAATTATTTAAAGGATGTTCCAAGGAAGAAACATTTAATTCTCTGATCAGCTTTATAAGCCTGAAATCTGCATTGACTCAAATACTTTACCCGTTTAGTAATTTCAGTTTCTCATAGCTCATGCAAAGTTCAGAAAAAGCACATAAGCAAAATGTCATTTTCGCTGTGAAGAGGTCATATTTCCTTTGTATTTTTCAAAATCTTTGCATGAAATATTCTTTGCTTTCAGGCTCGTTATTAGGCTCCTGACTATTCAATACCTGTGTGCTGATATTTCCCCTTACGAAAACTCATGGGATTTTCTCCTCAATGAACTGCGAATCTTGGAACTACGCTTATGTATACTGTCTGAAGGTTTGGTGTTATTGAAATCAAGCTAAGGTTTGCAACCCCTCCCTCTTATGAAGTCTATAGGAGGTACTGACTTTCAGCTGCAAAGACTATGGCTGGGTGATGTCAATTTTTTTGTTTCCTCCCTCACTGTCATTGCCACCCAGTTAAGACAGGGAGCAGCAAGGGACAGGACCACACTAGGCTTCTTGATGTTGAAAGTAGAGGAGAAGATAGTTGATTTCTCCTTCAGCATTTAACTTAACTACATGCTGGCAACATTAAAGGGGAAACAGACTCTCCTGGTAGCCTATTGCTTCTCTACTTGCCTTTGTACTTTCCTTTCAAGAAAGATAGTATAGATGGGGCTCCAAGAGAAAAATACAGGTTAAGAGGAAGCCTGGTAAAAGCAGACCCTAAAATTTACATAGCTATAGGTCACTTAAATATTGTTGTATATTTGTCTTTTTTGAGTATATGATGGCTTTAAGAAAATGTTACAATACATGAATTATTTGGGAAAAGCTGGAACTTAATTACTAGAACTATAAGGACAGAGAAGTGGATTGTAGAGTAGAACTAAGGTATTTAGACTTTCCCTCACTGATAATCAATTTAAATCAAAAGACTCTCTCTATTTTAGAAATCACAGAAAAAAGTTCCACAATTTGCCAAACACTTCCTTAGTGTTCTCTTAGCGTCAATAATCTCATCACCAATGTACCCAATGCATTTATTTATCTAAGATCATTTCTGTGTGCATGTGTTATGTTTTATTCTTTTGTGGAAAACGCATAAAACAACATAAAGTATACAAAATGATGGAGGAGTTCTGAAAATAGTTTTAGAAGTTCATCTTTGCTACAAATTCCTTCATTCAAGTATGGATTTATAATCCCAAGGGAGTGAAAAAATTCTTACATTTGCATTTGTAATATAGATAATCCTGAGTCAGAACAGGATTTCTTCTTGAATGTTGGTGTTACAGTCAACTCTGGGGAGGTCATCAAATTATTTCTTTATGTGGAAATATTCCCACTAGATTATATTTGTATAATTTCCTGAGTGTTTACTATCTGCTAAGTAGACAACTCGTTTACCCCATTAAAATAGGTTTACAGTGTTTCAACAACTAGACAAAGATTACACGTTAGTAAGCATCAAAGATTGGTTTGGGCTCAGAAGGTATAAATCCCTTGTTTGGGCACCTAATCACTGAGGGCTGTCTTACGACAGTGTCAGAACCACCTGTGGAGAGGGGTGTAAAATGTATGTTCCTGATCCCAAATCAGACCTAGGGAGTTTGTGCTTTGTAACAAACACATCTGATAATTCCTAAACATGGTATTATCTAGGAATCCCCGAGGCACATAGCATCCGATAAGAATAAGACACAATAAAATTAGCCCAACTACGTTTGTATTGAGTACTTACTCATGCATAGGACATGAACTGAACTATATACATATCGTATATTTTCTTATTTATTTTCACATAAAACTTTGTGGGATGCACAAGTCTCCTTTACATTACGTGTGAAGACACCACTGAGAAGAATGTGCCTGAGATCTCACAGCTTATAAATGGGGATCAGACTCTGCTCTTTTGTGCTCTTCTGTACTCATACTTAGTGTTTGTGAAACTGAAATTAAAATGAATTTTAAAAATTTCAGAGTAAGTTAAGCAAATTATGGAATCATTTATCTAAGTACTAAGAGAAGACTGCAGACTATACCAGACCTTCATGTTTTTACTTTGCTTATTTTCAGAACATTTCTTTCCTCCTCAATTTGACCTAGAAGAACACAGTAACTTTTTCTTCTTTTTTTATGTTTTAGTTTTCAAGTCACCAGTAAGGCTAACATTAGTCTCAGTAATTATCTTTGTAGTTTAAAAAATAGTATGAAATGGAAGAAGAAAAATGATAAAGCAAGAAAGGGAGGTTGAAAAGAAAGACTAAAAGAAGGAATGAAGAAAAAAAGCAGAGGGCTCTGAACAACTTATAGATGAGAGCAGATGAGAGGAGGAGAACTTCCTCATATACAGAGACTGCGAGTTGACTTCTGTTTTAAATTGGTAAGTAGCAAAGTTCCTAGGCAAAGTTCTGTCCAAAGACATCTATTAAGTCACAAGATAAAGGAAGCCGATGTAAAGAAAAGGCCTTCTTAGTATGGGAGAAGGTTGCCCAGCAGTCAGGTGAGAAGATGTTCTTTTAAAGAGACAGGAATGAGACTCCCACGCTCCAGGCCACTCTAAAGGTAGAGGGCATTTGCAGAGAGCATTCGAAAGGAGTAACAAAAGATTGTTGCACCTCCTGCAGTACCTGAATAGGAATAAAAAGCGTTTCCTGTACAAAGCAACTAAGAACGGAAACAGAAAAGGCAAGCACAACATACAGTTGGTGATCTCTAATCTAGGCCTAAAGCTTGTGCCTTCAAGAGTGAACTCTGCACAATTCTACACAGATATAGTGAGTGTCCTTGCAGATTTAACACATTGGCATTCATCCGGAGAATCTGCATATCCACTGTGCAAAGTGGAAAATGTTGGTCAGAGAACCAGGAACAGGGAAATACAACAATATACCTAAAAGACCATTCATACATGTCCCCCTAACTATTCTTGGCTACAGCCAACACTCCAAAGACAGTAAAGTGGAATCCTCTGTTAATACCAGTCCCAACCTGGGGTCTTACCAGAAATGTTATAAGAAGTTCCACAGTGCAGGTGCAGTTTTTCTCACCTTGTTTACCTCTAAGTTAAAAGAATCTTTTCAAATATTGTTATGAGAGATACCTGCCCTAGGTGAGAGGACTTGATAGATTTATAGTAATCACCTTCATCTACCAATTGAATAGGTAAGTTAATTATAACCATCATGTTTGCCAGAACCTTAGTCCAGATCCTTAAATTTTTTTCTGCCTTACCCCTTAAACAATTGCTTATAATTATTCAAAATTTAACTTGTTTATTTCAAACATCCTTTTTAATGATTTTTTTCATATGTACCTTCAGTTTCAGTTTCAATGGTGTTCTCTAGGTTGTTTCCAGAAATGCTATGCTTTATGTTGGAGCTATGAACAGTTCTTCAGAACCACAGAAGAAAATACACAGAATAAAAATGAAAATAAGCATACAAAAGGAACAATGCATGATAATCAAAATTTAGCATTCTTATGTATCTGTTATCTAAAGGTATATTTCCCTTTTTGCCTAATTTGTAAACTAAGGGTTTAATGTAATAAGTCACACATTTTGTGAAGAATGGTTAGCACTGTGCCTTGTACTTAGGTGGCAGACAAAAATAGTAGTCATTTTTATTCATTCTATAACTTCAGATTGCTTAAAGCAATGAATACATGTTTTCCTGAAAAACCTCTTAAAGGAATAACATTGGAAGAGTTAATATTTGAAAAACAGAAAACGTAAGTATAAGGACAGAAACATTCTGGAACCCATATTAGCACATTATAATTGGACACATGCAAATGAAGATATGGATAATTCCAATAATGCCTCCTAGTTAGACAATAAAAGAAATCCAGAAGTGGGTTTATGACTGCCTTGTGGCACTCTGAGTGTGGTTACTCTACAGGTACTTTTGATTGCCAACCACTTAGGCCATTTCTCCCTTTGATACAGATATATGATACTTACCATTCGCTTTTCCCGACAAACAAGCCGCACATATTTGCAAACGTGTAACTGGTCTCAAAACACTTCCAAAAAACCTGGAACTGTCACTGTTGCCCCTGTTCTTGTGTCTCACTCCTTTCTCCACTACAAAATTTCACTTTTTAGACAATTTCTTCCTTATCATTTTATTTGATCTGGTAATTCTATTGCCCAGGATCATATCCTCATCATGAAATAAATGGAATCTGATCACAATACAAAGAAGAACAGAGAGTTTCTATGCTAACATTTTTGAAGAGTGAGTAGAAAAAGAGGATGATGCTTGCCTTGGATATACCTCAACAAATATAACAATTTTATTCAGAATGCTGAAAATTCTCCACATTGGCATTTAGTTAGAGCTGTCTCCAAGAATTTGAAAGTAAACAGTATAAACATAATGGAGCTACCTAAAAATAAACTTTAAATTCCCATTCAATGAGCACATTGGGAGTAAAATCCAATCAGGCAAGTGTGAAAGGTAATGTGTAGCTAGGGAATAAAACCACCTTTTAATTACTGTTAACGGCTAGAGAATGTAGTCCTCACAACTAGTTAATTTCACATTTTTATGAAAACAACATGACTTTATCACCACAAAATAGCAAAAACAATAGCAGGTAAGAAGAGAGACATATCTTTCAATTTGGCTGAAATAAAAACAAAAGCAAAACATATCAGCTACATTTCTTTATCTGCAAATTTAAATGAAGGAAGCAGAATTATTTTCTTATCCTTTCCAAATACAAAACACTGATAACTGTGAAAAAAAGATATATAGAGAAAACATATTATGAAAATCTCTCAGCATAACAGATAAAGCTAAGACAGGGTTTATTAAGAAAAAAAATATTCTTATCTCACAACTCCCATCACAAGGTTAATGGGGATTCTTTCCTTAACTGGGCAGCAGGGAAAGGCACTGAAGTCACAGCATACACATTTAGTCCATTTCTGCTTCTCTGTCAAGGTAAGTAATGCAGGAATGCCCATACAGCATGTGAACAATGAAATCATTTGAGAGAACTCTTCCTAAAAGTCAAAGGACGATATTCCACATGATCAATTTGACAAAACCTACCTGAGCAAACTGTCAACACAAGAATTCAGGCTCATTCTCAGGTGATTAAAAGGAGGAGTGGCTAACTGTTGTGTTATAATGCATAAATGATTGATAGATAACATTAAATAGGAAAACGCACACTAGACTAAATTTATACATTTAAATTCAAAACTATTATACTGAGCTAGATCATTTCTTTCACATTTTTCCATAAAAATAACATTACAATTTTAGTATATTCTGCATGTGTCTTTAGTGCTAACTTTGTCTTTTTTGATTCTGCATGTCCCTACATAACTTTCCTTGTCTATGTGCTTTTGCAGTAACGGCATTGAAGAAAGAAAGGCTGATTTTTCAAAAAGCCAATGTGGTACTCTGCCCACAAATTCCCTTGAGTTGTCTTTGATGCCAATGTTATCTTTGTGACCTTGTTTCCAGGTCACCCTTCCCATTTATGTAACTCAAGATAAAATATAGTAACGGGGACTATTGAACCTTCTAGAAAGTGATTTTCATTTCAAATACATATATCATTTATTTATGCATTTCCCAAACAGATCACCCTCGACAAACTGTATTCAGCATATAGATGATGCTAGTATAGCAGTTATCAGTAGGGAACTCAGTACTGGTAGGAAGAGAGATGACATGCAAGTTAATAAAACACGTAATTATTGAATAGCTAACATGGACCAAGCAAACAATAAGTACAGAACATACAAAGACGTGAGATAGAATCCTTGCGGTAAAGGAACTTGCAGGATCATAAAATGGAAAAATTCCTATGCTGGAGATAGCCAATGATTTTATGGGAAAATAAGAGAGAGGAGTGATTAACTACCTGGTAAAATTGAAAAAGATAATATTAGAAAATAAAGATTTGAATTGGCTAATGGAGACAGATTTCAGCAGCTTGAGAAGAAAAGGAAAATCAGCCTGGGCTGGGGGACAAGTGCAGCTGTGCAGACAGGCTACCAAAAGCATCCTGAGTTCTGGGATTAACAAGGTGTTCAGAAGAGCTGAGAGGGAAAAGAAAATCAAGATATGGTGAGTGCCCTTCATTTGCCCACCTAGATTCAACCTCCATCCTTCTCTAACCTGTTTTATGCTCTGCGAGGCTGACATACTAATCTAATCGGCTCCTTTGTCCTCTGACTGTCTGTTAGGTCAGATCTCTGGAAAGCACTGGTAGGAAACCAAAGAAAAAAGAGAGATTAAGATTCTGATTTCTGGGTACTTATTTCCCTAGCTGGATATCTGTGAGTGGGACAGTGGTAGCAACCATCAACCAAAGGTCACAGCTGCTGTCAGGTGGCCCCTTCTCTGCCTCCTGGTCTAGGAACTACACCCTCGCTTTACATTTTCCGCCTTTGGATGGTAAAGCACCACACTGTTACTAGTGCCTGGTACCTCACTGTCCCTTATCCTTTCTCTACACCCTGCCTACACCTATGTAAATGTCCCTTTGTGAAATTCTACTAAAACTAATTTCAGTTTACCATCTGTTTTCTACTGCAACCCAGACTAATGTACAAGACGAAAAGATATTTAGATTTTTAGAGTGGAAATGTCTTAGAGAGTGACAGAAACAGTTTCAGAAAACAGAAATTAATTGACAAACCAAGATCATGGAGAAGTCAGGTGAGCCAAGACTGAAAATCCACCTTGGGGTGAAAGGTGTGGCTCTAAATGGAGTCCTCCTCCGAGACTGGAAGGAAGAATATATATAGATGTGAATAAAAGGGAGTGTCACAAGAAGTCAAGGAAGATTATGTTTGAAAGGTTTTGTTTGTTCTGTTAAGTGGATGCCATGGTAATTTGTTACATATTGAGGAGTGGACAATAGGGTCAGAAGTTAAGAAGAATGAGGATGACTTTGATTAGCAGTGAGAAAAGGAGTTAATCATTGACAATGGTAAAAATTAATAATTAGCTGAGATTGGAAATCATCCATGGATAAATATGCTGGTCTGTATGACCATTTTCTCCAACAGTGTCCTACATATGATGTTAGGATCCATCCACTGGGGCTGGGTAAGAGATGAGAGCAAGTGAGTAAAGAAATGGAAAACCCTGGTGGGAGAGCAGTTGAATTGTTTCACCATGCAATTCTGGTTACGTAAAAAAAAAAATTTAAGTTGAATGACTAGGATAGGAAGGAGCAGTTAATGGTCTAAGAGTTTTAAGAGGCGAAAGAAGAGAAGTGACATTAAGGTAGAGAGAGGTAGTTAGAGAGTGGTTGTAGGAGTCTATGATATTAAATGTAAAGGCGTTCTGGGAAGGATTATGTCCTGGGACCAGAGGAGTGTGTTACTGAAGTGGACTGGAGCAGAGGAAGTGAGAACAAAACAAGTCTGTGAAAGTTAAGAATTTGACACCTGCAAACGATCAAAATACTCTAGCATGAGGTCCAGTTTTGAAGTTAGAAGGATGAGAGTAAGGCGGTCAATAAGTGCTATTAGAACACTAGCCCTGCCACCTGTGTAACATGCTAAGCATGAAGATACACAGGAAACATCGTGTTGAAGGTCATGAGTGAGAACAAGTAATTCAAGATAAGGATTCAATTTGACAGCAATAGGAGACTTTCAGAGAATGGAGTACCAAGAGTTTGAAGGGAGATGAACAGTTTGAGAATGGATTTAAAGAATGGGGCCTAAAGTGAATAAGAATGACAATCCTGAAGACAAAAGTGCACTAAACTTTAGCGTTGAATAAATATTCCACTTCAAAATCATGAAGGCGAGGAACCCACTGCCCACTATGTTAACAGACAGAATCACTGCGTGAACGGCCATGGCCACAACTGATATCTGTTCCTTTCAAGATCCCCACCCCCCAGGGCATGCCCTCTTGCTTTGTGAAATTTAGCAAAGAAAACCAACTGAGAGAAAAAGCCCCTACTTTTATCAAGTGGACATCATTTAGAGAAAGAGCCTCAAGAAAGAGACCCTCGTTAATCTCAAGAAATGACTAGTACCAGACCATAAAATGTCACTGTTTTAGTTACACTTAAAATGTTATTTGGATTGATGAAATGGCAAGCATAATGAATAATTCAGTTGGCAAAAGTGGCCAACATTCAACTGACCAAAATACCTGAACAAACTGTAGTTAATTTATTGCTAACAGAGGTACAGAACACCAGAAAAATGACAAACATTTCAATACCAAATTTACTTAGAACCAAAAAACAACAGCACAACTTATTCTCTCATATAGAAAAAGAAACAACTTCTAACATGATTTCTGTTCTTCAAATAGAAATAGAATTCTAGACTATAACTCTACTTAATAACTAGACCCAATAAGTATCCAAGTTTCAGTGTAAAATCTGTGAGAAAGGAAATAAATGCTATAAAAACATGGAAATATTTAAATTACTATATTTCAATAAAACTTTATGTGAATACCTTTGAATATCAAATAACAAGCTACACGTATTCTATGGAAGTGGATAGTAATTTAGACTTTTTAAAAAAGAGTCAAGATGACCAATTTATGACAGGCATTGTATGGAAATTAGCAATAAGAAGATCATTGCACCTCTTTTCTTGATTTCATGACTTTTCACTCCGTTGTTAGAAAAGTCAGGCTTGTCCAGTAGGGAGTTGGGGGTCTTAGTTCTTATATTGCCGTGTGTACCTGTCTTGTTTTCACTGACACCAAATATCTCCAGATTTCTATTCTCTTCCTTGAATATGCTAACATTGGCTTTTTCTGCATTAAAAGAGAAACCTCAAACCAAGCTCTTCAGATAAACTTGTATGTAAAGCTACTGACTGGTGCAGTAAGACTTGAAGTAAATTATATAAATTTTCTGATCCTTAGTTTTCCTAGTAGTAAAATGAAAATAGTGATTTCTACACTGCATGTTTTTGTGGAAATTAAAAGGGATAAACCAATGAAAATATCTTCTATGAGCCTGACCCCCGTAATGCATTCACTGGTGATTATTGATTCTCCCTGTTTTGAGAAAGGCGGTTTTGAGAGTCACAGCCGCATTTGTTTGGTTCACTGTAAAGAACAAAGCTATTGAAGTTCTACTGCACTGAGTTTAAATCTTGCTTCTATTATGTCATTTGCGTAGCTTTGAAACATGTTTAAACTCTCCGAGGATATGTTTCCTCATCTGTAAAGTGGGAACAACAATATGCAGCTCAGATTATCCTACACAGGATTAAATCGGAAATCTATGTAAAGAACTAACAGGTGTCTCTCATGAACTAAGAATTTGAGTGTTTGATTTTTTCCGTCTCTGTCTCCTTTAAGAGTTCATATTATTTTAAAAGGGAATAGCAATATAATTTGAAAGGAAAAAAAAGAGCATTCTGTAAATTCATAATAAATAGGATTTTTTAAAATGAAACCATAGGGAACTAATTTGATGATAGAGATTTATGTTAAAGCTAAAACTGGTTTGGGCAAATATGTCAGCAGACATGGATTCAAAACCTCTTTGCCATTAATATGCTGTGCAACCATGGGCAATATCGCTAACCTCACTGTTCTGACGTCTATATTATAACTACCTCAAAAGTTTGATTAGAGGATTGAATTAAATATTTTATGTAAAGCTATTTATACAATGTCTGGCTTAAGGTAAGTTATTTGAAAACATCAGACTTCATTATTCTGACAACATTCCAATTTTCAAATCAGAATTTATGCCTTTGTAAAGAAGACTTTTGGTCATTTATAAATTTAGAAATGGTAAAAATAAAATATACTGTAAAATACAAAAGAACATTAAGTATAAAGCGTGATTATTAAAAGGCAATTATACACATATAGCATAATAAAAATTATTCCAATGAAACATCTCAGTCATCCCACCTACTTACCTAAAGAGATTTCTAAAAGGAACTAAGAATAGTGTCCTAAAAGCATCACATGAATAAAAACCAAGAACATTAAGCTGAAAAAGATATGCTAAGAGAAAGATAAATGCAAAAAGCTTATCCCTAAATTTCATTAGTCTCTCATTGCCAAAGTTGGGAAAGAAGCAGCACTTACAATAGTTCTTTACAAGAAATTATTACAGAACGTCCACACTAGCACCTTTAAAATAAAGCCAAGTATCTCTATGTCCAACACAGCAGATTAATTCACAACATGAAGTTCTATTCGTATCATGATTTCAACCCAATACATAAAACAAGGCTTTCTAAAAAATGTTGCCTGCTCTGACAATGAGGAACTTGTTGCTCCACTCCCCCTAGGCAGCTTCTCTTTTCAATTAAGGATGTTTGCAAGAACTGTTGCAATTTTTGGTACATTGCCTTTTGGGGTACACTAGAAAATATGCTCCACCGATGCATTTTGTTTTCAATTTCTCTTACAATTCAACTTAGTGTAATAAATCATGAGGATTGGTTGTACATACACAAAGAGAAGTTATCATAATTTGCAGAAAATTCAAAACTACAAGGAGGATTAATCTCAATGTTTTATAAGCTGTCAAGTTAAATAGCAAATAAAATCATTAGAAACACTTTATTGGAAATTCTTCTGAATCAGATTGAAAATTATACAATTATCTTCATATAAATATATTTGCAAAAGATTTTAATTTTTTTAAATAAAACAATCATCATTCTCTGTTTCATTTGGCAACTGGCTTACAATTAATTATTGTGTAAATAATCTCTTTGTCCATATAAATGAAGCAGCATGGGATTTTCACTTTATACAATGCATATTAGTGCAAAATAACATATTTTTGCAAATCAATACAAAATTCACAAAGAAATCTTAATCTGCTAAGAAAACTTACTCTTGAAAAATAATGTGAAGTCTTCTGAAAGAAAATATTTACTCAACTTATTATTTTTACAAGTCTGAGATTGACATAAAATGAGTAAGATCTGCGATTTCCTTAGTGTTCCGTCATTCACTGGCCTGACCACAATGCCCTTGAGCAGTACCTTTGAATAATGTGTTGGCAAGGTGAGAGAAGGTAAACGAGGTTGGGAGCCCGAAAACCTTTATATCTTTGAGCAAGTCACTACATTTTTATGGACCTAATTTTTCTCACCCATTAAAGAAGAGTTTAAATCAATGATCCAAAAGCTCTCTGCCGTCTCTGGAATTCTAAAAGTCATGTGTTCTATGAAATATGATATAGCGAAAACATTAAGAACCACTAACTTTAATACGAACTCCATCTCTTACCATTTGAGCAAACTTAGGAAAAATAACCTACAAAGCTTATTCCATGGGCATGTTTTGAGAACCAAAGGAAATGGCATGTGTAACAATGCTTTATAAACTCAAATGTGCCACATGAACTTAGAAATTATTAACTCCATTGTTCAATATTTGTGAATATTCATTGGTAAACAGGAGAGGATATACAAGTGGTCAATGCCTAGGGTAAAAGCTAGCAAGCCCAAGTTGTTAGGTTAATCTATCTTGTTAAGTCAGCTATATTTTGTTAAATACGGACAATATTTTCTAAAATTTACTCATGAAAAAAGAACAAATGACCCTGGAGAGTTCAGAATATGACGTCTTTGGACTTGTACTAAAAGATACTTAAATAAAGCGTGTGTCCAAACTTTCCACGATTTTGACGTTTGAATCAACATGTTTCTTGACTATAACTACTTCCATACGGCCTCAGTTAACCCGCCAAGGACCTTAGCACAGTCAGAAGATATATTCCAAATAACATAAACCAAAAATAATTTTAACTGACTCAACTGAAACATGAAAGAACCTTGTTTCACTTGGACAAAGATTACCTCATGGTTTTACAGATCACTGAATTTCTGTCCTTTGAAAAAGATGAACTGAATAAGGAATGTTAAGGAGTGTAATTATTTTTTTGTCTCAATTGACAAAAAGTAAGTTAGTTTTAATTAGCTATAGAAAAGCTTGGGTTAAATACTGTTGTTTCAAGGCTGAATGACATTTATCTAGACATATTTAATGAAATAGATAAGAAAAAGAAAACTTCAACTAAAACACATTTATGCCTTAACTCATTACTAGATTTCATATTTCCTTAAATATTTACACAATTTTGAGCCATCTCAAAGAATCTACCTAAAGATGAAATGAGAGAAGGCAAAGGACAGTGTTGGGATCCCCATGTTCACCATTAAATGGCAGTTATTGTTATTTGTATTTTTCCTTTGGTGACATACAATTTGTAAGATATTTGTGGCTCTCATATCAGAAGAAAATAAGGAGTTTTATTCATTGGATTAATATAGGACTCCAGTTCTGTATCTTTGAATAACTAAAGTTTAAAAGTGCTATAGCTGGTGAAAATGAATATATAGTTAGTACCTTCATATTTACCCCACATAAAATATAAGAATGACCAATTAATTTATTTCTTATTTGGAAATGATATGAAAATTTCTGGAAATATCACTACATGTGTATTACATGACTAGAGCAGCAAATCCAAAACTCTTTTTATTTTTATTTTCTTTTTGCTGAGGAAGATTTTCCCTGAGCTAACATCTGTTGCCAGTCTTTCTCTGTTTTGTACATGGGTTGATGCCGCAGCATGGTCACTGAGAAGTGGCATAGGTCTGCACCTGGGAACCGAACCTGGGCTGCTGAAGCAGAGTGCAGTGAACTTAACCACCAGGCCACCAGGCCAGCCCCCCCAAACTCTTGTCCCTATGAATAATAAATTATCTGTTCTGGATAGTAGAGATAATTCTTAAGCACGTAGAAAAATAGGCATAATGAAATAGAGAAAAACTCAACAATTTCAACCATTCATTTCAAAACATAAAACGCTAAATTTAGAAAAAGAAAACGATTAAAAACTGGTAACTTAAATGGCAGGGAATATTTGTATACGCATTTTATTGAGGAAGGATTGCCTCTTATTCTCTATTAAAACATTCATGTACCCAACTTCTATTCTGAGGGTTTAAAGCCATAACAGTTATTGTCTAAATAGTAAGACATGCTTCATATTTTTTGTTTGAAAAAAATGGTGGTTTGAATAAAAAAAATTCCAATTCAAGTAAAGGGATAGAGACTGAGAGGTTTTTCCTCTAAACTCATGAAAAAAGGAATCAAATCTCCACAACCAGTAATAAACCTACTGGGAAAACTGATAGGGCAGTTGGAAAAAACATAAAATTGGTGCAATCTATACAACCCTATTTCAGGAAGAGAGAAAAGAGAAAAATTGCCTGAGAAATAGCAAACAAAAAGCATGTTTGATAAGATAGAAGACATATTAAAAGGAAAAAATACCCCACAACCCAATCCTACTGAGGTAATAAGTACAAATGATAAGAGAGAATTTCTTAGCTGATGCGGGATCCAAAAAAACCCAAAACACAAAAACAAAAAAACAACAGCAACAAAAAAGTAAGTAAAATCTTTGGCATGTCTGTCTTTCTAGCATCTTCTCCAAATCCATTTTAAAATTAAACCGTTCGGCAATTCTCTTCCATGTTAATGGCACTTAAACTCTTTTTTAGTAGAAATACTCACTTTGCTTATGCTGTGAACTAATCTGAAACCATTTCGGCGATTGAATGGCCTTAGCTATTTCATATAGAGGAAAACTCATTTTATAAATGGGAAATTTTAATCATAACTGCTAAGATAATTTTTATAATAGATGCTTGAAAAAATTGGGGGCTCCAGTAGGTTCTATACAATGTAAGAAAATAAGAAGAAAATAAGAAATGTAAGAAAATATAGCACTTCAGGAGTCTTAATGAATGCACTATATTTAGGATTAACACAAAACCAGCTGAAGTGAATTATTTTGTTTGTGCTCTCATTTTTTCTTCATATATTTATTGAGTGTATTATATGATGTAGACACAGGTGAATATATGTTAATGAATAAGACATGGCCTCTGTTTTAACAGAATTCAAAGAACAGTGAGACAAAAACATTAGAATAATTTCAATGTTGTGTGGCCACAGTTATAACGGCGGTACACACAACACGCAAGGGTAGAACAGAGAAGGGGTGAGTTGGAGGCTAGTCCAGTGGAGAAGAAAGGGAAATGCATTTTAGGCCAAGGATCTAGTAAGGATGACATGTGAAAGCAATTTACTGGTAGAGTTTGAGAACTAAATAACTGACATTTGAAACGCTTCTCTGGGGGAGCAGAATCTCCATATTTGCTCTTGAATAAAGACTACAAGGAAAATAAGAAAGACCCAAAGAGGACCATTCCTGTGCTGCTGCTCCATAAATTGACTATTTTACAGTCTCCCTAGACCCTTACGTTACAAGCATAAAGTGTATCCATGCTGCAAGCACAAACTCAAATTATCAGGGTAAAAGGTCATCAAGACCAGAGGTGCTTAGCACAGTCCTATATGGGAACTTGGAGCAAGGTGGGTGTTCTCGAATTGTAGGGAGTGCCTATCAGCCAATTTAGGAGTGATTTTGGTGTTGTTCTCCATGTTCTTGTGTCAGGCTGCCCCTTCCTCTTTTTGTCCAATAACATCTATGAGCACCTGGTTCCCAAGCCATTTTGTTCTAATGTTATTTTGTTCCCTCTCTTAGTCCTTTAGTGACATTGACAGAAACGTGCAGTTTCATTAGAGGAATGGTATGCATGTCTTATATGGGGAGACACTGGGGAAGAGAGGGTGTGTATTGCCTCTCCCTGGACAACATAACTCCATTAGCAATTCCCAAACTGAGTTCTGTGAGATCATGAAAGGTGCTTCACAAACCTAACACAAATAGATGCTCACAATATTTTCCTCTATAGTGTAATTTTAAATGTGAGAAGGAAAAAAAACACCCTAGGCATATTCCTAAAGCTAGGTTTATTCCATAATGTTTATCCCTTTTGGAAATGGTGCCATTTTTGATAAATTCCAAGATGTGGCCTGCAAAATCACCTGATGCACTAACTTGTTACTTTTGTTCACCGATGAATCGGAAGCATTTACCACCTAACTGGGCAATGCACCTTGAAAGTGAAAAGCGGGATCCCGTGCTTTTCAAATTTTGATAGAAACACAAAAGGCAAGATTTGGACTATTTCACTGTGAAGATGCTATAACCAACGTTGTTTCTAAAGAGAAAAGAAATAAAGCTATATAAGATGAATTCCTGAATGATTTGGGGTGTACACAAAAGGTACAGTTCTAATTTTCCCCTCTGCTACAAAATAACTATAGAAAATGGCATTTTTATACTAGGCTGCAATGATAATAAAATGCATTTGAATACGTATATATAACGTATATATATTAATACGTATATATATTAAATATGTACATACATATACATGATGCTGTATCTGATTTGTCAACTTCATGCCTAATATTAAACTGATTTGCGATAGAGACATAGAATGATGAGCTCATTTTAAAAGTGGTACTTTTTAAACTGAGTATTATAACCAAAATGTAAAATGAAAGATGTTTCCCTTTATCTTCATTACTTTGTACTCTTTATTCTTAATCAGATAATGTTATTTATGTTTCTATTTCATTCACTTGTAAAGTATGAATCATGAATAAAATAAAATTGTTTATTACATCTATGAATGTATGTATAACACCATTTTTACTTCAAATTTGATTGATGTATTCGTTATGCTTCATGACTTATTGCTGATGTTTGGGTACCTATCTTAATTTTTAAATTGTTCCATTATCAATGACTTTGGAAAAGTCTGACCTAAGCAGCCAAGGTATTACTTACCCAATCCTATAGCAAATATAAGGAAAAATACTTAACTCTATTAAAGGGCTATACTGGATGGTATCTCTTCTGGTATTTTCAGCATGAATTCAAAATGTTTCTCACTGAGACAACAAGGCAACATAAGCAGAGTCCCAATTGCCATAACAATCTTGATATTTAAGAATTTCTATTACTTAGTTTAGGATTAGACTTAGATACATCCGTTTTGGGGTTGTTTTTTTTTTTTTTTTTCCTTTAAGATTGGCACTTGAGCTAACAACTGTTGCCAATCTACTCCTTTTTTTTTCTGTTTTGCTTCCCAAATCTCCCCAGTACATAGTTGTATATTTTAGTTGTGGGTCCTAGCAATGGCATGTGGGACACTGCCTCAGCATGGCCGGATGAGTGGTGCCATGTCCGCACCCAGGATCTGAACGAGCGAAACCCTGGGCGGCTGAAGCGGAGTGTGCGAACTTAACCACTCAGCCAGGGGGCCAGCCCCAAGTTTTTACTTTATATTAAACCTCATTCCAATCCATTATTTATTTATTTTTTCTGAGGAAGTTTAGCCCTGGGCTAACTTCTGCCACCAATCCTCCTCTTTTTGCTGAGGAAGACTGGCCCTGAGCTAACATCCGTGCCCATCTTCCTCTACTTTATATGTGGGATGCCTACCACAGCATGGCTTGCCAAGCAGTACCATGTCCACACCCGGGATCCGAACCAGCGAACCCCAAGCCATGGAAGCATAATATGTGAACTTAACCGCTGTGCCACCAGGCCAGCTCCCCAATCCATTATTAAGAGAAAAAAAGAAATAAACTGTCCCAGAAAATAAATTGTATTTTGAAGCTCAATGGTTAACCAACCATGGGGTCACTATTTGGGATATGACTACATGCATACTTACTTAGAGCAGTATTGTTATGAGTTCACGTCATTTCAAATATACATCTGTGTGTATCTGTGTCTGTGTGTGCCTGTGTGTATGTGTGTACTGCATGTGTGTGGTCATGTAAGATCACTGACCTGAAGGAAAGAACTTGGCCTTTGCAGATGCATTAGAATCTTGTCTACCTCTTACTAGAGTGTGATCTTGGATTGGCCAGTTAACCTTCTGAACCTCAAATTCCATCACTGTAAGTGGAGTATTACTTTATATACTTTACGGGGCTATTCTCTTAGTGATAACATATAATTTGCTTGGCACACTGTGGGCCCTCAATTAATGAAGGTTATTATGACAGTGGCTTCTATTATTGCTTAATCCCTGGCCTAGTTTCAGGCTTAAACTGTAATGCCTGGACAATATTTTGGAGTTCTTGTTGCTAGTCTTGTTTCCCTACTATGAAATGTAAACATATATTCATAAAGCATTTCATTTAAGCCCATGGCATGCATGACTGACAGCGCTGGAGTAGCCAACTGCCCTGGTTTGCTTAAGACTGAGGGGATTCTCAGGATGCAGTTTTCAATGCCAAAACTGGGAAAATGTCAGGCATACCAGAATGGCTGGTCACTCTATAGTGACCACCTAAGTTTCATCCTCCTTGTTCATAACTATATTTTGGCCAGAAACTACATTTCCTAGCACCCTTGTATCTAAGTTGGTCCATGTGACTAGTTCTGGTTGGCTGAATGATGTGTGCACTTCTGAGCAAGGCAGTTAAGTATCCAATGTAATTCTCAATGCTCTTTTTTTAATCTGCTGTCAGACGACAACAGGCATGGTGACCATAAAGCCACGAGATCACTGAACCACAAGATGGAGACAGCCTGAGTTCCTGAATCACTGCTTGGAGGAGGTTTGTCCAAATCTTATCAAACTGGGAAATGAGAGAGCAATTAACTTCATTGTATTAAATCATTGACATTTTGGAGTTTTTACATCAGTTAGTGTACCTAATGAAAAGGCAGACCTTATTTTTAAATAATATTGGAAGTGAATATAATTTATCAATTGTTCTTGCCATAAGGGATGACATGCATGGCAGCTACAGAAAGGACAGTCTTCAATAACAATATGTTGTTCTGAGAAATGTCCCCAGCAACTTTAAATTATCCATGAGTTTACTTAGTGCTTTCATTAGCCTTAAAGGACAAGTTGTATCATTCCCTTCATTTTAGAGGATAAAAATAGGACTTAGAGTGGTCCTTTATTTTCCAATAATTTGCATAAAGATAAATACCAATCATAAGAATAAACTCATGACTTCTGATACCAAACTCCAGCTTCTTCCATTAAGCTACTGTGCAATTACATATTGTGTAATTTCATGTACATACACATACCCACATGCGTGTACACACACGCTGCACAGCAGGAACCATAGTTAGAACATATGCACGTTCTTTTCAAGTGACGATATCTACTACTGTCTGACTAGTAGGTTGTCAGGAATTGTAATAACTGATAGAGATTCTGACAAGTGTGTTCTATAGTCAAATATGGCCATTCTGGGAACATGCATTGACCACACATCATGCAGCTCTATTAAGAGGTTTGTTTTGTTTGTTTGTTTTCTGATTCTCTGTCCTATGTGATATTTATTCCAATTCCTAATGATAGCCTTCTCTCTATCCTTCAATGATGTTTAACTTGGATGACAATAACAAAAAAAAGCCTCAAGTTAAATAAACTAATATTTTTTCCTCCTTGTCAGGGAAAAACAAGCCTGAAACTTAAACACAGTAACACTATGTTTAAGATTAACAGTTTATTTTACAGAAAACTTTATTACCTTCCTAACTTAAAACAGTATTTAGCTGTAGACACAATAACAAGTTTTAAAATTAAGACATGGTGAGAAAAGCTATACAAAAACTTGGTTGGCAGGATTTTGTTGAATCAAGAAAAACATGGAATTGAATCTAGTGTTTAAAAATTAACATTTAACAAAATCACTCAGGATAAGAATTATTTTTTCCTATGGCTGAAATATGAATTTAATGGGGGAAATATTTATTTTCACATAAAGAGAAAAGGGAGAAAGAAACAACATTACAATGTACTGCTGGGTTAGATCAGTTTCAGCCTTATGCCAAAATATCTTGAGTTGAGAATATTCCAAAAGTTCCATTCTTTCTCCAACACTTAATCTCTTTGTGACCTCAAAAGAAACCCAAAGTAATTTCAACTTTAATATCTAAAATATCTAATATCTAAATATGCTAAACCCTCCACAGCATCTCAAGTTGCTGGCTGCCTGCTCCACACATTTTGAGTCCTAGATGTATCATAAAGAGCCTATTTCTCTGGATGCTCCATCTCACTCTTTGCTGGGTCTCATTTATTTCCACCATCCTGAGTCGTTGAGGTCGCCTCTTCACTCTGTATTGCCCTTTCTCTCACGTATCCTGTCTACTTCCATTCCTACTTCCTCTCATTTTACCCCTCTTCAAAACTGTGATCCTTGGCTCTAGTCCCAAGTTTTTCTTGGAATTCATATTGACAGGAACTTACTTGTGTTTGATGAGTGCAAAGAAGGGTGTACTGAATTCCACATCTGTGGGACTGAAATTCAAACTCATAATTACTTCCCAAATACCAGCTTCTGTCCTTATTTCCCTTTCTTCTGTGTCTCCCAATTGTTTAGACTTGTTTGGAATACTTTTTCTTTGCTTTGCTTATGTTTAAAAAGCATTTATTCATGTAATTAATGTCTCCAAAGGTTTTTCACGTCAGCCTCCTTCTTCCCGTTCTCACTGTGAATACTCTTGCTTAGACCCTCATTGTAGTATGCTTGTAGTATAGGAACAAATCTGCTCTGCTTACACCTCCTTTATATCCTTCTGGACTTCTGTCCTTGCCTAATGAATTTCCAGTCATCTTTTCCATTTATAAATTATCCAGATATGTGCTTCTAGAATGATCTAAGCACAAATCTGTTCCGGTCTCTTGCTTACTGAAAGTGGATCTCCACGTCCTCCCAAATCAAGTATTAGCTCCTCAAACCAGCATTTAAAATCATTCTCAGTACTCCTCAGAGATGCCTGCACAATCATATCATACCAACTCATTAAGTTTCAGCCAAGTAAGACCATTGTGCATCCCCCAATATGCTCCAGACCTCCTTCCCTCTCCTGCTAGTTCTGCATTCTGCACCTGGGAAACTCCATTCTAGGTCACTCCTTGGAAACGTTACTCATCCTTGAAGACCAAGCTCAAAGGAGCTTTAATCCAAACATGTTTTCTTTCTCTCCTTGCCACAGGCCATTTGATAACTCTCTTCCTTGAACTCAAAGCACTTTCTTTGTACTTCCCTTATGACATGTGTCTTACCTCAGTCAAATAATGGAATCTCCTGTGAATTTGTTTTTCCTGAGGAATATGGAAGGTTTCTTGTAGCAAGCATTAAAATAATCATCTTTGTATTCCTCAAGTGCTTAGCATAACATCTTTCACATAGTACTTTCTCAAAAAAGTTAAGTTAGATGGAAGAGCATTCAATGTAAGGTATTACTTTAGAAACAACTGAAATGCCAAAGTGTCTAAATATATATGCTTAAGAGTATGTATGGGGCTGACTGGGATGCATTCTAACTTGAATGCAGGTAGACAATCATGAAGAAATTCACTGAGGAAATATCATGTGATGATTAAATAAGGTTTTAGCTAGTGAAAAAATAAGGAAATAAAATTTCAGTAAATTATAATTTGTCAATTTCTTTTTCAAAGTGCCATGTATTTCCGTTGCATAGTTCAAAAACAGATACTATCTTCTAGACATCTTCTCTGGTTTAATTAAGACAATATTAAAAGCTGTGTAAAATTACATCTCTGTCTCTTTATATATTTTCATATGTCTGTATGTATGTGTATATAAGGAGCAACATAAAAGGGAGATGCCCTGATAAAATGTAAAAGTGTTGACAGTTTGAGGCTTTTAAAAACCAAAGAAAGTATTATACTATTAAACTGCAAAAGTTTCTCTATGGGTTATGTTAGCAGATGATTTTTTGTTTCTAAGAAGTAAACGTAGAAAGAAATAGAATGTGGTAAACAGGCTCCAAAATAGCTCCCAGTGTTCCCTCCGCCTGGTATTCACACATTTACGTAGTCTCTTTCCAAGTTGTCCTAGAGTTGGCCTGTGTGACCAGTAGCATATAGCAGAAGTGATGGTATGTCATTGCCTAGATTAATTTATAAAAGACAATGGCTTCCATCTTAGCCACTCCTATTCGCTCTCTGTCTCTCTCTGGGGGAAGCACGCTGCTGTGCGGCAGGCAGTCCTGTGCAAAGTCTCCACGGCTGGGAATTGAAGCCTCGGGCCAAAAGCCGGTGATGAGCTGAGGCCCATGACAGACTGCAGCCTGCCATCAACCATGTGAACAACCTTGGGAGCACAGCCTGCAGATGTCTGTAGCCTCTGAAATCTTGTGACAGACCCTGAGCCAAAACCAGGCAGCAAACCTGCACCCAGATCACTAACCCTGGAACCTGTGTAAGGAAAGAAATATGTGTTGTTTGAAGCTGCCACATTTCAAGATACTTCGCTATGCAGCAATACGGAACTATACAGAATACATAGCTACATAGAAACTTTGCCATTAAGCCTATTTATAATGGAATTAATAATGCATATCTTAAAAAGGATTTTGTTGACTACAATTTTTTTATTGGCTACATTAATGAAACATCTTCAAAATAAACCTTTACATTAAAAGAACATAGGTTCTATTTTATAAACCTGATTACAACTCCTTACTTCTAAAGATTTGACTTCTTGGGCCTCATAAAACCATAATAACTGTAGGTTATTTTTCTTTTCCTTAAAAATAAAATGCTTTAAGGATTTGGTTCTATTTACTGTAGTGTTTCTCAAAATAAGGATTCCAGGTAAGCTTCAATATCTAGGTGAAGATCAGAAATACATCATTTTCAGCAGCTGTTTGGGCATAGCAGGAGAGAGCCACAGGTCATACGAGAAAGATAAAATAGATTCTTCTTCCTAGATCCCTTTCTTGTGTCTTCTTGAACCCAGTTTTTAGATTTGCTACAGGCCAAAGGCAGACTGTAGGTTTTTCTTCTCCATGATTCTTTGAATCTTGGTTTTTTTTTTTGCCCCAGTGCTATTACAGGAATTCTTAGAGTGGGTCAGATCACAGAATGAAAAAAGTCGTTAATTAATAAATTTTATATATAAGTTAATATCATAATATATCAATCACTATGCCAAAGCTTTATCTAAAAAAATTGTTCAGAAAATTAAAAAGTATCTTTAATTTAATTATAATATTGACGTTTTTTGGATATCTCCAAAATTGTATATTCTTGCTAGTAAAACACCGACGGAAAACAGAACAAATGTATACTATATATCAAAGAAATGAATATTAGTACCTTTTTTGTCCTGCAGCAATGCAGATAATTGGTTCCATCAATCTAAATGATACTATGATACCAGGATTTTATTAATAAGGTCAATATCAGATGATTTACAATTTGTGTAATATAGAAATAAATTTTAACTAAATTCATTAGATATGATATTTATATAAATATGAAAATATCTTTATTAGAAGAAAGCTGGGCTTTTTGTATTCTTTTCATACTCTATGTAAATGTATATAAAGCATTTAAATGGTTGTATATTTTCTTATTACAGAAAGTGAAAACAAAGTGAATTATTTTAATATTGTAGAATGTTTCATGTTACCACTTAACTTATTTTAAATAATTAAACATGGATCTCTTGCTTGTTGTAAATAAAGAATATATTATAAAGATATACATGTATTTAAACTTAACATGCTATTTTGTATTGTAAGAAAATGAAAGTATTAAGCAGGTAATAAAATAGGAAAATTAATATTAATAAAGTAAACATTTTAGAAATAAATATTAGGCCATATTGGAAGAAAAAGTCTTTTGCAAAAAGTTGAAGAGAGTATGAAAAAACTGTAAAATTCTTCAAGTTCACTATGGGAGATATACCATTAACATTGGTGGAGCCAAAGTACCCATCAACCACCATCATTTTTGAAAGTTGATGTGAATTTTGAAACTTTTCGTGTTTGAAAGTTTCATCATTTTGAAAGTTGATGAACAATGTTTTCATGCTTTGCATCCAAACTATCCATAATTAAGTCATGAGTGAAAAAGTGATTTATATATTTCTCCCTTTTTTAAAATGGAAACAGACTCTTAGTTATTATATCTCAATGGCTAAACTCTTCTCTTTAGTAGACTATAAATCAAGAGTTGAATTGATAATTTAATCTTTTCTAGCTGACTATATTTTACTTGTAAACAGTGTTCCACTCAAAACAACAAGCAAGCACATGTCGGGCTTCTACTCATTTAAAACTCTCTGTCATGGTCAAAAGATTGCTAAATCCTGTTGCCTCTTTGGAAAAAAACAATGTTTACTTTTTGTTTGTTTGTTTTTGTATATCTTACTTCAGAAATAAATTAGCAAATTCCACAATAAGCTACATGGAATTTATATGTTCATTTTTTTATTATATAATATTTCTATGATGCTACATGTGATTTCACATTCAAGAAGCTTAATCCTATTCCACAATTAATTTCTCAAATTTGTGCTGGGAAAATTTCCCATCAAAATCTTGCCTACAAGTAGGCCATAGCTGAACACCCTACCTAAAGAAATAAAAATATATTATTTGAATAAAATACGCTGCTAAGTGGTACAAAGAACAAAGAGAGAAGTAGATGCATACACCTTATAGACTATAACGATAGATAAATCAAGGAGATTGGTAGCGATACTGCAGGTCAGAATATGAATGTCAGAAATGACATTAACAGAGTGATTTTGGAAAACTGAAGAAGAAAACAGTTGCAGGAAGCTTACAAGAAAATCCCCAAATTATTTTTGCAGTGCCCATTGCAATATGAATTAGCTAGTACCTTTAGGAAGAAAAAATTGATCAGCTAAAAGACACATATGACAGTCTTTAAACACCTGGAAGGGAGAGACAAGGACAGGTCAAAGTCAAACCAAGCAAGTAGTCTTTTAGGTGTGGTAAAGACTTTTTTTTCTCCTGAAGGCAAATTTAATGCCAGGACTTTAGAGAGTTCTAAGTGCTTGGAATCAGGAGTTACAAGATCATTTTATTTCACCTTCAGTGTCAGTAACAGAACCATGGAATGATAGAGGTACAAGTACTCTTAGCCCTTAACAAGACTTGAGATTGCTTAAGTGATTCTGTTCATAATATAGTGCCAGCACCTATGTATAATAAAATAGATGACTTTGGTATTCCTGGACTATATCTTCTAGTTACTGTATCAAACATCCCTTTCAGTTTCGGTTCTCTGGTTGATTTGTTAGGTTGGTTCACGCTCAGTTTTTGTGCTATCTTCCTATGTTTTATAACATATTTTTTGGGGGTGGTTATCATTACAACTCTAATGTAGTAACATATTGGAATGCTTGGTTGCTTTTATAAAAGTTCTACTCATAATTCAACTTTCCCAAACACCTAATCACTCTTTACAGAACTTTTACATTATAAAAAGTGTTTGATTATTTTCTTTAAAATCCCTTTGAAGCACCCTCTATTTACAAATATGATGAGGTGCTCTTGCAAAAGATGTAACTCTAAGTTAGTTTTATTTTAACTGTGAATAGTTCCCTTCACGACTTTTTGGGGATTGAAATAATGAATATATCTTTCATGTTATTTACCTGATAATAAACTTTATCTTTTCAAAATTAAAACCAAAGCCCAAGAATTGGCATTTATTCAAAAACGAAATAAAGTGATTGGAATCAGTGTCATCTGGGCAGTCCCCTTACTTTACACATGATGATCAGAGACATTAAGTAAAATATCCAAAGCTACACATTTGGGTAGCTGCAATAGCAAAATTAGAACCCAGGACTTCTGACTCCTTCTTGAGCTGTGATGTAAGTAGGTCCACCATTCAGATAAAATTTATCTTCCACTCAGATCCTATAACTCACAGAGAAT
Source organism: Equus asinus (assembly GCF_041296235.1). Taxonomy (NCBI): domain Eukaryota; kingdom Metazoa; phylum Chordata; class Mammalia; order Perissodactyla; family Equidae; genus Equus; species Equus asinus. Next base: position 4,870,961 of record NC_091807.1, read on the forward strand.
TCTTATATATTGTTCTTTATTAATATTTTGAAGCCACTTGCATCTCTAGGTGTCTGAGCAATCTGAGAATAAGCCCTACTCTAAATGTTCTGAAACCGAGGCTTACTCTAACAGTAGCTAGAAAATGTTTATAGGAACAATGACAACCAGAGCTACGTGCATCCCAACAGAAAATTTCACCAACTTCTTGTTCCCTTTCCCCTTATCCTCCCTATACCATCTTCCTTGTTCTTTTTCTTGCTACCTTTTCTCTAAAATGCAGACTAAAGATTTCATTGGCTATACTGCATTCGGGCTCATCTCCATTCTAAAAGAGCAGAGATGGAAAACATGAGCTTCGTGTTTTGTTGATCCCAATTTTCTTTGCAACTTTGAGAAAAAAATAACCAAAATGACATATGTACAAGGCGATAGGACACTTTCTGTATATTAAAAAATATATGCTTTAATCTTCTTTAATTCCTTCTGCTTCCTTTTTCAACCTCTGAAGTCAATTAATTATTGCCCCTCTTTTTCCTTTTTGTGTAAGTCCTTCCTTTTTCTTTTTCCTTTTGATTTTTACATCTCTCTCTTCTCTGCTCCTACTTCCCTATACTTTTTTATTTTCACTGATATAATGAAAAATAGACCCTGGAGACTTCCCAGTGAAGTTTATAACCTTGTCAGGCAATAAGACTGAGAGTAAGTAGGCCCAGTATTCAGCTTAACAAACAGCACCCTGACAATTAGTACGAGGCCATGGAAAGTTAGATGTAAAATGTAAGGTAATTCAACATCCAACTGAAAATTGAGTGGGTGCATTGCCATCAGATGAGACCGTATCTGAACTGACAATAAAGTGGATATGCTCTTCTTTCACATCTAAGTTTTCAAAATAAAATAAAATGCACATTTTAATAATATATACAAGAAGTAATAGAAAAATTCATACTAGGAATTAGGTAATGAGTCCCCTATCTCATGCCATGATTTCAAAACTAACAGAAATAAACTCTGGAGTTGGTGCCATCTGCAAACATAATTTGCATGCACCAATGGCAGTGTGTTAGGTAGCTGAACCAGCAGATCTCAGAGGCATTGATTCTCGCCAGACTCAGTCCTTTCAGACAGCTATACAGGAGTATTTATCCAATCTAAAATCACCTGGAGTATCTGATTCTATTTCCAAATTCCCAGAAATTCTTCATTTCCATTGGCTCTTCAGTGACTACCACCAGGCCCTTCTTTTTCCAGTTCTTTCCAGAATTGTTTTCCTAAGACAGAACTTTCATTTCTCTCCCTTGATGTTAACACCATTGATGCCTACTCAATAAACACCAAATGTCTTAGGATTCCATATAAGGCACCAAGCTTATTGCCAGCCTTATCTCCAGGCACACATGCTACGTTCCAACACCAGATTTAAGAGCTATTTAAACACATTATGGGCTTTTTTTGTGTTTTTGTCCAGGACTTTTCACATGCTATTCTCTATTTTGTCTAACTAGTTAATTTCTACACAGCATCTTTTTTTTTTTTTTGAGGAAGATTAGCCCTGAGCTAACTACTGCCAATCCTCCTCTTTTTGCTGAGGAAGACTGGCCCTGAGCTAACATCCATGCCCATCTTCTACTTTGATACGTGGGACGCCTACCAATGCATGGCTTTTGCCAAGCAGTGCCATGCCCGCACCTGGGATCCGAACCAGCGAATCCCTGGCCGCCGAGAAGCGGAACATGCACACTTACCTGCTGTGCCACCGGGCTGGCCCCTACACGGTATTTTAGTATCCATTTAAAATGTCAAATTCTGTGTAAAAAAGTCCCTCAGATAGATTTAAACTCTATATCCTTTGAACACCTCCATTCTAGTACTATCACATTTAAACTTGATGACGCCTTTATATGTTCCTATTGCCACTAGTTCTAGGGTTGGTTGAGAAACCTTGGGCACTGGCCCATGGATGGCCCTCTGTTTTCGTAAATAAAGTTTTATGTTCTCAGAGTCACATTCATCTTTTTACATATCGTCTGTGGTTGCTTTTATGCAACAATAGCAAATTGTGTAGCTGCCACAGAGACTATTATATTCAATACAATCCGAAAATATTAATTATCTGTCTCTGTACAGGAGAAGTCTATTGATCTCTGCACTAGACTGGAAATTCTTAAATAAGATATGTGCCACATTCATCTTTGTGTATCCACAAGTTTGCATACTATCTGAGCAGAGGACAAAAATAGTTGATGAATAAACGGATTTTTCTCAACCTTTTTCCATATTTCTTAGTATTTTTTTTTATGTTCCTCTCACCTACAGAAGAGGTCACTGTCATGAAGAAATTGAATTATTCCAGTAACTCTAACATATATTTGGCACTAATTATGTACACAAAAAATATGTAGAGAGAATTAATTTGATTAAGCTTTCAAATCTAAGCAGCATATTATTAAACACTAATTGGCAGATGGAAAATACCTTAAGTGATATTCAATGCAGGAATGTGTGATGGTCAAGATAAAGTAAGAGAAATTAGGTTGTAAATTTCAGAAACACTAAAGGACATATATCTTTAAACAAAGTAGACAAATTAAAATAGTGGCATAGGTGATTTCCTTTTCACATTTTATCTTTTTTTATATTATTATAATGGATTCTTTAGAAGTATTAATAATCCTTCAATACTGACTTTGAAATGTAGTGGTGAAGGTGATATTATGTGTTTCAGTGATATATATTAGCTTGGGTGTAAATATTATTGCTATCCTACAAAGAGGTTAATCTAACTGAGGATAACCAAACCAGGCATGCTTTTCCATCCTGGACTATATTCCTGGCATTTATTATGAAGATACATCCAGAGACCTACGTGTAAGAATTGCATTTCAAAATGTTAGATTTCCGATAATTTTGATTTTTCTCCAAACTAAAATAAGTCATATGTTTAATTGTGATTCAAAGAAAAAATTTCCAACTTTATCTTTATTTCTTTTTTCACATACCACTAGGAAAAAAGGGATTCTTTTAATGTTTTCCGCCAGGTTTGCAGACAATCTTTCTGACAGGGGATGTAATCTAAGGTTGTCGGCTCCAACAGCCAATGTAGTTCCCAAAGTGCTTTAGCCACTGGGCACACATAAAATATGTCCTTTGATTATTATCTCCAGCCTCCTCTCTAAGACCTGTTTCTGTTCATAACTCTTTTGGGCTGAGAGTCAACTCTAAGTTTGTTTTTAAGCAAAGAGTATTCCTTAAAGCTGCACTCAGGCTTGATCTGCTGGCTGCTTCGATTTCACAGCTATCCAGCTGGGCCACATTGTCTGCATGTGTGCTTCAGTAAAGTCTTAAAAGCATTTCTTTTCCTGTGACTGTTTGCAATCACTTCTGCTGACAATTCATCTATGCATACTAGTAGGAGAGCATTTTCTTTGGTATTTATTAATAGAGCTGCAATTAGAATTAACATTAGATTCTTACTCAGCTAAAATCCCATAAGGAAAGAATTTGATGGTAAAGTCATAATTGTATCCCATTTTAAGTTGAGAAATTAAAAATCTGTTGCTAAACTGCTCAGAGTTGGTAATTGAAAAATAAAATGCACAATTACATAAAGAAACACAGAAAAATAACAATAGTGCCCACAAGCAGGACCTAATCCAAATCAGGTCAATATATCAGACATGTGTATATATTTATATATATAAAACCTATTTATTTTTATTAGATCTCAGAATCATCCTCTTCTTGGTAAGACAACTTGCATTATGCCATCTCTGGACTTCACCTTCACAGACAATGTGCGGGCTCATCATCGTGAATGCATAAAATGCTGTCATTCTAATTGCCTAGTGGATTTGTCCTCATTTATCTCCCTACAGTTTGGTTTCCTTGTCTGTGATTCATGGAATAATCCAATGATCTAAAAAAAAGAACTAAGGGGAAAACATTTTTCCCAATCAGTATATGTAGTGAAGTCAAAGGTCTTCTCTGTCCACGGAATGCAGTGAAGCTGAAGCATTGTGATTTTAATTCCATTAGCCATGTTCTATGAGGAAACCCACAGCCAGAGGCCCAGCTACCTCTTTTCGTAGATAAACTTTTATTGGAACACAGCCACAACCATTCATTTATGTTTGCCTGCTTCCTGGCTACAATAGCAGTGTTGAGTAGCTTCAGCAGAGACTGTAAGGCCTGGAAGCCTAAAATATTTACTGAAAGATTCCTTAAGGTGGGCCAGCCTGGTGGAGTAATGGTTAAGTTTGTGTGTTCCACTTGTCAAGCCATGCTGTAGCCACATCCCACATACAAAACAGAGGAAGATTGGAACAGTTGTTAGCTCAGGGCCAATCTATCTCACCAAAAAAAAAAAAAAAAAAAACTCTTAAGGAAGAGTTTGCCAATTCCTTCTCCAGAATATTGGAATCTGACAGTGCTCTCAAATTAGAAGTTCTGCTATCTCTGATCGCCATGGGTATTGGAAGTAAAAGTAGTCAAGATATTTATTCCAGAGACCTTAAATGTACCACTGACATGAAATATTGCTTCTCTTGACGTTAGACTGACACCTTTTCTGAGCTTCAGACCAGACCACTCAACTACCCACTGGTCATGTCAACTTGGACATACCACGTCAGCAAATTCTCTTCTTTTTCCCATCGTCTAGTCAGTCCTCCAAATCGCTGCCAGAGAAAGCTTAGAAAAGACAAAGCTTATTCTGTATGCCTTAGCACTGCTGAAAATATGTAAGCACCATCCCAGATTCTTTAAAATAAAATCAAACTACTTAGCCTGGCTTAAAATAATCTTCGTGAGATGGATCAAATCTTGGATTCAATTTATCGATGAACTGGCTCCCTGAAATTCCTCCCTTGATTTAGATAGTTGCCCATTTCCTCAAGCTTTGCCTGCTAAAGACCACACTTCCAAAGCAACAGCTCAGATATTAACCTCCCAAGAAAATGCCTTTAGTTTACGCTGCGTAACCTCGGTTAGGTGTCCCACATATGCACCTCAGAAGCACCCTAAGGTTAGCCATGTCAAGGCCATGTGACCTTACATTGGAATTGTTTTGTTTACTTTCCTCAATGACTTATTTAAAAGGTATAAGCTTTTTGAGGATAAGGCCTTATTTTGTTTTTATTTCCAGTTTCTAAGTGTTTAAAAAAATAAAATACCTTTTGAATATTGAATGAACAAAGAGTACTGAGTCTGCTTGAGTGAGACACAAGAACGTAGTGGAAAATAATTCTAGAAAGGATGTATGGAATGAGAAAAAGTGATTTTTGTGACGTGTGCTAATTAATAAAAGCCTCTTCTACAACCAGAACTCTAAATAGTTTAGGCACTATTTGAAAAAAATTGAACAGAAAACAATGTCCAAGTGAAAAAACATAAATCCTGACTTCTTCAATAATCAACAATTCAATTATATCAGATATTGTGTTACCACAACATGATTTTGTGGAATAAAGGCAACTGGCAACTTCACTAAAAGTTTGTGAACTGAAAAAAAATTTTACCCTACCTGCAAACATTATTAATCTGGGTACTAGAGACCTCTACTTTACAACTTAGAAGCTATAATTACAGTTTACTACATTCAAATTAGCTTATTATCTACATTTTACAGATGAGGAGACATACACAAACAAGGAAGTTAAAGCATCTATTTCAAGGCCATAAGGTAAGTAATAAATTCCTACCTCCTTTCCAGGGCTAATGCTTAAAATTAGGATTTTAGTTATCATAGTTTCTTTACAAAGTTTTCGGCAGTAAGGTAAGAGCTATTTGTACAACAATAAGCCAAAGATTTCCCTGGGAGTCCTTTATTATTGCACGACACTCTGTAAGAAATGTGTACATCATAGTAGAAAAATCACGAAAACCCTTTTTTTAGTCTAAGTAGTCATAGACTGGTAATAATAAAACTTGCTAACTCTAACGGCCTAACAGATTGCAACAAAAGATTTTACTTCCGAAAATAGATTCGATTTGGCTGTCTGATCCTTATCTTTCACCAAATATGGTGATTTCTCTGTCTTAGCCATCTAATATTTTTAATGCTGTCGGATATTTTTCTAGCTTTCTCACAGAATTTCTAGGTTATAAAACCTGTGAGAAAAGCATCTCATCTTTGAAAACAGACAAGTAACAATAGATCATTGTGGCAAAACAAATTATTTACTTCCTAACAAGGAACAATCTGAGGTAGATTTTTCTTTTAACTCTTAGAAATCATGTCATTCGATACCAAATAAACTGAGAATAAAGGAAAATTGGGACTGGGAAGAAATCATTTCAGTGAAAAATTGGAACAGAGTTTTTACTATTTGGTTCTTTTACTTCTAGCCACCAAGAGTTGTGGGTAACAGGTGCATCTCTGTCATGATAAAGGTCCTCAAAGGAAACCCGAGTAAAAGGCATTTCCTAGAAATTCTGTTAAGCAACTCTGCACACAGACACTTTCAACTTTAACATGTTCACTGGGTAGTTGTTAGAAAGCCAAAGTTGTAAAGAAATAAAAAGCTAAGATGGAAAATGGCAAGTATATACTCTAGAATACTGCTCTCTAAACACCCGTAGCTCCAGAAACACCGGATGTTTTTAAGCGATCTGGAAATTGGCCAGTCTACGCATCTTTTGAATCAATCTGTATGCTTTTAAAATATGTTTGCGTTTAATTGTGATGGGCAGTAAAGTGAACTGACTCCAATTCTGATCTTTGTAACACTGACTTTAACAAGATCAAGAGTCATGGAAATTCCTCTTTGCTGTCACTCACTGACAGAAATATATGAACAGAGCACAGCAGGAGGGGCAACCTTGGAAAACACCAAGGGGCAGAGCAGCAAGGCAGCGCAGACTGAAGGAGAGGCATCCCCACGGAAAGAACAGAATACACTTACAGCGGAGACAGAGGAAAAGGGGGGGGACGGCCAAAAAGGTACTGTCGACATACAACAATTAGGGGAGAAGTTCACCCAAAATATTTATAAATGAAATTAGATTAGTATAAATATCATATTGAGCAACTCACCCTAAGAAAAAAAGTTCTGGTACTAATGATAGACTATCTTGTCATACTGCAGAATGAAATTCAAAAAGCATTGGTTTACCTAACAAATACTTACTAATCAAAGAAGTTACTCCAATTTTTCTTGGCTAGATTAGAGTACTAGTAAAATATTTAGCAGTTTTGAGTTCAACTAAGTGTTTCTACAAGTATTAATCAGAGAGTTGAAGGCCTTTAACCACTTTAAACCAGGATGTGTGTGTCAAGGAGAGGGTATGTGCCATAGACTGAATGTTTGTGCCCTCTTAAAATGTATGTGTTGAAACCTAATCCCAATGTGATGGTACTTTGAGGTGCAGTTTTTGGGAGGTGATTAGGTCTTCAAGGTAGAGCCCTCATGAACGGGATTAGGGCTCTTTTAAAAGAGACCCAGAGAGGGGCTGACCCCATTGCCTAGTGGTTAAGTTTCGTGCACTCTGCTTCAGCGGCCTGGGTTGGGTTCATGGGTGAGGACCCACACCACTCATCAGTGGCTGTGCTGTGGCAGCAACATATGTACAAAACAGAGGAAGACTGGCACACATGTTAGCTCAGGGCCAAGATTCCTCAAGCAAAAAGCGGAAGATTGGCAACAGATGCTGGCTCAGAGCAAATCTTCCTCAGCAAAAAAAAAAAAAAAAAAGAGAGAGAGAGAGAAAGAGAAAGAAAGAGAGAGAGACCCAGAGAGATCTCTTGCCCCTCACACCATATGAGATTTCAGTGAGAAGACAGCTGTCTATGAAGCAGAAAGCAAGCTCTTGCTGGAAACTGGATCTGCCCCTGCCTTGATCTTGGACTTTTCAGCCCCTAAAACTGTGAGAAATAAATTTCGGTTATTTACAAGGCAGTCAGTCTAACGTATTTTGTAATAGAAGCGTGAATGGACCAAGACAGCGGGAGAGGATATTTACGTATGTTTTTTAATTCACATAAAATAAATTGTGTTCAAAGGGAAAAATATCTCAAAGTCTCAAGAATATTAGTGCTTTAAAGCTATGTAATATTCCTTTCCTCTATCAAGCTATCCGTATTAATAGTGCTTCCTTCTAGAAGATACTGTCATGTTTTTAATCCCACGGTGTAATGAATCTTATCTCATTTATTTTTAATACACTTCTGTGAGATAAATAGTTATCATTTGCATCCGTAGAGATGTGAAAGGTGACATTCAGATTAACAAATGACCATCTCTAAGTGAGCAAAATAAAAAGAACTTGCCTTCCTGGTTTTTGGACCTATTTATTACTATCTTAAATAAAATGAAGTTGTCAAAAATAAGTTCATGCATTTAGGATATTGTAAACTGTGATAGTTATGCTCCAAGAGATAGATGATAGGTAGGTAGATAGATAGAAAGACACAGACACAAAATTAAGTAAAGATAAATATTAAAAATATGGAATAATAGGGTCACTGACAAAATAGTTTTCATCTGAACTGAAAATCAGCTATCTAAAAGGAATTTTGAGTAACTCTAAGAAACTAAAGAGTTAAATGGATAGAGAAAGGAAACAAAGAGAGAGGAAAAAGGATAAAAGCCAACTAAAAGACAGAGAAATACAAATAGATCATTCTAAAGAGTTGTTTTTTGATCCGCCTCAATTTGTCCATCAAATTGTGAAACTCCAAGAACAGATTAAGCTACTCAGGTTGGTATGATTGTAACAATAAGAATTTCCAAAATGTGCCCTATTTTGAGAGCAGAAGTTAAAGTGCATTGACTGTTAAAAATAGCACAATCACATGAAGCTAATCCTTTATTAGGACCAAATTTCATCAGTGAAGCCATTTACTTTATTTTCCTATTGGTAATGTCATCAGAGTGGCTACTATAAGTACAAAGTGGTGTATGTGTATGAATGTGTGTGTATATATATACTTATATATATTTATACTTATATACCATATGTACATATATTATATACCACAAATTTATACACATATAATTTATATATGAGTAGAAAGTGTTTTACTTATATATATATAATATTTACATTTTTATTTATATTTTAGATGTTTATTAATATATATAATGTTACGAGAGTGGGTAACTATGAGTACAACTTTTTTATATATAAAAATATATATGTGTATACACACAGGTAAACACACACACAAAAGTGTGTGTGTGTGTGTTTTCAAAAAACATTTAGACAAAGCAACTGAAGAAATAAAAATAAAGTAAATTTGTATCAGTAAATTGATGTGTAGAACATTGAACCAAAAGTTACATTCAATCATGATAGAAGGCTTTAAAACTTTGTACTTGAGACTGTCCTATTCAACTTTTATTTTTTCAATCAACAATTTGGATGAAGGCATAGAAATTAAAAAAATATTAAGAAGTCATCTTAAGAGGATATTTCACTTTGAAGAGTATCAGAATATTAGCAACCTTGGAATTCTAAAAGATGTTTTTCTCTGTGAACAAAGGAAAGGACTTATGCTCTGTAGCTTTAAAAGATAAGAAGCAGAAGCAACTGATATAAATTGTACTAAAACAGCCAAAAGTCATAATTAGTGCCTGTGAAATATGCAGAGTCCAAATCACAGTAAGCGTTAAAGCTTAAATTTGATGGTAATTCTTCAGAGATATTTTACAGGAAATCCCTGTATGCTATGGGAGTTTGAACTTGTTGACTCCTAAGATCTCTTCCAACTTTAAAATTTTATAGTTACTTCCCAGAATTAAGAGGAAGCTCTATAGAGTCATCGTAGATATAAACACATTTCAAAATCATTCTGGTTGGCAACATATGGCACAGTCGATCCTCATTATTCCTGGATTCTGTAATTTGCAAATTCACCCACTCACTAAAATTTATTTGTAACTCTAAAACTGATACTCACAGTGCTTTCGGCGTCATTTGAGGACATGTGCAGAGCAGCAGGAGTTTGAGTTTTCTGATGCACACATCCCCAGCTGAGGTTGGGAAAGGGGACACTCTGCCTGCATGTTTTAGCTTTCCTACTCTACAATGTCCTTTTCAAGATGTATTTAGTGCCATGTTTTTGCATTTTGGTGCTTTGTGTTGATTACTTTGTTCTTTAAAATGGCCCCAAGCATACTCCTGAAGTCCTAAGCAAAAGCAGGCTGTGATGTGCCTGAGGAGGAACATACATGTATTAGATAAGCTGCCTTCAGACAAGAATTCTAGTGCTGTTGGCCATGAGTTTAATGCTAATGAATCAAGAATATGTATTAAATATGGTGTCCTCAAACAGAAACACACATAAACTAGATTATGTATTGATCCATTGACAAAAACGTCGTCACCAGAGGCTCACAGGAATCTAACTCTGTATTTTTTAGGATTCACTAAATGAGCGTTCCAGAGACTTTACAGGACACAACTACCACAAATAACGAGAACAGACTGTATTTCCCCATATAAAGGTAATATTGGATATATAAATCTCTCAAAGGTGTTTGCAATTAAGAAAAGGTTCTAAGTTAAAATTAGCTTTACAAATGAATACATTATGCTTTGGTATTCTTAGTGTATTCTTTGTGAAACAGCGATAAATGCAATCATATTTAGGGGAAGTTTCTAGCTCTTGTGATGGAAAATCTTGTCCTCCTGCCGATAGGTACACACATAACTTTCTATGTCTTGTCCTTACTCCCACATTATGAGATCAAAATATCTGGGGGACTATCTAAAGACAACGTTGTAACATATAAAGTAGTTTTTAGCATGCTCTTCTATATACTGAAAGCTATAGCTATCAGTCAACCAGGGGGCTATTTCTTAGTGCCAAGTTGAGATCAGCAAATCCGAGCCTCTGGCTGTCTGCCCCTGATCACAGAGGAAAACTTGCACTGCTGTGTGTCTGTTCCCACAAACCTCCAAGCCAAACTTTTTATAAGGCTGTTATGCAGCCCGAGAAATCTAAAGAGTTGCTAAACAATTGTTAGCACTAGTTGCACTACTCAGAACTTACTGTAAATATTTACAGAGCTGCAAGCTACTCAAATCCACACTCTTGCTCAATTATTAATGACATTAAAAAATAAAATTTCCCATTTGCATTTTGATCAATAGCTGTGTACTTTCTGAGATTCGTTCCTCAGTATCTATCCCTGATTGTTAAATGTTTTTCTTCAGTCCTGTACTTCAGGTATTAAAAAGGGGACATCAGGGGGCCGGCCCCGTTGCTGAGCAGTTAAGTTGATGCGCTCAGCTTCAGTGGCCCAGGGTTTCACCGGTTTGGATTCTGGGTGCAGACACGGCACTGCTCATCAGGTCATACTGAGGTGGCATCCCACACAGGACAACCAGAGGCGCTCACAACTAGAATATAAAACTATGTGCTGGGGGGCTTTGGGGAGAAGAAGAAGAAAAAAAAAAAAGATTGGCAACAGATGTTAGCTCAGGTGCCAATCTTTAAAAAAATAGGGGGGCAACGTCATAACTTAAAATTGGATGAGAATTATTGGTTTTAGAAAACATATTTGCTATATTAAAATTGGCAGCAAATCCTTTTATGAATTTAAACTAGGGGTGTAAAATATGAGTGCAAGATTATCTTTAAGTTTATAAAGATATTCTAATGGAAAGCTAACTTCTGGAAGATCATGCCATGCTGTGTGACCGGTTATCACAAAATAATTTCTTTCATTTGATTATCTGAGCCTCATAAAAAATAGCTTATGTACCTCAAGTAGATTCAAAATGAATCTTTATGGAAAACAACAAATAAGGAAGGCTTAGGTTATATTTGCTTTTTGCTGTGAAGTCTACATATTGCCTTTTCCAATCGTGAACAAATTAAGAAGACATAGCCTAGCTGCCAAGACAGAGAGCTCACCAAAATGAAGTAAAAATGGCTGACTGTAGTTTTACATGGGAAAAAGTTAACTTCATAGTCAAAGAACATGAGGGTCATCAGGATGACAACCACGGAAATGAGTTTCAGAACAGTCTTCCCCCAATAGTCAGCAACAGCTTTCTGGTACTGAGAGTGCAGCTATCTTTAGCCTTTGTTTGGATGATTATCAAATGAAAATGAACCCAGGATCATCCATTTCATTATTGTCTAAGATACCCATGTCTCCGGGTTTTTTTTTTTCATTTGATATACAAAAGAAATATAAAATGAACAAATATGAAAACATATGGAAGAGAAAAACTCTAATTTATTTAAAATCATTTTTACTTAGCTTTCTCTTTTCTTAAGAAATAGCCAATATATTTCTCAAAATTCACAAAAAATAGGAGAAAAACAGGCTTATATCCCCTACTTTGCAAAAACTCTCTGGCTTTTACATAAATTCTAAAAGGAAACAGACAATTCTTTGTAATTCAGATGATATAAAAACTAGTGGGAAAATCAGTCCAAAAATTAAAGTATTTGTTAATTCAGAAGGATTTAGGGTCACTCTCATCCAAAAATGCATCACATGAATCTTAGGATGACAATGAGAACGACATGCTTTAACAGAGAAAATGATTCCAAACAGGAGCACATATGTCCCAATTCATTAAAAGATGTAGAAATTCATCCCACGAGAAATACATCATAATTGAAAACAATTTCAAGTTTTCTTGAACAAATCAGAGAAAATAACTGACATAAAGCATCTTCTAACTATTGTTGAGATAAATAGAATTTTTAAAGGTTATTTTTAAAATTTGATTCCAGGACAGAGTTCTGCTACATGGTTATGAAACAGAATCATGCTGTGATCCAAATGACGTTATGACAAGCCCTCTTATTGTTTGTAGGAGATGTAAGGGTTAAAAAACAGTTAATATTTTTTTTTCAGTCTTTCAACAGAAGCATCATCTAAACATTTTCGTGAAGGTAACTCTCTTCCTCTGTTTTCTTTCCTCCTCAATTAATTCAATGCATATGTAAGGAATCCTTGAGCACCACAGGTTTATTCAAACTTACTGAGTGAAATTGATCCAAAGAACCTCACTAGAGCATTTTTAATGATGCTGATTCTATAAATTATTTTGTTAATTTAGAAGATAGTGATATTAGACAAATAAGTTATATTCTAAAATTCCTGGACAAGGGGAAAAGAAAATATTGGGTAATGTACCTTCTATACAAAGTACAAAGCATGTAAGACATGGATAAATTACACAAAGTATAATTTGAATTAATAATGGAAATGGCTTACTAATTTTTACCGTTAAAGCCTTTGAATGGCTTTACTCATTGAATGAGTAACCTAGCTTTTTAAAACATACAAAAAAGTAAAGCAATGTAAATAATCAGATAAAGCTACTAAAAACATAGATTTTTTTTTTTTTCTCAGTCAGTCTAGGTAAGTCCAGTCCAGGATAGTTGATAGTATAGTATATACTATAATAAAGTCCTTTTTATACAAGTAGATTAAATATAGGGTAAAGCACAGATTATGGGCATTAAACACACTAATATTTATGAGTAGCATCATTGTTTCCTCATAACTGTACTTTAAGCATTAATGAGGCAATTTAAGTTAATATTAAAAACTTGTCATTTGTTACTACCCTATTCTAATGAAAAGAAGTTCTGTAACCAATTTATACCTGAGTGCAAAGATGTTTCACTTTTTTTAAACATGTGTAATACTTTTTAACCTAAATAAATGTGGTGTTTCCACATTTCATCTGAAACCTTGGACACAAAGTAATACCAGCAGGGAGCAGGGCTGGAAAGTTGGACCTGTCAGATTTTGCTTGAGCTGAAAGATCTTTTACATATATCTGGCCACATCTCTAATAATTAACTGAGAGAACAGGTTATAGCCTCTTCTCACTGGAGTTTGATCAGTTTTCTCAATTCCCTTCCCGAGAACCAATAGGCATGGAAAACCCATCACTTACTTGATAAGTCCAAGGGAAAATACCAACAATCAGAAATCTCATCACAGAATAAACCCAGATTACTAATCAGGCATTTGTTCTCCCCATCTGTGAACTTTCAGCCATCTTTGACCAACACTAAATAATCTCGGCTCTTCTGTAGAAGAAATAAATCCCCATACATGCTTAAAAGACAGTTATGGAACAAGAAGCCAGAGGAATGGTTAAATGCTCTCAATCATGGAAGTAAATAATATAGTATTAATCTCTTTTATGGGCCAAGTACTTATACAAGCGCTACATATAATCTCCAACAATTGCCCAAGATATATATTATTATCCCCTTTTGCAGATATAGAAATTGAGGCTTAGAAAGATTAAGCAACTTCCTTAAACTTATCAATAGCTAGGATTCAAACCCAGGCATTCTCAAATGCAAATGCAAGTTTGTTTCCACTATAGTACAGTTGCATTTGAGTTAAGCAGGTCTCAACTCGGGCAAATTCTCTCTTAACTCATTTACTTTGAAATTATATCCATCTCAGAAATTATAAAATTTGCCAAGAATCACAGAATCTCAACGTCGGTGGACTGAATTAATAGTGAACTGTGTTTGCTCTCTACTTCCACTTTAGCTGGTTAACAAAGACATTTGCCATCCTCTGTCAGGATCAGTTTTGAATTACATTAGTTTGAAATTATAGCAGATTTTCAGCAACATATCACTCTTATGCAATGTGACTAACCCATATATCATGCTGCCTCAAATATTTTACAAAAAATTAGTTTCTGCAAGTTATTTGCTCTCCTCATGTAGAAAGATTTTTTAAAAGCAAATGTTTGCGGAATGGTTTTGAAATTAATGTCTGTGGATGGACCAAATCTTATAGATTGTAAATTAGTTAAAAATAGTACTTGTTATATCCAAAAATAATAATAAATTTTATTTTCAAACAGTTTATTAAGTCACCCCCTACACATTTTGATATGATACGATGTTAAGAGCGGGAAAATGGGATACAATATTGGATGTAATATATGATCTCAACCAAACCAAAAAAGCAGTAAACAAAAAGACTGAAAGGAAATGTTCTAATTTTTATTTTCTTTTGAGGAAGATTAGCTCTGAGCTAACATCTGCTGCCAATCCTCCTCTTTTTGATGAGGAAGACTGGCCCTGAGCTAACATCAGTGCGCATCTGCCTCTACTTTATATGTGGAATGCCTGCCACAGCACGGCTTGACAAGCAGCGCATAGGTCTGCCCCTGGGATCCGAACCGGTGAACCCCGGGCCGCCGAAGCAGAGCACAGGAACTCAACTGCCGTGCCGCCAGGGCAGTCCTGGAACTGTTTTAAATTTTAAGTGTCTAAACTACAGTGTTTAGGAGAATTTTAACTACCTTCTTATCTACCCAAAGACACCGAAATCAAGCTTTTAAAAGTGCATCTTAATGAATGATCACATATGAATCACGTGGTCCTCATCATTGGCAAACGTAAAGGCTTGTCATAAATACAGCCTAAAAGTATTTAGTCAAAATATCAGTAAAAACCATAACTAATTAAACTACTCTTATTATAACACATACAGTATTGACACTTGAAACAAGATAACTTCGAAAATTGGTGAAAATATATTTATTAGGATGTATTTATACTGATCTTGGCAGACACTCTTCACACTTAGAGAGCTAAAGTGGAAAAGTGATGTCTGTGCCAAATTCCTTCAGAAATGTTACACACTCTAATATAGTGTACATGACAAGCCTGAAGTGTTGAAAGGAAGCCATTTGAATTATCTGAGCACAAAAAAAAAGCATCTGGAAAATTACCTAACAACTGAAACATCCTATCCACATTTTCTGGAATCTCATAATGCTGAAAGGATGTTCGGCAGGTCCCGAGTTTAGACTAATTTGCAAGCTTTTGAACAAGTATAACAATCTCAAAAAATAAGTACTATTTCGTGGGCGTATCACTAATGAAATAGGATTTTAACAGAAGAAAAAGAATTTTAACCTCAATTGTGTTACTTTTGTGTTACAATTCCTATTGCAACATTTATATTTGGTGTCATATTAAGGTGCACATAGAGATAATAACAGGAAACAAGGGTCATAGTTCATTCTTTGTTCTCGTCCCTAAGGCTACCAAGCAGGGAGTGAGCTAAATAAAGCAACCTAACTCTTTGCAGAACACTTCTGAAAGGAAAAATGACGGTTCATATCAGCCAGGATGCTTCTGCTAATGGCTTTTGGATCTTTACTTCAGAAAGCTGGAGTCAAGGTGTTTTCCAGGGAAAACCCAGACATTTCTGGCTTTCTGCTCTCCTTCCATAATGGTGACCTCTGACCACCAATGTGCCATTCAAGACCTACCCTTTAAAGCTGACCAGGTAACAGCTGCAAGTAGGACCTTCATCTTAAGTATTCCCTCCATTTCCTCTCCCACAGTCCATATTATCTCTTTTCTCCCAGCGTTCCTTTTTCCTTTTCCAGGAGACTACTCCATATGATTTGGGAGCCAGTAGTGCTTTAGTAATTAAGGTGGCTTCTGTTGCCTGATCATACCAGTGGGCATCAAAATACTAGTTACTACTCGAGACCCTAGAGATGACTGTAGTGGCCCATGGTAGACACGCACATTCCTACCACTCTTTTGGTAACAAACTCTCTTTCTTTTAGGCATCTCCTCTCCAACTCCATATTCCTACTGGGGCTGATAAACAGATCCAACCCTAGAAATACTGGTAGGTTGTTGAACCAGCCTGGGCTCATGGTAAGACTTCCTAGTTTCACGTGCCAGTTCATATTTTTTTCTCTCAGGCTAGTTTGTTTCAGGTTTTGTAAGAGCTGAGATTACTAGAGTTACTGAGATTACTAAACCATACATGCAGGGTTGGCAACATTCAATATCCAAACTAAATACGAGAACCATATTAGGGGCATGACATTTACTACCTGAAAAGCTGCTCCTGTCTATCTCCACCTCTTGCACAAATTCTAAGTTCATTCCACTTGTTTTGATAACAGAGCAAGGTTTTGGTTTTTGGCTTTCTGTTTCTTTCTGCCATTTTGGAAATATTTGTGACTGTCGTGTTGGAACTTCGGGTCTCTGACAGCAGAGTTAATCTTCCTATTCGCAGCTGCCTTTATAATATGGTTGGAGGTAAAAAAGTCCCCAACTTATTTTTCATGTAAATTCTATAAATGAGTCTAAAACATCAAGACTTTTTTTCCTAGGATTTGTGATTGATTTTGTTTATCAAATTGTTTCGTGATATAAGAGAGATCACAAAAGCTTTAAGGAGACAGAGGGCCGTCCAGAAAGTTAACAAATAACACAAATGCACTTTGCAATTTCATAGTTTTGCCCCCAGTTCATTTCCAGAACAGGCCTAGTATGTAGGCTGCAACCTAGAAAGTGTTGGACCTAGAACATGGGTCACATTCTGGAATGCCCTCTGGTCCAGTGAATATTTCAGTACAATTCAGAGTCCCAGAGAGATTTATAACTTCTTAAATATAAAACAAAACCATGAAAGATCTCTATAGAAATATGAAATACTGCAGAATATAAGCTATGGGCTAACCCAGACGCAAAACTACAAAATAGCTTAGAAATCAAGTGAACAAACCTGGTGGGCCACGAATTAATCTTGACTCATCCAACAGAGTGACAGTCAGTAAAAAAAAATTGGTCTGGTGTATTCCTTTCAGCATTTACCAAAATAGGATGTTAAAGAAGAGAGTTGTAACCCATTGCATGTTTATTATTTTACTTCGTTTCTTAAATAAAACAATAAAAAAAAATCAAATCGTATTTATAAAATGCCTAATCAATACAATGTCAGATGCTTTTCATCTTTGTGGTTTTTCATCTAAGAAAACTATGTTAAAAATCTGCAAGCTCAGGTAGATTAATGAGTGAATTATTTCTGCATTTGATTTTTCCATTTGAATGGAGAAAGGATTTGAAAAAGAAACTCTAGAAGGAATGTTAGACTGACAGTAAAGTACAAATCACTGTGACTACTGCTAAACAGATACCTCCTCCAAGTCATTTTTATTAAACATAAAATCAAAAATTATAAATGTATCTTTAATTTAGTACTGTAAAAATAAGTTTAATTAACTCTCTTTTTGTCATTTAAAGGCAAAAGGAAGCCATTTTTTCAGATACTACTATAAGAATAAATCAATTAAAATTATAAATTGATTTTTTAATGCAGGAAATAAATAAATCTTTAAACTATTTTAAAAATCAATGTTTTACAATTTAATATAGAAATAGTCTAAATCTAGTTATATCTAAGCTATTGTAACTACTTTAGAGTTAATCAAAACAAGGCTTCCCAAGCAAACTTTTTATATAACAATCATATTGGATCAAGTGCGCAAATAAAAATAATATATAACTCATTTCAGTAAAATGTTTTGTTAATTACCTAAAATACCAAGAAATTCAGACACAGCTTTTAGAGGTCATTTTAATATAGCATAAATGTATTTAGTCTTTAAGGACAATTATACAGATACTCATTTACATGAAACCTTCCTGTTAATGGATAGAATTATATTCTTGAAATCCATACCCTCTCATGTTTTATTAAATATAATGAGATCATTAAATATTAAATACTTCCTTCAGTAGAATATTGCCAGAATATACAATATTCAATGAATTAAGTACTGCACTTAAGTATTCATCAGTTGTCTTCATAAGAATTTGGAACTCTGTTAAATTTTGTTCTTAGTTTATTTCTCTTATTTTTAAATGCCTAGGCTTTCTGCTTTCTTTTATTGCACTTTAATTTTATAATGTTTCCTTAAAAACAGGTAGATGGAGAAATAATAAGTGGGTTGGGGAAAAATATTCATAAGATTTAAAACTTACAGAATCCTTAGCATGTGACCGGCATGGTGTTAAGAAAATTATTTCAGTTAATTCTCACATTAACCTATGAAGTAGATAGTCCTATTAAACCCAACTTCACAGCCCTACAGCTGAAGAAACTAAGATGTATACACAAAGTCACATGCAATTTAGTGGGAAGCAGCACAAGTTATTAACAGTTTTAATTTTGATTAAAATTTAAAAATTGGCAACTAAGATGGTATTGTTTTTTATAGTATACATTAGCTAAACAAGTATTTTTTTGTAAACATATGAAACTAAACACTACAGAAAAGCATAAAAAGAAGTATGTTCTCCTGGAATGCAAGATGACACTTTAAGTCATCTAGCCATTACCAACAACAGAGTTAGTTTGCCCATTATAAATGCACAAAAGCAGCTACAAAGCTGTTTGTACAACGTATTAATTTTAATTGTCATTGTTAATGTCTTATCTATTTAAATAACAACATATTTTAAAATGTTAACCTGTTAATCCGGTGCAAAACTAATGTAGGTCTAAGGTCAACTATAATGAAACCTGTCCCAAAGGGCAAGCCAACTGAAGGGATTTAAAATCTAGGTGAAAACTATGGAATATTTGACCAACTTTCTTTCACATTATTAAGTATAAATTATTTCTTAAAATTCGTGCATTTAACAGAGTTAACTAAATTTTAAAGCCAGAAGAGACTTCAGATGTGGTGTAATACACTTACTTCTGTTTCAATATGAAGAAACTCCATTTGGCCTCCAAGTTTGCAAAGACAAAATGGGCATTCTAGATTAGTCATGAATGACACCTTCACCAAGACACTGTACTGCCTCTACTTCGTCTTTTGTTTCTATCTATATCCCCAAACCTAGAATTATATCTAGAACATAGAACTGTGCCATACACATTTTCTAAACAAATTAATAGTTTTTTAAAAATCACAAATATTAGAGATACACGATTTAGGCAGAGTACAACTCAGTGCAGTAGATGGAGAGATAAACTAATTGCATCCTTTTATTTAAGTAAGCAAACAATTTATAGATAATACAAGATTTCAAGATTGATTTTAAAGATAGGAGAAACTGTTGCCGAGTTAAAAATAGTATAACCAAAGTGTTCAAAACTTACTGAAGGGTTGAATAATAGGAAACATATGATCAAACTAATTCAGTTAAACATAAGTTTGACTGAGAGTAGTAGTTAGGTAAATAGACAGAAACTAAAGAAAAGTAGGTGTTCAAAGATGGCAAAAGAGAGTTTCAAAGCAAAGGAACCTAAGATAAACTGTACAATAATATTGTGTGATCCTAAGAATGCAATCAAAGTGAAAAGATAGTTAAATTTATATGATGGCAACACATATTTACTGAAAATTTACCATATGTTAGGACTGTGCTACGTGTTAAGGATGAAACAATGAACAAAACAACTAAAAACTCTAGTCCTCAATGAGAGTATGAAGAGAGAAGTGTTCTATAACTAGGAAGTTACAACTAACACAGGTGACCATTGGCTAGAATTTGGCCTGAGACCAATGTGACTGAGGATGCTGTAAAGGAAAAGGAAATAGTAGTAGATAAAATATATACAATGGAGGCTGGTGTCAAATCAAAGGATACTAAGATCCAGCATCTAAGATGTCCTTTAGGAGAAGAAAATGCTTCTCTCACAGTGTTTCCCAGAAAGTGAAACAGGCAGGAAGAAGAGGCAAAAGCAGCATGCAGCCTGGCTCTGGCTGGGTGGCGGTCAGTAAGCGGATGGGGAGTATTGGAGAATCACTAAATCAACTCAGGTGGTCTCTTTTTTTTAACTTCCATGTCTGTGGTCACAGCTCCAAATCAGGACCTCCCCTAGAGATAATTCTCATCCTTCTCCCCCCAGATAAGAGCTGTGTTCACTGAGTTTATGACAGCACACACACCGCTGCAGGGGGAGAACTGGGCTCATTTATCCTTATCAGTTCCACCAATTAGGAAAACAGATGCATCACAGAACAGTTGTGGTACATTAGTAGATGGCAAGGCACTGCATGGTCTAGGGAGTCGGGGAGACAGCTGGGCATAAACAAATGTGAGTCGCTGACTGCTTGGAAAGTTCCCTATACACCATAACTTTTAATAAACACACATTAATAATCACAGTTAATACTACAGTGTTTACATAAAATAATCAGGCCAGATTAACCAATTTTAATTCAGCTCACACCACTTACTGAAGGCCTACCAAGTTTGAGTAGATTATGTAATAGCAGAGCTGTGAAACTGAAAGCTATCCATAGAAAGTCTGGTGGGTAAGACAGTCACACTGATAACAGGAAGAAGATAACAATGAAGTATGCTCAGAGTCCTATAGAAGAGAAATTCAGGGTGTCAGAGAAAATTTCGTGAAAGAAAATTGGAGCTGAACTTTAGTTCTCCTTCACAGCTAGCAGAGAAAATCCCTTATATACGGCAACTCACCTTGCATTGCAGAAAAAAGCAGAGACTAGCAGTTTAAAATGGCATCTGGCTGGGAGAATTCCTTGTGTCATGTCTCCCAACTTCACAGTGAAAATCCTAAAAGAAGAGACAAGCTAAACGACGGCATCTGCTGAGTCAGCCAGGTTCTGCCTTCACATACCCATTGCTGGAAACAAGGAAGATCACTCTACTCCTTACAAAACCAATGGATCTGAAATCCAAATGCAGTTAGTGACCCAACCACACCCTTCTTAAAGTGCGTATGAAGTCTTTCAACCTTCCTTCAATTTCTTCTCTCTGATTTAGAAATGTAAGATCTTTTCTAAATAGAAATGAGAAGCAACTTTCCATCCCATGGGTGTACCTATTTGGCACATTATTAATACTTTCCTTTCTACCTTCATGTGAGAATTGCATTCCCCATAATAACAGTGAGAAATGGAGTGGGGCAACTGCCTGACACTCAAGGGCACATAATCCTCACGAATTAGGTTCTCTGGGCATGTACACAAAAGGATCAATCACTAACTTCATTACAAGATGAAACTAAAAAAATCTAGTCACTCTGCAAGTCAGGTCACAAATTTGACAAATTTGAATAAATATCTTGCAGGAAAAAAGTTAATCAAGTAAAAAGGTTAAAATCAAGTTTATTTCAAATGGAATAATTATTTTTACTTGATAAATTATTTATTACCCCTCACTTCGACCCAGTATTTTCTCAGTCTCCGTATTTAACAAGATATTTAACAATATCCTGATTGTTCTGTACTCAGTGTTCCTTCTCCGAAAGTAGACAATGGCAGTCGTCTGATGAAGTTCATTCAGAGGCTTTCAGAAATGCTTACTCAGCAGTAACTGGCTACACCAAAGGAGAGTTGTCTCCCACTAATGGGGTCAGCTAACCCATGGACCACTTTAAAAATATGAAATCATAGTCCGAATTTAAAACGGTCAATATGAGCAAGATCTTTTCTTGGGTTAGATTAGAATCTTTTAATTGCATTGAAGGTACATCACTTACTGATGCATTAACTGAAGTACATCCAATTTAGACCCACCAGCAATTATCAGGTCAGCACGGCTACTAAAATAACGGATTTATTAAAGAGCAAAAATGTTATAGAATAATTTGCTTTTAGTGACATTATGGCTCACTTCCCATACATCTGGAAGAGTTAAGTATATATCAGAATATCTTAAATGGAAAATGTTTAGCAATTTTGTATCATTTTGTATCATCAGAAGGAAACATTGATGAACATGCATTTTTCTTCTCCACTCATCTTAATTTTTATTAATGAGCTATGATTAAAAATTAATTTCTAGAGTAATTCAAATCTCTATGACAAAGTATAAACTAAAACTCTTTATACTCTATTAGGTTAGCTTAATAAAAGTTATATTTTTACAAACCTTGTGATATTACCTAGGTTTAGTCACCTTATCTTGACTCATATGTCAAAAGTCTGCTTGATTAAGAATTAAAATAACTGCTGACCACAAGTGCCCATACCTTTTTTAATATATTAAATTCAAATACTGAATTATAATTATGACACAGTTCATAAAGTTATAAAAGAATATTACAAGCTAAATATTAAAATATTATAACCATATGCATATACACAGACCAATAAAAATTCACAACTTGGGCATTAAGTGATGGAATTATATAATTAAATCAAAACCTGATCAGGCTTAGAACAATAATTCCTGAGGCCAAAGCATGAACCCACATGGACAAAAACCCTCAAATCTGTTTTTTTATTTCATTTTATATCCTTCTGGTGGCTATAGAGAACTGGATTCAGAATCTTATTGCCTATTAAATTTAACTATTAGAAACACTCTCTCACAAAGCTCT
This sequence comes from Equus asinus, assembly GCF_041296235.1. Taxonomy (NCBI): domain Eukaryota; kingdom Metazoa; phylum Chordata; class Mammalia; order Perissodactyla; family Equidae; genus Equus; species Equus asinus. The sequence continues at coordinate 4,894,015 of NC_091807.1, forward strand.
GGACATCAAATATGGCTTGTTCTCAAGATTACTTCCAATTCCACATGCAATGATTAGTACCTCTCTTACTTAGTAATGTTCGGCATGTGAAAGGCATGATATCATATTAAAACGTGTGTGCTTTGGGAAATGCTGCAAGTTCAATGGAAGCAGGAGTCTCAGAGAGCGGGTGGGGTGGTTAGCAGTAAGCAGCTAGCATTTGGAGGCAGAATGAGAATACCTTTTATGTCACACTTAATAGTTTGCGCTTTAATTAGAGTTGAAAAAAGAGAGACTGTAGTGAGCTTTACGAAGAAGAGAAATGTTACCAGCCTTTTTTTTTTGAGAATCTAACCCTGGAGACACTGTGGAGGGAAGGAGAGAGTGGGCACAGGTTGAGAAGAGAAGGTAGCAATAGTACAGGTAAAAGACTGCAAGAATCCAAACAAGTTCCTGGCAATGGAGGTGAAAAGGAAGGGCCACATATTAGGGACTGTGGACTAAGTTAATGCAGAAGGGCGGGGAGACGGAGAAGTTAAGGAGGCATCAAGTGAGTTTTTGCATGGATGTTTGAGCAGCTATGATGGCAGTCACTGAGACAGGGACATCTAGAGGTGCAGAGGGTAGGAGGGGGCGGCTGAAGGGAAAAGATAATGAGTTCAATCTTTGGAGCTGTTATGTTTTTAGTGCCTACACGTCTTTTGGTAAAGATATCCAGGAGGCAGTTAAAAATAAGAGGTTGTAACATGGAAAACAGTTCAGGCCTGGACAGGTAGATTTGTGGGATTAATCATCACTCGCCCTCAGGCTCTTGTTTGTGCCTTAATAAATAAGTCAATCAATATATTATTTAAAAGGAATTTTTAACATTTTTTTTCTTTTTGATCTGCATTCTTTACATCAAATTGTAAAAAGAAGTCAAGGAAGTGACTGTAAAAAGCAAGCACGAGACACAGTTAGGAGAGAGACAGAAAAGCTCAAACACATTTGCACAACTCTATTGTCTGGTACAGCAGAGTAGCGATGAGATGTTGCCAAGACAGTGAGTAAAGGTTAAATTATTTTTAGCATTTTCAACAGGAGGTGGCATAGTATATTACAGAAAGGTTTCCATCAAAAGTGGTAAAAGTAAGTTTCCAGTTGCCTATAAAGCTTATATGTGTTGCAAAACATTTTCTCAAGATGCTGGATACATTATGTTACTCTAAGGTGAAAAGTTGAAATCCAATGTTTATATTCCTATCATAACTAGAAAAATTAGACAAAAGCTGTATTCATTGAAACATGCCTGACTGAATTGATCTCTCAGGTTGTAACTTTGGGAGCCTACTAAATGCTAGATACTAACCTAGGCACAAGATACACAAAGCTTTCTGCCCTGAGGAACCAACTGGCTCCCTCTCCTGGAAATATGTCATTCAGCCTGCTCTCTGGAAAAAAATCACATTAACTCCCTTTAAAAATATCCTTCCAAATAAACTGACAAATACAACAAATTCTTAGTATTGCATTAATAGCAGACGATGACTAACCACAATGAAGAAAGCACTTGTAGAGACAGAAAGTCCAAAGGTGATTTAAGTTTGGGCAATTTTTTCTATAAAAAAATAATTTTTGGAAGTTGATAATTGCACTTACATATATCACACTCTCTGGATGTTCTGATATTTAGAAAACACATTTTTTTTTCCAGTTCACTTTCATAGCGCTAAAAATATGTATATATTTTAAAGCCCTGTGTTGTTTATTGAAATTGCAAGAATGACAAATAAAAGTTGTAATGCAATGCAAAGCAAAGGCATTTTTGTCTTTTTTTTTTTTTTTTTTATAGAGTTTGACAGAAAACTCTTTTGGCTGCCATGGCTGAGTTGACAAGTTAAAAGGCAAAATAATATGGATTAAATGCCTTTACATCCTAGCAGGTGTCTAGTCATCAATAATATTCACTGAAGGCCATCGTGTGCAGGGTACTCCTCTTCATTTCCTAATTCCCTGCTTGGCTTTCGGCAGAAAGAAAAGGAGATAGACAGTGATTTCCGATGCTGCTAAGAACTCTCCACAGAAAAGCTTTCTTTGCAATGTGCAAGTATTATTTCATCAACGTTCTCTCAAAAGTTATCCATGAAATTCCTCATAAAGTGTGTTTTATTAGAAATTGACATCTGTGGAATTCCAGACATAATAGTCAAATTCCAAATGACTACACAGAAATAAGGAAATCTGTGTTTTCAATGAACAAAAATTAGATGTCGACAGGAACTCTCCAAGAGTAGAAACAAAGCCACTTTATAAGGATTTGTTTTTACCTTGACACTTGCAGATTAGAAGACGCAATCTCCAAAGTATTTGGTACAAAATAGGCAACTGATGAAAGACATCTTAGTAGTCATTTTAGTGGTCTAACGGTTATAACACAAAAATGGTACCTAAGAAAATAAAATATCAAGGCTTCAATATTCAAATAAAATATATGGAAGTGTAACTATTCCATTTCAAAAGGGGCACTCTAAAAAGCCTTCTTAATTAAAGTGACAACATTTTTTAAAATAGAATGTTTTCTCATTTTTACCTATATTTCAGTAAAATGTTACCATTTCATATTTTAATATTTCATACATTTTTTGTGCTGAGTAATTAATCTATTTAATTTTACCAGAGAAAAGTACGTTTGTATTGTATTTTAAGAAATTAGCTCCACATCTTCAGACTAGTGTTATTTTTTAAACCCCAGCTCAAGTTCTGAAGAATTCTTTGAAAGGACAAAGATGATATTCCATATTATACATGGTACTCACACATATAACCAAAGTAACATAACCCCAAATTCTAATCCTTTCCTCAGTACGAACCCACACTTCTTTGCCTTTTCTATAATATTCACTCAATTAAAAATGGTGTGTGTGAGGGTACATATTATAATAAAAACCTATAAATACAATTTATATTCTTGGTAGAAATATCATCCTGTTTTAGCTTTATATCCAGATATTTAGTTCACGTTGATAGACTGTCTGCATAAATTATCACTAAAAACTAGTTACATCTGGGGAGCTGGCCCGGCAGCCAAGTGGTTTAAGTTCGATGCGCTCCACTTCGGTGGCCCCAGGGTTCACAGGATCAGGTCCCAGGCGATCTACACACTGCTCATCAAGCCGTGCTGTCCCATACACAAAGTAGAGGAAGACTGGCATGGATATTGGCTCAGGGCCCATCTTCCTTGAGCAAAAAGAGGAAGATTGGCAATAGATGTTAGCTCAGGGCCAAACTTCCTCACAAACAAAACAAAAAACAAAAAGCAAAATGTATCGTAATTAATAAAACACAATTTAAACATAAAAGAGCAGGATTGGCAATGGATGTTAGCTCAGGGTGAATCTTCCTCACACACACAAAAAAATATTGGTGCTGGCATAGTGGCATAGCAGTTGGTTTCCTGCTCTCCACTTTGGCGGCTCAGGTTTTCATAAGTTTGGATCCCAGGCATGGACCTACACATTGCTTATCCAGCCATGCTGTGGCAGGCATCCCAAATAGAGAAAATGGGCAGGATATTAGCTCACGGCCAATCTTCCTCAGTAAACAGAGGAGGATTAGTGGTGGATATTAGCTAAGGGCTAATCTTCCTCAAAATAAAAATAAAAAAAGTTATATCTGTTTCAAACACTATTTTTAGATGTACAGTCTATATTAATTTTGAAATACTAAAAGTGGATTTCATTTTATGGCTACATCTAGAAACACAAGTGAATATTTCACTTAGAAAAAAAAACTAGCCAATGTATATATTCCATGACCTTGAAAAAGAGAAATCCTAAAAGAGTTATTTTCTCACTGAGAAAGTATCCTTCTAGTACAACATCAGAAGGACACACAAACCCACACGATTCTTACTCAACTAAAAGTCAGTGAGAGAGTAGAGATATCAAATCTTGGTGTCCCACATGTGTGCACAGCATGTCAGCTACAAAGCTCCAGGATGGCCACTTAAAGACTTGATTAGATTATTTAAATGGCACAGTTTAAAAGTTGTGGATTTTCTGCAAACCTTGCTTGAAACAGGAGTTATAAGATAATGTGAGCAGGGTTTCTCTTGTGGTTTAAAATAATGCCATCCATTTAAATAGAACTGTACTAAAGCCAGAAAAGCAAGAGAATGTGATCACCCCATAGAGCTTGGCAATAGCTCCCACCTTGGTAGTACATTTTTTGGCTATGTTGTTGATATTTGATTTCATTTAGTTTTTGAAATCCATCTCTACAAAAGTAAGATGACTCTTTGTGGGAATATATTTAATACCTTCAACAAAGAAAAAGACTCTTTGCCATACATTCTCATTTACCTGGAAGGAAGAAAGGAAAGGAGGGAAGGAGGAAGGAAGGAAGAGGGAAAAGAAAAGAAAGAAGGAAGAGATAAATAGGCAAGTAGAAGCTGTCTACACTTAGTTACAGAGTGCACTTTGAGTTGTCTCTATAGCTACAGAGTATCCAAAATGCAAGTTATTTAGCTTTAAAGTATGTTGCTGTTAAGACATTTTATGGCCACTTTTCTCCCGGTATTTATTTATAGATTTATGAACAGCAATATACTGCATACATTCTGTCTTTTTCTTCCTTCTATATTCCTCCTTTCTATAGTACTCCTGCCAAACAACCTTAAATTTTGCAATGAAAGAATATGTTATAACCTTTTTAAATTTTCTGTGATTGTTTTCAAGATTCTCCAACCTTTCTCATCAGATTGCCCTTTCTTTTAATTCCTATAATACTCTATTAAAAATATTTTACAATGTACCACTAGAGCAACACGTACCCAAAATTCTAAGGACCTAATGTAAACTTTGGATTTATTTATTTTTTATTTTCTCTCACAATGTCTCCATAATTTAAGGGCCTAGAATTTTCTGGACGTGATACTAGGCATTTTACTATGTTAACTAATTAATCCTCACAATATCCCGTGAGATGGATATCATGATTTTCATTTTTCAGGTGAGATATCTTAGGCTCAGAGAGGTACAGACACATGCTCAAAGTCACACAGAAATCAAGATCAGAGGCTAAACCCGCATAATTTAAAGGAGATAACACACTACCACATTCTGCAGCTGTAACGTGTGGTTACATTTCTCTAACTGCAGATAACAGTACAACACAAAACAGCAGCTTATTATTACTATCATATTACTAGGAATCCCAAAAAGGACTAAGATGGAACTGAGCCTGGAAGACAGTCTCACCAGGTTACTTTCCAAAATGTGACCAAATGGATTATTTGAGAACATGAACATGTGCAAAAACTCTTCTTATCTGTTTATATTTTGCTGCTCATAATAAATTAATTTGAAACCCATTAATAGGGTAAGTGAGGTGATCATCACCCTGAATTAAATTTCCTAATTCTGTTCTTTCCATGGCAATTGTAAAATCCACAGGCTTAGCAATGGGTGGGAAAAAAAAAAAAAGAATGTCCCCTGCAGCTGCAGCTGACTTTCTGGCAGACTCAGAAAGCAACTGTGTTGGCAGCTTAACCAGGCATCTGGGCTGTCGGTGAATTAGTCTGAGTACTGACCTTCTAGATAGCCTATAAACACTCTGCATTTGCCTTGCTCCATAACGAAGAGAATTTAACTCTTTGTACGATTATGATTAGAGGTTACTATGAATTCCTCTCTAAATTAATCAATGCAACCTTTATCTAATGACGTACTTACAAAGGAAATAACAAGCATTTGGCTTTCTTAAGAACAAATTCTATTTGATAAAAGTGAAATTTTGGATTAGTTACAACTTGTGCAAACTGGTTTCATGAAGTGCTATCTCATGATTTGAGGCCCTTTAGTTCTCTAACTTTATCTTTAAGAGGGCACACTATTAAATCAGCACCTAAAGACTAAAGAAAGGCATCCACCCTTGTAGACACCAAGAAAGCATTTCACCACTTCCTCTTCTAGACTCTAGTAGTCCTGCCTGGAAATTGTCTGAAAGTCTAAACTACTTTTGGAGTAGTTTAAGAACATAATGTTTATTTTGAGCTTTAATGAATATAAAAAACTGTTGTTTATGGCACTTAGTGTAAAATTATTTTCACTTATTAAAGTCTATTCCCAGAATCACTGAGCTTTTTTTCTCCCTTTCAGGCTGGTAATTTCTAATAGTTTAAGATTTTTCTTGCCAGCGTTTTAGGTGATGACTATTTCTTCAATGATCCCTCTTTTAGTCATCCATGTCTCCCTTTACAGAGAATAGGGTGAAAAGCTAGAAATGCAATGAATTATCTATTCATGCGCACGTGCATTTTTAAAACAAATGGAATCATATAACAATCAGATTTATTTGTTATATACTTGTATACCAATAACATGTCAATATATCAATAAATACTTGACTATATATGCATATAATACATATCCATTTTTTACAACACATTGTGTATCAGTAGAATTTTACAGAAAGATCTAGTCGTTCATATCATCCTTTTATAACACTTTCATCTAATCAAAACTTTTAATGATAAAGACATAATCATATCCTAACCTTTGCAAAGTATATTCATTTACTTTAACTGCTGAATTGGAGACAGTCTTCAAGTTGAAAGAGACCTTGGAGCTGATCCAAGTCTAACACCCTCTGAGTAACTGAGCCCGAGACAGAGCTGTTTCCCCACATGACTGAGAAAGCCAGTGGCATAGTCAACATCAGAACCTTAATTCTGGATGCCCTAACCCTTATACTTTCCATTTACAGTATGCTGCCTCTGAAATAAGATTTAAATGAGATCATGTTTAATCTAAACTACAGCAGAGCTTATTTTAAACTTCCATCCAATTTTGCTATAACAGTCTTCTCATGTAGAATTTCCCCTGTGGTCTATTATGATCTTTGGTTTTATTTTTTTCCACACAATGCAGTTACAATTACATGACTTCAGACAAATTTCTGATATAAAGAATACACACACACACACACACACACACACACACACACACCCTGAATTTACACTAACAATGAGAATTATCTAACATAGGAGATATATGAATACTTTGAAAGTTTTCTTATGGCATTTCAGCAAGGAAATTCCACTGCTCTATTTTCCTTTACTGTTTTAAATGAGAAACAGGAGTATTGTGTTTTATTTTAAGTCTAATAAACACAATTAGGTACAAATGTTTTCAAATAAAAAATAATCTATAATCAAATATGGAACATGACGTGTCTACTAAAAGGACTTGAACCCAACTAAATCATAACTAATCTTAAGTAGGTATATTTTAAATACTTGTTAATTTGGTCTCTGTTCACTAGAGAAAGTTGCTCAAAAAGTGAAGTCTTTCATTTAAAAAACAAATCAAGATTCATATTCATTCACGAACAAAAATTTATTGAACAACTGTGTACCAGACTATATTCTAGAAGTAGAAGATGAAAACAGTAAATAACATCTCTGCGCTCACAGAATTTAGTGTCAATAAGGAAAAGGCAGAAAATATCACAACGTTAAAAAGACAAGACAATTTCCGATAATGTCGCTAACGTCTTAGATAATGTCAGGGGGAATACTTTAAATTATTAGCACATTTAGATTAATTTCTTAATGGTTAGATAAGCAAATACACCTTTTTCATTTCTAAATGCTTGTCATATCTCTCTAGTTTACACCATATATTTTTGTTTGTTTAAATGAAACTAGAAGACAAACTTATTTGCAAGTGCCTTTATTCTCTTTCAAAAATTTTTATCTTTAGAATTTTGGATAAGGAAGTTGGCTTCCTAAAATGCCAAGTGCTCCCCAGTCTTAGAGACTTTAGTTTCAAACAACCATTGTTCCCTTTGAAACCTCTGCTGATTGACACATTAGGAATTAAATGTAGAGACTGCTTTTGTAAGTTCTGTTTTGTTCTGTTTTGAAGTTAATATTTCATGAAAACAAATCAATGATTAAACCATTGCTCTGCTTTTAAGAACTGTTCTGTTGTGGTGTTTTTCCCCAGTTTCACCTCTGAATGTATGTAGCCAATAATAAGATTCTTTTTGAAAAGTTGACAATTTGTAAACTGCAAAGCCACTATAAGAAGAGCTTCTCCTGGGACTGGCCTGCAAAACACCAGTACTTCCTAATTATTGTATTCCATCCTTCCACTCAGATTAATGCCAACACAGGAAGACACAAGCACTAATTGTAAGACAAATTAGATCTTGACACAATCAAAGGCAACTAGGGGAGATAGATTTAAAGTTCTCATTTTCTTATAAGTTGTACAAAAGAGTATATTAAATTTGCGGTAAGATATTTTCTCCAAATGCGGTTGATATCAATTATACCTGCATGTCACAGTGTTAGAATTCTTCATTACCTGTGCTGTCACACCACAATGAGGCTCTGGACATGCTGACCAAAGGTCATCCAAAATTCTTATTTAGTTCTTTTCTAATCTCTTTCACCATGAACGATGTCTGTATCCACTGGATCCATAAAAACTTGATCGGCGGATGTCAACTATAATTTTATATCAAGCCTCATTTGGAAATTCTATTTTCTGTCAGTTTAATAAAGAAAAATATACTTAAGGGTATAAAAGATATACATGCATCCTCTCCATTATAGTGTTGCTTTTATTCTCTTAATTATCATCAGTCCCTTTTCTGATGTTTTCACCTATTCTGCTCTCTGACTCTGATCTGAAAAGAAACCCAGAAATCCCTTACTTATTGTTGTTGTTTTTTTTAGTCTACCTTTTAAAGTGAAAAACACCTTTAGATCCATGAGATATAAATCTTTCATCATTGATAAAACGTGGCAAGATGAAAAGGAACCTCTACACAAGCTTCCAAAGGAGCATTTGGAGAGAGAAGATGAGGCTCTCTGAAAAAAAAATGATATGCCAAGTAATCTGTCGGCTGTCACTGATCACTAATAGTCAGTGGTTTATGCTACATCGCCTGGGATGAATCTTCATCAAAATAATTGTGAAGGAAGCCTCTTTTACTCTAACACTAGATCGCCAAGAAATAAATAATGACCACAGGAAGTTATGAAAAATGCCAGAACGTTTTTGGTGTTCATTCTGGAGCTTGAGTCCAAGGAGACACCATAATGTTAGAGATGTGTTTTAGTCTCTTGCCCTCTAATTTTACTTCTAAAATAATAAGCAGTCACCAGAGTTACAAAATAAATTTTGGTATTTTTGCCATTTAAGAAATGAAATAAAACAACATGTAGACTTTCTATATTCTGGAAGGAAAATAAGGTTCAAGTATAGTCATTTAGGATTTAGATTTTTTTATCAAATATCATGCTTTATTTGAAGTGTGATGTATTTTAGAAATAGGCTATCTAATCATCATTGATCCTGATGACAGTGTTATTTAACTTTCCATAATGTAATTCTAGTATCTAACATATTAAAGTTGAATATTTTCTTATTAGTATCACTGCCAAAATGTCAACTTCCAAAAAGTGGATCATTCATTATCATAAACACACTGCATGTTTTTGAGCATGTAGACACAGCAAATCTGTGCAGAACTTTCATAATTCTTTGTCTAGTCTAAGATTTACTCTTACAGTGATAGTATGTAAAAGGTAGCAAGTATTTTTGTAATAGAAATAATTAAAACCCAAAACATAAATGTCAACTTTTTATATAATCTTAAATTTTTTACTTTTATTTATTATTAGGTTTCTTCCCATTTTAAGGTTATTGCAGTATAAATTCGAGTTAGCCAATCCTTTGGAAAATTTTCATTTGATAGGAAGTGAAGGCATTCCTTGTGAATGAACAATCCCAATTCTCTACACAGTTCCCCCATTCTGAACTCTTCCTCGGCAAGTGTTTAACCACTGGCATTCATCCGGATACTTGTGATTCCCACTTTATTTTGGGAGGCCGGAAGGCCAGACGTGAGCACAGAAGTCTAGCAGCACTTTCCCTTAAATTTATTAGTCTGGAAGATGTTCATCTCAGAGGTGATCTCTCTGCCTTGTAAGATGACATATCAAGGAACCATTCTGAAATCCTGTATTGATTCTATCTTCCACTGATAAAAGATTGCCAGGTAAGAGAAAATGCAAAGAGTTTTCTATATAATGTTCACTTTTCGATTAAAGTAAAACTTCAGTGTGTTATGGTGTAAATAGCACCAAGGAGGATTTATTTATCAGAAATAAAGAAGGATACAAATTACTTTTTTCCTCATTCAAAATGACAGAACTCCAGTTCTACAAGGAGGGACATGAGTAGACAGCTCTTGAAGTACTTCATCCTTGTTTTCTATCTAGATTTTCATTAGATAATAAAGTAGTGATACATTCTTCTCCAAAAGCATTGCAAAATCATTAGGAAACATAACTTACAATTGTTTGTATGCAACACAAGATGATTTCTGATGGAAAAAAATTACAGTCCTTTTAAGTTTTCTCTTACCTAAAGCATTCCCTCAATCTAAAGGTATCTGAATGAAACTGTAATCCTTACCAAGAAAATACACCTCAGAGACACCAGTGTACTTAATCTACATGGACGGTGGGGGGGGGGGGTTAGCTTTGTTTTTTGTTCTCTAGTTTGAAATAAAGCATGTTACTTCATTTTGGACTATCAGGTACCACCAAGATCATAATCACAATTAACCTAATGACATCCTGAAAGATGAAAAGATTAACTGACAGCCTAATTGAGGTCACTTTTCCTACAGGGAAGTAAACTAAGTAAACAATTTCTTTTCAAGGGAAGCCTTCTTATTTCTTTTGTTTAAAGGTTTAATTCCATTTTTAGTACTTCAAATAGTAAAAATGTTTTCCTTGAGCTTATATATTTTGTAGTATTTTTATTTTAATTCAGCTCAAACTGTACAAAATTTCACCACTTTAAATTCTGACTCAATTAATAGTAAGAGTTTTGGTAAATAAAATAGCCAAGTACAAAGATTTTAAAAACACATACTAACATAAATATCTGAAGATTTCAGCATTTAATATATTAAACGTTAAAGAAATGAGGGAAGTTGTAAACTGTGATGTATCTTACAGCTTAGAGAAAGTTTTTTTCTGCTATGTGAAAATAGTGCCGAAAATAAAGACCTAAGATCGATAAACAAACTTAGTTGGTTAATAAAAGGTAATGCCACCATGTGTCCAAAACCACATCTTACGTAATGCACCTACTGCAAGAAAATGTTTAATGAATTGAGAACCGGACCTAAGAAGTCACTAAGACACAAAGATGACAGAACAGCACCACCTAGTTCCCTCTATAAAAGTTTCCAAATACGTATTCATCTCTGAATTACTTTGGAAAACTGAATATATTTTCAAAATAAATCATTTAGTATAAAACTACACTCTTGCGAGTTATCTCCTGCCACAGAGCATTTACCTGAATTGCTTTAATTTCAAAGTTTCCTTTAAAACAAAAAGAAAGCGAAATTAAAGATAATGATTAAGCTGAGGTTTTTCTAGCTGTGCATTGTACTACTGTAAGTATTCTAGATGAATAAGTCTCTAAAAAGAGTAATTATACATGCTAGACCACCACTATTATGATTTCCAAAATACTTATTAAAAAAATTTTACTCTATCTACTACAGGGACTGCAGGAAAACCACTGATCACTAAAGAATAGTATTCCAAAATACCAGACAATCTGTTAGAAATATGACATCATTTGCATACTGAGGTCATCATTCAAAGTTAAATACTAAAAGAAGTAACATGAAGTTGTCAAGAATATCTGTGGCCCATTCATACGATTTTGTATTTTCTCTCTAACATTTTAAATAATTGTATATAAAATTCATTGTATTTTTAAAGATTTTAAATGCTATTCTCATCTATTCTCCAGCTTTGTTTACCAAGTGATTAATATTTCAATCATATTCAGAGCAGTCTGAGCAGGAGGAAAGATTTCAGGAAGAACATTTAATCAGCGTTCTCAAGAAGCCATATTATAGCAGTACAGGTTTTAATCAGGCACGATGTATTGTAATATAAGCAAGAGACAGAGTTTTAATATATACGACACAGTACAAGGAGCATTGTTTCTAGATAGGACACTTTAAAAATGTTTTCCCTGAGGCATCAGCAGCTCTTTAAATGACTGTCGCTGGTAACACGAGAATTGCTCAAGCAGAACTTCAGCTCTAAAAAACTAAATATTGTTGCTTGTTACATAGATCCTTCTCACAGACCTCTTCTCCCCTACATTCCCTCTGCTGACCTGGTCATCCACTGTTCTGGCCCACTGAGCCTTTATGAAATTAAATGAATCATCCTCTTGAACAAATCAGTTAGAATAGAGCATGCTTGAATATTTCTTGTTCAATTGTCAGCTTCTTTCAAGTTGTATTAATAAAAAAAAGGAAGAAGCTGGCATCATACTGAGAATGTTTTCAGGATAAACGACTGGAGGAAATGAGAGCTCTTTAATCCAACCTTAAATGAAAAGTGTTAAAAGCCCACTGAGGTTTATAACACTGTTGTTAAGTCAGTGATTTCCTATCCTCACTGATACATCCACTTTCTGTTGCTATTGAAAAGATATTACTATAAAAATGGAATTTCTATTTCAGAAAATAAAGATTTAGGGTATAACATATTGTGATTTGTTTATTCTGTGTCTCAGCCATAGACTGTAAGCTCCTTAAGGGCATCAACTGTCTCCATCTTGTTCACTTCTTTACCAGCACTTACAACACTACCTTTAAACAGGTACTTGTTGAAAAACAAATCAATGAATGAATAAGTAAGCTTAAGAAGATCAAAGGCAATGAAAACTCAAATAACTGTAAAAATTTACACACACACACATTAAATGCACAGAGAAACAAAACTGAACTAAAAATGGAAACACAATTCTATCCACTCCCAAATAATAAAAATGACTAACAGAGCAACAATTGCCTAATTTTCAAAATTGATCTATGGATGTAATTTCATGAGAAAAGAATGTATGACCCAAACTCAGGTTGATGGCTATAAAATTAATTTATGAAATTCATTGACAGAGAAAGAAAGCTCTGAAAATTATATAGACATGTATGAGAATAAAAACCTCTCTACATGTGTAAAAACAGTAAACACTGATTAATGCATGGGTATATATCAAAAATTAAATTTTAGTGAAAGGTATTTTAAGAGCACACAATTAGTGTTATCCTGACTGTGTTATAAAACACTTTTAGGGGCCAGTCCAGTGGCAGAGCGGTTAAGTTCAAGCACTCTGCTTTGGTGACCTGGAGTTGGTGGGCTTCAATTCCAGGCATGGACCCACACACTGCTCATCAAGCCATGCTGTGGCAGCATCCCACATACAAAATAGAAGAAGACTGCACAGATTTTGGCTTCCTCACCAAAAACAAAACAAAACAAAACAATTTTAGGTGGAAAGAGAAAAGAAAAACTCCATTTCTGCACTTTGTAATCATCCATAAGATCCTTTTTACAACACATTGCCAAAGAATGGATGCAGTTCCAATCTCTCAATCTACGAGTGAAGAAACTAAACTGCATGAGAAGTAAGGCACTCAAGGTCTCTAAAGTAGTGGCACGACTTGGATGAGAAGTTAGGTCCCTTGATTCCTACCACTATGTCTCGCTTCTGCAGGGCACTTCCAAAAATTGAAGTCTGAATTAGTCCAATGATTCAATGATGAATAGAGAATTCTCACTACAAAAAACCGACATCCACTAGGCCAGCCTCACTGCCACTTCCAGGGTAGCTGTAGTTTGGCATGGCTGCTATTGTATTCCACTCAAAGATTGGGGGTATTTATTATTGTCTCTTCCTCTATCGCCAAATGACTCCCATTCTCCATCTTGGTACACTAAGAAGATACAAAGGTCTGTGGAGGAAGTATCCTTAATTCCTGATCAAGTTTATTGTTATCTTATAAAACCATCAGTAAACGATAACAAGATTATTAGTCTTCCTCATCTGTCCATATCCACCTATCAAACATAGCTGTTGTATTACAAAATATAATTTTATGCTATCATATCCTTCAAGGGTAATCTGTTCTGCCTTGTTTGTAGTCTGTATTTGTATAGTCAATAAAATTGGGTAAAACAAAACAAAAATTTAAAGTAACTATGACTTTAATGACCTCTCCCCGACCTCTAAAAAACTGTGATCTTATCTATCCACCAATATTTTTATCTTAGTTATTCCATGGAAGTGAAAGGACATGGAGAATTGAAGTTTTACAAAACCATTAGTCTTACTTCATCCACGGCATTTCCATGTTAAAAAAAAAAGCCAGTGGACATGAAGCTATCCTCTACAAATTTTACTGGACTTTTAAAAATATATTAAAAACTATATTCATATATTCACACAACTTCTTTTGTCATGCTAGTTAACATCAAATCTTTCTATAAAGACAATACCCTTAGTATAATATCCTTTTGATGAATATTATGGGCACTAATGTTTTTAATTTGGTGACTCTGGATAAGAATGTTGGCCTGAAATGCTTTCGCATTTAAAGCGGCAGATAAAAATCCTTCCTTCTTATATCAAATTGAAAATTCAATTTCTGAGCAGATCATAATGACTAAAACTTGAGAAATATGAAGGTGTGACTCTTCCTCCAGTGTTTCAAATACTATGTGGTTACACGTAGAAATTTAAAATATGTCACTTCTAGCCATAGATTTATAGGAATATCCTCAATATAATGAATACAATTCAGTAACTTACTAAAAAATTTTTCATCAAAACAGTAAAATAGTCAATAAAAATTGCCTCCCAAACTACTTTCCCTTTATTCGCTAGGCTCTGGAAAGTGGATCAGTCAGCAAGGGCCAAAAAGGAGCCACGATAAAGAAGGAGGTTATTCTTTTGTGGCTGTCACATCATCCTGATACTCACGTTTTAACATAAAGCAAGATTTTAGGTACTAACAGAAGCAATGGAAGAATATAATTCTTAATATTCTCAATATAGGTGGCAATAACCCTTAATAATTTGAGCTAGTTTAATCTACTTTGCATATTTATTTACTGAATGTCTGTTTCCATGTGAGGATGATACCGTGATTGCAGCACCTGGCATCAGGTGAATCTTAAGTTAGCCTAGTTAATATCTTTTCAAATGCTGATAGTCATAAAACTGTCAAAAATCCAAAAGACATCAGGGAAGTTTATTTTCCAAATCTGAAGAAAAACTATGTGACTTTTATGAAAAGCTACATTTCACTGGGACTTTTTAGAAAAGCATTCTTAAAACACTTTATGTGGAAATAGTCACCACAAATTGTAGAAAGTCTTTCCTCCCTTGGTGTTCCGCTCTCGGTAACTATGTTTAAATCCTCTTCAAAAAGCAGTTAATATTCCCATATTTCCTCCCACTGTCTTTCAAAATGCAAAAAGGAAAATAAATCAAATGCAAACATAGCAAACGTGTCCTCAATTGCAGAAGTATGACTAAGCATTAAAAAAAAAAAAAACAAACACCAACATTTAGCATTTTCTTTAAAAGGCCTTTTAAATAAAACAGATGGAATCTCTCCCACTTAAACTGAGAAGAATACACCCTGAATGTGTACTTCAGGGACTGCTCAGAGAATCTCTACTCTATAGCTTAGCAATGAGAAAAGCAGGTCAGTCTGCACCGATAATCTGGCAGATCAAGGTCAGTTTGTAATTCCTCTTTGTTTATACATTTATCCAGAAATACCAGCCACTCTAAATAGAACAATAAGATGATCTGGCTTCAAGTTTATCCAAAGTCATCATCAGGAATATTTTGGGGCTACAGATAGAAATTGTTTGAAGGTAGAAAAAACACAAGGAGTTATGATGCCCAGGGAAATCAGGAAGATTCAAAGCTATGAGATGTATGTTTTCAGTGCAAATTTGAACTGACTGCCTTAAGTGAAAGCGATGATTCCACATTTTATGTCATTATTTAAAGTTGTTTGTGTCTGTTAGTACTCATTTTTTCCTTCTCCCTGTACATTACATAAAAATGAAAATTCATTGCAAATATTTATTCTATTCAGAATACTATATTGGCACCTTGTCAGTTATAACATAAATACTTAAATGTTATTTGGCTACAATTAAAGAGATGTGTCAAGATTAAGTGGATTGGTAGAGAACTAATCAAAAAGTGGAATGAAAACATTAATAAAAGACACAGACCAGACATTCGATTGGGCACTTGAAATAAAATGAAGACTAAGTCTCTGTACTCTAGGGGCTTATAGTCCACCAGAGGAGACAGACAGATAAATACTCAACATCCAAAATGCTATAATAAAAATATACAAAGGGGTGATATAGATCATAGCACAGACAAAATAAAATGCTTAGGTCTCTCATGAACTAAGAAGACATAAATGCTTAAAATGATCAATAAAGGGCAGATAGCATTCTTTTGCCTACTACAAGGTACACATCAGATTCTGGTAAAAAATTCTCATAATTAAAAACTCCTATGGCTTCCTGGACACTGATATTTTTTAACCTACCATTAATAATAATATGGCTTCAAAAATAATGCAATTGTGTAAAATAAGGAAACAATAATTGGTTAAAATTGTCAATATATCAACTTACAAAATGCTTTTTTTATTGCAATAGTCATAAATAAAAAGAAAAAAAAGCAGCTGTATTTACAAATTAAACTCAAATTGTCTGATGATATAACACACAGAGGAATACAAGTAAGTCAAAAGGCACAATTAATGTAAGTACACTATCAAACTCATTCAATGAAGGAAAATATCCTCCTTATAAATAGTGACATGTACTAAATGAGCCAGTTCTTGTAACTATCCCTCCACAAATGAAGTTCCTATTTTAAAAAAATGTATTTCTCTCTCTTGCAGTTGAGTTCAATGTTCCTATATACTTTCACAGTTGTCCAAATTGCATACAAATCAAAAAGTGAAAATATAATGACTCAAATTTGGCAATGCAGTGTCTTTTGGCAGCCCATGAAGTCTGGAGGCAATTAATACTATCTAAAAATCTATAGCCTCAAATGATAACCAGCGTAACCTCAAGATCCCACCACAGCAAAATGTGTTAATGGGCTAGTTAAGGAATAGAGTATTGACTTAGGAACAATTTCTGATTCTTCTTTTTGTTTGGGAGAGTGAAAGGAACAATCTCTATTCAGGATAAGGGATACACATTATTTTATTTTATTTCATTCCCAGAGCAAACAACTATTTAGAAATAACAGATACTGTATTATGTGTCACAATGGTGAATTTCATTCTGCCTTGGCAGGGTAACTAGTAAGGGCAGAATGTGACTGCTTGCTATACTGGAGTCATAGATATACAATTGCTTTCAGAGACATCCTTCTCTGAATACCACCTACACATTAACACATGACAGTGAACGTACAGCCAGACCCCTGTTCTATCCCACATGATCCCTGAAAAGGCTTTGAAATGAGGACACGTGCACAATTAAGGCACACTGGATATCACAGTACATGTAACAAACTGGAGTATTATGAATCCTTAGGGGAACCTCATAGAACTAATACATTTCTAAAGAAAGCTGCACATGAGTAAAGAGAGCCTAAAATGCTAATGAGATCCTCTCAGTGAAAGCTATAGAAAAGTTGATTCTTGAATCCTGAAGTTGGGCACAGAATGGAACATTTGTATACAGACTGAAGAGGGAAAAAAAGAATTTGACATAAAAGCCCCTCAATAGATGATTCACAGAATTCGTGAGAAAATAAATGAAGCAAAATAAAAATACAACACTTGGAGAATTCAAAACCTCCTGAAAGGGTTAAGTATGAGAACTGATTTCCTATTAGAAAGGGATTATGTAACAACAGAGGGAAACTTGCAGCCTAGCATATGCTAATTTAGTCGGCTTTGCCAGGCGTTTCTGTGTGTGTTTGGCTGGCTGACTCACATTCCTTCCCTCCTCTTTTTTGCCATTTTTATTATGAGTCTAAAGGGATTGAACCCTCAAAAACTGCAATAAGAACAATAAGAACAACAAGTAAAAGCACACGTACGTGTTTTATCCTTGCTAAAACATCGGGGTACCCGCCTTGGAGGTTGAAAGGAAAAACACTCAATCTGTAAGTGTTCCACATCAAGGGCTTTAGCAAAACTCCCTTCTTTAACTATTCTTCATTCCCTGTTAATTTCTTTTAATGAGTCTTTCGGGTTGGTGGCATGGTCAGGAATGGGGAGGATATTATATTCTTGGAGAGTGTAAAGGAAGCTGAGTTACTATTCAGACTTCAGCACATGAAACAGCAGTAAAGGAATGACAATTGGATAACAAGCTTATTGTACATTTTCTTGTTTGTTTTTAAATACAAATATTCTAATCATCTCTCATTTCAACCTAAGTCTACTACTTAAGGATGACAAGCAGAGAACATATAAGGTATGAGAAGGCACACAAGGTAGCAGTGTCATGGACATTTTCCCCCGGGGGGATAGAGGACAAGTCAATGTAAAATAGGAATTTATTAAGAAAGTAAAAACATATTTTACACACTATAAATTTTAGTCCTTGATGTTTAAGTAAGTGTTATAGGACGCACTTGCATTTTTAAATGCAAAGAATTTTAGCAAAGAAGCTAAAAATATTTCTTTACAAGAACAAATTAATTGGCTTTATAAATTACACTGATTCAATATAAGGGCTATACACTTAGCAGTCAGCAGCACGTCCTTGTCAGGAAAGGTGCTTTGTCACTCTGTTCCCAAAGATGACTTTAGACAAACAATGCACTGTTACTGTAAATAAACCAGCATCAAATATATAAATTATTAGGGAATCAACTGACCTATAAAAAGACTTTCGTTTTGTGTGAAATTATTTGCACTATTTGATCACACTTAGCTTTAAGGTTTTATGTTCCTCCAAGCAAATGAATGGTTGTTTTTATCTTCTGAATACTCCCCAACGACATCAGCATCTAGCCCCCAGAATAATTGTTTAACTATTACTAAACAGGCGCTTCCCCTTCAGCATGCAGATTGCTGAAAGATAACTTAAATATTCAAGTGAACACTATTTGCTGACTCAAAGAGTTATCCCCAATGTTGAATAATGACTGTCTTAATATTTACTTGAAAGACCTCTAAAATAGAATGTGAATAATTAATGGGCAGCTCTCTCCATGGCAGATCTCCTTACAACCTCAGCCCTGCGTCTATTCAGGTAGCAGTGGGCTCTCATCACTCAGTTTCATAAGCACAAAAGAAGAGCCAGAATAAATGCTCAGCTCTATTGCCTATTCAGAAACTGTAAACTGTGTTGTATGTTTTTAAGTGGAAAAGTTAATCATTGTTATAGCCTAAGAAAATTTATTTAAAAAATAGATTTTTTAACCTTCGTTAAAAAGGGTAAAAGCAAATGATTGCTAACAAACTAAACTCTTACCTTTCTCTCACGCTTCATCCCTGAGAGCCCCAAACTCTGATTACTTACAAAATTTTAAAGTTGTCCTCCAGTTCTAAAAATAACTGTACACTTTAAACTTGTATATATGTGCATATATAGAGATAAATGATTGAGGAATATTTCTTTTCTCAATAAATACATCTCTGATTTCAGCATTAATATTTAACTGATACTAATTAAGCAGAATATTTGCTTTCCTAACTTTTAAATACATTACATACTTCTAAGATGAAAACAATTTCATATCTGCTTAAAGAAATGCACTGAAGACATTAACAGGACCAACTGGGCTCATTTCTTGAATAAAAATCAATATTCATAGTATGTTCAATTATTTTATTCTGTAGCAAACGGAATCAAAATAAACAAAGCTACATTAGCTCCTGTTATCAGCTGGGCTTCCCTTACAGGCTGCCCGTAATAACTGGTTCACAACTCTTACTTTTATTGAGGAACCTATTTGATGCTTTTGACTTTGTGATAAATAATGTTGTCCAGAGAGAAAATACTCTCTACTGATTTGACATTAACACAAATTCCACTTTATGGCAGTAAATAAACTATGTGAACATGCACTGAACAGTTAATTCCTATTTCTTTTAAAACTACTGTATATTCATAATACAGGAAACGCTCTAATAGGAAAAAAAAAAAAAAAAAAACCAAGAGACTAACTCCTTACTTACTAAAGGAAGAGAAGGATGCCATATTTCCCAGCCCGACAATTATCAGGTCCAAGACATGTAAACAACTGCATAGAAATCCTATTTTAACTTTGCAATTTATTTTCCTTAAATGACACACATTCCTGATAGTTTGCTAGAAAATATCTACCATCCATTTGATGAAAACATTGATAATTTTATTAGAATTTATTTATTACATTAATCTCTAGATAAAATATGTATTCTCTCTTTTGCTTCATCATGAGCTTATGCGATTAGAAATATTCTCTGGATTATTTTTGGTGGTAAAAAGCTGAAGGATGGTTCATGTCCACCATAAGCTATGAAAAGACTTCCTATTTCACTCATGCCACATGACTGCTTTCCTGTGTGTCGCCTGCCGCTGCAGAGCACATTAGGCCTGAGATGCCATTTGCATCATCACACAGCAGGGGGCTTCAGCTGCCACAGCTCTAGGTTAATCCTCACCCACCTCTTTACACAAGGAATTTGCAGAAGATGCCTTTTTTTGACACTATGGAACTGCACTCCAAAAATGCTTGACATTTTCAAATAAAATGTTGGCAATGAACTTGTCCTTTTAAATATTTTAGGTTAAATCAGTATATTTAAATCATGTCCTTCCTTTTTTCATGGAATGAGTTTATGATCTAATCAAATGCAAAATATTTGGGATTTTTAATCATGGAAAAAAATGGGTAGAAAAACATTATGTTAAGAACAATTGATCAGATTGCATTCACTTAAAGATGCATATGAAGAGCTATTGCTATGTACTTTTCTATAGGAAAACTTTTCCCAAACCCACATAGCCTACAAAATGTTAAAATTAACTCTTATGTACATTAGTTAACAAAGTAAGTGCTGATATATTATGAAGAGAAAGGACCACTTATCTCCATCAAAACTAATTAGGACATACCTAATATTCATTTCAACACTATCTATTATGCATCTACTAAATTGAGAATAAGAAGATTGCTCAGATAAGCAACACTCGGGGCTTGCCCTCAGGAAGCTTAAATTTAATAATCACTGGGCACTAGAGCTGTTTTAAGAGGGTAAACAAGCCAATTTCTGCCAATTCCACAAAGGAACTCTAATTTCAGCTTGTGACTTCTGCTTCCCTGATTTGCGATTTCCCTTCTTGAAGCCTCCTCAATCTACCTGGCCAGCTGCTGCACAGTGGGCGATTTTGCCAAGGAGGTTTAAGGAAGTCTGTTAAAAAAGGACTCTTTCTCAATAAATCTCATAGAATGCATGGCAGTATGATCCAGTAAAACATCTATATAATAAGTCTATGTTATATTATTAATGTACCCCAAATCCTTCATAATAAATAAATCTTGTCTCAATCATGATACCCCATAGACTCTTTATTTTATAAAGAAAACTGCTATCATTTGATGTTGACTTCAGGCCACTTTAAAATGTATGCTTAGGATGTCTTCTAACATTGTTGCATTTCCATTTGCTCTTTAAGTAATTTAAGTAAGTTTTTCTTTAAGTAAAATGACATCTCTCTATTTAAACGCAGAGCAAATAGTTTTCAAGTATCTGATCTTCTAGTGGAGAAGGCAGGAAGAGGCCATCTCAGTTGATGCTTACCTCTGTCATTATTATGTTCCCAGAATTCAAAAAGTTGTAGAAATGAGAAAAAGACAATGAGGCCAGCTTCCATGTATCAATACAAAATTAGTCCAGAAACTCCTCATATTTGCAGGGAGATTTCCTCAATTACTTAAGTGTCTGGTGTTTGAATGTTTAAATCATAGTCACTGGCTCTTATGTACAGACTCTACTTTTCAAAGTTCCAGCTGTTAATCAAAAAAGGAGGTGAGTTATATTCCAGGATCTGCATTCAGCGTTACAAATGAGCTTGATGAGACTAAGGTTATGACGTGCAGAGGCAAAAGAGTGGGAGAGACATGCTCTTAGGAAGTATGAAGTTACCAGTATTTTATCAAATGTACGTAAGTGTATTTTGTATTATAATTTGCTTTCTAAAAATATAAGGGGAGGTTTATGACACACACTGAGGCAAGTAATATGTATGTCCAATTTATCTTTTAATTTGAAGATCTTTCTTTCTAAATATAACATCATCATTTACCAGATTGTCCCATGGGAAAAAATACTAAAGCCCCAGTATTTGTGTTGGATATGTTTTTGTGTAAGAATAACTCTGAAAAGGAAATAAAGTTCTCAACAAAATCAGGGTCTCTCTATGCATGTCTATTTTCTGGTTATATCTTGACCTTCTTTCTTTTTTGCCCTCTCTAGGATTGTTTCCTGTGCTAAACAAAACAGTGTCCATCTTTACAGTGCCCCCTCAGGCATGGAAAGGGATCCAGGTTCAGCAAGGGTTAGCAGTTGAACTGGATCTACTCTGTGGCCAAGAGAAGTCTTAGTGACAGGTGGTAAGCCTTTGCACTCCTCGTTCTAAAGACATTCATTTCTCAAAAGTGTCCCCTGTCCTTACCCCAGATTTTTCCTCTGTCTATGATGGAGGAAAATAAGACAGGATACCCATAGCTTAACAGTGAATCAAATTTTGTTATCTAAGTAGTCTACATTCCAAGTTACACTTTGGTCAGAAATGTGCTTATTTTCTAACTACTCATTTCCTAAAGATACGTAGAGGATGAACTGGTAGATGTTGTAGAATAGAACTGTTTAAGCCTTTTTTTTAACTCATTTTATCATTGACTTGATTCTCACCACTGGCTTATCAGTCTACATACTAACAAGCCAAAAGGTTGATTTTGCTTCCCAGAAAAAGTAAAAAACTGGTGACAATGGAAAACACAGAGAAGATATGTCCAAATGAGTCTCTTGTCTAAAGTAATGCATATTGCAAGAGAGAGTATGGTAATTCAGAGAATAAATAAATTGATTAGTATTACTTAAGTGACAGAATGTTACTGGAGTGCTGATAAAGCTAAAAATAAGAAGCCATAGACTGCCTACAGTATCTGCCTAGTCATAACTACTAGCAGGCAGAGTAGACTCCCCCTAGCCAAAATCAGTTGCTCACTAGTCCCCCCACCCCTTCCTTCCCTGAACATAGAAAGGAAAGATCTGCTAAGTATTTAATCTGTGTCCAGGAAATCCATTTCATTTACACCTAACCAAGTCCTAATAAAACAGTAGGGCGGTGGGAGAAACATAAACCTGAACCCTGAAGCAATGTTCTCAGCCAAGACTAAGACAAGGAAGGCATGAGCAATTTGTTTGAGCAGGAACTGACAATATCAACAAAGTCTGATGTGTCTGTGAGCAGTGTTTGATAAATGTGAGGCAGCCATAAACATGAGAAGACAATTCAGTGGTGCTTTGTGCCCCCTCCCCCTTCTAGATCTTTCCTTAAATCCTCTTCTATCTTTTGGTGTATGAATATGGCCTGATCTAAGAGGCTCATAAGTACACAGATATCACTGGGCTGCTGCTCTTTCCCCAGCTGCTGTATAGGACGCTTATTTATTTATTTATTTGGACCTGCTGCTGGTGCTGCTGCTGGTTGCAGTGGTGCATTTTCTCTGGCATACCCACAGCCCTTCTACCACCACCCCCAGTCTGCTGTGAAAAGCAGCACTGTCTTAACCATTGGTTTACATACTTAATAAAAGAGACCCATGCCCTTAATAAAAGAGAATGCAGCTGATGGAATCTCTCCGGGTAGTGAAAGAGTAAATCCTTCTCCAGGCTGAGAGAGAGAGGCACCGGCAGACAGTTATTTTGCAGTGCACTGAATAGACAATTCACAGGGAAATGTTGAAGGCAGAGAGGAGGCGACCCCCAAGTGCAGTCCATTGCCCTCATGCTCTATCATAAATAATCTCGCACCAGCCCAGAGGTGTGCGCAGTGATGTGCCGGGGCCAGCACACACAGACTGGTAGGGAAAACACATCCAGTGGTGTCGAATTTTCATGGCAATCACCAAATTAACTGATTCCCCTACATCACACTCCTTTTACCCTGCGTGGCGCGCGCGCGCGCGCACACACACAGACACACACACACACACACAGCAGAGCTGAGAAATGCAAGTTACTGAGAGGTGAAGTGGGGTCTCTGGGAGGATATTTCAGCACGGATTAGAAACCTAAGTAATGTGTCAGCCACGGGGTTACTTGGGCGAGGGTGGGGGTGTGAGCGGTGGGAAATGGGACCAGGCGGCGTAAGCAGGCAGAATGGGCTCTCTGCCTTCTCGGAGATTCTGGCACATGACACATCTGAAATTTACATCCAACATAAAATACACAAAATTACCACAAAACATTCTAAGAAATGTCTCTGCAAAGTCAGTTAGTTATTTCATGAAAATTCTGTCCACTATCTTTTCTTTCACATTCATAAATAGGCATAAATAAAATATGGTCCCAGTCTATATCCCGGAGGAGGATAGGAGAGAGGATGCATTCCAAGAACTTGCTGAAAGATGGTTCACTGACCTCATTTAAATCCTCAAAAGGCCGATTTGGGTTTTGCACGCCTGTGAGTTTACGTGTGTCTTACTTTCAGATTCCTTTTACCCAGGGACAAATAAATTTGATCAACTTATCTTTCCCGCAAATACACAAATGATGACAGAGGAGTTAGGGTGGGCAAAAATTTATCAAGAAATCAACAGTCATCTAGCTTAAAGAAATCCTATCGACCATCATTTTACATACATCCTGCCGGTATCTCACACTCAAGCCACATCTCTATACTACTCTCTTCAAAGCAACAATCTTCCGCCTTACAGCCCCTGCCCACCCTGCCCTAGCAGGCCGCCTGTCTCCACCACCACCCAAAGTGTGCTCTCCTCATGCACTCCGACTCCGTACGTTTCCATCTATTTCACAATCAGCATCGTCCTCCCATTCCACACGGTCCCCTCCTCCCTCCTCCAAAAGAGAGGGTCTGGCGAAAAGTGCACCCCAGTTCCCTAGCCACTCTGCATCCAACCCCAGTGATTTGCATAATAACAGTGTTTTGTGCGGTTTGCCTCCACTGCGGTCACAGTGGTTCTTACATTTCCCGTGAAAGGATAATATTAATTAGGGAAAGAAGCGGCAGACGGCTGATGTAGAGGCAGGGAATCTAAGCGAAAATCCCACAGCAGAAGAGTTAACTGCTAAGGTGCATATATATCTTTGCTAAAAAAATAAAAAGAGAGAGAGAGAGAAACGGAGAAAAAGAAAAGAAAACCACACAGACTGAATAATAAAAAGTCGGTTTGTTGGTAAAGTGGCTTTGAGTCTTTTAATTTTTCCCTTCCTCTTGCCCTCTTTTTTTATTTCTTGGTTTATTTATAAATTCTTTCTTTTTCCTTTCTTCTTCTTTTTTTTTAATCCCAGACACAGGCCCTCTCTCTTCCTAGGTGAATGACACGTCTCACAACACATTTCCCCCCCGGGGATGTTATTGCAATGCACACGGTGCCGCCGCTGCTGCTGTTCTCGCCATCTCGGTAGCTCGCTCCCAGGCTCTCACACACTTTTTAAAGACACACAGATATGATGATGGTGGGAAGAAGGGGAAAGAGAAAGGCGACCCAGAAAGGGGGAGGTTAAAGAGATGACAAGAGATGGAGAGGGTCGGTCGGGAGCGTGATGTGGGAGGCGGCTGGTGAGGGTTGGTGGAAGGGTGGAATGTTCAGAGAAGGCACAAGTTGCCAGCTAAAAGGCGTGGGAGGAGGGTTGTGCTGGCGGGTACGGACAGAGGGATGCAGGAAGCCCAGGTGAATGAAAAGGCAAAAGGTGCCGCGTAAGGGGCTGACTGCTGGGAAAGCAGGGCTGAGCCAACGCTAGAGATTCGAGGGGCTAGAGCAAACTGCCACTGCCCCCTGCCGCACCGGGAAGTAGGGGGAGGGGGTGGAAATCGCTGGGCACTGGGGGACTGGAAGGGGAGAGTGGAAATGTGGGGTGGAGTGGGGATGATGGGGAATGGGCGTGAAGTTGATGCTCCCCGCGGCAGGGCGGGGATTACCTTGTAGCAGGAGCCCGCAGACACTGTAGAAGCGGAGAACGGCGCTGCGTTTCCAAATCATGGTCCCTCTCTAAGGGTTGGGGAAGGAACGAGGGGCCAAGGAGATGCTGGTGAGCGGGGTACCAGAGGGCAGGACTCTGCTGGGGTGCTCCTCGCGGCGCCCGCCGGACCACGGTCCCCGCCGCTGCGGTGTTTGAACCCGCGGACGCGGATCGGCGGCAGCAGTAGCGGCAGCGGCGAAGCACCCGCAGAATGGGGTTTCGGTGGGCGAAATAGTTTCTTCTCCTCCTCCTCCTGCTGGTGGTGCAGGCGCGACAGTCCGCCTGCCAGGCACGGGTTCGGGGCTTGCCTTCCTCGCGGCGCGCACAGCAAGTCCTAGAGCCCGCCGGGGCTGCCTGAGCAGGTGGTGCAGGGATGCCGGGGTGTCGGAGAAGGTGCCGGCGAGGGCTGCAAGGAGTGGGTAGGTCACCGAAGGGAGGGGCAGGGGAAAGCGGGAGCAAGCAAGCAGCAGCCGCCGCTCGCGCTCGGGTGTCTCGGGGTCCTGGGAGGAGAGGCGGCAGCGGTGGAAGCGGCGCTGGTGGTGGTGGCGGTGGTGGCGGTGGCGGCGGCGGCGGCGGCTCCCGGATGCTCGGGCTGCAGCGGCGGCGGCGACGGCGGCGGCGGCAGCGGCGGCAGCTCTACCGAGCACCAGACACAAGGGCAAGCTCAGCGCGGCGGAGGCCCCGCCCCCACCCTGGCCAGGGACAGACACCGCCCCCCGGCCAATGGAAACACAGCCGCCCACCAGGCCCGGCCAATGAGAGAAAGGGATGGGTGGAGAAAGGCGCCGGGAAAAACAAACAGGCTTCTCAAGGACCCTTCGGGCAGGAACAACTGAAGCCCCCATTCACACACCTCCGGCGGGTCTCACCTCCTTGGCGATGTCTCGCCCTAACTTGCAGAGGCGTCGGCTGCCTTCGTTAATCAGTGCTTTGCACTCGGGAAGAGTTTAGCCAATCGTCACCGCGAGGGGGCGGGATTAGCTGTGTCCCCAGCAGGTTCTGGAACTCTTGGTGCCTGGGCCAGGTCCTGGGTGCGAAGTTCTTGTGCGCTTTTGGACTCCTGGAGCAGATGGCTGCACCTGCCCCCTCACCAGCTGCAGTAGCATTCTCTGACGCTCCCGCAGCAAAAGGGAAAGATTGCAGAGGGTGTGGGAGAGGCTAAGCATAGGGAGCGGAACACCTACCTGCCTACAAAAGCTTGTGTGGCAGAGAAGGAAAAAGTTAGGGGTTAGGAAGTTAATTTTTTGTTGTTCTTCAGAATTTTGACTTAATTTAGGTTAAATCTCAATAGAGCCTAGTGGGTGACAGTATCGGTCTGTTCGGGGATTAGGCAGACCCCAGTTCAAATCCCAGAGCTGTCACTTCTAGCTTCATAATGTTTAATGATTTTACTTGAATGTCTAAGTCTGAAGCCTCCTCAACTGCAAAACAAGGATAATAATAGCACTTAACTCTTAGACTTGCAAAGATTAAGTGAGAATGCAAACATGTTACTACAGAGCCATGCAATTTGTAAGCGCTTTATAAACGGTGGCACTAGCTGTTTAGTGGGACTTTTCTAACTGAGGAAAGCGGGAAATCTTAGGAAATCTTCTATAAATGTTTTAACAATAGCCTTAAGAAAGGGAGGAAAAGCATATCTGTACTTTCTTCAGGGGCTCAACCAAAGATGGTCATAGAAAGGAATTCTGGAATCTGGAAAGAACCACCTCTGTAAATCAGCACCCTGAAAAGTGTTCTTTAGAAGAGGAGATATAAATGAGCAAGACATAAATTAATCAGAAGTTGTGTTTCCAAATGAGCTTAATTCCCAGGCTTTTCCCTATGACCACTTTTTAATTGAACCAAATGAGTAGATGATGGACTAGTTCAGCAGTGTTAGATGAGTCTTACCATAAATAAAGCCTGCTTTGTTTGAGAGACTACACAATAGAAACCTGCAAGCAAGAAGACAGAGGGAAAGATGAGAGGCAAAATCAATATTGATGCCCTTCGCTCTTTCCCATTTGTTGCGTACTTTGCCACAACCTTTCACAAATTCAACCCTTGCCTTTTAACTACTGACCCATTCATTTCTCTATCCACCTTTCTCCCCAGGTTCTCTAAATTAAGAAGCAAAGTGTCCATAATAAAACTGCAAGTGGACTCTAGAAGAAAGAGGATGTGTGAATACTCTTGTTATTGTAGGAGATAGTTGCCTACTGTGAGTTTTAGCTGTTAGGAAAGTCAGTAAGTCCAAGGATACTGCTATCATTTAAACTATTGTGAGCATCAAAAGGTGAAATTCTAATCATTATTGACTCATGCTTAGGTTTTGTGTCAGGGAGACTATAATAAATGGAAATGCCAAAGACGTTAGAGTTTCTTTATTGAAAATGTACTCAGGGTTCCTGGGTTCCAGTGCACATCATGCTGCTAGCTGAATGACCTTGAGCATATGTTCAACTTCCCTGACCCTCAATTTCCTCAACTATAATACGAGGGAGCTGCATTTGATGACTTCTCAAGTCTCACTGAGCTAAAAAAGATAATAATAATTAATTCCTCTAAGATTGTTATATTCAAGAAAATGCCCCAATTGGACATGAGTATCTGAGCATTTGTGATCAATACTCAGAAGCAAATCATGTTTTTGTTCTTGTTGATAACTACCAGAGCAATTAGGATTTCTGCACTGAAATAGGCTATAGGTTTGCTATAGAGTGTGTGGTCCTCAAACCAACATCACCACCATCACCTGGGAACTTGTTAGATCTGCAGAATCTCAGGTCCTACCCTATACCTACAGAATCAGATTCCTCATTATAACAAGATTCCAGGGTGATGTATACGTACACCAAGTTTGAGAAGGACTAATCTTTAACACTGCTTTACGGCACATGCAACCCCAGAGAGAATTTCAGTGGATGTTCCAAAAAATGTAGGAGACTAAAAGACTCAGAGGATTTTTGTTAAATTACTATTTTGGGGAACCCTAGGAGTCTCCTTGTCATCACAACACAAAAGTATCTCTTCCTGTAAACTACAGAACAAATTGATCAATTTAATTAGATAGTTTAAAAATGGTTGCAAGTTTGATTGTGATGACAGTGGTAAAGTTCCATGTGATTAAGAGATCTCTTTAGCCTACACACCTAAGTGACTAGAAGACAGTTTGCACTTATTCCATACCTGAAGGGAAAAACACTCAAAACGTGAGCTCTGATCATTTGGATAAATAAAGTCATCTTTAAATACAAAGAATAGATAATGCTCTATTTTCTAAATAGTCTATTCTTAGATGCTATTAATTAATTAACTTAAAAACTAGCAAACACTTATGGTTGTAAGATCTTTCAGTATTTTACAGTGTGACAATGGTCAAAGTGTTTTAGAGTTGTCATTATTGAATAAATTCATTTCTGAAACTTAAAACATTTCTTAGAATGCAATTAAATATCTATCTTTATTTTGTAGTTTGAAGGCTATTATTGTCTACATGTATTATCAGTGTCTCAGTAAATGTACAAATTAACTGACCTCTTATGAATCATCAGACAATGAATTAATTTCATAAATTGCCAAAAGATGGCATCTATCCATGCATCCCTATATGCAACAGTCTGAAATATTAAACCTGTTTGGAAGATTGTCTTCACTTTTTTATCACTAAGCCTTGTATTCTCCTTCACTTCATGTCAAAAATAGTTTTTAATATTCAACTTCATGTTTTGAAATAAATTTTAAAATAGAGAGAAACTAATGCTTTAAATGCAACCCATTCATTTAATACTCGTTTAAAAAGTTATATAAAGATAGCACATACTTTTTCCTGCCTTGGACACGAGAGTCCTCTTTGCTTGTATTGTCACAGAGTAGGATGACAGCCTCCCACTCCTATAAAAGTACTATAGATATTAGAGCTCCTTTAAAATAGATTTCACAGAGGAGGCTACACTTAGTGTGTACTTTATGACTGTTTTGACACCAGTTTGAAAGAATTGTGATTTATTATGGTTGTGATGTTTGTGCCTTCTTTATTCTACGAGGAGCAACTTAATTTGTGAACAGTTTTAAGGTGATGGATGTGATAATTAACTAAATGTGGGGAATATTTTCACAATGTATATGTATATCAAATCATTACAATATACAGTTTAAATATTTTACAATTTAATTCGTCAATTAAACCTCAATAAAGCCGAAAAATAACAACAAATAAAAGAACAGTTTTAATTGTGTCAAAAATTTTTGAAATGAGGATGGGAAAATTATTGTCACTTTTTGCCACTATAAATAAATTTCCTGAGATTTCACATGGCCAGTTAAAATATTTATATTTCTATCTTAAAATATTAAATTTAAGTAAAATGTCTAAATATTTTAAATATACAGACATTATAGATCCCTGTGACTAAAAATCCATGGTAAATTGACTCTCATAGCAAATGGACTCTTGCAGTAAATTGACCTAGAAAAAGAAATTTCATGGCCTGGTGAAAATGTAGACCATTGTGGAAGAAAATTAGCTTATGGAGTACTGGAAGCATTGATTGTCATTCTCCATGCTTGCCAGCAGTTTAAATATGAGGTCAACTGCTTGTGTTGCAGAGATGTTAAGAATCCTTGGGTATAGTATATAATACATAGCGTATACTATTACTTATATATATATGATATATATATGATAGTATATAACAATATCGACTCTCTTTAAATGCATTTGTAAGTTAGCATTTTGCTACTGTTTACAAAACATTCAATGCCCTCCTTCAAAATTATGATCTAGTTTACCTCATCTCACCCCAAATGCCTTATTGCTAAAGTTTCGACTTATATTGATGACAGTATGTAAAAGTGTTGAAAAGAAATTCACAGATATTCAAAAATTTACAATCTCAAGATGAACTGTTTTTGCACTTGTACATAAATAAATCAAGTGGCTATATGACCAACATCTACACATTTTCTGATGTTAAAATATGCAATTGCAATATATAGAGAAAAATTACATTGTGATGTTTTGTAGTATAACTTCTATCTCTACAATGATTGAATCTAAATGATCTAAGATATGTGGCCATCACACATTTTCTTAAACTCATCAAGAGGGATAATTCTTTTCCACTATCTCCTCCCTAGACAAGCAATCATTCACCTTACTTTATAGAAGGTCATATTATCCTAGAGTTTAATAGCAGTTAGTATGTAAAGTAGTTGTTTTGCAAATTACCAAAGATAAATGGAAATATCCCAGAGATGATTCTCAACTCTTGGACACAGATATTGAAAATAGACCTTATTAAAAGAACAAAATAAAATAAATAAAAAAAAAACTCTCTCAAGAAAATGACTTTACATTCATTCAAGTCAATTTCATACCAGCCACATGGTTTTTGTATGTGGAGTTCTTCACACATGGAAGATTCTTATTCAAGATGATCAAATAAGTAATTTTCTTACTTTACCATGGAGTCCGCTCAAATGTGACATTCTCAGAGAGTCATTTACTGATGACCCTCTGCCCCTCCACCCCAACCCATCTAGTCACCCTTTACACATTTATTTTTCTTTGTGCCCTTTATAAAACCTGAACTTACATTATTTAATTCATTTGTTTACTTGTGTAAACAATGTTTACACAAGAAAACTTGTGTTTTCTCACCAACTAGAATGTAAGCTGCAAGAATGCAGGGACTTTGGCTTGTCCACTGGATTTTCAGCAACCAGAAAAGGGCTGAAACATAGTACTCACTCAGTGTGTATTTGCTGAAGGAATGAGTGTGTCCAACGAAAGCTATCATCTTGCTTAACTTGTATAAATGCAGATTCACTTATCTTTCCTCTTTGTGTCTTTTTCTAAGGCATCATTTTCCTTAATTATGATTCTAAGTATTCATAAGTGGAACCACTCAAATTAAAAATTCAGCACTTATAGAAAAAGTTCCACATGGATTTTTATTTGCAAAAGAAATACATAGAGGTTGGTAAAATACAAACTATGTAGAAATAAATAAAATAGATACCCAGTGAAAGTACTTTAGTGATTCCACTCCCCATACATAACCACTGTTGACCATCATTAACTATTCCTGATCTTTTAAACAGCAAGTAGTTTGGAATAAATACATAGGAATAACTGTAGTCACTTAATAAAGTGTACATGACTATTTTTAAGTCATCATTGTATTCCTTCTTTTAGGAGATTCTTTGTATTTGTATTAGTATTTAATATAATTTTTGTTAGGAATACTACAGAGTTCTTCCTTGGAACGAGCTGGGCCAGACTAACAATATGGAAATAAACTGAGGATTTTGATCCGGTTTTTGATCCAGATTGACTAAATAGAAAGAGCTGTGTTGGTAACTCAATAGAGGTGAAATAAAGAATTATGGAGAACTCTATTTCTCCATGGTTACTTGTTTCCTGGTAAATCCAGAGTAAATTAAGTTACCTTATAATTCCACTGCTTGAGCAACCAAGTTGATCTACATTTATAGGGAGCATCTAATTTGTTCCTTAATAAAGTCATAAGTATAATGAAGCGTCTTGAAGTAGCAAACAATCAACGACTAAAAGGACAGGTGAGACTAGAAAGAAATGAGTCTGGAAAGTATCATACAAGGAAAAGCATGGCTTAAAAAATATAGCTTGGGGGGCTGGCCCCGTGGCCGAGTGGTTAAGTTCACGCGCTCCGCTGCAGGCGGCCCAGTGTTTCGTTAGTTCGAATCCTGGGCGCGGACATGGCACTGCTCATCAGACCACGCTGAGGCAGCGTCCCACATGCCACAACTAGAAGAACCCACAACGAAGAATATACAACTATGTACCGGGGGGACTTTGGGGAGAAAAAGGAAAAAATAAAATCTTTAAAAAAAAAAAAAATATATATATATATAGCTTGGTTTCTAGAGCTGTGAACTGTTCAGAAGGTAGACCATGTGTGACTATTTAAATTTAAATTAATTAAAATAAAATTTAAACTATGCATATTAGTCATACTGTTCACATTTTAAGTACTCAATAGCAACATGTGATTAGCGACTACTCTATTGGACAATACAAATACAGAATATTTGCATCATCACAAAAAGTTCTGCTGGACAGTACTGTCATTGTACCAAAATCTGTAGTACTCTAGTTTCTCGAGAGAAATAGAATCAATAGGAGAATGGATAGATAGATGGAGAGAGGGAGAGACTTCAGTAGAGATTGATTTATGATAAAGAATTGGCTCATGCAGTTATGGCAACTAAGAAGTCCCAAGGTCTGCAATCAGCAAGTTGGAGAACCAGGAGAACTGAAGGTGGAGTTCCAGATCGAGTCCAAAGGCCTGTGAACCAGGACAGCTAATGGTGTAAGTTCCATTTTGAGTCCGAGTCTGAAGGCGGAAGAAGGCTAATGTCTCAGCTTGAAGAGAGTGTCTTTGGGTTCTCCAGAGAAACAGAACGAATAGGATATGTATAGGTAGAGAGAGAAAGAGAGAAATTTATTGTGAGGAATATATTGGCTCATGCAATTATGGAGACTGCTAAGTCCCACAATATGCTGTCTGCAAGTTGGAGAATCAGGAAAACCAGTAACGTAATTCTTGTCCAAGTTTTAAAGCCTGAGATCTGGGAAGCTGATGATGTAAATCCTCACTCAAGGGCAGGAGAAGACCAATGTCGCAGTCCAAGTAGACAGGAAGAAAGGGGAATATCCTCCCTTCCTCTGCCTTTTGTTCTATTCAGGTCCTCAAGGGATTGGATGATTCCTGCTCACATTGGGTAGGGCAATCTGCTTTACTGAGTCCACTGATTCAAATGCTAGTCTCATCCAGAAACATCTTCATAGACATACCCAGAAATAATGTTTAATCTGGGCACTTCATGGCCACTCAGGTTAACATATAAAATTAGCCATCACAGATGGCAATCTTCTTTACTCAGTCTGCTGATTAAAATGTTCATCTCATCCAGAAACATCCCTCCAGACATACCCACAAATAATTTTAATATCTGCGAATCCTGTTTCCCAGGCAAGTTGACATAAAATTAACCATCATACTTTTCTTTTGGTAAGTATCATATTGACATTCATCATTGCCACCTTGATATTCTCACAACTCTAGGACTAAATCCCAAACATTAAAACTCATAGGAAATAAGATTTACCTCTCAGATATGCCAGGGTCCTAACTAATGTTGTTTATTTTGCTAGAGATCTGCCGCTTTCTCATAATGTTGATGGTAAACCCATCCATTCTCTTGGTGGTTAACGGGGAAGCTTGCTACCCAGAGTATTATCTTACACTATGGCTCTGTTAAGGATAACCGAAAAAGAATAGTTATTAGTCTAAACTCCTTGGTTGCAACTGACATAAATCCAGATCAAATTAGTTTAAGGAAGAAGCAAAACAACAACAAAATCTATTATTTACTTTAACTAGAAGTCCATTGTTGGGGGTTACTTAAGCCCACTTTGATCCAAGAATTTAAGTGATACCATTAGGATTTTGTATCATTTCATCCAACTATGAACTCTTTTTTCCTTTAGATTATTTACAGCTTAAACTGCTTCTCCACAAAGATAAACCAAGAGTGTCAACAAGTTTCTAGGCTTACCCCATAATTACATTGATGGGTTCCATAGATGAGAGAAGAGCTGTTTCTTCTAACCCTAACGAGAGTCCTGGAATGACTTAGAAACAGCCCATCTTTGATTACATGTCCGTCCTTGAATCATTCACTCTGCCTGATTGACCAGTGACAACAAAGATGTGGATGTGTGACTAATTAAAGTATCCCACCAAATGGAGAGGGGGCAATTCCTAAATTAAAGAGATGCTAGATAGACAAAATGTAGCAGATGTCCACTACAGAATACCATAAAATTATAGAATGCAATACAAGAGACATTTACCTTGTCAAGAATGATATTTTGTTACTTTTGGTAATTAGAATAAAGTGCCAAATGATAGGCTGTAGTACTTCACACTTACACAGTAGGGTCTCAGTAAATAGTTATGGAACAAATAAACATACTGCAGTAATAATGTTCTCACTACTGGCAAAATTTAGAAAAGGATTATCCTCAGATTTTACAGAGTCAAAAGACTACGTCTCTGCTTTTCTATGATAGCTCATAATACTGTGTATCTAAGTGTCATATAAACTCTTGAAAATTAACAACAGTTTCATGCTGATTAACTTACAGCTTTTCTCTCCGATAATTACCACATTTTTTTTCAAAATTGCTTAGAGTCACTCCTGTGCTATTGCATGCATCCATAGTTGTTTCTCCCATGTGCCACCCTGAACTTGTCACTATTAAATTTCATACTATTTTTGATGGATGACTCCTCTAATTTGTCAAGTTCACTTTCAATTCTAGTTTAGGGTTCTAAGATCAGTGCAACTTGACCCAACTCAATATCCCATTGGATGTGCTCTTAATTCCATTGCTTAAGTCTTTACACACACACACACACAAGCAGGTAAGTCATGTGAATTCCAATCATGAACTACACTACTGCACTATTTGGTACTACAGAAAAGAGTTTATTCTTTCTGAGAATTTGGATAGCAATTTAGAGTTAGGCAAAATGGAGCTAGCTTTCAAGCTCTCTAGATTGTGTGAGATTGCTTGCAGAAAAAAATATTCAGTTAAGGATGGCAGGTAGATGTATACTATGAATATGGAGTTATATAGGCAAGAGTGTAAGGTGACCAGAATTCTGGAACTAAGGATTAGAGAAAAGTAAATGCAGACTTGGAGAGCCAAAGAGAAGATCTGAGCAAGATAAAAACAGAAATCTGAGAATACCATACTTAGCAAAAGATCCCAAGTTCAAGACAAAAGCACAAGAACTTGATAATGAACCAAACAAATTATATGTGTGGATTCCTAGTTTGCTTCTTGCTCAGAGTAAAGAAATTTTTTTTAGAATTTACATGATCCTGAGCCCTCAGGTGGAGGCATTAGGTACCACTCCCCAGAATGTGGGAAATAGGGTTTGGGATCTAGGAAATTCTAGAGCCAAGCTATAATTTTTCTTGTTGTATTTAATTTTGTCTGTGTTTGACCTATATGAATGTATACAGATTATTTTAACCAACCACCTTCATAGGATAAAATGATAAAAATGTATTATAAATGACACATAAAGAGATTAATGGTAAATTAGCTATCTCCAAAAATGTCTCTATCAAGTGAAATCCACCTGAAAATTGAAAGATCACATATGGATTAAACCAATACATCTAGACAGTTTTAAAAATTATTTAGCCTTAAAAATGTTCCACTTATGAAAATCAAGTTTATACGATTGACTATCTTAGCAACTGGCATCATAAGAATGAAGTCATCTGGAGCTCTACAAGTTGCTAATGAATTAGACACTAGTTTTTCAGCAAAGGATTATGGGGGAGGGTAAAGAGATCTAATATGTATCGGCATACTTTTTATGTGAGATGTTTTTACAGTACCACATATAATACTTAACAGCCCTATAAAATATATCCTGTATGACTACCATTTTATAAATGAAAAATCTGAACTCAGAAAATTTAAATAATTTGATCAAGTTACAAAAATAGCAAATGCTAGACCAATTTGACTTTAAATATTGGGTATCTCCATTACTTTTTTTATTCTTTATTAACCATAAGCAAAGAGAGATCTAAGATTATTACTACAAAGTGTGCTTTATTCCATACACAGAGTCCACAATGTGGAAGTCTCACTGGGAAAGAATTCAGCACCATGGTCAGATCCACACCCCCAAAGTAAAAAAATAAAAACTTAAGTCCTAGTGCAGAATAAGAAAGTAATGGGAAAATGTAGAAGTTACTGGAACACCAAAGCGATATTTCGCCTCAGCATACATTAGAATATCTGGATATCCCTTCCATAAAGTGAAAACCAGCATTATTTTTTGAAGATTTCTTAGTTGTCTCCAAAGACTTCCCAAGAAAAAGTTTCCACAGGTTTTTTCATGCAAAAGGTTTCTGTACTTAAAACATATTTACAGAAATGGCATTATCAAATATCATTTGAAAATGTCAATGCCTTTCCTTAGGCACACAAGGCTTCTATATTTTTCATTTTCCCACTTTTGCTCCTATTATTTCTATGGTACATATTACCCTTCTAACTCATAAACTAGATTCCATGCTTTTATTACTAGTCTGCATTCCAAAAACCCTAGAGGGATTTTATTCTTACCACATATTCCACTTTGCATTATTTAAAAAGAAAAAAAAATGTTTTACATTCCTCCTTTGGAACTCCCAAAACATTTAATAACAATAAAAAGCTCTTATGTCTTAAATAACTATATAAACAATTTGCAGATAACGTATTCAACCAAAAATTCTATTTTGCTAGTTCTAACCAATTCTTCCTCCATGAAAGTGGTCACCTTTCTTCGTCCAACATGGATAAAACCAGTATCAGAGTCAGTATAACTTAGTATCTAAAATCAGAATTATTTGTATCTATTTAAATATTTTTCCACGTCTGCATCATTCTGATCACATCATTCCCCAGATTCTGAGATACTGATTTAAATGAGAGTGAATTTTGCTCACAGCTACCATGTGCTTTGGAAGAAACAGCCTGCAGCTAAAGTTGCCTTTTCTGCTGGCTTTACATATAGGAGGAATTGTAGAATTACGGCTGAGTTTCAGCAACCTAAACTTAACAGTGGCTCGTATTATAAAAGTTTATTTGTGCTTTTAAAGGGAACTAATAAATAGTACTTTTTATGCCCACCTAGGTTTTGAAAATTTTGATAAAGAAGACAGAGAATAAGGCATTAGAAGCCAAAATATTAGCTTCATAGCTGGTAAGTCAAGGAGGCTTGCTAATTGAACCCCAGATTTTCAGACTTATCCTCACCATCAAATGCACTGCGGTTTTGGGGGTTAGTCCTTCCAAAGCAGGACTTGGTTTAGGGAGGTCGGGGAAAGGTAAAACAGAGGGAGAGAAGTAGTGGTCAGCCTAAATTAGACTTGTGACACTGAAAATAAAATCCTCAACAAAATGCAATGTCTTTTCCCTGTGAGCATTTCACCTCCAAAATGAAAAGGGATGAGCTAATTACGTCAAAATTATCATTCCGAAAATTATCCATTGGATAGTTATGGCATCTCCTTTGAGATAGAGAAAGGGCTTTTAACTAATTGCCATCACAGTTAAATCTATAGCCAAGCAGACTCTGGATATCTCCCTTTAGGGAGAAGAAGTGCAGTACTTTAGGACAGTTCTGCTCCCACCTTCATCATGCCAGGCTCCTGGTTGCAACCAATACACTTCTGTTATCCACTTGGGATCACTGAAGGATGCAAATCAATAAAAACTCATTACCTGGATCAACTGTAAGTCTTCACTATACTAAGACTAAGTGGCCATTCCCTATTCTGTTTTCCACTATGAATACTGCACATTCACTTAGTCCAGTACGGCCTGTCTAAACCATACAATTAAATTGAAGGCAATATACTCCAAGAGCAAAATACATAGATACTGCAATAAAATGCCAGTAACAAAGAGATGACGCAAATTTGAATATCATCTCCATCTTATTATGAATTTCCAAAGGAAAATTAAAATCACAAAGATTAAATCCCCTCACAAATTAAAGTCCTAAACTTAAAACTCAGAGAGATTGAAGCCCAAAATGAAATTCTCTTTGTCCCCGTAATACTGTATTTCAAATAAATTAATGTAAAATTTAACCCTCCCCAACTTCATATTCTGTGCAGTCTCAGATAGATGGATCTTAATGCCTGAGTTTTGTTCCTTCAGTAGCTACAACCAGAAGTCTCTCTCATGGAAATGGATGTGGTTCTTTAGTCTTTGGAGTTGTACTAACTTTATTCTAAGTCTATGATGTGCCTCACGTTTAGACTCTCCAAAGAGTTAATAGTGCAGATATTTCACAACACAGGACCCAAGCTCACCAAATGTAGAATAGAATTCTCTCCTCTACATCTAGAACAGTTTATCCCTGGCAAAATTATGTTCTCAGAATTCATTCTTCATGCTGTAAGAGACCATAGTGGAGGTTTGGTGTTAAGAGAGAAGAGAGGATGTAGTAAATCTTGAATTTGATCTCCCTGTAATGACCTGGAGATGACTCATTCTGTGTCCTATCTCCAGAATCTTCTAAACTAAAACTGACTCCTATCGCGTGATAAATCATGGAGCTGTGATTACCACATCACCCCTTCAAGTCCTGTGTTTCTGGCACTCCAATACTGACTTAAGTACAGGTTCCATCTTGTGACCTAGAGACCACACTCTCATATGAACAGGTACTTCCATTTCTGGGTCATTTCCACTACTTCTTGCAATGCACTATCCCCAGCCCAAGAAATCTACCTCCTAGAAAATGTTTATCCTCCCATTTTGGTTTCAACTGAAAAGACACCCTCTGCAGCTGAAGCTGCTATTGATGTTTCTGGAGCTGAGCCCCTAGGGGGCTAACATAAATCAACATATGAGGCACAGTCTTTCCTTTGCTTTAATATTGCAAACTTTGAACAGCATTTCTTTGTTGCTTCATTTTCTGCAGTAGTGGGCTAAGTGTCTGGTATTTTGTTTCTTGTTTGGCTTTTTTGTTATTTTTCCATCATCTCATTTTGTTCTCCTGTTCTAGAAGACTCAGCTGAAATACCTTCTTAGGTCTGGAACTCATAGTTTAAAGCTAGCACCTCCCTAGTGCTGCTAGCACATGTGGAACTTAGCTGCTGCATAATTTTAAAGTAGCAAATCTTGTTCTGCCAACCAGTGCATAGATGGCCTGCGAAGACACTCATTTCCCTATAATTGTATATTGGCCTCAGCTGTGCCTGCTTACTAAGGCCTCTGTGATTTGCCAGCATCTGCCAAGGCATCTGCTAAAGCCCTGGCTGCCAGCATACATACTCTAAGTGTAGTTCAAGATCAAGCTGCAGCAGCATGCATCCTAAACTCCCCCACGTTTGGCCGAGACCACCCATGCTTTTGCTTGCTAATCTTCCCTTGCAGCTGTCATCTGCCAAGAAAGCCTGTACACTAAAGCCTCTCGCTCAGTCCCCACCAGTTAAAAGCCAATAGCACCACTATAAATGCCCTTTAGCCCCAGCATAAGCCCCTATACACACTAAGGTCAAAATGCCTTAGAGTACAAGGCCCAAAGCCACATGTCCTAGCTCTGTGAAATCCTCCCCCTATATATTTCCCCAAAATTGTCATCTTTTGTTTCCTAGCTTAGTGTTCCTTAACTTTGAACCTATTTTTTGGGTCTTTGAGGGACTCTATTTATCACTATTCTTTTTCAACTTGATTCTAAACTATTTCTTCTACTTATTTTTATTTCTTTTTAATTTATTCTATTAATTGTTTATTCTAAACTGCTGATTGAGAAACAAGATAATTAGTAAAGCGTTTGGAGGCCAAAATAGTAACCTCAATACTAATAAGACACAAGTTGAAGGAGGTAGCTTGGTTAGGACTGTGTGTGTGTGTAGAGGAGAATATAATCAGCTACTACTTAGTACATGGAGAAACAGAATCCTGAAGACATCTCTACCCAAAATAATAAAAGAATTTGAAACAGTTGAGCACGTCCAATTTGTTCTCCCCAAATTACACTAGGGTCCGGGGAGTAAAGGGGTGGAAATGCCAGGAGTGTTACAGTAATTGAGGTCTGTCAACAGCAAGGAAACAGCTGGAGTGCAGTAGAAGCATACCATCCTAAAAACAATTTTAAAAATATTTTTCTGGAATATATACATATTTTTGCTGCAAGAAATGCTATATGTAATGGTTAATCTCCCAAGTTGTCCCATTTTAACTCTTTTAAGTAAAAAATGTACCTGAAGCACAATAGAGTAATTGAAAGCACCAGAGAACTGTTGTATACAACAATCCTATTTAAAAATGATGCATTCTAAAGTGCTTTGGATACTACAAAATCCATTTTTCCTCATTGTGGCTCTAACATTCTGGTGGGGTTGCCCCAAGCTTCTAGCAACTACTCATACCACCTATGCTAGTTCTCGTGTAAATAGAATGTGAGGTGGGAGAGGGAGTGGTGGCTCAGGTGAAAAGAGTTGAGACTTGTGGTGATTCTGGAGGAGTGATGAGTCAATGAGATAGGGAATAAATTGATCAGGGAAGGTATAAGGGTTTTCATGGAGGGGAATAAATATGGTGGAGGTGCTGGTCATATTAGTTTCTTTTGTTTCCTCCTGTAGGCTGTCACTTTCCTTTCTTTTAAACCTTCTCCTAATGACATCACAGTGGGTTGTGGGAGAGAAAGGAGAGCCAGGAGTATTTTAATATTACCAGGATGGACTTCTCTTCCCTATATATGTCTTTTTATTTACGAAAATTGATAGAGAATGCTGAGTATCTGGATGGTGGTTTCAAAGAAAAGAAGTCATGAAGGACATTTTTCTAGTATCTTCATCATCTTCTTCACCTGTCACTATTTCCTGAAATTGTCACCGCGCTGGAGAAGTGTACTCAGCAGTGTCTTCAATACCGAGACGGTTTGAGGTGAACGAATTTCTAACAGAAAAGAAAACAGAAAAGAATTTCTAACAGAAAAGTTATTAGGGCTATTTTGCTGGATATTTTATTTACTTTCCAGAAAGGGGGATTTTATGGCTGCGGCAAACTATTTCCGTTAAATTTCACTTTATAACATTAAATTATGTTTAGGATGATCTAATAAAGTATATATAAAATCCAAAAATATCCTTTCGGACCATTTCAAAAGCAAAATTTTACAGCAGTCATTATAGCAATTATATCAGATAGCAACCTTGCAACAGCCTTTAAAATTTGTGTGGTATTTCCAGGTGTTTTGCAAATTAAATTAGTACTTGACATATTTTTAAAAAATAAACACAGAAAACCAAACAATCTATCATTCAGATTCTGAGTTTTCTAAATTTTTACTTAACTATAACTTTGTATGGTGCCTTAGTTAAAATGCTTTTTTTAAAATGCATTCATCAAATCATCTTTAATTACAAGCATTTTCCATGAATGAAAGTCCAAGACCATTTTCATGAGTTTGTCGCATGGACTTCTCTGAAAAGAAAAAGGAAAGGAAAACTTCGATCCCATCTTACAGAGCTCTGTATGTACTATTGCTATTTAACGCTTTAAATTTACAAAACACTAAACAAAACTTTAAAAATATACATTGACTTGTTTTCAGTTTTAGAATTGAATGGACAGTGTAACACTAAGTACAAACCACCAATCTCCACTGACTGCAGGACATAGAAAAATATGTAATTGATGATAAATAAATGTAGTTATATAGTGCATAGATAGTATATTTATCAGAAATTATGATAGAATGGTTTCTGTTTTGGTTTACTTGAGGTTTACTTGCAATGAGCAGGAATGCGCTCACTTGTATTTTGTGACTTAAAATACATGTTGTTTATGTACAAATGAAATAAATTAACCTTAATTATGATTCTACTCATCTTGAAAGAATATAGCAGAATTTGCACTATACATCCTCACATGCACTCACACTCAAATACAGTCTCCCCTCCCACCCCAACACACCATACCCTGAGTGGGAAAAGCCACTTCATTAAAATGATAATAATTTTAAAAATAATGTGAACTGCTTTGCTGAATCTCGTTTATTTTAGAATGTTTTCTTCTTAAAGTTCCTAAATTTCTATTGACATTTATTTCTATATAGCTTCCATTAAGCTTTTACTTTTTGTTATAAGCTCTGGATTAGGGAAAAAATGAGTTTCTTTAAACTGTTAATCTTTAATGATCATTATGCTCATTTCAAAGTTGTAACGTTTCACAGCAAATGGCTTTTTAGAGAGCTTTGCCGATTTGCAATTTGTTTTATCAGAAATTTCTTCAACTTTTATTTTCCTAATTATTCTCTTTGAAATTAAAGAACTATATAATTGTATCTTCATTGCTTTAAAATAGCATTTAAGACATTTGTAACAATTTTCAACCATTTCCTACGTTCCTACTCAGCATTTTATTAAAGTTACCTAAGCTTAAATTATTATTTTCTTCCTGCTTCCTGTATCCATGATAAGAACAAGCTCTGTTTGCTAAAACTGATGCATACTTTTTCTCAAATTCTTCTTTTTTGCTTTGGAGTTTACCATAGTCTCTAACATATCTATTATATACATATAAAACTATATTTACAAATTATATCAGATATATAATTTTGTATATGCATATAGTCATATATTTATTTACTTCCACCCTTCCTATTGCTATATAGCCTGTACAGCTGGCAGATTGGTTTCTATCTGGTTGGCAGGCTATTTCTGCGATTAAGAGCCAACTCCGCTTGCTACAAGTGATGCTTTTTCTTTCTCAAATTCTTCTTTTTTTGCTGGAGTTAACCATAGTCTCTAAAATATAGATAGATACATAGATATGAAATTAAATATGTAATTTTATATGTGCATATACATATTTATTTAATTACTTCCTATTGCTATATTGCCTGTATTACCCTATTGTGTGCCTGTTTGTAAAGTTTTTGAGTGCTTTCTCTCTCCCTCCTCGCATGATATTATGTAGTGTGTCTTTCTCTTGTTTCATGATTTTTCTCAATATGCTCTTTCTTTAATTGTCATTTTACTTCTCTTTCATAATTGCTCTATCTTAATAGGCTTCTGTGAGAAAGTGTCTGTTAACATCACATGCTAGATTTCTCATTAGGTCTCTAGAGAAATTTGAGAATTGCAACCAATTTGTATATATTATATATACATATGTATGCATATTCAATAGATTCTAGTTCGAATACGGTTTATTGATAGATTCCTTCAGAGGCAATGTGTTTAGGAAATTCTGGACTAGAGGAGACAAAACTAAGTGGAAATAGCCTCTGCTAAAACATACGTTTTCATTAACTGGATTAATTGTGTTTAAATCAGTGAAAGAGAATTGGGAAATTGAAATACATTGAACTCCAGAATTTTATGTGTATTATCTGAAAAGATAGCAAAAAAGTTTATATGTGTTAATTATTTTTTTATAAAAAGTCATGTTGGTTTTGGAGACTAGAGAACTTTTGAAATTACTACCTTTAAATGCATACCGGAAATAACCTACTGCATGTTTCCAACATAATAATGTTCCAAGTGTTACAATATTTGATGAATCTATTATTATATTTTCCTTGTTTCTTTCACTGAATTTACAAAACTCAAATATGTCTCTCCAGCTTTTGTTCTTCTTAACAAGGCCTGCCCTCATGGGAAACTAGTTAACCAAAGCTAAACCTGCTGTGGAATGATCAGAGTCTAACTGACCTGAGGAAGGGAAATACCGAATTCCAGCCCCCTCTAGCCATCTTGTCCTA
Organism: Equus asinus; assembly: GCF_041296235.1. Lineage (NCBI taxonomy): Eukaryota > Metazoa > Chordata > Mammalia > Perissodactyla > Equidae > Equus > Equus asinus. Next base: position 4,938,423 of record NC_091807.1, read on the forward strand.
TTAAGGAGGGAGAACAAACTGACAAACTGTCGTGAACTTCACAGTCCAGAGGCAGAAGCCCACTAAAAGACTGAAACCTAGTTATGGGACTATGAAATGCTTCTCCTCCCCACATACCTTAGCACTATATTACTAAAGGCCTATTATAGCAGTTCCTTTTACCCAGTACATCATATCCATCAAGAAAAATTACAAGGCATACAAAAAGGCAAAAGATACAATTTGAAGAGAGGGCAAGCATCAGAACCAGAAATGGCAGAGATTTTGAAATTATCAGACTAGGAATTTAAGATAACTATGATTAAATATGTTAAGTGCTCTAATTGATAAAGTAGACATCACACAAAAGAGATGGGCAGTCTGAGCAAAGAGTGGAAATGTTAAGAAAGAACTAAACAGAAGTGCTAAAGATAAAACACTGTTAAAGAAATGAAGATTGCCTTGACTGGCTTAGTAGACTGAACAGTGCTGAGGGAAGAATCTCTGAGCTTGAGACTATCTCAATAAAACCCCCCAAAACTAAAAAACAAAGAGAACAAAGACTTCAAAAAAAAAAAAAAACAGAACAGAAGATCCAAGGATCATTGGACAAATACAAAAGGTTTACACTTTTGTAGTACAATGGGAATTTCAGAAGAAGAAAGGGAGGAAGGAACGAAAGAAATTTTTAACACAATAATAACTGAGAATTTACAAAATTAATGTCAGACACCAAACCACAAACCCAGGAAGCTCAGAGAACACCAAGATGGATAAGTGCCAAAAAAACCCCACAAAACTGTAGCTAGGCATATTATCTTCAAATTAAAGAAAATCAAAGATTAAGAAAAGAATCCTGAAATAAGCCAGAGAGAAAAACACCTTGCCTACAGAGAACAAAGAATTGCATCTGACTACTCAGAAACAACGTAAGCAAAAAGAGAGTGAAGCAAAACATTTAAAAGGTTGAGAGGAAAAACCTAGCAACTTAGAATTCTGTACCCTATGAAATTATCTTTCAAAAGTGAAGGAAAAATAAAAACTTGCTCAGACAAACAAAAATTGAAGAGATTTATTGCCAATAGACTTGCCTTGCAAGAAATATTTACAAGAACTTTTTTAGGAAGAAGGAAAATAATCTAGGTCTGAAACTCAGATCTACATAAAGAAGGGAGGAGCACTGAGAAAGGAATAAGTGAAAGTAAAATAAAACCTTTAACTTTTCCTATTCTTAATTGATCTAAGGGATAATAGTTTGTTCAAAAGAATAGCAATAATGTATTCACTTATGTATGCTTATGTATGTGTATTTTACGTATATATGGTTATATATAATTGAAATGAATGACAGCAATGATACAAGGGATGGGAGGACAAAATTAGCATTGTTTTCTCATTATTTTACTACATGTGAAGTAATATATGTTATTTGAAAGTGGACTTGGATTACTTATAAAAGTATATTGCAAACTTTAGGGCAACAGTTAAAAAAGTTACAAAAAGGTGTAATTGATATCCTAAGAAAGGAGAGAAAACTAAATCATATAAAATGCTTGATTTAAACCACAAAAGGCAGAGAAAGAATGTATGACAAAAATAGGAACAAGGGAAACAAATTAAAATCTTTAAGGACTCTGGTATATATCAGTCCAACGATAACAATAATCAATTTGAATATTCATAGTCTAAATGCACTACTTAAGAGACCGAGATTGTCAGAGTGGATCAAAAGACACAACTCGGCTGTATGTTGTCTATAAAAAAGCCGCTTTAAATCTAAAGACATGTAGAGATTAAAAGTAAATGGATAGAGGAAAATATACCATGCTAACCCCATCAAAAGAGATTAAGAAGTAGCTACATTAATTTTAGACACAGCAAACTTCAAAGTAAGGAAAGTTATCAGATAAAAAAAAGGCATTACAAGTTGATAACTGGGTCAATTCTTTAAGAAGACATAACAATCCTTAAGGTGTATGCACCTCACACCAGAGCATCAAACTACATGAAGCAAAAACTGATAGAACTGCAAAAAAATAGATTAACTTACCATCACAGTTGGAACCTTTAACACTCTTCTCTCAGAAATGGACAGATCCAGCAGGCTGAACATTAGTAAAGACAGTTGAGCTCAACAGCATCATCAATAAACTAGATATAATTGATTTCTATAGACTACTTAATCCAACAACAGCAGGATATACATTTTTCTCAAGCTGTTCACCAAAATAGACCACATTCAATAGAATAGACCATATTCTGGGACATAAAACACACCTTAACAAATTTAAAATAATGGAAATCATACAATTGCTGTTCTCAGACTACAATGAAATAAAACAAGAAATATCTAACAGAAAGATAATTGAAAACTCCCCAAATATGTGGAGAATAAGTAATGCACTTCTAAATTATACACAGATCAAAAAAGAAATCTCAATGGAAACTAAGAATAGTACTAACCAAATGAAAGTGAAAACAACTTTATCAAAATATGTGGGATGCGGAGTAAACAATGCTTCCAGGGAAATTTATAGCATTGAGTCATATACTAGGGAAGAAGAAAGATCTGAAATCAATAACCTGAGTTTCCACTTTAGGAAACTAGAGAAAAAAAGAAGAAATTAAATCCAAAGTAAGCAGAAGAAAATAAACAACAAGAATTAGAGCAGAAAATTAATGAAATTGAAAACATGAAATCAATAAAGTCAACAGAACCAGAAAAGATTCTTTGAAAAGATAATAAAATCAATACAACTTTAGTCAAGCTAATTAAGGAAAAAAGAGGACACAAATTACTAACATCAGAAATGAAAGAGAGGACATCATTATATATCCCATGGGAATTAAAAAATAATAAAGAATGACTATAGACAACTTTGTGTCTACAAATTTGGTAACCTGAAAGAAATGAACCAATCCCTTGAAAGACACAATCTACCAAAACTCACACAAGAAATAGACAATCTGAATAGGCCTATATCTATTAAAGAAATCTAAGCAATAGCTAAAACCCTTTCAAAACAGAAAGCATTGGGCCCAGATGAGTTCACTGGTGAATTCTACCAATATTTAAGGAAGAAATTATAACAATTTTCTACATATTTTCCAGAGGATAGAAGCTGAGGAAATACTTCCTACCTCGTTTAATGGGGCCAGCATTATCCTGAAACCAAAAACAGACAAAGACATTACAAGAAAAGAAAAACACAGGCCAATGTCTCTCATAAACATAGATTCAAAAATCCTCAACAAAATATTAGCAAACTGAATCCAACAATGTGTAAAAAGAGGACTACATCATGACCAAGTGGGACTTATATCAAATATGCAAGAATAATTCAACATTTGAAAATCAATTAATGATCCAGTACATCAATTGACTAAAAAAAGATAAATTCATCTGAGTGTATCAATAGATGCAGAAAAAGCATTTGACAAAATCCAACACCCATTTATGATAAAAAACTCTCAGTAAAGTAGGGATAGGGGACGACTTTCTCAACTTGATAAAAACTATCTACAAAAAATCTACAGCTAACATCATATTGAATGGTGAGAAACTTGAAGCTTTCCCACTAAGGTCAGGTACAAGTCAACAATGTTGCCTCTTACCACTCCTTTTCAACATCATACAGGAAGTTCTTGCTAATACCATCAGGCAAGAAAAGGAAATAAAAGGTACCTCAAATGGAAAGGAAGACGTAAAATTGTCTTTGCTTGCAGATGACACGATCATCTATGTAGAAAATCCAAAAGAATCAACAAAAAGTTCCTGGAACTAATAAGTGATTATAGCAAGGTTGCAGAATACAAAGTTGTTATACAAAAGTCAATTGCTTTCCTATATACCATCAATGAACAAGTGGAATTTGAAATTGAAAACACAATACCATTTACATTAGCACCCCCCAAAATAAAATACTTAGGTATAAATTGAACAAATATGTACCAGATCCATATAAGGAAAACTACAGAACTCTGATGAATGAAAAAAAGCTAAATAAATGGAGAGATATTATATGTTCATGGATAAGAAGACTCAATATCATCAAGATGTCAATTCTTCCCAACTTTGTATATATATTTCAATGCTCTACCAATCAAAATTCCACCAAGTTATTTTGAGGATATTGAAAAACTGATTCTAAAGTTTATATGGAGAGGCAAAAGAACCAAAATAGTCAATACAACACTGAAGGAGAACAAACTTAAAGGACTGATGCTACTGACTTCAAAAATTACTACAAAGCTACAGTAATCAAAACATATGATATTGGAAAAAGAACAAATAGATCAATGAAACAGCATGGAGATCCCAGAAATAGACCCTTATAAATACAGTCAACTGTTCTTTGACAAAAGAGCAAAGATACTCTCTTCAAATAATGGTTCTGGAAAACTGGGCATCCACATGCAAAAACATGAACCTAGAAACAAACCATACACGCTTTACAAAAATTAACTGAAGATGTATCATACACCTAAACATAAAGCACAAAATTATAAAACTCCTTGGAGACAACATAGAAGAAAACCTAAATGAGCTTGGGTATGGTAAAGCCTTTCTACCAACACCACTAAAGGTACAATCCATTAAAGACATAATTGATAAGCTAGACTTCATTAAAATTAAAAATTTTTGCTCTGTGAAAGACAATATCAAGAGAATTAGAAGACAAGCCACAGAACAGGAGAAAATATTTTCAAAAGATGTATCTGATGAAGAACTGTTATCCAAAATATACAAAGAACTCTTAAAACTCAACATTAAGGACAAAACATGATTTAAAAATGGGCCAAAGACCTTAACTGACAATGCATCAAGGAAGATACACAGATGTCAAATAAGCATATGAAAAGATGCTCCACAGCATACATTATCAGGCCAATACAAATTAAAATAACCACAAGATACCCCTACACACCTATTTCAATGGACATTATCTAGAACACTGTATACACCAAATCCTGATGATTATGTGAAGCAACAGGAACTCTCATATATTGCTGGTGGGAATGCAAAATGATACAGTAACTTTGGAAGACAGTTTGAATGTTTCTCACAAAACTATACATACTCTTACTATACAATTCAGTCATCACTCTCCTTGATATTTACTCAAATGAATAGAAAACTGTGTCCATACAAAAACCTGCATATGGATGTTTGAAATCGTTTTATTCCAATTTGCCCAAACTTGGAAGCAGCCAAGATGACCTTCAGTAGAAGTGAATAAATAAACGGTGGTATATACAGATAATGTAATATTACTCAGTGCTAAAAGGAAATGAGCTATCAAGCCATGAAAAGGCAATGAAGAACGTTAAATGCATATTACTAAGTGAAAGAAACTAATCTGAAAAGTCCACGTGCTATATGATTCCAACTATATGACATTCTGGGAAAGACAAAACTATGGAGACAATAAAAAGATCAGTGTTTACCAGGGGTGGGATTGGTTGAAGAAATGAATTGGCAGAGCACAGAGGATTTTTTGTACAGTGAAAATACTCTATATGATATTATAATGATGGATATATGCCATTATATATTTGACCAAACACCAAACATGAACCCTAAGGTGAACTATGAACTTTGGGTGATTATGACATATCAATGTAGGTTCCTCCTTGGTAAAAATGTCCTATTCTGGTGAGTGATGTTGATAATGGGGAAGGCCATGTATGTGTGGGGGTCGGTGGCTCATCTCTCCCTCTCAATTTTGTCTTAAGTTTAAAACTTCTCTAAAAAACTAAAGTCTTAACAAAAAAAGAAATCCTGTACTCTTTAGCCATGAGCCCCCTATGCTCCCATTCACCCTTCAAGCCCTAAGCAATTGCTCATCAATTTTATGTCTATAAACATTCCCCAATTCTGAACATTCCATATAAGTAAAATGAAATATAAATGCAATTATTAATATGTGACTGCCTTCTTTCACTTTGCATAGTTTTCAAGATTCATCTGTGTTATAGGATGTATCAGCACTTCATTTCTTTTCATGGCTAAATAATATTCTACCATATGAATACACTACATTTTAGTTTTCTATTCCCTATCTGACAGATATTCATGATGTTTCTGTCTTTTGCTATTATGAATAATGCTTCTATGAACATTCATGTGCAAGCTTTTGAGTAGATAGACGTTTTCTTTTGTCTTGGATATATATCTAGGAGTGGAATTGCTGAGTCAAATGGTAACCTTATTATTAACCATTTGAGGAATTGCCAGACTGTTTTCCAAAATGGGTGAGCAATTTTACATTTCCATTAGCAGTTTATGAAGTTCATGATTTCTTCACATCCTCACCAACACTTGTTCTGATCTCACTTTTTAATTCTAGCCATCCTAGTGGATATGAAGTGTTTCATTATGGTTTTGATTTGCATTTCCCTGGTGACTAAATGATGTCAAGTATGTCTTCATGTGCTTATTGGCCATTTGTACATTTCCTTGCAGAAACGTCTATTTTGAAGCTTTGTCAATTTTACAATTTCATTCTTTCTCTTTGTATTATTGAGTTTTAATAGCTCATTTTATTTTTTAGATAAAAATCCCTTATCAGATATTTGATTAATACATATTTTCTACCATTCTCTTGGTGTATTTGCACTTTCTTGATAATACCTTTTGAAGAAAAAAATGTTTTCAATTTTGAGGAAGTCCAATTTATCTATTTTCTCTTTTTTTGCCCATGCTTTTAGTGTCATACATAAGAATAGGTCATAAAACTTTACCCCATGTTTTCTTTTGAGAGGTTTATAGTTTTAGTTCTTAAGTTTAGGTGTTTGCTTCATTCTGAATTAATTTTTGTACTTGGCGTGAAGTAAGATCCAACTTCATTTTTTTGCATGTGGCTTTCCAGATGTCTTGATGTCATTGTTGAAAAGACTATTCTTTCCCACATTGAATGGGCTTGACACCCTTGTCAAAAATTAATTGACCATAGAAATGTGCTTTCATTTCCAAACTCTCAATTCTACTGTGATGATCTATATGTCTACTCTTTTGTCAGTGCCACATTATATTGAACACTGTAGCTTTGTAACCAATTTTGAAATCAGGAAGTGCAAATCCTCCAACTTTATTTTTCAAGATTGTTTTGGCTATTCAGGATCCTTTGCAACTCCAGAGGAAGTTTAGGATTAGCTCTTCTTTTTGTGGGGGAAAAAAAAAAACCTCATTGGGATTTTGATAGGATTTTTATTGTGTCTCAGATTAATTTGAGCAATATTGTCATCTTAACAATATTAAGTCTTCCAATATATGACCATGGGATATTTTCTCATATTATTTTAATTACTATAGCATTGTTACATATTTTTAATTCAGGAAGTGTGACATTGATTTCTTGGAAATGACACCAAAAGCACAAGCAACAAAAGCAAAAATAGCATGTGGGGCTACATCAAACTAAAAAACTTCTGCACAGAAAAGGAAACAATCAACAGAGTGAAAAGGCAACCTGCGGAATGGGAGAAGATATTTGCAAACCCTCTAAGGGGTTAATATCCAAAATATGTAAGCAACTCCTACAACCCAGTAGGAAAAAACCAATAACCCAATTTAAACATGGGCAAAGGACTTGAATAGACATTTCTCCAAAAAAGACATACAAATGGCCAATAAGTATAAGACATGATGCTAAACATCACTAATCATCAGGGGAGTGCAAATTAAAACCACATTGAGATATCACCTCACACCTGTTAGAACGGCTGCTATACATATATATATAAAGATAAGTGCTGGTGAGGATGTGGAGATATTGTAACCCTTGTATACTGTTGATGGGAATATAAATTGGTGCATCTGGCATACAGAACAGTATGGAGGTTCCTCAAAAACTATAAATAGAATTATCATATGATCCAACAATCCACTTCTGGGTATATACCTCAAAGAATTGAAAATTTGATCTTGAGGAGATAGATACTTGCACTCCCATCTTCATTGCAGCATTATTCAGAATAGGACAAATAGGGAAACAATCTAAATGTCCCCTGTTGGATAAATGGATAAAGAAAATTTGGTATTACATATATTGTAATATTATCCAGACTCAAAAAAGAAGGAAATCTTGTCATATGCGACAACGTGGATGACACTAGGCTAAGTGAAAAAGGCCAGTCACAGAAGGACAAATACTGCCTGATTTTACTTATTTGAGGTATCTACAACAGTTAAACTCACAGAAACAGAGAGTAAAATGATGGTTTCAAGGGACTGGGGGCAGGGATAAATGGAGAGCTGCTATTTAATGGTTATAAAGTTTCAGTTATGCAAGATGAATAAGAATTAGAGATCTGCTGTACAACATTGTGCCTATAGTTAACAATACTATATTGTGTACTTAAAAATGTATTAACAGGGTAGATTTCATGTTAAGCATTCTTACCACTATACCAAAATAAATAAATTTTAATAAATAAATCCAATAAAGGAGAAACATAAATAAAAATAAGTCCAATAAAAGTGAGACAAGTTTCTGAGAAATTCGTATTGCCAATGAAAGCTTCAGTCTAGTCTGAGAAGCATGTGACTGTTTCAGATGTAAAAACAACATTTGATTCCTAATATTTCAAAAGACAGAAGCAGACTGACAAATCTATGCAGCCCCAAGGGGGCCACATATCATGATGTCTTTCTCAGATATGGCCAGGAAGGGCAATGGAATAGCAAAAACTTCCACAGGCTGGAGCCAGGGACCAACGAAAGTAGATTGGGAGGTAGGGCCTCTCAGAAAGCAGACTCAGAGCTAACACAGGGAAGTCGTGGGTAGGCTTACCTCATGGTAGAGTAACTTGTTAATACTGGATAACTTGTAGTCATATTGGTTAAAATACCACCGACTCTTGCTCTTATTACTGACTTGAATAGATGTTTTTTGATACACTCTTAGGACCATTTCCAGCGTGTTGTGTTGGTCCCAGCCTACCGATAGTGATGCTATGGGCTGGAAATGCCTGGTGAACTTGCCTGGGCCTGTATTACCTGTAGTGAGCCCCCACAGGGGCCAATGTTGTGGTTAGACTGGCCCATGTGGTTCTTATTATGATCACAGGACACATTTCAGCAAGAAACCAACAGGGAACTTTGAAGAACAGGATTTAGTACTCACAGGTCATAGGGGGACCATGGCATGCACAAGGGCCACACAGAGAGGTCGCAGTGAGAAAGAGAGAGCCTGAACTTTGGGCTCTGGTTTTATTAGAGTTCAAGGGTGGAGTGTCTAGAGTTTTGTGGGTTCACTTTTTATTGGCTGATTTAAAGCATAAGAGAAGGCTCTAGGGCCCAGGAAGTGAGAAGCAGGGTCACTCAAGTGGTCGGTTATCTCGGTTAACCAGGGCTTTCTGAAAGAGCCACCTTCAGTTGTAGGGGTGACCTAATTCCTAATCTAGTTGTTCTGTTAGTAGCTGTGTGATACAGTTAGCAATATGTTTGTTCAAGATGGATGTCTTTTAATATGAATGCCTTGGCAATCAGAAGCTTAATGTCAGCCACTTGTGCTACAATCAAAAGCCTTAATGTCAGGCACTTACACTACACAGAATCTCTAAATTGTTGGGGTATTTGTTTTTTATAATTTTCACCACTTTTTCTGGGGAGCAGGAAGAGCTCCCCCACAGGATAGAGCAACTTCATTACGTCTTCCTATCAGGGATTTCAGAATTTTGGTGGCCTAGTACCTGATGTATTTGTCCATTTTTGCTTTCTGAATGTTGGTTATCCTGTCTTTGATCTGTCACTGCATGTTTCCTGTATATGTTTATGGAGACTTGGTGGGCTAATTCCTTGTTGTTTTAGTCCCTTGGTCTCTGGACTCAAAGGAACCACATTTAGACATGTGAAGAAGCTACATGACATCACCTGAGGTTTTGTGATGTCTTAGATAGTCCCCATTTGCCCACCCTAGATTCATGTACTTTCCATCCTTCTCCATCTTGCTCTGTAAAGCAAAGTCTTTATCAATCTCATCTTCTTGCCTTCTGCCTGCCAGTATTGTTCAGCCAATGAAAGGCACCTGTCAGAAATTGGAAGGCGGGAGGAGAGAGAGAGAGCAAGATCAGGTTACTTGTTCCTCTATGTTCCTCTCTGCTGGACTGAGGATTTTTTTAACATGTGTGTTTCTCTACCAGTGTCCACAGCTTCTGTCAAGCACTACACAACTATACTTCTAAGAGCATTCTGATAACTTCTCCCTCCTTTGTCCCTTCAGATCTGAGGGCATTAATCACTTCGTACTGCTCCAAGTTCAGGGTGCTTCACCCTCCCTTAGGTTTCCCTTAAGCCTGCCAACTCCTTTGTAAATACCATCTTGTATAACTCTCTTTAATTACATCTTTTTCAATGACTTCTTTTTGAGTGAGCCACCTCTTTTATCCTAGTACTCTGACCAACATGCTGGACTTTGCATTGAGTGCAATGACTGGATGGAGATTTAATTTACTCTTTTTGGCAAGTTGAGTGTGTGGGGAACAGTAAACAAAGGATTATCTGGTGTTAGTAGGTTTAACTATGCCTGAGATGAAATTTTGCATATTCCATGTACTTCAATATATTTCTCAACCTGTCTCTTTAATGTTGGGTTGGCAGACATTTGCTTGATTCTAGCCAATGAACTATGAGAGGAGGTGACACGTATCATTTATGAATAGAGGGAGTTAAGAACAGGAATAAATCCTTCATGCTGTATTCTCTGCCTTAGCCACCATTGACACCACTTTTCCCAGGTAGCATAGCTACAAGACGGAGAAGGGGTTCCCTACTAACATCAAATCTCTGAACGTCCTTAGGTAGAGCCATGGTGATCTGTGGGTTACAAAACATAAGACGCATTAGACTAGTAAAAAGTTTGACCAATTAGTGTTAATTTGGGTTTTTTAATCCTAAAAAACATCTGCACAAAATAAAGCCCATTTGTAAAGTTCTTCTCTGTTGAATCATTTGAAACAGCAGAAGACTAGAAACTACTAGAACTTCCATAAATAGGAGCAAGTTAAATACACTCAGGTTTAAACACAGATACAGAAAAATCACAGGTTCTACTGCGAAGTTCCCTGAGGAACACTGTCTATATTATGCCCCTTTTTATTAAGATAAAGTTGACATATACCATTATATTAGTTTCAGGTAGTAAATTAGTACAACATAATGATTTGATATTTGTGTATATTGCAAAACAATCATCACAATAAGTATAGTTATATAGTATCTAGTATCTAATAATTCCAGTCTAGTGTGTATTCCTATTTGCTTCATCTGTATGAAGAAACACTAAAATAATGAAAGCGTGGTGGTCACAGGGTGACTGAGGATAGGAGGGAAGTGAGAATTCTAAATGTTCATCTTTTAAGTCATTTTAATTTTGAATGCTTAAATGTAATAATCACTTATTTAACAAATAAAAATTGTATATTTTTATTTGTAACATCAGAAAAATATTACATAAGAAGAATGGACTATACACACCCAACAAAATAGATCAATGGAACATTGAATAAAGCTCAAAAAAAATCCAAGTTAAAGGAAATATTCCGCCTTTGACATCTATAGATAAAGGATCAATTTGTTTCAATAATGATGCCGGAGGAATTAAATGACTTTTAAAAGGCATGTAAATATATGTTCATCTCATGGCAGATATTAAAATAAGATACGATTTAAAGATTTAATTTTTTAATGAAGAAGCATAATAACTAGAAAATTCATTTGATGTTTTGAGGAATGGGTGAGAAAGCCCACATATAAAGAAAATATAGATTGGCTTACAGAAAATAAAAATATGAACTCTGTATGTCAAAAAAATCATAAAATTCATAAGCAAAAGACTAAGGAAAAAATGTAAGATAATATATTTTTCAAATAATAGTGACAGAAAAGTGTTGATATTCTTAAAACACAAAGAGATAAAATGTCTGTTGGAGAAAATATTAATAGAGAAATAGGAGGAAAAAATCCCCGTTTGATTAGAAACTTGCAAAGGAGGAAATACAAATGATCAATAATTACAATTAAGCAGTACAATATTAATTGCAATCAGTCGATGACCAGATATCATTTACTTAACTATATTAGCTGAAAATTATTCTTTTACAAACGCACAACAATTTACAGTTGCCCAGGGAGTGCCCATGGTGAGGCAGGCCCTCTCACTTACTGCCGGCAGGTAGGTAAATAGATAACAAGGCAAATTAGTGACACATGTCAAAAGCCTTACGAACATCAGAAAATATGGATATTTCCTCAATTTTTGGCTATCATAAGCAACAGTTTGTTGTACACGATGTCAGCTATTTTCTCCAATCTTTTAGCAAAACATTATTCATTATAGTGTTAATTTTTATCATGTGTATAAACAATTACAATTTTTTCCATATATTTATGGCTACATGTGTTGTTCTTTTGTGAAATGCTTCCTCATGTTGATTTCACAACTGCTTGTATTTTCATTTGATGGAAAAAAATATTAGGAACAAACGGTTTTTAACCTGATATTTTTCTTTTCTTTCTGCTTTGAGAATAAGAACTAGTAAAGGGCTGACTAAGTGCTTCTCTAAAATAATCTTATGTTCAGCAGCTATTACCGGGCTACCATATATCAGGTACGGTGTTAGAGACAAGCAATAAAGAAACAAACTAGAAAAACAAAACAAACAAACAAAAACTCTGCCTTTATAGAGCAACTAACATCCTAGTGTGTTTTAAATTGCTGAAAAGATTGTAGACTCTGTAATCAGCTATGTTAATATAATTAATATTGAAACATAGCTCCACACTTCCCAATCCAATAACTCTTCTTCTTTATAATGATAAAGTACTTCTTAAATAATTAACTCTAGAGAGACTATATTAAGGTAAAATATTTTCAATTCCTCAAACTCATCATTGATACATATCCTTCAGTATTCACTTGTATTATACTTATAATTCTGCATCAAATGCCGCACTTGCCTGGGGATACCTTTAACAGCATTCACAATGAAGAAAGCCTGCCCTATAAGTCTTGGAAAGTGAATGCAATGTTGAACTGTTTCCTACTATTCATCAAAGCCCAAGTATAATAAATTATATTTATGGAACTATTCTCTCCTCCTCCTCCTTCTTTTTCTTGACTCTAATGTGATATGCTTTCTCAGATATGCTATGACATTTGTGCTTATGTGTGGGTGACTGTGTGCATATATATAAACACACACATATACATATATGTGTAATTTTTTTTACTGTGTGTGGTATGTGCTTTGCTTCTATGGTAGATCTTCTGATATTTTGGAAAGCTTTTAAAGTGGTTATCTTTCTAGTAAGACTTTTGTATAAAACTCTTAGACCCCTCTTTTTTAGTTACTCATTATGAGCAAAATAAAAAAGAATCTTGCATCCTCTTTCTCCCTCATTCCCTCTTTCTTCTCTACCACTCACTGTTAACCAACAGTATTATCTTGCTTGTGTTTATCTTTGTATGAAATTTCTATACTTTTGTTACTGAATTTGTCATTTTTAAAGATGCCCTTTGATTGTAAGCTATTGCACGTAAGGCAACAGAAACATTATTTCAATATCCAAATTAATTTCTCTGTTCATTTTTCTCACTTATTCATTCTGACATTATCGGGATATATAATATTTATATCCTATCCTATTATTCTTACTCCTACCGTGGTTTTTATCAATTTGATTTTTAGTTTAATAAATTAAATTCTCACTACTAGTCCTTTTTCCAGTCACTCCTTAGCTGACTGTAGCTTTTCTTCAAGAGGGTTCATATGAAAAATATATGCTGCTATTTTACATTCAATACAGTTTTGTCTGTATCCTTTATACTTGGAAGACAACTTTGCTGGATATAAGATTTTTGTATCATGTTTTCTTCCCTTGAGTCTTTTTCTAAGTGTCAATCTACTGTCTTCTGGCAATGAATACTGCAGCCAAACTGATTAACTGGACCTTCACTTTTAATCTCCTATCTGATTTCCTTTCTCTAGAAGCGACATAATCTTTTAACCCAGAAGCCAAACAGATCCTTTCATTATAAATCCAGTAACCATACCACGATATGTCTCAGTGCATTTGTGCCCCATCACTTTGATTTTTCTCTTTCACAAATTCAACTTTCACATGTTGTATCTTTGGTTTCTATCTTCTCTATCACAAGCAACTCACTAATTATTTTAATTTGGTTTCCTTTTGTTAAATTTTCTTATTTCAATTCTCTGCATACCCTATTTTTCTGTTCCCTTTCTTCCTATTTATCCTTCTCTTCACTGGTGTTTCTTCCCTGAGTTCTTACTGATTTTCATAAAAGTTGTCAATGAATCTTTAATATTTTTGTATTAATGTTGGAATGTTGGGTTAAAATTTTTATCTGCTTCTGGGTCTCCATTTTCTTCCAAGTGTTATTTTTCTATAGGGAAGTTTTGCTGCCCCCTCTCCCCAAACACATCTTCTTAGAGTAATGTTATTTGGATGCTTGGCCTATTCCTCTTTGTTTTTGGGGGGTTTTTTGTATCTTTTTGTTTAAGTTGCATATTCTGAGAATGGATTAGCAGGAGATAACAAACCATGTGTATTCTTAAGTACAGCTTCTTAATATCTTTTCTCTAATTTCTCTATAGATGTTTGTCTTTTTATTTATTGATATTTATTGATATTAAGAACCCTTTCGTATATGACTATTTTGTCATAATGCATAGTAATATTTAAAGAAGTGTAGGACACCATGTAGTATTATTATTTTATATGTCTTTATAAATCCTCATTCACTAAAATTACAACTTTTTTCCATTGACAATTCTATTAGAATAGCATCAACTCCTTAAGCATTGCAAGTGCTATGGAATTTAGCACAGCAATATAAGTGCTTACAAATCTGTTGAAAGGACTGAGGAGTAAAGGTCAGGGAAAGCCACCAATAGATCTCAGGTTTGCTGCCAGTTTGGGGGGAATTACAAAGTTGCTATTTCCAACCCAGCTCAAAAGCACAGGAAATCACTGCTGATGGTTACTGCAGTGCTGGCTGCAGCACCAAAGAGAACGATTCTTAGGGGCAATAGCCAGCAGACACTAAAAACTCTCACATCCACCATGTGCATGCTTTTGCTTGCTGTTGCAAGAGGGAGAATAGAGCTGTGCTTCACTACTGCGTTCCAGATCTAATGAGTCACTCATGCTGTTATAATCTAAACCAAAGATCTGACACAAAGCTTTCCGGGAAATTTACTTCCCAGACATCTACTTCTAGGCTATAGGAGAGAGCATAGAAAGTGGTGAGAAGTGTTCTGAGAACCAACAATCAATCTGGCATAATCCTCAGCACCAAAACATGGCCTTCTACTCAAGTTTATCTCCCAAATAATGGCAACAAGATTACGTGACTGCCTATCATGATGTGCCTAGTGACAATGTGTTTGCTCTTTTCCCCAAATTCCCGTCAAGCACTATATGTAGCACTAGAAGGTGTTTATTCCTTTTCTAGTTCAATCACAGACCCCCTTCTATGTCCTGTAAACTAAAGACTGAATAATAAGTCACCTCCATCAACACACTTTATATAAAATTGTGTGGAAAAGAGAAAGGCTTTAAAAAAGGCAATTGACAAGATACAAAACAATGAAGAAAATATGCATATTTATTTAGTCTTCATTTTACCACTGGTATGTAGTTGCTATTTAAAACTTCCTTCTTTCATTTGCCACGCTATGTTCCATTTGTCCTCAGTCAGCACCGCAAAAGTTTGCGATAGTTTGCTTAGGAGAGTGACTCAAACTTTTACTCCTAAAATGTCTGGTCTTACCTGTATTCGGTTGCTGTAGTTTTCTTACTGTTTGCATTAGATGTGGAAATATTAAGAAGCATCCCAGAGAATCTACTTGTTGACAAACATAATCCTCTCTGCTCCCATTGTGTAGCAGAAATTCTATTGTTCCTCTGATAATTAGGATTGTAACTGCAGACAGTTGGCCGTTACCTGCTGATTCTGTTTCATTAGAAACCCACAAGTATAAGGTAGTTTTCTCAATCTCTAGTTCATTGAAACCATCATTATGCCCTTGTAAAAGTGTTTCTCCATTGGAAACAAAGATCCCTAAACCATCAAAGCCATAAATTATAAGGAGGGGAAACAAAAAATTTTGGGGGGGTTCCTTGGGGTTATAATTAAAGGAGTCTCTCACATTCAACCATTGGTTCTGTAATCTGCTTTCTGGCTAAGAGAAAAAAACCACCATTTATGGTCATCATAGCATAAACTAAAATTTTTAGAACGTTTCTCCAATCTCACCACATGCTATTATGCAGAAAACACCCTAATTAAGTCTTCTGTAAGCCGTTCTACTATATTACTGAACCAATTGCTTCTGGATGATGAAGTACACAGTAAGGTGAGTGATTCCCTTGTATATGAGTGTATTGCTTCACTCCTTTGATGTAAAGTGAATGCCTTGGTCAAAAGCAATATAGTGGAGGTATCATGGTAGCAAATAACACATTCTATAAATCAATGGATGAGAATGAGGGCTGAAAGATTAGAGGCAGAGAATGGAAGTGCTTATCTACAGCAAGTGGCAATACCAAAGGGGGGCAAATTGCTGCCCCCTGTGATTCAACGTGTAAAAATACATTAAACTGCCACCAGAATTTACTGCTACTCTTCCCTCCAGGAACATATACTGTGTGTAGGGTTCCTAGTTGATCTTCAATGCAGGCATTTGGTCATTAAGCAGTAGAGGTAGTCAGATTTAACTCGGTGAGGAAAAGCCTATGTATTTGATAGGAAATCAATTCTACACCAGCATCCCTTGTCAGTTTGTTAATGAGCCTACTGGGTAAGCACTGGGTGACAGGTACAGAGGCTGATTGACGTCTACAGAATGAGAAATCTTATCTTATCTGATTATTGCAAGTCTCCTCCACAGCAGTAAGCTTTTGAAAATTCTTTGACATTCTTTGTCAATTCTTAGAAGTTCATCCTTAATCTTCTTAACCAAACCTTTCCCTAATTTTTTAACTGCAATACATCTAAGGTTCTTGTCACTGGACAAATCATTAGTCAGTGCACCTGATTGCTAATGTTGATGAATTGATGTATATCTGTACCTCCAACTAATTCTTTTTCCAAAAAAAGTGAACAATCAGATTCTGTGCTTAAAATTCTCCCCCGAGAGGATTTTCTTTCACTATTATCCTTCAGGCCTGTGATGATTAATTTTCTGTGTCAATTTGACTGGACCTGGGATTCCCAGATATTTGGTCAAACATTATTCTGGGTGTTTCCATGAGGGTGGTTGTGGATGTGATTCACATTTGAATCAGTAGGCTGGATAAAGCAGATTGCCCTTCCCAATGTGAGTGGGCCTCATCCAATCTCTTAAAGGTTTGAATAGAACAAAAAGGCTGACCTTCCCAAGAATAAGTGAAACTCCTCTTGCTTGACTGTTTGAGCAGGAACATCAATATTTTGCTCCTTTCAGACTAGAACTGAAACCTTGGCTCTTCGTCACTCTCAAGCTTACTGGCTCTTGAACTAGAACTACACCATCAGTTCTTCTGGGTCTCCGGTTTGCCAACTGCATATCTTGGGTCTTCTCAGTCTCCATAATCACATGAGACAATTCCTTATAATAAATTTAAAAATCTCTTTGAATTTGTATGTGTATATATACGTATATATACATATATGTATAAATTTTTCTTCCATTCAGTTGTTTCTATGAAACTCCCCATCAAGCTATAGATATAGATTGAAGGAGAGATGGCAATTCAGCAGAATAAGGTCCCATGAGAGTCTGAGCTACCTGATTGTGTAACTTATTCACGACATCTGAATCTGTAAAAGACTGACTCTAGGAATTTTTGGATCTGATAACAGCTAATCACGTTGCACAGCTAAGACCATATGGTTATTAGGTAAGATGTCCCATTCAGTCTCTGCGGAGGGTCCAGTTGTAAAGTTGGAGCTCTTTTTTAAAATGAGAATTGCTACTTGCAGAAAAAGGCGTAGCTTTGCTCCCAACCCTAGAAATTTGTCTGTTTTTCCTCTTTGTGTGAATTATTAGAGGGTCCATACAGTGTCCCTATTTGTACAGACATTTTATGTACTGTTGGATTTGCTGGATCTTAGGCCAAGTGGAGGAGCACCTAACCATTCAGTCTTATTTGGCTTTGCGTTCCAGTCAAAACTAGCAACATTACAGAAAAGGTCAGAGGAGTATACTTTTCCCTGTGGCATAGTGGTTAAGTTCAAGAGCTCTACTTCGGTGGACCAGGGTTTGCTGGTTTGGATCTCAGGCTTGGACCTACACACCGCTCATCCAGCCATGTTGTAGTGGCATCCGACATTAAAAAAATGCAAGAAGATTGGCAACAGATGTTAGCTCAGGGCCAATCTTCCTTACCTAAAAAACCAATAAACAAAAACTAGAAAGATGAGTTATAATATAAACTGGTGGCAGTGTTGCAGGGTCTTTTATCTAGGGATTCAACCTACTCTGTATTTAAGAGATCTGGGTCTATGACCAAAAGGGCTTCCCTCTCCAACGTGATAACTTAAATGAAGTCTCCAAGTAGAAGTTTTTCTGTTTTGCTTTGGTTTTGCTTTGAAAATATGATATAAGCTTTCAGTATGATGCTAATCTATTTCAGTGCTAGAATCTCCATGATCAATTTGCTCCTCGCAGAGGAACCTAAAGTGAAAATTATTATTACTACTGTACCAGCTCTGCTGCCCATTTCGGTGACAACACTGGCTGTTGAATCACTCACTATCAAGGACTATAATTTGGCTTCTCCTAATCTGGAATACTAGCAGCCTCATTTACATCAAAAAGCCTATTCTCCTTTTGTCATCCCCTGCCTGAAGAAGACATCCAATGCAGAACGCTCCAAGAACACTGGTGCTTCCCTCAACAATAAATTTTCAATGATCTTTTAACATGAATGTATGAATGTCCTCTGATATCTTCCTAAGGGATACCACGAAAGACAAATCCTTTACAATATCTCTATATCTTTTAGATTTGGCATTTATTCATGGACATTATATCAAGAAAGTTATAGAACTTCAACTTCATTTAAAATAGGACTTCATCTAGGTTGGGTTTTGATGATCTATTCCAATACAATAAGCCAACTAACACACTTAGTCCAGAATCTCTAGTAAGTGGCCCATACTGTTAAATTCAGCCCACTTTAATTTTCCTTCTTGACTGCCTTTGAACCTTAAGAATTAACTTCCACACATATCGCCCTGTATTTTGGCTAATACAAAGTATCATAACCTGGATCTTTTGGTATAAATGCTATCTCCTTCAGGTTAGGACTTTAGACTCATTTCCTTTAGGAATTTTCTTAAGTCTGACTCTAATTACAGTTCTAGAGGTAATAATAAGTGATAAAAGGAATATTGTTAAGGGTAGTGATTATTTCAGGTGAAGACAGTACAGGATCTTCAAATAAAAAGAGTGTAGTCTCCTTAGGCAGAAGAAAAGGAACTGGTGAGAAAGGATCAGTAAGATTTGGGTGGTCCATGTACTCAGATTCATCCAAATCCTCCCAAATGTCCCCAGTACAATCTTCAGGATATTGCTGTTTCCCAATCAACAAAAGACTTTGAGAGGATTTGATTCAACTTGTTTGTGATTCTGTATTGCAGAATCAAACTTTGCATCTGGTTTCAGAAGCACTGGCTCTTTTGTTATAAGAAATAAAGTATGCTTTCGAAGAAACTAGAGAAGCATGTTAGTCAGTTGTGCTGTGAACTGAGTATTTTAAGGCCTGAACTTGTCATTGTACTGTGGTTGTTAATTCTGCAGTGCAGTCAGAAGAAGAAATTAGTGTATGCATAGTCATCATTCCCACCACAGAAATGTAGAGCAGCAGTTATTTGGTGACTTCAAGCATTGTCTTCCACAGGCACATGATTCCAGGCTGCTGCCAGCTGATGTAACTTTTGCTGCGACATTCCAGGAACTTCCAGTATGCAATTACACTAAAGAGGAGAGACGATTATTGCATTAAGATCCAAGAAGTTCAGATAGCAAAACGACATTAAACACACACAAATAAAATTATATGTATGTGTATAAAATTATATATTCTTTATTCTTTAAGTTTAAGTGCTTATAACTGCTTTTGATATTTCAGCCCTAATTCAGTAGGTTTAATATGCATAGCTGCTAAGGATCATAGAAATAATAAATTAGGACTATCCAATTTTACAGATGAAGATTTTTTTCACCTGTTGATTATTTTTACTAGGATGAATTTGTTTTCAGGGCGCTGGTAACCAAAGTAGCTCAAAAAACAGGAAATTTCTTGTAAATATGTACACACAACAAGCTTCAGGAAAAGTGTGATCCAGGGCAATTTTGAAAGTTCTGGCAAAAGAAATTCTTAGAGTTTCACTTTGAAGTTTTGTTACAAATGAGATCTTAGCTACAATTTACTAACTCGGAGTGTTAGTACTATTTAGTTCAACTTCCCAAAAGAGGTAACTCTATTGGTTGTTGACTAGCAATTAAATAATTTCCCTTGAATCAGATAATCACATTTGAAACCAGAATCTGTGACTATAGGAAAAGAGGATTATGAGGTACAACATTGCTCTCAGACCCACTCTTTCAACCAGGTGCACATAGGGTTCAATTCCAAAAGAATAGGATATGGGCTGAAGCAAGCAAAATATAAATTTTATATATTTCTTCTATATTTATTATGTATTTATTTATTTAGTAGCTACTTTGTTTAGCATTACCTAGGTTGCTATGGCAGAAAACTTCCATAAACCAGACTGATCGAGCAATGTGTTTTTGGGCACATGGCCTCAGCCAAAACTATGGGAGCAAGTCAATTTGGAGCTGAAGTTACTTTAGGAGACTAGAGTCTTTTTTGAGTAGAGTGATTCGAAAATTCCTACACTGCCAAGTGACTTCATAGGAACCTCAGGATAAGATGAAGCAGTGAATTGTAGCCCATCGAAACTTTCCAAAAATTCTTAGAACTCACCCACTCAATTTACCTCTAAATTTATTACACAGTGTTCTTTATTATTAGATATCATACAAGAATGACTTGAAATGTGTAAGTTACCTGATATGCTATAAAATAAGCAATAGGATAATTGTGTCTGACAGAATATCATAACTGTGATAACAGGATAGTGTTTCTGAAATGAGCACTGAGGTCCACAATACTGCACTTACCTGTGTATAATGTTGCTCTGACTGACCAAGACCAGTGATGTGATATCCTGTCAGATGCAGTTGTGCTATTCTACTTGCCTTTATGTGCCCCAAATAGAGATAGAAAATCTTTACCCAGAATTACAACTAAATAAATGTAGTTTCATTATGTTTTGAATATTTACAGCATTATATGCTTATTTTGAACTCTGACCTACTCTATACAGTTTCATAACAATTTTTGAAGTTTTTGTTACCATTAGGGGAAGATTATATCTTACTTACAATTGTATCTTCCGTAATCCTTTATACACCATGCTCTTTATATCATAGGTCTGCACGATAAGTTCCATTTACAGTAATTGAAGGAAAATACTATGTTTTTGGCAAGGAACAGACGTTCTCGTCTTTTTCCCTTTAAGAAAAAATATCATGCATTCTTGGGAATAGCAATCATTAATTACAGTAAAAATTATGTCGCATCTACTTATTTCTATCCACGAGAAGTGTATGTAAACCAATCTGTTCATTAGTCCATCCTAAGTATTCAGTTCCCATCATCAACTCTATTAGCATTGTAAAAGGTCCCTATAACTTTTAAGAAACTCTCGTTATGGAACATCAGACTTGCAAGTGCCTTGCAATTACTGTAGATGGCACCATGGAAAGAAGATCCTCTTATTCTCTGAAAGCCATATCTATATCATTTTTCTGCCAAAACTTACTGGCCTTTCTGTACTGTCATGGGGAGTTTCGATTTATGTCGCTCACTGTAAGGATTCAGTGCATAAGTCGATGCCAGTTCCTGTGTACTCTCTGGTACACATATAATGGTTTGTCTACTACTGTCATTTCCCTTTCACCTGACATTCCAAAATGACAAAAGGCAAACCATTGGTGACAACACACCCACACACGTGCCTGCATGCACAGAGGCACACACATATAATGAGAATCAAGACGTATTGACCTTAGTCAGGAAGAATGGCAAACAGTAAACGCTTAACACAGTGTAAAGACAAAGAGAGTCAATCATCAGATTATGCTCAATATGCTTATAACTCATTTAATATCCTCCTCCCATACAAAATTTTCTTGAATTGTGTTCATGTCATGATTATTTTAGCACATGGATATTTGCAGCTTGTTTCTATTTTAAATATTGTCTGAGTTGAAACTTTTCAAGATTTATCTAAAAGCACAATGATGAGAAACATCTTGTGATTTTCAAAGATCTTTTAACCATACATGCTTAACAGAATACATTATAAGATGCTTAGCTGAACACACACACACATTTATCACTCACTATGTGGATTCAGTAAATAAGTCAATGCATGTTCCCCTGTACTCTCTAGCACACAGGAAAACAAACTGTTAAAACAAAGATAATTTCTATAAAAAATTAGCATTTCCAAATATGCATAAATGTGTAATTACTTGAAGGATTAGATGGACTTTTAAAATTGAGGGAATGCTACTTCCAGTAGAGTTTCATGTGAAGCAGTGATTTGCATGGTTAAGCACATGGGCTCCGCCAGCGTCACTGTTTATGAATCCCGGCTATACCACATAAAAAATGTGGGACCATGGACTAATTAACATCTTTCAAACTCAGTTTTCTTATTTTTAAAATAGGGGCAACAAGAATATCTCCTTCATAAGGTTGCTATAAGGATTAGACATCAGTACCTGCACTTGATAAGCCTTTAATAAATGTAAGTTATTGTTGCTATCATAATAAGTTTGCACAAATGGAAAACAGAAATAATAAATGCCTGGTAAAAACCACTGGATATGTTGAATTATTTCCTTCCACAATATACAAACATATTTTCAATTATTTTCTTCTCAGTATACACAAAGATGAAAAAAATAATACAAAAAGAAAGTAGATTGGTGGAGAGATTATAATGTGAAAGTTTGACCTCCTTCACAGAGGAAGTGTATAGTCCCACTCCACCGGGAGTCAGCTTGGTTTGTGATGTGATTTGGTTTGGCCAGTGGAATGTGAATCAGAATCTAGTCAGGAAACATAAATCACATGAGTTATTTTAACAGATAATTTAATATGAATTAATCTCAATAACTAGTTAAAAGGCAAAAGGAAATACTACTTTAACATGGAGATAATAGCTGTGGGAAGCAGTCACTATTCCTAAGGCTGAAGGATAAAAAGGGAAGATGTGGAGATTGTTAAAAGTAGAAATCTGGGAAAAAGACCTCGTGAGTGTGGAGCCCAGCCTCCTGAGAAGGTTGGCTCTGGTGCTTTAGGGTTTCTGAAGAGGGGCTCTGCAGAGCTTGGATACAAACCTTCAGAAAGGGTTTGTATAATGGTGCCCAATAATGATGCCCCTGGAGTTCAAAAGAGGGAACTTGCTGAAGGTGGAACATAGCATTCTGAGGAGTTTTAAAGTAGTTTGTTACACAGTAACGGCTGACTGACACAGGCAGATAGGTAGGTAGGTAGGTACGGGAATAAGTAGGTGACAGATCGGCTTCCGTAAGGGCAGTAATTTCATTTGTCTTGGTTAGCGTTATCTCTCCATCTTCTACTAGAACGTTCCTGATAAATAGCGATCATCAAAATAATCACCAACAGAATGAATATTTAATTATAAATATTTGAATCCAGTATATTTAATTCTGTATAATTAAAATTTTCCAATTTTACCAAAAATTCTTCCAAAATTTTATTCCCAATGCTGCATATGGAAATACCATAATTTGCTTTACAGTCTCCTGGTGAGGGACATTTAGTTGGTTTCTAATTTGCCTTTGTTATAATTGCACTGCGGTTATTATTTTAATACCTGCATGTAAAGTGTAATCTAATCTCTAACTATTTTTATTTGGGCTTTATTCATAAAAGTGATATTTCTGGGTCAAAGTTTCCATGCACACGCACACACATACACGCATATACCACATACATGAAGATATACACTAAGATATTACCTATATGTTATTTATCTACAAATATTACATGTTATGTGTACAAAAGACAGCATTAAATCCATCCTTATTGGTACGAACAAGGGCAAGCAATGTTTGCAATTACCATTTCACATTACAGTCTACGCTCTTCTAAAGCTATAGTGCGCAGGCTCATAAAATCCTGTTTTTGGTACAGATTATCTCAGTGATTTTGGAAATTTGAATTTATTTCTGTTACAATTTTCACCATCTATGAAGTGGAAATTGCAATAATAAAGCCTACTTCATGGATTTGTTTTGATAATTAAATTAGTTAACTTTTCTAAGGTACTTGCCACTGGAACGTATTAGTTTTATTGATTTAAGGTTGAATATTTTAAAGAAGAGCTTCGATAGACATGGGACAATATTCTATATGATATTTTTTGCCTACTATTAAGTTTACTTAATTACAAAGACTATTGAAACTCATTTAAGGTGTTAAAATATTTAGAGAAAGACAAGTCAGGAGTAACAAATGGATTATTTAGATGATATGACAGATATTTTCACTGTGACATTAAATAGTAAGAAAATTTACTTAATAGTGCATTTTATAGTCTTACATCTTCTGTTTTTCTGAGAATAAAAATTTCCAATTTAAAACATGAAATTTTAGCCATTAAAACTAGAAGAAGCCTGAAATCTCTTTGTTCTGGGAAGATTTATGGTTAGATCACTGAAGGTATCAGAGTCCCTGACTGGAGGTGAAGGGTGAGCACTCACTAGCCTCGCTGCAGGTTAAGCTGGGCTCTATCCTACACCATTGCTTAGTTCACAGATACAAAGACCCCTGGCCCTCAGTGCACAGGGTCTTGCTGTAATATCTACCTCAGATCAGGAGCAGGACTCCTCCACCTTGGCTTCCCTGATGCCTGTTACCATTGACTCCTTTTCAACTTTAGAGTTAAAACTTTTAACTGTTTTGGAGTTTAGCCAAAACAGTTTAAAGCATACGCATTTTAGTCTTCTTTATGTGTCAATCAAGTTTGAAACTCAGACTTATTCACAAAACAAAAATGCCAATTTATCAGAGAGTGGGAAATAAAGTGAAAATAAAATTATGTTCCCGTAGCCTGCAAATCTTCACTCCGGTTATCCTTTCAGAGGTTATTTTTTTTTTTTTTGGAAGATTAGCCCTGAGCTAGCTGCTGCCAATCTTCCTCTTTTTGCTGAGGAAGACTGGCCCTGAGCCAACATCCATGCCCATCTTCCTCCACTTTATACATGGGACGCCTGGCACAGCATGGCGTGCCAAGCAGTGTCATGTGCACACCAGTGATCCGAACCGGCAAACCCCCGGGCCGAGAAGTGGAACATGTGCACTCGACTGCTGAGCCACCGGTCAGAGTTTAAAGGAATACATGAACCCTGGTTTGATCAATAAGTTGTCTCTGGATGAGTAAATTTGTACCGGTGTCAAACTGAAAATGGATTGCACTGAGAATCACACAAAATTCATGTCCCAGGACAGAAGTAAATTTATGTTGCCAGTGACAGAAGTTACCACTGTCTTCTGTTTAATATTATGTGAATCCTTTTAAATAATATCCCTGCTTTTGATATTGCTAGAAAGAATTCCATCTTAGGTAATGAAGGAATTAGCCAGACCTTTCCTGCTGAACACAAATATTTCCTCACCCCCAACAGGAAAGTAATCATTATAGTAACTTGTGATAGGATGATAGACACAAGTTATTAATTTATAGTGGTGCAATTTTCACTATTCTGTTCAAGCCATTCCTTCGATTACCATTTATGATGACCTGGGGACCCAGGGACCATCACTTGCCAGAAACTAGAAAAGAAGAATGCTACATTCTTAGCTGAGGAGGGGAAAAATCAAGGATTTGGATGTGAATTGAAGAAAATTTGGATGTTAATGCATTCTAGTAAAAATCCACATTTGCATTTGCCACAAAGATTAAAAGAACTGAGAAAATTGGACACAAGAAAGTGCTTCTTAGATACAAGATGGCAAATTTGACAAGAGATTCACTTCCTCATACTGTTAAGAACTGAGCTGGAGATAGGAAGACAAAATGAAAGAAATTTAAGTGTCAAATGACTGAAGAAGTTTGGGGGCAATTAGATAAGGAGACATTAACGTGCTATCTCCAGGTTGAAGTTTGACCACAGCAGCCTGACAAATTATACCAAAAATAAATATTGAGGCTTTACCATCGATGATACTAATAAGAATTGAGGAATTTAAAAAGTAGATTTTTTTTGTAACCAAACCTACTTTTATGTTTTTGAACTCCTACTAACCCTGTCACAGATAACTTAATCAAGATATTTTCAAGTAAATTCATATCAATTTAATTATTTACCTTAGCTAAATTCAACATTCGCAAATCATTTCTAGTCCAATTTGCAAACATAATCTAATCTTTCTTTGCTTTAACTGCTACTTCAGGTCTCTAGTGACTGCAAACATTAGAGCAAGATTGCTGGCGGCTCAAGGCTCTTAGAAACAAGAGGAGCCCTTGAGCTCACCAAGAATCCCATGGTCTACCAAATCATGAAAAGTATCTACAAGCTTCTGATGCTCAGAGCAACACATTCACAGCTAACTTGAAGAATGATGGTCAGGCAATCACCAGGAGTCCAAGTGGGATGGCAAAAAAGTTCAGCAATGATAAGAAAAGTTAAACTATATTTCCACGTTACAATTCATTCTATAAAAGAGCATAGGCAAATACACCACCATCAGAACTACTGCTAGGAACCAGCTGTGCCCAGAGAACAGATTAGGAGGACAGTGGCAGCTGTCTGATTCTTCGCCTTCATTAGGGCCCCATCATGCTAACTGGCTGCTCTCTAGGCTGAGTTACCTTCAAGTATTTGCACTTCTCAAGGACCTGAAGCCGTGGTTGAAGTAAAAAATATTAGCTATGTTTGCAGACCGGACTGGAACTGTGTTGCGAATCTTGAATTTGCTCATATATAATTGAATTAATCAAATTTGCATGATGGTGTCTGTAATTAGTTACCTAGGAAATACTAGGAACACCAAGGAACAAAATTGTCTACTTGCAAAATAAACTTCTATTTTTAAATTCTTGATCTCAATTTAAAAACATCTATACCAAAACCCAAATCATTGTTTTTGGCAATTTCCAAGAGCACAATATTAAGTGGTTCTATTTAGAAAGTTGGTTCATTCTTGAAGAAATCATTTGCATCTGACTCCCATTGGTGAAACTAACACATGGCCATGCTTCATTAAATCAGAAATTCCAAAGGAGCCCTTATTAGGATGCATATTTTTTCTTTTTTCTATATTAAGAGCTTAGAGTTTTCTAGGCCCAAACTTTCCCTCTCATGATTTATGGCTCAGTAATTTGAGGTCTAGAACAGAAACTTTTCTTCTTCTTAAAGTGTTTTATCTTCTCTGCAGGACTCTGAAACTGACTTGGTGTGGTAGCCATGATCCCCATTTAATTAAGAAAACATGTTTGTCTCCTTTGTTGTCAAAACCATCTTGCTTTCACTGACTCTGGATCTGTATACTCCTTTCGGTGAATACTAGCACATATTGTAGTCGAACACTAAGGACTCGATTTTTAATTCTAATTTCTGAAAAGACCCGATTAGGAGAACTTATATTTGAGCTTATCTATTCATTAAGAACTCATTTCTAGGTTTTTTATGCTATCTCCTATAGTAAGGTATAGGTTTGTATGTTATATTTTTAACCTCATATGTTGTTCTCCCTGAAGTTTTGGCTTGGCATAGTTGTTTTAATAATGTGCTTCCCACTTTTATTGGGAAATGGCCATTGTTTATGTTAATCTTCTGTTGAAGGTATCGTATATTTTGTAGTCTAATGCCATTTCAAAAGGAATGATGCATTGAAGGGTTGGTAGAATTGACAGGAGTTGAAGTTTTAGCACTCTCTGTGAAACAGCACACTTCCTTTTATCAAATGATCAGTTTCAAACCCTCTGTTGCGTTTTCTCAGATACTTGGTTTTTTTAAAATCCCAAAGCAAACCTTAATTTTAAACCATATCATATAAGTGTAGCTGGATGAAGAGTTAACTTAGCATTTGGAAGAAGAATTTCTCTAAAAACACCTGTCCTTGTTCTAAGCAAGTGTTCCCCAAAAGTTAATACTTCATGAATATTTACAATTTCTACCATGGATTTATATGTCCTGAATAATTATTTATCTAAAAGTTTGTAAATGAGTCAATTTTTCATTAAAATATTTTTACTTGAAAACAAAATTTTAATTGCCACAAATGGAAGGAAACTCAAACAAAAATCAATTAAAAAATTCATGAGGCTTATTTTCTTCATTTTTCATTTTTTTAAAAATCTTATTAGCTAATGGTAGAAATTTTTAAAAATATAATAACCATAAACTGGTGATTTCCTCTTCACTTCAAAAGAAATACTGAAAGAAATGAATTTACCATGATGGGATTTAATGTTAGATAATGCTTTAGCTGGATGCTATCTAATATTTTATTCTTTACCACCTAAAATGGTATAAGTTCCATTGGGAAAGGATTGTTAGCAGGAGTTGGAGAAAATTAAATATCTAAATTAAATAAAATTTGGGGGTGGTGAAGTGCTCAGATGAGGGTCAGTAGAAGAAGGGGCTGAATGAATTTTATGTCTAACTTTGCATTTAAGTATGCATCAGTATGATATTAGCCCCATTTGTCTCTGCCAACATTCAGTCAAGCTGTCCACATACATGAAATTCACATACGCAGGTGCATGGGCAATGCATGAAGGTTAGCAAATCAGGCAAAGTGACTAAGTTCCATATCTGATTTTATATGACATGAAAAAGGAATCAAGCATTAATGAAGGTGACCCAATCCATAAATTTTTAGAAAAGTGAACTCTGAAGCAATGGTGACAATGAGAAGCTAAGTTAGCTGTGAATTTATAAAGTATTAAGAAAGCATTAGATTTTCCATAGATAGTGGCATAGGATTTTCAGAATTTTAAAGGTCTTAAATGCAATATTGCTTCACCTTAAATTTGGATTACATATGTTAGAGTCAATTTTTTAAATGATGCTTCTTTTAGATTGTTTTTATAACATTTAAATTTCACTGAACCTATCATATAGTATATACTCAATTTTAGTTTATTGATTTGGACAAAATTGGATTACCAACCCCCCCAAGTTTCAGAGAGAAAATAAAAAAGACAATTTTTTCCAGCTTTATTGAAATACAATTGACATATAATATTGCGTAAGTTTAAGGTGTACAACATAGTGATCTTATATATGTATATATTGCACAATGATTTCCACAGTAAGGGTAGATAACACATCCATCACTTCACATAGTTACAACTGTTTTTGTCTAGTAAGAACTTTAAAAATCTACTTACTTTGCAGCTTTCAAATATACAATACAGTATTGTTAACCATACAACTGTAGGCTGTACATTACATCCCAGAGCTTATTCATCTTATAACTGGCAGTTTGTACCTTTCAACTACCTTCAGCCATTTCCCCCATCCTCCCCCTCTCCCACCACCCCTGGCAAGTACCAATCTGTTCTCTGTTTCTGTGCAGTTGGGTTTTTGGATTCCACATATGAGTGAGATCATACAGTATTTGCTTTTCTCTGTCTGACATATTTCACTTAGCGCCCTCAAGTTTTATCCATATTGTTGCAAAAGGCAGGATTTCCTTCTTTTATATTGCTGAGTAATATTCCATTGTATATGTATACCACATTTGCTTTATCTATTCATGTATCAGTGGATTGAGGTTGTTTTCATGTCTTGGCTATTGTAAAGAATGCTGCAATGAACACAAGGGTGCAGATAATCTTTTCAAGATAGTAATTTCATTTCTTTTGGATATATAGCCAGAAGTACAATTGCTGGATTATATTTTGAATTTTTTAAGGAACTTCCATACTGTTTTTCCAAGAAGGAAATTTGATATTAGTTTTAAATGTGGAAATAAACTACATAATTATGTGGAACTCTAATGAACTTAATATTTAACAGTCAGATATTTACTTCATAGGAAAATTTTTCTACCCATTGTTTGATGAATTTTAAAAACCTTTTAAGTGTTAAAAATAATATGCCGTTTCTTTATATTTTAGAAATATTAATAAGTTGTGAATAAGTATATAATTAAGAAATTGTTATAAAATCTCCCCTCTTGGGGAGGCAGATTTAGACAGATTCTGTGTTCTAAGTTTACTTAGTCTAATATGTTTGCATATATTTCAGAATATCTTCAAACTGTTTTGTCTTTAAATATCATTTTATCCATAGTGTTGCCACATTATATCTAGCCTTTGTGTTTTGTTAGCTCATCTTCTGTTTTGTTAATTATTTATGCAAAGATCATGTAAATGTGCTTGGATCTAAATCTCCTTCTCCCAGTTGATGTGACTTGGCAATATTTAAAATTTAAAAGCAAACAAAAGTTATTTATTTGGAAAATAAAAAGATTTAGAAAACTTCTAAAAGTTTATTTTATAAAATAGCAAGACTCTTGTAGTTCTCGACTAACAACTGAAATACTTTTACATTTTCTACTGTTAAAGTTTTGGGCAAAAATATTGTACTTTTATTTTATCATATCCTACTCAGTAGCAATTTTAGACTTTGAAACACCTGGTTATTGTACGTTTGTGTGTGTATATGTGCTTGTGTTTGACTATAAATACGTATATCACTAAATCAATGTTTTACACAACGGTATTTGGTGAATCTGTATAAGCGCAATGGCAAAAATAAATGGGCATGTGGGATCCTCTCTTCAGCCCCACAGGAAAAAATTTTACACATTCAGAGAAAAGAGTCATTCCCTATAAATACAGCCTACTCTATTGTATTGACACACCTAGAGTCAAGTTACTTCATACACCAAAAAGAAGGACACTGAAATAATCTACCTTCAATATGAAAAAAGCAAAAAACAAAAATGAAGAAATATTTCTGTTTCATTTAGGAATCTTTATCTCTCCATTTTGTACCTAGTTCTAAACTAGTGTATAAATGGCTAAATGCAAGGATTTGATATCTGCCAGATCAGGGTTCAATTCTCAGTTCTGTCATTTATTGAGCAAACTCAAAAAATACAAAAAAATGTTTCTGAATCTCATTTTGTTAACTGTAAAATCAGTATAGTAAAAGCAATCTCATTAAATTATTAATATTAAGTAATCCATGAACATCTCTTGGCACATAGTAGGCACTCTACAAGTGGTAACTCATTATTATTTATGACATCTCAGTTTATCAATTTTCTTTAAATTTCTCCTTTCTCTCTTTGGGAGTTAGAACTGTTTTATGAATCTTTCATTACTATTGGAAACTATGTTCTGAGTTTCGCTCAACTAAAGTTTCCAAGCCCATTAGCAGAGCAATTCAATTGCTTTCCTTTTCAACTGAGTCTGAACAAGCCATGCAGAGATGGGAGGAATACACAGAAGCATTTCTTGTTTATTTTGGAATGTGTATTTGAGGCTAGCTACAGTGCACAGCACAGTGCTTTGTAGGCACTAAATGTATAATAAATACCTATTGAGTAAATTAATGAATACTTAATTATTTTATTATTTCCTTATTTATTTTACTTCTACTTCTGTCTTATCATGTAAACAGAGACGTCTCATGAATTTGACTTGGAATGTAATTTCTGAGTTAGCAAGCATTGGAACTTCTGCATTTTCAGCAAGTTTACACTGGGTCAGGCAATATTGTATAATAGAGAGCCTGAGTTTGTGTTATAGTCATATCACTTACCACTTGGTTTGAACTCTTAACTTCTTTTGGCCTCAGTGAAATAGAAGACTAATGCTCATACCTCACAAGATTGTTTTGAAGATTAAATGAGATAATGTAGATATGCAGCCCTTGCTAAAGGGCAAAAAAGTTTTAATGCATTATTATTAAAAAATTAAGAATAGGAGATAAAACTTTCAAATCAAGGACTCAGACTAGGATAAAGATTATTCAAAATGGGGTAGAGTAGAAAGTTAAGAAATAATCTATATTCTCCAGTAATGAAGGATACTTCAATATGTTACTAGAACTTCATAAGCAGACTATAATTGGGGCATTAAAAAGAATAAGGCAAATCTTTATGTACAGATATGGAAGGATCCTGAATGTATATTAAATGAAAAATGTCAAGATATAGAATAGTATATGTAGAGGCCGATCCAAGACGGCTCCGTGAGTAGTCCTCTTTGTCTCTCCCCCTTCAAGTCTACAATTATTTGGACACTTATCGCTTAACAAAGGATATCCAGACAGCATCTCAGGACGTCTGAGAGACCCACGCGACTATACATCGGAAGGTGGACGGACTTTCCTCCGGGAGGATGTGGAAATAGGTGAAAATTCTCTGACCCTGACCGAACAGCCTAGTACCCGCAAGCGGCTTTCTTCCAAAGGACACCCCCAGAAGATCAACACACATCTAGGGCAGGAGCGAGCACACAACAGAGGAGTGACGGTGGAAGGAGGTGACCAGAACCCTACCTAAACCCCCTGCAATTACTCCTAAATGCAGAGGGAAACTCTAGAGTTACACACCTGAGCCCACAGGGAGAGTCTCTCCCCGCCATTGGCAGCGAGATCCCGCCTAGTGTTCACGGCGCCCAGAGGGTCCCAGAGAGAATCGCTGAGGGTACGGAGGTCCCCCGGCTGCCACTGCCTGCACGGTGGGGCTAGGGATTGCCGGAGATCTCGGAGTGGACTGGGGCTGGGTGAAGCTCCAGAGTTCTGCCCGGGCCGCAGACAAAACTCTCTGTCTGCCATTAGCGGAGGGGCTACACCCAACATCCACAGCTCTGGGAAAGATCCGGAGAGAATCCCAGAGGGCGAGGTGACCTCCAGCTGCCGTTGCCTGCCCCATGGGGCTAAGGATTGCCGGACATCTCAGAGTGGACTGGGGATGGGTGAAGCTCCAGAGGCCAGCTCTGCGTCCCAGAAGGGAAGCTCCAGAGTTCCGCCCGGGCAGCAGACAGAACTCTCTGTCTGCCATTAGCGGGGGGGGGCCACGCCTAGCATTCACAACTCCGGGAAAGTCCCGGAGAGAATCCCAGAGGGTGAGGTGACCTCCAGCTGCCGTTGCCAGCTCCGTGGGGCTAGGGACTGCCGGAGATCTCGGAGATCTCAGAGAGGACTAGGGCTGGGTGAAGCTGCAGAGGCCTGCTCCACGCCCTGGAGGGGAAGCTCCAGAGTTCCGCCCAGGCAGCAGACAGAACTCTCTGTCTGCCATTAGTGGGGGGGCCACGCCTAGCATTCACAACTCTGGGAAAGTCCCGGAGAGAACCCCAGAGGCCGGGGTGACCCCCAGCTGCCATTGCCCGCCCCGTGGGGCTAGGGATTGCAGGAGATCTCGGAGAGGACTGGGGCTGGGTGAAGCTCCAGAGTTCCACCCTGGCAGCAGACAAAACTCTCTGTCTGCTATTAGCGGAGGGTCCACGCTCAGCATCCACAACACCGGGAGGGTCCCGGAGAGGAGAATATCTGGCAGGGCAGCAGCTGACTAGCTACCACTGAAATCAGGATCTCCGGCTATCCCCCAAGACAGCGCAAAGGGCTCCCCAAGTTCCTGGGGAACAGGACTGGGGCTGGGTGGAGTTCCAGTGACCCAGCTCCATAGCCTAGGGGGAACCCTACAGGCTCACAGCAGCCTCAGGGAAAGCCTCTGCACAGCACTAGTAGAAAGCACCCATCTGGCAGCCACAAGGCTGGAAGACCCCGGGACAAAAGTAGCATAGTTAGGTGAACTAACCACAGACTGTAGAAGATGCCAATAGCTCTCCTGTGACCCATAGTGGACAAGTGAGATTTTGTGGGTGCCAACAGTGATGGAGCAACAAATATAAGTGATCCTACCCCTGGCCGCTGGAAAAGCCCATAACACCGTTGCAGACCCCAAGGAGGGAGCACGTCTAGGTGGGCTGCAACAGTAGGCACCGGCAGCCTAAAGCCCCCGGTGACGGTTCCCACAGCAGAGGAGAGAATCCAAAGGACCACTGTGACTACGAGGAGAGGCCCAGGCCCAGTTAGCAACTGCGGATAGGGTTCCCAGCTGCTCCCCCACTGCAGCAGCAGAAACAAGTGAAAGGAGCAACTAAACTCTATCTCTATGTGGAGGCACAAATCAACAACATCAAGCAATATGAAAAAATACATTAAATCTCCAGAACAGAAGGAAAATAACAAATACACAGAAAACAATCCCAAAGAAAATGAGATATATAACCTAAATGATGATGACTTCAAAACAGCCATCATTAAAATACTCAATGAGTTAAGAGAGAATTCTGACCGACAACTCAACGAGTTCAGGAGCTATGTCACAAAAGAGTTTGATACGATAAAGAAGAGCCAAACAGAAATATTGGAAATGAAGAACACAATAGAGGAGATTAAGAAAAATCTAAATGCTCTGAACAGTAGGGCCGATAATATGGAGGAAAGAATTAGCAATTTGGAAGATGGCAATATAGAATTGCTGCAGGCAGAGGAGGAGAGAGAAGTAAGACTAAAAAGAAATGAAGAAACTCTCCGAGAATTATCAGACACAATTAGGAGATGCAACGTAAGGATTATAGGTATATCAGAGGGAGAAGAGAAGGAGAAAGGGGCAGAAAGCCTATTCAAAGAAATAATGGCTGAGAACTTCCCAAATCTGGTGAGAGAGATGGATCTTCAGGTGACAGAAGCCAATAGATCTCCAAACTTTATCAATGCAAGAAGACAAACTCCACGGCATATAGTAGTGAAGCTAGCAAAAGTCAACGACAAGGAGAAAATACTAAGGACAGCCAGGCAAAAGAAACTAACCTACAAAGGAACCCCCATCAGGCTATCAGCAGATTTCTCAGCAGAAACTTTACAGGCTAGAAGAGAGTGGAATGATATATTCAAAAATCTGAAGGACAAAAATCTACAGCCGAGAATTCTCTGCCTAGGGAAAATATCCTTCAAATACAATGGAGAAATAAAAACTTTCCCAGATAAACAAAAATTAAGGGAGATCATTGCCACAAAACCTCCTCTTCAGGAAATCCTCAGGAAAACCCTCATTCCTGAAAAATCCAAAAAAGGAAAGGGGCTACAAAACCAAGAGCAGAGGAGATAAGTAGAAGGACAACAACAGAGAGTAGCAGCTCTTCATCAGAACAGATGAAACCATGGGATGAGAAACAAAGGAAATTGAAGAAAACCAGAAAACAAGACACAAAATGGTAGTGGTAGGCCCCCACATCTCAATAATCACTCTAAATGTAAATGGATTGAACTCCCCAATCAAAAGACACAGAGTGGCAGGATGGATCAAAGAACAAGATCCAACAATATGCTGCCTCCAGGAAACACACCTCAGCCCCAAAGACAAACACAGACTCAGAGTGAAGGGATGGAGAACAATACTCCAAGCTAATAATGAACAAAAGAAAGCAGGTGTCGCTATACTAATATCAGACAAGGTAGATTTCAAAGCAAAACAGATAAAGAAAGAAAAAGAGGGACAGTATATAATGATAAAAGGGACTCTCCACCAAGAAGACATAACACTTATAAATATATACGCACCCAACACAGGAGCACCAAAATTTGTAAAGCAACTCTTAATAGAACTAAAAGAAGACATCAACAACAATACAATAATAGTAGGGGACCTCAACACACCGTTAACACCAATGGACAGAACATCCAGACAGAAAATCAACAAGGAAATAATAGAATTAAATGAAAAATTAGACCAGATGGACTTAATAGACATACATAGAACACTTCATCCAAAAACAGCGGGTTACACATTCTTCTCAAGTGCACATGGAACATTCTCAAGGATTGACCATATTTTGGGAAACAAAGCAAACATCAATAAATACAAGAGAGTTGAAATAATATCAAGCATCTTTTCTGATCATAATGCTATGAAACTAGAAATCAACTACAAGAAAAAAGCAGAGAAAGGTGCAAAAATGTGGAGACTAAACAACACGCTTCTGAACAAACAATGGATCATTGAAGAAATTCAAGAAGAAATCAAATCTTATCTGGAGACAAATGAAAATGAGAACATGACATACCAAATCATTTGGGATGCAGCAAAAGCAGTCCTAAGAGGGAAATTCATCGCAATACAGGCTCACCTCACTAAACAAGAAAAAGCTCACATAAGCAACCTCAAACAACACCTAACAGAACTAGAAAAAGAAGAACAAACAAAGCCCAGAGTCAGTAGAAGGAGGGAAATAATAAAAATAAGAGCAGAAATAAATGATATTGAAACAAAAAAGACAATAGAAAGGATCAATGAAACAAAGAGTTGGTTCTTCGAAAGAATTAACAAAATTGACAAACCTTTAGCCAGACTCACCAAGAAAAGAAGAGAGAAATCGCAAATAAATAAAATTAGGAATGAGAGAGGAGAAATCACAACAGATACCAATGAAATACAAGAGATCATAAGAGAATACTATGAAAAACTATATGCCAACAAATTGAACAACCTGGAAGAAATGGACAAATTCCTAGACTCCTACAATCTCCCCAAACTGAATCAGGAAGAAATGGAGAATCTGAATTGGCCAATCACAAGTAAGGAAATAGAAATGGTAATCAAAAACCTCCCCAAAAATAAGAGTCCAGGACCGGACGGCTTCTCTGGAGAATTCTACCAAACACTCAAAGAAGACTTAATACCTATTCTTCTCAAACTGTTCCAGAAAATTGAGAAAGATGGAGTACTCCCTAACACATTCTATGAAGCCAACATCACTCTGATCCCCAAACCTGACAAGGACAACACAAAGAAGGAGAACTACAGGCCAATATCACTGATGAACATAGATGCAAAAATCCTCAACAAAATTTTGGCAAACCGAATACAGCAATACATCAAAAAGATTATACACCATGATCAAGTGGGATTTATACCAGGGGCACAGGGATGGTTCAACATCCGCAAGTCAATCAACGTGATACACTACATCAACAAAATGAAAAACAAAAACCACATGATCATCTCAATAGATGCAGAGAAAGCATGCGACAAGATCCAACACCCATTTATGATAAAAACCCTCAATAAAATGGGTATAGAAGGAAAGTACCTCAACATAATAAAGGCCATATATGACAGACCCACAGCCAACATCATACTCAATGGACAAAAACTGAAAGCCATCCCTCTGAGGACAGGAACAAGACAAGGGTGCCCACTTTCACCACTCCTATTCAACATAGTACTGGAGGTGCTGGCCAGAGCAATTTGGCAGGAAAAAGAAATAAAAGGAATCCAAATAGGTAACAAAGAAGTAAAACTCTCGCTGTTTGCAGACAACATGCTCTTATATATAGAAAACCCCAAAGAATCCATAGAAAAACTATTAGAAATAATCAACAACTACAGCAAAGTAGCAGGGTATAAAATTAACGTGCATAAATCAGTAGCATTTCTATACACTAACAATGAACTAACAGAAAAAGAACTCAAGAACTCAATCCCATTCACAATCGCAACGAAAAGAATAAAATACCTTGGGATAAACTTAACCAAGGAAGTGAAGGATCTATACAATGAAAACTACAAGACTTTCTTGAAAGAAATTGACGATGACATAAAGAGATTGAAAGACATTTCATGCACATGGATTGGAAGAATAAACATAGTTAAAATGTCCATACTACCTAAAGCAATCTACAGATTCAATGCTATCCCAATCAGAATCCCAAGAACATTCTTCACAGAAATTGAACAAATAATCCTAAAATTCATGTGGGGCAACAAAAGACCGCGAATTGCTAAAGCAATCCTGAGCAAGAAAAACAAAGCAGGCGGAATCACAATCCCCGATTTCAAAACATACTACAAAGCTACAGTGATCAAAACAGCATGGTACTGGTACAAAAACAGGTCCACAGATCAATGGAACAGAATTGAAAGCCCAGAGATAAAACCACACATCTATGGACAGCTAATCTTCGACAAAGGAGCAGAGGGCCTACAATGGAGAAAAGAAAGTCTCTTCAACAAATGGTGCTGGGAAAACTGGACAGCCACACGCAAAAGATTGAAAATCGACCATTGTTTTTCACCACACACCAAAATAAACTCAAAATGGATCAAAGACCTAAAGATTAGGCCTGAGACAATAAGTCTTTTGGAAGAGAATATAGGCAGTACACTCTTTGACATCAGTTTCAAAAGAATCTTTTCGCACACTATAACTCCTCCGTTGAGGGAAACAATAGAAAGAATAAACAAATGGGACTTCATCAGACTAAAGAGCTTCTTCAAGGCAAGGGAAAACAGGATTGAAACAAAAAAACAGCTCACTAATTGGGAAAAAATATTTACAAGCCACTTATCCGACAAAGGGTTAATCTCCATAATATACGAAGAACTCACACTGCTTAACA
Organism: Equus asinus; assembly: GCF_041296235.1. NCBI lineage: Eukaryota > Metazoa > Chordata > Mammalia > Perissodactyla > Equidae > Equus > Equus asinus. Next base: position 4,976,958 of record NC_091807.1, read on the forward strand.
ACAAAAAAACAAACAACCCAATCAAAAAATGGGCAGAGGACATGAACAGACATTTCTCAAAAGAAGATATGAATATGGCCAATAGACACATTAAAAGATGTTCATCATCGCTAATCATCAGGGAAATGCAAATCAAAACTACACTAAGATATCACTTTACCCCCGTTAGATTGGCAAAAACATCCAAAACCAAGAGCGACAAATGTTGGAGAGGTTGTGGAGAAAAAGGAACCCTCATACACTGTTGGTGGGAATGCAAACTGGTACAGCCACTATGGAAAACAGTATGGAGATTTCTCAAAAACTTAAAAATAGAAATACCCTATGACCCAGCCATCCCATTACTGGGTATCTATCCTAAGAACCTGAAATCAGAAATCTCAAGAGTCCGTTGCACCCCTATGTTCATCACAGCATTATTTGTAATAGCCAAGACGTGGAACCAACCTACATGCCCAGAAACTGATGATTGGATAAAGAAGATATGGTGTATATATACACAATGGAATACTACTCAGCCATAAAAAAAAGACAAAATTGGCCCATTCACAGCAACGTGGATGGACCTCGAGGGTATTATGTTAAGTGAAATAAGCCAGTCAGAGAAAGACAAACTCTATATGACTCCACTCATAGGTGGAAGTTAGTATATTGATAAGGAGATCTGATCGGTGGTTACCAGGGAAAAGGGGGGTGGGGGGAGGGCACAAGGGGGGAAGTGGTGTACCCACAACATGACTAACAAAAATGTACAACTGAAATCTCACAAGGTTGTAATCTATCATAACATTAATAAAAAATAAATAAATAAAAAAAGAATAGTATGTGTAAAAAATGATCTTTTTTTGTATGTGTATGTGTCTGTCAATACATATATTCTTGCTCATATATGCATAAGATATCTTGAAAGATATGTAAGCAATTGATAATACTGTTTACTTCCTGGGTAAGTGCTTGGGTTGTTAGAGAATTGGGTAGCAAGGAGAATTACTTTTCACTGCAGCTTTTAATTTTTGTACATTTTTGTATCAATTAGCTGGATATAAACCACCTTAAAACTAAACAGCTTTAAACAATTATCATTTATTCTATTTCAGGTACCATTGTGCTGGCTGAGGTTCAATCGATCTAGACTGGGCTGAATTGGGCTTTAGTCTAACCTGCAGATTGGTTCCACGTATCTCTTATCCTTCTTAGATGAGTGAGCTATCTAAGATATTTTCTGCCCATGATGATGCCAGAAGCACAAGTATAATCACCTCACAATGCATGCATATTTCAAGTCTTTGCTTGTGTCACAAGAATTAATATTCCATTGGGTAAAGTATGTGACACAGCCAACCCAAAATCTAGGGAAGAGAGGTACAGTCCACTCACCATGAGACCAAATAAAGTTAAGTGGTCAAAAACAGCATCAGTGGGGACAAGAAGTAAACTCCTACTCCCATGCAGGTGGGGAAAGCAATAATTAGTAGCCTAAAAATAATCTCATGTCTATGGATGTATTACCTATTTCAAATATACGAAAAACAGAAACAACAAGAAAACAAAGCATAAAGGATAGAAAAGGGAGTGTCTTTAGGCTAACCACAGGAAAGAGAAGTACCTAATGGTAGCCATGTCAGAGTAAAGATTCCTCATGTAGTTTTTCCAGAGATGAGAAAGGCACATCATATGATAAGCTCATCTTATATAGAGGTTGTCTGAGTCACTAGGGTGACCTAAAGAGGAAATAGCAAAAGAGGGAATTTTCATTTGAAGACCCACTTTTCTCTTACTCTACTCTTAAACAGGGAATTTACTCTCAGTAATACATAGCTACAGAAGGATTTTTGGCATTATTTCTTTAGTATATAACTTATTACGAAAACAGTTTCAAACCTGTTTTTTTTGTTGGGGGTTTCATTTATTTTATTTATATCATATTTCTATAGTTAGATATTGTTCTGGTGCTCAAATTTGCATTTGTTTGCTTCTGTTCTGTTTGCAATTAAAAACAAAGCAAGAACAATGAAGGCACCCTGCAGTTTTCAGGCAATTTTGTGTTATTTTTCTTCCGCTGTGTTATTATTAGTCCTCATTAAGGATTAAGTAAATGATGGATTTATTTCAAAGGTACCCTGATTTTCAGTATTTTAAAGTTTATACATTAGAATTAAAAAATCAGTAATTTGCGTGAACGTCATTAGAGTATTTTGAATCAGTCTTAGAAATTTGTTTTTCCATAAGGAAGTTTGAACAAATTTTCCCCTAAAATCACGTTAGGCTACAGGGATCTCTCTCTTCAGTAGTGACTCTATCAGAGGGGAGAGACAATTACTGTGGTCTAAAGATGAAGAATAAGACATATGAGGCTAATCTTGCCTTTACTTTGGCCAAGTCACTTATGTTATCTTTACTGCAGCCTCATCTGCTAAATGAACATATAAAGCTTGCTGTCCCTGTCTCAATTCATATAAAGGTCTCAGAGAAGAGTGCAGTACATCCAGAATGGAATCTGTATGGCTGCCAGAAATTTCCACTTTACCACAGTAGATGGTATGCATCTGGTAGCCGTTGTGTATTCAAAGATAAATACCATACTGTACTATCCCCTCAGCTGACTCATGGATTCACAGGATAACTGGCATATAAATACACAATTAAAGGAGGGAAAGTTAGGTGTTATAATGATAGTAAATAATGTGAAGCAAAGACACATTCAAGGAAACACCAACAGTGCCTTTTTATCAGAGAAGGTTTCCAAGGGGTTGAAGGATTCAGAGGACAAAAGTGCTTTTTTAACACTGTGCTGGCAAATCAAACTAGCTAGGAGGAATACAGAAGTGAGCAAGTAATGGGATAGAAGAGAGGTTGGGAGAGGTAATGTTAGAAAACAATTATAATTTTTGCTTTCCTGCAATTCATTCTCTAAACAACAAAGTGATTATTTTAAAACATCAATGAGATCATGTCTCTCCTTAGCCCTAGCCATGCTGTGGCTTTCCGTTGTATTTTAAATGAAATAAAAAATTATTTTCTTGGTGTACAAGACCTCTTCCTATTTTTCCAAACTTTAATTTAAATCCTTTTCTTCCTTGCTGATACTTTTCAAATTCATTAGGCTGCTTTCAGTTTCTAGAATGTGCCAGACTCATACTCCTCTCTGGTTCTTACACATCTGGATTCTTCTTTCCTTTAACTCACAGGATTAATGTCACTTCCCCATAGACACATTCCCAGAACATCCTAAGTATCCCCACCATCATAATTCTCAGTTGGAAGATCAAGTAATTTCTATCTTGAACTTATTAAGTTTGTGATTATATTAGCTATTATTTATTTGTATATTTTCTGTTTCTCCTGAAAGTGAATAATTTTACATCTTTAACAAAAATTTTCTGAGTAAATAAACATACAATTTTGTCTAGAGTTCAAGGGGGAAAAACAAGCAGAATATTGCATATAATATAGTAATACTTGTATTTATATTTGTAAAAATAACCACAAACAAAACATTAGGAAGCCAAAATAAAAGCTAAGAAAAATGTTTATTCATATAGAGAGGCAGGGAACAGAGAGAAGGGATTTTAACGGAAGTAAGATGTTTCTGAGAATTTATTATTACTTCTGACTTAAACATACACATTTTTTGTTTATTACAAATAAATTTACAGAAAAATGCAAGTCAAAAGTCGAGGACAAACTAAAATAAATGAACATACTATGCCAATGATATAACCACACAGGCAACAACAAGTCATTTCAACCCTATTTAGAACATAGTGTTTTGGCTATAGATCCTTAAAGGGATTGTTTACAAACAAAGGAAACCTAAGGTATTTTAACTTTATTCAGTTTTATTGCTCTAATTAGGCTATCACTTTGATTATTTGAAATTTGCTTTATATACACTACAAAATAAAGCAAATAAAAAGTTAATATTTGACTTTTCAGTGTAAGAGAGGAAAGAGATAAATGTAAAATTTTAAAAAGTTTAAAATTCTATAATATTGAATTTGATGTTAAATATGAACTCATAGTACCTTTTTGTTTTAAAAAAAATTTCCCCAGCTGTGTCCACTTAAAATGTCGAAGCTATATCAACTCAATGGCTCTGAGTGCCCACATGCATATGTCATGGTGTCTAAACATTATTCTTACTAAGTGTGATCAGAGCTCCTTAGGAAAATAGTTTGTTTCAGGTCTAGGGCAGGAAGTGTACAAAAAGAACACAGAACAGTTTGCTATGCTAGAAATCAAGGAAGCTATCAAAGACCAATGTGGTCATGCGAAAAAGTCGTAGGTGACAACCTTAAGCAGATCCCACTACCAAAGATGGGATAATTTAAGGACCAGAAGGAATAGTAACAGCAATTAATTTATTATATATGTATTTTATATCTATGGTGTTAAAAATGGTTCTCAAAAAGATAGGAAGCCAAAACAAGGAATACCTCCTTTATCATCACTGAAGATAACAAATACATCAATAATTTACTCCGAAAATTGGTAATAAAAGAAGAAAATTAGTGTTTTCTTTCCTTTTCTCTAGGAAATATACTTTAAATTAATAAACAACCATGGTTAATAAGGAAAAGTTTTTTGTATCTGAATTCTAGTTGATTCATATGAAAGAAAAATAGAATTAGAAATTCCCCATTTTATAACCATTACTGTAATGATTGTATCAAGCAAAGATCATCAAAGTAATAGAAAACATTTTGTGAGAGGTCAATGGCATGTGCTTATTCTCAAAGAGCAAAAGTATCACCCAAGGTTATTTACTGATTTCAAGATGAAAAATAAACAAAAATTATGACTTTGCAAAGGAGACAACAAGCTATCACTTCCTGAAGTAACTGATCAACCACTCATAAGGGGACAAACAGACATTATGAGTCTCCTGTACACTATACAGAGCACCCCCTAGAAAATGTGCCTGCCAAAATGCTGAATGCAAATCGAATCAGCCTTTAGATTGTACTTCTAGTTCACAGGAAATATAGGAGTTAGAGCAATAAGAATAAATGACACCACAAAGAAGTAATGTGAGTCATTTTACAAGGTAATTGATCCAGTTTTGTCAACAGGTCAAGGCCAAAGAAAGGCATTGATTTTCTTTATAAAATGATACTAAAGAAAAATAACAACCAAATGTGATATATAGACCTTGTATGGAGTCTGATAAGAACATGAAGGATGAGAAGATTTTTTTTTTTACTGCAGTAACATTGGATTATAACATTATATAGCTTTCAGATGTACATCATAATATATTTTGAATTCTGTGTAGATTAAATCATGTTCACCACCCAAAAACTAACTATAGTACGTCACCTCACATGTAAGCCTAATCACCCTTTTTACCCTACCCCTCTTCCCCTATGGTAACCACCAATCCAATCTCTGTTGCTATGTGTTTGTTTGTCATTGTTTTTATCTTCTCCTTATGAGTGAGATCACATGGTATTTGACTTTCTCCCTCTGACTTATTTCACTCAGCATAATACCCTCCAAGTCCATCCATGTTGTCACAGACAGCCAGATTTAATCATTTCTTATGGCTAAGTAGTATTCCACTATGTATATATATACCACACCTTCTTTATCAGTTTGTCCCTTGATGTGCACCTAGGTTGCTTCCTAGTCTTGGCTATTGTGACTAATGCTGCAATGAACATAGGGGTGCATGTCTCTTTATGCATTTGTGTTTTCAAGTTCTTTGGATAAATACCCAGCAGTGGGATAGCTGGATCATATGGTAGACCTATTCTTAATTTTCTGAGGATACTGTTTTCCATACTGTTTTCCATAGTGGCTGCACCAGTTTGCACTCCCACCAGCAGTGAACAAGGGTTCCGTTCTCTCCACATCCTCTCCAACACTTCTTGTTTCCTGTCTTGTTAATTATAGCCATTCTGACCAGAGTGAGGTGATACATCATTTAAGTTTTGATTTGCATTTCCCTGATAGCTACTGATGTTGAACATCTTTTCATATGCTTGTTGGCCATCCATATATCTTCTTTGGAGAAATCTCTGTTCAGATCTTTTGCCCATTTTCTAATTGGATTATTGGTTTTATTGTTGTTGAGATGGATGAGTTCTTTGTATATTTTGGATATTAACCCCTTATCTGATATATGTTTTGCAAATATCTTCTCTCAACTGTTAGGTTGTCTTTTTGTTTTGTTGATGGTTTCCTTTGCTGTGCAGAAGCTTTTTAGTCTGTTGTAGTCCCATTTGTGCATTTTTTCTTTTGTTTCCCTTGCCCGGTCAGTCATGGTACTTGAAAATACGCTGCTCAGACTGATGTCAAAGAGTGTACTGCCTATTTTTCATCTAGAAGTTTCATGATTTCAGGTCTTACATTCAAATCTTTAATCCATTTTGAGTTGGTTTTTGTGCATGGTGTAAGGGAATGGTCTACTTTCACTCTTTTGCATGTGGCTGTCCAGTTTTCCCAACACCATTTATTGAAGAGACTCTCCTTTCTCTGTCCTATGCTCTTGGCTCCCCTGTTGAATATTAGCTGTCCATAAATGTGTGGGTTTACTTCTAGGCTCTTGATTTGTTCCATTGCTCTGTGTGTCTCTTTTTGTGCCAGTACCATGCTGTTTTGGTTACTATGGCTTTGCAGTGTATTTTGAAATGAGGTAGTGTGATACCTCCAGCTTTGTTCTTTTTTCTCAGGAATCCTTTGGCTATTTGGAGTCTTCTGTTGTTCCATATAAATTTTAGGATTCTGTGTTCTATTTCTGTGAAAAATGTTGTTGGAACTTTGATAGGGATTGCATTGAATCTGTAGATTGCTTTAGGAAGTATTGCCATTTTAGCTATGTTAATTCTTCCAATCCAAGAGCACAGAATATGTTTCCATTGGCTTGTGTCTTCTTTGATTTCTTTCAACAATGTTTTATAGTTTTCGGTGTACAGATCTTTCACCTCTTCAGTTAAGTTTATTGCTAGGTATTTTAATCTTTTCCTTGTGATTGGAAATGGGATTGTATTCTTAATTTCTCTTTCTGCTACTTTGTTTTTAGTGTTTAGAAATGCAACCGATTTTTGTATGTTGATTTTGTATCCCGCAACTTGACTGCATTCATTTACTGTTTCTAAAAGTTTTTTTAGTGGATTCTTTAGGTTTTCTATATATAAAATCATGTTGTCTGCAAAGAGTGGCAGTTTCACTTCTTCTTTTCCAATATGGATCCCTTTTATCTCTTTTTATTGCCTGATTGCTCTGGTTAGGACTTCCAATACTAGGTTACATAAGAATGGTGACAGTGGGCATCCTTGTCTGGTTCCTATTCTTAGAGGGATAGCTTACAGTTTTTCTCCATTGAGAATGATATTTGCTGTGGGTTTGTCATAGATGGCCTTTATTATACTGAAATATTTTCCTTCTACACCCATTTTATTTAGAGTTTTTATCATAAATGAGTGCTGTATCTTGTCAAGTGCTTTCTCTGCATCTATTGAGATGATCATGTGATTTTTATTCTTCATATTGTTAATGTGGTGTATCACATTGATAGATTTACAGATGTTGAACCATCCCTGCATCCCTGGAGTGAAACCCACTTGATCATCATGAATGATCTTTTTTTTTGTTTTCCTTTTCTTCCCCAAAGCCCCCCCCCCAGTACATAGTTGTATATTCTTAGTTGTGGGTCCTTCTAGTTGTGGCATGTGGGACACTGCCTCAGCATGGTTCGATGGGCAGTTCCATGTCCGCGCCCAGGATTCGAACCAATGAAACACTGGGCCACCTGCAGTGGAGTGCGCAAACTTAACCACTCGGCCATGGGGCCAGCCCCTGATCTTTTTAACTTATTGTTGTATTCCATTTGCTAGTATTTTGTTGAGGATTTTTGCATCGATATTCATCAGTGATATTTGCCTGTAATTTTCTTTTTTTGTGTTCTTACTTTCTTGTTTTGGTATCAGGATAACGTTGGCTTCATAGAATGAGTTAGGAAGCCTCCCCTCCGCTTCAATTTTTAGGAAGAGTTTGAGAAGGGTAGGTATTAAGTCTTCTTTGAAAGTCTGGTAGAATTTGCCAGGGAAGCCATCTGGTCCTGGACGTCTTTTTGGGGGGAGGTTTTTGATTGCTATTTCGATCTCTTTACTGGTGATTGGTCTATTCAAATTCTCTACTTCTTCATTGTCCAGTTTTGGCAGGTTGTATGCTTCTAAGAATTTATCCATTTGTTTTAGGTTATCCAATTTATTGGCGTATAGCTTTTCATAGTATTCTCTTATTTCCTTTTGTATTTCTGAGGTGTCCATTGTAATGTCTCCTCTTTCATTTCTGATCTTATTTATATGAGCCTTCTCTCTTTTTTTCCTGGTGAGTCTAGCTAAGGGTTTGTCAATTTTGTTTATCTTTTCAAAGGACCATCTCTTGGGTTCATTAATTTTTTCTATTGTTTTATTTTAGTCTCTATTTCATTTATTTCTGCTCTGATTTTTATTATTTCCTACCTTCTGCTGATTTTGGGCATTTTTGTTCATTTTCCAGTACCTTTAGATGTGCTTTTATATTGTTTATTTGGAATTTTTCTTCTTTCTTCAGGTAGGCCTGAATTGCTACAAACTTCTCTCTTGGAACTGCTTTGGCTGTCTCCCATAGATATTGTCATGTCATATTTTCATTTTCATTTGTCTCCAGGATTTTTTTTATTTTACCTTTGATTTCTTCATTGACCCAGTCATTGTTCAGTATCGTTTTACTTAATCTCCACATTTTTGTGGCTTTTCTGGTTTTCTTCCTGTAATTGATTTCCAGTTTCGTACCTTTGTGGTCAGAAAAGTTGCATGGTATTATTTTGATCTTCTTAAATATATGAGACTTATTTTGTGGCCTAGTATGTAATAAATCCTGGAGAATGTTCCATGTGCATTTGAAAAGAATGTGTATTCTGTGGTTTTTGATGGAATGTTCTATATATATGTGTTAAGTCCATCTGGTCTACTGTGTCATTTAAGGCGAGTGTTTCCTTATTTGTCTTGTGTCTGGATGATCTATTGGTGTAAGTGGAGTGTTAAATTCCCCTACTATTATTGTGTTACTGTCTAATTCTCCTTTTATGTCTGTTAATAATTGCTTTATCTAAAGTGCTTCTATGTTGGATGCATAGATATTTACAAGTGTTATATCTTCTTGTTGCATTCTTCCCTTTATCATTATGTAATGAATGCCCTTCTTTGTCTCTTGTTACAGTTTTTGTTTTAAAGTTTATTTTGTCTGATATAAGAATTGCTACCCCCACTTTCTTTTCTTTGCCATTTGCATGGAATATCTTTTTCCATCCTTTCACTTTCAGTTTGTGAATGGCTTTAGGTCTGAAGTGTGTCTCTTGTATGCAGTATACATATGGGTCTTATTTTCTTATCTAATTGGTCCCCATGTTCATTTTGATTGGAGCTTTTAGTGCATTGACACTTAAAGGAGCTATTGATAAATATGTATTTATTGTCATTTTGTTACTTTTATTTCCAGGTGTTTTAGTAGTTCTTCTCTGTTCCTTTCTTTTTCTCTTGTTCTCTTCTCTTGTGGTTTGATGGCTTTCTTTAGTAATATGTTTGATTTCTTTTGTCTTACTTATTTGCTTACTTATTATAGGTTTCTGATTTGTGATTACCATGAGGATTCTATATAATATTCTATGTATATGTATACGACAGTCTATATCAAGTTGATACACTCTTTAGCTTGACCTATTTCTAAAAGCTGTACTGTCCTTCCCTTCCCCTACATTTTTTTTTTGAAATCATATGCAACCTCTTGTTTAGTGTGTGTCTATCTCTTACCCTGTTATCATTGAAATAGGTAATTTTAGTACTTTTCTCTTCTAGTCTTCATGTTATCTTCACAGGTAGTTTTTCTGCTAGCTTTACTATATTTTTACCTTTGCCAGAGGTTTTATTGCCTGGATTTTTGGGTTTTTTTTGATAATTTTTTTATCCCTGTTTGTTGTCATTGCTTTCCCACTTAAGTCTCTTCAGCACTTCTTGTAGAACTGGTTTCTTGGTGATAAACTCCTTTAATTTTTGCTTGTGTGGGAAGCTCTTTATCTCTCCTTCCATTCTGAATGAAAACATTGATGGTTAGAGCATTCTTGGCTGTAGGTTTTTTCCTTTTAGCACTTTAAACATATCATGCTATTCTCTTCTTGCCTGTGAGGTTTTGGCTGAGAAGTCCACGGATAGGCTGATAGCCTTATGGGCTTTCCTTTGTAGGTCACCTGTTGCCTTTCTCTGGCTGCTTTTAGGATTCTCTTTTTATGTGTAATTTTAGATATATTAATTATAATGTGTCTTGGTGTGTGCCTCTTTGGGCTTATCTTGTTTGGAGCTCTCTGTGATTCCACTACTTGGATGTCTGTTTCCTTCTTTAGGTCAGGAAAATTTTCATCTATTATTTCTTCAAATAAATTTTCTGCCCCTTTTTCTCTCTCTTCTCCTTCTGGGACACCTATAATAAGAATGTTAGTGCACTTGATATTGTCTCAGAGTTCCCTTAGACTGCTCTCATTCTGTCTAATTCTTTTTTCTTTTTTCTGTTCAGCTTGGGTGAATTCCTCTAGTCTTTCATCTAGCTCACTGATCCATTCTTCTGTATCTTCTAATCTGCTATTGAGTCCCTCTAGTGAATTTTTCATTTCGAGAATTGTATTCTTCATTTCTAATTGGTTCTTTTTTATAGTTTCCACTTCTTTGTTGATGAGCTCACTGTGTACATCCAGTCTTCTCCCAATATCTGTAAGCATCCTTGTGAGATTTTGTTTGAATTCTTTGTCAGGTAGGTGGCTTATTTATTTCATTTAGTCCTTTTTCTGGGATTTGGTCCTGTTCCTTTCCTTGCAATATTTTCATTTGTCTCCTCATTATGCCTTTTTCTCTGTGCTTATTTCTATATATTAGGTGAGTAGTCTATGTCTCCTGATCTTGGAGAAGTGGCCTTATGTAAGAGGCCCAGCAGTGTGCTTCCCTCTCGTCACAAGTCCAAATGTTCAAGGACTGACCCCTTTGTGGGCTAATTGTGCCCTTCTGTTATGACAGCATTGCTCTTAATGCAGGTACCCAGGGAGTCTAGTCTTTCCTTCCTGGCCAGCTCTTTGTAAATTTGGTTTGGGGAGCCTTATCACCATTGGCTACAAAGTCTAACAGTATACTCCTGTTGCAGTTTTCCTGTTAATTGGATAGGTACCCAGTGGAGCTGGTTGCTAGGCTCAGGGGCTTACAGTGTCTATAGGCCTCAGGCCTACAAGGCTGTTGTCAGTTGTCTTAGAAGTGCAGCTGAGTGGGACTGGCCCTTGGCAGGGGACCACCTAATTGTTTCCCCTCTTTGGAAGGTGTGGCTGATCCTTTTTACGGCTATTTGTGAAGCACAGGTCTTCTGCCACTGATAAGCCTCACCCCCCCACAGGACCACACAAACCGTCAACACAGTCCTGCTCCATGCACCCTTCCCAACCCCCTGGAGCATACACTGATGCCCCTCTGCAGAGGCCCCCACCTCTCCACCAATGTCCCCCACAGTTCACCTAGTCCTCACACAGGCCCTGACCCTCAGAGGTGGACACACTTGCCTGTAGAGGATCAAGGCACCAAGTCAATGCAGGCCAACAAGTAGCCTGAGGGCTTGCTGTTGGGCAGAGATGGTCCCTAGGTCGTGCTGCCTGCCCTGGCTGAACTGAATTAAATATGTGCTCTAGTGGGTGTGGCAGGCCCGTGGGCTAACAGGCCAAGGGAGGAACCCCAATGGTGTCTGCCAGCAGTGTGTGTCAGCACACCTGCACCAGGTCAGAACAATGGCCCTCACCATTTTCTCAGTCTCTGAAGAGGTCCCTCTTCTCACTGAGATGCCCCCAGAGCCCAAGAGGTGAATCCCTTTTCACCAAAGGACTGTCAGCTTCTCTCTGGTGATTTTAGTTTGCTGAGATAGGTGAGTTTGTGTGTGAGCCCTTTAAGACCCGTGTCTTTTCAGCTTTCATCTGATAGCTTTTCTGGGCATATCCTTGCTGCAGTTAATAGCCAGCAAAGCCAGATAGTAAGACCCTCAGTTGGGCTGAGTCTGAAGGGTGCTTATAGCAGTATCAGCTCCCACTCTGGACCTCACTCCTCCAGGGAGGGCTGCATACCTTAGGGTGGCTCCTGCCTGGCCAGTTGAGAAACCCCACTGATCCTAAAGATGGCTTTTTTCCTCTCCAGCAGGAATTTCTACCTCTTTGGCCTTAGTCAGGACTGTCCCTTGTTGTGGGGGTTCTTTTTATCCAGTTTTCAGTTTTCTATCCAGGGTGATTTTTCAAAAAATAGTTGCAACCTGCTTGTATTCATGGGAAGAGATGAGTTCAGAGTCTACTCATGCTGCCATCTTGATGAGATCTCAAGAAGATATTTTTGAGACAATTAAGAAAATTTGAAATGTGGAACTGGTATTCTACAATATTAAAGAGTGTTATAGTTTCAGATTTATTTGACACTCCTCCCATTGAGAGTTAGGGTGTATGTTACCTCTCTCTGAATCTCAACAGGCTTATTGCTGCTTTGACCAATAGAGTACATCACAAGTGCCTCTAAGTGACTTCTCAAGGTAGGTCATAAAAAAGCCATGTGGTTTCTTCCTAGTAATCTTGAGTTACTCACTCAAGAAAAGTCAAGTTCTATGTAGGAAGTCCAACTACCTGTGATTGCTACATACTGGAGAGGATACATGTAGGCATTCCTTTGTCAATTCAGGTCATCCCTGCTAAGGTGAGAGATACATGTGTGAAACAGTCTTGGATCCTCTAGACTGGCCCTTCACCAGCTGAGTATCACTTAGTAATCACATGGAGCAAAAGAATCATCTAGCCAAGCACTGCACTGCCCAATTTCCTGACCCTGAAATCGTGAATGGATTAACTTGGCTGTTGTTTCATACCACCAAGTTTTTTTATACAGAATAGATAACTGGAATGATTAATTGTTGTTAATTTTTTAGATAGGTGATTGTACTAGGGTTTTGAAAATGTATTTTTTGTTGGAAATACAAAATAATTTATTGAAGGATAAACTATTTTAATGTCTGGGACTTGGATGAATAAAACATATATGGCTAAATAATTATATTTATTGAATCTCTGTTATGTGTATATGAGTTTATTGCATCGTACTGTACATTTTTTTATTTGAACAGTTTTATAATGTTTTTAAAAGATGTTCTACAGGGAAAAATGTTAACATTTCTGTTCTAAATTAAAGCAGCGCAAGGGAGGAAAGGACTAACGCTCCTAGTAATTTTAATCCAATCCTAGAAGAAAGTAAGAATTAACATAGGATTTGAAAAGGAGTTAAAAGACAGACGAGAAGAATTAAAGGTAGAATGAAAACTAGGAGATCAAAGATAACCTCACAAGATACGATAAAATCACTTTGTCCTATAATTATGTGTTTTATGTGGGTGTACCTCCCACCAGTTTGTGAAAGCATTTTAGCAAGGACATTATCTTCACCTTTGGATTCCCAGTGGCTAGCATATTGCCTGGCATGTTTTGGGCACTAAATAAATGTCACATAAAGGAAGAAAAAAGTTTGTAAAAATTAGTATTTAAAAAACTATATTAGTCCAAAAATTCAACATCAAATCCACAGGGGTGGGGTTGTATTGAGGGTTAAGAGTCTGTAGTCAGGGCTCTGTGCTCTGGTCTATCATGTTGGAGTAGACATTATGGATGTGCAGGGCATAACATTCAAACTGTACAACGTATGCTTGGAAATGAGAAATTAGAGAAAAATAAACATTATAAATGAAAGTAACTTTACTTCCCAATTAAGATAAATACAAATGTTTTAAAGTATATAATAAGTTCTCATCATGATAAAAAAGAATTGATACTAAGAGATAATTTTAGCTCTTTCTCAGTAAAAATGCTATAAGTTTAGAATAAACTTTAAACGGTGAATTATGACGATGGCAGTCATCATCATCAGCGATACTGAAAACTGAGCATCGGGTACTTTACAATCACTATTGCTAATATATACAGCATCTCTGCAACAGAAGTTCTATTACTTTAATATTAAAGGTAAAGAAATTAAAGTTCAGAGATTTAAGTATCTTGCCAAAAATCTCACATGTAATAAATACATTTGACATGGGACAAGAACAGCACACAGTTAACAATAGCAAACAAAAACCACAGTTAATAATGTCTCCATTTCTGCAACTGAAAATTGAGACAGAGAATCACATAGTTCATAAGTGGCTAGAATTTGAGGACTTCCTAACTCCAAAATGTTTGGCCGTAAAGTCAAATGTGCAAGGCCAATTTGTAAACTACATTGAAGGATGCTAATTTGGATACACATGCTTATAGTTGTGAATATTTACCAAAAAAAATCCCTGAAAAAGTGGGTCAGAGGAAGTGTAGTATTTTTATACAAGGAAAAATAGAGGTTGTATAATGCAATATGAAAGATGTTAGCTTTTCTGATCTTGCTGTGGTAATAGCTGAAATTAATTTCTCAAAAGCTGAAGAATTTGGGAGAGGTATGTGGAGGTTCAGAATATCCCTATGAGAACAAGAAGAAATTAAAATATATAAGAGGGATGATCAAGGGTAGAGAATTCCTGCTTATCTTTCCAGATGTCACAAAGTGGTGGCTCCTGTTTAAAAAATGATATAAAGAAAATTTCCCAGAAAAGCCAACAGCTTTAAAAAGCAAAATAACTTCAGAAATCTTTAAAGGTATACACAGACGGAGAAAACCAGGGTGAAGACTTGGAAGCGGAAATCCACACAGCAAGATCTGTAAAGGTAGTCAGGGCGATCAGAGAAGAAAGAAAAAGCCAGACAAGAATAGAGACTCTTCCCAAAAATATCTGAGGTCATGCAGGGAAACAAGACAGCAGTGGAAAAGAAAAAAGGCACAGGATAAGTGAGCACTAAAGAAAAACAATAGTGATTGTTGTGTTCCCTAGATAACGGAAGCAATCTTTATAAAGGAACTTTAGAAATAAGAAAAGAAGCAACTGGAGGTGACGCAAGTTGCCAGCAGAAGAGTAAGCAGGTGATTTATTGGAAACTGTCACAGTTCAAGAAGTGAGTTGAAGGGTGAAAGTACTCTAATGAAATATTGTGGTTAAATTAAGTGCATTTTAGATATTATTTACTTCAATATTTGAACATGGTCACCACATTGGAATCTCGAGTAGGTAATTTTTTTAAGAATAGACATTTTAAAAGTTGGAGACTGTGAAACTAGACATTGATTTCGAGATTTTTTCGAAGCATAGCATAAGACATGTGATAGGCACCACGGTAGGAGGGAAAAAGCTGTTGGCTTGAGGAATCTGCAGAAACATTGTTCTTTAAGAGAAAAGTGGGAAGAACATTCATTTTATTTCAATGAAGCAAATGTTTGATCAGGAAAACAACAACAACACAAACATTTTCTCTTTATGACCATCTGTCTGAACATTGCTGAAACATGTGAAGACGTTCCCACAACACCAACAGCAGTCCATATGCAGCGGTCGGGGAAAGTGCATGAAGAGTGTGTAATTCAAGGTGCCAGCGAAATGAGGCAAGCCTGCTTTTCTAGCTTTTCTGTGTGTGTGTGGCCTGAAGACTCTTTTACAGGGAAATTATTAGGTACTTCCAGGGAAGTAAAATACACAAATGAAAATGGGATGCTAACGTATAGTCTGAAATGAACTTTATTGAGGAGGTTACAAGAGGAACACAGGGTGTAAACAAATAAGAAGGGTTCTCCAGAGAGCCATGGGAAGTACAATTAAATGGATCAAAGCAGCAAAATCGTAAATGTGGTACCACATGCAAAAGAGGCACTGTAGAATGTGATGGTGCAGAGACGGGCTCAGGGAGAATTATTAGCCTGGACTTTCAGAAAGGAAGATGGTGCAAAATAAAATAAGAAATGGAAAAGGAAAGTAAAGGAAGAAATTAAGGAGAAATCCACTATTAGAAAGTAGGACAAAGCTGAATGAACAGCTTCCAGTGACAGTTTTCTTTGTGTCCCCCCACAGGTGTGTGGCACTTTGGCAGGGGCTTTTTCAGATTCCGTTAGAAATGTAGGGATCACTTAAAAGAGGGTCACATGCCTGCCTAATGGAGAAAAACTATACAATTTACTATTGTGTTACCATGTTCCAAGGTGAACTGTAACAATACTTTGGGGCCACACTTTAAATTCCATCAGGTCATGTGAAGGAAGGAGGGAATGGGGGTGCTGTACTGAAGATAAAAATTTTTGAAGGAAGAAAAGGGAAGATTATGAACAGGATATGGTGAAGTAGATGACAGGTAGAGTATAAAGCCTAAGACTTACAAAGGAAAACCAGGAAAGTATGACACTTAGAAATATCAAAGGAGACTTTTATGCATGAAATAAATATTGATAATCTTGAGGATGAAGATATTACAATAGGTTTTTAAACATCTATGGGAAGAGGTAGAACTGGGTCAAAGTAAAGAAGTCTTTTGAGGATGAAACAAACTTCTGGGGCCGGCTTGGTGGCGCAGCAACTAAGTTTCCACATTCTGCTTCGGTGGCTCAGGGTTCACTGGTTGGGATCCCCAGTGTGGACCTATGCATCACTTGTCAAGCCATGCTCTTGCAGGTGTCCCACATATAAAGTAAAGGAAGATGGGCACAGATGTTAGCTCAGGGCTAATCATCCTCAAAAAAAAAAAAAAAAAAAAAAAAGAAACAAACTTCTGGTCAAAATCATATAAAGTTCCACCCAAGAGAATCAGGTGAGGAGACAAAGGAGCACATGCTCACTAACTACAATGTGCTTGAGAATCAGATGGCTCAGGTTATAAAAATGATAGTCACAATAACGTCTCACACACACATACGTGCATATACGTGAATCTACATATATATGTTGGTGAACTGCTTCCATGCTCTTTCAAATGAGTTGTTTGATGCTTATAATAATCCTTCAGGCTTGAAGAAATTATCTTAATTCCCATTTTGCAGGTGAAAACACTGAGTTTCCAAAAAAATATATCATCATTTCCATTAGAAACATAACTATTAGTCCTCATTGTCATCAGTTTTGCCCACTTGTGGACTCAGCCTCCCTATTCCAGTAGAAAAAACAAATCTGTGAGTCTATTAAGATCCCTCTCTCTGTGTTTCTCAAACCAAGTAGTCGACATACCCGAATAGTACTCAGGGTATGTCTGCCCCACAGAGATGCAGCCTGTCCGTCTAACTTCCCATATTGACCAGTCTCTGTGGAGGTCTCTGTCCCCATTGTGATTTCCTCCCCAGTTTTCTGGAGAGACCAGATCCGGCTTGGCTGGGTTCCTGCTCCCTGATCAAGTCACCCATAGCTTCTTGTCTCTTGAGGACCAGGCCTTGTGTTTGAGGCTCTCTTTAACTCAGACAGTGCTTAGGACAAAAACACTGTAATGTGACTGCCGAGGGGTATTGCTACTCACCTAGTAGACTACACACATTACAGGACCAATTTTTGCCATGACCTCTTGGACATAATATGTGAATTTCTGGTCATTGTCCTTGGGAGAAAGACATACTAGCCCATTCCTCTGCCCTCAAACAGGCCAAGCATACCTTATAGTTTATTTGGTGCCTTGCTGAATCAATGTCGTTTATGACCTGAAGTAAGTCATAGAGATATGAAGAGCTTCATATGGATCTATATGGTGTTTTTTCAAAGTGTGAACACATGCAGAATCTCTACTTCATAACTTTTGGTTTAAAGTTGCAGAAGTAAAAAATTTATGAGCATTATAGTGGTTCTTTCAATGAACAAAGTTTACAAATTTTACAACTATTTTCTTTTTTCTTACGATTCATATTTATGGAAACGAATATTATGCCTTTGAATGAAATGTTAAAAGTCTGAATTTGGTGTATCTCTTTTTAACATTTTTTTCTAGCAATTAATTCTTGTTGTATTTTATGGAATTAGTGATTTGCATTTGAAAAGAAATCAGAAAGTAAAACATAATTTATCCTTTACTACCACTAGGTTGAAAAGCACTGTTAGAAGACAGAGTTGTCAAGAGAAGGACTAGCCAGATAATCCAAGGACATTATAAAAAGAAAAAGTAATAATTGCAAAAGCATTAAGGGAAAATGATGAAAACTGGAGACAATGTAATTAATGACAATAGATGATTTTTTTAACCATGTCTGTTGGTGGGAAAAGTAGACACGCAAAAAAATATAAAATACACACAACTTCTTATTGTAAGGGAGGTCCAACTTATAAACAAGCATCCATTTTCCATCTCATATCATCCCTGAATTACGGCAAACATCATGTGAGACATGGAGCAATTAGATCACTTCTGTATTCAGCAGCGCATAAAGGGGAGAGGGTATTATGCACAGATCAGGGAATTAACCATAGCTAACCCTGTGCATTTATTTTTCATTCAATTATCCCGTCACTTCTTTATTGATTCATGCACACTTTCAACAAAGAATTTATATCTTTAGTAATATTATGTCTGCTTAAAAAATTATCATCAGCTACTATGGAAAACAGTATGGAGGTTCCTCAAAAAATTAAAAATAAAACTGCCATGGGGCCGGCCTGGTGGTGCAGCAGTTAAGTTTGCACATTCCACTTCGGTGGCCCAGGGTTCGGCAGTTCGGATCCCGGGTGTGGAAACGGCACCGCTTGGCAAGCCATGCTGTGGTAGGCGCCCCACATATAAAGTAGAGGAAGATGGGCATGGATGTTAGCTCAGGGCCAGTCTTCCTCAGCAAAAAGAGGAAGATTGGCAGCAGTTAGCTCAGGGCTAATCTTCCTCAAAAAAAGAAAAAATAAATAAATAAAACTGCCATATGATCCAGCAATCCCACTTCTGGGTATATATCCAGAGGAAATGGAAACAGGGTATCAAAGAGATACTGCACTCCTATGTTTATTGAAGGATTATTCACAATCACTCAAATATGAAAACAGCCTAAGTATCCATCAACGGATGAATGGTTTATGCTAAATAAAGATGTGCCAAACACATACACACACACACATATATATATAAACACAATGGAATGTTATTCAGCCATGAGCAAGAAGGAAATTCTACCATTCACAACAACAAGGATGGACCTAAAGGACATTATGTTAAGTAAAATATGTCAGACAGAAAGACGAATACTGCATGGTATCACTTATATGTGGTATCTGAAAAAAGAAAAGAAAAAGTCAAGCTCAGAAGAACAGAGTAGAAAGTGGTTGCCAGGGACTGCGGAGTGGGGAAAATATGGAGGAGCTGGTAAAAGGGTGTAAACTCTCAACTATAAGATGGATCAGGTCTGAGGATCTAGCGTAAGACATGGTGACTGTAGTGGATAACACTGTACTATATAATTGGAATTTGCCACCAGAGTTGAATTTAAATGTTCTCACACACACAAAAAAGAGTAAAATCTGTAGCATTTCGGTGATAAATTGTTAACATTTTTGAGCACCTTATTCCAGTTTTCATTTTATAGATATGTACATATAGTGTGTGTGTCTATTATATGTACACACACATACGTTGCTATGTATGTAATTTAGGTACCCTTTGTCATTTCACAAATCAAGAACGATTTCTTGAGCATTCAGTAGTCCTCTATAATGCCATTGTGATGGCTGTATATGTTTTCAGCGGATATATGTATGCAGGTGTACATGTGTAAAGTTAATTTAATCATTTCTCTTTGATGAGTATTTCCATCACTGTCAACTTTTCACTATTATGTATTAAGTATACTTGAGGTGACCATAAATATTTCTTCTGATGAATTCTTAGAAGTCTAACTGTTAGATTTCAGCATTTTGCAGAGTTTGGGGGCTTCTAATTTATATTGCCATGTAAATTGCATTACAGATGAGTTTGAACAATTTTTTATGACCAGCTGTTAAAAGTTGTATTCACGGGGCCACAGCAGTTAAGTTCACATGTTCTGCTTCGGGAGCCCAGGGTTCCGCCGTTCGGATCCTGGGCCCAGACCTACACACTGATTGTCAAACCATGCTGTGGCAGGCGTCCCAGTTATAAAGTAGAGGAAGATGGGTGTGGATGTTAGCTAGGGCCAGTCTTCCTCAGCAAAAAGAGGAGGATTGGCGGCAGATATTAGCTCAAGGCTAATCTTCCTCCAAAAAACAAAAAGTGAGTGTTCATTTCTTCACATGCTTTAGAACGTGTATTATTAAATTGTTTTAAACAAAAACAAATCAAGGTTTAAAAACTAAAATGGAGAATGCCTGTTTATACTTTTCAAATATGTTTCTACTGGCACATTCATCTTTTTCTCTCTATATAGTATATATGGTGTATATAGTACATCTCTCATGTCTATTTCTCTCACATATAATAATAAAATATGTGTGTATATACATATATACATACATATATATATATACGTATTTTAGTTCTTATGCGCCAGGTAGTGGGCTCTCGGCTTTCAGTGACTCCAGGTCACCAGACTTTTCTTTTCAGCAGTTGTATAGTGGTTTGAGTGGAAAATATTCCAGGGAAGAAGGGCTGGGGGTGAAGATGAGAGTGCGTGATTCTGCACTTATGGTGACCCTGTGTGGAAGTTTTGTGGAGATGTCTTAGGAAGTGGAAAATTTGGAAGATCACAGGCAAAGGTCACAAATAGAGGATTTGTGGCTGATAGGGAGCTTTCTATAGGGGAAGAGGTTATTTGGGGAATGAACCCTTGCAGTGAAGTGGTCATGATGGACGCAATATTGCAAATAGATTCCTGAGCAAACTCCTTGAACTCAGAGACAACTAAGGGAAGAAAAACAAAATCCTACATCTGTCATATATCACTTTTTATAACACAAAGGAGTGTTTGGAATTTCACCACAAGAAAATTTATTATGGTTAGCATGTACCCTACTTTCCAAAACAAATAAACAGAAAGGGTTTGAGGTTACTAATCAATCATGTGTTAATGCAAATGAGTTTGTACCTACTGCATTTTTCCTGGCAACATAAGGTAAGCTACTCTTCAAAAAGGAAAACTGTGATTTGCTCTGAGTTTGCAATTCTTTGGCATTTGGATTGCATAGGGATGTTAGAGCTCTTCTACTTTATTCCCAAAGTAGGAACCTGAGGAAGTATACTGGACACAGGGAAGGAAAGCACCAACATTTGTAAGAAAATTGGAGACTGGACTGTCATTGCCAGGGTTAACATCTCATATTTCAAAATTATGCACAAGGTTGTTGCTAGGAAAGAAATTGAGGAGAAAACAGCATCCTCCCTGAGGTTCTGGATAGCTGCTCCAATTCCTCAAAATTCAGGTTATTACAATTGTCACCTCAATTCAAATACAAGATCATCCACGTGGACTTCTTGGTGAGGACTACGTCTCTAACTACTGTTTGTAATAAGCACTCTATGGGAAAATGCCTTCTAATACCACATTGACAGATAGTTTTTTGTCTGTTCCTGCTATTTGAAATTAGCAGTTCTAGTTATTAACGGTTCTACAGAGAAAAAACTTGAGAAGTCCCTTGCTATAAACAAGAAATGTTCAAATTGGTTTTGGGCAGACTTTTAATTAGAACATAATGCATACTAAAATATGATGGGGACTCATACATAGTGCCGAAAAGATCCAAAAAAGAGGGCAGACCACTGGTTTGCACATCAAATCTCAGTCCATTCCTTCACCAAAAACTGGGGCCTCCTTGTATTTGCGTGTGGTGTGAAAAAGAAGATTGTACTAATTTAGAGTATGACTTTTACTGGAGTGAGACAGGGAAGTAATTTCTTTTTTCAACCATTAACAAAATAGTGGATCATTTAAATAAAAGATATGATTCGGAATCACATTTAGATCATGCTCACACAAAGGTATAGAGATTATCTATTTGCAAACAAGTCTAAAATTCTTTTAAGACAAAAAATAAGCCAATTTAGATATTCTAACTACTTTCTTTGTCATTTGCTCCAGTTATTTTGAGAAATGTTTCCTTAAGGTGAGTACTTTTCCAAAATGGGTTAAAATGAGTGAATGATACTGGAGGGCAGGGGCAAAGTGAGTAATTATTTGAGAAGGTGGACTTTAGGATGAGTTAAATAGTCATATACTATACAGGGTCAATGAAATTTTCAACCTCCTTTTATAAAGACAATTCTTCATTTTGTGACGTTGGGTTCCCTGTAATCCTTATCCCTAATGGCTGCACATGTGCGTGGGATTTCTGTGCCAGCATCAAACGACATTAGAGTTCTTTGTTTTTAGAACCTCTGGTCACGATCCTGTGTATGTGTGTGTGTATGCGTGTGTGAGACAGAGAGAGAGAAGGAAAGAAGGAGAGGGAGAGGAGAGAGAGAGAGGAAGATAGAGGGAGAGAGGGAGAGAACACTTTGTTGTACACACTTATGTAATGCAGTGCTTTGCTGGGCTCTAGTTGATTGCTATTTTATTTTCCTTCTTTCCAGTACCACATAGCTTGTTTCTTTTTTTCTCTGTGATATCTATATGCCAGCATATCTATTAACACCTCTTCCTTTTTAAAGATGGGAAAATGACTAAATCTGCAAGTCCTCCCAGCTCATATACCAGCTGGCTTGTACAGCATCCAGCGAATGAACTCACACACCTGTGAATGCTTAATAGCCTCTTTTCTCCCTGGGTTTTAAAATCTTTTCATACTAAAATATTTGGTATTTGGGAATGCATGTTAAGCTTGCCACTGAAAATCACTGAACTTTTATCCATCACCTTCCATATAACAAAATAAGTAAAAATGTTTTATTGTCGCTATTACACTGGAAATCCCTAAGAAGCAAAATATGAGATTCCTTCTGTAAAATAGATTCTTTGAAATTCTGAGCCTGAGTTTTCATGATTTAATTTCTTCATAGATAGACAAATAGATACTTGTAATGATCCTCTACTCTCAGCTTTGCTATTTAGGAGGGAAAAGTTGCCAGACAAGCATGTAAGCATATTGGTCAATCTAGCTTGATTGCTTTCCTCCAGCGATGGGCAATTTTAATTTCCTATCACATTTATAGTCATCATATTTGAGAAAGGGCAAAATAGGTTAATGAAATCATTATAATTTCATTCAAATGATGTATGTTTTAGAAGCTCAATTAAAGAAATAGATACCAGGGCACCACTTTTTATTTTACCTTATGTAGACCATTGCTCTGTAGCACCTGTAAAAGACTGAAAAAACACACTTCCACATGCTAAAATGATCGTGAAGTCATTGTCATCACTAAACATATCTATAAAGTAAATGTATTGTGAAAATAGATAACGTTTTATTGAAAATTCACTTGTCCCTTTATCTATTCAATGCCTGTTTTATCAAAGTCCTGTTCTTTTTAAGGTAGCGTAAGAGTGATTTCTAAAGAGTACTCAGAAGATAAACTGACCTGGAATTCTAACTTTATTACTTCTGGCAATTCAATTTTAAGCAAAGTAATAAAGCTGTTTAGTCACCAGTTTTTTTCATCTGTAAGATGGACATATTAATATGACTAGCCCCATTGTGATGGGGGAATGAAATAGTAAATATAAAATCACAGAGACTGACATATAATAAGATGTTAACACACTTTGTCTACTATCATTATTGCTACTATTATTATGTCATAGCCTTTAGGGTTATGAAGCATTCAGAGATTAACAAGAAACTCCCTTCCCTTCAATTAATCGGTATCCAGCTGAGAAAGCATAGATAATCTGATATGTTAACATTGTAGCAAGACCTAATCTAAATGCTTTATATTTATTCATTTATATTGTCAATGAATATATTAGGTAGGTTTTGTGAGTATTCCCAGTGTACAGATGAGGAAATAGGGCCTGATAAGATACGGGATTGCTCAGAGTTATACGGCTAAAGTTGAGTTGGGATGTGAACCCAGGCAGCCTGGATCCACAGTGATTGTTTTTTTGTTTTGTTTGTTTGTTTTCTCTACAGCATTATAATTGTATATACTTCCCAAGAATCCTTGAATCTTTGGACAAGAACAACACCTAGGAAAATCTGAGATACTTCCGAGTCTTTCTATCAGTACTCCCTTCCAGGCTGGAAATCTCAGACAACAAATACAACTCCCTCTCATGAAAGAAGGAAGGATGATTATCCTCAACCACATTCAATTCTTTTCTTCTAGGTACAACTCAGCCACCATAACACCTATCTTTGTGCATAAAAACTCCCAAATTTCATGTGGTAAGCAGTTTCTTCACATTGTACAATTATTCCAGCATCCTTTGCCCAGGACACAAAATTCTCAAAGGCATTCCACTGTGACCTTTTGCCCAAACACTACTGCCCCTTCTGGCACAAATGATCCATGTTCTTCACCTGATTCATTTACTGCACATCTGCTTGGGGCCCAGCACCAGGCAGGATAATGAGAGAAATTTAATGCTACTTCTCCTGCTTTCTAGGAGATTACCACCTTTTTTAAGAAGCTATTCAACCATAATATATGAACTTATTATGGAATCTTGGAAGAAGAATAATGTCTGTCTCCAAAACAAACTCACATATATATAAAATCATGACATTTGGTTATAAATATAGTAAAGAACTCTGCTTGTGTTAGAATTGTTTTCTGTCCTCTACTCAATCATAAGAATCCAGATATTTACTCATTTCCCTGTGAGTGTGTGCGTGGGGGGGGAGGGGGGTGTAATTCCTGTTTCATCATTATAGAGATAATGTATTTTCTGAGGAATCCTAGGCTTATGGGGGTATATTTTTGACTCTAAAAGAAAATTGTTTCTTTACTGATAACACTTCTGACACCAATGTGTGGGTTTTCCACATCAAGCAATTCTCCAGCTTTCTGCAGACACCAACTGGGTGTCCTACAATTTCATTCTATTCTGATACTAACTACACAGAGTTAGTGCAGACCCCACAGGCCAATGACAGAGCACACTGAGGGAGGAGGTTCTCCTTGCCTAAAGCAGGACACTTCTAATGGGAAATCTTAGCTTGGAGCTCCTCATAGGACTGGTCAAGACTTTTTCAGAGCTGCACTTCAGCCAGAGGCTTTTCCCAGCCAGTCCTCATCTTTCTCCCTCTTTTCATTTATGTTGGGCCTCAATGTTCTCTGAAGACTGCGCCTGCCTATTCCTACTCCCTCCCCCACTAACCTCCAGCAGTTGGTTCTATTATGTCATGTGTTTCTAGGAGGATCGAACTGACAGCAGTCCTGGCGCTTGCTTTGTCTTCTCTCTTGTAAGAAACATGAAGTCTAGAAACCAAAGCCAACATTCTCTCACCTGGGCAAAAGAACAGCTTTAGCAATCATCTACATTTTTGAGTTCTCATTTTCACTTAGTTTTTGACATAATTATTGTGTGCTTAGCTGCAATATCATGAATGCATTTAATAAATAGTTACATTTAAATATGTTCTTTGTTATTTTTAGTTTGTGTTATGTTTTTGTTATTGTTTTTTGAGCAGGAATGTTGGTCTGGGACTTAGTCTGCCTTCTTTTCTGATCATTTATAACCACATACTACCTCTCACACTAGAATGAAACTCAAAATAACACTACCTGATGATTAGAAGCAAAGAAAAAAATCAAACAACTATTTTAAAGTGGTTTAGGACTTTAACCACACATAGGGTTTTGAAAGAAGCAAGAGAAAATCCTATCTGAAAGAACACTTTTCCAAGGACTGGAGAATTCCCAAGGATGAAAATGAGCAAATTCATAAAACACAAAATCCACAAGGAAACAAAGCACAGAAGAGTGACAGCCCAAGGATCAACAAGCAGCCAAATAAGACCCACCAAGATTTCAGACACACACAATCCTAAAGTCAAACCTCAGCCAGAAGAAAAATAATTCTGGATTATATGGTCTAATATGCAGAAGAAATAAAGAGCTAAGAAATTAATTAATATGTATGCAAATCAAAGCAAACACTACCACTAGAAAAAATAATGACGATGAATTGTGGTGTTGAAGGAAAGATTGAACCAAATAGATAGCAATTGCATATAAATTTGGAGAGGGATTGGGATTTAAGTACTTTTAAATCCTGCTAATGGTCAGGAGTAGGGTATGGGTAACATTAATAGAGATTTTGATAAGTGAGTGTGGGGGCCTGGAATTGGCCACCCCAAGATATGTCTCTTTGGCATGAGGATTATTTGAGGCTGATTGCTTTTAATAAACTGGGATAGGGAAGGAGGCTCTGAGGGGTGGAAATTGCTTGCCCTTTGCTAGGAGACATTTACAATGTAAAGGAAAGCTCCATCTGTAAAGATATCTCCCTCTCTACCAGGAAGAAGGAAGGATGACCTTATCTGTAGAAACTCTTAATCAATGGGGAAGGCAAGGACTTAAATCTGCATTTGTTTATTGTGCTTGTCTGGTAACCTCCTGTAACTGACTCCCCCCACCCCCAACATCCTCCTTTGTCTTTTGCTGGATATGATATTTAAGGTGGGGGCTTCAGCCATTTTGGTGAGTTGCTCAGCTTGCCTGGGCCTCCTAAGTATACATTTATAAAGCTTTGTTTAATTTTCTCCTGCTATTCTGTCTCATGTGAATTTAATTCATTCTCCGGCCAGACAAACCCAGAGAGGGTAGAGGAAATGTCTTCTTCCCCTACATGAGGATATTAAAATTTCTGGGATAACCAGTAAAAAAGTCAAAATTGTGAATGTAACTTATAAAATGATAGAGAAAAGAGGTGAATTAAAACTAACCAAATTAACCTATAAAAGGCTAGAGTAGGTAAAAAACACAGCAGAAAAAAATGTCAATCACATGTCAAATGTTAGGTTCTGCAGAAAAAAAAAACTTATTAAATCTACTAGTAAGAAGACTCCTGGAAATTTGGCTTGTCTCTTCAAGGCAAGATTGCACCAAAAGCAACCTAAATCATCATTAAATTACTTGATCAATTTGGTATTCAAACGAGAAAAAGAAAGTAAATGAAACTGGACCCTCCAGCATTACTCTATAAGCTAAAACCAATTCCAGATGAAATTTTTTTGGGAGGGTAACAGCTGCTTTTAATACAATGAAATGAGAAAGACAACAGGAATGGGAAGTTGGGTGGATGTGGGGACAAGAGAGAGACAGTGGCAGAGACAAGAGTGCACTTCTACCGAAATTGCCTGGAAGAGTCAGCTCTAAGGTATGAGACTCCTGAGGGTGAAGGAGCTCTTTGTACCGTATGAAGCCAAAATAATAAGATCTTAAATATGAGTGGAATCCTATTGCCCCTAACCCAAGGTGACTTTGCATATAAGGTATAAAGGATAGGCATGAGTGTCAACTTGAATAAGTGAAATGAGAACTCTTTCTCTGAGCTCAGAAAGATGAAAGAATTAACCGTGATTAAGGTTGCACAGTGATCTGGAGTGTAGGGGTGGAGAAGGAATAGATAAAAGATGAAAGATAAAATTACAAAGAAGGTAAAAGATAAAATTGTAAAACTTTTAGAAGTCATTTCAGCAACATACATTTATGAACCAGGGATAGCAAAAAAATTGACAATAGCACAAAACAAACACTGCCTATATGACTACACAAATTAAAAATTGTTGCTTATCCAAATACCATTAAAAATGAAAATAAGAATCTCAGTTTGAGAAAAATTATTCCCAATACATAAAAATGACAAATGAGGAGTATTCAGAATGTGTAATAAATATTCCACAAAAAGTAAGAGAAGGACAAAAATTCATAAAACAAAGACTAAAGCCTCAAACTGCACTTGACAGAAGGGGAAATCTGAATCATCATTAAAACAATTAAAAATATGCTTAAATGTATTAGGAATATGAAAATACAAAATGAGGATTGTAACAATGGCATTTTACATGTAACCACATGGTTATAAAAATTTACAGCTTTCAAATATCAAATATTGATGATGATGTAAAATGACAGAATTTACATTTATTGCTGACAAGAAGGAGTTTAAATTAATATTACCACTTTGGAAAATTACTTGGCATTATCAAAATAAGTTGACGGCATACATGCCCAATGACTAGAAATTCTAATCGTCAAATTTATCTAGAAGAACCTCTTGTATACCTGCCCCAAGAGGCATACACATCTTCACAGGAACTGAAATGCCCATCAGCAGCAGAATGGATGAACAGTTGTATCGAGACAGTGTGATGTGACATAGCAATATACGTTAATGGACTTTAGCTCCCTGTAATAATGTAGAGGGGAAACCTGAAGTTCAAGCGCCTAAAATTGAGCTCAAAGAGCAAGTCTCAGATAAATGTATACCATTTAATTATATTTTAAAAAATTTTAGAAGGAAGTGAAATAAACCATTTGTTCAAAAACTCAAAATGAGTA
This sequence comes from Equus asinus, assembly GCF_041296235.1. Taxonomy (NCBI): domain Eukaryota; kingdom Metazoa; phylum Chordata; class Mammalia; order Perissodactyla; family Equidae; genus Equus; species Equus asinus. Next base: position 5,005,270 of record NC_091807.1, read on the forward strand.
ATAATATTTTTCTAGAACAAATGAAAAATAAATCTAAAATTCAGGACAGAAGTTTCCCCTGAAGAGGAAGTGATAGGAGAAGCTGAGGTACAAGGAAGATGTTAAAGGCAAAGAGACTGTATTTTCCCTTAATCAGGAAAATTTGTGTATGAGATTTGTTTATTATGATTCTTTTACTTTATGCCACTTTTTAGTACACACACTTTAAATAATAAAAATTAATTTTAAAAATGAGTTTTCATGTGACTGAAAGTAGAATTTTAAAAATACTCTAAATAAAAAAATCGATATAAATCAATATTCAAGAAATTTATACATGAAGTATTACACAATGTAATTAAAATTTATACATTTAAGTTATACAAAATAGCAATTTAATTACATTGGCTACTAAACAATTCTACATACCTATGAGAATTCATATATTTATTTGAAAACTAATTTATGCAGGTTCTGAAAATGCATTTTTTTAGTACATCTTAAAAACAAAGTGTCAGCCTCTTTAGATTTTAGCCTAAGAAATAAAAATTTTGGATCATGCCTAGCTTGTATTTGATTAAAGTAAATTTTGAAGACATTCTACTCCTTTCTGTGTAAACTTTCCTGATACAGATATTCTCAGTAATATATATACAATATGATGTACTGTCCATGCTTAGATTTCTCAAGCAGCCAAGGACAGAGCAATGATTTAATTTATCACTACAATAACAACTGATTCCTTTTCTGACCGAACCCTGGAGTTGCATAAAATCCCATTCGTGGACTTCACTTTGCCCAGTTTATCTCTTACAGTGAATTCACCTTGCTTGGAAATTGCCATTTTTCATCTCTTTTTGAAAACAGATTAAGATCTATTACTATCAAATGCTTAGAAAAACATGTAATCTACAGGAAAGATTTCTATACCATAAATTTTAGCACACTATATTTACTACATAGTCCAGAAAAGCTCTCTTATTAGCGCCTCAACTTAACATGAATGGAATTTGCGTGAATAGATGAAGAGAAACATTGAGTCCCTAGTAGCAGAGAAATACCGGGAGAAACATTAGTGATTTTGAACAGCAAAAGGGCTTTGCATAAATTAATAAATAAGCTATTTGGTGATGGTAATTATAGCATTCATCTCTACCTTTGTATAATACAAATACCTCTGAGCAAATAGACATGAGTTGGAGAAACATGACATTAATATAACATATCACTTAATAGATCTTAGTTGAAGGATTGCAGTCACTTAAAATAGAGCAAGTAGAAAATTATGAATTCCATAACTCTAAAAGGTTTTTCTTTGCCTATTCTTTTTACTATCCTTGCTGAGCCCCATTTGTGATATAAAACGTTACTCCTTTTGTTGAATTTCCTTTCTTCACTCTGCCACTCTTAAGCCAGTCTTAAAGAAAACTGTTTCTAGTGATCCAGGTGTAGGGCTCTGGCAGAGCCTCATTCACTTGTAAGAGGAGCATTGTGCCAAGCAAGCACCGTTTAGACACTACCATTATTAGGCTCAGCAATCAATGAAACAAACACTTATCTAAAGTAGAGGCACTTAAATACATATTCACAATGGAAAATTCTCTATTCAAATTACTTAACACACAGCTTAAAGACCAAATCTGGCACTGAATTCTATACCTCTAGACTGAGATGTGTGCCATTATCTTTATGCCTTTCCTGTTGTGTTTTCCCCCAAGGGGAACATTTACCTATTTTGCATTCTATCCTGGTTACTTTCTTTGACCTTTTCTTGCTTTCATTTCGCTCCTTTTGACTTACAAATCCCTTTCAATCTATAGTAAATGCAATGGATAAATAGCACAATTTTAACTTCTCACCTCTTTATTTTAAATACACTCTTTCTGCAAAGTGCTGGTAGTATTTATAGCAACATACCAATATTCTGCTTTTCCATAAGAGATAACAGTCAATACTTTAGAAAATTTTAATCTTCTGTCATTCTACACAAAGAAAAACTACTTTGGTTTCAACTGAATAGGAAAAATTTAAACAAGAAGAACATATGAACAATCTTCTAAGATGCTAAAATGTCTTTAATATTTAAAAAATTGGGATGTGGTGTCAATTATTTGTTTTAGTGGAGACATTTCAAACAAATTATTCTATGTGTAAAGCTCTCCCTGATTTAAACTGTGTTTCATAAAATTCATCCCTTAAAGATGTTACATGTGTATTTGACCAAGTCCAGTACCAGATATTGACTGAAATGATCACATGATCCCTATTTCACACAAATATCTGTCTATAAAGGCACTTTGGAGAAATGCTTTAATTTGAAAAAAGAAAACAATATCACACCAAAAAACTTCCTACTATAGAAATCTGCACATCAAAAATAAAACTATTTTTATCAATTAACTTAGGAGGAGTCTATCAAATAAACTATAGACGTTCCACTGTATTCCAATTCCTTCCTCACTAAGAGCACGTGGAAAATATGAAAGTTACTCAAGAGATAGATCTCTGTTCAGTGTCAGTTGGATTCTACACTTTTCATACAAGTGCTGACGATTTTTTTCTTCATTTGGAGAAACAGGGTCCCTTGTGATGCTGCTTTGTGGCATCAGGGCCCACGTTTCACATTTCTTTTTTGTGAAATGCTTCTTCACACTTAACAATTGCTCAACATATGGATTTTTTAAAATACTATAGGGCACTTACTCCCTGCTCATGATTTTTCTTTCAGTTGGAAGGACATCTATTTGCATAATTCTCCTCTCCCTCCCTCTTTATGGTGAGCAGACTGCAAACAGGAATTCTGAGTTCCACGTTGCTCCTTCTGGTGCTGGGTCTGTGATTCCTGCACTGCTCTGTGTTAAGGCTTCTAATTCTGGGCCTTGGTATAAGGGAGCCCAGACAGTCACAAATATATTCTTTAATAACAACTCCATCAGGTCTCCATATGCCAACCACTTTGTCTTATTTCTCAACTTGTTCAGTGTTTGGGCAGAGATAAGGGGCAATATTGTTGGCACGCTCTAAAGACACCATCTCAATCTATTTGCTGGATTTTCACTTAATACATTCTGTTTGAAAATTGGCTGTTGCCAATTAGCACAAGAAATAGACACTCATTTTTTTCCAGTCCTAAAAATTTGTGTTTAACTTTTCCTAACTTAAGTTTTGGGACCCTTAGTATTTTAGAGTACTGCGGATATAATTTGATATAAGTAAACATCTTGTATTAAAAAAATTATTTTATTATTTAGCAAACATCCGAATACAGGTCTCGGATTCCACAGCCCAGGTTCTTATACTGTACATTCTATTTCCCCTTAGTTTGGCTCTACTCATTTGCTATTAAGCTGTGGATGAGTTTAATTCCAACTAACTGGAAAGAAAAATGAAGTATCCTAAAGGAACAAAAAACTAATGATAATCAACCTGTTTATGCATCTAAATGATTTCCAAAAATCATACGTTTAAAATAAAGATTAGTTTTTAAACATAACTCATTTTCTCTGAGGACTTGGGGACTTCCAATATTAACATGCCATTCTTATTAGGCTTGGCTGCCTGCTGTGAACCATGGTGAAGCACACAGAAGAATCTCACCACAAGCAAATGCAAACGCTGAGATTTTAATGGCTGTTTAAGTAAATTTGAACTCAAAAAGAAACAACAAGCGTAATAGAGGCTTAATTACTGTGAGATGCAGTGTTTTAAAAAAATAGAATTTATCTCTATACCTGTCATGAAAATATATTTTCTCTTGAAGGAAAATCTTATTTGTATTTTAGAATATGGGATCTGCTAAGCAAGCAGGTACTTCTCTGTTTAATTATTGATTACTTTCCTTTAGCTATAAGACCAGTCTTGCAGATGGGATAAATTTACACTGTCAAACTACAAAAATGTAGTAAGCAGACATGCCCTGCTCTTTGTCATACTCACATGTCCAGCTTCTTCTCACAGTTAATTTAAAATATTGGTAGAGTTAGAACTTGATTTTGGTCTATGTTCTATTTGCTTTGATTTTTGTCTTATTGCTAATCTTGTTAGCTTGCTTTTTTTTAGAACTGCAACTGCTGGATTTTTATTGATTACAATTTTATATTGATGTGTCTTGAGTACATCTACAACGACATACTTGTAAGAAAAGACATGAAGACTTTGCCTTTCTCACATTACTGATGGATCAATCGATCAATCGATCTATCTTTCTCTCTATATATCTGTATTTTAATTGATAAGAAAGTCACAGATTTGGCAGAAGTGAAATCTTAATAACCATTTCTCTCAACCCCTCAGTTTACAGATGGGGAAAATGAAATATGAAGAGATAAACAAAAGGTGGTTTGTGATCCAAGAGTTCCTAATTTTAAGGATATGAAGCTACTGCATTTCGTCGTGCATAATGATCTCTCATATTCAAATCAGAAGTTGCTCGCCATATTCGTGAGGTCCCTTTCCAAGTAGCGCTGGCCAAAGCCAGAGTTTAGAAAAATATTTCAGTGTTTGGCGTGCTAGGTATTTTCCTTTGACTTTTCAGATACACTTTCCGTATTCCTTCCTTATAAGAAAATCTTCTTTTGAAAATTCCATTATACTATTCACGTACAGAAGTGAACAAATGATAAGTGTTCAGCTTGATGAATATTTGCAAGTAAAAATACCTGCACAGCCACTGCTCAAATCAAAAAATGGAACATTACCACCACTACAGAAACCTCCCTTGTATCTCTTACCAACAATTATATCTCCCCAGGTAACTAAGATTCTAATTTCTATCACTACAAATTAACCTCTTTTTGAATATCGTATAAATGAAAGCACACTGTATGTTTTCTGTAGTATCTGAATTCTTTCACTAAACCCAATTCGTGCGTTTTATCCACATTACTGGATGTTAGGTTTCATTGCTATGTTCTATTGCATTATATGAATATATCACCATTTACCCATTTATTCCACTATTGATGGATATTTGGATTGTTTTCACTTTTGACTACTATAAAGAGTGTTATTATTAACGCTCTTGTACAAGTCTTTTGGTACAAAAAAATTACACCCTTTTATACATGTATCCAGAAATGGAATTGCTTGGTCATAGGTTGTACTTAGTTTTGGTAGAATATGTAAAAGTTATACCAATTTATACTCCGGATAGTAATATATAGTGGTTTAGATTTCTCTATATCCTCACCAGTATCCGGTCATATCAGCTTTTCAGTTTTTCAACCATTCTGATAGGTGTATGGTGGAAAGTTATTTTGTTTTTAAAGTTTAATTTCCCCAGGAAAAACATGTTGGACACTTTTCATTCATTAGATTTTCTTTTCTTTTTTCTTTTTTACCCCATCTAAATCTATTCTTCATCCAATTCTATGTCCCTGGCGGCTAACTTGTACTGACAACACCAACAGACTCCTATTTTTTCTGGGTTCCATCATTGGGGATCATTAACGGGGTATGGGAGGGAGGCAAGAAAGGAATCAAATCAGACATTTATTCTCTCTACTCCCTTCTTTTGGCTATGCGGCACTCTGTCTGTGACCGTTTACAGAGAGGACTCAGCTTTTGCAAGTCGGTATGCCTCATTGCCATCTCTGTCTCTAATTTCCTGCTAAGTGATCCTTCTTCTATCCCAAATACCTAAAGGTAGTGTGGAAGCCTTGCTAGCCCTGGCATTTTCCTCTGTCTCTGTGGTTTTCCTCTTTCTCTCCACAAACGGGTGTGTAGTTCTTTTTATCAAACCCTCCTATATTTATCCAAATTTGAATGTGCTCTTTCCCACTGGAAATCTATACGATAGGCATTGTTATTTCTAAATTGTACTGAGCATGTGTGGAAAGATAGTGTATGCAAGAGATGGGAACTTGCAAACTGAGTGAATGGTATTTAGTAGAAAATATAGTGTTTTAGAGTAGGCCTCCCGTCAGGGCTTGACGTAATAAATGTTTGCCATGGTAGAACTCATGTTTAAGCAAACAATAAGATATTCTACTATACTGGCACCTAAGATCAAGTCCTTAAGTAGGATCTGCTTGCTTTTAGAATGATTTAATCTATGTTTTGTAGTAACAAAATTGAAATTAATATATGTGGTGTGATCTCAAAAGAGTGTGCACCAGATTTGCCTGAGGATCATACCATAGCGTCTTCAGTTCTGTTGATAATCTACTCATTTGTGCTAAGGTAAGAGATCCAAAAATTTAAAACATTCTCTTCTGAAATGATGGTATCCCTTACCATCTTATTATGTACTTTTAAGTCTTTTCTCGGCTATTACTTTCAAACGTGAGTCAAGTAAAACTGTGTTTTAAGTAGTATTTTTGATAGCCTTCATCATAGCTATTAAAATGCTACATGCAAACCAAACCATTCAGAGAGAGGTGGGGATTTACAGGGATTGGAAATTTACAAATTCCCTCTTTATTTTTTATCCTTTGACTTTTATTTATAATCATATATTTCAATGATTTCCAAATATTTATTTATAACACCTCCCTTATCATGTGACATAGATCTGTGTTCTAAAATGGCTTACTAGGTATATTTCATGAGGATGCTCCACAAAAGACTTTAGTTTCAACACATTTCAGGTCAAAGTTCTTATCTTCCTCTCCCAAACTGCTCCATCCTCTTAATTTCCTTTAAGTTAATGAAATCACTATTCAGGGAGTCACCCAAGCTAGGAAACCTCATTATGATCCCCAACTCATCCATTTATCTCATCTCTCACATTCAATCAGTCAGCACATCGTGTTAATTCCATCTCCTGAATATCTTTAGGCTCCATCTTCTACTTTTCATTCCCACAGCTACCTCTTTGTTTACAAGTCCATCATCCCTTTTTTAGTTCTAATTTCCCTCACTCCTGTGGTTGGCTCTCAAATATCTTGACCTTCCGTTGATTTTTGGCACTGCTATAAATGTATATTTCTAAAACGTAAATCGAATCATATCCCACTCTTACTTTAAAAGCTCCAATAACAGAATTAAGTACACACTTCTGGGGGATTTGGCTTGGAAGAACAAGAATTCCGATAGCAATATGCTCTTTGAAAGGGAAACATAACAGAAAAAAATTGTTTTTTCTCACAGAAAAACATACAAAATGCGTAAGGAGAATCATTATTATTAATTTTTAACTGCAGTGTTGTATTTTATGTATTTATTTTGAGACTGATTAGCCCTGAGCTAGCATCTGCTGCCAATCCTCCTCTTTTTGCTGAGGAAGACTGGCCATGAGCTAACATCTGTGCCCATATTCCTCTACTTTATATGTGGGCTGCCTACCACAGCATGGCTTGACAAGTGGTGCCATATCAGCACCCGGGATCCAAAGTGGCGAACCCTGGGCCAGAAGCGGAATATGAGAACTTAACCACAGCACCACCAGGCCTGCCCCTGTATTTTATGGTTTTTAAAAATTTTATGTTGTTTATTTTTAAGCTATTGAATAATATAATACAAGTTTATTATATTTTTGTCCACTTTTGATTGTCTCTTAAAATAAAATTATTCCACGGTCACTTTCTCACACACCCGCACACATATATGTATATACGTAATTTACATATTATGCAAATATACATACATATGTATATACTGCTCAAGCAACAATCTCAGAGAAATAATATTTAGAAATTCATAAAAATTTATGAATTCATTAAAATGAGCCTAAGCTATCTAATTAGAAAGATTTTGTTTTTAGAAAGAAAGAACTCTTGGGGTGCACTGAAAAAATGAAAATTGTTTCTAATCAGCACTTTTCCCCTTAATGAATAGGGCCAATGAGTTGATATTAAAATGTGCATTTATAAATAGGATTCTGCAGACATGTGATGTTACACACCTGCCCGATAGCTTTAAATTTCAAATGCAGTTTTTTCTTTTCTTTTTCTAGTTTGTATGCATTTATAGTAATTTATCAAATTGTTTTTCATATATGATAAAACTTCTATTACTTTCTGTTATTTAACCTTTCCAGTGTTCAGCTTAATAGCAATATGCTGGCTAACTTTGGGTATTAATAAAATATAACAAATAAAGAGAACATAGTAAGTTGCAACCTCATGAATTATTATTCCACTATATCTCTAGAAAAATGTTTTGATTTAAAAAACCTGTTATTGCTATGGAAGCTGCTTTTGCCTCTTATTTTCTTCCTGAAATGCTTTTTAATAATTCTAGGTTTCTGATTTATGTGGCTACAGAGGCTACAAACTCAAGAAACGTAGACTGAGTGTGTGGACATATGCATCACTACTGATTAAAACTATAAACAGGTTTATTTATCATGATTCCCCTCTATTAAGGAGTGTAAGAGCAGCAAAACATAAAATGTTTGTATCTTGATAGTTAATTATCAGTGAGAAGAACAAATAATGCTTTATTCAATGTCCATCTCTTATTTTCTGAAACTATTAATAACAGGAAGTCAGACCCTTTTGAAGTCATAAAGAAGAGTGCTGGAGTCTTAGTATTTTTTGTCTATCATAACATTCTCTGTGAGTATCAGTTAGAAAACAGTGACAGAAATTATTGTAGAAAGATATTATTTGAGGGCTTACTTGGAAGACACCAAGACTATAAAGATACCCTCAGTATAATGACTCAAATCAATCTAAAATCAGTGCTAATATTGTCATAACCAATGAACAACATTCCTGGAGTGTTTAATGAGTGGGTGTAGGGAGATACTTTTGTTTTGTTGTTGTTACAGATCATACCTAAGAGAATCAAAGGGTTTACCTGACTTTTTCAGGAACACAAAATGAAATAATACAGCCAAGATTGTAGTTTAGGTCGCCAGACTCCCATTTCTGCATTTTCCCTATCAAGGTCTGAATCTTGTAAAATCTGGTTAGATTGATCAACTTAAGAGCTTCAGTAATGAGGAAGACAAAGAAATCCTAATATGCTTACCTTGAAGAATAGATGCTGAGAAATAATTGTACCCGCAGCCAGAGGGAAATGCACTGCTTCATGTGGCAGAGTCTATAGCCACAATAGTTGAATTATGATCTATGTTTGAGCTTAAAGTCCTACATAACCTGAATATTTGCCTATTATTCCAAATTCAGGAAGAGGTAATGTAGATTAGTGGGCAATAAATAGCCTGGAACAATGGGATCGCTATCTCACACAATACACGAAAAACAATTTCAGGTGGAATTTATGTTCATCAAAAGACACTAACAAAATGTGAAAGTCCAGGAGATGGGACTTACAACACATAAAACCAACACACTACATATCCTGAATACATACTAAATAATTCCTACGAATCAATTAAAGAAAGACAAAACAATAAAAATTGAGCAATAGAGATAATCCGAAATTCACTGAACGAGAAGCACAAATGGACCATAAAATTTATGAAAAGATGTTAAGTTAATTGACAATTAGGGAAATGAAAATTAAAACCACACGATACACAATTTCACACTCAGCAGATGGGCAGAGTCAGATGATAGTATGTTTTGACAAGGATGTTGGCTGATCAGAATTTTAATTGTTACTACCCCTCTGGAAATCAGTTTGGTATAACCTAGTAACAAAGGGCATGCATGTACATATCCTATAAGTAGCAATTCCACTCCTCATTACCTACCCTAGAAAAAATCTTGCACATGTGTATTAAGATATTTCTATAAAAATGCTTTATATCAGTGTTGCCCATAACAACAAAAAAGTACAAAAAGCCCCCACCAGTATAAAAAAATAGGATAATAAATTGTACTATACTCATACAATGATTATAATACAGCAGCGAAAACTAAAGATCTAGAGCCATACACATCAAAATAGATAAATTTGAAATCAAAATTTTGAACTCAACGAAGCATCTCATAAAAGAACATATACCATAGCATCATATTTTCTCGAAATTGTCTTCTATATATTGGCCTGAATGATAGCTACTCAGGTATTTCTTTTTATCTTTTGTCTTTAAATGATGTGTTTATGTTTCTATGCCCACTTCTTATGTATGCAATATTTCAGAATTTTTAAAAAATCAATGTATAAAAAGGCAATACTGTTGATGAGGAAAGGGAGAACATAAGAGGGAAAAGCTCCTGGGGGAGTTTTCTCACAGAGTTAACTTTTAACTCCTTTTCTGTACCCTAGATTTGTAGTTTCTTGCCACAATTTCTACCTCTTGCCTAACTGCAATGCCCTGTCTCACCACAGAACTCTATTTTTCACATAGGCTATGGAGGTTTGGATGAAAGAATTAGCAAGATCAAAAGACTTAGTTCTCTATAGTCTCCTTGGAAGACTGAGCTTTAAGGTGTCCTGTCGTTGACACTGGTAATGGTGTAATGAACTGCTGGGATGAAGACAGTATCAGGAAGGCCAACCACACTGACACTGGTGGAAGAGCCAATGGTGGTGACAGCAGTGAACTAAACCTTGACAGTAAGTAGCACTAACTGAAGAAGCAATGCTCTCAGAGGTCACTGTTGGCAAGGCTGGCACTTTTAAAACGGATTACAATAAAACGTTGCCTCAAGGAGTACAGAGGTAAAAGAGAAAAGTAGGAAAATAGCAAATACGCTAAAGCAGGATACTACATAATACTTTTCAGATAAGTTCTCAAAGTACATGTGAAACTGTCATTAGGGACTCTCAGCACAATTTCAGGCAAATTTAATGAATTTGAAGTTGTTTTTTTAAAAAGCAAAGTGAATGCAAGGGTATCAAGTTTGGGAGGGCTTGCTGGTGCTCATAATAGATATATTTTTAAAATATACTTATTGTGTTATACCTATCAATTTCTTATACTCAAGTCACTGTAGCTTTAGAAATATGGATTACACCAATTTGGAAAAATAAACGTAGTTCCCCTAGTGAACATTGTCGTAATTATTTGTCATCATATAGCCAAAAATACTGTGCAAATGGTTTTGGTGTTAGTGTGGCGCTGTAAATGCAATCTATGATAAAGTTTTCCAATGATAATGCATTTTGGGTATTAAACAACCAACTTATGAATGGGCATTTGAAATATATTTATAGATTGGAAGATGCTCATATATGACTATGGGAATTTACAAAAGATATAATTTGTTCATAAACATTCAGTATAAGACTCATGGGGCAGTAGTGAATTTTAGGAGGCTGTAAAGAGGAAGCAATATGCTGGTAGAATGGGGCTCCTTCTGGAGAATGGAAGTGATCACTGCCCACTGGAAAGAGGAATAAGACATTTACCTAAAATTGCAGAGGGAAATAAGGAATGATGTAAGTTTCCCCTCCCCAGATGAGATGAAGGAATTTCCATTGATGTGAGAGGCCTGGATTTCAGAATAAGGGAATTAGGGTCTCAAAACCGATGTAGCATTGAACCATGAATGCCAAAGCAGCAACAACAATAGCAATAATAATGGTAATGATATCAAGTAGTAGCTCTGAGAAATAATATTAATTGTGATGAGTTTTATTTCTATTTTTCTTTTATTTATTTGTTTGTTTTGAAGAAATCCAAGTGGAAGAATTTCTTATATAAACACCTAAGATTACCTTCGCATGTTATAGATTCTCATATGATTAGTTACCTGACGGAATGACAGGAGTTAGTTTTGCCATTTCATAAATTCAAGTCACCGAAATAATGTTGCTTTTGTTAATTAAGATTGTTAATATAATTTCATGATAAGCATACTTGTTCAGAATTTCACATTTCTATCAGAACCAGAGAGATAGAGGGCTTTGGAAGAGGAAAGTAAAAAGATATGCCAATTTGGCAATATTTCATGAAACTAAATATCTGTGTAAATGTAGGGAAAAAATACGCTACACAGGAAGGGCTTATGTCAATGCATTAAAATCCAAGAAACATAACAAAACAATAACATGAGAATGAGTTGTGAACATCATACAAATGCAGGAAATAAGATAAAATTAAAGTAGCATTTTCAATGGCCCTTATTTATAATATTATAATATCAAAATAACTCTGATTATAACAATATGTTTATGTTATACATATTTTTTGTTTTCCTAAAAATAAAATGAGCTATTTCTTTTAATATTCTTCCATTTAAATGGTTGCTTATAGAGCAATTAAATACAGCAATTAGTTATTTACTTGGAAAAACAGGCATGCGCATGTGTGGTATGCTTTTTGATGTGGATAAGAATTCAGATTGGCACATTTGTGGTACATTTTGGACTATAACTATGAATGGACGTGTGTTAATACAACACCTTTTACATGTACTCCTTAAACAAGTATCTACTGAGCTGTGTCAGGCATGCTTCCAGATGTTAGGACATAGCAGCGAACAAAACAAACAAATTCCTTCCCTCGTGGATTTTACGTTTCTAAAGCTGTATTTTCTTTCCTTAAATATGCAGTCTTCTACAGTATTTAAAAGTTACAAGTTACCAATCGCTAACTAAAACAGGAAAAAGTGCACAAATGTTATTTTTTATTGTTAGCATTAACCTTAGGAATGGCAATCAAAATTTGCTCTTGATGAGTCACTTTCATTCATGTTTCTCAAAGAACACAACACTCTAATTAATTTTACAGCACCCAAGAGAGACAGATAAGTATTATTATTCTGACTTTACAAATGAAAGAACTATAACATAGAAGCCGAATTCACATTTTCCTCCAGACCTCAATAGAGCTCTTAAGGAACCCCGTAGCTATTGCAGGGTTTCAGCTCATGTATTGCTGTGTACCTCTGTGGCACTTTTTTTCATTACTCAAGATAGACATTGTTTGGAAAGTGATATAGAAGGAATATGGGGATTGGTTTTCTGAACAATATTGTGTAGTCAATGAGACCTACCCAGAAAATTATATAGTAAAGGTGCACTGGCCCATCCTCACTTCTTATGCCATTTCTACATAGATACAAGCCAGATATACACTTGGTTCAGAGAAAATGAGATCATGTTCCCAAGGCCTCCTGATTCCATAACTTAGAAGACTCAAATAAAATATTAAATACAATTCCTTCAACACAACAAAAACTAAACACATAAAAGAACAAACAAAAACTGAACTTTACTTTCTACAATCATCTGAAAAATTATCCTTACCGTTTCCTCAAGGATGCATTAATGCTCAATTACTTCACAGTATAAAAAAGTAACCAATTCTGCTAGTTGGTGACTTAAAAAGCAACCAACCAACTCACAAAACAGTTCAATAGAGGGGATAAAATATAGCAACTACTATCATAATGTTAGACTTGCTGGGACTGAACAAATGGGAAGGGTAGACAAACAGAGACCAAACCAAAAAGCCACTAAACCTAGCTCTGGAGGGATGCAAGAAGGAGCTGGTACAGGAGCTTGGGTTTCCAGTCTTGATCGATGAAGCAGACACAGTCAAAGATCTCTGGTAAACATTCAAATAGGATACAAACATCCTCATACTCTGTCATCTTTCTGAGAGGTCAAAAACAAAGGCCTTTTCCCCAAACCTCCTTGACTCATATCTTCCAATATGATTTCTCGAACTAAACAAATGATTAGCCAATGTCCATGAATCAGTACTTTGGAATGTCTTTTTCCTTTTATGCAAAATGAAGAACTAGATATATGTTCCAAAGTTCAGCTCACTGGGAGTGTTTTCTTTTAGGGACACACTGATTAGATTATTGCAAAAGATTTTTCACTGATTTTTCTGTTTCTACCTCTCATTTCTACTCTCCAATGATAGCCAGCATGATTCTTTGGGAACATAAGGTATATCATGACTGTCCTCTACTTAAAACTCCAGAGAAGTTCCCACTCACTCAAAAGACTTTTAACATAGTCAAAGGACCATTTGTGATTTGACTTTGCCCTAACTCTGTGAACAGTCTCGTAGTACTGTAAAAGTTAACCAAGCAAAGAAAACTTAATTCAAGACTATTGCAATGGGGGAGAGACACTGAACTCAACTTCACTGAAACAAAGGGCTGGAGAATTTTTAAGAGCTGGGGCAGGGGGAATCTGAGGTCACTTGTATTTTCTAGTTGGCCTTACCCAAACAAAAGTACCTTCACCTATCCTCCTGTCTTCAAGACAGTAAGTAGTTTTTTACAACTTGGAGCAATGTGCCCACTGAAATTAGGCTCCTACCCTCCCACAGAGACTGGGAGATAAGGATGCTATCTCGTTCAATGTTAACATTTCAAAGGGATGTTTCCCAAGTCCCTGAGAAAGACATTTCCTGGCTTGTAAAACTGGCAAGAGGCTGGGAGAAGATTTACACACATTTCAAAAAGGCAGAGAAAGAGTGTACAATTGTAAGTCATCTAAAGTAAATGCTTTAAGAAAAGGGAGGTCAGGGACCTGGAGTCAGGAAGAAGCCTGTCTAAAGTTTAATCAAGCTGAGGGGAATGAGAAGCCCTTTTTGGTCAGCACTTAGTCTCCTCATATCCTCAACCTCAAAAACACTAGCTTCCTCCCTGTTCCTCAAACACACAAAGCACATTTCTGTTCCATAACATTTGCATTTGCAGGACCCTCTAGCTGGGAACTTATTCTTCTTACTTACTATATGGCTTGTTCTCTTATTTCCTTCTGATTTATGTTCACATGTCAACTTACCAAAGAGACCTTTCATGACCACCGTATTTAAAACGTCAACCTTTCAAGAACTCTCTATGTCATTTACTGTGCGTCATTTTTCTCTATATAACTTAACAGCATCTGATATATTATCTATAATTTAAGCTCTAACGACCTAGATATTTAGCCTGAATTATTTTCTCATAGATCCTCAGAACCTGGCATGTCATAGGAGCTCACGATAGGTGCTCCCTAAATTCTCACTGCATAAATAAACTAATGAAGGAGTTACTAACATTATTTCAGGTTTCGAAATAAGGAAAGTGAGGCACAAACATACTAAATAAGAGTACTTACAGCCGTAGAGTCATTAAGTGTCAGAATTATATATTAGTCTACACAACCTCTGCCTGACTCCAAACTTGAATGCTTAGTTACTATGAAAAAATGGATTAAGAGTTGTAGTTTTTGAAGAAATTCATTCTAATAATTTCAACACACATAACTTAATATGGTAAAGCAGAGTAGCCATTCAGCTTGAATGTGATTTTTGTGTTGTTTCAACAAGTTATCCATAGAACCTAGCATAGTGCCTGGCCCAAGATATAAACTATATAAATAGTCACTGAATAGTCATTCAATGTAAATCAATGACTGGAATTATGTTGTCTGGATTCTTGTCAATGCTGATATAAATTGTGATATTTGGCTAATGTCTCTGAGCTTAGAAATTACTATTGTCAAAATGAGAACATAGGCTAGATGGTCTCTGTGGTAGTGATGGTTGCTAGGCCCTCAAATTCATATTCCCCTTTCCATGTAGAAAGAGAGCTGTTGAAGAGAGTAGCTCCCAACCACAGACTGTATTTCCACTCTCCTTGCATGTAGGGCACATTCCATTGGTATATGATTGGAAGTGATATCTATCACCTCTGGACTGAGGTTTAACGAAGCAATTGTGTCTTCTCCACATTTCCTTTACCTTTCTGCTGGTTGAATTTAGAGGTCTCCAAGGCCCCAAGGGAGCCAAAGATAAAAACGTAAATCACCAAGTGAAAGAAGGTCACTCACTCACCAGCAACACCTGAAGAGTTATTTAAATGTAAAATAATATTCTATCATATACAGCTCTTAAAACAATTGAGTTTATTTATTATAAAAGCTAGCAATAGCCTAAATACTATAATCACCAATATTTGTTCCAAATGTAAAATTCTATTTTCTACATCTCATATCAAATTAATAATTTTTTTAACTTTAAACATAATTTCCCAAGTATAAAACAGAGAAAGTAGTAATGTACTAATTATTTTCGGTTCTCAGTGCCATAACCCTAATTCCAGTCTTAATTAGTTAATACTTTTAATGACCACATAGTTTCCAAGTGGTTTTCCTTATTCAACTTTTTTCTCCTTCAAATGACCCTCAGCAATATTGTTTCATATTTTTCAATCATGCATTGATCCAATGAGAAAGATAGAAATGCCTAAGACTGGCTTTGAATATTTTCCAAACATATCTATCGAGGGTTTATCTTCTAGTGTTCCCCATACCAGTCTTTTATGAGCTATGCAGTAACATATTTTCTTTGAAGATTTCACCACCCATTTTGTCTAATCAATGTTGATTTTACTATTTATAATTTGGCTCCTGATATTCTATATCAGGAATGGAAAATGCTTAATTTTTATTCTACCACCTTGAACTTAATCCTGCTTCTATCATCATGACAGTCTTTCCCAATGATCTTATAAAAACAGATTCCAAATACTTTGCAAAAGAGGGGTTCAGGCTGAAACCATCAATTAGTCAGTTTGGCATGAAAACTGAGATCCATTGACCCACCTCTGTTTTGAACTGAAAGTTTATATAATTTAATTCTATTAAAAATGTCCCTCTTTGGGGCTGGCCGCGTGGTGCAGCAGTTAAGTTCACATGGTTCTGATTCGGGTTCACTTGTTTTGATCCTGGGTACGGACCTACGCATTGCTTGTCAAGCCATGCCGTGGCAGGCATCCCACATATAAAGTAGAGGAAGACGGGCACAGTTGTTAGCTCAGGGCCAATTTTCCTCAGAAAAAAGAGGAGGATTGGCAGCAGATGTTAGCTCAGAGCTAATCTTCCTCAAAAAACAAAATGTCTGTCTCATATATAATAGTTTTGTGACACTATTATATTACTAAAGAGAAGGGTTCCTATAATGATGCTAAACATACGAGGTTTTTCAAAAACATTAATGATGGTCAGTATTTTTTTAAAAATCCTCAATATCTGAAAACAAGCAAAAAATAGAACCTAAGATTTCAAACATTCAAATGCATCTCTAATAGTGATACGTTTAAAACAGTGATCAAAAAATAAACAAATGTGGCAGTAGTTGGGTATGATATTTTAAGTACTCTGTACTCTGCTGATCAGCAGTAAAAACGTAAAACATTTAAAGCTTATATTTAGAGATAACATGTATGTCAAAAATGATTTCTATTAAAGTGTCACAATGTGGAAAAGATATTTCTTTTAGTTTGGTTCAATTTAGTACAAAATTATTAAAACAGAGAAGTAAGAGCAGAGCAAAATTATGGTAGTAGGCTAATATTGGTTGATTGATTGATTTGTTTATCTATTTATTTTAGAAAGCAAAGTAGGTAATCTTTACATAAATTAAAGCAAAAATCAAACATCATGCTTAAAAAATGCTGATGGACACAATAATGTTAAATAAAAATATTTTGGCTGGTAAATAGAAAAAGAAGGGAATCATCAAAGAAAAGTAACTTCACGTGTTTGGGACATTTTTACAGGTATATACAACATAAAAGTTAATACAAAGTTATGTATTCCCTATCAATGGCATCATGACAAGGCAGTGTTTCTTTCTATAAAATTATCTTCAGTAGCCAGAAAAATATAATTATTAGCCTATGATTTCTTTCTTAAATTTCTTAAAATTTATTTGTTGGGACCATTATAACAAGATTTGATAGAGGATTCTAAAATTAGGGATAACCAATGCCTATGATGAGAACTAAGCAATACAAACTTTTCAGTATTATAGAGGTAAAAAATAAATTTCAAGTCTGTTGTCTGCTAAATTTTTCAAATATTTAATATATTGTTAAAAAATGCCATGATAAGCATTTTACATTCAAGTATAGAGAAAAATAAGTAAGGTTGGTTTACTAAGAAAATTTGAATATTTTTGGGGCATAACTTTTCAAATTAATATTTGGAATTAAATAAATAACTAGCCTCCATGATTTACATAAAAAGCCATTAAATGGTTGAGATTTTTCTCTTCTAAACATTTACAGAAATGCCAACAGCAGCTAAACAAAGGTATAAATACTGTTTATTTAGTGTTTATCTTCTCAGGCAAGTTCAAGTGTTCTGTCAATTAGAACTTAAACTAATTCAAGACATCTGCATAATGTGTTCTTATCATTGCTGTAAGTGGAATCAGGGTTGATAGACAGATTCGGGAACATAGTGCAGGCTAAAAATGAGTTACGCTACCAGGTGGTATGCAGAATGCTGGGCTTAAATTGGGAAATTCCAGAAGTGTTTTAGTTATACAGATGACTATGATAAAACTTTTAGCATTGGAAGAATAATTTGCAATAACCTGGCCTGGATCAGGCCTGTAACTTGAAATAAAGACATTATCTATGATGAAAATACTCATCTCTTTTTCACTGGCCTCCTTCAGACCCTCTCATTCACAGAGTCCTATTGGTTGGGAGGGGTAGGGTAGACCCTTTAAAATTCAATTAGTACCTCCAAGAAGTTGGGAGATTCCCATTGCTTGCAAGTTGTTTTTGTTGCCTGGAGCTGGTAGAGCCAGAGCAGCTGGTGGAGGAAGATGTTGCACAGCCACTTCCCTAGCTGCTGCAACTGCTGAAAACAAACCCAAGCTATTTACCTGACCCCAATGGGATTCTCTCTCTCGCTCACCCACCTGACCAACCACAAACCAATCAATCCTCACCTTCATTTCAAGTATACAAAGGCGTTTCTAGGAATTTGAAGAATTAATACCTTTCTGAAAACACTTTATATTCAAGGACTATCTCATTAAATCATGACAGTCAAGCATAGTTATTAGATTGTCCATTTGGAAGGCTCAGAGCATTACAGAAATAGCTAAGAATGGGATTTAGGGAAGGTAATATCTATCAGAGTATGCCTTAAGTGTGATTATGGGCATTCATCGGGAGGGATGGAGGTCAGCACACACCACTGACTTTTGCTCTCTGAATTTCATTAGTCCTCAGGTCAATAGCTGGACTATCTGGACATCCCTGTTATATTGTTATGCAGTAATTAAATCCCAGACAGTCAAGGGAAAGTTAATCTGAGACTGGCACAGATATTACTCCTGCTTCCACCACTCTACTGGACTGGCTCAGAGAGCTTTTATCCTAAAAAAATGAAATATAAAACTCAAAGTTTGTCCCTGAAAGCAGGAATGGAGTAAGTGACTCATTCTGTTAGCTCTCACGATCCTTGTACCTTCCATCTTCTGAGAAGTTACATAAAATTTATCTTATTCTGGGTAACGTTATGACTTGCTTTTTTTATTTTTACTTTTTCATTCAGCATTCTGCTTTAAAGTCTATCTATGTTTATTTAGAATCTAGTTCACCCATTTTAAATCTTCTAGTATTCCACTGCATGAATAAACCACAATTTATATATCTGTTTCACTACTGATGGAGACATTTGGATTAGTTCCAATTTTTCACTCATGCAACCAATATTTCAGGGCTCATTCCTGTGCATGTCTTCTTTTCTACAGGTAAGAGAATTGCAGTAGAGTATCTAGTAAAAGTGTAATGGCTGTATCACAGAATATGCATGTATTCAATTATCCTAGGAAGACTGAAACTTCTATTCTAAATGATGTTACCAATATACTCTTCAACAAAAGGTTTATGAGAATTTTCTTTCTCCAACATCCTACAAATACTTGTATTGCCAGATTCATCTTTATTTTGCTAATCACCTGGGTAGGAAAAGAATCTCATTTTCCAAAATTTGCATTTCCCTACAGAAATGTAAAATGGTTGAGAGTCTTTTCATATGTTTATTGGTCATTGTGTTTCCTTGTTTGGTAATTCTTCTTTATATCCTTTGCACATATTTCCTTTCAGCTATTTGTCTTCTATTATCGATTTATAGCAGTTACTTGTATTTTTTCAGTAACTTTTATTTTCTATAAATGTTAAAAATATATCCTCTAGGTCTATGGCTAGTACTTTAACTTTGTTTAAAGTACATTTATCATACAGATGATTTTATGTAATGCAATCATATTAATAAATCTTCTAATTTTTGCTTTGTGCTTTTTGATCTTGCATAGTGCTAAAGAATGAATTGTGTCCCCACAAAACTCATATGTTACAACTCTAACCCTCAACATGGCTGTCTTTGGAAGTAGCACCTTTAGGAAGTAATTAAGGTTAAATGAGGTCATAAGAGAGTGCATTAATCTGCTCAGGTTGTCATAACAAAATGCCACAGACTGGCTGTCTTAAACACTAAAAGTTATTGCTTAGAGTTCATGATGCTGAGAAGTCCAAAATCAAGGTGCTGGCCAGGCAGGTTTCAGTCTATGGCCTCTTCTCTCTGCTTGTGGGTGGCCTCCATCTTGCTGTGTGTTCACATGGCCTCTTGTGTGTGCAAAGAGAGAAAATGAGCACTCTGGTATCTCTTCTTATAAGTACACTAATCCTGTTAGATCAAAATCCCACTCTTATGACCTCATGTAACCTTAATTACCTCCTTAAAGGCCTTATCTCCAAACCTAGACACAATGGGAGTTAAAGCTTCAACATATGAATTTGGGGGGGGAGGGACTCAAATATTCAGTCCATAACAGATGGGACCATAATCTGATAGGGTTGGTGGCCTTGTAAGAAGATAAAGGATCTATCTTCTCTTTCTTTCTACCCCCTTGCCATTCCCTCTCTTAACCCTTCCACCCCATCCCCACCCAGGCCCCAGGCTCAGAGGAAAGGCCCTGTGAGGAGAAAGTGGTCATCTGCAAGCCAAGAAGACAGCTCCCAACAGAAACCAAATCAGCTAGAATTTTGATCTTGGACTTCTAGCCTCCATAATTGTCAGAAAATAAACTTTTGTTGTTTAAATCACCCAGTCTATGGTATTTTCTTATGGCAGCTCAAGCTAAGACATATACTAAGTCCTTTCTTTTACCAAACTCATAAAGATATTCACCTATAATTACTTTTAATGTCTGTAAAATCTTGCTTTTCACATGTACGGTGTTTGACCAATGAGAGATGGACAGATAAGTAACAGATAGATAGAATTATATGTTTATACATAATTATATATTGTATATAATGAAAACAAATAGTTTCAAAAGTATTTATTAACTGGATGACCCACCCCCCTATCACCACTGGTTTGTAATATTTCATACAAATACCATGATACCATGATATATAAGATAGGGTCTACTTCTATTATATATTTTGTTTTATGGATCATCTATCCACATATCAGTGCCATTTTCAATGTTATCCTGTAATATTAAGTGCTTATATCTGGTAGGGCAAGAGTTCCCACTTTTTGTTACTTTTGCTCTTTGAGTATTTTGGCCATTCTTAGGTTCTTGAAGGATTGATGCTTCTCAAACTCTCCAACCACCTGTGATTCAGTAGATCGGGAGTAAGGCCTGAGAGTCTGCATTTTCTCTAAAGCTGCTAGATTTTGACAGTGAGTAGCAGGCTATTAGAAATAGTTTGCCAAATTTAATTCTTTAAATAACTGAAAAAGTTGAAATACTGATGTGAATTACATTAGTTCATAAAATAATTTGATGAGAATTGACTTGTTTTAAAATATTATTGAGGCCTTCTGTAAAGGAACATGGTACTTTATTTTCAGATTTTTTTTTGTATCCTTCAATAATGTTTTTTAATTTTCTTCATAAAGGGACACCCTTTGTTAGAGTTTTACCCAGATACCATGTGCTTTATATTGTCTTGCAAGTGGTATTCTGTTTTCCTGTTCTGATACCTAAATAGAGAAATTGGTAGAATATATGGATGCTACTGATTTTAATACATTCATCTCATATCTGTAAATCACAATGAACTCTCTCATCGACTCTAGTAGTGAGGCAGCTGAAATTTTGTTTCCTTGCAATGAGCTTGCTTGCATTTTTCAACAGACTTATGCTGACCACACAGAGTGATTACCTTCTTTTTTCTATTTTCTGCAAATTTCAGATTATTTGTTCATGACAAATTGGCTAAACTTATCTAGATCTAGTAACTTCCCTGTCTCTGTCTCCATTGGGTAGGGATAAGATTGACAGAAATTTTTGATTGTTGATATTTTACTTTAAAGATGATAGATTTGGTCATGCTTTTTATTTCTTCTTGATTTGAATTTGTTTATTTAATTTTTTGTAGAACAGCTTGTCTCAAAGTCTGTTCTGAGAATCCCTGTGGTGCCTGGAGAAATTTTCAAGGGGTCTGTGAGGTAAAAAATATTTCATAATTACACCATACTAAAATATTATTCATTTCTTTACTCTTTTTCTCTCACAACTATACAGAGGAATTTTTCAAGATTTCAGAGACTAAACTGTGATGTTTTAGCAGATTTAATGTGATATTAAGCCAAATTTTAAAAAACATAGATACTATTCTCAGTACTTTATTTGCTGTTTTGGAAAAATATAGTTACTTTTTATAAAATGTTATTTATTTTAACATGTAATGGGTTCATTATTGTTATATTGCAAAATGAATTAAAACATGTATATTTTACCATTGTTTGTTTTTATTTTTTAAGCTATACATGTTGATAGAGGCTGGACAAACAAAAGCTCTTTGGCGTTCTCAATAATTTTAAGAGTGCAGTGTTCCTGACACCAAAATGTTTCAGAACTGTTTTCCGAAAAATTATTTATTTTGTCTATAGTTTAAAATTTATTCACATACAACTGTTCATTATTCACTCATCTTTTAAAAAGACTGGTATATTAATTTCCTTCTTTTCTGTTTAGTTTGATCTGAGAAGTTTATTGTATTAGATTTTTTAAATAATCATCTTTTATTTTTGTTTCACTCTCACTGTTCTGATCATTGTCTATTTTATTAATAATTGCTCTTTAATGTAGTTTCTTCTTTTTATGTTACTTTGGATTACTTTTATTGTTGTTAATTTAGCTTTATGAGCACTGATTAAGCCATTCATCTTTTCTCTTTCTTTCAAAAAAGAAAGACTAGAAATGTCCCTCTAAGTATCAATATAACTTTTTTCCACAAGTTCTCCAATGCAGAATTTTCTTATTAATTCTTAGCATTCTGTAATTTACATTGTCATTTTTTATCTCATTTTTACTGTTTTTTAATTATTAAAAAAGTAATTCAGTGGGCATGCAGTACAATCTGTGTGGTTTCAGTTCTTTAATATTTCTTGCAACTTCCTTTGCAACCTAGTATGTGGCAAATATTTGTAAATATCCACATGGAGTTCAACATTGTTAAATCCTTGGATACAGACACATACATATCTAGTAGCTTAAACTTTCCTTAAATTTTATGGATTAATCATAAACAAGTATTAATCTGTTGACCTGTCAATTTCTGAGATAAGCATATCTAAATCTTCCATTATAATTGAGGAATTATCCATTTCTTTTTGTCATTCTGTTAGTATTTTCAGCACATATTTCAAGGCTGTATTGTTGAATGCATGCATGTTTGTCATTGCTATGTACTCTTGGTTGGTTGTGTCAAGAACTGTGAAGCATCTGAAATTTATCCTTTATGCAAGCTCACAAGTTAATCTCCCATAATTTCATGGATACTAAAAAATGACATGAAACTACTGGTTTAGAGCAATCAGATAGTTAATTATTCATAGAAATAACAGTAGCCACAATATTTTCATATTATTGAACCAGTTCCCTGAGCCCAAATTACCATAAGGGGATTCTACAGGGGTCCAGTGATGCCTGCATGAGCAATAGATTGCATTGCAAGAGAGGAACTTCACACTTAGGAAATTTTCATCTGTATTAATAGGATGGAATCAAACAAGCCTAAATTTTTCCCCAGGAGGAGATATTACTTTTATCATACTGGGCAGTTAAAATAAAACCTGCCTTGCTCTGGAAGAAGACCCTATCTCTATCTTCCAAAGCTGTACTCTATACAAACATCCTTGGAAAGGTAGTTGACAATAAAAGTCCATCAGTACTTCTGTTTCCAAAGTGTGCAAAAATGTGAGAGACCACTAGAGAATTGTTCTCCTACAGGTTGCTTCTACTTGTCATTAGGAAGTATACAATTTGTGGTCGTTAGAAACAGCTTAACTTTTTTCATTGGAAACAACTATGCAATATCCATTTTGCTTTGTGTAATAAACTCCATAATGTGGTTTGAATATTGCCACACTAGCATTAATTGTCAAGTGGATGAGTGATATATTTTATCAACACTTATATATGACTTTCAACTTGACATTTTTTTTTGAGGGAGATTAGCCCTGAGTTAACAACCACCACCAATCATCCATTTTTTCCTTTTTATCTGAGGAAGACTGGCCCTGAGCTAACATCTTTGCCTATCTTCCTCCACTTTGTATGTGGGATGCCTGCTACAGCATGGCTTGACAAGCGCTGTGTATGTCCACACCCAGGATCCAAACCAGCGAAACCTGGGCCGCTGAAGCGGAACGAGTGAATTTAACTGCTGCCTCCCCGGGCCGGCCCCTTGACTTTTTATTTTGATTTGAAGATAGGAGCATATGAGTTTTAAAAATTCAATTTGATATATTTTGGGTTTTCACAGGAAAAAATCACACACACATATAAAATATGTAGTTACTCTATATACAAAATTTGTTTTATTTTTACCATTTAATTTTGATTTTATGTTTTATGTGTTTTATCATTGATTTTTTCTTCCATTGAATTAGATAGTTTTTAATTGCCCTTTTATCTGCAATTGGTTTTGAAAAAATATGTTTCCATAGAACTTTCTCTTTCTCTCCTAACTTGCTTACTTAGGTCTCACTAGACAAGCTGTAATCCAGGAAATCAAATCCTTTTCCCCACACTCTCCTCATGAGCCATGGTATCTTGTTACTAACATTGGTTTCATGAAGTGGTTCTCCTTTGCCAGCGTCCACTCGAATTATTTGGGTGCTATTATCCTCATACAGTAGACCTCTCAGCAACGTCTTCCTGCTTTCCTGTCTCAGGACTCAGAGATTCATGAGGAGTTAAAATCTTGTGGGAATCAGTAAAGTCTCAAAGAGTTGTAACCAGCTCTCTAGTCATTGTCATAGACCAAAGAATGCCAAGAAGATAACATTTCTGAAGAGCAACATCTAGTCAGCTTCCCGTCCTTCGTTAGTAACTCTAGCTGTCATTATGATTTGTGAATAATTTAAAGTGAGTAAAGGGAACAGAATGGGGTAGATCATAAGATTTGAAAATGGGGACTGGCTTGTTTATAAAACATTTTCTAATTTCTTCTTTCTTTAGTTAGGCTTGAAGTGACGTTAAGCTTGCTCATTACAATTAAGCATCAGGAGATCAATAAAATTCCACACAATTTGATAAGCCAAATTGGTTTTTGACTAGTTATCATTTATAAAACATTCTAAAGGGCTTTAGCTATTGGGAGGATGGTTTTGGTGTTGTAATAAGTTCCAGTGCCATTGTCAATTTTATTTTATTGATGAAGACATTTCATTACAACTGGAGACAGTAGAGGAATTAGAAAAAATTTCAAAGAAATCTTCAGGAAAATGAGACTAGCCAAGTTATATCTCACCAGGAAAAAATCTTTTATTGTTAATGGAGAAATAATATTTTTCCTAATAAAACCAGCATGGTCATTAGGTTTTCTATTCAGCAAATTCGTCAGAGACACCCAGAAATGTAATGATATGGTGCTCCATATCTTCAGAGAAGAAGAAAATCACTTTTAGTTTGAAATCTTGTGTGGTAAACAGGCTTCTAAAATGGCCTACAATGATCTCCACCTCCTAGTTTTTAAGTCATTTTGTAATTGGCTCCCCTTGAATGTGGCCTGGATCTAGTGACCTACTTCTAATGAATATAATACAGCAAAGATGATGAGATGTCACTTCCTTGGTTGCTACAAAAGATGGAGACTTCCATCTTGCTAGCAGACTCTCTTGCTGGCTTTGATCAAGAAAGTTTCTGTGTTGGAGAAGGCTACATGGTAATGAACTGAGGCCAGCCTTTGGCCAACAATTGGCAAGGAACTGAGGTCCTTCATTCAACATCCATTGAAGAACTGAATCCCACCAACAACCATTTAAGTAAGGTTGGAAGTGAATCTGTCCCCAGTGGAGCTTGAGATGGCTCTACAGCCCCGGCCACCATTTTGATTGTAGACTTAAAGTAGAATACCCTGATGGGCAGTGCCCAAATTTCTGATCCACAGAAACTATGAGATGATCACTACATGTTGCTTTCAGTTACTAAGTTTTAGGGTAATTTGTTATATATCAATGGATAATCAGGGCTGGCCCCATGGCCAAGTGGTTAGGTTTGCGTGCTTTGCTTTGGTGGCCTTGGATTTTGCTGGTTCAGATCCTGGGCACAGACATGGCACTGTTCATCAGGCCATGCTAAGGCAACATCCCACATAGCACAACCAGAAGAACCCACAACTAGAATATGCAACTATGTACTGGGAGTCTTTGGGGAAAAGAAGAAGAAGAAGAAAAAAAAGATTGGCAATAGATGTTAGCTGAGGTGCCAATCTTTAAAAAAAAAAGATATCTAATACAAGTTTCCTGACTGTCAACTGAAGCATTATATTGTTCCCTCTAAGCACAACAAGGCTCTTTATTCACACTGCTAGTACAGCCCTTGTTGTGTTATATTATCTCCTCAGAACGCTCAAGTTGAAATCTTGGAGGGCAAATGTCACCATCCCAACGTAGGTTCCCTAAATCTAGCAGAAGTTTGATTCAAATTTGGGTTCCATTCTCCTTTCTGTTTGGGAGAGGAGTTACACACAAATCTGTCAAGGTTCTATAAGTAAATATCATTGCTATCCATTAGCATGAGACAAAGGACAAATGCCCATGATGCTATATTTCCTCTCATAAATTCATAATATGGATGATATAATAAACATGAGTTTTATGTAGTTGTCACTCTTCTTGACTGGTTCATTTCTGTTTTTGTGGTATTTGGGGATTATTTTTACTTCAGTTTTTCCTGATCAGCTTTGTCCAGATTCTTATTTTTCTCCGTCATTACTTTCTGGGAATGTTTTAAGCCACAGAAGGAAAAAAAATCTTTTAAATGTTTAAAAACTAGTTTCTACCAAGATTTCCACTTTATGCATTATTTAAGCATTTCTCTTCTGGCTTCAATTAGCTGATTGTGCCCTTTAAATTATAATCATAGTTTTAAAAATGATATTCCTGTATCTAACAATTTATGATTGATTTTTCCCTGCTACAGACACTGAAGCCTGAAACCACTCCCCATGGTTCCCTTTGTTCATTACTCAATGCTTCTGTCCGTGACGGGTACACGGAATTGAAACTTTTCTAAGCTAACCTAACCTGACTCAGCAGGGCTTGGCGAATCTAGTCATGAGGGATAAAAGGGATAAGGCAAGAGACATCATATGCCTATAGGCAAACACTTGTCTGAATGTCTTTTTCTTAACTGACTTTGTCTGGCCCAGTTAAAAGATTGAAATTCATTTGCATGTGAAATCACAACCTAAGAAGCAAATAACAAAAAGTCCTGTGAATTTCTAATTGATTTTAAATCAATAAAACAGTTAAACACTGTGGGCTAGAAAAAAATCTGAGACCCATTAATGAGAGTGGCCAGCTGTGAGTTATAATTTATCTTTTTTGGCATGAGGGGCACATTGTATTTGAAACTTAGAGGAAGACGCTCAGAGACATTGTTTTTCTTGTTTCCCTGATCCTATATGAATCCATCAATAAATCTACATATTTATTTTGTATTCAGTACAAACTTGGGTAATCACATGATTCCAGGTGATTTGTCCAAATAGCAAGTATATATTTTCAGCTTCAGAGCCTTGTCTCTGTTATTTTTCACCTTTTAATGCTTTCATCTTCAATTTATATTTTCTGCCACAGGTGGCGGCAGAGTCTCATGGGTCCAGGATAGTGAACTTGCTGATGTGAAATCCAAATTGATCAGCTCAGCTCAAACTTTTCTTAAATATATTTTAATTTAATTTAGTTTTACTTTAAAACTAGGTTTTCTGATTATGAATATAATACATAATATTGTATAAATATTCATATAGAATTTGTGACATGAGCAGCTATGCAAGAAAATTCCCAGAATATAATAACATTTAAGCTATTTCTAAGGTATTTCCAGATAATTGTTATGCATCTATCAGAATGTTTCAAAAATATAAGAAATGATTTGGGACACTGTTGTGCAATTTGTTTTTTAAAATTAACAGCATATCCTTCCATATTCTTTCAGTTATGTTCTTCAATGGCTACCTCATATTATCCAGCATGGTTGCCCATTAAGGTATTTAACCAATCTCTATTGTCTGCATTCTCTTTCTTTGTTTTCTTCCATTCTTCCTTTGGTTTTATTTATTTTATTCTATTTTTTTACTATTTAATGGAATATGCAATGCGTATCACTTCACATGTATCTCTGTGTACATGTTTGATTTTATAGACGGAAGAAATTCCCAAAAGTGGAATTGCTGGCTCTTCTGGTATGTGCTTTTAAAGTTGGCATAGGAAGAAGAGGTTGAACAAATTTAAACTTCCACGAACAGTGTTTGAGAATACTTACTTCTCCTAGAGCATTGTCAACACTTTATACATCTTAGCTAATTTGATAAAAAAAAGTGTGTCTCATTGCTGTTTTAATTTGCATTTTGTAAACATGAGTGAAGTTGAGTATATTTTCCTATGTTAATTGGCTATTTATATTTATTTTCCTTTGAACTTGCAGTTAGGGTTTGTGTAAGTTACCCTTTACTGTGATAAACAATTCCATATGTCAGTGTTTTCTGACAAAATGAATTTATTTCTTGCTCATGTTTTATACGTACAGGGGTCTATTTTGACTCTGCTGGGCTCACCTCTGTGAGTCTACTCATTTTGAAATACACGTTGCAGGCATAGTCACTTTCTAGAATTTGCAGTTCTCGTTGTCAGTAAGCTGAGCAAGAGGGCTCCTATCAAGACATATAATGACATATAAAGCTTCTGTTCTGATGTGGGAACATCTGAGATGTGACAATATATCCCCTCACATTCCATTGACAAGTGGGTCACATGGTCAAGACCAAATTCGGTGGGTATTGGAGCACGGAAAGAACACGGAGAGAAAAACTGTTGTGAACACATAATGCAATCTACTATTATATTCTTTACCTATTTTTCTCTTGGTTTACTTTCATATTTATTTATAAAAATATCTTTGCATATTGAACAAAACATTCTCTTACCATATTTACTACAAATATTTTCGCTATAAATTGTCACATACTTGTGGCTTTATATATATTTTTTATGCTATATGTAATTTAAAAATTATAACCTTTAAGGGACAGCCTGGTGGTGCAGCAGTTAAGTTTGCACATTCTGCTTTGGCTGCCCAGGGTTCACTGGTTCCCATCCTGAGTGCAGACCTATGCACCACTTATCAAGCCATGCTATGGCAGGCGTCCCACATATAAAATAGATGAAGATGGGCACAGATGTTAGCTCAGGGTCAATCTTCCTCAGCAAAAATTTAACATTTACTTTTACAGCCTTTGGTCTTCTATCATGTTAGAAAGAATATCCCTACTCCAAGACTGTGAAAAACAACTAAATGATAAGTTGCTTAGTAAAACAAGTACTCACAAAATATACATCTTGATTGCAATGGGTGAAGAATGGTCATTTCATCAAATGGTTTTGGACGGCTGGATAGTCACATGCAAAAGAATGAAGTTGAACCCTTAGCTTATACTATACATGATAATTAACTCAAAATGCAGCAAATATCTAAATGTAAGATCTTAAATTATAAAACTCTTAGAAGGAAACAGAGGGAAAAAGCTTTAGATTTGACAAAGGATTCTTAGATATGACACCAAAAATGAGCAGATATATAAATTTAGTCTGATAAAAACCAAAATAGAAAGAATACTCTCCATTTTGTTCTCATTTATTTAGAAACACAAAATTCTGTTCCATTTAATGAGGTTAGTGATTTTTCTTTCTAGACGTAAGCGTCATCCATTTGTTGGAAACCACTCTAGAAAGCCTTTTGTATTTTCTTGAGGGATTGCACATAGATTCAAGATTCCCCCAAAATCTGTATTTGGTCCCATTTTCAAGCTCTTAATTTTCCCATTTTATAAGCTAATATGAAGTGTCTTATAGTTGATATGTTCAATTTATTATTGTATACAGAAACTAATTTACTTATCAGTTATTACTTTTGACCAAAACAAAATCTATATATTTTTTAAAAATTGGCAAATTACCATTTCTTTGGAGTTTTGTTTACTCTTTCATAGTTGTTGTTCTAGTTGTAGAACTTCTTGAGGGCATATTAAAAGTATTGTAGATTAAGATTAAAAAGCAAATTTTAATAAACAGCATATATCACGCATTATTTGGTTTGAAATTTTTTGCTACATGTGACTGTCCACTTTTAATTGCCTATGGCTGACAGAGCACTTATTAAAAATTCTCAAAAGAAATTCAGCTGTGCTTGCAGGAGATGTTTTCTTTCATTTCCAGTTATTGCTGTCTATTTTGTTGGTAAAGGAATCCATTTGTACTTGTCAGCGATATTCTAGTGATGTTTGTCTATCTCATAAAAACTGGGAGCTAAGACATCTACCCTGCTCATTTGCCACGTAAAGCACTGTGGTGCTGTGCAGTCAGTTCTCTCCTGTCCTTCTCTCAGCCTACTTAGGAATCCAAAATGTGAATCAGGAAGCACATATATTGGCAGGAAACAAGAGGATATTGCAGAGTATATTAAAGACTAGGGTGTATAGTTTAATGTTTTAATGAAGTATCATCAATTATTTTAGCTAAAGTTATTTCTTTAAATTTACAAAGCAAAATGATTCTAAAACCAGATTAAATACAATTTTGAACAAATAAATTATTTAGTCATTGGGTCATTTATCTAGGAAAACTTATGCCTGGTATTATATTTTATTTGACCTAGGAATGTGTTTATTTGTCTGAAAGATGGGCTAGGTCAGTATCTTATGTTAAGCTGGATTTTCTCCAGCCACAAAAAATAAATAAGGTTGACAGTATTTGGTGGGGAAGGATTTCTTTCACACTACCTGGAGATTTGGTATGCTTTACAAAAACAAAACAAAAAACAACCCACTGCCCCTTGGAAGGTGGTTGCGCAGGTAGCTACATTTGTGAGCGTTAAGACACTTTAAGACAAATGTCCAAGTCAGCATTAAGAGGGAACTTGAAGTGGGAGTGCATTCTACCTTTTGATAAGCAAGCATTCATCACTTGTTATGAAAAAGTCCATAATAATTACTTTACTGGGTATGTGAGATGTGCCTGATTCTTTCTATTTAAGTGAAATGAGAGCTGGCAAAATCTACTTTGTAGGTTAAATTTTATGAGTTTATATTTAGCTTATATTTCAACATTAAGAAAGTAGAAGCTATTTTTCCATTTGTTTGTTTACTATATTTCTATAAATCATAAATGTAGTAAGCTCCAGAAAAACGACATTTTTGCTATGGTAGAGATGGTGACAAGGATTTTAAAATTCCCTGCTATGCTTTTAACTAGTTATAAAACAGCCTAATGCTAAGGTTAATTTGAACCTACCGTGACTTATAAAATAACTGAATGTGCAACCAACTTTTTAAAGGTCACGGGGAATTGAAAAGGGGTGGATGGGTAAGACAGTTAAATGCCTTTTTTGTAGGTATGAGTTTTTCTGTAAAGCCTTAGAGAAACCTTTGGCCCAGAAAGTAGTTGAGTAGGGATTAAGTTCTTTCAGGGAAAAAAAGTTTGTTCCCTGAAGGTATTATAAGGATCCTAGCTGTTGGGGTACACATTCCCTGCTTATGATTGGCACTGAAATGTCAAAACTCAAAATCCCAAACCACTAAATTGCCTGCCTTAATCAGGCAAAGCTTGTCTACCCCTGTTGTTCTGGATCAGCCAAGAGCTGCCTATCTCAGTTTCTTTCATTCTTTTGGCTGGGAAGCCACCTCTCCCTACTCCTTCAATTGTACAAGATTTTTCCCAAAGACAGTCTTTTTTCTCTATTATACTTCTTTATAAAACTCTTTTACTTATAAAACTCTTTTGCATGTTAATTACCTAGAGAATGAGAAAAAAAATGACCAGTGAATTGATCATTCAGATAAAAGTATAATTTGACTTTATGTATCTAGACGTCAGAGGAGATGCACTTAGATACTTAATAATTTAATAGTGATTAATAATAATAGTTTATACAGTATTATAAAATATAATAATTTCATAAATACACATGTATGCATACATACACATGATATAGATGTCTGTGTGTATATATATATGTGTGTAGAGAGAGAGAGGACATAATTCATAGCATGCCAGGCAGGCCTTGAAAGCTATTTACAAGGGATATCTATCTTATTAGATTTGATTCTTCAGTAGGCAAAATATTTAAATTGTTGGTCATTACAGATTATAGGCAGTCTGACTTGTCACTCAACAACAACAAAAAAGAAAACTGTTTTGCCGATTCATCCCAATGATGGCGTAAGACTTTTTCTTCAGTTCTATAACAATCAAGTAAATTGTTCTAAATCCTTTGCACATGGTATTAGTTTATTGAACTATCTAAAATCAAAAGTTTACATGAAAAAGATCCTCCCCACTCTTTCTCACCACTGTCCTGTGAACCAGTGCACTTTAATGTGCAAAACATGGTGGAGTTTGTTAAAATTAATATTCAGACACAGGAGGTCTGGGTAGGCCCTAAGATTCTCTAGTCTTAAGCTCGTGGGTGCTCCTGCTGCTGCTGCTGCTGCTGCTGTGTGGACCATACTTTGAGGAATAAGATTGTAAGTAGTATTTCAAATAATTCTTTCCCTGTATAGAAGATCTCACTATTTTTCAGCTTAGTTTTGGGTTTTAAAAAGTCTAGTCAGTTATAGCCATTCTGATGAGTGAAAAGTAATATCTCATTGTAGTTTCGATTTGCATTTCCTTAATAATTAATGATGGCGAACATCTTTTCATGTGCCTGTTGGACATCTGTTTATCTTCCCTGGAAAAATGTCTGTTCAGATCCTCTGTCCATTTTTTGAGGGGGTTGTTTTTTGTTGTTTTTGTTGAGTTGTATAAGTGCTTTATAAATTTTGGAAGTTAACACCTTGTTGGATATATGATTTGCAAATATTTTCTCCCAGTTGGTGGGTTGTCTTTTCATTTTGTTCATGGTTTCCTTTGCCTTGCAGAAGCTTTTTAGTCTGATCTAGTCCCATTTGTTTATTTTTCCTTTTGTTTCCCTTGCCTGAGTAGACATGTGTTCGAAAAGATACTGCTAAGACTGATGTCAAAGAGTGTACCGTCTATATTTTTTTCTAGGAGTTTTATGGTTTCAGGTCTTACCTTCAAGTCTTTAATCCATTTTGAGTTAATTTTTGTGTATGATGCAAGATAATGGTCTACTTTCATCCTTTTCCATATTGCTGTCCAGTTATTCAAACACCATCTATTGAAGAGAGTTTCCTTGCTCCATTGCATGGTCTTAGCTCCTTTTTTGAAGATTAGCTGTCCATAAATGTATCATTTTATTTCTGGGCTCTCAGTTCTGTTCCATTCATCTGTGTGTCTGTTTTTATTCCGGTACCATGCTGCATGCTGTTTTGATTACTATAGCTTTCCAGTAGACTTTTATTTTTTTTGAGGAAGATTAGCCCTGAGCTAACATCTGTGCCCATCTTCCTCTACTTTATAGATGGGAGGCCTGCCACAACATGGCTTGATAAGTGGTGCATAGGGCTGCACCTGGGATCTGAACTGGCAAACGCCAGGCCATTAAAGTGGAGAACACGAACTTCACCGTTGCACCATGGGACCAGTCCCTGCAGTAGATTTTAAAGTCAGGGATTATGATGCCTCCAGCTTTCTTCTTTTTTATCCCGATTGCTTTGGGTATTCAGGATCTTTTGTTGTTCCATATAAATTTTAGGATTCTTTCTTCTATTTCCATGAAGAATGTCCTTGGGATTTTGATTGAGATTGGATTGAATCTGTAGATTGCTTTAGGTGATATGGACATTTTAACTATGTTTATTCTTCCAATCCATGGGTATGGAATATCTTAACATTTCTTTATATCTTCTTCAGTTTCATTCAGTAATGTCATATAGTTTTCAGTGTATAGGTCTTCTACCTTTTTGGTTACATTTATTCCTAGATATTTTATTCTTTTGGTTGTGATTGTAAATAGGATTATATTCTTGACTTCTCTTTCTGCTTACAGATCTTGTCAGATGGTTTCTCTGTATCTGTTGAAATGATCGTCTGATTTTTATTCTTCATTTTGTTAATGTGATGTATCACATCCATTGATTTGTGGATGTTCAACCATCCCTGTGTCCTTCATATAAATCCCACTTGATCATGGTGTATGGTCCTTTTAATGTATTGCTGTATTCAGTTTGCCAATATTTTGTTGAGGATTTTTGTATCTATATTCATCAGTGATATTGGCCTATAATTTTCCTTCTTTGTACTGTCCTTACCTGGTTTTGGTATCAGGGTATTGTTAGCCTTGTAGTATGATGTTGGCTGTGGGTTTGTCATATATGACCTTTATTAAGTTGAGGTGCTTTCCTTCTATACTGATCTGATTAACAATCATTATCATAAACGGATGTTGGATCTTGTCAAGTACTTTCTCTGCATCTATTGAGTTGATTGTGACAAGAAATTACAAATGTTGGAGATGGTATGGAGAAAAGGAAACTCTCATATACTGATGATGGGAATGCAAGCTGGTGCAGCCACTATGGAAAACAGTATGGAGATTTCTAAAAAAGTAAAAATAGAAATACCATATGACCCAGCTATCCCACTACTGGGTATTTATCCAAAGAACTTGAAATCAACAATTCAAAGTGATTTATGTATTCCTATGTTCATTACAGCATTATTCTCAATAGCCAAGACATGGAAGCAACCCAAGTGCCCATTAATGGGTGGACAGATAAAGAAGATGTTGTATGTATATACAATGGAATACTACTCAGCCTTTAAAAAAGACAAAATTGTGCCATTTGCAACAACATGGATGAATCTTGAGGGTATTATGCCAAGCAAAATAAGCCAGACAGAGAAAGGAAAACATCATATGATTTCAACTTATATGTGTAAGATAAATAAACACATGGATAAAGAGAACAGATTAGTGGTTACCAGAGGGGAAAAGGGTCGGGGGAGGGCAAAAGGGGTAAAGGGGCACATATACATGGTGACAGATAAAAATAGACTTTTGGTGGTAAACAGGATGCAGTCTATACAGAAACTGACATATAATAACATATACCTGAAATTTACCCAATGTTATAAGCCACTATGACCTCCATAAAATAATCAAAAAGAAAGTTTAGCTACCGCAGGATATTTACATATTACTCTGTGACTTGTGGCTTTTCACTTAGACAAAACCAGTTTAGTCAAGTTCAAGGCAATCTCTCATCTGACTAAGCTGCTCTCCTCCCACAGCACAGTTCTAAGTCAGCTGAGGTCACTGGAAGTGAAACTGTTGGGTGTCAGACCTTGGTGTCAGCTCCTTCAGTCAGGTTTTCCAGACTCAGAGATAGCAATGTGGTCTAGCAACAGCAGAAGAATGCCTTCAAGATTATGGGCGCGAAAAAGAAATAGTAAAAAAAAGCTTATTTGATTAATATTGGTGTAGTATGACATTGGTACCTCTGTGTGTTAGCTGTCCAAATATTACTTCTATTGTGGGTTTTTCACAAAACCCCACTTTTGGTTAGAGTATGTTCATATTGTTAAACTCTTGCATAGTTTTGAATCATGATGAACTTGTTTATAAATCATGGGGGAAATTCAGGGTAACTGAGATAAAAGACTGATAGATATCCATAGCACAATTAATCTAAACTCTATTCTTCTGCAATGGGCTTTTTTGACAGACATTCATATGGCATAAAGTTTTCTCAGGCTCTTTGCCCATTCTGAGATATCCAACCTCAACATATTCTATTTCAAACTCCTACTACTTATTAACTGTTTGCTAAACTTGCTCCTTCCTTCCAGGCTCTGCACCCTCTGATTAGACTAATAGCAACTACATAAATTCCTCTAGTTCATGGACTTCAGTTTACTTTAAGGGTTTTGATATCTCAGTGTCATTTAATATGGGTGAGCAATAGGCCCATGAAACTGTTTGGATCCTTATTCAAAATTAGCACATTGACTCTATATACCACACATTTAGCCCATATACCACATAGGCTCTATGTATCAATGAACTCCAGATGCTATAAAGTTGTCTCATTCATCTTCATCAAGCATCTTCCAAATCCCACTTCTACAAATTTTCCACATAGGTTTTAATGGTAAAAATTGATAAAATTCTTCAATTCTTTATGTGTGTAACATTTTTATTTTTTGTTCTAATATAAGTCTTACCATAATCTCCCACTCCACCCAAAGCTCTTTTGAATATATGTTCTATTTACTTGCCATTCAATATTTAACCACTGAGGAGAAAGCTTTCTTCTTTATCTAGGGACCTCAGTTAAGGATGACACTATATTTCTATAGCAGATGCACAGAGAGGAATGTTTCTTTGAAATTTGTGGGATTGGCCTATTTCATGCCTTTCAATTAATCTGCAGTATCCTCATAGCAGTCACTAAGAGTCCAGTTCTTTCTGATCAACGCCTTAATTTTCATATAAGAGATATGGCCAAGCTGTAAATCATATGGCACTGTAATTCTGCAAGGTGTAAAGTCAGTATCTGGGTTTGGTCTTCAGTGATTTCTATTCTCCTCAATGTCCTAGTCTTTCAATAGATCAAAAGAAATCCCTGAATGTTATCCTACTTCTTAGGAAAGAATTTAGGAATTTGACTTGTCCTTTAATTAGTTTCATTTATCAAATGCTGATGAAGTGTCCATTTGACCCATGACGAATTAATTTTGATTTCTCTATAGTAGAGGGACTCTAGTTCCCCCAGTTTCATCCTAACTCACAGATAAGTCTTGTTTACCTTCCCAGTACCCATTCCCCTTGTGCTTCCTTTCCTAAATGCACCGACAATTCAATTTCCCGTTATGTCCTTGTATTACACACAGGCTGATTCCACCCCAATTCCAGAGAAGGGTCCTGATTTTCCTTAGAAAATAGTACATTGCATCCCCCTAGCCACAGTCATGGGTGGATATGTAACCTAGTTTGTCCATTTAGGCTGATTACAAACATTAATTTTGGAATATTGGGAAAGTGATATATTCGTATGAATATTAGAACAGTTCTGTCCTTTTTGTACCATGAGAGAAACCAGAGTAAGGAAAAGGTCTATACAGGATAGGATCAAGAGGAAAAAGTCTCAGATAAATGGCACCTGGAGACCAATCAAACCATGTATGAAGTTTGTTCTACCACTTTTGGTCTTCATAATTACACCACACTCCTGACCCTGCCTAAAAAGAGACAATTTGTTAAGGCAATTGGAATTGAGATTTCTGTTACTTAAGAGAATAAAGAGTCCTACTGATAAATCCTCAATGAGTACATGGTTCTAGGTGACCACAGACAATAACTTCATCTGCTGGTTTATCACTGAGTCCTATGGACAGCTATAAACTTATAATATGACTGGTTATATTATTTTCTTTCATTCCAACTTAGCCTAATTAACAATTCCAAATACTCCACATTTTTCCTATTTTGTTTTTCTTTTTTTAAAATCTCATTTGCTAGTAGCAATTTCTGTATTAGTCAGGACTTTAGCATTGCAAGTGTAGGAAACCCAATGAAAACTGTTCTAAGCAAAAAGATAAAATTATAACCACATTTTATGAAAGTTCATAATAATAGAACTGATTCTAGGCATAAATAGGTGTCAAGAATTCAACTGATGTCATTAGGACTCTCTCAGCCTCTCTCTATCCTTCACCTCCACAATCTCTTAGTTTTCCACCTTTCTTCATCAGTTTTCTCATAACTAGGATTTCTGCTTGAGTCAGTTAGATGGTGACTAGTCCCTTTGTGTGTATTGTCAGTTATTCTAGTGAGAAAGCTGAATTATCTGGATTGAATGGGGGGTTTTGGACACATGAGCACAAATGGAGCAATAGATTGGAGAAAAGTTCCACCAAACCACATATACTAAAATTTGGGAGCAATTAGTTTACCAAAGGAAAATCTAGGTCATGATACCTTAAATTTAAATTCTGATTGTTTTGCAAATTTTCTGTGATTATATGGCTTTTGATTTGAGAACAAAAAGAATGAACAGCTAGTATAGCTTTCTCCTACTCTTTGAGTCTGTTTCTCAGAAGAGACTTACCTGGATGGTAATTCTGCAAGAAACTGTGTATGCAGAGGTGAGGCTTACAAACTGACAGAATGCATTTTAAGATGAGTTCACCGGCAGTCAGCTCTTAGTCTGAACCGTCCCCAGACCCATATCCCCCACTGTAGGGAGTTTGAGGGATTTGGGGACTGATCAAGGACAAAAATATGACCACATGGTGGCAGTAAGACACACAAGCTTTATTTGAGGTTGCTTTGACAGATTTGCTTACTGCAGAAGTCCCTCACAGCATGAGACCTTCCAGGGCCTAGGGTGAGGGGATCACTACTCAGGAGAGGAGAAAGAAAAGGGAACTCCCTGGGAGAAAGGAGTCAGAGCGGGAGCTTACATGTCTATGTGATCTCACTCAACAGCTTCGTGGGGAGTGTGTGGGTCAGAGAATTCTAAAAGAAAGCAGTGGTTTGAAGTCTTTATGGCTCTGGAGTTAATCTTACCTATAGCTAGCAGATGTGGGGCATAGTTTCATGGGTTATGCAAAGCAGGAAGACTGTAAATGGCTAGAAATGTGCTTATTTTTGCTACGTTTAAAACAATTGGATGTGTAAAAATTTGCATTTGTCACAAGCAGGCTTTTCAGCTAACAAGCCTTAGCACGCTGTGAAGAAGTAAACAACCTAGGAGCCAATATACAGAGGCCACCTTTGTTTCACTTATATAATACTCATCAAATGCCATTATGAGGAAAGCATTTTTATGGATTGTCAAAATCAAGGTGGAACTCTTGGATCCCATGAGATATTTCATTAAATTCACATGGAAACAATTCTTTATGCAGCTCCTCCTACCGTATTCTGGGTAGTTGCTTGTTCTTCCTGATTTCTTTCATCTTTAGAAATGCCCTCCAATCACTTCTCTGTTATAAACGTATGCCTTTTTTATTTCTGTTTTTCTTTTTAAGCCAGATATTTGGGAGAGAAAAAGGCAAACAAAATCACAATCTACCAGTCTACTAATTTGAACCAAAACTAAATTCTTTCAACAAATATTTTTGGAATGACTACCATGTGTACAGCAATAATCAAAATCCATGAAAACTCTTCATCTCATGGACTTTCCGTTCTCCTGGATTCCAGATGTTTAAGCTGAATTTAAATACAGGAATCAGAACATCTCTAAATCTCAATTACATGTACTGAATGAACGGAAGTTTTTCCTTTACACACCTTCTAATATATCAGAACTCAATAAAGAATTCATCACTTAGATTAAAATGTTCATGAATCCTCTTCAATTTTTTATTAGAATTGTTTGTGGTTTTGTAATCAAAATTTAATTCTTTAGTTAATAACTCATTCTTGAGCCATATTTCCATTAAGATCCTTTACCCTTGAAGATTTAAAAATACCCTTTTAAATCTTATTTACTGAAGCCTAGAATACATTTAAAAGTACTCCTTTAGGGAGCCAGCCCCATGCTGTAATGGTTAAATTTTCACACTCCGCTTTGGAGTCACAGGTTCACGGGTTCAGATCCTGGGTCTCGACCTACATCGCTCATCAGCCATGCTGCCGCAGTGACTCACATGCAAGATGGAGGAAGATTGGAAAAGCTGTTAACTCAGGATGAATCTTCCTCAAGCAAAAAGTGGAAGATTGGCAATGGATCTTAGCTCAGGGAGAATCTTTCTCAGCAAAAGAAAAACAAAGGACTCCTTTTCTCATATATATTATATAGTCTAGGATGACATGCACACTTTTCTCAAGGTTCCTGTAATATCTATTATAGTGAGCATTTTTTTGCTGGTGATTGTTAAATGAAGAATAGAATTTCAATTTGTTTTCTCGACTTGTCAGCAAAGCAAGCATTTATCAGTTATTCTTTTTGCATAAAGTTGTATGATTTATGGATAATTTTAATCCTCACTACTACTGTGTCTTTCCTATAGAAACATTTTTAGAATTCAAATTAAGTAGTTACTTTCTGTAACTTCTTTCTGACTGGATCACCTGTATACAGGGAAATTTTTATTTTATCTAACAAAAAATCTACTTCTGGTGCCAGCCCGTTCACGTAGTAGTTAAGTTCGTGCACTCTGCTTCAGTGGCCCAGGTTTGCTGGTTTGGATCCCTGACATGGACTTAGCACCACTCCTCAAGCCATGTTGTGGTAGCATTCCACATAAAATAGAGGAAGACTGGCACAGATGTTAGCTCAGCAACAATCTTCCTCAAGCAAAAAGAGGAAGATTAGAAACAGATGTTAGTTCAGGGCCAATCATCATCATCAAAAAAAAAAAAAAACAGTCTACCTCAATTTGGCTTAATCAATGAAAACCAGTTTATTATTTTACGTACTTGGAGAGTGAAGAGATAAGATGGGCTGCATACACAGTAGGATCAGGAATCTGGACCCATTTTCTGCCATTCTGTGGCTAAACCTTCCTCTTT
The DNA here is from genome assembly GCF_041296235.1 of Equus asinus. Classification (NCBI taxonomy): domain Eukaryota; kingdom Metazoa; phylum Chordata; class Mammalia; order Perissodactyla; family Equidae; genus Equus; species Equus asinus. The sequence goes on from NC_091807.1 coordinate 5,045,759, forward strand.
GTCTGTCAGCTCTCTCTTCAGGGTGGCTTCCTTCATGGTCTGCAAGTAGCAAGAACTAGGGAAACAGGATTCTTCATTTATTTGTCAAGTATGTGTGTTTCTCCTTCAAACATAGAATTAAAGCCATTTGCTCCAGTCTTATCAGGTCATCTCAGATCATATGTCCACCTTTTGACCAATGACAGTTGCCAGGAGAATTATTGGCCCCTGGTGGGCTATAGAACTATTTTCTCTCCAAATGAATGATATTACCAAAATTGGTTTAGAAAAGCAGGACCACCATCCCTGGAACAAGATATAAGCTGAGCAATTGGGAAAGTAGAAGGGGAGAAGATCACTAGTACAGATGAGATTGTTTGGGCAAATATTGTGTTAGTTTTATATTGCAGGATAACAAACTAGCATAGATTTAGTGGCTTAAAATAATATTCGTTTATTATATCATAATTTCTGGGAAGGCATGGCTGAGTTCTCTGCTCAGTTCTTAAAGCGCTTCTATCAAGGTATTAGTAGTCTGTGTTCTCATCAAGAGCACAGAATCTTCTTGCAAGCTCATTCATGCTGTTGGCAGAATTCACTTCCTTGTGGTTGTCAGACTGAAGTTTTTATTTTCCTGCTATCATCTGGGGACTGCGCTCAGCTCCTAGAGGCTACCCACATTCCTTGCCATCGGGTCTCCTCCATCTTGTAAAAACTATAACAGATAATCTCCTTTACATTTAATTTTTCTCAGGTTTCAATCTCTTTATTCTGGTACATCACAGTCCCCATCACACCTGATGAGGAGAGAGTCACCTTGAAACTTTCCCTTTCTTAAGGTCAACTCTACCATACAATGTAATGTAATTACAAGAGTTGTTTCCCATCATATTCGTAAGTCCTGCTTATACTCATGGGGAAGAAACTATACAGGGTATGTACTTCTGGGGGTACATCTTAGGGGCCTTGTTGGGATTCTGCTTACCACAAATACCTATTAGAAAATACATGTGGCAATATTTAGCGATTTTATGGATGTGCCTGGCTGAAAGACATGAAATAAAAGAAGAAATAATAATAAGTAGAATGATTTCCTGATTTATGAAATGTGTGACTGGCTTTACTATGGTTTCCCAAAAAGAAATTGAGTCAAAATATGAAGAAATGGAGGCTGTGGGCAAAATTGTGGGTTTAATTTAGACTTTAATGCTTGAGATGTTTTCAAGGACTTCAAATAACTCACTGCTAATCTTGGGGGCAAAAATAGGAATAATTAGCTGTCTGCATCTTCTTTGGGGATCTGGTTAATTTGTACACTCTTTTTATTATCTCATTACAACCCAGTGATGTGGGAAAGCTCTAGTAAATGCCTTGAAATTTAACAAATTTAAGACTCTGTATTGGGTGAAGATGCACAAGTTCTTGAGCAAACTCTCTTTATGTGGAAATCCCAGCGAGCACTGTATTTCCCATGTCTTCCAGACAGCCCCATTGCCATCTGCCTTGATATACCCTGATTTAAATTGAACTCTTAAGATCATGGACTACAAGCTTCTAGTAATAGAAGCTGTGTGTGTTTGTTTATTTTGTTTTCATACTACTCACAAAAAAAAGTAATCTCCCAGTTTCCAATCTATCTTTAGGTTCAAAGCCCTGTGTTATTCTTCTTGGAATAAATGACCTTTACTTATGATATTTTCAGATCCCTAGTCCTCCTCTCAATTTTACCTATTGAGTCACTTTTGAATTTTTGTCTTTGTTTTGATTCCCAGGTATATTACATGATTTCAAATACCTGATCTTTAAATGGAAGCAGAGATAAAACTCCCCTGTGACCATAAGATAAATTGCATTATTTCTCTTACAGTATGCTTTCATTTCCATCTCTTCAAAATGATGGACTTCTTTATAGGTATCTTTCAGCTGGATCACTTATTCCTACATAAACAGAAGTCATTAGCAACTGGAGAATTTTGTTGTTCAGACAGTTAGGTATTTATTAGATACTATTGGTAGTATAAATACAAATAAAGATTTTAATTGAATTTTACTCTAAAATATTGGCTCTCTGGACTCTTAAGAATTATGGGATTTGGTGATTAGAAAGTTGTCAGCGATTTTAAGAGTGGAGTTTGAGCAATATACTGATGGCAGAAGCCAGAGAGCAAAAGGTTAAGGATAGATATTATTTCTAGAGTGATCTTTGACAAAGCAACTGGTTAATCTCTGATTATTTTGAACATCCACATTTATTGGAATAGGAAAAGATAAGTTCTTTATTATGTGTTAAAAGAGATAAATAAATATAGGGTTAGTTGCTGTAATCCATTTGTTTGAAGGCCTTTGAAATTCTGGTGGCATTGCTCATTCGTCCAACTTAAAATCAGACAGTGAAGCATACTTACTTTCAATGGAAATATTTTTCTTTTAAAGTAGACTTTTAAATATTCTTCTTCTTAGGCTGAAGCTTTACAAAACACTGATTAGAAAGTGTATGTATATGATTTAATTTACATCTTGAATGGTTACTCCTTGGTAGATAATGTGTTAGTTTGAGAGCCCATCTTCATGTACAGTTTTGTAAATTGTGGAATCAAAAAAGACAGGTTGGTTAAAGTTATTTTAGATTTAAATTAGACTTAAAAGTCTTATAAATTACACTTGATATTGGCATAGTCAACAATTTCCTCATAAATAACTTTCCCACTTGATTTTATTTTAACTTTTTCCTAATTTGTTTTGATTTGCCAACTAGGGAATCCACACATAAACCTTGATCAGGAAGTAAGAGCTACCAACCAAATTGATTTGACTTTTTATAATATGAATGAGTTTCCCATTTATAATAATATGTTATTATATTGATCTTATTGATCAATCAATTCCCTGATTCCACCATTTAAATTTTTGGATCACTTTAGGACTGTGGGGAGCCATAATAGAAACATGATGTTCAAGCACTTTCTTTAAGCTTTGGAAGATGGAACAGACAACTTTGTATTTTAGATTATTTATGTTAGGTAATTTAAATAGCCAATCGTGGTTATAATCTTAATTTTTAAATCTTACTCAATGTTACTATTGTGCCATTATCAGTGTTGTCGATAATAAATTTCTTAAAGTAGGTAAGAGATTCACAATCACTAATAGATGCCGTCAGCAATGTCGTTTAGAATCATAATGTCTTAGATTGGGTTCCCGGAAGCAGAACCTGAGAAGGGAGTTTTCATTTGTGTGGTTTTAAAAGGAGAATGTGGGAAGCAAGATACAGGAGGGGAAAAATACTGTAAGTGTGATTTCAGAAACTAGCTTTAGGATACCTCACAGTACAGTCTGGAACATAAATTCCATCATAGATTTAGTGCCATTTTAAGTCAAGGAGCCCTGTCTTTTCTATTCCGTGTTAGTCATTGATAGCCGAGGTATAGAGAAGAGGAAGCACACAGCCATCCAACAGAGTGAGGTCTATTTCCATACCATGGGCTACTTCTCTCTCCAGACAAAGAGAAGACCAGAGGCCCTGTGAGACAATGCTCATTGAGGGAATTTCCTCTCACCACTATCTTTCTGGACTATTGCTAAGTGTGACTGTAGGCCAATCAGGCAGTCCATTTTCATCTCGCATCTGCATACCAGATACATCTCTGAACTAAACATGGATTTTTTTTTTTCCTCCTTTGTCAGCTAACCTTAGGAAACTCCTCCAGGAGGCCATTGGTCTGAGCTGAGGGAGAGATATTGATGCGATAGGAGAAGGGAACATGGAGGTCTTGAGACTCCCATATTCATATAGCTTATTGTGCCTTCTAGATCTGTTAAGTTTTATCTCAGATTTTCTACTTTGGTTTCAGGACAGGTTGCTATTTGACCTCACTGTGCATAACAGTATTAAGCTCATTCAGGATAGTTCTGGCTTCATGGTCACTTGCTGTCCCATTGTAAACTATTCCATATATATCAGAGCTCAGTAGCTTACTGCTTTTTGAAGTCTACAGTTTTCTGATAAAAATCGCATTATCATGCTCCAGAGTTTGAGTTCTGTACTGTGACTTTTCTACTGGGGCTTGAGAGGCATGCCATCTTTCTCTAACAGAGATATCTCTGATACTATAGGATCCACCAAGTCATATGGCCCAGTAAGTCCTGTTTGTACAGTGGTCTGAACCTGCTTTAGCACTTTTTCTTCTTTTGGGTATCATTCAAAAGTAGCAGTCATACATGTTATTCAATAAACATACTTGAGTGGTAGTTTCAAGCAGAGGATACACTGCCTCCAAAATCCAGAGGACTTTCTTAGTGGTAGTGTCACTGACAAGTTGCCCAGAGGAACTCAAGGGTGGGTTTGGAAGCATTCAACTGTTTTTCCAAATTATTTTTTTCCTTTTGTTATGTTAAGGAGATACAGTCACCAACCTCCCTGAACCAGACCAAGCCTCACCACGAGAGCTACACCTATGATTTTTGCCTGACTTTTAAGGCTGAGATCTCTGTAGGAGGAGCTTGGGCCTTATTACCATAACCCGCAGTGTATGTGGAAGCATGTTTTCCAACTGAGCCTGTGCAAGCAAATGCCCACCTCTCCCTTTTGAATATTCATTCCCCATCCAAAATAAATGTCCCTGCTTCCCTTTGTTCAGGGATGCCGTGACTTTGGAAATGATTCTGCATGGTTTCCAGTTTGCTGCAAATATACTTTACTTTGTGAGACAACTACTTCTGGTGGAGAGTCTGATTTAACTCGCCAGGAGGTAGCCCACTTTGGTTTCAGTAACAGTAGGAGTTGTAATGTACAATACAATGTCCTTTACTTTACTGGCATAGTTCAGATCACTAGACCCCCAAAATTTTACTAATATGTAAGCCCTAAAACTGTGCAGACTTATTTCCTATTCAATGGAAACTATGTGTCTTACCAAGGAGTTCAGAAAACTTGCCACTTTTTGTTCATCAGGACTGATTTGTATGATATCATCAAGAAAATGGACCAATGTGATCTGTTCTTCAGAATATCTCAATGGTCCAAGTCACATCTGACTATATTTTGAAGAGAAAAGAAATTTTAATATATCCCTGGGGTATATCATATGTGCATTCCAAATATAAATTTGGAGGCAACCATGGGCTCAGTGTATCCAAAGTAAGATGGATCTAGGCTAGGACTCCATGTCTTACCTGTATTAGTTTCCTATTGCTGCTGTAACAGATTACCACAAACTTAGTGACTTAAAATAACACAAATTTATTATCTTACAGTTTTAAAGGTCAGAAGTCCATGATAAGTTTCACTAGGTTAAAGTTAAAGTGTCAGCAGGGCTGGTTCCTTTTGGGGGCCCTAGGAGAGAATCTGCTTCCTTGCCTTTTTCGGCTACTAGTAGCCACCTTAGCATGTGGACCTTTCCTCCATCTTCAAACTGAATCACTCCAATCTCTGCTTCCATCGTCACATTGCCTTCTCCCCTGACTACCCCTGCGTCCCACTTATACGGACTGCTGGGATCACATTGGGCCCATTTGAATAAGCCCTGTCTCAAGATCCTTAAGCACATCTGTAAAGTAACAGATGTAACAGGTAATATAAACAGATTCTAGGCACTGGGACGTGGACATACTTCTGAGGTGATTATTCATCCTACCACGTTACCTAACACTGACCTACATCCTACTCAAACAGAGATGCCATGATAGCACTGTGGATTGATGGGTGTAAAGATCAACTTGGATTCTGTTTTCAGAAACCTTTGAAATGTTTGGGTATTTGTCTTTCACTCTGGACTATGAAATCCTATACACTAGCTTTGTTCATTTTTCACTGTGCAAAATGAAGATGTGGCTATTATCCTGTTATTGGGATCATCCAGGGTGGATAACTTGGGCCCCAAATTGGCTTTTCTTTTCTTACTTGAATGAATCAACTTACCTATTTAAATTGATAAGAGCCAGCTTTCAGCTACCTCTAGTATATTCATCTGTACCTGACTGGGGTTGGTTTTTCTGCATGACACCAAACAGGGTAGATAAAAAGCTGAAAATCAGGTGATTCAGATGGAGAGTATGGCACCCCAGTGTCCACAAAAGACCAACCAGATGATTTCAGCCACTTTTTGAAGTTGTTATGAGTAAGGAAATTGTGTGTTCATTTAATCTCTGTGATTTCTGTTCCCTTAACAATAGTTGATCTGATTTATCAACATTTCTCTCATCCAGGGAAATGTGATTGCCTTTTTGCTTTTGGGGAGTAGTAGGGTATCAGTTAGATGCTAAAGTCGTATTAATTCTGGTTTCTTTTCTTTAATTTTTAAATTTAATTTTGGATTCATACTTTGCTTAAAAGTTTTTACTTTAAAACATAGAGATTTGGATCACTGACTCAAAATATCATTTTCAAAAAAATTTCAGTATACCATTATCTTGGAATGTAAAAAAGAATAACGTTAACTTGTAGAGCCAAGGCATTCCCACAGGACATTGGGAGATAATGTCTCCATGTTCCTATTTAACAGATTAATTTATTTGAATTTATGTTTAATGTATGGAAAAGGTGTTATAGGTTCCTTACATTTTTGTTTAGGAGATCAGAGTTTTATTACTAAGGAGAACATCCCTTTAGCACTTTTGAAGGCTTTTTACTTTCTAGGTGATAATAGGTTGATTTGGTCATTAATAATATGAAGCATTTATTTTGTGAGGCTTTCAGTGAAAAAAAAATTTGAAGTCTAACCTCTTTCTTTCTTGATTTTAGACTTAATATCCCCTGAAGAAGTTTTTTGTAATTTTCCAAAGACCTAGGAAAATGTCTTGCTTTGCTTTTTTTCTAAATTAAAACTTTGAAACTTCCAAAGGACAAAAATCTTTCTATAAGAAAATACCTATATGAAACATTAGACTACTGTAAAAAAAATTAAAGATTTCACCCTGGAGCAGAAGTATTTTCTATATATCGCCTAACTGTGCTTCAAACATTTATGCCCATTTACTTTGAAGAGCAACACACATTATCATAGAAATCTTTGAACGAAGAAACCTTTCTATGGGAAACTTACTATGCAACTATTATGGAATGAATTGTGTCTCCACCAAATTCATGTGTTGAATCCATAAACACCAATGCAACTGTTATTTGGAGATAAGGCTTTTAGGGAGGTAATTAGGCTTAAATGAAGTCATAAGGGTGACGCTCTAATCCAATAGGATTGGTATCCTTATAAGAAGAGTTAGACACACCAGAGGTCTCTCTCTTTCAGCTTGCACAAAGGAAAGGACATCTGGGGATAGAGCTAGAGAGTACTTGTCTGTAAGCCACAAAGAGTGTTCTCACGAGATACCGAATTTGCCCACACTTTCATCTTGGACTTCTACCCTCCAGAACTGTAAGCAAATAAGTGTATGTTGGTTAAGCCACCTAGCCTGTGGTGTTTTGCTATGGCATCCCAAGAAGACTAATACAGCAAGTAATTGGTGACAGGACCCAAACATCTGAATGACTCATTCAGACTTAGTATATATTAGATCATTTTTTTCTTCAGATTTGCTATTTATTGGTAGAAATATCCAATTCAGAGTAAAAATGGTGATTGACTTGTACTTTGTGGCATCATACAGACACAAATAGTGACAGCTAGTCTATTGATTTCAGCATGGAAAACGTACTTCTATAATTATTGATAAAATACTTTGTAGGTAGAACTAACTCCATATGCATTGATTACTTTTGTTCTTTTTCTCTCTCTAAAGATAAAGCATTTTATATTTAAAACGCACAAATGATCTTTATTGAATCTTTTCTATATATTGCAAATGGTCCAGACATGGCAGGAGTATTTATACCATTGAAATTGACAAGTGTTACAAATGAGATCTGTTCCTCCACCATACCAAGAACTAGTTATGAAAGATTTACCAGCACATCAATACTTAATATGTATTCTAAACCAAGCCAGAATCTTTGAGGAAGTAGTACAAAAAAGCGTGTGACGTGGGTCTTACTCTTGAGATTTTAATCTAGAAAAGAAAATGAAGCTCATACAATTGACAAGGATATTACACAACTATTATGTGCTTATTCATTCATGCAATCATTCAGTCATTAATTTAGTTTTTATAATATTTTATTATGAAATATATCACAATAAAATGGGTTTATAAAATTATGTACAATTTAAAAAACAGTTGTATTTAAAGAACTATGTAACTACCACAGAATATAAGAAAGAAAATGTCACTACCTCAGAAGTCTTCCAACTGCCCCTGAATTTCTCTTGTAAGTACAACATTGAAAAGACCCTGAAGGAGTTTAGGCTGCATTTGTGATATTAAAGACCAATCTCTGGTTAATGAGGCTCTCCTATCGCATCCCACTTCCTCCTACCAAACCCCTATCATTTTTTATTCCAGTAATTTTATTGAGATCATGACAGTTCATAACATTGTGTAATTTGGGTGTACATTATTATTTATCAATTTCTGAATAGACTTCATTGTGCTCACCACCAGAAGTCTAAATTTGTCCATCACCCTACTCATGTGCCCCTTTATCCAACCTCCAACCCCCTTCCCCTCTGGTAACCACTAATCTGATCTATTTATCCATGTGTTTATTATCTTCCACAGGAGTGAAATCTGTCTGGCTTATTTCTCTTAACATCATACCCTCAAGGTCCATCCATGTTGTTGCAAATGGTATGATTTTATCTTTTTTTAATGACTGAGTAGTATTCCATTGTATATATATACCATGTCTTCTTTATCCATTCATCCATGGAAGGGCTTTTTGGGTTGTTTCCACATCTTTGCTATTGTGAATAATGCTGCAATGAAAACAGGGGTGCATAAATCTCTTTGGATCATTGCAAGGTCTTGGATAAATACCCAGTAGTGGGATAGCTGGATCATATGGTATTTTCATTTTTAATTTTTTGAGAACTCCCCATACTATTTTCCATAGTGACTGCACCAGTTTGCATTCCCATCAGCAGTATGAGCGTTCCTTTTTCTCCATTTCCTCTCCAATATTTGTTGTTTTTTGTCTTGGTAATTATAGCCATTCTGACTGGTGTAAGGTGTTATCTCATTGTAGTTATGATTTGCATTTCCCTAATAATTACTGATGTTGAACATCATTTATGTGTCTGTTGGCCATCTGTATATCTTCTTTAGAATAATGTCTGTTCATATCCTCTGCCCATTTTTTGATTGGGTTCTTTTTTGTGGTTGTTGTTGAGTTGTATGAGTTCTTTATATATTTTGGAGATCAACCCCTTGTTGGATAAATGATTTGAAAATATTTTCTCCCAGTTCGTGGGTTGTCTTTTCGTTTTGTTCATGGTTTCCTATGCTTTGCAGAAGCTTTTTAGTCTGATGTAGTCCCATTTGTTAAATTTTTTCTTTTGTTTCCCTTGTCTGAGTAGGCACAGTATTTGAAAAGATGCTGCTGAGATTGATGTCAAAGAGGGTAGTGCCTATGTTTTCTTCTAAGAGTTTTATGGTTTCAGGTCTTACATTCAAGTCTTGATCTCTGTGTCTGTGTTTATACCAGTACCATGCTGCTTTGATTACCACAGGTTTGTAGTAGATTTTGAAGTCAGGGCTTGTGATGCCTCCAGGTTTATTCCTTTTTCTCAGGATTGCTTTCGCTATTTGGGGTCTTTGTTGTTCCATATAAATTTTAGGACTCTTTGTTCTATTTCTGTGAAGAATGTCATTGGGATTTTGATTAGGATTGCATTAAATCTGCAGATTGCTTTGGGTTGTATAGACTTTTTAACTAAGTTTATTCTTCCAAGACGTGATCATAGAATATCTTTCCATTTCTTTTTGTCTTCTTCAATTTCTTTCAATAATGTCCTATAGTTTTCAGTGTAAAGATCTTTCACCACTTTGCCTAAGTTTATTCCTAGATATTTTATTCTTTTTGTTGCTAGTGTAAATGGGATTATATTCTTGATTTCTCTTTCTGCTAGTTCATTGTTAGTGTATAGAAATGCAACTGATTTTTTAAAATTGACTTTGTATCCTGCAACTTTGCTGTAGTTGTTGATTATTTCTAATAACTTTCTGATGGATTATTTAGAGTTTCCTTTATGTAGAATCATGTCATCTGCAAACAGCATGAGTTTTACTTCTTAGTTTCCAATTTGGATTCCTTTTATTTCTTTTTATTGCCTAATTGCTCTGACCATAACCTCCAGTATTATGTTGAATAAGAGTGGTGAGAGGAGGCATCCTTGTCTTGTTCCTGTTCTCAGATAGATGGCTTTCAGTTTTTCTCCATTGAGTATGATATTGGCTGCAGGTTCTTTATATATGGCCTTTATTATGTTGAGATACTTTCCTTCTACACCCATTTTATTCAGAGTTTTTATCACAAATGGTTGTTGGATCCTGTCAAATGCTTTTGCTGCATATACTGAGATGATCATGTGATTCTTATTCCTCATTTTGTTAATGTGGTGGATCACACTGATTGATTTGTGGAGGTTGAACCATCCCTGTGCCCCTGGAATAAATCCCAATTAATCATGGTGTATGATCCTTTTAATGTATTGCAGTGTTCAGTTTGCCAGTATTTTGTTCAGGATTTTTGTGTCTATGTTCATCAGCGATATTGGCCTACAATTTTCCTTCTTTGTATTGGCCTTGTCTGATTTTGGTGTCAGGGTATTGTTGGCCTCATAGAATGAGTTAGGAAACCTTCCATCTTGTTCAATTTTTTGGAATAGTTTGAGAAGGATAGGTATTAAATCTTCTTTGAATGTTTGGTAGAATTCTCCAGAGAAGCCACATGGTCCTGGACTTTTGTTTTTCGGTAGGATTTTGATTACTGTTTCAATCTCTTTACTTGTGATTGGTTTATTCAAATTCTCTATTTCTTCTTGATTCAGTTTTGGGAGTTTGTATGAAACTAAGAATTTATCCATTTCTTCTAGCTTATCCAATTGGTGGGCATATAGTTTTTCATAGTATTCTCTTATAATCCTTTGTATTTCTGCAATATCCATTGTAATTTCTCCTCTTTCACTTCTAATTTTATTTATTTGAGCCTTCTTTCTTTTTCACTTGGTGAGTCTGGCTAAGGGTTTGTCAATTTTGTTTATTTTCTCAAAGAATCAGCTCTTAATTTCATTAATCCCTTCTACTGTTTTTTTAGTCTCCATTTCATTTATTTCTGGTGTGATTTTTATTATTTTCCTCCTTCACTGACTTTAGGCTTTGTTTGTTCTTCTTTTCCTAGTTCTGTTAACTGCAGTTTATAGTTACTTATTTGAGATTTTTCTTTTTTGTTTAAGTGGGCCTGTATCACTATGAATTTCCTTCTTATGGCTACTTTTGCTTCACCCCATAAGAGTTGGTATGTTGAATTTTCATTTATGTTTTTCTCTAGGTATTTTTTAATTTCACCTTTTATTTCTTCATTGATCTTGTGGTTGTTTAGTTTCCACATATTTCTGACTTTCCTAGATCTTTTTCTTGTAGCTGATTTCTTGTTTCATGGCATTGTGTTCAGAAAAGATGCTTGATATGACTTCAATCTTCTTAAATTTATTGAGGCTTGCCTTGTTTCCCAACATATGATCTATCTTTGAGGATGATCCATGTACACTTGAGAAGAATGTGTATTCTGCTCTCTTTGGATGGAATGCTCTCTACGTGTCTATTAAGTCCATTTTATCAAGTGTTTCATGTAAATCTAGTATTTCTTTGTTGAATTTTTGTCTGGATGATCTGTCCATTGATTTCAGTGGGGTGTTGATGTCCTTTAATATTATTGTGTTACTATTAATTTCTCACTTTAGGTCTGTTAATAATTACTTTATGTACTTTGGTGCCCATATGTTAGGTGAATATATATTAATATGTGTATGTCCTCTTGGTGGGATGTTCCTATTATCATTATATAATGCCCCTCTTTGTCTCTCATTATCTTTTTTAACTTGAAGCCTGCTTTGTCTGGTATAATGATGACAACACCTGCTTTCTTTTGTTCACCATTTGCTTGGAGAATTGTCTTCCATGCCTTCACTCTGCACCTATGTTTGTCCTTGTAGCTGAGGTGAGTTTCCTGGAGGAGGCATGTGGTTGGGTTTTGTGTTTGAATCCATCCAGCTATGCTGTGTCTTTTGATTGCATAATTCAATCCATTTACATTTAGAGTGATTATTGATCTATGAGGGGTTGCCCTTTTATCTCTTGTTTTCTGATTGTTCTCTGTTTCCATTGTTTTTCTTCCTTTGTATTTCTGACTGCCATTTCATTTTGGTGGTTTTCTGAGGTTTTCTCTCTTTTCTTGAATTGTGGGTCTGCTCTGCCTTTTTATTTAGTGGTCACAGCGAGGTTTGTATAAAATACCTCATAGATGAAATAATCCATTTTCTCATAGCCCCTTATTTCCATTAATCTGAGCAAGTTCTATCCCTTTCCTCTTCTCCTTCTGAGTTATTCCAGTTATAAATTATTCTGTTTTTAATGTTATGAGCTTGTGACTAAGTGGAAGTGTTTATAGATACTTTTGATACTTTCTTTCCCATATATATTGTTATAATTGAGTATTTGCCTCCCTGTTCTGATAAAGAACTGAAATTTTCTGATTACGTCTGTCTATTTATCTCCTTGCTCAAAGTTTTGTAGAACTTTCCTTTTTATTTTTCTGATGTGAAGGCATTTTTAAATATTTCTTGTAGGGGAGGTCTTGTGGCAATGAACTCCCTCAGCTTTTGTTTATATGTGAAATCATTTATTTCTCTGTCATATCTGAAGGAAAATTTCACTGGATAGGGAATTCTTTGCTGAAAGTTTCTGTTTTTCAGTATTTTTAATACATCATTTCATTCTCTCCCAGTCTGTAGGATTTCTGCTGAGAAATTCACTGAAAGCCTGATAGGGTTTCCATTGTAGGTTATTTTCTTCTGCCTTGCTGCCCTTAATATTTTTTCTTTGTCATTGACTTTTCCAAGTTTTATTACTACATGCCTTGGATAAGGTCTTTTAGCATTGATGTAAAGAGACATTGTATTATCTTCATGTATTTGGAAATCTGGTTTCTTCCTCAAGTTTGGAAAGTTCTCAGCTATTATTTCTTTGAACAACCTCTCTGTTCCTTTCTTTCTCTCTTTTCCCTCTGGAATACCTATAATCTTTATGTGGCTTTTCCTAGTTGAGTTGGATATTTCTTGAAGCATTCATTCATTTTTAAAACATCTTAGTTATGTCTCCTGCTCCATTTGTAGAATTTTCATACTTTTGTCCTCTAAATTACTAATTCTTTCCTCCATAATGCCAACTCTATTTCTTAAGGATTCTAGACGTTTTATTTCATGAATTGTGTTTTTCATATGCAGAATTTCTGCTTGAATTTTTTTATAGTTTCAGTCTCTTTTGTGAAGGGATTCATTTTATTCCTGAGCTCATTGAACTGTTTTTCTGTATTCTCTTGTGAATTGTTGAGTTTTTTTAATGACAGCAATTTTAAAGTCTCTGTCATTTAGGTTGCAAATTTCTGTGCCTTTAGGGTCGTTTTCTGAAGAATGGTCATTTTCCTTCCAGTCTGAGTTGTTGCAGTTTCTCATGCTGTTGTATGAGCTAATCTTTTGTTTGGGCATTTGTGCTAGTATTTGGTCACAGATTCCACCTGCTACCACTATGAGAAGCAAGAGCAAAGTTTCTGATCCTAACATATCTGCTGGAAGCTGTGGAGGTACTATAGGCCGTTGCAACAGCATTCAGACCTTTGTGTGACCTGTGTTTCTGGGCATGAATTCATCCCCGGGATGGAGTAAGGGTCACTCCTTGGGGCTGCATGGTAATGGTGGCCTCCATTCCTCAAGGAAATCAACCATCAGCAGGCTAAAGGCTGCTACCACCTCTTCCTATGGTCACCTCAGGGCACATTCCCTATTTCAGGGCTCAGTGGTTCTATGGTCACTCATGTGGGCCTGGAGTGCCTTGCCCTAGCATGTAGATTTGCTGCTGTCTCTGCTTGTGGTCACATCAGCCACTATGCTTGCTTGACAGTGATTCCTCACCAGAGCTGAGCTAGGGCCACTCCTTGGGGCTACAGGGGCATGGTGGGCTCCCCTACACCATGAAAGCCATCAGCAGTAGGCTAAGAGCCTGCTCTTTTGCCACCACCTCTTGCTACAGTCACCCTATGCATGTTCCCACTTTTGGTGTACTTTTGCCAGGCTGGAAAGCATTCCTGTGCAGGCACAGGGCTACCAGGGGAAGGCAGGGAGTGCTCACATAACTCCACCACTTCCCAGAGGTCCAGTCAGTCCACCTGTAGATGTATAGCTGCATATGTCACTCAGGAGTCCTGTTGTGCTATGTGGGCTCCCTCCATTGGTCAACGAATGTCCATTTAGTTGTAGTTCAAAATGGGGAGAGACAAAGGGAACGGCTTACTCCATCATGTTGCTGACATTGCTCAAAACCCTATCTTCAATAATCACTTTTACATTATATTCTTTTGTGAACTTTTTTCTTTTGACCAACATCAATTTTTGCCATTCTTCCATGTTGTTGCATGTAGTCATGGTTCATTCATTTACACTATTATGTAATAAAGATTTCCTTCACTTCATTGTTGTATTCTTTTAAAAAATTAAAATATAATTCATATATCAAAAAATTCACTCTTTTAAAGTGTGCAATTTTTTTTAGTATATTCATAAAGCTGTGCAAGCATCACCACTATCTAATTCCAAAATATTTTCATCACCACAAACAGAAAACCTCATATCCATTAGTAGTCACAAACCATTGCCTTCCTGCTCTCACCCCACTCCAGACCCTGATAATCACTAATCTACTCTCTGTTTCTATGGATTTGCCTATTCTGACATTTAATATAAATGGAATCATGCAATATGTGGCTTTTTTTGTGCCAGATTTCTTTCACTTAATATAATTTCTCAAATTTCACTGATGCTGTAGCATGTATCAGTAGTTTATTCCTTCTATTGCCAGGTAGTATTTGATTGAATGGATATGCCATTTTTACTTACATATCCATCATTTTATGTCATTTCCAATTTTCATTACTATGAATAATGGTGCTATGAACATTTGTCTATAAGTATTTGTCAGGACATATGTTTTCAGTTTTCTTGGGTATATATCTATAAGTGGAATTGTTGGGTCATATGATGAAGCTATGTTTAACTTTTGTAGGAACTTCCCAAGTTTTCTCTTTGTACTCTTTTTCTATTTTTACTTTTTTGTTTTGAAAACAAGCTTCTATTTCTGACTTTACTTTTAAACTGTTTTTCCCAGTTTGACTTGGAAATGCCAAAATTTTGCAAATCAGCTGTATCATTTTCCATTCCTACTAATAATGTGTGAGGGTTCCAATTTCCCCACATCCTTGCCAACACTTGTTATTGTGCATCTTTTTTATTACAGCCATCTTACGACTGTGAAGTGGTATCTCATTCTGGTTTTGATTTGCATTTCCCTAATATTTAATTATGCTGAGCATCTTTTCATGTGCTTATTGGCCATTTGCATATCTTTGGAAAAATATCTATTCAAATTTATTATGTATTTTTAATTGGACTGTCTTTACCTTAATTCATAAGTGTTCTCTATATATTCTCTATACTAGTGTATTTTCCAATACAGGATTTGCAAATACATTCTCCAATTCTGTGAGTTTTTTCATTTTTTTGATAGCATCTTTTGAAGCACAAAATTTTATACTTTTGATGCAGTTCACTTTATCTATTTTTTTAATTTTGTTGGTTTTGTTTTTTGTGTCATATCCAAAAAGTCATTGCCTAAACCATGGTCATGAAGGGTTATGCCTACTTTATCTTATAAGGTTTTATAGTTTTAACCATTATATTTAGAAATAAGATCAATTTTGAGTTAATTTTTGCATGGGGTATGGGGTAGGTGTTCACATTCATTTTTTTTTAATGTAGATATCCAGTTCTCCCAGAACGATTTGTTGAAAAGACTGTTGTTTCCCCACTGAATGATCTGGGATCCTTACTGAAAAATAATTGACCACAAAGGTAAGAGTTTATATTTGAACTCTCAGTTCTGCCCATTCTCATGGCAGTACTACATAGTCTAGATTACTATAGCTTTGTGCAAGTTCTAAAATCCTTTGTTCTTTTTTTTAAGGATTGTTTTGACTTTTTGGGCTGCTTGCATTTACATCTAAATTTTAGGATCAGCTTGTCAATTTCTGCCAAAAAAAATGCAGTTGGGGTTTTCATATGTATCACATTGAATCTGTTGATCAACATCAAATTTTAAATCCAGGAACGTAGAATGGCTTTCTATTTATTTAGTTTTCTTTAATTTCTTTTAACAATATTTTGTAGTTTTCAGTGTACAACTCTTACACTTCTTTTGTTAAATTTAATCTTAAATACTTTATTTTTTGATGCTATTGTAAGTAGAATTGTTTGCTTAATTTCATTTTCATGCCACTCATTGCTAGTGGATAGAAATACAATTCACTTTTTATAGTGATTTTGAATCTTACAACATTGATGAACTTGTTTATTAGATCTAATTTTCTGAAGTCTCTTTAAGGATTTTCTTTATACAAGATCATGTCATCTACAAACAGCTGTAGTTTTACCTCTTCCTTTTCATCTGGATGTTTTTAAATTCTTTTTATTGCTTAATTGTCTTGGCTAGAGCCTCCAGTTTAGCATTAAACAGATGTACTGAGAATGGACATTGTTGTCTTATTCCAGATCTTAGG
Organism: Equus asinus; assembly: GCF_041296235.1. Lineage (NCBI taxonomy): Eukaryota > Metazoa > Chordata > Mammalia > Perissodactyla > Equidae > Equus > Equus asinus. Next base: position 5,062,449 of record NC_091807.1, read on the forward strand.
AGGAAAGTGTTCAGTCTTTTACCATCAAGTATAATCTCAGTGTTAGATTTTTTTGCATCTTCCTTTTATCAAGTTGAAGAAATTCCATTGCACTTTTCATTTGTTGAGTTTTGTGTCTACTGAGATGACAATTTTTTTTTTTTTTGCCATTTATGCCATTTATATATTGTGCTACAATGATTTTTTCGTTGTTGAACTAACCTTGCACTCCTGGAATAAATCCCACTTGATTATGGTTATACTATTTTTTATATAAGATTAGATTCAGTTTGCTACTATTTTATTTAAGATATTTGTGTCTATATTCATTAGTGATATTGTTCTGTACTTTTTTTTCCTTGTGGTGTCTTTATGTGGATTTAGCAGGGTAATACTGGCCTTATAGAATGAATTGAGAAGAGTTCCTTTTTCTTCTATTATCTGGAAAATTTTATGAAGATTTGGTATTAATTCTCCTTTAAACATTTGGTAGAATTTGCCAGTGAAATCATCTGGGCCTGGGCTTCCTTTGGGAAATGCTTATTTATATTTTTAATTACTAGTTTAATCTTTTTACTTCTTACAACTCTAATTAGATTTCCTATTTCTCTTGAGTTACATTCTGTACTTTGCATCTTTGTAGGAATTTGTCCATTTCATGTAAGTTATTTATTTTGTTGCCATACCATTGTTCATTGTATAACCTTATTTGTTCTTAGTGCCATCAAGTCAATTCCAGCTCCTAGTCACCCTGTGTATAGCAGAGAGAAACACTGCCTGGTCTTTTTGTGCCATCTTTTCACCTTCTAGTTCTGTATCAGACAATGTTCCCCTGCTATTTACAGGGTTTTCATGGCTAATTTTTTCAGAAGTGGGTGGCCATGTCCTTCTTCCTTGTCTGTCTTGGTTTGGAAGCTCCACTAAAATCTCACCACCATGGGTGACCCTGCTGGTATTTGAAATACTTGTGGCATGACTTTCAGTAACATGCAGCCAGCACAGTATGACAACCAACAGATGGGTGGTGTAGTTCTCTGACCAGGAAATGAGCCAGGGCTGAGGCAGTGAGATGGCTAAATCTTAACCACCAGACAACCAGAGCTGGTTAGTATAAGCTTATACTAATTTTTAATTCTTTAAATTCTGTAATAATGTACTTTCTTTCATTCCTGATATTAGCAATTTCAAATCCTCTCTCTTTTTCTCTTGGTTGCTCTAGCTAAAGTCAAATTTTTTCCAAAGAACTAACTGTAGTGTTTGTTGATTTTTTGTATTAGTTTTCTTTTTTTTTAAATTTATTTTCTCTCTAATCTTTGTTATTTACTTTCTTCTGCTTATTTGCATTTAGTTTGCTCTTATAGTTTTCTAAGATGGAAAGGTAGGTTATTGATTTGAGATCTTTCTTTTTTTTTTGAATACATGTTTTTTCAACTATAAATTTCCCTCTAAGCACTATTTTAGCTATATCCCATAAGTTTTGTATGTTGTTTCTTCCTTTTATTCACTGCAAAATATTTTAAAATTTCCATTGTGATTTTTTTGACCAATTTGTTATTTAGGAGAGTACTGTTTAATTCCTACATATTTATAAATTTCCCAAATTTATTTTTGTTATTAATTTTTAATTTCCTGCCATCTGGGTCAGCGAACATAGTTTGTACCATCTCAATCTTTTTAAATTTAGGGTGGCTTTTTTTCTAGCTTAAGATATTGCTATTCCTGAAGGATGACCATGCAAACTTGAGAAGAATGTTCTGCTCTTACTAGGTGGAGTGTTCTATAGATGTCTGTTAGGTCTAGATAGTTCATAGTGTTATTCAAGTCTTCTATTTCCATGTTGATCTTTTCTCTAGTTGTTTTCTCCATTATTGAGAGTAGGGTATTGAAGTCTCTTACTATTATGTTGAATTATATATTCTTCTCACGAATTCCATCAGCCTTTACCTCATGAATTTTGGGGCTTTATTGTTAGGTGTACATCTTTATAATTCTTGTGCCTTCTTGGTGGTTTGACCCTTTTATCACTGTAAAATGTTCTACTTTGTATTTAGTGACAGTTTTTGTCTTGAAGTCTATTTGTCTGATATTAGTATAGACATTCCAGCTTTACTTGCTTACTGTGCACATTGTATATCTTTTTCCATTCTTTTGCTTTCAACCTATTTGTATCATTTACTTTCAACTTATTTGTATCATGGAATACAAAGTATATCTCTTGTAGACAACATATAGTTGAATTTGACTTTTTTATACATTCTTCCAATCTCTCTTTTTATTCATATGTTAAATCCATTTACATTTAATGTAGTTACCAATAAGGTGTAATTTACATATGCCATTTTGTTATGTTTTATACATATCTTACATCTTTTTGATTCCACTGTTCCTCCAATACTGCCTTATTTTTTGTTAAAAAGATATTTTCCTGCATATCATTTTAATTCACTTGTCATTTCTTTTACTATATATTTTTTGAATTATTTTCTTGATGTTTTCTCTGGTATTTTCCAAGTGGTTTACTTAACAACTTAACTAAAACAATCTACTTTGGATTAATACAAAGTTAATTTCAATAATATCCCAATCCTTTTCTCCTATATAGTTCTATTCCCTCCTCCACTTTGTGCTATTATCATGAAAATTACATATTTATACATTATATACCTGTCAACACAGATTTACATTGGTTGTTTTGCAGTTGTTTTTTAAATTAGACAGGGGAAAAATAGTTACAAATAATAAATTCATTTATACTATCTTTTATATTTAGCTATGTAGGATCTTTACCAGGGCTCTTTGTTTGTTCAGTTGTGTTTGAGCCACTGTCTAGCGTCTTCTCATTTCTGTCTGAAAGACTACATTTATTATTTCTTCTAGGAAACATCTGCTAGGACACATTGTGTTCATCTGGGAATTTCTTAAGTTCTTCATTTTTGAAAGACAGTTTTGTTCAATGTAGAATTCTTAGTTAACAGTCTTTTTCTTTCTGCACCCTAAATATGTCATCTCACTGCTTTCTGGCCTCCTTTGGATTCCAATGAAGTCAGCTGTTCATCTTACTGAGTCCCTTATACATGGTGAGTCACTCGTCCTTTGCTGTTTTCAAGATTCTCTTTGTCTTTCAATAGTTAGACTATGATTTTTAGGTGTGGATATTTTTCAATTTTTTTTACTTGGAATTTGTTGAATTCTTTGATGTTTCTCATCAAAATTAGAAACATTTTCACCATTATTTTTAAAAATAATCTTTCTGTCTTTTTCTTTCTCTTGTCTCCTTCTGGAACTTTCATTATGCATATATTTATATGCTTGATGGTGACCCACAGGTCTCTTTGGCTCTATTCATGTTTTTTTTTTTTTAAAGATTTTATTTTTCTTCTTTTTCTCCCCAAAGCCCCCCGGTACATAGTTGTATATTTTGTTGTGGGTCCTTCTAGTTGTGGCATGTGGGACGCTGCCTCAGCGTGGTCTGATGAGCAGTGCCATGTCCGCGCCCAGGATTCGAACCAACGAAACACTGGGCCGCCTGCAGCGGAGCGCGCGAACTTAACCACTCGGCCACGGGGCCAGCCCCTCTATTCATGTTTTTTCATGTTTCTCAGACTGAATATTCTCAATTGATCTATCTTCCATGTCACTGATTCTTTATTCTGCCAGCTCAAATATGCTATTAAAACCCTCTAGTGATTTATAAATCTCACCTATTTTGGATTTTAACTTCAAAATTTTATGTAGTTTCTTTTAATAATTTCTATATATTTATTGATATCTCTACTTGGTGAGATTTTGTTTTGAAAGTTTCCTTGAGCTTTTTAGATGTGGTTTCTTGTAGTTACTTGAGCATATTTAAAATAGCTGATTTAATGTTTTTGTCTAGTAGTTCAAAGTATGGACTTTCACAGGGACAGGTTCCACTGACTTTTTCCCCCTCTCTATGGACCATATTTTCTTATTTTTTGTATATCTTATTTTGTTGAATATTGAATATTTAAACAATATAATATGACAATGTGGCAATTCTAGAAATTATATCCCTCTTTCCCAGTGTTTGTTGTTACCTTTTGTTGATGCTATTGTTGTTTTTGATCTTTGTTTGTTTAGTGACTTTTGTGAACAAATCATGCAAATTCTATTGTGGTGGCTACTGAAGTAACTGTTCTGTTAGCTTAGTGGTCAGCTAATGAGTAGACAGAGATTTTCTTAAATCTTGGGAACCAATAAGTCTCCCAATCTTTGGCAAGGGGCTCTGTGTGTGTGTGCTGGAGAATACCTTCAATGCTCAGGCAGGCAGCTTACAACTTTGTCTTAGCCTTTACCTTTTGTTTGTGCAGAGCCTTAAGATCAGGTAGAGGCCTTCTCAGGTGTTTCTGAGGCATGTGCACAGCCCCAAACATAAGCAGAACCTTACACGTATGCATGGCGTCTAGGTTCCCAGGAATACATCAGAGAAATCCAAAGCTTCCAATGGACATGTCATTTCTAGCTTTTCCTTTTAAGTGCTTTTGGTCAGCTTCTTGTTTGCCCAACTGTTACTACTGCCTTAGGCGACTGTGATTTAAACAGTTGCAGTTGATTATTTTTGACAAACTCTCCTTGGGAAAAGGCTACTTGGACAGAGTGAGATTTAAGTCAGGTCAAGTAAAGACAACCCCTGCAAATGGGGTTTTTCATGGAACTGCCAGACAGATCAAATAATGGCAATTTTCTGAAAATGCTGTTTTTGGGAGCTCCAATTCCAGTATGTTCCCTCCAGTGGCTGCTAGGCTTTTCACTATGTTTGCAGGGAAATTAGTTTTTGCAGCTACCATGAAACTAAGAGTAAGGGAATAAGAATGGGGTGAGTCAATACACCACAAAGATCACTCAGATTTTACTGACATTCATCCTTTTTTCTTTTCTTTATTTTCTTCCTCAAAGTGCCAGTATATTGTTGTACATTTTAGTTGTAAGTCCTTCTAGTTCTTCTGTGTGAGCCACCACCACATCATGGCCACTAACAGATTGAGTGGTGTGATTCTGTGTGCAGAAACCAAACCTGGGCTGCCACAGCAGAGTGCCCCAAACTTTAACCACTAGGCCATCCATCAGAGCTGGCTTGCAGCATCTTTCTTGAATATCTCCTTGGATTGTTGCTAGCCTTTGGGTAATTTCAAGAGTACTGAAAACGTAGACTTTTACAATTTTTTTGTCAGTGGTCTTGTTACTTTTATGGAAAGCAAATTTTTGTAAGTCCTCACTCCATCGTCCCTAATGACACCCCTCAATTCATTTTCACTCTTTAATAGTGATGGTATTTGGGTAATTTTAGGTTTGGGGTTATTATGAATAATGATGCTATGGATATTTATGTTTATGTCATTCTGAACATATGTGCGTGCTTTTCTCAAGGTCACAATGCTAAATTTTTAGTGTTCATCAAGTTTTCCTCTATTTTCAGACATAAGAGTGTTATAGGAGAATGTTATATTGCCTTGACTCTTTGAAAATAAGTAGAACCATAGGACAGTTTTGGCAAAAGGACTGTAAGTATAATCAATATGACTTCCAGGCTGAAGCATGTATTCACAGGCAAACGATCTCTCTTTCCTGTCACTATTATGGAAGAGCCCACCTATTTTGAAGTGAGGGTGAAAAGATCATTGCTTCCTGGATTACTGAATGAAGGATATGGGCTCAAGAAACCCTTTGTATTTCCATGTAAAAGTTTTTTCCCTTAGTTTGGCACCTGAGCTAACATCTGTTGCCAATCTTTTTTTCTTTTTTAAAATTCTTCTCCCCAACAACCCCCAGTACTTAGTTGTATAATCTAGTTTCAGGTTCCTGTGGCTGTGCTATATAGGACGCCACCTCAGCATTTCCTGATGAGAGGTGCCATGTCCGTGACCAGGATCTGAACTGGTGAAACCATGGGCCGCCATAAGCAGAGCCCATGAACTTAACCACTCAGCCACAGGGCCAACCCTTCCATGTAAATTTTAAAGTCACTTTTTCAAATCCTTATAAAAGCCTGATGAAAGTTTTGAGTAGGATACATTGAATAACTTTAGAGAGAACCAAGCTCTTAACAATATTGTCTTTCAATCCATGAACATGTATTAACTCTCTATTGATTTAGTTCTTTAATTTATACCAAAAATATTGTGTAATTTTCACTATATAGGTCTTATGCATATTTTTTAAATTGATTCTCAAGAACTTTTTTATACTATTATAAATGATAGCTTTTATGTCTTTAGTTTCCTATTGTTTGTTGCTAGTCTATAGAAATATAATTGATTTTTTCTATATTTTTTTATTTCACAATATTGCACTTTTTAGCTCCAGTAATTGCTTGTAGACTACTTTGAATTTTTTTATTCACAATCTTGTTATCTCTTGATAAAGGCATTTTACTTCTTCTTTTACAAGATTTATGATTCTTGTTTCATTTGCTTTCTCTAGACCTCTGGCTGGAATCTCTAATACAATGTTAGATACAAGTAGTTTGCTGAGAATGTCTTTGCCATAATCCCTAGCTTATGGGAAGAGTTCAATATTTTACCATTAGTTTTGCTGTTAGCCATGGACTTTTTTCATAAATGCCCTTTATCAAATTGAGGAAGTTCCCTTCTATTCATAGTTTGCTGAGAGTTCACAATCATACATATAAATATATATACTAAATGTCAAATTTTTTTCAGCACCTATTAAAATGATATATTAATTTTCTTCTTTATAAGTTTTGTAACATTGATAAATTTATAAATGCATTCTTGTGACACACGTCAATTGGTCATGATGCATTTTTCTTATTACACATTGCTGGACTCAATTTGCTGACACTTTTAAAAGAATCTTTGCATCCTTGTGTATGAGTGATATTGATTTGTATTTTTCTTTTGTTGTAGGATAGATGTCAGATTTTAGTATCATGGCTATGCAAACCCCCCAAACCAAGTTGAGAACTACTTCCTCTTCCTGTATTTTCTGATAGAGTTGATGTAAGACTGGTATTATTGATATTATTCCTTAAATATTGGATATAATTTACCAGTGAAGCCATCTTGACCTGGAGATTTCTTTATGGAACGGTATGGTTTTTTGGGAGGAGAGGGGTGCTGTATATATACATTCTGTATAGTTAAAATGACTGTGTACATAAAAACTTCTTCAATGCATTAATTGTGTATATAAATCTAGGTCAGTGGTAATTGCCTCTCAGCATACTGAAGATATATGTCCACTAACTCTTCAACTCCGTTATTTGCATTTACATGTCAATTGTCCTTGTAAAAGATTACTAATTTGAAGGTAATAAGAATTTTTTTCTATGGTTCCTTTAAACCAACCCAGCAAAAAATCTTTCTCCTTGCTTTAGTATCCTGCATGTGGGTGTATGAAAATTTCTATTTGTTTACCTTGCTTCAGGTTCCTAGTGCTTCCTGTGGATTAGTGGATTTCATCATTTTGGATAAATTCCAAGCCATTATATCTTTTACATATGTTCTGTTTTATATTCTTTCTTCTTTTTAAGGAATTCAGGTTATGTTGACTGTATACTTCTATATTTGTTTGTACGTTTCAAGAAATAGAATAATGGTCATTCAAAGATGCTCATATCCTAATCTCTAGAACCTGTGAATATGTTATCTCTCATGGCAAAAGAAACCTTGCAGAGTGATTAAGTTTAAGGTCTTGAGATGGGAAGATTACCCTGGATTATCAGAGTGGGCTCAATTTAAATAAGTCCTTAAAACTGGAAGATGACAAAATAAGGAATGTGTCAAAGAAATGTAACTTGAGAAGGCCTTGACCCGCAGTTGCTGGCTTTGAAGATATAGGAAGGGGATCACAAACCAAGGATTATAGCAGCCTCTAGCAGATGTGAATAACCTTCAGTTTACAGCCATCAAGAAAACAGGGAACTTAGTTCCAAAACAATGAGGAACTGAATTCTTCCAAAAACCCAAATGAGCAGGAAATAGATTCTCCTTTACAACCTACAGAAGTGAATGCAGCCTGCCTATACCTTGATTTTAATCCAGTAATACCTGTCCTGGACTTTCAACATACAGAATTGAAAGATAATCAATTTGTGTTGTGTAGGCTGCTAAATTTGTGGTAATTTGTCATGGTAACAAGAGAAAACTAATATATGTGTTAGTAACTATATTTTATTTTCAAAGTCATTATTCCTATATTGGGGATACTTTCATCTGATTTATCTGTCAGTTCACTAATTCTTATATTTATTTGAATTATATAATATTATGTAATTTATCCAAATTTTTCCCCCATTTCATATTTAGTGTCAACGAAACTTTTTTCTATTATTCTGCCATGCAGATAGCACGTATTTATTTGTGACTCACAATTAAACTAAGGGTACTGACTTTGGGTTCTGAATTTTATGAAGGGAGTGTTTGAAATGTTACTCTCCAACTTGGGCAAGGCTTGGCTTTCTCTTTTTCTCCATATGACCAAAGCATCTTTGAAAATCAGAGCTCAAATTTTCACAATTTTGCAGATGCCCTTTGGGCAAAAGTGCCTTTAGTGTTAAACTTATATCTCTGCATTCCAGCCTTCATTCAAATTTGGCCTGATATTTCCTTTTTTTAAAAAAAGTATTTTATTGAAGTCATATGGGCTTATAAAATTGTGTAAATTTCAGGTGTGCATTATTATATATTAGTTTCTGTGTAGACTGCATTGTGTTCACCACCAACAGTCTAGTTTTATCCATTATCATACGTATGTGCCCCTTTACCCCTTTCACCCTACCCCAACTCCTTTCCCCTCTGGTAACAACTAATCTATTCTCTTTATCTGTGTGTTTGTTTATCTTCCATGTATGAGTGAAATCACATAATGTTTGTTTTTCTTTGTCTGACTTATTTTCCTTGGTATAATACTCTCAAGGTTCATCCATGTTGTCACAAAAGGCAATGTTTCATATTTTTTATGAGTGAGTAGTATTCCATTGTATATATATATAGCATATCTTTTTGTTTTTAAAGGTTGGCTTTTTTTTTTAAAGATTGGCACCTGAGCTAACAACTGTTGCCAATCTTCTTTTTTTGTTGTTATTTTTTATGTTTGTTCTTTATTCTTTTCCCCAAAGCCCCCCAGTACATAGTTGTAGATTCTAGCTGGAGGTCCCTCTGGTTGTGCTATGTGGGATGCTGCCTAAGCATGGCGTGATGAGCAGTGCCATGTCTGCGGCCAGGATCTGAACTGGTGAAACCCTTGGCCGCCAAAGTGGAGCGTGTGCTCTTAACCACTCAGCCATGGGGCCGGCCCCTACCGCATCTTTTTTATCCATTCATCCATTGATGGGCACTTGGCTTGCTTCCACATTTTGGCCATTGTTAAAAATGCTGGAATGAACATAGGGATGCATAAATCCCTTTGAATTGTTGATTTCATGTTCTTTGGATAGATACCTAGTACTGAGATAGCTTGATTCTATGGTATTTTTATTTTCAATTTTTTGAGAAGGCTCCATATGATTTTCCATAGTGGTTGTACCAGTTTGCATTCCTACCAGCAGTATATGAAATTTCCTGTTTCTCTGTATCCTATCGAACCTTTATTATTTCTTGTCTTGTTAATTATAGCCATTCTTACGTGTTGTAAGGTTATATCTCGTTGTAGTTTTCCAAAGAAGATATACATGTGGTCACCAGGCACGTGAAAAGATGTTCAACATTACTAATTATTAGGGAAATGCAAAAACTACAATAAGACATCACCTTATAACCATCAGAATGGCTTTAATTAACAAGGTATTTCTTTACCATCTTTCTATCTTTCAGGTATTTTCACAAGAAGGCTTTATTTATTTTTCAATGTTTTTGGTTATTTTCAGCTGGAGGGTATGTCTTGTCTGAATACCTAACTTGTCATATTCCTGGACATAATTAATTTATTAACCAAATATTTATTGAGGGTTTATCACACTTCTGACATTCCAATGTAACTAAGACATGGTTTTAACCACTTGGAACTTACAGTTCTATAACAAAAACAGATAAACCAGAAAAATTATGTTAGATAAATATTATAAAATAGAGAATGGAAGGAAAACTTAAGTTCATCTAGATCAAAATCCTCACATATCAGTATGAGACTGTGAGGTGATATTGATTATGCACATTGTAAACTGCAAACACAGCTATCATTTACCCTCAATCCCAAATCAAGGTTCTTCTCACTCTATCATATTGATTTATTTCCATTTATTGTTTGTCAGTGTTTCTAATGGCAGGATTCTGTTTCACCTTTTGGATCAAGCTAGTTGTAGGTTTAAATTCTATCAGTGTTGTTTAAGAACTCTCTAAGGAAAATTCTGGCATGAGCTTTTAAATATAATTGCTAAGGACGTATGTATTATAATGTTCACTTGAGTGCTACAAAGGTAGTACGTTCACTTAAGTGTGCTTGATGTTTTCTATTTAACTAGAGTAAGATGTGAGATCTTATATAATTTTACATAAGAAGTCGAAGGAGAAAACTGGACTATTAGGTTGGAGATCTAGTCAGGGCTACAGGCACCAACTATGACAAAGAAGAGAAAGCACATAAGGGATTAAGAATCCATCTCTACAAATTATTCATTAGCTAGTATTCAAAAGTGTGGGGTCACATGCAAATTAAAAATTGGAACTTTTTTCCATCACTGAATCACTCGTCAATTCCCTAATGCACACTTTTACCTGACGGTGAACCCATACCAATTGGATCAGAATCTCTTGTTAGACAATTTTCAACAGGATTATCTGTTTTTTTATAGAAGTCTTTTTCTATTTTCTGGCTATAGATTTTTACAACTGCTGTTCCCAGCCAAATACTTGACATTTTACCACAGAACATTAAATTACTACACTTCTCACCCATATAAATGTTCTCCTTTCACATTTCTTTTAAGGACCTTGTTTCCACAAAACTCATTACTTTGGGGAAGCCTTTCCATATTACCACTGACCAGAGGCAAGAATTCTGTATTTTTCTAATTATTACCTAAAAATATTCAAACTTCATAAAGCCACTTTTATCTGCTTTTTTTACTGCTTGTCTCGCTGTGAAAGAAGTGTTTCTTTTTCTTATGATCAAATAAATATACAGTAAAATACTAGATATTACTTATGTGTTAATAATAATTTCTCTCATCTCTTGAGTGCTTTCTGTCTGCCAACCACTGTTCCAATAATTGTCCTATGGAGCTCATTTAATTCTCACAACAATGTTCTGAAATGAGTACCATCATTACCCCTATTCTACTGATAAGAAAGCTGAGGCTCACAAAGGTGAAGTAACTTGCTCATAGACCCACAGGTACTAAGTGGCAGAACAGAGATTTGAACCAAGCACTCTGGCTCCAGAGCCTATGTGCGTCAGTGTTTGCTATCTGGCCTTCTATTGACTATATTTACTTGGGGCAACCAAGGTCTTCATATAGATAGGTTGATAATGTATTATTTTATTATAAGAGCCATAATTTATATTGCATTCTTATTTTCTGATTTTGGAGCTTTCTTTAAATTTTGTACTTTAAAATGTAGGCTGTTGTAAGACAGAGATGGTGCATGTGTGTTTGCATTATACATATTACACACACACACATAATACACAGACGTGTTATCATTTAAACATTTGGAGAGCATACTGTATATAAGGTTTTTCTTTATAACCTCTTTCTCTTCCCATTTATAAAAGTAAATAAGCGTTCCATGTCGTTAAATGTTATTAAAAGCAGAAATGTAATTTAAAAGACTGCTTAGCAATTCATTGCATGTCTGTTTTATATAACCATTAATTTACTGTTATTCACTTACATTTCTTCGATTTCATTATGATTAAAAATAGTGCAGTCAATGTTTATATTCAGTCACTGTACATATTCCATGTAGATCCCCTCACATGTCATATGTTATTTTTGCAAGTCCATTGCCCCCTTCCAGAACTTCTTTTCCTTTGCTTTTAATGGCTCACTACCGTAAAATCTTGAAAGATTTCCCATAAGATGTATGAACGTTTGCCTGCAAGCAGAAAGGAGAATGGGTCTAGTAGATTATGCCCTCACACAGTACAGGGTGCTAGAGTATAAAAGCCCAGTTCCCTTCCATGAAAATAAGACAAGCTTTATTCATACTCTAGGTTCTAGTCTAGAACAACCTTGTGGGGTTAGTTTAAAGCTTGTGTGTTGCCTGAAATCTTGACTTACTTGGTCCATTTCCCCTTCCCTGTCCTATGAATCCACTTCCTTACTGGTTTTTCCTGGGAGCACTTTCTCAATTAATCACTTGCAGAAGAATTCTCAGATTTAGGGTTAGCTGTGAGAAAATCTTATGTAAGACAGAATTTCTTTATATGTAAATCTTTGCACATAACCTTCTTAGTATTTTTAATATATCTTCTTAGATTTGGAATGGTTGTGTCAAAAAATATGAACATTTTTATGGCCTTGACATTTGTACTAATATTCCTTCTTCCCAGGTTATGAGAGTGCCAATATAGCAGCACTCTCTGCAATGATTTATTCAACATAGACTGTGTAATTTTAGCTTATTTGGAGGAATGGAGAATTTCCTCTATTTTTTTCTTTTTTATTGGTTATTTCTATGGGATTCTGAGAAGGAGTAGGTAGCAAGAAACTAGTGCTCATGTTATTTTATCTGTAATTCCAAAGGCTCATGAGCAACACTAAACTTAATTTAGATTGGTTCTACATGTCTTTCAACTGAAACTGAAAATTTTAGCTTAAATCAGACACATATCTTTCTGCGTGGGTCTTTGATAATAACTAAATTGTTCTTTTTCAGTTCCCCTTTGTTTTGCTAATAACCTTGGAAATTTGATAGTTCTATTTTCTCCTCATATATACCTTTTGTGTTCCACAAATGTTTATTTATTACCTTCTACTTGCTAGAATTGTTTCCAAAAAATGGTAAATGAGACAGATATGCATCCTACCAACATTCTAATAGTGAATATGGACAATCACACAGGTGAATAAAGGACAATATAAGAAGTGCCATAGGGAGGGCAATACAGTTCGCTCCAGAGAGCACTTTGGGAAAGATTTCTAAAATCAGGAAAGACATTCTTTCTAGTATATCTCTACCTTGGGTGAAGAACTAGAATTAGTCAGCTGGCAATAGGCATGGGCCAAGAGGATTTATGAAGGGCATTTGAGGAAAATTAAAAGTCTAGAGTCAAGGAGAATATGTACCTTTGTGGAAGTGAAAAAGTTCACTATTGCTGGAGATATTCTCAGCAGCCCATTGATGAGGAATCTTGCAGGACTTATTAAGAAGTTTTTAAAAATTACACATAAAGCTATGAGAAGTCATTGATAAATTTTGGATTTGAAGAAAAATATTATCACTTTTCCATGTTAGAAATATAATTCAGCTTGATAGAAGAGCGTGAAGTTGAGGGAAGAAAGTAAGGAGTTAGGAAGTTGTTGCAATTATCCAGGTGAGAAATAATTTGATGTAAACTATTGGTAGTTGCAATGTGGATAGAAAGAAGTGATTAGAAATAAAATGTATTTGGATGTAACATCCAGGGAATTTGTGATTGAATGGATATGGGGAAAATGGGAAAGGAAGGAGTAAGAGATAATATGGAGACTTCTGTCTTTGGTAACTGGGCGGCAATTTGCGTCATTCTTCACGATAGGAAACAGAACAGAAGAATAGGTTTGAAACTGAAGATGAAGCATTCATTTTTGGAAATGCTGAGTCGGAAGTGCAAGAAGCAGAGTCAAATAAAGATATTCAACATATAACCAATATTTGGATCCCATTTGAACATTCAATCAGTTCAGGGATGGAGATCCAGGTTTGGGAAACATTGACAACATACAGATGGCACTTGAAACAATGGAGGAGGGTTATATAGCCTATAAAGCAGGAGAAAAGTGAAAAAAGGTTAAGACATAAGCTTGGATGATAAGGTATTTAAAAAGATAGATTAAAAAGAAAGGAAGAGGGCCATCCCTGGTTGCCTAATGGTTAAGTTCAGTGCGCTCCACTTTGGCTGCCCGGAGTTCAGTTCCCAGGTTCAGAGCTACACCACTCTCTTAGTGGCTATTCTGTACTGGTGGTCCACATACCAAAAAATAGAAGAAGATTGGCATGGATGTTAGCTCAGGGAAAATCTTCCTTAGAAAAAAAAAGGAAGAAAATTTTCTAAGAAAATTAAGTAATTAATGGGAAGGTCAGGTTAAATAAGGACTGATGATTATCTGTGGGTTATCAGCAAGGATTGGTGACAATGGACAGAGTTACTTAGTGTAGTTATAGACTCTGTAGCTAGATTGAAGCGAGTTGAGGTATAAACGGGCATTGGAGAAGTTGAGACAGTGAGTATACACACCTTTTTTAGAAGAATGACTTTGTAGGAGAGGAGAGAGATATAATCTGAAGCACAGATAGGGAGATGAATCTTAGAAAAGAGGAAAGACATCTTTTCTATTGTAACCAAAGAGAGAGAGGAAAGGGTAGATAGAAATGCAAAGAAACTTTGACATAACTTGGGGGGTCCATCTTGTGCATTACCTTTATTCAATGAATTACAAATTGAGGTCATTTCCTGATAGGGATTGGAAGGAGGAGAGAGAATAAGATTTGAAAAAGCCACTGAAGAGAGTTAGAGAGAGCACTGTAGATACTGCTGTTGAAAACTCATTTAAGTTTTATTTTGGATTCTATTCAATAGTCATTTGTAGAAATACGATATGATTTAAGAATTTTTAAGAATTTTTTAGAGCAGTTTTAGGTTTACAACAAAATTAAGACACAGGTATAGATATTTCCCATATATCTCCTGCCCACACACATGCATAATTTCCCTGTTATGAACATGACTCACCAGAACAGAACATTTTTTACCACAGATGAACTCACATTGACACATCATAACCACTCAAATTCCATAGTTTACCTTAGGGTTCACTCTTCGTGTTGTACATTCTACAGGGTTGGAAAAATCTATGTGATATATACCTACCATCATAACATCATACGGAATATTTTCACTGCCATAAAAATCATCTATCCTCCCTTATTCCTCTCTCCCTCTCTCTCCCACCCATGACAACCATTGATTTTTTTACTGTATAGTTTTGCCTTTTCCGAATTCTTATAGTTGAAATCAGACAGTATGCAGAAAGCCTTTTCACATTGGCTCTTTCACTGAGTAGCATGCATTTAAGCTTCCTCCATGTCTTTTCATGGCCTGATAGCTCATTTCGTTTTAGTGCTGAATAATATTCCATTGTTTGGGTATACCACATTTTATCGATCCATTCACCCACTAAAGGACATCTTGGTTGCTTCCAAGTTTTGGCAGTTATGAAGAAAGCTGCTATAAACATCTGTATGCAGGTTTTTGTGTAGACATAAGTTTTCAACTCATTTGGAAAATATCAAGGAGTGTGATTGCCAGACTGTATGGTGAGAGTATGTTTAGTTTTGTAAGAAGCCGCCAAACTGTCTTCCAAATTGGCTGTACGATTTTGAATCCTCACGGGCAATTTATTAGTGCTCCTGTTGCTCCACATCCTCACCAGCATTTTGTGCTGTCAGCATTCTAGATTTCGGCCATTCTAATTGGTATGTAGTGGTATCTCATTGTTGTTTGAACTTGCATTTCCCTGGTGACATATGTTGTGGAACATCTTTTCATATACTACTTTGCCTTCTGTATATCTTCTTTGATGAGGCCTGTTAAGGCCTTTGCCTGATTTTTTAAACTGGGTTTTGTTTTCTTATTGTAAATTTGTTTTTTATTTGTAATTTGTATAATAAAAAAATCACAGTATATTGAGTTAAGGCAGATAAAAACTAAAGTGAAGATGCCTAAACAGCATGGGTGCCAAGTCCCAGTATACCATTTCTCATAATTTCTTTACAATTCTAGAACTGGCTTCATAGTTTGCAAAGTATTTTCACAGCTATTTCACTGGACTGTTTGGGGTCACCCACAGGGAAAACATTTTGCTTTGATTGCATAGGTAAGAGAACTAAGGCTTAGAACCTGTATATGCCTGTCTTTTTCATTGTCACTTGGCAGAGTCAAGACTCTAATTCAGTTCTTCTTTCAATTTGTCATTCTGTCTTTTCCTACAGTGAATTTATGCTCACGTATTTTTTATTTTATTAGAATTTGAGAAGAGAGAAACCTCATGAATCATAGAAAAGGTGTCTTCAATTAGAATTTATATCTTGTAATCTACCCAAGTAACTTGTCTTGGAGGTAAGACCTCAGCTCTAATCCTAATTTTGTTACTCTCTGGCTGTGAAAGTTTTATTCAGCCAATAAACCTCTCTAGACCTCAAATTTCCTCAACTAGGAAATGCAAGAGTGAGTCTTGGTAATCTCAAAGATAACACCCAGCTCTGCAGTTCTCTGTTATACTTATTACTTTGACCAATTAATGATTCCTTTGGTTTATCAATTACCTAGAATACATCAGCATAAGAAATTCTTAAAATACTCACAAATATTTACATAAGAAAAGTCCATTTGCATTTTTCAGTTGATAAGATAACTAATACTGTTGTTATTCATAAATATAATTAAATGGTTCACTTTCTCCCTCTTTCTCTGATTTTGTTGCCTAGTTCTTCTATGGACATAGAAGACACTTGACTTGAAATAAAGTTGGTGTATTTCAACATCATGACTTAGGGTCAGTAAAGCATGCACACGTCAAGAGGGAAAACAGTAACATGGAGAAGCTCTGTAGGCTGGAATTTACAGTACAAGATTCTGGCCCATAACTGTGATCATTGACTCCTAAAACAGGAAAAGACAGGTGGAAACAATGAATAATCAGAAGTAAGGTGGGCATAATCATCCGAGTGGCCATGAATTTCTGTATGTCAGCCAGGGTGATATGACTGGTGGGGATCTAGAAAAATGAATAACGAACTATGGGATTCCTAAGGAAGCATTGCCAGATAACATACAGGGCATGCAGTTAAATTTAAATTTCAGATAAACAGGGGCTGGCCCCGTGGCCGAGTGGTTAAGTTTGCGCGCTCCGCTGCAGGCGGCCCAGTGTTTCGTTGGTTCGAATCCTGGGCACGGACATGGCACTGCTCATCAGACCACGCTGAGGCAGCGTCCCACATGCCACAACTAGAAGGACCCACAACGAAGAATATACAACTATGTACGGGGGGCTTTGGGGAGAAAAAGGAAAAAATAAAATCTTTAAAAAAAAAAAAATTTCAGATAAACAATACCTAATTTTTTACTATAAATAGGTCCCAAATATTACAGGGGATATGTTTAAACTAAAATAATTTTCATTATTTAACTGAAATTTAAATTTGACTGGTGTCTTGTGTTTCTATTTGCTACATCTGGCACGCCCATCTTAGAGAGAAGATATCAGCCCACAAGAGTAGTACTTAATATGTATAAATAAAGATTTTCAAGAATGGATGAGTAGAAGGCTTAGTTCAGTCAGCCCCTTTGGAAAGTCACTATCCCTTTCCCAGCTTCCAGACTTAAGCAAGTTTCCCAACATGGAATTCATTAACTAAAAGTGAGATTGGGGTCCCTTTGAGGAAGGACCAGTACGTATAGTAATGATCCCCCCGGCTGTTCTCCAAAGGGACTTATGTCCATTTATTCAGGTAATCAGTCACTGAGGAAAATAGAATACCTAGATCTTCAAAGGATTTTGAATACAGACTCTGAATTTACATCAAAGCCAGAATCATAACATCATCATGGTACACTTCTTAGAGGATCGGTGTATGAGAATCAGGCAATAAATGGAGTTCTGGCGGAGGTCTATTTTATAACAGGTCCACTGAGTCCACTCCATCCCTGGTCATTTCCCAGTCCTGTCTAAGTGCTGCTTTTACTGATTCCTACAAAGTGTTTATATGGTATTTCAAGTTTTGTTCTGATGCCTCAAAGTGGAAGTCTCAGTCAACCCAAGCTAGCCACTTAGAAAAGAAGAAGAACAAGCTGAAAGGGAATGCAATAAAAAATGAGAGATGGGGAGGGAGATGATGAATATCAGTTAAAACCTCTAAACCAACTGTAGCATCAAGAAATGTAGTATGCCCCACCAATTGTTCTCTTTCAAGTTTTCCCCAAAATTGTGATCAACCATCATCCTTTGAGATTCTATGTCTTTTTGGAGTGAACTTAATATGTGAAGCAAGGAGATTCATCTGTGTAAGGCAACAAGCTGACTGGAGTAGATGCCATTGCCATTTATCAATTGCCATACCTTTTCTCCCTAGCTGCTGTGAGTGTGGAGGCATGCTGTGGCTAATTTCATATACCAGGAACCTGGTCCAGAAAACTGGCTTTGGAGATGACCGGTTACATAATTTGCAGGGGCCAATGAAAAATATAAATGTGGAGCCCTTTGTTCAAAGAGGAGGAAAAAGTGTCATTAAAGGAACTAATCTATAAAGCTTTCTCTTTTTTCGCAATTTTCTCTTGACTTGTGCTGAAGTCTTTTATTTGTATTTAAAATTAAAATTTTATACTATTTGTATGAATTTTATCATTCATCTTTATATTGTACAATGCCAATTTTGAATGCAAATATTAGAGCATTTAAGTCATGTGTAAAATCACCAAAATTATCCAACTCAAATTTCATAACTAATACATGCATATGTATTTCATTCTTACCAGAAAAGTGAAAATGCACACAATGGACTCCACTTCTTTTATTTTGCTTCTTGATGCACTCTCTTTCTACCAACGCTCTACCTTTTTCATGAGTAAAGAATAACTGAAAATTAAGGGAACTCTCGGTGTCCCTTTCTTTCCTCTTCCTTCTTTCGTCATTTTCAGAGTAATAGTTGGCTAACACAGGGAGGTAACAGGAGTAAAAAATGGTACAATAGAGTTTCTTGTCATTTATGTTTTTAAGAACACAGTTGCCTTTCTTCATTCAAGGCAAGTTCTGGTTGACCCTCTCTGAATCCACATGTCATGCCTCCACTGGAATTCTATACTTCTGAGGCATAATGAATGCTATATGCAATTGGGCAAACAAGAAATAGTGGACAGGCATATTGCATGCAATTCCTCTGCTCAACCACATACTCCATTGTTTCATTGGCGTTCACAAGGTCAAAGACAGTATTACTAAGAATTTCAAGACAGGGGCAGGAGAGCATTGAACCAAGTGTGGGGCCCTTCTGTGTGCAGGGTCCTCTGTGATTGCATAGGTTACACCCTCATGAAGCCAGCCCTGATTCTGGTTGAGGGATGCAGCTTAACTGAAGGAAGTAGCTTTGAAGAGACCACCTGCGAAGTTATCCCTTGAACCTCAGGGGGCAGAAAATGAGTTATTCATGAGGCATAAAAGGCTGGTCTTCTTGCTTCAAGGGCCCACTCTGGTGGGATTTGTGATCCCAAGTACCCTTGCCTTCTCCTTGAATCTGCCCACGACTAGACCTTACCTGAGACCACATTATTATTGACCTCCCTCCCTTTTCCTATCCTTCTTCCCTCCCTGTCAAGTATATCTTGAAGAACATGTGAATCTGTCTCTGGCTTTGTTTCTAGGGAACCTAAACTAACACAGCATTTCTTTTCTAAATCCAAAATATTTGAGCTTTCTTATTTGAAATTTGGTAATTAATGTTAATTTGTACACCCAGAAAATATTCTGTTATATGTATATTAAATTTGTGGTTTTAGAGGTTAAGATGGGACTGCTTTCTCCCACTTTGCAGGAACATATGTCTACTGGAATAACAATACTGGGAGTTCCTAGACATAGGCATGTACTTCAGAATAAAAAGAAATTATCTGGGACGAGGAAGGCAGTTTTGCAATGGGTATTAGAGGAATAGCCACTAGGAACAGAATTATAATTCATCAAAATTTGGGGTAATTATTGGTCTAAAGAAATTACTTTTCTCTTGGTGATTAGGCAAACTTTAATGATTCCTTCAGGAATCAAGATAACAACCAGCACAAAACTTGTCAAATGTATTGGTCATGAAGCATAAAGAAATGATTTGTCTGAAGGTAAGAGAGAGTGAGAGAGAAAGAGAACACAAACCACTTGTGTGTATATAGGTCAGGTAAAGACTCAGATGGTCCCTTACTCTCTCAAATGAAAGAAATAGACTAGATGAGAGAGTATAACTTACTTCTCCTATCAGCCTAATCTTCCAGCTCTCTAGTTCTCAGGGCCTAACAACACTTGCAAGTGGCTTTTTAAATGAAAAATCTAAGTTAAAGTCATTTTATTTTATTTTCAATTGACTGAATGTGATGCTTTGAGAGTTTGTTATTATCTTTCATATTTGTATTTCAGAGGAAGAAAGCAGTGGTTTTTAATACTGTCTGGAATATTATTTTACCTTGGTCATATGAAGGAACTAAAAACTTTTCTGTAATTTTTATCTGGACTATTAATTTCAGCACAAAAATTATAACGTGTTCTAGTTGTTGCTTCCCTAATCCACTAGGATGGCTTTGTAGACGTAGAATAGGGCATGAAAGATACAAATAGCTTCAGCCAACTCGGTTGCTCTAATTGACCCTTCTCCCCAGTCATTGGTAAATGGATCCAAACCCTCATAGTCTCACTCTGGCTCTTCCACCTAATGCAAACTCTTATCAGAACACTTCAGAATGATGATGGCTCCAGCTCCTTCTGCTCGAAGCTCACCTCTCTCTAACCCTGTAGGATGGCAATGTGATTGCAAGGCATGATTATCTCTTTTGCTTCATTTTCCCGAATGCTACATTGTAAAAATATCTGTGCTCAGCTTCACTTTACTCTTTTCAAGTTCCTGAATTCTAATTACCCTTACAAAATATAGGAACTGGTTTCATTTTTCATTCAATACCTGAAGGCATGCTGATATAGTACAGTTTGGAAGCCATCCATGAATGCAGTTTTCCCTTGTTAATAAGCCTTCTTTGACCAATTCGTTTTCAGAACTCCCACTGCATATACACTCCATTCTCACAATGTGGTTCTTGATACATTTTTCTCTTTCATTTCCTCTTTGCAGCCTTTCCTTCCAACAAACATTTTATGCTACTAGTAGTATTTAAGTGTTTCTCTTGTTTCATACCCTTACTAACAATTAGTATTATCAGAGTTTGTTAAGTTTGGACCATATGCTCTGTGTAAAATGGTATCTTGTTGTGATTTTAATTAGCATTTTATTAATCGCTAAATGAGTTAGGCATCTTTTCACATGTGTATTGGCCACTTTGTGTTTTCTCTTCTGTAAAATGCCTTTTACTCACATTTCAAACAGGTTGTCTTTTTTTTAATATGTAATCTAGATACTTTTTTTCCTTTTTATTTATCTGTCTTTCAAACATTTTCTCCTAGGTTTTCTCCTAGGTTTGTCTTATGTTTTACTCTATGGTGCTTTGGATTTTTTAGTGGACTGAAGTTCTTAATTGTAATGTAATCAGTTCATCAATGTTTTCCCTTATGATTAGTGCTTTAGTTTTCTTTTTAAATAAAACTGCATCCTGACGACGTTAAGGTTCTATCTTGTATTTTCCTCTAAAGTGTATAAAATTTCTTCTTTCAAATTTATGTGTCTTTGTCTCTCTGAAATTTAGTTAGTATATCAGGAAGTAGGGATCCAACTGCATATGGTTGCATTTAAAAAATTGTATAAATCAGAATTTCTTTGTCAATAACATACTACGTTAAGAAGAAAGATATGTAATACAGTGAATTATGTACATTCAAAAATCTTGAGGGAGTTGAAGGAATAAGCTCTAAGTTGGCCTTCCAGGAATGATTTTCAAGAAACCAATGTATGAATGGCTAACTAAGGAAATAGTTACCTCTGCAAAAATCAGGAAGTGACAGAACAAGAAGCTTCTGTGACAACTGTTGGCTCCATGATAGTATCACCTTAGTTGCACTCTAGAAATAAGATGGTAGCCTCAGGAATGTTTGGTCCACAGACATACCATCATATTGGATGCCTTGAATGCAAATATATTCTCTGTACTTCATTTGGCTCTGAATTTAAATCTCATATCAGTCAATTGATTGGTAGAAAATGAAACATATCAGGACTCTACATGCAAAAGAGTTTATGAACTTTGGTATTTAGCTTTCTAGATGCTGTGGTACATAAAGGTATACCAGGAGCTAATAAAGACAGCTGTTGAGCTAGTCAATCTACTATATTCATGACAATAATAAAATGTCTCAGTTCCATTTATCTATCTATTCCTCAGTGAATTGTAATGTTACTTAGGTCATACTTCTAATTCTGTATGTGCATGGATTGATATCTGGATTCCGTATTTATTTCATGAATAAATTTATCCTTTCATCAAACCACAGTGTTTTAATCACTGTAACTCTATAATTTATTCTTCATATCAGGTAGAGTAAACATGTCTTTTATCCCAACACATATACTTAACTTATTCTTCTTCAGGAGTGACTTAGCTATTCTGGAGCCTTGCACTTTTATATAAAGTACAGATTCAACTTTTCAAGGTCTTGAAAAAACTGCACTTGCATTGAATTGAATAAATATTACCTAATATCAGGTATTTCATTATATATTTTGAAATGATCATAGGGGTTTTCTCCTTAAATTGATTAATGTGACAATATACGTCAATAGATTTTCTAATATAAACTATTGTTAAATTCACAGAAATGTTTTCATAAGATTGAAAAGATTTGTTCCTTGAAATTTTTGTAAAATTCTCCTATAAAATATATGTTATACTATATGGCAAAGGTGAAAGTATTTTGAAGAAGTAATCAAGATCCCTGGTCAGTTGACTTTGAGTTCATCAAAAGGAAAAAGTTCCTCAGTGGGCCTGACCTAATCAGATAAGCCCTTTAGAAGAGAGTCTAGAGGTGAGAGACTTGAAGCAGCAGACCCTCTCTCTTTATTGCAGTCTTTGAGAAAGCTGGCTGCCATAAAAATTCCACAGCAACAAAGAAATGAATTCTACCAAGAACCTCAGGAGCTCAGAAGACCACAAGACAAAGGTGAGACCACTGCCCCAGATGACACCCAAATTGAAGTCTAATAAAGACCTGAAAGAGAACCCAGATAAGCAGTACCCAAACTCCTGACTCCTAAAAACCTGTGATATGATAAACTCGTGTTATTTAAGCAACTAAGTTTATGATAATTTGTTCAGAGAGCAGAAAACTACCATGATATCTTCAATTTGAACCTATCTTTTTTGCACATCCTGGTAATTTAACATTTTATCTCTATTCCTAAATCATTCGAATGTTTAATATTTATTATTATTATTATCCTAAAATTTTAGTGAGACTCTTTTAAGCATTTCATTGATTTTCCTTTTTAATTCTATCCTTACATTACCTATCTTAACTGATAAGTTCAGTATGTTTACATTTATTTTGATTTCTTGATCATTTGGATTTTTAAATATTATCTAACTTTTTACTTTCTCTTTGTTTGCTTTTTCTATGCTCTTTTTCTCCCTTCTCTGCTCTTTATTTTTAATTTTTTAACAGACTATTTTTAGAGCAGTTTTAGGTTCAAGGAAAAATTGAGCTGAAAGTAGAGAATTCTCATATACCCCCTGTTTCCCACTCCAGGCTCCCCCACTATCAACCTCCCCTCCAGAGTAGCGCATTTGTTATAATTGATGAATCTACAGTGAGATGTCACTATCTTCCAAGGCCCACAGTTTATATTAGGGTTCGCTCTTGACGTTACATATTTTATGGGTTTGGACAAATGTACAGTGGCCTATATCTACTATTATAGTATCATACAGCATAGTTTCACTGACCTAAAAATCCTCTGATGCTCTGCCTGTTCATCCCTCCCTCCCCCGTAACACCTGGCAACTACGGGTCTTTGTATTGTCTCCATAGTTTTACCTTTTCCAGAATGTTATATAGTTGAAATCTTACAGTATGTACCCTTTCAGATTGGCTTCTTTTACTTAGTAATATGTATTTAAATTTCCTCCATGTTGTTTCATGGCTTAATAGCTCCTTTCTTTTTAGCACTGAATAATATTCCACTGTCTGGATGTACCACAGCTTATTTATCTGTTCACCTACTGAAGGACATCTTGATTGCTTCCACATTTTAGCAATTATGAATAAAGCCATTTTGAACATCTGTTTGCAGGTTTGTGTGCAAACATGTTTCCACCTGCTTTGGGTAAATATCAAGAAACATAATTGCTGGGTCTTATGGTAAATGTATATTTACTTTTGTAGGAAACTGCCAAACTGTCTTCCAAAGTAGTATTCCCATCAGCTATGAATGCTCCACATCCTTGCCTGAATTTGGTGGTGTTGGTGTTCCAGATTTTGGCCATGCTGATGGGTATGTAGCGATAACTGATTTTTGTTTTTAATTTGCATTTCCCTGATGACATATGATGTGAAACATCTTTTCATACCCCTATTTGCTATCTGTACATATTCTTTGGTGAGGTATCTGTTCAGGTCTTTTGCCCATTTTTTAATCATATTTATTTTCTTATAGTTGAGTTTTAGGAGTTCTTTGTGTATTTTGGATAACACTCCTTTATCAGATGTGTCTTTTGCCAATATTTTCTCCCAGTCTGTGGTTTATCTTCTCATTTTCATTCCCAGTCAATGTCTTTCATAGAGCTGAAGTTTTTAATTTTAATGGTCTCCAGCTTATCAATGATTTCTTTTATGGATCTTGATTTTGGTGTTTTATCTAAAAAGTTATCAGCATACCTAAGGTTCAATAGATTTTTTGAACAGTCTTATGATTTACATTTACATTTAGGATGCATTTTGTGTTAATTCTTGCTAAGGGTGTAAGGTTTATGTCTAGATTCTTTTTTTTGCGTGTGAATTTTTGGTTGTTCCAGCACCATTTTTTGAAAATGATTTCTTTTCTCCATTGTATTGCCATTACTCCTTTGTCAAAGATCAGTGGACTATATTTATGTGGATCTATTTCTGGGCTCTCTCTTCTATTGATCTATTTGTGTATTCTTTTGCCAACACCACAATATTTTGATTATTGTAATAAGTCTTGAAATTGAGTTGTGTCAGTACTCCAGCTTTCTTCTCCTTTAATACTGTTTTGTCCATTCTGGGTCTTTTGCTTGCTCTTTATTTTTAATAAAATTTTAGTTTCAGTTTTTCTTTATCTATTATCTAACTTTTGGTTTGAAAATAATATGCTAGTACTCTAAACTCAGCTTATTTAAGTTCCTTTTTTTTTTAGTTATACTTGAAATTTTACCAGAGTTACATTAATAATTGAAACACTTTAGGTTAACTTTTATTTCATCAATCTCCTGAATTACATGCTATTTTTGTCCAGTACTTTAGTCCTGTGTTTATTCTTTATGCCAATTATTATTAATTTTCATAGGACATTTTTGTCTACTTTTATAATATTTATTTATTATTTGCTACTTCTAATTTCTAGCTTTTCATACCTTCCTTTGGGATTTTTATTCTCATTGAAGTGCATACTTTAAGAATTCCCTTAGTGAAATTCAGTTGGTGATCAACTGTAACTTTTACTTATTTTGAATATGTCAGTTTTCCCCTCATTTTTGAAAGAGTTTTTGGCTATATAATTCTGTAAGGTAAGATCAGGGCTAAGAGAAGTCTGCAGGCTAAGAATTCATGAACATAAGTGCCATTTTGGGCTAATGCCCCTGAAAGATAGTCACTCTTGGGTACTTTTAAATGTTGTCCCAGGCAATTGAATTTAGGAGGATTTGCTTAGAACTGGATGTGGAGGAAAGACCAAGAAAAATATTCCTCCAACTCATTCTCTACTAACGGAGACTCTTAAAAAGAAAGACTCACTTCCCCGTGGAAAATGCCTGATTATATCATGTTTGCCCAGACCCTAGATATATTCCCTAGGATGTTTCCTCAGGGAAATGATTTCTGTTATTACTGAGTGAAACTAGTATAGAAAGTTGACTTTTTTTGTTTTTTTTAAGAAACACTACTCTAGAGCCAGGTAAAAAGGATTTTTGAAACATTATTGACTGTAAATACAAGAAGTTCCTTGTATCCTAAGTATCATAGTCTGAGACAAGCCATAAGTTGATAGAATCAAGGGAGTGGCAGCATTTGTAAGCATTTGAATATATGTTGGCAAAGTAGATTGGGAAAGATGGATAACTCTAATTAATATAATAAAAACTTGTGACAATTAGAAAAATGTTTTCTATTTATAAGAACTGATTACATCCAATTTAGCAGTTTCATGTGTGCATATGTGTAAGATACACCCCTTACTGAATCTAAAACTAAAAATGATATAGTTATTGTTTATATTAAGGAAAATAAAATGGAGGGCAAACAGGGCATCTAATACCTGATATTTGAAGGATACGGGGCACAAAGAAGAGGCTCCAGGAGTGGAGCTGGGGTTGGGAAGGGAACTGTGTTGGTGGAAACTAAATTTCTGTGTATTGGTTCTAATGCACACTCTTTACTGGAGGCCTTCCAGACAGTGATGCAGGTGCTTAGAACAAGAATGCTTTTCAGTTAAAAGTTGTTTCTACTAGAGTTCATAGAAAAAATGACTGAACCTGTGTGAGCTGGGCATCTGCTTGGATTTGATTTGGGACCTAGTAACAACATAGATTCAAGAGTGTTTTTCAGGGTTCAAGTCAAAGAATCAGATCAATGGCAGGCAATGGAGCATTTGGAATTGTCAGTGAGAACTGATCTCTGAGGAAAGTGCAGAAAGAGACTGCGGGATATAAAGCAACTGCAAGTAGAAAATGAATCACAGTGTAGGGAAAGGAATCATGATATAGGGAAAATAATTATGTACTTTGGAGACAAACTAACCTGTACACAAAAGCTGGAACCACTTTTTGTTAGCTTGGGAAATAAGCCATTTTACCTTTTGTGTCTTATTTCTTATGTAAAACTAAACGCACAAACCAGCAATTATAAAACTTACCTCACAGAGTTATTGTGAGGACTATAGGCCATAGAAGAACAATATGCTTGGCACATAATAAGGACTCAGTAAATGGCATCTTTTTCTTACCCCTAGTCCATGAGGGTGTCAGAAAGCCATGCCCTTATAATGAGCAGGTGTAGCCTAAGCGACATCTCTGTCTCTGCTTTTCTGCCTCTGCCACTCTTTCTCCATCTGTCCTATTTATCAATATCTATATTTATTCGTATTTTTATTGTGGCAGTTTTCTCAAGGCTTCCACAACAACTAGATTTTTTTTTTTTCAAAAAGGAATGTGAATCTCTTCTACAAAGTATCAAACATGTTTTTAAAACTTAGACTATAACATATAGTGTTATTTTTATTGCTGGGAACTGGTCATAAACTTATGATCTTATTACATATAAAAATCCACTTATTTATGTAAGGCAAAACATGAAGTACCCAGTATATTTAGGTTTGTGAACAAATATATTATTGCACATAACCCCAGGGAAAGAACAAATGATCAAATACCTACAGTCAGTTTTCAGTTGCAAATTCTACTGACAATGCTCAGATTTGTTGGTTACCTTTTTGATTCAACGAATGAAGTAAAATGGAGTAAGAAGTCTTTGCTACTTCAATTTGTTACAGAATTTTTCAAATCAAATTATCTTTTCAAAGGGGAACGACATTGTCATTGAACACTATCTTTACTCATTGTATAAAAGCATGCTGTGGTGTCATTCCAACACTTGTTTTTGATTTCCACACACTTGGGCATTTACAGAATTAGTGAGAAAAATAGACAAAGGAGAGGTAAGAAGAACAAAGAAGCTAGATTTTGTGAGTAATAATTAGTCATTCACATAAATACACAGAAGTCAAAAGTACCTGTGGAAAAATTGTAAAGATTATTTTCCTCTCTATTTATTTAATGATATCTATAAAAGAAGGTTTAATTTATTAAGGTATGTGAAAAATTATGAGTGCAAGTGTCTAAGCAAGGTAATTCTTAGAATCGATATCATGCCAAGCAGCAGTAAGTATTATTAGTACACTTCATGTGCAACATGATTCTCCACAAACTATAAAATGTCCTGTCTTCAGATTTTTTGTTATTAGTAACTATTCAACTTTATTTTTTAATATAATGACATTTATGCTATACATGTAATGCTATTTACTCAAAGGATTAAAATGACTTATTTACAATTTAAAAATGTAAATTTTCAAATAATGACGATGATTTTCTTCCTCACATATTTATTCTTTAAACACTTATGTGCCTAATATTGGACTAGGCATCAAGAAGCTCTCAATTCAGTGTGGGATATACACACACATATATAATGTATACAGGTAGACCTCGGAGATATTGTGGATTCAGTTCCAGACCACTGCAAAAAAGCAAACACCACAACAAAGTGAGTCACACAAATTTCTTGTTTTCCCAGTGCATATAAAATTCACATTTACACTATACTGTAGTCTAAGTGTGCAATAGCATTATGTCTAAAAAAAATGTGTATACCTTAATTACAAAACGCTTTATTGCTAAAAAGCTCTAACCATCATCTGAGTCTTCAGTAAGTTGTAATATTTTTGCTGGTAGAGGGTCTTGTAAAAAATGCAATAATTGTGAAGCACAGTAAGGTGAAGCACAATAAAATAAGGTATGCCTGTATATGTTATACATATATATGTATATATATTTTAATACAGCTATATAAATAATTATATAGAAAGATGCAATATTATAGAAGTAAGTAAGTTAATTGGCCTCAATCTACAAACCAAGCCTTGCATATCATTTGGCTAGCTGGTAGATGTAGTATATTGGATTGTTGGTTCCAAGCCTTTAATCCACACTCTTGCCATGAACGACTTCTCTGCCTTTTACTTTGACCTTAGCTACATTGAATTTTGTCAATGAGTTATTCGAGGACTAAATGTAAGTGAAATCTTGAAATGTGCGTATGTGTTTGGTCTGTCTTGTTGAGCTCCTGACATCACTATGAGAAAAGCATGCTCCATGTCCGTCCCTTTAACCTAGGCCCTGATATAAGACACATGAAGCATGCTTGAACTTGAACTGTAGCCTGGAGCCAAGCTGACTGGGTCCAGTCATGCCTAGCCAAGATCAGCCAAATCCCATCTAACACATATACCTCTGAGTGAGAAAGATAGTTGTTGTTGTTGTAAGCCACGAAACATCTGAGACTGTCTGTTATGCATCATTATTGTGAATGGCAATTACATACAGTTTAAGTATTGAAATTTAAAAAAATAGGAAAATCTTAGTATATAGCAAAAATTTTCAACTGTGGAAAATTTTGCCCCTAAGGAGACATTTTGTAATGTTTGGAGACATCTTTAGTTGTCACAAATTGGGAGGTGCTACTGGCATCCAGCCCAGAATGTCAATAGTGCCCAGGATGATCATCCTTGGTTTATCAATAGGCATTAAAATAAATCAAATATCCAGGAAAAATACTTAGTTTTTAAGTGCATAGATTTGACTTACTTGCCAAATGTTCACCAAAAACCTCAAAAATGTAGCCCTTAAATTGTCATATATTAATCCATCTTCTCCATTCTTACTGCTTCTTTTTTTTGTTTTGTTTTGTTTTGTTTTGCTAAGGAAGATTAACCCTGAGCTAATGTCTGTTGCCAATCTTCCTCTTTTTAGGCTTAAGGAAGATTAGCTCTGAGCTAACATCTGTGCCAGTCTTCCTCCAGTTTATATGTGGATTGCCACCACAACACGGTTGATGAGTGTTGTAGGTCCATGCCAGGAATCTGAACCCACGAACCTGGGCTGCTGAAGTGGAATGTGCCCAACTCCATCACTACGCCACGGGGCCAGCTCCTCACTGTGTTTTTTCAGTCTTGTTCTTTCACTTAGAATATTATGCCTTGGAATGCTTTCCTGATTCCAATATTTCTTGTGATTCCAAGCTACCTTGTATATTGCTACCAGTTTAACATTTTATAAAGCACCATTTTTTTTCAAGAGCAACCTCTATTCCTTTTTTTTTTAAGATTGTATTTTTCCTTCTTCTCCCCAAAGCCCCCTCGTACATACTTGTGTATTTCTAGTTGTGGGTCCTTCTAATTGTGGCATGTGGGATGCTGCCTCAGCGTGGCTTGATGAGCGGTGCCATGTCTGCGCCCAGGATCCGAATTGGCGAAACCCTGGGTCGCTAAAGCAGAGCTAGCAAACTTAACCACTCGGCCATGGGGCTGGCCCCAGTAAAGTTCCATTTTGATCATATTGCACAGAGAGCTTTCATAGGTAATTTTTGTGACTTTCAAAATCTTTCATATATTGACTGGACTAGATTCTAGAATTTCTGCTTTCAGAAACTCAGACCACTGTCTTCCACATATACTATCTTTAATTGCATATAGAATTTCTTTTCATTGCATATTTACTCATTTCTTCTCACAGTGAATCTATTTTTTGATGCTTGTTCACACTGAACCATCTATGCAATGCAGTTTTTCTTTTTCAAATGGCAACCTTTAAAGTATATGTGTGTGTGTAATGTAAGTATATATTATTAGTCTGACATATCTAATATATTATCTGCTTTTCTCTCTGAATTTGGTAGACAAAGGAAAGAAACCAGGTAATTAAACATGTTAAAATAACAAACATTGGATAATGGAAGAAACCTATGGACCCTATAATAATGTCTATATAAAAGTCACAGCACTTTAGAGAGTCACATTTTGAAATGATAATTACAATGGTCTAAGCCTGTTATTGGTTTATTTTAACACAAATACACAAACTAAGTCAAATTACATTGTGTTGATGGGGAGGGAGGTTTTAAGTTTGCATTTTGGGTCCAATTTTGCTCTATCAAATATTATAAGTGCATTATTTTTGTCAATTTATTTGTCTCATTCCCCTTTTTGTGTGATAAACTGTAAAACGACTACTTTGTATATGTGTGTGTTTTTATTCTAAATACTATATCCTTAATATATCAGAAAAACTGGACAACTGCAAGTGCACAAGTGTGTTGTTGAATAAATGAATGAATGCATGTTACAACAGCTATATCCTTAGATTCCATGTTTTTAAAAAATATCTTAAAGAAAGATGATAATGAGTCAGTATGTTTAAATAATGCATATAATTGATTAGCATAATAATTTCATTAAGCATTAACTTGAAAATATTCAGTGCAGATTCACCTTTATCTATTTGCTACAGTTTCTGATAGAAGGTCTGGAATGATTCTATGTATCCTTCTGCTTAGGCATTTACTTCTTCCGACTATTGGAATTCCTTTTAGGTTACAATTTTATAACCAATTCTAGTTATTTTCAGTTAATTATCATAATGAACAAACATTATTCATCATGGGTTTCTCTTTGTTGTAAAATGCAGACCAATGAATTCTTCCAATTTGAAAATTTTGCAAATAGATATCAATCGAGTTCTTTTAGAGAAGAACTTCTGCTAAATATCTGAATTAATGCTGTTATTATTGGCATTTCTTTATCTTTAAGATATATTAGAATCAGAAAATATCAATAAAGTTCAAGTAAACTGTGAAATATTTTAAAATCAATATCTGTGAGTCATAGTGTGTGAACTGATTACGTATCTGATGGTATAGCAAAGTTAATTTCATTAATAAAATTGTCTTTATATTAATAAAAGCAGAATGTTCTTTAATTTGAATAGTTTAATTGAAATTAAATGAATGTCAATAGAAAATGCTCTCATACACAAAAAGTAGAATGTAATTACCACTAAATTGTAATGTGAACACAAGATCAAATGGAATATATGAAATGCTAAAACTTATATACTTTACTCTTTATTTGACTCCAACAATTAGCACTCTTTCTTTGAAACATTTTATTTTTGGAATTAGAATTAAATTCTCAGTCTCTAATATATGTGTCATCCTACTTTAATTTGTATTGAATATTAAAATATTATAGAAATGCTCTAACGTTTTAGGATAAGGAATTCATCCTGAGAAGCACAAATTTTTATTTGTGTGATATTCAGATCTAGCCAACATAGAGATTTTTCCATATCCCTGAAGTCTTCACTTAAATGAAATTTTTAAATTTGAGAGAACACAGATTTATATTATATAAATTTCAGGTGAAAAACGTTATATTTAGATTTCTGTAAAGACTACACTGTGTTCACCACCAAAAGTTTAGTTGCCATGTGTCACTGTACAAGTGTGCCCCTTTACCTCTTTTGCCCTCTCCCTACTCCTCTTCCCCTCTGGACCACCAATGTGTTCTCCTTATCTATGTATTTATTTATCTTCCACATCTGAGTGAAATCATATGATATTTGTCTTTCTCTGACTGACTTATTTCACTTAGCATAATACCCCCAAGTTCCATCCATGTTCTTGCAAATGGCAAGATTTCATCTTTTTTATGTCTGAGTAGTATTCCATTATATACATACATTCCATTATATGTATACATATTACATTATGTGTATACACACACACAAACACACAGACACACACACATACAGCACATCTTCTTTATCCATTCATTCACTGATGGGAACTTAGGTTGTTTCCGAATCTTGGCATTGTAAATAATGCTGCAATGAACATAGAGTGCATATATCTTTTCAAATTAGTGTTTTTGTGTTCTTTGGATAAATACCCAGAAACGGAATAGCTGGATCATATGGTAGTTGTGTTCTTAATTTTTTGAAGAATCTCCACACTGCTTTCCATAGTGGCTGCACGAGTTTACATTTCCACCAGCAGTAGACAAGGGTTTCCTATTTTCTACATCCTCTCCAACACTTTTTATTTCTTGACTTTTTAATAATAGCCATTCTGACAGGCATGACGTGATATCTCTTGGTGGTTTTGATTTGCATTTCCCTAATAATTAGTGATGTTGAACATCTTTTTATGCGCCTCTTGGCCATTTGGATATTTTCTTTGGAAAAATGTCTAGTCAGATCTTCTGCCCGTTTTTCAATCAGGATTTTTGCTTTTTGTTGTTGAGTTCTATGAGTTATTTATATTTTTGAATATTACTCTCTTATTGGATATATGATTTGAAAATATCTTCTTCTAGTTGGTACATTGTCTTTTGTTTTGTTGATAGTTTTCTCTGTTGTGTAGAAGCTTTTTAGTCTGATGAAGTCCCACTTGTTTATCTTTTCTTGTGTTTCTTTTGCCTGAAGACATATGTTAAAAAAAGATACTTCAGAGACTGATGTCGGAGTGTACTGACTATGTTTTCTCTAGGAGTTTTATGGTTTCAGGTCTTACATTCACAAAGTCTTTAATCCATTTTGAGTCAATTTTTGTTTATCGTGTAAGATAGTGATGTACATTCATTCTTTTGCATGTGGCTGTCCAGTTTTCCCAGCACAATTTATTGAAGAAACTTCCTTTCTCTACTGTATTGTCTTGATTCCTTTGTTGAAAATTAGCTGTCCACAAATGTTTCTTCTGAGATCTCAATTCTATTCTATTGATTTGTGTGTGTGTTTTCCTACCACTACCATCCTTTTTGATTACTATAGCTTTGTAGTATATTTTGAAATCAAGGAGTGTGATACGTCTTTCTGTTTGTTCCATATCCATTGTAGGATTTTGTTGTTGCATATGCATTGTAGTATTCTTTGTTCTATTTCCATGAAAAATCTCATTGGGATTTCCATAGGGACTGCATTGACTGTATCAATTGCTTTAGGTAATATGAACATTTTAACTATGTGAATTCTTCCAATTCATGAGCACAGAATATCTTCTAATTCTTTGTGTCTTTGACTTCTTTCAATAATATATTATAGTTTTCAGTGTACAAGTCTTTCGCCTGTGTAGTTAAATTTTATTCCTAAGTATTTTATTATTTTTGATGATGTAAATAGTATGTATTCTTGATTTCTCTTTCTGCCATTTCATTGTCAGTGACAGAAACACGATTAATTTTTGCATGTTGATTTTGTACCCTGTAACTCTATTATTTCTAATAGTTTTTTGGTGGATTCTTTAGGATTTTCAACATATAAAATCATGTCATCCACAAATAGTGACAGCTTTTCTTTTTCCTTTCCAATTTGGATCACTTTTATTTTCTTTTATTGCCTAACTGCACTGGTTACGACTTCCAATATTATGTTGAATAAGAGTGGTGAGAACAGGCACCTTGTCTTTTTCCTGTTATCAGAGGAATAGCTTTTAGTTTTTCACTATTGAATATGTTGCCTATGGGTTTGTCATATATGGCCTTTATTATGTTGAGGTACTTTCCTTCTATATCTATTTCATTCAGTTCTTATCAGAAATATATGGTGAATCTTGTCACATGCTTTCTCGTACCTATTGAGATAATCATGTGATTTTTACTCTTAATTTTGTTAATGTGGTTTATCACATTGGTTTATAGCTGTTGAACCATCCTTGCATCCCTGAAATGAATCCCACTTGATCATGGTGTATGATTCTTTAAATGTGTTGTTGTATTTGATTTGCTAATATTTTGTTGAGAGTTTTGGCATGTATGTTCATCAGTGATATTAGCCTGTAATTTTTTTCGTGTGTGTTGTTTTCCTCTGGTTTTGTATCAGGGTAATGTTGGCTTTGTAAAATTAATTAGGAAGCATCTTCTTCCCTTCAAGTTTTTGGAAGAGTTTGAGAAGGATAGGTAATAAATCTTTTTAGTCCTTATTTCATTTATTTCTGCTGTGATTTTTATTATTTCCTTCCTTCTGCTGACTTTGGGCTTCATTTGTTCTTATTTTTCTAGGTCGTTCAGGTGTAGTATTAAATTGTTTATTTGAGATTTTTCCTGTTTCTTCAGTTATGCCTGTATTTCTATATTCTTCCTTCGTAGTACCACTTTTGCTGCATCCCATAGATTTTGGTATGTTGTGCTTTCACTTTCATTTGTCTCCAGGTATTTTTTTATTTCTCCTTTGATTTCTTTGTTGATCCAACAGTTGTTCAGTAGCATGTTCTTGAGTCTCCACATATTTGTGACTTTTATAGCTTTCTACTTGTAGTTGACTTCTAGTTTCATACCATTGTGTTTGGAAAAGTTGCTTGCTATGATTTCAATCTTCTTAAATTTATTGAGACTTGTTTTGTTTCCAAACATATAATCTATCTTTGAGAATGTTCCATGTGTGCTTGAGAAAACTGTGTATCCTGTTGCTTTTGAATGGAATGTTCTATATAAACACATTCAGTCAATCTAATCTAGTCTTTCATTTGAGGCCAAAGTTTCCTTGTTGACTTTCTGTCTGGGTGATTTATTCATTGATGCATTTAGGGCAATAAATTCCCTTTCTATTCTTGTGTTGCTGTTAATTTCTCTTTTTAGATCTGTCAATAGTTGCTGTATATACTTTGGTGCTCCTATGTTAGATGCACTTATATTAATAAATGTAATGCCTTCTTTATGGATTGTCCCCTTTATCATATATAATGTCCATCTTTGTCTTGTTTGGCTTGAAGTAAATTTGTCTTATATAAGTATGGCTATACTCACTGTTGTTTAGTTACCATCTGCTTAGAGTATCATCTTCTATCCCTTCACTTTGAGCGTATGTCTGTCTTTATTGCTGAAAGAGGTCTCCTAGAGGCAGTATACCTTTGGGTCTTGTTTTTTAATACATCCAACCAGTCTGTGTTTTATGATTGGTGAATTCAATCCATTTACATTTAGGGTGATTATTGATACATGAGGACTTAATATTGCCATTTCATCTTTTGTTTTCTGTTTGCTCTATATTCCATTGTTTCTTTTTCCTTGTGCTTCTGTCTGACATTTCAGTTTGGGAGTTTTCTTTGATGTGTTTCTCAGTTTCCTCTTTTTTTATGTTTGATGACTCTGTTCTGATCTTTTGTTTTATGGTTACCATGAGATTTGTATAAAAGAATTCATAGATGAGATAGTCATTTTTCTGCTAATAGTATCTTATCTGCATTGGCCTATGCAGGTTCCATCCTTTTCTTCTCCCCTTTTATGTTTTTGTTGTCAAAAATGATCCAGTTTTGTATTGTGAGGTCTTTACCAAATTGAAGTGTTTATAGTTATTTTTAATGATGTCTCTCCCTTTAATATTTATGTTATGAAATGTTAAGTGTTTACTGACCTATTTGGATAAAGATTTTCAATTTTCTGAGGTAGGAGAGTTCTTTCCAATATTTCTTGTAAGGCTTTTCTAGTGCGATGAACTCCTTTATCTTTTGCGTGTCTGGGAAATCCTCTATTTTCCTTCATGTTTGAAAGATAACTTTCCTAGATAGAGTATTCTTAGCTGATAGTTTTTATCTTTCAATATTTTGAGTATATCATTTTACTCTCCCCTGGCCTGTAGTGTTTCTGCTGAGAAGTCTGCTGACAGCTTAATGGGGCTTCCTTTGTAGGTTATTGTTTTTTTCCTCCCTGGTTCTCTTTAATATTCTTTATTTGTCATTGACTTTTGATGGTTTTAATATAACGTGTCTTAGAGAAGGTCTTTTTGCCTTTAGATAACTAGGTGTTCTATTAGCTTTGTGCACTTGTATATATCCAGTTCCTGCCCAAGGTTTGGGAAGTTCTCAATTATTATTTCTTTAAATAAGCTCTCTGCTCCCTTATCCCTCTCTTCTCCTTCTGGAAAACCTGCTATCCTTATGTTGCTTTCCCTAATTGAGTCAGATATTTCCTGTAGAAATTCTTCATTTTTTAAAGCCTTAATTCTTTCTTCTCTTCCTACTGAATCATTTCTCTATTTCTATCTTTGTGCTTGATAATTCTCTCTTTCGTATGATCTGTTCTATTTCCAATGCTTTCTACTTTATTCTTTATCTCATTTCTTGAGTTCTTCAGCTCCAGAATTTCTCCTTGATTCTTTTTTTAGATTTTCAATCTCTTTGTTGAAGTCCTCTCTCTGTTCATTAATTTTTTTCTTGAGCTCATTGAACTGTCTTTCTGAGCTGTCTTGTAGCTCAATGAGTTTCTTCATAAAGATATTTTGAATTCTATATCACTTAGATCACAATCTTCCATATCTTCAAGTTTGGTTTCTGGAGAACTGTCTTTTGTGTGTGTGTGTGATATCACGTCACCGTAGTTCTTCATGGTGCTTGATGCGTTGTTCCTCTGCTAGCCATTGCTAGTAGTGAACAACTTTCCTATTTAGTTAAGGCTCTGTTTACTTTGGTTCTGAGCTGGTTCTATCTGCATTTCAGAGCCAGTGCATTCAAACCTCCACTGCCTTTGCCAGAGGTGTCATCAGTGCCCTTGTTGTGCTGCTTGTGCCTCTGAGGTTGCTGATGACTTGTTGCTTCTGGTGTCAGTGTGGTTGCGGGTGT
Organism: Equus asinus; assembly: GCF_041296235.1. Taxonomy (NCBI): domain Eukaryota; kingdom Metazoa; phylum Chordata; class Mammalia; order Perissodactyla; family Equidae; genus Equus; species Equus asinus. The sequence goes on from NC_091807.1 coordinate 5,099,644, forward strand.
TGCTACCAGGACCACTGGGCTGGTGAGCACCTTTGCTGCTTCCAGGGTCACCTGGGTTGTGGGTTTCTCCACCATGGTGATGGGTAGGGGAGCCAGGAACCTTGGTCACAGGCAACTCCACCATGCCTGGGGTTGTTGGGTCCACAGACAACACCACCATAGGTGAGGCACTGGGGTTGTGAGCACCACTGCAGCAGGGGCCCCAGGGTTGTGGGTTCCATTGTCACTGTTACTGGGCTTTTCATGGCCACAGGCACTACTGTGGCTGAAGGGCTGCTGCTGTGTGTGCTCTCTCCACTGCTGCTCCCCAGTTTTCTGTGGGTGCTGGCACAACTGCTGCTGGGGAACCGGATTCTCGGGTGTCACCAGTGCTGCCAGCTTGCCATGGTTGTGGGTGCCACTGCCTCCACCACAGGGGGCAGGAGTACCTGGGTAGTGTGCACTGCTGTAGTTCTTGAAGTCTCTGGTCTCTGGTGACACTGCCTTTCCTGGAGACTCAGGTTGCAGGTGCTGCTGTTGCTGCTTGAGGAGAGGGAGGAGCTAGGTCACAAGCACTACTGTGGTTCCTGGAACCTCTGATCACAGGTGTCACTGCAGTTACTGGAGCCCTTGGTCTTGAGCCTACATTCCTGGAACCTCAAGTCACAAGCACCAACAATGCTGCTGGGGGCTCCAGGATCTTAGATGCAGTTCCTACTGTTGGGAAGGCTGGGGTCACAGGCACCACTGCTGGGGGAGGGAAAGGGACCTGGAATGTGGACATGGCTGTGGTTCCTGAGCATCTGGTCATGGATGCCACGATGTTTCCTGGAGCCTCTAGTCGTGTGTGCTGTCTCATTTCCTGGGGCCTCTATTCGCAGGTGTGGCCAATGTTCCTGGAGCCTTGGGTTACGGGTGCCACCACAGTTCCTAGGACCTCCAGGGCTGGGAGTCACCACCACCTCTCCCCTGGTTCTGCTCCTCCATGCGGTCCAGTCCACCCACCTTCAGATGGACTGATGTGAGGACCTCTCAGAAGTCTGGTGTGCTGTGGAGAGGATCCTTTGTTGGTATACGGATGTCCTACTGGTTGTAACTTAGAGGGGAGAGACAAAGAGAGACACTCACTCTGCCGTGATGCTGACGTCACACCTAAATGAAATTTTTTTTAAAAGTTCTTTTAACGTAAAATCAATTAGTGACTCTACATGTAACTTAGATAATTAATTTCAACATAGATTTTTTGGGGGTACTTTTTTCTTTTCTTTACGTTTTGTAAGGAAGATTGATCCTGAGATAGCATCTGTTGCAAATTTCCCTTTTTTGCTTGAGGAGGAAGATTGTCACTGAGCTGACATCTGTGTCAGCCTTCCTCTATTTTATGCGGGATGCCACCACAGTGTGATTTGATGAGTGATGCTACACGTGCACCCAGTATCCAAAACTGCAAATCCTAGGCTGCCAAAGTGGAGTGCACGAACTTTACCATTATGCCACGAGGCCAGTCCTACTTTTTCTTTTTCTAAAACAGGATTATTTTCTGGGCAAATAGTTTTTAGACCAAATTACATTATTTTATTATTATTATTATTATTATTATCATTATTATTGCTGAGGAAGATTCACCCTGAGCTAACATCTGTGCCAATCTTCCTCTATTTTGTTTGTGGGTCACCACCACAGCATGGCCACTGATAAGTAGTGTAGGTCCATGCCTGGGAACTAAACCTAGGTTGCCAAAGTGGAATGCACCAAACTTAACCATTAGGCCATAGGGCCAGCCTCACATTAGACATTTTAATAACAAAGTTTAGATATTGGCTTATTTTCTCCAAGTTCTAAGAAAACCCAAGCAAAAAGAGAATGAGGATATCTAAGCTTATGATAATTCACAGAAGAATCAAGAGTCCCTCAAACCTGAGAAAATTCCATGGTTTAGAGAGAAACTGGGATGGCCAATAGGACATAAGGACAAATCAGAATTGAGCAACCACTAAAAATGGTGTGAATTAAAAATTAAGGTGTTAAATTATGACTTAAATTCCTTGTTAGTGTAAAACTGCAATATATCTTAATATATTATTACTTAGGATACCATAACAATTCCTTTTGAATTCAAACCAGCTGTCTGAAAAATATCTTCAGTTTTACTACAGATGTTAGTGGCAAACACAATTTGAAATGAAATCAAGTTCTTTAGAATGAATGCATTCTATATATTTTGAACTCCATGTTTTTCCTACATAAGTATATTCAAGAAAATGGAATTCAGAGGTGTTTTGGGCAAAGGGTAGCTACCCTGCCACTCCCCAACTACACCATTCTAAGCCTTCAGAAGAGTGTAAGAATTACAGAACTAAATTTCCCACTTTCAAGAAGGTACCCTTAATACAAGAGATACATTTACAAAATTGCTTCTATTACCTACAAATACCATAAAGAAAAGTGGTGGTGCTGCCCAAGCACAGAGCTACATCACCAGAAGTCAGAGGAAGAATGCATTTTCTATCCAACTTTAACTGATGAGAGTGAATAACCAAGAAAAAAAAATGTTACAGAGACTAAAATACCAACAAAAGTCTCCAAAAGTGGCGTGAGGAAAATAAGGGGCTCGTCTTTCTAAATTCTGCAAGAGAACACTAGAATAAATCATGGGAATCGTGCATTATGTGGTATCTTTTACAATTTTCTGCTTCTTTACAATTTTTATTAATTGAATGACAATTTCTATTTGCTGTAGAACACTGGGAAATTCTGACACACAGTAAAGTATTCTACTTTTCAAAAGAGTGAAGGGTACTTTCCTTAAAAATAAATGGAAGTAAAAATAAAGATTATTGCTAGGCTGCTAAATACAGAAGTCAAATTTAAAAAATTATTATTATTCTGAATAATTATTTTAATTTAGAATCATTAAAAATTAGTAAGTAGATAACAGCTCTTGATCTGAGAAAGTGGCTACTAGACATATATTTCTTGACAATCTGACCTAAATGGCAGCTCACAACATGAGCCAGTGCATAGAGTAAGAAAGGGTTTAATAACTAACACATACTCTGGTGAACAAATATACCTGTGGTGACATTTCTAAGTACAATATCTTCAATCTAAGTAGCTACCAGCTAGAGTAATAATATGTCTGGCTACAAGTGAACAATAGTATACAACCTATACTCTATATTTAATTCCTAAACACTTTAATCTTTGTGTACTTTTTCATTTCATGTCAGCATAGTATTACAAAATATTATGCATTTTGAGTTTTGGGCTACAACTCTGTGCTCTAATTAAGAAGAAGTGAAAAAATCATCAGACGTAATGGAATTAAAAATATTTAAGTGGAATACTTATACCTACAATGTTACTATTAGAGGAAAGGCAACATATGGTGTGGAGGATAAATTTGCCTTTTGTAAATTTGATTCCAACACTACAGTTAAAGTATTATTCTGCTTTCATCTTTTCTTGAACCATTGGTGGGCAAACTAGGGCCAATGGGCCAAGCCTGGCCCACTGTTTATTTTCATAAAAAAGGTTTTATTGGAAAACAGTCATGTCATCTATGGCTGCTTTTGCACACAATGGCACTGATGAGTAGTTGTGTCAGTTCCTTATTCTGTTTGGGCTGCTATAACAAAACATCACAGACTGGGTAGTTTGTAAACAACAGAAATTTATTTCTCTTAGTTTAAGAGGCTTTTGGAAGTCTGAGATCAGGGTGCCAGCATAGTCGAGTGAGGCCCTCTTCCACGTCACTAACCTCTCCTGTATCCTCACATGGTGCAAAGGTCTAGGGAACTCTCTGTGATCTCTTTTATAAGAAGACTAATCAACTCCCACAAGCCTCACCTCCTAATACCGTCATACTGTGCACATGGATTGAAACTATGAATTTTAGAGGAAAACATTCAAACCGTGGCAGGTAAGACCATATGGCCTGCAAAGCTAAAAATATTTAGTATCCAACTCTCTAGAGAAAAAGTTTTCTGGCCCCTGCCCTAAACCACCAAAAGGTAAACATCAGTTCTTTGTCACATCTTTTTGATTGCAGAAATTTATAATTATTTTCAAATATTACACTTTAGCAAACGAATTGTAGATTTTAAAATGTTAGGAGGTTATTTCAGATATAGATTTTTCTACTTAGTTCACCAGGTTGACTTCCAACCAATATGAACATTTAGAAAATAAATAAGTTTGATGAGAAAAAAATCAATAAAACAGTGTTTGGCACAGGACTGAGGAGACGCAAAAGGTTTAGGAGTACAACCTTTGGTCATACAATAACATAATTACTCCGTAGTTGCTAAGACTGAAGAGTTTGACATCATCAATACTTCTGAATACTAAGCTCACTAGTCAGTCCAATTTTGCTAGTAAAGCAACAAGGCAGTATGAGATGACCTAGATGTAATCAATCTAGTGGGAACGAACTCTTGTAGTTTCTTTGAGTTCTTAGGACAGTAGATAGCCTAATGAGGACTTTTATCCAGTCAGTGGTCTTACTAATGACTAATATCTAGCTTTTTTCCTCTGAAATCTTTCTTAGATGTTCCCTGGATGTATTATATTGTGTTAGCAGCCATGCCACTTTGCACGCTCTACTGATAGCTGACCTACCCCAGTGACATCTCCTGAGACTGCTACTAGTTGTGCTTCTACAGTTTCTTTTTGTATTTCTTTCAGTCTTCTAGATCAGGGTGATTTATGTACAGTGTTGTTTCTCCTCTTGCTCCTGCTGTCATCTGCTGTCTTAATGGCATGCTTATGAGGATGGATGCTATTATTAGTCTCACTTGCTTACATAGTATGGAGCCATTATAATCTCAGTAAAGAAGGGGAACAGAAAGATTCAATTATAGTGACTTTAGTGGAAGAAGCTCATGCATCACACTGTTTCTTTATCTCTTTTTAGTTTTGTTTTAACGCTTGACTTTAAAAAATTTTTTAACCAAACTAAGTATGAAAAAAACTAAATGAAACTTCCTTTTTACAATTCTCAGTGATTTTTGGAGTGTGTATTTCTTACACAGATATAGTTGCCATACAAAGATTACTAGAGTTTCTACAACTGAGTCAGGATCCTAACTAGATTTCCTGACATTATGTCCATGATTGCTTAAATGAATAAGCCTAATATGAAAATCTCAATATTTTTACATAAAGAAGACACTGAAAAAATACATGGTTCTTCATTATAAGAAATTTTACAGTGAAGTTTCCTTAGAATCCTCTTTTGAAAAAAATTATATTTTTTCGATATAAAATTTGTCTGTTGTTTCTTAACACAAAAATTTATATGTACATCACTTTGGTCTTCCCATTACCTTGAGGCCATCTTGAAATAATCTGAATAAGCAGACATTTCTGGAAGTATTTATAAATTTGAGTTCCTTCTTAAATTTTGAAAAGGATCCAAATTCAACTGTAAGTTAAAGGCTTTCTATCCTACATTTTCAGCTTGTCAAGAAATTAACATGTTTTACTGCTATCACACAGGACTCTGGGCCAGATAGTTTTTTTTCAATTTTAATCACACTATTATTTTACCACTTGCAAAGATGTGAGAGCAGTGAAAATATTCTTGCAACAATCAAACTGTCAGTGCATTTGTCTGCTGATGAGTTTAGACTACCCTTGGTCCTTCACACCACCACTTCTGGGTCTGAGTGTGCTTAGTGGCATAAGTTACTGCAGTGGTTCTATTGCCACAGGAAGATGTACATTTCTTCCACCTGCCACTATGGCTCCATCTCAATACATGGAAGTTTGCTTAGTGTATCTAATATCAAGGGACTGATGACAGACTCTATGTACTCTTTAAGTGATGCATAGCTCCTTCTTGTGCTATGGAGCGGCCCTGTACAGCAAAAGCTAAATTGTTTTGCATGAATATTAAATTCCTGCTTACAACAAATTTTCATTCCCAGAACCTTGTAATAATTCAATGTAAGTTTGCTAGGCAAATAAGGACACATTTAACTTTGTAGTAATAGGATTTTTAATGCCTTTTCATGGGGGCTTTCTAAACAAATACATAAGGCTAATGTAGTAAGCGTCATAAACAGAACTATAATCTTCTCAGGAGACACTAGAAATAATTATTCCTTTGATAACTAACACAAGAATCTAAACTTTCTGAATGTTAATGCACAAGCTGAGATCGTGACATTGAGTATTACCTCTTTCACAGACGATCACTAACCTATGTGTCTTAGAAGTCAATCAATCTCCTCGTTGACTATACACAAAGTTAAATTGATCAATAGTCTTTAATGGTCCTAGTTCTTCTTCAGACTGCCCAGGAGGTGTTTTCTAAGGAAATAGCTGAACAGAAGGATGTTTCTTAAAAAGACACATTCTTTTTGCAACCTTGCATAGCTCCGACCAGTGAAAAACATTTGGACACAGGTGATGCAGTATTACATGCCCTTGGCAACAGTAAGCAATCAACAAGTATTATCTGTTATTATTACTACTACTAACCAGAAAGAGACCATCTGAAAGAAGATCTGTATTAAATAAAAATACCAATGACATACTCTTTGGGTAAATTTTTAAGTTAGGATGAGAGGAAAATTTCACTTTATGTTTTGGCTGACAGAATTCCTTTTAGATGTTTCAGGACAGAGAAAGGAGGTGGATCTAAAGAAGGTCCATGCTTTTAGATGCATACATTATGTAAGGCAAAATAATTTTAACATATTCTTATTATTTTAATTCAAACTATAAGATAAAATGAAAACCATAATATCTGCCTGAATGAGATATAAAATGTGGTTTATGCAAAATGAAATGAAGTTTCTGGTGTTTTCCTGCCCATCTTTGTAAGTCTCTCCTGACTCTTAGCATGTTCATACTCAGCAACTAGTTCCAGCTCCCACTTCTGTGGAGAAATATCAAGCTGTCAGTCCAGATTGAGTTGGGGTAGAAATTTGTGTTCTACTTAAGAAAAAGTGCCTATGAAACAACTCAGAGGACGCAGAAGACACAGAAGAACGAATATGTAAGAGCATCTATTCTGAAGGGATGAGGAACATCTAATCAGGAGGCTTTCTCTAGATCTTTCAGTCCTATTGTGCAGGTTATTGCCTACTGTGTACGTTCTAAGGCCCATTTAGAGTAAAACACTTCCAGCTTTACTTTTTTGTGCTCTTGAATTTTCAAGCCTCCTTCAAATGTAATTTTCACATTGTAAGGAGTACAATTAAATATTTAACTTTTATTTGCACTTTCTGTATGTAAACTAGATCTTGAAACTTAATCTTTTAATTTATACATTTAAAAAATCCTACCTCTACATTTTTAAAATCCTACCTCCACTGTGAAAATCTGTAGCAATACAAGATTTAGGAGAGTTTTGATAGACTGTTTTAACACTGTAAAAATTTTATTTTCAAAGGAGATTTTTATCCCCCCCTGGAAGTGCATATACCTTGATAGCTTAAAGGGATATGCCCTAAGTGTACAGTTCAATAACTAATGCTTTGATATGATCTCACAGTTAGCCCCTGTGCAAGATTTGGGGGAGTGATGGAAGAAAGTTGATGAAATACAGCACTACCTTAAAGGGATCTAGACGTTTTCTAGTTCATCCTTCAACTGAAATGTTAAATAATTCAGATCCCTTTTAAGAGAACACTGAACTGTAAGTTCACCACAGTCAGGTGTTGGGTGTGGTGAACTCAGTTTGTTATAGAAAGGGAGTACGATATTCCACCTCATGCTAACAAAAATCAGGTCTAGGATTCTCTATTCATGTCTTGTTAAATCAACAGAATGATCTATGTGACTCATTAAATGATATATTTCATAAGACTATGACTATTTCTTCTACTTACATGTTTCTCCTTTGTACTTGAATCTAGATAAAAGGAGCAGTAGTTTAAAGAAACTGTAGGGAAAGATGTGCTCTGAGAAAGTCAATGGACTGCTTTGACTGGTCAAGTCAATCAAAACATCTGTGCATACTGAAGCAACCTAAAATAATTGTAGAGACTGGTAGTCTGGGGAGCATGATTGCCAAAACATATTGTAACTGTTGTCAATTTTGGATTTCTTGAAAGGGAAGAGAAGAGAGGGTTTGGCCACAGTTTTAACTCTCAATCAGGAATTAAGATATGGTGTTTTAGCCAGTAATTGAACTCATGAGTCATTTGACCTTTCACAATTCACTATATTTCTCTTCAGTTTGCACTCAGGCTATGAAGCTCTTCATATTTAATTTTGTTTTTCTTAATTTTAATAGCTGCATTTCTTTATATCCTGTTTAATTCAATGAAAGTCTTGTCAGTGGGAGATAGCAATTAAGTCATTGCTAGTTTATCTTCATTCAATTCAGACATATTGATAGTTCAGCCTAGATCTGATAAACTTCCATTGTGATAATTAAATCTCCAAACTATCATGAATTGTATCAAATTCAAATTTATTATAGTTAAATGCCTAACTCCTTAAAATCCTCTTGATTTCTCTTTTCACAACTGACAATGCTTTGGTGTATGAATTACTAGACACATTCTGAAAATTAATTTCCTTTTTAGAGAAAGAAGACAGCTCAATTTTTGAACTCTGGTGTTACTTTTAGGAGAAAGAGTGAGATTAAATTAAACTTGATTATATATTATGCATCATTAAAGAAAGTATGTTTCTTTCTTTCTTTTTTTTTTAAAGATTTTGTTTTTTTCCTTTTTCTCCCCAAAGCCCCCCGGTACACAGCTGTATATTCTTCGTTGTGGGTCCTTCTAGTTGTGGCATGTGGGACGCTGCCTCAGCGTGGTTTGATGAGCAGTGCCATGTTGGCGCCCAGGATTCGAACCAATGAAACACTGGGCCGCCTGCAGCGGAGCGCACGAACTTAACCACTCGGCCATGGGGCCAGCCCCTAAAGAAAGTATATTTCTAAATATTTCTCTGTAAAGCTTGGATGTACCATTCATTACTAATAGTAAGATGATAAAATGGCATATGGTCTTCATCCAAAACAGTGGTGACAAGACACCGCTCTTTCAAAGACTCCTTTGCTTGTTGCAGGGCTAGCAATTTGGTAAATGGGATAGACACCAACCACTGATTTTTCTCATCTCATCCTCTTTGAAAACCAGAACCTACCTGATCACGGAATAAGGTATTTTCTACTATTAAATCAGGAATAGGCAAATCTGTAGCTTGTTGCATAAGTAGAAAGAACACACCTAGGGAGAATAGATGATTGTGATTAGATTCTGTATGTTGAAGGCCTCCATTCACACTCCTTGAAATAATGAGTATGTTACATCCAAAATGAGCAAAAATCATGTGGATCAGGAGCTAATTGCTAGTAAACTATTTAGTCAAAGGTCTAAACTAAACAGTTTCTCTTTACCATTTGAATTTTAGTTGACAAAGAGACCCTAATTGTTGATAAATATAAACGTCTCACAATGTGGTACAGACCATGCTATGCCTTCACCAGATCATTACATTTCACTTCTGGACAAACAGAGAGACCATGTTCCCACACTTACATCTAATGGAGCCATAGGAAGAATTCTAGTCCATAAAATATGGGCAGAAGGGATCTCCATTTCATCTTTCCTCACAGATGTGTGAAGGCAAAGAATCCACTGAAGGACTTTGAGGCCCTTGAATGGTGAACCCCTTGGTGCCTGATCTCTGAACCACTTTATGAACACCCAGATAGTTCAATGGTTCTTCATGACTATTACCAGAACTGTATAATGTGCTCCTTCCACTATGTCATTCCTATAAGTAGTCTATAGTTGATTAAGAGATTTAATTAATCAAAAAACAAATAAAGACAACCACCATTTGCACTTACAGAAAACCAAGAACTAATATCATATGCTTATGTTGACTTTGAAAACTCCTGAGCAATTGAAATCTTTATATATGCATTTATTGTATGACAACCAGATATATAACATTCTTTTTCTTGTTATTTGCATATGACCTTAGAAGTTGTTTCAGGAGTAGAACATTCAGACCTCACAACTTCTCACTTCCCCAACTAGCTCAATATTAAATGCCTGATTTTTGTTCTTCTTTGGGTTTCACACTCAGGCCACAAACTATAATTAAGGAGGGACAATTGGTACTCTGCCATAGTTCACCCAAATTTAGACAGTGCAAACATGAAAATAATAATTTTAAAGAGTTAGCACCTACTTAGCAAGAATGATTAGCTAAAATAGGAAGTTACCAGATGGCACCCATGGTTAATAACATCCATCTGTGCACCACATCATGAATAACAGAGTTGATTTGAGGGCACATTTAGCACTGCTTAAACCAAATATTAAAATAGATTGTTACACCTCTGTTGGGCCACGCTTTCTTTTGGGCACATTGCACATTTGTTTCTTAAGCCTAATCCAAGCAGAATATGTGCTTTTGGTCTTGGGGTGGGGGGGAAGGAATATCTTAGATCTGTGGGAGCAGAGAAATTATCTTTCACAACCTCTGTTGGCCTTACTTTGTCCCTGTCCTCGTCAGACTAGTAAATTGAGATAAATAATTTCCAATAAACTACTTTTTGCCAGGGAGAAGTACAGCTGGATAAATAGAAAGAAGAAGAGATAGACATGGAGATATAGATAAAGGATCTAGCATATAATATTCTAGCATCGGTATGGGGTATTCTGGATTCTAAAGGACGAAATTGTGAGTATACTAGGGGGTTAACTGCTTGAGATTCAAAGCTAGACTGCCCAGGTGTAAGTCTCCTCTCATTTCTTACTATCTGTGTGACTTAGACAAGCAACCGAACTTCCCTGCAGCTAAATTACTCCATTTTACCCCACCCAGGAAGTGGGGATGATGACAATTATATCACCTACCCATGGGAGCAGTTGGGAAGAGGAAATATGCTATTTTTAAGGCATTTAGAACAGATTTTGAAAGTAATAAGCGTCATATTCATTTGACTAATCTAATCTATGTGATTTTTTTTCTACCTCTAATTAAATACAATAGTTGGCTTGTGTGAACTGTATATTTTCTAACACAGTGTGGTAAGAGTTAATGCTAAGTTTTAAATGCATTTTACAATATAATAAAATGCATTAGCATGTAACTAATCTAGTGCAAATTGGCAGGAAAATATAATTTGAGACATTACCCAAGTGAAACAAGCTTGGAGACCATGGAATCTATAAGCACATGTATACTCCATAATAGAGATGCATGTCTATTTTTATCCCGCTGATGATCTAAGCTATATCCTCTGTCACTAGGGCCCATTTGATTTTTTCCTGCCACTAGAAGTGATGAAAGGTGAAGGCTAACTAGGTGAATTGCCAGAGGCCCCTTTCAGGTTTCCGGAACATCTTGAACTTGTGTTAAATCCCAAAATATCAATATTGCCTTGTTTTCAACTAGAGACTATCACCATTACCATAACAAACCCCAAGATGAATGTGCATCCGGGTGGGTAACTTTTAAAAAGCTCAGAAGGCTTGGACATATATCTTCAGTCAAATCTAAAAAAAATGTAAAAGAAGCAGTTAAAACAAGCCATGGGGTCAGCCTGGTGGCGTAGTTGTTAATACTCTCTGTGCTCCGCTTCTGCAGCCCAGGGTTCATGGGTTTGGATCCCAGGCAGGGACCTAGTACCCTTAGTCAGGCCACGCTGTGGCAGCATTCCACATAAAATAGGAGGAAGACTGGCACAGATGTTAGCTCAGGGCCATTCTTCCTCAAAAAAAAAAAAAAAAAAAGCCATAAGGTACTCATCAGATTTAAATAAAATTAAAAATATTTACAAAGACATATATATTAGAATAGTGTTTTAGGGTAATATTTATCTTCTATTTGGAAATTATTTTTTGGAAAATCCTTTTTGATAACCTATTGCCATTAGCCTATAAATACACTAAAGTTACTACTTTGATTTTACATGTAAAATCACACATCTTGAACTTTGAAGTTTTTACTTTCAATGAAGCCCCAATTCCATAGAACAAGGAGAAAAACAGTCTCTCTCCTTTTTAAAGCAAACATGGGTCACGCTTCCTTTTGTTATTCCAAGGAGTGATTTCTATTTACTTCCTGTAAGCATGAGATTTACGTTTGAATAACAGCATAGAAGGGTGGCCTGGGTTAATCTAAGTTACTTATTACATAGAAAGAAAAGAATGAGTGTTAAGTATAATAAATGTAAATGTATCTAGTACTGAGTTAATGTGTGTGTGTGTCTGTCTTTATCTAATTTTGCCCTATCTTTGTTGTTCCACCATAAAAAGATATATAAGTTGGGCATTGTCAGTACAAATATTTGGTGGCTTATCTGCTGTTGTGATTTCAACATAGGTAGATGGAAATGCACCGAAATGTCTTCCCCATGTGTCTGCAAGAGATATTTGTAATTGCTCCAATAAGGAAGGCTAGAAAATCATAGAGGAGCATGTATACACTAAAGAGGAATTAGATCTGACTGGTTGTCTTTATAAGCAGATAGGGGTATACTCCCAAAATATTGAAAGAGAGGTTACAGGGTAAGTAAGAAAGCAAGGCAAAGTATCCATTTGATCTAAAAGAAGCTCTTTACTATGGCATGGACATTATTATATAGTCAAATTCAAGGTAGGAGGGAGGATAAAATGTTTCTTTTATTCTGTAACCTTGTGCAAGTTAGAATAGTACAGGTTATAGACAACCCCAACATCTGGGTCACTAATACAACAGAAGTTTCTCTCTCACTTCTGCATGGCCTGCTATTGGTCTTGGTGATTCTCCAGGGCGTTGCTTTCAAAATATGCTTTCATGATGACCAAGAAAGAAGAAAAGTCCGTAGAGTTAAGCAGCAGCTTTGACATATCCACTTGTAAGTAATAATACCAGTTCTTTCCTTATGTATGTTGCACCAAAAGTTTTTCTTGTTAAAGCAACAGTTTAAAAATATTTCTTTGTGGAAGCTTAACTTAACCTCTGTGTATGTGTGAATGTGTGTATATGTGTGTATATACATATAACATAAACTCTGTGTGTACATATATAAATTATATATATTATATATAATAAAAATATAAATTATATATGTTATTTACATATGTTATATATATAATTTTTCCTTGTGGATTTACTCATTTTGTTTTTCTAAATTGGAATTAAAAATGTGTTCTTCTGCTTCTGGACAGACAGGAGCAGTGGTCAATAGAATATATTTTTAACCATGTAAAGTTTCAGTAGTATGGAAATGTAATCTACAGTTATTTCCATCACTTCCTTCCAAGTACCAACCTATGATAGCCTCCCTCCTGCCTCCTAGTGATATAACACCTAATCCCATGGTTTTATATTCCCCATTGATTGGCCTCTCTGACGGTTGACACATTTCACCACTTTGTCTTCTCAAATCTTTCTCTTCTCTTGACTTCTTTGACCCTGCTACTTCTGTTTCTTCTTTCTGCTCCTCATTTTCCTTCTCTGACTACTCTACTATTTAGAATTTGATCTATCTCAGAGTTACTCTAAGTCCCATTCTTGTCTCATTCATTATATTATTCTTCAATATTTGCCCAATACTTTCCTGAATTGTGTAATGTAGGGAAACCAGTATCCAACTATTGCTACAATGGGGACCTCAGATCCAGAAGGAGTTGAGATGACGCTTAGTTGCAGAAAAGGGGAAGGAGAGTATCAATTCCAGGAAATGATATGTATAAGAAACAAAGTCTGAAAACTAAGGTTAATTGCTCATGCAGAAAAATATTAAATGGATCATAAGCAACATGCAGGGTTAGGTAAGACTGAATAGCAGGTATAAACAGAAGGTTTGTAGAGTCAGAAAACGACATCAGTAGGTAAGGTTTATTAAGAGCTCATTCTATGCTGGATACTGTACAGGCAATTTACATACTCAGGTTCATAGTCGCTTCTCTGAAACTCTTTGGGACACCTGTGTTTTGCATTTCTAATTATAGAAAGCTAGTACATTGCATATACTATATAATTTGCAGTACCTCCAAATCAAACATGAATGTTCACACTATATGTGATAAATAAGGATTACCAATAGCCTCTCTGCAGGTCAGGTAAGATTTTGCCGTCACATGATTTGCACAAACTTATCAGAAAACCAAAAAAACAAAATCTTTCAGTTTTCAGAACTCTGTAGATTTCAGAATTATAGAAAAGGAATTCTGTGACTAAATAATCTCATTAAGTCATAGTAAAATTTTTAAGTTACTATTATTATTCACATTTACAGACTGGAAAACTGGGATATAAAGAAAAAAACAGCATATAAATAGTATACGACGAAGCTTGTATTTGAACCTAAGCCTCATTGACAGTCCATTCATCCCATTATCCCCTCACTATAGTGCCTCAGTGAGGACATTCTGAGAAATATGTGCTCTTTGAAACGAATCTTGCTAATCTATATTCAAAAAAACACTCATTGCACACGTTCCAATAATTTTTATATACCTGTGACTTCCAAATCCATCTCTAGGGCTTGCATCTCTCTGGATGTCTCCGGATCCGTGTTGCTAACTACCTAGGCTTATATCCATCTGCATGACACTCTGTCTCCACCAAGCCCATGTGCTCAAAATTCTACCAAACTTTTGCTGTCAGTTGAGGACCTCCTTCTTTAACTTGTATCTTGGCTAACATATTTTCCATTTTTAAATCTCAGACTTTCTTTTGATTGCTCCTCCTAATAAAAATCTCTGTCTTTTCTTGACTGGATTATTTCATTTAAGGGTACATCTGCTTCAAGTCTTTCCCTCTTTAGTAGTTAATGAAGATTATGTTTAAATCCATTTTATTTAATTATACTGTTTCTCTGCAATAATGATACATCAACAGCTCTCAAAATCTATGAGATAATTTTAAAATTCCTTAACATGCCATGAAGGGACTTCCTAGATCTGACCCACTGTACCTTTCTAATTACATGCCTACCATTCCCACAATCTCTATAATCCAGTCATATTGAGCTTCCAGTTAGTTCCTGTTGTCTGTACTCTTTTGTACCCAAGTATGTTAGTGAAAATAGTCCTTGTTGCCTGGACTTTCTCTCTCCCTCTGTTCTTCCTGAAAAATCTGTTTCTCAAAACTCAGGTCAAACATTACTTCCCACATAGCCTCATAAATTACTGACACAAAGATAATTGTTCTCACCTTTAGGTTCAGATGGTGCTTCACTCAATGTTTAAGACAATAATTATCACCCTGCATTTTATTTATTCAAGTGTCTTTGTCACTCACTAATTTGAGTTTCCAGATGATAGAGATCAGTAAAAAAAAAAAAACAAAAAAAACAGCTTTTCATAACCTTTACTCAGAGAGAGTTAAACATATAGTGCATGTTTACTGAATAGATAAATTAGAATTTTAATTTAATTAGGATGTTGTGAATCATACCAGCAATAAGCTACAGAGCACTTTTAATTATCTCTGATCATTAAAAATAAAAATAAAAATGAAAAAAGCAGGAGTTACCTCCAGTAGGTTTTGGGCCACTGTGACCTAGACAAATTTTAGAAATTCACAGGAAAATGATCCTCTGTGCCTGACTGCTCCTGTTCTAGTCTCTCCTTTTACCAACATGAAAGCTACCTTGATATGAGGGTAATGGATGTTTCAACAGCGAAGCGTCTAGAGTTATAATGTGTTGCATAAAACAAAATATCCTCAGTTAAATTTACAAAACTGAACGTGGTGGATTTGCTATAAGTAATCCAAAGCAAGTCATTTAAATGCTGTTTGGGTAAAAAAGAATGACAATATTTTAAAGTTATGTTAACTAGCTGCATGAGAATTTAAGATGCATCGTATATGAAATGAGGCATTCTGCTTTTGCTTATCACACCATAGAGAAAGTGATACTTCTTTACTATTTCAGGGTCATTTTCATCTTCTATCTGTTAGTAAATCTTCTATCATTTTGTTAAAATGAAAGCCATCCACATAGGCTTAAAGAGCATGACTACTAAAATAGAAAAGGAAATAAAAGAAAATGAAGTAGAGCACCAACAAATATTCAATTTTGTTGATTAAAACCTCAATTGAGGAGGGTTACTACAATGAAAAATTATTTAAAACTTGAAGTTTTATCTTGGAAAAATGGTTACTCTGTTACATAAAAAAGGATGAAATTAAACTTTAAGGAGATTAGTGTGTTAGTATACATGACATAAAGTCTGTTATTACATAGTAACTTTTTATTAAAAATAAAAGCTCTTTCAAAAGTAAACAGTGTGGTATATAAAAACATAATTTACTATATGTCCAAGAAGATAAAAAAATATATCTCTCTCAGTCCAGGTCCTGTTAGAAGTTGAGGGCAGAATGGGATTAAATGTGTAAACATTTTATTAGGGCAAATATCTACATAGGAGAAATGGAGAGGGAGCCTGAAAAGGTTGGGAGAGCCATCAGTCCATGCTGCAAGTATAACCCCAAGTAAAGGAGAGAGGGAGAGAAGGTTGAGTGGAACCATTCTAGATTGCTGTACAATTTGAGGTAGGTTCAACAGGGCCATCTGGAGTCCATGAGCCAAAGCCAGCCATCAAAGAGTTACTTCTCCCAGTAAAGGGCGTGCCTTACTATCCCCACTGCTTTTAGTCATTGGGAGAGAGCAGCCTGTGCTCCCCATGTTTGGAGGACTGTGAGGTGCATTCTCATAGCCACTGCAATATCTTTCTCACTTCTGTTTCTTTGAGAAACAAAACTGTGTGTCAGAACAATGGAACTGCTAGATGTTAGATGTTCTGAATTCGACTTTCCTAACTTTGTCAGCTGGGAGAGATTAGTTACTTCATAAAAGGTTCAGACTAGAAATTATCTAGGGCATGTACAGATTGTAAAATGTGTAACTTCTCTACTCATTGACAGGGCAATGTCTGGCCAAAGAAAAATTACACTTTGGATGTTTTCATTTAGAATCATTCTTACATGTTTGTGGTTTCTAGTAGATAGTCTAGGGAGGCACTGCATCATCACCTTTTGCTGATGCCCTCCCTCCCCTCCTTTTCCTCTCCTGTAGAGACTATAGATATTAATGCTGTCTATCTCAGGTTCCCTTCAAGTAGGGTAGCTATGTGATATGGTTCCGGAAAGTAAAATGTAAGGCGATATCTTTTGGGAAGGAGAGTTAGGACTGGGTTTGCTTCCCAATAAAAAGAAATAGATGAGCCCGAGCACTACCTCTTCCTCTTTCTGCCTTGACTGTGGAAAATGTATGTCAAATTGCAATTGCTAACTTGCAACCAAAGTGATAAGTATGTTAACAAAAGTAACCATGCAAAGGATAGTGTGATGAAAGACACACCACTGAACAGCCTGATACACATCCAAATATTGAGCATTCATAGTATCAAATACTTTCTCCTATCACATGAATTCCATCCCTGAAGTGATTTGCCTTGCCTGCTCTCACTGTAACCAATGATATTTTTATAATGTTTCTTAATTGCTATTTACCACAGCCAGAATTACTTTTACGGTGTCTGAGTCCTTCGATAAATAAATATATGCATTTTGAGTACATGGCTAGCTAGAATGATCCATCAGCACATGTTAGGATATTAATGGGTGATGAAGAGCTAATGTAATAATATTTGCACTTTTAGAAGGCCTTCTGGAGAATCAGTGTCTTACCTCTAAAACAATGTTTAAAAAAGGAGGCATTGTTTAAAAAATCCTTCACCTGTCACCAGGATGTCAGTTAATATACTCTACATTTACTAAGGGCTTATCCTCGAACCAATAAATATTTATCAGATTTATGAGACTTCTGTATTTAAAATAATTTACTTACATGAGTTTTGTTTGGGTTGAGTATGTTGAATCAGAAATATGTTTGAGGGGATTGGAAATGGAAGCAAAAAAATTCCAGAAGTTGTAGGTGTTGTGTTGGAAGTGTTTTATTTCAGATAAAAAAGATTTGTTTTTAACTCCAATTTAGGATATTTTTATTTAAAAATTTTAAGACTAACAAAGGACCAATTTACACCATCTGCTTCAGTTTCACTCTGATGCAGATTTTTCTCCACTTTTTTTCTCCTTAAATAGACATTCTGTTTGGCACCTTGTGCTTAAGTACGTCTTTCAGCAAAAAATGTAGTCAGTTTGTCTGACTTCCTGTCAAACCAATATTTATTCACAAATATCTGTTTTGTTGCTTTCTCACATAAAATCATATAGCACTTTTCCCATGTGAAGAGTTGGCTTGTTGGTGGTAGCGTGAGGTGCCAGCTGGAGCTCTTACAGTTTTTAGTATGCCAGCTGCTTTCGTGATGGACAAATTGTTCCCTGTCTTTAGTTTTACTTTTTTGTATTCTAAATGGAAGTTCATTTCTTTTGCTCTAATTATGAGAGAAGAGGGCATTGCCTCCTGTACTCTACATGTACACATTTTGATTGCTCAGTTAACAATAACAATAGCATTGCTTTTCAAACTATTGTGCTGGTAAACTGTTCTTGAGACAAAGGCCAGCCTAAAACTAACATGCATCTCTTTGTAAGAGATCTTTCAGTTATCTTGGAAGAGTTCATTGGAAGTTCCTAAGACAGCACATACTATAAAGAAGGCAAACATGAAATAGTTGCTGGAAGGATAGACTAGAATATTCTACTTGAAAAGTTGCAGAAGGGTAGACCAGGATATTTTAGTCATAAAGGTAGATTTTGTGTGGAGATACTGCTGCACGACTCTAACATTTGTGCCTCCTCTGTTGCTGCTTTAGGAAAGTGAGCCTCAGAACTGCCTATCCTGACTCAGCTTTCGGACTATTTTACAATGAGTGAGAATATCATAAAATTATTTTCTCTAAGTTATTTAACGATATTTCTGAAATAAAACTTGAAATGTGAGCGGCGAGCAGGAAAAATGCCAGTATATTGAAAGTGTACTAATTTTTCTTGGCTATTTATGAGACTCTTTTGTTTAGAGGAGAAGAATGCTTCTGTTTGTGTCATTTTCTTCATAGATCATTTTTCAGCCTATGTGACAACTGGGACGCAAGCTAATTTCAGCACTGATTAAATAGAAAATTCTTAGTCTTAAAACTCACCATATAAATACCCATTACTTTAAAGAGGCTTAAAATTGTATCTATTAACAATAACTCTTCTATTCACTTGCAAGTTAAACCAGAAATAATAAAGAAAATGAAGTCAGTTTATATACACAACCTAAGAGTTTGGAAATAAAGATATTGCTGAGTAGCAAATGGCTGTTTCTAAAACCTTATATGAAAAGAATAAGAAGTACACAAAAAAGAAAATAATGTCCACTTTTCTTAAAATGTGATTATCAAATATCCCTCTCTCTAATACAAGCCTATCTAAGTGAGCTTAAAAGAAGTGGAAGAATATACTTTTTTCCTCATAAGTGCATTTTTTAGCCAAATAATGTACCAAGGGAACGAATATTCACATATTAATTCATTAATTCATTCACTCATTCCAAAAACACTATGTTGTCTGCTATGCACATCAGCTATGTACGTATCACCAAGTAAGTTTTATTTTGAGGTTTTAACTGTTTCTCAGTTGTGTTAACCTGAAAACTGGATAAATAGTTGGGGTCATATTGTGGGGGGTAATACTGTAGATCTCAGTTTATATTACATATACATCAGATAATGAAGTTAAGAGTTGATAGTTTTATGCTGCTTTTTAGAGAATGAGATTAACATGAGACTATCTTGAAAGTTTCTAAGGACTGTGAGAATGGAGTTAAATGGAAATAAAAAGGAAAGTTATACCTAATAATACTTTATTCGCTCTTCAGAAATCTTCAAATGTGGGACCATATATTATGTTCGAAGTTATATTGCACCTAGATGTGTGACAAAAAGATTGTTTAGATTCCTTGTGCTGTGAAGGAAAACATATTTTGTAAGTGATCCATAGATACAAAGCAAATTTATAACTGCTGAAATTATTTATTTCTTATTTTACATACGCATATGTGTGTGTATAATATAATCATACTTACCTTTCAGATTATTGGGCATTTAATAAGGAGTGTATTTATGGAGTTTTCTTGAACTGACTAAGAGAGTGGAATTGAGGATATTTTAAAAATTAAGTAGGGGCTGGCCCCGTAGCCGAGTGGTTAAGTCCGCTGTAGGTGGCCCAGTGTTTCGTTGGTTCGAATCCTGGGTGCCGACATGGCGCTGCTCATCAAACCGCGCTGAGGCAGCGTCCCACATACCACAACTAGAAGGACCCACAACAAAGAATATACAACTATGTACCGGGGGTCTTTGGGGAGAAAAAATTAAATCCTTAAAAGAAAATTAAGTAAATATGTGAAAATATCTATCTAGATATAGATTTAGATTTCGTTTATGCATTTATTATTTTACCTTCATTTTTTAAGGCATAATGTACAAATCATTTACAAATAGCAGTTTTGCATTAAAAAATCAAGGCTTTAGAACTATTACCAAATTATTTAAGCAAGTTATTTAAAATTCTGCTGTCAACTATTACAATTATAATTGTAATTCTGAATGTTTAGACATGTAGTAATAATTGCAGAATGAATATTTATTCCTAAGACAAAAATGGCATTTGCTATTGATTTACAAATGAAAAAAACAAACATTGAGAAATAAGCAAGTGGGTATAAGTCTTCATTCCTACACACTCAGTGTTTGTTTTCACCATTTACCCAAATTCTATATTTACAAAAAACAATGCATAAACAAACAAAACAAAAACACAACTCTTGTATCTTGGTATAAAATTTATATATGTTTGGTTGGTTTAAATATATTTTCAATTGTAACTGCTATTGGATAAAAAAAGCAGAACCCACTCCAGGCTAGGGAGACACTTTCTCTTAGCTGATAATTTTGAAATTGATTATATCTTGATCAGTTGGTCTAGTTAAATAAGCTGCTCTGATATAGAATAGTTTTTGAGAGATATGTAAATTAATTTCAAAGTTTTACATATGTAATTTACATATATATGTTTGAAATGAATTTTCACCAAAATAACATATGTATACAGTGAAAAATAAAATTGGAGAGGATCTTATGAAAAAAGTTGTGTTCTCACAACTCTACCTTTCCACCTCTGACCCACTCCTCTGAGGCAAATTGTTTCATATCTTTCATATTTTAGTTCTTCTGGTGATTGCCTGTATAATTCTTGAAAGTATACCTAGTCTGTCTTTATTGATAGATCAAATTTGGACAGTATATGTTTATGTCCCGATTTATCCAACTTTTACCACCTCTTTTCTTCTCAGCTTTCATATTTATATTCTAAATTTTTCATTTGCTAAGTTAATAGTTTAATCTAATAAAACTCCTTGTCTTGTTTCATACAATTTTGACAATATTTTTTTGAGTCCCCATTATGTGAAAATATGTTAGAAACTTTATCCTTTCATCTACCATTCCTGACAATTTCATGTCCCACTTTCTGTTTATATTCTGTCTTGAAGTCACAATCAAGACTTTCTGGCTGTGTCCCTAAGTTGATTCTTATATTTGAAAACTATATTATGATTATTGTAATATTGTTCAAATTGGGGCCAAGTATTTCCCTAAGATTACATCTTCTCCTTAGCTGTACATTGTCTTAAACCTGAGCCACTCTTAAGTGAATATTCCTAGCATTTAGGATTAAATGTATTCTATTTTTAAAGAATTTATTATTTGCTCAAAGTCATGTTATTGTAGTTTCCTTTAAAAAATATTTGAATTAGACTTTGTTCGTGGTGTGTGTTTCGATTTGGTCTGAGATTTTAGTTTGGTTGTGTGTGTGTATTAATTATTACACACTCTTGTGAGTCAACTTTTCTGTACTCCCAAGCATCATTTATGCCTAGATCCCATTGCATAGAACCCTCCATTCTCCTGGTACATTATTCCATATTCACTCCTTTAACCAATGTTTTTCAGCAATTATTATCAGATATTCTCTTGGGCATTTGGGTTATATCAGTACCCGGATGTACTCTAGGACTTCATTTTGGGACCTCTTTTTTTACTGCTTTTATATGTTAGAGTCCATGTTTTTTAAGATTCTGTGTCTTTTTACTTCTTGAATTTTTTTTCATTTTATTGGAGAATATCTTGAAGTAAGGGTGGGTGTCCCAGAGGCAACATTGTTGAGTGCATCAATGTTTGAATGTGACTTTATTCAATCGGCACAAATTGATTTGTATCCATGTTTTCCTAGACTCCAAATTTTCCTTCAGAAGGAACAGGACATTTCTCTATTGTCTTACATCAATATTTCTGACCGTTAGTCTGATAGTACTTTGTAGTGGGCTTATTTTCTCCCACTTAAAGAATTTAGGATCCATTATTTAGACACGGATTTCAGAAATATCATGAGACTAAGCCTTTTATCCTTTCTCTGCTTTTGAAACTGTTGTCTAGTTGATAATTACTACATTATAATTATTCCTCCCATCTTTTTTTCTGGTTTCTCATTCTGAGACTTTTACCATATTTCTAATCCTAAGTGTTTACTCTTGTTCTCTTACATTTGTTTCTTTCTATTAAGATAACAATATTTTTATGTAAACTTTATATTCTCAAATATTCCTGAAATAATATTTTCTCTAGTCTCCTTAATTATCTGTTTCCCCAGAGGTCATTATTTTTATTTGATTTTGATCTTTCTGTTTCACACTATTGAGTCTCTAAATAAGCCAGCTTACTGACTTTCTGCTTATACTAAGAGAGTAATCTTGAGTAGTTGCTATGTGCTTCCTTTATTGTCATGCACGTAAATCTTTTTTTCCAGGCATTCCTAGAAGGAATTACTGAAGATGCCCTCTAGGAGGGATTGAGGGTATTTCTTGGAGTACGAGGAAGATTTAATCAGGAAAAGAGGTTAAAAGAGAATAGACATATGAGCAAGATACAGAATGAAGCTGTGTAGAGAACAATGGTACATTCATGTTTACTGGAGGGGGAGAGAGGTGACATAGGTTTTGCAGCTGGCAATATGGGCAAGGCCAGGTCATGGGGGCCTTGGCCTTGTTTGAGCACAGATTGGAAAGAGAGTCCAGTTACAAAGCCCTATAATCTTCCAGATGAAAATTAAGATGAACCTGAAGTAGAGAAGAATTAATAAGGAAAAATATGAAAAATTACTGAACTAGGCAATTGGTTGTACGTGGTAGAAATTAAAAAAGAAAGTATACAAAAATGCAAAAAAGAAAGTAATTTGACTAACAGAAAGGAGAGAAACATGGGTCAGGAATGACTCAGGTGTGTAGCTTGGGGGTCTGAATAGGTGTTTCTGCTGTTGATGACTGAAGACCATTCACAAAAAAGAATTGATTGAAGATAAAAGATCACTGATTCAGATTTGAACATGTTGCATATGAGGGGACACTGAGGAATCCAGGTGGAATATGCAACAAATTGTGGGTTTTAGAAACGTAAAGTTTACTAACATAGCTAAGGTTTAAATTATAGACTGGGGAGTCAGTTCCATATAGGTGGTAACCAAAAATATGATAATATAGTAAGAATCAAAAAATTGTGAAATAATCTGAATGAGAAATCTAAAGAAAACTCAAACATAAAAGAGGTAATAAAATAAAGCCACCAGAAAGCTGAAATATGCTTATCAGAAAGTTAGGAGTTGTAAAAGAGAGCTGAGGGTATGGCAACTGAGACGGAGAATACTTTCAGATGGAGGGTGTGGCGGACATTTTCCAGGGCAGGGCTTTGTACCAGTGGCATCCTCTGCTTGGAATGTTTGTTTTCCCCCTCCACTCAGGCTATCTCCTGTTTATCCCTCAGGTCTTTGCTTAAGTATCAGTTCTCAGAAAGACATCTCAGACAAACTCAGTCTTAAGTCAATCCCCACTATTATCCTTTTCATAATAACTGGTTCTTTTATTTAAGTTTTCCTATTACAAGTTTTCCTACATAAGTATGACATTGTGATACTTGTTTGTTCATTCTTGTTTATTTGTTCATTATTTTTCCCTCTAGATTGAAGAGTCATGGAGAAAAGAGGGTTCTTTTATTTTTTTAATTTTTTTTTTTTGAGGCAGATTAGCCCTGAGCTAACATCTGCTGCCAATTCTCCTCTTTTTGCTGAGGAAGACTGGCCCTGAGCTAACATCTGTGCCCATCTTCTTCTACTTTATATGTGGATCGCCTACCGCAGCATGGCTTGACAAGTGGTCCCATGTCCGCACCCGGGATCCAAACCGGGAAACCCTGGCTGCCAAAGCAGAAGGTGCGCACTTAACCGCTGAGCCACGGGGCCGGCCCCGAAGGTTCTTTTATTTTATTTGTCACTATATTTGATGAATTTAGCTCAGTTCCTGACACAGAGTATTTGCTCAGTAAATATTTCTTGAATGAATGAACAGAATTATAGTAGAGTGAGAGGAAGACAGGGAAAGAAAATTTTTCATTGGATTTGAAAAATGAGAGATTATTAGATATTTTATTAAGAATTGTAGGTGGACTAATAATAACGGGAAGAAATTAAATGTTTACTGTGTTGCAGTACTGTGTTAATTACTTTTCATGCATTCTGAAGACAATGTAATGAAGTTGTTATTATTTTCATCTCAATTCTAAACATTAGAAAACAGAGGGCAGGTGAGTTTATGTTTCCGCAGTTAAGAAGTGTTGAAGCTGGATTCAAATCCATGTCATCCGTGTAGATACTCTGATTTTAATATGCCCTGGTTTTAAGGGTTGTGAGTTGAGGAGTAAATGAGAAGTAGTGGAGAGAGTAAGAAGGTACCCTACTTTTGAGAGATTTTATTTTTGAGGCAGATTAGCCCTGAGCTAATTACTGCCAATCCTCCTCTTTTTGCTGAGGAAGACTGGCCCTGAGCTAACATCCGTGCCCATCTTCCTCTACTTTATACATGGGATGCCTACCACAGCATGGCTTTTGCCAAGCAGTGCCATGTCCACACCTGGGATCCCAACCTGGGAACCCCAGGCTGCAGAGAAGTGGAACATGTGAACTTAACCACTGCGCCACCGGGCTGGCCCCTACTTTCGAGAGTTTTAAGGAGGGAATAAAGATTATTTTTTTGGAATATTTGGGGAACATACATCACAGAATCTGAACATATTTATATACTAAAACTAAGAGTTAATTAAATTCTTGTAAATTTTGAAACAAGGAAGTTCAATTGATGATGTAAAATCATCTTAGTTGACCATGTAATGATAAGTAAAGATGGCACTAAAATAGTCTGGGACTGAAATAAAAAGGAACACATTAGGGGTGGACATAATAAATTTGCATTTGTCAAGGGGCACAAAGTTAAAAGACTTTACACATAAAGACGTCAGGGTTTATTTTGGAGGGGGGCAGGGTGTAGGAGAAAAGACCATATGCTACATCAGGAGACCATGGAGGAATAAAAAACTGATCTTTCCTAAAATGCTGGGGAAATATAAAGTATTGGGAGTGAAGAAGTGAGAGAGCAGCTGGTGGACTGTCTCCCAAATTTCACAGTGTTCAGAGTGGAGCTCATTCTGACCAATCAAATTGCACCTGGGATAAATAAAATTACCTCCAAAGAGTTATAAATTACTTTTATGAGGTGTCCATTACATATTATTTAGCTATCACATTGCATAATAGAGGACCTTGAGAAAGTATTAAGATATTAGAATTGTTTGAGACTTGGACTGGTCTAAAGTGTGATGTTATCATTCCCCATCTGCGGCCTATACAAAGACAAAAACAGAAGAAAAGAAAATGTCTCTAGCATACGTCCAGTTAACTAATATTAAAATACTAATATAATGACGTTTACGTAGCACTTTATATTCAAAATTGCTGTAAAACTGGGTTTGAAGAATTTTGGTGGTTAATATGTAAGCAAACAATCAACATTTTTAAAATTTATTTTTGCATACATTGTGTGTTCTCAGCTCAGTATAAGTTACTGTTGTGAATATATAAAAAATAATAATAAGATGGAGCATGACCTTTGCCTTCAAGAGGCTAATAATGTACATGTAGCAATAGAGGAAAACATAAAATAATTAGAGAATATTCATGAGATAAACTGTGAAATTGAATTACATGTACAGCAGAAGAAAAAGTAAGGTCAGTGTCAGAGAAATTAATCAAAAGAAGGCTGCAGTCAGGTAGATTGGACTTATTCTGGGTAACGGGAAATAAGTAAGATTTAGATAAATGGAAGGAAGGTGAGTGAAATCACAATAGAATAATACCTGGAGCCAAGGCTTGAAGGTGACAAAGGGCAAAGGTCCTGAAGGATGTAAATGCTTCGGCAAGTAACTGAAGTCATCAGACTACAGTCACAAGCAATTGTACAAAAATCTCAGCAAAAAAGAACCAAAGGCACTGTAGCAGATATCCTGACTGCTTGCAAAGTTAGGAGCAGCAGACCGGCCAGATGGGACTGCAGAAACCAGAGATGGGGTGGATCTTTTTAAAAATAGGCACCAAGCTACCCATTAAATTGAAAAGCAGAGCCCAGGATGGTGACAGGTTTTGAAAAGAATGGGCAGAAAGAAACATAAGCCACAATTTTGTTTTTCAGAGCCACACTTGTACAAATGGAAAATATCTTCAAATATGAAAAATGAGAGTGTGGAGCACAACACTCAGAGATCTTTATTTTCCAATTTGAATTTTCTCCATATTTTTGTAGTTCAAGTCTTACATGAAACATCATTAATTATGTCAAATATTATCTTCTGATATGTGATTGTATATTTAACTTCTCTAATGAGTTAAAAAGTAAGCTTTGGCTAATAGCCAAATACACAATAAATAGTATTCATGAGAAAATAGTGCTTTTTAAGGTGACTGACAGCACTTTAAAAATTTACATCCACCCTGCTTATGTTAAAAATTATTGTAGTAATTTTTATTTTGTCCTACTTGTTACTCTTCTCATGGCTTAGGGATGACTCATTTCTCTGAAATTTTTTACTCGTTTTGAATTATCCCTTTCATGGATGCTGGATTTTAAAATAAATCATGACTGAATTGATGGGTAATTCAGTTAGATATATTAGATATCGTGGTAGTTCACCTAATTTACGTAACTGATAAGTCAACATGAAGTTGATTGAGAATTTCATTGTCAATATTTCCTAGCATAAGAGATATGAATGAATGATTGGATGAATGAAAAAATAAATATATAGATTAATGAATGAACAAATAATTACAGCTCATAAATGTTTTTATGAGATTATCTAATGCTAACGAAATGTAAGAAAATTGTAATTGTAATTCATTTTCCTCCTTTCCAAATGGGATAAAATATATTATAAAAAATATATAAGAAAATGAATTTGTTATTTGTTACAGTGATCTTAATGAATGTTAGATGGAAAAAAATGAGTAGTCAGAACTTTTCTTTATGCTGCAATGATAAGAGGTTTTGTTTTTATTTGGTCCTTCCCAACTCCACAGTATGACAGGAGTAAAATAAAAATGGAAAAACTGAATAGATCATGATATAATGAGTTAACAAATGATTTCACTTTGTTTTTACTATTAAAATGTTTGAGAGGATTATTGCTATTATTCAAAAGTGTTTTCTTCCAGAAACATTATATAAAGCCAGCCTAACTTTGTTACCAGAATCTTACTAAGACCAGAAGAAAACTATACTACTTCTATCATATTAATAGATGAAATAAAAAAGTGTTTAAACAAAAAATTGACAAGTGGAATATAGAGATATTCAAAAAGAATAAAATATGAAGCCTGAACTGGCTTTATTCTAATAATGAAAGGTGGTATATAATATTTGGAAATTAATGATTGTAATTCAACATATTAATCAAAAAACAGAAAAATCATGTGATCATCTCATAAACACAGAAAATATATTTCATAAAACTCAAAATAATTTTATAATGAAAACACTTATCCAATATGCAACATTTAGGATGTTTTATTCTGATGAATATCTTAAATAATTATACAGCAAATGTGATGAAATATCACAAATTTTCCTTTCAAATTGACAAGGGTGACTGCTTCTTTTTGGCATATATTTTGGGCAATACAGCAAGAGAAAGCAAGAGTGAAGATGAAACGTATTTGCCTGTAGTTTCAGATGACTTGAGAAAATCCAAGAAAATCCAAAATAATCTATAGGCTAATCATTAGAATTTAAAAGTAAATGTTATAAAATTCATAGATTCCAAGTCCGAATAACTATCCAATCTGATTTCTACATACTGAAAACAGAAAAATTAAAAAATTTGAAAGATATTGAGTTTTTTGTTTGTTTGTTTTTGGTGAGGAAGATTGGTCCTGAGGTAATATCTGTTGCCAATCTTCCTCTTTTTGTTTGAGATAGATTGTTGCTGCACTAACATCTGTGCCAATCTTCCTGTATTTTGTATGTGGGATGCCACCATAGCATGGCTTGATGAGCGGTGTGTATGTTCGTGCCTGGGATCTGAACCAAGGAACCCTGGGCCACTGAAGCAGAGTGTGCAAGCTTAACCACGCCACTAGGCCAGCCCCAAAAGATACTGTTTTCAATAGCAACAAGATTATCAATTACCTATGAAATAATCTAATGAACAATACATCAGAATTCTTTAATCGGAAACATATACAATATTACTGAGAAACATCAAAGAAGATCTAAATAAATGGAAAGGTATGTTACATTTATGGATTGCAATATTCAATTTTCAAAAGATACCAGTACTCTCCATATTTATCTATTGATCCAACGCAATTCTTGTTAAAATATGTTTTTTTTTCCAGGGGATTAACAGGCTAGTTCTCAACTTTATGTAGAATATCAAAGTGGCAAGTATAGCCAAGACAATTTTAAGGAAGAACAACAAAAATGAGGCTTTAAGCATTATTATTAAGTGACAGTATTTAAGACCACGTAATATTGGTGCATGAAGAGACAATTTCAGAACACTCACAGTTATATAATGTCACTTGATTTATGACAATGATGACCTTTAGTACAGAAAGGAAGTGATGGAACCTTCAAAATGATGTTGGGTTAATTGAATGACCATACTGACAAAAAACAGTTTTGACTTGCCATCATACACAAAAATTAATTTTGGATGGATTGTATATCCACATGTCAAAGGTAACAGTAAAACTCTAGATGTAAATATGAGAATATATTCATGACATAGGAGTAGACAAATAATTTTTTTAACAAGACACATGAGGAATTAAACATAAGGGAAATATTGACAAACTGACTTCATTAAAATTAAGAATATCTGTTCATTATAAGGCATCAAAATGAGAGTGAAATTTCAATTAGAGTGGGTAAAGATTTTTGCAATATATTTATCTGAAAAAGTATTCCTACATGGAATATACAAAGAACTTAAAAACTTTAGTAACGTAGAGGACAGCCCCAAAGAAAAAAGAACAAAATACTTGAAGAAGTACTTCTTTAAAGCACTAATCTCTATTATCAATACACATATAACACGATGCTCAACTTCATTAGTAATCATGAAAATAAAAATTAAAATCAAAATTAGATGTCATTGCTCCCACCAGAATGCCTAATTATGAAAAATGCAAAAAATATCAGGTATTGGCAAAGACATAAACAACTGAGACTTGCAAATTGGTGTGGTGGTGGATTGATGAGAGTGTAATTTACTTGAACTGCTTGGAAAACAGTTTACAAAGCTGAGCATACATGAGCCTATGAAGATTTTATAAGTATGTGTACATATGTGCACCAAACACAAATGTGCACATATGTGTGCCAAAAAGGACATACTTAGCAGCAGTATTCTTGGGCAAAAAAATTGTAAACATTCCAAATATCCATCAACTATAGAATGACAGATAAATATTGGTATAATCATACAATAAAGTACTAAACAACAATAAGAAAAAACAAACTGTTTCTAGACAAAATGTGGATAAATCTTATAAGCATAATGCAACCCCCCCACAAATATAATGTTTTATTTCAAATCAGACAAAACTAATTTATTAGGTAAAACTAATGGAAATCAAGATAGTTGTGATTAACTTTACAAGGTGGTATCCATGTAAGTTCTGGTAATATTCTATTTCTTGACTACAGTGCTGGTTATTTAGTAGAATTTCATCAAATTATAAAAGTTAGAGTCTCTGCATTCTTCTTTATTGATTATGTATTAGTTTCCTAGGTTTGCTGTAGCAATTACCACAAATTGGGAAACTTAAAACAACAGAAGTGTATTCTTTCACAGTTCAGGAAATTAGAATTCCAAAATCATGGTGTTGGTAGGATTGGTTCCTTTTGGAGGATTTAACAAAGAATCTGTCCCATGCCTCTGTCTTGGCTTCTGGTAGCTGTCAGCAATATTTGACGTTCCTTGGTTTGTAGCTACGTCATTCCAATCTTTGGCTCTATTATCACAAGGCCTTCTCTATGTCTTTGTATATCCTTTTCTGTCTAAGTAAACTCATTGGAGCTAGAGCCCATCTTAATTCCAGTATGAACTTATCTTGAGACTTACCTTAATTACATTAACAAAGACCCTATTTCCAAATAAGGTCAAATTCTGATATTCTGGGTATATATAAATTTTGCGGGGGCACTATTCAACCCTTTACAGTTATGTTTCAGTAAATTGTTTACTGAGAAATAAATACTGTAAAAATAATACTCAGTATTAGGTTAATCCAGTGTTTAATGTTTACTCATGGGGCTGCATTAGTTTAGCTGAGCTATTTTATGGGATAATAGAGTTTATCATTAGTAAGATCATAAATAAGTATATGTATTTTGTGACAAAAAAGTTCCCATCATATTGAAGAATATATGAGTGTCTTCCAATATTTGTGCTAGAAATTGCTTATTTTCTCTTTTCTCTGATAGAATAGATTTATAATTTTAAATTTGATAAAATGGAAAACCAAAACTAAATAATTCTGTGAATATTGATTAATTTTAGATAACTGAAATTATAAGCTTAAAATCAGTGACAATAGGATGAATGTACTGCTAATCTAGTGTTAATAATTCTATACTTGACTATGCTATGGAACTGAGTGTGATCTTTAAAGTTGAAATTTGAAAACCAAAAAGACTGTATGTCCTCTGTGTCTTATACTGGCACCTAATTTAAAAAACCACCCCAAGCACATATCACATTAAGGACACTAATCACATAAACATGTCATTACAGCTTTCTTATAAAAACTCATTTTTTAAATTCTAGAGACAGTTTTGGATTTAGTCCTTATCTTCTCACAAACCAATTCCTTTCATTTTTTATATGGAATATATTCATCATGACTTTCTAATATGTCATATTAGAATAAAGAATTCTATCTTGATTTAATCCATACAGCTTTTTAAACTAAATCTCAATTTCCTAATTAAGAAAGGAGTGCTTTAGCATTGCTGGTTTATATGCATACCAAATTACCTTATCTTGGTTATATGATGTTGTTTGTAAGCTCTGGAGATACTAATGCTAATTTCATCTTTGTTACATTCTTGGATAATCTGTTCTGAGGCTTTGTGTATTGCTGACATACAACTTTCAGATTTTATTTTTCCTTAGTGGAGCTTGTTGTTTAGTCTTGCTATCGCTAAAGCTTGTTATCGTTTATCCTGCTCATTCAGCTGCAAGGTTCAATCCTGTCCATCATGCTCTCTAATGCCCAATGTCTGCACTTTCTTGCAACTTTTTGTTTTTGTTTATTGGCATAAGCTCTTCTTCCCCTTTGGGAAGATAATAGCTGGTCTTATGGTAAGAATCATTTAGATATTCTCTCACTTTCAAAATATAATTTAGCCTTTCTAGAGAGAGAAAGATAAAAAGAAAGTAATGGTCTTTTTCAGTAATAATATGTTTAAAATGGGAAATTAGTTAGAGAAAACTATTACAAAACAAATTTAGTCAGTATAGATTCATAGCATCAAGGCAACCAACACATAAAAGGTGTTTTTAAAAAGCAAGTACAAAAAAAAACCATTGGCCTTTCAAACTGTCTAGGAAGATAAGCATGAAACAGAATTGTCTCAAAAAATCTTCACCCCTGGGAGTGTGAAGATCAGTTAATAAATTTATGTGAAATTGGACTGTCATCCCAAAATGCACGGATTACCAAAAATTATTTGTTAAAACAGCCTGCTTCAGATAGAGAAAAATCTTCCATTTTACATCATTTTATGTAGTGTAACAAGTGATTAAAGACAGTTCTAAGGCGTATGACAGATGTTTAGGTGTCGCATTACATATCACCTTGGCACGTGCCATTCCGGGCCTCCAGAAGTCCTGCTACTGCAAGCACCTGCAACTCTCCACCTGATGACTTTCCAACAAGCATTTAGTTCAAGAGTAGGCTAGAAATTTTGGGAAAATGGATGCCCAGTGACCAGCCCTCATCCACTGACAGACAGTATAGGAAAGTAATTACAGCAGCTTCCTCATGCCGTGGGTGGAACAACACATATTTACCTTCTAGCCCAGAGTTTCCCAGGTCTGCACCCTGGCAGCATCAGCATCAGCTGAGGTCTGGTTAGAAATACTAGGGGCCCATCCAAGATCATGGAGTCAGAATCTCTGGGGGACAAGCTTCAGTATCTGCTTTAACCAGATCTTCAGGTAGTCCTTATATCTGCAAAAATTTGAGAAGCATTATTTTACACTAGGAGTCAGAATTTTTTTCTGTAAAGGGTCATGTGTTAGTTTCTTATTGCTGCTGTAGCAAATTACCACAAATTTAAGTGGCTTAACACAACACGATATTATTATTTTACGATTTTGGAGGTGAGAAGTCCAACATCAGTCTCACTGGGCTAAATTCAGGTTTCAGTAGGGCTAATTCCTTCTGGAGGCTCTAGAGAAGAATGTTTCCTTGCCTTTGCCAGCTTCTAGAGGTCACATGCTTTCCTTGACTTGTGGTCCTTTTCTTTATTTTCAAAACCAGCAGCGACTGTTTCTGTTGTCACATTGCCTTCCTCTATCTGGCTTTCCTGCATCCCTCTTAGAAAGACCCTGGTGATTACATTGGGCACACAGGATAATCAGAATAACTTCTACATTTCAAGGGCCTTAAATTAATCACTTCTGTAAGGTCCCTTTTTGCCAGGTAAGGTAGCATATTCACAGTTTCTGGGGATTAGGACATGGACATCTTTGGAAGGGGCATTATTTAGCCTACCACAGGCTGGATAGTAAGTACTGTTTGCTAAGAGAAAAAATTGAGAATATTTTGTAGGTACTTATTTAACAAGAGAGAAAATTCATGCCTTGCCTCATTTTCCTGGGATGTGCCATCCCAGGTGGTGGGCATACTTTGGCTCAGCTGGAGAAATTCTCCAGAGGAAGAAAAACTGGCTCAAGAGGGGTACATGGTAGCGGTAATTGTTGCTTACTTCCTCATAAGTTTCATTCTCTACCCCAGGAATAGTTCAGATCCCCATACTCCCTTTTCTCCTCCTGAACAGTTTTGCAAACTCAATTTCGGTGGCTGGACAGAGATGAGGTGACTTTCTGAGTCCCAGACACCCAGACTGAGATTCCAATGCTGGGTGCCTAGAAGTTGACAACAGAGGAGTGCCTGATGTGAAAGTGGCAACTGGCTCAGGCCCTGTGCAGCAGTAAGGTGCAGCCATTGGCTTGGGAGGCAGGTGCTGGGAGCAGAGGGAGAAATAGGGGCAAAGGGGAGCATCTAGATTTTAGTCTCTATGGCTCACAGTGCTAGACTGCTGGAGCGGTGCCCCTGACAGCAGGAGGTACAAAAACAGGCAGTGTCTAGATTTGATCCAAGGGCCATAGTTCAATGATCTCTGTTGTCCATCATCTCCCAGAAGTCACCATTGGGGTTGAGCTCCAGTTGCCCATAGTAGAGACCTGCTCATATCATATTCAGTAAGCTTCATTTATTTCCTTCTGTTTCCTGTCTCACTGCCTTTCCCCTCACCAATGCTTCCTGTAACAACTTCCCAAATAAACTACTTGCACTTAAATTCTTTCTTCAGGAGCACTCCTCAGATAAACAACTAAGACACGTTGTGAACAGAGATGGTAGAAACGTTTTTTAAAGTGAATTCTGTTTGTCAAATATATATCAATTATAAACTTGAGTACTCATGTAATATCAGGTTTTTGGTAGATAGAAAGATATGTGCTTTTTTTCAAATACCTATCTTTTTCCACTTGTTTTTCTATTTGTATGTTGGTTTGCTTATTGTGATGGAACTGTGTATAGATGGGAGAGTATAGTAATATTAATAAGGAAAAAGCCATAGAGAGCGCTAAAAGAAGCAACCAGAGGGGAAAATTATCTAGGACTGTCAGAAAATTAATAATGACTAAAGGACCATTCTGCACCACAATTTGTTGTTTGACCTCTAATGCTTGAAAATGATTCTAGAAGAATAAAGAGCTGGTCACATTTTGCTCACTTGTCAGGATATTTTCTAAGTCCACTAGCAGCCAGTGCTCTGTTGAAGGCATAAATAATATCTTTCTAGTGCAAAGTCAAAATGCAAGTCTGAAGTCAGAAAAAAGGCTTGCTTTCAATTAGATGAAAAGAGGGACCATTTTAAAACTAACTTCATATTTACAACAAGGTAGTTTTCCTATCGTAGGGCAAAATAAGAATAAGATACCAAAGACGAAATATTCAGAAAGGCAATTCATACATTTCATTTATGACTTAATCTGTGTTGGTTAGGAAATAAAATCCAAATTTTTAATCCAACACTAAAGAACATTATATATCTTTTTTAAAAATATGTGGCTAATGCAACAAGAACCCACATCTTACAAGTTTTAACTAATCAAGCTAACAGTTTTCACAACATATCCTCTTCTAATATCATAATTAGGAAGAAACATTTCATGTAGTACAATTGTCACCAGCTAGATTCCAATTTAACTATAATAGCATTAGTGAGTAACAGGGCATGGAAATGAGCTCTACAAACTGGCAGCATAGGAAAAAGATTTTATATCCACACTCTAGAATGTGATCACTACCGTCTTAGTGCCTCTGTGATTGCTCAATTTCTTGGGTGAAAAAAACTTAACATGTTTAAACAATTAACATTTAAAGTGAAAAATCCAAGTCTACATAGAGTCAGAGTTTGAGTCAAATATACAATACTTCATGTCTCCTTTCCCCTCGCTACCTCATATACACATAACTCAAAACAAATAACACCCATTGTCTCAATTAATAGTAAAATTCATACAGACTAAAATATCAGTTCATCCATTTTAAGCTATTTTACTGTCTCAGATTTTTTGTATACTTTGTTATATGCAGGTATATAAAGATTAAAGATTCAGACTTAGAAATCTACAACGTAGGGATTTATGCAGGTACGAACAAGGATACGGTGATGGAAGTAAATATATTTATTACTTCCAATAACTTTTGGACACTTGACAATGAGGTAATTCCCAAACTGGGAAACACTTTTACTATCTTTCCAATGTACATTCTGAAAGGGGAAATTTTAATAGCATATCCACTAATATATTTGACTGTTTAGAGAATAAATGGAATATTGTTTCTATAAATCAAACCACAAAAATTGAAGTGCACTAAATTTTGACCTGTGATGAGTTATTAATTAAAGATTAACATATCTGTGTATCTCAATAGAGCAGAAGCAGTTGAATTTCAGAAAATTTGCAAACGTGAGATATTTGCATTCTTAAAAGGGACCATGGATAAGAAAATAATTGAGAAACAATTCTCTCTGAAGATTGTATACCCATGGAACTCTGATTTTTAAAAGGAACCAAATAATGTAGCTTGTTCCAAAAGTATGATTGACTTAGTATGTTGACGAAGTTTCTTGCAGTTTCTCTATGACCAATTAATAGGCATATAATGGCATGTGTCTTCTATAACATATGGTACCCTTTTGGCGAACATTTACTGTATTTGTTGCTCCCATGATAACTCTTCAAATTATCTAACAAAGAACTGTCTACACAATGGGTAGAGACTGACAATTTTTTTAAGTCTCACTTCTTAACACAATGTCTATCAGTACTCAGCTTCTCTAGTGTTTTGCTTATAGGAATTCTAATTAGAGAAAGCACAGCTAAACTAAGTCTTATTTTAAAAGATAACTTTTCATTTTCTATATTTATTGTTTAAAATGAGATTGCTGGGGCTGGCCCCGTGACCGAGTGGTTAAGTTCACGCGCTCTGGGGCAGGTAGCCCAGTGTTTTCTTGGTTCAAATCCTGGGCACAGACATGGCACCGCTCACCAAACCATGCTGAGTCAGCGTCCCACATGCCACAACTAGAAGGACCCACAACAAAGAATATACAACTATATACTGGGGGGTTTGGGGAGAAAAAGGAAAAAAATAAAATCTTTAAAAAATGAGATTGCTAATGTCTATATTTATATTAATTTTTATGCTATTTTTATTTTTTGAGATGTAATTAACTACAATAAAGTTTACGTATTTATAGTGTCCAATTTGATAGGTTGTGACAATGCATATACCTGTGAAATAATGAACACAAGATATTAAGCCATCTCCATAACGTGCAAAAGTTTCTGTGTGTCCCCTTAGTAATCTACTCTCCTATCTACTCATCCTCCACCTTTGCCAGCCAACAACTGATCTTATTTCTGTCATCCATTAGTTTGAAGTTTTCTATAATTTTCTACCTATTAGGTCATATAGTGTGTACTCTTTTTTATGTGGCTTCTTTTGTATAGCATAGAGATGCATCCAAGTTATTGCATGTATCAAAATATTTTTCCCTCTCCCCTCTTTCCTCTTTCTTCCTCCCTCCCTCCTTCTTTCCTTAGATGAGTAATATTCCACTGTAAGGACATAATACAATTTGTTCACACATTCACCTGTTTGTCCATATTTTGGTTGTTTCTAGTTTTAGGATATTATGAATAAAATTGCTATGAAAATTTTTGTCCAAGTCTTTGTATGGGCATTTGCCTTTTTTTTTTCTCTTGGGTAAATACCTTAGTTGGATCACTTGGCAGTGTATGTTTAACCCTTTAAAGTTTAAATCAATCATCTTATTATTTGTTTCTATTTCTCCAGGTGTTCATTGCTGGCCTTTTTCTCCCATCTGTCTTAATTTATATTAATTGAATATTATTTATAATTCCATATATCAACTTTGTTGACTGATTAGCTATAAATACTTGCTTGGTTGCTTTAGTGGTTAAGAATTTACAATATATAACTTTAACATTTCAAAACTCCAAGTGATATTATACTACTTTATGAATAGTATAAGAACATTATAATAGTACACTTCCATTTATCCCTTCTTAGCCATTCTATCATTGTTGTCATCTGTTTACTTTATCATGTTATAAACTCTACACTACATTATTATTATTTTTATTTAAACAGTAAATTATCTTTTTTCCAATTTTTAAAATTGTGGTAAAATACACGTAACATGAAATTTGCTATCTTAACCATTTTTAAGTGTCCAGCTCAGTGGTATTAATTCATATTGTTGAGCAACCATCATTACCATCCTCTTCCAGAACTCTTCATATTGTGAAAAGAAATTCTGTATCCACTAAACAATAAGTCCTCATTACTCCTTCCCCCTGGAGCTTAGCAACCACGATTCTTTCTGTTTGTCTTCATGATTCTGACTACTCTAAGTACCTCATGTAAGTGGAATTATACAATATTTGTCTTTTCGTGACTGACTTATTTCACTTAGCATAATGTCCTCAAGGATCATCCAGGATACAGCATGTCAGAATTTCCTTCCTTTTTAAGGCTGAATAATATGCCATTGCATATAGAACATTTTTCTTATTTGTTCATCTATCAGTACACAGTTGGTTCACTTCCTCATTTTAGATATTGAAAATAATATTGCTATGAAGGTGGTTGTAGAAAAAAATTTTGCGATCCTCTTTTCAATTCTTTGGGGTATATACCCAGAAGTGGAATTGCTGAACCAAATGTTAATTCCTTTTTTAATTTTTTAAGGAAACACCATACCGTTTTCCACCTGTATGTACAATTTTGCATTCTGACTAACATGGACAAAGGTTCCGATTTACTCAAAAATGTCCCATGTGCACTCGAGAAGGATGTGCATTCTTTTGCTGTTGGGTAGAGTATTCTTTATATGTCTGTAAGATCTGGTTGGTTTATTGTATTATTCAAGTTCTCTGTTTCCTTACTTATCTCCTATCTGGTTCTTTTGTTTATTATTGAGAGTGGGGTATTAAAGTCTCCAACTATTACTGTGGAGCCACCGATTTTGTCAATGTTTCTGCTAAGGTTTGCTTCATATATTTTGATCGTCTCTTATTAGGTGTGTAAATGTTTATAATTGTTGTATCATGGTTTATTGAATCTTTCATTAATCTATGCTGTCTTTCTTTGGTTTTTATTACCTTTTTAAATTTTTTAAGTCTATTTTGTCTGATATTAGTACAGTCACTCCCGTTCACTTTTGGTTACTATTTGAATGCAATATCTTATTCCATCCTTTCATTTCCAACCCACTTGTGTCTTTGGATCTAAAGTGAATCTCTCGTAGACAGTATATAGTTGAATCGTGTTTTTATTTTATCTATTCTGCCAATCTCTGTGTTTTGATTAGAAAAAATAATCCATTTACATTTAAAGTAATTACGGATAAGGAGGGATTTACTTCTATCATTTTTCTATTTGGTTTATATTTGCCTTATAGCTTTTTTGTCCCTTATTTCCTGCATTCCAATCTTCTTTTGTGTTTAGTTGATTATTTGTAGTGAAACATTTAAATTCCTTTCTCATTTCCCTTTGTGCATATTCTATAGCTATTTTCTGTGTGGTTACTATGGGGATTGCATTTAACATTCTAAAATTATAACACTCTGAGTTATATCAGTTTAACTTTAATAATACATGAACACTCTTCCTTTCTTTCTCCATCCCTACCCCTTTCAGTTGTTGATGTCACAAAATTACATCTTTATATGTTGTGTGTACAAAACCATAACGTTATATTTTGTAATCCTTTAATCTTTTAAATGATGTGGAAAAGAAAATGTAGAGCTGCAAACCAAAGTTGCAATGATATTAGCTTTTAGACTTGTAATTGTATCTTTCTTTAAAAAACTACTAGTTTCTTAAATTATGTAGAAAACAAAATGTAGAGTTACCATCATTGTTATAATGATATTCGCTTTCATAATTGCCCATATATTTGGCTTTACTGGACATCTTTATTTATCCATGCATCTTTGAGTTACAGTCTAGTATCCTTTCATTTCAACTTGTAGGAATCTCTTTAGTATTTCTCGCAGAACAGATGTTGTGGTAACAAACTCCCTCAGATTTTGTTTGTCTGATAATGTCTTAATTTCTCTCTCACTTTGAAGTATAGTTTTGTTGGAAATAGGATTCATGGTTAATAGATTTTTCTGGGCTCTGTGGCTGAGTGGTTAAGTTCACATGCTCCACTTACGCATCCCCGGGTTTCACTGGTTCTGATCCTGGGCACGGACATAGCACTATTCATCACACCATGCTGAGGCAGCATCCCACTTGCCACAACTAGAAGGACCCACAACTAAAAATACACACCTATCTACTGGGGGCTTTGAAGAGAAAAAGGAAAAAATAAAAAATATTTAATAGATTTTTCTTCTTTTCAAACTTTGAATATGTCAGCCCACTCTCTTATGGCTTCCAAATTTTCCATTTTTCTGATGAGAAGTCTGCTGGCAATTTTATTGAAGATCTCTTGCATATGACAAGTCACTTCTCTCTTGCTACTTTCAAGATTCTCTCTTTCTCTTTGGCTCTTGACGGTTTGATGACAATGTGTTTTGATGTGGGTATCTGAGTTCAGCCTGTGTGGATTTGATTAAGCTTTTTGGATGTTTATATCCATATCTTTTATGGAAATTTTGGTCATTATTCCTTCAAATATTCTCTCTTTCCCTTTCTCTCTCTCCTCCTTCTGGGACTCCCACAATGTATATGCTGTTCCACTTCATGATGTCCCATGGCTCTGTTCTCTTTTCTTTCATCCTTTTTCTTTCTGTTCCTGAGACTTGACAATTTCCATTGTCTTTTCTTCAAGTTTACTGATTTTTTCTTCTACTTGCTCAAATCTGCCTTTGAACCGCTCTGGTCAATTTTTCACTTCTGTAATTGTAATTTTCAGTTCCAGAATTTCTTTTTGGTTTCTTTTTAGATTTTTTAATCTCATTATTGATATTTCTATTTTGTTCATACAGCATTTTCTTGAGTTTCTCCATATCTCCCTTTAGTTCTTAGGGCATCTTTAAGACAATTTTTTAAAAGTTTTGTCTAAGAGATCTGCCATCAATTCCTTTTTCCAGTTTCTGTTGGTTTACCTTTTTGCTTTGACTAAGACATATTTTCCTGTTTCTTTGTATGCCTTGAGATTTTTTGTTGAAAACCATACATTTGAATCTACTTATGTGGTAACTCTAGAAATCAAACTTCCCCCTTCCCCAGTGCTTATTTTTTTGTTTGTTCATTTTTATGTTGTTGGGTTTTTTTTATTTTTATTATTGTAGGCTGTCTCTGTTCCAAGGATCATCCTGAGGTATGAACTTAAAGTGTTCTCAGGTCTTCTCTGAGCCTTGCTCTTTCTTTGGGTGTGAATGGTGACTTTCTAATTTCCCCTGTATATGCGGTGGCTTTTGAATGTCCTTGTCTTTAATATGTTGCTCCCAAAAAGAGAAAAAGAGAGAAATGAAGAAGGGAACAAAGGCACCAGACCTTTACATATTCTGGAAGTCACTTCAGCTAAGTGCCTTGCAACAACAAGAAGGGGTATGCCACAAAGGCTGTCTGCCTCTGTGTGTGCATTTCCATCATTGGAAGCAGCAATAATCAATCAGAACACAGATCTCTGATATTTGGAGAACAGAGTCCTTATTTCACACTCTGACTCATGCAAGCTGCATGCAAGCTGTCCAGGAACATGTACAGTGCTGCCTGACCTGAGCTGGAGCATGGGAATGGGTAGCTACTACTGAGCAAAGAGAAATTAACCACAGTTTATCTTTCAAGACTTCCCTGGAAGTTGCAAGCCTACAGTAGACTCCAGAGGTCCAAAATAGTTACATAAGACTGATTCTGTCAATGCAATTATTGTCTAGGTGGGGAGACAGATTTATGGTGCTTCTTCATCTGTCGTCTTCCCAGAATCATCTTTTAAACAGTGAAAAATCTTTTAAAGATAATTAAATGATAATTAAAAGTTATGGTATATTTATCTATGTATTTATCATTTCTAGTGGCCCTCATTCCTTTTTGTAGACCCACATTTTCATTTGTTATCATTTTTCTTCCCTCTGCAGGAACATCAGTAACATTTTGTGTCTTGTGGGTCTAATGTTGATAAATGTTTTTGAGCTTTTGTTATGCATATTTAAGACATTATTTTACCTTTATTTATTTATTTTTTTGTGAGGAATATTGGCCCTGAGCTAACATCTTTTGCCAATCTTCTTTTTGCTTGAGGAAGATTGTTGCTGAGCTAACATCTGTGGCAATCTTCCTCTACTTTATATGGGATGCTGCCACAGTGTGGCTTGATGAGCGGTGCTAGGTCCGCACCTAGGATCCAAACATGTGACTCCTGGGCTGCTGAAGAGGAGCACATGAACCTAAGCACTATGCCAATATGCTGGGCCCCTATTTTGCCTTTATTTTTGAAAGACATTTTTACTGGGTATAAAATTCCAAGTTAGTAATTCTTTTCTTTCAGTACTTTGAATGTATTGCTTTACTGTTTTCCCACTGGCATTGTTTGTGATAAGAAACCTGCTGTCATCCTATCTCTGTACCTTGGTACACAACATTTTCCTTTTTTCTGGTTGTTTTTAAGATTTTAACATTGGTTTTGAGCAATTTGATCATGATGTGACTTTGGATAGTTATTTTCATGTTTCTTGTGCTTGGGTTAATTGGACTATTTGGATCCGTGGAGTGTATAGTTTTCATCAATATTGGAATATTTTCAGCTAATATTCCTTCAGAAGTTTTTGTCTGCCTCTTCATGTCTCTCCTTTTTTCTAGAAACTCAAATTACATGTATATTAAGTCAATTGATGTCAAGCAATGTATACTTTTTCATTTTTTAATCACTTTTCAGCATTTTATTTTGAAGTTTATATTTCATTTCCTTCAATTTCATGAATATTTTCTGTTGCTATATCTAATCTGCCATTAATCTTATTTAGTGTATTTTTGTTTTTTATTTTTGTTTTTGGTGAAGAAGAATGGCCTTGAACTAACATCTGTGCCAATCTTCCTCTATTTTGTATGTGGGATGCCACCACAGCCTGGCCCAGTGAGCAGTGTGTAGGTCTGCACTTAGGATCCAAACCCATGAAGCCTGAGCCATTAAAGTGAAGACACGAACCCAGCCACCATGCCATCAGGCTGGCCCTGCTCTAGTGTATTTTTTATGTTTGCCATTGTAATTTTGTTCCTCTATAAGTTAAATTTGAGTCATTTTTTTATCTTCAGTATCTCTAATTTGAACCTGTGAAATACAGTTATAATAACTATTTTAAAGTCAATGCCTGATCATTCTAGTTCTTGTGTTAGTTCTGAATCACTTTTAATTGATTCGTTTTCCTCTTCATTATCATTGTATTCTTTTACCTCTTTGCATGTCTGGTAACTTTTGATTTATTGGTAAGCATTTGTAAATTTTATTTTGTTGAGTGACAGATTTTTTTTTCATTTCTATAAATATAATTGAGTTTTTCTCTGGGACTCAGTTACTTTATCTGGAAAATGTTTGATACTTTCTGGTCTTGTTTTAAGATTTGTTATGTGAAAAAAGAGCAGGCATTTACTCTATGCATATTTCTGTTACGATCTTTCTGAGTAGTCCACCCAGTGCTCCATGAATTATGACGTGGTTGTTCTGCCTTGATAAATATCTGTTCAAATCACTTCTCTCTTGGACAAATGAGAATTTATTCTTCATACTGAAATTGTTTTGTCGTTTTCTTCAATTTCTTCTCTAAGCCTAGTCAACAATCCTTACGTTTATTTCATTATTGCTTTCCATTTTTGTTGTTGCATTTTAAAGTTGAGTCTATTTCTTTTAATCTTTCCATATGCTATTTTGAGTATATTTAAATTAGTTTCATTTGTGAATGGTACAGTTTTCTTCAAGTTGGTGATTACTTTTAGGGGTATTTCATTACCTCAAATGTTTTGATTCTCCTTGTCTGTTTTAATTTTATAATAATTTTGTATGAAGATGATCTTTATCATTCTTAAATATTTCGTGGAAAGGTTCTACTTTAAGATTATATTATCAGTATATTTAAATTAGTTTTATTAGTAGATAAGAGTTGTATTGGTGGGGACAGTAAATTTTCTTAACTGGAAAGCTAGGATCTCATTTTCTTCTCTATTGTTAAGGTAAATTTGTATGGAATCTATCTGCCATTTTTATTCCTGGGAAATTCATGAACAGATTCTTATTTTAAAAATGCCATGCTTTGTAAGTACAGTGAAAGGCAATTTCTTTAAAAAATAAGGAAGTTCTTGTTCTCTTTTGTTTCTTCACTATGCATTTCATTTCCGTTAACTGACTCATCTCAAATGGCCACTTACACTCCTCTATTAATCCCCTTCTTCTGCAGAGCACTGTTTCTCCAGAGTTTCCACCTCTAACCCACTAAATTCCAAATTTCATCCCTGGAGCACCTGATGTGTATTACCAATTTCCAGACTTTTGTTCACTAATTTAGTATTTAATGTTGAACTTGCTCTTTCTGGGGACATTTATGTCTGTTCATTGACTTTAATTTCTATACCCATCCTCTTTTCATGGAATCTCCTAAGCCTCCTGTACTTGGCTGAATAATGTCCCCTCAAAATACATGTCCACTTGGAATCTGTGAACATGACCTTATTTGTCATGTTGTAGATATAATCAAGTTATGATGAGGGCCAAATCCAACGTGACTGGCCTCCTCATAAGAAGAGAGGTATTTGGACACAGACCCACAGGAGAGAACTCTGTGTGAAGACAGAGGCAGAGAATGGGGTGATACATCTTCAAGTCAAGTGATACCAAAAATGGCCAGCAACCACCAGAAGCAAGGAAAGAAGCATAGAACAGATGCTCCCTCAAAGCCTCCAGTAGAAACCAATCTAGTCAATACCTTTATTTTCGACTTCTGGTCTTCTGAGCTGTGAAAGAATACATTTCTATTGTTTTAAGCCACCCCATTTGTGGTAATTTGTTACAGCAGCCCTAGGAAATCAATAAAACTCCCTTCCCTTATTCTTCATGTCCATAACGTTGCAGCTGAGGCTGGAGATTCAGTTGTGTATCTATTGGAATATGTTGTTTACTTCACAAATTAAAATAGTAAGTTCATGGTACCCTCTATCTCCAAGTAATGGTGAAGGTTTAGGTCATGTGAGATTGTATAGTGT
The DNA here is from genome assembly GCF_041296235.1 of Equus asinus. NCBI lineage: Eukaryota > Metazoa > Chordata > Mammalia > Perissodactyla > Equidae > Equus > Equus asinus. The sequence goes on from NC_091807.1 coordinate 5,143,966, forward strand.
TATGGTGTTTGGGAAGTGTGTGGAGAGTTTTAGGTTTATGTGGACACAATAAACTTGAGGTCCTTGCTTTTAATTATCTTTTTAAAATGTGTCCAAAGATGATTATGGAAAATGAAAGATTTTCCAGAGAGTGGACCCAAAGTCTAAAGAAGACAACAGATTTGGGATCTATTTCCAAGTAGGGGGAAATGACCTAGTCAAGATTTCCTACCCTCAGTTTTGAATTTTCTCCTTATGTTTCCCAGAAGTATTTCAAAATTTCTATGAACCACTGACTATTGTAAGCTTTTCACTCTTCCCCTCTCTTGGCATAATTACTTATTGTGGCTCTCCTATACATGTTCACCATTGTATTTTGGTGTGTGGTGAGGAAGTAACTTTCATTTTTTTGTAGTGTTGTTGTTATTGTTATTATTTTAGATGATAGATTCCAGAAGATATGAACCATATCCAGACTCGAAGTGAGGATTGTGAGATCCAGGCAGGATGCAATGATTGGATGGACTTTTGCAGTAACTCCTTTGTGAGGGCATGTGTGATCAACATGGCAGACTGAACTATGTTTTACTGTGATCCCCAATTATTTGCCTCCTATAGGAGGATAATACATATTTTCCCATTGCCATATGAATTATAGTGCCCCACCCACTGTGGAAGAAGACTATATCCATACTACATTAATTTGGGGCATGACCATGAGATGTGATTTGGCCATTTGAATGTGGACCCATATGACTTACAAGACACTTGAGTAGCAAATATATTTTTGAGATTCTATAAGCTATTTTGATTTTATTCTTTACCAATAGCAGAGCTGTCCCACATAGAGGTTGCCCGTTTAGTCCAACATGGAAAGAAACATGGAGCAAAGAAACAGTTGCAGACATACAGTCTCTGACAAGGAATGTTTTATGCCACCGAAGTTTGGAGGTTGTTTGTTGTAACAGTAAATCTGTCTAATATAGTCTTTAGAAACTTAAAGAATGAAAAAATGACCACAAAACTAACTAAATTTAATAGCTGGCAGATGGGTAATGGGTAGAGTAAAATTTTGTAAATCCCTTCATCTTTTACAGCTTAGATGGAATACATATTTTTCTAACTGAAACATTAGGCTAAAGATGGAACATATGGGTGTGGGCCCCGTGGCTGACTGGTTAAGTAGGCATGCTGTACTTCGCTGGCCCAGGGTTCACTGGTTTGGATCCTGGTCATGGACCTCCACATCTCTCATCAAGCCATGCTGTAGCAGCATCCCACATAGAAGAACTAGAATGACCTACAACTAGGATGTACAACTATGTGCTGGGGCTTTGGGGAGAAAAATTAGAAAAAGAAGCATATGATTACTACCATTTAATATTTTTTCTTAATCTTCTTTCTTATTTATATTGTTAAGTATTAGTTATTAGAAGTTTAGCAAATACATGCCCATTGCAATGGAACTTTGCAGAAACTCACATCATGATTTAGAGTCCCTTTCCACATTCTCGAACTGGGATATCCTTGTTATTTGCTCTGGGCAATAAAATACAAGTGAAATGACAGCAAATCTGTTCTGCATTTAGGCCTCAAGTGGTATTGAATACTTATGCCTATCTTCTGGGACTCATGTTATAACTGTGAGAGCAAGCCCAGTATAGCCTTCTGGAAGATGAGAGACAGAGAGATGCTGGAGCCATCCCTCATGGACTTGTAGGAGCAAATTGTGTGCATCTTTTTCCAACTTCACATTCAGTTATATCCCATTGGTAGAATGAAATGACTTCAAGGCTGAGTACTGATCTACCTTTGTGGGTCAAAATGTTTTCTCAATTTTATCTGTTCATGCTGGGTGTTTTTTTGAATGAAATATATATTTTTTAATTTATCGCAGTAACATTGGCTTATAACATTACATAAATTTCAGGTGTACATTATTATGCATTATGATTTCTGTGTAGATTGCATCTTGTTCACCACCCAAAGACTAATTACCATCCATCATCATACACATGTGCCTAATCACCCTTTTCGTGCTCCTCCCTCCCCACTTTCCCTCTGGTAACCACCAATCCAATCTCTGTTTCTATGTGTTTGTCATTGGCTGTTGTTATCTTCTACTCATGAGTGAGAACATAGGGTATTTGACTTTCTCCCTCTGACTGATTTCAGTTAGCATAATACCCTCAGGGTCCATCCATGTTGTCACAAATGGCCAGATTTCATAATTTCTTATGGCTGAGTAGTATTCCATTGTGTGTATATACCACATCTTCTTTATCCATTCATCCCTTTATTTGCACCTAGGTTGCTTCCAAGTCTTGGCTACTGCAAATAATGCTACAATGACCATGGGGTGCATGTATCTTTATGCATTTGTGTTTTCATGTTCTTGGGAAAAATACTCAACAGTGGAATAGCTGGATCATATGGTAGATCTATTCTTAATTTTTTGAAGAATCTCCATACTGTTTTCCATAGTGGCTGCACCAGTTTGCACTCCCACCAGCAGTGTATGAAGAGTCCCTTCTCTCCACATCCTCACCAATACTTATTGTTTCCTGTCTTGTTAATTATAGCCATTCTGATGCGAATGAGGTGCTATCTCATTGCAGTTTTGATTTGCATTTCTCTGATTGTTAATGACATTTAACATCTTTTCCTGTGCCTGTTGGCCACCTGTATATCTTCTCTGGAGAAATGTCTGTTCAGATCTTTTGCTTTTTCAATTGGGTTGTTAGATTTTTTTGTTGTTGAGATGTATGAATTCTTTGTAGATGTTGGATATTGACCCTTTTTATCAGATATGTGGGTTGCAAATATATTCTCCCACTTATTAAGTTGTCTTTTCATCTTGTTGATGGTCTCCTTTGCTGTACAGAAGCTTTTTGGTTTGATGTAGTTCCATTTGTTTATTTTTTCTATTGTTTCCCTCTCCTGGTCAGACATGATACATGAAAATATGCTCCTAAGACTGATGTTGAAGAGTGTACTTCTTATGTTTTCCTCTAGAAGTTTAATGGTTTCAGGTCTTTTATTCAATTCTTTAATCCATTTTGAGTTATTTTTTTGTATATGATCTAAGATAATAGTCTACTTTCATTCTTTTGCACGTGGTTGTCTGGTTTTCCCAACACCATTTATTGAAGAGACTCTCCTTTCTCCATTGTATGTCCTTGGCTCCCCTGTGTAAAATTAGTTGTCCATAGATGTGTTGGTTTATTTCTGGGCTCTCGATTCTGTCCCATTGATCTGTGTGTCTGTTTTTGTGCTAGTGCCATGCTGTTTTGGTTACTACAGCTTTTTAGTATATTTTTAAATCAGAGACTGTGATACCTCCACAAGCTGGGGTTTTGAATCACGCAACTTTTTAACGTTTGAAGTCCCAGAATTTCTGAAGTCTTTTTATTCTCTTTTATATCTACTTGCAAACTGGTCACTTTTTTCCGAGCTTCTCTCTTTGTTTTAATACAGTTCTTAATTCTCTCACCAGCAACTGAAACACACTACCAATATTTATTTCCTGATATTTAGATCTAAAATTTTCTTAGGTACTCAATCTTCCTTCTAAATTATTTCAAAGGATTTTATCAAATACTTCACCAATGCAATTTTTAACTTCTGATAAAAGTTCTATTTTACAATCTATTGAATTTATAACCAATTCTTCATAATTTATTTTTTAAGGTAGCACTCTACTTTTAATACCATGAACTGGGTGTTCATCTCCACTCTGTATTCTCTCAAGAACATAATTTGATGTAAACATTACTGTCTGCAAAGATGTAGGTTGCTGTGGCAGTGGAAAGGGGACATTGTAAATTATGCCCTCCTTCTTAGAGGTTTCTACCCTAAAAAAACTTGAGTAGAATGCCTAGTGTGGCAAAGAGTAATACTACCATTTTCCAATAAAGAGGAAAAGCAAATTCTGAGAATAGCAATAATGATTACCATGATAGCTATTAAAAGGACAAAGAAAAGATCACATATACCAGATAGAAAGAATGACATGATTAAAAGGAAGAAAGACATGGCAGCTATTTAAAAAAATGTTAGTTTGTTTTCTAATGCATCGATATAATCATATGCAGAGTCCAAGATTGGATATAAAAAGAGAGCCAGCATTTGGATGCCTGCCACAGAGAGAACATCAATGGCGGGTTAGTCTTAGCAAGAGCAGCAGGGATAAAGTGAGAGCTGTAGTAACTCTCAGATGAGTAACCATACATCCCTTTCCACTTCGGCATGGGAGAAGGAAAACCAGAATACCGAGAAGAGAGAGAGTAAAAGAGCTGCAGCCTCACTCTCACTCTTGGGATAGCTGTCTGGCTAATTTTGGGGGAAATAAGGATGTGGGCATTGAAATGGTTGAGATTTAAGCTTTAAAGTTGGCCAAATGTTTTCTATAATTGAAATGACCAGAAAGTTAGAAGTGTGCACAAGAAATGTGTTAAGGTGGAACTGAAAAGGAGATTTTAAAAATATGCCTGAAGGCAGTGTTTTGATACAAATAAAATGGGTACAGAAGATTTTTGTTATTGGCAGGCAGTTATGTTCTAGAATGTCACCACAAACCATGAAATAGCAAATCGAGAACAATTGCTCCTAGAGAAAATACAGGGTTAGATTCCTGACAACCTCTGCTCACAACATCTTTATTAACTGATCAATGTATAACTTTGTTTTGTGTGTTTCTGTATGAAAACATCTTATTTAATATACATTGTTAATTCATTGGCTTTGAATTCATGGAAAATAGCTCTATAACTCCTGAATGCAGTTTATCTAACGTGCGTTGTCTTTGTACGGCGCATCATAGACTTGCACTAAGCAACACTAGACAACACTTCAGCATTACACTTGCAGATCATTTTAAGAGGCAAAACCAACCAAAAAAAGCACAAATATGTAAAAAAAAACAGAAAGCCTGGCATCAAATACAGAGAGGGCTATGACAGGAGGAAGGATGATTGATTTGAGGCTATTCCACTCCTAGGTATGAGATATTGAGTGTACTTGGGTTCTAAGATTTTTTTTATTGAGTTCATAATTGTTTACATCATTGTAAATTTCAGTTGTACATTATTTCTTATTCATCACCATATACATGCTCACCTTCACCCCATGTGCCCACCCCCATCCCCTTCCCCTGATAATCACTGAACTGCTTTCTTTGTTCATGTGTTTGTTTATATTCCACATATGAGTGAAATCATATGGTGTTTGTCTTTCTCAGTCTGGCTTAGCATAATACCCTCCAGGTCCAACCATGTTGTTGCAAATGGAATGATTTGGTCTTTTTTAATAGTTGAGTATATATATATATATGCCACATCTTCTTTATCCAGTCATCAGTCAATGGGCACTTGGATTGTTTCCATGTCTTGGCCATTGTGAATAGTGCTGCAATGAACATAGCAGTACATATGTTATTTTGGATTGTTGATTTCAAGTTGTTTGGGTAGATAGCCAGTAGTGGGATACCTGGGTCATATGGTATTTCTATTTTTAGTTTTTTGAGGAGTCTCCATACTGTTTTCCATAGTGGCTACACCAGTTTGCATTCTGACCAGCAGTGTATGAGAGTTCCTTTTCTCCATACCCTCTCCAACATTTGTTATTTTTAGTCTTAGTAATTATAGCCATTTTAATGGGTGTTAGTGCAGTTTTGATTTGCATCTTCCTTATGATTAGTTATGTTGAACATCTTTTCATATGCTCATTGGCCATCTGTATATTTTCTTTGGAAAAATGTCTGCTCATATCCTCTGCCCATTTTTTGATCGGGCTGTTTGTTTTTTTGTTGTTCAGTTGTGCGAGTTCCTTATGTGTTATGGAGATTAGCCCCTTGTTGAATATATGATTTGCAAACATTTTCTCCCAGTTGGTGGGCTGTCATTTTGTTTAGATCCTAATTTCTTTTGCCCTGTAGAAGCTCGTTAGTCTGATGAACTCCAGCTTGTTTATTTTTTCTTTTGTTTCCCTTGTCTGAGAAGATATTATATTCAAATATATCCTTTAATTTGATGTCAAAGAGTGTACTACCTATATTATCTTCCAGGGGTTTTATGGTTTCATGACTTATCCTGAAGTCTTTGATCTCTTTTGAGTTGATTTTTGTGTATGGCATGAGATCATGCTCTACTTTCATTCTTTTGCAAGTGGTTGTCCAGATTTCTCAACACTATTTATTGAAGAGACTATCTTTTCTCCATTGTGTGTTCTTGGCACGTTTTGTCAAAATTTAGCTCTCTGTAGATGTGTGGTTTCATTTCTGAGCTTTCAGTTCTGTTCCATTGATCTGTGTAACTGTTTTTGTACCAGTAACATGCTGTTTTGATTACTATGGCTTTGTAGTACATTTTGAAGTCAGGGATTGTGATGCCTGCAGCGTTGGTCTTTTTTCTCAGGATTGCTTTAGCAATTCGGAGCTTTTGGTTGCTCCATATGAATTTTAAGTTTCTTTGTTCTATTTCTGTGGAGAATTTCCTTGAGATTCTGATCGGGATTGCATTGAATCTGTAGATTGCTTTGGGTAGTATAGACATTTTAGCTATGTTTATTCTTCTGATCCATGTGCATGGAATCTCTTTCCATTGTTTTATATCATCATCTATTTCTTTCAATAATGTCTTACAGTTTTCACTGTATAAGTCCTTCATGACCTTGGTTAAATTTATTCCTAGGTATTTTATTCTTTTTGTTGCAATTGTAAATGGAATTGCATTCTTGGGTTCTCTTTCTGTATATTCATTATTAGAGTATAGAAATGCAACTGATTTTTGTAAGTTGATTTTGTACTCTGTAACTTTACTGTAATTGTTAATTTTTCTAAGAGTTTTCCCATGGATTCTTTAGGGTTTTCTGTATATAAAATCATGTCATCTGTAAACAGCGAGAGTTTCACTTTTTCACTCCCTATTTGAATTCTTTTTATTCTTTTCTCTTGCCTAAATGCTCTGGCCAAAAACTCCAGTATTATGTTGAATTGGAGTTGTGATAGTGGGCATCCTTATCTTGTTCCTATTCTCTGAGGGATGACCTTCAATTTTTCCCCATTGAGTATGATTTTGGCTGTGGGTTTGTCACATATGACGTTTATTATGTTGAGGTTATTTCCTTCTATCCCCATTTTGTTCAGTGTTTTTATCATAAATGGCTGTTGGATCTTGTCAAATGTTTTCTCTGCATCTATTGAGATGACCACATGGTTTTAATTCCTCATTGTGTTAATGTGGTGTATCACATTGATTGATTTGCAGATGTTGAACCATCTCTGTGTCCCTGGTATGAATCCCACTTGGTCATGATGTATGATCTTTTCGATGTATTGCTGCATTCAGTTTGCCAGTATTTTGTTGATGACTTTTGCATCTACAGTCATCAGAGATATTGGCCTGTAGTTTTCCTTTGTTTGTGTTGCCCCTGTCAAGCTTTGGTATCAGAGTGATGTTAGCCTCGTAGAATGTGTTAGGAAGCATTCTGTCCTCCCTAATGTTTTGGCATAGCTTGAGAAGGATAGGTATTAAATCGTCTCTGAAAGTTTGGTAGAATTCTCCAGGGAATCCATCTGGTCCCGGGCTTTTATTTTGGGGGATGGTTTTGATTACCGTTTCAATCTCTTTACTTGTGATTGATCTATTCAGATTATCTATTTCTTCTTAATTTGGCTGTCGGAGGTTGTAAGAGAGTAAGAATTATCCACTTCCTCTAGATTGTCCAATTTTGGCATATAGCTTTTCATAGTATTCTCTTATAACCCATTGTATTTCTGTAGTATCTGTCATTATTTCTCCTCTTTCATTTCTAATTTTATTTATCTGAGCTTTCTTTCTCTTTTTCTTTGTAAGTCTGACTAGCGGTTTGTCAATTTTATTTATCTTCTCAAAGAACCAGCTCTTTGTTTCATTGATCCTTTCTACTGCCTTTTTTGTTTCAATTGTATTGATTTCTGCTCTTTTTTTAATTATTTCTCTCTGCGACTTTGGGCTTTTTTTGGTCTTTTTCTAATTATGTTAGGTGTAGTTTGAGATTGTTTATTTGGGATTCTTCTTGTTTGTTAAAGTGAGCCTGTATTGCAAGAAATTTCTCTCTTAGTACTGCTTTTGCTGCATCCCATATGAGCTGGTATGGTACGTGTTCATTTTCATTTGTATCCAGATATTTTTTGCTTTCTCTTTTAATTTCTTCAGGGATCCATTTCTTGTTCAATAGGATGTGGTTTAGTCTCCACATTTTTGTCCCCTTCTTAGCTTTTTTCTTGTAATTAATTTCTAGGCTTATAGCATTATGATCAGAAAAAAATGCTTGTTATTATTTCAATCTTCTTAAATTTTTTGAGGCTTGCCTTGCTTCCCAACACATGGTCTATCCTTGAGAATGATCTGTGCACACTTGAGAAGAATGTGTATTCTGCTGTGTTTGGATGGAGCATTCTCTATATTTCTATTAAGTCCAACTGGTCTAGCTTTTAACTTAATTCCACTGTTTTCTTGTTGATTTTCTGTCTAGATGTTCTATCCATTGATATGAGTGGAATGTTGAGGTCCCCTACTATTGTTGTGTTACTATTGACATCTCCTTTTAGGTTTGTTAATAGTTGCTTTATGTACTTTGGTGTTCCTGTATTAGGTGCATATATAGGTGTTATGTCTTCTTGGTGGAGTGTCCCTTTGATCATTATATACTGCCCCTCTTTGTCTCTCCTTACTTGTCTTATCTTAAAGTCTACTTTGTCTAAGTATTGCAACACCTGCTATCTTTTGTTTGCCATTAACTTGGAATATGGTCTTTCATCCCCTCATTCTGAGCTTGTGCTTGTTGTTGGAGCTGAGATGTGTTTCCCGGAGGCATCATGATGTAGGGTCCTGTTCTTTACTCCATCTCACCCCTCTGCATCTTTCTGATGGAGAATTCAATCCATTTACATTTTGGATGATTATCAATATATGAGACCTTAATGCTGCCATTTTATCACTTGTTTTCTGGTTCTCCTGCATTTCCTTTGTTTCTTGTCCTGTGTGTTTCTGTCTACCAATTGAGTTATGTAGTTTTTTATGTAGTGTTTCTTTGTTTTCTCCTTATTTATTATTTTTGTCTCAGTTCTGCTTTTTATTTAGTGGTTACCATGAAGTCTGTATTCAAAATATCATAGATAAGATAGTCCATTTTCTGATGGCATTTTATTTCCTTAGACTAAACTGATTCAGTCATTCTTCTTCCCCTCCTAAGTTGTATTTCTCAATCTTATTCCATCTTGTGTTGTGCATTTGTGGTTAAAATGACAAGATTATCTTTGTTTTTGGTGTTTTCCTTCCTTTTTATCTTTGATGTTATACTTGAGTAATTTGCTCACCTCTTCTGATTTTCTGATTTTGTCTACCTATTTATCTCCTTACTCCGTGCTTTGTAACCTCTGTCTCCCTTTTTTCTCAGGTATGAGGCCCTTCTTGAGAATTTCTTGTAGGAGGGGTCTTGTAGTTATGAAATCCCTTAAATTTTGTTTACCTGGGAAAGTTTGTATTTCTCCGTCATACCTGAAGGATGTTTTCATTGGATAGAGTACTCTTGGCTGAAAGTTTTTATCCTTCAGAGATTTGAATATGTCCTTCCAGTCTCTCCTGGCCTGTAAGGTTTGTGCAGAAAAATCTACTGAAAGCCTGAAAGGGGTTCCTATGTAGGTTATTTTGTTTTGCCTTGCTGCTTTTAGTATTCTTTCTTTGCCATTCACTTTTGCCAGTTTCATCACTATATGCCTTGTGGTAGGTCTTTTTACACTGACATATTTAGAAGATATGATAGCCTCTTTCACATAAATTTCTACCTTGTTCCCCAGGTTTGTGAAGTTCTCTGCTATTATTTCTTTGAACACCCTTTCTGCTCCATTCTCCTTCTCTTCTCCCTCTGCAATTCCTATAGTTCTTGTGTTGCATTTCCTAATTGAGTCATATTTTTTGGAGACTTTCTTCATTTGTTTTTAGTCTTAGTTCTCTTTCCTCCTTTATCTGTAGCATTTAAATATGTCTAACCTTGATTATGCCAATTTGCTCCACTATCATGTGCACTCAAGCATTCAGGAAATCCATATTTTGTTTTATATCATTGATTGTGTTTTTCATCTCCAATATTTCTGATAGATTCCTCTTTATAGTTTCAATCTCTTTTGTGAAGGAGCTCCTGAACTCATTGAATTGTTTCTCTATATTCTCTTTTAACTCATTGAGTTTTTTGATGATAGCTATTTTGAATTCTCTCTCATTTAGATTATATACTTCTGTGTCCTTAGGATTGATTTCTGGGTACTTGTCTTTTTCTCTCTGGTCTGGAGAGTTAATATAATTTTTCATACTGCTATGTGGTGTGGCTTTGTTCTTTTTCTTCCTGGTATTATTTGGTCACAGTTACAACCTACTGCCACTGAGTGGGGATCAAGAGCCATGGATTCTGAGCACTCTGCATTCTGCTGGAATCCCAGGGATCGGAGCCATTGCTGGGTGGGTGGGGAGGAGGGTTGCTTTCTTCTGCATGCTTTTGCAGGCTTACTTGCTCTGCCCTCACTATCTGCTCTCCTGGCGTATTGGCTTGATGAGGTCATTCCCTGCAACAGCTTTCATCCCTGGTAGGAGACTTCCCCATAGGCTGAAGGGACCTCAGGGATCTTTGATGTTCCCATGAACAGGTTTCCCCTACTCCCTTCCTTCCCTCTCAGAGGTTACACCCAGTCCCAGATTGCAGCCCTTTGTGAGGGAGCAAAGTTTTCTCTTTCCCAATTCCACTTCCTGTGAGGGGGCTCCAGCCTCTCCACCCTCTGACATATGGCTGTGTGGGTCTCTCACACATCTTTTATGTTGTGTGGATGCCCTATGTTGGCGTATGAATGTCTTTTTTGTTGTATCATGGATGAGAGAGATTGCCTGAGGAACTCACTCTGTCGTCAGGCTGACATCACTCCTTATCCAGATTCTAAGATTTTGTAACATTGTGTAAAAGTTCAAGATTCTAAAACGTATTGTGAGAGAATAGCACAAGATATTTCTGTGGTTGGAGTAGGGAGTTTGAGTTTGGCATTTGTAAGAACAACTTTGAAAAAAATATACTTTTTGTAAGGAAGATTGGCTCTGAGCTAACATCTGTTGCCAATCCTACTCTTTTTGCTTGAGGAAGACTGTTGCTGAGCCAACACCTGTGCTAATATTCCTCTATTTTATGTGAGATGCCACTACAGCATGGCCTCATGAGTGGTGCACAGCTCTGCTCCCCAGACCTGAACCTACAATCTGTGGGTCGGCAAAGCAGAGTGCATGAACTTAACTACTATGCCTGCTGGCTGATCCCAATAATAATTAATTTTGAACAAATAATGGGATAAACAGCTCAAAAATTTTTAAACAATTACAAAAAGTCACAAAGATTAAAAAATACCAGTCCCTTTTACTTAAGTCCTCCAACTACTCACAATTCATTTTTGGATGACAAATATTGTTATGCAGAGAGAAGGAAGTTAGAAGGACATGGCATTTGAGAGGGACCTTGAAAGCTTTTCTGGATTTGCAAAGATGGAGATGGATTATCAGTGCATTCGTAGAGACATTATAAGAAAATCTTGATTGAATGAAATCACCAAGAGAAATTTTTAGGAAGCCTGAAATAAGAAAAAATTGCCCATTACAGATTTAGTGAGAAGGTCTAAGTTACATGATCATAATACAATTCTCTTTTATGTCATGAGTTAAACATGCCAAGGAGTAGAAATTATATCAGTTGATCTCAGAAGTGTATTCTCAATTTTCCTTCACTGTCAGAAGTGTTCCTCAATATCCAATGAAAATCTCTACCTATTAATTTTATCCCAGTGATTTATTTTAGTAGGAAAAGGATTATGAAAGACTACAAGAAAACCAAATCAAACAGTAAAAAGAAATTAATAAAATACAACCTTGTTTGAATTTAACAGTTATTTCTGATAGTTTCAAAAGCCTTCGGGGTTTTAAACAAACTCAAGTGAAATAGTTCTACAGTCCCATGAAGTAGGGGCAGGCATTATAATCTCTATATTACAGCTGGGAACCTGGAGGCACAAAGCCATTTAAGTGATATGTCCAAGGTCACGGAGCAAGTCACTGGTGAGACCAAAAATAGAATCCCAATTCTTCAGCAAGTTCTTTGTTCAGGAGACCATATTGGTTCTTTTATTACTTGAGGATAAAACTTAGCTTTATATCAGAGGCTTTTTTTTTTTCTTATATGCCAACCTAAAAATCAAAGTTTAAAAAGACCATTGAATTGATACTAAATCAAATCATATTTCATGCTTGAGATTTTCAAGTTTCTCCTAGAAAAGTGTTTTCTTGTTATTTAATAGGAAAATATCCATAGGTAGTTTTTCACTGTTATCATCTCAATTCATAAAACTTTTCTCACTCCCCTAAATATTTAATGGCTCTATTTAACAATGAATATGTTCTGGTTTCTGCACAAGGAAATGCAAGCCATAGTAATTGGCTTTTCCTTCAGACAGCTGAGTCAGCAAGAAATCAGGTAGCCTATAGAAAGCTTTTTATTTGCTATCAGTTTTTTAGAGTTTCAAGCCATTGAAATATATTGAAAAAATCTAGGAGGCAACTAAACCATGAAAATTAACCTTACATCTGCTTTATATGACTCTTGAACCTCTAGATTTGTAATTCCTTATCTGTGACTGCTTAAACAATTTTATGGTTCATAATGCTATCGGTGCAACGGTAGGAAAGCAAAGCGGATTGTAGTCTTCGGTACATATGAGTCTAAAAAGTACTTGTATTTTTCCAGTCATGAAAAGAATCTTTTTCCCCTCTTGTGGGAATCCTTGAGAGCTAGACATTCTACTTTTTGAGCTTTGTATCTACACACAGAGAGTTGCTGAAAAATGATTTTATAAGTTCAAGGTTATTAAGTATTTTTAAAGAAATATATGTTCACATACACTAATATTACAGATATATTTTGCTCTCTTTTTTATACATATATGAACGCATGCATATAAGAACTCACATCTATGTTTAGATATACAATATTCTGTGTTAGAATTATATGCAATCATAATACAATAATAGATAACATTTAGTAAGCAATTATTTGTGCCAGGCATTCTATGAAAGTCTTTACAACTAATATTTCATTTATCTTCATCACAACATTATGAAGTGACCATTATTATTCATCCCATTTACTTAATGAGGAAACTGAGACACTAAGAGCACAAGTCAATTACCCAAAGTTATACAGCTTTTAAGTGGGAGAGTAGGGTTATAAACACAGGTGGTCTAGTTTTCCTACATTATGTGTGAATAGAAATTATCTTTGGACATGTGAGTAAAATAAAAAATATAAAGTCTAGAACTTTAGTCAAAACTGACTAAATCCGTAAACTGAGATCCAGAGAAGAGAAATATTTTCCAAACTTTGTACAGCTAGCCTGTTTCCAAACATGGAGTATGACTCAGGTAGCATTCTACTATAGCTGTCATAGTTGGCATCATCAGATAATGTCATAAATTGCAAACCAAGTAGGAACTATCTTTTACATCAATTATGCAATTAATATTCAATTTTTCCAGTGACATTTTTCCAGCTGAGATAATTTTGAAAATTAGGGAGATAAAATATTTTTCATTAATTTACTTTTCTGTTGAGGTTTATGAAAGTTTGTGTTTTACCACATATAGGGACTTCCATACTTCCTCATGGTTGGTATTCAACAACTTTTATCACTCTCATTCATTATTCAAACTACTTCTCTCTAATGTTACAGAAATACCTTTTGCTAAGACACAGATCTCCAAAAAGCTACCCTCAACGGAACATCTTAATATTTATCTTAGGGAAATTTTTTTTGCTGGATTTGACACTCTTCACTCTTCCCTTCCTTCTTTGAGTTTGATTCCATTCTATTCTGGCCCCATTGCAACTTTTTAAGTCTGTGTGAGCAATTCTTTAACAAATAATCATCTTCCTCAAGGTTCAGTCTGTAGAAGCCTTCTTTTCTTAGTTTTTAAACACCCCATGGGTGAGCGTGATCACATCTTTTATAATAAGCATCTTTGGAGAATTCTGTGTGTGTGTGTGTGTTTTTGTGGGTATATGCACACACACACATATGAAAGAAAGAAGGCCAGTGAGCTTCAGATTCCATTTGTCTGCTGTACTTTCTCAACTCAACTATCCACAATTGAGGCTACTAAACACTTAAACATGATGGTGAGAGGTATCCCTATAGGAACATAACGCCTAAGCTGAATCTTGAGAGGATTTAGTTGTGCGAATGTATCTGGTATAAATGTTTTATAGTTTTATTTTTTAATAACTATCCTCAAATGGTACCATGTTGATAAAAGTTCACTAAAATACCAGATTCAAAATCTTCCCAGGTCTCTCTTAGTTTCTAGACTCATCTCACTCAAGCCTTTGACTTGCTACAAGTTGAAGCTCCAGTTGCAAACTCAGCAGTAAGTTTTCCTCCTCTACCTTTCTCACCTCTAGCACAGACCACCCTTACCCTGGGCTATAGAAAGATGGAGTTAAGAAGAGAGAATTATGCTCTGTGCTTTACACACTTCCCTTTCCTGCTTCTTTAGGTGCTAGTTCCTCTTGTGTGTTGATGCATTAGTAAGAAAAGGGAAAATGTTCAGTATTTCCTTACTTCCATGAGCAGGATTTCACTCTTTTCCTTATTTGGATATAACTATTCTATTCCTTGTCTGTGAGTTCCAACACACAATGATGATGAGTTCCTTCGTGTGCAGCTTCCTTAGGCATTTTTACATTTGTAGGTTTAGCCTCACCTCTTAGCTAGCCTTTGGCTGATGATCTTCACACTTCATTCCTCCAATGCCTATGTTCCTTTTGTTCCATTATTCCCCACATCTGTAGGTGGAATGGCAAGAATATTACCCTCAAGTCTCTATCCTTCTAGGTATGGTAAGCCCCTGCAGAATGCTTCTCTATACACTTAGAAGAGATGTTCACGGCTCCCTCTATGTCTTGAAGCCTATCCATACATGCACACACACACACATACACACACAGAGACAAATACATACATTGTCTCTCTCTCCCTTTTGCTCTCCTTCCAATTCTCCTTTCTTCTCTTCATTAGCACAGGAGCGTATCATTAAGTTCTTCTTCTAAGCAGATGCATAAATAAAGAATGAAAAGTATTTCCTCTTCTTGAAGCCTCCATGAATTTTCAGGAAGGAATCTGATAGAGCCCCAGTCCATGTCTTCAAAGTAGGAAAGGCTCACTTTCCATAAACAGGGATCTCTCCAAAATGTCAATTGCAGTCTTATTTTCCAATTTTCGTTCTGTAGTAACTGGTGGGGATGAGTAGGGTTGACACATGTGCATTCTCTAAATTGTATCTCCCAATAATTCCAACCTCTGGTGGCTCTCTAAGTTTAGAATGTGAAGTACTTCAGGCAGTCTATTCTCAGCTTAAGCCATAATTCTTGAACAACAGAAGAAATCGTCAACATCTTGTTACATTTGATCACTAGAAAGACAATTAATGGGAGAAGAATTAGTAGTTGCAAAGGCCCTGAAGTAAGGAACTCATCTGACATTTTAATGCAGACTCTGCCTTCATTTTTGACATTTAACTGCTTACAGATTTCAAGTCCTATCACTTCTCTTCCCTTCTGCCCCACAACTGGCTAAACTGATAAAAAAGACTGGGTGCGCTCTTATTTGGGAGGAGCAGGAAATTCAAACCATGTGAACCCTAGCCCATTCACGACAGCTCTCACTCCCAACTCCATCCCCTAACCACAATAAAAGCCAAACTAGGCCCTTTGTTCTCCTAAGCTGCTGCTTTTGGACCTACCTGGGAGATTTCCCTGCTTTCTAAAGAAAGCTTCATTATATGAGTAATAAACCTTTTCACATTCTCTTAATTTTTTTTAATAAATCATTTTTATTGAGGTATAATTGACATATAACATTATACCAGTTTTAAGCATCCAATATAATTATTTGATATTTGTATATATTGCAAAATGATCACAATACAGATCTCCGACTACACCACCAGGAAAAAGGAAGAGCTGTACTTGCAGCTGACCCAGAGAACAATCCTCATGATGGGCCGTTATGTGAACTCCATCGAGGACGTGTCTTGGAGGAACATTGTGAGCCTGGTGGGCATCAACCAGTTCCTGGTGAAGACCAGCACCACCAACAACTTTCAGCACGCCCACAATATGTGGGTGATGAAGTCAGCGTGAGCCCCACTGTCAGGGTCACCGTGGAGGCCAAGAACCCAGCTGAGCTGCCCAAGCTGGTGGACAGTGTGAACCACCTGGCCAAGTCGGACCCAGGGAGCAGCACAACCTCAGGGAGTTGGGGTCCACATTAGCACAGGGGCTGCTGAGCTGCACCTGGAGATCTGCTTGAAGGACCCGGGGCAGGACCATGTCTACATTCCCATCAAGAAATCCGACCTGGTTGTCTCCTACCACGAGTTACTCTCTGCTTGCCCAGGTCCCACAACAAGCACTACCGGCTGTACATAAAGGAGCTGCCCTCCTGACAGCTTGGCTGAGGGCGTCGTCTAGGGCGAGGCGTCCCCCTGCTAGGAGCCTCCCTGGCGGAGAAGCACGAGTGGCAGGTGGCCGAGGCCATGACAGCTAGTGCTCAGAGCTCGCCCACACTGGCCCCCAAATCCTCACCCACATCACCCAGGTTGCACAGCACTTCAGGACAGCGTGGCTGCGCACTGTCGTGGGCCCTGGAGAAGCCCAGCTACCACGTGGACATCGGTGTCAGGAACAAATGCTTGGCGGCTTCCACAGTGCCTGGAAGCGGGGCCAGGTCTTCCAGGAGTCCCAGGTGGCTGGAACACCCCTGTTTGTCTTGACGGCCCACCTGTCATCAGCGAGGCCTTTGGCTTCACTGCCGACCTCGGTGGCCGGGCCTTCCTCTCCATAAACCCCCACCCCAACCCCCCCCCCATCCCCCGCGCGTCTGTCCCCTCAGGCAGATCCTGCCCAGAGGGAGACCCAGGCGACAGCACCAGCCACCCGGGCCTGGTGGTGGCGAACCCGCAAGTGCAGAGGCCTGCCTCTGCATCCTGCCGAGAACAGCTTCCTGAACAGACTGCCTGTGCCCGATGAGACTGGATGTGGGCCAGCCCGCAGCGTCGGCCACGCAGGGAGCCCGGCCACCTGTGAGGACGCCTCGGGTGACGCGCAGGGAGCCCCGCTGGACAGGTTTCTGGGACTCACTCCGTGTCGTCGCTCCACATGGACGCTTGATGCTGTTTCTTTTGGTATTTATTTCAAGATTTGGAGGCAACAGAAACGCTCTCACAGAGGGTACCTATTTGGCAGGTGCAGGAGGGGATGGGACGCTCAACACTTTGTTCTTCATTTCTTTAGAGGGAAACTCAAATGCTCCCCAAGATTTTAAACTAAACACGTTAAGAGGTTTATTTAGGTAAATGGCCCATAGTGGATTATCTCCCCAGAAAGGGGGAAGGAACAAGCAGGTAGACATTCTCTTTGGACAGAAACTAGAAGGCAGGAAATTTGTGCAGTGTCACCATGAGCACCTCCAGATGAATTAGTGCCATTGAAATAAATTTAATATGGTGATGAGCATGAAAAAAAAAAGACCTTCTTAACTGGGTGTGGCATAATCGAAGTTTAGGTGGGGGGCCGTTCCACTGTGAGGAAGGTGGCTAGCCAATGACCATCACCACAGGGGGGATCTTTCTTCTTATGCTTTTGCTTGCTAACTGGCTATCTTGCCTGTCGATAAGCATGTACTCTGAGCTGCTACCTGCTGGTTAGTTTGTGCTTTGAGCTGTGTTGCTTTGTGCTGCATTTGCCCTGCCCTCCAAACTTCCCCTTATAGATTTAAGTGACCTAAATGGGAAGTTTTGATAATGGCCATTTAGTGACAGTGGTATGGAATTAGGGACCTCCTTATAATGGCTATTGTAGATGTGTCTTGGCCTGGAACTATCTGTGTTTCAGGTCGAAACATGTGTCTTTATTCTAACATAAGCTACTACTGACATTAGACTCAAAGGAATGACTTTTACCCTGTGACCACTGATTGTATGTCTCACCCTGGAGCTGGCGCCCATCCTATTGAATACTTAAAGGGAAGACTGAGACCTTGGGCAATGTACAGGCTCATCAGTGGTTGCTCATGTGGAGAAAGTGTAGTCTCTGTGTGGCATGCTAAGGGCCACATTCCTAAACAGATGACTGACTACAACTCTTAAAAATGCCTTTGCTTGTGTTGCAAAAAAGATCCTCATACTCTGCAATATAGGAAAAAACATCCATGGTGCTCTCGTGACACAACTAAGATGCTATTCAGACCCAATCTCTGTCAAGGGTCTTTAAACCCAGCAAAGCTACTATTGGTGTGGGAGAGGCTTCTAAACCACTGATACTGATTTGCAACTCACTAGAGGAAGAAACATAAATATAAGCCGGATATAGAGGACTCTCTCAAAGTATATCCAGTAACCACGACAAAACAAACAAAAAACTGAAACAGAGGTCCACAATTTACTCAATTGGAAATTCAAACTTAAATGGAAATTCAAAATTTACTAAAAGTATTTCTACAACAACAGATACAAGAGTGCTAATTAAGTTTTATGATTCTACTATGTAGGTTCTGAATTAATATTAACATCTGCTCAAATGCACCAACTGGAAATATTTCATGGTCTTTATCAATACTGAATCTCAAATTTCAGTTATCCCTGGGAATTCCACTAAATTTAAATAAGATATCCCTTTTCTCTTAGAGAAGTTACAAAATATAAAATAGAGGAAACAAAACTATGCCTCACCTTAACCATTAGAACCAAAGCGACTAACTTTGCTTAATTCCCCATTGACAGAGTACCCATTACCCTAAAATATCCCAGAGTGGGTATATGCGCTCTGAACCAACCAGTAATAAATTAAAATTTAATGAAGTCTTTGGCACTCACGATCAGATTTATAAAACGAGACCCCATCAACTTAACCCTGAGTTTCCTACATTTCGAGATGATTGATAGTGTTCTTTTTGCTCTGTCTCTCCCATTCAATGTCCCTGACAAAATCAGCATGGCAAAAGGGAAAGCAGGGAAACAGGCCATGAATGGAAGGGCTGCAGTGGATGAAGTGAGAAAGAATCATGTCTTCAGTGCCTTGACTCATCCTTCAACACCTTCATTTCAGCCATGGAGAACTTCAACTTAACTCCTTTAGTAACAGTTCCGGGAAGTCTGGATTTGGAGGAGGCACAGATTTGGTGAGAAGAATATTTGAGGTGGCTTGTGGGATCTGCGGTAGATAGGAGGAAGGGGAAGGGTAAGAATTCCCAGGCACATCAGGGAATTAAAGGATCCTCTGTTTGAATTTATCTGTACAAAGGGGGTGATTCTTGAATGTGGAGCCTTAGGCTATCCTAACTTTCTCTACTCTGCCTAAAGGCAAACTGTAGCATTTGGGGAAGGTTATGTTTTTGTTCAACTGTCCTGTCTATGATCAACCTCTCTTTATTCTAAACCATTTGAGACTTGACTTGATGAATTTACAGTGAAAAACATTTACTTAAAAAATACAGTGATAAATACTAAGTACAAAAGAAATAGCTTTTGTAAGATTGAAATAAGGGTAAGATTGTAAGGATAAGATTGAAATAAGTTATCTGCTTTAAATAGCATATTTTCATTCACTTGTTTGTTGTCTATTTCAAGGTTCTGAGAATTAAGATGTTAATTCTTCTTGACTCACTGTGTTTTGATTCAACAAGTAGTAGAGCAAAAAGGGTCATTTTTTAAAAACATGCTTTTAATTTTACAAATAATGTTTCTCAAATAGAAAATCTTATTAATTTTGGGTTTTGTGGTCTTAATAGAACATACAGACATGATTTGGTTCTCACTTATTCAAAAGGTATTTAATCAGTGTGTACTACTTTTCTATGCCAGCAAAAAAAAAGTTAGGATAGAGGGAGAGGAATAATCAGAAAAATAAAAAACACAAGGCATGGACTATGATCTGCAATCTTAAAATACGTTTAAGCCATCCCCCTGTTTCCCCGGAGATGCTGGATATACACAAATAGTGGCTTGTGTAGCTTTCTCATAACTATCAAATTTTAATAAGATTGATGATTTATTATCTCTCTTTCTCATAAGCCTGTGAACATATTATAGGACAGATTCTATTGTTTTATCCTTTCTGTATCTCTAATGCCAACCTTGTGTCGCTAAATGATAGAATCAGTAAAGATTTGACAAATTTAAATATTTAGTTAATATGAGCCAATAAGGAAAGAAGAGCCTATAAAATGGAAACACATAGAAATGTGTAAAAAAGAGAAAATAAAAAATAGTTTACATAGCTTTTTGTTTTAAAACCATTAAATTTATTGTCTTTGATAAGGTATAAGTATGATCATCTTTAAATAGAGAAGCCCCAACTTCTTCATAGGTAAGATGTCAGTTTTGAACTAGGCCTTGGGAGGGAGCTGGTGTATGGGAAAAAAATAAGATTACCTTAATATCCGTAATTTCAGCACAGAGTCATGTGGTTGTGAAATATTTAATCTGAAGATACTCCACCTTCTAAAGAATGACAGGATGTTTTCATGAATGGAAGGATCTGGTAAGATACTTGTTTACAGATATAAAATAGGAAATTGCTGATTGACCTGGCAATTGGAACTATCTGAAGCTTCATCTTTGCATTGGAGTTTACATCTTGAGCCCAGATATCATTATAGAAAATTTCTGGAGCATGTCCTCACATGAGTATCTTGCAATCGAAAGTTTATCCTATTTCCCTTCTTTGTTGTTGTTATTTTCAAGATCTACAGTCAGTTTATCAGATGGAGATGGAAATGTTAAAATCAATGACAGTTGTTTTTACTTCATCTGTAAATATAATTACTCTCCAAGATCTATCAATTCTTCTCTTTCAGTAGCTGGTGCTCACTCCCTATCTTGTGTTTCTGCTCTATTTCAGGATAGCATCAGCTTCATGGGTCTCTTTGTCAGAGCACCCTATTTGGTATTCAATCTCTACCTATTCCCACAAAACTTTCATAAAAACTGTGTGACCAACTGAACATAAATAAACATGAATCAAATGCTAAAGCTCATAAACCGAAAACAAATAAAAAACTTAAAATCTCACTTCCTTTTTGTTGCAAACAAGTTAACTAGACTGATAATCAAAGCTCTCCATCGCTGACTCCAACTTACCTAACTGATACATCTTATTTTCCAACTTGGCAATTTTCTTTCACTTATGTTATCCTCTAACGTACTTCTGAAAAGATTGAAAACTTATTGCATGCTCATTTATTCACTCATTCATGTATGAGCATTATACATTGACTGTTTATTCTGTTGCGTGTTATTTTAGGCTCTTGGGCTATATTGACATACAAGATAGAGACAGTTCTTATTCCCATGAGATTCAAAGTTCAGTAAGAGAACCAAAATATTTTTAAAATTACACAGGTAAATTATTAACTGTGATTTTTGTTTTCCAGAATTCAATGAGATTTTAAGTAAGTAGAAGCTACTGTACTTCGGTCTAATGCATGTTTCAGCGAAGACTTTCCTGAAGAGAGTTTAAATTGAAACCTGGAGAATGAGCAGGATTTAGGTGGGTGAATGATGAAGAGAATGTCTGTGACAGTCTGGAAATGGGGAGAATCTGAGCATATTCAACAAAATGAATGCCTTTGTAACTAAATTGCAATGACCGTAGTTGAGATGGCTTGAAAGGAGTTTAGAGAGGTTGGTAGTAACTAGATCATACAGGGTGATGACGGCTGTGTAAAGAATGTCTGTATTCTAAGCTTTTAATCATACTCTGTCCACTGCCTGGAATGCTCTCTCTCTGCTCCTCTGTCTGAGCTAATTCTTCTCATCCTCCAAGTCCCATCACCTGAAACCTAATCATAGTGACTAATATTTATTAAATACTTATCACTTGCCAACTCCAGTGGAAAGTGTTTCACATACAGCTTCTAATTTATTTCCTAACTTTATTGTACACAATGGCTTTATGATCTTTCTTTACAAGAAAGGGATGCATAGAGACATTGAGTAAATTATCCAAGTTTCTATGTAGTAAAGTTAGGTTGTAAATCCAGGCTGTCTGATCCAAAGATAGTTTAACCACTGAGCAATACCTACTCTTTTAAAAGGAATTTCATTCCATTAACCTCTGCTCTAACTTATTTTTTTTTTAAAGATTTTGTCTTTTTCCTTTTTCTCCCCAAAGCCCCCTGGTACATAGTTGTATATTCTTCGTTGTAGGTCCTTCTAGTTGTGGCATGTGGGACGCTGCCTCAGCGTGGTTTGATGAGCAGTGCCACATCCGCGCCCAGGATTCGAACCAATGAAACACTGGGCCGCTTGCTGCGGAGTGCGCGAACTTAACCACTTGGCCATGGAGCCAGCCCCGACCTCTGCTCTAACTTTTTTAAAAAAATTAACTGAAGCTCTGGGGTTCTTAGTTTTTCAGATATTTGTTGATTTATGTAGCCTCAGCACAATCGACAGCCTGGCATTAATTTCTGCCATGTAGACATTATGAAAAGAATACTCAGACCAAACAACTTTGACTAGTATAGAGCTAGATCCAAGAAGATATCCAATTAATATTTTGGAGTAAATATCTCAGTGATCAACTTTTTGATTAACCTGTAGTTCAGCTTTGCTGTGGCCATCCTGAGGCACAGTTTCCCTGAGTCATTTTGTACTAGGCTGGAACACAAGGAAGATAACAAATAAGTGTTTGTTCTAAATGTGCCAGAATCCACAGTGTTGCCCCAAGAAACCCACTGCACCTCCCAGTGAAGGAAAGGGAGACCCAAGAGTGAGTGGCTCTTCATTTAATACAAACATCCAAGAGTAGACAGTTTTCCACTAAGGAAATATAGTAAGCTTAGGAATCAATAGAACTCAGCCTTCTAATAACCTGGATCTCTTTCCAGCATGCCCGATATTTGTTAATAATGCCAATTAATTATACACCCATTCATGAATTGGGAGAATAGTATTTAGGTCCAAGCTTGCTAAAAGAAAATCATGTGTAATTTTGGCAAAATTCTCTGTGCCTTGTTTGAGTATCAGGGTCGAGGGGGAATCTATTGTATATGTTAACCATTTCTTAAATAAAAGACATCTTGCAAATTAAAAATCATATTTATGAGAGTAATAGAAATTACTTACCCATGAGTTTATAGTATCTAGGGACGCCTGAATTGAGATTTCTCTTTGATTCTTTGAAATGGTTGCAATCAAGGGAGCTAAATTAACAGAAACCCATGGCAAAAATTTTCCTGTCTGTTATGATTGATACTCAGTGAACAGAAGGGGGAAAATCCATACTTTGTTCAAAATCAAAGTTCTATGAACTAAGATAGTGATAATTCATGTTGGGTGAGGAATAGTTAAGAGAAGATGTTTTAACATTTTGTGTCCCAAGAATGGGTCTTCCATTAAATAGAAAAGAAATGTCCTGAGATTTGGATCTGTCCACTGATACAGTTACATAAAAATTGCTTTCCTTTTAGTATGTGTGTTTGTGGATGATATTCTGGCCTTTGGAATTTCTTTCGTATTTTATATTCAAGTGTTTACTTGTTCACTTTTCCTCTTATAACTTCCAAAATGTAGATTTGTTATGTTTAAATATCAGGGAACAGTATCATGATCTTACACGAAGAAAAGTAAAAAACACTGTTGAAGTCGTCAGAATTTGTGATCATATTATGTTAGTAACACACTCTGAAATCTGTGTTCTTTGCAAGGCACTAGGGTCATAGTATCGCAAGTTTGCAGCCCTCACCCACTGAACCGCCTTGCCTGCTGCTATAATAGAAACAGTCTAAGGAATTGGACACACATATGTATATGAGTGGTTGCCACTCTTTCTGTGTACTTCTATCATAAGATAGAATTCCTAGAGCTTCTTTAACTGATTATTTGAATCGCAAATATGCCGCCTTTATATGGTCATTGCATCATCCATTCTTTCTTGGAAAGTTGTGTTTACGTTTATAACTTTTCTAAATCTAGCCTGCTTTGGCTAACTTTCCTTCTGTCCTCTTTGTGTTATACTCTTTCCCCTCTATCTAGAGAAACAAGGTCAAGGCATGTTCTCAGATGCCTGTTCATTAACAGCTCTGCGGGTGATGCTCCTAGAGAGGTCTGATGTGTTGTGTGATGTTCTCACACAAACTATGTTAATTTTTGATCAGTGATTATGAGTTTTAATTGTGTTTAGGTAGCAGGAGGTTTGTTAAATAGGCCTCACTTTGAAATGCTAAGTTGGAGCAGTGAATCTTAAAACCAAGGAATCCCCCAACTTCTTGTGCTTTATTTTCTCATATTGATTCCTGAAGAGGAAAAACTGGTAGATTGATGAGTTTATGCAAGGCTGTAAATGTGAATAGACTATGACTCTCCAATTTTTTCTTTACTGGCATGACTGGCTGCTTTTTTTTTTTGGTCTTGTAAACTCAACCTTTAAAAAAGAGTCCCAGGAGGAATGGAGAGGGAGGAGAAAGAGTATATATTTCTTGTCCAAGTTTGCTTAGCTAACAGAACATGGAATTTAGATACAAATTCAGGCAGTCTGACTCCCAAGACACCACCAAGGTAGCATTGCTCCGGAATCTCTGAGGCTTCTGTTTGATATAAATACAGGTCATTGATATAGAAATAAACATAAGTTTCTTTCTTTTAACTTAAAGAAATGTTTTCAACATATTGACTTTTTCCATCAAAATGGCTGCTTGTCACTTTTATAGTATTTCTATAGTTTCTTCTTGTTTCCATCATTGATTGGTAACTTAATCCTTTTGCCTTTGCAGCCAGATTATGCACAACAAAGCACCTTCTTTGCCTCTTCAGACCTTTTCACTGCAGTCTTTTTCATGCTTTCTGGAAGGAGAGGAAGGAAAGGATCCTGCTTTTTCTTGAGATAAAACCATGCCTCTTTCTTTCATTTCTCCCTTTCTCTATCCTTTTACCTTTTCTAGGAAGAATTGCTGAGTCCTTTGGTAAGTAATTTTTATTGTCGTCTCCAGTATCCTATTGCTATTTGAAATAGTTTGAGAATAGTGAGTTAATGTAGCCAAGAATAATTCTTTAATAGCACTTTTCTGTAATTTCTCTATCTTTAAATAGAGTATTATTTCCATCTTTGAAGTTGATTTTGACCACTTAAAAATTCTAATGCTTTATTTGTTTATTTATTTTGATGTGACATACATGACCATGGTACAAACATCGAAGTTTCAACAGGGTATGTAGTGAACAGCAAATCACCTTCAAACCTCTATTTTCCACTCAACCAATGATTTAAATTATTTTTGTAGCAGACAGTCATATCTACCCTTTATTGCCCCTTAAAAGCATTTCCTCTCTCCTCAAGCTGAATTAGGAGTTTGTTCTGTCATGATTGTCTTCAATTAGGTATGTAGTTTATCAGAATAGAATTCCAAGCTGAGCTCATTTGTAAGATCATTTTTCTTCAAAATCTGATGCACTGAAATTTCTGAACAGTAATGGTCAAGTTTAATTGCATAACCCACTGTTTTTGTTTCTTTCAGGTAGTCTGGACTGAGAGATTTTAGGGCTTATATCTAATTTCAGAGTGGTACTCAATAGGAAATAACTAAATTAGTTTACAGGATTGGGTCCGGTGGTCAGGACTAGACAAAGGGTTAATTTGTCTACAGATTTGACCAGGCAGGTTGCCAATATTCAAGTCCCTTAGGCAGGACTGAGAGGAACTCTTTTGGGCTACAATGTAGAATACTTGAGTATATGAGTTATGTAAAGATTCTAAAAACTTTGTCTTCTATCTCATATTCCCAGGAGTTGAATGGATTTCAGGGGAATGATATCGGTCAAAAATCAATGATTTTGGATTAGAAGTAGGACATAAAGGATCCTGCTATTGTACTTGCGAAATATTAACTGGATGGTAAGAAACTGGAATATGCAGAAACTGTGTACTTCTACAGCTGTCTTCCCTAGCGGGTATACTTTGTTAAGGTCAGTATTCTGACTACCTGTGTTGTTTCCTAAGCTTAATGCACTCTGATGGGCACAGGCTTTAGCTTAGTGTAAGATGAGGATTGACCTTAAGAAACTGCAGCTTTATCCAAAGATTTGGTGTCTTACAGACCAGTTTTTGGCTTTTGTTTCTGCATGACCTTGAACTGGCTCTTTGAGAGCTCCCAGGGTTAGGTGAGGCTTCGCATAAGAGGACAGGACAGTCTCTTTAGGGCACTCTTTTGTATTGCCTGAAATGTGACTACTATAAAAAATAACATTAAGGAAAATGCGATTCTAGCTTCAAAAACATTATTGTCAATATTTCTATGCATAGCTGTTTGTTCTGAAAATAAACTTAAGTTGGCATATTAAGGCCTTGCCATTCACAAGCATGGTGCTATACGCTGAAGAGATATAGAAAAGAGAAGACATAGTTCTTGACTCCAGGTTTTCAAAACTTTGGATCTTTGATCTTGATAACTCCTTGATTGGATTTTGACACTACATTTATGGCCCTGTTTAAAAAAAAAGTGAAAAAAAGAAAAAGGAAATAATAAAGGAAGAAAGAAAGGGAGGGGGGGAGGGAGGGGGTATGTAGGGAAGGGAGGGGAGGAAAGGAATGAAAACAAATGAGATCTATCCACTGCAGACCTGACAGTTGGCTCTACTTGTACAAAAACAGTGGTTATCATCTACCCCAATTCTCATCTGTTTAACTTTAAGCATAAAGAATAGAGTCTCTGGTTATTTAGTGATGAACTGAATAAGAAAATGCACTTTTTTCTTGCACAATAAAATCTTAACAATAGGGAAAAAGCAGCAACTCTCATTAAATTCTGTTTTTAATAGAATTATCATGTACTTGGAATGGTATGATAGATATCACCTTCAGTAGTATTATTTTAAGAATTACATACAACCAAAATATCAGTAAGGCTTACTCTCTGAGACCATAGGAAAACCAAGTCAATATCCCCATAGCTACATCATATTGATCATTCATTTGATTTAGGGAGAAAGAAGACAAATATGTTAGTGAAAGGGAGACAAATGAGTAGTGTGCTCAGCCAATTCCTGACTCATTTGCAAAGGAAGCTAATACAACTCTCTTACTCATTTATGGGAAATATGATAGATCTGGTTATATAATTTATGCTTCCTCTCAGACTTTGCGCACCCCACTAATTGTCTCCTTTCTCTTCTTCAGTTCTTGCTCGGGTATTTGACAGTTATTGCACTTTCTGGAGATTTTTTTTTAGGATGTTACTATCTTTTGCCTACAACTAAACAGCATACCTATGCAGAAGATCCCATTTTTAGCCTTAATATTTGACAATTACTTGAGATGTAATATAAGGAAAAAATTAAGCATTCAACCACATATGTCACTGAGATTTAACATTTTACTTAAAATTGCGTAATCAAAGCCTATCACTATATTTGGCTGCATACTGTTAAAAATAGCAATTGATTGCTTTAAATGGATTTTTCTTTATCTTGGAGCTTTGGTGCAATAAACTATTTTAAGTAATGTTAATTTTGACTGGAATTGTAAATCATAGTTTTCTAAGTTAAATACATTTTAAAACTTTAGTTTAAAATTTCAGGATCCATGTCTAATATTCTGAAGTTTCTGGTGTTAACAAAGACACACATACACACCCAACTCTTGAAACTTTCTAGACATCAAAAGTGTGCTTTAAAAGTGTTAAGTGTAAATTAGTTCAAAGTATATAGATTCAATTCCTTTGAAATACATTTGTGTTTAAAATTTAATGTGAGTAATGCTTGGCTTGAATAGGTTTTGCTTAGTAAAAACATTTGAATTATCTTATTGAACTGAACTTAGTGCTTATAACTAGGAAAGAGTATGCAAATATAGCTCCTAAATCCATTGAAATAAATGCACAGTTAACACAAATTTCTAAGAAACTCATGCAATGTAATTTATATTTTTGATGAAGCTTATCTATACTACTGCTCCTCAAGCTTCATTGTACATATTTGAATTGCCTGAAGAATTTGATAAAAGCAAAATCTAATTCAGAATGTGTGGGATAGCACCTGAGATTCTGCATTTCTAAGGAGCTCCCACGTGATGTTGCCTCTGATGTTCTGGGAACCGTGCTTAGACTAACGAGAATCTAGTTCACAGACCACATGGGAAAGGTATATTTGACTCCTTGGCTTAAAACATCAAGAAAAATGCTTTTTCTTTTGCATTATCTAATATACGGATCATATATTCTAAATCATTCCTTCAAGACTGCCACTCAGAAAGCTATAGGTGTAGTATCCTCTGAAGGGCTAGAGGCAACATACACATAGGTGGAGATAGCTAAATTCTCTCTGCCTCTACTTAGTTACTTTGTGTTTGGGCTTGAAAAATATAGGGTTAATCTGATCCTGGCTTTTGGATTTAGGAGGCAGTTGACTAGTATAATTAAAATTGCTGTCAGACACAGGTACAGGTTTCAACTTCAACTAACTATATTTAAGCAAATGTAAACGTTGAGAGTCACAGTAGTGGTTAATTAGGAACAACCAAGTTAGAAATAGAGTTTAACAGTTGGTATCTCAATAGAACTAAACTGGACAAGGAATAGGAGGAATTTGCTTTGACAGAGGAAGCTTTGGAATTTTATGTTTGTGGTTCATCACAGTCATAATCATTCTTACATCACACAAAGAAAATCACAGGTGTGTTAAATATGAAGTTACAGTTAATATGTAGGATTTTTGCATTTTCTGCTTTGTCATTTTCTTTTCTAATGAAGAGACCAAGCATGGAGGGATATTCATACAAAGAATGGTGAGAATTTCCCTTTATGATACCTAACAAAAAGACCATGTGTTCAATAAATTTCATTTAATTATAGCTATAGATTTACGTTTGTTGATTAGTCAGGTTAATCAAGACAAGCTTACTTGGTCCTTTTGCTAAAATTCACAAACCTATGCTTTAAATAAAAACGAGAAATCATTTGTTCAAATTAATCATTTAGGCAATGAATTTTCTTCTTTTTTATGTTTTTTTCTCAGTTTTTTTTTTTTATTAAGGGCATATTGGCTTAGAACATTGTGTAAATTTCAAGTGTGCATTATTATGTTTCGGTTTCTGTGTAAACTGCATCATGTTCACCACCAATAATCTAGTTTTTATCCAACACCATACATGTGTGCACCTTTATTCCTTTCATCCTTCCCCCCAATCCCTCCTTCTCTGGTAACCAGTAATCTGTTCTCCTTCCTATATGTTTATCTGCCACATATGAC
The DNA here is from genome assembly GCF_041296235.1 of Equus asinus. Classification (NCBI taxonomy): domain Eukaryota; kingdom Metazoa; phylum Chordata; class Mammalia; order Perissodactyla; family Equidae; genus Equus; species Equus asinus. The sequence continues at coordinate 5,173,302 of NC_091807.1, forward strand.
TGAAATCATACAGTATTTGTCTTCCTTTGTCTTACTTATTTCGCTGAACAGAATACCCTCAAGTTCCATCCATGTTTTTGCAAATGGCACAATTTTGTCTCTTTAATGGCTGAATAGTATACCATTGTATATATAGAATATAGACCACATCTTCTTTATTTATTCACATAGTGCTGGGCACTGGGGTTGCTTCCACATCTTGGCATTGTGAATAACGCTGTGATGAACATAGGGATGCAAAAGTCTCTTTGAATTGTTGATTTCATGAATTTTCTTCTAATGTAACGGGATTTAAGGAGATGTATATTATATAAATAAATAATAAAACGTCATATGAGAAATAATATATGGACATAGATATTATTACTTGGGAGTATAGGTAGGTTTCACTCAAGAATTCAGAAATAAAAGTACAACAGTCCTTTGAGAGATTAACTGGGAAGTTAACACAATAAAGCAGAGAAGAAATATGCAGGTCATTGGCAGGGGAAAGAATAATTCCCAGGCCTATGTTACTTAATTGTTACCCGAGTAAATATATTATTAACATAGCTGGTGAAAGAATGTACTTTCGTGTGGGGAGTTGATCAGTGACAAAATCTTAGATAAAGGAGAATAACTGGGATAAACTGTGGCAGCACCTATTCATTTCTCTTGGGTGGAATATAAACCAATAACATGAAGACTCTGTATGTACATATCCTTCCTCCCCATCCGTATTCCCACTCCTCTTACACCTGCCCTTCGTGTTCATGAGGATGCCTTAATTGTGAGATGGATGATGACTCTCCTAGCTTACTGTCGCTGAACATTTGGCAAACCTGACTCTTTTGTTTTGATTCCTTGAAAAACAAGCAAATTTTTATTTAGCCTCTTCTTAGAGATTTGGTTGAAACAGAAAATGGACAAATCATGTGGATTTGAGTATTCCAGGCCTTATGACAAATTTTATTTTTTATTATGAAATAACAAATAGGATATGTACTTTGTGGAAATCCCAGGTTAGGCACTAGGCTTTGAATACCTGGATGGGGCTGAATACATGAAGTGTCTTTGACTTCCTTCTTCAAATTGGCCAAAATATACAAGAAATACAATTAAAATTTTTCTGTTTGATAAAAAAGTCATTAAGCTAACTCCTTGTACAAACTTGTTTTCTATTTTTATAAAAGTAATGGGAAATAGAAGATAATTCTTTGTAAGTGATTGCCAGGTTACTTTAATCCCAAGTATAAATACAGAGGTAGAAATTGAGGAAGAAGTAAGATAAGTCTATGAGTAACTATTAAAAAAAATGATGTCAGTTCTCAAATATCAGCATAACTTTCCTTTCCAAATCTCGCCTCCAAGGTTTTGGAGTAAATGGGACAGGCTGGCGGGACATAAAGAATGCTTACTCTATCGCACACCCTTCAAATCCATCATCTGCTTTTTCTTACTCTACTCAGAGATGGACTGACAAGTGTGAACACCAGCCCAAGGTTTTCTGGACACAGTCAGAGTGGGAAGACCTCCATTATTCATCCTACTATGTTGTTTTTCTCTTATTTTTCTTGGAATTGAATGGGTGCATTAGGAGGAGAATAAGAATACATAAAAAGCAGAAAGCTAATTTGTAATTGATTGTATAGATGTTCCTGAGTTCATTACATCTTTTTCTACATATTATTTTGTTTATTCAACAAACTGTATAAAGGATTATTCTGATTGGCATGATGCTAGATCATGGGGACTTAGAATCTTCAAAAATTTGCCAGCTTTTGCTTTCATGGAGTTTGCAGTTTAATGGAGATGACAGAAGTATATACAGGGATCATAACTATATGTAAAAAGTGCAAATAGAAGTGACTCTGTACATTGCACAATGGAATTGAAAGATAGGTTGATATGAGTGTTAATTCATTGAATTCAAGGAAGACCTCCTAAATGATTATTGAGTTGAGATCTAAAGAATGCATAATTTTGAGGAGGAAACAATCGTTTAATACAGTATACACAAAGACCATGTGACAAGAGTAAATATGGCTTCAAAGAGACTTCTCAGAAAGCCATTGAGGCTGGAGTCAAATGTGCAAAGATAAAGTTGTATAAGATCTGGAAAAGCTAACCTAGAATTGACTTTGCAAGAAAGCCTTTCCAAACTGGGACAATTTTGAGGGAACCGAGCATATTTAATACTTAGGGCAGGATCACAGGCAGAAAATGGGAGTTTCCTGGGTAAGATGAGATTAAACGGTCTCACCATCTAAAGGAGCTCTCAAGGATCGTCTCTAGATTGCAATAAACAACCTTTTATTTTTTCTTTAATTGATGTGAGTATGAATTGTTTGAAGTCTTTGCTGGTGAAGTGGATGGCATCATGCTTACTGGTGACTTTTAGACTCTCTGAATTGGCGTCAGATCATGAGGGATTCCTATTTCCCATTGACTGAAGTTTTCTCACAGGTGTTCTCTGCCCCTATAAAAGCTGACATGAATTGTTACAGTCCTTTATGGGAATCTTCCAGTCAATCCCTTTGTGTTTGCAGATATCATAAGAAGTGGAGTTTGGATATGAAGCTTATAGGGGAAATATCTACTACTAAGCATCTGATGTTACAGCTCGTATTACAGTAATTGATAGTGAGCTCTCTGAAAAGGCCATTTGGCGTCAAGTTTAGGAATATAGCAGGGCAGTTTTTTAAGAAGTATTTTGTTCAGTGACACCTGAAAACAGAGCTCATGTATTCACTGGAGAGGGTAAACCCAGTGAAGATTTAGAAAGTCGTTAAAATTTTAGGGTTTGGGGAACTTTAAAGGAGTAGTTTGCTTTATTCCCCTGTTGTTTTTAAATTTGGAGGATTGGTCTCCTTTCTTTTCTTCTGAATGAAAACTGGGCAAATGGAAAAAAGTTGTAGAGAAATTCTGCTCATAAACTCGGAGAACATTCTAAAAGGAGGTGGGCTGTAAAATTGGGGGATGTTCTGATTGCACTCACCATTTCATAACAGCTAGCAGACTCTGGTGGGAAAGAAATTGCACTCATAGTAAGATAGAAAGGGTCATTTGATTAAAAGTGGAAAACAAACAGCAAAGAGTAATAGCCAAAAGGAGGGTTAAGAACCCATTGCACTCTATCCACAGAACAATTGACTTTCTGCTTTTATACATCAGTCACGTGAGCTTGGTCAATATCTGGTCCTGAGAGATGGACACACACTGTATGTGCTGACAAAATCAGGTTTATGTATCTGCAATACTAAGGGGCAGACCTTTGACCACAGCAAATTTGCTAAAGTAATGAATGCCACCCTAGATGGCTCTTGGTGGCCATCTTACTAGCCTAACACAGGAAACATAACCTCTATGCATTATTGCGTTGGTTGAATTCTTATTTGAAATTTAGGGTTCACGTTTGGGAGATGCCATTGATCTGGAGAGATATTGGCACCTTTGAATATAAAATGTGGAACTTTACCTTTACTTATGAATAATGCTATATATTACAACTAAATGCAGTTGAACCAAATTAAGAATTGGAATTTCACTGAGTGCCGGGTGAGATATTTTACATACAGATACAAACTGGTGACTGATATTTGGCAGAATTCACTGCTTCTCAAAGTCTAAAAAGGCAGTTTTGGGAGTTTCTTTTGTGGGTTTAAGATAGTTGCAGTAATAATAAGTATAACGAACTAGAAACATGATAAAAGGTACATAAGGGAGACTATGTTGAAAGAAACGTAAGTGGAATTTGGGATAAGTAAGAGGGAAATAAAAATAACCTTGGATTTTAAAAAGTGTATTTTTTTTTTTTTTGAGGAAGATTAGCCCTGAGCTAACATCTGCTGCCAATCCTCCTCTTTTTGCTGAGGAAGGCTGGCCCTGAACTAACATCCATGACCATCTTCCTCTACTTTATATGTGGGATGCCTACCACAGCATGGCTTACCAAGTGTTGCCATGTCCGCAACTGGGATCCGAACTGGTGAACCCCAGGCCAATGAAGCAGACGGTGCAAACTTAACTGCTGTGCCTGCAGGCCAGCTCTCAAAAAGTGTATATTTTGTGTGAATGCATATATGTGTGTGTATACATATATACACATTTACATGTTCATACACACATACTTCTTTATAACATTATTGGGAAAACTAAAGTAAAAATGTTTAATATCTTTATATATCAATTATATATACATTTATTCAAGAATCAAACCTTCAAGAAAATGTTTTTAAGCATGGTTATTAATGACAATAAGTGAAAAAAGTTTGTGATAAGAAAATATTTCAACTTGGAAAGGAAAGGGTAATAATTGTACTTACATGTTTTTGTTTCATTTGTTAATCCAAGATTTTCATTTAAAATCCACGTTCCATGGGAAATTGTAGAACTCATTATTGGTGGGAAAGCAAAGCAGACAATATTGCATTTCCTCCTTTTAACCCTATATGTCAGCAACATCTGATCTGATTTCTCGGAAAATTCTATTTCTCAGTGTTACTGAGAAATATTAACCCTATATGAAAACTGATACGTTTTTCAGAGAAAAAACAGTAGATAGCATCATATATTCAAGCATATTTTGTTGTTAGCCAAAATAATTTCAGCCAATTAGATTCAACTAGTTTAACATGCATTTTCTTAAAGGTATTCTTCTTATGCTAGAATCATTGAAAGAGAATTCTCTACCTTCAGTCTCAAGCACCTTTGCTTCAAGTTCTACTAAGGAAACTAGATACAGAGCAATCCTTCAAGAGCATCACTCCTAGAGGGTGTTTGGGATGACATATATCCCATGATGAGTTGACCCTATCAGTAAATAGAAATTTACTGGTGGAGGAGCTTAAGTAGAGGATGGCTTTTTTCTTTTTAATTGATTTTGCACATTAACATAGGAAATCTGGCAGGGAGTGAACACTAATGACCAAGGTAGCTAGGACAGTGACTTTGAGAGAGAGCTGACTGACCAGTTCTTGGTGATAACAGCAACAGTAACAACAACAAGAGCAGCAATTAGCAGCACCACTTTTTGAAACTATTATATCTGTCAATATATAAGCATTTTAATATTACATCTTGTAATCCTTACCAGAAACATCTGAGCTAAATATTATCATTTACAGTTTAGAGATAAGAAAGCTGGGCATCAAATAAGTTTAATAATCTTCCAAAGTCACAGAGTCGTAGATTGAGTAAGCAGCAGATCTAGGATTTGAACTCAGCTGAGTCAGATTCCAAAGGCTTTTCTGTTTATTTATTTTAGGTCATGGACTCCAGCACCTTAAAAGCCAGAACATAGATAAAGCATTATTATTTTAGGCATAAATTTGAGTTGACCTATACTAAAATTGATATACTCTGGAATGTTTGATACATAAAAACCTAAGGATAGAAACACTCAGACTATCTAACGATTATATCTAAAACAGTTATAAAGAAATATCATCATAAAAGCTAACAGAAAAATGCTGTGGAATGTCAGCAAAAAAGCTAAGAAACCAGAGTTTGAAAGAATATTTAATGAAACATTTTCAGTACTTTCAAGATAATCTTATCTTGTTATTTGATTCGAAACTAAAATTAGATTTACACAATTAAACATTCCTGAGTAATTATAATGAGGCAGTGTCTTTGGACTATTTATACTTTTGGATCATAATATAAAAATATGGTTTCTTAGAATGGTGGAGTATTGAAGTGTTTAAGGAAACAGTCTCTGGATTCTGATTGCCTGGGTACTAATTAGGGCTTTGCCACCAGAAGCAAGTATGTCCACTCCTCAGTTTTTCCTTTTAGTGAATGGGGACTAACAAAAGCACCTAGCTCCTAAGGTGGTTTTAAGAATTTAATAGAATAAGCTCTTGCTGCTGTAATTGGCACATAGTAAATGCTCAATGAAATTTCCCTATTTGTTTTTGTAGTTATATTTCAACTTGTTTTACCATGAAGCTGAAACTGCTTAGCATGATGTACAACTCTTATATTTGTTCTTATTTACAACATTATCTTTTAACTTTCTGAGTTTTAAACATTTTTATATTCCTTAGCAGAAAGTATCCTTTCAACTCTTTCTTCTCTACCTGGAATGGCCTTTCTCTCTTTTCACTCTACAGCCACCTACTCATTCCTTCTCAGACTCAGGTGCAACTTCCTGATAATGCCTTTTCCACATTGTCCACACGTTGCCTGAGTTTTAGCTTCTTCTCATGTGTACACAATATTGTACTTACCTCAGTTATGATAGCTATTTAGAAAATTAAAATCTTGTCAAGTTGGAAAAAGGATTTGGTAAAGATTTTCTTTCTTCTTTATTGCTTTAAGGCCAGTGGGAAGAGAGTCTCCAGCCTCTTTCCCATAGTCCTTTGTAATAGGTGAACACATCTAGGTCACCAAAACAGTAGATAGATTGAGAAGACAGATGATGGGAGGCATTATTTCTGAGCTTTACCTAGTTCTAAGTCCTACCATTTCTAAATTGAAAAGCTTCTTTTCAGATGAGTTGCCAAACGTCTCTGAGAAGTATGAAGTATACTTTCTATATATGTTCTATTTGGATGTTGCCTGTATTCTGCAGGTGTGTATAGGAGTAGAAAAGAAAGCTGGCATAAGTGAGGACTGGCCAAGTAAGTTGATGTCTCTCAGCAGAATTTTTAAAAGACAAGACTACACTTATAGCCAAATTTTTCGTAGTGTACAGCAAATTCATTTACTATGTACATGAAAACCCACAGAAGACCATTGGACCATATGTTTTGTTAAAACCTTTTTGTGGTATTGTATTTTTGCTGAAAGTTGTACCATATAGGAGGTGGTATTCTCCTGTACAATACGATAAAGTATAATGTCTATGAGACACATAAATACTAAAATAGAGCCAAAACAAAAAGAAACCTTTAATTGGGGCAATGGTGATATAAATCATTGTACAGAATTAGGAGTTTCTTATCACATATAAATTGACTTAATTAAATTTATTATTTATTATTGGCTTGAAAAAGGCCAAATGCGATGAAATTATTTTCTCATTTTTTAGTAAATGAATGGGGAGACAGCAATAAATACCATAAGCAAAAATGAAATTGTCAGCACCTATTTTAATAGTTTTCAAGCCTCAAATTGCAAAATGCAATCTTGGGGCTGTGTCTGTCTGTGGCAGGTTACTGCCACGTGGAACATGTGTTTGGTTATATAAATTAACCATTTGACATTGACAATGAAACGAAAATAAATGCTGTTTAACCTTGTTTCTACACACTCTATCGTGAACTGAGAGATAAGAAGTTGTACTAATTTGCAGAATCATTCTAACGATGTTTTTGTATCTTGGATGCCCAAGTCATCATCTATCATTTTTACTTTTCACCTGGCTGGAAAATCAAGGAAAATTTCAGTGAAAGTTATGTAGCATTTATCCAGAAGTGTTCTTTAGTGTCCAGTGTCTCCTGTCAATGTTGGGAATGTGTACTTACCAATGTATGTAATCCTGTTAATATGAGTTTTGATGGTTTACAAATTGCTGAAACTGGGTTAAATTAGCAAAATTGTGAAGTCATTATAGTTTTTACCTTTAGCACCACACGTCTCTCAGAATTTCTTATTTCTTTAGCCTTTACTACCATTTTATGCTTTTGTCCTCCGAGAAAAAAAAAGGCCATTTGTAATGTGAAAGTCTCTTCTGTTGGAGAAAATAGAAGATATATGTAAAACATGTATGCTCTTTTTTTGTCTCCCAGCTACTACTGATATTCCATGACCAGATAGAAAATATGGTTATGACTCAATCGTAGTGTATTTTCAAAAGTATGTACTATATAGCTAGTATTTCTCTAACATTTTCTTATGTTGCTTTTTATTTTTCACAACGATTTTCGTTCCTATGTCCCCCTTGTTTCTTTTCTTCCTAATTGCTTTTGTTATTGAAGTTGATATGAGATGACAGATAATGGAAGATAATAAATGTTAGAATTTTCTCAGTGTAACATTTTACTAATGCACATATTAATTCAATATTAAATTATTCAAAATTGACTGAAAATTTTGTATATACAATATGACCCTCATGAAGAAAAAGTAAGTTTAGTTTTTGACACTATGTAGGTAAGTTTTCAAAGTTGGCAAGTCTTTACTAGCTTGAGGAACTCAAAATTTTATTGAATACACTTTCTCTTAGATTTTACTCCACTCTACCTCATGCTATTTTTACTTTGTATTTTACTTTTTAGACACATTATCTGTGATGTTTGTCCATTGGTTTGTCAGTTTTTATTCATAAACTTTACCGTCTCTTGTGGCATTGTTTATATGTTTATCTCACAAGTTACGTGCTCTCACAGCAAACCACTGGATTTGAAAGGAGTTGAAAAGCATTTTTGTAATTTCCTAGCATTTATAAATACCACAGTTCTCATGTTGAATTGCTAAATACCATGCTTCCATAACTAAAATGTCAAAACCTTATTTGTTTTCCCATGTGCCTTAATTCACTTTTCTTTACATTTTCCTGATTCTTTTAAAATGTAACATAAAATGTGACTTTACTAGGACATTGCATATATTGACTGTATTTTTGCTAAAATTTAGTTATGCTAACTTTTCTCTTTGGTAACTTATTGTGTCTTGTAGAGCAGGACACAATTTTAGGGCTTTTTTTTTTTTTTTTGAGGAAGATTAGCCCTGACCTAACTAGTGCCAATCCTCTTCTTTGTGCTGAGGAAGCCTGGCCCTGAGCTAACATCGTGCCCATCTTCCTCTACTTTATATGTGAGATGCCTACCACAGCATGGCATGCCAGCGGTGCCATGTCTGCACCCAGGATCCAAACCGGCAAACCCTGGGCCGCCGAGAAGCGAAACGTGCGAACTTAACCGCTGTGCCACTGGGCCGGCCCCCACAATTTTAGTTTTTGATAAAGTGTTTAGGGGAAGAAATCAAAATTAAAAAGGCATTTTGTGTGTATATTAAAATCTTGCATATTCAACTTTATCACTGGATTATTTTAGTTATTTTCATATTAGTATAAAACACATTCTAGACGCTTTTTATAAAAATAGCCTCTCATTTGGTGGAATCTCATTATAAAAATAAATCCAATACTGAAACAAGTTTTTTCATTTCCTATTTATTCAAATGGAAGATATTATTAGATGTGGATGAGAGAATGGTAGGTAAGTGAGAAAGAGCTGTTCAAAAAGAATAGGTCCATCCTTTTACAATGTCTACTATTTAACTGGGAAAGTTTGTAATACCAGTCACAAGAGAAAGAGTTGACTGTCATTGCTCATTGCTAAGTATGTACTAGCTGTGTTAGTCAGGATTGTCTTCCTGGAATAAACAAATCCCAAATATGTTAGTATAATCCAGGACTTTTATTTCTAATTCATGCAGATCAATTGCAGATGTCCTTGATCAGGTGCATTGTGAGCAACCTTGTTCTAGACAGTGACCTCAGAATCTAGGCTCTTTCCCATATGTGACTGCCCTTTCTCTCAGTCCTTCATGTCCAATAGTGTGAGTAGGGAGGGCACATAGGAGAGGGTGAGAGACATTATATGGTGTGGCATGCATTTGGTACAAATAATTTTCACCAGCATTCCATTTGGCAGAAATCACTTGCCAGCTCTCATCTATAAATACAGGGACTGGGAAAGGTAGTTATTTTGCTTACCCAAGTGGGGGAAAAAAAAACAACTTAAAAACATCATGAGAAGGGTGGCTAGTACTTTCATCTGAGGATGTGTTGCTAAAAAATACCCCCCTTAGTCCCAAATAGACCTAAATAAGTTGACATAAGAAGTTATTTAAAATACTTGTTCCTAAGAAACTTGGGCAGTGTGCTGATTTATTCTTTCCCTTCTTACCCATATCACTAATGGATTCATCCTAACTGGCAGCCATCTCAAGATGGTACCCCATAGGGGCCAGCACACCTCCCCAAGAGAGCAGCATCTGGGGATGGCCATGAAGGTCATGTCCCAGGAGGCGATGACAATGAAAGCTGGGCCTCTGGCCCCAGCACTCTTCTGCCTTGTTCCAACTGTGAGGGAGGGTAGTGAACTCCCATTTCCCAAGGCCATTATGCCTAGGCATAATGCCTCAGCTCAGTAGATAATATTTTGAGAGGATTGAGGAAACAGCCCTTAAGAAAGGCCACTCTGCTTAGGCCATCTGATGCTTGCTCTGGAATGAGCTGATGAAGACCAGGCATTCAGTTAGGGTATGACATAAATCAGGGAAGGGTGGTCATCACAATGGATGACAGATCCATGATTCGTAGAAGTCTTGGCATGCCTGGAGCAATGGAGATGTCTAACAAGGTGTAATTTAACAGGGATAAACTAATTCTTCATTTGAGACTAAAAAAGTCCAGTTGTATGACTTCTAGGTAGGTAGTGGAGGGGCTCACTTTAGCAGCAGATTGTATAAAAAAAGATTTAAGAAATTTAGTTCACAATGTGCTGAAGCGATCCCATAGTGACTGTCCCATAAGCCGTGTGAACCAGTATAAACATGAGGTGAAAGATAAGGAGATTCTATGATGGTCAGGCTACCTCTGAAGAATGGAGAGACAAGTTGGAACCACACTAGTGAACCATATTTGGAAGACTGGGGATGTTTGTCCTGAAGAAGAAAAGATGCAGGGAACATAAACTTTTTTGAAATATCTGAATGGTTTCATGTGAAAGAAGTATTAATAGACTTACTCAGGGTGGAAGCTAAAGGAACTTTCTGCTAACCTGAAGGTAGAACTTTTAAACTCTGAGCTTACTGGTCATGAAATAAGCTAATTTTAGAGGCCATCAGCTGCTCATCATTAAGTGTTCAAATAGCATGTCAAAAAGGAAACTCAAGCATTGGAAGAGGTGTTGGAAAAGACGACCTTTAGTGCTCCTTTCAGCCCTGAAACTCCATGAATCATTGAATCAGATATAACTCACTAGAGCCCTCCTTTAAGCAAGATTTTTTTCTGCTGCTCCATAATTAGGTGACAGGAGTAATTTAATTTAATAAACATTTATTAAAACTTACTCTGTATGATGTCTTATACTAGATATGGGAAGTGCAGGCACAGTCCCTAATCTTCAGGAGCCAAGCGAGACATCTGCAAACTAATGCATCACTGTACAGTAGGGTGAGTTGTGTGATAGAGGGTAGAAAGGAGGATTAGGGAGAGGAAAGCAAGAAAGGCTCCCATAGGAAGGAGTATTTGACACGGATTTATATGGTAAATGAGAGCAAATGAGAAAAGAACACTTGTTTTAGGAATTGAGATGTAATATAGGGAGACGCACTATGCACTAGTTCCATTGGCATCTAGCTCCATAGGCTTCAGGTTTTCTACTTCCAGGTCTCATCTTTGGCCCCTGGAGTACAGACAGGATGATGACACAAAGGCCCAATAAAATCCTTGAGCATTGTCTTCAGGAGTTAGGACTTCTAAGGCAGTGAAGCAGACTCCAGAATATTGGAAAACAGTACTGGCTCTCTGCTATTTTTAAAGAAACATCAGATTCACTTTGTCCTAGTGTTCCCCAAGTAGTTGATGAAGACTGTAAGATCTTTTCTCTTGGAGAAAGCTTTCTTTTCCTAGTATTACTGCAAACTTTTTGGAAAAGAATATTTCTTACCTGTTTTCTGGTTTTGCTGGTTGAGCATTGTAGAACATTTAGGATGCCCAGGCTTGGCGGCCAGAGATTCTGACTTGGAGCATGTCCATTCCATAGGTGTCCTCTTCCACTTCCCCAGTTTTGCATGACAGTAACTCTCACCTTATTCTTAATTCAGAAACACTTATTGAGTGCTTGCTCTGTTCTAAGGATGAATAGTAATAAGCAAGATAGACCTAGCTCCTGACTCCTTACAAAGCAAGAGTATTGAAATCTGTGTAGTATAATAGTGAGTGTGTATGAAGGAATTGGTAGGCTAGAACTGATATCTGGAGATACAAAGCAATAGAGAAATGAAAGATTATTTAATAGCCTGTTTCTAACAGATGGTTAACCATTTGGAGAAAAATAAAATAAGAGACTCACGTTATAATATACTCCAGAATACTTCTTATATTGATTAAAGGTTAAATTGTGAAAAGGAAAGATACAGAGAAAAATCTCAGAATGGAAAAAGACTACTAGTTATTAAGTTACTAAATCAGTAAAATCAATAAACAAAAAAATACAGACATATATGATCACATAAATGTCAAAAGCATAAATAAAACTCAAAAGGTAAACTGGGAAAGAATGTTTGCAAAAATATTTGCAAAACAAAGGATAGAGAAGGTAAGATAAAGATGAACAACTCCTTAGAATAAAATGAGCAATGATGAAGAAAAATCACGAAATATATAAAAATCTCTGGAAAAGTAAAAAATGTCCATTCTCATTAATGTGAAAATGGAAAAAAATGAGATTGTCACTTCTTATATTAATGAAGTCCTTATATTTTGTTTTTTCACTTATTTTAAAGGATAACATGGGGTAGTCTAGGGGTGGAGAAATTTACAAACTTGCATTTTAATATTCTTTTTATGGAGGAAAAATTTATATAAATTTCTTGGTGGACATTTGGTAGTGTTTGCCAAGAGTCTTTAAAATGCTCAAATCCTTTGACTAGTAATTCCACTTCTTGGAATTTATAGTATAAGAAAATTGAGATGCTCATGAAGATGTATTTTCAGATGTTCACTACAGCAAAGTGTAATAACAAAAAGCTATAAATAATTTAAATATTCAACAATACAGAAATTATATTGTGGTACATAAAATAATTTCAGAATTGTAGGAAAATCGTATACTAAAAAACTAATCTTTGCCTCATTAGTGAAATGCTACTTCTTTGTATATTCTCATCACTAATTGCTCAATGTTCGTTGAAATCACTTGTAGCTGATAGTTCAAGCAAGTGCAATCATCCATTGCTTTGTGCATCACACAATGAGTTATTACTGGTTTACTGTTTTACTGCATTATTACTATGTTTCAATGCATAAAGGCGCTGTTCTAGGCACTCGAGATACTGCAGTTAAAAAAAAAACTATTGCTGCTTGTGTACTGTTTGCATTCTGGAGGATGAGGCACATCATAAGCAAATTGTTTCAGGTGGTAATAGATTATGGAAAATAAATCATGAGAAAGAGGATAGACAGAGTGTGGAGGGGTGTGTCTATTTTACATATACATCTTGGGGAAAGTTTTTTTTTTTTTTAAGGTGATGTTTGAGCAGAGACCTGAAGATAGTACGGAAATGAGTCATGCTGATCTCTGGGTGATAAACAGTCCAACAAAATCAACAGCATTTGTAGAGGCCCTAAGACAGAACCCAGTGACAGTGGAGTGGTGTGAAATATGGGATAGTAGTCAGACATGAAGGTTGAGAGATGGCGGGTGTGGGTAGGGCCTGGATCTATAGGACCCTGTATGCTGAGCCAGGAGTTCTGGTTTTGTTTGTTTGTTTGTTTATTTTTGAGTTGTATGGGAAATAAGAGCATTTTACTAGATGAATGACTATAACTAGCCCATGCTTGCAAAGGAGGATTTTGATTGTTATGTAGAAAATAGTCAGCAAAGAGGCATAAGTGGAACCACTGAGATCAGCTAAGAGGTTATTCCAGTACCCTGGACAAGATATAATGATCCCTGGTACAAGGCTGGAGGTGGTGAGAAGTGGGTGAGTTTGGCATATCTTTTTGCTTCAGTGATAGGATTTTGCTAATAAATCAAATTTGGAATGTGAACAATAATCAAAAGTCAAAGACAGCTCCAAGTGTAGCTGGAGCAACTGGATGAGTGAGGAGCCTTGATTTTAGGGCAAGAGTTTAGGAGCAAGATTTGAAGTGCTTTAAACTCAGTTGAGTTTGATTTACTAACTAGATATCCACAGGGATATTCTGAGTGCACAGTTTGATACCTAAGTCTGTAGTTTAAGGAATGAGATCATTTTTAAAGACATATATTTGGGAAGTAGTCTATAGAGATTCTGTTTAAAGTCATGGGACTAAATAATGTTACTTGGGGAATAAGTATAGTGAAAAAGAAAAAGTCCAAAACCTAAGTCTCCAAATAAATCAACATTTAAAGTTTAGGAAAATTAGGAGGATTCAGAAAGAAGACTGAATAGGAATGGCCAGTGAGGCCGAGGACCTACTACACACATGTGAACTCATGAAGTCAAAATGAAGAAGATAGTTCATGACTGAAGGAGTGATCACAGTGTCAAGCTGCTGACAGGCTGATAGAGATGAAGACTCAGGAGTGACCATTGGATTTGACAACATGGCAGTCATTTATGATTTGATAAGATGAATTAAGGGAAAGGCCTGGAAGGAATCCAGACTAGAAAGAATGGGAACTGAGAAAGTACAGGTAGTAAGGAGAGACAACTATTTGGACAACTTTTGATAAAAAGAGAAAGAGAGAATTCAGTGGCTGAAGGGAAAATGGGGGGAAAAGAAGTTTTTTAAATGGATGTAGTATAGCATGTTTCTGCCCTGATAGGAATGATTCAGAAGAGAGAGAGAGAAATTGATGACTCAAGAGAAAGAGGGAGATAATCAAGCTTGTCATGTTACCACCTATAACAGCAAGGTCACACTTTCGATTATTCCTGTAAAAGTGGGGCTCTTTTGACATTTTTCACATTTCATATCTATAACATTCAGAGCAGAGAAGTAGAGGCCCAGGAGCTCTAATGCCCTATCTTATTGATCAAGAATTACCTGTGAGATAAAGGGCCATAGCAACATCAACACCCTTTGCTATCTGCCTCTTCCTTTCAAAAATAACCACATCTACTCCCACTCTTACTTTTCATCATCTTGTTTCAGTGGATAAGTGTCTCTCCGTCTACCCAAAGGTAGCCCCTGTGTTTTGTGGATCTGTTCACAAACCTTTAACTCAAATTATTTTCTAGTCTTTTTAACCAAAAGAGCATTTGTAAGGACACATTGAAGATATATTTGATAACTGAAGAATGAATGAGTCTAAGTAAATTTCTCACAATCTATTTTGCGTGCATTACAGACAGTAAAATAAAAATTATATCAGAATATGAGAAAAAAAGAAAGTTCATGCACACAAACACACCACTTTTTTTTTTATCATCTAGTCCTGAATTTGTCAGAAATTGTCATGCAAACTATAAACAAACTACTGAAGTTAACTTCATTGGACAAATAATTAACTTCATTGGACAAATAATTAATTTATCAATAATTTTTTTGGTATAACAGACTTTACCAGGGACCAACAAGCAAAAATCAACAGAATTCCGCCAGAAGAATGTGTTCCTTAGTGTGTTGCCACTGGCAGAAACTCCACCAGATATTTGATATTCGTTGCCAATTCACTGGATTTGATTGTTCCTGAGTTCATATTATCCATCCCACTGCCACTGTTGTCATGAATAATTTCTAAATGATTGGCAGAGTATAGATCATGTGACTATTCTCTACTTAACAGAGTAGGAAGAGGATTATATTTCTACTTTTCAGATTTTATACAAAGAACTTATGAGGGGCCGGCCCGTGGCTGAGTGGTTAAGTTCTCACGCTCCACTTTGGCGGCCTGTGGTTCACCTGTTCAGATCCTGGTCGCGGACCTATCACTGCTCATCAAGCCACGCTGAGGCAGTGTCCCTCATAGAGGAACTAGAAGAACCTACAAATAGGATATACAACTATGTACTGGAGAGCTGTGGGGAGAAAAAAATAAAAATAGGAAGATTGACAGTAGATATTAGCTCTGGGCCAATCTTCCCCATAAAAAGAAAGAAAGAAAGAAAGAAAGAATAAGACCTTTCAAAAAAGATAGAACTTATGATAAAACTTCCACATAATATATGTTAGAAAATAAACCCTGACAATTGATTTGAAGTTTGTGTTGAAGTAAAATCAAAGCTTTGAGTTACATGAACTTCTAAAAACATATAAAGTATCTAGTGAAATATGACTAGCCCATAATGCAGTTGTGTCTCCATCAGTGTTTTTGTTTCTTTAACAGAAATCATCATGAAGTAAATTGCCAAATTTACTTCTTGGCAGATATGCCCAAAAGCATAATTATCATCCTGTGCAAGTTTCTTTGGGAGTGAGACAGAAAACAGCAAAAAGCAATGTCAACAATTTTTCTAATTTTGTTACTGGACATGCCTGACATTTGGTTTTATATTCCTCAATTTCAACATCTTTCTACTAGGGGAAGAATTGTCTCAAGACAGCATTAGACATACTCAAATACTGTGCAATCTCCAAAAATCTTTTGAAAACATGAATCTTTGAATTAAGACCTGATTTTCTAAAATTTTCTCTGCCATTATCTAGCTGTTGGGAGATGGTCAAATTCTCTAATTCTCTGTGTCATCTATAAAATTATTTTAAATTATCTCTCAGCATCAAAATTTATATTAATAATGAAAAGCATAAATATAAGTAATTTTTGGAAGAATTTAAAAACTGTACAAGCATATGTTCTATTTGGAATGTTATGATTGATTCTTCAGACAGATTAGCTTTAGAAAGCAATGTTAGATTAAGGGAGAACTAAATGGTCAGAATTTTTCATATAGTAGAAATTATACTTAAGAAGGAGTCTAATTTGAGAAGTATGCTTAATAAAATAAATACTGTTTTCTTCATTATCTGCTTCTGGTTTTAGACTTAACACTCTACTGTTCCCTTACAGGTTCAATGTTAATAAAGACTAGAAATAATTATTATCTGATGGTCACTAATTTTTATGAAATCTTCCTAGCAGAGATAAGTGCAACCCTCCTCAGCAGGATCTAACACAATGCCATTGAGCACTGTCAGACATCCATGAATACTTTATTGTAATTCAAGAGGCCACATGTCCAAATCCACAGTCACTGATGCCTTTTGGCACACATAACAAAGAGTGGTAATATTGGCAGCTTTGGATACTGAATTGATGCTGGGGATTGTTCGTTTTAATTAAGAGTTGGAGTACTTGGCCTGAAGTGCATAGAGTAGTCTAATGAGAACTCAGTATGCTATTAGAAAATCTGGGTTCTAGACCTAGTTTTGTTTTGTTTATTAAGTATTAAATTTTTATATTTATATCTCTTTTTATATACCAAGAGAGAGATGATAAGAAATGCAATAAAATGCTATAATGTAACCCAAAGATATATTTTTCAGGCTAAGAATATTCTCTAATTTATTAACTCTACAAAACTTATACCATTGTATAACCCACTAACCTTTATATATTCACTTTTTAAATCTATAAATGCCAGGGAGTTGTGAGGATAAAATAAGATGATAAATGTTTAACCTCTTTGAAAACTCTAAAGCACTATGGAAAGGTAAGGTATTATGCTTATGGTTATAACTATATTGGTCTCATTTTCAGTTGCTTAGGTGAGGGAGAGCATCATTTTCATAGCAAGCACTAAACTGAGTTTTCTGTCGCCTGGCTTCTATCTCAGTAATATTTGTTTTAAGGAGTATCTCTTGTGAGGTATACGAGGTGACATAGAGAAGCTGCAGGCACCTGTCCTCTGCCATCATCTAACATGAAGCTGGTAAATCAGGGTTAGTTGTGAAATTACCTGAGCCTTAGAAGGTCCATCCATGTCTGTGAGCCAATCAATGGTGTCTCTTAGCACCACCACATAAAGATAGCAGTTTCTAGAAATAACCCCAATGGAGATTCTGGAAAAAGACATATAACTAAACAAAAGCTATCGTTTGAATCGCACTGTTCACTCTTGTAGGTAAATTCTCTGATATCTCACCTCATATCATAGAAAGAATTCAACCTAGGCAGCTCTCTGTCATCCTGATGCAATGTACCTCCTTCTACCAGAAGCAAAGATGAAATGCCTTAATCAGTCCTTAAGGGAATACAGTATAGGCCCCCAGGGGAATTGTCATCATCCCTTTGGGTTGCCTGTTGATTCTGTAGACTCCTTTTATGAGAGTCCTCTTGAGAAGGCTATTTCAAATGAGAAAAGAACACACTTCCTTTAGGATCTGGTGACATTTGAGGGGCGTAAAAGAAAATATAGTGCCTCCGTATATAGCACTTTCATTTTCTTCCTTTTTATTAATTTGAGATAGGATTTTTTTCCTGGAAGGAACAACATAGTAAAACATATCTGTCATTAGTAACTTAGTTTAAATGGTTCATAAGAACATTCCCAATGGAAGACTACTGTAAATGAGACTTTTGTACTGGGTGGGTTGGAACTCAAGATCCAGAACATAGCTTGAGAAGGTAAGAGCTCAGAAGATAGAGAACAAAAGCCCTTGAAACAGCATTGGATTTGAGAGCAATGGAGATAAACATACATTACTGAGTGGGTGATGGATCATAAAGAGGGAGGGAGACACAGGTTATAGTGACTTATGAAAGAAGAATTTCTGTAGGACTGCTTTGTAAAGGGACACACAAGGAAAACCTGCAGTTCATGTATACATTGCTTTGGTCATCACTGAGGCAAATTTAATTGATAAAATTATCACACCCATGCTTTGGTCCTGCTGAGCTATGCCCCTAACATTTGGCATTTGCCAGGTGGGCAGGATGCCATTCAGCTGGTGCCAGGTTGGCTAATTAAACAAATAGGAAGGCATTGGTGAGAAATACTTATGGTTTTATTGCCCACTCCTTACCTTTCCTTACAACAATTTCAGCACTTCAGTGCTTAGAAATGTCAACCCTTTGTTCTTCTGGTGCTGGAAGAAATGCTTTGTTATAATGCCATGAAATGAGCATTTGAAACAGAGAAATCTGCAAATCGACTTTTCACATTAGTTACTGTTACAATGATTCACTCCAGGGGTGCCATTTCTAGGCCAAACCATACATAGCTATTATTCAGTAGCACAACACAAGAGAAATAAATGCTGAGTCTGGAAAACAAGAGTGCATTTTGTGAATTCTGGAGAGGAAGGCTCTATGGAAGAGAGAATCTGAAAACAGTTTTTTCTGTATTCTGTAAGAGTCACCTGCTGCAAGGTACTGCACATCCCAGACACGTACGTACTGATAGAATATGGTGTGAAAATCAGCAGTTATCTTAGGGCCTTAAATGCTGCTTCTGCAGCCCAAACTGCTATATTCTCCCTTCATCCCTGATTTGAAGCAGTAGGTCTTCCCTGGGTATTATTTTTTTCTTTACATTTTTCTCTTTTAAAATTTCATCTTGCTTCCACTAAATTCTGCGGGGATGGTAACTGACAGAAAGCAAAACGACACAGTGAGAAAAGAAGCTGTGTGCTACTTTAATTGTGTGCCTCAAAGTCATATTCCGATATTATTATCAGTTCAGTCACAGTCCACCCTACATTTCAGATGAAATCTAAGAGGATAAACAATTTAAAATAAGCTTTATGTGCTGCTTGTGGAGAGCAGACAGATCATTGCATCCATCAAATTCCTGTTTATATCAACAGAGACTGGCATGATCTTAAACTAGCAAAAACTGCTCTTGCTTTGTTGCTATTAGTATTCTCAGCTGCTTCACGGTCCAAGGCCGGCAGCAGGAGATCACTTAGGCATCTATCACCCATAGTGGCTTTTACAGAATATAATCCCTAACTCACTTTAGCACAAAGAAGTGTCTTTCATTCTGAAGTGCAAAAACTGGTAAAGACAACACAAAGCATTTATTGACAGTGCAGCTGATAAACTCTTGATAATTTGGTAGAGTGTTCAAGGGTGTTATCATTATTCAATTAGAATTCTTTAAAAGTTATGGATGTTTTGACTGCTTTAGCTTCACAAGTTCAGGCAGATTGTTACTGAACACAGCGTCAAATAATGGCAAAAGGACAGAAGTAAAATTTCAAAATATGTGGTTTCAAATGGATTGGAATGCAGAATTCACAGGTTGCAAATATGATTACTCTCTTAGTTGTTTCTAAAAAGTATGGAGTTCTTTCTATGCACAGTACAGATCTAACATTTACCTAACAACCTAGTGCTGTTATGTGTCGGTGCAATTTAATTGCTATCACATCTTCATAGAGATGCAAACACAAATTAAAATAAAAACGGCACCCTAACCCAAGCAATTTGAGAAAGCTGCAAATTGCTTTTTTAAGAATTATTGATTTCATTCTTCAATGATTTTTATCATCTACTACAGGATAGATGTTATCATTCATATCATCATATGAATTGATTACTTAATTTTGTGTAACAGCTATCTCATGAAGATGAGAAAATAGTGCCTGACATTAATGAAAAGTTCAAGATATAAATTATATTTACTCAATCACTTTTGCTTTCCTAAAGTACTAATAAAAATGATTTCAAATTTCTAATGTGAAAATACTATATTTTAAAGAGTTTATTTAAAGTGTGTGTGAAAACTCACCTTGAAGTCAACTGTCAATGAAACACCTCCTTTTAGTATAGTTAGTTGGAGGATGATTGAATTTCTTCATATGGCCTGTCTCATCCTCTTCAGTAGTGAAAGATAAATTCATTTTCTGTATATGCCAGAGTTAAGAAAAATAATTAAAATGATTTTTGCAGGCATAATTTAAGGTGTTGATAGTTAATCTGTCCCTATTGGCATTATAACTACCTTAAATTTATGCTACAGTGTAGATTTATGTAGACGCACACGATACTCTTAGTCTTTTATTATGAAAACTAAGAACAGTACCAGTTATTACCAAAACCATGGACAGAATTAGTGTAAAATGCTTAGCTGATTCTTAAATGAATTTACTCTGAAGGAATTGTTTTGTTTGTTACTAATCTCATTGGGAAAACTGGTTTAGAATTGACTATATCTGATCATATCTTGGAGAGAAATTATGTCAATATTCAACATGTTAAGGAAAAATGATAGTCTTCAATTGAACATGAAAAGAAAACAAATTCAACTATTAAGCTAATTTTTACATCCCCATCTGAAATCTTTGCTTAATTCCTCACCATCAGCAAATGTGTTACCCCAGATATCTTTTTCTTCCCTCCAAGTTTCTGAGAAGAGCTGCAAACAGGGTGCTGTTTTGGTCAAGTAGAGCCTTTTTAAAGAAAATTTTTTTTCTGTCCTGGCTTTATCATCCTACATATAAATATAAAATTATATGACAGAAACATGTTGTATATTAAGATATGATCAGACTCATCTTCAGTAGACTAGATAAATGCTGTTCCGTAAACGTAGCATAAACCACCAGAATATTTTTCAAATAATACAATACTCTACAGAATGTAGACAGGTGATCATCAAGTCAGAATAAAATATCTCTGGCAGATAAACACAAAAAAATACAAAAAAAATTGTTCAAGCTTGTTGCTTTATAATGCTTGATAAGTTAAATAAGACATGTCCGTTAGAAAATAGAGCCAATGGAGTCCACTTAACTTTTTGTTTTTCATATGTTGCCTAAACATTTGAGGATATACAAATCATCTCAAAATATTTAGTTTCTGAGAAAGCATTGAAGACTTCCTGGCATTTGATAATGTCATTGATGGTGCTCTAAGAGTAAAACTTACTTTTCTTAGAAGGCCCTGAGATTGCTGTGCTAACTTCAGGAAAATAATTCAGTATTCCATAAATTTTTTTTATTGAAGTACATTTGACATACAATATCCTATTAGTTTCACGTGTACATCATAGTGATTCGATACGTATGTACATTACAAAATGATCACCACAATAAATCTGGTACCATCTGTCACCAAACAAAGTTATTGCAATGTTATGATTATATTACCTCTGCTGTACATTACATCCTCATGACTTATTAATTTCATAGCTGGAAGCCTGTCCTTCTTAGTCCCGTTCACCTATTTCATCTGCCCTCCACCCTTCCCTCCTCTGGTAAACATAAGTTTGTTTACTGTGTCTCTGAGCCTGTTTCTGTTTTGTCTGTCTCGTTCCTTTGTTTTAGTTTTTAGATTATACATATAAGTGAAATCGTATGGTGTTTGTCTTTCTCTGTTTGACTTACTTCATTTAGCATAATACCCTCTAGGTCCATCCATGTTGTGGCAAATGGATAGATTTCCTTCTTTATGGCTGAGTAATAGTCAATTGTACATATATATACCACATCTTCTTTATCCATTCACCTATCAATGGACACTTAGGTTGCTGCCATATCTTGGCTATTATAAAAAATGATGCAGTGAATATAGGGGTGCATTTCTCTCTTTGAATTAGTGTTTTCATTTTCTTGGGATTAATGCCCAGAACTGGAATTGCTGGATTGTACGGTGGTTCTATTTTTAATTTTGTGAGGAACCTCCATACTGTTTTCCAAAGTGGCTGCACCAGTTAACATTCCTACCAACAGTGTGCAAGGCTTCTCTTTTCTCTACATCCCCACCAAAAGTTATTTTTTTTTTCATTTGGTGAAGAAGATTGGCCCTGAGCTAACATCTGTTGCTAATCTTCCTCTTTTTTCTTTTTGCTTGAAGATGATCATCTCTGAGCTAACATCTGTCCCGATCTTTCTCTATTTTGAGTGTGGGATGCCACTACAGCAAGGCTTCATGTAGGTCTGCGCTGGGGATCTGAATCCGTGAATCCCAGCCCACCAAAGCAGAGTGTATGAACTTAACCACTATGCCACCAAGCCGGTCACAACAGTCGTTATTTTTGTCTTTTTGATAATTACTGTTCTTACTGGTGTGAGGTGATATCTCATTGTAGTTTGATTTGCATTTCCCTGATGATTAGTGATATTGAGTATCTTTTCACGTACCTGTTGGCCATCTGTAAGTCTTCTTTGGAAAAATGTCTATTAAACTCCTCTGCCTATTTTTTATTTGGGTTCTTCGGTTTTTTGATATTAAGTTGTGTAAATTCTTTATGTATTTTGGATATTAACCTCTGATTAAATGTATTATTTGGAAATATCTTTTCCTATTCAATAGATTGCCTTTTCATTTGTTAATGGTTTCCTTCACTATGCAAAGGCCTTTTAGTTTGATGTAATCCCATATGTCTATTTTTGCTTTTGTTGCCCTTATCTGAGGAGACTGGTCCAAAAATATATTGCTAAGACTGATGTCAAAATACTGATTGATTGTCTATGTTTGCTTCTAGGAGTTTTATTGTTTCAGGTCTTACAGTCAAGTCTTTAATCTATTTTGAATTTATTTTTGTATGTCGTATAAGATGGTGGTCCAGTTTCATTCTTTTGAATGTAGCTGTTCAGTTTTCTGAACAACATTGATTAAAGAGACTGTCTTTCCCCTATTGTATAGTCTCGCCTCCTTTGTCATAGATTAATTGACCATATATTCATGAGTTTATTTCTGGGCTCTCTATTCTGTTCCATTGATCTGTCTGTTTTTGTGCCAGCACCATACTGTTTTGATTACCATAACTTTGTAGTACAGGTTGAAATCAGCATGATACCTCCAGCTTTGCTCATCTTTCTCAAGACTGCTTTGGCTATTTGGGGTCTTTTATGATTCCATACAAATTTTAAGATTATTTGTTCTAGTTCTGTGAGAAATGCCATTGGTACTTTGAAGGGGATTGCATTGAATCTGCACATTGCTTTGGGTAGTATGGACATTTTAACAATATTAATTCTTCCAGTCCAAGAGCATGGTATAACTTTGCATTTATTTGTGTCATCTTAAGCTTCTTTCATCATGTCTTATAGTTTTAAGAGTACTGGTCTTTCACCTTCTTGGTTAAACTTATTCCTAGGTACTTATTCCTTTTTGATGCAATTGTAAATGGGTTTTTTTAAAATTTATCTTTCTGATAGCTAGTTATTGGTGTATAGAAACACAGTCAATTTCTACATATTAATTTTATATCCTGAAACTTTACTGAATTGACTTACTAGTTCTAATAATTTTTTGGTAGAGTCTTTAGGGTTTTCTATATATATTACCATGTCCCCTACAAATAGTGGCAGTTTTACTTTTTCCTTTCCAATTTGGATGCCTTTTACCTCTTTTTCTTGCCTGATTATTGTGGCTGGGACTTCCAATACTATGGTTGAATAAAAGTGGTGAGTGAGCATCCCTGCCTTCTTCCTGATCTTAGAGGAAAGGCTTTCAGCTTTTCACTATTGAATATGATGTTAGCTGTGGGCTTGCCATATGTGGCCTTTACCATGTTGAGGTATGTTCCTTCTATACTACTTTGTGGAGAATTTTTATCACAAATGGATGTTGAATTTTGTCAAATGCTTTTCTCTGCATCTATTGTGATGGTTATAAGAGTTCTATTCTTCATTTTGTTAACAATATGTATTATGTTGATTGGTTGCAGATGCTGCATCCCTGGAATAAATCCCACTTGATCGTGGTCTATGATCCTTTTAATATTTCCTTGAATTTGATTTGCTAATATTTTGCGGAGGAGTTTTGCATCTATGTTCATCAAGCACAAACCAGAAAGCTACAATAGATACAGAAAAAACAAAGAGAAAGGAACTCAAACATAACACTAAAGAAAACCATCAGTTAGAAGAGAACATGCTGGGATGGCCTTAGCAAGCTGGCTAGAGTGCCGGGACTTTGCTCCTGTCCGTGCTTTCAGGGTGGAAGATGAGCACAAAAAATGGTGCATGCTGGCCCCTCTGACCCTGGAGAGAGTTCCAGCAGTTCCCTGCCTGTTCGGCAGATGCTCTAGGGTAAGTAAATGGATTTCCTTCTTGTATAGTTTAAGGTGCCCTTTAAACAGCCATTTTGTGCCATGCCCCAGGAGAGGCAAGCCTGCGCATGGGCCCCTCAGTGATATCCTCCCCTGCAACAGGTCTCCGCCTCAGGGATGGGGTTCTCGTGGATACCATCTGTCTCTCCTACCCATCTCTATTTGATCTCTCTATGATTTGTTGTGCAGAAGCTGTTTAATCAGTCTTTAGTTCTTCTTCAGGAGGAATTGCTCTACATTTAGATGTGGATTAGGTGTTTCAGTAGAAGGATGTGAGTGCAGGGTCTTCCAATACCACCACTGCACCCTCCATAAGATTTTTAAAAGGTCATTAAATGCATATGGAAAAGAAAAGCAAATTTCATGGAGCTTATAATATGTGGTAAGATTACTGATGTAAAATAGAGTTACTACACCATGCGTACTCTAGTCTTTTCTGAGCTGTATCCCCACAGAAGAAAGGCAGTATTTATCTATTCTTGGAGTATATTACTTTTTTTTTAAATACCCTTTAGAAAATCAACAGAAAATATTCTTAATCATTGAAATTTCTGCCCATGCGACAATTACCAAATGGAACAGACCCTCATTCCTCAAATCATCATGTGTTTTTTTTTAATTGAAATAAATCCTGCCCCCAAGAATTACGTGTGAGGAAAAACAGTAGGACATACGTGCAAGGATAACAGAGGAATACAATATATATGTCAGATGGAGAGAGGGCATCTAGGCATGAGTCAGAGGGGGACACGAATGTCAGCATGATGGACCAAGGAAGAGGTGTCAGAAGTGTCATAGTTGGATCAAAGTGAATGGGTGCCATTGAATGTAAATGTGAAAAAAATATTCAGGGGAAGTAGAGAGTAAAGATTAGTTTAAAAATCAGGAGGATAAAGGACAGAGGTATTTCTGTTAAAAATAAATTCCAAGTCATCTTTTAAGCCACATTTATTTAGTTGCATAAAATTTCTTATCCCTGGGCATGGTTGACCTAGCAAGTAAGATACTCTTTCTTCCCATTCATTTTATTCTAATGCTAAAATAGTATCCTTGTCAAGGTGTCTAAGTTATAAAGTGATAGCTACTATATAAATTTTTAAACAGGTAATAAATATTAATCAATGTGATGCATTTTATACAACGATCATCTGGGCATTTCAAAACATTTTACAAACATTTCTTACAAAGCCCTTTTAATTAATATTGGTGCAAAGGATGGTCAGACTAAATATTTATTGAGGGGCATCAGTGTGAAAGATTTCATAGGCATTTACTTGATCTAATAAAGCAGGCCGTGGCAATAAACATGTGAACATAGGTGACTTACCCAGGAGGAATTTATCTGGCATTCGCTCCATTTTATATTGTCATGGATTATCGACCTCTCCAAGAACCTTTGGGTTCAAGGGAAGAAACTGACATGATTAAATAAAAGTGAATGTGAAAAATAGATTTGAAAAAGGAAATGAATGTGCCTGATAGTTCAGGAAGAGTCTTTAAAAAGGAAAAGGAATTGCATGGAATCAGACCGGAGAGAAACATTAAGAATTGATCAAGATCTTTCCAGAAAGCACTGATAATTCCTAAAGAATGGATAGTTTCTCCCTCTCTACTTCTTTTCTCTCTCTCCAAGTTTTTCAAATTTTCAGATTCCCAGTGAAGTATGTTGTCTTAGACTTCAACTCCAGATATCTCTTGAGATAAATATATATATATATATATATATATATATATATAATCAACTTAAATGGTAGTTTTTTATCCCTCCAAATATTCAACTAAAATTCTACCCCATTGCTGACTTTCTTTGGAATTTCAGGGATAGGAGAGTTTGAGATTACCATTTTCTGTAAAAATGTTATGCCAAGATTTGGAAGTCAAAGTGAAGACTCTCCTTGGTAGTTGTTGCTCTCTTCTAAAACATTGTATTGTTTTTGACTAGCATTACTATTGTTTGAACATTTGATCATATTTTAAAATTTATTTGGGCCTTGGGGCAGTTACCCATACACAGAATTATGAAACTCTGGGAGTAATTTATTATAGGCAGTCCCACACTCACCAAAGGTATGCATGTCAAAATTTTTGATGAAAGTCAGTGTTCAAAACACATAAAGAAAACATTTTGCCAAGGAAATTATATTATGCATATTGCTTCATCTCTCAGAATCATACACAACAAGTCTTTTTAGTTTATAATGCCACTAAAATAGAGCAAGACTACCCTTTAAAACTTAGTCACAATTCAAGCATTGGTCTTTATGAAAATCATTCTCACTTCTTTTCAGCTTGAGACACAGCATTATGAATGTATTTCCCTTTCTGTTCCATATTTTTCTGTGTCAGTATACCTTAGCAAAAGGAAGGAGTGTTCCCCGGCACTCCTGAAATGTAGAGTGTATGATCCACGCCCAGAAATTCTGGAGAAAAAAAGGGATTTCTAATACCCCATGTGGAAAGTTCAATCTCCAATGGGGTGGCTGTTTACAAAGCATATTCATAAACTGTGCATTTGTGGCTTGGAGATGGATTACCTATATTAAGTATATGGATCTGATATATGCCTGGAATAGTATGAAGATAATTTACATATTTATATGCTTTTTATTTAGGAAGATATGTGTTTTCATTTCTTACGTGGCTTAGATGAAGTGAACTTTGGTCCAACATCAATCAATATTTATTTAGTGAGTTCTTATTGAATAGAAATCACTGGGCAATATGGAGAATTACAGAACTCAGGAAACAATTAGACCTAATTCCTGTCCTAAGGGCAAATACTATATGTAAGATTAATAATAAAAGATGTTTAATTTTAAGTGTCAAACAAAATATTTGGCAATATAAACTAGAAAGCTTCCAAGCAAGAAAGGATTGCTTTTAACTGAGATGATCAGAGAAGGATTTGTGGAGAAGGAGAAAGTACTATTGATATTACTTATTAAAACATAAAGTACAATATAAAATATGAATATTTTGAATTTAGTTCAGTTTTAAAAAGTTATTCAAGAGAAATGAGAAAAAAGTAGACTAAAAATAACTCAGATGAGAATGGAAGAAAATTATTTTTTCTTGTTATGTTGCTCCATAAGTAAAATTCCTAAGAGTAAAATAGTCTTGGATAATTAAAAGAGAGTTCTCCAAAGTTTACCACAGTAATTTAACATTCTAAATACAAAAGTATGCTGAGTCAATAGCATATATTTTTACTTTATCAATTAATGAGATTTTTCAGATAAATAAGTACAGTTATTTAACCTGTTTCTGGTAGTGTGTGACAGAGCAAGAGACATAAAGATCCAAGAACAATTTTACGTTCCCTCCAGCAAGGTATGAGTGATCCAATATCTCTGCATCCTTGCCAGCATTTGTTGTTGTCAATATTTTTTAATTTAGCCATCTGGTAGGTATGTAAGGGTCTCTCTCTCTCTTTTTAATTTTAGGAAGTCATTTTGCTAAATCTCTCCCTTCAAAAATATTTCTGTGATACTCAGAAGACTAAAAAATCATCTACTCGCAGACCCTGATTATTACCTGTAGTTTCAGGCTGATTTCTGAAGGTAGTCATGTGTCTCCACCCTCCCTGTGAGCTCTGTCTACATGTTATTGGTTACTGGGAATCTTGATAGCTCTCATTATGTTTATAGTTCCATTGCATTTCTGCTTATCTTCCTGGAGCTCTGTCATATTTTGCTACAATGATAGCTAAGATAAGGCCTCAACATGAAATAAGATTTTAAGAATTATTTGGAGAAATTAAAACAGATTGATAATATGATATAATATAATTTCTATTAGATATGACTTTTCTGAGAGCAACATTGCTAACTTTGGATGGTGTCGTGATGCATTCCTCTCTCTCCAAACTGCCATTTTAAATGGATCAGCTTCTGTCAAAGGTGGTACCTCTTAACATGTCGTCTCTACCTGGAGCTCCACTTTTTGCTCACAGACTCCTTTCACTACAAATAAACACAGGCTACACGTATCTGTGTAGTTCCTTGGACTCTGCTCATAATTTCCCTATGAACAAAACTGGCTCAAAGGTACACACAAACTTTCCAAGCCTAAGAAAGACTTTTCATGGGAAAAACTAGATTAAAATTGCAGTTTAAAAAAATAAACTTTACCTAAAGAAGCAACAATGTCTATAAAACTCTACCAAACTCATATGCATGTATGTATGTTAACAAGCAGAAGCCCTACTTTTATGCTCTAAACCATTTACTTAAAATGGTTTGAGAGTTTTCACCCAATGATTAGATCTATATTAGGACCCACTGAGTTTCAATATTGCAAGGGCTAGTTTAAACCTAATCTAAAAATAAATTTAAAGCTTACATGTTTGTGTTAATACAGAATATACAGTGTGAATTCCCTCCAAGCATACCTGGATCCAGAGATTCAAACAATATATTCAGGACTGCTTCTTTTTCTCCTACTCTTGACTTTGCTCATCTTGTCATGGCTTACCCTGCAGACTTCGTCTCTTCACAGAGATACAGGGTAGCCCTGGGAGTTGCAAACTTTAGTAGGTTTTATAGCTTTTGACACCAGAAGAGATATCTTAGATTCTAGTCTAAAGAAGGACTCTGATTGAATGGACACCTGAACCATATTTGTCGCCAAGAAGATGAAGCTCCCTGAATGTTCCAGACAGTGTCAAGGATCCATTACCTGAACATCAAAATCAGGGCTTCAGGCATACCTTATCCACGTGGGCTTATAAAATTGTCAAATCAAGGAATGACAGCTCTCCATAGAAGTGGATTCAAGGAAAACAAAATATCCATGTACTGTTCAATTTCATGATTTTCCTAAACAAAAGAAGAAGAGGTTCAACAATTCATTAAATTTTTTTATCCCTGCAAAATGGAAATGCTCTCAACTTTAGTCTTCACTCCTCACGCTCTACCTGTTCCAGTGAGGTTTCAATGCTTTTATGACCGATATGTATGTAGTTCATGCTCAGAATAATAATTTTTTCCCTCATTTCAACAAACTCTGCAGAGGAGAGATATTTTTCAAGCACATAGTATAAGGAGGGGCATATAGTGTTGAGATCAGGTTAATGGAAGATTCCACACAGTCTTCCAAGGCCTGTCTTAGGAGAATTTTACTTTTTCTTATTTGTGTTATCATTCAGGATAATGGCCCAGGAAACAGAAAATATTCTTTGTTTTTTTCAGAGAAAGATAGGATTAAATGCAAAGCATTACATGCTTGCAAATGATTGGAAAGTCTGGAGAAACAAAAGTAAAGAGGCTGCCAACGGATTAGTGATTTCAAATATTTACTAATACTTTAGTCTTAATCTAGAGGAGAAGATTGCTTCTTCTACCTCCTCCGCCGTCCCTACTCATGAAGCTGATGGCTAGTGATTGGGATGCAGACAGCATCTGCCTCAACTGCTTCAAGATTCTCTTGAAGTGGGAGTCTTGGTTTTGGAACATTGTAGGCAGCCCCCAATATTTACAATCTGTGATCTTCCTGGCTGGCAACAACTGCAGCAGGAAGATGGTCTGTACATCTTCGCATCTTCCACAGCTTGAACAAGTGCCTCTCATTGGATGAATCTAATTTGAATCCTTATCTCTAGATTCAAGGAAACCTGAGGTCTATAATATGTTGCTTTCCAGATCTTGTAGTACTGAATGGCTGATAGGAATGGACACTGAGTGCCAATCAAACATAATATACAAAGTAATTATGCACACATGTTTATGTATGTATGTACATAATTCATGCACAAACATATGCAGTAAATTTCCAAAGCTGCTGGGAAATTCATTGCAATGCATCCAATTAAGGTAAATATATCTTAGGATTTTTGTGTGAGATTTCAGGACACATAATAGTTTTTATTTTACTTATCTGTATGAAATAAAATCTGCAGACAAGACTATTTGCTGTATACTATGTAGCAAATAGTAATTTTTAAAACTTTCCTGTATTCAGTATTGTTGCTTCTACGAGTATACTTAATGAAGAAAATGGCATAATGACGCTGGGCATCAATTTACGGCACTGTAATTGAGATTGGGCTAAAATCACAGCAATTTTTGAATCAGTACTTTAAAAAAATCAGTAGGTTTTCCTTATGGAAGCAATCTTTATATTTTTATCTTCAAATATTCTTTTCTTTGGATTCACACAAGAAGGCATAGCAATTATTTTTCAAGTTTTTATTCTTATTCTCTAGTGTAAAATGCATTGTCTTGATGGGGCTTCGTCAACTTTCTTTTGATTTTCCTTTTTTCTTTCTTTTCTTTTCTTTTGCTTTTTTTTTTTAAGAGACTTCAGCAGAACAGAGAATGAGACTATTTTGAAATTGATAAGCTGGCTAGTACTTATCCTTTAGACAAGGAGGCATTCTTGACAAGATGTATACTATTTATACCTGCTTTTTCAGTCTATCCATAAGACTAAGTTTAGGAAGAAGAAGAAAAATAGATTGTTTTTGGTCAGAGAATCAAAGGTGTCATTAATGTCCAGCAATCAATGTCTTCACTGGCAGGCTGGGGTTACAATTATTTAAAAGGTTTCAACCTGGCTGTTCAAGCTGTCTTATTCCCTGTCTAATTCAGTGTGACAGTTGAAAGAAACCTGTTTTGAGGCACAGTTATTTGACATTGATATTTAATATTTTTGTATTTATTTTCTTCAGTAAAACTATATTGCTGAATGTTTAAACCAATATGCATGGGATTTTAGATCTTCTAAAATTTCTTATCCATAGTGTTTCAATTGGGATACTTGAGGAGTAATTGCTGGTAACACATAATTTTCTGTGTGGGTAAATTAAATATAAGCATGGAAAGGGAACATAATAAAAATTCTAGGAAAAGTTATCAATACATTAATGCATATGAATTGGTTATTTAAAAGAATTAAATTAACAAATTTTAGCAAAAATTATGCAGAAGAAAAGTTTCTAATGAAAACACAAATGGTTTTAATAAAATACACGAATTTTTGAACACTTTCAATATTTCTTATTAATCACCAGTATTTTAATAATGATAGCTACTTTGGCACCTCAAGTAGAAATATTCTGTGTGGTAAGAGATATATACTGTAAAGTAAATGTCATGAAACAAGTTAGAATTAATTTTTTATGAAATTTAATGCCTTTCAAAGTAATAATACTTTTGATTTGCATGATGTCTTTCTTAACATGTCAAATGATGTACAGGCTATTAACTCATTTATTTCTATCATATATGGAATGTGTTGCACTCAAGAACATAAGAGACATCCCCTTGGAAAAGGCAAAAATTTAAGCATTGCTTTATAGTATCAGCTTTTAGGGTGTAGGTGAGAGATAAGGATGCTGACTAGAAAGATGGTAAAATGAAAAGTAACTTTGCACACAGGGGACATGAAAATCCCTGGATCCCTCCAATTCCCAAGCTAGTTAATTATGAGACAAATTCTACTGGCTGCAATGTATCAAAAAGAATTTTTAACCTGAGGGAAAGATTCCTAAGCTACAGAAAAGAACCATTTACACCAGTTGTTTTACATTTTACTTTAATGCTAGTTTCTCCTATCTATCATGAATAATCTTTTGGCCTCACTCTACCCATATTACAGACAAGGAAAAGTCAATATGGATGACAGCAGTGGGATATCATTACAGATGGGTAGCCTAAAGGAGAATTTCATAAAATATATATCATAGACTAGCTTTGGTACTTTCAATAATAGAACTCATACTGGGTGCACAAGGTTTGCAGCAGCTCACGTCTATATTTAAATTGCCATTCTCTGTTTTTTTCCAAATTGCTTCTATTTACTGATTAAGTAAACATTCCTTTTATTATCCATTGATTCACTCCAGAAATAGTAAGAAAAAGTTTTATTTTTTTAATATTTGATATACTTTGGAATTCATTGATCCACATTGAAGTTTGATTTTCTCTTGGATGGTTGTCTTATGCCTCGATATAATTGAGTTACTGCCTCACATATTTAAAATTTACTGACGTTTATATTTTCCCAATGAAATGAATGTCAAATATAAACTTAGGATATTTTCTATATTTACACATAAATTCAAGATTTTCCTAGATGTTTATCCTTAATGTATATACTTTATGCATAGATGTCTATAGTTAAACTTCTGCAATAACCATTATCCAAACCCGCAAACTCAGGGGTAATGTAGGAATAAAAGAAACACTGTGAGACTTATTTAACCTTCAGTAAGTGGTAGAGAAATTCATATCTCATCACTTTCAACTTGAAAACTTAGAAAATTCAAGTTCTACATATCTTAAGATACATTTACCTCTAATTTACTTTAAAATAATTTTTACGTAGAAAGTCTGAAGATTAAAAAGAAATATATCTATATCTCTACCTATAAATATATATGCACATATATATCTATATATGCAGTTTCATCTGAAAATATGATTAAAACATATATTTGGATTATTTTTGGAAGAATTTCTTAACAACTTTTGGAAACTTAAGAGAGTCAAACTAGGTTTTTCACTAGTAACTTCTAGCCATATAAAAGACTGCATGCATGTAGAGAGAGAGAGAGAAGCAGAGAAAAATCTCCTAGACTTCCATCTCCCAGAGGGAGCTGTTAAACATTTTGTAAAATTTCGTTCTTTTCAACAAACAAGCATCAGTTATCAAATCGGTGTGATCATATTATATATGAAATTTTAAGCCTTATTTATTCATTTAACTTTAAATTATAGTTGTTTCCCAAGTCATTAGCTACCTAAGAATCTTTTCCAGGAACAGAGAACTAATAACTGTTAAGCATAAATACATTCATCCACGCATTTGCAGAATGTCAATGGGTACACAGCATTGTTATCAGTTATGAATATGTTGTTCATTGGAAAGATTTTTGGACAGAGAGCATATCAGGAAACTCAAGTTCTGATACTATCACTAAACTAATGAGTTCTGTGTTCCTACATCTAAATGCTAATGCTGGATACTATGAAAAAAAATACTGCCACAGTGGGTGAGCTAAGAAAGTTCAGAAATTCTCTGGGGTAGATTCTACCAATATATACCAAACTTTAATGTTTTCCTGCACAGCAATTTCTGTTAATTAGAGATCTGTATTACATAGTTATACTTGGTTAACAGCTTTTCTTCTTTCCTTTCTTCCTTCAGCCATTAATTCATTTCCCCAGACAGCCATGGACTCATCCAATCATTCTTTTATTATTGAAAAAAATGGTCTATTGTCTAGTTATTGCCTGGCATTTGTGCTAGGTTCTGAGAATTAAGAGGTGAGCAAAAACAGAAAGATCCCTACCTTGGTGGATCTTACTATCTATGATGGGGAGGAGACACAAATAATTATATCTTGGAGAATGTATTGAATTAGATTAAAAGCGCATGAGAACACACCAGTTAGAAGTCTACTTAGGAGAACCAGCTTGCCCACCCATAGTATGTCTATTTCTCTGGCATACTTATTAACAGTGCCCTTTCAATCTCAAAAATATTTCATTTTAGCTAATAGATGATATAGCCTCCACACATACCAGAAAGTTACAAGACAGCAGACCTCGATCCTCCCACACCTTATTTTACAAACAAAGAAAATCAGATTCTGATTGGTTTGATTGATTTGCTATCATGAAATAGCTAATTAATGGTAGAAATGCACAGCTTCATGGGACAAGCAGCGCTGGGCTTTGAGTGACACAGAGTGTGGGTGACAGCTCACCACTAGATCTGTGATCTTAGAAATTAACCTAATTCTCTAAGCCTCAGAATCAAGATTGTGTGAATTCTGATGTCATCCTTAAAGGGTGCTATGGAAATTAACAACAATGCCCTTGAAAGGCCTAGAACAAGGTACTTAAATGTGCTCAATCAATGTTAATCCCTCTGCCAGAAGAGAAAGTGGCTCACCCACTGGCTTTTATAAAATAGGGGAACTCTCACAAGGTCCTTAAATATGGGTAAAATTGAGGAAGAATTTTTAGAGTGCCAGTGCAAAACTGTTCTGGATTAATCAAAAGTTAATTTAAAGATAGCATAGACAAGTTCATTTCCAAACATGGAAAGAGAACTACCGTGAACCTAAAGGACTGACATGGTTATCCTTCAAAGCATAATTAGTCTATTACACCTAGGAGACGTGTAATGACTTACCCTGTTTATATTACCACTTCTACTCTGAAGTTCAGGTGACAATTTATGCAATAGATTACTGTGGTAGAGAAAACCTTGCCAAACATCTCAGAAATGGAAAAAAGGGTAAAATAAGTTTTGTGGATATGGGAACAGACAAATGCCAGCTTTTGTGCTCTAATAAACACTTGAATCATGGGAGATGTGAGAAAGACTACTGTCTTGAACTTGTATGTACATTCCTCAAAATTATTGCTGATTTTTCTAAATATTCTGCTTATATACAGTTTCCCTACTCAGTATCTATCATGTATATTGAATTCGATGTCTGGAAATTGTATTGGAATAAGCTTTTGGAGGATGAGAAAGGGATGGAAGTATTTCTTTTTAAATTCATTTAGGTTTCATCATGTGAGGAAATCACTTGGCCCTTGAAGGAGGAAAGTTGTGGTAGTAGTGAAAGGAAATAGTTACCATTTCTATGCTACTTCTAACTTAAAAGACACCTGACAAAATTCAGGGATGCCTCGTTTAATTAACTGGGCAATGTGTCTGACCTTTATGATTTTAGCCCTGTAGGGCTATCCTTCTGTTATGGGTTGAATTGTGTCCCCTCAAAAGATATTGAAGTTCTAACCCCCTGTATCTGTGAAAGGTAACTTTATTTGGAAATAGGGCCTTCACAGATGAGCAAGTTCAAAACAGTGAAGATCTGCTCACATTTTATTAGCAGACTTCTTCTGTGTACCTGTGGAGTGCCACACGCCCCAAGGGATCTTCATAAAATCAAAGAACAGTCAAATTCCAAGACTCTCATAAGCCACATTTATCACCAGTCTACTAAGGATTTAGGACAGAAAACACAGTTTTCCAGCAGGGAATCATCAAACATTCCTCTTCTGAAGATGTTTCAGTGGCCCATACAGCTTACTTGCAAGAGGAGGAGATGTGCATTAGGTGGGTGCAGGATCTGACATGAGGTGAAAGTCTCATGCCCCACAGGAGCCAATATCTTTTGTCACAGTTCCATAGACATACCTTCTAGAATCCTCTCAAGAGATATGCCTAGAATCATCGCACTCAGGAAAGCCTGAAACTATGGCTTCGTATCAGGTATTTTTAGATCTCTTAGTCCAGATAAAATTTACCAACAAAGGTTGTTTTTACCATAATCTTTGTTGCTTAGAAACGTAGAGGACATAACACCTTATTAGGTTTCCAGGGTAACTGAGTTAGAAAATTGACCTAAGGTCAAATTCTTACAAAGAAGGAGGAAAGTTATCTATTACCCACAACGTGTGTTAGTGGAGTTAAGCTGCTCTCCAGTAGTATTTTGCACTTGGAGGATGTTGAATGCATTAAACCATTGAGTATTTTACTGTACTCAGCTCAATACTTCAGGTTGTAGTATTACCCCTTACAAGTGTGAAAACACAGATCTCCTGTATGTTTACGCAGAAACAATGATCCCCATTAAACAACTATTGCCTTTGTTGAGATTCCATTCTCTAGTGTTTCTCTCCTCACTCATATTACCCTGAAGTTCCTGGGGACTCTTCACTGTGGCATACACTCTAGTCCTTTTTATTCTACTATACCCCATCAAATATTCTTGTTAATTTCCTAATCGTAACTCTTCTGTGCTATGATCAGCTTTATCATGAATTTTCCCAACCAGGAAATTGACAAAATAATAACTGCTCTGCTCCTACTGTTGGGGTATAAAATTCTTAATTAATGAAGTTGTTTACAGATTTCAGTAATATATTTGCGTTCTGCGAGGAACCTTTAAGTCATTAGCTTCAGGGAATGATTATCATAGGATATTCAGGCAAGGTATCTAGTTTTTAAAGGATGTTACTTTGGTCATGCGTTCTGTTCCAGAGCCCTATTTTCGTTTAATCATGTTCTATTGTTCCCATATGTGAAGTTGACTCTGTATTCAATGTTTTATATTTCTTTTGATTTTTCATTGTGTTATGATGTTAAATCATTTTTCCATTCTCTTGTTTTGATATTTATGAATAATATGTATTTTCTTTTTATATTTGAAGCTGAGTTTCCCGTTTTTACGTTTTTTTGTAATTGAACTTCTTTACCACTGTTCCAGAACCAGAGTTTCAAAGAAAATGTGACCATGTAAACACACATACACACTTACAAAGATCCTTATCGAAAAGCAAAAGCACATTCAACTTTGATCTTGAAGCTGTGCAAATATGGTTTCCTTAGATGTACATCTTCCAAGAAATTTCATAAATTTTGTTCTTCTGAATTTTTGAATAATACTAGGAAAAATATATGCACACAGAGACACACATATCTGCAAAGACAACACATTGAGTGATTCAAAGGACTCATAAGACACCATAGAACATTTTAATGGAAGGCTTTTAATAAGGCAAAGGATAATAGAAAGCAGAAGAAAGAGAGGAAGGAAGACAGTTCAGGCAAGAATTAGGGGCCTCAAAACTTCTGGAAGCATCTCCCTTAAGTCCTTGCTATGAACACAAGGATGTGCTTTGTTTCTGCATATTATTACCAAGATTTGTACAACTAACACTGATTTGGGGAGAGCTGCCTGAAAGTTTTCAGTAGGCTCTTTCAGGAACCTCTGATTACATAGTTAAATCAGGCTGTCTCATTGGTTACTCCAGGTGTAAGCTATCAATAAACCAACTGGCCCTGAGTGCCACGAGGGAGTTTCAGATGTGAAACAGCACATGACATATCACTAGTTAGCCCAGTGCCTTTGCCTTGGCCAAGAGTCAGTGCCAGATCTCTGGCATCCCCAGAGATAAGCAGGGAAGCTATGTGAATCCAGCTGAAAATAATTCTATCCTAAATACTAATGACATATGTTAATGAGAGTCATTTTATAAAACTTAACAAAAATATTAAAGATTCAAATTCAAGTTTGTATTTTTAGAAATGTTAATTACATATTTTTTTAATCACATAGCTTTTGCCATGTGAAAAATCATCCCAAAGATTTAGTAGGTTTAAAACAACAGCCATTTATTTAGCTCCTGATTCTACTAGTTAGTAATTTGGACTGTGCTCAGCTAGGCTGTTCTTCTACTCTCAGAAGAGTGGCTACAGTCTGCTGCTGGGTTGGTGGAGCACTGTTTGCATTGGAAGGCCTCAGCTGGGATGGTTTCTTTCTCCTTCACAGGGTCTCTCACTTTACAGCAAGTTGTTCAGGACTTGTTTATATGGTACCTTCGTCGGGTTCCCAAAGAGAGTGGAAATCTTTGAAGCTTTTTGAAGTCCAGTCTCAGAGCTTGTACGATGCCATTTATGCCACATTTTATTGGACAAAATAAGTATTGCAGGTTGTGTTCTCCAAAAGCAGATACCATGATGGTATTTGGGTTATAAGTTATTTATTATGAACTAACACTTATAGAAGGAAAAAAAGAGGAAATGAGATTTGGCCAAGGAAGAAACTGATTTGCAATGCAGGTTCAACGATCTTAGCCAGCCTGATGAGCTCTGGAGCAAGGCTTGCTCGTCAGAGTGTACTGCATTGGGCCATAGTGACTCGGACCTTAGTCTCCTGTCTTTCTCAGGCATTGCGTAACCCAACCTGTAAAGAAAATGACGTTAAATGATATGGCCTCATGTAACCGAGTCAGAGTGATGGCTATAAGTTCTCTGATGATGCATACCTCACAGCAGGACAGTAAGTCATTCTTTGAAGGGGGAATCTGGGCAGAACACTGCTGAATCTATTGTAGCAAGTCAGAGGCCAATCCAGATTTGAGGGGAGAGAAAATAGATTTGACATCTTAATGTGAGGAGCAGGTAGTATCTATTGTGACCATGTTTGCAAACTTTCATAATGTTCAAAGATACCTTGAGCACAATTTGTACTGAATACAAATAAATCTAATGAACTGCTGAAAAGCAAAGAAGTATAAAGAAGTTTACAAAGTAGGTATGCTCTGCGGTAAGTAGGAATAGTAGCACATTTACCTACTTATTCCTAGATAAAATTATATGATCTCTCTGCTCTTAGATATGACTCTTCTCAATGGTACATTCAGCAACATAAGTAAAATTCTTGGATTGCTAAGTGATTTTACATTATAATTAATGGCCTTATTCTTTTCCAATTCTAGACAGGCCAAGCACGTTTATTTAATTTCACTGTCTGAAATATGATTTGATTGTCAATCATCAATTATTAAAATTTGATGTAGCCTGGTCTACTGAAAAGAAAAACTTGGACAGGAGTCCAAGAGGACTGAGGTATAATCCAAGATATTCACCTGAATTTTGTTATGATTCTGGGCAGAACATTTCTCATTTGTGGCCTCTTCAATTGTAAAATAGAAGACCCATCTGAGTTCTTTGTCCTTTTTATCTTCCACTCCTTTTTGTAGCACAAATTTTGTGACCCATCATTTCAAAATATTTTTCCTTTGGGACTTATTCTATCTAGTAAAGGCTTTCTGTTAAGTCCTTAGTTAGAGACTTCATTTATCCACCTTTATTTTATTCTACATTGATTTTTTACTAGAGTATCTTTCATGAGTCTGCATCTTGGTATCAGCTCCCTTCTCATTTTGCAGAGGTGAGCTATCAGATGGCAACTGCTCTATATATCAGTCTACTTGGTGTATGTTCTTCAAATCAGCAAAAGTAATTGTGGAGGCGTAAAAGAAAGCCTGATATTCTTTTTGAAAATAAAAATCACTTGAGGGATCTGTTCTATATGTTGGATAATTCTTGATAAGTGGTAGCTTATGGTGAATGACCCTGACTATGCAGCCTTCAGGGAGATCTTCCAAGGTCCTAGTGACGGATCTCAGCTGTCAGGGTGACAGCCAGTCACTTGTCACAAAATCCCCCAAACTTCACACTCTGAATATAAGCGCTGTGCCACCACCATCAGTGACTATGCCCTGGACATGACAAATACTGATAAGAAAAAGAGATTTTACAGCTATCTAGACAAATTCATTGCAGCAGTACCAACATCGAATGTAGTAATCATGGTGTAAGATTTCAATGTGTGGGACAGTTGCTGCCAACATGTGCTATGGGGAAAAATGTGCCTCACTGGACTGGAAATCAAAACATAAAATTTTGAGTAAATACTTCATCAATAAAGAATGTTCTCAGGGTAATTAAAAAGTATCTGGATACGATATTATTTATTAATATTACCAGATAGAAAAAGGTGCCAAGGAACACCTAATAGGGAAGTTTGAGATGAATAGCAAAAACAACAAGAACTCTGAGTAAATTTGGCTATTTTCTCAATTGATACTTTATGTTTCATGATTATAAATGAAACCTATTGTTAATGTTATAAATGAAATGTATGTTTATGTTCAAGTAGGTCCAAATGTGTTTCCAAAACAGCAGTAAAAAACCAGCATCACTCCTTGGCTCAATTTTTAAACTAGTTCATCCAGAGGAAAATGCTTTCAAGCTATACTATATATATATATATATTTTCATCCTAGAGTATTTTTTTTCTTACTTTCTTCACAAGGCAAGAAAGATTGTTAGAAACAGATGAGGTTGGAACATACCATATTGACAGTTTATTCAGAAAAATTTTCCTCAGCAAAATTGGAACAGCGTTTGAATATGATGTGAAGAAATTAATGGAACTTAATGGATTCTGGTACCAATGGATGCAAAAGTTCATACCACATTGACTTGTGTCCTTGTCTTGAAGTTCCCTGCCTGTCTTGCCGTTTACCATCTTCATCAATAAATAAAAGTCACTTAAAAATATGTGTTTTTTAGATTCTTGGAGCTCAGGCTCCTCTCAGGCCCAGTATTGAGCAAATTTCCATATTAACTATGGAAAATGTGAAAAGTAGTAAAAGCAGTGAGGGGAGGTTATCACCTGGTGGCTGTCTTAATTGAACAAATAAATTCTAGTAGGGTTTCTGTAACATCGATTGTTTACAATGTCAAGGTGCAGAAGCGTCCCCTCATGGGTAAGCAGGGATTCCCTGAGTCATTTGTCAGAAGCTTTACTTTATAATATACGGCTTAAATTATATATCACATTGTCAAATTTAGAATTTAGGGGAAACTTCATATGTAAGTGCTAGGTAACTCAAGCTACCACATTTCAAAGTTTTTTTGTTCCCAAATAAATGCCTTAATTCGCTATTTTCCGTAACCCCTTAGACACTTTACCTGGAAATAGAAGACATGTTTCCCAAGAGGCTGTTTAAATTTGAAATTCCACAGCTACCAGGATCAAGTAGGTACTAACTTGGCAAGTGCAGTTTTCTAGTTTCTAAGGTAAAGAAGCTAAAATGAAGCATAATGTAGGGAAGAGCACTAATTGCACATATGCATATCTGGGTTGTTAACATGTTCTTTCATTTTTACAGTTAAATCAGCTGAATTCAGGTTTGCTTTTTATTTATGGTCTTTTCCTAGATACTTGAAATGGATAAAGAAGAAGCAAGAGAAGATATTCATCAACAAACATTGCTGTGACTTGTAAAGATGATGTTACTCCATATAAGAACTGCTCACTCCCCCTGACATTGAGTCACTGCCATGTTCTCCACCCAGCTCCAAAATAAACTGGCAGATTTTTAAGGGTGGAACAAGAAAAGCACAGGTGGTACCACCTACTGTAAATCCTTTAGTTCTTCTTAGCTAGTAACAGCTGTTGGTCTTTTCACAGTCTGTTAAAAGCAAAACAAGGCATGGAATGTGGGCTATTGACATTGTGCAACAATAACATTTGTTTGCTCAGATCATGACAACCAGTGGCAACTTGAGGAGTGTTTCCTTTCTGGGCTTTGGGTAAAAATCTTCAGGCCTGACTGCCTACCTTGCAAACAGTGCTGTTATCTATTGATTAATTCTGGGCACATTGCAAATTATATAACTACCATGTGTTTTAATCTCACTAGTGTAAGAGTCTGTATTATATATTTTAAAGTAGTTTTAAGAATTAATGAGCATCTGTTTCATCCTGTCTAGGCATATGGGGGAAAGAGGTGAAAAGAAAAGGGAACAAATTGTTTTGAGGCTTCGTAATGTTGCCTTGAATGCCCCTTTTCAGTGGGGATAGGACTTCCTTCTCTTATCCTTCACAAAAAGCCAGGCTTTCCACTCACTCATAGTCTTAGTGAGTGCAGGAGGAGGTGGAATCCCATACCTTTGATTAGAACTTGGCCACTAAAGAACAGTCAGAGGTATAGGGATGGCCCAATTGTTCAGTGCAAAGGAGTTCCAATTAGAATAACTCAAGGGAGGTGACACATTTGGGCTTGGTTCAGTCGATCTTTGAGATCCAAGACGGTTCACCTTGTTGGATACAGTAAGTTATAGAATACTCTAGACCGTAGCATTAATCAGACAGATAAAGGTTGATTCTACATTAGGTCTATTTTGGAATAGGATCCTAATTAAGGCATAAATAAACAGTGGAAAGGACTCATAAAATGGCTCGTAGGGAGCAAGGTTTATAACAAGACTAACCTCAGCCTGCCCAGAGTGATGAGTCTGAGAATATCCTGATATCCTGAAAATGTGTTCAGGATTGGATCAGCAACTGGGTAAGGCTGAAAGATACTGGTAATAATTGAGCCAAGAGTTGACAGGAGTTGAAAACACAAGGGTAAATAAGAGAACTTATAGTAGTGGCTCTATAACACTAAGTATCTGTTAGAATAAAGCTCAACGTATTGTACAGAAGATAATTGCAAGTCTCCCTGTAGTTCTAAAATCAGGTCCAGGAATTTGCATTTTAACACCCCAAGTGATTTCAGTGTAGAAGAGCTCCCCCACTGCAATTTTATGAACAGTACTTGTTGTCCATAAAAGAAATAAGTGAATGCCTAAACAAACATAATACATGATAAAAAAAGATACATTGCCTTAAGAGATGTATGAGCATCAGAGTAAGTGTTAAGGTTGTTTTGAATTGATTTTGTCTTTAAGAATATTCATCACAGTTTAAAGTAAAGAGGGAGAGAATCTCACATAGATGGAGATTTGTAAGCAGATGTATGGAGGTCGGTCATGTCATGTTACACTCATCCTAAACATCTACTCCAGAGGAACAGTTCCCATAAAGCCGCTGGGGTAGGGGGGTGGGTAATACGTAAATGATAACACTGTGCAATAGTAAAACTGAAAGACACATTAGAAATCACCTCATCCAAACCTGCTACTTTAGAGATGAGAAAACAAGCCTAGAGAACTCTCTCATTCTATCTGTAGACAACCTTAACTGTTCCTTCATGTCAGCAAAATGTAGCCCCTTAATTTTCAAACACTGCTGTGGAGCCCATATTCATGAATCCACGTATAATCGGTCTATTCTATCTTCTAAGAAAGTTTTAAAATATTTGAAGACACTTAAAAATCCCAGGTTTTTTTTTAAATTGCTCCTAATTTTTTCATCCCTAACTCAAATGATTTTTTAATGAATTTCTTTCTTTCTATTGTATTATCTTTATAATTATGCCAAACTTTATCCTATTAATGTTTTCCAACAATTTTCCAGGTTTTGTTTATTTAAAACATTAAAAGAAAATAAATCCACAAGATTATAGATACTATGACTGAGT
This sequence comes from Equus asinus, assembly GCF_041296235.1. NCBI lineage: Eukaryota > Metazoa > Chordata > Mammalia > Perissodactyla > Equidae > Equus > Equus asinus. The sequence continues at coordinate 5,216,576 of NC_091807.1, forward strand.
TTTCTCAATAACTTCTCTTTGAACATGCCCTTCTTGGCCTTTGTCCTTCCTAAAATGTACTGAAGTAAGTTAAACTCCGGGGAGTAAAGAGGAAACATAGAAGGGAGCCTAAGACTATGCTGGGATTTGTTCTCACCAGCTTAACAATGGCTCGAGGAGATAATATAAATCATGAACAATTAGAAAAGTAATGGAGGGTGATATCGGTTAACCATTCACAACTTACTCTTCAATCCATTCTGACATGATTCAGTTTAGCCACAGAGTTCTTTCCTAGAAGATCAAGATCAGCAAGCTCTGCTTTGTAATCAATTTCAACTTTAAAGACCTCTTTACTGGATGAAAGAACAAAATAGCAATTTATAGTGCAATTACTCATAAATTTAAAAAATAAGTTCATTTCCAGATAGTTATGAGTGAAAATAAAAAAAAAATACAGTGATTTCCGTTTACCATTGATTTGTATTATTAAAGTGGGAAGCATTTTCTAGAAAATAATCTCAAGTGAGTTGAGCAAAAAAACTTTAGAGAGAAACAGAAATATGGAGGAAAATGGATCCGTGATCATCTGGCAAAATATTTCAGTTCCACGAGCTTCAGTCTCCTTATTTGTAAAACAAAGAAATCATACTATTTTTACAAGCATGTTGACATGGTTAAATAAGAAAAATTATAAAGCACTATAGAATCTGTGTTATCAATATTGTAGTATTAAAGTATAAAGATAAAATATGTTTTAGTATAGTAATATAAATTAGCGTTATTCTTCCTTATGGCTATTGCTAAGTATTCATGTGGGATATTTAAGTGTAATTTAATATTTTACAGGTCTAAAATTAGGTTAGAAAAATAGAGAGATTTTAGTGTTGACATAGGGAGTCTTTAGTTTTAGTGAGAATGGTTTTCAATAAGGAGTCAAATAACATATAATCATTTTATGATGTTTTACAGAAATATAGATCCTGTTGCAACTGTTTTGGTCTCTTGACTTGAGGGAGTGAAGAGATTATCAGAATCTTTTAATAGGTGGACTCAGTGATAAGTTGAGGTGTCAAAGTTATATGGATAAAGATAGAATAGAGATTACCTATAAAATGTTACACTGATTTGCATTGAATTAATCCTGTTACCATATAATGAGAAAGAACTGTATTACATACTAGAATATTTTCCTTTCATTGTCCTTTTTGCCTTTATTATATTAAAAGGTAAAAGGTCACCATGGTTGAGATGTTCTTCAGAGAACATCACTTTACAAATTTACGTCACTTTAATTATTCAGATATTTGGCATTCTTGGAGTCCTCTTCTTAACATCTTAATATCTTAATTTCTTAACATCTTAGCGAGGTAAGCTTGATAAAGTATTTCTTTATTAAACCTATTACTTTCAGCCCATTATTTATATTATATGATATTGATGATATTAAGATCTTTCCTATATTTATAGTGCGTTTACTTTGGGTTTGTTTTCTGTTACATTTTTCTTCTTTTTAGCTCGTGCTTTTCTCCTATTAAATCACATTGATGCCTCCTCTTTAGCTCTCCTGTTTGTGATATTTATATGGCAATGTAAACATGTAGAATGCTGCACGTTAAGGGACTTGTCTAAAAGATTTTTTGATTCACATGTTTAATTAAAACTCTGAGTACATGAAGAGCTGCTCCTTTCAGATCTACCCAGATTCATCAAAAAAACAAAAATCCATAATAGCGGAATACTTTCCTCTTCTTCTCTTTTTCTTTCTAAACCTGACTAAAACAAATTAGTCATTCAATGGCAAGTATATCAGGGGCTCAATGAGGAACACCTTTGTTTAATTACTACCATCGCATAGTCCGGAGTCTAGGATGATGGTGGTCCCAGAAAAGCTGCAAATTCTGTATCTGTGTCACCATGCCAGTGATTTTACCTACACTGTCAATTTCCCCTTAGTTGGCTGCCATTCTCAACTAACATTCTGAACTGTTGACTCTTTTGCAGACTTTTCTTTTCTTAAATAAACTACAGCAGTTTATTACCTGTTTACTAAATTGGACTGAAATTTTTCTTTTCCATATAATATTATGATATTTTTCTGACACTTGATGATGACTAGCATTCCTTGTTTTGATTAACAAATTTACATGTAAATATTTTTTACTTCCTTTAATGAAACATAAACAAGCTTTTTGATTTAGATTTCACCTAATTGAATTTCTGTGTCACCACATTACTTGCTTACCTTCAGACTTATAGCTTTCAATAACTACTCTGACTTTATGATTCTTACACTAATTCTAGTTGTTGTTCATATTCATATATATGTTAATTCAAATTGCAGTTAAGAAATATTTTATAGCTCATTATGCCTAGATTTTTATATTATGAAAAATCATAATGCATCATTGTTTATAGCTCTTCATATAAGTGCATGATTAATTAAACAATTTATACGTATCTTTTATTTCTTCCTGTGACCTCATTTTCCCATAGTCAGTGTTTAGTTTTACCTTTTTACTCGAATATATGACAGAATAATGGAAAACCACATAACCACACAGAAAATATGTATAGCATAATTATTACAAGGCAGACACCATCGGAACACACCACCCAGTCAAAAAATACAGCTTTGCCAACCTCCCAGATTCCCATTTATATGCCCCACTACCATCACAGTCCCCTTCCCTCCTACCAATGTAACTAATGTCCTGACTTTTATAGTAATCAGTTTCCTTACCTGCAACCATTGAAGGATCTGAGCCAAGCCTTTGGTCTGCAGAATTTTCCACAATGTGAATTTTGCCAGTTGCATATTCATGGTTCAACATTTCTCTGTCTTTGTATCCCCTGTGGTGTCACATGGATCCAGGGGCTTGATCAGACCCAGGTCCAAGGCCTTTGGCATGACTACCGTGGCACCCTGCCCTTTCTTCCCTAGACAATGAATTTGGTTGTCTCTTATAGAGCTGCTTCTCTTATCCACTGCACAATTACCTTAGGTCCAGTTCATCCAGGATAGCCAGGATAAATACTGGATTATTTCCTTTAGTTACCAGTTTTCAAAATAATTATGTGGTTCTCTATTCCCCATAGGTGACCGATCAGTTTCGTTTTTTTTAATTTGTTTAGGGACACATGCTTCAAACACAATTCATGAGTTTCAATTATTTACAAATATTATGCTTACTGAACTTCAAATTGTCTCAGCTTTGACCAGTGAAAATCTCTTAAACATGGTTCCTAATTCTTTTTCTCATAACCCTAGCAGTTTTGATAACTTCTTTAGTATCCAGTCTGGTAAAGATGTTCCAGGCCCATCTTGAATATTCCCTGCCCTAGGCTTGGAAAAGCCATTTTTCTAAGAATTCCTATTCTCTGTGTAGTGGGCAGTGGTATTTCCAGGGTATAGTATGAGTGGTGTGGATGCTCATTGCTAGTGGCTTAGTCATTAATTTTAGTCCTTTGCTGAGGATAGCTTTAGGAAATGCATATGTGCATGTGTGTAGTCTTTATCTTTTTTCCACACAAAGAAGCCTGGTTCTCAATAACACAAGAAGAATCAGAATATCCTATGATAATTGATTTGCTTTATCCCACATTAAACTCACAAGAGTCTCTTGCCTCCCATTTTCTTTCCTTGAATATCTCAAATTTTTTAATACATTTTCTTATGGCATACAAACTTGTTTTCAAAAACTATAAAGAAATACAGAAAGATTATCACCACGTAAAGCAGAAAAAAACTGATAATGATCTAATTTTCTTCCTCTTTTAAGTCTTTTACTCTATTTTCCCAAAACTCAAATATTTTTTTTTCTCTTTTAAAGAATCCAGTATATTTACTAGAACATTTCTTGGTGTTGGTCATTCTCATTCAATATTCTCAGGTATATAATGTGACTTTTTATTATTTTTTAAGGTAAGTAATTTTAATATATGTTTTTTTCTATTTCATGAAAGCTATTTTATGTGTAACTTTCGTATTTGTTCTGCCATCTTACTGTGCTTTTTCCGTTTTTTTTTTTTTTTTTTTTTGCTGAGGAAGATTTGCCCTGAGCTAACATGTATGCCAGTCTTCCTTAATTTTTTTAATATATGGGCTGCCAGCACAGCATGGCTGCTAACAGAGCAATGTAGGCCTGCACCTAGGAACTGAACCTGGCCTGCCAAAGTGGAGCACGTTTAACTTAACCATTAGCCCATTGGTGCTGGTCCCCTGTTGCTTTTTCTTGATGGAAAGAAAAATTTTAGTAAGTTTGATCTTATTTGTCTCTCTTAATTATTTGTGCCTGTCTTTTGGATCCATTTTATCTTTTTATTACTTAAATTTTTAGTTTATCTTTTATATTTTGAAATAATTTCAAACTTATGGAAAAATTAGAAGCAGAATGCCATTAACGTTATTTTTTCCTGAAACTTTGGCTGTATAGTAGCCTCTCCTTGTCTGCTGGGGCTACATTCTAAGACCCCCAGTGGATTCCTGAAACCATGGACAGTACCAAACTCTATATATACTATGTTTCCTATATATGTATCCCTATGATAAAGTTTAATTTATAAATTAGCCATAGTAAGGGATTAACAACAGTAACTTCTCTTTGGCATATCTGAATTGCTAGCATCACTATTCCTGTACTTTGTGGCCTTTAGTAAGTGAAATATGGGTTACTTGAACACGAGCACTGTGATACCAGGACAGCTGATCTGATAACTAACCTGGCTGCTAATTGACGCATGGGCAGTAATGTGTATAGCATGGATACTCTGGACAAAGGGATGAGTCTCTTCTCAGGAATGATGGAGCAAGTTGGCACAAGACTTCATCATGCTACTTACAATGGCATGCAATTTAAAACTTATGAATTATTTATTTCTGGAATTTTACATTTAATATTTTCAGATTGCAGTTGACCGTGGGTAGGTAAAAACATGGAAGGTTTTAACATGACCATGGATAAAGGGAAACTACTGTATATTTTTTACATGGTGCCCACTATCACCATATAATTTACTGTGTATTTCTTACACAAAAGGACTTAGTACAACACAATCACAATAAACTGTCAAAATCAGGAAACTAACATGGATACCTTATTACCATCTATTCTTGGCCAGATTCCATTTTTGCCAATTATTCCTGTCAACACTTTCTCAGATTTTACCAGATTTGTAAACTAACAAGTTAACCTTCACAGCTTCATGGCTGCTAACAGTATGCGTGCGATCCTTGGATTAGAGGCAAAAGACTTTCTTACTCACAATACAGCAAGCAATATGAGCTTCATGTTTGTGTCAAATTCTCTTGCTCCCCGATTCCCATGAAGGCGACATGGTGTGGCTTAGGGGGGTGCTGCTGATGCAGTGGGATTGCACCACGGATGAAATATTTTGAGCCTAGGAAACCTCAATATTTTGTAATGGACTGAAAGCTATTCTCCCTACCTTTTCCCCTAAAAAGAGACATCCTTTTAATTAGTTATCCAGTTAGCAAACAAACCTGCTATCTGCTTCAAAGAAAAATGCCATCACTCTCTCCCAAGGCAATTTGTTATACAACCATCCTCGCAAAAGGAATTCCGTCAGTACCTCTGTTCACAAGATGTGCAAAAACTGTGAAAGACTCGTGGAGAATTGTCTGCCAACATCACAACAATGTCCTTTTGCTTGTTGTGTCTCCTCGATCTCCCTTAATGAGCAGGGGTCACTCTGTGATTCTTTGATTTTCATCATCTTAACATTTTTGAAGACTACAGGTTTGTTATTTTGTAGAGTGTTCCTCAATTTGGGTAGCTTTATGCCTTATCATACATAGATACAATTTATGAATTTTTGGTAAGAATATTATAGAAATAATGCTCTATTTTTCATGTTTCCTATTCCATTTGTCCCATTACTGGTATTGCTAACATTTATTACTTTATTAAAGTGATGTCTATAAGATTTCTCCATTAAAAATTACTGCTTTTCCCATTTAATTTAATAAGTATTTCATGGGGGAGGGTACTTTGTAAATATCCTGCTCCTCGTCAAATATTTACCATGTGTTTTATTACCTATCAAAGATTTTTGACTGAATTCATGGTTACTTTGATGCTTACTAACAATTGGTGATTTTCTCATTCCATTCTTCCATTCTATTGGCATTCCAGTTGAAAGTAGTGATTTCTCACTTAAATATTCATTTATTTCTTTATATGAGTATGGATTTCTATTTCATTTAATAGATTGCAATCCATTTCTATTGTTATTTATTTTAATTCCCAGATTTTCCAGGATTTGGCAGCTCAGAGGCACTTCAAGCTAGTTTCAGTGCATTCTAACAGTTTTACAGTCCTGATATCTTATAGTGTAAAATAGTTTTTAGAAAACAAGATCTGGGCAGTCAGTGGGCTATTATTGTTGGGTGTTCCTATCTACAGCCCCTCACAATGGGCAAAGATGGGAAATATAATTCATTCATATATTAATTACTACATTATATTTATATTTATTTCTACCTACACCCCTATATATGAAAAAGATGAGTTCATACTGATTAACTCCAAATGTAATTCAATATCTAATGTCGTTCAGGGAGAAAAGGTGGAGAGAAAAGGGCAAGAGGGGGGGACTCATTATTTTATTCTAATTTAAAGTTTTCCTCATTTTTATCTAACATTTCTCTTATGGTTTTAGCTGTGACAGTTATTTACTCTTGTGTTTCTTCTACCTTAGTCTGTATTTCCAATTTGTTAAAAATAAATTTAGTTCCTTTTGGAGTTCATCTTATTTCTGAGATTTTGTACTTCTGACTTACATTTTTACAAAATGTGTTTTATTCTTTTTTATTATCTTTGAGCATATTTTGAAATAGTACATTATAGTTTTCATTTGTTTTGTGGGTGTTTCTCTGGAGTGCTTTCATTGTTTGGAGGGATGTTATTATACACCTTTATTTCTTTTTCTCATAGTGACTTTGAAGAGAATTTGACTTCAATATTTTCTATATTGAAATATATTGAAAAAATATTCTATATTTTCTGTTCATTTTAATGTAAAATTGGTTTTCTTGGATTTTCAGAATGAGACGTGACCAAGTGAGTGTTTATAAATTTGCACAAGATTCCAGAGTTCACAAAGCTCAGCCTGTTCCAGTTGCTTGGACCTTATATGTGCCTTCCTTTCATGTGCAGTTTGACAGAGAAACTCCTCAGTTCAGCTGCTTTTCTCTTATTGGCCTGATTTGTTCTCCAGTGATTTAATGTTGGGTCCTTTGGGGTTCTCATGTACTCTAGGTTATCAGATAACCCTTTGATTTCCTCTCCTTCATTCTGTGTAGATGTTGATGCTATGCATATTTTTTAGCTGTTGGTTGCTTGTCTTTACACACTTAGTTTGGGTGTTTACAGGGGAACCCTTGTTACCAAGTTGTGTTGCAAATGTTGCCAAGGTGTTTTCAGGTTTGCTGTTTTATTATATTGTCTGCTGGTATATGATGATATAAGAAGATTAAAAATTATGTCTCTGATGCCCCCAACATGTTCTTGGAATCCTGTGTTGATACTTTTAAACAATATCTTTCATAATAGGATTAAAGTTGAATGTTAATTGTAAACATTAGTATTTTTTAAATTTTGAAGTGTTATAGGCAAAAAAAAATGGTTCATTGGCCCTAAAATCTAATTGCTCTCAGAATAGAATAAGATTTGTAGAGAACCAGATTTGTATTATATCAAGAAGAAAACTGACAAAAATATATTTCTATTCTTCAATAACTTCTACCAGTTAAAAATAGTGTTTGTTCATTGTATAAACATGAAAGATGTATGCATGGAGGAAATTTTCATATATATATAAATAGCCTTATATTCCTCATGCAATTTTGAAACCTGCTTATGGATAGTTTCCATGTCAAATAAGTGCACTTCTAATTTACAAATGTAGTAGCCAGGGATTAATTTTAGGTGTAATATCTATTAAGCTGCTTTATCACTTTGGTGAAATTGAAATTTGCACTTAAAATAGATGGCAATGTGCTATATAGTAAATGTTTAAAAATTAGATAAATGTAAACACGTTTACAAGGACGGTACATCATTAAGACAGCCTTTGGGGCCGGCCTGGTGGCGCAGAGATTCAGTTCCCACGTTACACTTTGGTGGCCCAGGGTTTGCCAGTTTGGATCCCTGGGGCGGACATGGCACCACTTGGCAAGTCATGCTGTGGCAGGCATCCCACATATAAAGTAGAGGAAGATGAGCACGGATGTTAGCCTGGGGACAGTCTTCCTAAGCAAAAAGAAGAGAATTGGCAGCAGATGTTAGCTCAGGGCTAATCTTCCTCAAAAAACAAAAAGACTGCCCTTGCACAAGTTTGAGTAGAAACTCTGTCCTGATAATTGCTTTTGCTTGTGACTTTTAATGAGCTTTATTTTATAAAGAATGTGACCAGATCTAGTCAGAAAGAATTTTGTGATCTACAATGTTTGGAGCAGCTGTTCTCCGATTTTGCAAGTTTTAAGTGCTTTTTAAACATACTCTGAGTTTTAAGCTCCCATATTCAAACAGGTATATTACAGTGTAATGGATAAACTCAGGTCCTATCACAAAAAATTATAACTAAGTTTTCTCAAAGCAATCAGAAGCATATCCTTCATTAGAATTCAGTAAATATCTGAAATACTAGGCAAATGCTAGGTGTTAAAGATATAACAATTAGCCAAATAGAAAGTAGTGCTGTCCTTATGGTGTTTATATTATGGTAATTATAAAAAGATGTAAGTTATGTCAATTGTTAGAAGGTGATAAACATTTTGAAGATACATGAAGAAAGTAGATGAAGTCTGAGAGTGGGGATTATTTTAATTTTAAAGGAATCAGAGAAAGCCTTACTGAGAAGGTGACTTTTGAGCAAAGTTTAAAGTTGAGTAGATAAGTCATGAAAATATTTTGAGTAAGGAGTTTCAGTGTGAGCAGCAGGGGCAAAGGCTCTGAGCATGCTCAGCATGCTCAAGTAGCAGGAAAGAAGGCAGAGTTGCAAGAGCTGAGCATAATTGGACGGCAGGAACAGCAGAACAGATGAGGTCATGGAGAAAATCAGAGGAAGGCCAGATCATATAAAGCCTTCTAGACTATCGTAAAGATTAGACTATACTCTGAGTGAGATGGCAAACCATTCAAAACTTGAGCTGAAGGATGATATGATCTGTTTTTAATTTTTAAAAGATCATTCTAGCAGTTGTGTTTAAAATAGAATATAGTAAAGAGAATGTGTGAGGAAATAGGGCTGTAATTATGGAGTCCAGTTAGGTCAATAGAGGGATAATCCAGGTAAAAGATGATGATGGTTTAGACCAAGGTGGTCTCAGTGGAAGTGGTGAGAAAGAGTCAGATTCTTTAAATATTTTGAAGGCAGAACCAACAAAATTTGCTGATGGATTGGATTTGGTGGTTATCCGAGTTAGTGACAAGGGTATGTGACATGTGCAGTTGCACAGGGCTACAAGCCCAAAAGGACCCTATGCTTGGTGTAATGCTTTGGTTTTGCTATTTTGAAATTCTTAACAATTTTAAATTTCAAATTATGTTTTGTAAATTCAACAGAACAATGGAACATGTTTGTAAGTCCAGTAGAACAATGGATTGCGTGCTTTAGCAGAGTAGATAAGCACGTTATGCATGATTCCTGTAATTCCTTTCCACTCTATTTAGATACAGCTGTTAAGATTCCCCACTAACACAGAATTCCAGTAAACCCATGATATGTGGGAGTTCAGTGAAACTCAGAGTCACTGACTTCCATAACATACTTTGAGTCTTACTGAACTCCCACAGATAATGGGTCCACTGGAATTGTCTACTCATGTTCCTTATCAACATGTCTATGATGGACACTGAAAGCCTTGGGAGGCCATGCTTTCCTTTCCAACTAGAACTGGCTTTGAATGTAGAGACAGTGGTGTTCTAAGAAACACAAATAAGCAAGAATACTTTTTATATCCTTTCTTACTTGTGTTACTTCCCTGTAATGGCTAATCACTTATGCTGGAAGTGATAATATAGAAAAGGGCACCATGACAGACAACTCACATTCCTCTTCCAGTCTTTTCTTGCTCCTCAGTAAATTGAAGGTAGAGAGAATTGGTAGAATGTGTACATAGCAAGAAGTGAAATGCAAAGAGTTGAGTAATTTTGTGTGGTGTTTCTATTGTTCTGGCAGGAATAAAATAACATAATACACAGCATGTTAATATTATGATGCAAATAATCTAAGAGAAAGGAAAAATTTGGAGATTTAGTGGAGAATAAAACAAAATTGTTTGTGATAGTCCCGGTTGGTGAAGAAAGAATAGAATCTGGTTCACAAGCTGTAGAGTGGCCTTTGGAAGAATAAATAGTTCATCTCTAGTAACAAGGGAAGGCAAGGATGTGTGCATAGATGTCTGCAGATACACTGAGGTGAGCAGGGAGTTGATGGACCTTGTCTCCTGATTAATTCTATTCCCAGTAGGAAGTAGGCACGTTTGTCTTCTGAAGGTGAGCATAGGGGGCTAGTGGAGGTCCAAGGAGAGAATGGAAGTGATTGCAGTGCCATCATCCACTTCATCAGAAAGATCCTCCCTGAGATCCTAAAATATTTATGCTTATTAGCACCATCTTGTTTTTTTTAATATAACGACATTTTATTTGTATGTTTAGTTTCATAGCTGACCCACATCTGTTTCTCCCAGAAGATTGTAAACCCTGTGAGTGTAGCAGAATGTTTTCCACATAGTAGACACTAAATTAATAACTGTTGAATAAAGTAATTAGTTAGACATGTGTTTCTTGTTGTGAAACTGTCATTCTGTGTGACCAAAATATCAGAAGAATCTTAAAGGATAATCAGCTAGAGCTTATAAGTCCTCTTTCTTCAGAATGTCCACTTTCCCCAGATATTGTAAAGCCCAGTCATTCTCATGTTCACATCTAGCTTTCTGAGTCCCAAAAAAGAGGAAGTAAACCCCTTCTCTTGATGTTTTATCCCTAAAATCAATTGCACAAACACTTTATATGTAGGAAATCTCAATGAAATTATTGGCAGACAGCAGGGTATTTATATTGAAGCAATGCAAACAACTCTAAATAGATAGGCTAATCTTTTAATTCACTGGCTACGCTTCTATTAGAATTTTCTTATAGGGTATTTTTCTTGAAAGTGGCAGCCAGCCTCTTGCCTAATCGTTGGCCTATGTCCCTGCCTGTCTTTTGACTCATCTTTTTGTTATAATCTACCTCCAAATTCCAAGCCTTGGGTTTCTTTGTCCCCTTGTAATATTTTTTTCAGAGTCTTTCTGAATTTAAACATCTTATTAAGGCATTTTCCCCACATAAATAAATTTCCAGCATATTAAGAACTGTAGGTTTGATCTATTTCATCTTGCTATAATAGAATGGTATAAAAAACAATTCTTCTCAATAATATTTTGTAAAATTATATCAATTTCTCATATCCCCATTTATATTTCAAAAACATAGACTGAAAGAAGATACTACCATGCCAGCAGAATTAGCATTTTGTGTCTGCTTTCTTTTCAGATATTCAGATTAATTAGAGATTCATTCCATATTTCACTTAAACATGTCATCCATTCTTATGGATATCCAGCAAGGATTTGAACAGTCATGGAAATCCCTCTGCCACATCTTGGATACATACTCCACAAAGAAATCACATCTTCCTCCAGGAGTCATTAAACACTCCTGCCCATACGCTAATAAGCTATTTTATTTTTAACGTTAGCATTCTCGTTGTGGAGTTGCTACTGGACATTGGAGGAATCTAGTCACGTTTCCGGTGAAGCCAGTGGCTGTGTGCAAGTTCTTTATGGGCTGCATAATGTGAGTATTGCTTTCCTTTTCCTTGGTGTCATGTATTTCTTCATTTTATGTCATAAGGTGTGTTACATTTTTTGTTTTTAAAGATTGGCACCTGAGCTAACATCCATTGCAAATCTTCTTTTTTTTCTTCTTCTTCCCTCCAAAGACCCCTGATACATGTTTGTGTATTCTAGTTGTGAGTGCCTCTGGTTGTGCTATGTGGGATGCCACCTGAGCATGGCCTGATGAGCAGTGCCATGTCCACGCCCAGGATCCAAACCGGCGAAACCTTGGGGCAAGGAAGGGGAGGGCGCGAACTTAACCACTAGGGGGTGGGACTGGCCCCGTTACATTGTTTTTAAATTTCTTTTGGTCATTTAAAAATCTTCTCCAGCTCTGATTATTTTTCCAAATGTCGTAGGAACTCATCTTCCTTTCTAATAAGATTGAAGGTGGAGAGGTATTTCTTAAAACCCTTAGCCTTTTCCATTAAAAGTAAATTTGCATTTAAAGCACACTTAATTGATATTCACGTCAGTCAGGAATACATACATAGCACTCACTTGAAGTTTATTGGAACATTTCCCTCAGTATCTCTACCCAGTACTTCATGGGGGAAACTACAGTCTTTTGTTAATCTCCCTAGAATGGTTTCTGAAAATAACTTTGGAGATTGTTCACAGGTTCACATTGCTATTCTTGAACTGGTTTGATTTCGTTTCTTTTCATCCATTCCTCCAATAGAATCTAACATACCAATTTAATGGTGAATGTTGATAATAAGGTCCCAAGTATTTAATATGCACAATCTCAAAAACATAGAACCCAATAATCTCTTATGTCTTCTGAAAACAATGCATCAGTATTTGAAGAATCATTATTAAACATAAATTTCTACTTAATACTAGAAGAAACCAAAATATTTATTTCTGAATTCAGAGGATAGGATTTCTTTTCTAGATATGAAAACAATGTGTTTGCCACATGGGTCTCTATTAATCATACCACCTGCTTTATTTCCAAGGGAGATTCCATTCAGTCTTTTTTAATATGACTTTGTACATAAAGAATAAAGGTGACAGAAAAAAGGGTTAGAAAGTAAACGACAGCAGGTTCCACTTGAAATATAATACTTGAAAATTTAGGCATGAAACTTTCAGTGACATTAATGAGACTGGCGGAACTAAACCTCGCTCTGCTTTACTAAATCTACCTTTATATATAAGTGCATAGTTAAAACTAAAAAATCTGGCCTTACCTGACTCCATTATGCTGGGATGTTTCAGGAAAACCGATGTAATATGTATTCTTTTAATTCCATGTAATACTGTAGCTTCCGTTGTCACATGATAAAATGATACTTCCGAATGCTGTGTGTGTATGTGTGAGAGAGAGAGGAGAGGTAAGAAAAGTGTGAATAGCTATAGATTGTTCCAAGATGTCATAATGCATATCTTCTGACCAGTAAATTACACGCGGCAGCATACACTGATGTCAGAGAAAGACAGTTCTTCTTCATAATGATGCCGGAGCTAAACAAAGAAGTACAACTAGAACTAAACAGGAAGCTACTGCTTTAACTAGGGGAAAATACTATTCCAGTAGTCAACCTACTTATTTCTAATTTAGTCTCCTTTACTTCCTTTCATCTCTAATCCCAGTTAATATGATGATCTGATATGGCAGTAAGTGTATATTTAATTTTTAAAAATCTGTGTCTCCTAATGATTTTCTCTTAACTATTCTTTTATAATCCACTCTTAAACAGTCAGACCTGGTCTGGAGGATATGCAGAAATATAGACTGGCTTTTTCTGACAGACTGAAGAAGTTCCATTCTTTATGTCAATATCAACTGTGATAATTTTGGATGGAACAAGAAAAGCTAGGTAGTTTAAGTTAACTTGTAAAGAGTATGCTTCACAGCTTGGCTCATGTTTACCTTCCATCTGCGTTTTCTTCTCCTCCCAAAGGAAGCTCTAGTTTGATCGCCAGGAGCACTATATACATGGCAGCCCACTGGTACCTTGAATTTGACCAAGTGCTCTGCCCATTGAGACAAAGGAAATAATTTTAGAAACTAGAATATGGTTGTTAGAAAACAAAGAGGATGAGGAGACAGGAGGAAAATAACCAGAGGCATTTCAGAGACTCCACTGAAAGGAAAGATTGCTAGAATATCCTTGGTTTCTGTTCTCATTCATAAGCATCCTAAAACAATGCACTTTTTTGTGGAAGACTGAGTGCATCTAAGATTATTACAACTTAATGGACTTAAGTAGCATACCCTGTTACACATAAAATTGGGAGTCCTTTGCCCAATGCACATTAGGGAAAAACAATTACTATGGCATCAGCTTTTGGGAAAAGAAATGTAGCTTTATTTTGTGAGACCAATTGGCAAGGAGACAGGGGACACGTGCCCTGAGATCTGTCTCCTTGATTCAGGATTTAGGGTGAAATTTAAGAGGTTAGGGAGAACAGGCTGGCACTCAGAAACACTGGTGAGACAGGTTTTGATTGGTGGATTTTAAGCATTTATGGGAAGCTTCTAAATGTTTATGATAAGCTTCTCATCATTTGTGGTAAGGTTTTAGACATTTATGGTGGGGGTGGGAAGGAATTTTAACACCGGACCTTCCTGGATGATGGATCCCTCACGTCTGATACTTCTGATAAAGAGTTCAACTTTTAAGTTCCAGTCATGTCCCAGTCCTTTGGTTCTCTGGGGAGGAGAATCTTCGGTTTCATGGTCATTTCAGGTCAAGATTTCTTCTTCTGTGCATGCTCTGCCTATGTGGCTTTGCAAACTTTCTGAAAGACCATTCTTAATCACTCTGTTGATAAGAGATCGGTCTGCTCGAACTGGCTCTAGTGGGCTCCTGATTACACTCTCATTTCTACAAATGTGACAGTGACAGTAACAGGCAAATCCTCAATTTGATTTTGAAATGATTGTAAAATCTAGGTTAGATTCACAATAAATGGAAAAACAAAATCAATAAATTAAGATGATCAAGTTTGGTGAAGTTATGTTTTAAAGTGATAACTGTATTTATTCTTTTTAAACTTTGGACTACTGACCATTAAAAAGATTGAAATGTTTAATTCAGGTTTTCATTTTACTATTAAATTTTTGTGCCAAGATTTTCCCTTTACTTAATAGTTTTTTACACTGGTTTGAGTATGATTTTATTAAAATAGCTATAATACTTATGGTTTACAATTACTGTTTAACAAAATATATTCTTAGGCAAATTTTTGCAGCTGGCAGAAGTATAGGTATCATTGAATTCAATCAAAATTGCCTAAAAGTTCTGGGATAATGTGACTCAATCTTTTTTTTTTTTTTGGAATACTATATTTGTAACCTGCTGAGGAATGATCAGATTTGCTATATATAAAAAATAAACAAAAATCAACTACCACTTGCAAATAACATAGACAAAATCAAACAAAAAATGACAAGCTGGGAAAATGTTACAGCACATTATCTAGACGTCAGTTAGCAGGGTTCCTCTCTCTGCCACAAAAAGATCGCCTGCAAAATATAAGCCACCTTCTAACAAAATGAGAGAATGGACAAAAGCTCAAAAAACAAAGAAAAGACTTTTAAATTTATGAAGAGATGTATATCTCATTCACTGTAAGATAAATTTAAATTAAAACTACACTGAGATACCATTTCACCTGTAAGATTAGCAAAAGTTCAAAAGCTTGATATCTCACTCTATTGATGATGTTGCATAAAACTATCAACTCTCATTCATTTCTGGTAAGAGGTAAATTGGCACAACCCACATGGAAGGCAAATTGGCAATCTCTTTCAAAAGTACAAGCGTACTTTTCACCCAGCAATTCTAATTTTAAGAATTTGCTCCACATATTGTATTCCATATATAGAAAAATGACCTGTAAGATTTTATTCACTCATAGTGTTGTTTGCTGTAGCACAAAATTGAGTGGAGTATCTAAAAGCCAGTCCATAGGGAAATAGTTAAATAATATTTTTGTCATTCATACAATGGAATGTTATTTAGTTGTTCAAAAAATGTAAAAGTCCTTTATGTTCTAATGTGAACAGATCTCTGAGATATGTTACGTGAAAAAGGAAGGTTCAGAACAGTGTGTTTAGTGAAGTATGGAAAAGATAGGAAAAAAACCCAAATTGTATATGCATAAAACTATTTGGATAAATAAGCAAGAAGTTAAATAAAATTATGTAAGAAGAGAAATAAAATTGGAAGAACATTTAAAATTATGTCATCAGGGGTCATTTCAATTTTCATCAAATTCTTTTGCAAGTAGCACACATTTGCCAAATATGTAGATAGAAGAAAAAATAGAATGAATGTTTTTATTCATTCATTTCACAAATATTTAGGGAGAATTTGTTATGTGCTAATCACTGGCATAGGCAACAGGAATATAAAGATGAATCAGACTCAAATTTTGCCCTCCAGAAGCTCAAAATCTAAGGTTGGGAATGGAGAAGACCAGCTTCTTACCATGTTATTGTAATTGGTTATGATCAGGGTTAGGGCATCAATATGTACAAAGTACTATGGGATTTGGAAGAATGATTTGCTGAATGAGACATCTGAATTCAAATGCCTCTTGGATGATAGATTTCTTTTAAAATGAAACTTCATAAAAAGAAAAAGCATCTACTTGATTCCTATTATAGTATTTGAGATGCAATTTAATAAAATTCTGTGAGTGTTGTTTGCCTTCTTACCCTTCCAAAGTATACATGCCTAAAGAACGACAGATTTAATTTTATCTAAGAGAAACTACTAAACTTTGTAGTAGGCTTTGAAGAAACAAAGCTATAAGAAAGAAAAGCAGCACTACAATGACAAAATAAATTCTTTGGTTAACCTGAAAAGGTCTCTTACGGATGCTTAATTTTTCCTTTGATTGTCCAGTCATATAGAAGTGTATTTACAAAGAATACTACTCAGACTCTTAAGAGAAAATGTTCTCAAATGATATACTCTAAGCCATTGTCAAATCGAAAGCCACTTTTTCTTTTTTCTTTCTTTTTTCATTTTTTTTGAGGAAGATTAGCCCTGATCTAACATCTGCCACCAATCCTCCTCTTTTTGCTGAGAAAAATTGGCCCTGAGGTAATGTCTATGCCCATCTTCCTCTACTTTATATGTGGGACACCTGCCACAACATGGCTTGACAAGCGGCATGTAGGGCTACACCTGGGATCCAAAATGGCGAACCCTGGGCCACCTAAGCAGAATGCACGAATTTAACCCTACCCCTCTGGGCCGGCTGCCAGAACCACTCTTTGTCCTAAGGAGAATGACTGCAAATAAAAATGCTCAGGTTCTTCATATCAGTTTATATTTTTATGGTAAATGATTATTGATCAACTAGGTAGGTTAGGAGGAAAATAGTCTTTAACTTTCTTGTTAAATTTCTCTCCAAATTACGAGTGCTATTATCTGTCTGGCTAATAAATGTGATGATGGGATCAAGACTATGCCATGATACTCAGAAAGGGTGAAATAAGCCTTGCCCTCTTGGGCTGCCATCCTCAGTACGCATCGTCAGCTGTTAGATAAGAATTACACATAAACAGGCCAGTGACTTTTAGATCATGTCGTCAGTTATTGTGCTCAGCCCACAGGGACCATGAACTTTATCTTATAGGGAAGAACTAGACCAATGAATAGTTTACCCTTTAGATTTTTATGGGAAACAGCTTCTCAAGAACTTTTAAAGTTAAGTTACTCTTTTTTTCTTTTTTTGAGAACAGCTAAGATTCAGTTTGAATGCTCTACTGGTAACGTCTATAGTTGGAATATCAGTCATTCATTAGAGTTGGCAATACATGAGAATCAACCAAAGACACCTGTTACAGATTAAATCTGTGTGTCCCCACAAAATTCATATGTTGAAATCCTAACCACCAATGTGATCATATTTGGAGGTGGGCTTTTTAGGTGGTGATTAAGTCATGAAGGTGGAACCCTTATGAATTGTATTAGTGGCCCCCGAGAACTCCCTCATCCACTTCTGCTATGTGAGGGCGAAGCAAGAAAATGGTCATCTATGAACCAGGAAGCAGGCTGTCACCAGACACTGAATCTGCTGGCACCTTGATGTTGGACTTCCCAGCTTGCAGAACTGTGAGAAATAAATTTCTGTTGTTTATAAGCCACCCAGTCTCTTGAATTCTTTTATAGTAGCCCAAACAGACTAAGACAATCTTATAAGAAGAAATGACATCTCCACCATTTCCTACTGTGAACAGAATTGTAGTAAGCAATATTTTTATATTCAGGAAAATTACAAGCAGAAAGAGAAATTACAGAAAACAATTGTATGAAAATCTTCAATTGCCACCTAGCATTGTAAACTTTTCTTTTCTTTTTTTTTTTTTTCTTGAGGAAGATTAGCCCTGAGCTAACATCTGCCACCAATCCTCCTTTTTTTGCTGAGGAGGACTGGCCCTGAGCTAACATCTGTGCTCAGCTTTCTATACTTTATATGTGGGATGCCTGCCACAGCATGGCTTGACGAGCAGTGCATAGGTCCGCACCTGAGATCCGAACCAGCAAACCCAGGGCCGCTGAAACAGAACATGTAAACTTAACCCCTGCGCCACCGGTAGGCCCCCTGTAAGCTTTCCATTTTGACTACCCAGTATCCATTCACTCTCTCTTGGTAAGAACACCCTAACTTCCTTTGGAATTCACTTCGGCTCTTTTGGCCTATGTGTTTAGTGATATTGACAGCACTGCCCTGGTTAACATAAATCAATCAACAATCTCCCACTCTAAAGTGTCCTATATTGCCCAAAGTATTTTACAATTTATAGTGTAAATCAGATATGAATGGCTTATGTGCAAATTACATAAGCTGTGGAGCAGAGGAGAAGGCAGCAGTCATTGTAACATGGGGAGCAGCGTAGGTGAGTCAGGATTCATTGGGTGTGTGTGGTTTTCTTCACTAATGCTCTGCTGATCCATCTGTAACTTTGAGGATACTCTGATGGCCGCAGTGACCATCTCCACATTCCAGTGTTCAATCGTTTACTTCCTGTGGAGGAGAGGGGCTCTTTATCTAGATCTTGTCTTTGTCATCCCTGGATCAGGAAAGCAGCAGTTGCCTTACAAATCTTACCTGAATGCATTTAATTGGCAGAAATAGATTGGCATCCAGAATCCTCATTGCAGAGTTTTCTGGAAAATACAGGTTTTAGCTTTCAGACTTTTATGATTCAGGAAGGCATACTTCAAGGAGGTGAGCATGGAAGCTGGGTGCAAGTCAGTTATAACCAACACCAGGACGTACTTAAAACATCTATACCTGGTATAGTTGGCCATGAATTCAGCATATATTTTCAAATTTGAAATGAAGATGCTTTGACTACAGCATACCTCTCAGAGGAGAAGAGAGATTAGAGGGGGAAGAGATACTAGCCTGAAGAAGCCCCATGGCCAGTGGAGGTAAAGAGCCTCATCTCTCTGTGTATGGCTCATCTTGAATCCTGAGGATTTTTTCCTGAATATATGTTCTTTCTTTCCAAATTTCCAAATACAATTATATTTTAATGGTTAATCTATCCGGTTATGCTTATTAGTGATGTGTAATTTCTTTTATCTAAAAGAGTATTTCCACAGGATCTTAACGTGTGTCTGTGAGAGAAAAGTTTGTCTTCAAACAACTTGAGAGCATCTTATATTTATGCAAGGATCAGTTTTCTCCAAAATTTAATCCATCTCCAGTTGTTCCTTATCCAGTTACCTAAGGGAAAACAAGTCAAAATTATTTTACAAGGACAGTTTTCTTACTCCTTTTATTTCTCTTTCACTGTAGCAAGTGCTTTTTGTTCAAATTCATCCATCACCAGCACGCAAGTGAGTAGCACAATTTCAGGAACCCTTTGAATATTTGAGCTGGTTTTAGACTTTGAGTCCTATTGTGTTATGTGTTTTTGTGGAAAAGAGTCCGCCTCTGATCACTTAGTGCTATTTTCTGTGCCAAGTTGAGTGCTCACATATATGCTCAATAAATTTTTTGTTAGGTTATTAAAATTAAGGTAAGAAATGTCTTTAGGGCATTTACAGAGTTTTGCTTGTTTAAAAAAATTTATGTGGATTATGTAAACATTTTCATATTAAGTAGGTGAAAAAAACTTAGACAAAATGACCCCAAAATCACACTGGTATTGGGAAATAATCTTCCAGGGATTTCTTCATGAACCTGGAGTCGAGGCCTTCTGAGCTTAAGAACGTGAAAAGCAAACATGCCTTGGAAGCTAGAGATGGTGTGGTCCTCCGGAGGGATTTGGAAATGTAAAGCTCTTCTCTTCTCCTCTCCTAAGACGTTTGGTTATGTGTACTCTAGAGTAATAAACCTAGAGATTCCACCCCCCTCCGCAAGAAGAGAAATGCTTAATTAATAAGACCACTTTCTCTGGAGGAGGGGAGAGGCAGCTGTGCCAGCAGTCCCATATAAACCTAATCTGCCTGTTTTGTGTTTCCTCTCCTGCTGGTCAACTGTCTGTACACACTGGGAAACAACTAGCCCTCATCCTGCTGCCCTGGAGGAATTGGAGGAACCAGGGGGAATTGTTCTGGCTGCCGATTTTGCTGAGAGTAATAAATGGTCTACTCCTCTGACCCAGGATGTTTGTGTTCTTCTGTCAGTGTATGTACATGAAATTGTAGCAAGCTAACTTGCTAGCTCACAAGCAGGGCACAATCTCAGACCTTTCACAGAGTTTGCATTGTCTGAATACTACAAGGGCTCTACTTGGTGCGCATGCTTCATTCTCATTGTAGAGGAGCTGGGGCATTCCCCATTGTGTCCCCATTCAGGTAAGCAAGAGGGGACATGGGGTAGAGCTTACACCAAGGAGTGACGCTCATTTTCCGCTCTCCCCTTATTGGTCAGAGTAGGACAGGGAAGTGCAATAATTGGGAAGGTAGAGTCAGGGAAATTTGGGCAACAAAACTAACGTTTACCACAGATAATGAATTCATCAAGTGAATCAATATGTTCTCTTATTGAAGGCATTAGGACTAAATAAGATGCACTGTGTTGGGAAAAGGTGAACTCCTCCTTTTGAGGTCAAATAAGTAAAATTCATAAGTTCAGAGTGAAAGAATCATAGTTTAGCAGCAAAGTGTTGGGATTCTGATTCCTTCTTCAGTATTCAAAATGTAGATGCCATTTCCAAAAAAAGATGACAGTCAATATTAAAATGACAAGAACACAACTAAAATGACCATATCATACCAGACCAACCATACTAGAAGCATCATTTTCTGTTCTTAACACTACAACTTAGGAAGGACTAGAATTTGATGAAGAAATTCGAAATAATTTAACACATGTATGTATAATATTCATGCTCTACTATTTGATACTCAGAGCTGTTCTAAGCATTTTACAAATGATAACAACCCTAAGATGTAGGCACTACTTTTCTTTTCTTCTTTTTGAGGAAGATTGGCCCTGAGCTAACATCTGTGCCCATCTTCTTCTAGTTTATATGTGGGTGCCTGCCACAACATGGCTTGACAAGCAGAGTATAGGTCTGCACCCAGGATCCAAACTGGCAAACTCAGGGCCGCAGAAGTAGAACTTGTGAACTTAACCACTGTGCCACCAGGCCGGCTTCTGTAGGCACTTTTATTAACTCTATTTTACAGAAGATTAAACTGAAGCACAGATGGGTTATTCTTTTTCCTTAGACCATACAGCTAATAAGTGGAGCATTGTCCAGATTTTAATCAAGGCAATATGGCTCCAGAGTCTATTCTCTTAAATAATCCACAATGCTACAAGAGATGTCTCTTGCTTTACTTGAAAATAAAAGAACTCTTGGTAGTACTTGTTTGCAATATTCAAATACAGGACCACTGACTTGTAGAAAAAAGTCTACGCAGATTCAGTGTATCACACAGGATCAATTTGAAGACCATGGGTGGAGCCATATTTGGGCTCAGAACATAAATACATCTTCTAAGTCAGAATAATTATAAAATAGGGGCCTGCCTTGTGGCCGAGTGGTTAAGTTTGCTTGCCCCACTCCAGCAGCTCAGAGTTTCTCCCGGGTGTGGACATGGCACTGCTCATCAAGCCATGCTGAGGTGGCGTTCTACATAGCACAACCAGAAGGACCTACAACCAGAATACACAACTATGTACAGCGGGCTTTGGGAAGAAGAAGAAGACGGAAAATTACAGAAGATTGGCAACAGATGTTAGTTCAGGTGCCAGTCTTTAAAAAAAAGACTACTTATAAAATAATTTTATAAAGAAGGTAGAGATTTCCCTGTCACGGCAGCTATCATGCTCGCCTGAACTATTAGTGATGAATTCCACGGCTACTGACGTTCTCATCCATAAAGAGGTGAATATGTTGGTGGTCTAGGTTGAGATGTAGACCCTTCCCGCTATTTTATTATCCTCCCTTTACGCACACATCATGTAGTGAAGTCCAGGTTGGTTATGTGTTCAGTATGTTTGTGTTCACTGACTCACTCTTCCTCTCTTCCATGAATGTTCATTTGCTCTTTCTTGAAGAAGAATTCCATCCAATGACTGTTTTCCTAGAAAGCTTAGCACTGTCTTCAGCTATAGGCCTGGATTAAAAACCCTTTTCTTTTTCTTTTTTTCTTTTATAACTACAGAGTGTTATTCTGAATGTCTTTTCAAGCTTTGGTAACAGTGCCCTAAAGCACAGGAACTTTCTACAATGGCAGAGCCTGGAAAGGATCTATGGCTGTAATTTATCAATAAGACAGTCACTGGCAAAGAACCAGTCAGAGTTTTTATGGAGAACTCTGTATATAAAAATTGGATTGGAAAGGAATTAAAAGAAATGCTAAAACACAGAGAAATCATGTACATAAAGTTCAAATCTTCATGCTATAGTTGAAATTTAAAAAAATTTGACTGACAATTATATTCTTTTTCTGAATATAGGTTTAAAAAGGTATGAAGACATAAGTGACATTTTGAAGCAATTTGTAAAATTAACTGTGACCTAGCTCTTCTGTTCTCTGCCATGAGAAAGCTCCCTTGCCACACGCAAAATTGCAGTGGCTAAGAAGGTTAAATAAAATTAGTATAATGCTTCAGTTTGAATTTTTAATGATGCCATACCCAAAAGCATAAGCTTGACTCACATGCTGTTCTCTCACCACCCTTTCTTTTACATCATACTCACTTTCCATTATAATAGCTGAACTCCATCCCTTAAAGTGTTCTGAAAATTTTCAACTAAACTGTGTAGGCAGATCTTCCCTTACCCAAAGGAAATCTTTCAAAACACTGAATATTTGGGAATCTCTGCTTGCAGGAAGAATAGAGACAAACCTCTCCTCAGGCTATATGTTTTTCTCTTCCTAGAGAAGAAAAAAATTTAAAACAAAAAATTTTATTGCGTATTTTAATCATAAAAATAAAACTTAAATAACATTGAAGGTTTATATCAACCAAAAACAGTGTGCTTACTATCCTTTGTGGTCTCGCATCTATGCCTATGTTACAACCAGAGTCCCTGCAGGAAACATAAGGAATAGCGAAACAATAATTGAGGAACGTTTAATAGATATGCTTTTTGAAGAGGTCAGGATAGAGTAAGGGGAAAAAACCAAAGGAGTAATAAATATCTTGGGGCTGGCAACAACAGGGAGCTTTTTCTACCTTTAGTACCGAAGGGACAGGGACGGGAGCATATACACAAGGATCCGAGAGTATAGAGTCACCCAAGACTGGGTTTTCATAAAGTGACTCAGCCAGTCCATGGAGGAATGTTTACTTGGT
Organism: Equus asinus; assembly: GCF_041296235.1. NCBI lineage: Eukaryota > Metazoa > Chordata > Mammalia > Perissodactyla > Equidae > Equus > Equus asinus. The sequence continues at coordinate 5,240,199 of NC_091807.1, forward strand.
CCTCACTCTATTTCTGCCTGCAGTATATTGCTCGTGATGCCCGTATATTTTCGTATATGTATATTTTTTTGCTTTTTAGTTTTTTTCACTCAGGAGATTAAATCCAGTTCTACTATTCTATCTTGTCTGGAAGTAGAAGTCCTGTCAGATTTCATTTTAATTTCTGATTTGGTGTGTGACTGTTTTTCCTTTTTAAAAAATATGAAGTATTTCAAACATGATTAAAACTATAAATAATGATAAGCAAATATCCCAATTTCTCCTACTTGGCATTGCAAATCACATTTTTCTGGCACATTTGGTAGATTTATTTTGAAAATAAAATACAAGAATACAGAATAATGGTTGATGGACAGAACCTTCACAAAGGTAATATTCAATTGGCTAATAAGTACCATAAAAACTGTTCAATGTCTTTAGTGATTAGGGAAATACAAATTAAAGCTACAATGAGATACCATTAAGCACGTACCAGATAGCTAATATTTAAAACCTGGTAATATCAAGTGTTGGAGAGGACATGGAACAATTGGAACTCTCATGGTCTGCTGTTGGAGAATAAATTATGTCAACGATTTAGGTTGTAGTATTTATGAAGTCTCAACATAAATATATCCTATGATAAGAAAATTCACTGCTATGTATGTACCAAAAAATGTGAATATGTGTTCACCAAAAGACATCTACATGAATATTCCTAGGAACACTATTTGTAATAACCATAGACTGGAATCAACATAAATATTGATTGACAGTGCAATGATTGAATAAATGAATTAATAAATACATAAATATTAATCTACAGCAGATTGAAATCCTTTAAAGCAATGAGCGTTAAGAAACTACTGCTATCAGACACAGCAAGCATGATTCTTCTAAATATGAATAAACCTTAGAGAAAGAAGCTGGACACAGTAGGGCATGCACACTATGATTCCATTTGGATAAACTTCAGCAACAGGCAAAGCAAACCTATGGTTGAAGTTTATCTTAAGAGAATTTCGAAGACACTTTTCCATTGTCTTTATTCCTATATTGCTATGAAATAACTATCAAGAGGGGACAGAGGAGATGGCTTCTGAATATTGTTAATGTTCTACATCCAGATCTGGGTGATGATAAGATAGGTTTGCTCTATTTATATAAATTTATTGAGTTGGAGACTTAGGATTTGTGTGCTTTTTTAGGTACATTTTACTTCATATAGTAAAACTTATAACCAAATAAAATTTATAGAGTTAAAAACTTATATCTCTTCCTCCTTACATACATATAGTCATTCTTGTGAATTTTGGAAATTGTGATTTCCATACAGATTTTTCATACTCTTGATGTTCATTGACAAATAGACACTGATCTGAAAATAATATGTAGTACTTAGATCTTTAAACACATTTTACATAAATGAATGAAACTGTATGTTTAATTTATGAATGTTTTCAAAATATTTTGAAATTTATTCATATAAATTTTTGTATATTCTTTAGTCATTTTAGTGACTTTACTTTTTCATTGTGAAAATATACCTAAATGTATTTATCTCTTCTCTTCTTATAGCTTTTTATGTTGTTTCCACATTTCCTTACTATTATAGTGTTGCAAAATACATTCTTGAACACGAGTATCCATGGACTTCCCATAGTAAACATATGATAAAAATCCTGGGTCATTGATAACCATATTTTTAATTTTTCAGACTTCACAAATTTGTCTCCAAAGATATTATTCCAAGTCACATATTTTAAAATATTTAAATAGAAATGATTATGATCCCCCACCCCTAATCTCCAGAAGTACGTTTTTCCCCAGAAGTCCCTTCTCTAAGTGATTTCTGAGGATGCAAAGAATGACTGCATAATTGGTTGGTGAATCTTTCATTCATCCTGCACTCCTGCTGTTGAGAGTTACTTCAGTAATTTTGTGGCTCTTTGCTGCCCCAGAGATCCGATCTTCAGAAATACTAACCAATGAGCAACTCTTCCAGAGACATCATTGTTCTCCCTCTCAGAGCTTTCCCTTACTTTACCTAGAACCAGACTTTCTGGAACATATTCCATTTATAAATTATTATTGGGAAATTTTTCTCTCTCTCACTCGGTCCCAAAGTCTGAATCACTTCTATTTCTAGGGCCGGATACATTCCAGAGCAATTGGTAAAGGAAACATTTACTGTCTTGCCCTGAGTTGCTATTAAATAATTGTAGTGTAGTCTGATATAGTTCCATTGGCCTGAACTGTTCAATGTTTTCTATAGTTATCTTGTTATATAGAATTTTCTTAGTTTATGAAAGTATAATTGAATGAGAGAGGAAACATCTGCTGAAATGTATAGGTTTTTATCCATTTTTAAGCAAACTGATCTTTCTCTGTGATCACTTTTAAAATTTTTTGTCCATGTGTAATAGGCAGAATAAAAATGTGCTCACATTTTAGTCTTTGGAAGCAGTGATTATGTTACCTTACAAGGCAAAAGGGAATTTCCAGTTATAAATTAAGGATCATTGATGGGGCGATCATCCCCGATTATCTGGGTGGGCCCAAGGTCATCCCAAGGGTCATTAGAAGTGAAAGAGGGAGGCAGGAGAGTCAGAGTCAGAGAAGGAGATGTGAAAACAGAAACAGACTTCGGGGTGATGAGGTTGCTGACTTTACAGAGGGAAAGGGCCACGAGCCAAGCAGTGCCGGTAGCACCTACAAGCTGGAAAAATTAAGGAAACCAGTTTTCCTTTAGAGCCTCCAGAAGGAATGCATTTCTATCAACACCTTGGTTTTAACCCAGTAAGACCCAATAAAGACTTCAATAAATGGTGTTGGGAAAACTGGACAGCCATGTGCAAAAGGAATTAAAGCAGACCATTATCTTATATCACACACAAAAATTAGCTCAAAATGGATTAAAGACTTGAATGTAAGACCTAAAACCATAAAACTCCTAGAAGAAAGTTTAGGCATTACGCTCTTTGACATTGGTCTTAGCAGTATCTTTTCTAATACCATGTCTTGTCAGGCAACAGAAACAAAAGAAAAAATAAACAAGTGGGACTACATCAGACTAACAAGCTTCTGCAAAGCAAAGGAAATTATGAACATTTACATCTTTCTTTAATAGCAGAACACGCTCAAGTATTACTTCTAATAATGCTTGCTGAATTCTCACAATCTATGTTTCATGTCATATAAATACTCTTTCATTCATTTTGTTTCATGAATTTTCTTCTTTCTGTTGGTATTTTTGGTTGAATCCCATATTATTTTTTAGTCAGTTGATTTTTCTATTGGAATGTGTCTAAGTTTTGCTCCATCTATTGGAAATGTATTTTTCTTTATTTCAGGTGTTAACATAAATGAATAATTTTACATAAATGAGTGAATACGATCATATTATAGGTATTCATGGTCTCTTTAAGGCAGCTTTGTTATATTTTATTTTATTTTGCCTTTTTACTTGCCTCTCACCACTCCATGGTTTTATTTCAATTATGACTATATTCCTTCCCCACTCCAGCACCCTGGTAGTCCAATGATAACCTAATATATATCTTTTCATATTTACTTCACACTCATCACACATATACAGAAATACACACAATTTTGCATGAATGTATAGCTGTTTTATCAATATTTTACAGAATTTTCTTTTATGTTGTCTTTTTTATATCGTGCCATTCTCCAATTCTGCTAATGTGCTGCTCTCTTTCAGTGATTCATGGTTGTCTCCATCTGTTCACTCAGGTCCTCAGTGCAGAACTAGTTTGGATCTCTGAGCAGTTTGGGATCTCTTGCTCTATAATTATACCTAAGATTCAGTCTCTATGACCAAGGGATGGCTTAGCCCATTTTCTGGTTATGAGATTGTGTGGTGTCCTTCCAACAACGTAGATCTCCAAGAGTCCATGTACAGTTGACGGTAGTACATTTTTTCCTCAAGTCTTTTTTCCCTAGAGCGACTCCATACCAGGCTTCAACTTCAATCAGGGATTCCTAGTTCACCATATCAAATGGAGCAGTTTTAGCCATTCTGACCTTGCAGGATCAAACTTCCAGCTGGCACTGCCTGATCCTAGATCCCTAAGCCCATAGATCTGCAGATACAGTCTTGTTACTCCATCGAATCTTCTTCCATTTTTTCACCTGTGGGGATATATATCTTTAAGCTGGTCTCATTTCTTTGGGTTGTTTCCTTTTTATGTTTTATTTATCATTGTACTATGTTCAAAGCAGAGACAGTGCACCATGGGAATAACTTCTGTACTGACATGACTGGGAACTTCTGTGCCCTTTCTGATAGTTACTTTTTCCCTTCTTTTATAGCTTTTAAAATTTTCTCTGTTTTCATAGTGCTACAATTTTACTTATATTTACTTATATCTGTGTTGTATGATTTTGTTATTCATTTCACTCATTTTTCTGTGGACTCGTTTAATCTTAAGGTATATATACTTCAGTTTGGAGTAATACACTTGTTATATTTCTTTCTTATTTATCTTCCCACTATATTCCTTGTTTTTTCTTTCTGGAATAACTCTTAGTCAAAATTTAGATCTCCCTGATTGATATACTAATTACAAACACATTTTTTTATTTCCTTTTATTCTCTCATCATTGTTTTCATGTTCTACATTCTAGATGATTTCCTTGACTTTATCTTCAAAATTTTGCATTGTACTTTTATAGTTGGAAATCATATTTTACCTTTCATGAGCTCATTAGCATAATGTGAATGCTTTTTTTTTTGTAGTATACTCTTCCTGTTTCACATATACAGCATCTTCTCTTATTTCTTGACTTAATGTTTGTAAAACATTTAGAACAGTGCCTGCCACAAAGTAAACAACATATGTGTTTATTAAAAAAATAAGTAAATAAGTATATAAAATATAAAAAGTGTATTGGCAGTTTTTAAAATATACTTTTTTTTCACATGCTTTTTGGTGTCTTCTTGGTTCATTTATTGATTTTCTTTCTTTCTCCCTCCCACCATTCCTCTCTCTCTTTCTCACTCTTAACTTTTTTCTCTTTTTACTCTCAAAAGACATTCTAAAATAACTGGCAAACTTTGTCTAATAATATTGAAGAGTATAAAACAAAAATATTATGAAAGGAGCAAGATTTGTTCACAAGCTATGTGGATTATAAGAAAAATTTTACTTGAACAACCTTCAGGTTTCAGTATTTTTACTTCTGTTTTCTTGGGGCAGTTCACAATTCGTGAGAAAGATTGAGTTCCCTTGTCTGGGCAGGAGGGTGGAGTGTGGAAGGGGGTCTATGACGGTCTTGGGATATCACAGCAGGCACATATTGACTTCACACTACACCTCGCCACCATCCTTCACACTGGAACCTAAACAGAGTGCCATTCTTCTGTTCCAATATCTTTAGAGGGAGAAAATATCTGTTATTTTCTGGGGTAGAGAAAGGTCTCTGCCTGCCTCCTCTGGATGGAACTGATGACTAGATAATGTATTTTTATTAAATGGCCTTTTAAATCAATACTTTAATTCTTAGTGCTCAGTGCCGCCATCTTCTTCTATAGCACTTCATGCGCCTTACAGTCTTATGCAGGCTACACAGCCCTGATGTTCTTCAATGCATAGGTTTTCTAGTCAGTTACCACTCCTCTGTTTGCACTTCATTTTCAAAAGTGTACTGAATTTTATTTGTTTTATTTTTCCTGCATTCTCCTTGTCAGTTTATGTTATTTATTCCTTTACTCATGTTTTAGTGTGCTCTAGAAGGTAGCTGACCTAAAATTTATGTTCAGTTTGTCAAAAATTTAGGTGAATGCTATTGGACCAATAAATATAATTCTTATAGAGTATTAAAGAGTTCATGAGAGACCAGGTGAATGTGAACCTGTGGAACTGTAGAGAAATCATTTTTGTGTTTCTGCATGGCTAGGGCATTCTGAGCAAATATTACTGAAACTTAGTTCCTGTGTTAAAAAAAAGCAAGCTCAAAAGTTAATTTATAACTTCATGTATAGCTAGTGAGAAGACTCCAGAGAGCTTCACCTGCCTCCAGAGGTGTGTATTTCTGTATCTACCTTCGTGGGGAGAAGGGAGTGTGATATTGGAGACATCCTCCCTGGGTTGTAAAATAGACACAGGACTTATTTGTACCCTGGAAAACTAATTTACCTGCCAAAGAGAGAGAAGAACCTGGCATTCTATCCGAGAAGCAAATATTTTTCTCACCTCTTTTCAGAAAGTGAAGGGAACAAAATGTATATAAATGCCCAGATTCTGATTCAGTCTTTTCACCACTCCTTGCCTATGGACTCTGTGTGTATGTGTACATGACATCCCGCTCTCACTTCTCTCCCCAGGGATAAGAAATTGGGGAACCACACAGGTGATATTTGCTATAAAGTAAATAATAATTAACCAGCACTGCCCAGAATCTCATATGGGCATTCAGGATACCAATGATAAAAATAGATATTGAGAACTTACCTATGTATAAAGATTGTGAATGAACAAAGACATAGTATTTTACAACGTTCATTTTATATACTATGTGATTACATGTTATACCTCTGAAGATCTAAAGAAAGGTAAAAATGTAGCAAGAATCTCCTTTTGCAATTTTTCCCATATGATATTATTCAATAGGTGATAGAGTGGCCTCAGTATCTTGAAGGTTGAACAACCTGTATTTTTGTGTTCTCAGCTTAGGGAGCAACCCAAAGATTTTCTCTCAGACTGATTACAGCCCAGGTTTTATAGAGCTGCCCTTCTTTTGTTCTTTGGAGAAATGTTCCAACATGGATTTTTCCTATAGGGAAGAGTAACTTCTACAGTATCAGTAACAAGAAACAAAAGAACTGATCAAAATATAGCAGTATGTTTCTATTACTTTTGTGATATTTTCTTTATAGTCTCTCCTAACAGGAGTTTTTTTTTTTTAAGGAGGGAGTTCAAGGTTATTCATCATTCGTCCCCTAGAGTGCATATACAGTGTGTTTAATAAATGTGTCCTGAATGAAGTGACTTCAAAACTTTGTAAAAAATCTCTCTCTTTCTCTCTCTCTCTCTCTCTCTCTCTCCCCACATACAAACACATCTGAATACATACGTCTACACCTTACACACACACACACACACACGAATGAAAAGAGAGGGAGGTACAAATTGCTAAACTTTTACAATCTATTCAAGATTTCTTATTTATGAAAATAATACTGCTTTTTCTTCAGAATAAAAGAAGAACGCCTATATTTGCATAGGATGTCACTTTAGGGTTTAATTAGAAACTATGTAGGAGTAAGAGAGAGAGAGAAAATGGAGGTTTGTGGATTTCTAATATATTTAAGATTACCAATGTACTTCTGTCATTTTCAGTTCGTTTTGGCTCTCCATTGAAATTTTAAAACGAGTCTTAATTTTAGACATGAGATGGCCAATAAATTTAACCCCTACCCTAAACCCGTTGTAATGATTTTGATGTTTCTCACAGTGTTTTATAGTTCCCACTCAGAGGCTGCCTTTCCTATGATACTAGGGACTATGAAAGACCATGATTGTTTTAGTGCTTAGAAAGAACATCATGTGTTTTACTTTAAGGGATGTGCAACAGTGTTCCATAGCATAAAAAATGACATCAGAATCTTTATTCATGCCTTATAAAATTTAAGTAGTTATTGTAATGCTGCCTGTATATTTGTGGTTCTCTATTTGTATCTGAGTTTATTCTCTCCAGAGAAAAGCATCATGTCTTGTATAAATATTGGGTTTTTGTCACTTTTCAGGGAGATCTTACAACTAATTCAACTATGAGTGTGATTCTCACTCATCCTTTAGGACTAGTGAAAAATGCAGCCTAGCCTTATTAGGTCCTCCTCTTTCCAGAGTCATTTGAAGATCCCCGATTGTGACTCACTGTCAGAGTACTGATTGGCTACCCTGGTGAACTTGAGAATACCTAAGTTCCTGGCCTTGAGATCCAGTGGTTCTCAGCCTGTCACACGAACCTTGGGAACAGTGACAAAATAAGACACTTTAATGCTTGGCACCTTCCTGGGGCACCACTCACATAGCTGCTCTCAGGCCTGTACAATTCTCCAAAGAGCCAATACTGAATGCTCAGCATGTTCCCACTCTTCGGGGATTTCTTCCAAGGTTGGGAGAATCTTTCTCCCTCCATTCCTGCTCATGTAAAAAGCACTTTTTTTTCCCCCTTTTCCTCTTTGAAGTTCCTAGCGTATTCAGGTTAGTCATTTTAGATTTTTACAAATCACAGGAAGAATCATTGACTTGAACCAACTTCTGATACTAAGACAGCAAAATTCCCTCAGACAAATAGATGCAACATTATGGCTAATTTATTGGATGGGAGACTCTAAAATATTAAATGCAAAGTACATCTGAATAAATTATCTGGCCTCATTTATCTTCATCAAATTCATCCTTATTGTTTAGGGTATAAGTTACTTATTTTACAGATCTCCCATGGAGAAAAGTCATGGAGTTGTCAACAAAGAAGCACAAATCTTTAATGCTTTCAGACAGGAAAAGAGTTTCCTTTGCTGTTAATGTTAAGGTTTGTTGTTGTTTGTTATGTTTAGCACATAATAGAGACAATATTTCATGCCCAGGTGTGCTGTATATTTTGAGCAAATACCTTGTGCTCTTATTGTGCTGTTTCCAGGAACATCGAGGGAGTGGAGAAAACTTCTCTGTTCATCTCTAATCCAATTCTCCTTCATAGCTTCCTGTACTTTAACTACATGAACGATATTTCTCAAATAAATGACATCTATTGCTCTAAAAGGGGACTCCTGTGATTGCATTTGAAAGCTATAACAACACAGCTTCTTTTCACAACTTACATGATTTGAAATAAAATAACAACTAAGCCAGTGAGGGAATTCTTTAGATCTTTTAGTAAAGGTACACTATTAGAGTCTGCATTTAAAAAACTGAAAAATCAGTCATAACAAAATTAATTATGTGTTGGTCATGAAATATGATAAAGTAGCCCTAGATCGTGATTTTTTCATAATGTACATTGTCATTTAATCTGGTCTTGATTTTCACCACTTCTTACAATAAAAGCACACATATTTAAATGATAGATCATCTTTTAAAATATTTTATATCATATTTAGGAATATAGCAATGGTCAAAGAGTATTTGGTGTGAAGTCATGTTTCAGATCTATTTCTATTGTTTATCTATGAAGTTACGATTTTGCTTATGTTTCTCCATTTATTAAGTAGTGGTATTTTTGTCCTTCACAGGGGAGGATGAAGAAGAGGCTTAGCGGTAGGAATGAGAAATGACACAGAAACCAAAATTTAGAAAGCAATTGGACCATGGATCACAAAATAGACAACTTGAACAAATAATGACATGCAACATGGCTTAAGTTCACATTCCTTTTTAATCCCAGCTTGATAGGGCCATATTTTCCAGGATAAGAGCATAGACTGATTTAACTCTAATGTTACACAGACTCATGCTCCAAGAATGAATTCACCAACTTTTCTAGCAAATTGCCCATTTTACCAAATCTCACCAATCCTGAAAGACTTCCCCCTTTGGGAGATTCCTAAGTCTCTGAAAAGATTTCGCTCTGCCTAACAAGTTTAGTAAAGCCAACTTTACATAATCAACAAGGTTTTCTGGTGGTCTTTATATGAAAACTTCAACAGGAAAAACAGGTAAAAGTGACAGAAGTACGTTGAGAGCATAGGTTGTGTACAAGCTATGCAGAATATATTACAGGAGAAAAAATTTTTACAAAAAATAGCAAGAGGAACATAGCTATAGGAATTTGTGTAAACTATAGTCATTCTTTGTCCCAATATTAACCATATGAATTACATCTTAAAGAATGAAAATTTATTTAAAAACATAATCAAATGGGAAAGTGTGAAAAACTGAAAGAGAAGAAAAACTGAATGTGAAAAACCTAGAAGAAAATATAGGCAATACACTCTTTGACATCAGTGTTAGCAGCATCTTTTTGGATACTGTGTCTACTCAGGCATGGGAAACAAAAGGATAAATAAACAAATGGGACTATATCAGACTAAAGAGCTTCTTCAAGGCAAAGGAAACCATGAACAAAACAAAAAGACAAGCTATCAACTGGGAAAAATATTTGCAAATCATATATCTGACAAGGGGTTAATTTCCAAAGTATATAAAGAACTCAAACAACTCAACAACAGAAAAACAAACAACCCAATCAAAAACTGGGCAGAGGATATGAACAGACCTTTTTCCAAAGAAGATATACAGTTGGCCAACAGTCACATGAAAAGATGTTCAACATCACTAATTATTAGGGAAATGCAAATCAAAACCACAATGAAGTACCACCTTACACCTGTCAGAATGGCTCTAATTAACAAGTCAAGAAATAGCAAATGCGCGAGAGGATGTGGAGAAAAGGGAACTCTTGTACATTGCTGGTGGGAATGCAAACTGGTTTAGCCACTATGGAAAACAGTATGGAGATTTCTCAAAAAATTAAAAATAGAAATACCATATGATCCAGTTATCCCACTACTGGGTGTCTATCCAAAGAACTTGAAATCAACAATTCAAAGAGATTTATGCATCTCTGTTTATCACAACATTATTCATAATAGCCAAGACTTGGAAGTAACCCAAGTGCCTATCAATGGATGAATGGATAAGTAGTTGTGGTATACATATACAATGGTTAGTACTTGGCCATAAAAAAGACAAAATCATGCCATTTGCAACAACATAGGTGGATCTTAAGGGTTTTATATTAAGCGAAATAAGCCAGACAGAGAAAGAGAAATGCCGAATGATTTCACTCATATGTAGAAGATAAATAAACACATGGATAAAGAGAACAGGTTAGTGGTTACCAGAGGGGAAGGGGGTTGGGGGTGGGCAAAAGGAGTAAAGGTGCACATATGTATGGTGACAGATAAAAATTAAGACTACTAGTGGTGAGCACGATACAGTCTGTGCAGAAGCTGATAAATAATAATGTACACCTGAAATTACACATAAACCATTATGACCTCAATAAAATAATTTTTAAAAAAAAGAATTCATGGAAAGAAAGAGAAAAACAAAGTTACATTTTGAGTAGTTTGGACTAATTTATCATTTTTTATTATTGTCTATGTATTTACATCAAACTTAAGAAAAGTGCAGATTATACAAGGTAAAAGAGATACTGTCCTGTCCTATCTTGTCCTGTTGCACCTTGTCTTGTTTTGCCTTTCCTCCTTTCACGGTTTTCAGTAGCTTTCCATGTTGCTGAGGCGAAATATCCAAATTTCCAACTGTTTTACAAAAGTCCACTCCTGCTCATCCCTCACTAGCACTCATAGTTTATCCTGCTACACCTTCCCACTCATCCAACAAACTGTAGCCATCTCAGTTTTTTTTTTATTGTTCCTGCAATATGCTATGCTCATTTCCAACTTGTGCTCTACATTTTTTGCTATTCGTTCTGCCTAGAATGTTATCTCCCTAATTTTGCCATTGCTGGCAATTATTTTATTATTCTGATGGCCAGATGTCCAAAATGGGTCTTACAGGATTAAAATCAAATTGTCAAAATGAGTGGCTCCTTCTTGAGGCTCCAGGGGAGAATCTGTCCTTTGCCTCTTCTGGCTTCTGGTGGATTCTGGCATTCCTTGGGTTGTGACTGCATCACTCCAATCTCTGCTTCTGTCCTCACATTGTTGTCTCCTCTTCTGTTGTCCAACCTCCCTCTGCATCCCTATTATGAGGGTTAGATTTACACCCTGTGATTACGTTTACGGCCCACCAAGATTAAACCAGGATGATCTCTCCATTTCAAGATCCTTAACTTAATCTGCATGGTCCTTTTGCCATACAAAGTGAGGCACAGGATCCAAAGATTAGGTTGTGGATATTTTTCTAGGAGCTATTATTCAGCCTACAACAAGATAATAGAAAAAAATTTGAGCTATTTGGATATTTATATTGCAAATGAATTAACAGGAATTAACTCTTAGAATTTTTCAAACTCTCCTAAACAAAATATATAACTGCCCATCTTAGATATTCTCTTGTTTTTCTTGATGCTAACCTTAAAACTGAAGTCAGTACTTATCACATACATAAAGAGATACTCAGCTCTACAAAATAGTAGTGAGAAGTCTAGACATTTTGAAGATTTTTCATAGATATATGGAGTGTTAATATATATCAAGTAATTTAATTAAAATTCCATATATATTTATTACTCTTTCCACCTTCCTTCGCCAGACCTCATTCTTACCCTTGCACTTTCCCCAAATCAGTCTTTAATGTCTCTTCTGTTTTTGGCAAACATACTGTATATGTTCAGGCTCTCTCAGTCCTAACAGGTAGATCCAAGGCTCTGTTGTTTTGCTTTCAAGTGGGCTTATTAAAATATTAATTGACCCATGTTGCTTCTCTCTAAAGATGATGAGGGTAAGGATGTGCTAATCCCCTGCTGCAAAATGTGCTCTTTTTTTTTTTAACATTTTCTATTAAACAAGGATAAAAAAAATGTCTACAAGAATTTAGATCACTTATATTACCTCTATAGGCTAAAGTAAATCAGAATAGAACCAGACTTTTCTTCTGGAGTACTATATCTTAGAAGTCAATTGAGATAAATTTTTAGAGGTCTAAGGAAAAAAAAGATGATAGTTGACTATATTTGTCAAGGTTCTCCAGAGAAACAGAAACATATATGTATGCAATATATATTATTATATGTTATATAACATAAAGTATATAAAACAATATAATATTATCATATTGTGTTATAATTGTATTATAATATATGTAATGTATACATAAGTATAGTTTTTATATATAACATGTACAATGTATATTATATATACATATGTATATTATCTATAAATATATATACACAGAGATTTATTACAAAGACCTGACTCACATTTTGGAGGCTAAGTCCAAAGATATGCAGATCCAGGAGAGCTGATGTATACTTCCATACTGAGTCCAAAGACCTGAGAACCAGAAGAGCGATAGTGTCAGCTCCAGTGCCAAAGAAAGCTTTCAGACTGGAGGACCAAGAAGAGTTGAGGTTTCAGTTTGAGTCCAAAGGCCGGAAAAGTCTGTTGTCCAGCTCAAAGCAGTTAGGCAGAAGGAGTTCCCTCGTATCCATGGGAGAGTCAGCTTTTTTGATCTAGTCAGGCCCTCACCAGATTAGAGGAAGCTTACCACAAAGGGGACACAGTCTGCTTTACTCAGTCTGTGGATTCAAGTGTTAATCTTATCAATAAACATCTTCACATACACACCCAGAATAATGCGTGATCAAATGTCCGGATACCTCATGGTCTAGTCACATTGACACATGAAATCAACCCTCACAGTTGACATAGAAATCCATACCTAGCCAGGTTTTTGCCCATATTTGATAGCAAAGTAAGAATAGTCTTAGAAATACAAGTACACATAATGTTTTACCATATGCCTTTCCTGAGATATTTATTTAAAGAATCATTTCAATTAAGTAAGAAACAAATAAAAATTAAAAATCCATTTTTTAATGGGTTGAGCAAGATATTTCATCTCCAATGGAACAGTAACCAGTGAAGTCAGTAAAGTTTTTGGATGGTGGAATAATGGAAGTCAATTTAAGCCCCTCAAATTTGTGAAAGACAAGACAAGTGGCAAGAAAAAAAGCAAGAAATAATTTGCATCTAAAATTCAAAATTGTTAAAATAGACCAAAACAAAAGAAAACAAAAAGCACAAATGACTAAAACTAACTGCTGGTTACAAGGGAGTAAAAATATTACATTTCTCTTGTTAACTGGCTGGAATGTGATGTAGAACAAATAGTCAATAAATAGTAAATAATATATAATTATTCTAAATGATATATTGAATTACTTTTAAACTTGCTGCTAGTGATAGTAAGATAACTAATAGTGGAAAAAGTTGATGTACAATTTAAAATGAACCAAAGAAAAATAAATAGAAAGTAAAGAAGTCTGATCAAGACAAGAATGAATAAAGAAAAATGTTAACAATATAAAGAGTTGAACTGAGAAGTATAAAATAGATTGTCGAAAGTAAGGCCTATCCCTGGGCTGGCCTGGCGGCACAGCAGATAAGTTTGCACACTCCACTTTGGTGGCTGGGGGTTCACTGGTTCTTATCCCGGGTGTGGACCTATGCACAGCTTATCAAGCCATGCTGTGGCAGGCTTCCCACATAAAAAGTAGAGGAAGATGGGCACAGATGTTTAGCTCAGGGCCAGTCTTCCTCAGCAAAAACAGGAAGATTGATGATGGATGTTAGTTCAGGGCTAGTCTTCCTCAAAAAAAAAAAAAAAGAAAAGAAAAGAAAAAGTAAGGCCAATCTGGTATTACCAAGAGTAACTAAGAAAGATTAGATAAGTGTAGTTTAAAGATCAATAAATTGCATATTGGAATAAAAGAACATTAGACTACTTTGCTCCAAAAGTCCTTTAAGGGTATAGGGGCTATGAAAAATAAGACAATAAAGCAGGCTAACTATTTCAGTGTGAGACAAAGACAATATTGTAGGTTAACCATCAGAAGGGAGAAAGAATTTTTATGGCCATTAACTAAAAATAAACTAAAATTTCACAAGCAAATATCAGTAAACAGCTTATATTATCATGATTGATCAAGTTACTTTCCTGAGTTTAAATAAATTGCTTAAAAACATAGTGAGCAACATTAAATATGCATAGAAAATTGGTATCTATTATGGATATAAATAGACATGACGTTTTTCTTAATATATTGAATACGTATATAGATCAATTAGGAAAATATGATTAATTCAGAAGAAAATAGGAGCAAAGAACATAAATAGTTACTTCCTTAAAATGTGAGTCCAAAAACAACTATAAAATAAATAAATAATAAACAACTATAAAATAAAATAAAATTCAACATCAACAGCGATGAAATAAAAGAAAACACTAGACAGTATTTATCTTTATGTAATTTATAGATACTTGTAAGAAATCAATAACAGAGCCCAATATTGGTAAGGTTGTATGGAATGAGGCACCCCTATTTATTAAAGGTGAATATAGACATTTGTATACTTTTTCTGGACAACAAGGTTAAAATGTAAATTATTGATATTTCTCTTTTGGCAATTTATCTTAAAAAGTTTATCAGTGTTAAAAATATCTTGTATGAGAATGTTCATTATTATGCTGTTTTTTTGTAAAAAAATAAATGAGCAACATAAATGTTTTTATTCTAAAATTGATACTTTGAATTCAATTGATTACAACTCAGACCCTAAAAATGATGTACATATATTAACTGACAAATTTAAATTGTGTATTAGGAGAAAAATGACTACATAAAAAGACCTCATATATTTTGTATATGGAGTTAAGTTTGTGTGTGTGTGTTTGTATACATATGTATATACGTATCTGGATCACTTATATATATTTCTATAAATGGAATCTGTACAACAATATTAATGGCAGTTATACCTCATGAATGAGATACTAGATTTTTTGTTATAATTAACTGTTTTCTACTTTTTCTACTGTTAGGTATTATTTAGTAAATGAAATGAAAGAAAAGGTAAAAGAAAAATCTACACTGATTCACTGAAAGGAGGGTAAATAATACATATAATACCTGGGAAAAGTTAATCGTTTGTTATGTGATTTATATATTGTCTATGTAACCTTGTATTGTAATTATTAATAATAATTGTATGTATAACTATTAAATATACATTGTGTATTTAAAAATGTATTATAATTATTAGATTAGAGACGACATAACTGAAAAGGACTGGGCTCTTTTTCAAAATCATGTAGCGTACATGAATGAAAATTTGCCATAAGATGTTTAATAAAACTTAAAACATTAGTGTGATGATCTTTGTACTGTACAATATGAAAACGTTTTTTCAAAAATTATTTTATTTAGGTCATATTGTCTTATAACATGGTGTAGTTGCAGGTGTACATTATTATATATCAGTTTCTGTATAGACTGCATCCTGTACACCACCAAGAGTGTAGTTTTTATCCATCACCATACACATGTGCACCTTTACCGCTTTCATCCTCCCTTCACCCCCTTCCCCTCTGGTAACCACTAATCTGTTGTCTTTATCCATGTGTTTATTTATCTTCCACATATGAGTGAAATCATATGGTATTTGTCTTCCTCTCTCTGGCTTATTTTTGCTTAACATAAAACCATCGAAGCCCACCCATGTTGTTGCAAATGGGACAATTTTGTCTCTTTTTATAGCTGAGTAGTATTCCAATGTATACATATACCCCATCTTCTCCATCCATTCATCAGTTGATGGACACTTGCGTTGCTTCCACATCTTGGCTATTGTGAATAATTCTGCAATGAACATAGGGGTGCATCACTCTCTTTGTATTGTTGATTTCATGTTCTCTGTATAAATACCCTGTAGTGGGATGGCTGGATCATATGGTATTTCTATTTTTTTAAATTTTTGGAGGAATCTCCATGCCGTTTTCCATAGTGGCTAAACCAGTATGCATTCCCACCAACAGTGTATGAGGGTTCCCTATTCTCTACATCCTCTCCAACATTTGTTATTTTTTGTCTTGGTAATTACAGCCATTCTGACAGGTCTAAGGTGATATCTCATTGTGGTTTTTATTTGCATTTCCCTAATAATTAGTGATGTTGAACATTTTTTCATGTGACTGTTGGACATCTGTATATATTTTTTGGAAAAATATTTGTTCATTTCCTCTGCCCTGTTTTTGATAGGATTGTTTCTTGCTGCTATTGAGTTGTATGAGATTTTTATATATTTCGGAAATTAACGCCCTGTCAGATACATGATTTGCAAATATTTTCTCCCAGTTGCTGGATTGTCTTTTCATTTTGTTTATGGTTTCCTATGACATACAGAAGTTCTTTAGTCTGATGTTGTCCCATTTGTTTACTTTTTCTTGTTTCCCTTTCCTGAGTAGACATGGTATTTGAAAAGATGCTGCTGAGACTGATGTCAAAGAGTGTACTGCCCATATTTTCTTCTAGGAATTTTACGGTTTCAGATCTTACATTCAAGTCTTTAATCCATTTTGAGGTAATTTTTGTGTACGGTGTAAAATAATGATCTACTTTCATTCTTTACCTCTGGCTGTCCAGTTTTCGCATCACCATTTGTTGAAGAGACTTTCCTTTCTCCATTGTGTGCTCTTGTCTCCTTTGTCAAAGATTAACTGGCCATAGATCTGTGATTTTATTTCTGGGCTTTCAATTCGCTTCCATTGATCTCTGTGTCTGTTTTTGTGCCAGGACTATGCTGTTTTGTTTACTGTAACTTTGTAGTATATTTTTAAGTCAGGGATTATGATGCCTCCCTCTTTGTTCTTTTTCTTAGGATTGCTTTGGCTGTTTGGATCCTCTGTTGTTCCATGTAAATTTGGGGATTCTTTGTTCTATTTCCATGAAGGATGTCACTGGGATTTTGACTGAGATTGCATTGAATCTTCAGATTGCTTAGGTAATATGTACATTTTATCCATGTTTATTCTTCCAACCCATGAGCATGGACTATCATTTAATTTCTTTTCTTCTTCAATTTCTTTCAATAATGTCTCATAGTTTTGGGTTTATAGGTCTTTCACCTGCTTGGTTAATTTTATTTCTAGATACTTTATTCTTTTTGTTGAGATTATAGAAAATATTTTAAAAATATTTGGAAAGAAAAATACGATTACACAGTTAGAAATGTTTTACCTGTTAGCACATGTATTAAAGATGCTATTAGATAGAATTTCTGCTTTTGTTTGCAAACATATATTTGTCTTTGCTTTAAATTTACATAATTTATGACATTGTAATTATCACAAATGACATATAGTTACACATCTAGATTGGTTTTAGCTCTCACTTTTACAGTCAATGTCTTTAAAATAATGGTGATGGGTTTATTCTGTATGCTATGTTGTTATACTGAATTGCTGGTGTCTGTTGAGAGAATTCAGTAACACAAGAAAAAAGTTTGACTCTAGCATAATATTTATTTTGTAATGGCAGGCAACAGCTTCTTCCTATAAAATGCAGCTTTCTTAAAACACAAAATTCACAGGGTCTATTACTTTTTTTAAGTAAATACAGAATGATGGCAATATAACCTTTGATGCTCCAGATATTGAAAATAAATATGTAAGATGTTCAGCTGTTATAATTTTGCTTAATGAAAGGTCATTCTTAATCCTTCATGATTAATGGAATTCACCATTATATTTAAACTATATTAAAGTCAAATCAACGTTCTGAAAATTTGAAAATTAAGCATCCTTATTAAAGAAAATATAACGTGCTTTCCTTGGAACAATTAGCTTTTTTTAAAAAAAAAAAACTACATACGAATGAAGAAGGGTGGTTCAGAATATAAGGCTGATAAAGGAAACCCCGAATATTTCAGGGTAAATTTCATGAAAGTTTGAAGCTATTCATTAAAAAGAGAGAGCATGTTTAGTATTTAGGTTGAATTATGTGGAAAATATAACTTGCTATGTTGTATAAACAATACTTTATTCATTTACTTTCCATTTCTTCTTCTTCTTTGTTTATTTCTGGAGCTGCAGTGGAGAATGGGGAATTTGAATGTGAGAATACATACTACATTGATTTAGACAATTTTTATATTTGGCTGATATAAAAAATAAAATTTGTGTGCATTTTGTGATGCAAGAAGTACCAGAAAATGAAAAGGTAATTTTCCTTCTTTTTTTCCTTTCTTCCTTTTTTCTTCTTTTCTCCTTTACATTCTGCATATTTCCATCTTAAAGATCTTGAGATATAGGGCAGAAATTTGCTGTCTCCCTCAACACAGCATGGAAGAATCCAGAAGGATATCAGGGGCCATGTCAAAAAGATGTGCAGAGGAGGTGATGACATACATAAATATACAGAGAAATAAATATTGTCCATATTCCCTCTAGCATTTGTTGTTTTCAGTCGTGGTAATTATAGCCATTCTGACCAGTGTAAGGTGGTATCTCATTGTACTTTTGATTTGCATTTCCCTAACAAAATCATCTCATTTGCAACAACATGGATGAAATTTGAGGGTATGATATTAAACGAAATAAGCCAGACAGAGAAAGATAAATACTGCATGATTTTACCGATACGTAGAAGATTACAAATACATGGATACAGAGAACAGATTAGTGGTTACCAGAGGAGAAGGGGGTGGGCAAATGGGGTAAAGGGGCACACATGTACGGTGATGGATAAAAATTAGACTACTGGGGGTGAGCATGTTGAAGTCTATTTAGAAACTGATAAATAATGTACAACTAAAATTACACAATATTATAGACCATCATGATCTCAATGAAATTATTGGAAAAAAGGAAAGAAAGAATTGTTGGTGTAAACATAGCTGTACAAATAAACGTTTATGTAAACATAAATGTTATAAATGTATATTTACTAGCTCTCTCCCCTAAGAAGGCCTAGGATAAGTAGCACTATAGTAGCAAAAAGCATACACCAAGTGCACAGATTTGGAGTTCTAAATATTGTTTATTGTTATAAGGTCCCAGGACTCCTTGAAGAGATGGCTAATTCTACGGCTGGGACAAAGCAATTATAAGATAAGCCTGGAACATCTTGTTGTACTGGAAATTAAGGAAGTACTCAAATTAAGATGGAGAAATGTCTACAAGACACAGAAGCCATTTGAAGGAACTTCCACTGGCCAAAACTGGTACAATTTGAATATCAAAATGAAGAATAATATTAATTGATTATAAAGCATTGCTTAAAATAAGAATCTGTGTACCTGTGCTGATATAGAGAAATAAAAGAATATATAATCCAGGAAAAAAGAAAGCTCTACCCTACACTGAAATGCCAACTAATACACATAGAAGGAAGAATCACCATTTGGTAACCTTCAGAGTAATAATTAATGTGGAAAGATTTGTGAATGAAAATATTTGATGAGAAATAAGATATTACATAGCTTCACGTTATCTCCCCATGCAGTATGTCTCCAATAAAATAGGGAAAAAGCAATTTTGCAATGGTAAACCTAGCAGATAAAACCTTAATAAAGTGTCTAAAATTAACATCAGGAGTAATGGGAGAAATCCAATAAAATGTAATGAGAAGAATACTGTCTTCTGTGATATGCCTACCAAAATTTCATAGCCTGATTCTGTGCATAAAGAATGTCAGACAAATCCAAACTGAGGGATTTTCTGCAGAATGTTTGAAGGTAAATGAAAGATTTGAGAAACTTCCAGGCTGAAGGATACAAGACAAGAAAATTTTTACATGATACTGAATTGGATCATTTTGGGATAAAATTACTGAAACTTGAGCAAGGTTTATGGATTAGATGGTAGTAAAGCATCGATCTCACTTAACTGATTTTGATGTTTGCTCTCTGATTATACAGGTTAGCCTTCTGGTCTGTACAACCTATGCCTTTAAAGTACGCAGGGAGGAATGGAGCATCAGGTGTGCAATTTAGTCACAAATAGGAAAAAAATTATTTGAATGTTCCTTGCAACTTCATAACTGTATTATTTGTGTACCAACTCATTACAGGTTGAGAATTTGAGATATCTTTGCATTATCATTAGGGCCCTAATATTTTCAGGGATAATAGTATATGCAAATAATATGTTTAATTGGTCCCTTTATACAATCAATAAGTCAAACCTTATGAATCAGATACTCTTATGTTTGTGCAAGTGCAGACTATTATAGAGAGAAGCTTTTGTAATAATATTAAGAAGTCCTTCAGAATTAATGGCAAAAGATAAGAGCCATGATGCAACTTCTTTCACATAATTTCTCAAGTAATTCAGATCATAAAATCTCCAGACTGCAATGAAATCAAAATATGATGCATAGGTTTTTAGGATTAAGGTTTTCAAGCTTAATTCAGCTTTGAAAATTGTTCATACATTTGACTTTTAAAAAGTATTTGTGGTCGTAAATGGATTAAACTTTTAATCCTGAACATTTTATCACTACATGGATCAATTACATTAATCTTAAATTTGTAACATAGCTGATATTAAACTGACATCATATAGGATGTACTTTTCCTGTTTTCCTCTGTATGTTAGTACTAGCAATTCTTAGTAAGCTATTTTGCAAATTTTCCTATTTGGAAAGAACTGTGTGTTTATTTAATCCACAGCCATCTCTTCATCACTCGGGATTGACTGTGGTTTATGAATTATACAAGCCTCTTTATAACCCATCTTCTGCTTCCTATCACCAGCTCTTTGGAAAGTTCTCTTGTTTGGTCCCCTGTGGATACTATTCTATACTTACCTCATCATCAATCTCTCCCTCCGCCTTTCCTCTTTTTCTCTTCCCTCAAGTGAATCCACCTAATAACTGCACAAAGAAATCTTTAGCTCCAAGATGCTAGTAGTATCTAAATGGTTCTAACACCAGCATCACAACCCCATCTAATCCCGATTGAAAGAGAGTTTGGCAGGTTAAAACAAGAACGGCAACAAACAGAAAAGTTTGCTTTGTTTTTTGTTTTTGTCTAACCCTAATGCTCCTCTTCAAATTTTCTCCTTGTAATAAGTCATGTAATATTTATGACTAAATGAGGCTAATTGAGGACATTTCACAGTGTGTTTGAATCTTATCTTTCTTAAAATTGCTTTGTAAATATCTTCTCCCTTTCCTTTGCAGGCTACTCATTTCTCATTTTAAAAAAAAACCTCAGGAAACTTATTAAGCCATGTAACTTCAGCAGCCAAGCCAGTCCTAGATGATTCAAAGTCTTCATTCTTTCTAGGCTCTAAACTCTCTTATACATATTGAATATATCCTTTGAAAATACCTATGTTTATTTGAATGTCATCTGTGCCCAAACTCAGTATCTTGCTGCCCAAAGATATTATTCTCTTTTATTTGATAACTGAGAACATTATGAAGCAAGTCACCAAGAAGAGAAATTTTACTGTAATCCAGACTTCCAACACCTACTTTCCTAATCCAGTTTGCAGATTTTTCAGATTTAGCTTTCTCAAATTGTACCCCTTCTGATCTACAGTAGCATCACATTATTGCCACACCTTCAGGTGGAAATTTCCAATTCAGTCTTTCACATTACCAGAAGATTGATGTTTTTTTTTAATGCAGATATCTCATAATTTCCTAGTATAAAATCCTTTAATGGTTATATGAGTTTGGAGTTCAGGAGAAAAGTTTGGGCTAAAGTTATAAATGTGTGTGCTAACATGTCGCTTAAGTTCATAAGACGTGATGAAATCGCCAAACTAGTAAGTTAGACAGAGAAAAGAGGAACATTTCTGTGTTCTTGGGCTACAAAGCATTTAAAGATTATGGAAAAGAGAAGGAGACTGAGAATGGTGATAGGAATTAAGAGGGAAGCAAGAGACTGTGATATAGAAAAAGATGAAGACTGAGGATTGACTGATAGATTTAGTAATATTGCAGTCATTGGTGGTGTTGACAGGAGTAATTTTGCTAGAATGTTGAGAGTAAAAGCCTAAGCAGAGTTTCTTGAATAGAGCATGGGAAGGAGAGGGATTATGAAAGCAAATTTAGACATCTCTTAAAAGAAAATTTTGCTGCGAAGATGAAGAAAAAATGAGTGACAGAGAGTGAAGTTGGTGACATCAACATAGAGTTATTTTTTTTTTAATGAAGATGAGGTATTTAAAATATGGTTTTATACTGATGGGAAAAATCAGTAGCAAGAAAGAAAGTGGTGACTGAGCAGAGAGTAGAGCTGCTGGAGAAAGGCTGGAGGCATGACTCGATGTGTCGGGCGTGAGGCCACTTCTTTTCTCTGTTCCTCAAAATTTCTCTAGATAATAAGTGGATACTTTCTATATAAAATTTAGGACAATTTTGTTAATTCGTTTTTAAAAACTTATTTGAAATTTCAAATTCATAGAATTTCTAGTGCTATTTGGGAGTAATTAATATGTGTATAGTAAAAATCTTATGTATTAACAGAGCATATCCAAAAAGTTTTTGTCAGATCTTTTCTGCTCTTTATCAGACAATATTTATCCTCTCTATAAGTCTCATTAATTTGTTAGTAAGCCAACTCCTCTATTTTATTGATGTTATGGAAGGTATTTTATTTTATATTGTATATTTGTACAATAAATATAAATAAATGTATTCATACATTATACATACATATTACTATTGTATGTTTGTACATTGTAATCTTGCTAAACACTCCTATTAGTTCTAATATTTTGTTGTTACTTTTGTTGTTTTTTTATATATAAGCTTATATATTCTTCAAATAATATGATATATATTATTTTTATCCTAATCCTTAAAACTATATCTTTTTCTTTTCTTTAACTACTAGTTAAGACCTCTAGAAATATATTAAACATTAAAAGTGTTAAAATGAAATAAGCATGCTATTTATAGGTTTTCTTTTCTACAGCTTTAAAGTTTTTATGAAAATGCCTTTGTTTCCATTTTAAAATCATAGATGGGGTGGCCCAGTTGCATAGTGGTTAAGTTCACGTGCTCTGCTTTCGCAGCCCAGGGGTTTGCAGGTTCAGATCCCAGGAGCAGACCTAGCACCCGTCGTCAAGCCACACTGTGGCGTCATCCCTCATAAAATAGAGGAAGATTGGCACAGATGCTAGCTCAGGGACAATCTTTCTCACACACACACACACAGAAAAAACAATAAAATCATAGATATTTGTTAAATGATATCGTGTTCATTTTCTAAGGCTGACATGAAATACTAGCACAAACAGAGTGACTTGAAACAATAGAACTTTATTCTGTCAAGTTCTGGAGGCTAGAAGTTTGAACTTGGGTGTTGGCAGGGCCATGATCCCTCTGAAACCTGCAGGGGAGGATCCTGCCTTGCCTCTTCCAGCTTCTGCTGGTGGTTATCAGTCCTTGGCATTCATTAGTTTACAGCTGCATCACTCCAATCTTTATTTCTGTCATCACATGGCATTCTCCCTGGGTGTCTCTGTCTTCTTCTCTTCTTATAAGGACGCTAGTCATATTGGAGTAGGGCCCAACTCACGCTAGGATGACCTCATATTAATGTGATCACATCTACAAAGACTATCTCCAAATGAGGTTACATTCACAGTTTCTGGGCATTAGAACTTCAACATCATCATTTGGGGGGATACAGTTCAATCCATAACAGTTAACTTTTTTCTTGTACCTGTGAGATAATGAAAAAAGAATCTTTTCTGACTATATTAGTACAAAAATACACTTTAAATGGAAAAAAGTTAGCATGGAAAAAAGAGATCACTTTATAATGTAAGGTGTAAGTTCATCAGGAAGATACAAAAGTTATAATTTATCTTATAAAATACATGAATTTTTTTGTATTTTGTTTATGAATTTTTCAATCCTTTGAAAATTGTTGATGCTTTTATGGCCAGCATACAGTCAATTTTTGTAAAAATGTTTACATTTATTTGAATTGTATGTGTATTTTTTATATATTAGGTAGAGTGATATCTAGATTTTATTTAGGTCAAATGTGCTAATCAGGTTATTTAATTATCTGTATTCTTACTGACTTTCTTCTCCCAATTGATTATCCTGTCAGTTACTGAGAGATATTTGTTATAATCACATTATGATTATGGATTTGTCTATTTTCCATTTATCTTTTCAGTTATATAAATTTTTGTTTTATATACTTTGCATACATGTTTAGAATTATTATACAGTCCTGCAGACTTACTCATTCATATGAAATATCCCTCTACATCTCTAGTGATGCTTCTTGTCTTAAAGTGTACCTTGTCTGATATTAGTACAGGAACACCAGCTTTCTTTTGATTAATGTTTACGAGGTCCATCTTTCTCCAAAATTTTATTTTCAAGATTTCTTTATCTTCATATTTAAGATATGTCTGTTTTAGACAACAATGTTTTAATCCAGTTTTAAATATGGGTTCTCTCCTGCAGACTGAGAACTAGTAAAGCATCTATAGAATTCACTGAACAAAATGATGCACTTACTAGTTGGAGAATATGGCTTTATGACATAAAGATGAATAGGTCAATACTTATTCAAACACTATTGGCTCTGAGGATGGAGAACTTTGATTTCTTTTAACTAATAGTGAGTCATTTAGTAATTTAACATAATATAAGATTTTATAAATATCTATATTTCGTGGAAATGGGTAAGGGGAAGAAATTTTTGCCATTGAGACAAGTTAAGAACTATTGCTGTGGGATCAGGAGTGGTTCTATTTTATTAATGCACAGTTGCAGTGACTATAATCATTATTAATAATGTGGAGAAAGGACAGAAGAATGATCAATAAATCCATTCGGATACAGAGGAGGCAGAAAAAGAGATGCATTATACATTTCTTTTTCCAAAAATTTAATGTGAGTTAGTGTGTGTGTGCATATGTGTGTGTGTGTGCGTGTGTATGCAGGTTTTAAAATGGGTTTTCTGCATGTTATCACTATCTGTTTTGTGCCAAAGGAAGGTCATTAGTTTCTAACAATGGTAATTCCATTTTTTTTGTTAAAGTAAGCTCCCTCTTAATTTTCCTGAGTGTTCATGTATGTGCATGTACGTGTGTGTTCTTCCATTATTTTTCCCTTCTCTTTGGATATTTTGAATATTAATTAATCAAATTTTGTTTTTGTGATTATGGGTGCAATCTAAGAATTTCTATTCTAGATAGACATTTAAGGAGTTTCTTAAAGAATTAAAACAAAATGATTATCTTCATTTCTTTTGCTTAAAAAAATGGTCTATGTTAAAAAAAAAATCTTCAGTTGAGCACGTGAGTGATACCTTTGTTCCCTAGTTACTAGATGAGAAAAAGAGTTCTCTTTCTAAACAAGAAGGTACTTCTAAACATGATCTAAAAGGTCACTGCACTTTAGTTTATGTACACTTATAAAATATGTTAATAAAAAGTTTGTGCACATGCTATTCCTGATAATTATATAATCTTTGGACAAATTAACATTGTTTAATTATATTGATTTAAAGATTTCTGTCTTCTTCTACACTTTATTATGTAAAATTAATGTCAACCCAATATTCTAATGTATGCAACACTAAGATTAAATTTCCTATCATTTAATTTTAAATAAATTTCCTACACTGATTTTGAGTCAAATGAGTTGTCTTTGTTTTCACAAATGTTTAAGATTTTGAATGAAGAAAATTGTACTTAAATAAATAAACGTGCAAAAAGTTAATTTCATGAATAAATTCTTAAAATATTACAAATAATAAGAGCTTAATGTTTTGATTTCAATTATAATTTCTGTATTTTAATTAATTTTAAGACATTAGACTAAAATTAAATTGAGTATATGAACCTTTTTGAAGAAAAAGTTATAAACTTAGAGACTAAGCTTTGCTTTATTTACCCTATTCTTATACATTGTAGAATGTGCAAATGCCTTTTGGTAATGCTGTATATGTATATCTTTATTACCACCTTAACATTTGTAAAGTTGATATAAAATATCTGTTTGCAAAGATAAAAAATTAGGGAGTTTGTGGTTTCCTATCTTCTAGTTTTCTCTGTGTCTCCGACTAGAAGAAACAAGAATTGATTATTTTAGGTAAAGATGTTAATTAATACAAAGTATTTGAGACTAGGCTGGGTGTAATAATTATAGAGAGAGATAGGGACATATACAAGATAGTGAATATTGTTTATATATTGCTTAAAAAAATCATTCCACTTAATTGATATGGGAATTTCACTACAAATATTCATTGGTTTAATATGCTGATAAAGTTATTTATATGTTAAAGCTAGGAGTATGATTTATGAAGGTATGATTAATATACCTTAATACAAAAACCATAGTATGTTAACATTTTGACTCACTACTTATCCATAAGGAAAAAGTTTACAAATTTTTTTACTGTAAAATATTACTATATATTATGAAAAAGACTAGAATTTGTTTCTTTCTATAAAACAAACAAGTTATTCCCTGCCAAGGAAACAAAAATTTGTTATTTTTTGAAAAAGTTAAGCTCCTAATAATCATCGTTCCCAATGCTGTGATTTTCCAATAACTATTTCTTCTAGTCAATTTTTCTTAAATGCTACTTTTCTACATTCAAGCCCCAAATCAAAAGAGAATGTGAAAGGGAGTAGAATATGTCACCCTGATAACGAATGTAGGAGTTCAGGACATGGGACCCCAGAATATGCCGCTTTAGCATATTATTTTGAGCTGTAGGCACTTGGAAAACAGCAGATGCACGGAGAGGCTTTCTCTGAACTCCCCTTATCTGCCTAAAGACAGATCCTCAGAAGGGAACTCAGTCATCATGAATCTCCTCCCCTCACAGGGAAGACTGGCTATCATTACAGGAGAGGAGACTGGAAGTCAACACCACACCCAGACAAACATTGTTACAAATTCTCATATCTTTCATCTCTTTCGCTAAGAACCCTTTCATTTTTCCTAAAAATAATTTCCTCTCCCTAAAAGGCCTATATCCTCCTTCCCCTTTTCCTGTAAGATAGTATTTAATCCTGAATTTTGAAGCTACCACTTTGAGTTACTCATTTTTCCCTGGGTATCTCCTATGTATAGATGTGGTGTACATGTCAGTAAACTTCTGTTGTTTCTCTCTTGTCAACCACTATTTATTATAGGAGTCTCACTTAAGAATCAGAGGGTAGAGGAAAATTATTTTTCCTCCTCTACAAGTGCGATTATTAAGATGCCCTTTACGTATAAAATTCTCTTTGGGTTTGCTGGAATAGTTACCAGGTAACAAGACGATTTGATTCTTCACCTTTTAGAAGGAAGGATAATAAAAATAATTGCATGTTTGGTATTCTCCAAATTTTAAGTAACTTCTAAGTATTGTGAGAATTTTATCTTTACTAAATATAAAAGGGGAGAAAAATGCTAACAGACTATGAGAGAAATGCAATCCTCATAGTATAGTTCTTTTTATGTGAAAGTAAGATATATAAATATAAATATGTTTCAATGATGATATACTTCTCAGTTTAAAAGAAGCATACTCAAATTCAAGTACATAAACTCGTACAAAAACTGTCTATAAGTTAATTTTTGTTTCTAGATATTAATAATAATATCTCTAAATATAATAATATAAATGGGGACAATTAGTGGCAATTGTTTATATATGTTTAATTATTACATCAAAGGCCCTGGAGATTGGTCTGTGTCTTCCCTATTTGTAATATGTGATTACTTCCAGGGTAATCATTGACTAAATCATTGCAAATTAATTGTGTGTTACCCCTCAACAGAGGGTACCATACTTTTCCATGCTTTTACTGCTGGCTAACAAAATAATAGAGGCAAACTGATTAAAATCTTAAACCAGCATTAATGGGCAATTTCACTTAGAATTTTTGAGAATATTTCTAGCATATGTTCCATCAGCCAAATTTACAACCTTAACAAAATCCTAAAAGTGGGTGGGTCATAATTGCAATTGCATTTTAAACGATTGCCTTCATCCAATGAATTTGCTTTCTTCCTTAGGACTAGGGAAGATAAGAGCAAGATTAAGGAGACATTTCAGGGTCTGCTAAAGATATTACTTCATGAGATTTTTAGCAGAGTAGTCCCATATTTTACGCTGCCCAGAGTCAAATGTTTCTGTGTAACTGCTAACTGCTGACTCAAGAGATGATTGCAACCATAATAGAAAACCAAAACACCAAATCTTAGCCATCCCCCAAGAATCTTAGCTTCTAAAAGTTCCTCCTCATCCTTAAATGCAAATTAAGCAGCCAATGGATGTTAAACTGAGGTCCCATTTTCCTGTTCTTGCATCGTGTCCCATGATTAACATAACTATTTTTTCCCATACTTTCCAAGGATCTGAGCAGTGAACAATTCTCAGAACAAAATGAGCTTTGAATGACCCTTTGAATGAGTTATTGTAAATGTAAAATATGTATGCAAATTATTTACAGAACAGTCTTCATAGCAGATCTTCCATAAATGGTGGTAATACTACTGATGTCAATAATTAAAACAACACTCATAGCCTGATTTCATTGGATGATGATGATACTAATGAAGTCTAGGAAAGGTAAACAGCAAATAATTGGGTAGCAAATCAGAACAATCACAATGGAACACTGAACTTTTTGAGGATAGATCAAACCCCAAAAGAGGGCAACATTGCCAATAGTAAATTGAAATCTAAAACAACAGGTTACTTTGGAGATTTTAAATTATTATCTTCACTAGTGATGTTACACAGTGTTTCAGATTTCAGGTCATTGTTTCTTTACTGATACTCACCTCCAAATTGCTTGAGTGTTTGAGAAGAGTGAATTAATTGGTTTCTTCTTAGAAATTTTCATGCCAAACCTCTAGAAACAAACCAGGTCTTTCCCTAGCATATAAGCTTCTGACATTAGGATAGAAATGGTAACAGAGCAATTTTTTTCCCTCACTATAACAGGGAAAGTCTAAAAATTTGTAGTCTTGTCCCTTGATACCAAGTTTTGTAGTCTTAAGTAAAGGACTTCTACAGTTTTGAGAAAATGCTTAGATTCAAAGTGGATTCATTTTTAAAGTGCTCAGGGAAACATAGTGTGTGAAACTCCAAACCACTGAAAGGCCAACCTTGCCTTGAGGGCACAGACCTATTAGCACTTGTTCAGGGTCCTGTTCTCTTCCCAGGAGATCAGGCTTGGCAAATAAGAAATTGGTGATCATTAATTCTTTACATTTGTAAGAGAAGTTGCTTCTGAACTTTCTTCTTAACCTAATCCACTGGAGATCCAGATTTCTTAAGTGAATTGACCTTTAGTCTTGTAGCCAGAGTCTTTATAGAATTTTATACTTGTTCAGGTTTTAGAGAGGTTGGATCTGTTCTAAGTGGAGTTATCTCTTGACTTCAAGAGGTAAATGAGGGTTAACATTTCCTAGGGCAAGCAGTTTATAAAGGATATCTTTTTGTAACATGATTCTCCAAAGTTTTACTGAGAATTGTTTCCCATGACTCTTTGTATTATAAATTAATTGAACCACATATGTAAGTAGATTGAGGTAATTCAGATTGTTCAAATTATTTAGATAAAGTGGTTGCAAATTAACCATTATAAAATCCATGCATGCACTGTGGGGGACAGGAATTGGCCACCCCAAGATATGTCTCTTTGGCATGAGGATTTAGGCTGGTTACCTTTAAAAACTGCAGAACAGGAAGGAGGCTTTGAGGAGTAAAATTTACTTACCCTTTGTTAAGAGACATTTACATTGTAAAGGAAATCTCCATCTGTAAATGTGTCTTCCTCTCTGTACCAGGAAGAAGTGGGGGATGACCTTATCTCTAGAAACTCTTGATAAATCAATGTGGAAGGCAAAGACATAATCTGCATAGTCTGGTAACCTTCTGTAATTGACTCCCCCAGGCCCCAACATTCTCCTTTGTCTTTAGCTGAGGATGATATTTAAGGTGGTGGCTTCAGCATTTTGGCAAGTTGCTCAGTTTACCTGAGCCTCTTCCATGTATACGTGTTATAAAGCGTTGTTTAATTTTCTTCTGTTATTCTGTCTCATGTGAATTTAATTTGTTGTTCAGCCAGAAGAACCCACAGTGGATAGAGGAAATGTCTTCGTCCCCTACAGCACCATTTTAAACAATAAGATTTTTTGTTTGGTTGGTTGCTTATAATATATATACTAACTTGTGCTTAAGTTTTGTGATTCCAATAACTTTTGTTAGCTTCTCTCTTACATGATCCTAATTAATTTCCTCCTTTCTTGTAAATGCATGCTATTCCTCCATTGAAAGGTTGATTTTTTTTTTCTCCCATCTTTCCGTGTAGGCTGACCTTAGTAATTTTCTTGACCAATGCATTCAGTAGAACTGACCGTGTAGCTAGGTCATTAGAAGTTTCACAGCTTCTGCTGGGACCTCTTGGAGTGCTTTTTCTTAGAAAATGTATACTAGGAAATATCAGCCAGCATGTTAAAAATTGGAATATCTCAGGCCTTGTAAAGAAGTATGGTAGGAGGAGATACCAAGGGGAGAGAGAGAGAGAGAGAAGCTAAGGACATCAAGTCACCAGACATGAATTACAAAAACATTGTTTAAGCTGATCCTCCAGCCTCAGCCACAATAGTTGATGTTATTTGGATCAGAATTAAACTACCCATCAGATTCCATCCTTAGTTCCTGGGCAACAAAATTATGAACAAAATAAAATAGTTATATTAGCCACTAAAATTTGGGGTAGTTTTAATGAAATTGATTACTGGAAGAGAATTTGGAAGCTGGACTGTTCTGATTCTATAACAAAAACCTAAAGCAAGTGCATTACTTTGAGATTATTTGTCTTTCAGTGTTTAGAAGCACTTTGAAGAGGCTTTGGTGATTATTTCAAAGGTAAGTGAGGAAATTTTATTAGAGGCTGGAGAAAAGGAGATCTTAATATGTAGTAGAAGAAATTTGGGCAACACTGTCATCTCTGATAATGTGGAAGACAGAAAGGGTAAAATAATACACTTTTATTTTGGCTTGAGAAACTTTCAAGCAGTATCAGACAGTTCAAATTGTCTCCTCCAGAGGCCTATGATAAAATAGAGAAATCAACTAAAGAAGGAACTTTCAGTTTTTGAGCAGAATTTAGAGGAAATATAAGGGATCCAGGAAATGCCAGTGTCAGAAATAAAACCAGTTTTCACTTCCAGTACCTCTTAGCTAAAGATTCTCAAGGTAAGAAGTAGTCTCAAGGAAAGAATCAAATCCAGGGTGGTACCAGTGAAGCAGGCTACAGTGTCAATTTCACAGTGGAATGGCTCTAAGATCCTGTGTTGATACCTCAGAAAGATTTAAGGTCATACCTTTTAGGGTTTTTAAGACTCTTACAAGAGTATTCTGACACCTCCTCTGCCACAAAAGAGTGCCTCTAAGAATCTTAAGGGCGTGCCAGATTGACCCTTTCAACTACAGAAAAATTCATGTGAGAATCTTAAGGGAAATATTGCACACCAACTTGACTTTTACGCTAAGGTAGAGCAGAGCCTGTCTTGGAAAGAAATGTGGATATGACTTTTATATAATGGAGTGGATTAAAATCTTATATACTGCAAGCTCACAAAGTCTTAAAGACATTATATCAGCTTAGACTGAAAGGAACGGAGATAATACAAAATACAAAGAAGTCTTTGAGCACTTAAGCTTCTTTATGCAGGAAACAGTCTGAGAAGCTTATCTAATTATGAATATGGTCTATTTCTTATGGAAAAGAAAGGCAAAACCAAGAACTCAGAATGTGGAATGAAGAGAGATGGGAAATTATTGGTAGAACCCTAATCAAGGAACTGGAGATATGGGCCAGGTTACAGCAGCTGTAAAGGATAAGATATCTAAAGGATAAAAATACCCTTTTTATCATGGAGGAAGAGAAAGATGCTAGTGGACACAGAGGCCACAACAGAGAGAGTGAGAAAGCCGTCTCGGAAGTGGATCATCTAATCCCAGTCATGCTCCCTGATGCCACAGGAATGAGAAACAAACCGTCCAGTTGAGCCCTCTCTGCATGCCTGACACACAAAATTGTAAGAAAAGTAAAAAAGTTGTTTTAACCCACTTAAGATCTTGAGTAATTTGTTATTCATCAACAGATAAATATGTAATTGGAACTTGCCTTTCTTTACTACATTTACTATAAATAGTATGATTATGAATTAATCTAGGTTTTCTGTCTTGAATCAGTAGAATACGGGACTGTTCATAAATCAGAGCTGCAACCTTTAACTCCCCTCAAGGCTTCATAGCATAAGCAAAGTTAATCATTATATGGTCTCAGAAAAGTAGTACTGAATGAACAAGCTGCTTGAAATTCTGCCTTTGAGAGGACATTCTAGGCATATTTATTGTTTCTTATCATCCTAAAACTAGGTCCTTTGATAGGTCGTTTTTAAATATAATAATTGTTCATCAGAGGAATTCAGTGCTTACAATGTTCCAGGCATTGTTTTATGTGCTTTATATGTAAAATATATATTATCCCCAAAATAACCTGTGTTGGCATTATTGTTGTTGAAAGTTGGATTCCTTGGGATAGGGTAGCAAGTACAATGTTTGTGAAACTGCTCCTGGGATCAACATCTGTGAACGGAAGAAGAATGAAGCAGGTGAGAAGAGAGGGAGATGACTTGTGATGCACTTCTGCTAGCAGTGTAGGTTCACACCATGGACAACTCTGGAAACGACTTATCCTAATCAGGTCAATCCAATGCTTTCAGAGAAAATTGTGATTATTTATTATAGTTATTTATGGATTCCCAATTTATTTAATGAGGCCAATTAGCATAAACCTTATCAGAAAAGTTGGATATGCAAGTGAAAAGGACAGTTGAATGTCAAATTTTATGATTTTGTAATATCTTCAGTATAGTGTTTGCCAAAATGTTGCATTTTTTTAATAAAATTGCTTGCAATCTTGAAAGTTACAGTTTATTTTTACTAAATTTGAAATTATTATCACTTTCAATCAATTGTCTCTACCCGTTTTTAGTTGAGTAAATAGTCTATAGCTCTGAGTTGTAGAAATCTCAAAGAATTGTGCTAAGTGGAATATATTCTCAATTCTAATTTTTCATCATTTTTACACACATAAAAATTCTCCCCACATATTTTCAGGATTTTTATCTCTATTCAGAGAACCTTTTAAAAACACGTAACTTTCAAGCTAAAATTTCTTGCATAAGATGTGTTTTTAATACTTATTTTCAAAGTTTTGCCAAATTTAGATGTGGCAAATTGTAGGCCACCTCAATAGAATTCTATTCCACTATAGAATATAAATTTATCCAATAAAAATAGGACCTATATTGAAATATTTTTCTCAAACTGTATAACAAGGAGCAATTACAGAATTTCAGAAGAACCTTGTACCTAATTTAAACCCTCATCAGCCATTCAATTTGTTTCTTCTCTTACTATCGTAGTATAAATTTTGATGCATTTCTGTAATATGGTCTTGTTTACAAATGTTATTTTCAATAATTAAAATCCCCTAAAAGCTACAAGAGCTGACCTCTTTTGATTTCTCATTCACTGAATTCTTTCATTGAAGATTTCCAATTGATTTTTGAAACAAATGTGATCAAGTGTAGAGGACTCATTTATAAAAGCGTCAATAGAATTGTAGCGCACTGCCTACTGTACTTTTTTGCAATTTCAAACCTTTCTAAAATTCAATTTATGCCAGTCAGCAAATAGTGAAAGTGTGTATTGTGTGCTAAAGAGATGATGATGATGATGGTAGTGATGATTAAACAACAGCTTCATCACAAAAAGTTCTGTATTTCAATGACTCTTGTGCATGTAAAATTTTGACAATTATAGATTCTACTTCAGTTGCTAAAATACCACTGCTTATTAGGATGCAATTATGAATTATGCGTTCACATAACCAATTTCAACAACATTGGCTGCATAGGATTTGTAGTTTAGAAAAAAATTGTTCTTATAATTTTGTGAGTCACCAAATTTGCTTTGTTAGTGTTAATATTACTACTAATATTATTAATACATATAAAATGAATTTTTATTCAAGGCACAACATTTTTTTTGGTGAGGAATATTCACCCTGAGCTAACATCTGTTGCCAGTCTTCCTCTTTTTGCTTGAGGAAGATTGTCCCTGAGCTAACATCTGTACCAGTCTTCCTCTATTTTGTATATGGGATACCACCACAGCATGGTTTGATGAGTGGTGTGTAGGTCTGCACATGGGATCTGAACCAACAAACCTCAGGCTACCAAAGTGGAGTGCACAAACTTAACCATTACACCACCAGGCTGACCCCTCAATGTACAAATTGTTAGCTGAATTTACAGAATGGTTCAAAATCTTGTCCAGTGAACTTCCAAAAGCTTTCCTTTTCTTCCGTTTATTAGATAAAACATCAAATGGTTATTTGAATAATCTTACTGATTTTTCTTTCTGAAACATCTGTAACTATAATTCTGGCACCATTTAACTCTTTGTCAGACATTTCTGTTGCTACTGCAACTGATATTATAACAATCATTTAAGATTTTTGGGGGGGCTTCCCCCATGGTTTCATGGTTAAGTTTGCATGCTCTGCTTCAGCAGCCTGGGATTTTGCTGGTCCAGATGCCAAGCATGGACATGGCACCGCTCATCAGGCCATGCTGATGCAGCATCCCACATAGCACAACCAGAGGTGCTCACAACTAGGATATACAACTATGTACTGGAGGGCTTTGGGGAGAAGAAGAAAAAACAAAAAAAAAAGATTGGCAACAGATGTTAGCTCAGGTGCCAATATTTAAAAAAGAAAGATTTTCTTTTGCTTTTACAAAAACTTGGGAGTTGAAACTGATGTCTAAAATTAATTTAGAAGAATTATTTTTTATCTAAGAAACGTTATACTTCAGAGTAACATGGAAATGCATCTTTTGTAACTGCATATGTTAAATTACCATTTTTCATGTTTTCAAGTTTTGTACAATATTCATGTCTATTATTAATTTTGTTGAGAAATATAATTCATTCATAATATTTATTAGAATGTCATCTTAAGGAGTGATGTCAGAAACACGGTGGAGTGAGCTGTTGCCTTTATCTTTCCCCGTTTGAACTACATCTAAACGGACATTCATTGCGCAATGGAGGGTACCCACACGGCACAACAGGACATCTGAGAGACCCATACAGCTATACACCTGAATGTGAATGGACTGGTCCCCTGGGAAGGAGTGGAGATAAGTGATCACTCCCCCACCCTTCCCCAGCAGCCCTGTGTGCATGCCTGAATGCTTTCCCAGCGATCTCCAGTACCCACAGTACTGCTGTGGACCCCAAAGTGGGAGTGCACATTGGTGTGACTGTGGGAAAGAAGGGTGGCAGCCTGGGGCCTGTGAGCCCAAGATTTCCTAGCTGGTGGGAGAGCCCATTCTGCTGCTGCAGTGCCAATGAGTCACCCAGGCTTGGACCCCATGAATAAGCACCACCCACCAAGCAAAGTGACCTGCACAACTGTACGAAGAGGTGGTGTCAGATATACACACTCGTGAGTACTTTCTTGGCCAGTGTGAGCACCCATGGTACCACTGAAGCCCCACAAGTGGGAACCTACCTCAGCATGGGGGCAGCCCTGAAGGTATGTGCAAACACTTTCCCAGCCAGTGGGACCATCAACCATATCTGGACAACTTCCAGCACATAGGGTACATAGCTCCTGCTTACCACCATTGGTTTCAGGTGGAATCTGTGACCTAAGACAGCCACAAATGCCCCAGGAAAAAGATTTGTTCATTAAACACTATGAGAATCTACAGCAACAATTCAGAGCAGAAGGAAAATGACAAGTCTCAGGAAAGCAACCATGAAGTCACAGAAATTTACAGTCTAAATGAGAAAGATTTTGAAACAGCAGTCATAAAGAATCTCAACAAATTACAAGAAAACTCAGAAAGACAGTTCCTTGAGCTCAAGAATAAAATTAATGAGACGAAACAATTCTTCACCAAAGATATTGAAACTATTGAAAAAAAAAACACAAGCAGAAATTCTGGATATGAAGAACACAGTGAGATAAAAAAGCAACCTACAATTCTTAAAAAAATAGAGCTGACATTATGAGGAAAGAGTTAGTGATTTAGAGGATAGAAATATAGTGGTGGAAGTGGAGAGAACTAAGATTTTTTAAAAAATGAAGGTATTCTTTGAGAAATATCTGACTCAATTAGAAAAAGCAACATAAGGATAACAGTTATTCCAGAGGGAGCAGATCCAGAGAAAGCAGCAGAGCTTGTTCAAAGAAATAGTAGCTGAAAAATTCCCAAACCTGAGGAAGGAACCTGACCTACAAATATATGAAGCCAATAAAATCCTAATTACATCAATGCTGAAAGGTCTTCTCCAAGGCATATAATAGTAAAACTTGCAAAAGTCAATGATAAGGAAAAAATATTAATGCAGCAAGGCAGAAGAAAATAACCTACAAAAGAACCACTATCAGGCTTTCAATGGAGTTCTCAGCAGAAATTTAAATGCTAGAAGAGAACTGAATGATACATTAAAGATACTGAGAGAAAAAATTTTCAGCCAGGAATACCATATCCAGTGAAACTGTACTTCCAATACAATGGAGAAATAAGAGCTTTCCTATATAAACAAAAACTGAGGGAGTTCATCACCACTAGACCTCCTCTACAAGAAATGATAAAGCTTTCCCGCATACCTGAAACCAAAAGGCAAAGATCTACAAAGATTTGTGCAAGGAAATAAATAGACAGAGGAAATCAGAAAACTGCAGCTCTCCTTCAGAACAGGGTAGCAAATACTTAATTATAATTTAAAGATAAAGGGGAGGAAAGCATCAAAAGTAATTTTAACCACTTTAACTTAGTTACAAACTCACAAGCCAAAACAGAATAACTTGTGAGAAAAATAACTCAGAAAGGGGAAGAGGGAAGAGGTGGAACCTGCTTAGGCTAATGAAAATAAGGGACTATCAGAAAATAGACTATCTTTTCTATGAGATCTTTTATACAAACCTCATGGTAACCACTAAACAAAAACTCAGAGCAGAGCCACAATCTATACAAAAAGAGAAAACTGAGAAAACATCCACAGAAAACAATGAAAGTGTAATGGCAGTCAGGAATACAAAGAAAGAGAAACAGTGGAAATATAGAACAAGTGGAAAATAAGAGGTAAAATGACAGTATTAAGCCCTCATATATCAGTACACACTCTAAATGTAAATGGATTGCATTCTGCAATCAAAAGACACAGAACAGCTGCATGGATTAGAAAACAAGACCCAACAATATCCTGCCTCCAGGAAACACACCTCAGGTCTAAAGACAAACACAGGCTCAGAGTGAAGGGATGGAAGATAATACTCCAAGAAAATGGCAAACAAAAGAAAACAGGTGTTGCCATACTTATATCAGAAAAAACGGACTCTAAATAAAAAAAGAAAGAAAGACAAAGAGAGGCATCATATAATGATAAAAGGGACTTTCCACCAATAGGACATAATGCTTATAAAAACACATGCACCTAACACAGGAGCATCAAGGTACATAAAGCAACTGTTCACAGACCTAAAGAGAGAAATTAACAGCATGACAACAATAGAAGGGGATCACAACACCACACTTACATCAATGAATAGATGAATAGTGGATTTAAATGAAACACTTGAGCAAATTGACTTAATAGATATATAGAGAGCATTTCATCCAAAAACAGCAGAATACACATTCTTCTCAAGTACACATGGATCATCCTCAATGATAGATCATATGTTGGGAAACAAGGCAAGCCTCATAAATTTGAGAAGACTGAAATCATATCAAGCATCTTTTCTGAACATGATGCTATGAAACTAGAAATCAACTACAAGAAAAAAATTAGGAAAATCACAAACATGTGAAGACTAAACAACACACTACTGAACAACCATTTGATCAATGAAGTAATCAAAGGAGTAATCCAAAAATACCTGGAAACAAATAAAAGTGAAAATACAACATATGACTTATTATGGGAGGCCCCAAAAGTGGTCTTAAGAGGAAAATTCATAGCAATACAGGCCCACCTCAACAAAGACAAAAAACTCAAATAAGTAATCTTAAACTACACCTAACAGAACTAGAAAAAGAAGAACAAACAAAGCTCAAAGTGAGCAGAAGCAGGGAAATAATAAAACTTGGAGCAGAAATAAATGAAATAGAGACTAAAGAAACAGTAGGAAGGATCAATGAAACTAAGAACTGCTTCTTTGAGAAGATAAAGAAAATTGGCAAACCCTTTGTGAAACTCTCTAAGAAAAAAAGAGAGAGAGCTCAAATAAATAAAATTGGAAATGAAAGTGGAGAAATTACAGTGGATGGCACAGAAATACAAAAGATTATAAGAGGATACTATGAAAAGGTAAATGCCAACAAATTGGATAACCTAGAAGAATAGGTAAATTCTTAGACTCATACAACCTCCCAAAACTGAATCAAGAATAGAGAATGTGAATAGACCAATCACAAGTAAAGAGATAGAAACAGTAACCAAAAACCTACCCAAAAAACAAAAGTCCAGGACCAGATGGCTTCTCTGGAGAATTCTACCAAACAATCAAAGAAGATTTAATACCTACCCTTCTCTAACTGTTTCAAAAAAATGAAGATGAAAGAATGCTTCCTACCTCATTCTATAAGGCCAATATTACCCTGATATGAAAACCAGGTAAGGACAGCAGAAAGAAGGAAAATTACAGGCCAGTATTGCTGTTGAACACAGATGCAAAAATCCTCAACAAAATATTGGCAAACAGAATACAGCAAGACATTAAAAGGATCACAGACCATGATCAAGTGGGACTTATAGCAGGGATGCAGGGATGGTTTAACATCTGCAAATTAATCAGTGTGATATACCACGTTAAGAGAATAAAGAATAAAAACCACATGATCACCTCAATAGATGCAGAGAAAGCATTTGACAGGATCCAACATCCATCTATGATAAAAACTCTGAATAAAATGGGAATAGAAGGAAAGTACCTCTAATAAAGGCTGTATGTGACAAACCACAGCCAATATCATACTCAATGGGGAAAAACTAAAAGCCATCCCTCTGAGATCAGGAGCAAGATAAGGGTGCCCACTCTCACCACTCCTCTTCAACATAGAACTAGAGGTTTTGGCCAGAGCACTTAGACAAGAAAAAGAAATAAAATAAATACAAACTGGAAAGGAAGAAATGAAATGCTTGATCTTTGGAGATGACATGATTCTATATATGGAAAACGATAAGAATCCACCAGAAAACTGTTAGAAATAATCAACAACTACAGCAAATTTGCAGGGTCCAAAATCAACTGACAAAAGTCAGTTGCATTTCTATTCACTAATAATGAATTAGCAGAAAGAGAAGTCAGGAATATAATCCCATTTACAATCACAAAAAAAAGAATTAAATATCTAGGAATAAATTTAACCAAAGTGGTGAAAGACCTATACAGTGAAAACTGTAAGGCATTATTGAAAGAAATCAAAGAAGATATAAAGAAATATAACGACATTCTGGGGCTGGCCCAGTGGCAAAGCAGTTAACTGCTCACGTTCCACTTCTCAGTGACCCGGGGTTCACCAGTTCAGATCCTGGGTTCAGACATGGCACCGCTTGGCAAAAGCCATTCTGTGCTGGCGTCCCACATATAAAGTACAGGAAGATGAGCATGGATGTTAGCTAGGGGCCAGTCTTCCTCAGCAAAAAGAGGAGGATTGGCAGTAGTTAGTTCAGGGCTAATCTCCCACACCCTCCCCCCCAAAAAAAGGCATTCCATGCTCATGGATTGGAAGAATAAGCATAGTTAAAATGTCCATATCACCTAAAGCAGTCTAAAGATGCAATGCAATCCCAATGAGAATCCCAATGACATTCTTCATGGAAATAGAACAAAGTATCCCAAAATTTCTATGGAACAACAAAAGACCTTCAATAGCAAAAGCAATCCTGAGAAAAAAGAACAAATCTGGAGACATTACAATCCGTGAATTCAAAATATACTGCAAAGCTATAGTAATAAAAACAGTATGGCACTGGGACAAAAACATACACACAGACCAATGTAATAGAATTTAAATCCAGAAATAAAATCACATTTCTATGGTCAATTAATCTTTGACAAAGGAGCCACAAACATACAATGGAGAAAGGCAAGTATCTTCAACAAATGGTGTTAGGAGCACTGGACAGCCACATGCAAAAGAATGAAAGCAGACCATTTTCTTATATCATCACAAAAGTTAGCTCAAAATGGATTAAAGACTTGACTATAAGTCATGAAACCATAAAACTCCTAGAAGAAAACATAGGTGGTGAACTCTTTGACATTGGTCTTAGAAGCATCTTTTAGAATACCATGTCTACTCAGGTAAGGAAAACAAAAGAAAAAATTAACAAATGGGACTACATCAGACTAAAAAGCTTCTACAAAGCAAAGAAAACCATGAACAAAATCAAAAGACAACTGACCAACTGGCAGAAAATATTTGCAAATCATATATCTGAGAAGGGGTTAATTTCCAAAATACATAAAGAACTCATACAGCTCAACAAAAAAACCGCAAATCAAAAATAGACCAAAGATATGAACAGACATTTCTCCAAAGAAGATAAATAGATTGGCCCACAGACACATGAAAAGTTGTTCAGCATCACTAATTATCAGGGAAATGCAAATCAAAACTACAGTGAGATGTCCTTTTACACCTGTCAGAATGGCTATGATTACCAAGACAAAAAAACACAAATGTTGGAGAGGGTGTGGAGCAAAGGGAACACTCATACACTGCTGGTGGGAATGTAAACTTGTGCAGCCACTGTGGAAAACAGCGTGGAGATTTCTCAAAAAATTGAAAGTAGAAATACCATATGACTGAGCTATCCTACCACTGGGTATTTATCCAAAGGTCTTGAAGTCAACAATCCAAAGAGATTTATGCACCCTGTGTTCATTACAGCCTTATTCACAACATCCAAGGTGTGGAAGCAACTCAAGTGTCCTTCTATGAATAAATGGATAAATAAGACGTAGTATATATATGTATGTATACAATGGAATGCTACTCACCCTTAAAAAATGACAATATCGTCCCATTTGCAACATCGATGGACATTGAGATCATGATGTTAAGTGAAATATGCCAGACAGAGAACGACAAATACTGCATTATTTCACTCACATGTGGAAGATAAACATGGACAAAGAGAACTGATTAGTGGTTACCAGTGTGGAAGGGGGCTCAGGAGTGGACAAAATGGGTAAAAGGGCACATATATATGGTGACGGATAAAAATTAGACTACTGATGGTGACTACGATACAATCTATACAGATATTGATAAACAATGATGTACACCCAAAATTATACAATGTTATAAATCTTTATATTTCAATAAAATAATTGAAAAAAATCATCTAGGAAAGCAGGCATAACTAGGACTTTCCAAGGCAAACAGAAAATCTGGTCAGACTATTTATGAGAAACCTGAAGAGTCTCTTTAACTATTTGTAAAGCTATAATGTTGAAGAAATATGAGATTTAGTCTTTATATGTTCTCATAAATTGAACTAAGGGGAAGGGCTAGAAACTAATTGAATTTAGGATTTGGTTAAAGGAATGAAATATTTTCTAACAGAGCTAAACAAACATAAACTATAATATGTTCGAAGTCAGCATTTTATGTGAGTAGAAATAATTAGGTAAAAGGTAGATGACCATCTGTCATTAACATGTGGAGGAGATTACTAATTTGGGTAGGGTTTGTAAATGTTGCCCTCTGCGCAATCGACAGGTTTTTATTATCTACAATGAACAGTAATGTGCATTGGTATCTGACTGCAATGCGGTTTACTTTACAGTGGATTTTTTAGTAAAAGTTATTCGACTATGGCTTTGTGCTAAAAGGCAATGAGGTGACCCAATGAACCTTTTCTAATTTGTCCTGCTTATCGAATCACCTTATAGCATAGGAAGCCAAGGACAGAAAAAGGGCATGAAGCCAGTGTAAGAAGTGACAGGATTAGAGAGAAAGACTGGCAGTTGAATTATTATGAAATAGTGTACCCATTTTTTTTTTTACTACAAAACACAATTAAAATTTTATAACTTTCTTCTCAGTGCCAATATGCAGTCATCATTATCTTTGTCAAAATTATTTATTTAGCATCCACAGGTACATGCCAGGTTCTAGGTGCTGCATGAACAAAGTACAATATACCTATTCTATGCTCCTTTAGGCTCTCTGCCTAGTAGTGCTCTTTGATTTTCAGAAAGAACGTATGAAAATGTAAAGTCTTCTTTCTTTCCTCAATATAGATACAAGAAAAGATATAATGCTTCGTTGTTTTAATTTTGTTTGTATACACAATATTCCTTGAAATTAAAAACATTCTCTGTAAAAAATTTGCACATTTTGATTGATTCTAAAATATATTAAAGATTCAAATTTAAGTCACAGAAGTGCAATATGGTTTAACATATTTTATTTCTTGTGTCTACCAATGATTAGGTACTGAATGTTTATAGCCTCACAAAATTCATTTGTTGAAACCCTAACCCCTGATTGTGATGATATTAGGAGGTGAAGCCTTAGGGAGCTGATTAAGTCATGTGAGTGGAGGCCTTATGAATGGAATTAGTGCCTTATGAAAGAGACCTCAGAGAGCTCTCTACCTCTTTCTGCCATGTGAGGGCAGAGCCAGAACATGGCAGTCGATGAACGGGGAAGTGGCTCCTTAGCAGACAGCAATTTGCTGGCTTCTTGATCTTGGATTTTCCAGCCTCCAGAACTGTAAGAAAGGAATTTCTGTTGTTTATAAGCCACCTAGTCTATCGTAATTTGCTATAGCATCCCAAACGGTCTAAAACACTCACATTTCATTTGTACCATAATTGTGGTACAGGAATCACCTGTCACCCACAAAAAACTTTTCTTCCCCTCCTAAATTATCATGAAGCGTATGATATTGGAAATGATTATATTTGTAGATACTACAATCTCGAATACTTGTAGACTTTAGATTTGTTGACTCTATGTTTAATAAGCTCCTGAAAATAGCATTCATATAAAGAAAAGAAAATGATCATTTGTTAAGAATAGATGATTGTAGCTTAGTATTTAATGATGAGTTATCTAATAAACTTTATAGAAGTACCTTTCTGGTTTTCCACTGTATTTGTTCTTCAAAGATAAAAAGTTAAAATTTCAAGGGTTTATTTTTATGCATTATAAACGTTTGACATTGTAGAAAATTGTACCCATTAGTGAAATTTCTCAGAAACCTGATCATGTGAAATGAAGGGAAGTAATTCTAGCACTTTTCTTCAAATTTCAGTGGAGCAAATATTTTTTAACCTCTCCCCACCTAATCCTTCTCCCTGTATGATGAATTCTCTCCTCTTCTATTATGTAAAGGACAACACATCATGAAGTATCAGCCTTTCTTCCTTTTTTCTTTTTTTCTTCTTCCCCTTCAGCACACAAACTTGCTTTACCAAACAAAAAACCTATCATCTTAAAAGGATCTTTTCTTCTTATATCCTAGCTTCCCTTGAGATGACCATTTTTACTTTGTTCTTAATTCAGAATCTTCTGAAAAGAGGGCTCTATGTTCAGTGTTCCTACTCTCTCCTTCAACTGCCTCCCATTCTCTTCTCTCAGCTTTCTGCAATCTGATTTCTGTTTTTTCAGCTTCACTGACAAAGCTCTCACTAAGGTGACTAGCATTCTTTTATTGTTCAAATACATGGAGATATTACTTCTCTGTGTACGTCTTATTTTCTTTCCCAAAACTTGTCTTCCATTCATGCTTTAAATTTTGGTGTTACCTCTATTATTTCTCAAAACTTTTTCCTTTCTTTTCTTGAAATCTCTTCCTAGGTGATATCATGTGTTTGACTCTCAATTTGCCTAAGGTTACTTGTGTAGAAAATGTTGAAACCAGATCTGACCAATTCCTTCTTTTCTTTTAATTCAGTTGAATTCCAGTAAATTATCTTTTAAGGGAGAGGTAGTATATGTTTTCCTTTTAATATCAAAATATTGAAATGTGTCTCTTTAAAACAAATGTGTAGAATATTTTTTCCTTGTTCTTATTTTTTAACTACAAGATTCAGGCAAATCAACATGAAAACACTTAGAAATTTGAAATCTAAATATCATTTTGAAGGACATGGAAAGTATTGCCCCTAACTTCCCTTCCATTACTCGATCTTCCTCTTCAACATCCAAATATGCCTGAAGACTTTCAAACATGGGGACTTTTCTTGGACAACATTTACTGTAAGTCATTTAACTAAAAAACTATCCCCTTCACTATTTAATCTATTGATTTTTAATGTTTTTAAACAACTTTAAAAAGTGCCAAACAGAACAAATCTAATCATTGTCTGATGAAATCCTTTAAATAGTTGAAGACAAAAGATGCTACTTTCTCATCTCATGATTGATTATTC
The DNA here is from genome assembly GCF_041296235.1 of Equus asinus. Lineage (NCBI taxonomy): Eukaryota > Metazoa > Chordata > Mammalia > Perissodactyla > Equidae > Equus > Equus asinus. Next base: position 5,285,165 of record NC_091807.1, read on the forward strand.
ATCTCTTGCTTGTTCAGTTCAATCAGGAGTTTTTCCCATGGTACAATTTCTGATTCCATGGATTGGGGTACTACTCCCAGGATATGACTTTGTGTCCACAAGGCCTAGAAACTTATTTTTGTCAGTGTCCAGTGTTGATGGAGTCTAGTCCCTAGGCTGAAGAAGTCATCAAATTGAAAGTTATTCATTTGTCATAAAAACAAACTTGCTACACGGACTATAGCATTAATATTAGGGTGATTCCACATAGTACTGCCTGTGTGTTCAAACTATCTGGGAAACCAAATCTCTAACAGAAATTTCTTTATTTACCGTGGAAAATTACCATCACAATTACTAGAACTTTAAAATGCCATGCGTTGGTGTATTTTTTCCCAGAGGCTCAGATCTACGTTGAAAAACACCCAAACATTATCTAAAGTTTTTTGTGCATATGGATTTATAACAAAAGGAGATAGACAAATTGAGTGTTTAATGACTTTACTCTAATATACTCTGTTAATTTTAACAATAATAAGAGGTTGAGAAATTGTCTGAACTCTGTATAAAACTCCAATCCCCCAACATATACTATGAACAAAAGCTCTCTGGGAACAGAACTCATCTTCTCTTTTACTTGCCACCTGTATATATATGGGCTAGGCTTTAATGGCTTATTTACTTTTGGTTTTTGGTTTATTCTATAAGTACGTTTATGATTAAACTACTACTTCTTTAGATATATTAAGTTATAATTAGGCCTTGGAGCCTTCTATTTCCTTCAGGCATATCATATATTAGCTATATAGCTTCGTGGGAAATATTGCCTTATTTCTACGTAGTCATGAGTGTGTGCTGGGAGCAAATCATTGTTACCTTTAAGTACTGGTAACTTAAATGAATACAATTATCATTTTTTATTATCCTACATATTATGTATCTACTAAAGGAGGTTTAGCCTGTGATCATTGTTATTTTGCCAGCAAAAAATTAAAAATTTTAAATATGTGTATATATGTTTTGAACTACAGTAAATGGAAATTCCTACCTAAGCTGTTTGTATATTTACTTTTAAAAGCTATGTCTCTTGTGATCATTACTGGCTTTTATTTACAAGGGGAATTTTCTTAGAACTGCTCATCTCTTTCTTTCTATTGAAATATTCCTGGATCTTTATTCTTTTACCTAGTTTGGTTTTTGCTTTTCAACTTCTTTTTATATGTAAATTTGGAAACATAGGCTCATTATAGTCATCCATATTATTGTTAAAATGAGTACAGAAGCTACTAATAAACTTAGTTGTGTATTAATTATTGCAGCCATTGCAGAAAACGCCAAAAATAAAAGTGGAACTATCTAGAAAATGTCTGTGGACTAGCCTCTTGTCTAATGTAGTGAATCTCTGTGACAAACACAGGAGACCCATAAAAATTCTTGAGAAATTTAATACTAGCAGAAACACTGCCAATTTGGAAGGAAAGGGACAGAGAGGGTAAGAAATGAATGAAAACTAGTGGATCCTTCTACCCCTCAAATTCTACTTAGAGGAAACAGATTAATAAAACTACTCAGGGTAAACGATTGCAATGTTTCATGAAAGAGGAGGGATGACTCAGAGGGCAGAGCTCTGAATCCTCAGGGTAGAACAGCAAGCCACAAAGAATTGTTCTCAGACCTAGAAACCCGATAGAGTCGGTGCGGTTGGATTTCAAAATTGCTTGGGACACATGACTCTTTTTTTACCTTCTATTTCTCCCCCTTTGAACAGGAATGTCTGTAACTGTTAGCCTATGCTTGTCCTGTGGTTATATTTTGAAATTAGATAACTTGTTTCTTTAGATTCACTGGTCTACAGATGGAGAGAGGTTTTGCTTCAGAATAGATGATGCTCAGAGCTTCAGCCAAACTGAATTAGGCCTTGGAGCCTTCTATTTCCTTCAGGCATATCATATATTAGCTATATAGCTATATGGTTTAGGTGATTAAATTTGAGATTGTCAAGCGATGAAATTTAAATGAGATTTTGGACACTGAGTTGATGCTGTAATGTGTTGAGACTTTTATGGATATTGGGGGGGCAGGAGATGAATATATTTTGCATGTGAGACAGAGAGTTATCTCTGGTCACCAGAGAGCAGATTGCACCATTACCTTTTATCATGAAGCCATAGTTGAATAACTTTTACTGAATCCACTGTAAAGTAAGTTGCATTGTAGTGAGATAGCAATGCACATTACCGTTCATTGTAGGTAAGAAAAACCTGTCAACTGTGAAGAGGGCAGAATAATGGCCCCTAAATATGGCCATCGACTGATCCCTAGACTTTGTCAGTATTTTAATATACATGGATAAAGGGAGTTTGCAAATGTGATAAAGGTTAAAGACCTTGAGATGGGATCATTATACTGGATTATCCAGGTGTGTATATTTTAATCATGAGAGTTCTTAAAAGTTGAAGAGGAAGGAATAAGGGTAAACCATAGAGACTCAGAGTGATAAATTCTTAACACATCATTGCTAATTTTGAAGCTGGAGGAAAGGGTCCACGAGCCAAAGAATGCGGAAGCCTTTAGAAGCTGGGAATAATCCTTAACTCACAACCAGCAGGAAAACTGGGACAACCGTTTTGCCAGCTACCAACAAACAAAATGAGCAGGAAATGCATCCTCCTCCAGAGCCTCCAGAAAGTAATGCATCCTGCCAACTCCTTGGGTTGATTGTTGTGAGAATTGTATCAGACTTCTCACCAGAGAATTGTTAGATAATAAATTTGCTGTTTTGAGCCAATAAATTTGTAGTAATTTATTACATTAGCAATAGAAAATTAGTATAGTCTGCAAGAACTGGATCATATTGAAACCACACTGGTCTCTACAAATCACTGACTTCTCTCACGTTATCCTCATTTCATTATATTAACCCATATGATGATCTTGTTCAAAATGGGCATGAAGTTTTCCAATTAATGTTTCATGAAATCCACTTTATTAGCCTGGTGAAAATTGGAACATTTGCTCATCTTCAGCTTTTGTTATCACTTTTTCTTGACCCAGCAATTCTTACAAGACTACCAACAAAACTTTGGCAATTCTATACATCCAATTAAGTATATTGGGGCCAAATTTGTTGAGATAAATAAATGTACTTTAATTTAGATTCCTTTTGTAATCCATCCACTTAAGTCAAATTGGTTTCCACATACCATTAATGGTTCAAGATTTTCAGGGTGAATATCATTCTTAAACAGGAAAAAAAGAAAGCAAAGTAAAAGTTGAATCATTCAACTTTCCACCATTTTCTTTCTTTTTTTCTTTTTTAAAGATTGGCACCTGAGCTAACAACTGTTGCCAATCTTTTTTGTTTTCTTTTTCCTTTTATCTTCTCCCTGAAGACTCCCAATACAGAGTTGTATATATTCTAGTTGTGAGTGCCTCTGGTTGTGCTATGTGGGACACTACCTCAGCATGGCCTGATGAGAGGTGCCATGTCCCCTCGCAGGATCTGAACCAATGAAACCCTGGGCCACCGAAGTGGAGCGCATGAACTTAACCATCTGGCCACGTGGCTGGCCCCCACCATTGTCCACTGTCAGCACCACACCACTTATAATGAGAAGTCAGCCTATTCTTTCTTTGATATTTTTCTTGTTCTAAATTTAATCAATAATTTGATTTTCCTATATGAGTCCTTTTCCATTATGTATTAGACTTTAGGCATCCTTACAGTGTTATTAGACATCTCTTCAGCTTTTTAATTTTATTTTTGGAAACAGATGGCTTTCTAAATTTTATTTTTCAATTTTCTTTGAAAATATCAGTTGAACTAGACAAATTCTTTTACGTCTATATTGAGTTCTTCCTATATTGGAATTATTCAACATTCTATAGTGTCAATTTCATATTTAGAACTTATCTCACTTTATTTGTGAAACTTATATTTCACTTCTGGAGGCCCACTTTTGTCATTCTTCAGAAGTAAATTTAAAATGCTATTTTCTGGCTGTCCAAAACATAGTATCATTGCATTGTATTCATGATAGTTCTCTCCTTCGTATATCATTATTTATTAAATGTCCTCTGTTATAAGAATATGTTAATTATTTAAATGAAATAAAGCATTAAATTTAGGAGATATGATGAGCAAAATAATTACGGAAGAAGCTTTGAAGACCATAAGTTACCCATGCTACTTGCTAGAATTGAAAACATTGAATAGGCTCTCTGTATTTGAGGTTCCGCATCATGGATTCAATCAATGGTGAAGCTAAAGGCCTAGATGGTTGCGTCTGTAATGAACATATACAGACTTTTTTTCTTGTCATTATTCCCTAAACAATACAGTATAACAACTTTTTACATAGCATTTATATTGTATTAGGAGTTATAAGTAATCTAGAGATGATTTAAAGTATAAGGAAGGATGTGCATAGATTATATGCAAATACTACACCATTTTGTATAAGGGACTTGAAAGTCTTGGATTTTGGTATCTGCAAGGGTCCTGGAACCAACCCTCAGCAGATACTGAGGGACAACTGTATTTCCATTTAAATTTTCAAAGAGTGTTTAAAGTTTTCACGGCTTTGTTTATGTTTTCTCTTCCTAGATGCAAAACACTGAAATAGGTTTCCTTTGGTCATATTTTCTGTTGTAAATCTGTGAAAATTTACAGAGCTGGTTTTTGATTCATCCTGTTAGGTATCTCATGAAAATATAAAGTTGGTTCTTCTTGCTGTTGCTGCTATTCTTTTCGTTTGTTCATTTGAGGAAGATTAGCCCTGAGCTAACTACTGCCAATCTTCCTCTTTTTGCTGAGCAAGACTTGCCCTGAGCTAACATCCATGCCCATCTTCCTCTACTTTATACATGGTATGCCTACCACAGCATGGCTTTTGCCAAGCAGTGCCATGGCTGAACTCGTGATCCGAACTGGCGAACCCCTGGCCACCTAGAAGCGGAACGTGCAAATGTAACTGCTGCACCACCGGGCCAGCCATGCTACTCTTGATATTGCATGAATTCAGCCATTCCTGGAAACATTCTTAGAAGTTATTGAAAAATTTAAGTATTAAATTGTAGAGCAATTCAGGGTGGAAATCAGGATTAATTTTTTCTTTTCTAAGAGGTACTAAAAGAATTCCACAAAGTTTCAAGGCCATCCAGCATTGTTTTTTAAATATAATGATACTAATTTTAATGTTAGAAAAACAAATATGTGATAGATTAGGAATATGGCTATAGTCATGTTTTTCAACACCAGTGGTATAATAATGTACTTTTAAGAGTAGGTTAGAGCCATTCATAGAAATATGTATTTTTAAAATTTATCTCTATATTTATTTTGACACTAATATAAAGCTACTATAAAAACTTGTGTTAAATTTCCATGTCTCTGTTCAATTTCAGAAGTATTTTTACTATTTTGAAAATATTAATCTATAAGCAGTGATGTTAATATGCCTATTAATTGAAAACGTTGTCTAACTCAGTCAATTGTTTTCTTTGTGGAACTTACAAGCACTATTTCACATCTAGTCATTTCTAGTTGCCTTTTGAAGAAAATCCAAAGCTTTATAATAGTCAAACATAATATTTATTTCTTTGTCTCTATTTCTGTACCGATTTTTATATTCAGCTAATTTCCTCAAAATATACAATATTTTGGATATTCCATGTCCTACATTTGGAATGATATTTGTTCCTTATGAGAACAATTTATAAAACTATCTAATGCAGGGGGGATCCCTCTCTTTCTTAGAATGCTATTTACATATATTCATGAAACACTGTATCTGTTAAGGAAAGCAAATTTTCTGGACAGCCATTTCCTCCTGAGTGCTAAAGAATTTTCTGCAGGCTGGTCAAGATGAGAGACAAGTATACATTCTTGGAAGGGTTGTGAGCTCTTCTGTAGACTGTGAACTTCTAGGAGCTACGATTCATACATTATTTTCTTTGTATTGTCAGATCAAAAAAAGTGTGGCACACTAAACATAAGTTGGTTAAATTAGCAAATTTGCTTCTAATTTCCAACTGTCCTTTTAGTGAGCTCTCTCAGGTGTTTGAATGGCCTTTGCACTCCCCCCATCAAACTGTTTTTCTCTTCTCAAAATTGATGAAGAACTTTTGATAAATGCAAAATTATTTCAATTTGCAATTACAGATAAAGCTCAAGATGCAAATTTGATGAAATGATTTAATATGTAGACAGTATATTGATTTAAGTATCTTTCATTAAGCTCTATAGAAACATATCTAATGACAAAAATGAGGGTCGGGATTTCACACTTTGCAGAGCAGCTCCATTGCTGCAAGCTATTGAAAGTCAGCCCTCAACACAAAGGTTTGTAAAAAAAAAAAAAAAATTCAGAAAAAAGCAAAAGACAAAGTGTTTTTTAGAGAAGCACAAAAGATGAAATTTGTCTATAGAAAATCAAAAACCAAGTATACATACTTCACAATAACTCCTAGCTCCACTTAAACTCTCCTTTTATAGTAGCTGCATATACATGTATATTTACTCCATGATTAAATTTACATCAATTTTTGAAACTTGAATTCTATTTTCCAAATATTTTATGACCACTTTGAATATATAAACACTATTAGCAGTTTGTGTGTGCTTCATTATGCTTGACATTATTTGAAGGGACATAAACAAATATTGGTTATCATTCTGGGTCCCAGTAAGATAACGTAAGAATCATTCATCAAGGCTATAAATACCTGAAGTTTGAACCCTTTTAGAACTCTTAGCCAGCATTATTTGTCGCAAGCTTTGTTTAATTTAATAAATTAATCTATAGTTTTAAGGGAAGTCAATTATGTGCAAATAGAAATTTAGTACTTTTGGGGCCGACCCCGTGGCGGAGTGGTTAAGTTCGCGGCTCCGCTGTGGTGGCCCAGGGTTTCACCGGTTAGGTTCTTGGGAGTGGACATGGAACCGCTTGTCAGGCCACGTTGAGGCAGCATCCCACATGCCACAACTAGAAGGACCTGCAACTAAGATATACAACTATGTACCAGGGTGTATGTGGGGAGATAAAGCAGAAAAAAAAAAAAGAAATTGAGTACTTTGGAAATCTAAACATGCTACAGAGCCTATAATTCCAAAATGGCATATAAATATGTTCATAAGTAGGAGATTTAGGTATGTAAGCTTGATAATGGAATAGCTTAAAATAAACCACCGTGTTTGCTAGTTCATGTGCATTACGCTAAGATGGCATTAACTCATTTTAGCATTCTGGAGTCTCGTCTTGCAAATTCAATTTATTTCCAAGGTGCACTAGATACCACTAAACACCATTTTGTCTGAGAACCAAGTGGGAAAAATCAATCCTTTTGAAGTTATGGAGAAGACTATCTTGGAAAGAAGAAAAATTGAATAATATCTGTATTTACACCAGTTGTTGCTCTAAAAGATGTTATTTATAGTGGAATGTATTTGGGTCACTTCCAATGATGAGAATTCAGCTTCCTTATTATTCTGTACGTTATGGTTCATCTCCTATTTCAAGTGTTGGCTGAATTTTCATGGTAATATCTTCATAATGATCAAAAGCAGTGGTTCAGCTAATGGGGTTATCAGTATGATAGTAGATGCTGCCAAAATCTTTTGGCTCAAAATCAACTGCTATAACTTTGTTCAGTATCTTTTCATACATATCATAACATGTAAAGGAAGAGAGCAACACCATTAAGATCTAAAATTATGAGGACTACAGTGTATAATTATACATGTAAAACTTTAATGTATAATTGTTATCTAAGAAGTAAACTATTTTTTCCTATCTACACATAACCACCTATTTCTTTTCTAGCGAATCAAGAATTAAAGTATGCGCAGATATTTGATCTTAAAAATAATCAGATAAAATAATGTTTACTTAATTTTATTAAATATTCATCAGAGAGAAATATTTTCCTATTTAATAAACCTAAAAGTTACCATATTAATAGATTCTTTTATTTGTTAGCCACTATTAAGAAAATGAGAAATAAAACTTTAGGTCCCTTAGGTTTTATCAAGCATTACAGAGGCTTTCCACCAAGAGCATAGGAGAGAATCATTCCTGTTTATGTGACTGATACTTTAGGGACCAGCCAAGAATAAAAATGTTTGTTCTGAGGGGAAGGACGTTGAGGTGCAGGTGAAAGGAATAAAGGGGAACATACATATGGTGATGGATAAAAATTAGACTGCTGGGAGTGAGCACGATGAAGAGTATTCAGAAATTGATAAAAAATAATGTACACTCGAAATTACACAGTTCTATACTATTATAATATCAATAAAATTACTTAACAACAACAACAAAAAAGAATAAAGATGGTTAAGTCTAAGAAAAAATTGAGCATAGAACCTTTTCGGAAAATGTGGCAGGTATTTGTTCACTTTGAGCAAATAGGAAAATAAAGTCTTAGGGGAGATATTGATAATGTTAGTTGTCTTAATTTTATCTTAGATCATTAGGTTTAATCAAGCTAGTTGCAACGAAGGATGCTTTCTTTTTGTGCTTCCTGCTGATCTACTGAATCCTTGTAATCTGTTTTTATGCCACAACTCGGTTGGAATCCTTGTCTGAAGCCATATTACTCGATGCAGGTAAGGGCTTTTGAGAAAATAGGATAATGTTATTCACATTGAATCTTTGAACTTTTTTTTCAAGAAGGAATTATTGATTGTGTCAGCATCCTTCACACTGCATTGCAAAGATTCAATGTGGAACAATAATTCATTCTATAAAGGAACACAGGACAAGATTGCCCTGCCTCCCACCCCATTAGTACTTTAACACTGGACTGCTTTACCCAGCTGCTTTGACATACAAATCATCCCAATTGGTTTCTAACAATATAACTATATTTGTATGCTGCTGTCATATTATTTTATTCCATTACCTTCACAAGCCTTATTTAGGTATCAAAGCTTGTGACCAGATGTCTTGATATAAGGTTAATTGGAAAAATAAACATTACTTATCCATGATCTGGTTCATAACTAGAACTTATTGTAGCTTACATGAGAGACTGTGTTTTTTGTGTGTGAATATAAAGTCAGCAGTAGAGTAAAAAATTGAGGACACATAGAATCTGCACACCAGACATAGATATTTTTAAAGGCTATACTTTTCAAGATTTTTAAAAGTATGGGGTCTTACTTTGAGTAAGTGATCAAGAGTAAACTCCATTTTTGCATTGAAAATTTTTTGTAATAACTTTCTCGCAACATAGAAAATTAATTAAAACCTATTTCTATGTTAAAGTATGTTGCTCAATGATGGTAATGAAGATCCAAAATAAATTTTAGTTAACATTTCCAGAAAGGATCCTATGTTTGTCTGTTAGTTATATGTCTACATGGTTTTTAAAATTTAAAAACACTTTATATTCCAGAATTTGAATCACTGCTTCTCAAAGGCCTTTTACATATTTCTTCTTTATTTAGGACATAAATATATTAATTTTTACATATGTTTTTAGTTTTTATAGTAATTGGTTACGATGTAACATAGTATCATCGATTCTAGTAATGTTTTACAAAAATATATCTCACATTAATATCCCAGGTGACATAAGTAACAAAGCTTAACAGAAATTCCTATTTCCTCTCATGAGATACATGAAATCATATTAAAAAAACCAACAGAATTTGGTTCATTCATTCAAGAGTTCACTCAAAATGTTCAGGATTTAATTGCTAGTTTGAATAAGAAGAGTAAACGTGGAGGTGTTGGTATATGAGCCTTCTTCTAGCCATGTAACCATGAGCTTGGTCTTGTAAAATAGAATAAGGAATTCCAAGGAACACTTTCACTGCTTTGTTTCAATTGTATATGTGCTTGTGTTTGCATATGTGAGAAAATTTTAAAGATTCCCAAAACAGTAGGTCAAATCAAGTATGTCCTCTTTTTATTGTAGATAGGCTATGCATTCCTGAGATAAACAGCTAATATTTTTTCAGGAAGTGTAAAAGCTTTATTAGGAAATTAATCTTAATTTTTAAAAACTTAATTTTATTTTAATATTTATTTATTTTAAATTTTTAGTACAGTTAGTAATATTTAATTTTACTAAAATAAAGTAGCATTTCATTTTACTTTCTATGTGTGATGATTGTTTAAAGTGAATGGGCTGCAGACAAAATGGTATTTAACATGACTGCTGCCATAAATGTGATTTTGGCTCAAGGTTCTGTCTATGATGAAGGAGCACAATCTAGTTCATTTAATAACATGCTCAACACAGAATTTTCTTAAAAGTTTTGGCCAGATCTCATGCAAATGTATAGATTTTTATAGCAGGAAAACATACAATTTCTATTGTAACCCCTCTAAAGACAGAAGCTATTTCATATAACTGTCAGATGCTTTTCAAATATTCTAATGATGATTTCTCTCCAACTTGTTCTTATGAGTCACATAAAATCATAGTTCATTACATTGAATTGTAGCTTCTACTAAAGTGACGCCTCTCACCACATTCTTACAAGCACCTTAAAAATCTCAGTTTTGGCTTAACCCTTGTGGTCTGTTTTTATCATACATGATATTCTTCTAATCTGCCCCACATGTTCTTTGAATGGATTCACCTCTTATTATTATTATTCTTATTTAATGTAGGATGTTCATCTGTGAATTGATGTATATCTAAAATAAGATTCAGAAATCAACAAATCCAAGAAGGCTCTTCCTATTGACCTCCTCCCACTTGGATACTCTATACATCAGAGCTTGACAGAAAGTGGGAACTACATATATAGTACACATGGATGCATCATAAATGGGTTGGAGGTGGGCTGAGTTATTACTCTTCTCAGCACTCATATGGAAATGGAGTAGCCAGAGGTCCTAGCCTGGTCCAGCTACAAGTTGCCCTCTCCCTAACTTAATGTGCCATGAACATCAGCATTTTGTATGTGTGCTATGTGTAAGAGTTTTGAACATAGTGCTCTAAACACTTAGTCATATAATTTTCACTGACTTCATTTATTTCATTGAATATTGAAGAACAATTCTATTTTTCTTAATCCATATCTCTTATTTTCTTAAATAAATGTAAAACTCACAAAGGATAGACGTTTGTCTTTTGCAGTTTTGTGTACATAGAACCTTCATAGTAAATGTTGTACTCATTATAGTTGTTAAATGCATGAAAAATGCCTAATGAATGAAGAAATGAATGAAGGAAGATGGGACAGTGGAGGTGAAACAAGAGCTTCATACTGCTCTTTGTAGTCACAGAAAATATTGGAAGTATCTTAGCTATTTGAATGTTTTTATGACCTGGTGTCACCTGAGCTTAACAATATGACTTGAAAAGTTATTCATAATTAAGGGAGGAAAAATATTCTGCAGTTACGTTTCTGTATGTTTGGGGTTCTTTCTTAAATTGATTTACATAGAGTTAATCCAGTTTAAAGTTTTATGATTGGGCATTTTCCTTATTTGCTTTCCTAAAATAGCCGCCTAATCATTATCATAGTTTGATAAATTAAAGAATCAGGCTTTCCAGTTTGCACTTCATATGTGCAACCCAAACTAATTTACACTACCAATACTAGATTTATTTCCCAATTTATGTATTGTTCAGTTTGACAACATACTCCTCCTCTTTTTTAAAGATAGTGAGCAATTTAATCCAAAAGCCTAACTTCCCAACTCTCTTTAATTTCCATTATTTTCATATTATTGAATTTATTCTCAAAGATGAAAAAGGAGGTCAGCTATAAGAACTGAACTGTATCAAGTCTTTTGAGATGCATTTAACACTTTTGTTGGAAGTCTCAGTAGAGAGACATATCATTTGATAGGTGTATAAACTGGCATTCTTTCTTTCTCAGCCAGAACTGCAAAATAGTTTTTGTCCTGCTGGTATGGTTGCTTCCTTTATTCACCAGAAGAAAATTAATTTCAACTATATTTGAAAGAACATGTGATGTGAGGCCAGTAATAACTTGGAAGATTCATGAATTCATGAGATTTTGCTTGTGCTATGTAGAGGAATTAAAAATATGATGTGAGTAGCAATCCCTTTTACTTTCTCTCTCAAGTCTAGGACAAGAATTGGGAACAGGCTGTTAATCCTTGGCGGAGAGTTATATTCAGCCACAATATCTACCAAAGGTAAAGAATGCCAGTGAAGAAAAAGACCTAGAAATGGTATGAAGGACTTGAGAGCTCAACTTTTTTTAGCTATTGGGCACCAATTTAAACATCTGTTAGTCTGTTAAGAGTGAAAAAAAAACCCAACAGATAAGTCAAAAGATAAATGAGGTATACTGTGATGATCAGCAGAAGCAGCATGTTTCATGAATTAATGTGTTTGATGTTTTACTGAGACTTTTGATTTGTTTATGTCTATTTTCATTTTGAGAGATTTTTTTTCCCATTAACAGTATGAGTATAATAATCATATCTCCACAGTTGCCCTTCTTCTGCCTAGGAGTGTGCATTACCAGACCTTGAAATACTCACTCATTGTCAAAGAGTTTCTGGGAAGAGGAGGTGAAAGAAGGAATTGCAATAATTGTCTACTTGTAAATCCTGATTTCTCTCCCTTGACTTTTTCTTACTTCTCCTTCGCTGTATACCCTCCATCCTCCATCTGTCTGCATTTTTTTTGTTCTCTGCACACGGCTAGCCAGAATGGGGGGAGGGGGAGTAGAAAAGAGATCTGAAGGGAAAAGAACTGATATTCCACAAAGTATATAGATGGGGCAAAGTACATGTCTAAAATGGTGGTGAGATGGTGGATATCCTGAATTAAGTTGTTGAAATGGCCACAAAACTCAAATGAATTAAAAAATAAGAATTGAGAACAATGGTTCCTGAGGCTTTACTAATAGGATTTTTAAAACGTATTGTTTATTTTTAATTGTTAGTATATCCATTAATTAATTCCATAAACAATTTATTCAGTGAATATTTATTAAGGACAGTTGTATGCCAGATATTTTCAAGGTGCTGGAAATAGAACGATAATAAGATAACTGTCCCACAGGAAACTATCATTGTAGTGACAGCAACTGAAAAAAACAAATAAGAAATCAGAAACAAATACATAACTAATGATGATAGCTATATGTACTACAGATTTAAAAAGTATTATTTTTATATATCTGAAAAAATTAGTTTACATATTTTTGTACACAAAGCACATTTTTTCTTTTTTTAGGACGATTAGCC